>NC_090306.1:70219940-72719940 GCF_039906515.1 Pseudorca crassidens
GAATGACGAGTAAATCCCTTGTTGTGCTGTTATACGTAAATGTATTTTTTAAGTGTGAGAATTGCATTTTTTTAGAATTGGTATTGCCCTGCCAATGGTTAGGAAGAATATTTCTTTCATCCAGGATATCTTTACCTTTTTCCTCTATTATTTTACCTAGAAATGAAGAGACATGAAGAGAACAGTTGATATAGTCATCAATTTATAGATTGAAGGTGCTATTTTATTTTATTTATTTATTTTTTTAAAGATCAATTCATTTATTTTTTTATACATTTATTTATTTATTTAATTTTGGCTGCGTTGGGTCTTCACCGCTGTGCGCAGGCTTTCTCTAGTTGTGGCGAGCGGGGACTACTCTTCGTTGCGGTGTGCGGGCTTCTCATTACGGTGGCTTCTCCTGTTGCGGAGCACAGGCTCTAGGCGTGCAGGCTCAGTAGTTGTGGTGCACGGGCTTAGTTGCTCCGCAGCATGTGGGGTCTTCCCTGACCAGGGATCGAACCCGTGTCTCCTGCATTGGCAGGTGGATTCTTAGCCACTGCGCCACCAGGGAAGTCCCAAAGCTGCTATTTTTAAAATAAGCCGAAGTAACAGTGACTCAGGGTGATAGAAGTTTATTTTGATTTTACATAAAAATTCCTATCGAAGGCTGATAGAACTCCTTCCATCCTCAAGACTGGGCTTTTATCTCATTTCTTAGATGGCTGCCATGCCCTCTAGCACTGTGTCTCCACTCAAAGCAGTACTGGGGAAGAGGAAGTGGGTGGTACCACTTTCCTCCAAAGGCAGGACCTGGAAATTGTCCTTATCAATTCTACTGGGTCCCCTTTGCTAGAAATTGATCACATGGGCACAGCTAGCTACCAGGGAGGTTGAGAAATAGTCTTTGAGTCTTCATGTCCTTGGCCCAAACCGGGTGTTCTGTTGTAAAGCATTAAGGGGAAATATATCAGTAACAGCATGGTGCTTCTGCCACAAACCCTCTACTTGATTTCCATTCAACTTCCAAATAAACTGTGACTATTGCGATTGGTAAGATTGACCCCAAAATGCCATTAATAAATAGGATTTTATTTTAGGGTTGATTTTGCTACTAATGAAAATATTAATTTAACCATAAGGAAAAAAATTAAAGCAGGACTGCCTGTTTTTTAGGGCCTGAATCGAATAGTTAGAAACAGGATTCCCATACTCAGGAGCCACGGGTGAGGGCCTAGAAGAGTAAACCTTGTGAGAGGTGCAAATGAAGGGAAACTTAAGAGAGAACTTGAGCTGTGATTATAGCTGATTTTAGGTCTCGTGAAGTACATGGAGTTCTAGGTAACTAATAATGGTCACTGAACTCTTTCGCAATCTCAAAAAGAAAAATATTTTTACTGGAGAATAAAAATGTTCTGCTTGAGGCCAGCCTTAGTCTCTAGTAGCAGTAAAAGCCTGTGATGTATAATGATGCTCATATTTCTTCCTTTTTTAATAACACTGTGGTAGGGAATGTAAATGTACCGAGTCATATCTAGTAGAAGGAGACAAAACTCAGCCCGTTTTGCTTTTATGCTTGATTGATTTTTCTCTGACACATTTATAATCTTTCAGTTTCTTTAGTCTCAAGTTGAGGGCTTGGCCGATTTTTCTTTGAGAGGATCGTGTTCTTTCCTTTTAAGAGGAAACATAATTTAGGAAAAAACTGGAAATGGGTTGTCTGTATGTGTGTGTTAAACCCTGTTTCTGGTTTTACCAAGAAAATTAAGTATGTGTCTGTATAGAGTATCCCATTGAATTGAACCAACTTTTATTGAGTTTCCAGTGATATGTACATAAATATCAATATTAGCTAATGTTTGTTAGGAATGTCTGGGCTTACTCATGTTAGCCTTTCCTATAGTACCTGTTTTATGTTTAGATTTTTTTTTTAACATATATATGCTAAACATAACATAGCACGGAGCAAAGAGAGGAAAGGGCCAGTGTAGGCCTTCCTGATGGTTCCTGGGCGTTACCAGGTGTGGTTGATACAAGTCCCCAGGGAATGCTAGCGGCCTGTTTCCACTCTGGGTGTATCCTAGTTTTGAGGTCACCTGGACATTTTATTTTTGTTTGTTTCCTGCTGGGGATTTAGTTTAGATACTAAAATCTGTGGCACAAAGTTGCGTCATGTAAAATAAGCTTCGAAAAGTATACCTAAAACTGTCTGAAAGTAGGAGCCAGCCAGCAGGCTTTGATCTCTTGGTTCCCTCTTCCTGTGTGTGACACAGCTCCAGGGGTGTCATATTCATAGTGTGAATGGTGCCCCTTAGGGTTGTGTAACGGGAAGTCTTCCATCACAGCCTTGAAATTGCTGTGTTCATTGTAGTATCTTCTAGCTAGAAAGACTTTATCGTTTATTGTCTAAGCTAGATTTTGAGAGTGAAAGGGGGCATAATTAATAACTACAGCAGAATAGCAAACACGGACTCAGACTCTTCTAGAAAACCAGGCGCTCACGGTTCTCCTGCTTGTAGCAATCAGTATATACCACTTGGTTGGTTATTAAAATAGGATAAATAAGCTGTTCTGTTTGAAACATTTCTGTTGACATAATAAGGCAGTGAAACAAAGGAATCAAAGTGAAATATCCTAGGAATGCGTTCCTCTTTCCATACTGTGTAATGTCTAAAAGAAATCTTTAGAGGGTGCATTTATTTTTTTGTTTTGTGGCCATCTTTACAAAGGATGCAGGAAGTTCCACTCCTTTATGTGTTTAAGTCCAAGTTTCTCCAGCTGCTGAACTGTTAAATTCATGGTGAATCCTGGTGAGGTTTTCCCAGTAAAATGTACTGGAGGCTATTATTTAAAACATCTTTCTCAAATTCTTTAAGTCTGATGTTGACTCGCTCACAAGCTGCCAGTTGCAGACTTACATGCTGTCTCGTTCCAAATGCTTTTTCTAGGCTTTGCATCTCTTTAGGTACTGATTCCCCAGCTGAATGTTTCACTCTTGCAGATTCCTCTCTTCACTGTCTCCAAAATTGTTGATGTTCATAGTATTTTCATTGTTTTTCAATAGAAGAGCTTAGCTATTTTCTCTCTTTCCAGATCCTTCCCATTCTCCAAATGGTCCCTTGTATCAGGGTCCCTTTCCTCTGTCTGCTTTCTCTATGGGGTTGTACCATGTTGAGAAAGTGAAGTGAGAATGAGTTATATTAGTGTTCTAGAATCATGTCCCAGATCCATCCTAAAAAGAGTTGTATAACCTTTTGACTCATTTTTACTTTCAGTAAGTTGGGTATAATATAAAATCACTCCTTCATTCAGTTACAAGGATTAGATTTGGTAATACATGGAAATTACTATATACATTGTAAAATAGTATATACATCTTCATCATTCTTATTCCCATCCCTTGTTTTTTGGTCACATTTGTTAGTGTCTACTAATTATTTTATGTAGAAGAATCTTACTGCCCCGATGATATTTTACGTAGTTTAAAAGCAGAGATGGTATCTTACAATGTTTCATTATCTCTCAGCCATGCCTAGAGAGCTGTGATGGGCACGTTATTAAATATTGAGCATTCTAGGTCTGTCCAAAGTCTTCTCTCTTCTTCAGCTTCATCTTTCTGAAGAAGTTTGAAATAAGGCTTGCTAAGTATTAAACTGGAGAGTTCCTTTTATTGTGGTTGTCAGTCACTTAGAGCAATGAAATGACTTTATTTAATTTTTCCCTTTTGTGAAAAATATAGAGTAGGGCTTCCCTGGTGGCGCAGTGGTTGAGAGTCCGCCTGCCGACGCAGGGGACGTGGGTTCCTGCCCCGGTCCGGGAAGATCTCACATGCCGCGGAGCGGCTGGGCCCGTGAGCCATGGCTGCTGAGCCTGCGTGTCCGGAGCCTGTGCTCCGCAACGGGAGAGGCCACAATAGTGAGAGGCCCGCGTACCGCAAAAAAAAAAAAAAAAAAAAAATATATATATATATATAGAGAGAGAGAGAGAGAGAGAGAGAGTAGATGGCTTTGAGATAAGTTCCCTAAAATATCAGACTCAGTGCTGTTTTTTGACAGCAATCCCTACCTCTTTTATTGAAAGTTCATATAATACAGACACTATTGAATACATGGTATAAATTCTATGTATTATACTGATACCTTGTGATATGAATATATAAAACCCATAAGTAGCATATAAGGGAAGTTCGTAAAGTTAATTTGCACATTCTTTCACAGTCAAATGGAATGACGGAGAACGATTAGGAAATGTACTGTTAAAAAAGTATCTTAGAAATATAAACCAAAAAAATAGTGTTTTCCCCAAGAGAAATTTGAACTAACATTTTTCAGTTTTGTGATAAGAATGTATCTGTGTTCTCAGAGAATGCATGGGACACGAAATGTACTTACATATTCGAATAAAAATGTTCTATCTCATCTTCCTTTTTTGTTGTTGATTTTTCAACATATCAGAAGTTTTTTTTTTGTAAGTAGAATTAATGGGCTTTCTGGCTGCAAACAATTGTTCTTAAGCTGCTGTCTAGTTGGAGGAGAAGTTTCTTAGGGTTGTCTCTCATTTGTTTTCGTTATAAAAACAACTTTCTGTTTTAGAAAGTAGGGCTAGAATAATGAATGACTAATGAATGTTACATTTTATTTTGAGTTTTTTGAACTTCTGTTTCTTTTTGTGTTATCTTGGAAAAATTTTGCCTTTACAGTTATAAATATTTTCTGACCTTAAGCAACTTGATGACTGATATAGAGTCTATTCTCATTCAGGACAGCTAAAACTTTCCCCAAGTTGGCTATGAACAAAAGTAGGATTAAAAGAAAAAAAAAAAAAACCAACAAATCAAAACAGGGCAGGGGATTATGGTTGATGATCAGATCAAAGTTAACAGTGTTCCAAATGCTGAAAATATCTCTCTCAAACTTTTCCAAATCAAATTTCTGTAGTTATCTTGCAGTAATTTGAAGAAGGAAGGGTTTTTACTGCTTGGAGAATGAAAAAACCAACAGTCCCATAGTACATTTTGAAAAAGGGGTTCTTTGTCACTTTTGAATAGAGGATGTGTGTGGAGTTTGTTCTTTATTATTTTCTTCAACGGAAAAAAAATTCAACAAGTTGGCAGTTAGCTGCACCGATTTCCTCTTTGTGGTAGAAATACTGGGATGTCGTGGGAGAAAACCGCTGCCCATCTTAACATGGATGCTTAATTGTATTCTCTAATTCTTCTTAGTTACCATTGCAATGTTCTTAGCTGCCTTTTATTTGTTGTTTCTCCTGGACAGAAGTGATTACTAATTATTGCTGCACCGAAGAAGTGGGCCATTTGGTTTTCTTTTCTTTTCTTTCTTTCTTTTATTTTTTAGGAGACAAAGTGAAAGGAGGATTGGAGGTTTTCTGTCCAACTGCTCATCCCCTACATGCCTGGTCTGCTTCCCTAATTTGCATGGGTACCTTGGGCATTGTCCTGTGGGCCTGGGGTACCTCGACCTCGTCTTTAGTTTAGTGACCCTTGTCATCTTGCTGTTCATTCGTGGGGCCTGTTTAATGCTAATTAGTCCTTCAACCAGTTGCTGTTTACAACTGTGTGCTTTAGAAAGCAGGGCCCTCTCCAGAGACCACACTGGTGGTCTTAAACTGAACTACTAGGATTGAAGACCCACCACCCCCGGAGAAGAGCCTCTTAACATTTCTATTTATTTTGAAATAAGTAGCAGTCACATCATTAACATAAATAAACAAACAGTGAAGAACTGAATTTTTGGCCTCAGTGCTTCTTAATGATGGACAGATG
The DNA here is from genome assembly GCF_039906515.1 of Pseudorca crassidens. NCBI lineage: Eukaryota > Metazoa > Chordata > Mammalia > Artiodactyla > Delphinidae > Pseudorca > Pseudorca crassidens. The sequence goes on from NC_090306.1 coordinate 70,225,702, forward strand.
CTCCTTAGGAAGCTGCTTTAATCCTTAGTCTTTAACTCTGGGTTCCTAAAAAATAGATGATCTCAGCCTCCACGTTAACACTGCAGACCATGAATATTGGATAAAGGTATGATAACAGTGCTGAAAAAGAGAGAGCAGGTTCAATGACTTCAGGTTTAGGAAATATTTACAATATGGTTATCTACTGTTTGATGAAACTGATTGAACAAAAAGAAAAAATTCTGTGGACCTCATGCTTGGTGTGTGTTTGACCTTGGTAAATATAGGCCCCAGAATTTATTACTGGCTTTATTTGAAAGACACTGAATCTGCATTTCAGCTGAGAGTTCTGTGCACCTTCCTGGTGCTTGGCTAATGGAAGGATCAGGAATGCGTTACAGACCTCTTTGACCAGCACTGCCATTCTCGTCTTATGGACGTGTTGACTGAAGCCAGTGCAGGTCAAAAGCCTCTCCTGCCACCACTTTGGGGTGCTGGTTACAAAGCCACATTCTGAAACAGAAACTCTGAGATCAGTGTTTGGCATAGTCATGTTTGGCATAGGCATAGACAGTGAAGCGCACTGTCTCTGAAAAGAGGACCGTGGAAAGAAATCTGTGTCCTGTGGCCACTGATATTCTTTATCCTTTCCTGACGAAGTATGATGTAGATGACTGTTTAAAGGGTTGGGATTCAAGGCTTGTGTGATACACAGTACCTTTGAGTTACTTCTGAGTAGCCTCTTTATTCCTAATTTTGATAGTGTGACATATTTATTGCAATGAAATTAACAAAAAATATTGAATGCCCCTTTATGTACAGAAGTATTATGTGGAGTTTAGGGCGGGGGGGGATGCTTCCACTTCTTTCATGGGTGCAGTAAATCTCATGTTGACAGGCTAGTTGGCTTGATAAGCTTGTTTATGCAATTTCTTTTACAATGAGGATTGGGTAATGCTTAATTGAAGCATTTTTGATTAGAAATGCTTCAGGTCGGAGCGCCGGGAGAGGACTGAGGTTGGCGGCGTGAACACAGCCTGCGGGGCGTTGGTGCACCGCGGCTGGCCGGGAGAGAGTCCGGGGAGAAGTCTGGAACTGCCGAAGAGGCAAGAGACTTTTACGTCCCTCTTTGTTTCCTGGTGCACGAGGAGAGGGGATTAAGAACGCTGCTTGAGAGAGCACCAGGGACGGGCGCGGGCCGCGGCTAGGGGTGCGGAGCCCAGAGACGGACGTGGCTAGGGCCGCCCAGAGTGGCTAGGGCCGCTGCTGCCGCCACCGGGAGGCCTGTGTGCGAACACAGGTCACTGGCCACGCGCCCTTCCGGGGAGCCTGTGCAGCCCGCCACTGCCGGGGTCCCGGGATCCAGGGACAACTCCCCCGGGAGAACGCACAGGCGCGCCTCAGGCTGCAACGTCTCGCCGGCCTCTGCCGCCGCAGGCCCGCCCCACACTCCGTGCCCCTCCCTACCCCCGGGCCTGAGTGAGCCAGAGCCTCCGAATCAGCGGCTCCTTTAACCCCGTCCTGTCTGAGCAAAGAACAGACGCCCTCCGGCGACCTACACGCACAGGCGGGGCTAAATCCAAAGCTGAGCCCCTGGGAGCTGTGAGAACAAAGAAGAGAAAGGGAAATCTCTCCCAGCAGCCTCAGAAGCAGCGGATTAAAGCTCCACAATCAACTTGATATACCCTGCATCTGTGGAATACCTGAATAGACAACCAATCATCCCAAATTAAGGAGCCCTGTGGATGAAAGGCTCTTGGGGCTGCAGCCAGGAGTCAGTGCTGTGCCTCTGAGGTGGGAGAGCCAACTTCAGGACACTGATCCACAAGAGACCTCCCAGCTGCACATAATATCAAACAGCAAAAATTTCCGAGAGATCTCCATCTCAACGCCAGCACCCAGCTTCACTCAACGACCAGCAAGCTACAGTGCTGGACATCCTATGCCAAACAACTAGCAAGACAGGAACACAACCCCACCCATTAGCAGAGAGGCTGCCCAAAATCATAATAAGTCTACAGACACCCCAAAACACACCACCAGACGTGGACCTGCACACCAGAAAGACAAGATCTAGCCTCATCCACCAGAACACAGGCACTAGTACCCTCCACCAGGAAGCCTACACAACCCACTGAACCAACCTTAGCCACTGGGGACAGACACAAAAAACAACAGGAACTACGAACCTTCAGCCTGCAAAAAAGGAGACCCCAAACACAGTAAGATAAGCAAAATGAAAAGACAGAAAAACACACCGCAGATGAAGGAGCAAGATAAAAACCCATCAGACCTAACAAATGAAGAGGAAATAGGCAGTCTACCTGAAAAAGAATTCAGAATAATGATAGTAAGGTTGATCCAAAATCTTGGAGATAGAATGGACAATAGAATGGACAAAATGCAAGAATCAGTTAACAAGGACCTAGAAGAACTAAAGATGAAACAAGCAACGATGAACAACACAATAAATGAAATTAAAAGTACTCTAGATGGGATCAATAGCAGAATAACTGAGGCAGAAGAACGGATAAGTGACCTGGAAGATAAAATAGTGGAAATAACTACTGCAGAGCAGAATAAAGAAAAAAGAATGAAAAGAACTGAGGACAGTCTCAGAGACCTCTGGGACAACATTAAACGTACCAACATTCGAATTATAGGGGTTCCAGAAGAAGAAGAGAAAAAGAAAGGGACTGAGAAAATATTTGAAGAGATTATAGTTGAAAACTTCCCTAATATGGGGAAGGAAATAGTTAGTCAAGTCCAGGAAGCACAGAGAGGCCCATACAGGATAAATCCAAGGAGAAATACGCCAAGACACATATTAATCAAACTGTCAAAAATTAAATACAAAGAAAACATATTAAAAGCAGCAAGGGAAAAACAACAAATAACACACAAGGGAATCCCCATAAGGTTAACAGCTGATCTTTCAGCAGAAACTCTGCAAGCCAGAAGGGAGTGGCAGGACATATTGAAAGTGTTGAAGGAGAAAAACCTGCAACCAAGATTACTCTACCCAGCAAGGATCTCATTCAGATTTGATGGAGAAATTAAAACCTTTAGAGACAAGCAAAAGCTGAGAGAGTTCAGCACCACCAAACCAGCTCTACAACAACTGCTAAAGGAACTTCTCTAGGCAAGAAACACAAAAGAAGGAAAAGACCTACAATAACAAACCCAAAACAATTAAGAAAATGGGAATGGGAACACACATATCGATAATTACCTTAAATGTAAATGGACTAAATGCTCCCACCAAAAGACACAGATTGGCTGAATGGATACAAAAACAAGACCCATATATTTGCTGTCTACAAGAGACCCACTTCAGACCTAGAGACACATACAGACTGAAAGTAAGGGGATGGAAAAAGGTATTTCATGCAAATGGAAACCAAAAGAAAGCTGGAGTAGCAATTCTCATATCAGACAAAATAGACTTTAAAACAAAGACTATTAGAAGAGACAAAGAAGGACACTACATAATGATCAAGGGATCGATCCAAGAGGAAGATATAACAATTGTAAATATTTATGCACCCAACATAGGTGCACCTCAATACATAAGGCAAATACTGACAACCATAAAAGGGGAAATCGACAGTAACACATTCATAGTAGGGGACTTTAACACCCCACTTTTACCAATGGACAGATCATCCAAAATGAAAATAAATAAGGAAACACAAGCTTTAAATGATACATTAAATGAGATGGAGTTAATTGATATTTATAGGACATTCCATCCAAAAACAACAGAATACACATTTTTCTCAAGTGCTCATGGAACATTCTCCAGGATAGATCATATCTTGGGTCACAAATCAAGCCTTGGTAAATTTAAGAAAATTGAAATTGTATCAAGTATCTTTTCCGACCACAACGCTATGAGACTCGATATCAATCACAGGAGAAGATCTGTAAAAAATACAAACACATGGAGGCTAAACAATACACTACTTAATAACGAAGTGATCACTGAAGAAATCAAAGGGGAAATCAAAAAATACCTAGAAACAAATGACAATGGAGACACGACGACTCAAAATCTATGGGATGCAGCAAAAGCATTTCTAAGAGGGAAGTTTATAGCAATACAGTCTTACCTTAAGAAACAGGAAACATCTCGAATAAACAACCTAAACTTGCACCTAAAGCAATTAGAGAAAGAAGAACTAAAAAACCCCAAAGTTAGCAGGAGGAAAGAAATCATAAAAATCAGATCAGAAATAAATGAAAAAGAAATGAAGGAAACGATAGCAAAGATCAATAAAACTAAAAGCTGGTTTTTTGAAAGGATAAACAAAATTGATAAACCATTAGCCAGACTCATCAAGAAAAAAAGGGAGAAGACTCAAATCAATAGAATTAGAAATGAAAAAGGAGAAGTAACAACTGACACTGCAGAAATAAAAAAGATCATGAGAGATTACTACAAGCAACTCTATGCCAATAAAATGGACAACCTGGAAGAAATGGACAAATTCTTAGAAAGGCACAACCTGCCAAGACTGAATCAGGAAGAAATAGAAAATATGAACAGACCAATCACAAGCACTGAAATTGAAACTGTGATTAAAAATCTTCCAACAAGCAAAAGCCCAGGACCAGATGGCTTCACAGGCGAATTCTATCAAACATTTAGAGAAGAGCTATCACCTATCCTTCTCAGACTCTTCCAAAATATAGCAGAGGGAGGAACACTCCCCAACTCATTCTACGAGGCCACCATCACCCTGATACCAAAACCAGACAAGGATGTCACAAAGAAAGAAAACTACAGGCCAATATCACTGATGAACATAGATGCAAAGATCCTCAACAAAATACTAGCAAACAGAATCCAACAGCACATTAAACGGATCATACACCATGATCAAGTGGGGTTTATTCCAGGAATGCAAGGATTCTTCAATATACGCAAATCAATCAACGTGATACACCATATTAACAAATTGAAGGAGAAAAACCATATGATCATCTCAATAGATGCAGAGAAAGCTTTTGACAAAATTCAACACCCATTTATGATAAAAACCCTGCAGAAAGTAGGCATAGAGGGAACTTTCCTCAACATAATAAAGGCCATATATGACAAACCCACAGCCAACATCATCCTCAATGGTGAAAAACTGAAAGCATTTCCACTAAGATCAGGAACAAGACAAGGTTGCCCACTCTCACCACTCTTATTCAACATAGTTTTGGAAGTTTTAGCCACAGCAATCAGAGAAGAAAAGGAAATAAAAGGAATCCAAATCGGAAAAGAAGAAGTAAAGCTGTCACTGTTTGCAGATGACATGATACTATACATACAGAACCCTAAAGATGCTACCAGAAAACTACTAGAGCTAATCAATGAATTTGGTAAAGTAGCAGGATACAAAATTAATGCACAGAAATCTCTGGCATTCCTATACACTAAGGATGAAAAATCTGAAAGTGAAATCAAGAAAACACTCCCATTTACCATTGCAACAAAAAGAATAAAATACCTAGGAATAAACCTACCTAAGGAGACAAAAGACCTGTATGCAGAAAATTATAAGACACTGATGAAAGAAATTAAAAATGATACAAATAGATGGAGAGATATACCATGTTCTTGGATTGGAAGAATCAACCTTGTGAAAATGACTCTACTACCCAAAGCAATCTACAGATTCAATGCAATCCCTATGAAACTACCACTGGCATTTTTCACAGAACTAGAACAAAAAATCTCACAATTTGTATGGAAACACAAAAGACCCCGAATAGCCAAAGCAATTTTGAGAACGAAAAATGGAGCTGGAGGAATCAGGCTTCCTGACTTCAGACTATACTACAAAGCTACAGTAATCAAGACAGTATGGTACTGGCACAAAAACAGAAATATAGATCAATGGAACAGGATAGAAAGCCCAGAGATAAACCCACGCACATATGGTCACCTTATCTTTGACAAAGGAGGCAGAAATGTACAGTGGAGAAAGGACAGCCTATTCAATAAGTGGTGCTGGGAAAACTGGACAGCTACATGTAAAAGTATGAGATTAGATCACTCCCTAACACCATACACAAAAATAAGCTCAAAATGGATTAAAGACCTAAATGTAAGGCCAGAAACTATCAAACTCTTAGAGGAAAACATAGGCAGAACACTCTATGACATAAATCACAGCAAGATCCTTTTTGACCCACCTCCTAGAGAAAGGGAAATAAAAACAAAAGTAAACAAATGGGACCTAATGAAACTTAAAAGCTTTTGCGCAGCAAAGGAAACCATAAAGAAGACCAAAAGACAACCCTCAGAATGGGAGAAAATATTTGCAAATGAAGCAACTGACAAAGGATTAATCTCCAAAATTTATAAGCAGCTCATGCAGCTTAATAACAAAAGAACAAACAACCCAATCCAAAAATGGGCAGAAGACCTAAATAGACATTTCTCCAAAGAAGATATACAGAGTGCCAACAAACACATGAAAGAATGCTCAACATCACTAATCATTAGAGAAATGCAAATCAAAACTACAATGAGATATCATCTCACACCAGTCAGAATGGCCATCATCAAAAAATCTAGAAACAATAAATGCTGGAGAGGGTGTGGAGAAAAGGGAACCCTCTTACACTGTTGGTGGGAATGTAAATTGATACAGCCACTGTGGAGAACAGTATGGAGGTTCCTTAAAAAGCTACAAATAGAACTACCATATGACCCAGCAATCCCACTACTGGGCATATACCCTGAGAAAACCATAATTCAAAAAGAGTCATGTACCAAAATGTTCATTGCAGCTCTATTTACAATAGCCCAGAGATGGAAACAACCTAAGTGTCCATCATCAGATGAATGGATAAAGAAGATGTGGCACATATATACAATGGAATATTACTCAGCCATAAAAAGAGACGAAATTGAGCTATTTGTAATGAGGTGGATAGACCTAGAGTCTGTCATACAGAGTGAAGTAAGTCAGAAAGAGAGAGACAAATACCGTATGCTAACACATATATATGGAATTTAAGAAAAGAAAAATGTCATGAAAAACCTAGGGGTGAAACAGGAATAAAGACACAGACTTACTAGAGAATGGACTTGAGGCTATGGGGAGGGGGAAGGGTAAACGGTGACAAAGCAATAAAGAGGCATGGACATGTATACACTACCAAACGTAAGGTAGATAGCTAGTGGGAAGCAGCCGCATAGCACAGGGAGATCAGCTCGGTGCTGTGTGACCGCCTGGAGGGGTGGGATAGGGAGGGTGGGAGGGAGGGTGACGCAAGCGGGAAGAGATATGGGAACATATGTATATATATAACTGATTCATTTTGTTGTGAAGCTGAAACTAACATGCCATTGTAAAGCAATTATGCTCCAATAAAGATGTTTAAAAAAAAAAAAAAAAAAAAGAAATGCTTCAATTAAGGGCAAATGAGATTGGATGCTAAATGGATTTGAGTAACTTCCTGGATTTGGGGGAAACTTAATAGGCCCTAAAGTAAGTAAGGCAGGTCATGTATTAAATAAAAGTCTTTACTTGGTTCATGGCATGAGAAGACAAACCTATTGTCTAGTTGTAGGGCAGGTTTTTGGCTTTTAAGTAATATTTTGGTAGCTCTTTCTACAAGAAGTTGGATGTGTGAGTGTGTGTGTGTGTGTGTGTGAGTGAGTGTATGTGAGAGAGAGGCAGACACACAGAGACAGAGAAAGAGAAGGGAAGAGGGAGAGAGGGACAGACGGACACTGAGTGGTCCTAAGGCCAACTTAAAGATCCTCCCTTGCCTCTTGCCCCTCGGCTTTGTCTCCTTCTCAAATACAAACATGAAGCGGGTGGATGGAGACAGACCTTCTTTTTCGTTGGCTGTGACCTGACACTAGGATATTTGTAGCTCAGAGAGTAGAAGTGTGTCCCATCTGTGGAATTCTCTTTTTTTTTTTTTTCCATCTGTGGAATTCTGATTGTGCACTTCCTTTAGTAGGTCACTGATTTTCTTCTCTACCTAAATTCACGTTCTTCTCAGTGAGGGACTGACACTCATGATTTTTAACCTGGCTGGATGAATGGTTATGTTGTTGTGCAAATCTGGGGGAGGAAGGCTCACTACCAAGTTATCATTTCAGGAGGAGTATAATTTACTGTTGTTTTTCCAGCACTTGAAGGATCCTCAAGGAGGTGATTTTCGTACAGGGTACAAACCTCTAGCACAGGCTGGGGAAGAGGACTGAATCAACCTCACGTTGTCCTTCCCATTTCTTGGTTTTCTCAGCTGTTAAAAACTGGGACTGCGCCCCATCTACCTGCTATGTCACAGAGTTGAGAGAAGTTGTCATGAGATAATGTTTATAACAGTCCTCTGGAGACTTTAGAATGGAATACACGAGGATGAGGCTCTGACTACAGCCATTTTTGACATGAATTACCCTCAGCCGACAGGAATATATAGAGTAGGCCTGCCTGTATGCTAGTAGTTATTCTTCCCTTGTTTTTGACCCATTTGCTCTACCATTCCAAAAATATTTTGGAACACATGTACACTATAAATACTTGGAAAATACATTATATACATATAATACTGTAGTAATATATCTTGTATATGACAAGCCTATAAAAATGGAAACTAAAATAAAGAGATACAGATAGAAGCCTCAATACATTTCTCCCATACCTAGTTGATTATCTTGTACCAACTTTCCTCCTTGGGAGTCTGAAAACCTCCTTTAAAGGCATTGTTTAGGGCACTGTACCCAGGAGAAGACGGGCTGTGTTGTAGAAGGACTGCATATTTAGAAAGTAGAATGAAGTTGACATGGTACGTTAGGGGGAAGTGTACCCCCTAGGTGGAGTTGGGTGTTCGGTCTGACGTAATTGCTGTGCTCCTGTGGCTTGATAAAATTCATGTTTCCTCCTGCCCTGTCAGAAATTAATAGAGGCCACAATTTGTTCATGGGCCCTGGTGTCCTGCTTCACTACCAATGGCCTGGCTGATTTGGTGGACATTAAAAGGAAGCAACACTCTAGCCTTTCTCTCTCTCAAGTATCTTAAGGCCACCTCACTTCTTTCTCCCTCCAGCTGTAGACCAAGGCTGACTTCCTTTTGGATTCTATCTGGAAGTTCGAAAGTGGTTAGGAGATGTGAGGTTAGCGTTTTGTCAGGGTAATTCCATGCTTCATTTATTGGTTTTTGGGCTTTAAATTTCCCAGCAAATATTCAGCTAGAGTTAACAGCATATTAATTTCCTTAGTGGAGAACATCAGCTCTATTGCAGAATTCTGCCCTGGAGCTTTCTGTGTGTTACCGATTTCTCTTCTGCGTGTGTGTGTGTGTGTGTGTGTGTGTGTGTGTGTTTTGTTCCAGTCACATTAGATTTTTCAGAAAATAACCTAGGTTACAATTTTTATGTCTTCTTTATTTTCCATTTCCATTTGGGAATGATAAGAGTGAGTAGTCGAAGGCTCTTACCTGGCACAGAAGGAAAGAAATTTACCCTACCTGCCTTGTGGTTTTTGTTTCTCTTAAACCTACAGCGATGGAGGATTCATCAAGATACAGGTCAATGCGAAAGGACTCAGTTTTACTTTGCAAGCTCTCCTTAGGGCCTGAAGCTGTTGGAGAATTTCTTGAGCACCAAAACATTAGATGGGGAAGATGCAGAGAACAAATTCCATTTTGCTTTGATTTTTGTCAGAACTGGGAAATCTATTGGAAAAGGAATTCCCCTGTCCTGTGCTTAATCCTGAGCCCTCTTCTTCTTTCTCTTTGTATCAGCTATTTTAATTTTTAATCTAAAAGAAAAAAAAACTGAAAACAAAACAAAACAGAACAAATCAGAGCATGTTCTTCTGCACTGGGATGTGAGAATGTAACTTTTCTTTTCTTTGTGTCTTGTGAATATTAGTTGGTTTACCAAGTCACTGGCAGTAAAGCGCTTTGCTTTCAAACAGAGCTGGTTCATTTCTGCAGATGTTTGTTCACTCTCTGATAGGTGGAAGGCCCTGGGTAGGAGTTTATGTCTCTATTTCTATTTGAGATTTATGTAAATATTAAAATTCTGAGAGAAGGCAAGACTGCTTTTTATTGTATCCTCTCTGATTTTTAGATTTCTTTCCAAGTTTTGGTCACTGCAGAGACAGTCTTTAAGGTGTTTCTGAATTTTTTGCCTGTGGAGCAATATAGAAAATTAAGCCGCCCTGATAACCTGACTGTTGTTTGGCTGATAGCTTCTTCTGATCTCCTTGTGTTCTGTTTGCTGAGGTTTCCTTTCTATTAAGAAGCAATAGATCAGATGGTTCTATATGTTTCTATCTCTACGTGTGCAGAGTGTTAGGAAAAAAAAAATGAGCATCTAAACTTCTACTTTCCTTCTTCAAAGGAATTATAATCTAGTTGAGAAATTACGACATATACACCTGGAAAGGTAATTATCTCCCCCTCCCCAATTTTAATTACAGTATAAGGCAATAATGGAAAGATGTCACAAAGTGTAGTACACTAGATATTGCCCAATAAATTGTAGTGGTTCTCACAGTTCAGAAGTGAGGATTATTTTATTTCTTTCATTGCCGTCATTTTATTCATGTTGACACTGAGATCAGTGGTACTGAATTAATTTCCTTCAGTCTGTACTTTGAGAGTCATTTTCACCAGCTGGTATTTCTGATAGGGAAACAGATTTTGGTTACATTTTTGGGGAAAAAATGAGCCTCTGTCATTATTTTGAAGTAGTGCCGATGATGAGTGTTGAAACGTGGACTTTGCTGACTCTCATGTACTGGGGATTCCTTGATTAGAATATTGCTTGCTACATCTCTTCTTTTTGTCTCCAGCAGTGACTTATTCCATCACATTTGAATAAGATGTCTCAGGCCCCTTAGAACTCTTCCTGAGAGATTTTCCTCTGTCTCTGTGAGGACCTTGGAGAGGGAACACCACCAACTCCAAGGGATCCTGTAGATTTTTTTCTTTCTAAGAACATTTTTACTCTTCAGTTATGCTGTAGTTGATTTATGTCTATAGCATTTAAAAATGAATTCCTCGTGCAGTTTTCTTATCCCAAGCTGGAGAAAATGGAAAGTGCTTCATTTTTTTTTTTATTTGCCCTTATTGTGCTGTAGAAGACTATATAACAATAGAGTTTGTGTTTAGCTCTGATGCTGTTCTGTTTGCCCAGTGACCTTCATCTGGCTGTTTCTTTCTAACACGTTATGTCTTGGTTGGATGGTGGGTTTGTACATTTTAATGATTACACCCAATGAAAACCGGTAAAAATGTGTTTCCTTTTCATATTTTCACTATCTACCAGGCGAAGCAGTTTTTATCATTTTCTGTATTCCTGTGTTTTTTCCTCCCAGAGTTAATTTTAGGTGGTCTGAGTTGCATGGGACGGCTGACGGGTATTATTTATGAAATGTCATTGGACTTATTTTCTGCACTGAATTTCCACTTTATGTGTAATACCTTTTTTTGCTACTTAACTGTTTCTGAATTGGAAAGGAGATACTATTAAGGAATTGTTTGTAATGATGTTTAGACTTTCACTCTAAAAGGGTTCGAATAATACAGAATCCATCTGTAAATGTAAATGAATTTATATTTTTCCCTGTAGTGTTAGGATTTGCTAAACCTTCCGAGACTGCTCTTTGCTAGATTTGCTTCGTAAGGTCTTTATCTTTTACAGTTATCTTTGAGCTAATTTATTTTATCATATCGGTACAGGTTTGTGTGTATATAATTCTCTTAGCTGATTAAAAGAACATTACATGTCCTTAGAGGAACAGTGGGCTGAACTTGTCTTTCCTCGCTCCCTTCTGATAAAGTGTGTTTCCTTTTTTAAGAGAGTTAAATGTGCTTTCCCAAAATGGCATTTTGGTGTGAGATAGGAATAGACTAGCCAGTGTCCCAGTAGTGTTCCAGTGATTTCTATACAAAAAGTCTGTCATGGGTTTCCTTAAAAAAAAAAAAAAAAAAGTCAGGTCTGCTTCTGTATTTCAAATATGACTTGATAAAAAAAAACCCTTCCATTATTATATTATTATGTAACATTTTAGAAACATCTTTTGGGTAAAGTGCTTTTTATTTTGGGAAAGAATAGTTTATAGAAATATTATTCTGGTACAGAGATGACAGGACAGGACTTCTTCTGACCCTTTATATAGATATTTGGAATAAGGAAAATAAGTATTTTCCCACGAATTCAATGGAAATATTCAACATTCTTACATCATCGCAGGTACCTGTAGCTACCAGCAAACTTGAGGTTAGATGGCGTATATTTATTGAGGACGCAGTTCTCGGGGTTACGGGGTTTGTTTTTAATAGCAACGTTTGGTAGGCTGGGAACTGCAGGAATGTGCGTAGCGGGGTTGCCAGGGTGCGGGATTGGCAATGCTGGGATTGTAAATATATACCCTTTCCCCTTTGCAGCCTACCCACACCCCTCCCACCAGCAGGTCCCCTTCTTACTTGCTCCTTTGTGTCTTGCATACGTCTTTTTACCTTTTTACAGTTTGTTCAATTGCAGTCTCCCTAGTGTGATGAGAAAAAGATTACTAGCTTAGTTTGCTTTCCTTTCCTTCCTCACATCTCTCCCAGAGCCTTTTCATGTTCAAGAACTAATGTCTCCATCTTTTCCAGCTGGCACTGTAGGGACTCTGGAAAATGTATGTCATAATTATGTCCTTAACATCTCACACTGCACTAACCGTGAGCACTTAACTGCTGTTGGGTTCTTGGCCTATTCTGTGTCTCCTTTGCTTAGAATTCTGAAGTTCTAGACCCCTGCAGCTTTTCCCTCTCTTCCCTTTCAGAGTCAAGGAGCTCTGAATTAACTTTTAAAGGAAAGCCTGTTTCCTATTTCTGTCTGTCACCAGATGTTCCCAACTCGCTGAGGGATGCTCCTTTCAGGTGATAAAGCGTTTCCTTGTGCCAAATGGCTTCCTAAAAACCTCTAGATTCATTCCTTTTGTCTTTTTGAAACCAGCCACTGAAACATGGGATAAACAAAGTTAAGCGGTTTTTTTTGTTTTTAATCTTCCGAATGGCAGGTGTAGGAAGTAGGGTTTTGCCAAATGATCAAGAGCATCCAGAGCAGTCTGGGGAGAAGAATTGCCTCCTTCAGGCTCTAAATATGCATCTGCTGAACTCCAGAAGTTGTTAATAAAGAAGGAAGATCCAGTAGGTTTACATATACTGTTATGGTCAAGAAACATTTGAAATAAGAAATAAACAAACACATGTGGACTCTATACATAAATATTACTATGGTATATTAATGGCATTAGCAACAGGAGCAATGAACGGATTCGTTAAACAAAGTTTGTCTTTCCATCTAATATGAACAGTATTGACTTGAAGTGCAATGCCGTACCTGATTCAAAATTATGTAGAAATATTGGCTGGGTCAGTCTCTCTACTAAGATATGCAAAGAACTCTGGTTCTTGATCGCCTCTGAAGAAACAGCAGTGATGAAAGAAGCCAGGGAATCTAAAGAAATTTGTGCTGTTAATACTATAGAAAGAATTCTGACTGATGGGCCTTTGATTCATCTTCCCTTCTTTGAGTGTAACCTTGAGTCTTTTGTGAGATCATGATAGGGATGCGTAAGAGTTTGTGATAGATTATGCTTTCCATTTGCTTTCTATGTTGCATTGTATTTGCTTTTCCCATTTAACCTGTGGAGTAGGCAAGGCAAGTATTATTTATATTATCCTTTATTTTACAGAGGAGGAAACTGCTCAGAAAAATGAGTGACCTACCCAAGGTCATGCTGTCAGGGCCAGAGTACTGTGCTTATTGATGTTGAGCCCAAGACTTTGTGACATTTGTGGCGGGATGGGTTGGGCTGGTAGCAGTTAGTTTTCTCTCTGGCTGTAGTTTCCTGTTCCTGTTTGAAAGATTCAAGATTTGAAATTTCTCTAATATTAGTAGCTCGTTTTGCTTTGGTTTGGAATTGTCATTTGATAACACTTGATTTTTCCCCCTCTCATGGGTCCTCTTTAGAAGAAGGGGATGCTGTGTGACTACAGGTAGGTAGTTCTGTTTCCTTTTTCTCTTGCATTTTTCCCCCTCTTTCTTGAACCTTCCTTCTTAAGACATTGGAAATTGAAAAAGAAAGGAGAGAAAAAAAATCTCAACAAGAATAATTTCGGTGACAAAATGATGTGAGTCACTGGGTGTGGCAGTCCTTTGTACAAATATGAGTAAAGTAAGGAAGTGGAAATTAAGTAAATACCATCCTGTCATCATTTGCTTTATGCTTATTTTTTCTCGAGGCTGTCAGGAAGGGTGAGCATATCATTACATACATTCTTGCGTAGAATGTAATTTATCTTCCTCTCCAAATGGTAGGGGCCCGAGAGAGAGATTAGTCTATTCATCCATCTGGCACTCCAGTGAAACACCAGAAATTCTACCTTTCAAATGGCGTTGAAGTTTTAAAGTTTTTTTTTTAATAAAATGATAAAATACTAAAAAAAAAAAAAGAAGAAGAAGAAGGGGATGCTGACTTTGCTGAGGAGAAGTAAATTACTGGACCAGGTTCAGTGTATTTGAAAAAGTTCCTTCTTTTCTTTCCCTCCCTGCCTTTCTTCCTTCTTTCCTTCTTTAGACAGACAAGTCAGGAGAGGAGTATTATCTTTGATTTTCTAAAGATACAGAGTGCTTGCCATGTAGTATATGCACAATTCATCTTTAAATTATGATAAATTAAAATGTGCTGAGTATCTGAATCAGACCACAAAGCATGGTCTATTTTTTGTCAAGTGAAATTAGTATATAATTTTTTGTCAAGTGAAATTAGTATATGTTGTGCAGTCCTTATAATCCCTTTGTGATTTCTGCAAGTGTGCTGTATGTTTACCTTTCATTTAGCAGGGTGCCTTTTGACTGATAGATACACACGTACATAAATTCACACAACCATTTCACTGTTTAGTTACAGGATAGCTGTATGGGTTAATAATTCTGAATAGTTTCCACGATGTCCTCATTACTTGGTATTTACACAAATCTGACTAATGGTATGTAAAGGATAAAATAATATTTTCTTTTTTAGGATCCCCTCTCTTTCACCTTCTAGGTCTTGGGTTCTTAAGCTCTCAAAATAATATTTAACATTTGTAAAGGACTTTGTATTTTGTGTAGTTCTTTCATTTACATGTCTCACTAATCTTTATCCCAGGATAATAAAGTGATTGACTCAGTCGTTTTTTTTTTTTTTTTTTTAATTAAAACACAGCTTCAGTTCTAAATTTAGGCACATATTTACTTTGAAGATAATAACATCTAAGAAGCATTATTTAATTAATGGTGATGGAGTTTTCCAATGAAATGATACAAATTCAATTTATCCTTAATATTTTAGATGCAGAGGAACATGCTTTCATTCTAAATGACTAAATTAGTATTACTGCCTCAAATGACACTTGATTTCCCTTTAAATGTATTCATTGTAATAAGAAATTAACGCATGAGGATTTGAATTTTTACACGCCTTCTTCCTGCTCCCCTTAGAAATGACTTAGGAGTTAGCAATATGTCTGTCGGGGTGGGCATGGGAGGTTTTCAAGTTGGAACACTGGAGCTCATTAGCATCTTCCAAACCCCAATGCTGTTTTGTTTCAGATAGATTTATTACACTGTCTTTCTCCCCAATTCACTGCAGTGTGTGAAGGCTCAATGGGAACAAACAAAAGCGATATGTAACCCCTGAACCAATTAGCATCGCTTACGATGTTCTTAATAGGCTTAGCTACTGTATATGAGACTTGGGAAAATGACTTGACTTTTATGCTTGCTTGATCTCTCGGGGAGGTTTTTCAGTGTCAGCTGCTTTGTAGCCACAAAGTAAATTTCACGTGTTTGATTTCCAGCTTTCTGATAGAAAACCTTCTTTACAATTTGATGGCTCTAGGGTGCCATAGTCACTCACTTGCAGCTGTTCACTTATTTGCACAGGGTCTGTTGATGCGTGAGAAGAAGGCACATGTGACTTGGTCCTGGGGCAACTGTCTGCCCTCGGCTGGCGTGTGGGACAGGGCACAGCCCTGCAATTTGTTCAACTAGTGCCGTCGCCTGGGGCGCACGCCTTCTTTCTAGCGCCTCCCTTTAGCCTTTGTCCTCTCGCTTTGGTTCCCCTTTTGTTCCCTAAAGGTATAAATGATTCACGTTTCCCCTCTTCCACTACATCTATCCCCTGACACACAAAAAGGGGAAATAAATTGAGGTATATCGTTAGTGACATTTCAGGAACAGGCCAAGCCCTGCCTTGCCTACCTAGAGAATGTTGATTCCACAGACAAATGGAGGACTGACTGTACCTCCTGTGAACTCAGCTGTTTTACATTTTAAATAAAAGCGTCTACAGTTTTATTTTGTGTTATGTCAAAAGAGTTACTTGTATTCCTACTTTATATAAAGGATTCTATTATGAACATAGGAAAATGATCCTTCAATTACCGTAATATATGATATTCCAATTTGAGAAGGTGAATCTAACCACCTCTTGACAGTATATTTGTTACAAGATGAGAGTTGGAAGACAGACTTGCCTTAGTTACTGACTGGTTGACTTTAGCCACACTACTTAACTACTCTAAGTTTTAGTTCCTCCATCTGCCAAAAAAAAGCAAAAACAAAAACAAAAAACAGTAATCATGGGATTCTCGTGAATATTCATATAAAGCTACTGTTAAGTCTCTGCCCTGTAGTAAGCATGCCAGAGAAGGTAGCAATAATGCCAATAGAAATCTTTTGGAAAAATAAAAGGAGCCTAGGATCCTAAGAAATGTAAGGCAACTTGGAATAGTTCATTAATGAATCTCTTCAAATGGAAGAAGTTGAGAAAATTATATGGTAAGGCAGCCTGTTCATTCCACAAATTCTCTCTACAACTCACCCACATCTTCATATCCTGGTCCCGTATTCAGCCTAGTGTTTGTATCTGTAAGGTCGAGATTGGGTTGCCTTACATGAATGTTGGCTTCCGCAGGTTTATAGCTGGGGAGCATGATTCAATAATTTCCCCTGCTTTCTCCTCTTATGTTGTATCCGTAGATACAGCGATTTTGTCCTTTCAGAGGTAATAAGATGTGCTAGAATACCAGAGTGTTCTGAGCACCAGAGCAGTGCCAGCCACACAGAAGACACCGAGTGTGTGTATCTGAGATGAGTATGAGAGGCCTCCCATGAGCCTTTTAAGTTGTTGGATTTTAATAAGATAGTACGGAGAGGGTGGTTGTTGGAAGGAGAGGGTGTCTGTAGCCAAGGTGACCTGGCCAGATTCTTTGCCAGTATTTTCTTGAAAGCACTGAGCATTAGAGAGGGGTAATGCTTACTGAATAGAGCTGGTTACTAAGGTATCTGGAAACAAGGCTGAAGAATGATTTTATTTGCTATTCAAAAAAAGGACTTTTATAATAGACCGATACCAGCTGAAGGGGCTGGTGGTAAATTGAACTCTTTGGCTTCTGGTTTTACTAGTGAAAAAACTTCAGGGAAAGCTAGTGGGATTTATTTTAATACATATAACGACCACTTATTTCCAGTCCTTTCCATATATTTTAACTTACTCAACGGCCTCCTTTATCTTTTGGTGAAAAAAATTGATAAAATTAACTTCAGCCTCTTCTAGCAATTTAAGTAGTTGGTCTAAGAATAACTTTGTTGGGGTGGTTAGGGGGAAAAAACGTATTCTGCAGAGCACATTTAATAAAGTTGTACTAAATGACAGATGTGTTCAATTTAATGTGTCTTTCTGAAGTTAGGCATAATTCTATATATACTAAAAAACAGTATTTTAAGAAGTGATATTTGTAATCTATGTAACCACTGGAGAATAGACTTTAAAATAGTAGCTGGCAAAACATCAAGGTCCTAGTGTATAACACAGGGAACTATATTCAATATCCTGTGATACATCATGATGGAAAATAATATTAAATGCATATATATACTTATGTTTGTATAACTGAACCACTTTGCTATACAGCAGAAATTAACACAACATTGTAAATCAACTATACTTCAATTAAAAAAAAGCAGGTGGCAAAGAATTGTAGAAGAGTAGTATACATTTAGTTGATAAGGCAAACTTAATTTTGTGAGGGAAAAGTGGCAAATCTATTTGTGTTTAATTTTGAGTATACATTAGATGCATGGTTTAGCTTTCATTCTTTATCTTTCTTTACTAGGGCCATGTTAATGTAGTATATTTGAATAATACAGTATTATTTGAAAAATATGGCGATTTTATGAGTTAGAGCCAAGGTGATGGGGTGTGCAGGGGTTAACCAAAATCTCACAGCAGTCCAGAGCCATTTCACGTCCCGGGTAATCATTGTGTTCTCTTGGTGTATGGCACAGTGGGGTAATGAAGTCCAGGTCTGGGTTTAGAGCCTGTGCTTCTTAGTAGCCCTGTGACCCTGAGGAATATAATTAACCTCTGAGAACCTCAGTATACTTATTTGTTAACTGTTCATCATAGTACCTGGCACAAAGACATCACTGGGGAAAAAAAAGTTCCTTCTATTTCTACTGTATTAGATAGTGTATTTGAAAGTACTCAGTATTTAGCATCTAGCCTAACAGATGTAGATACACAGATGTACATTGAATTCATTTAGTGTCTTACCTTTCCCTGTCATCACTGCCCTCACACACCCTTAATACAGCTAAATACCTATATTAACCAAGAATATGCATTCCACTAGATTGTCAAGAGATTTTGTTACCAGAAATAGAAAAACAGCTTTGGAGTCACGGGAGGACTCCTGCTCTGCAGTCCTCTCTTCTGCTCTGTACTTGGGGTGTCCCTGGCTGACCTCAGGATCATTCCTGTATCTACTGAGGATATGGCTACATCTGGGGGTGCCCCACTGTTCAAAGGCATGCTAAGCCCAGAAAGGCCACCCAGGATCAGTTTCAGCATTTTCTTCAGAGACCTTATCTGAGTTTGTAAGTATCATCCTCATCATCCTCTTTGGTGAAACCTTGGTTGAAACTTCTGCCCAAGCCCCTTTCTTTCTAGGCTATGTCCGTTAAGAAGCAATGTGGCCTAAAAATCCAGAGCAAGTTAACTTGGGAGCCTGGGATGTAAGTGCAGGTTCTGCAGCTTGCCAGCTACTAGTTATGACCTTGGGCAGGTTACTCCTCTAAGCCTCAGTTTCCACACCTGTAAAATGGGGGTATAGGGCTTCTGTAGTGGCGCAGTGGTTGAGAGTCCGCCTGCCGATGCTGGGGACACGGGTTCGTGACCCGGGTGGGAAGATCCCACATGCCGTGGAGTGGCTGGGGCCATGAGCCATGGCCGCTGAGCCTGCGCGTCCGGAGCCTGTGCTCCGCAACGGGAGAGGCCACAGCAGTGAGAGGCCCGCATACCGCAAAAAAAAAAAAAGGGGATATAAAAGTTTCTGCTTCACAGTTCTGTGAAATTCTATTTGAATCATCATCTGGTTAGCTATAATCAGATCACAATAAAAGTTAGCTTTAATAATAAAAAAATATTATTTAAGATATGTCTGTGTAATAGGAGGCTACATGTTGGTTCATGCTGTGATTTAGATCAAAAGAGTATCTGAAACAATCGATTTAGTTGCCTTTCAAACTCAAACTGTTTACACTATACTGTTCATATATTATATTGGTCATTATCTTCCCTGCTTTGTTTTCTGCAATACTGATTGCTGTTTTCCATAACATTAGAGATGTTCTGCAAGTGATTATGGAGTTTTTATTTTTACCATTGGAAAATAATTTGATGAAATATTACTTCCTGTAAAGCCTAGGTGCTGCTGTGAGGTTATGTGTTGCTAATTATAATTTCAATAAAAGGGGTGGAGGCTGTCTTCTCATTCGTTGTTCTATTCACGAAGGCAATCCTTATACTTCTGTAGCATAAGGAAGGAGACAGTCACTCTTATGGACTTCAGAGAAATAGGCCTCCTTAACTGAATAGGTTAACCATCCTAACCGACCTCCTTAATAGGTTGTTCAAGTGAATAGGCTGGCCGAATTTCTCGTAGAAATCACCATGTGGTAGGCTGATACGTGGTTGTTTCAGCATCACTAGCTGTTTTCTTCAAGTGCCATCATATATGTTGGTTGCTGTGTGAAATAAGATCTATGGAGACAAAAAAAAAAAAAAGTCATGTCAGAAACGTACGTGAAAACATACCTCAGTACCTTTGTTGTCCACTTCTGTGCATTGGACAGTAAATCCACTTTCTAAAATAATAGGCTGTAGTTCATCAGCCTTTGAAGTATCTGACCGTGGCTTGCTGGCTTATTCATATATTTAATACATGTTTTTGAAGGGTTTTACATAGACAGAACCAGGACAATATTAAGTCATTTTAGGCTCGGTGGGAAGATGGGATCATGTGATTTATATGAAATGCTATGACACTTATAGTTCCTAGGTACTGTGGCTATCTCTAAATTTTTGTTTGCAAAGCATTTTTTTCAAGAGTAATTCTTCTTCATATAACCGATCTAATTTTTATTATTAAAAGATGTAAAGGTTTTCTCCTTAGAGAAATTGTGACTAATGAACAGCTAGAGGTAAAGAAAATATACATTTGAAACAAATCCAAGCAATGATGATATTTGCAGGCAAAATTTTGTTTTCAAGAGCAATGATCTCTGGTTGAGGCACTCAGAAAAGCCCACATTGCATTCGTAACTCCAGCAAAAAATATCATTCCTCCCTGATATAAAACATGAGGTCACTCCCTTCTGTCAGCCTGTGCATCAGTCTAGCTGAAATTCGAGCTTATAAAATATTTCCATGGGAGAATTGCTACCAGGTAATTAACTTATCTGTAGTAGCTATCTGTAATTTTGAAACTTACCTAGACTTACTACACTCTTGATAACACTGATGAGAAATACACTCAGTGGTGAAAAATGAACTCAGTCCTGTAAACCAGAGTGCAGATTGGTACAGCCTGATGATGCAAAGCCTGCCTTGTTCGGGAATCACTTGGGTCCCCCTTCCAGGGTGCCTATTGCAGGAAGAGAGGCTGTGTCCTGCTGTTTCCCAGAGGTGAGAAGTGAATTTAATATACTAAGAGGCATTTCCTAGGGAATACATGCAGAGGTAGAATGGAAATATGGTCTCTTATTTGCTGCTGTGGCCACATGTCTTTTAAATTTTTGGAAGCGGGGGGCTGTATTAGTTTCTGAGGGCTGCCATAACACAGTACCACAAGCTGGGTAATACAGGAAAAAGACACCTAGTTCTAGAAGACTGAAATCAGGCTGTCAGCAGGGTTGGTTTCTTCTGTGGGCCATGAGGGAAGGATCTGTTCCATGCCTCTCTCCTAGCTTCCACTGATTTGTTGGTTTGCTGGCAATGTCTGGCATTCCTTGGCTTGTAGAAACATTCCTCTGATCTCTGTCTTCATCTTCACATGGCATTCTGTGTGTGTGTGTCTGTGTCCTGATTTTCTTTTTGTGTAAGAACACCAGTCATATTGGATTAGGGCCTACCCGAATGACTTCATTCGGGTTGAACTTGATCACCCCTGTAAAGACCCTATCTATCTTCAGACTGGGTTGCATTCTGAGGCACCAGGGGTTTGAACTCCCCCATATCTTTTGTGGAAGAAAACAGCCCAACCCATAACAGGGGTCCTGATGGTGAAGCCCTCAGTGTTACTTTCTGGGGCATTGTGTCACCGAGGAGCGTGGAGGAGCATCATGGCGAAGCTTTAACCAGCACACGTACCTGCAGTCAGGCTTGTTTTATGGTCAAGAGTCTCAGGTCAAGTCAAGTTCTCTGGCCTTTTATGAGACACACATAGGAATAAGTAATAACATAGTAACGTTAAAGCAAAGAAATATAAACAAATAAAAATATAATCTATGTTTGTAGGTATGAAGCAGAGAGGTTAAGAATTTAACGTGGCAACTACTAGCTGTGTGTGATCACAGGCAAGCAGTTAACTTCTTGAGCATCAATTTCTTCATCTGTAAACCAAAGGTAGTAATAGTATCTTCCTCACTGTGGATTGCTTGCGGATCGAATCAGGTAATACTCTTAAACTCTAGGCACAGTGCCTGGCCTGTAGTATGAGCACACTAAAGGGCAGTTCATAAGAAGGCAAACAAAAAGACCCACGGCCCCTGAGGATGCTGGGAAATAGGCATTTCCCAGAGTGGAAGGAAACATCTGGCTTTTTACCTCTCAGCGCTGCTCACCTGCGTCTACTACAACTCCGACTCTGCCACGGTCTCTGTTCTCTTCAACTGTGTGTCTGGGCGCTTGATCTTAGCACTTGGCACCCAGCTGGACAGCAGGCTTCCTTCTTCTCTTTCAAGTTGTTTTCTTTGTTGTGTTTTCAGAGCTCATATTTTTGTCATTAAAGCAGATTATTGGAGGAAAAGGGGAAAAAAGTATAAACGTCAGAATTCACTTAAACTCTTAAAATAGTCAAAACTAGTTAACACTCCCCTCCCCCAAATTTTAGAGTTCCTACACTTGAGAACTTGGAAATGTATGATTCTCACTGATGAAATAATAAAGATGTCATGTCCACACTTTTTGCAGGGGTAAGGAGAAAACAGGGTTTGTCCTTGTTGAATTTTGATTGGTAGAGTCAAATCATATACAAACACATTTTTCCTGTTAGCATTTACTGGGAAATATGGAATGTGTTTGTGTGTAGTTTAGAGCTGTCCCAGTTGGTTGTAGATCATTTTTAAACAACAAAGAGGGGGTTAAATCATAAACACACATTGGCATGCTTAGAAAGCAAGTGCATGGATGTGCTGGGTACCAGGCTATATTCTTGTAAACTTTGTATATTTTTGTATCGCTGTATTTATTTTTAAACCTTTTAAAGGGGAAGCAAGGGTTTTGACAACTTTCAAAATATTTGACCATCATTTTTAAGAATCTCTTATATGCAAGGCTCTATGTGCAGGGCGGGGATGAGGACAGCTTCCAATGTAATAAGGGACATAAGGCAGTAGGCTGAAGGCACTTGAAGGAGAAGAACTGATTCCCAAGTGGGGAATCCAAAGAAACTTTTAAAGTTTTTCTCCTTGAAGGATGAAACTGATTTTGACGAAGACAATAGGATGAAAAGGAGGGAATTCCAAGTAAAGTGCATGACGTACAGAAAAGTGAATTGCTTGGTTTGATGAATAAACGTTAGAGGTAATGTTGGAAAGGCAGAATGAGAATGGATTATGGAAGCTTAGAGTGGCAGGCAAGTGCATTAGACCTTGTGGTAAGGAAATAAGGAGCAACCTCTTTAAGGAGGCCCTGCAGTAGGAAGGCTAGTCTGACAGTGTAGAGAAGATGGTCTGGTGATGCGGAAAGCCTTTAAGGAGCTTCTGTAGTATTCCTGGCTTATAGCCATGAGGGTCTGAATGTTGTTAATGGAAGCTGGAATGTAGAGAGAATGGCAAGGTGTGAAATACTGTAGAAGTATTATCAGCAGGACTTGATGCAGGTTAGAATATGAGACAGAGTCAAAGGTAGCCCCAGTGTTTTGATCCAGGGTGTCTGGGAAGACTGGGTACCATTAGCAAATGTCAGGAATATAGGAAAAAGATGTTAAATTTTGGATATGTTGAGTTTGAGTGGTCATGATGACATCATGACATCCAGATGCATACACCTAACAGGTTGGAATTAGAAATATGAAAGAAACTCTTTTGGTGGAAAAAATATTGGACTCATTCTCATTGACAAGATAAGACCGTTGAGTTCTGTGGGGTGGTAAATCGAAGAAAACAATATAGTTAAAAGCTTTCTGGTTTAAAGGAGGAAGTGGAAACAGAAGAGAAGAGAAAATGAGCTTCTGAAAGCAGAAAGAGGAGTACAGCTTCACAGAATAGTAGAGGAGAGGCTTTTAAAACAAATATAGTATACAATAGCATTAAATGTTTTTGTGAGTTTAAGGAGGTTGGCCACCTTTTAGAAAACAGTTTTGGCCCAGATGAGGGGGGTCCAAGTCGAAGTATATGGAGTTAAGGAGTCTGTAAATGTTAAAAAAAATAAAAACTGCTTATACTGACTTTTTTCCCTAAAATTTGCAGGAATTTCTTTGGTTGAAAAATCAACCCCTTTCAGTTCAAAACAGAGCCTTACTACATAGGACTGATTGAGATGTTGTTTGAAGCAAACAGGAATGTGAAGGTAGATCTTCAAATTCTAAATAATTAATAGAAATATTCTAAGAGACAAATGTGCTGCCTCACTCAACATACAATTTTTAAACCTATGAAATATCATGTAAGGAGGTGATTGTGTTCATTGCCAAATGATTTTTCTTTTTATAAAAGGATTCACCCAGGGTTCCTTTAATTAGGTATTTTACCCAGTTCACTTAAGTGTTAGTTTCCAGACCATTAACTCCTTGACAGAAGACTGGAGGGGCAGAGAAGCTTAACCTGGAGTGTTAGGAACAAGCCTCTAAATTGTATTATTCATATGGAGCAAAACAGAGGGATAACTAGTTCCTTTTGGCTCAGTGTCGATTGGTGGGAAAATCTTTCCTTTTCGTATCATGTGTGAGTGCTACCTCTATGAGATAAAGTAGATATATAGTTCAGTCTCAGTTTCATCTGTGACATACGCACCAAATGTAGGCTTAGATGTGCCAGAAGGGTAATGTGAGGCAAAGCCTATTTCTGTGACTCCATGTAAATAACATTCCATAAATGTGTTCTTGGACCTTAGAGCAATAATATATGACTTCTGAATGTGTGGCCAAATTGAATGAGGGTACAGAAGCAGCATCGTATGAGGCAAAATCCACCTTCCCTGGAATAACTAACAAACAGAAAATACCCAGACTAATTTATTCTAGGCGATCATAAATAGACCAATGACAGAATATTGGTATACTAGGTGTTGGAGTCACCCTAATACATAGATTTATATTGAGATTTAGGCTAGAAAGGAATTGTATGAATTTATGTGAATATATGAGTGAGTAAAACTATTTAAAATATAGATGGATGATTAAAAGCAGAATTATCCAATTTATATGTGTAGCTATCTGAAAGTGAGTAGCTTCTTAGAGCCCATTCTTAACTTATAATGGGCTCTAAGAAATGTCAAGTTTTATTTGATAAAGACTTGGATAAAATTTAATTAGATGTAGAAATTGACATCTCTAGAGTCAGTCTTCAAAAAATGGTTTGTGGCTTCTTTTCTGGAGATTAAAAGGCAATAGAAATTATTGATATAAATTGAACTAAAATTTTCTTAAAATTCTTGATACCTCAGAGATGATTAACTAAATTACCTAAAACAACATGAGCTTTTTTGAAACGCTTCAGAAAAAGCAGTGGATGGTAATATAAGTAGTGTACATGTATCCTTTAAATTTTTTTTCCAGAATTTTTGATATTATGCTTGCTTGAAAAATATAATTGGCAATATATAGTTGGCAATATATAGTTGGCAATATAATTTTATTTCTACATATAGTAAGATAAGTTAATTACAATAAAATGACTTCTATCTGTACATTGCTTTGTAGTGTTAAAAGCTCTTTTATGTTTATAATCTTATTTAATCTCTAAAATTCCTAGATAAGGAAGGAATTATTGCTGTTGGTTTGTAGATATGGAAACTGAACTGGAAGATCAAATACATTAATCATCAAGCATTATACACTCTCATTCCTTTCTTTGTTTACTTATTTATTGCTCAGATACTCACTGATCACCCTCTATGTGCCATGAGGTTCTTTTTAAGTACTGGAGGCAAAGCTTGTACTGAGTCTTTTATCTAGTCCAGTGTTCTTTTCTGCTGTTATTTGCTGCATCTCAAAGGTATTAATAGTTCAATATTATAATTTAAGTAATCCCTTCTTGTCTATTTTGTTCAGATACTATAACAAACCTTTTTACTAAACAGTTTCTAATTAGTTTTACTTTATAATAGATATATTTTTTTCTTTTCTGTTAACACTTTTGCATATAGGTGTTCTATAATCAACTGTGTTTTTCAAATGTAAATTTGTATAAATCAAAAGTTTTGTCCATTACAATATCAAATTTTACTTAAGCTTTTATATAATCTCTCTCTCCATTTGGTATTAGCCACCACTTTCAAGATTTTTTACTCTCTTTAATCCATTACTCACTGATTTATTTTAATGAAAAATATCTCAATTAACTTTCTATCCTGAATGAGAGAAAATGATTGACTCTGAAATTATTCATTTATAAACCTGCCAATATTTAGAAATAGTAAATGAAAGCATCCATGGGGAGAAGTAAAGAATATTAACAGCTAGTTATCAGTAATATACAGTGGCATAAGTAATATACATTGGAAGAAAATTCCAAATCTCGTTCAATAGATTTTTCTTGAATGTCTACTCTGTATCATGCTAGGTACTTTATAAGATAAATAAAAAGAAAAAGCCTCAGATCTTTCTTTTAATGTCATTATACCCTAGCTGGGAAGAGATTCATTGTATATTATATAGCTAATATTACAAAGGAGAGTGAAACAAGCGCAGCAAGCTTTTTGACTGCACAGAAGAAGGAATGCTTCAGTCCTCTGGGTGCGGTTTTGGTAGGTTTAAGGAGAGAGTTGCATTGGAACTCGTTTTCAAGGAGGAGATTTTCTGTGGGGGAAATGGACACCTTGAGGTGGTGCCACAGAATGAAAAAAGCACGGAAATAGTGTAAAGATATAGGATGTAAATGGATCTAGAAATAGATTTAAAAATCAGTTTTATTGCTTTTAGACCTTCTCACAAACACTTATTCATTTGCATTGTTTCTTACTTTTTGAACCCATGGTCTCTGGGCATAGATAGGGGCTGCAGGTAGGAGTGGATTCTATGTATGTAATCAGTCGCTCCATGACAGTTGCCTGGAGCCTAGTGGTTTGGGGGACTGGAATGTGAGAGAGAGTCGGGGATTCATGTCAGGGGTGAGTAATAGACACGAAGTAATCCTTTCTTACAAACATTCTCTGGATTGGTGACTTTGAGAAGAAACATAGGAATCCCATGCCCGGGATGTACAGAATTTTCTTCAGCTGTCTTTTGTATTGGGTAGAAATGTGTGTGAAATGGGTTTGTATAATTTGTATATTATCTAAATTAGGCCAGTCCTTTCCATGTATTTTACCTTAATCTCTCCATTTTGGAGGAGCTGAAACTGAGAATTTATATGCAGAGTCTTTTTCTGAAGAAACTTGGAACGCTTTGGTCGTGTGTAATGATATTTACCTGTGTATACGAAGAGAAAATGTCGCTCATAATCAAAATCTATACCTGTTTAATAAGAGACAAGTGAAGTATAATCAGTCGTTCTTACATACCACTTTCTTTAAAAAAGTAAAAGTGGATGTTTTTTCCCTTTGCTGTGGCCAAAGGAAGCTTATGCTGATTACTGTCAAATGTTAGAAGATTTTGATTTTCCTTAAAGTATCATGGCTAAGATTTTAAATTGTCTTTCATGTAAAAGGCGAGGGTACCATGTACATATGAGTTCCACATTACAAGCTGTTTTAGTTTTAAACAACGTAGAAATTAACTATAATTTACACTAATAACAGAACTATTAGGGAAAAAACTCAAACATTTCACACGTAACATATTGATCTCCAAATTGGGTCCATAACATCTTCTTTAAAGCATGGGAAATTTTATATTTTCCAACAAGACTTTTATAGAATGGAAGTCAAATGCTTTTCATTCATTTTATGTAGGAAATATTTATTGAGCACCGACTGAGTACTTCTACACATTGTGGTACAGAAAAATCTGCCCTCATGGAAGTTATATTCTAATGAATTAGTGAGGCTTGGTCAATTTCCTTTATATTTATATTTCATAAGAATGATTTTTTTTTTGTTTTTTGGCCGTGCCATGTGGTATGTGGGATCTTAGTTCCCCTACCAGTGATCAAACCCGTACCCTCTGCAGTGGAAGCGCAGAGTCTTAACCACTGGACCACCAGGGAAAACCAATATTTCATAAGAATGATATTAATTTGGCTGCTTACTATACATATTTCTTAAGCTAATATTATGTGTAAATTATAATCAGTGTTAGAAACAATACAAATAGGAAAAATCAGTGTAAATGGATATGTTATAAGGAATACTCAGGGAAAAAATTATTTAAATTATTATTTTCGAACAAAGGACAGGTCTGAAGTTTCATATGTTTGCAAATTATTTTAGAAACTCAAAATACAGTTTTTTAAATTGCAGTGGTAAGAGCTCGTTTACATTTATCTGAATGAAGGAACCATTTATACAATGATATTAGATCCTTGCTATAGGAAAATTACCGAATGTGGTTTTTTTTTTTTACTTTTATTTTTATTTATTTATTTTTGGCTGCATTGGGTCTTCGTTGCTGCGCTCGGGCTTTCTCTAATTGCCGCAAGCGGGGGCTACTCTTCGTTGCGGTGCGCGGGCTTCTCATGGCGGTGGCTTCTCTTGTTGCGGGGCACGGGCTCTAGGCACACGGGCTTCAGTAGTTGTGGCTCGCGGGCTGTAGAGCGCAGGCTCAGTAGTTGTGGTGCATGGGCTTAGTTGCTCCGCAGCATGTGGGATCTTCCTGGACCTGGGATTGAACCCATGTCCCCTGCAATGGCAGGCAGATTCTTAACCACAGTGCCACCAGGGAAGTTCCACTGAATGTGTTTTGTCGAGGTCTATTTGAAGTTTTCTGTAGCATGCTCTGCTTCCTAAGCTATTTAAACATATCTGAAATGTTAGGAGATTGTTGATGCCTTAATTTTTCTTCCTCAGTGGCTACTATATCTCCCTGAAACATACTAGAAACAAAATCAGTTATTGTAGTTGTCTTAGACTCTCTGTCATTGGATGTTATTTTAGCTGCATCTCTCTCATAGCGATTATATGGAGAAAATTGATTCATAAATCCTTAAGTTCCTTGAGAATTAAAGAGAAACTCCACAGGAGGTGAGGAATTACTTTAAAATAATGGCCAAACTGGAAATCTACATGTATCACAGCTAGTCTGTTTAATGGAAAATGTCAACAGACTTAACTAATTCTTTTGAATGGAAGGGGCATTTAAAGTGACATCAAATCGATGTGAAATGTAGACAGAACTAAAATCAAGTGGAGTTTTATTAACTTAATCTACTGGATATTTTTCTGTATCATGTGGAATAGCTTTGTCAAAGACAGTTATGATAAAATTTTTGAGGCTGTCCTTTATATGTGATAAAAAGTCATCTCTGGGCTCATTGAAATCAATGAACACATTAGATTATAAATCCTTGACGGGCTTGGTCTGTTTCCCTCCCTCCCTTTTTTGCTTTCTTTTATTCTTCCTTATTTCTTTTATAAATATCTTGTAAGCCTGTAGAAAAATATTGAGAATTAGGTGTTTCTTTTATGCAAGAAATGTGACTGATTTAAGGCATGATTTTTTTATAATTAAGGACAAATTTTAAGAAACAGTGAAATCGCTTATGGCCTCTATCCCTAGAAAAACAGTTTTCATTTTTTATTATTAAATTTAACTGGTACATATAATTTACTTGATTGCAATCGTATTGTATACCCGATTTTATCATTCTGTGGAAACTCAAAATTTAACAGACATATCAGACCAGTACCTTCATTTATTCTCTAGCCTCAATGTAATAATATTTACTATTATCTTTTCCTTAAAATGTGTAGGAACTCAACTACATAGTACTTAGGGCAATATATATATTTTAAAATTTCCTAGCATTTCTGGCAGATGCTGTCCAGTTTCTGCTTGAATGCTTATGTGTATGGAGGACTCACTACTTTGTAATAGTAGGCTGATATATTCCTGGGCATCTTTAATCATTGTTCTATTTTTATTAAGTCAAAAGATTCTTTCCACTACATTTTCCCTTATTAAGCTTTTCCCTGTGAAGCCACACAGAGGTCAGCTATTCCCTTTACAAGTGGCAGTCTTTCAGATATTTCAAGGCAATGGTCCTATCTGCACGTGAGCTTTTCACTTTCAATTTAAATATTCCATTTCCTTTGTTCAGAAGTTTCTTATTTGGCTTTATTTTTATATCCTTAACCATTCTGATCACCTTTCTCTTGACATATTCCATTTAATCAGTACCACATTTAATTAATATGTGGCCCTAGACTGAGCACTATACCATGAAACTACTACTTCCCTTGATCGATCATCTATGTTTTTGCAGTTTCGTAAGTTTTTCTGGCAGCCAGTTTACACTACTGGGCTTGGTAAAATTTTTTCCTACCAGCCCTACTCTTTCAAGCTATATTTCCTTCTATTATCTTATCTATGTGCAGTTGTGTTTTTAACCATCATTTATTGAACTCCTATGTGCCAGGTATTCTAGTAGGTGCTAGGAGATCATGATGATCCAGATGTAGTACCAACTGTATTTCCTGGTGTCACAGTACACTGATTACACTACCAGAGGGAATGGGGAATGGTGACGATGATGATGATGATGATGATGATGGTTGGCAATTATGGCTACTTCCCAGGTGCTGGTACATTTAGCTCTCACAACAATCCTTAAAATACAGGTATTTATTATTATTCCCATTTTACAGATGAAGATACTACGGTTTATAGAGATAAAGTAACTTGCTGATGGTCAGCTAGTGGTTGGCAGAGCTAGCTTTAGAATCTGGATGATTCGCGTGCCAAATCCATTGTCTTAACCACTCTTCTATAACTCCTTGTTTCTGTCTTAGCAGTTTAAGTAAGGGGAAGATTTTGTTTTTCAGCATGAATGACCAAGGCTTCTTTGAGGAAATTAGCCTTTGAGGGAGATGTTTCTAGCTTAGAAAGTTATCACCAGGTAGAGCTACTAAGATGGGAGAGTACAAAGCATCGAAGGCGGTATCCTGTTTATCTAGTTTGGCTAGAATGTGACATACGCATAGGCATGTTGAGGACAATAAGATAGAAAAAAGACTAGAGATCGATTGTTGAGGACCCTTCATGTCAAGCCAAAATAAGTGTGTTTTGTTGGCAAGTAAAAGGAAATTATGGATGGTTTTTGAACAGGTATGTTGCATAGTCATCTCACGCCTTGACGATATAATCTTGATGTAGTATTTAGGGAGGAGTAGAAAGGAAGCATGTAGAAAACAATCAGATGGGAAACAAATTAGGGCTATTTCAGTAATCAGACTAAGAGGTAATGAGAGCCAGAATTACCAGTTATTACTGAAAGGAACAGAAAGTAAAGAACAGATACAGAAGACAGGGCATTGCTTGAATTGCTTGATTTTGAAACCAAATCAAATTGGAGTCAGCAAGAACTGAAAATGAAGATGCTGCTCACAGAACTAGTCATGTGTGGTTGAGGAATATGAGGAGTATTAAAAATGTTGAGTTTGAAGTACTGCTTGAAATCCAGATGGAAAGATCTAATAGGAAATTTGAGAATCAGTGATATGGAAGAAAAGATAAAAGTGGAGATGTTGTTAGTGAAAAAAATTCAATTGAATAAATTTAACGATCCAGTTGGCTTTATTCAATGATTCATGAATTGGTCAGCATCCCATCTAGAAAGTAGAAAGGTGGTCCTAGCAACTATACAAAATGGAAGGCTTTTAGGGATAGAAGACAGAAGGAGGCTGAAAAAGGAAATTTCTAAGAAAAAGTGGATTGTTTCAGACAAGGTCACTTTCCTTTGGGGGAAGGGCTGGGGTCTGTCATGCAGATTACTTCACTAGTGCTAATCACTTAATTTCAGATTACCTGGTTATAGGTCACATTTCTGGGATAGGCTGAAACTATAATTAGATTAGATATTGTCTTGGTTTGTTGACCTGGGGCTCAGCACAAGTGACTCCATTCGGGACCTGTTATTTGTTTCTTTTTTTTAAACATGTAAACCACTTTTAGACGTAAAGGGGTAGATGTGAAACAATGTATGAGGGCATGAAGGAGGGAGGGGACATGACAGGTGCTCCTAAACTTGAGATGGCCAATGGGATTTTCTGAGAGTAGTATGTGACAGATAACAGCGTGGCCGTTTTCTTAAGGACTTTGTATGTAATTTCAATTAAAGCTGTTCATTCATGCATTTCCTGATTTTTACGCTTCGTTCCATGAGTGGATCAACCTCAAACACTTCATTACGAGGACCAGATGCTAATTCCATTATCTTTGCCAACGTTTCAGATTTTAGTTTAAATTTAACAACCGGATCCTTGTCTTATTATCATTCCTTTCATCACTTGGCTGAAATTTGTCATGGTTATTTCTCTGAACTCTTAACTTTTGTAACCTGTAAATTCTATCATCTCTTCTGATTCCATATGCCTAATGTTTCCTTTCTGGTTCGCATCTTGTAGCCCACAGTCGTATGTATGCTTTACCATCAGGTAGGCTGCGTCTACTGATTTCATTGAGGTTGCTGTACATGTAAAGCATTGTAGGATATCTGTATGGCAAAATGTAGCTTGATTTATATTGTTTGGAAATGATTTCTTTGGGATTTCTTGTGTGGTTTTCAAAGTCTTAGAAACCCATGGCCTAACGTGCCTCTGGCAACCAATCAAATTTATACTGATTAGTGAGAAGGTTATTGTATTGAAAAATATTTAAAACCATACTCTTAAATACTATGTTTTTACTTTTCCAGTTTTTAAAGACACAATTAAGAATTCCCTTGAGGCTCGATCCAACCTTACATTTAACATTGGAGAGAAAAATGTAGCTCCTCTGACATTTAGGGTCAGGAATTGAATTCTCTATTATCCTTGAATTTTAAAGGGCTCATAACAGTCAGTCCCCATTGTGGGAAATCTCTCTTTCAAGTTGTATTGATGTTGGCAAGTGTTCTGCTGAAGATAAATATGTTGTTGCTTAGTCTAGTCCGGGAAGAAGCAGGAGTGAAAGTTTGGAGGCTAAAACATTTAATTCATTGCACAGTGAAGGTGTGACCCAGCAAATTTGAAGAGCCTCATATGCTTCAGAGTGACACGTTGAATCAGTCTGAAGGATAATACTGCCCATTCCCAGGAGAGAGGATGGGCTCCATTAGCTTCCATCATACAGGATGATTCTTCTCAGGTGCCTGGGTTGAGGCTGGAGTGAGAGTGGTTTAATTTGAGCAAGTCTTTACCTCCCTTTACTTCCTTAAGGATTCTAATAGACCTATATTAACTTCCTCTCTCTTCCCTCTGTAAGCAGATGGTGCTCATCTTTATTTCCATAACTGAGCATAATACTTGATATAGTAGGTATATTGTATATATGAATGAACAAATTTTGTCTAAAAGGAAGTTGGCCCCTTTAAAAAATTTTGTTGAGTTGAATGTGCTGGTTATGCTTTCTCTAATTCTTCATTTTAGAAGTGAACATGGAAATTTTCCATTCTAGTTGCTAAAGTATTTATAAACCTTAAGACATTAAAACGTTAGGACATCAAGAAAACCTAAATCATTCCAGAATGACCAAACATAGTAGCTCAAATTCTTTTAGTGAAATTAAGCTTTACTTGTGAAGAATTTATTTAAAATTGAAAGGCATTTATTTGATGCACATATGCAATCCACATACTCTATTCCCATCACCCTAGAATCAGGGGTTCCTTTAATACTCATTGACTCCTTGAGGGCCACAGTGTTTTTAAGAGTCCATCAGGAAACCTCCAAAAACCTCTTGATTAGATAGTGCCCTGGTGATGGTTTTAAAATGTTGTGACCTCTGAGACCCAGTGTGAGTTTGTAGTAAGTTAGAGTGTATGTCCAGGACAATAGACTTTCATCTTCCTGCAAGTGTGTGGAGTGGCTCTGTTACCTCAGGACCACTAAGAATCTGCTGGCTTTACTTCAAATAACATTAGGCTGAGGTTAAGACATGTTATTTTTAACATGATTAAAGAAGACCATTTAGGTGATACAAATTTTATTTAACACTTCATGAAGTGGAAAGTCTCCTTTCATAGAACTGTAAAATGGGGCAGAAAGTTGGTAGCTTTTATATGGGATGAAGAGCAAAAAGCAGGAAAACATAGAAAATATCTGATTGGCTGAGGTCACATAGTCAGGCTAGTTTGGGGTGAGAAGGCCCAGAATTGGCCTGGCATTTGGGGATTGGCTGACTGGATATACCGAATTTCTGGTCAAGCAGAGCATTTACAGGAACACGAAAGCTATCTAAGTTTGGGTTTGCTGACATGGCACCCTGGGCAGGAGTGGTTCCGTCTCG
The DNA here is from genome assembly GCF_039906515.1 of Pseudorca crassidens. Classification (NCBI taxonomy): domain Eukaryota; kingdom Metazoa; phylum Chordata; class Mammalia; order Artiodactyla; family Delphinidae; genus Pseudorca; species Pseudorca crassidens. The sequence continues at coordinate 70,259,833 of NC_090306.1, forward strand.
GGCCTAGAAATTTATTTCTACAGATGAGAGGACTGTTTTGACTGTTTGTTGTTTCTAAGAATGGAAACGGCAGGCTTGCAAGTTAGTAAATTTCCAAGTACTGGAAATATTTAGTAGAGATAGGAAAAATTAGAGAAGATTCTAATTGGAATCTTGTCTTGGAAGAAAGATTGGGTAAGATTTGTCTAGGCAAATAAAACTTTTCTTCTGCTTATTCCAATCCATACTCTAGAAATAGTTTAGGTTGAATTGCTGAAGTGGACAGAGAACAGTATATGGACATAGGAGCACAAGTTAGAAGAAATAAGAATTTTTCTTTCTTCTATAGAAATCAATTTGGTCCATTTTACCTGGTATCTAAGAAGTTTTCTCCTTTCCCTAAAACCGTCTTGTATTTATTTCACTGTTATGTAATATTCTTTTGGGAATTGAGCCTGTAGTTCAATAATTCTGTATAATACGATTTGGCCTATGTCATGTAATAATTCTTGAATGTGGGTCTCTGTACGTGGAATGACAAAAGGCCATGTGTGCTGTTAAAATCTATTGCCCTTGGCAAAGGGAAAAAGAATCACTGCATGTGTGTGTGTGTGGGGGTGTGTGTGGGAGTGTTTACTACCAGTGACTTGTTTGAATCAAATTCTTCACACTTATTCATTAGGTCATTTGTGTCTTTAGTCATTCAACTTTGTCTTATTCCTCGGTGAGCGTGCACACAGTGAGGTAATAAAAGAAGAAATTGGCATTTCAGTTACTCCATAATAAGGACTCCCTTATTTCCAAATGAACCAAGTTGATTAGATGACTGTGATACTGTTAACTTTTTAAACTCCTGATCAGTTAGTTGCCTTTTGCCTTTCTGCAGTAGAGAAGATAGAAATTCGAGTCTAAAATTTTTCATTATCACAAAGATCAACGTGTACATCCAAGAACCACTGGCATGTGCCACCGGGCTTGAGCCTACCAGTGAGAAAATGCAGAGAGGCAAAAGGCAACTGATTCTGGAATTTAAAAAAGTAACAATTACTAGGGTTAACTAATCAATTCAGGCTCATTTGGTAGTAGCGGAGTCCGTATTATAGAGAATTGAAGTGTCAGTTTCTTCACTGGTAGGTTCAAGTTTGGTGGCACATGCCAGCCATTCATGGGTGTGTAGGTTGACCTTTGTGATAATAGAAAATTTTAGGACTCTAATTTCTATCTTCTCTGTCTTTGGTAGCATTTTCTGTATTGTATCAAGCAGCATATTTTACTTACATTTACACTTTAAAGGAAGAAATGAACTGGAGCTTGATTTTAAGATGCAAGTAAAATTGCTAATTTTTCCTTGTGTCTCATCATTCAGTACTTGTATCTCATCTTTTCTTCTATTTTCTTCTGAAAATAATTTAGCATTTCTTATAGAGTCTTAAGTTTTAGACTTCCTAGACCTAAGTTTTAAGTTTTTACTTTATTCCAGTAGTTTTCATAGACCTGCTAACTGGCTCCTTTTTATATTTTAAGTTAATCAGTGAAGGAAAGTAGAACTCCAAATACTTCCAGATGATGAATATTATAGAAGAGTAATTTCTTTTGTCCGTGTTCATGTTGTGGTCTTTTCTTCTCAATATAAGTTTTCCGTAGTAAATCTTTGCAAAATTAAAACTGTTTCTTATTTATGGGAGGTCTAAAAAAAATGATGGATGGCTTAACTTTTAACGCTTCCATTGTTTTCAAACATGTAACAAAATTTTGCCTAACTCTTCCCATGTGCTTGGCCAGATGCCGTAGACCATGACCCAGTAGAAAGGTTAATTGCAGGGTTCTCTAGATCACTGGTAACAATGATCATAGATGTAGGTGAAGTATTTCATGTGTAAGTGTATCGAGAGAAGGACATCCCCCGGGTTAATTGTCAGCATTTTTAAGGTTCTTTGAATCTCTGTAATACTTAATATGGCAGTGCTCACTAATATCTGCTTAATGAATATGATGTTAAATAGTGTTCTAGTGTTTTCAACCATCATTTATTTGCTCTCTCATGTTCAGCCTCTTAGAATTTTATGATGACAGATCCTGAAAAGAGATCCGTTTTGAACCACATGAACTGCAAGCTAATTTAATTTAATTTAATATGAAAATAAAAAGTGGACCATTGGTTGGCTAAATGTGCAGCCATAGACTTCATCTCGAATCTGAAATCGTTACAGTGGATAAGCTTTCTTACCACTGTCATGCATTTTTATTATTTTTCATTGTGCTGTATAAAAATAAACTTACAGACCAAATTCACAGTAAGTGTAAAAAGTTAAGATCTAACTTTTTCTAAATAATTCATAACAGTTAGTCTAGTGGGCATCCCACAGTGTTTAAGGAGTGTTTTACATAGTTTTTAGGATTACTTATATTTCATTCTAAATGTGAGGAAAATGCTGGAGTTACAGCATCTTCAGTGTGACTTAGAGATGGTCACCTAGCCCCTGTTTGAATGCTTTCTTTGAAAGGAAGAAAGGAAGATTACTACTTTAGGACACAATTTTTTCCATTCTTGAACAACTCTTAATTATTAAAAATTTTTATTTCAATTCAAAGTTAATTTTCTTCTTCATTACTTTCAACATTAATTTCTCATATGACATGGTGGCTCTTTTATCAGACTTATCTCTCATTTTCTAACCCTGTAGATAACATGGTTCCTAGATCCTTTATTCTTCTGTTATTCTGTTATTCTCATGGTTCCCTTTTTATCCTTGTATTTATTAAATGAACTCATTCAAAGTGGGTATATGAGTGTGTATGTGTGCTTACTTATTCATTTGTTTATATTTAACTTATACTGTTTCTAGGGATGTAAAAAACACTGGGTAACCTCAGTTCTTTTTTCAATTCTGTTTTTTTCTCTTTTTTTTTTTGGTAACTTTTTTTAGTTCTTTTTTTGGTCCTTTTAGTAACATTATTGGCTTTTAAGATACTTTTAGTTTTTCTTTCTTCTCTTTAGTATTTGAATTTTTCCTTTATAAACATTCTTTGATATTCTTAATAGTAGCTAAAATTTAACTAGTTTTCTTCACTCCTTTGTCTCTAGTTTCCTAATTGAATTCAGTAGAGGCTATAGAAGATGAAATTTACCCTGCTTAGCGCCCTTCAGAAAAGTAGATATTGCAACCCCCTTTAATAATTCTTATCTTTGTTTAACAGTTCTCTCAGTAAAGTTTTCGTCATTTCTTTTTCTTTCTTCTAGTTTTATTGAGATATGATTGACATACATCACAGGTTAAGTTTAAGGTGTACAGCATAATGATTTGACTTTCATACATCATGAAGTGATTACCACAATAAGTTTGTGAGCATCCATCACCTCATATAGATATAAAATTGAAGAAACAGAAAAAAATTGTTTCCTTGTGATGAGAACTCTTAGGATTTACTTAACTACTTTCATATGTGACATAGAGCTGTGTTAATTATATTTATCATGTTGTACATTACACCCCTCGTACTTACTTAGCTTATAACTAGAAGATTGTACCTTTTGACTGCCTCCATCTAATTCTCCCTCTTCCCCATCACCCCCCACCTCTGGTAACTACAAATCTAATCTCTTTTTCTATGAGTTTGGTTTCTTTTAAAGTATAATTGATCTACAACACTGTGTTAGCTCCTGGTACACAACAAAGTGATTTGATATTATGAAAATCTCCATTTATCATCATTTGTTTTGAAATGTAGTATTCAGAACTAGACACTGCTGATGACCTATTACTAAGAAATATTATTTTTTATATTACATATGTTTTATATTATAGTTATTACTATATATTATATATTACTATTTATTTTCAGTAATTCACCTTATGTATGTAAACAGATTATTTTTGCAAACAGATTATAATATAGATTCTTAATAACCTTGTGAATAATGAAAACACTCATGTTTTCTGCTATTAAACCAGAGCTCCCTTGTCCTTTACTGGTGCATTTGATTTGTGGGTCTGGATTCTAGGTTTTTATATTCGAGGACATTAAATATCATTTTGCTTGTTTTGGTCCTTTTTACTAGTCTGTTGAAAATGTTTTGGATCTTGACACAGCAAACAGGAGAGTGAGAGCCTCCTTAAATGTTGTGCCTTAGGTGTCTCACCCTAATTCTGGCCTTGATTTCCTCTTGCCTTCACCATTTTATTTTCCTGGAACTAAAAGATTCATGACCCCAAATTGAAAATATTGTTTTAGTTAAGTCAATTCATGACACTAGTTGCTATTGCTAATAACTCTTTTAAAGGTATTCTTCTAGTTTTCATATAGTGTTATGAGAAACGGTATTAGCCTCTTTTTACAGGAAATGAAAATGAGGCTTGCAAGAGTAAGTAACTTCATTTGCACACTCATCTAATCAACAATATATTCATTCAGCAATTCATTTACTGGACACCTGTTATGTGATAGGAACATGGAAGTTTTCAAAAGTAGTTGTGGCCTCTGCCTTGGACCTCTTGCAAGGTGCTATAAAATTTTCATCAGAAGTGCTCTAATACAATGGAATGTTATTCAGTGCTAAAAAGAAATGCGCTATCAGGCCATAAAAAGATATGGAAAAACCTTGAATGCGTAAGTGAAAGAATTTAATCTGAAAAGGCTGTGTGATTCCAAGAATCTAACATTCTGGAAACAGCAAAACTGTGGAGGCCATAAAAAGATCAGAGGTTGACAGGGGTTAGGGAGGAAGGAGAGGTGAATAGGCACAGCACAAAGGATTTTTAAGGTAGTGAAACTATTTTATATACTGTAATGGTGGACACATGTCATTTTACATTTGTCAAAACCCATAGAATGTCCAGCACCAAGAGTGAACCTTGATGTAAACTATGGACTTTAGGGGATAGTGATGTGTCAGTGTAGGTTCATTGACTGTAACAAATGTACCACTCTGGTACATGATGTTGATGTGGGGGGACAGTAGGTATATGGGAACACTGTACTTTCTGCTCAGTTTTGCTGTGAACTTGAAACTACTCTAAAAAGTAGTATATAGCCTATATTTCTCCCTTTTTTGGGGGGAGGGTCTACAAAGATCATGAAGGATTTATGAAAGACTAAACTAAAGCTCAAATGCCCTCCTGACAATGTGTTCCCTGTGTATACGAATCTAACCTTATCAACCTGTAATACCAAGGAAAATGTTCCTGGATTGTTTTGTGACAAACTTGATTTCCAGTGAACATCTTCAAATTCCCAGTAGCAAATGGAAAATTTGACAGTGTTACTAAAAATAGGTGACATCTGAAATAGTTTTATTAAAATGCATGTGGCTCTCCTACTGTGGTGTCGCTATTTTGTCCTTTGTACAGCAGAGCACGTTACAGAGTGGGGTGTTTTCATTTTCCATGTGGTGGTCTAGCGGTGACCAAACAAATTAGCCTCAAAATCCTTACACAGCCTGAGAGTGAGCCAAAGTCTAGAGGTAGGTGTGGGAGAAAATGTTAGAAAAAGACAAAAAAGAAGGAGGATGGAGGGGGAATCCTAAAAGCCTTCTTTGAAATGATGTTAAAAGAAAGCCTAGAGTATTCTGAGCATTTTTAACTTTTACTTCAGTGTCCTTTTATGGAACTGAAATTAACCTGTTCATCTACCACGTTGTTGATTTTGGGAAATGACATATTCCATAAATTAATTCTCTTATTAATGTTAGCTTTTTTTATTCTGAAACATTAGCAAATTGGTGGGAAATCCTTACAAAATATATTCCATACTTACCATCATAATTGAAGTATATTGGATTTATTCTTTCACATGACTCAATACCATCATTGTGATCATTGCATATTGTTTTTTGTTTTAATATGTAGACACATTCAGAAACTCGTTGTATGTATAGGAAAACTTTTTACTACACAAAGTGACCCCAGACTGTTAGTTTGATTTTGGTATTTAATAAAAATTCCTTAATATTTTTTCCTTCATAATTATGCTGCCAGCTGTTACTTCTTGCTGTTCGTATGAGTACTATACCAGGCTTTCCACATTTCCTGATTTGTTAAAACCAAATTGCTGTGGAATGAAAAATAAAAGTATTTAGGGCTTCCCTGGTGGCGCAGTAGTTGAGAGTCTGCCTGCTAATGCAGGGGACACGGGTTCGAGCCCTGGTCTGGGAAGATCCCACATGCCGCGGAGCAACTGGGCCCGTGAGCCACAACTACTGAGCCTGCGCGTCTGGAGCCTGTGCTCCGCAACAAGAAAGGCCGCGATAGTGAGAGGCCCGCGCACCGCGATGAAGAGTGGCCCCCGCTTGCCACAACTAGAGAAAGCCCTCGCACAGAAACGAAGATGCAGCACAGCAAAAATTAATTAATAAAAACTCCTACCCCCAAGATTAAAAAAAAAAAAGTATTTAGTTAGTATTTTTAAGAGTGAGTGGATAATCAGTAGCATAGATATTTTCCTTGGCTCAAAGAAGGATGGGTAAAAACCTGCAGTGGGAGAATATACAATTATTTGAGGATTTGGACCTTTGATAGTTCTAATGTTGGCTCCCTTTCATTATTTCCGCAGAGAAGACACACGTAGCCCTGGCCCTGAGAAGGGGAATGGGTAGCTATTTCTTCTTTTGCTCTGATGTTCTAGTCCTGGGTATCTTCTTGTACCAAAGAAGATGGGTAGATGTTTCTTATCTTTGCCTGTGTTCCAATCTTGAGTCTCTTCTTCTAATTTCCTCGTTCCTCCACTCTGTTTCTCTTTTCCCCCTGTCCTCCCCACAAAAAATAGAGTGAGGAAGAGTAACGTGTAAATATTAAGTGCTGGTCTAGGTGCTAGTTGTCATTCCATTTCTTAAATAACGGGTATTCTGTCTGCATCTTATAATTTCTGTTGCAGAGACTTGACCTTTAAAGAGAGAATACATAACAATTATGCAACAGGCTGGCTGAGTACATTAGCAGAGCCCAAGACCTTTTGCTAGTGAGTTTGGTGGCCAGACTAGGTCAGAGTGTGACCTTGATACACTAAAAATGTACATTATTAATTATAATAATTTGGTTCAAGACTGTTCTATAACTCACCTGTTAAAAGTGTCTGGCACATAGCAAGCACTCAATAAAAATGTGTGAATGAATAGCAGTGAAATGCTAGTTAGGTATTTGGGTGAAAATCAACTTCTGTCACATGTAGCAGTGTCTGCAGAAAAGGAATGCTGCCAGTATTTGATAAAATGAAAAGATACAAAACGCATTACAAAGAAATTCATAGGAATTTCATGCCTGTAAAAATTTGGTGAAATTAAATGGCCTGAGAAATCACTTTTCACTAGGTTGTTAGAAATGAATGGCGTAGATCCTATGTTTTGTGATCGTTGAAATTTGCATTTGAATTTTAAGTTTTCTAGTTAAGTCAGAGGGAAGCTTATTATTGATGAGATTGTTTTCCGGAAGTAATCTATTAAAAATAGATGGGTGATTTAGAAGCCGCTGTATGTGTTTCATTATGATTCAGCCCTTCCTTTGACAGAAGAGATAGGAAACTACGAAAACTTATTTCTTACATTGAGTCAGAGTTGTTTTCTGAAGTTGTTTTATTTGAAAAAATTTTGGACTTATTAATAGCACTGGAAACGGAAGATATTTATAATGGGACAAAGACAGTTGAAAATGTGAGGTGGGTTGTCCTCTTTTCTTATTTTCCGGCTGAACCTGAATGGGGAGGGCAGGCAGGACTCCCAGATACAGTCAGCCATGGGAGTAGAGACTTGCAGTCAGTGAAGAACCAGAAAACATGGGGGAACAATGCTGCTGTTTTTAAAGTAATATCAATTTCTCAATTCAACTAAGTGTTTTCAATGCTTCACTGTTAGTTTCTCTTGTCACTGGTGCTTCCTTTTCTGCTTTTCACGTATTTTATACATAATTGCTTCCTTTTCTAACCCCTTCTCTTCTGAGGGTCTATCTCTCCAACCTGATAGGATGAAAAAAACCCTATTATGTATTTTAAAAAGAACCACCACCACAACAAAAGAACACTACCAAATAGATGTGTATATTTACATAATGCTATGAAAACATAGTTATCCAAATCCTCAAGATACTCTGAGAAAGACTTAACCTGAAGAAATGGAAGTTTTCCTATAATAAGAAATTTTGTTTATTTTGAGTTTTTATATTTAACTTTCCTTAATAAGTCTTCCAGTTTGTTCACTCTGTAATTAAAAAACCAAACCGAACCAAACCAAACCAAACAAAAAACCCCCTACCAGGTTGCTGGAGATAACCAGGTTTCTTCAATATTTGGTGAGAGAGTACACATAAATAAATAATAACTAATTAAAGATTTCACCACAGGTTCAAAACACTTATTTCAGATTGCTGGTTGTAGTAAGTTGAGAGGAAGTGGTAGATGATTCTGGTTTTGGGTACATTTACATATATCGAGTTGATCTTCAAACTTTATTTAAAAAAAAGATGTTTAAGCAAATTCATTAATCTACCCTGAAATATAATTTGCATGTCTTTTCATCCCATGAAGGAAATTGGTAAATGAGTACATGTTTCATTGTGGTTTGAGCTTTCATTACAGTACTGTATATCTTATACTCATCCTGGTGTAGCCTTCCTTCTTATGAAGATTATAGATTAAAAGGATAATTATGAAGGAAGGGAGTATACTGACATGCTCTCTGCTTCCGTAGTTAGACCCCTAGAAGACCGTGCTAATGTTGTCCCAATAATGGCTTTACTAAATATGTAATCTTCTGCTTTTTAACTTTGTGCTACCTTTTTATCTTTTTACTCCACATCTCTAAAGATTTTTCTTGTTCCCTGCTAAGTTTTAGAGCCCAGAGTATAATTTTTATGGTCTGCTTAAAAAAGGTATTTTAAATTTTGCATTCCATTTCAAATCACTTACTCACATAGAAAGACTTGCAGAAATGGAGAGCCTCAATTATGTTCATATGTAATTATACAGCAACATTTGCTTCAAATCATTGCACGTCTTTGGTGGGAGTAGAAAGTATTTCTTAATTACTGGATGGACTGATTTTTTTCCTCTGGTTGAATATACATGGCCTTCCTGATGAGCTATTTGAAATTCTCTCTTACATGGCCATCTAACATGCAATCTTGTTTACTGTGGTTTTGAATATCTTTTTGGTGACCAAACCTGTAAGAAGCTTTCAAGCGTAACGCCTAAAACCCTGTGTGTATTTGTGAAGTATTAGTGCCTGCAATTTGACCTCCTTTTTTCTGAAAATTTACTTATTAGATCAACATATTTCATCTTAAATCTTATGTATCCATTTTAGAGCTAAAGAAGAGTTTAAGGATTCCCAATTCCCTTACTTTACTGATGCAAAGATTCGAGTGTAATGATGCTTAATGATTTGCATAAAGCAGTTCTTAAAATTGCTGACATTATGACTTCAATCCAACACTGAAATTTTATTATGTGAAATTATAAAATAGTTAGGTCTAGTAATATATCAATAAATAAATGGTCAAAAGGAATATTAGGAGTAAGATGTAAAGTATCAAAGACATTGGAAGTTAGCTAACCATGATGTCTTAATTAAGGAGCAATGTTAAGCTGGTTTGTTTTGTATAGAGTTAAAATCTATAAAGGTGTAATACCTACTTCTTTTCTCTCTTCTGTAGGGAGGAGGGCAAGAAGAAGGTAAGTCATATTAACTAACCACTTACCCTTTGTCAAGCAGTTGAGGAAATGGTTCTCAGTGAGTTAAGGAAATGGCCCAAGTTCACTCAGTTAGTAAGGGACCAAGCTGAGAGAGGTCTCGTGCTTGCTGGCATTCAAACTTTTGTTGTTCCTTGCATCGAATGATATGGCCTTTAAATATAAGAGGGAAATATGTATGCAACTTTTGTGAATTTTGGAGGTATGATTTAGTTTGAATAACCCAGGTTAAATTTTATCCTATTGTATTATAGGAGAATAGATCAGAGATATAGAGTTTTATGAGAAGGTGAGGAAGTTTCTTATGGGGGCAAGGTCAACTAGTAACCATGCCTTTGCCTGATATAGCACAAGGATGAACATCTTAAATGCTTTCAATTTTTGAAGGGCCTTGATATACTCTAGGGAAAAATATTCTTTGTAAAATAGGCAAATATTTAAGCATTTATCAATATTATGAATGATAGACTTTACTAGGTTGTTTAGAGACAAAAAACATTATAAAGGGTTTTTTCTGTCCTCAAAACGTTTGCAATTTAATTGGGGTACACTATCAGCACCTATAGAACGCTTGGACCATGCATGTAGCTCCCAAACAATGCTAAATTAGCTAGTGCACATCATGATAGGTGTTTCAACTTGAAAAAAAAATGAGATGTTAAGATAAAACAATCAAGAGACTGAAATTCAGAAAGTTGCTATTTTCAGGAGCAGTCATTTGGGAAGTTGTGTGCTGCCTAATACAGTGATTAAAATACATGCAGAAGTATTATCATTTATTGAAAAGCAGTAGTGTTCTCAGTAATCTTCAGGAAAACAAAAATGGGAAAAGTAATCAGAACTTGTTTTCGAACCAAATTATAGTCATGTGAGTACTTTGATGAATAAAGTGTTTAATGTGCAGTCCAAGGGTTTATGTTATTTTGACAATAATGTTTTTTAGGTGGCATCAGGATTCTCCAGGTAAGGCAGTACTTCTGAAACACTTAATTTGCTGGCTGCGCTACGGTTTCATCAACCTTCTTTAGTTTTTGTTCTTTTGTTTACGATTGAGAAATCAGAGACCTGATTCGGATAGGCTTTCAGGATCCTCACATAAATCCAGTCAGAACCAAACCTACTTCCTAGTGTCTGGCTTATTTTCATGATAATATTGTAGAAACATAGAGTGCTAGAATTCGAAGGAGACTCAGAATCAGTTGTCTTGATCCCTTATTTATATAAAGATAAGAAAAGGCCTTTTCCTACACAGCTCGTGAGTAGCAAACCAGGGATTATCTGCTGAAATTTTGTTTATTTGAATTTTGTTTAATGAGTGGCATTTAAAAGAGAATTATGCCATCCAAGTTTTTGGTTTTTGTGAATATTTTAAAAAGTATTTTACAAGTGAAGAGATCATTCACTTTAAGAAAAGAGACATCAAAGCAATCCTAGCTTGGTGATAGAAATCAGTACTAATAAGCATGCCGTTAGCTAATTTTGGCAAATATCACCCCTAATTGATCCATATTTTAAAAAGTTATACATAGACAACTTAGTGCTATTTATCTATAATTATTATTATTTTTTACTCAACCTCTTAAACCTTAAGATTACATGAGTTTTTTTTTTTTTTTTTTTTGCGGTTCGTGGGCCTCTCACTGCTGCGGCCTCTCCCATTGTGGAGCGCAGGCTCTGGACGCACAGGCTCAGCGGCCATGGCTCACGGGCCCAGCCGCTCCGCAGTACGTGGGATCCTCCCGGACCGGGGCGCGAACCCGTGTCCCCTGCATCGGCAGGTGGACTGTCAACCACTGCGCCACCAGGGAAGGCCCTACATGAGTTCTTATTTGTAAAGGTGGAACAGTGCCTGGCACATAACCAAGGGATGTAAAGGCTTTGTTAAATAAGTAATTCTGGATGTTAACTAGACTTATTGTGGTGATCATTTTGCAGTATATACAAATATCGAATCATTATGTTGTACACCTGAAATTAATATCATGTTATATGTCAATTATACCTCTAAATAAATAAATATTAAGTATATAATAGATGGTGATACGTGATCTATGCTTTCTAGTTCTTTAGGGAGAGGAGATAGGAGAAAAGAATTTAAATCCCAATGTTCTGAATTGCCAAATTAAAAAGTGTAATTTAGGGGTTTCCCTGGTGGCGCAGTGGTTGAGAGTCCGCCTGCCAATGCAGGGGACACGGCCTCGTGTCCCGGTCCGGGAAGATCCCACATGCCGCGGAGCGGCTGGGCCCGTGAGCCGTGGCTGCTGAGCCTGCGCGTCCAGAGCCTGTGCTCCGCAACGGGAGAGGCCACAACAGTGAGAGGCCCGCGTACAGAAAAGAAAAAAAAAAGTGTAATTTAGAAATAGTAAAGGGTTGATCTTTTATAATGTACATAGTTACCCTTAACCTTTATTCTGACCTAATTTTTTTAAATTCAGTTTATGTCATTTGCAAATAGAATAAGATTAACTGTCAGTGGAAACACAGACTGTGTACATATCAGGCATATCAGGACAGAATAATTATAGAGCATTCACGTCGTGAATGAGAGGATTTGTAAGAGTCATTTTATTTAATGATGATGATTGTCATAATGTTATATTCATGTTTCTGAGAAAGAAAAGACCAGAATGTGTCCTGCAGAATTTGAACTCTATCGAGGTGCCAACGCTGCATTTGAATTTAAAATTGTGTCTTACTTGGCACTTGGTATTGTTTGAGATTTGTTTACTCAGCCAGCATTTACAGAGTGTCTGCTGTGTCAAAACCTATGACAATTTCCCTTGCAGTATTTTTATTGGTTTTGAGAAGTTATCTGAGCACCTAATATGTTTCAAGCATTCTTCCAGGATATAGGAATATACTGGTGGAAAAACGAAGCATAGTCTGTGCCCTTCCAGCCTGTTTGGTCTAGTGGAGGAGAGGATCATTAAGCAAATAATTATCATTGTGATGGGTATTATAAACATACAACAAAGAGACTTCATCTACTCAGAAATGTTAGGAAGGTTTCTGAAATCAACTTTGAAGCTGAACTTTGAAGGAGGAGAGGGAGTTTGCAAAGTAAAGGTGGATGGGGTTAAGATTAGGAGGAAAAGCTTTAGAGGGTCTTTAGAAAGATACCTAGGGCATTATGAACTCTCTAAGAGAAGCGATAAAAGTCTGACGTGACTGAAGGTTTGATATTAAGGGAGAACTGGCCTCAGATGTAGCCGAAAAGGTGAGCAGAGGCCGTGTAATCCTGAACTATGTAGACAGTGTTAAAGGTTTTCTTTTTTAATCCCAAGAACAATGGGATGCACTTAAAAATATTTTAAAGCATGGAGTTAACAGATGAGGTTTGCAGATCTGCTGCAAAAGCAACCTGACAGCTTTTTTTTTTTTTTTTTACCCTCTAAGGGGAATCTGTTTCCTAAATGTTGAATGCAAGATTGGAAGGTTTGAAACAGCATTTTCACAAGCTAAACTGTATGGTCTCAAATTGAATTCTATTGTGTTTTATAATTGCACCTTTGTGTCTCTGCCTAGCACAGTGGCCTTAAAGTGTTTATCGATCTAGACTTCCCTTAGCCAATATAAATGTCTGCAGCATAGGTGAACTAGCTGTTTAGGGCCTCATTGAGGCACATTATATCTTGTCCTTCAGTGTTGAGAACAGTGTTTTGGTGATACTGACACTAATTTATAAAATAGCTTAGAGATAATGTTAGTAGAACATCAGATAACAGCGGTGCTTTCCTAAAGAACAGTATGTCCAGTAGCCTTTTTTTCTTAACATGCCATTTTACCATGCCCTAATAGTCTCCCAGGATATGTACTATGTGTTTTCAGGTTTATTTTTTTCCCTATCTAGTGCATAATTGGAAGGCTAAGCAATAGCTTTGAGTTTTATGTGTTAAAAAACCATGTCAAGCAAAAAAATTGGAAATGATCTAAATGTCTACCAGTACTCTTGGGTTGTAGAATCTTCATTCATTGAAATGCTCTGCGTAGTTACAATGAAGAAGTTGTATTGATATGGGGCAAATCTCAGACACCTGTTGGTTGAAAATGTATGTTGTAGAATGAAGCTTAGTTTATAATATATTTCAGTAAGTTTTAAGTGTACACAGAACAATACCATCTATTTTACATGGAAAATATTTAAGTGGTAAAAATATAAAAACACGGAAACATGGGGTAAAGAATCATACTGACTTCAAGATGGTGGTAACTTCTGAAAGGGAAGGTAAGGAATAGGCTAGGGATAGGTTAACAGTAAACAGTAATTATATCTTTTTGTTCTAAAGGAAAAGCCTAATTGAAATAAATAATACAAAAATTGAATATTTGTTAGTTCTAGATGGTGAGAGATATATATGAAATATCGAATAGATAAATAAGGCTATTGTCAGTTGCTTTGACTTTGGTAACCAATAACAGCTGATTAAAAGTGCATTAAACTATAATAAGTTTATTTATTTATTAAGAAGTCTGGAGGAAGGTGGTCTCAGGGAAGGTGGTCACAGTTCCTCTCCTGGTTTTTTTTTTTTTTTAATATAAATTTATTTATTTATTTTTGGCTGCATTGGGTCTTCGTTGCTGCACGTGGGCTTTCTCTAGTTGTGGCGAGCGGGGGCTACTCTTCGTTGCAGTGGTTTCTCTTGTTGCAGAGCATGGGCTCTAGGCGTCCAGGCTTCAGTAGTTGTGGCGAGCGGGCTCAGTAGTTGTGGCGAGCGGGCTCTAGAGCGCAGGCTCAGTAGTTGTGGTGCACGGGCTTAGTTGCTCCACGGCATGTGGGATCTTCCCGGACCGGGGCACAAACCCATGTCCCCTGCATTAGCAGGCAGACTCTCAACCACTGCACCACCAGGGAAGCCCCTTCTCCTGTTTTAAGGTGGCTGCAGCTCCACACATCACATTCTCATAAGAAGTCACTAACCTGGGAGGGGAAGGGATGAGGAGTGCTTTTCTCTCTTATCAATGAGAAAATATTTCCCAGAATAGTTTATTATGTCTCGTTGACCAGAGCCTGGGCTAAGTCCTCTCATAGTACAAGGCCTGGTAGATTGTAGGTTCTTAATAAATATTGGTTGAATGGATTTATCTTTAGTAAAGGGCAATGGGATTGTCACAGTAATTCTGTGAGTTGTGGGTTTGTGTGTTATCTTTATCTTCAGGCCAAAGTCTTTATCGATGATGTACTTTTTTTCTGAAATGCTTAGTATAGAAATTTTCATAGTTTTTTTGTTTGTTTAAATGAGCCAGAAGGGAGTTGAGAGATCACTGGTCTCAAACTTTTTTTTCCTAGATGAGGGAGTAGATGTTCAAACAGGTTATGGTAGTACTAATACTGAAAGTCCTAGCCCTCGATTTCTGCTCCAGTGTGCTCTCTCTACCTCTCCCTCCCTCCCTCTCTGTCTGTCTCTCTGTCTCTCTCTGTGGACACTCAAACAAGGTAACTGGCACCGTGAATCTCCCAAAGGATCGTACTGAGAACTTTCAGTGAGGCTGAAAGATGTGTTAAGAAAAGTTTTGAGATGTATAGAAGTCCTCTTGGCTCCTACAATTATTGTGTCATCACTTGCCTAAAATTGGACTCGTAGCTCAGGGTCACCTTTATCATTGATAGGAAATGGCTTGTATAGAATATCTTATGTGTGCAGTACCCAACCATGACCATTTTGAAGCGACCTAAAGATACGGGTGAGCTCCTCAGGCTGGATAACGAGTTTAATAACCACTTCTCTTCATGGAATCAAACTTGCTTGGTCTTAATTATTTTTTGTACTCGCCATCTAGCCAAATTCATTTCAAGTGTGACGTTACAAAGAAAAAAGATCCTAAAATTTAACTTTGCAAGCTGAGTTGTCACACGGCAAAATTTCTTGCCAGACTTGCTCCATCATTCCTTCGTTTTCATCCTAGCCAGACGTGGTGTACGTTTTATTTGAGATACAGTTGCTGTTTTTAATTATGTGTGCAATTCTTTTATAAGTGGAACTTGTGCCACACATTTTCAGGCTGAATAAATAACATACTACTGTGGACTGTTTCAACAGTTATTTTTATTGCAAATGTTATCTTTGTAAGTGGCTTAAAGTACCTCTATGTTTTGTCCTGAGTGATAATTTGTCCTACATTATTGCCTGGGGTATATCTTCTGTAATCCCAACAGCATTTCTTTTGCAAAGCAGTGGTGAAGTTTTATTAAACTCTTATTAATTTATGAGGCTTAGACAAAAAAAAAAAAGAAAAGAAAATCTACTGAAAGGCACAAGTCTTCACTACAAATAAATTGCATGCCAGTGGCAGCTCCTAATTCAAAGCAGCTTTTGAAGCCTAGCAAAAAGTTTTAAAATTCTCTGAATTATAGCTTTAACTTAATTTGTCATTCAAAGAAATGAAACCACTTCTTTAAAAGGAGGAAAGAGGGATGGAGGACAGAAGGAGATGTAAAAGGTCTGTCTTAGGAAGCAAATGTTTTAGTTCCAGATTTGCAGTCCCAGTTCCCTGCTGTTTCCACCCCCAGTGGAAATTGAATATAAAGTTTGGGTCATGGTCAAGGAAGGTGCTGTCCAAGAGATTTAATGCCATCCAAAGACTGTCCAAGATGGCTTCAGTCTAGCACAAAATTCCGTCTAATTGTAGTTAGACCTGGCTGCTTTCTCTTAGTGGAGGTTTTCCTCTTCCCTTTTTGCCTTCTTTTCCAAAATGTCAATAAACTTTATGGAGTAGAACATATAATGCTGCCATATTTTCTAAAGTGTTTTTTAATGACCAAGTTGTTTATCTTTTAAGGTAGCAAGGTGGAAAATGTTTTGTTCCACCACAGCATAATAAATCAGGAAAACCAGCTGGACAAACATTTGTCAACTAAAGTAGGTGCTAAAGCTGGGTGAGAATCCCCATTCAAACCCTGATCATGTGTGAAGAGCCTTTTTTTCAGTTTATGGCAGATAGTTTCAAAATTGCTAGTGAGGCTACAAAGCAGTGTCAACTAAACGTAAGTCTGCTAAAAGCTTCTGTGTTTTAAAATGTAGGTAGTTTGGGCTCTGAGAAGTCTCTGCTCTTTGTTGAGAGTCTCTCAAGGTAGTTGTGGAAGGAAAGCAGTTAGACACATTTCTTTTTCTCAAAATGCTTCTTTATTCATTGAGCTGTTTCACTCTCACTAAATGTATGGGATATTGCCAAATAAGTCTGTAAGGAAAGCGAAAATCCCAAACAAATATGCCAAATATACAGCTGTTAATCTGTTAGCTAATTGGAATATAGATAAATTCAATAATGTATTCAAGACTTTTGAGCTCAACTTTAAGAAAAGTTAATGGTGACCAGAGCTCTGTCTTGACACTTAAGGCTGTTGTCCATTATATGAATAATTGGTTTCCAAAATGTGAGGCAGATACAGCCAAGTAAGTAGGAAGCCTGGGAAATGTTTTTCCATTGTCCGCTCTTAAACAAAGCAAACAAACACAGCAACAATACCACAACTACACCAAAATATGATAATTACCCACCAGGTCTCTTAAAGGGGATTTTCAAGGCTTAGAGATAGGGGGAAAAAATCTCTAAGTAGAAAAATGTATGCACTTGTGTAACTGAGAACTTACAGCAGGTGTGTTTAAGTGGGGTATGTGTGCTGCTGATTTTAGGAGGCATTGACCTAAACATTTGATTTTAATGTTTATTTTAAGGGTTTTTATTAAAAATATGATTAGCATATCAGATAGTCCATGGATATCATTGCTAAGAACAATATTACTATTCTAATATTAGCCCTCATCTAATATTATTCTATCATGACCATCTCACCTCTGTTTTTGGACTTCTGTTGATGGAGAACTCACTAACCCCTAAGGTGGAGTGTTCTGTCACTAGAGATATATCTAAACCTTCAAGTTCTTCCATGTAGCTCAACATCAAGCTGTTTGTAATTCCATGATCTCTGTCTGTCTTCATGGTAAGTATAGATCAAGTCTAAATTCTTCTTTGGTGTGATGATAATTTGAAGAAATTTATTCTCTCTCTTCTAAGTTGGATAAATAAGTCTTTTCTAAAGTTCCCAAAGTGACATTGTTCCAGGATCCACATGTCATTTTGTTTGCGTCTTTGAATGTTTTCTGGTTTTAAGGTCTCTTCCCAAACGGTTCCCTAAAGTTAGGTAACCTTGGGTAATTGACTTAATCATTCTGAAGATGAGGATATTAATTTAAGTCTTACAGCATCCTATAAAGTAGATGGTGAATTTGAATTCTTCTGTTATAAAGTCTGTCACAAAAACTAATTAGTAAGTATCTCTCATCACTAATTTTTTTTCATTTTTTCTTTTAAAAAGCATTTTATTGAGATATAGTTCACGTACCATATGACTCACCCATTAAAGTATACAGTTTAGTGATTTTTACTTGATCGTTCTTATTTTTATTGTTAGTATGTGTAATAGCAACAGTCAGTAGTAATAGTGATAATATCTCCCTGTAATATATAATAATACTGAGATGTTTCGAGTTTATTTTATCCTTCTTGTAGGTACTGTAGCTTTTGATTATGTATTGTATTTGTTTTTACTGAAATCTGAGTTTGCATTTGATTTCTTTTTTCTTTGGTGGCCACCTTACACTGACTCATTGAGTTTTCCTTCTTTCTAAAATCTCCAACTATTTTTCCATGCATATGTAGCTGACTCACATCTTCCCATCCTGTAGCTCCTGGCTTTGAGCCCAACTTTAGGTCTTAGGATCTAATCCTTATCCCTATTAAACTTCACTTTGTTTATTTCAGTTGGTCATCCATTCTGTCAGGATCTGTTTGAATACTGCACTCTGTTAATCTAAACATCCCCCTGCTTAAAATAGTATCAACACATTCTTTTTTTTTTTTAATTAGGCATTCTTTTCCATCTGACTTTATTTCCCTCATTAGGAATGGGATGCATACTCATTGTGGCAATCATTGGCCAACTAAATCACTTCTGTTGAGACGCTAATATTTAGCCAGTTCTCACTGGTTTGACAGTTGCAGTTGATAGATAGCTATTGCCTCCTGCCCCCCTGAGGCTCTTCTCTTCCTTGACCATCTTGTGCCCTCACCCGAGATCACCTGGACCTCCCCAAGGACCAACTACTTAAAGTTTAATGCTGAACATAGCAGAGACCCTATAGAACCCTGTTGCAGTACTGCCCATTCTCTAGTAGTTGATAATATTTTGAATATCATCCCTGGGTATAACATAACATATGTGAAATCCACAGCCATGAACTGACCACTTACCTTAATTACAAAGTCTAGTTCTCCAGATTGTATTTGAGGCCCAGGAGGGATTTTAGAGGGAGTTTTGAGTGATGAAAGCTGTGTGGAGCTTTGCTATAAAAATTGTTCCTCTCCTTCAAATCAGGAAAAGCTTTGGGATTTTCTTTGTTCTAACCTATCACCCTATTTTCCACTTTACTTTGTCTTATCAGAGTGTTGCTCCAGCCATTTGTATCATGTTTTCCTTTGGTTAGTATAGAAAATACAAAATGATGGTAATTTTTGTCAGTTTGTATGCACATATAGACTGTTGACTTTTGCTCCTGTGTGCCTATGGAGATGGAGTACCGTGTGCACTTTAGTCAGGAAATAATTTTCATCACCTTGTTAATATGCTGGGTTAAGCCTAGCTAAGTGGGGCACCGTGGTAGGCAGAATAAAGGTCTCCCCAATATAGCCACTTCCTCATCCTCAGAACCTGTAAATATGCTGCCTTACATGGCAAAAGAGACTGTAAGGGTTTTAAAATGGGAGATTATCTTGTGTTATCTGGGTGGGCCTGGTGCAGTCATGAGGGTTCTTGTATTGGAAAGAGGGAGGCAGGAGAGTCAGAGTCAGAGAAGAGAGGATGGAAACAAAGGTTGTGTGATGGAATTAATTGCTGGCTTTGAGGATGGAGAAAGAGCCTGTGTGAGTCCAGGCATGGCTTCTGTCAGCTGGAAAAGAAACTGGATTCTCTTCTAGGCCCTCTAGAAGGAGCACAGTCCTGACGTTGGTTTCAGTCCAGGGCAACCCCTTTTGGACTTAAGTCCTCTGGAACTGGAAGATGATAAATTTGTGATTTTTTTTTTTGCCCCTAAGTATGTAGTAACAATAGGAAACTCATAATCACATTACATTACGATAACAATAGGAACATAATACAGACACCGATATCACCTTTTTTGCCTATAATTAAGGTTATCTAGCTTCAGTTCTTGCACTGATAAGTACAAGCCAGAGGACAGGAGAAACAAAACCGTTTGACTTGACTACCTTCCTCCATCATTGTTGAGACGGGAATGCTTGAGATTTTGTGTGGCTGGTGTTCCCTCTCGCAAATCTACTCAAAATTTTCTTCTACTCTGCCACCTTTTCCTTTTTTTCTTTTTCTTTTTCCTCCTCTGGTTACTTAGTTTCTAATGTGTGCGATATATACATTAGTCAAAAGGGACAACAAATAAGACCCTGTTAGATTAAAAATAAAAATAGAAGTCAGTTTTCAGAAGGATCTTTTCACAAAAACTCTAATACCTATGCTTGAAGTCCCCCCTTGAGATGTGATTTAGACGCTGTCTGCTTGTCACAGAAGCAGCTTTTATTCTTCATGTGAGTTACACTGGGAAGCTGGCTTTCCTTGGGGTAAACCATCTACAGAGGGCTGCTTGGTGCAAAGTAAGTACTAAGGCTGAAGCTCAGGAAATAGGAGGGATTTAAAAATTAAATGACCTGATTCAAGAAATGTACAATAGTGACTTCTCAGTAGAGTTTAAAAATTCAATTAATTTTCATCAAAGTTGAACTCTAGAAGTGGAAAAACTATAAAGAATAGTTTGGCATGATTTTAATAGTCTGTTTTCGAAGTTGGTATTTAAAGACTGGAAGGCTTTTTGGTCAAGAGAAAAGTCAATATATACAGGACGCTCCATGGTGAAATCCTTTCTGTTCCAGACAGCTTTCTAGTATGTTACACTAATTCAGCATCATTTAGACCTTTTTGTCAGTGCCGTGAGTTGCAAAATAAATGGTGTTGGCCGAAGGGAATTGACTAAAACGCAGTTTGCTGCTTTATTGTACATTATTATTCTTCAAGTATAACACAAGTTTTTAAAACAAGTTTGATTGGTTTTGTGTGTGTGTTTAACTGTAAGTGAAATGGGGGCAAGGGCCTCCCCCGTGCAGAAACTTCATGACTGGAGACATTGGAGTTGCAGAAGTAACACTTGAACACTAGTCCAAAGATCTGATTTTTTTCCCTAATTCTGCCCCTTCCTCACTGTGTGATCTTGGATGAGAGTCTTTAGTTTCTTCACTAAAAAGATGGGAAAAGCATTTGTGACATCACGTGATGCATATAAAAATACATTGAAAACTAGAAAGCTCTATACATATGTTAAGTCATGTTGGTTCTTACGTAAACTTCCTCATCATTCGTCTCACCTCCTTCAGCCACTTTGGGGATCTAGAGAGAATCACAAGCTAAGACAGGCTGGTGCAACCAGTATTGACTTTATTGTGGTGGCAGCACGGATGTCACGATGTCCACACACTTGACAACCATGGCTTTGTTTCCTCTGTTAGTGCATCACTCTCCTAATATCATTTCCACCCTCAAAACTACTAATGCACTGTAATCAATGTAAAAACAGTGTTAGTCCCAGAGTAGCTGTGTGTGAGCATAATGTAGATAATGAAACTCTGGTTTGGTTTGAAAGTTAGGCTTTTGGTGGAGTGTACTTCCTACCATGATGATCATTTTCATGCATGTGGAGCCCATTAAGCGGTGTTGGAGCTGGATTCACAGTTTAATGCGCTAACACTGCATCTGTTTCTACCCTGATGATAACACCTGGATCAGTTTAAAACTGATGTAGAAGTTTAAGATGCGGTGTAGTTAATTTCTAAAACAACTATTGATCTTTATACGTGTGAACCCCATGGTCTTTTACATTCCAGATGAATTCACTGCCATTTGAATTGATACCTGTGTGTGCTTTCAGAATGGGAAATAAAAAACACAACCCTTCCCCTCTAGGAGCTTTATTTGCACTTAAATTCTGAGAGGTGACAATGATGAGATTATTATTTTTCTCCTTTTTTGAGGGGGATGGAGAGGAAGATGCCTTTATGTTGTCCTCCTGTAACCTATTTCAAATGTTCATCCAAAATTAATAGGTGGTGGATGATTTTCCTTTCTGCTTTGTCAAATGCATGCATACAGATAGTCTAAGACATTGACGATGCCATGAGTAAGTCACTGATTCCTCCTGAGAGCCCTGAAATGCACAGGTATTAAAAATTAAAGTAAGGTGATTCTGTTGCTGAGACTACATGCCTTATCTCTGTGACTGGCTAAAAGCAGAGTGCCAGTTCACTGGAGCTTTGAAAAATGACTTTTCCCAATGACCTATTGCCTTTTAAAGACAGCAGAGTTTGGAGTTCCTTTTTAAAGTGGTAAATGCCCTTGGAGGGTTGTAGTACAGTTATATTCCCATTAGAAAGATTGAACTTCTCTCCAGGATGCCCTCAAAAAAGAAACCATTAGAAGGGAGGACTGATATAGCATTTGGGGCTGCCTATTCTGTTATCCTCCCCGAGGCAGCTTTTAATGTTAGTTTTTCAATGTGAAAATCCATGTGCTCTGAGTGGAGTGACCATGACAGAGTGTGTGACATTGCTTTTTTTTCACAAGGTGATTATATTTCTGATCTTGAACTTTTCTAGATTGTCTTCCAGGCCATCACAAATTACAGCCAATTTACTGCCCACCTGCCTAAGATTGGCTTATATGAAGAATATAAGGGAGACTTTTTCAAATACTATGTTGACTTTTACTTTTTGTTAGCAAAGATATAAATGGTTTAATATATATTGTCCTGCTTTTTAGAAGTTGCTATCTTTGAAAACAATGATGTGTGTGAGTGTGTGTGTGTGTGTGTGTTTGTGAGTGATTAGAAATGCCTGGAGTAATCCTTTTCCTGCTTTGTGCAAGAAAAAATAGGCCTTGGGAAGCTAAAAAAAAGAAAATTTGCGGATCACATTATAGTTTTATTAGAATTGGTGATCTTTCTGTCCAAAAGAAATACCCAAGCCTAGCTTCTTTGATGATATATAACTGTTGTCCTTCCTATGAGGCTGCTTCCCAGAATATCCTCATTAGGCTGTGCACTATGACATATGTCCCGTGACTCTTTTTCTTTCTGTTACGCTTTTTGGTCCCCTCACTTAACCTTACTGTCATCCATTCTTCCAGACGAGTTAGACCGCTGTGACCATCATTCTTGCGCTCTTAGTTTGGCTAATGGGCTTAACTTATGATGAATACAGGCACAATTTCAGGTGGCTGTGGTGGGGAAGGAGGAACAGAGGACCTGAAGAATATGCTAAGAGAAAAGATAAGCGATACTGAATGCTAGATGGAGTGCTATGTTGTGGAGTGTATGCTATGGGGTCCAGGAAGGCAAGGGAGGTGATTCATTGTGGTAACAGTCATTTCCGAATCAACTACTATGTGTCAGGAGTTAACCTCCTTATCTTATTTAATTATTATTTTATCTTCACCAGGAACAGCAGTTTATAGATGAGAACACTGAATCATACAGTTAGTATATTCAAGAGGAAGAATTTGAATTGAGATTTGGCTGACTAAAGTGTGTGCGTGTGTGCGTTTTATACTGAACATTGATTTTAGGAGTTGCTTCAGATAAAAGATGTAGATTATTTTTTTACAGACTGGAGTGAAAAATTAGATCCGTTATGCTTAGATTCCTCTGATTAAATAGTCTCCCATTCTTACACTTAGGTTCTTCTTGTTCGCTTCATTACTTGTGAATTTAATTAGCATGGATACTTATGAGTTGAAAAGAATTTTCTTTTATTGGCCATGGACAGGGTGACAGAAACTATGTTTAGTGAAGGTTTTGGGATGTCTAATCTTGTGGAGGATTTAGCAGTCTTAAATACAGAGGACTAAAACAGACCCTTCTCATATCCAATTCTTCCAAGTTTGAGGATTCGGGTACCATCAAAAGGGTAAAATATAATACCATGCTTAAGAGTCTTAAAGGGACATGTTGGTGCTTCATAATTTGTCTGTTTATAACAAAAGCTCTGAGAGAGCTAACAGTTTCATTATTCAGCGTAAGTATTTTGAATGCCTACCGTTAATGATTTATTTAAAGGGCCACAGCAGAAAGTGTCGGGGCTTCCTGAAGTTTGATTTATTTCTTGATCATTAGTTTGGTCAATGAATGACATCTATATTAGAAAGTACTGTATTTTGGAATGCCAATAAATTTTAATGGTGGGGTTAATATCTTTCTCTCCTCCTTCTGGGATGAAATATCTCTTGCCTTCCATGTCAAATTAGAGGCTTGCTGGTGGTTTGTGGACCAAATGTTTGGGTACTTTGTGTAGGCTCATCTGTGTTAGTTTTAAATTAGAGTGTTTTTCCCCTTGCCTATCTGTTTTTCATCAGGGCTCGTATATTCTTGTGTCCAAAAAGACTCTCTGATTTAGCTGTGAGGCTGATTTTATTGTAGGGATGTCTGTGTATCCTGTCATCACAGGCAACCCTGGTGAAACTTCCCATGTTGTGTGTGTGTGTTGCTGCAGTATGTTTAAAGTCTGATCTTTCTCAGATGTATGTGTGTGTGTATAACTTTTATGGCTGAAAAGGGATGCAGGCAGCAAAATTTCTGACAGAATATGTTTTCTATTATATTTTGTAATATGAAATTATAGGTTCGTTTTTGGCTTTCATAAAGCTGCCTTTTTCACCCGTCACTGGGAGACAAGTAACACCTTCCTTTGACTCACGTTTTCCAAGACTCCTTAGTGTTAAAAGAAGACTTTCTTTTTGAAATGCAGAAATTAAAAGAATATGGCACAAAAACATTTTTTATAGCTTTATTGAGTCTTGAGGGCAGATATATGGATTCCAGACAAAATGCAATAATAGACTAGGATTTTACTTTCAAATCATCTTACAAACACTTCTCGTGGGAGATTTATTGTCCATGTGGAGGAACAGGGCTGCTTTGAAGGTTAAATGGAGTAGTTTGGAGAACAGTGTTCAGGGTCTTTCTCTGCCTCTTTATTTTTTTTTAATAAATTTATTTATATTTATTTATTTTTGGCTGCATTGGGTCTTCGTTGCTGTGCGTGGGCTTTCCTTAGTTGTGGCGAGTAGGGGCTGCTCTTTGTTGCGGTGCACGGGCTTCTCATGGTGGTGGCTTCTCTTGTTGCAGAGCACGGGCTCTAGGCACGTGGGCTTCAGTAGTTGTGGCACGTGGGCTCAGTAGTTGTGGCTCACGGGCTCTAGAGTGCAGGCTCAGTAGTTGTGGTGCATGGGCTTAGTTGCTCCGTAGCATGTGGGATCTTCCCGGACCAGGGATCGAACCCATGTCCCTGCATTGTCAGGTAGATTCTTAACCACTGCACCACCAGGGAAGTCCCTCTGCCTCTTATTAAGTATGTGCTCTTCTTTAACTAACTTAAGCCATCCAGCGTAGTTTTCTATTTTATAGCAGTATTGTGAGGATAATATGAGATAACGTGTGTGTACTTTGTAAGCTTTGTGATCTCAGTGTAAATATGAAGTAGCGCTTGTGTTTTATTACGTGTGTTTAGTTAGAGTTAATGCCCCATTGGCATGATCAGGATTTTTTTTCCCCTCTGGTAAAGCATGTAGACACATCCTGGCAGAACTAAGAATAAGATACCTCTTAAAGTCCTATTTATACTCACAAAGCAGTTCAACCCCTGTCATCAAAAACAGAGTACCAGGGCTTCCCTGGTGGCGCAGTGGTTGAGGGTCCACCTGCCGATGCGGGGGACACGGGTTCGTGCCCCGGTCCGGGAGGATCCCACATGCCGCGGAGCGGCTGGGCCCGTGGGCCATGGCCGCTGAGCCTGCGCGTCCGGAGCCTGTGCTCCGCAGCGGGGGAGGCCACAACAGTGAGAGGCCCGCGTACCGCAAAAAAAAAAAAAAAAAATCAGAGTACCAGACATAGTATTGGACAAATATAGCTTTTGTGTGAAATCTAGTTTCTCTGTAACTCTGAAGGATAAACAGGAGAGTGTATGTAATTATGTACAATGGTCGCTATGGTATAGTAGGGTGTATTTGTTTCTTAGGACAACCATAACAAAATACCACAGACTGGGTGGCTTAAACAATAGAAATTTATTTTCTCACAGTTCTGGAGGGTGAAAGTCCCGGATCAAGGTGTAAGCAGGTTTGGTTTCCCCTGAGGCCTCTTCTTGGCTTGCAGATGGCCACCTTCTCATTGGTCTGCACATGTTTTTTTTTCCCTTGCACGTGTGCCTCTTGTGTCTCTTTGTGTGTCCAAATTTCCTCTTCTTATGAGGACACCAGTTAGATTGCATTGGGGCCCAGCCTAAAGGCCTCATTTTAACTTCATTACCTCTTGAAAGCTCCAATTTCCAAATACAGTCACGTTCTGAGGCACTTAGAGATTCAACATAGGGCTTTTAAGGGGACACAATTCAGCCTGTAACATAGGGAGGGCAGTAGACAAGGAACTGAAGTTTGGATTCCAGGGTGGGCGGCTCTGATCTGTACCGATGCAGTTGTCTCATGCAGGACTCCTAACTTGTCACGTCTACATCTGCTTACGGGGCGGTGACAAGGATTCAAGACAGTCGTGCACATGAGCACATTTGGTGAAATATAAAAGCATGATACAAATGCAAGGTTGTATTGTATCATGGATACCTGTGAGGGATACATTGGCAACATGTGGAAAATTTTAAGTAGAAAAGACAAAGGATCATTGCAAATATTTGGCTAAAGAAACCTCTTGGCTAGTCTGTTTGGCTGAAGGAGAGGCGTGAATAAAGAAAGGTGATTTGGTTAAGACTTAACTCAGAGAAGACAGGAGTTAGGCTTACAGATAAGCCCAACATCTGGATGATGTGGGTGAATATCTTCCCATCTCCCAATGGAGGCTGTTTTCTTAAAGCCTGTTAGTTTCTTGGTTTAAAAAATTTCCCCCTACCTTCCATGGTCTGGCAGTGAGAACTCTTAGTGGGTTTCCAAGCAGTTTCATAGCCAGAAGGCACTTTTCCTATTTACCTTAAGTGAAGATTCTATGACACCGCCTCAAGGATGTGATTTTTTTTTGTTTTTTAAGGTAATACTTGAGTAGTTGGGAAAACTTCCATGTACTTCAGGATATCTGTTCTGAAATTTGTACAGCATGTTTACATACATAGGCAAGTATTTTAATTGAAAAAGTGTATTCTCAGTTTGCCATGCCTACCTATTTAGAAG
This sequence comes from Pseudorca crassidens, assembly GCF_039906515.1. Lineage (NCBI taxonomy): Eukaryota > Metazoa > Chordata > Mammalia > Artiodactyla > Delphinidae > Pseudorca > Pseudorca crassidens. The sequence continues at coordinate 70,286,771 of NC_090306.1, forward strand.
GCATTTGTGTTCTTAAGCACAAAGCACATCATCTTTTATTCTGTAAAAACACATAGAACAAGACCATGCACAAAATAGGTGTTCTTAGAATCTCATGGTTACACCTGTGCTCTTGTTCTTGGACTCTGGTGTCCAATAGAGCCCAGTCATATTTGAAAGCTACAACCTCATATTCATTTCTCATCTTAAAAAAAGCAAATATTTGTAATATTTTAAAAATAGAATTATAAGGAACCAGTCATACTTTAAAACATATCACTAGTGCTCAAGACCCCATTGTAAGGGAAACCTAGTATGAAATGTAAGAAAACCAAAATTTTTTAATCACCTTTTTATAGAACTATGAATTCATGAAAACCTGTGAAACTGATTGAAATTCATAAATTATATACAGCAGTGTACTAAAGTGGTTCATAAACTTGGAGTTTATGGAGTGAAAAACTTTGGGGAGTGAAAAAGCTTCATAGTACCTCTTCCAGTGGTTACTAATTTCAAGTCTGGAAAACTAGGAATAAAGATATTTTCATTAAGCTTTTAAGTTGAGACTGATTCAATTTAGTACAGCTTGAAGGAGATGAATTGTAAGTATAATATTTGATGTTAGGGTGGCATGATGTGGATATAGTGAACAAATACTTGTGTGGAAAACATTAATATTGTTTTTCATCATGCAGATTGCAAGGCAGTGAAAGATATTTCAAGTTGTTAAGAAGCTAATATTAAGGTAGAGGATTATTTTAATCAGTGAAATTAAATGCTTGGAGTATGGTTTTTGTGATTATCTCATGCTGTTAGTTTTTGCTTTAATCTTGTCAAATGCTTTTCATATTAATACTTAAAAAAACATTTTTAGTAACAGAAGTTTTAATTGTATAATTTTTTAAAAATAATTATTTTTTTCATTTTTTTTGGCCACACCGTGTGGCATGCGGGATCTTAATTCCCCCACTGGGTACTGAACCCATGCCCCCTGCAGCAGAAGTGTGGAGTCCTAACCACTGGATCGCCAGGGAATTCCCAGAAGTTTTCATTTTAAATCATCAGCTTTCTTTTAAATGGATTATTAATTTGTTCTCAGGGTTACTTAAAGTTTTTTCTTGACCATTTCCTGTAGAAACTCTGAAAATGGCAGCATTGATTTAATTGAGGAACTAAAGACACTTCTTTAGCCAAGGTTCATCCTTTTCATTTTCTCCCACTAAGACAAGAAGAGTGTCTGGGCAAACTCTAGACTTGGGAAGCTCTAGAGAGTGAGTCCGAATCTCCAGCAGCTTAGTTCAGCTTAGTTCAGCTGCAGCTGGGGCCACATTTAATCAGAAAGCTTAGTTTTCTTTGTTTGGGGGTGGGGGGAACTGGAGCGGTTGCTGTGTCAGATGTAGCTCATAAAGTTCCTTTACTGCTTACAGGAAAAGCTCCTAAAGGGATGGAAGAGGAGTCCACTAAGAATATTCCTTTAGTTACAAGGCTGAGCATTCTCAGACTTACCTTCTCACAAAGCGAGCAGTTACTCGGGGGCCCTGTTCCTTGGAAGTCTGACAGCAGGCTCTTTATTACTCCTTTGGCCTCTTTTCATTAAACATCTAGACAGTGACAATCACATTTTTTAAAAAGTGCCAGTTGCTTAGGAAGTCATCATCTCTGCCGTTGAAGGGTTTACAATTTAGTAGGAGGAGATCAAGATGGAAATAAGTTTAGGAATGTGTTACATGTGTAATGATAATTTCATGCCTAAAGTATAGTGCCTTCCATTTCTGTAGGGACCAAGAAAGCGAACACCGAAGTTTATTTGCCCTACCTGACATTCCCCTGTGAATCCGAAATGCATTGCTTCTTGCCAGACTAAGACAGGCTGTAAGATGTTACAATATATCTCTCATTTCCCTACCCTGGTAGCTAAGTATTTGCATATTTACTGGAGCTTTCTAAATATAATGGCTTATCCCTAAAGAGAGACTCTAATGGAGGGATTATAGGTTAAGTGGGAAATGTGTGCCAAAGACATTTGGGTAAGCCAATTAACCTGATGGTTTTTCTCAGTTAATTATCATTGAGTGAACAGAGTTTAGTGCCCAGAGTGAGTGAACTACTTTTAGATGCAAGTGATAATTCCCTATATACTTAAAACAATGTAGAATTTTTCTAAAAGGTGAGTGCAGCTTATCAATACCAATCATTTCTAGTTAGAATTCAGTTCTTCAAATATATATTGAATGCCTACTATGTGCAAGGCTCCAAAAGATAAATAAGATACTGTTCTGTGTCTTAGGAGTTAACAGTGCATTGCGGAGATAAAGCAAGTCCTAACAAGCTGAATCGGACCTGAAGACCATTGCAGAGCTTGATGTGTAGCCACATTGCTCTCCATCCCATGAAGGACAATAGTCCAAGACAGAGTAATGCCAGTGAGTCCTGCCACTCCATCCCTCAAACTTCACTCCAGCCAAACCAATCTATTGCATTTTTTTCAGGTCCCAAGCTCACCACCTTCTTCTCTCCTGCCTCATGGTCCTTGAAAATATTGCCCATCAGTCTGGCAACATCCTAACTCCGTTACTCTTTTGCTTAACCCCTTCCGTGTATGTAGACATGCTTTCCTCCAGGAAGCTCTTGACCCGTCGACTGTCGGAAGTCTGTTCTGTTCTCCCAAGGCAATCAGGATTTCGTGTTAGAGAGGTATTTATTATACTGCAGTGAAATTGCCTCTACACATCTTTGCCTCTTCTACTAGGCTGTTTCTCGAAGTCAGTGGATCTGTTTTACTCACCATTCTATCTGCAGTGCCCTTTATAGTGTCTAGCCCATCACGGAATGAATGAATAAATGAGTGAGTGAATAATTTTCTTAAGACAGAATCAATCCATTTTGTTGAGTTGTGATTTTCAATAGGGTAGAGAAGAGGGACTGTTAAAATGCCCTGATTTCAATGCATATATTTCCTCCTACTCCTTCTGAAATGTCTTCCACCTCTCATCCCATGTAAGATCCCTGATGATGGTAGTAAGAAGTCGATGGTATTTTTTCTTTTTTTTTTTCTTTTTGCGTTACGCGGGCCTGTCACTGTTGTGGCCTCTCCCGTTGCGGAGCACAGGCTCTGGACGCACAGGCTCAGCGGCCATGGCTCACGGGCCCAGCCGCTCCGCGGCACGTGGGATCCTCACGGACTGGGGCACGAACCCATGTCCCCTGCCCCGGCAGGCGGACTCTCAACCACTGCGCCACCAGGGAAGCCCGAAGTCAGTGTTATTAATGGGAATGTGTCAATGCGCAATGTTAAAATCGAGCCGATTTGCAACAATAACTAGGAGAGATTTTAGGGGAGACTGGGGCATCACAAACGAGCATTGGCAGTTGAAGTGTATCTGGACAGATGTAAACTGGTCAAAGAACAGCAATCCAGGCAGAGGAAGGAAAAAAATGATCTGAGCGAAGGCCTAGAAGCTGGGAAGTTCGGTTGACATTAGGATGCATATAGAGGAGTAATGGGAGATTGGCCTAGAAGTCATAATGGGGTTGGCTGTGAATGCTGGGCTGGGAAGGGTGTTTATTTTGGTAAGAAATAGGATGTGATGAGGGATTCTTGTGAAGCAGAGTGATGGTGTTAGGGTTATACTTCAGGAGTTATATTTCAGGAAGTTTCTCTATCCACAGCATGTATAATAGATCAAAAGGGGAATGAAAGCAGGCAGGGATGACTAGTTCAGTTTTACAAATATTTGTTATGTGCCTCATATGTATTGGGCATTGAAGAAAATATACTCTTTCCATGAGGGGACTTTGAGCCTGATGAAAGAAACAGAATAATAAACAGGCGCTTTTAGTAAGCCTGCTAAGCAATAGGGGTAGGAAATGATGGAAGCCTGAATGGGGGCGGGGAAGGAGAAAAGAGAAGTTAGAGGTGAATTTAAGGGAAACTTGCGAGTTGGATTTTTCTCTGAGATCCTGACTGGCGTCAACATATCCTTAACCAATTTAAAAGTAGATGTAGGAGCAAAGAGAGAAGGACCCCTCGTGCACAACCGCGGTGTCAGTGGTGGAAGAATGATGGTGCTTCATGAGGGGCTTGTATGAAAAAGGAGGTGGTGTGTAAGGAAAATTATTTGGATTCAGTCTTATTCAGCTGAAGATACTGAAAGGGCAACTAACAATATTGCTTGATAGTTACAGAGTGCTGTTTTATTTAGCAGTCTTCTGGTTGCACATCTCAGAATAACAGTTCAAACTAGTGTATTGGCTTATTGGCTTATTTAGTTATTGGCTTACTTAGCGGTGTTAGCTTCAGGCACGACGGGATCCAGCTGCACTAAGAATTGCCTCTGTCTCCTTGATCTGGGTTTTTTGTGTTGGCTTCATTCTTAGGCTCTGTCTTCAGGGAATCCTGTAGTAGCCCTAGGATTTCATCTCATTCTTAAAATAAGATGTCCTTTCCCAGTAGATTGTTGGAGCTGTTTTGACTCCAACTGACCTGGCTGGCTGCTAAGTCAGTTCTTGTGGCCAGAAAGGAGGATGGGGGGATATAGTACGCTAACTGGCCAAATCAAATGATAACCTTTCATCAGGAGGTGGGGATGACAGCTTCACTCTATGCACATGGACTGAGGGTGGATGTGGCCTGTTCTCAGAAGGAAGAACAGGACACTGTTAACTAAGAAGAAGGGGTCTGGAAAAACCAGTCCATGACACCAGGCTAAGTAATTTTTCAAACATTTTAAGTTAACATTGCCTCATTTGATCTTCAACACAACAATCTGTGAGAAGCGTTCTTATCTACCAACTGTAGGTAAAGGAGCTGTGCTTTAGAGAGGTTAACTGGCCAAAGGTAAGACTCTGGTGTTAGTAGAGGAACCGGGATTGCATCATTCAGGTATGGCTGTCACCTGGGGCAGTACAAGTGTAGGCTTGTGAGCAATACTCAGGCTGGAGGCGTCGATGGAGAAAGCATCTCTTGAGTTGCAGGTGTCAAAGATGATGACCACAGAGGTGGAAAGTGTAGAGAGAGGGGAGGTCAGGAGACAGAACCGAGAGAAACATCCACATTTGGGAGAAAAATCTGAAAGAGATGCTAGCCAAGGAGAGTTGGAAAGAAGTCAAAAAAGATAGGAGGGGAATGGGAAGAGTAATGTGTTAAAAGACCCCAGGTACGACTTCATAAATGTTTATTATTTTGTGCTGAGAGTGTCATAAAAACTTAAAGGAATTTTAAGTGAAATAGGACCGTGGTACATAGATTTTTGAAGGCTATATATATATGAAGAAAGAGTACTGATTTTGCATTGATGGCTAGCACTAGTTGTTTGGTGTTAATGGTGGTAATACTAATAATGACGGCAGCTATCATGTGTTACATATATTACATATAACAATGTGCTTTTTGCTTACTAACTCGTTTCCTCCTCAAAATGGTCCTATAAGGCAAGTACAGTTATTACCCTTATTTTGCAGGTGAAAAAACTGAGGTACAGAGAGATGGAGTAACTCCGGTCCAGTTGGCTCCAGACTCAGTTTTCTTAACCACTGCATTTCACTGCCCTTTCTGGGCATAGATTGGCGTGCTTGGGTAGCACTGAAGCAGGGCAGGTTAACAAAGGCCATGCTCTTTCTTCTTTCTCCTGTGGAACAAATTTCAACCCATCACCTAAAAGAAAAAAAAAATTTTTTTAAATATAGAGTTTGGCCTTTACTTACTTTTTAGTAGAACAATTTGAAAGTACTTGGGAAGAGCGTGCCATTTGATGTTTGGAGAATCTAAGCATCGTTCCTCCTCTGAAGGACTGATGGCCGTCATTTTTGTGGGTGCTCATGACTGAAAAGGTCAACGGACAGGAAAAACAGTACTGAGAGAAACCCACACAAGGACAGTTGGGATGGCAGCGTCATATCATTCATCCATTTTACGTTTTACAATAGCGTTGGCCTTTGTCAACATTTTTTAAAGGAAAAATCATAATGCAGCAAAAAGCCACAAATGAGCAAAACTGAAAACAGATTAAGACCTCCTTGAAAGCTTGAGAGACTGGATCTTTTTGCTTCAAAAGACAGTCTCTTGGGCCTGTGTTCCCTGGAGAATTCTGCCTACAATTGTTTCTTTTCCACACCTGCTGCTTCAATGTTCTTCACCTTTCCTGGAGTGGAAAATTTCCCAATTCCTTAGTGTCTTTCTGAATTTTCAATACCCACTCACCGAAGTAACATTAGAAATTATATCAGCATGACATTTTGTTTCGAGTTAAGCCTTTTCATTGAGAAGTAACAGGTTCCCCTCTTTCAGTTTTGGACTTGCATAAGAAAACGCAAATAGATGAGTATCTATTATGTTGAGTGTTGAGCGACTACCTTTACTTCTCATTTTGCTGGCAGATTATTCAGATTCCATTAAATCCCTTTTGGTGTGTATCTTTCTTAATATGATGTGAAGGATGCGTAATGCATCCCTTATCACTGACTTGCATGTGTGACCTGACTTATGTACTAAAGCCCAGTGCAATTTCGTCTTATTTCTTGTTCTTTTGCCGTAACATTTATTGAGTAAATAAAAACCTGGCTAATAATAAGATAATGCCCATCAGAGAATTTTATCAGACCGAAGTCTCCCTTAGTGCAGTGTATTTTGAACATGGGTGGGATGTTCCTTTGCTCTTCTATTATTTTATTGACACTGTTTGCCTTTAATTCTTTTCTACAGTGTAAATTTAGGGCTGTGCCGCATCAAAGGTTTTTCTCACAATGAAATTATGAGATTTGTTAGTTTTGTTCTTTGTTTTGAAATTCTTGTTTCACGAGAGTTAAACGCATAGTATATCTTGTTGTTGCTGCAGATTAGTAGATTTATTGCTACGGATATAAGAAATTCTGGCAGCTTTGAACAGATTTTTAAACATGTGCTTCTTTTTTTTTTTTCCTTTCCCTCAAAAAGTCTTTACAGAGTTAGTTATGGAGCTGAACTAATAGCATGTAGAAAACCTGGTTTAGGGAACATGCGTCTCCATTCTATAAGGATCTGCCACTGAAAGGGTGAAGTATTGTCCTAAACAAAATGTGCTTTTCAGCTTTTCTCGCTAAATTAGCCAAGCCTTATCCCACAGTGCTTTGCTGTTGAACTTTCTGCTGCCCTGACTTTGATAGTATGAACGTTTCTGCATTGATATTAGAGAAATGCACATCAATATCTAAGTTAATGTTCAGTGGAGGCCAGTTGGCTTTTCATTCTCAATGGCTTGAAATCAGCTCTAACAACACTGGCAGTTTGGCAGTTTTTCATATTTCTTTAAAATTTTAATTATAACCCATCAATTCTTAAGCAATTACTTCTGGGGTAGACTCTTGATGAATGTCATAACAGGGTGTTTTAGTTTAATGGATCCAGACTAACATCTGTTTCTAATATTTTAAAAGCCAATTTATATGGAAATTCATTTATACACAGTCAATACACGGAGCCTTGTAAAAATCAAAATCAAAATGGAAAATCAAACCACTGTGATATAGTAGGTCTTCTGTTAACAAAGGATTTCACTGATGAGTAGATTCAGCTGTGCTAACACCCAAACTATTGCAGCTTAAACAAGATAGCAATTTCTTTCTCAAACTCAGGTAGTTTGCCAAGGGCTGGTATGGTCTACCATGACAGGGACTCAGTTTCCTTCAGTCTTATTGCTCTGTTGGCATGACTTCTATTCCTAAGGACACCTTGTGAGTCACGATGGCTGCTGGAACTCCAGCTATTACATCTGTGCTCCAGCAGGAAGGGGGTAGGGGTAGGAGAGGGAAGGATACTAAGCTTTTTCCTTTTAAGGATACTTTTTTCTAGTAGTGCATAGCACTCTGCTTATATCCCACTGACCAAATATTAGTCAGTGGCCAAATACTAGTCACAGGACCATATTTAGCAGCAAGGGAAGATAGGAAATGATCATTTTTTGTCCAGAAGACATGTACCCAGCTAAAAACTAAAGTATGGGAAAATGGAGAACATAGACACTGGAGAACTGTCTGTAACATTGAGTACTTTTTAAAACCTGATTTTGACAGACTTTCTGCCTTTTATTGAGCATCTAGAAAAGTCAGCTTGTTTTCATAAGTAGATAATATATACAGAAGGACTAGCATAGTGTTTGGCAGAGTAGATAACCAACTACTATTAATGTATGTTGATGTCTGTTTTCATTCCAGCCCCCAGATGCACCTAATTTCAGAGGTTGTGGGTCGAACTGAATTTTATAAGGGGCTTTTTGTAGATTAGAATACAGTCTTTGTAGAATAATAATAGCAGCAGCTCACAGGGCCAAGGTGTTCTTTGCACTAGGTCTCCAGAACACTCATGTATCTGCAAAGCAGTGTTCTTTGCTTTTTTACACAGTAGATAAATGAACAATTACAAGGGTTAGAAGCTTGTGGAAGCTCGGGCTCCTCCCCAGACCTACTGAATTAGAACCTTTACATGCCTGATAATGAGATCCCCAGGTGATCTGCATGTATGGGAAGCATTGCTCTGGGCACAGATGTTCTACCTAAAATTTATTTCTGCTGGGGGGGCGGCTAGTCCTTGCTGTAAGCGTATCCCCTGCACCAGTATCACCCGAGACTTTCTAGCCAACACGGGGCAATTGTTTGGCAACTGATTTATTGAACCTTAAGAGTTAAGCCTTTAACTCTGCATTTATTCTTCAAAGGTATTTGCATTCAAACAAGGAGGAAAGCTTTTGAGGGAGAGAAGTACAACCTTAATTGCGGATCTAGTAAGCCATTAAGGGGAGGATCTGAATTCAATCTACTTGGAAAGCCGGCTCCAAGGCTCGTTTGCATTAATCACGTATACCTGGAATCCCATCATAAAGCCACGTGATGACAAAGCCACGTGATGACAAGGCTACAAAGGAAGGCAGTGTTTTAGCAATATGTTTTAGCAGTGTATTTCCTTCTTTCTTTCTGTATTTTACATTAGATTTCTGTTTCGACATTTTATTTTTTAGCCGTGCTATCAAGACTAATCAGGACCTTCTCCCAGAAACCCCATGGACCCACATTTTCTACAATGATTTTTGGGGGACGCTGCTAACCCACAGCGGCAGCCACAAGTCCTACCGGCCACTCTGCACTCTTTCCTTCCGCCTGAACCATGCCATCGGAGGGCTGAATCCCTGGAGCTACCATCTTGTCAACGTGCTCCTGCATGCGGCGGTCACTGGTCTCTTCACGAGCTTCTCCAAGATCCTGCTTGGGGATGGATACTGGACCTTCATGGCTGGCTTGATGTTTGCCTCTCACCCCATCCACACGGAGGCGGTGGCAGGAATCGTGGGCCGGGCCGATGTGGGGGCCAGTCTCTTCTTCCTCCTCTCCTTGCTCTGCTACATGAAACACTGTTCTACAAGGGGCGCCTCGGCCAGGACCTGGGGCTGGTTCCTGGGGACAGGACTGTGCGCCGGATGCAGCATGCTGTGGAAGGAACAAGGAGTGACGGTCCTGGCAGTTTCAGCCATTTATGACGTCTTTGTCTTTCACAGGCTGAAAATGAAACAGATCTTACCCACCATTTACAAAGTAAGTGATTGTTGGTGCTTGAGCATTGGATTACTGAGTCCTCTCCTTGCTTGGTCCCTTTTCCCCATTTAAAAAGCAAATGTGTTCCTCTTCAAAGAGAATTTAAAGTAAGTTACTTTTTGATCTTCGGGAGGTGGAAGTGTCCTCTCTGACCTTTCCCTACTAACTGGGTGTCAGTCACGGATGATTTTATTTCTCAGGTTTCTTATTTTCATGATTTCCAAGGGGCTAGAAGGACAATTCTGCCTTGTAAAGAATATGCATCTTTATTATTTATTTAGTTTTACTCCTCGATTTCAGCCCAAATTCCCTGTAATCCAATAAATTGCCTCTAAAATGTGTTTGAAAAAAATAACACAGCTGATCATAGAGCTAGATGCTCGACTCTGTCAAGAGGAAATCCTCTGCTATTTGTTAATATTACTTTTCCTGAGCTGACTTTGGAAAACAACCCTCTCTGCAGTGCACTGGGAACTCACATTCTTAAATCATGAGTCATATTCACCTTCCCCTGATGTAGTATATAAGAACCTAAGAGTCAAAACAGAAAGTGGTTATTGTAAGTTTTGCCCTGAGGCCAATTAAGACCTTTGCTTCAGGGCTTAATATGTGTTCTTCTGTATTCCCTTAGTGGTTGCAAAATGCAATGTCGTCTGAAGGTCACGGAAGCACTTTCGGATCCCACGTACTTAAAGAGAACTGAGCAGTTTTCTGCTGGTGTGTTTGGGTGGACCAGCACCTCTTGAGAAACTGCCTCCTTCCCATCTCCCCATCCTCCCTCTCTGGCAATAAACTCACCCTTGCTTTAACTTAAGCATAAAGGCGGAACTTTGCCAGTGTTTGCAGACCTCAGCCATTTTCTAAATCATGGACCACAGCCAGCTCCTCCATCCTTTTGGACACTCTTAAGCAAGGAATTACGGTTTAGGATACTGACCCTGAGAAAGCTGTCAAGTTTTCTAGTTTTTACCACTTTTTTCTCTCAGTTATTAATTTTACTTAAAATTCAATTGGGAAGAAATTGAAATAAAGAACAAAATTGAGGGAAATGGAAACATTTATTTATTTTATTTTTAAAATATATTTTTAATTTTTGGCTGCGTTGGGTCTTCGTTGCTGTGCGCAGGCTTTCTCTAGTTGTGGCGAGCGGTGGCTACTCTTTGTTGTGGTACATGGGCTTCTCATTGCGGTGGCTTCTCTTTGTTGGGGAGTACGGGCTCTAGGCGCGCGGGCTTCAGTAGTTGTGGCACGCGGGCTCAGTAGTTGTGTCTCGCTGGCTCTAGAGCGCAGACTTAGTAGCTGTGGCACACGGGCTTAGTTGCTCCTCGGCACGTGGGATCTTCCCAGACCAGGGCCCAAACCCGTGTCTCCTGCATCGGCAGGTGGAGTCTTAACCACTGCACCACCAGGGAAGTCCTCGGAAACATTTATTTTTAAATGACTTTTTTTTCTTTTACATAGGAGGCAGAGTAATTACTGCTGTGCCTCTGCTCTGCAGGGAACTCCAGTATCAAGTGCTTAATGAAGTTCTTTTGTGATTTCGATTAAATGCTGAAACTTTAAAAGAGAACTCTGGTTAGAGTTTGATGCTTTGCAAACAACATATGGTTTGAAAGTCAAGCTTTTAAATTCAAATCAATTTTAATTAGTCTCTCAAGGAAATTTAGGGAAAATAATCTTTTTCTTTCCTTTGAAAACCATGCCATCAACAATAGACAGTTTTCTTGTTTTACTGGAAATACAAATAGAGTAAGTGTAAGTCATGGTCCTTGTCCTATGCAGGGTGAGAACTATTTGGGGATGCAGACTGGGTGTTTTAAGACCTTGTGTTGATAGCCTGTGAAACACTGTGGTTTCTCCTACAGAATTTTCATGTTACCATCTCATGAATTAGGAAATTACCTTGGTATGTCAATTCAGGACTTGCTTTTAGGACCTTTGAAGTTCTCTTCTGAGAAATTTTCAGGTCTGTAAGCCTGTTTTCAAGGATTAAGTTGCTGATTGATCTCCTTACTATAAATATGTCCCATGCAGTATTTGGGACATACTTATAAGAGAAGACTATCCTTTGTTCATCTGAAATTAAAATATAACTGGGCATCTCGTATTTTACTTGGCAGCCTTACTCATGCAACTGCTGCTTCAGAAAACGAGACGTGCCACTAGTGCAGGGGAGAAGAACTGTTCTCTCCATCGGAGTTCTTTGGCTGGGCTAATAATCAAATGGCCGTAAGACAGATTAACAGGAGAAAAACAGATTTAGTTTTGTACACACAGGACCCCCTCAGAGACAGGAGAAGCTCCTCAACAGTTAGGCAGTTGAGGTTTCTATGCCATCCTGAGCTAAGGAAAAGGGGGGAGGGGTCTGGAACTTCAGAGGAAGGAAGACGATGCACAGGAAGACAGGACGAGCAAATGTTTGCCACACCAGACCAAAGAGTCTTCCTTTTGTAAAAAAGTTATCTTTGGTAATAACTCTCTTCCTGGCACAGGCTAACTAAATCCTTTTAGGCATTTAAGAGGGAAGTAAAAACTTCTTCTTGAGTCTGTTGGGCCTTAATTGTCTTTCGCTCCGTATAATCCACATGCCAAAGTGGCACATTCTGTGGCAGCCTGCCCCGAACCCCATCACTGTGAAGGAATTCGTAAGAGTAGAGAGTGTGAAGTCCCCCGCACTATGGGAAAGGACTTAATGGCTTTGAATGTTCAGTGTCTTGAGAAGTTTTCAGATGGAAACTTGCCCAGGCTGCCTGGCAGCCACTGCTTGCGGGCGAGGGAAGTGGTCAGGGCAGCAAAACCCTTCATCTGATAGCTGCTATCTCAACTTAGCAGTGAGCTTAATGAGGACATTGGGATAACAGACTTTACAGATCCATAAGGAACCTTGAGACCATCTATGCCAGTCCCCTTGTTTCCAGCTGAGGTGTAGAGAACCAGAGATGTGAAAGTCACCCAGAAAATGGTGGAATCACTAGGACTAGAAGACATATTTGTAACTGTCTAGTGATCTTACACTGTGAAGGTGTGAAGATGAATAAAGAAAGTAGTCAGATGACTCCACAGTAGAAAAGAAAATAATAGGCATTGTATCTTAACGTGCACTGGCTGAGTCACTTTGCACTAGTTCAATGACCTGTTTCTTCATGTAGAAATCGAGATAATTAATGTTCTTTCCTAGAGATGTTAGGAAGATTGTGTGAAACTGTAGAGTGTTCGTTGTGAACTGGGTGCCCCATATTTGGAAGTCACTTAAGGCACATTAGTTGAAGGGAAAGAAGAAATATCAGTGGAAATGTGATTCTTTATCTCAAGAAAGAGAAGGCCAAAGGATACATTTCTACTAGTCTTTAAACACGCAGTGGTTTGAAAGCACATGAATTAGGAGTCAACTAAAGCTGAAGCATGAATATTTAAGCAAAAACTTTCATTTCGAATTTCATGACTATGGGGCTTATAAACACTGGCATAGATTACATATGGAAGTTATAGAAAAATTCCATGTTCTGTCTGTAAAATAAATAGATCTCTCTGCCTGGGGTGAGTTAGAAGAGACTCTGAAGGAAGTGGATTAAAAGACGTTTCAACCTTAAACGAATAATCGTCTTAAATGTCTTACTAATTAACTCTGCATCGGAGTTATCATAGTTGGCCACATGAAATAAACTTCCCTGCCTTATTAAAACATAACTTATATATAAACAGAAAAATCCAGTGCACAAATGTTTACCTCTATTAGGCAAACTAGAGAACCGGCCAGATACTCAAAACTCTAAAGATGGTGGTCCTACAAGCTGGAAGTTATTAAAACCAGAGGAGCAAGGCTCTCCATTCTTATAGTTTTGTCCGTAATGTTTTTCTCATAGCAGTCACACTCAGCTTCTCCCTTCACATTTCTTCGGAAACGTCAGAAGTTAGAGGCCTATCAGATCCAGGCCCCAAAGTCAAATGCACACCAGGACCAGGCAGAAGGGCCTGTGGTGAACTAGAGGTTATGCTCTCGCACTCGTACTTCTCTCCATCCCATTATTGCGATAAGAAAATACAGGTTTCAGTTTCGTAGAGGTTAATATTTTTCTAAGACAGACATCTGTATTTTCTATGACATCTCCTGTTATTTATTATTGCTTACTAATTTAAGAACAAATATGCCCTGTTTGGACCAGACGATATCCTTGGGATGACTGAATCTGGCCGGAAGTCTTGGCTGCCGTGTTTTGACTTCTAAGGTTCATGCAAGGGATACCCGTGTCCATATGACATGTACATTTTTTGTAGTTCTGCAAAAGAAATACGAAAGTTTTTTCTTCGATGAAGTGTTTGAAAAACAGTAGGTACCCAGAAAATCATAGATATTTTATTTAGTATTTGGTAACCATGTATAGTGTTTATATCTGCCAGGCACTGTTCTGAATATGTCAAAAATATTAACACATTTAACTTATTTAGTAAATGCCTATCAAGAGAGTAATATGACTTATGAAATAATGTGGTTGAATATAATATGAAATAAGATAGTTTTCAATAGTTAGGAAGATTTCTAAGAAAACAATATAAAATCTTCAGGAATGTGTATGAACAAAATTAGAGTTCCTAAGTATTTTTTTGAAAACTGTTAAATGTTCTAGATCTTCACTTCAGCATCTATTTAATATGTTTCCTACATTATTCTTGGCATCTAGTGCACCATTTGGCACATAGTAGGAACCTAGTAAATTATTGAATTCGTCCTTGTTTAAGATTGACTTTTGAAAAGGATGTGCCTGCAATGGTGAAGTGAAATCCTATACTCTCCCCTTTCTACAGTGAGGATTTCATTACTGGTTAGTGAGTTCTGGAAGGTAGGATTGGAAGAAATGCATGTCAGAAAAATGTTGAAAAATGAGTTTTCTTGACCTCTCACCAAATGATTATTTTAGCCTTTCTTAGATGATTTTCACTTACTTTTTTTTTTTTTTTTTGCGGTACGCGGGCCTTTCACTGTTGTGGCCTCTCCCACTGCGGAGCACAGGCTCCGGATGCACAGGCTCAGCGGCCATGGCTCACGGGCCCAGCCGCTCCGCGCGGCATGTGGGATCCTCCCAGACCGGGGCACGAACCCGTGTCCCCTGCATCGGCAGGTGGACTCTCAACCACTGCGCCACCAGGGAAGCCCCTTCACTTACTTTTTGACAGCATAAAACTAAGTAAGGGGAGTGGGGAACCCTTGAAATACACACTAGCCTTGCAAATAAATGCTAGACTTTTATCTGCCCACAAAATATTTTACAAGTCTCCCATGACCCCAGGAGGTACATGGGTAATAAAATCAGTAAAGGCAACATTTTTCTTACTTACCCAACATCAGTCATTTCTTGCCTAGTGGCCATTTTCTGTGCTTATTTAACATCTGTTAACTGTTTTAATGTGGAAACATCTTTTTCTCCCCCCCTTTATTAGCCTCATAATCACTTACTCAGTTACAGGTGGGGAAAAAAATTTAAAAAGGAAGGAAATCTGAAAGCGGGTGTAACAATTCTAACTATAGCCCAAAATAATTTGGAAAAATGAAGCCCTTTGAGTTTGATCTTTTTAAAGACTGTCTCTAAAGATGGCTGCATTAATTTTGCTGTAGTTGCTTCCAAGATGTGCATTATCCGGACAGCCTCCTTCAAATAAAATCTTGCTGCTGTATTTCATGTAAACAAGATAAAGAGACTATATTATTAGAGAGGGAAACGGGAGGCATTGCCACTTTCAAAAAACAAGTCATCTCTGTCTAGAAATAACTTTATTTTAATGCGAAGCAGGATGTGTTTGATGGAGGTTGCCTTTGTTGAACAAGTTTACCTTTATCTTGGGTATTATGTAAGCTGGGCTCTACAGCCGGGTGCAGTGATCAGACCCACACTAACAAACAGTCCCATATTTCCAAACCATTTACAGGGTTTATCTTGAGAATGGTTTCCGAGGGTTAGGGCTTATGTTCTGTTGAAGGTTTGGGTTTGTCGCTGTCGGAACACTGAAGACATTAAACGTAGTGCTTCTGTATATCAGACTATTTTGTGTGACTCCCCGTGTACAGAAGAGCCAGCGCATAGCCTGCAGGTATTTGCACATTGAATCCACATGTGTTTTTTTCTTTGATTAGCTGCTCGGATGACATTGGTGGAATCTGTTATCATTTATGTCCCTGTCCCTTTTCTTTCTAGACCAGGTTGTGGTTTTACGTAAGATGTGACCCTCATATCCATTGCCTTGAATGAAATAGGATATATTTGCCCTTTCTGGTTGTCTTTAATCACCATCTGTGCCACTCCAAGTAGTGTTCCTGCTTTCTGAGGATTGTCTTTTCCCCCATTTGCCTTACACTTGACTTTGTGAGAATCCAGATATAGCAAGAGACTCCGATTCCGATCACAGTATTTCCTCGCATTATTGAAACTGGAGGACTGTTTGTTATGCAGCTGCAAATGAATCTGGATTTCCTTCAAGTAAACTTGTGGTAGCATTTAATATTCATGACCTGTAGTTCTTTAAAACTTTGAACTGCTGCGAAGACCGCTAACCAGATAACACCACAAATAAAGTCGAGGTTCAGAAATATTTTACAATTCAAAAAGCCAAAGATTAATAGGGTATTTTATTCCTGCAGGTTGGCTTCCTCGCTCAGCTGACTTAGGATGATTCTGTATTCTATTTGTGGTTTAGGTTCCAATTATTTAAATTTGGGAAGCTGATTACCCTTGCAGGTTTCTGTAATGCTTGCATTAGAGTGTTAATACCTGGGACAGTGTTCTATTCACAAATTATGATTGTTTTTTTAAAGATTCATCTTTGTGCAAGGCATGGTGTTAGGTGATGTGGGGAATCAAATATGAATCGAAAAAATTCTGCCCTGAAGGACGTTTGAGAGTAGTAGGAAGTGGAGAATAGTGCCTGCAAGTATAGAACTGAAATTCAAGCTGAAGAGTGGTGAGGGCTGGAGGGGAGGCCCTGGGAGCATTAGGGCGGCTTAGAGGAAGGGGAGGTGACTTTCAGCTGAAGTGCCTTCAGCAGCAAAGGTGTGGGAGGAGGACCCCAAAGGATTCTTGGGATATGGGCATTTATAATTGGACAGACGAGGAAGAGTGGAGAGCGGAGCCTGAGCATTACACAGAGGGACGCTCAGAGGAAGTTACTGAGGAGCACTGAGCAGTCCTTTTGTTAGATACCCAGAGCACCAGGACCTGGAGAGGAAAATGAATCAGGAAAGGTAGACTGAGACAGCTACTGGGTCTAACGACGTCGGGGCCCTTTAAGATGGCTTGTCACCCCGACAATGATGGGAAGTGATGCCTGGCTTTCAAATGTGCTAGCCCTTGGACTGGTCCATGGGAGAAGCCCAAGAATGTATAGGCCAGCTCTTCTTGCCTCTTGGAGAACTTTCTTTTCTGTTCTTCCCCTAAACCTTGGGGAGAGAGGGTCCCTTGGGTGATGAGATTAACGACCAGAC
This sequence comes from Pseudorca crassidens, assembly GCF_039906515.1. NCBI lineage: Eukaryota > Metazoa > Chordata > Mammalia > Artiodactyla > Delphinidae > Pseudorca > Pseudorca crassidens. The sequence goes on from NC_090306.1 coordinate 70,303,779, forward strand.
TCAGGAGTAGAAGTTGCATCTCATTCAGTGAGTGTGTCTCCTATCAGTGTTTATTTCGTTCTTTAGCATTTAAAAGAAAAGCAGTTATTTTCTGAAGGCTAATATTGTCGTACTTTTTTCTCTGTAATATTTGGCATATTATTATATACTCCTAATGAGAAAAACAGGGAGTCCTTAAGGGCTCTTTCCTATGTCCGTTCTTCCAGTATTCCTGAAACGTGTTCAGATATTACTGTGAATGGCCACAAATACAAATCCCTCTTTGTTTTGTACTCTTTCACAAAGGAAGACAGAAAAAAAAATTTTTACAGGACGGAATAAAACACCCTATCAGCACTAAATTTCAACCAGTTAACTGAGTACACTGTCAGTGAAAATGACACGCAAATTGGACCTTGTGATGAATAAATAATGAGTCTCATTGAAATCATCTCTGCTGTTCTCATAACACTGTCTGGGATGCATATTACATCACTTGGCTCAATTTTCGATAACCTGCTGCCTCAGAGGAATCCAATTGACTGACGGGATCTCATGACTATCAGGTTACTCATATTCAGCTGGGTTCTGTCAATTTCACAGAAAATGATGTGGTTTGCACAAATTTGAAATCCATTGTCATTGCCTAGAAGTCAGATTCCCGTCTTAAATGCCTGGAACAATGGAAATGCTAATTTAGTTTTGATTTCTCAAATGAAACTTAAGCTATAGAAAGCCTGATTTCCGGAGTACATTAGAGATTCCTTAAAAGGTGTGAGCAGGGTGGGAGGTGGGTTGGATAAAACTGAATATTAAATCAAATTCTTTGATCATTAGAATATCTGTGATATGTGATACTGTGGTAAAGGTTGCATGGTGTGATGTTTTATTTTTTATATCCAGTTTCATACCTATTGATCACAGTATTCCTTTCTTCAAAAAGGAAAATAAGAAATCAAAAGGGAAGAACAGCACTTTCTGATACAAAAGTCTGCAGTGATTTGGTGCTAGGAAGGTCGATGTGCCCTTGCTCTCAGGGTTTGTCTTTACAGCTCTGCAGCACCCAGATGGCTCCTGTATGCTCTGTTGGTCTGATTACAACTCTTGCATCAAGTGAAATAGCATGAATTCAGAATTTAATACATGTTTCCTCGGTAATTATGGCCTTGATTAGTGAAGTCAGTGTTCATGTTCCAGAGGACACTTTCTTTCTTTCTCCACATGTTTGTTCATTTCACTTCAGGAAATCAAATAAAATGCAAAGATCATAATGCTTCTCTTTGGTATAATAGGGGAATCTGCAATACCTGCCTTTGGGTATGTGGTTGTCGTTTTGCTTATAATTAATATAAGATTCAAAGAAAACAGCAGGGACAATATGAGAAAAATGAAGGACATGTAAAAACAAATAAATGACTCTTAGCTTTTAGTATATGAAGAAATGGAAGATATATCTAGAATTTCCGTTAATGTATTGCTGAAGATAACTACATACCAAGTACATTTAATAGTCTTTGATTATATGCAACATCATTTGTGACTGCTTAAAAATAATTAAATTTTATGTATTTAAAAACAGCAAAAAAGAAAAAACCTTAATATTTTAATTTTATGAATTTTGAGTCGTTATACCTGTTAGCAGTACCAACCCAACCTTTTGAGGGCATTGTCTTAGTTTTTAATATGTAAGACACTGAGTCCTTTCCCCCTATAAAAGGGTGTGTGTGTGTGTGTGTGTTTTGTGTTTTCTATCAGAATACATGTTTATGTAATGTACTCAGATTATACCAAAGTTATACATGAATGATTTGAGTGTATTTCCATAATTTTTATGAAATGGAAAGCTCCAAATTACATAGGATTATTTTTTTCTAATTTGAAGATTCAGGCAAAAATTTGCCAGTTTACGTGTTCCATCGAGTGAAGTTTCTTTCTTAAAATCTCATGAAAGGGCTTCCCTTGTGGTGCAGTGGTTGAGAGTCCGCCTGCCGATGCAGGGGACATGGGTTCGTGCCCCGGTCCGGGAAGATCCTACATGCCGCAGAGCGGCTGGACCCGTGAGCCATGGCCTCTGAGCCTGCGCTTCCGGAGCTTGTGCTCCACAACGGGAGAGGCCACAACAGTGAGAGGCCCGCGTACCAAAAAAAAAAAAAAAAAAAAAAAAAAAATCTCATGACGTAGTGTGATCAAAAGTTAAATATATCTAATACTATAAAAGCAAGTGATGTTCACTTTGAAGAACGACTTGGTGATTGGCTAGTCTTCTCATGTATAGGTGCAAGTAAGGCTATTTTGGAAAGGCTGTAGGACTGGAACATGCAGGTTTAGATTTAAATGATATGATTTTAGATAAAGTACTAAATGTATTGAACATCAGTTACAGGGTCTGTGAACTAGGAATATAATATTTGCCTTGCCAAGTTATTGCCAGACATGAATATAGTAGGTGTACACTCTTCAGCCAAGTTCCTCTCTATAGTACTATCATGATCATCAGCATTTTACTGGATTTCCACAGCATTCCAATAATAGTGAACTTTTTGTCTGTTGTTTTACAGAGCTCTCAATTAGCATAGCTCTGGCTTTTCTAGTGGGATGCAGGGTGAAATGTCAGTCAGCTTGTTTGCTATCCTCTTCACCAATGCTGACAATTTAAAGAATATTGAGAAGGAGACCTTTTTTAAGGATCATTTTTCTGAACAACACGATTTGATCATTTATCTTTTGTTTGATTGAAAATAAGTACACATACTCATTCCTTAATTTTTCTCCGTTGATAATATCTTGCCATCATCTCATACTTTTATAGCCTGATTTTTCCCCTTCAGGCTCAGGATGGTGCTGTTGCTTATATATATGAAAGTGGAGGGGAGCCGGGCCTTTTCTGGTCTGCTCCCCCCGACCTCCCTGTTTCCTGTATATTTCCTTTTGGTAAGGTTTATAGTAAGGAAGATTAGTTCAGTAGCTGCAATAGCTTGCAGCGTTCAAGTCTCATTCTTTGGAGAAAGAGGAAGCAGTTATCACCTAAGGGTGAATGTGCATCTCTTTCCTCCTCCTATTCTTCCCCAGCCTGGCAGCCAATATTGTGGCAGCTGATTCCAGAATCTTTTATAAGAAACCTTTTCAGGGAAACGTTGAGGCTGCTTTTTGCTGCTGTTATTGTTGCTGTTCCACAGTTTAGTTTATTTCCCTACCTCCTAGGGAGAGCAGAGTAAGCAAAAAGTTTTATTTTTAAAGCATTCCTATTTTCTGGCTGCCAAAAATTTTACGAAATATTTCAGACGTCTTAATAACATTCAGACCAAATTATTTTTACAGAAACTTAAATCTGGTAACTTGGGCTTGCTGAGAAAAGTCTATAGGTAAAATTAGTTTTTGATTTCAGAAAATTCAGTATTTAAAAATCTGGTTTAATTGGCAGGTAATAACAGGGCTGGGTGGGGGGTGGTGACTAAAGATTAGGATTCGTTATGGGTTTCCAAACTGGGATGGTCATCAGCCTCTCCTGGGGAAACTGTTTTAAACCAGAGATTATAGCCCCAAACTGGAAGCTACTGAATAATAATATTTTGCTCTGCTTATTTTTAGTTTTTTTTTTTTTTTCTTTTCTGGCGGTACGCGGGCCTCTCACTGCTGTGGCCTCTCCCGTTGCGGAGCACAGGCTCCGGACACGCAGGCTCAGCGGCCATGGCTCACGGGCCCAGCCGCTCCACGGCATGTGGGATCTTCTCGGACCGGGGCACGAACCCGTGTCCCCTGCATCGGCAGGCGGACTCTCAACCACTGCGCCACCAGGGAAGCCCCATATTAATTCTTAATAAGTATTATTGAATATTGTTAATTACTAATGATGTTAATGATTAAGAAGGATGGAGTCAGGGGTGAGATACATCTAGATTTTAATCTCGGTACCATCAGTTATTACTTGTGTAAAATTGAGCAGGTGCAGAGTTCTCATGAATAAAATGGAGATTCACTCGCCTATCTCCAAATTCAGGATTAAATAAATTAAATGTGTTTATCTAATATATCTGTCAAGTAGAAGTCCTCAAGTAAGTGGTAGCTATTTTTTTTTTTTTTTTTTTTTTTTGTGGTACGTGGGCCTCTCACTGTTGTGGCTTCTCCCGTTGCGGAGCACAGGCTCCGGATGCGCAGGCTCAGCAGCTGTGGCTCATGCGCCCAGCTGCTCAGCGGCATGTGGGATCTTCCCGGACCGGGGCACGAACCCGCGTCTCCTGCATCGGCAGGTGGACTCTCAACCACTGCGCCACCAGGGAAGCCCTTTAGTTTGTTTTTGAGGTGTTGAGGGGGAGCTGGTGGAGAGGTAGCAGGAAAGAAACTACTATTTATTATTTATTTATGGCCGCACCTCACGGTTTGCGGTGCACAACCTTCAGGATCTTAGTTCCCTGACCAGGGATTGAACCCAGGCCCACAGTGGTGAAAGCATCGAGTCCTAACTACTGGACCACCAGGGGATTCCCAAGAAACTCCTTTTTAAAAGTTCCTGCTGTTGTTACCAAACCCAGGTTTGTTTACTTGCCGCTCATAAGCCAGTAATTCAAGAGGCAAGTGTCAGTAGAAAGCAAAGGTGCTCTAATCAGAAAAACTGGCAATCTGGGGAGAAGGTCGACTCGTGTCCAGAGAGCAACTCTGAAGATCCTGCTCAGCCATGGCAGTTTTTATTTATTTATATTTTTAATTAAAAAAAATTTTTTTAATTAATTTATTTTTGGCTGCATTGGGTCTCCGTTGCTGCGCACAGGCTTTCTCTAGTTGTGGCGAGCGGGGGCTACTCTTTGTTATGGTGCGTGGGCTTCTCAATGCTGTGGCTTCTCTTGTTGTGGAGCACAGGCTCTATGTGCATGGACTTCAGTAGTTGTGGCACGTGGGCTCAGTAGTTGTGGCTCACGGGCTCTAGAGTGCAGGCTCAGTAGTTGTGGTGCACGGGCTTAGTTGCTCCGCGGCATGTGGGATCTTCCCGGACCAGGGTTCGAACCCATGTCCCCTGCATTGGCAGGCGGATTCTTAACCACTGCACCACTGGGGAAGCCCAATGGCAGTTTTTAAAGGGAAAAAATGGGTGAGTGGGGGAGAATCTCAGTGAATCGTCAAGGCAGGAGGCTGGATTCTGCATCATTCTTCATCGTGTGCAGACTGGGTGGCTGTCTCTTCAGATGTTACCTTGCACGTGCGATCTATCTGCAGGATTGCTAAGGGAGCTATTGCGGGTAGAGAGCTAGTCATTTTTTAACATATTAATTCTTCATTCTTCTTTTTAACTAGGAAAAAAATCAACAGGTTAGACAGGGCATGGTGTGCATTCAGGAGAGCATAAGTCAGGGGTTAGTTTCAATTGCTTACTGATCTCATTCCTATAATTAGATTCTTTTACTGTTAAGAGGGGAACAGAAATGGGCAAACAGGAAAAGGGCAAAAGAGCTGATTTCACTGTGATTTTGATGAATAGCTTGGTTTGGGACCCACTGGTGCACATCGAGAATCTGATACCCCATACGATATTATTAAACATTATAAGATATTCATAAAGACACAAGATTTTGTGGCTGGAGAAGGATATTAGAAATTACGTATCCATATGCTACCCCATCTCTTTTCACAGAATTTGGGGCCCACAGAAATTAGTCACAGGATAAGTCAAGCATAGAGTTGGCATGGTACCTCGTCCTCCAGGTCCAGTGCGTTTACCACTGTGCACATTGCTTCCCTGCCTTTAATTTATAAAAAACTTGTTACTATGGAAATACTTTCCTATTTGCCACTTTAGACTAGAGACTTGTAATGGACTGCTATGTACCATCCCTCAAGTATGTCATTAATTAAGACTCTGCGCTTCTTATTTCACCCTAGGTTCTTTCTCTTTTGCTGTGTTAATAATTCCAGGGCACCTTTTGAAATTGAGTTGGTTTGTGTTTTGTTACTGTTTTCCTCCCCGCCAGGCCCATCTTTTTCCTATCCCTGCCCCTTCCTCCCCTACCCCCCTGAACTAGCTTCACTTAAGGGCTCAGATATTTTCCTTTTGCTATTTTAGGGCTCCAGCTTGATTTAAGCTTGCTTTCAATAGGAACACATACTTTTGTAGCTACGAGAAGCTGAACACAAAGTGACTAAAATCAGAGTGTTTTTCTTCCTGATTTGGTTAATTTCCTTTACTAACAGGATATTATGTTTGGAATAGGTTACCCCTCAATAGAGGGATCTTCTCTTTGAGGATGCTGAGTCTGAGGTTGGTCTAGAGGTGGAGAAGTAATAAGTACTGGGGCACCTCCTTTTTGACACCCTCTTCCAACTCTCCAAGGTACCATGGCTCAAACTTGGAGAAGAAAAGTTTTAGGCATTAGCAGTAGCCTCATCAGCTTGGTGTATCATCGTTCACCCTGGTGCTTGCAATTCCAGGAGTGTGGTGGACACAACTTGTGTCTTAAAGATGCTTAAAGTTTCTTCTGACCATATGATATGACTTTAGTTTCTCACTGTTGGGTGAATATTCGAATGAGTGACAACCCTAATGTCAAAAGTGAGGATGGTTCCAAAAATGAAGGTAAAATTGCCAGAAAGGAGAAAATAAAGAGGTGCCAATTGAAAAATGGGCAGGCTGAGTGAGAAAAGGGCTGAATTTAAGCTGTCAAAGCAACAGCCGAAAGTTTCTGGTTCTTGGACAGGGTAATTTGTAGTCTTTGATTCTTTTGCATTCTGCAGTATAATCTTCTCCATGGCTCTGCTGACTTCCATATTCTTTAAAGAGGAAGAGAAATACCCAATTTGAATTCATTAGCCTTCATTTGCATATACACAGAGCTGGTGGTAATTACGATAACAACCACCATTGATCAAGGCTTACCGTGGTGTGCTAGCAAAGTGTCTTCTGTGCATTTCTTTGTTCGATTCTATGAGAGTAGGTATTATTAACCTCATTTACAGATAAGGAAACTAAGGTTTATAGGAGTGAAATAATTTGCCCAAGGATTCAGAGAGTGCCTAGGGGAGAAAGGATCTCCTTCCAAAGTTTTGACACCAAAGCTCATGGTCTTTCCATTATACTGTTTTTGTACAAGTTTGGTTAAAATGGAAGATGCAAATAGGATGATGAAAGAATCAACCGCTTTCGTATTACTTGGTTCTAGGACCAAGGCTGTTTACCTGGAATAGCTTTAAATACAAATAACCTGCACTTCCACATGCAATAGCTGATTTTATGTGTGCTAGAAATACAAAGATGGATAATATATTATCCCAGTCCCTAGGAAGTAGAAGACATGTACAAATTATATGACTCTGCCTTAATGCTAATAGAATTTCATATAAAGTGCACACATGTCTGACAAATTTATTTAGTCTGGTGAGGGAAGAGTCTTGAGTGACAGAAAAGCAGTGGCATCTCAGTAGCTCTGCTTATCCAAGATTTTGTTCTGTTCTTAACTGTTTTTAGAAACATTTCATGTGGGTGCATTTAACTTGGGTTCAGAGTCAACTTCCATTTTTTTTCCTCCCTCAATACCTGTCATGTGACTAGAAGTTTGCTAGATGCTTTCTTATTTTTTCATTTTTTGAAAAATAGGTACTGAGTGTCTTCTAGGTATGAGGCACCTTTCTAGATGTCGAGGATAAAGCAGTTAAGAAAACAGACAAAATTTCTCTTCTCTTGAAATTTACATTTGTTTTCTAATTTAACTGTCACGGTGACCCTGTGGGGTCATTATTTGTACCCATTTTACAAGAGATTGAGTGAATTCCCCCGAATTGATTAGCATGCAGTGAAGCTGGACTTCAAAGACAGTGCTAACTGTAAATCCAGTGATCATTTCCAGTGCAGCACATTATCTTTCCTTTGAGTTCCTTCAAGTAAATGTGGCCTGATTATTTAAGGTATTATATGAGTAATACTGATTGTGTGTGTGTGTGTGTGTGTGTGTGTGTGTGTGTGTGTAGTTGGTTTAGAAGCCTCCTTTAGAACAAGGGCTGGATACTCTTTTTCTTTTGCATCTTCCTGTCCCAGGAGAGAAATAGTCATTGAGTACTCTGAGCTTGATCATCAACATCCCATTGGCTTGCAAGGGCATAGCATGTCTGCCATGGCTTTGTCCTACACTGAACAGATTTGAAAGAGAGGCCTTGTACATACCTCCTTTGAGGTTGGACTGGGTTAGATTTGCTTCTGAACCTCCTTATAGCTCCTCTCCCTCCTCTGAAATGCATGGTGTTTCTCAAAAGCATGCAAAAAAGAATTATCTGGAGTCAGTTCACAGTGAAACATTTGGTTTGGCTCCGAATTTCATATTGCCGCATCACTGCTAATCAACCTTATTAACTTATTTACACGTATAGGCGATGCATTCCTAGTGGCTTTATAAAAGAAAAGATGAGTCTGTGATACAGAGGTGGTTTTATAATTCAGGTTAAAAACTTTTTCCTGTAAATTTCATTAAAATTATAAAACAGCTTAGAATAACTAGCAATGTTGTGATGCCAACAAGTGCCTATGTGTCTTAGTGGGTCCTACCCTGCACAGGATGTCAGGTCTTGTTGGACGAGGATCGTAAAGAGTGTTTTTGGAATCTGAGCTTTCCTCTATTTCTATAAAAAAGGGCTCTAAGTTCCCTGATGCAATACCCATAACCTTTGAGGCCAGATGTAATTCTGTTTTTTTAAAAAATTATTTGGAAGTAATGGTGCATAAACTCTGTATTAGATAACACCCCCAACATGGCAGCATTTCAAAGTAAGAAACTTTTAGTATTTCTGAAGGGAAATATATGAATATTTACAATAAATGGCATAAAGACTGTAAATAGCCTCATGTCAGTTCACGTTGGGCTTTTTTTTGTATTTTTTGACAGTTTTATTGAGCTACATTTCGCATGTCATAAAATTGGTCTATTTAAAGTGTATAGTTTATGTTGGTTTTGAGTGTGTTTACCAAGTTTTTGCAACTGTCACCAAAATCTTAATTCCATATTTTGAAATTAAGAATGAGGGAGTTTGGACCTGTAGTTACTGTTTTTAAAAGATGTAGGATTGTTGTTGTTTTCCCTTTTTTAAAAAAAAATTTTTCACGTTTAATAAGATCTGTAGAAAAAAGTTCTGACCTCAGTCCATGTAGTTGGTTAAAGTCTGACTGAGATTCCTGCCTGTTTTCACTGGTGTCTTTAATATGCTTGCCTGTCTTATTTACTGTTTAACAAATTGGTTATGGAGTTTGGGTAATCAAGGTATCTTCCTTGGGGTTATGTTTAGGTCAGAATGCTTAGATCCTTATTTTGTTTTTTCAGAATTATGATAAATTGTAGGCCCCTACATAAATGCAATTTTCTGCAGTAAGAATCTGACATCAGTATTTGATTGCTTTCTTGACTGTGTTTTGTACATGCAGCCCTTGGTTCTTGAATGAGTAACAACGGCTTATCATGTAAATAGGAATCGAGATACTTCTAAGTCTTTTCCATATATTTGCCTCTCAGTGTGTATTACATATGTCTTACACATGCAGAAGTAATTGTGTTCTATTTAAGTGCATGTTATTGACTTTTTTTAGCTGTGACCAGGGGTTTTATCAGTGTAAAGGTGCTTTTAAAATCTAAGATAGATCCAATTCCGTACCTTTACTTTTTTTAAAAAAAGGAAGCATATTTTTAGACAAACTAAACATATTTAAAGATGGAACAGAATTTGGAGTATTTCTTTACCCCTTTAAAGAAATGGCCACCCTAAAATATGTCCCAGCTTATTTCCTAGAGGTAGATTTACTTCTGAGCAGCTTTAAAAGAGAAATAACATCAAGTTAATTATGGGAGAACGATTCTATAAAAATTTAATATGCCATTAAGACATTTGCTGATTTACATCAGACTTAACATAAAGGTTGTTTGAAGCTACAGCTTTGCATCCTGCTGGTGGCCTTTTTCTGGGTTAATTACATGCGAGCCTCTGAAAAATGTTAGACATTTGAGAGAAGTTGTGATTTCAGAGAAAAGGGAACACACTGTGAAAAGTATGGCCATGTGGCATACTGACATAAATCCTGCAGCTCTAATCAGGAGGTCTGGGTTCTCACAGTTTCTGCCACTACCTGCTTGTGTAATTGTGGACAAGTCATTTAACCTCTCCAGGGGTTATTTTCCTAATATGGGAGTTTCTGGGGATGCTTCAAGGACCAAATTATATCATACTATTTTTAATCATAATTTAAAAAATTTTATTGCTAATCTTTTTTTAGTAAAATCATAACTTTCTGTCTTTGAAATAATCTGATTGGAAAAATGGAATTATTATGCAGATATTAAGTTCTTCATTCATTGCCAGAACAGAAGATTAGATCCCAGGTACTTATAATAATAGTTTTTGAGGACCAAGCATTTATTGCAAACTGAAGTGGGCTCTATGTTTTGTTTCACCTTTCAGAGGAATCTATTTGTATTAAAATATCTTCATATCTCCCTTTATCATGATGATTTGAAGTTATTTTTTTCATTATCTTCTAAACTCAAATACAGTTAACACTTGGTTTTCTGAAATGGATTCTCCTAGAAGTCCATCATACTTTCTAGTTCTTAATTCCCTATTCTCGTCCACATAATTGTTTCCTTATGTCATTTCACATGAGCAGTACTGTCATTTTAGGCCCGGAATTAGAAATTGGCTTTGATCCTTTTTTCCATGCAAGAAAAAGAGCATGTTTTCTTGAAATAATAAATTGAATTTGCTATTCTCTATAGGGAAATTTTAAAAGAAAAAAAAAAAAACTAAAAGAAATAATATTGTCGAGTGTCAAACAGTGATCTAGGGGCTTCCCTGGTGGCGCAGTGGTTGAGAGTCCACCTGCCGATGCAGGGGACACGGGTTCGTGCCCCGGTCCGGGAGGATCCCACATGCCGCGGAGCGGCTGGGCCCATGAGCCATGGGCCTGCGCGTCCGGAGCCTGTGCTCCGCAACGGGAGAGGCCACAACAGTGAGAGGCCCGCGTACTGCAAACAAACAAACAAACAAACAAACAGTGATCTAGACTGAGAGCTTGCCATATTGTATTCTCTGTCTCAGAGGTCAGCAAACATTCAGCGTCAAGGGCCAGATAGTAAATATTTTCCGTCATTTGGACTCCATGACAACAGTTCAGCTCTGCTGGATTACTGCAAACAACTAGATGTTCTGTGTTTTAGTAAAACTTCATCTGAAAAGCAGGTGTGCACTAAATTTGGCCAGTAGGCTCTAGTTTGCAGACTTTATCTAGAACCTTAGCTGATACACACACCCATGTGATTTAAATCATACAGGCTCTCCAGAGAGACTCTCATCCAATTTCGGGATAATATCTTTGTAGTGGTATCATTCATTCAATTTCCTACAAGTCACATGCATTATACAAAGGAATTTCACATTCATTTTTATTTTTATCTGGATCTTTAATACTTCTGTCAAGAGGATATTAATCTTCTTCCTTTATAGTGGAGGAAATCTAGAGTGGTGAAGTTTGCCTGAGGTGACCCTGAGAAGACAAATCCTCTCTTTTCCTGTTCTGTATTTTATCCAAGTACCAGAGAGCTCACGGAGCAGATATCTCCTGTCCTGCTTTGTGTTCGTGGGCTCTCCTTTACCCTATATTTTGAAAGTAAATTCAAGTCCAAATTTAGCACTCTTGACTATTCTCTGGACACCAAATTCATTCAAATTAATCATGCAAAGTAAACTTTGGTAACAATTCTCCCCTAAAGGAAGCCCAAGTAAGCAGAAGGTGGTTTCCAAGAATAACCAGCTCTAGAAGTTCATAGCAGCTGTAAAAATATATCTTCAGTAGAAATTTAGCTTGTAATATAAGGGTACTTGAATTTTTCTTTTTCTGCATCTTCCTTAATTTTTTTTTTGCAAATTATTTAGAAAGAGATGTTGAGGATATTTATTTATTGCTCTTAATACAAAGGTCAAGCGCTTTTATTGTGAAGGGGAGCTGTCACTGGAAGAAAATTGAGAAGTAAATACTGGTTTCATAATCTTTTTTTCTTGGCTGGTGTTGTTACTGGTGGTAGTGGAGTGATGGTGTATGTCTTACTGTGTTTACGTCCCTAGTAGATAAGAAGTTATTTGCTTTGGCAGTGATTTTTTTTTTTTAAATAACTTGGTGATCGATGTGTTGGTGCCTGTGACATAGTTCAGTTGGGCGGTAGTGGAAAGTTTGACAATGTTATATTTACTGTGTTATATAATTCTCTCATCCCATCTTTTAGAAAACTGGCCATTTCCTTCTGTCTAAATGAGGAGCACTTGGGGCAATCAAACATCATTAGAAGTATTGGTTGAGAATTTTAAAAATCCAAGATAACTAAATCTGTAAGGATCCGTGTGAATTTGGCAACTCTTTCCTTTTCTTTTCTTTCGAATTCATCAAGCCCAAATCTCCAGTTCTGAATGTTCTGTAAATACATTCTGATAAGTAACGTATAATTGTTCTTTTTGAGTGCAACGTTACATTTGGCCCTTTTCAAGGTTATTTCAGATTTTTTGGCGATGATTTGTAATATTTTTGCCCCTATCTTAATGAGGCAGCTGGTTGCATGAGAGAATGGATAAATAAAGCCTGCTGTTTTAATAGTGCCCTGACCTGGACATTCTGATCCTACCTCTTTGTGTCTCAGTACATCTCAAATCTAGGGTTTTTTTGATGATTGAATGAGTTACTATGTAGAAATCTCTGAATGCCTAGCACACACTAAGTGCTCCATTAATGTTAGCTGGTTTTACTTTTATCCGTTTTAAGACGGTTACTCTTCTCTGTAAATTGGCTGATTTTAAAGTATGTGCCATAAGAACGTATGTATGGTTTTTCCTGTTATTTTTTTTAATATATTTTTTTAGAAGTCAGAGTTCATTAGAGAATTGCAGTAAATGTGAATATTCTGATACTATTATCTAACATTGCAAAGATGTTAGTCCATTTTTATATTCATCATTTGCTAAATTTTGTTATTCTCTATGTATGACACTAAACTAGGAAGTGACTGCATTTTCAACAGGAATGTTTAGAAATGAGATTAAAAATAGCTTCCTCCCTAGGACCATAGTCTTCCATCACTGGGAGGTATGCAGTTACCTAGAAGTTGCTCACATCCCACAGTAGCATCCTTTTGAAGGAACTAACATTGCTGTTTCAAGAATATCCATCCCTCATACCTGTAATGCGCCTTACGTTTGTCCAGTGTTATATTTTTTTTTACAAGCCTTCCTAATACTACAGATCACTTCCTGAAGACCTCAGAAAGGGAAGTGGATATTTTAAGGCCCTTCATTTAGAGCTGATGATGCCCAGAGGTTTTTTTGTAATTTGATTACTTGTCATCTTGTTCAGGTGAACTTACAAATCTAATGATTAGACGTCTTGTCTTCCTGACTCCTTTTCTCCCTGCCTCCTTCTCTCTGTCTCTCCCTCTCCTTTTTTCTTTTCTTTAAGACACTATATTCTTCTCCTATTCTTCATTGATTAAAAAGAGCCCTAAAGATTAGGAACTTGACCTGGCTTCATGTTTCAAATATATTTTAAAAACATTTGAACTTTTTTCTACAGTAAGGAAGACAGGCCTTATTAGCTACTGGGACCTTTAAATGCTTTACCATTGTTCTGACTCCTGAGTTAATATAGTATCCACCAGGAAAAATAAATGGTTTGTTAAAGAAGGTATGGACAGCGACATAAATATGTAAGTTAAAGAAATGAGGAGCTGCACTATCACCTAGCCATGTAGACTTCAAAAAATCCTGGGGTAAAGAATCCCCTCTCCGTATTGTCCTTTATAGATAATGTAGACTAGAGAGATCAGATTGGACAGTTTGATCATTATATCAAGATTCTGGTGTATCTAATACTGCACTCACATCTGCCCTGCAGCTCCCTTCAAGACTGCTGTCTTGGTTCATTGTTCTTTTGTTCATTCAATCAGTCATTTACTCAATCACTCACATGCCCATTCATCCATCTAGTGTTGAGTGACTGCCCTGTGCCAGGTGTTGGTCTAGTTGCTGTGGATAGTTTTCTTCAGTGAAGAAAACAGACAAATCCCTGTCCTCTAGGAGCTTGTATTCCTGTGGGAGCAGTGACACTTATTTCTGAAGAGTGTGATAATCATTAAGATTATATATGCTTAGTGTCACTTCGGGCCTTAACAACTTAGACTTGACCTTTACAATATATCTTTCATATATGGTACAAATTTGTAAGACTAGAGAACTTTGAGACATCAGGGATTAATGTAGCCAGGAGAAGTTGGGGATGTCTTGTGGAAGAACTGGAATTTAAACTGGAGGTGATGGAGAACATTTAAGATAGTGTAGACATTTAAGACATTAGGTAGATGGATACAAATTTGTTTAATGAGACTGATACCTGGGGGAATTTTGAAGTTTTGAACAAACGAAAAAAGAGATCAGTATTACTTAGGGAGGGAGGAGTCAAGATGGTGGTGTGGGAAGATGTGGAGTTAGTGTCTCCCCACAACTAGGGCACCTGCTGGCTGCTGGTGGGGGACTCTGACCCCCAAGGAGACGGGAGGAACCCCAGAGTGAACTGGTAGGACAGAGGGGGACTGAGGGGGGAGGGGAAGTGGAGGCCAGACAAGATCGGTGCCCCCGAGGGGGGGGAGATCAGGAGAGGTAGGTGGGAGGGACTCTCCAGGAAGAGTGGGAGAGGAGTGGAAGGCGATTGCCTTGGCCCACTTGGGTCCAGGGAGCCTGCTGAGCTCCCAGGCTGATACCCTGCCCTCCAAACCCCCCTCCAGGCCACATGGGTCCTTGAGGGCATAGGAGGGAGGCCAGGGATATCAGGAGGGGCCCTCTGGGAGGAGTGGGAGAGGAACAAAGGGCTATTGCCCCGCCCACTCGGGCACAGGGAGCCTGCTGAGCTCCCAGGCCGGTCCCCTGCCCTCCAAGGCCCCTTCTTCCCCGACCCCTCAGCTGCATTGGTCCTGGGAGCATAGGAGGGAGTCCAGGAGAGGCAGGCCGGAGGGGCTTTCCCAGACACCAGACTGGAGGAGCAGGAGAGGAGAGGAGGGCGTTTGCCCCGCCCACTTGAACCCAGGAAGTTTGCTAGGCTCCCAGGTGAGGTCCCCTGCCCTCTGAGACCAGGGGTAGGAGGCATGCCGGGGCCCCTTCTGTTCCTTGAGGCTAAGCCCCAACTCCACAGCCCCCAGGGCCTTTTCCAGCCCTGTGGGTCCTGAGCATTGGCCCCGCCCACCACCCAAACCTCACCCTTGCTTAGGCCCCTCTCTCCACAGCCAAGGCCTCCCCCTCCCCCCACCATGCTCTTTTCTTTTTTTTTTCCCCACTCCTCCTCTTTTTTACTATTGTGCTACTGACGTATCTTCCGGTTGTTGATTTATCTATATTTTTATTTTCATATTCTTGCTAACATATTGGTTAGTTTACTAGTCTAATTTTATTTTTTACTTTGTTATTGTTCTCTCTTTTTTTTTGGCCACCCCATGCGGCTTGTGGGATTTGCGAGCCCAGGGTCAGGCAGAAGCTCTTGCCATGGGATCTCTGAGTCCGAAACACTGGACTAACAGAGAACCTCAGACCCTAGGGAATATTCATCGGAGTGAGGTCTCACAGAGTTCCTCATCTCAGCACCAAGACCCAGCTCTACCCAATAGCCTACAGACTCCACTGTTGGAAGCCTCAAGCCAAACAACCAGTAAAACAGGAACACAATCCCACTCATTAAAAAAAATTAAAAAATGAGATGCCAAAAAAATATGTCACAGATGAAGGAGCAAGGTAAAAACCTACAAGACCAAATAAATGAAGAGGAAATAGGCAATCAACCTGAAAAAGAATTCAGAGTAAGATAGTAAAGATGATACAGAATCTCAGAAATAGAATGGAAGCATGGATTGAGAAAATACAAGAAATCTTTAACAAAGATCTAGAAGAACTGAAAAACAAACAAACAGAGGTGAACAACACAATAACTGAAATGAAAAACACACTAGAAGGAATCAATAACAGAATAACTGAGGCGAATAAGTGAGCTGGAAGAACGAATAAGTGAGCTGGAAGAAGAAATAACTGCCGAGGAGCAGAATAAAGAAAAAAGAATGAAGAGAATTGAAGACAATCTCAGAGACCACTGGGACAACACTAAATGCACCAACATTCAAATTACAGGGGTCCCAGAAGAAGAAGAGATAAAGAAAGGGTCTGAGAAAATATTTGAAGAGATTATAGTGGAAAACTTCCCTAACACGGGAAAGGAAATAGTCACCCAAGTCCAGGAAGCAGAGTCCCATACAGGATAAACCCTAGGAAAAACACACCAAGACACATATTAATCAAACTAACAAAAATTAAATTCAAAGAAAAAGTATTAAAAGCAGCAAGGGAAAAACAAAAAATAACATACAAAGGAATCCCCATAAGGTTATCAGCTGATTTTTCAGTGGAAACTCTGCAGTCCATAAAGGAGTGACAGAATATACTTAAAGTGGTGAAAGAGAAAAACTTACAACCAAGATTCCTCTACCCAGCGAGTATCTCATTCAGATTTGATGGAGAAGTCAAAAGCTTTTCAGACAAACAAAAGCTAAGAGAATTCAGCACCACCAAACCAGGTTTAAACAAATGCCAAAGAAACTTCTCTAAGCGGGAAACACAAGAGAAGAAAAAGACCCACAAAAACAAATGCAAAACAATTAAGAAAATAGTAATAGGAACATACATATTGATAATAACCTTGAATGTAAATGGACTAAATGCCCCAACCAGAAGACACAGAC
Organism: Pseudorca crassidens; assembly: GCF_039906515.1. Classification (NCBI taxonomy): domain Eukaryota; kingdom Metazoa; phylum Chordata; class Mammalia; order Artiodactyla; family Delphinidae; genus Pseudorca; species Pseudorca crassidens. The sequence continues at coordinate 70,320,530 of NC_090306.1, forward strand.
TGGCTGAATGCATTGAAAAACAAGACCCACATATATGCTGTCTACAAGAGACCCACTTCAGACCTAGGAACACATATAGACTGAAAGTGAAGGGATGGAAAAAGATATTCCATGCAAATGGAAATCAAAAGAAAGCTGGAGTAGCAATACTCATATCAGATAAAATAGACTTTCAAATAAAGACTGTTACAAGAGATAAGGAGGGACACTACATAATGATCAAAGGATCAATCCAAGAAGAAGATATAACAATTATAAATGTTTATGCACCCAACATAGGAGCACCTCAATACATAAGGCAAATGCTAACAACCATGAGAGGAGAAGTCGACAGTGACACAATAATAGTAGGGGACTTTAACACCCCACTTATACCAATGGACAGATCATCCAAACAGAAAATAAATAAGGAAACACAGGCTTTAAATGACACAAGAAACCAGGTAGATCTAATTGATATTTATAGAACATTCCACCTAAAAGTGACAGAACACACTTTCTTCTCAAGTGCACATGGAACATTCTCTAGGATGGATCACATCTTGGGTCACAAGTCAAGCCTTGAAAAATTTAAGAAACTTGAACTCATATCAAGCATCTTTTCTGACCACAATGCTACGAGACTGGAAATCAATTACAGGAAAAATACTGTAAAAAAAACACAAATTCATGGAGGCTAAACAGTGTGCTACTAAATACCCAAGAGACCACTGAAGAAATCAAAGAAGAAATTAAAAAATACATAGGAACAAATGACAACAAAAATACGATGACCCAAAACCTATGTGAAGCAGCAAAAGCAGTTCTAAGAGGGAAGTTTATAATGATTCCATCTCACCTCAAGAAACAAGAAAAATCTCAAATAAACAATCTAACCCTACACTTAAAACAGCTAGAGAAAGAAGAACAAAGAAAACCCAAAGTCAATTGAAGGAAAGAAATCATAAAATCAGAGCAGAAATAAATAGAAATGAAGAAAACAATAGCAAAAATAAATAAAACTAAAAGCTAGTTCTTTGAGAAGATAAAGAAAATTGATAAACCCTTAGCCAGACTCATCAAGAAAAAAAAGGAGAGGACACAGATCAATAAAATTAGAAATGAAAAAGGAGAAATCAAAAATGACACTGCAGAAATACAAAGGATTATAAGAGACTACTACAGACACCTATATGTCAATAAACTGGACAACCACAAAGAAATGGACAAATTCTTGGAAAGGTACAATTTTCCAGGACGGAACCAAGAAGAATTAGAAAATATAAACAGACCTAACACAAGTTATGAAATTGAAACCGTAATTAAAAATCTTCCAACAAACAAAAGTCCAGGACCAGATGGCTTCACAGGCGAATTCTATCAAACATTTAGAGAAGAGCAAACACCCATCCTTCTCAAGCTCTTCCAAAAAATTGCAGAGGGAGAAACACTCCCAAATTCATTTTACAAAGCCACCATCACCCTGATACAAAAACCAGAAAAAAAATATCACAAAAAGAAATTAGAGACCAATAATCACCGATGAACATAGATGCAAAAATCCTGAACAAAATACTAGCAGACAGAATCCAATAGCACATTAAAAGGATCGTACACCATGATCAAGTGGGATTTATCCCAGGGATGCAAGGATTCTTCACTATGTGCAAATCAAATCAATGTGATACACCACGTTAATAAATTAAGGAATAAAAACCATGATCTTCTCAATAGATGCAGGAAAAGCTTTTGAGAAAATTCAACACCCATTTATGATAAAAACTCTCCAGAAAATAGGCATAGAGAGAACCTACCTCAACATAATAAAGGCCATATATGACAAACCCACAGCAAGCATCATCCTCAGTGGTGAAAAACTGAAAGCATTTCCACTAGGATCAGGAACAAGGCAAGGATGTCCACTCTCGCCACTCTTATTCAACATAGTTTTGGAAGTCCTAGCCATAGCAGTCAGAGAAGAAAAAGAAATAAAAGGAATCCAAATTGGAAAAGAAGAAATAAAACTGTCACTATTTGCCAGTGACATGATACTATACATAGAAAATCTTAAATATGCCACCAGAAAACTACTAGAACTAATCATTGAATTTGGTATGGTTGCAGGATACAAAATTAATGCACACAAATCTCTGGCATTCCTATACACCAACAATGAAAAATCAGAAAGAGAAATTAAGGAAACACTCCTATTTACCACTGCAACAAAAAGAATAAAATACCTAGGAATAAACCTGCCTAAGGAGGTGAAAGACTTGTACTCAGAAAACTATAAAACACTGGTGACAGAAATCAAAGATGACGTAAACTGATGGAGAAATATACCATGCTCTTGGATTGGAAGAATCAATATTGTGAAAATGACTATACTGCCCAAAGCAATTCAGATTCAGTTCAATCCCTATCAGGCTACCAGTGGCATTCTTTACAGAGTTAGAACAAAAAATCTTAAAATTTGTATGGAAACACAAAAGACCCCAAATAACCAAAGCAATCTTAAGAAAAATGGAGTTGGAGAAATCAGTCTCCCTGACTTCAAAGTATCCCACAAAGCTACAGTAATCAAGACAGTATGGTACTGGCACAAAAACAGAAATATAGATCAATGTTACAGGATAGAATGCCCAGAGACAAACCCATGCACATATGGGCACCTAATTTATGACAAAGGAGGCAAGAACATACAATGTAGAAAAGACAGCCTCTTCAATAAGTGGTGCTGGGAAAACTGGACAGCTACATGGAAAAGAATGAAATTAGAACACTCCCTAACACCATACACAAAAATAAACTCAAAATGGATTAAAGACTTACATGTAAGACCAGATACTATAAAACTTTTAGAGGAAAACATAGGAGAAACACCCTTTGACATAAACCACAGCAGGATCTTTTTTGACCCACCTCCTAAAGTAACAGAAATAAAAACAAATGGGACCTAATGAAACTTAAAAACTTTTGCACAGCAAAGGAAACCATAAACAAGACGAAAAGACAACCCTCAGAATGGGAGAAAATATTTGCAAATGAAACAACAAAGGATTAATCTGAAAAATATACAAACAGCTCATGGAGCTCAATATCAAAAAAACAAACAATCAAGTTAGAAAATGGGCAGAAGACCTAAATGGACATTTCACCAAGGAAGACATACAGATGGCCAAGAGGCACATGAAAAGATGCTCAACATCACTAATTATTAGAGAAATGGAAATCAAAACTACAATGAGCTATCACCCAGGCCAGTCAGAATGGCCATTATCAAAAAAGGTAGAAACAATAAATGCTGGAAAGGGTGTGGAGAAAAGGGAACCCTCCTGCACTGTTGGTGGGAATGTAAATTGATACAACCACTATGGAAAACAGTATGAAGCTTCCTTAAAAAACGAAAAATAGAACTACCATAAGACCCAGTAATCCCACTACTGGACATATACCCTGAGAAAACCATAATTCAAAAAGAGACATTCACCAGAATGTTCACTGCAGCACTATTTACAATAGCCAGAACATGGAACCAACCTAAATGTCCATTGACACATGAATGGATAAAGATGTGGCACATATATACAATGGAATATTACTCAGCCATAAAAAGAAACAAAATTGAGTTATTTGTAGTGAGGTGGATAGACCTAGCGTCTGTCATACAGAGTGAAGTAAGTCAGAAAGAGAAAAACAAATACCATATGCTAACACATATATATGGAATCTAAAAAAAAAAAATGGTACCGATGAACCTAGTTGCAAAGCAGGAATAAAGAGGTAGACATAGAGAATGGACTTGATGACATGGGGTGGGAGGGCGAAGCTGGAGCAAAGTGAGAGAAGCATCGACATATATACAGTACCGAATGTAGAATAGTTGGCTGGTGGGAAGCAGTAGCATAGCACAGGGAGATCGGCTCGGTGCTTTGCAATGACCTAGAGGGGTGGCATAGGGAGGGTGGGAGGGAGGCTCAAGAGGGAGGGGATATGGGGACATGTGTATGCATATGGCTGATTTGCTTTGTTGTGCAACAGAAAGTAACATGGTGTTGTGAAGCAATTATACTCCAATAGAGATCTATTAAAATATATATTTTTTTTACTTAGGGAATTTTGAAGTTTACGTAGTAAAGATGGGCCAAATTTTGGGCAGCTTTGAATACTAGGTCCACAACATTGGAATGTAATAATTATTCCTGAATCATTATAGTTTCTTGTTACAGAGTAGTGATTAAAAATAGAAACAAAGGGATCAAGTTCCTTGCCACAAACACAAAGGCAGATGAAATTTGTGGTCCTGACCTCAACCAAATAGCTCTCTGTCCTTGGGGAACACATTTAAACTCTATGGACATCCATTTCCTCACTGCAAAAATAAGCATTGAGGAGATAATTTCCAAAGTTCTGGGATTTTACAAATAGAGATTTCTGATCTCTAGACCTCTCCTAGCATTTACCCATCTGTGGTTTTATGAGCCTCTACTGTGGAAGTGATGGTCTTTTATGTTGGATAACACCTGGAGGTTGGAGAGCGTGAGAGCAGGTTAAGGAACCTGGCTGGTGAAGGACTGGAGATGGTGGTTGAAGAGTGGGAACTGTGTGGTTTGGTTGGGGGAAGGGGGAGGGCATAGCACCCTGGACTTTTAAAGGACATAACTTTTTTTTTTTTGCGGTTTGCGGGTCTCTCGCTGTTGTGGCCTCTCCCGTTGCGGAGCACAGGCTCCGGACGCGCAGGCTCAGAGGCCACGGCTCACGGGTCTAGCCGAGCGGCATGTGGGATCTTCCTGGACCGGGGCACGAACCCGTGTCCCCTGCATCGGCAGGTGGACTCTCAACCACTGCGCCACCAGGGAAGCCCTAAAGGACATAACCTTGAGTCCTAGTTCTTCTACCCATTAGCTCTGGGATTCTGACCAACCCATTTAGTCTGAGTTCCACCTACCCTTTTTTTTTTTAAATTTTTATTATTATTATGTTTTTATTTATTTTTGGCTGCATTGGGTCTTTGTTGCTGTGCGCGGACTTTCTGTAGTTGTGGCGAGTGGGGGCTACTCTTCGTTGTGGTGTGTGGGCTTCTCATTGAGATGACTTCTCTTGTTGTGGAGCACAAGGCTTCAGGAGTTGTGGCACGCGAGCTCCAAAGCACAGGCTCAGTAGTTGTGGCCCACGGGATTAGTTGCACCGCGGCATGTGGGATCTTCCTGGACCAGGGCTCGAACCCGTGTCCCCTGCATTGACAGGCGGATTCTTAACCACTGCGCCACCAGGGAATCCCCCACCTACCATTTCGTAAAATACAAATTCACAAAGTTTACAAACAAGGTTTTAGAAAGAATCCCTTGAGATAATATATGTAAAAACATTCTGTAAAATGTTTACTAAACCTTCATAATTAGTGTTACTCCTACTAATAAATGATTTCGCCCCGCATTTCACAGTGAAATATAATGACAAAATAGTTTTCTAGGCACTGCTCTCTTCACTAGCTTCTGGGGCCTCATCTGGGAGGGATAAAATGACTTAACAGGTGTTTGAATTCATTAGGCAGTTACACACAATTCTTTCTTTCCTCATAATATCTGGTCTCTCGTGGAAAAATAGAATGGAGCTTAATTTGTACTCACGTTAGCATATCATTTGGATGACCTGCATTTGTTTAGATTATTGAAGGAACAAGATAATGTGGGTTGATTTGATGGTCCAGAATAGAAGAAAAATGGATTTATTGAGAAATATGATCCTCATTGTAAAATATCTGGGGTGTTTAGTTTAGGAGTTGTTACGGAACCTATTCGAGAATGGAATTTCCTGATACTCCTTAAAAGGGAATGCTTGAGTCACAGAGGCTAAATAAAGACTCAAGCATATCCTGTAATTTTTATTATTTTCTGGCTACCAAAAGTTATAGCACAGTGTTACTATACACTGTGGGTTTTATTAATGTTCGATTTGCCCGTGGCATGGGTTGCATGAGTTTGTACACTTCTAAGTGTTGCTGGTTCGTTGCTGTATTGAAGGTGCCTAACTGGTCACATTATGCGGGGACAGGGATAACTAACGTGTTTGAACAAGGGCATGTTAAGTATGGCGCCGGAAGCTGGAGCAGCCCAGTCAGGTATTTTAACCAGTCCTTTCCACTTGCCCTTTGCTTCATCCACACTTACTGAGTACCAGTCACACACCTGGAAAAAAGCTTCTCGCTTGTCTCCCAGCAGGGTTCTTGGGGCCAGGAGCCAATCAAAATGATTGACAATTTAGTTCGGGAGCATCCACTAAACCACAACTATTAAAGCAAGACAGAATTCCCATAAGACGAATGCTTTTTGGATCTAATCCAATGATAATAATCTATTAAACCAAGTTGTCTAATCTTATGAGTTAACTTGAAAAGAGAAGTGGGTGCAGGGTGAATTGCAAAATGTTTGCACGTGTAAGTTCAATTTATTTAATTTTAAATAATTAGGGCATGGCAATGATTAGTGCTAATTGGAGCTGTGTTGGGCTGAAAGAATTATCCAAATATGTTTTGAAGACTCATTGAGAGATTTTTGCAGTAAATCTTATTTAACTCTAGGATTTTTTTAAATTGATATTGCTAAAAATCAAAGATCTACATCTTAATTAAAAAATACCAGATTTTAACCAGACTTGAAATCTAGTACTTTAGTGATAGCTACAAAGGCTGGACGTGCTTAAAAAGGAAGATTAATGGGGAGAGTTTTAATGGCCCTCAAAATAGGTATTTAATAAATGCAGAATTCTTTTTTTTTTAAACTAATTTGAAGTAAGATCAAACTTTTGGGTTGTATTGAAATCTTATTCAAGTGGAAGACAAACACTGCTATAGTTACGTGGGTTTCACAGTTGTGAAATTCCTTTCTGTTTCAAAATCTTCTTGTGAAGCCACCTGTGAACTTTCTGAAACACCTTAGATCACATATATAATCTTTGAAAGTTAGTATATGATTAAAATTTAATTTCAAATCTCACAATAAAAGAGGGAAAAAAAGAAATTAGGTAGGTAATATTTACACAAAAATTCCATCTGTTTAGATTGGTAGCCACCACCAATGGGCTCCCAAAATTGCATTGTGCTAAGTTGCTAAGCTTCTGGCAAGAAGACACACTTGGAGAGGCCATCAGAACAGAATCTGAACTGAAAACTTGCTAGTATTTTCGTGTGTTCTCAAACATCTGGCTCATGGCCACTTGGCAGCTATATGAATCATTTCTGTGTCTGCATAACATGAAACATGCAACTAGTTTATTATTCATGAAGTCTGTATAATCGAGGGTCAGACCCTTTTGATGATTAATTTCAGCTAATAAAATCACGCATTTAAAAATGCTTATTTGATGGTACAAATATTACTTGGTGCTCTTAGAAAAGATATCCCACTTCTTTATAATAAGTATTGCCATCTAGGTTTACTATTTACTTTCCAGAAAAACTTCACTTTCAGAGTAATAAGATGCATGGACGTTGAGAGATGACTGTTCTTTTCATGAGAACTCAAATTATATTTTTCGTCTTTTCTCACATCACCCATCCCTAGACTCAAATCTTGTTTTTCAGGTATTTTCAAATAACTAGCCTTAGGTTACCGCTGATATCACTACTTTGCTGCTCCTCACATCTCTTCCTGTATTCAGGGGAACAAACCAAATAGTCCACCCAAAAAAGATTTGAAAGTAGAGGGTTTTTTTTGGTTTGTTTTTTCTGTAGTAGATTCTAGTAACCATAACTTCCCTTCCTACTCTGATCACTTGAAAATCTGTCATGGGCACTTGTTTATTCTGTTTTCAGTTAGGCAAGGATACAGGGGAGGAGAGGTGATGACCCCAGTTCTCCTTGCTTAGTAAACCCAGAATGTTCTACTCAGGTGTTCTTATTGAGAATTCCAGTTCTGTTTAATTCTGCTCTGAATGACTAATAATTATAATGCCTAAGTATGTGCCAGAGTGTTGTCTGGGAAGTTCTGAATGGTTGTAATCACCAGATATTGAGAGATGAATTTTAAAAATTGATGGATGTTTTCCCAAGTGAACATTTTCTTTCAAAGACTCTAATTACTCTACCTCAGTTTCCCAATCAAAAAAAAAAGTGTTATTGCATACATCAGTGGGTATTTTGCGAATATAGACAAAATCCACATGAGAATTATATAGATAAAAGGCTACATTTTTATTTATTTATTTATTTATTTTGCTGTACGCGGGCCTCTCACTGTTGTGGCCTCTCCCGTTGCGGAGCACAGGCTCCAGACGCACAGGCTCAGCGGCCATGGCTCACGGACCCAGCCGCTACGCGGCATGTGGGATCTTCCCGGACCGGGGCACGAACCCGTGTCCCTTGCATCGGCAGGCAGACTCTGAACCACTGCGCCACCAGGGAAGCCCCATTCATCCATTTTGACATTGAATTTACTCTTCATATTTAGCAGAAGACAAGTGTAATTATAGAATGGGAACACATTTATTTCTATGTAAAGACATTAAGCATTAAATTTATGCTTATTAACGAACACCTACCTACTAGGTATGTATGTTGTTTTATATATGTATGTGTATATATATACATATATATATATAAAATCTTCCTTTTCTTATTGGTGTCTTTTGTGTCTTCACAGGAAAACTCCCACACTCATTAAATAGCTGTCTTTTCTCTTTGAGAGAAGATGGATGTCTCTTGGCCTCCCCACTGAGTGAAGTCTCATTATAATTTGTCTCTTTATGTTTCCAAAATGCTGGACTCACATGCTTACCTCATTAATGAGACTGGAACGCATCTCATAATGGCTGGTTTGTCTCACTAAAGCCACACAGAGTTAAAAGAATGTTGCTGTTTAATCCATTGGTGCAGGAAATGCATTTGCAATGCAGTTGCCCATTTGAGGTGGATAGAAAAAGAGGTCCTTTTCCAAATTCAATTAATTTTGGGCTCTTTTATTTTGATTTCTCCCCTATTAGGTGTCATCTTAAAGTATAGGCAAAGGAGCTTAATAAGAACCAAAAGTGTTTTGATAGAGAGGTGTCGTCTTTGGTTTAAAGCTTTTTTTGTTTCTTAGGTCACGAAGGCTATTTTCTTCGCATATTTTCTTCATAAAGGCTGGATTGTTTCATGGCTAACCTGATTTGACCATAGCGCACTGCCTGGTGGGAAGTGTTAAAACCCTTATTTTAAGCTAAACAAGATTACTCTGAAGGCTGGCATTCAGGGGCTAGCTTTTAGTATAATGGGATAGGGGTTGTGGCACACCCCTTGCAGTTTCAGTAATTGAACTCTTTGGGTACTTCAGTTTCTAATAGTTAGCTCTGGAAGCAGCTTGCCATGGGTACACAAGGAATTGCTAACTGCTTGATTTCCCCATGTTAGCTTAATGAGGAAGACTGGGTCACCATGCCAACCAAAACACCCTAGCTATGTGTTTAGAAGCGTCCTTTCCTTAATATTTGCTTCTTGTTTGGGGGTTTCTAGTAAACTACAGAAGCTGTAGAGTGTCAGACAAAACCCAACAGGATTTGAAATTGGTATATCATCTCTCATACAATCCATATAAACAACTGTGGTCATTTAACCTGAACTAAATGGTCATTTACTTCATTTTGTTGTTCTATCCTTTTAATTCTGAAGACATGTAAAATGTTAATAGGCACTTATGTTGGTGTTAATTGTCAGTTATTAATATTTCTTGGATCGTAGGTTTCAGATATTGATCTATCAAAGGCCATCTATTTAATTTTGTTTGGTTTCTAGCAGCTTTTATTCTAGTAACAACCGTTCTTTAAAATAGACTTTATTTTTTAGAACAGTTTTAGGCTTACAGAAAACTTGAGTAGAACAGAGTTCCCGTATATTTCACACACAGTTTTGCCTGTTATTGACAGCTCACACTAGTATAGTATCTGCGTTACAATTAATTAACCAATGCTGATACGTTGTTATTAAATAAAGTTCATAATTATTTCAGATTTCCTTCATTTTTACCTCATGCGCTTTTTCTCTTCCAGGATGCCATCTAGGATGGCACATTACATTTATTTGTCATGGCTCCTTAGGCTCCTCTTGGTTGTGATGGCTTCTCAAACTTTATTTTTGATAACCTTAACAGTTTCGAGGATTCCTAGTCAGATATTTTGTAAAAATGTTCTCTATTAGAATTGGCTTGATGTTTTTTGCATGATTAGACTGGGTTTATGGGTTTTGAGAGGAAGCACACAGATAAAGTGACATTTGCATCATGTAATATCAAGGATGAAGGGTACATGTTATCAACATGACTTATCACTGTTCAGGTTGACCTTGATCATTTGGCTGAGATAGTGTATTTCAGGTTTCTCTACTGTAAAGTTATTCCCTCCTGCTCCCCCTTTTTCATATCATTTTATTATATCATTTATTTATCTGTATGGACTCATGGCTATTTTATACTTTAGGTTATAACCCAATACTACTTATTTTACTGCTCAAATTGTTCTGGCTTCGGCCAGGAGAGCTCTTTAAGTAAGCTCCTATGTCCCTTTGGCACTTTGCCATATCCCATGGGTGGCTGCCTGAGTGTGTGTGTGTGTGTGTGTGTGTGTGTGTGTTGAGCACTTTCTTACTTTCTAGCACTACAAGATGCTCCAGGATCATCTTGTATATTTCCTGCTCCAGTCCTAAAATCAGTACATTTCTCCAAGGAACCTTGGTTTCTTTTATTGGAAAATGATATTCGAAATCAAGGAATAAATAAAACAAAATTTTTTTAAGGAATAAATAAAACAAAATTTTAAGTAAAATTAAGGAGGTGTTTTCAAGTACGCTTAAATAAAAGAAGTATAGATAGTTGTCTTAGGTTTCTTCTCTTTACATCACATTTAAAGACTATTCTAAATGTCCATTTTTACCAATGTTAGCTAGTATCATATATATGAAGAAATATGAGAAGATTTCAAATAGGCTAATAGTTGTGGTTATAATTGAAATAAGAAAAAAAATCCTGTTGTTTCTGGTGGCTTTTTACTACCAAATCGATCCAAATATATTTGATTTTAAACTTCAGGTAAATATCCTGTGTCATTCCTTATATCAGATACATGAAATACGCTTCAACACTCTGGATTTTTATATAACTATACTCTCCCTTGATGAAAACCTTGTTGGGTAAGTTATAATCTGGTCTAAAAAAATCTGTATATTTTCATCAGTGAATTTCAGGCTATAACTGATTTTATTGAGATGCTAAATATTTTTCTGGACATGCGAAATACTTCCTGATAGATGGCCAAACTTAACAAAGTATTATGGTGTATTGTAGAGTCAGCTTGAATAAATGAAAAAATTCCTTATAATCTAACGTGTTAAGTATCTCACCAACATACTTTTTTTTTAAATGCCCTTAGTTTTTAAATTCTTTCCTCACAAAGACTGGATATGCCCACCCATTGAACCTCTTTATAGCTTTTGAAATACCAAACATTAAAATTCTTTTATCTTGTCTGTTAGTTGGTATGGAAAAAAGTTTCTGATGTTGTATAGAGGGTAAGTATTAATAAGGAAACCCATTTTTCCTTTGAAGGGAAACAGAACTACCTGACAACTTGGTTATGGCAAAACTTTGATTAATCACATGAATATATTCTAGAAAAAAGTTTCTAATTATACTTTTAGCCATGCATTCCTTCTTGTCACATATTCAGAAAAATCTGCTTTTGTATTCGTGTTTTGGAGTGAGTCTCCAGTGAGAACTATTTCAGAAAGGAGGACAGTGAGGAGAAATCCTATATTGTTGATAAAGTGAAAGCTTATGACTTCAGTGATGAATGGTGGATACAAAATAGGGAATGCTCGATTTTTGTTATGTCTGGATAGCCTTTTCTCTCAGTTATTCTTATAACTTTCAGATACTGATTTTTATCTACGTTATTATTACAACTCTACTATCATTGCCAAGGGCTTAATTTGGAATTAAATGGGCCTTATGTGTAAGTAATTTATTTTCATTAGTTTGCCAAAAAGTGAGCCTCATGATGGTTTTAATACTCTAAGGCAGAATGTTTACATTTTTCTTTCATTGAGTCTAAAATAATCCTTTTCAGTTTCCTTTATGTCTCACAAATTGTGAGAGCAGAAGACAGTATTGAAGTTGCCATCATGAGTGGCAGTTTTCCTTGAATAATAGAGAGAGGGGAGCTGTTGTAGTTGATTTTTGCTTTTCTCTTGTATTATTTCTTTAGTCAAAGACTCCCCATAGGAGAAAATCACCACAGGGCTTCTATAAAGACATCACCACTAATTAATATGGCAGGGTCTTCTCATCAGCTTTGCCTTCATATTTCAGGTGATGTGTGGGAAAGACTTTTATGTTCTATGATAAATTTCTCATTATTTGCTTAAGCTGTAGCTACATTCTTGTATTCGATTAGTGTGTCCAGAGAATACAGATAAAATTGTCAAACATGCACTTTATATTCTTAGCGGATTTCCATTCTATGATTGCCTATGTTTGACAGTTCCATAAAAATCCCTGTAAGATTTTGTGATTAGCAATGTATAATTCTTTAAAATGAAATGGAGATTAGGTCTGATTCCCCTTTTTATGTTAAAGAAGAATTTTTAAAAAGATGAATGTATTTGAACTTTTAGAGAAATTAGACTTTCATGAAGCAGATTTACATCATTTTGTAAGTAAATAGTGAATTAAACCATGAAGGAACCCTGTCCCTTCAATAATTGACATAAAATGTGTCTGATAAGAATTTTTTTAGTCGTGCAATTTCCCATTTCTAATTCTACTTTTGAAATGAAGTTGTAGTCAGAAAACTGTTCCTCCAGAACATATGTCATTGCTTTTGTGTGTACTTTTCATGGAGAAAGATTGAAACAGGCAAAAAGTGTTATGCTATAAAGGTGACAAGGCCAAGTTTCTGTATATGATGACAACAAGCTATTTTTAAATAGCCTTGGAGTTGTGCAATATTGTTTAATTTATGAGGCTTCATAAGGGATTAGGAGTGAGGATTTATCATAACAAGATTCAGAATGTGTGCGATGATAGGTATAAACAGACTTTTGGTTTGAGGGTCAGAGTTAGTTTAAGAATAATTTATTTGAATACCTACAAATGTCAGAGTGTGTATTAGCTTCTGGGAATTCAAAGATGTGTCAGTGATTATACCCCAGATATAAAAGAGTGCCTTGGGGTAATATTATCATAATTTTGTATCCCAACTAGAGTGCATTGTGAAATTAAGAGATTTGCTAGCAAAATTAAGGTAAGGATCACAAAATAATTGTAGATAGATTGAATACGGACACGGAAAAGTATTTTTTAATGAAGAAACAATTATAAAATTATAGCTACCGTAAATACTAAATATAGAAAATTATAGGAACTAACACATCAGATACTTAAGTACCTATGACCAGAATTTAGATTTGTTAACATTATTTGCATATTTCAAAAAAAAATTTTTTTTTTAACCCAAGAAATGTAAGTTTAGGCACATCGAATTGTCAAACCTTGTTTTTTACAATAAATTTTGGGAGGCTGTGAATAAATAGCAATTACGCAGAAATTTGAAGCCCCCTTTGTCTCTTATCCATCAGTCCATCTCCCTGCCCTATCCTGTCCCAGAGATTTCATCATCTCATGTTTGGTGTAATTATTTCTAGACTGGGAAAAAAACAAAAACAAGCTAACAAAAAACCTTTACATATATATGTATGCATTTGTGAAAAATAGATGGTATTTTTTCCTGAATAGCCAATATGGTTTTTTTTTTTTTTGCCAATATGGTTTTATGATACGAATATTTTACACAATGATTATTCACTAGTCATGTTACTTTAAAATGATTTGGTTTGTCTTAATTGCTATATAGCATTTTTCATGTTGATATTTATGTATGCATATATATAAATATTTGTATCTCTTTATATATATTATATATAGTTTATATATATAGTCTTCCTTTTTTTTTTGGCTCTACGCGGGCTTCTCACTGTTGTGGCCTCTCTCGTTGCGGAGCACAAGCTCCGGACGCGCAGGCTCAATGGCCATGGCTCACGGGCCCAGCCGCTCCGCGGCATGTGGGATCCTCCCGGACCGGGGCACGGACCCGTGTCCCCTGCGTCGGCAGGCGGACTCTCAACCACTGCGCCACCAGGGAGACCCTGGTCTTCCTTTTAATTACCTTATAGATTAGATTATATGGTCATACCATAATTTATTTTCATATTGCTCTATTGAAATTTTTAGCTATTTCCTTATTTTTGCTTTTATAAATAGTGCTGCATTAGATGACATTGTATTTAGATCTAAGAGGTTTTGTTAGAGAGTAACTAAATCCAGATTACCAAATGATAGGGAATACAAATTATTAATTTAACTAAACACTTCCAAATTTTCCACCCAAATTGTACAATTTATGTTTTTCACAATGTGCGATAGTTGTCATTTCAACACAATTTCAGGGACTTTAATATCCAATTCTTTTTTTTTGTTTTTTCACTTAGGTTCATTTGAAATATATTCTTTTCACTTCAGCTTTCATTTTATTAATGAGATTGAGCATCTTTTCAAATGTTTATTGTTGTCTTTTCTCTGAATTTCCTGTCTGTAGTTTCACATCTGTATTTACTCTTGGATTATTTGCTTTTTGTGGTTCATACTTAGAAGTCTCACTTTTTTTTTTCTGAGAACAAACCCTCTGTCTTCTGAATGTTGCAACAAGACTTGAATGTTTCAACCCTGAATTCTACTTATTCCAAAGACCTCAATTCCTTTATAGCCTGACTTTCATTTATTATGCTGAGTTCAATTTGTCCCAGAGACTGAAAGCAAGCATTATTTATGTTTCATTATGGTTTCTTCATTTAGAATGAGGAAAATATGCCTTAGACTGTGAAATGAAAGCCAGAGTCCAACAGTATTTTTAGTGGTAGTAATAAGAATTAGACTTGTGCAAATATGTGATGATTCTCAGCCTTGCCTATATTACAATCTCCTATGGAGATTTTAGTCAGACTAGGGTATCAGTATTTTTAAAAGCTCACAATTGATATTGATGGTCCTTTAGGTTTGAAAACTATCATTGAAAACACTAAGATTTTTCTCCTTTCAAAGTATTTTTCTAGGCAGAGTAGAATACACAAAGCTCCAAGAGCACATGGGCTCTCATTTCTTCTTACAGGTGTATGTCCAGCACATAGAAGAAGAGTGTCTGCCACATAAAGCAGCCTTCATGATGTGTTGAATGAACTGATTATGCTTTTGCTATTAAATTTCAATCATTTTCTAATGCTCCCAATCAAAGGTTATACTTAGATCATGTTTAAATTTCCCAGCCTTTGGAATTCATCTTCTATATGTGGTTTTGGCTTTCAAGTCAAAACTTTACTAGTTTTGACTTTCAAGTCTATGGTGGCAGTTCATCAGAACTCTCATGGCTTATCTTTGAAATAACTGTGTTGAATCTATTTGACGCACCAAGCCAAGAACAAAACATTGCAGAAATGCTAGGCTAATTGTATGGTCACTTGGCTCCTAGTTGTAGCTCAATAAAAAATTGTTAATTTGATTTAATCCATAAATCAGAACGTAAGGATTAAAATTAATAAATAAAATCTTTTCATGCTTTTTTTTTTCACCTTTTAAGGCCATCTCCACAGGAATAGTGAATGTGAGGTTAGAAGAGAGATTTGGTTTTATCAGAATCCCATTTTTATAGGTGATAATTTTAAACAAAATTCTGTGAGAAGGCATTAAAGAGACTTGAAAGTTGCAATTTCAGATTTTGGCTACCACTTTTTTAAAGTATCAGCCTATCACAAGGCTTTAGAAACTCTTCTACTTTAAATATTTCAACATCAATTTTCTTTTACCTGTTAGCTCAGTTTTCCTTTAATAGTGTAATTTATTTAGCCCTTGTAGACTTCACCATTATGGCAGAATGAGTGTATGGAGCATCTCACTTCACAACCTTTATGTCTCTTGATCTTAGTTATTATGTCAGTTGTTTAAATCAGAGACTATATGTGAAAATGTTTTAAAATGTAAAGTACTTCATGCTAGTATTTTATTTTTATGCTTTTTCATTTTTCTCATTTTCTCAGCACTTAGCCTTCTTATATAGTATTTATCGTTGAATAGTTTTCATTACTCACATTTTTGTTTTGTAGTTTAGTATATTTAAATATTCTTCCAGCATTATTAAACTAGAATCATTTTATCATATCTTAAATCTTGTTTTATTTTGATAGAAATTTATTAAAATTCAATATAATGATGCTTTTATTAAAAATTAATGGATAGGGCTTCCCTGGTGGCGCAGTGGTTGAGAGTCCGCCTGCCGATGCAGAGGACACAGGTTCGTGCCCCGGTCTGGGAGGATCCCACATGCCGCGGAGCGGCTGGGCCCGTGAGCCATGGCCGCTGAGCCTGTGCGTCCGCAGCCTGTGCTCCGCAGTTGGAGAGGCCGCGGCAGTGAGAGGCCCGCGAACCGCAAAAAAAAATAAAAATTAATGGATAGGGTAGGTTTGCCTTATGACATTTCTATATTTAGGAATCAGATAGAATTATGTAATTATTAAGGCTAACTTCTTCTGGAGTTTCACGCCAGCAAAGAAACCTGATTAATTTCCCTCCCCAAGGTTCTCTTACTCCCTTGCTTTTCTTGCCTGATTACAGCTTGTTTTTTGTAACGCCTTCTTCCTTCTGCTCATCCTCTCTGCTTACCCCCACCAGAAGATTCTGTAATAGAATGGCCCTAATTACACTTAGAACACTTGGTTAATACTTAGTTACAAAATGGACTTTGGTACAAATTCAAAGTTGAATTGTTTTCCAAGATCTGTCTCCTTTATGATACCTTGATACCTGGCCTCATTTGTCTTTGACAAATGATGTGTTTCTCTCTTGCATAATCTAAGAATACTCAGTTTCGTGATTGATCCAACAAGTTATTACAACTTTTAACATATGGTTTTATGCGTTTTTTCCCCTAAAATCAAGAAATTTTAGGACTTTTGCTAGGTAGAATTTCAGGGGAGCAAAAGAATAGTTTGCAAAAGTTATTCTTAGATGAAAATGAGTCTTCAAACATTGCATTTTGATAGGGCAGACCTGAAACTGAAAATTCGGTGATGAATGAACATATTACTCCCCCAACCATTAAAAATTCCATATAACATTACATGAATTAATTTTGAGCAGAAGTCTGCCACAGATGTTTTTAAAACACTGAGGCAGTTAATTCTGTGAATTTAGTGTTACTGTGATATGATATTAACGAACAATTTCTATTTTGGGCATCTTGAGTCTGAGGTACCTAAGGTGTCTATGACTGTGCCCAACAGGCAATTGGATAAATGACCATGGAGATGAAGGAAAGTTAAGGTGGTGTCATTAGTATTTACTAATAAATTTTAAAATCACGATCCTTGCTGAGATTATTCAGTTCAGAGTAGAGATGGAGCAGATGATCCATGAGGAGTTCTGTGGCTTCCAGCAATTAGAGTTGGGGTGAACAAGGGAGAGTCAGAGGAGGAGAGGCCAGTGACAGTTTAATGCAGACACTGTTTTAATAGAACTTGTACATGCTCAAAATATATTGTTTTGTGGACTAAGGTTTTTTTCTTTTCTGGGTGGGTATAATTGACATTTAACATTGTATTAGTTTTAGATATACTACATGATGATTTGATACATATATGTATTGCAAAATGAATACCACAGTAAGTTTAGTTAACATCCATCGCCACAGACACAAAAATTTCTGTTTTTTTTCTTGTGACAACAACATTTAAGGTCTATTCTCTTAGCAACTTTCAAATTTGCAATACAGTGTTGTTAACTATAGTCACCGTGCTATACATTACATCCCCACGACTTATTTATCTTATAACTGGACGTTTTTACCTTTTGACCACCTTTATCCCTTCAACCATTTTGCCCATCCCCCCAAAACCCCTGCCTCTGGCAACCACCAATCTGTTTTCTTTAATCTATGAGCTCAGTGTTTTGCTTTTTTTTTTTTAATATTCCACCTATAAGTGAGATCATACAGTATTTGCCCTTCTCTGTCTGATTTATTTCACTTAGCGTAATGCCTTCAGGGTCTATCTGTGTTGTTGCAATTGGCAGGCTTTTCTTTTTTATGGTTGGATAATATTCCATTGTATATATGTCCCACATTTTCTTTATCCATTCATCCATTGATGGACATTTGGGTTGTTTCTATGTCTTGGCTGTTGTAAATAATGCTGCAGTGAACAGTGATCATGGGTGTGCAGGTATCTTTTCAAGATAGTGATTTACTTTTCTTTGGATAAATACCCAGAAATGGAATTACTGAATCATATGGTAGTTCTATTTTTAATTCTTTGAAGAGCCTCAAAAATGTTTTCCATAGTGGCTGCACCACTTTACATTCCCACCAATAGTGCAAAAGTGTTCCTTTTTCGTCACTTCCTTGCCAACACTTGCTATTTCTTGTCTTGTTGACGATAGCCATTCTAACAGGTGTGAGGTGATATCTCATTGTGGTTTTGATTTCATTTCCCTGAGGATTAGTGATGTTGCGCACCTTTGCCTATACCTATTGGTCATCTGTATATCTTCCCTGGAAAAATGTCTGTTCAAATCCGCTGTCCATTTTTTAAACAGATTGTTGTTTTTTTCTATTAAGTTGTATGAGTTTTTTATATATTTTGTATATTAACCCCTTACCAGACACATGACCTGCAAGTATTATCTTCCATTCAGTAGGTGGCCTTTTTATTTTGTTTGATGGTTTCCTTTGCTGTGCAGAAGCTTTTTGGTTTGATGTAGTCCCACTTGTTTATTTTTGCTTTTGTTGCCTTTTATAGATTGTTTTTTAAACTAAATATTTGGCATATTCTTTGCATGGTTCCAAGCACATTTCTGAATGTCTGAGGAAGATAGTTTTATATAATGCCAGAATGTGTGCAGTAAGAGATCACATTAGCAGTGGATCATTAAAGTTGGGATATGGTGTCCACCCTTCCCCCTTCCCCACTGCTTCTTCAGGACTTAAATTATTTGAGGTCACTAAATTCTTATTCATGTTGAAAGAGTTTGCCAGAAATTTCTCATTAACAGGGATGCCATTTGGCCTTCCTCTCACAATTTGCTGTCTTTCTCTTGAAATAAGTCCATCATTAAAGTCATTTTATTTTTAAAATGTTATCGACATGAAAATTTTAGGATTCACGAGGAGTCTTATTAGATGTTTATTGTCACTGATGGCACTGAGAGCACAGGGTAGCAGATGAAAACCCAGTTTATAAATTCTGCAAGGAGATTCAAGACAATTAAATGGGGACTGGCATAGGCATACCATGGTTTTTACTATCCGAAAGTAGATTGTTCCTGTGAAACCTTTTGCAAGCCGAAATGGCTTAAAGCAAATAAGCTATTACCTGAGGGCACATCTTGCTAACTGGATGTACCAGATAAATCAAGATAAAGTGCAAATGCTCACAGAAACAGTTTAAAGCTATGGCAGCTTGATGCTGAGTATAGCTCCTGGGGAAGGAGCTTGGTGGTGCCACTCACTGGGGTACGCACTGCCTCTGTAGGTGGCTCCCTGCAAAAACAAAGGCTGAACCTATTTTCACTTTTCACCTTTTTTGTAAAAGTGAAAATCCTCTTTGCATGTTTGTTGTTGTTAATGAAAATAGGTACTAATTTAGGTCTTTTGTAAAAGCAAGGTGGCATAAAGTGAGCTTTTGAAAAGCCTGTAGCTAAATGCGATTGAGGCATGCAGAATCCTGTCATACTCCATATTTTTTGGCATGTCTGCTCTTTGTTTTCCCCAGAATCTAAACTATAAAATGAAAGAAGACATTTATTAGATGTGTACTATATCCCATATACAGTGCTAAGTACTTCCACTTTGTAGTCTTATTGTGACCTGACACCAGTTTCGAGAGGGAAATGTATTCAACCCATTTTATAGAGGTCAAGAAATTGAAGTTTTGGTTATTGGTATTTAGAGAGCAACAAGAAGAAAGGATACTCATCAAAAGTTATATGCAGAGTAGAATTCCATAGTCCATTTTTTTTAAGCTTACGATATCTGTAAGCATGTTTAAAGGAGATGGAAACGAAGTCATGTATTTGAAACCTAATGCTCTGTTTTTAGTTGTCCATTTAAAGTATTTTTCATCTCTAAGTGTTGTATTCCTATGTTGTCTTGATGATGATCTTAATTTTTTTCCCCCTCTCTTTTGGTTTCAGAGGAAGAACTTGTCTCTTTTTCTCAGCATTAGTTTGTTAACTTTCTGGGGAACTTCCCTTTTGGGTGCCCGTTTATACTGGATGGGAAACAAACCACCAAGCTTTTCCAACTCTGACAACCCAGCTGCTGATTCGGATAGCCTCCTGGCTCGCACACTCACCTTCTTCTACTTGCCAACCAAGAACCTTTGGCTGTTGCTCTGCCCAGATACCCTCAGTTTTGATTGGTCAATGGATGCCGTGCCTCTGCTCAAAACAATTTGTGATTGGAGAAACCTACACACTGTGGCCTTCTATACTGGACTCCTCCTCCTTGCCTACTATGGTTTGAAGAGCCCAAGCGTAGAAAGAGAATGCAACGGGAAATTTGTAACAAATGGCAAGCAGAATGCAAATGGACATAGCTGCCATTCAGAGGTGGAGTACCGGAACTCAGAGATTAAGCCCAGCTTTCCATCCAAAGTAGAAAATGGCATTAAAAATAATGTGTCACAGAGAACACGGCTTCCTTCTACAGAGAACATTGTTGTTTTGTCTTTATCTTTGTTAATAATACCCTTCGTTCCTGCCACGAACCTGTTTTTCTATGTTGGCTTTGTAATTGCAGAGCGAGTACTGTATATTCCTAGTATGGGCTTCTGCCTCCTCATTACAGTGGGTGCGAGAGCCCTTTATGTCAAAGTCCAAAAGCGGTTTCTCAAGAGCTTGATTTTTTATGCTACAGCTACGTTAATTGTTTTCTATGGACTCAAGACGGCGATCAGGAACGGAGACTGGCAGAATGAGGAAATGCTGTATAGGTCAGGGATAAAAGTAAACCCAGCTAAAGGTAATATTTTATTTTATGCTTTTGCCTGGACGGTTTACTTTTTCTGCCTTTTTATATCTTTGCTTCTTGCCTTAAAACACACAGTATTAAGGAAGAAGAGGTTCTTTTACTCAATACTTATAATTTTTGTTTTTTTTTAAGCAAGGGAGCAGTACCATTATTTTAGAAACATCCAGCATTCCATATTTGGAATAGGGAAGTGTTTTCCTATGTTTCTGACTATACTTGTCCAGAGGAATTAGAGCTCCTATTGTGTAAAAATACTGACTATCGTAAGAATTTAGAAAAAGGCTTGGTTTCCACATTCTAAAAAACTGGCACGGACATCATCTCTTTTCATCATGCAATGAAAGTCAGGTTATCCCACATAAGTATAGTTTAGCTCTTCTGTTTTCCAAGCACTGCCTGAGGAAATACCACGAGGCTTACACTGATACCTTTAAAAGATTTGGAGGTAAGGCCACCTCTGAACCTTGACATGGTGTCTATAGGTATCAGTGTGTGTGCCTGCAAGTGTGAGTCACCCTTAGCTTTGCAGAGACTAAATAATCTGGGTATTGCCAAGCAGTTCTCATATTCTTATCTGAAAGTCCTTAAGTCACTTAAGGAAATAAACTTTTCACTATACAAGGAGAAGATGGAGCATATTTTTCATTACTGCTTTTGATTTAAAAAATTATTTTAGTAAATCTCAGAATCTATTGCTTGAGTAGAAAGTCGCCTTTAAAGCATAAATGAATAGTCAAAAGCTGTTAATTCAGTGATCTCTCTGGTTTAGGCAATGAATGATGAGAGAAGCTAGAGAGCAGTTGAACGAAAATAAGTGTACATTTTAAGTGTAGAAATATATCATAGTAAATAGTGCCAAAGAGTCTTGTTCTTCATAAGGCACTTTTGAGTGTTTTATCCTTCAAATTATGGTTGCTTGCATAGCATTTGAACTGGGCTTTTTCCAACACATTTCTGTACCAGTTATTCAAATACTGAATGTGTGAAACTCTTCCTAATGAATGGAATGGCCTGCTGATAGGTATCAGGATATATATATCCAAAGATCTAGATGCCCCAGAAACAACTCTGACATCCCTATCGATGACCAATTAAGTCAAGAGTTCAGTGAACCACTGCTCATTTCTTTCAGCCAAGGGACTAATTGTTGGTACTTATAATGCTTAATAGATTGCAGAGATGTTAATGGGAGTAGAAACGTTAAAATTGAGCTAATACAGAGCATAGAATTTCTCAATTCTCTTGGAAAAATCTTTACCATGTGGCTTTTTAGGTAGTGAGTGCTGCACAGTTTATTGAATGCCTGAACCCCAATCTTGCTGTAAAATTGTTGCAATCCGTTCTCAACAGAATGCTTTTGAGCTGGTTTTTCTTCACTGGTACATGTAAATATATAAAACAAAGCTATGTTGCTAGTTTATTTTCCTGCTGTTTGAAAGAGATACACAGTAAGGAATTAAAAGAAAACGCCAGCATATTAATTTCATCACAGGGTTGTTCTAAGGATTTGTTAAATGTATTGGTTAAGTTTCAGGTTAAGCCACTGTAACAAAGAGCCGAGATAACAGTGGCTTAAATAAGATAGAAACTTTATTCTTTCATGTAACAATCTAAGCCTGTGCAGTCCAGCGCTGATAAGATGGCGCCGTGGGTTTTCTGGATCCGTGCTCCTTTGCTTTTGTTCCCTTGCCATCTCAGTAGTGTCACCCTGTCCAAGTGGTCCAAGATGCCTCAGCATCACATCAGCACTTCAGCTAACAGGAAGAGGGAGAGAAAGGGCAAATGGTGGGTGTTCCCATTCTCTTTAAGAGTGTATCACAGAAATTGCCACACCATGCTTGCTCCCAGACTGTTGGCCACACCTAGCTACAAGGAAGGCTGAGAAATGTTATCTTTATTTCGGGAAGCTAAGCACCCAGCCAAATTTTATTAACTCTTGAAGAAGGGAAGGGCAGATACTGAGATGCCAGTGTGATTAGCAGTCTCTGTCCCAGAATAAGCAAAAGCATTTCGTAAATTCCTAGATATTTTCCAGCATTAGCTACTGTACTGCTGACACTATGATTCCGATTTTGCTCAAGTTATTTTGGTGACATGGTTAAGATGACTGATCATTTCTTCATTCATCCATTCACTCAGTAAAACAATTATTTTTTTTAATTTATTTATTTTATTGATTTATTTTTGGCTGCGTTGGGTCTTTGTGGGCTTTCTCTAGTTGCAGTGAGCAGGGGCCACTGGTTGCAGGTTTCTCGTTGCAGTGGCCTCTCTTGTTGCAGAGCACGGGCTCTAGGCACGCGGGCTTCAGTAGCTGTGGCACATGGGCTTAGCCGCTCCACAGCATGTGGGATCTTCCCGGACCAGGGCTCAAACCCATGTGCCCTGCATTGGCAGGTGGACTCTCAACCACTGCGCCACCAGGGAAATCCCCAGTAAAACAATTATTAAGCATGTCTTTGGTTTCTGATATATTTCCATGTCTCCTTCTTAGTACTTAAGAAGTGCTATAGTATTTAGGTACTCCAAATTTTATTAGTTAAATGAGTACACAGCTGACCAATAGTATAAATCTTTTGAGACATCAGAAATTGAATTCCTGAATTCCCCTCCCCAACCTGCGCCCCAGCCAGCTGCTTTACTTACAGCATTTGCCATCTCAGTTGGTGGCAACTCCGTTTTCTCAAAAGCTCTGACCAATACTTAGGAGTCTTCCATACCTCGTCTTTTTCTTTTGCACCCTACCTCCATTTCATCAGCAAATCCTCTGCTCTCTCTTCAAAAGCACATCGAGAACTTGACCACATTTCACCACCTCCACTGCTAACATCATGGCCAAAGTCACCATCATCTTTCATCAGATTATTACTAAAAACCTCTGAAGTAATCTCTTCTATTTTCTTGCCTTTTAGCATGCTTTTATGAAAGTCGGACATGACGTAACAAGAACTTAGGTAAATAGGCTTAATGTGAGCTTTAATGTTAATCTGGTTCTGAGTTGGGCGTCGGTTTAATGTTCGCTGTAGCTACAGGCGCCAGAGGCATTGTATTTCCCTGGTGTCCTTGTTCTTGTCTCCCCTGTTGTCTTTGGGCTTCCCCAACAACTCAGAGTCTGTATTTTGCATCTCTTTCCACTTTAAAGTCACCAGTTTTATAATGGAGACCTGTAAGTGTGTTGGTTAAATGTAGGAGAAGGGAGGTGTCCTCTTATTTGGTGATTAAATCCTGGTGCCTCTGGGCTGTAACCTTTATGAAAGTTTCTTAGCTTTCCCTGTGTCTCCTAATTGGGACAGGAAGGCCAGAGGGGATGGGAGTGATAGGGATGACTGTCCCCCGCAGCTCTGGGTAAGGCCACTCCCCTGGAGAGTAGGCCTTTGTTATGGAGAGGGATCAGGGCTTATTTCATAAAATGTATATTTCTCCTCCTCTTGTAGAGCCAGGAAGGCCTGTTTCTTGGCTCTTCAATGTGAGAATGGGGGTCCCTGGAGGTAAAACCCACAAAAGAGTAGAAGCCCCTAAGACCGTGGCCTCCAGGAGTTTCTCCCTCTTCCTGAAGCTCTTCCACAACTCAGCTTCCAGCAACTCCTCTCAAAATCGCCAGTTACTTGTTCCTATCAGTTTCTGCTCCCGGTAATCTCATCTCTGCATGACTGGATTTTCCAGTCTCTCCAGATTTCCTGGTGATGGTTTGCCCAGTGACCTCAATTCACTGATGGTTCCAAGAAAAGCCATTGGTTTTGCAGTTCCTTTAGCATTTTTTTTTTTAATTTTTATTTTATTTATTTATTTTCTGGCTGTGTTGAGTCTTCGTTGCTGCACGCGGGGTTTCTCTAGTTGCGGCGAGCGGGGGCTACTCTTCGTTGTGGTGCGTGGGTTTCTCATTGCGGTGGCTTCTCTTGTTGCGGAGCGTGGGCTCTAGGCGCGCAGGCTTCAGTAGTTGTGGCACGCGGGCTCTAGAGCACAGGCTCAGTAGTTGTGGCACACATGCTTAGTTGCTCCACGGCATGTGTAATCTTCCCGGACTGGGGATCGAACCCATGTCCCCTGCATTGGCAGGTGGATTCTTAACCACTGCGCCACCAGGGAAGTCCCCAAGAAAAGCCATTAGTTTTGCAGTTCGTTTAGTGTATTCTTGTTGTAAGAATGGGAGTGATGAGTTCCAAGCTTTTTACATGTCTGAGCTGAACTCCTGCTTCCATTTTTCCATCCTTAGCATCTGCCTGCCATCAGCAGCCCTAATGATTCCTTTGAAACGTAAGCCAGAGTATGGTGTTCACTGCCCCCAGTCCTCTACTGGCACCCATTTCTCCCAAAGTCAAAGCACACAATCAGAGACTTGACACTGTACATCTCCCAGCCTTGCCATCACTTGCTTCACTCCAGCCCTACTGGCCCCCTTTGATGTGCCTTCTCTATCCCAGATAAGCCCGTGCCTCAGGGCTTTGGCACTTGTCATTGCTTCTTCGTGGAATGTGTTTCCCAGGACAGTCTCACCTCTATCTCCCTCACCTCCTCTAGGTCTCCAGTCCAGTGTTGCATTATCAGTAAGGTGCTGTATGTAAAACTGTCAACCTTTTGAAAAATTGCAACTACCCGTCTGCTTCTGCCTTGTCTAGCATTCCCTATCCTCTTTCCATACTTTGTTTTTCCCATAACACTTAGGACCATTTGACATACTATATTCTCCATGTTTCTGTGTTTATTGTTTGAATGCATTGTCAGTGTCCATTAAAATGCACGACACAAGAAGGCAGGGAGTTTCGCCTTTTTTTAATGCTGTATATGTAGCGACTAGGACAGTGCCTGGTAGAGAGAGGGCATTCAATAACGAATACACTGACGAATAAACTTTAGTCATAATCCTTCTCCTGAAAGAGTTTAGAGAACCTGTTTCGAGATAAAATGTACCTTCATTAAAGGAAGAGAAATATGCTGTTGATACCCCAGGTACTGAGGCATGCTCCATAATAAGAGGGATAGAATTGGGAGTGGAGTTAGTTTTGGACTCCACGAGTGCCTTGTGTGACATACGCTTCCATTTTGCTACAAGGCAAAATTTTTAAAATCCAGGTTCCTGATTTTTTCTGTTTATAACATGCTAATAAATATAGTTCTGGCTACAGTGACTCCTTTAGCAGTTATGAGACTGGTCGTCATCTTCCTTAAGGTAGATTTTTCTAAGTCTGTGATGTTATTTGAGCCTAGCCAAAGATTAGAAACCCTTTAAAGCCAGTCTTATGTAAGGTTGTCTGAGATTACAGTTATTTCATTGAGTTAGTTTTTCTTTCCCTCCTTTGAAAGCCTTTGCAAATTTTGGAGTTCTTCAGTCTTCCGTGTACTTTAACAGAATATGATTTTAAGCCTCATGAAGCATTATACATGAAAGCTGCTGCCTTCAGTAATTGGTCTTGCAGACAGCTGCCAGTCATTAACTGATTGGATGCAAATGACGATGGGTAGAGCCTGTCACAGTGACTGTGTTGCTAATTTATGGTTTAAATCTGGATAGTGGAGAAATGATAGCTGATTTGGACTATGTAAACTACAAGTCCTACCTCATTATGTGGTTGATAATGTCAGGAAAATACTAGACATAGTTGATTACCATAGTTTGCTGATTTCACAATAACTCTTTGCATTTTTGTGCTTAGGAAAAAGGAAATTTCCTTTGATGACTGCTTTAATGAGCAAGCCACATAATATTTAAAAGGTTTTTATTTTTGAAGCGTGTGTTTAAAGCACCGTTTTTTATAAACTATTGATTAACATTTGCTTGAAACAAGCATTTCTTAGTTCATTACAAGGTGGTTCAATGTACGATCACTTTCCTTCTTGGCCTCTGGCCTTATCTGAATCCCCGTGTGTCTTTGGCTCTTACAGAATTTGGCACCACTGATTCCTGCGCTCTGGCTTTCAAGGCCACTCCACAATTTTGACTGTCTCTCATTTTCCACAGCTGTCTCTTGTATGGTTTTGTCTCCTCTCCAAACTGATTCATTCTGCAAGGTTCTGTCCAAAGACTGCCTTCATTTTCCTTTCTCTATAGAATCTAGACCACTACCTGGGATATAGTGCGGGGTCAATAAATGTGTCATTGAATTTCTAAGTTACCTTCCCCATGACTTCCTATCTGTGGGGGACTTCTCCACCTGGGTGATTTGTCCACATCTCAAACTCTTCACCAGTCTTCCCTAAAACCACCTACTCACTGACGTCCTTAGTGATTAAGGTCATAAGCAGAGACTAACAAAGTTATTATAGATAAACAGATCAGTGGGCACATATACATAAAAAAGAATGATAACATATAGGCAGCATAGCTGGTGTGCTAAAAGGCATTTACATTTTTTCAAGTTATAGATTAAAAATCAAATCAGCTCTTTAGAATGGTTGGTTTATTAACTCTGTATCAATTTGCTTTAGAGAACATGACTATGCTTTTTAATTGTTTGGAAACAATTTCTTAAAATAATTAGGAACAATGAAGCAGCGTTCATCCAAGGAAAATTTAACAAGAAAACATTTATTTTAATGCCTTTTTCTAATGTAAATATGTGAAATGATAGATATAAAAGATGTGTATATGATGATAAACGTATTTGAAACTCTTAAGGGTGATTACTCACACATCCTATATTCGACGCCTCCTTATGCAAATGACAAATATTGCCCATTTAGATATAGAAAAACACAAACTAAATAGTTGTTTCAGCCATGCAACATTTGACAATTTTTCTTTTTTCCTGGATTTCTGTAAAATTGACACTTCAATTTCAACTTCACATGGTTGCAGATTTCAAGAAACAAGTATGTGGAAGGAATATCATTTTATGAAGAAAACAATTCATAATTTAAGTGAAATCTAAACCTCTTAAGTCATGTGAAACTTGACTAATTCCTTGTGGATTTTATGGTCTAAGTTTTTGGTTACCTCTAATTGACTGTCTTCTTTAACTATGGTAAATTGCAATTAACCAGCTAGCTTTGAGATTGTGTAATAAATCTTATATTTCTTAGCTAATTTGTCATATTACTTCTGAAGATGAAAAATTTTCAAAAGAGGTACAGATTTTTATGAAAAGTAACATGAAGCAGTTAAGTCAGGAAGGAAAACCAGTATAATATCTTATCAGATTGGCTGGCCTGAGTTAAAAAGCTGTAAAATACAGATTTTCATTTTTAACAGATATGGTAGGAGATAGCTGGGAAAAAGCCCCCTAAAAGGCTGATTGAGAGAAAAACAAGGTGAAGTGGAATCAGGTTTCCAGAGGGTAAAGAAATTCAGTGTTTCTTCTCAATTCGTCTCTTCTGAGTAGAAAAAAGAAATATAAAATAATGGGACTGACAAGAGTAAAATGAAAATGTCTCATTGGCTCAACCAAAGGATTTAAACAAGTAAATCTGCTAAATTGTTAAGGCCCCTTTTAAACATTTGATTCTTGAGGAAATGAATTACGGTTGTTTCTCAGTTGAGATAGAGTAAGTCACAGTAGTTCAAAAGCATGTGGTTTCCTTGCCTCTAAGAATGGAGTAACACATAAATCTTTTCTTTGGTTCCAGCTCTAATGGCTGCAAGTACAGTTGTGTAGGGAAGAAGAAAACAAAAAAATAAAACAGACCACAACAGACTCAGTGAAAATGGTCCTACGGTGTTTTACCAGTGAAGTAGGTGACGTACTGCTGTTTCTTTGGGATTGTCCGTAACAGAACTTTTAGAATCTTTATGGGTTTTTGAAAACCCTCAAACCTAAAATTAGTGTTGCCTTAGATTGAATATATTCACCAGTGGTTATATATCAAAGGAACTGAAACTCACATGTAATTAAAATAAGTGTAAAGTTACTTTATTCTGATTTCTGTATTAGTTTTGTATTTGATTCTTAAAATGCTCTAACATTTCTTCGCCTTTTTTTTTTTTTTTTTTGCGGTACGCGGGCCTCTCACTGTTGCGGCCTCTCCCGTTGTGGAGCACAGGCTCCGGACGCGCAGGCTCAGCGGCCATGGCTCACGGGCCCAGCCGCTCTGCGGCATGTGGGATCTTCCCAGACCGGGGCACGAACCCGTGTGCCCTGCATCGGCAGGCAGGCAGACTCTCAACCACTGCGCCACCAGGGAAGCCCTCTTTGCCTTTTTTTTTTTTAATTAAACATATATGAAATATTTCATTCATTGAGAAATATATACACATACCTCATATTTGAACCACTTAAAGGATGCTACTAAAACATGCATTTTGCAGATTAAGAGAAAGCTATTACCAGAACCTCCCCCATACCTCTTCTTATTTCACAGTTTTGTTTCTTTCATTTGTGTTCTCTTATTTTATGCTAGAACCCCCATTACAATCTCAAACAAGAGTGATGACAGCAGGATTTTTGTCTTATTCTTGTTTAAGAAAGAATGTTTTAAATATTTCACCATTAATTATGTATATTTTATAGGTTTTTCAGTAGACAGCTTTTATCAGTAGGGTTGTCCTCTTATTTCTAGTCTAAAATTTCTTTTTAGGAATTAATGTTGATAATGATATTCTCCACTCAATCTATTTATGTTAATGATTTATGTTAATAGATTTTCTAATGTTGAACCTACTTTGCATTCCTGGAATAAGCCCAAAAATTACTTATAATGTTTTATCAAATTTATATTCTTCTAAATTTGTTTTTCACCCGTGTTCCTGGGTGAGACTGGCACTTCCCTTCAGGGGGTTTGAGTTTGTTCGGCTTCTCCAATTTGACCTCCCTTTTGAAGCCAACTAAACCCTAAGCCCTTTTCCTCTTAGTTTCACAGATGTACGCAAGGTGAGTACCATCTTCAGAACTGTTTAACCTTCTGGATTCCTGCTTTCAAGCAGTCTCTAAGCTTAGGGATTGCCCTTACTTTCCCATCAATTAATACATTCCTTAACAAATACTTTGTAATTTCTGTCTAGCATGTGTTCTGTACTAGGAGGCAATCTCTGAACATCGAGTTTCACTGTACTGTTGGAAAGAGAAACACCCAAGAAACATCCTTCAATCTAGCATCTATTAAGGAATGGGTTAGCTATGTTAGAAGTTAGAGTTTGAGAATAGAGTTGTTGTTTATGACATAGAAGATAGTTTTGAAATTTTAAATTCTCCTTCCACAAGAGAACCAAGTTGCCCAAGTAAGCTAAAAAGTGTATTAGAGCACTGTCTTAAGCAAAATCAAGTTACAGGTATTTGACCCTTATAAAACACAGAAGGGTAATGTATATTTGTTTTCTGCTGTAATATAAACTTGCAGATAATGTCACAGATACAGCAGATTTTCAAGAAGACAAACACACGTGTTTTTTAGTTTTACCCTTATTACACGTGCACACCTATTACTGGTGATGGTGGAAGTAAAAGAAAATTCCAGTTAAGTCTCAAGGGATTATGGAAAAATCTGAGATGTTCCAAGTCGTATAATTATTGAAAAAGACTGTAGAAGGATGTAGAAGACTGTTTATATATAACTCTATGGGAGCAACAAAGTGTGAGCCCTATTTTTAATGCATATGGGTGTTAAATTAGAAATCTCTCCTCCGTTTAGTTTTAGTTTTTAGTTTAGTGTTAAATTTATTTCTAATTTAAAAATAGGAATATTACCATCCAGGGGGATCTAGTGGAAACATATATGTGCTTACTAAAATATAAGGACCAAACGCTAAAAGATATGATTTAAAAATGATAATATTATTTACCAAGCAAGACACTACAATCCAACTTGATTGAATAGTAGAGAGAAACAAGCACAAACAAACAAACAAAAAACCTTGCTCGAGGGCTGGACTCTGTTAGGGGCTTTGTTGTGTCTTGTATTTAGGACTCTAAATCCCAATGATGTTAGCTGCTCTGAACATTTATTCAGTCACCTTAAACAGCATAATTCAGTTTCTCTATGTAAAACACCATGGGGTATTATATTAAAACATTAACATCTTTTTTGGGAGTAGTGTAGGCATACATTTTAATTGGGAGAACTTTCTCTCTAGGAATTGGAAGTTTAGAAAGAAGGAACTGGATTAGATATGGAATACAATAGCTGAGAGTCAAATTTTGACAAGAACAGATAACTGAGGTGTCAACGAACTTTTTTTTCAACTCTTTCCCTGGATGGCAGAGGAAACTTATAGTCTTGTAATGTTTGGGGCTCTGCATATTACAACTGGGAGTTTGTATAATAAAGAAATGCGATAAACTTTCTTTCTTCTCTTCCTCTCTTTTCTTTCCTCGGGAAAAGAGAGTAAATTTCTCAAATTATGTATCACGAGACTACCAGGAAGGAGCAGGAGGTCTGAGATATGTTGAGATAATATCTGGTTTTACTTTATCAGTTGGCTTATTCTTTTTTTTTTTTTTTTTTTTTGCGGTACTCGGGCCTCTCACTGTTGTGGCCTCTCCCGCTGCGGAGCACAGGCTCCGGACGCGCAGGCTCAGCGGCCATGGCTCACCGGGCCCAGCCGCTTCTTGGCATGTGGGATCTTCCTGGACCGGGGCACGAACCCGTGTCCTGCATCGTCAGGTGGACCCTCAACCACTGCGCCACCAGGGAAGCCCGGCTTATTCTTTTTGAGTTTTACAAATAAGCTTTGGTGGTTTGCAAAACTGGTATAGAATACCTCATTTCTCTACTTAGTCTGTTTTCATATTATCTGAATATTTCCCAAGGACAGCTTCAAGTCGTGTTCACTCTAGTGGTTAAAACTGAATGCTGTTGTCCTTATTCATGTGAGTGTTGAAAACAATTTTCAAGTAGAGATAAGTTTCTGGGTTTACATAAACAAAGCATGAGCATATTAATTAATGCTATTGTCCAAATCCATGTGTTGTGTGTTTTTCTTATCTCCAATCACTATTTGAAATTACTTTTGCTCTTGCAATTCTATTATTAGGAAGCAGTGGCACAAGATTTTAAAAATCTCTTTTGCTTTTACAGTATAGGACAATGATTTTGAGAAAGTTTTTTCGGGCAGGTGATACAGTCACTAAAGTTCTTTCTGTGCCATACCTTTGGGCTCTGTGGTGCGATTCTAGAACCAAGAGTCTTAAGTGGTACTTTGATCAGAGACCTGCCTTGCTTTGATCATGGCTGTTGGTTCCCAGCTCATGTCTAAATTGAGCCTGGAGTAGATATTTACTTTTGAGGTTTTTAAGTTAAAAGTTTAGACTTAAAGAAGTATATCCTAACCCCAATCCTGATGATTTCATAGGGAAATACAGCTTCTCTGTGGGTTTTAATCAACCTAAAATGTAAATCCTCTGAACGTCAACACCACTTAGGACTCATGGATGGAATATAGGGGTTTATGCCTCTAAAACCACATATCTAGTCATAATTTCTAGTTGGTAATATTTATTAAACACTAATATGTATCCAGTAGATGTGTTTGGTGTAAAAGAGCCTTTAATGGCCTCTGAAAATTCCCTGTTGGGATCCAGTCCAGTTAAGATTAGAGCTTCAGGAAGGTGGGCCAGCCCTTCTCTTTCTCATAGTGCTCAACTGATGTGAGAATGTCATTTTAGTGCATTCACCCTTCTGGTTCTTCCTATTTATTTTACCCCTCTATGTACTAGCTTCCTTCTGCTGTTTGGAAGTAGACTTTCTGAGTTGTACGTTTAAGGCTGTTAAATGAGTAACATCATCCTTTGTTTCAATATTGTTTCTCAAGTGATGCGAAAATGCCTCATACAAGTACTGGCTGCACAGCCTTTGAAGAACCCTTATCTATTTGTCCTGTAGCAGCAAAAAAGGCAAAGAAAATTAACCTCCCTCTTTTTTTCTGTTGTTCGTAGTTAGCTGAAAGCACAGAAGAAAATACATTAAAATAATAGTTGCCCAAGATTTGTGCATATAGAAAGGTAGTTGATATTTTTAGAAATTTATTTAATAGCTAATTTTTCTTCTCATTAGCATTCGTAAGTAAATATTTTTCTACTCACATAAATATTTTATTCTTGATACTTGTTCTTACTGATCATTTTTCACTTTTTGAAATGCTGTTTTCTCTAGTTATTAACTCTACTTTTTCCATGTTCAGCACTAGGTGCTGAGTTAAGAGTGACTGTTAAAAATTAATATATTGGACTTCCCTGGTGGTGCAGTGGTTAAGAATTTGCCTGCCACACGAACCAGTACCAGTCCGTGGCCCGGGGGTTGGGGACCCCTGCTATAGTGGACTTTTTGTTTATAACAGCCCCTCCCAACTTTCCCTTCTCCTCAACAAAAAGTTTCCTCTCCTTTTTTTGCTGGACTCGCATGTGGTTTGCTATAGTTGTGTGTCTCGAATTGCAGTTGTTTTCTGCTCCCAAAGAAACTTGCTTTTGCTTTGCTGGTATTAAAAAAAAAAAGAATCTGCCTGCCAATGCAGGGGATACGGGTTCGATCCCTGGTCTGGGAAGATCCCACATGCCGAGGAGCAACTAAGCCCGTGTGCCACAACTACTGAGCCTGCGCACTGCAACTACTGAAGCCCGTGTGCCTAGAGCCCGTGCTCCACAACAAGAGAAGCCACCGCAATGAGAAGCCCGTGCACCACAATGAAGAGTAGCCCCCGCTCGCCATAACTAGAGAAAGCCCGCGAGCAGCAATGAAGACCCAGCACAGCCAAAAAATAAATTTAAAAAAATTAATATATTGAATATATTAATGTAATATAGCGTATAACATGGTGTCCTGATGGATGTTTGAGATATACTGCATGTTTATCTTAGGAACTGATTTATTTTTAATAAAATGTAATCTTTGATTTTTATTATTTTTCTCTTCTTAAAACTGGCTTTGAGAGTATTTAATGTTGCTTTGAGATTTGTTTTTCTTGGCCTGGGTTTGCTTGGCAATGAAATCCTCAGTAGCATGACCATAGATTCTAAATACAGGAGATACCCTGTTAAAGGGTATATCTAACTTGTTATGCTTTTTATGGATGATGATCTATTAATGGCATATTATTCCTTTTCCATAGTAATGTACTTTGCAGAGTTCTATTTTCTTATTTAATTATCTCAGTGATGCTGGAGTTTAACTTGGGCAAGCATTGTTATACCTGTTTTACAGATGAGAAAGCTAAAGGAGGGGTAGAATGCTTAGGGAGAAAAGGCATGGTAAGCAGGACAGATTTTGCAGTAAGGTAGATCGGGGTCCTAATCCTAACCCAGACCATGAATAGCTGTTATTATCGTCCTTAGAGTGTCAAGTGGCTGATCTGTATAGTGAGTATAGCAATACCACTGTGTGGGACAGAGTGTGTGTAGCACCCTAGCCCAGGGTTTGGCCCATATTCCATGTTTACTTACTACTGTTAATAAGAAATAGGAGAGTCCAGTAATTTACTTCAGTGTACCCAGATCTAATTGTTAACAGAATTAGAACTAAAACCTTAGGTTTGGGATATTTTGGTTTATGTCTCCACATCAAATTTCCTTTTAGTGACACATAATAGGAAACTAACCTGGGGCCGTTCGATGGCAGGGACCCATCCAAATGATGACAGGATTCACTGTGAGATAAAGTAGATTATGAGATTGGAGTGTAAAGGAACAAAAGAGAGAACTAAAGAAAAAAAAAATCACTTCTCTGTTTTCCCCCTGGAGTTGTTTAGAATTCCTGAACTCTTGCCCTTTCTAAAGGTTGTTCGTCTTTTAGAGCTGAACCAGACTCAAATGATACTAAATATGTCAGAGACAAACTGTAAGAGATTCTTTGGTTCTATTATGTTCCTTATATGAAATCAGAAGTAACTCAACTACTCTGTAGAATTTACAGTCAACCTATGGTAGTGATTGAACAGCCTCATAGGCTAAGAGATCAGCCAGATGTGAGGAATTTCTGATGAGTCTTTACTGAATTGGTATGTCTTTTGTATAAATAGGGTCACTATATACCAGTTATATATTCACCAAGTGTTTTAGATTGACAGTGTAATAGGCCAAAAAAAGGGTCTGTTGGTAAGATTTGAGGAGAGCCTGAAAGCTCAGATGATTCTAAATTCTTCCTTGTCCAGTCATTATATTTGCAAATGCAATTGTATTTGCTGTCTTCATGTATAATGCTGTGGGTTAGTTAATCAGAAACTTCACAGAGAGCACATTGCTATCAGGTAGGAACATAAAGAGATTTGTTTTCTTTTGATGGAGAGGCAATGGGAAAAATTTTGAGCACAGTTGGGAAATGAAAGAGTGAAGACTTCCACAGGTGAGACCCAGCTTCACAGACCATACGTGGTACTGATAGCAGACACTGAACTGTGGACCTGGGGGTGGCTCATAGTTAGTCAGAATACAGTAGAGATTGCAGATGGTAAAACGCTAAGGAATAACCCTAGATGTGTTAAAACCAAAAAACCTGCACTGAAATGTATATGTGGATATTACAATATGCACATAGATAGCGTAGTGACTAACAATGATGTGAAGACAATGTTGACATATCAGTGGAATACTAAATTTTATCTTTTCATTTTTAATACTTTTTTCCCTTATTAGGAATAAACTTATTTTCAGCTCCGTGTGAAGTAACCAAAGGTAGGGAAATGAGAAATAATTGCATATTATAAAATTGCTCTAATTAGAGTGTAAAAGTGTATAGTATATGTATTCCGGTATCATATGAATCATAATCTTTAAATTATGTGTACTTTTTCCACTTAACATTTCAGCCAGGCAGTTTTTTTTTTACCCACTTTATGTTCGTTTCTATAATAATCCAAGGTATAATTACCAGGAAAAATAAATTCTTGTAGGCTTATAAGGGCTCATATTTCCCTGGAGTCACTATCATACAATTAGTAAAAAGCCCAGGCTACAAATGTTGACTCCCTTACAATGTTTGTTAATGGATAGAATGAGAAATCATTCTGGTTAACAAGAAAAAAAAAACCACATTCACATTAATTTTAAGTTTCATGCAGTTGAGTGGCTCTTTTTTCCCCTCCTTCTACTTTCTTTCTCTTCCCTTTTCACTGAGATTAGAAATTTTAACGTAATTATCCTTTATATTTTAAAATGACATTTATTTAACTTATATCTTTAGTAACACCATTTTTGGAACACATCTGAAGTCCAAGTGTTCCATAGTGATTAAAACAAGGGTTTTGGAACCAAGCAGACATAACTTTTAGCTCGGTTAGCTTTTAAGTGTCACTTTCTCTGAGGCACAGTTTCCTCATCCAGTACAGGTACACTAGGCACTCCTGTATTTATTTCCTTTTGCTGCTGGCCTGGCTTAGATAACTGGCAAATTTCAATGTTTAAACCTTTTTTGGGGGGTAGCATTCTGATTTCAAACAAGTAACTTAGAACTGGAGGAAGCAAAATTTAGGATTTATCACCTTATTTTTTTTTATTTTTATTTTTTGCGATATGCGGGCCTCTCACCGCCGTGGCCTCTCCTGTTGCGGAGCACAGGCTCCGGACACGCAGGCTCAGCGGCCATGGCTCACGGGCCCAGCCGCTCCGCGGCATGTGGGATCCTCCCGGACCAGGGCATGAACCCGTGTCCCCTGCATCGGCAGGCGGACTCTCAACCACTGCGCCACCAGGGAAGCCCTATCACCTTATTTAAAACAGTATTAAATGTTTCAATTTTGCCAGATCTTTACATAGAACTTGGTGTTGCTATAGGGACTGAAGACATATATTAAAGTTCTAAAGTAAAAATAAATTACAGCTGAAGGCAGAAGTCAAAAATGGAGTCCTTGCTGATTCTGGTGGCTGTGTTCACTGCACCAATGGAATGGAAATGCTGGCATGATAACCCTGAGGCATGACTCCATGCCTGAATGTTAAGTAGCTGAAATTTGAATATTAAGAGATTCATTCATCTTTTTCTTTTAACATCTTTATTGGAGTATAATTGCTTTACAGTGGTGTGTTAGTTTCTGCTTTATAATAAAGTGAATCAGCTATACATATATCCCCATATCTCCTCCCTCTTGCATCTCCCTCCCACCCTCATTCATCTTATTAGCTAATTTTTCAAAGAGTAATGCATGCCGTAATCATAAAATTATTTAAACTTTTTTTTTATAATCAATGAATATAAATATCTCCAAACTTTTAGTGTAAAGTGAAAATATCCTTGAATGGCTTCCTTGGTGACGCAGTGGTTGAGAATCCGCCTGCCAATGCAAGGGACACGGGTTTGATCCCTGGTCCGGGAAGATCCCACATGCCGCGGAGCAACTAAGCCCATGCGCCTACAAGTACTGAGCCTGTGCTCTAGAGCCCGTGCTCCGCAATAAGAGAGGCCACCGCAGTGAGAAGCCTGCGCATGGCAACAAAGAGTAGCCCCGCCTCGCCACAACCAGAGACAAGCCCGCGTGCAGCAACAAAGACCCAATGCAGCCAAAAATAAAATAAGTAAAATTAAATTAATTAAAAAAAATATATCCTTGAAAAAATTGCTCAAATCTCCCTGCATTGATTTTGTGAAATATATCAAGTGCTATGAAATTGCAGTAGTTAATTTACAGTAAGTTTGAATTACTTTATGAACTTAGAACTGCTGTATTTGAATGAGGGCTTTGAAAAAATTTTGGAGGGATTCATTGCTGTAGATCACTTAACATTTCCAGACGGGGCTCACATTTGATTTTCTCTTTAGAAGAACTTTTGCAAGATGGGAATATTTAATTGTTTTTCTGCCTTTCAAAGAACATAAAATGAACTGTGGCAGATT
The DNA here is from genome assembly GCF_039906515.1 of Pseudorca crassidens. NCBI lineage: Eukaryota > Metazoa > Chordata > Mammalia > Artiodactyla > Delphinidae > Pseudorca > Pseudorca crassidens. Next base: position 70,358,282 of record NC_090306.1, read on the forward strand.
GTGGACGAAGTACAAGAGAAGCTTTCCTTGTGAGTTAAGGTCAAGTTTCTTAGTAAGTGGATACCTTTTAGATGCAGTTAAATACCAGTGTGAAGGGCCCTTGAGATATGAGTTATTCTTGCTTCTTTGCTTCCTGACTTTGTTTAAAAGAAAAAATTCGTTTTCTTTTTGAAAATAAAATAACTTTACAGATGAGATTTCCTAAAGCTTATCCAGTGATACCTAGAAGCATCTGTTTGCTTTTCCTTAATATAATCATTGTATATGCTTAGTCCTAAGAACTAAGTCAGGTACTTGTTAAACAATGCTTTTTAAATCTCTTGTCACATGTAAGGCATCTTCAGGGCACTTAGGAGTCCTTGATAAATGTACCTAAATCCCCAGTATCTTTGAGCAACAACCATTTATTTACATAGGTAGACTCTGTTCTCTTTCCATTGCATTAACTAGAAAATGTGACATTTAAAATTCTATTCCCAAAGAAATGTAAAACACTTAATATATTGTTTGGCATTCATTTTTCTGTGGTATAGAAAATACATTATGAAATATGGGTACCAGATAGCTTTAGTTTGTTGTTTCTGGAGTATTTTGTCCCTACCAGTTCTGAGGGGATGACTCATTTGGATAATTTATCTTGGTTCTGTATTATACTCTAGTCCCTCAATTAAATATGTGTAAATATTGAGTATTATAATATGTGATCTACTTTGTATTCTGACTCAGTATTGAGAGGGTGAGATTTCGATGCCTGGAAACAGATCTGGTTCTCTATTGTCATTAAGTTTGCAATTTAAAAAATTAACTTCAGTTCATACATCAGTGAAATGGGTATAGTAATGGACCTCAAAGGTTATTTTTGTGTTAAATAAATTCTGGACACTGTCAAGCATATAGTAAACTTTAAATAAATGAAAGTACTGTTATTTTTATTATCCCAATATACATATATTTTTATTCCTTCTCCACCTCCCCTTCTCCCTTCACCTTTTCCTTCTCTTTTTCTCTACCTAGGCTTGTAGTGGTGCACATTAAGCCCATGAAATGGGACAGTAGTCCCCCAACAAGAGCAGCTTCTTATAGTATAAACTGTGTCAAAAATAGGAATAAAATGAGTACTCTGAATATTTTGAAATACTGTTTGTTGGGAAAAACTTTCAAAAATTACATTGAGATTTTAGGATAAACTGATTACATTTTTTTAAAACTTCAAATAAGTGCTTTATTATCTACAGTGCTTTAATGTGTGAATTGGATTCATCTGGGCACACTATTAAAATATAGACTTTGAAAAACTAGATACTTTTTTTAGGCTTCACTCACAATTTCTTGGAAAAATTTCAGGGATTTTATTCCAATCAAACTGTAGTTTTAAAGGTCACTGCAGTGAAATAAATGCATCAATAAAATATATGAGATTAAAAATTTTAAAAGTGTAAATGACATTAAATATTAATGAAAATACAAGATCTTTAAGTTATGTTGGTCCAAAGTATAATTACCAAGTGAAAATTTGAAGATAATCTCAAACATCTGTTTCGAATTGTCGTAGTACAAGAAAAAGTTTAGTGAATGTTAAAACCCTTTATTCCTGAAGTAGGATATAGAATAACCCCATCTCTATTTTAAAAGAATGTGAAGTGTGACCTTCATTTTCCTTTTGTCCATTCTTTCCTATCCTCCCCTCCCCTCCATTCTCCTTTTCATCCCCTGCTACCCAGCTGCAGAAGTTAATTATATTCCTCAGTTTGCAGCCAGTTTTCAGGGTGAGCCCTACAACTTTCCTCTCTTTTATTTATGTATTTATTCCCTTTTATCTCTATTCCTAACTTGAATTTCCCTTTGCATCATAGGTAACGGTTCTAATGTACTTGATTTGCATCCTTAGATTTATAATGTACCCTTGTAAAATATGTAGTGAGATTTTGGGTGGGAATGAATTTTTAATATTTTTAAAAGAATGCATTAGATATTTTGAATCTTTGTAGGCTTTTCAAGGTCCATTCATGTTACAGTGTTTACATGGAATGTGCTGGTCCTCACTGCTGTATAGTAATCCATGAAGTTTATGTCTCACATGATACTCCCATGATGGACAGGTCGATTATTTCCTACTATCAGCCAACACTAAGAGGCTTGCATTAAACATCCTCTTAATGTTCTCTTAGAATTTCTCTGGGAGTGGGATTGCTGGTCAGGGATTATTCATGACGTAGTCAGTAACATTTGCTGATCTGTCAGATGGCAGAACGCAGTGGTTTCCCCAGGCTACAAGGCCCCCGACAGTGCACAGGGCCCATTCCACATGCCTACCAGTATTTGGCCTTATCCAGTTTTCTCATTTTTGCCAATCTCAAGTCTCATAGTTATAATTTGCATTTCTCTGGGTTACTAAGGAATTTGAGTATTAGTTAAAATTATTTAATGTATTCTAGAATTTATTTTGGTTTCCCCTTTTGTAGATTCCTGTTCATATCCTTTGCCCATTTTTTTCCCCCGCTGTTGGATTTCTTATTGCTTTGTTTGGAGTTCTTTTTATTTCTAAGTACAGTTCCTTTTTGTTTAGATGTTTGAAATATCTTCTCCTGGTGTATTAATGCATGTCCCTAGTGTCCTTCAATAAGTAGAAGTCCTTCATTTTGAGATACTCAAATTCATCAATTGTTTTACTTTTTGAGTTCTGTTTGGAGGTCTTTTTAAGAAGCCACTTTCCCTTCCACAGAGATAATCTATATATTCTTCTGTTAGCTTTACTTTTTCACATTTATCTTTTAAAACCATCTGGAGTTTACCTTTGTATATGGTGAATATGCTATAAAGACCCAGTTTCATTTTTCTCTTCTATTATGGTTATTAGAATACATTTTTTGTTGTTAATAAATTATGCTAAAATATTGATTGGAATTATATAGAATTTATAGATTAATTTTGGGAGAACTGACATCTTTATAATGTTAAATTGTCCCATCCGTGAGCCTTGGAATATTTCTCCATATTTTTTGAGTTTTGGTTTAGATACTTTCAAGTCATCAGACCAGCTAGGTGTAAAAATGGATCTGATATAAAACAGTTGACTTGGTTGATATGATCAAATTTGTCAAGTAATAGGAAAAAAAAAAACCCCTAAAGCTACAGTGATTAATTCTGTAGGTTAATTATATAGATTTGAAATCGTCACATTAGCCCTTTTAAGATGTACTTTTTATAGTTTATTTTAATGTATTTTCCTTTAAACTATAATATATCTCTAAAAACTAAATTTTAACTGGTTTATATGTCAACAATGTTTTTTTTTCCTACTTTTTGTTTTATCACTGAAACATGAACAACTTTTGTGAAAAGGTTACTATTTAGTTGACTACTAATAGGATTTTTAATTTTAGGTTATATTCTGTAGGGTAGCTTTATATTTTTAGAAGTAATCTTTAGGTTAGCATTGGGTTCTGGTAGCATTGAAGCAAAAATCAATAGTATTTAAATTTAAATAGGCTTAGTCTTGTCAGCTCTTACTTAAAAACCTAAACTCTCTTTTGGTAAACACAGTACTAAAGAGCAATTAGGAAGAAGGGGTTTTGAAGAAGAATTGTTTTCATATTTGAATGTGATGAAATCCTCTATGTCGGTGCCTTGCAGGCAGAGACCAGAAGGAACACACTGGTAGTAAGGAAGTTGGCTTAACTACTCCTTGCACTGAAGGAATCTCATTATATGCCCTGTCATTGGATTTGGATTTTGGTTGGGTGATTTGGGAAAGGGTCTCAGGAAACAGGGGAGTCCTCTAGATCGGATGCTGGGACAATTCTATCTATGCCTGGTTAAAGAAGTATTCGTTTAGCAAGAGAGGGGGTTGTTTGGTATTTTGTGGGTTGTACAGTGCCCTTTTTCTTTTTTGTGTTTAGTAAAATTATGAAGTGATCTTGCTTGGTATCATTTACCATGGTCTCAAAGTAACCTTGTCTCCAGCTGTTTTCCTGTTGTATATGTACAACGGAAGAACAGAATGGCCTGTTGGTGAGTGTCAGATGAGTTCAGGACATCAAAGTCTACCCTTTCTTTCCTCTCTCCCCTACTCCCTCTTTCATCCATAAGCAATTAAAATTGTTTAAAAAATACGTACTTAATTTGGGAATTTTCTTCTTTTTGTAGTTACCTAGGGCAATGACTTAATCATAAATACGTGAGTGATTTCTGTTTGGACAAAAGAAACTTAGTAACATGCTGTGGCTTTGCCACAGATAACTTTACTGATGATTTTTAATTTATAAGTTGTAGTCTTACTTTGAAATAACCATCTCCTCTGCTGCCTTTCCCTGCGGAAGCCATCTTAGATTCTTTGCTCTTACTTTTCCCCCTACCTGGAATCGCTGGTCTTTGCAAGACTGCTTCCTTATCCTCAGTTTTTAGAGATAACACCCATTTCCCTATTTCTAAGATATCCCTGTTTAAATTAGCCTCATTCCCTCCATCTTACTTTGTTTTATATTGTTTGTAACACTTATCACCTGAAGTTAATTCATTTCTTCTATTGTGTGGTCCTCCCATCCCCACTCCACTCCCCACTTCAAACATAAGCTGCGAGTGGGTGAGAACTTGTATGTATGTACAGTTGTGCCAGCCCCCGATAATGCTTCTGGCACAAAATAGGTGCTTAATAAACAAATACATTTATTAATTAATAAATGAACCACTAACCAAATGAGTAAATGTATATTCTAGACATAATTATGTATTTGTTGACTATTAACTATTAATTGGGCTATAAGTACTTGAAAAAATGTCAATCAGTTTCTCTGGAAATATGCCTTAATATTCAAACTAATTTCTTGCTATAATTTTTTTTCATCATCTGTGTTCAAAGACTACGGGTAAGATGGGATAGCATTATAATGATGTTTTCCTGGTGCTTAAATTACCAGTTGGATGCATTGGCTATTAGAAGTTTCCATTGAGCCATACTTTGTTATGTTGGTGGTGGGATGGGGGGGTTGGATATAAAATACATATGGTGTTTTGCCTATTAAATTTAAAGATAATCATAATTTATTTTACTATATGTTTTTCATACTTTTTATTTTTTTAACTTTTATCTTTCAAAAAGATAAGGATTCAATTTTCTATGGACTCATAGTGCCAAGGCCTATTCGTAGCGTGTGAATGTTGGTTTGCAGTGAAAGATGAAACTTAGTGTGAAAATATTTATTGAGTATTTGCCACGTGGCAGGCACCATCTTAAACACCCTACGTATACAAGCTCATTTAATCCTTGTCAACAAACCCAGGAGATATTATTCTCCCCCATATTACAGATGAGTAAACAAAGGCACAGAGTGTTAAATTACAGGCCACATAAGCAAATTTGGGATCGAAAGAGGCTACATATTTTTATGCATTAAAAAGTGATGTCTCAAAACCCCTTTCATTCTTCATATACAGCTATTAATTACCCAAATAAATAGATCTTGGCACAAATGAGCCTTCTCATCCTCATCTTCTAGTTGGGAGGGACTCTGATTTCAGGACCCGACACCCCATCTCCTTATGGGAAAGAAAGAAGACAAGAGAAGCACCCAAGTTTGAGGGATAGGTCTGTTTGAGAGCCATGCTGTGTGGGCAGCTGTTAATGGAGTGTCTTCTAATATTGAGAAATCATGATTATTTGGAGTGAAACGTAAAGGGTGTACAGAAAATGTCAATTTTTAAGTGTGACTGTGTGTGAAAACACTGTTACTGATTTTACCATGTATGAATTTATTAACAGGAAGGGTATAAAAGAACATTATATGTGAATAAACCATATATACTTCACTGTTTTAAGAAGCATAGTGTTTACTGATACATTCTGATGACTATTAAGCCTTTTTATAGCTTTGATATACTTAGTTATCTTCTTTTTTATTCCCAGTTCTTCTATGTCATTTATCAGTATTTTTGTATTTGAATGAAGTCTTTATTTTAAGATGATTTCTTACAGTTTCTGGTTTAGTAAGTATACAATAATTTCAGTCCACGAAGACCCCTACCAAGATTTGAAAGAGCTTCAAGTCTTTGTAGGTGATCTTAAGATAACATAGTTCTTGGCCTTATGATGAACTGTATGTGTATATCAGCTTTGAGACATAGTTTTGTTTTAGGCTTTCATTGTATTTAATCCCCTAGTTTGATGAAATGTTGGAGTACAAAGGAAATAAATTTGCTTTCTTAAAAATGTTTTATGAGAGTTTTTTCTCTCATTGTGGTACTTCCTGACGGCCTGATATTATGTCATATGTAATTGGAATGACACTCAGCCTGAATACTTCTTTCTCTTTTTGGCAGCATGGGGTAACCTTGGAAATGTTCTCAAGAGTCAGAGCAAAATTTCTGAAGCTGAAAGCGCCTATAGAAATGCTTTGTATTACCGAAGCAACATGGCTGACATGCTTTATAATTTGTGAGTATGCGTTGCTTTCTCTGGTTTGGTTCATCTTTGAAACATGTGGCGAGAGGGGCTATTGATTTAACTGCTGGAAATGGAGATGATGGTAGCTGATATTCTGAAATAGTCTTTTCATGAATCATGCCTCTGAGATCAGTAAATAGATGGTATATGTGATCTCTGTTTTGGGCCACATCATTGATATTCATGTGTATTGATATAATATGGCTAGGTTTTTTTTTTTGAAGTACTATGCCATATAACATAAAAATTGGTTTAAATGCTTTTAGCTTTTTGTTTTAAAAAGTTCACATCATTAGTACTTGGTTGTGCTCATAAAATAAGGCTGCTATGTATGATACTCTATGTAATTGATATCTTGATTTTTAATAATAGATTTTATCCTCTGTTAAAGAATTGCTGGTGTCAAAGTATATATAGAACATGTACTAAACCTGGGGAGTTATCAAATAAGATAATGTTTTTCTTTTATTTTTCCACCCCCTCCTTCAATGGTAGTGACAATTAGGTTGGGATAATGGGATAATTTAGAATGTCTGTGTATGTTGGGTTAGAAAAATCCCTGGGGAAAAATCTGTTCTGTTATTTGAATGGAAAGCCCCAGGGGGTGCAGTTAGATGTGAGTGGATAAATGCAAATTAAACTGAAATCCTTTTTCTGCTCTTGTATTTATGACACTCTTTTATTTATTAGTAATAGAAACTTAGTCTAAACTTGCTTGAACACAAAAGAGAATTTATTAGCCTCCATAACTGAAAATCCCTGGGGTTGACTAGATGAAAGCACAATTAGATCCAGGTGTTTTATTATGTTTCGTGTATTTGTCTCCATTTTGTGTCTTTGGTTTCTTTTGGGTTCACTCCTTTCTCTGTGGGACTCTAAGTTAATGAAATGACTCATGCACCTTTATGCATATAGACTCAGTCTCTGAAGGACTTGTCTTGGTGTCTCTATTAATCCTGGAAAAAGATCTCTGACTGACCTTTCTGGGATCATGGATCGATTCTTAAATGAAACTTTGGGCCGTGTGTCCGGGGCTGTAAGAGCCCTCCATTGACAGTGCCTCTGGGGTTGGAATAGAAAGGAGGAGGACCAGTTCCCTGTAGGAAGGGACCAGGCATATAAGATGTCTACTGCTTGTGTCTAATGGCTGCTATGTAATATTGACAATATTAAACTAATTTGTCAGCTTCGTTTTTTTTTTTTTTTTTTTTTTTTTTTTTTTTTTTTTGCGGTACGCGGGCCTCTCACTGTTGTGGCCTCTCCCGTTGCGGAGCACAGGCTCCGGACGCGCAGGGTCAGCGGCCATGGCTCACGGGCCCAGCCGCTCCGCGCCATGTGGGATCTTCCCGGACAGGGGCACGAACCCGTGTCCCCTGCATCGGCAGGCGGACTCTCAGCCCTGCGCCACCAGGGAAGCCCCTGTCAGCTTCATTTTTAATGTGCCTTTGTGTTCTGGTTATCTCTAATCTTTTGTACTGGGTAAATCTAAAAGTACAGATGTAAAAAAATTTTTTTAAAAAACCACCAAAATATCTAGATTTTTAAGGGAAAGCAGACAAGATGAGCTCAGTTTAACTTCCTGTTTGTTCATTTACCTTTTCTTTAACTTCCTAGACTTTAACCCTGGGGTCTCAGTCTCCTGGCCTATAGTCTGAATTAGGTCAGCATGTGTTTTGTGTTGACCTGCACAGTGTTCAATTTTCTCTTTTTTACCTGGGATGCCTTCAGGTGGAGCACTCCCTCTCCAGTTTACACACCCCTGATAATGGGATGTGTTTCATACTTCATCATTTTCCCCGGTCTGCTGTGTTTCATACTTCGTCATTTTCCCCGAAGTAATTTGAGATTGCATCTTTTTCTTTATTTGAATGGATATATCTAGATACAACTACAAAGGCTTTCCCCCCATGTCTTCTTCATCTAAATAATGTGATGTTCCTATATTATTGATTAGTATTGATTATTGAATACTATTTTTATTTCATGAAAAAGAACCTTATCAGTTTGACAAATTTACACAAACATTCTTTTTCTTTTTCTTTTTTTTTTTTGCCTCTGAAAGTAATGTTGTCAAAGGGAACTCTTGCCTTGCAATATGGGATGCCAGTTTGCTTCTGGTGCCCATTCTTCATACATTGTCAGGGGAGAAAGTAGCTGAACAACCAGCATCTCTTCTTTGAACTTGTTTTTCTCTCTCTCATCTATAGCCACTGGTTGAAAAGTTACCTACCTTCTGGTGTTACTTGTTGGGCAAGGGTTGAAAGAAAAAGGAAATGTGTCCAACCAGCCTTATTCTTTGCTGAGAAGAGAAATTTATTCAATTAGATGAATATACTTTACATGTAATTTAAAAGCTGCATCTTATAACTTACTCTGTGGATGCATATGTAAACTGTGAAAGCATATAGATACATCTCCCTAAACCCTAATGAAAAATTCTTGCTGAAGAAGCGGTTATTAACAAGATTTGGTTTCTTCCCCCCATTAGTAGGAAAAGGGATATGGCATAATGCCATTTATAGTTTCAAAATCATTTTACTACTGTGACAGGTTTTTTTAACTAAACTGTTGGCTCAAGTGGAGAGGCCTAAATTCCACAAGAAATGTCGGCAATAATTTTGAAGGATTACATAACCCATGTGGTTGACAGAATTCTGATACATAAATAATTATGTTTCAAAATAGGTGAGTTATTCAATGATTTTTTTTTTTTTTTTTTTTTGCGGTACGCGGGCCTCTCACTGTTGTGGCCTCTCCCGTTGCGGAGCACAGGCTCCGGACGCGCAGGCTCAGCGGCCATGGCTCACGGGCCCAGCCGCTCCGCGGCCTGTGGGATCTTCCCGGACCGGGGCACGAACCCGCGTCCCCTGCATCGGCAGGCGGACTCTCAACCACTGCGCCACCAGGGAAGCCACAATTCTACTCTTAATAGCAATAGATGTAGTACATTTATTGCATAACCTTATATTTAACCTTTTATTCATATTATCAAATTTATTAAAATTCAGTAGTTCCCACAAGTAATTTTAAGACCAGGTTTGACAGATCTGCCTTATGATGTTGGTTTCTCTTTTCAGGTATAATAAATTTTCAGGGACAAAGCAGATGGACCACCACTCAGTGATTTACACTGTCAGATCTTATAAATACGTAGTCGACTTTCAACCTTTTAACTGCACCACCCACTGCCATTTGAAATACAATTGATTTCTCGTCTGAAAAATGCTCTGTTCTTTCACTGTTATAGATTTGTCCCAGTCAGTCTGTTCCAATTGCCACCTAAACAGGGAATTCAATAGAGCATTGAATATTTCATTAGGCATTAGATTTCAGAATGCAGATGATAAATGTAATGTGGTTTAATCAATTCTTGATTATCTTACATAACAGATGGGATTATTTCTGTGGATAATAGAGATTTTGCCATCATAAGTTGTCATTTTTGTTCTGTGAGCATCTAAGGAATCATCCAATCTGAGAAGCTAGGAAAGGAGCAATACAATAAACTAATAAATGTAAGGGAAGTAAAAAGAAAATGTTAATGAAGTAGAATATGGAGAAATAATGGGAAGTAATGAATAAATGTAAGAGCTTTTTCTTTAAAAGATCAACAATATATGGCAAAAGTAATGGACAAAATAGAAAATCTCAAATATACAATACAGTACTGAGAATGAGAAAGGGCCTGCATCCAGATGTATGGAAGCTTAAAATAACAAAATGTTAGTTATGTATATGAAAGTCTTAGTAATATGAATACTTTTCTGGAAAAATATAAATGATTAACATTAGCCCAAGAAGAAGTTGGCATTCTGAATCAAAAACCTTGGAAAAATTTGAAAACCATATTAAAGAATTTTCTCTCCAAGGAACCAAGTTAAGGCATTTCACAAGTAAGTTCTATCAAGTCATTAATCAAACGGTATTTCTTGCATTAGTTACACTTCTCACTTATTTTTGTGAAGCTAAATAAAACTGACAGCAAAAGGTCTGATGATATTTAAAACCAAAACACAAAAGAATAACGACAACAACAAAACTCAAAAAACAAAACAAAAAGCAAACAAGCAAGAACAAATAACAGAACCGAAACAGGCCAATAGACTTATGAATATAAACGTAGACATATCTTAAAATTAATATAGTGGATGCAGCAGCATATTAAAGATTAAAACACTACTATCAGATGAGATTTATTCTAAGTTTTATAGTGGGGTATTCAATACCACAATTCAATTGCTATACTCTTTCAATTTAAAAAGTCAGAAGAGGAAAAAAATTATCTTTTCTAGAAGTGCCAGGAAGGCTTTCGATCAACATCTGCCTCAGAGAACAAGACATAAATAAACTAGGAATAAATAAATACTTCTACAACATAAAGATTATCTGTCTAAAGTTATAGAAATACCATATTTGATATTGAAGTACTATGGTCATTGCCATTCATATTCAGCTTCATGAAGTAGTGGCAGTTCCTTATTGGTCATTATATCTCTCCATATCCACAGGAGTTCTGACTATATTTGTTGCTTTTATAAATGAATTATGAAATTCATATCAGAGCAGAGGAGATTCCATTTGTCACTATAAGTGGTAAGATTAGTAATGGGTATTAGCCACATTCTTTGAATTGTGTAAGTATATGTTGATCATTGTCATTAAACAATTCTGGGTTATGACAGCCTTCTTGAATGAGGTGTCTAGAGTTGTTATCTTGAAGTTTCAGAAACAAAGACATTTATGTTAGCGTTAGTTTGTGTATTAGTTTCCGTAACAAAGTACTGCAAATTAGGTGGTTTAAAATAATAGAAATTTATTATGGCACAGTTCCGGAGGCTAGCAGTTCACAGTGAAGGTGTCCACAGGGCAAGCTCCCTCTGAAAGCTTTAGGGGAATCCTTCCTTGCCTCTTTCCTGTGGTTTGCTGCCATTCTTTGGAGTTCCTTGGCTTGCAGCTAGCTGCATGACCCCAGTCTCTGCCTTTGTCATCACATGACAATCTCCCTGTGTAACTTTGCCTTCACATCCTCTTATCTGGATACCAGTCATATTAGATTAGGGGCCCACCCTTGTTATCACATTACATCTGCAGTGATCCTTTTTCCAAGAAAGGACATATTCTAAGGTATGGGGGTTACAACTTCAACATACCTTTTTTGGGAGAGACATAATTCAACCAATAGCTGCCTATTGGGAGCTTCATTTTAAGAGGCAGAGTGACACATAGTGGTACCATTCTATCTATCCACAGTACCAAGCACAATGTCAAACACATGAGTTTTTAACGGGGGGTGAGGATTGAGGAAGCTAAAAATCTGCATAGAATTTCAACAAGTTTATATATCTCATGATGCCGAGAACTCTGTCTTCAAAGGAAGTAATATAGGAGGATAGAGCAGTGAGGGAATGTGGGGTGCAGAGTTGTCACCATAGATCCAGTTCTAATGAGAGATTTTTTTGTTTGTTCAGGACCAGCTTTTGAGGACCCTTGAGAGGTTAGAAGGATCAGAGATTACAGGATGGAAGTGGTGGGACTATCTGATAATGGGGTGGAGCCATTCCTTGAATCCCCGTTGAAAACAAGGCATGAGAAGCCTGTGGAAGTGAGGTCTGTAGAAATGAGGGGGAAAGTAACCCTTGGCCAAAAGGCTAGAGTTCAGGGCAGGGTTTCCTGCCAGGTTCCATGGATGTGTGTATGTATGTGTATAAAGGATGGAGGGAGGTGTTCAAAGGATACCAGGTAAGCAGGCTGGTCTCCCAAAATAGACAATTCAGGAGAGGCTATCAAACAGGAGGGCCAGGAGGTGCTTGCCATGTCTGATATCAAGTAAATGGGACTGAGAGATTTTGGTGAAATTCCATTGGCTTGGGGTCACCAGAGATCTGGATACACAACTCATCTTTAGTGATTCCTGGAAGGAGGTGAGACAGCTTGCAGGTACCTACCTACCTGTTCACATGGCAAGAGCAAAGTCTAACACTTACTGCATACTTTCATTTTGTTTTAATTGATCATTTTTACCACTTAATAGAATCTTGTTGAAAACATTGAAGCAGTACTGAAGAATAAGCAATAAAGCATAAAAATTATTATTGCATTCCTTACACATCTTTTCCCCTCCTCTAGTATATTTTCACTTTTTTCATAAGCATTTCTATATGTAGTTACAACATGTAGTTATACAAGCATCCTTTTAACTTTTTCCCCTGTGTATGGAATCACCAGTGATTTTTTTACTTCTGGATGTATATACAAATGTGTCATAATTTTCATGACCGTCTCTGCTTTCATTAACATTACATTGTTTCAATTGGGGCTGTTAGACAGACAGCATTAATAAACGTCCAATGGAATGGTTTTAAAACTATGTTGCTTCAAAACCGTGTTTCCGTAATTACCAGTGGAGTTTATTTTGTTTATTAGCTCTTTGTAATTTTCCTGGGAATTAATTGTTCAGGTTTCTTGCCTGGTTCTTTATTGAGAAGTTTTTCTTGTTGATTTGTGGGGTTTAAGGTGAAAATGGGTCCCTCCGCCGCACTTACATGTATAACACAAACATCTTTTCTGCAGGTATTTTCTCCTAGTTTTTGCTTGTATTTTTACTTGTCTTATGATAATCGTTATTGTATATAACTTGAATCTCTCTCTCTATATATATAAAAAAAAATCCACAGAACCTTTCCTTTAAAACCTCTGTAATTTTGTGTCTCTATGAAAACCCTTCATAGGCTAATATTTTCTAAAGTTATTGTCCATTTTTTGAATAGTTTTAGAATTATTTTTGGTTTTTTTCTTTAGGTACTTAGTCCACCCTGGATATATTATTTTTTGTATTAAGGTATTTTTTTTTCCAAAATGAAAACCAATGTCCCCATAATAATTTATTGAATGCTTCACACCTAGGCCAAGTTTGTATATAACCCTGGAGTCATTGTCATGGGCTTTATTTTGGTCTTTCGGTAACCCACACCGAGAACAATTTGTTTTATTTACTGTAACTTCTACTATATTTTATATTTTAAGGCAAGTTTCCCATTCTTCTTATTTATTTTCAAGCAATTCTTGATTATTCCTCTGTGTTTTGTCTTTAATATGAACATGATCATAGCCTTGTTAAATTGCATTATAAGTCTGGAGTTTTAGTTGGTTTTCCAGTGACTATATGTTCAAGTGAGGTAAACTGACGTGGTTATACTCTCCAAGTTTCCCTTCTAGATATGTGTATTTTTACATTTATTTCAATTTTTAAATTTCCCATATTGAAAATACTGTATTTTGGTTCAAAAAGGCCTCACATATTTGAGGTTGATTTATTCTTTTCTTTTTTTAACATCTTTATTGGAGTATAATTGCTTTACAGTGTTCTGTTAGTTTCTGCTGTATAACAAAGTGAATCAGGTATATGCATATGTATATCCCCATATCCCCTCCCTCTTGCATCTCCCTCCCACCCTCCTTATCCCACTCCTCTAGGTGGTCTCAAAGCACTGAGCTGATCTCCCTGTGCTATGCAGCTGCTTCCCACTAGCCATCTATTTTACATTTGGTAGTATATATAAGTCCATGCCACTCTCTCACTTCGTCCCAGCTTACCCTTCCCTCACCCCATGTCCTTAAGTCCATTCTTAACGTCTGTCTCTTTATTCCTGTCCTGCCCTTAGGTTCAGCAGAACCACTTAAAATTTTTTTTTTCAGATTCCATATATATGTGTTAGCATACAGTATTTGTTTTTCTCTTTCTGACTTACTTCACTCTGTATGACGGACTCTAGGTCCATCCACCTCACTACAAATAACTCAATTTCGTTTCTTTTTATGGCTGAGTAATATTCCATTGTATATATGTGCCACATCTTCTTTATCCATTCATCTATCGATGGACACTTAGGTTGCTTCCAAGTCCTGGCTATTGTAAATAGTGCTGCAGTAAACATTGTGGTACATGACTCTTTTTAAACTATGGTTTTCTGAGGGTATATGGCCAGTAGTGGGATTGCTGGGTCGTATGTTACTTCTACGTTTAGTTTTTTAAGAAACCTCCATACTGTTCTCCGTAGTGGCTGTATCAATTTACATTCGCACCAACAGTGCAAGGGGGTTGCCTTTTGTCTACACCCTCTCCAGCATTTACTGTTTGTAGATTTTTTTGATGATGCCATTTCTGAATGGTGTGAAGTAATAACTCATTGTAGTTTTGATTCCATTTCTCTAATGATTAGTGATGTTAAGCATCTTTTCATGTATTTGTTGGCAATGTGTGTATCTTCTTTGGAGAAATGTCTATTTAGGTCTTCTGCCCAGTTTTGTATTAGGGTTGTTTGTTTTTATGATATTGAGCTGCATGAGCTGCTTGTATATTTTGGAGATTAATCCTTTGTCAGTTGCTTTATTTGCAAATATTTTCTCCCATTGTCTCTTCATCTTTTTTATGGTTTCCTTTGCTGTGCAAAAGCTTTTAAGTTTCATTAGGTCCCATTTGTTTATTTTTATTTCCATTTCTGTAGAGGTGGGTCAAAAAAGATTTTGCTGTGATTTATGTCATAGAGTATTCTGCCTATGTTTTCCTCTGAGAGTTTTACAGTGTCTGGCCTTATATTTAGGTCGTTAATCCATTTTGAGTTTATTTTTATATATGGTGTTAGGGAGTGTTCTAATTTCATTCTTCTACATGTAGCTGTCCAGTTTTCTCAGCACCATTTATTAAAGAGGCTATCTTTTCTCCACTGTATTCTCTTGCCTCCTTTATCAAAGATAAGGTGACCATTTGTGTGTGGGTTTATCTCTGGGCTTTCTATCCTGTTGCATTGATCTATATTTCTGTTTTTGTGCCAGTACCATACTGTCTTGATTACTGTAGCTTTGTAGTATAGTCTGAAGCCAGGAAGCCTGATTCCTCCAGCTCCGTTTTTCGTTCTCAAGATTGCTTTGGCTATTCGGGGTCTTTTGTGTTTCCATACAAATTGTGAAATTTCTTGTTCTAGTTCTGTGAAAAATGCCAGTGGTAGTTTGATAGGGATTGCATTGACTCTGTAGATTCCTTTGGGTAGTAGAGTCATTTTCACAATGTTGATTCTTCCAATCCAAGAACATGGTATATCTCTCCATCTGTTCGTATCATCTTTAATTTCTTTCATCAGTGTCTTATAATTTTCTGCATACAGGTCTTTTGTCTCCTTAGGTAGGTTTATTCCTAGATATTTTATTCTTTTTGTTGCAATGGTAAATGGGAGTGTTTTCTTGATTTCACTTTCAGATTTTTCATCATTAGTGTATAGGAATGCCAGAGATTTCTGTGCATTAATTTTGTATCCTGCTACTTTACCAAATTCATTGATTAGCTCTAGTAGTTTTCTGGTAGCATCGTTAGGATTCTCTATGTAGAGTATCATGTCATCTGCAAAGAGCGACAGCTTTACTTCTTCTTTTCCGATTTGGATTCCTTTTATTTCCTTTTCTTCTCTGATTGCTGTGGCTAAAACTTCCAAAACTATGTTGAATAAGAGTGGTGAGAGTGGGCAACCTTGTCTTGTTCCTGATCTTAGTGGAAATGCTTTCAGTTTTTCACCATTGAGGATGATGTTGGCTATGGGTTTGTCATATATGGCCTTTATTATGTTGAGGAAAGTTCCCTCTATGCCTACGTTCTGCAGGGTTTTTATCATAAATGGGTGTTGAATTTTGTCAAAAGCTTGCTCTGCATCTATTGAGATGATCATATGGTTTTTCTCCTTCAATTTGTTAATATGGTATATCACGTTGATTGATTTGCATATATTGAAGAATCCTTGCATTCCTGGAATAAACCCCACTTGATCATGGTGTATGATCCGTTTAATGTGCTGTTGGATTCTGTTTGTTGAGGATTTTTGCATCTATGTTCATCAGTGATATTGGCCTGTAGTTTTCTTTCTTTGTGACATCCTTGTCTGGTTTTGGTATCAGGGTGATGGTGGCCTCATAGAATGAGTTGGGGAGTGTTCCTCCCTCTGCTATATTTTGGAAGAGTTTGAGAAGGATAGGTGATAGCTCTTCTCTAAATGTTTGATAGAATTCGCCTGTGAAGCCATCTGGTCCTGGGCTTTTGCTTGTTGGAAGATTTTTAATCACAGTTTCAATTTCAGTGCTTGTGATTGGTCTGTTCATATTTTCTATTTCTTCCTGATTCAGTCTTGGCAGGTTGTGCCTTTCTAAGAATTTGTCCATTTCTTCCAGGTTGTCCATTTTATTGGCATAGAGTTGCTTGTAGTAATCTCTCATGATCTTTTTTATTTCTGCAGTGTCAGTTGTTACTTCTCCTTTTACATTTCTAATTCTATTGATTTGAGTCTTCTCCCTTTTTTTCTTGATGAGTCTGGCTAATGGTTTATCAATTTTGTTTATCCTTTCAAAGAACCAGCTTTTAGTTTTATTGATCTTTGCTATCGTTTCCTTCATTTCTTTTTCATTTATTTCTGATCTGATTTTTATGATTTCTTTCCTTCTGCTAACTTTGGGGTTTTTTTGTTCTTCTTTCTCTAATTGCTTTAGGTGCAAGGTTAGGTTGTTTATTCGAGATGTTTCCTGTTTCTTAAGGTAGGATTGTATTGCTATAAACTTCACTCTTAGAACTGCTTTTACTGCATCCCATAGATTTTGAGTCGTCGTGTCTCCATTGTCATTTGTTTCTAGGTATTTTTTGATTTCCTCTTTGATTTCTTCAGTGATCACTTCGTTATTAAGTAGTGTATTGTTTAACCTCCATGTGTTTGTATTTTTTACAGATCTTTTCCTGTAATTGATATCTAGTCTCATAGCGTTGTGGTCGGAAAAGATACTTGATACAATTTCAATTTTCTTAAATTTACCAAGGCTTGATTTGTGACCCAAGATATGATCTATCCTGGAGAATGTTCCATGAGCACTTGAGAAAAATGTGTATTCTGTTGGTTTTGGATGGAATGTCCTACAAATATCAATTAAGTCCATCTCATTTAATGTATCATTTAAAGCTTGTGTTTCCTTATTTATTTTCATTTTGGATGATCTGTCCATTGGTGAAAGTGGGGTGTTAAAGTCCCCTACTATGAATGTGTTACTGTCGATTTCCCCTTTTATGGCTGTCAGTATTTGCCTTATGTATTGAGGTGCTCCTATGTTGGGTGCATAAATATTTACAATTGTTATATCTTCTTCTTGGATCGATCCCTTGATCATTATGTAGTGTCCTTCTTTGTCTCTTCTAATAGTCTTCGTTTTAAAGTCTATTTTGTCTGATATGAGAATTGCTACTCCAGCTTTCTTTTGGTTTCCATTTGCATGAAATACCTTTTTCCATCCCCTTACTTTCAGTCTGTATGTGTCTCTAGGTCTGAAGTGGGTCTCTTGTAGACAGCAAATATATGGGTCTTGTTTTTGTATCCATTCAGCCAATCTGTGTCTTTTGGTGGGAGCATTTAGTCCATTTACATTTAAGGTAATTATCGATATGTGTGTTCCCATTCCCATTTTCTTAATTGTTTTGGGTTCGTTATTGTAGGTCTTTTCCTTCTTTTGTGTTTCTTGCCTAGAGAAGTTCCTTTAGCAGTTGTTGTAGAGCTGGTTAGGTGGTGCTGAACTCTCTCAGCTTTTGCTTGTCTGTAAAGGTTTTAATTTCTCCATCAAATCTGAATGAGATCCTTGCTGGGTAGAGTAATCTTGGTTGCAGGTTTTTCTCCTTCATCACTTTCAATATGTCCTGCCACTCCCTTCTGGCTTGCAGAGTTTCTGCTGAAAGATCAGCTGTTAACCTTATGGGGATTCCCTTGTGTGTTATTTGTTGTTTTTCCCTTGCTGCTTTTAATATGTTTTCTTTGTATTTAATTTCTGACAGTTTGATTAATATGTGTCTTGGCGTATTTCTCCTTGGATTTATCCTGTATGGGACTCTCTGTGCTTCCTGGACTTGATTAACTATTTCCTTTCCCATATTAGGGAAGTTTTCAACTATAATCTCTTCAAATATTTTCTCAGTCCCTTTCTTTTTCCCTTCTTCTTCTGGAACCCCTATAATTCGAATGTTGGTGCGTTTAATGTTGTCCCAGAGGTCTCTGAGACTGTCCTCAGTTCTTTTCATTCTTTTTTCTTTATTCTGCTCTGCAGTAGTTATTTCCACTATTTTATCTTCCAGGTCACTTATCCGTTCTTCTGCCTCAGTTATTCTGCTATTGATCCCATCTAGAGTATTTTTCATTTCATTTATTGTGTTGTTCATCATTGTTTGTTTCATCTTTAGTTCTTCTAGGTCCTTGTTAACTGATTCTTGCATTTTGTCTATTCTATTTCCAAGATTTTGGATCATCTTTACTATCATTATTCTGAATTCTTTTTCAGGTAGACTGCCTATTTCCTCTTCATTTGTTAGGTCTGGTGGGTTTTTATATTGCTCCTTCATCTGCTGTGTGTTTTTCTGTCTTTTCATTTTGTTTAGCTTACTGTGTTTGGGGTCTCGTTTTCACAGGCTGCAGGTTCGTAGTTTCTGTTGTTTTTTGTGTCTGTCCCCAGTGGCTAAGGTTGGTTCAGTGGGTTGTGTAGGCTTCCTGGTGGAGGGTACTAGTGCCTGTGTTCTGGTGGATGAGGCTGGATCTTGTCTTTCTGGTGGGCGGGTCCACGTCTGGTGGTGTGTTTTGGGGTGTCTGTAGACTTATTATGATTTTGGGCAGCCTCTCTGCTAATGGGTGGGGTTGTGTTCCTGTCTTGCTAGTTGTTTGGCATAGGATGTCCAGCACCGTAGCTTGCTGGTCGTTGAGTGAAGCTGGGTGCTGGCGTTGAGATGGAGATCTCTGGGAGATTTTTGCAATTTGATATTATGTGGAGCTGGGAGGTCTCTTGTGGACCAGTGTCCTGAAGTTGGCTCTCCCACCTCAGAGGCACAGCACTAACTCCTGGCTGCAGCACCAAGAGCCTTTCATCCACACTGCTCCTTAATTTAGGATGATTTGTTGTCTATTCATGTATTCCACAGATGCAGGGTACATCAAGTTGATTGTGGAGCTTTAATCCGCTGCTTCTGAGGCTGCTGGGAGAGATTTCCCTTTCTCTTCTTTGCTCTCACAGCTCCCAGGGGCTCAGCTTTGGATTTGGCCCCGCCTGTGCGTGTAGGTTGCCGGAGGGCGTCTGTTCTTTGCTCAGACAGGACGGGGTTAAAGCAGCCGCTGATTCGGAGGCTCTGGCTCACTCAGGCCGGGGGGGGGGGGGGGGGGGGGTGGGGGGGTGGGGGGGGGTGGGTAGGGAGGGTCACGGAGTGCTGGGCGGGCCTGCGGCGGCAGAGGCCGGCGTGACGTTGCTAGCCTGAGGCGCGCCGTGCGTTCTCCCGGGGGAGTTGTCCCTGGATCCCGGGACCCTGGCAGTGGCGGGCTGCACAGGCTCCCCGGAAGGGGGTGTGGATAGTGACCTGTGTTCGCACACAGGCTTCTTGGTGGCGGCAACAGCCGCCTTAGCGTCTCATGTCTGTCTCTGGGCTCCGCACTTTTAGCCGCGGCTCGCGCCCGTCTCTGGAGCTCTCTTAAGCAGCGTTCTTAATCCCCTCTCCTCGTGCACCAGGAAACAAAGAGGGAAGAAAATGTCTCTTGCCTCTTCGGCAGCTCCAGACTTTTCCCCGGACTCCCTGCCGGCTAGCCGCGGTGCACTAACGCCCTGTAGGCTGTGTTCACGCAGCCAACCCCAGTCCTCTCCGGGCGCTCTGACAGAAGCCGGAGCCTGAGCTCCCAGCCCCGCCCGCCCCGTTGGGCGAGCAGACAAGCCTCTCGGCTGGTGAGTGCCGGTCGGCCCCGATCCTCTGCGCTGGAATCTGTCCGCTTTGCCCTCCGCACCCCTGTTGCTGTGCTCTCCTCCGCGGCTCCGAAGCTCCCCCACTCCGCCACCCGCAGTCTCCGCCCGCGAAGGGGCTTCCTAGTGTGTGGACACTTTTCCTCCTTCACAGCTCCCTCCCGCTGGTGCAGGACCCGTCCCTATCCTTTTGTCTCTGTCTATTTTTTTTCTTTTGCCCTAACCAGGTACGTGGGGGGTTCCTTGCCTTTTTGGAGGTCTGAGGTCTTCTGCCAGCGTTCAGTAGGTGCTCCATAGGAGTTGTCCCACGCGTAGATGTATTTCTGGTGTATCTGTGGGGAGGAAGGTGATCTCCGAGTCTTACTCTTCCGCCATCTTCCCGGAAGTCCCTTGAGTATATTTTAGCATTAAATTATCCATTCTTGAGTTTTGGCCATGCTACACTATATTCAAGAAATTTGGCCAAGCCTATCAAGATGCCAAGATAGATTAAGGCAAGAGAATTAATATATGATGACCTGGACATCTGTAGGATGGTAAAGAGGAAGTCAGAAATAATTTAATTTCATAACACATCCAGGTCAGTTAAAAAAGAAAAAAATCACAAGATGAAAAAAATTTTTTATGCAGGTTTTATAGTGTAAAGCATCATACGTAATTATTAGTTCAAATTACAAATTGTAGGTAACATGAAGGCTCATTTTACAGCATTCAAATATCTAGTGAGTTTTTTGCAAGTAGTTTGAGGGAAGGAACAATCAGTTTAGGTGCATGGGGTGCTTAGTTGCCTGGGGTGATCAGTCCCAGAGCAACCTACTTATATAATAAAAACACACAGAAGAGTGACAGAGTTCCCCTGTGGTAGTAGTGTTTTCATGGGATTTCCCCCACTATACTGTCACAGGTGCTAGAAGGACTCAGTCCAGTCAAATCTGCATGAGAATCATAAGTCTGTTCGGTAAGCATATGTACCCATGTGTTAAAATTTGTTAAAATTTAAAATTTAAATTAAATTTAAATTAAAAATTTGTTAAAATCCATGTGTTTAATTTATAAGAACATCAGGCTAAAGAGTATTGGATGGATTAATTTATAATGACATTAGTCTAAGACAGCCTGATGCTATGAAACCTCTTGGCTGAAGCTCTTCCTTCCTTGGAAAGTGCTGGAATAAGTGCTGTTGGCATTTGCCTCTGTAAATCCCCATTTACAGACCTTTCTTCCAAGTCAAACCACCTCTCTTTCATGAAGACTTTTACATTTTGTACTCAGTGGTTGTGTTAATATAGTTAAACAAGTAAGCACTTCATACCTGCTAGCTTCATGGCCATTTTCTTTCCACAGTTCATTTTTTGAACACTGGTTCTCTGATTCATTGTGAGTTGATTTTACAGTCTAGCTTTCAAGGTGAAATCTGTTTTCTTGGCACTCTAAAAGCCCCAATGCTGATAACACCTATGTCAAACATCACTAATTTTCACCCATTTATGAGATGTAATGACCAATTATAAAGTTTGATTAATACTGATTATATTTTCTGAGTACATTTGTATATATGAACACATTTGTAAGTTTGTGTATTGGAAATAAGGATTCATTACTTCATTCAACAAATATTAGTGCCTTCAGAGTGACAGGTATTCTATTAGATGGTAGGAATAAGCTGACAAAGAAAGTATAGTTTCTGCCCTCAAGTAGCTTGAAGTTTGGATTTAAAAATATGTTAAGTAATATAAAGTAATATCTCTTCTAAGAGAGAGATGCTTATATTATTATGAGAAGGCAGGGACTTAACTCAGGCTGGAGAAAAAGGAAGAATAATAAAGAGAAAGACAAGAGGAATCACACTTGAAAGACAAATGAACAAGGTTGTTTAGGGGGAAAATTGTACAGTTTTGGCTACGTAAGTTTCAGATGACTCTTGGGCATCCACGAAGCAACTAGAACGTGTTTCTGCCACTCATGAGAGCATTCTGAGGTAGAGGATGTGGATTTTGGAGTAATTATCTAAGTGTGTAAATTGAAACTGACTGTCAATAATGTGTGTGTGTGTGTGTGTGTGTGTGTGTGTGTATGTAATATGTATAAGGATAAAGGAAAGAAGGACCATGGATGGAATCCTGGGAAATACGAATATTGAAGGAGCTTGGTAGAGAAAGTAGAACCATAAAGTGTGCTCAAGGAGAAGGAAAGAAGCCCAGGGTACTTTGATGCCATTGAAGCTGATGGATAGGACAGTAAGAAGGGAGAAAATGGCCAAAGATCATGTACTGTAGAGAAGTTAATTATTTCTATGAGGTTTTTGTGTCCCTGTGGGGGAAAAAAAATAGTGGCATCAATCATGGGTCTAGAAACTTGGAAATATTATTCACTTCTCCTGAATATAGTAGAGAATAACATTTTGCCATCACAAAGCTACAAGATATCCTAGAGAATAATTTTATCCTATGAAATCCATGGACACAATGACCAAAGAATTGAAATTCACACTAGGAGCTCCTTAGGGACTGGGGATGTAATTTATTTATGTCTTTATTTCTAGCACATAGTGAAGTCCTTGACACCTTCTTGGTACTAACAAGTGCTTTTGGATAGAATTGAATTAAACCACTTATTATTTCACACTCATTTCTTTTATAGCAGTGGAAACTACACATTGTGGTACTGGTGTCTAGGATTGCTTGCTGGAACTAACTGTTAAACTTTGCCCTCCCCATTGCAACCCAAAGTAAAATTGAGGGAAATCAGAATCCTTTTAGAAATTGGAGTCTGGCAAAGCGAAAGAAGGAGATTAAATCATTCCTATGCTTGTTTGTGTTATAGGTTTTCTATTACAAATGTAGTTTTAAAATGGCATTGTATGGGTCATGCTTTTCTATGTAGAAATACTCATTCAAAATTAACTGTATATAGAGAGTTAAACTATTTTCCATGTTGGAAAAACGATGAAAGGCATTTTTCTGAAATCTCATTAAAATGGCCTTTAATTTCATAGTCATTTTTATCCAGAGCACTGCAGGTAAATTTGAAGACATGTATTAGAAAGCCTATAAAAGAGGTTTATTAAGAAATTCATAATTGCATCCTGTTTTAATGCCTTTTGTTTGGATTAACTTTAAAACTGATTAAAAGTTGCTCAAATGGCCAGAAGCATTTTTGTTGTTGTTCCTAAAATTATGTTCATGTGGAAAGTGAAGGCTGATAGGCAGCAGAATTTCAAATAAATTAATTTCAGTTTTCTCAGAAGGAGGTTTTGCACTATGAAAAAAAAAAAGTGTCTTTTTTCCTCTACTCCTGAAAAAACTGAACAGATGTAAATTTGTTATTTGAGTAGTTCCTATCAGTCCTCTGCAGATTTCCAATTACTATGACTTAAGAATTATTTCCTAGATACACCAGGAAATACAGTAATATTGTCTTCCATTTAATTTATTTTTTCTATTACACAAAACGTAACTGATTTTGCCTGTGTTTTGGAGAAGTTGCTTAAAGTATAATTGAAGTTGGAGGCCATCTGGGTATTCAGATGATGGTGAATTTTAAAAATTAATATCTTGTCATCTGCTGCTTATTTTTCTCTTATATGTTATTCATATAAACATGTACTAAATTATTACTGTGGCTAAATTATATCTCATATCACTCCTTTCAATTCTTTGCTCCAAACAATTGCATGGGGCTCCCCAGATGCACTATTTAAACTGCAGCCCCTCCACTGCTCTCACACTCCTGTTCTCCTTAATTCCTTTTTTTTACATTACATTTATCACCTTCTAGTGAACTTTATAATTTCCTATTTAGCTCTGTATAATGGTATTAAAATAAATACAAATGTATAGTTTATTTTGTATATTGCTAACATGTAAGCTCCCTGAAGACAGGGTTTATATATATATGTCTCCTAAGTGCCTAGCACAGTGCTTAGCTAACAGAAACAAGCTCGATAAATATATGTTGTATGTATATTTATGTGTGCTTTCCACGATTTAGGTACATCCATTTTCCTTAAGCTCTTTGTGTGTGAAGAGTGCATCAAGGATTATTTCAGAGACTTGCCTCCCTGCTTTTTCTTTCTTCCTCTGTCCCTGTTTACCTCTGTAGAATCAGAGACCGAAGGATGCCCTTTCTCTTTACTCCTCCATTGCTTGCAATTACAGTGCCCCTAAGTTGACTTTGCCCCAGGCACCCTTGTAGTTGGAAATGACTAGATAGAGGTTGGATGAATGGCAAGAGGAAGGAGTGATCCCATCTTGCAGTTCTGATAATAAGGAGAACACTGTGAGGAAATGCTCGCCAATCATCTAGAGAAGAACAACCAGATCCAACCTGGTCAGTGTAACCACATCTCATCATCAGACTCAGGAAATGACAGGCAGACACTTTTCTTAGAGAATAGAAATTTCAGGTTAGGGGATTAATCTGAGCTGTCCTGAAGTCTAAAGGTAGTCCAATTTTGAACGCCGTTTATATTCTGTGAATAGCCTTTGGTTTTTCATTTTAATGACTGTGTGTGTGTGTGTGTGTGTGTGTGTGTGTGTGTGTGTGTGTGTAAAAAGCAAGTGGCGCTGAAAGTATTCACCCATTTTTCTCTTCATTGAGCACCTCAGTCCCCAACTTTTCATCATTCCGTTCAGATCTTCTGGCGCTCCGCCAGCTCTTTTTCCTTGTCTCCAGCCACGAATTTGCCTCTGGTTCCCACTGCTAGGACCTGTAAATGATGACTCCTGACATGAATAGATCCTTGCTCTCTTGACCCTTGAGTTGGGTGAAGGGACATCTCTTCTCAGCAGCAAAATTAAACCTGCAAGGGCAGTTTTAGGAACATTGTTATAAATGGTGTTTTCTTTCAGTTCTTCAAGTACTGCAGGATAAGCCCATGAGTGAATTGTTTCTAGGTTGTAAAATTTTTTCCAGGCCAAAAGAGATAGGCTAAGACTTTCGTTTTTGGAACTGCTCATGCCTGTTCTTAAGTTAGAAACTGCTGGTTTGACCTAACACCTATTCCTGCTGGTCTGTGAGATACATGATACCTTTTCCTCTTTCATAATTTATTGCTTCAACAGCAGACTTTTGTTAGAGCCCTGCTGTTAAGGGACAAAGAAAACACCCACTTTGTTGAACATTTATGTTTAAAGTGAGTGCATTGCACTAAATCACTGTGTGCCCATGGGAACATCTCTAACCCAAATTATAACCATATCTGTGATGGAATCAGGCCCTGATTTTTTTTGGTAATATTTTTTTGAGTGTGTTGATTCCTGTGGAATTCACAAATGTTCTTTTTTTTTTTTTTCCCCCAGTGCCTGAACAAACTAGTTTTAAGTTAGGTTTCCTTCTGTGGACTTCCACAGTGCATCAGACTGTATCATGGTACCCTGTACACAACTTTGTTACTGCTTTTTAAATTATCTCTCTTTTCTGCCAGTCATTAAAATCTCTATAATGGCACTTTCAAAATATATTTTGAATGAATGAATGAACAAACCAAGAGTCTAATTACATTGACTTTTACTGAGCAGGTCAAG
The DNA here is from genome assembly GCF_039906515.1 of Pseudorca crassidens. Taxonomy (NCBI): domain Eukaryota; kingdom Metazoa; phylum Chordata; class Mammalia; order Artiodactyla; family Delphinidae; genus Pseudorca; species Pseudorca crassidens. The sequence goes on from NC_090306.1 coordinate 70,384,028, forward strand.
CTTTGGCCTACTCCTGTATCCCAGCTTGGGGTTCCTCCACAGTGATTGTACACCATCCAACTGACAAATATCTCTCCTTCAAAAAATGACATAATTAGTCATCGATTTTGGATAGCCCCAGTAAATAGCAAAGAATAAAAGCAAGTCTGTATATAGGTTTAAAGTTCCATCACTGGTGGTCAATGCCTTTGTCTTAGGTATGCTTTAGTTCTTAATTTTGCTAGTTTCAAATCACAAAATTCTCTTAGAGAATGAGGAAATATTTGAAAGAGATTTGACTATGGTCCCAGAAAATATATATAGACCTACCTGAATAATATTTGTTTTTGTGGGGAGAAAAGGAGTGGGCAAAAGGGAAAAGTTTCATTTTTTAAAAAATTTAACTCTCACCTTTGCACCATGGAGGCAGCTTTGTGAAATATTAAGGGCATGGGTTTTGGCATTAAACAGACTTGGATTCAGATCTCCCATTTATTGGTCCTGCACTTGGTCAAGTTGCTTAATCCTTGTTCTTCATCTGCAAAATTGGGCTCTGATATCACCTAGTGTTGTAGCAAGGATTAAATAAAGTTCCTGGGAACTTGATATAATTGTATAATAAAAGCTAAAGAGTTTGTTAGCTGTTAATTTCATTCCGCTTCTAACAGCTCACAGCTCTCTTGTGTGAGGATATTGCTTACACTCACTGGTAAACATTTCCATTAAGAGAAGTAGGTCTTGAGCACAAGAATAACTCAGGGAAACCCCTTTATAAGTTGTATTAATCAGAGTCTCCAGAGAAACTGAACCGCTAGTGTGTGTGTGTGTGTGTGTGTGTGTGTGTGTGTGTGTGTGTGTATAGTAAAGAGATTTATTGTAAGTCATTGATTTATGAAATTATGAAGGTTGAAAAGTCTCATGATCTGCCCTCTGCAAGCTGGAGACCCAGGAAGGATGGTGGTGTAAATTCCAGTCTGAGTCTGTAAGCCTGACAACCAGGATTACTGAGGGCAGATCAGTGTCCCAGCTGAGACAGAGAGAAAGAAATCTTCCTATTCTCTTTTTTGTTCTATTCAGACCCTCAACAGATTGGATGATGCCCACCTACAATGGGAAAGACAATATGCTTTACTCCATCTGCTGAATACAATGCTAATCTTCCTGAAACATCCCCACAGACATACTCAGAAATAATGTTTAACTAGTGTTCTGGGTCTCCTATGATCCAATGAAATAGACACATAAAATTAACTGTCACACCAAGTATATTGGTTATGATGCATTTCTTGGTGAAGTTGACTTGGCATTGGAGGCTGTAGTTTACCCACCTTTGAAGCAAATCCAAGATGTTTATATATTGGGATGGGTATGTATAAATACAGAAAGAGAGAAGAGAAATTTGTTTATACAGAAAATGGAAAAGCACTGGGTATATGAGCAGGAGAGAGAGGGCAATTATAAATGCTTAAACTAAGAACAGGTACATATTCCCAGTGGACAAATATGGGAAAAGACATGGAAAGACATGTGAGTTGAAGCCTGGCAGCTCTGAATTTGAGTCTCATCTTAAGACTTTCCAGTTGTGTTATCATGGGCAAGTTGTTTAATTTCTATCTCTGATGTTTTCATATCTCTAAAGTAAAAAGAGTAATAATATTTGAAATTGCTAATTTTAATTATGAAAATAAATAATATGGAAAACACACATCGAGTGTTAATTCTCTTTCTTACTTCCTCTTAAGTGCTATTTTTTAACTAGGAAATTATATTCACACCTATTATTATTGTATGACATGTAGAGGAAAATATAGCCGTAATTATATATTCAGAAGACAGGTATAAAGTGAATTATGCATATATTAATATACAGTGTAGTCTGTGTATCCCAGATCCAACAAAATTAGCTATGTAGATTTGAGTAGCCATTCCGATTTGGGGGCTCCTTATTTGTAAAATGGGGATTATACCTTTATAGGTTTATTGAGAGAATTACATAAGATAATAATCGTGAAGCATTTTGTTCAGGACGTGTTACAGAGTAGAAGTGGACTTATATGGGATAAAGGCTTATTTAGATGGCATAGTCCAGGCTCTAACTCAGAAGAAGTATCTTCGTAATGAATGCTCCATTTAACTGAGTCTTCATCTATTTTTCAGACATGGTACTATAGTGAGGATACATTTCTCTTTCTTTAGACCCTAAGCAAAAACTAATTTTAAAATAAAGTTAATAAAAGCTACAACTTGTTCATTTTCCCCCTGATAGGAATTGATGAGGTTTTTAGTAATGTGTTGGAAATATAAAAACAGTTTTTTGATTGGATGCCTACTGCCCCATATTTGATAGGTTAGAATAAAAAACAATCATCTTTATGAAATAGGATGTCATTACTGTACTTTATTCAGTTGTCAAAGTCTAAACAAAATCCAATTTAGAACAAATAAACAGGTCTGTGTCAAAAGAAAGATACCAGAGAGGAGGCTTAACTGTATTTTCTGAAACTGTATTACTTGGCAGTTCTGTGACACTTAGAAATGATACCCAGTGAAACGGGTTTCAGCTTTGGGGAGCTACGTAATAGAATCCTGTGTGCGCATCTGTCTAGTTCACGTCACATGATTGTTGTCTTTTTCTCCATCTCCATTTCCATTCTTCTTCATGCAATGAAAGTGTGGAGCGGGGAAACAACTTGCTCATTGCTCAGTGGGATTTAACCTTTTCAAGAAGTGACATCTTTTTATTTTGCTCAGAGTACATACAGTATATAGTTATCATGTATAATAACTTAGCAGTAGTTTAAAATTAGTATCCAATTAAATTATGCTTTTTGTAACAAACTTATTATTATTCTAATAAATTGAAATTGTGTGTTTTAAGTAAAAAGTTAACTGTTTATATTCCCTTTCTCTCTTAGTGCTTTTCTAGTTTAATTAAAGAAAAGGAGAGAAGGAAAGTTGAGTTTATGATTTGAGAAAAAAAAGTATGAGTAGAGGGAATTCTTTTGCGTGGTCCTCAAATACAAAATCTGTTATCCTAGGGTGACCTGAAAGCCATAGATGTGCCATGTGAGACCAGAAAATTTATATAGCTTTGTCTCTGGAATCTCCCGTGGAACTCAAATTCAATCACTTATATCTCACTTATATCTTTTTTCTGAGATTAAAATCCTACCTATTTCTATTTCATGTGATAATGCCTATGAATTTGCTTCTTTCTAGTTATTTGAGGATTGAGAGGATTAACTGAAATGCTTTTATATTAAAAAATGCTACTAATGTCATCACTCTTTTGGGCAAAGAGTGATAACTCTGACCACTCTGATGTCTAGACATTTAATTTAAGAGTTCTAATTTCATGCCCCTATTACACTCTAAAATTGTATAAGTTTAATTGAATATTTTAATTGCAAATTTCATACTTGGCAAATTGTCTCATCTGGTTATCACTCAAAACCAGACAACACATACTTTATATTCATTCAAATATAATTAATAGAAGTTTTCCTTAAAATTCTCTATAAGAGCCATACCTGATATTACATATTTTAGTTTTTAAAAAAACAAAAGAAAAACTAAACAAAACAATGCATGTGCTTTTATATGTATCTATTTTTTAAATTTTATTTTATTTATTTTTTTATACAGCAGCTTCTTATTAGTTATCCATTTTATACATATTAGTGTATATATGTCAATCCCGATTCATCACACCACCACCCCCCGCCGCTTTCCCCCCTTGGTGTCCATACGTTTGTTCTCTACATCTGTGTCTCTATTTCTGCCCTGCAAACCGGTTCATCTGTACCATTTTTCTAGGTTCCACATACATGCATTAATATACGATATTTGTTTTTCTCTTTCTGACCTACTTCACTTTGTATGACGGTCTCTAGATCCATGCACATCTCTACAAATGACCCAATGGAATATTACTCAGCCAAATAAAGGAACGAAATTGGGTCATTTACATGTGCTTTTTTATCAGTAGAGAAGAGGATAAGAAAGTAAGTGGTAAGAAATCCCAAATAACATTAGCTTAAACTAGTTAAAATTGTATTCTCTGTACAGAGAAGTCCAGAGGTGTGCAGTCCCAAGGTCATGGGAAATTTTTATAAAAGGCTCAGTTTCTGGGCTCCTTTCAGTTTGCTCTCTACCATCTTCAGAACAGGGCTTTTCTCTACCATCCTCAGAACTGGGCCTCCACCTATAGTCAGCAGGACAGAGGAAGGGTAAGGGAGAACATGCTCCCTCCTCTTTGAGGACTTTTCCTAGAGGGCCTCTGGCTACTGTGCTTTCATTTCATTGGATAGAATTTAGTCACATGACCAAGACTCCTGTACTGATTGATTCTGGTTCTTTGTATGTATTCAGTGGCTTGTGCATATTAGATACTTAATTTCTAAGCTCTTGTGTCACCCTAAACCTTGGCATTACTGCAGTTGATTCAAGTAGTAGTAATTTATTCATTTTACTTACAGCTTCTGTTTTTTAAAAGGACTTTGAGTTTCATTCCAGGATAGTCACTTGAGATTTTTGCCTGATACCTATTTTATCAAGCAAGATTTGGGGGCATTTGTGTGTTATGAGTTTGACATGCTGTAAATTATCACTTCTGTCTGATAATAGAGATTAACGATTTATGTTTCCAAATATCCTATTATGAACATAGACTAAAAGTAGGCATTAATCTTGGAAAAACAGAAGAAATGCAACTGTAATGCCATTTCACAATTAAATTATATAAAATCTCATTATTAGAGTCATCAGCTGAATTAGCAAAATCAGTTATTAAATGTGAATTAATGCAAAGTTTGAATATGATGCCAAGCCAATGCCAATTAATGTCAGTTGGGAAATTTCAGAGGCATGAATACTTTAGGAAAGCATTGAACATCTAAAACATATAATGTCTTATCTCTGAGGAAAGAAATCTTAGTTTCAGAGTACCTACATGTGTTAAAAGATAATCAAACAAAATAAAGTTCAGAAAAAATGTCTCAATTTAACATGAACATGATGTTTTTGTTAGTATTTGGACCTTAAGGATTATCAATTATTTTGTGAACCATTGCCTGTAAACATTAAACTATCTGATTTATTTTGATGACTAAGAATTTTTGCCCAGGGAATAACCAAACAACTTATTACTGAAATATTCTCAATAACATAATCTTAATTTTAAGTTATTTTAGCTTTTCAGTTTCCAGAAGGCTTCTAACATAGATCGTCATTTAATTTCCATGAAGCTTGTCGTTACTGCTACTGGTAGATTAAAATGCTATCCTCTGTAACTTTGAGTTTTCATAAGCATGGCGGCCTGATCTGTCTGGAACTCCATTCCCTGCATGCTTGCCTTCCCTACAAACCTCACCTGACCTGTCATCGTGGAAAAGTGTCCCTTTTGTGGGTTCCCAGAACACTTTATGCTTCATTTACACTGTATTGTGAGTGTTTGATCATCTGTCTTCACCATGAGATAGTTCATTCAAAAAATATTTACCTATTGTTTGGTAATCTTATTCTCAATGTTTAATATGGTATAGGAGTGCCACAAATTATGCTTTAATGAAATTGAAAGAAGAAAGAAAGCTACTATCCTTTAGTATTTCCCTGGTCTTAACAGCTCATGGCTCTGTAAACCACATCCTGTTTCACCCATGTTCTGAGTAAATGTCCGCTTAGTTTACTGCAATTCATATTCTTGAAAACTATACTTTTCTTCTGTTTACTGCAATACATATTCTTGAAAAGTATACTTCTGATGTGCTTTATTAATACCAATATTTGAACATGTCGGATTTCAACGATTTTTAAAGACCTTTGTTTGAACCTGAGGCAAAAGGTAGCTCTACTTGAGGATTTGTATGTTTTGACAGTTCTGTATTGAGGGCAACCTTCTACAAAGAGCCACTGACATTTTGTTTGTATGTACTGACAGCAGTGGGGAAGGGCATGCTTTTTAAAATAATTTAGAAAATTTATTTTGTTGCCTTTTTAAATGAAAAGTCAGTAGAAATGATGATAGATTAGATTTTTATTGAAAAAAAATAATTTATTCCCTGTAGTTTGCTTTTTTGCATTCTGTATTCTCTACATAGTTCATGTATGTGGTTAGCAGAGACATGAGGACCTTATGTTCTGAACAGATATGTTGCAGTTAGTATGTATGAAATGCTAAATGTGGTTTCTTAACCTCAGCACTATTGACATTGGGGGCCAGATAATCTTTGCTTTCGGGGGCTGTCTTGTGTCTTCTAACATGTTTACATATTTAATGGCATACCTGGCCTCTACCCACTAGATGCCAGTAGCATCCACCCACTTGTGACAACCATAAACGTCTCCAGACATTGCCCAGTGTCCCCTGGGAGACAGAGTCACCCCTGGTTGAGAAACATTGTACTAAAAAATGCTCCCCTTCTGTCTCTGTCAATATTTAGAATCAGCTAGGGATTTGTCTGCCTGTTTACACTTAATGTTTGCATTTAACTCTGTCCAATCCACTGTTACCATGGGTTTGACTGGTTTTCATTTATCAAGTACCTGGAGTATTGTGATTTTTATTTTTAATGGTATTTTAGAGAAAGGGTTGTTAGGGGAGATTGGGGTAAAGATGGGCAAAACTTTTGCAAGAAAAAGAAATTCTACACACTTAATGGTAATTCCTAGAAAATGGTCAAAATCAGGTTAAAACAAACTGAAAGGATTTAAGGGAGGGCATTTTGTTGTTTTTTTCTTGAAGTAAAGTGGTCTTCTGGAATTTAAGTGTTACAGTGAATAGTACTTTTTGTATCCAGATGTGTTTTCTTCCTTTGACTGTAACAAGTATTTATTCTTTCTGTTTCTCCAATTTGTATTCTTCACTGGCTGCTTAATTTCAGTGACTGTGGTTCTGAAAGATAAATCACTGGGGGAGAAATATGAGAAGTAAAAGATTTGAATCTATTAAAATACACTATAATATATCCACCTACACACAGATACATAAAAGTGACCCAACCATTTATTACTTAGAGATCAATAACATTTTTTCAATTTCTCCCCCAAAAGACACTTTGAATTCACATTAATCTATAGCATGGGCCAGTTGCCTTAATTGTAAAGCAACTTCACATAATATGAATAACACTATTTCTTGTTAGATTCTAGCTTGATGGTATATTAAAATGTGTTGTTGTTTTTAATATACATAGAAACCAGAAGATTTTATTGACATGATCAGCATGTAAACAAACTGTGTCATCAATTTTAAACAGCTGTGGAAAAGCCTTTGGTATGAATGGTCTATTAAAATACAGATCTTCCTTTACAATCGGATTGCTGGGCTTGAACTGTAGCATACTTCTTGCTAGCTGTGTGTCCTCTGGTATGTTGCAGAACTTTTACTTGCCCCAGGTTCATCATCTGTAAAACGAGACTTGTAATAATAACCTACCTCATAAGATTGTTGATGAGTAATAAGTTAATATATGTAAATTAAGTAAATATATGTAGCACTGTAAGTGCCAAATAGGTTTAGCTGTTGTCGTTGTTCCTATTATTACAACCACGACTATTACAATGTGAAGGGTTTCTATCCTTCTATCCAGTCTTCAGTAAAGTAAAGAATGGGTTCTATAAATGTGGAGAACAGCAGTAATAGAAGCTTCGTTGTTACAGCGCTGGAATTGACCCAAATTGATCCTGAGCTGTCAAAATGGCGTTTGGATTCCTTTTCAGAGCATTAATTCAAATTCATATTATCCAAACTCTGAAGAATTTTAGAGCAAAAGGAAACATAACCTAGTACATATGCATCTAGACTTGAATTATCTTCTCTCTCCTCTTCTTTTTTTCTTTTAGAAAGAGCATGGGATTTAGTATCAGAGAAACTGTGTTCCAGTCCTGGCTTTGTGTCTTGTTAACCATAAAACCTAGGGTTAGTTGGTAAATTCTCCGTGGACCTCGCTTTCTTCCTGTGTAACATGGGGCTGATGATGACACTCTCTACTGCTGCTTACTTTCAAGCCTCTGCCCAATGGCACTTGCACTCCGTGAACCTTCCTTTGTCCATTCCTGAGCTAGAGCGGCGTTGCTCCTCTGTGCCCTATCATAGTAATTTTCCACGCCATTTATTTTCTTATTTGTCTCCCTCAATAGATTGTGCATCCACAGGAGAGTGCATCTGTCTTGTTCACATATGCAGTGTGCATACTAGAGCATAGTTGATGCTCAATTAAATCCTTAGCCATGAGAAATTGGTCACAATAGCCGTCTAACTTGGACTCATTCCGTTGCTAACTTTATTCAGATGATGCAGAGGATGATGCTCTCTAATTCAAAGAGCCACTTTATATATAATCCTGGAGACTTAGCTGCTCCATCCCTCTGTGTGACTAGTTTCTTCCAAAGAATGAGGCAGGCTGGACAGGATTGTCTAGGTGTGGTTATCATGCTGTATTTTATGAGGTAGAAAATGACAGGACTGTAATACATCAGTATGGGGGAGCCCATGAGGCTGAATACATCATTTTCCAGGTTTATGGGCTTTAGGTACAGTTTCAAAGATATGCATTCATCTCTTCATGTTCTTTTTGTCTAGCCTAACAGCATATTTGTCCTTTAGAAATGAGACTAATTAGTGGGCGATTGCAGTTATTTAGGTGACAGGAAAGGTAAAAAGGGCTCTGCCAGATCTGTAAAAGTGAACCTTGAGGGGCCAGAGTAAAGAGCCTTAGAAAATAAAATAAGAATTGGTGGGCTTTGGAAACTTTTTAAACCTGGGATTTTGAGGGTAAGTGAAAAGTCACGAGTGATAACCAGGTTTCTGATTTTAGCAACTGATGTAAAGGATGGTTCTAATTGTTGAGGAAAGATTTTTTTCTTCTTTTATATCTTTCATTTATCACTTTATTTTTGAGTGGGAAATATTGCTTTCAATTTTTGGCTGTGTTGGTTTTGAAATTCCAGCTAATAAGCACCTGGATTGATGTGGTTGAGTAAGCTGTTGAATTTTCAACAGATCTGGATGTCAGGAGAGAGATCACTAATTTAGAATTGAGAACAGTCAGCATATGAGCTGCATGTATGCATGTTGTCATGCAGAGACAGTACTTACCAAGAAAAGGAGAAAAAGACAAAGTCCTGGGAAATACCAACTTCTTTTAAAGGAATATATGAATAAAGATACACTTTTCTTCATTCTTGGAAGGATAGTCTCAGGGATAGAGAATAAGGAAGACTGGTTTTCCAGAAGCTGAGGAAACACAAGAGTTTCAGGAAGGAAAATGGGTTTAATAGTCACAGATGCTACAGTTGAGTAGGTGATTCATACAAGCAAACTATTTTGGGAGTTTGATAATTAGTGGAAATTCGATTATGACATTTCAGCAGAATTCTGGGAAAGAGCCTAAACTGGATTTAGGGGTAAATGGGATTTGAGTCATTGGACATGTGCACCACAGACTATCCTTAAAGGAAATCTGACTTTGAGGGGAAGAACGACAGTAAGAGGTAGTTAAGAGGTGGATGCAGGAATGTTAAGGTGGTAGGGTTTTATCTTCCGCTCTATGCTAAGAGGCACACAAACATTTTTGTAGTCTTAAGGGAAAGGAAATTGCAATGGGGAAAAAGATTGAAGATATTGGATAAAAAGGGGCTCGTGGAAGGACTTTAGTTCCTAAGGAAAGTAGGAAGACTCGGATTAAGATGGATTTCTCCTCTGATGACATTGGCCTTGTATCAAAGAAGAAACACCTCTCTATCTGAACCTCAAAGGAAAGTGACAAAGACAATTAAGGTTGTAGATACGTTTCTGAAATGAGATAATGTGTATGAGCTTAGCTAACTGGAAAGCATTTTGTCAAAATTATTTTTATAAAGAATATTACTCCTTTTTGGAAGATATGTGAGTGTTCTTTCTCTTTATCAGTTTTACTTGCTTCTAAAGACAACTGAACTTTTTCATAGACTCTTAAATGCAGCAGGAAGCTTTGTTTTTCCTTGTTCCTAGCAACTGAAAAGTACACTTAACAGCAAAGCGCATCAATTTCATTATCAAATTGTTGCTCTAAATTTTCTACAGATATGTACATTTCTGTGTATATGTAACTGTTAATGTGGTTTGGAACAGTTTCATTTATTCAAATGGCTCTTTTAACAAATAATAGAAATAATGAGGTTAATATATGCTAATGACACAAGTGAGCAAACTTTAATTTCAAAATGATTTACTTCATTATTTTTCAATCATGCCCGTTAAGTAAAAAGCTGAGTACTTAAAAATACTCTACAAAATGATAAGTTTTTATCAGTGGCCTTCTCATTTTGCAAACCTCCATCTTCCCGCCTTTTGGAGGCCTCAGGAGCTGGCAAATGGAATCTGCAATTTGAGGTTCATGACAGTAGTACTTGGGTCCAAGAGAGGTGCCAAATGTCTGTAAGACACTTGCTGATTATATGAGAATAGGGATAGGCCAGAAAGCCCTCCGTGAGAACTTTCCGAACTTAGTCCAGTTCCTTGACACTGTATTTTCACAGACATGCTTATAATTGATTCTCACTTGTCAAGAGGGCAGGGCCTGGAAATGCTGGGATAATCCATGTGGCCACGCACTGCCAGAGGAGCCTCCTAGGGAGGCCCAGAGTCTGAGGGTCTGTAGACCAAAGCATGTCTCGCAACAGTGAACTGAAATTCGCCCAGTGTTCTGAAATTTAAGCTTATTTGACCAAATCCAAATAATAAGGAAATAACAATGTGGTTGGTCTTCAGTCTTTGATGGAATCTGTTAAAATTCTGACTCTATACTATTGATCCAGATTACCTTTTGCCTTTCAAGCAGTCATGGGCCAATATTTCCCAAGCAATATGGCCAGTGGGAGAGGCGTCTCAGGTTTAAATGTATATATGTATATCAGGGCCTTAGACAGGTTTCCTTTCTGAAGTGATGAAAAACTGCGTGCTCCAAGGAGAAATCCAGGTGGTTTGTAATTCTAGTGGGAGAGAAAAGATTGCTGGAAAAGGGAAATTTCAGTAGGGGGTAAAGAGCTTTTTGAAATTACTTCTTAATACTTTCTAATGTAACGTAAATGCAGCTGATCCCTCTCTAGTATTTTCTCTCCTGAGTAATCATTTCCTTCTATTTAGAATTTATTTTTATAGTACCTCATCATTTTTATGGCCCCATTAACCATTTTTATTTTTGAAATATAAAATGAAAATTTGATTTTATGTATAGTAATACAGTCTTGTCTCCAAATTTCTATTTTGCTCATGCAGAGGGTTACTTCTACAAGAGAACAGCAGGTTTGCAGAAGCACTACATTATTATAAATTGGCGATCGGGAGCAGGCCTACGCTGGCTTGTAAGTAACATTCAAGTCCTTTTAAAATATCCCTCCCTCCCCCTCCCTTCGTGAAAATGGTGATTTAAAGCCTCACAGATTAAAAAACATGGTAACTCTATTTCTGAATACTTGCCAATCAAATGATGAGACTTTAACAATTACATCTCTTTCAATTTTAATATTTTGGTGCCTGTTTATCATGTTAATGTATTAAGATAAATATAACTTTTATTCATCTAGATATTAAGCTCAAAATATTCTGACTCCTTGAAGGCAGAGACTCTTATATATTTTTTTTCAGTGATACCTGTACTTCTTACTACATTGTTGTTCTTTTGTATATTTGTTCCCTGGGTATTTATTTCTTGGTTTTCTTTTAAAATCAGAAATAATGCATAGAAACAAAACAGAAGTAAAGATAACTTTATTGTTTCCATAGTATACATCATCTTCTCAACATTTGTATTTCCACTTGTCTCCCCTCAGCTGCATATTTAAACACCGGGATTATTCTAATGAACCAAGGAAAGACGGAAGAAGCTCGACGCACGTTCCTGAAGTGTTCTGAGATCCCTGACGAAAACCTAAAGGACCCTCATGCCCATAAGAGCTCAGTCACCAGCTGTCTGTACAACCTGGGGAAACTCTATCATGAGCAGGGACACTATGAGGTCAGGCCAAAACCTCTGCCTTATTCCTCCCCCTTGTTCTGATCTAGTCTCAATGTTTTCTACCTACAATCTCATTGTAGGGACACTGATCATTTAAGAAGCTCATAAGTGTTTTTATTAAAAGAGTTTTATGGTGAAATTCTTTTGGAAAAAAACTCTGCTCAAGCAAAACCTAATGGATTTCTTCACTGTGAATTTCTCAGCGTAATTATGACTCCTCAGGAAAAGGAAATAACATGCATTGCAGCTCAAGCCTTGTTTGCTCACCATCTCTTTGATTTTACAATTCAAGACACATTATTATTTTTACCTATATCCATTTTTTGATGTTAAAAAATACATTTTTGTACTCTGCGTATTGAGTAAATGATTTGATATAAATCCTACTCGTTTCTTTTCATTCTTTTTAAAACAATAACCCAGTGAAAACTAATTTTATTGTGTTTTTAAATTGGGGAGGGGGAAAGGTGATGGAGACAGGGTCTTGTGTGGGAAGTTGGGAGGCTGACCCAGTCCTGTGTTCCCTGTCTCTCTCACGAAGCCTGCCTGCATGGGTTTCTTCTCTCCCATTCAGTATGGCTCCTCCCTCCTCAAATGACACCCACACACACTCTTACACGATGTATTAAGATTGCAACATGAGGGTGAAAATAGAATTTTAAAAATAATTGCATTTAATGATCTCAGTAGGTCTCAGTAGCTAGAAGATTCGTTAGTCGATATTTTATTTAGATCCTACTTGATCGCCTGACTTGAAGTACCTACAGATTTTAGATGACTGTGGGTGACTTCTGGTTATTTTATTGCATAATCTATGGGAACTGAAAAATTTATATTGAGAGAACAATAGTAACATTTGACTCCTTGTTAAACTGATTTTTATATGACCTTCTTCACGGACTGGGTTGAATATTTTTATTCATGAAATGGAGGCAGTATGATATCAAAGGATGGCTTAATTATTTTCCTCTGAATACCATTTAGAAAGAGCAATGGAAGATTTTAATTTTGGAAGGATGTTGTTATTTTATTTTCAGTGACTAGCCCTGTACTTTAGCTCTTTTTCTGTTTCTTAAATTAGGATGCACTTAGTGTATACAAAGAAGCAATTCAGAAAATGCCAAGGCAGTTTGCCCCACAGAGCTTGTACAACATGATGGGTAAGTAAAATAGTAATATTTTAATTGATATTTCAGGGACCTATGGAAAAATTGAAACCTGTAATTCTGTTAAATGGAATTCTAATAAATCATATTGTTAATCTTCACTAAAAAAACCCTGTTCACAATTGAGTGTCACATTCAAATTTTTACAAAGCATACTTATTCTAAGAGAAATAAATGTGTTAACATAGTGATTTTCAACAATTGGCTGGATCCCAGAGTTGTTCAAAAGGGGCTCAAAAACTGAAGCGGGTTTTGAGTGTTAGCTAGACCCTAGAGATTGAAAATGATGAATAAAGTACATGTAGATTTTAATGAATTTATGAAATTTGTGATAATTTTTGATCATGTTATTTTCTTAATCATAATGTCCTCCTCAAAAATAAACATTGCTATGATGTAGAGATTCATGGTTTTGATGCTTATAAAAAAATGTGAGCAACTGAGCCAACTTGTATGGTTTTCGCTGATAAAGGCTTGGATCTCAAGAGGTTTTTTTCAGGGTATTATTTTAGAGTAAAAACAATACTGTGAAGAGTGTAAATATCCTACTACAATTATTCCTTTTTCTACATTGAATAATTAGCTTAATTTTCTTATTAATCAGAAAGTATGTACGCTAGGGCATTGATTTTTCTAGGTACAAGAGGTCAAGAACTAGAATTTCTAGTAAAATAATCTGCCTATTACCTGCAATTGATCCGTGGCAGCCTTATAGGAAATTGTTACCACAGCTATTTGATGGTGGACACACCTGAAAATTGCCTATTCAGTATGTGATTCTTGAAAAGAATCCCTAAAGTTTAAGATGTTCTGCTGATTGATTAACTCTGCTGTTTCCAGATAAGGGGTTACTTTTGTCCTCAAATCAAATATTTCTTTTTCTCCGAACAACGAATCGCAAACTCAGATTTTCCTTTTTCATTAAACTTGGTTAACTTGCTTAGTATTTCTAGGCCTTCCTCATGCATATAAACTAAATGTGACTACATGATCGCTAGGATTATTTTATGCTTTTATATATTCTGTGATTTGAGGCATTTGGTAGTAGCTGTATGGCTCTGAGTACACATATAAAATCCCAAGTCCTCCCAAACTAGAAAATATATGCCTGGCAAGTACACTCACTTCTACTTTTTTTTAAATAACAGAAAATTCAGAAATAGTTTAGAGCTATAACAAGGCACAGGTCAGTAAATAGAAAAAAAGAAAAAAGATTGGGGAGAGGTTTATATATTCATTCCTTGTCTCTGGGAATCCTGACATTTAGCCTGGACAGCAGTAGGGTGATTTAACGCTCGTGTTAAAGAGGACACTGGAGTAGTTTTAGTTGCTATTTCTTTTTCTCTTTGGTATAATTACTGAAAGGTAAAATCTAACTTCCTTAAATGTACTTTTGTCTTTACCCTCTTATGAATTAAAACCGCGCCTTTCACTATCTAACATTTTACCATCGATCTATCCACTCAGGTGAAATTTACATGTCCATAAAGTGTGTACCTAGATTTATCAGTTGAATTAACCTTCTGTGTTAGTGCTGGATGGTTATTCATTTCAAAATGAATATTGAAAGAACTGTGTTCTCTAGTTTTGTCTGAGCAGGCACAGTGGTTTTAGTTTATAATTTTACTTTTAACGCTAATGCTTGGGAAGGACTTTTTCCCCAATTTTCCTCGGTTATCAGAGAAGACATCTTTCTTTAAATTAGGAAAGGACTCAGATCCATGGCAGCAGACTGCATATGGCATCTTTATTGTTAATAGGAAGTGTGGTATTCACTACAGTTAATGATTTGAGAAAATTCATTCAATTATTTTAAGTAAATACATTTGATTGAAAATTCAGCTGGTACCTTGAGATCTGTGTCTCATGTGGTTACACAGATGCTGAGCACAAACAGGCAGCAAAAGATAAGTGTATCCCTGGGGTGATTGCTTAGTCCTTTGTCTTATTTTCCATTATAGAAGGAGGGAGCCGCTTTGCCCAGACTCTGCAAAGCCCTCTAACAACTTGCAAGGGGAGAATCCCAATATAATTTATAATTCCAGATTTCTGCCATAATTATAGTGGCTGCCTTCTGTTTAATTTTATGTGACGGTCTGTCAGCTGACTAGGTTTTGTAGTTTCAGTTGTTCACGAAACTGTAATTTTCTCCGAGAATGAGTTCACCTCCTAATCAAATGGGTGAAATCCTCTGAGTGTTGGCTTTAACTCCTAATACATTTTGATTAGCCTCCATTTGACAAGAAAAAAAAATGGCCCAGGAGATAAGCTGCCCTATCAGTTCATCATTTTCATTAGTCTGTCAACATGTGCTGATTATCCTATCAAGTTTATCAACAGCCTTGAATGTGTTTTCTGATTCTCACATTTGCATATTATTGGTGCCCTTTAGGGATCAGTGATGGATTATAACGTCTGGTGAGATTTAGCCTGCAAGTATTCATTTTTCTCACGGCTCATTCATTTACCCCTTCAAGACCACTACCCCCAAGCACTTGCATGTATATCTGCAAACATTGTTTATTTTCTTTTATTTGGAAGTTAGGAGACATAAAGGAATAGGTATGAAAAAATACAATTATATTTGAATGTTATTATTACTTTAATAACTCAATTCATTGCAGCTGCTTAAAAAAACAAAAAAAACAACAAAAAACCCCAACACTCCAGCCCTTTGCATTTTCCCTTCCCTTGAACATTTTATGAAAAACATATCACTCTATGCTGCATGCCAGTACTTGACTTACCCTGAACATCGAATGAGCCTATTTTTCGCATTTGTGTATTAATAGAAAATAACAAGTTTGATTATCGATTATTACTTGCTTCCCAACTTAAATTTTTCTATATTTTATTGTAAGACTTAGTTTTTATTGTGATAATTTATAAGTAAACTTAAAAGTCTATTTAAAAATACATTCTCATTATTCTCTTTGATTTCATAGGATCAAGGTGATTGAGTAACAATAATTGAGGAGTATCGTCCCATCCAAAATTAAGTGAATTTGCAAGCATGTACAAATCATATTTTAAAAGACACTATATATCACTTTTATAAACAAAAATTAAAGTTTCACCTAGGTGGCAGTTATAATTAGTAAGGTATGAAAATACATGAAATGTTAAGAGGCCAATCACACAATAACTGTTAAAATTGCTCCTAGCCAGTTGTGGACCTCAGTTTCCTCTTGAGAGAATGGGTTGGATTCAGTGGAGATTCAGTATAGTCTGAAGTCAGATAGCCCAGGTTCAAATTATGGCTCTGACACTTAACAGCTGAGTGACGTTGGGCAAATTACTTAACTGAAGCCTCAGTTTCCCCATCCATAATGTGCTTGTAATGGTAGTGTCAGTTTGAGGATTGAGTGAGATAATGAAGGTAAAGCATGTTGGACCAAATGCCCAACCTAGTAAGTGTTTCGTGACATTTACCTTCCGTTGTAATCATTATCCTTTCTGTAGGCTTTAAACTCCAGAAGTCACTCCTTGTATATTCTCTGGCAGTTCTTTCTGTATTTACCAATATAAATCTGATTTCTCTATAGATACAGTTTTGACGTACTGATGGCCTTGGAGTCACCAGCAGGGATTCTGTTTAGTTCTGTCCTGTCTAGAATTGCTGCGTTTTCTCTCGAAGTCCATTTCCCTTTATCTCTCAACAACCACAGTCAAAATCCATCTTTTATCATTAACTGCATTAACCAAAAGTGAAACAGCGTACTTAGTTAATGCCCAATTAATTTAATTCCATTAATAGAGTATTCCCTTTAAATTGAAATCGTCATATTTAGGTTAGAGTTTCTTCTCCTTTTCCTGTCATGACATACTTTTCCCCTAGACTTTGTCAAAATTATTCTTTATTCTGACACCTATTGTAGGCCTTTATTGAATCTCAATTTCTCCTCTTTTCTTCTCAAATTGTAAGTGATTTTTAGAATCATAGAATGTTAGAGACGGAAGATTCGTATCTTTAAAATCCTCCTAACATAATCTTTTTACAAGCTAGAAATTAACACTCAAAGAGTTAGGTTGATCTGAGCCTGAACCAAGATGGCAGAGTAGAAGGATGTGCTTTCACTCCCTCTTGCGAGAACACCAGAATCACAACTAGCTGCTGGACAGTCATCGACAGGAAGACACTGGAACTCACCAAAAAAGATACCCCACATCCAAAGACAAAGGAGAAGCCACAATGAGACGGTAGGAGAGGCACAATCACAGCAAAATCAAATCCCATAACTGCTGGGTGGGTGACTCGCAGGCTGGAGAACACTTATACCACAGAAGTCCACCCACTGGAGTGAAGGTTCTGAGCCCCATGTCAGGCTTCCCAACCTGGGGGTCCAGCAACGGGAGGAAGAATTCCTAGAGAATCAGACTTTGAATGCTAGTGGGATTTGATTGCGGGACTTTAACAGGACTGGGGGAAACAGAGACTGCACTCTTGGAGGGCACACACAAAGTAGTGTGTGCATCAGGACCCAGGGGAGGGAGCAGTGACCCCATAGGAGACTGAACCAGACCTACCTGCTAGTGTTGGAGGGTCTCCTGCGGAGGCAGGGTGTGGCTGTGGCTCACTGTGGGGACAAGGACACTGGCAGCAGAAGTTCTGGGAAGTACTCCTTGGCGTGAGCCCTCCCAGAGTCTGCCGTTAACCCCACCAGAGAGCCCAGGTAGGCTCCAGTGTTGGGTTGCCTCAGGCCAAACAACCAACAGGGAGGGAACCCAGCCCCACCCTTCAGCAGTCAAGTGGATTAAAGTCTTACTGAGCGCTGCCCACCAGAGCAACAGTCAGCTCTACCCACCACCAGTCCTTCCCATCAGAAAACCTTCACAAGCCTCTTAGATAGCCTCATCCACCAGAGGACAGACAGCAGAAGCAAGAAGAACTACAGTCCTGCAGCCTGTGGAACAAAAACCACATTCACAGAAAGATAGACAAGATGAAAAGGCTGAGGGCTATGTACCAGATGAAGGAACAAGATAAAACCCCAGAAAAACAACTAAATGAAGTGGAGATAGGCAACCTTCCAGAAAAAGAATTCAGAATAATGATAGTGAAGATGATCCAGGACCTCAGAAAAACAATGGAGGCAAAGATTGAGAAGATACCAGAAATGTTTAACAAAGACCTAGAAGAATTAAAGAACAAACAAACAGAGATGAACAATACAATAACTGAAATGAAAACTACACTAGAAGGAATCAATAGCAGAATAACTGAGGCAGAAGAACGGATATGTAACCTGGAAGACAGAATGGTGGAATTCATTGCTGTGGAACAGAATACAGATAAAAGAATGAAAAGAAATGAAGACAGCCTAAGAGACCTCTGGGACAACATTAAATGCAACAACATTTGCATTTAGAGGTCCCAGAAGGAGAAGAGAGAGAGAAAGGACCCAAGAAAATATTTGAAGAGATTATAGTTGAAAAATTCCCTAACGTGGGAAAGGAAATAGCCACCCAAGTCCAGGAAGCGCAGCGAGTCCCATACAGGATAAACCCATGGAGAAACACGCGAAGAAACACAGGAATCAAATTGGCAAAAATTAAAGACAACGAAAAATTCTTGAAAGCAGCAAGGGAAAAACAACAAATAACATACAAGGGAACTCCCATAAGGTTAACAGCTGATTTCTCAGCAGAAACTCTACAAGCCAGAAGGGAGTGGCATGATATACTTAAAGTGATGAAAGAGAAGAACCTACAACCAAGATTACTCTACCCAGCAAGGATCTCATTCAGATTCGATGGAGAAATCAAAAGCTTTACAGACAAGCAAAAGCTAAGAGAATTCAGCACCACCAAACCATCTCTACAACAAATGCTAAAGGAACTTCTCTGAGTGGGAAACACAGAGAAGAAAAGGACCTACAAAGAGTTAGTTTGATCTGTTTAGGATTACACAGTTTGTGTTAGAACCAGAAGTGTAGTTTACTGATTTAAATTTAAATGCTTTTTGTATTCAGTCCTTCTGTATTGCCAAAATTGGCACATTCTTCACTATGTCAATATAGCTTATCTTTACCCATTTAAAAACCAGCATATATATCTATATGTAGATATAGATATATAGATATATGGATATAGATATCATTCCTTGTCCAAATATATATTAAAAACCTTTTCATCTTAAAAGAATGAAACACCTACAAAATTGTGGTTTCATTACAGATGCATGAAATGCAGGATATTAAAATTCTTTTAATGTAGGTTAATTTTTAACCACCCTCATTTTTTCTCTTCTTTCTTTGTAATTGTTTATTTCCCTTACTACGTATACTTAAGCATTGCTTTTGAATAATCCTAAGAGATTATGGGAAACTAAAATAGGCTGTAGCTTTCAATTTTATCAGTTTGAGCCATTCCAATCCCAAAGGTCATTTTAAGCCTATTTACTATTTAATATAAAATTACTTGGCTTTCTCAATGCAAAGTGATTGTTGGGTTTAATTATAATATATAAGCAATTTAGGCCATTTCATCTTGGTAATATATCTCGAGAACAAAAAGCCACAATGTATTCATGGAGTAAGAATCTAGAGTTACAGCCTTGGTGTTGCAGTCTGCAATCACTATGTTTAGAATAACCTCTGTGTGCAAAAAAAAAAAAAAAATCTTTTAGTCACAGGTCCTGAGTTGGGGGGGCGTATAGTGGTGGCAGGATGAAATGGAAATAGTCCATATGGTTTCTGCTCTCATAGAACTTTGTAAGTGATTTCACAGTTGGTCTAGTGCTCTTTAGTATCTTTCCTTAATAAGTAAATGCCTATAAATGAAATGGATAATTGTATTACTCTAACCTCGAGAATATTTTGTTCATAACTTTGTAGGCCTACTATGTTGACTGGACCAAACAAACCAAAACAAACAAAACAAACAAAAATCTCAAGCTTTTTTTTTTTTTTGATGTGACACTAGTGTCACAATTTGCACATATATTTATATATCCTTGTTCTTTAAAAAATATGTGTCTATGGGTAACGTGCTTTTATCTTAGGGAGAGGTTACATTCTTCCAGGGGAATTCCATGATAATGATCATTGCTATTTATTACCTCATTTGCCTTTATTTTGATCTTAC
Organism: Pseudorca crassidens; assembly: GCF_039906515.1. NCBI lineage: Eukaryota > Metazoa > Chordata > Mammalia > Artiodactyla > Delphinidae > Pseudorca > Pseudorca crassidens. Next base: position 70,404,255 of record NC_090306.1, read on the forward strand.
CATTTGATTCTCTTATTTCTGATAATTCCTAGATCTTTTTTTATACACATCCCTGTTACTTATGAAATCCTAGCTCATTATTAGAAAATATATTTTCCTCCATCAGCCTGCAACTAACAAGTCTTTTACTTACATAGGTTTAAAATTGACAAGATGCTTTTTCCTCACATTCTCTCATAAGAAAGAAGGACTCTTTTGACTTAATTTTCAGTTTTGTGAAAACGGCTCTTCAATTATGAGAGATTTCCCCAATTTCATTGAGCTAGTTAGAGAGAATGGTGAAAGAACCAATAAATAGGAGACACAGTGAATTTATTATAACGATTTTTAGAGTAAAGCGCTTGTCCAAATTTTAGAATTTGTGTTTTTGAGAAAGAAACTTGTGGAATGAAAAAGTTTTGTCATGAATGGCTACCAGGGACCTTTAGATTCCTTACTCTCATTTAAGTAAGAACTGACAAAGAAGATGTCAAATGTACCTCCTGACAACAAAACACAAAAATTCTCACTTGTAAATTTATCCTAATTCTACCGAAGGATGTATACTCTATGCTGAATTCAGTTTAGTAGGTTGGCTGTCAGAGAAGTCTGCTTTTCTCTCAGCCTCTGTATGGTTGGTTTTTTAGTGCATAATTTCTTTTTGTTGGATTTTTCTAGTGTGCACATTTGTGTGTGTGTGTATGTGTTGACCTCACTTTGTTCCAGAATATATTTAGAATAGAAATATTCAGAGTAAATTTTTGATAGGTCAGTTACATGCTTAATGTCTTCTTCTATGACTGGTGGTTCTAAAGTGGATTGCTCAAGGCATTTAGCATGCTGACTGTGAAAGAAATGGTTTTTAACTGTGTGAGATTTGAACTTCACATCTTTCAAGTGTGGAAGCATTAACACTCCAGTAGTGTTAAGCTTTTTATACCACCTGCTTCCCCTATTTTGAGTTCTGGTGATTTTCCTGTGATTGCTTCCATTGGTGCTCTTGAAAATCTGTGCGTCAGCCCTTCAAATATGATACGACTGTATAACTGGATTAGCCATTGATCTGTGTACCTCTACAAGAATATTAACTTCTAATTTTTAAGATAAACCTTTTCACTGCATTTTCATGTTTCATTCGTCAGAAAGGACAAGACCAGGAGAAAGGATAAGACCAGGGCCAGGAGATTTTAGAAATTCGTTTTGTAAGATATGGAGCCAATAAGATAAGGAAATATGAGCTTTGGGCTGTATATCAAAAAGAATAAATATATGAAATGTATGTACACAATTTGCTCCTAAAAGTTCATTTCTCATTATAAAACTGTAGTGGTTTATTTTTTTTTTCTTTTTACCATTCACGCTTGATATAAATTCTCCATTATGTACTATGGTTACAGACATTAATTTGCTAGGCATTACATACACTACAAAGGCCAGCCTCCAGTTCAGCTGCATTAAATAGGTAATATATTTTGTTTAAAGTTTCAATTAAACCCAGAACCAGAAGATATATGGTCCCTGTGGGGAGTTTGAACATTTTCATGCCAGTGCTGGGATTGCCTAAGGATCATGCTTAGGTCTAGATGTTGCTTGCTTTCCTGGAAATACGATATGAGACAGTTGATTATATTTCACTGCTATTAAAACCACACGAGCCCACCTGTTACATTAATTCATACTTTTGCCAGTTTAGTGGTAAAGGAAAAGATTGAGACTTAAAAACTTTATTTTTAAATTGAGTTATAAGGAAATGAATATATTCAAATTAATACCTAATTATATCCTTATTCTCTGATTCCCAAATAATTTCAATATGTTCTGCTTGAAAAATACGTTTTCTGAGGCTTCAATAGAAATAAATGAGAAAAAAAAGGTGTATATTTTACTCTCTTATTGGGCACTATCCACGGAGTGAATCTTTTACTCAGTAATAAATATGGGCTGGATTGTTCTCAGAAAATTAAAGTGATGCTATGTTATACTTGGAAAATTAACTAAATTTCGAATTCTGACATTCTTAAAAGATGCCAATTTTGATGACATTGAGATGAAATGGACATAATCATGAGGAAGAAGAAAATCTTGTATGAAGGATACAATCTTGAAAATCAATGTCAAGAAAACAATAAATTGTTGCACATATTTAGAATAGGCCAGTAATACAAATGAAGTTAAAAATTAAATACATTACTAATTGTACATACTTTGCTCTGTGTGTATTTATATCGGCTTTTCCTAATAGGTAGGGAAAAGTTGTTTCCTACATGAAAATCTTATTTAACTCCCACATGAACTGTTACTTAGTTGTGATTTTATTTACACTGAGTGAAGCTATTGTCATATTCAAATTGAATAAAGCATTAAAATAGAACATGCAAAGTTTTGTTCCAGATTACAAGTCTGTTTTTTGCCAACATGTAAATTATGAGTATGGGGTTCTGTGAGCTGTTGTAGAATCTTATTTTTAAGTATTCATTAAAAATAGAATGAATTTTTAAATTTTTGATATAGCTTAGTAATTAACATTAATATAAAAATTTATAATATAAAATATATTATTCATTACATATTATAGAGACATATTGCTTGATCCAGGAATACATATGAAATGTAATCCTAAGAAGATGTGTATAAAACTGAAAATGCTTTTATTATTCTATTCTGATGTCTTCCTGCAAATATTTATATCCTATTTCTCTGAATACTATTATTTTCATTAATTCTTTCCAAGCTAGTGTAACATTTACTCATTCTTTTTTCTGGTGTAAGCTTTGGGTTTTTCTAAACACAATTTAGAAATTCCTTGCATATATTTTTAGTATTCCCTAAATATTTCAGTTGTATTAAGCCGTTTTATTTTATTGCATTGTAATTCTCTTGACGACAGTATTATATTTTTTGGGAGCGGATCATCACCTCCAACATACACAGACACGCACACAGTCTCACTTTCTCTTTTTTTGGAAAATCTGAACATTTTATGGGATTGTCTCCAACATTTGTTGATTGATTGCTCTTAGTGATTTATTTCCTTGAAAACATAAAGGAAATTGATTAGCCTAGAGAACTTCGGGATCCCGAGTTGCAAAAAGAGACATAGTAACATAGGCTCCTGGCTATTTTCCTAAAGTTAAATTTTGATGGTACATCAGATGTTTCCAGTATATAACACTAGGTATTAGGAACCTTTTTAACTTTCACTTAAGTTTAACCTCTTTCTTCATGATTTGTGTTTTTACTTAATGAAACACATTTTCATTTTTTTCCCCTGCATTTCCTCTCTTTGCTTTAAAACTACCCTTTCTGGCTTCAAGGGTTTCCCCTTAAGTTTGGTGCTGTAAGGACTTGCTAAAGAATTATGTATTGAACCTTTTCATAACCCTCAGTTTAAGACTTGGATTATATTTCATTTACTTCCAATCACTCCGCCCCAAAGGAAGAAGTTATAATTGTTAAAGTCTGTTGTCAGATACTAAATAGCCTTCCTAATTTCTGTAATCATTTTAATTTTTGTCTTTGTCTTTGCCTGCTCTGTTCACTACCTCTTAAGGATTTCCAATCAGGACTAATATATCTAAGGTAACTGGACTCTGTCATCTTTATGATACCATAAGGCTGAGGAAGATATTAGGATGGAAATACAAAAGATTCACAAAATTTGACAGACAATAGTTACAGCAAGTTTATGACATAAATAAATAAAGGCCAGACTCCCTAATGTTTCTATGTTAATGCTAATACCGTGAAGTAAAAAGTAAGAATTAAAATCACAGCAAGTTAAACTCTTGACATAATAGGCTCCTGATGTCATGTGGTTCTGTCCGACCTATAGATTCTAGAAAAAGAAGTTACTTGGAAATTTTTCTTCAGTGACATACTAGGCAAAAATGTAACATCTAAATTCAAGTTGATACATAATGTGATCAATTATTTCTCAGATATTTATCAAGACTCTGTGGAGCCACTTCTGAACTTAGGTTGGAGGACAGATAAAGAGATGAAGTGTTTTCTCTCGGGCTCTACACATCTCATAGTCTAATTTAAGATCAGGAAGATTATAATTGGTGAGGTAAGTCCTATAGATACATTAAAAAGATGGGGGACAGACAGGAGTTGGAATAAATGAAGAATTGAGTATAATTTTAAATAGGAAAAGTCAATTTTGGAAAAACTGCCATCTTTACTTGATCCCTGGATTATAATTCAATAGCAATAAACATCTCAAAAATATATCAAAAATTTGACAAAATCATTCTAAAGTTTATCTGGTAGACTTAACAGGAAAATAGAACCAAGAAGGTTTAGAGAAGAATAATGGGTGAGACTTGCTGTACTTGATATTAAAATATTAGTATCAATAGAAGCTACAGTAATTAGAGCAGTGTTGTCCTGGCATAAAAACAGAAAATCTGACTAGTAGGACAGAATGGAGACCCCAGAAACAGATCAAAATTTACTAAATCTTTATAGATAATAGATGTGGAATTAAATATGATTGAGGGAAGGGAGTTTTTATAAAAGCTGATCTGGGAGAATTGATTAAATGTTTGGAAACAATAAAATTAGATATCTGCCTCACACCATATGGTAAAATGTATTTCATGTGGAATAAGTAGCTAATTTTAATAACAAAACTATATAAGTAGAAGAGAATGTATGTCCCTATAATGGAGAATAATTTTGTGCAAAATAGATAGTGATTAAACTACAAAGGAAAAGTCAACTTGATTTGCATATGTAAAAATTAAAATAGTCTGAAATGAAAAGCTATTACCATCTTTTGCCTATTATAGGGAAAAGATAAATGTCTTAATTAAAAATGGTTTAAAAAATGATTTAAAACCATTAAACAGTGACCCACAATTTTAAAAAATTGCTGGTTAAAATCTTATTTAAAAAAATTTGTGAAAATATATGCATTTCATTAGTTCAAGAATTCTATATATGTATTCTAAGATAAAAATTTTTTAAAAAAAGAAGGATGATAATTGCTGAAGTAGGTGTAGTACCTGCAAAAAAATTGGGAGGGGAATTTGAATACACAAAAAATTGATCTTGAATGAGAAAATACAATTTTGGAAAATTTATCATAGTTTTTAATATAGTTTTAAAATGCTAGAAGGAACCTAAATATTTAAAACTAGCAAAATATTTTACTTATAATTGATTTTTTTCAAAATATAAAATAAATTCTGGAAAAACACCAAAACTTTACCAATCACTATGAGTGATGGGATTCGTCTGATTTAATAAAATTATTATCTTTCAGATTTTCTACAATGAGTAGATATAATGTTAGTAATTAGATAATAAATATAAATATTAAAAAAAAAATAAAGGATTAATCAGGACTTGGGCTAGTCAATCTTGAGTAGATCATCTAGAAAATCCATGAATATGACAGTTCCTTTTTAAACTAACTAGGATATTGTCACTGGTTTATGAAATGACTGTAAATTCCTGGACAGTGATGAATCTACAAATGATTATATAATTTAGGGGATTAAGGAGTTATTTAGTCTTAGCCCCTCATTTTGTGGATGATAAACAAAGGTCTTGTCAAATAACCTGTTTGTCTATAACCATACAAAGTTTTAATGGAAAAGTAAGAATTAGAAACCCAGACATCTAATTACTCTTTTGGTATATAATTCATAATTCTGTGCTACATCATAATTATAAATAATTTCAACAGGTAGATGCACAAACCAAGTTAATCAATCAATTAATTAAAATGTGTTTATTTCATTTTAAAATTATGTGGCAAAATTAGTTCCTAAGGAAAGAATTAAAAGTAACATATAAAAAAAAATCATAAACTTGAAGATGGGTAAAGTGCTCATTAAAAGAAAAATGACCAGCACAGAAAAACACGACTTATAAAAACCATCAATATAAGACTTGCCTGGTGGCACATTGGTTAAGAATCCGCCTGCCAATGCAGGGGACACGGCTTCAAGCCCTGGTCCAGGAAGATCCCACATGCCGCGGAGCAGCTAAGCCTGTGCGCCACAACTACTGAAGCCCGCGCGCCTAGAGCCCATGCTCTGCAACAAGAGAAGCTACCACAGTGAGAAGACTGTGCACCACAACGAAGAGTAGACCCCGCTCACCGCAACTAGAGAAAGCCCGCGCACAGCAACGAAGACCCAATGCAGCCAAAATAAAGAAAACAAAATAAACCTGATATCTTAAATGGAATAGAAGCATTTCTTAAAAATGGAATGATTACGTTAGTGACCAGCCAAGTCCTTAAGCTGGGAGAGCTTAGAAATTAGACAGATTACCATAGAATGCCTGACCTTCAGGCAAAGTATCCTAAAACGCTTGCAATATTGACAATCAGATGCTTTCACCATATCAGCAGCAGAAAGCCTGCTAGAAATCATGCAGGGCTATTTTCTGAATGCTCCTGTTCTTTACAGGCCAGAAAAACGCTATAACCTATGTGAGCCCTTTTACAAAGGTAGCATTTCTCCCCAGTGTGCTGGTATCACTGTATTTTACAAACATTCTTCTGAAACTTTTAGAACTTCTCAACTTATAGCTAGGCACATGCAATTCAGTGTTGTTCACACCTTTTGCACTCATGTTCCATTGTTCACTGTGATTTTGCTCATAACCACTTACCATCTGTTTTATTATTTACTTGATAATTTTCTTCATTCTAAAACATATCTATGAAATCACATTTTTAAACACAGATTAAATGTAATTTATAAGTACTAAATTACAAAAAATTTTTTGTGTTTCATGTGCACCTAAAAATCAAACCTTGGAAAATACTGATAAATGTATTTCTCTCAGAAGATTGTAAGTACCATGAAGGCAGGAATGAATGATACCTCATTAGCCTTTAGGTTTACCATCATATGCATTATCCATGTTGGCTAACCTAAATTAATATGCAAGATATACATTTAAGAATTTTTTTTTTTTTTTTGCCTGAGACATGTGGCATGCGGAATCTTAGTTCCCTGACCAGGGATCGAACCTCTGCCCCCTGCATTGAGAGCATGGAGTCTTAACCACTGGACCACCAGGGAAGTCCCTATTTAAGCATTTTTAAAAAGAGATTTAACAATTACTGTAAGAATTGAGAAAGGGGTGATTACTTTTGGTACATGTGGTCAAAAAAATTTTAAGTTGGGGAGGAGGGATAGATTGGGAGTTTGGGATTGACATGTACACATTGCTTTATTTAAAATAGATAACCAACAAGGACCTACTGTATAGCACAGGGAACTCTGCGCAATATTCTGTAATAACCTAAATGGGAAAAGAATTCAAAAAAGAATAGATACATGTATATGTATAACTGAATCACTTTGCTGTACACCTGAAACTAACACAACATTGTTAATCAACTATATTCCAATATCAAATAAAAATTAGGGCTTCCCTGGTGGCGCAGTGATTGAGAGTACGCCTGCCGATGCAGGGGACACAGGTTCGTGCCCCAGTCCGGGAAGATCCCACATGCCGCGGAGCGGCTGGGCCCGTGAGTCGTGGCCGCTGAGCCTGCGCGTCTGGAGCCTGTGCTCCGCAACGGGAGAGGCCACAACAGTGAGAGGCCCGCGTACCGCAAAAAAATAAAAAATATAAAAAAAAATAGGGAATTTGGAGGGTGGAGGAATTGCATAAGGTGGTCAAAAGATACAAACTTCCAGTTATAAGACAAAGACGTACTAGGGATGTAATGTACAACATGATGACTGTAGTTTACACTGCTATATGATGTATTTGATTAGGGAGTACATCCTCAAAGTTCTCATAACAGGGAAAAAAGCATTGTTTTGTATCCATCTGACATGATGGGTATTAACTGACCTTACTGTGGTAATCATTTCACAATATATATGTCAAGTCATAATGCTATACACCTTAAACTTTTACAGTGCTGTATGCCACTTATATATCTAAATGAAGCTGAAAAAAAATAGGGAATCTAAACTGAATCTTAACATAGAAATATATTCTCTTGAGCAAGGGCAGGAGAAACAAAAGGTAACACTAGCAGATAGGGGTAGTATGTACCCCTACATGCTCTATTCTTTATCTGGTAGCTGGAGCTGTCCAGTAACTTGAAACATGAAAATTAGTGAGATCTGGACTCTTACATCATCAATAATCCAGCTTTCTTTCCTTTAAGGAGTTAGTCTTTGCCTGGATTATTTAGATTCAGGGCTTTTTAGGGAGGAAGAGTGACATTATTTGTTCTACATCTGAAACTGGTTTATATCTGCCTGAAGCCAGCTTGGAGACATTGAAATCCCTTTTGTCTGTGAATGAATTGGAAATAAATCTGGGTGATGATCATCACACTGCAGATCTTTGAATTCTTACGAAAGTACCTCTATTATGTCATTTTTGTGTGTTTGTATGTAGGGTGAGAAAGAAAAATAGTAATCATTGCTTCTTTCCTCCTGGGTAGTATAAACATTTTTTTTTCTATTATTGTAAGTTAAGAAGAATTATAGTACCAGAGAAGATGACTTAACCCTCCTCCCTCTACCCCATTCCCGATCAAGTGTCTTCATTCCCTTTCTTATTGAATTTATTGAACTTTCTTTTCCTGTGGCCATTTCCTTAATGGAATTTTTATGATTTTAATATTTTAATCAAGCTTGAAGGATTACATGTATACCATTCTCTCCTAACTGAATCCACTGATGGCATTTTTTGCAGTTATTTTATCCCTTCTCTAATTTTTATAGTATTTGGACAGAGTGGAATAGTAGAAAGAAAAAGAGAGAATCCAATCTAAATCCTGAACCTGTCATTTGCTTGTTTTTGAACACTGAGCAAGTTGGTTAAGCTCAATAACCCATAGTCACTTCGTTTGTAAGATGAGACCAATACTAATTAGAGTGTAGGGATAATGTAAAAAGTATAAAGATAATGGGGGGGGGGAGTGGGATGGAGGCCCAAGAGAGAGGGGATATATGTATACATATAGCTGATTCACTTCATTGTACAGCAGAAACTAACACAACACTGTAAAGCAACTATACTCCAAAAAATATATATATATAATACTTTAGTAGGTATTCGATAAGTAATAAACTTTATATAGTAGGTAGCTTGATGCATTGGCAAAAAGTATGGGCTTTCGAGGCATTCACACCTTTTAAGATAGGATTGTTAACTGTTCAAGTGACTTATTATTCACAAATGAGTGTTCTAACCCCTTGTATGAATTAGAAATGAGAAATATGAGGCTCCTACCTTGGCAGTGCCAGGGAAATAGCAAGTACTTGGGCTTGTATTGTTTGTTGCCTGAATCTTTATTGAGTTGCATTTTAAACACATTTAAATTCATCCATGATCATTTTCTTGCATTTTAGGTTTTGCATCTTGATTTTATTACCACTTTTATGGGCTGTTTTGTGTTAAGGTTAACCTTAGGACTAAAGTACATCTTATATGCTACATATTTCCATCTTAATAATTGAATAAAGTATGAGGCAGAAACGTTTTTAAAGGTCAACCATGGATTATTATTGCTCTTCCTTATTCCTTTAATTCAATAGAGAAGCCCAAGGCAAAGTGAAATGAACTTGATGGCCAGTGTGTCATAAGCTAGAAAACAATTTTCCGTGAGTGAGGCAGAGTATAATTTTCACCTGAGCTGGAGACTTGGAAAGTTTGTGACTGTTCACTACCAACAGGTTAGCAATGCACTGAGGTCAGGTCGTCCTGGGTTTGAATTGCAGTTTTACCACGTTCTACATTTATGGTTTTGTGTGTTTGATTTAGTCACTGTGCTTTTCAATTTTCTTATCTGTAAAATCCAGGTAATTAAGGATGTTCTGTAATTTAAAAAATGAGATACATAAGCAACTAATGTAGAGATTGAAAATATGTTTCATCTCATAAACCTAATTTGAAAAGTTAGTTAGTACTGGCTGAATGAGGGTGATGCGTTAAGGCCCCTTGTGGGGCTAAGTGAGAAAACATTCTGTGTGCCCAAAGGTATAGAGTGGGAGGAGTGGCTGCCTGTAAGTCAGACATTTGCTCCCTATAGCTTGCTACCCTATTTTGTAATAAACATTCAATGAATGTTATTGTCAGTGTTATCACTGAGATGCACTGAATGGTTACATGAAGTTTTTCTAAGTTGTAATGAATAGTACCTAAGTAAGCTAGTTATTTACATTTTTCATATACTTGCCAAGATGCATTATGGCATTATATTTCTTATTTGTGGTCCTTTGGTATTTCCCCACCTCACAAGCTTTACAACTTAATAAGTTGCTTGTGAGTTCTTACTGAACAAAATAGTTCAACCTAAGTAGTTAGCAAATGAATAATATTTCATTTCAAAATGAGTTTTAATCATGATAGATTTCTGACTTGGGAAAAAATAGTGCACTTTCTGAAATGATTTTTTAAAAATCAGACACTTAAATATAAAGATATGAATCTCGAAAGCACTCTGGAATTGGGGTTCTCCTGCACTCTCTTTCTGTACAGGTAGCTTGCCTGTTACTATTCTACAAGTTAGTTGAATTTTTAATAAATGAAAAGTAGAAGCCATATTAAATGCAATGATTGTAGAACTTCTAAAAAGTGATCTATGAGCACTTGAAGACCCAAAGTAGAATTTCAGGTCAATTCCAAACAGAACCTATAATGCAGACCCATCTTTCAGCTCTAACTCTGAAATTAGTATGTGTTTTCTTCTGGCTTTAGAATCCCTTTTAGAGATAAATAGTTGGATTTGGTTTATCATTAATTGCTTTACAATTGTGCATCTTTTCTGTTATAGAAATCATATCTAGTATCGTTTTAGTATGAAGAAGTGGTTCACTCTCCCTAAGGAAAATTACTATTTGTTTTGTTTGGAAATATTTATTAGTTCAACATGCCAAAAAGAAAATTTATGACATTGTTTCACTTATTAGGAGATATTATAATTTAAAAATATAATTATCGCAGAAACATGTAAAAATTTTTTTAAATCCATGCCTAATCCTACCACTCTAACAGCTATGAATATTTTGTATATTTTATTCTAGTTTTTGGTCTTTGCTTCAGGATTTCTTGCATCTCACCCTGAGCATTTGATTAAATCTAACCAAATTCTTCTTAAATGCGAACACATTTTAAGCTTTAGGAAGAAAATATTTTTTTGAGCTATCATTTTTATGATAATATAGTTTAGTGACTTTTCTCAGAACTAGAAACACATAGATGTGTGTGAGTGGTACCTACATTTTTATGCATGTTACATATAATTTGTCACCAATATTTTTACTAACCGGTCAAGCAAAGGGCACTCAAAAGGTCAGGAGATGCAAATCAATTCAATTCATCAGACATATTTCTATTGACAGCGCTGTGCTAATGCAAAAAGAATTTGATTAAAATAAAAGGAAGCTAGCTCTTCCTTTGAAGCAAAGATATACAACCAGTGTGGGTAGCACATTTAGGAAAGCCTCTGATTATTCCTCTAAATGGAAAAAGCCATGATAATTATGATTAGTTAAGCTATAAAAGTCTGCTTGAAAAATAATGCAGGTCACCAGTCTGTTGCCTGGTCTCAGAAATTAAGTAGCTTCAACATTTGCAGTGTTTATTATAACTATAATATTTAACTTAAATACACAAATCATCTTAAAATATACTTTTACCATCAGGTGTATATTCTTCCATACTATGATCATAGAAGGGAGAGGGGGATGATAATAAGCGGGCAACTGATACACTTTTGGCTTTATTTCCAATTTTTTTCTCTTGCTTGGCTGTTAGTGAAATGCTATTTGGTGGGCAAAGTTTGTGTAATTTGAAAGTAACAGCTGATGGCTGAAAGGCCCTAGACTAGCTTTGCACATGGTGATGGGCGTGCTAAATAACTGTCATATATTCACTGGATTTTCCAAAGGAAACTGGTAAATTTTATTTACTCATTAAAATACAAAATGCAAATAATTTCTGAAAAAAACTAAAATCTAGCACCAATGCTTAAACCCAAATATTTTTAACTCCTTCATTTAATCTTACTTTTCTCAACAAGGTTGTCAACCTTAGAGGGTAGGACCTTGAACTTCTGTTGTCTAGGTCCTGCATAATACTCTCCAATTAGTAGTTATTCTGTAAATACTTGAGTGTCTGAAGGAATGAATGAATGTGAATAAAAAAGAACAAATGATTGTACATAAGAAAGACCCAACCTTAAAAATAAAGAAGAAATGATGACAAAGCACATATTCTTGGGAGTTAGATGTTTCTAAGTTAAAAAAAAAAATCAAACCTTTATCATGTACTGCATTTTTGACTTTTAGGCATTTCACTTAATTTCTCCAAACACAAGTTTTCTCATCTGTGAAATAGACATGATGGTGACTTTTGGGGAATCAAATGAGGTAACGGATGAGAGTACTTGCCACAGAATCTGAAAATGTGTGGAATATAAACAGGATGATGTGATCTGTTGCAAATGTTCTTGCAAAGCTGTATCCTCATACTGATTTTCATGATTCTCTTGCCAGGTGAAGCATACATGCGACTAAGCAAGCTCCCTGAGGCAGAGCATTGGTATATGGAATCACTGAGATCCAAGACGGACCACATCCCTGCTCATCTCACCTACGGGAAACTGCTTGCTCTAACAGTGAGTAACTCCCTTTCTCCCCCTTTAGAAACTGGTTCTGCCTATGCAGACTGAGACAGATAGGGTTTGAGGTACTGGTTCCTGGCCAGTTAACCCAGATTGTTAGGATTTCATGATGATAACACTAAGTTAGAACTCTGTACAGAAAAATATAGAAAAATGCATTCCTTTGGCTATGGGGTTTGCCATAGATAAAATATGTATCCTTGATGTAACTTAATTGAAATGTATAAATGGAGAACTCCAAATGTGTGATTATATAATGAACTTGTCAAAATAACAATATTGGTGTAACGACTATGTTCTCCAAGCCAGTGTTAACCCCAGATTGGCTATAATGTGGAATTGAGTCTGATTCTTTCCAAAAAGCCAGCATTATATAAGATAACTGCGTGTGTGTCCGTCACTGTCACCTAGAATTCCTACTAATTGGAAATCATTCTGTAAGAGAAGTGGAGCCATCGTTTGGCCACCCACTATGTGACAAGCTCACTTGGCCACATTTCTGTGAAAGTGGTATTATTCGAAGCATAAGAAATTGTTGATATTCTACCTTTGTGACTTACAAAATCTGTAATTTTATGTGCCGCAAAGCAATGTTAATGTTTTTATTTTATACAATCAGGGATTGTTCAAAATATTTAAGTAACTTTTCACCCAGCTAATAAATGGTACAACTAGCCTCAATCCTAATATGAATCTCTTATCTGTGTTATTTTAGTTATATCCCTTAATCTCTCTCCAATATTACTAAAAACAAATGAACACTAGCAAAACGTAGAGCAAACGGTCAGGAAAGTGATTGCTAAGTGAATTCATAGAAGCGTGTCTTATAATTATTTTAAAATAATAACATTTTTATTTCCCACAGAAGATGATAAGCTAAACACTTAAAAGTATTATGGATCCATTCTAAGATACCACTAAAATGTTACTAAAGAGATTATATAGGCAGACTAAGTAACCAGAAAACATCCCACTAAAAAATATCTAGATATGCCTAATGAACTACAACAGATATGCTCTTAATGCATGGCTGAGCTCAAGGTGTAGAAAGAGAATTTCCCGGGGATGGAAATGAAGCAGTAACTAAACACCGGAACAGTAAACAGTAGGCTGTTCCTACAGCTGATTTGGGATAGTTTACCAGTTGCAACAACCCATGGGAAGGAGCTTATTGTTTGTTTTCCTTCTTGTTGGAATAAGAGACAAAACCTTGGACCAACAGAAAGCCAAGAATTAGATGCCTAAATAAAGCAGGAAAGTTCATATCCTCAGTGAAAGGATAATGTAGAAAAAGTTCACATACTGATACAAGAGGGCAGCATGAAAGTTTGTCTATCTCAGCATGGAATCTGAAATCTTTGCAGAGAATTTGTTACTATCATCCTCCCTTTGCCAGGCTTTGGGTTTTCGAATTTACTTTACTTGAATGATCAGGGAATTCCTAGGCCAAGAAATTAAAGTCAGTCCAGTAAAATCTCTAGCTGAAGACATTACTGAAGGTGTCCTCTGAAAGAACACAGTTAAATCTAGAAGGAGTTACTAAGTGGGGAGCAAAAAGACTGGGGAACAAAGAAATGGTGTAAACTTTTACTCAATAAAACTATTGAGAAGGAATAACCTCACAGGAACAATCAGAATGGGAGGGGAGATGAAATTTAAGCTGATTTTTAGAAGTCAGAAAGTAGAAAGAGGTATTACAACTGATTCGTCAGAACAGAGTAAACCACCATCTAAAGGGAGTTTGGAACGGGATAACAGTGAGAAGAAAGCTGGAGAGACTCAAGACATGGCGGCAGCTGGCATAGAAGAGAGTGAGTTAAGGAGTATAAAATAGGGTAATCAGTTCTAACTTACATATGCGGCAGTCAAGTTTCTCCCCATGTGCACAGTGCTAGCCAGCAGGCACTCACCTCTAAGTGGGGAAGGGATGCTCACGGTGGTGGAGCAGTTGGGTGAGAGAGCTCCATGACTCAGGAACAGCTTGCCCAGTCAAAGGTGGAATGCAGAGGGGACTGAAAAGAGGATTGACTGAATGTTTTCCAGTGGAGTACTCAGATTGTCAGTACCGCTCCCCTGGCACCCACAGAACACAAGCTACACAAAGTTCATACCCCCTCAGCAACGCATGTACACACACCTCCCCTCCCAAGAAATGGTTGCATTCTTATCTGGAGAAACTGAGTCACTGTAGGGAAAAGATTTCCGTATACCTACCTTTGGAGGTCCCTGAAAATGAGTAGCTCCCAAACCAGACAAACAAAAGTGACTCCAGTCTAGAAAGCGTACTTATGCCTAAGGAGTTCATTCAGCTTTCATTACTTTTAAATAACAATGGGCAACCAAGGACCATCAGTCATATTAGGAAAGCCTCAAATGTAAAAGATTGGAACTGAAACAAATGATTAGCAAAAGGAAACTGAAGGAAACAAAAGAAAAAAAATCCTTAGAGATGGTAATATAGCATTTTGTGAAGTGCAGGATGCCATAAAAAATAAATAATGAAAAAACAAGAAAGAGCTTTTAGAAGTTAAAAAAAAAATGATGGCAAAACAATTGTCATTTGAAGTATAAGAAAATAAAGGTGAGTAAATGTTTTCATACCTAAACATAAAGATGAAGAAAAAATATATGAAAGAAGAAATTATGAAATAAATTAATATGGGGGCCCCAGAAAAGAAGGAACAGAGAAAGGGAAAGAACATTACTTAGAATTGGAGGGTATAAGTTGCCGTTTTGGCCATCTATAGGATCATGATATGTCTAGTTTAATCAGTTAGAAAAAAAATATTTTACCTTATGAAAACCTGTTCCACTTCCTATTCTGATAGGCTGATAATTCGCACAGCTCCATATAAGAATGGAATTCATATATAACTTGGGCCTCAACTACTGTATTTGAGATGTCCTTATAGAATTCAAATGGAAACATTTTTAATTAGATTGAGAAATGGCCACCTTCAAAGAATCTAAAAGTTTCAAATGCCTGATTTACCTCCCCGCCAAAAAAATCATTTAGAAAAAAAAAAAACTGAATGCTTAAATGTACTTAATTCTGAATATACCTAGATTGTGACGCTAGTTTGGATATAGAAACTACGTGTCTTTTAAAATTTTTTTTCCTTCTTCTTTACACGCCTGAATTATTTAAGTTTCCTGTACCAAAAATATGGTTTTCCAGGCTGCTTTATTTTTCAGAAGGTATTTTTAAAAACAAGATTTAGCAGTTTTAATTTACTGAAACATATGGAAGGAAGGGAAGGAAAGACATGTATTACAATCAAATTTTAATCCCTCCCCCCCCCCAATCAAGAGAACTTTCATAGTTTCCGATTTGCTGATTAGATGAAATACAAATCCTATTATGGAATGGCTTAAACTCAAAGTGCCAAAAACTCCACAACCATCCTTAACAGTCTCTTTTTGAATTATGAGATTTGGCAAATTTCTGATCCCAGTGGATTGCTTTTGTCTAATTTTGGGTTTCTTGGCCTGATAATATGCCATTGACTTAACATGGAATTGGCAAGGTAGAAAATGCCACACATTTGACTTCTGAACGCTTTAAATATAAAATATTATAAAATGGAATTGGCTATTACTCTCAAGGGAAGAAGAATAGAAATGGGATTGTGTTTTTACTGTTCCATCAAAACTGACCAAAGGCAAAATATGTAAAACTGACGTGCAACAAAATTAGACTTAGACTATAGAGTAGGACTTCATATAAAGAATTATATTTTTCTGAGACAAATTAGACAAAAAATTGATTATTGGTGCTTTTATTATAGCCAGTGGAATGATTCACTCAAAGCATTTTTGTACAAAATTTTCTTTAAGAATTTGTAGTATTTATAGTATTTAGAAAACTTCAAAAAGATTTGGAATTTCCCAGAATGCTCTGACAAATTCCATAGATCAAATCCTTTTTTATTTCTTTGGCAAAAATGTCCCTTTCCTCTCTCTACCTGTTCAAATTTTATTTCCTCTGTGAAGTCTTGCCTGAGTCTTTCAAGCAATTATTTTTTTCCTTTCTCTGTGCTTCCATGGCACTGGTTTCAGTATCTCTATAATAGCACATTTTAGATTGAATGGCAGACATAAATCTATGTCTTTTGACCCTGGACATGGGACAGGGACTAAGTCTTAACTTATCTTTTTATATCTTTAGCATATGGCTTTCAGTATCTTGATAACTATCCCTGTACCCTCCTTTTGCATTTCCCTTGTTAAGTTACATAAGGGCTGGGCATAGGTCATTTTTCCCCCCCAGTTTTATTTAGATATAATTGACATATAGTACTGTATAAGTGAAAGGTATACAGGGTGCCTGACTTGAATATTTCTGTTTCCCTAGCCTGATTCTCATGTCCTCATTAGTCCCTTCATTTTGTCAACACATGTATTGAGATTTGTTAATCCATGCTAGGCATCACTCTAATTCCCAATGATATATACTGAATAAATGAATGAGAGTGGCATGATTGTAGAGTGGATACAGTGTAATCTTCTAAGACCCTGGAAGGGGAGGTGGTCACAAGAGGATTGTACATCTCTTGAGTGCCTGTGATTGATATATGTTATTTCATGAAGCTTTACAACGAGTACTGTCCTCTTTTTATAAATGAGGAAACTGAACTTCACAGATTTAAGGAATGTCCCCAAGAATAAATAAGCTACAAAATAGTAGAATTGGATACGTCCTCAAGGATTTCTGAATTAGCATCATTAATTTTCATTCTATATTAAATAATTTTGTGTGGAGCTTTCCCCCCCTTTTATACTTGATCAGAGATTCTAAAAGGAAGTTAGTGCTCCTGCCTCCCCACTTTTTTTTTAACTAAATTTATTTTTTATTTTTTGGCTGTGTTGGGTCTTTGTTGCTGCACGTAGGCTTTCTCTAGTTGTGGCGAGCTGGGGCTACTCTTCATTGCAGTGCGTGGGCTTCTCACTGAGTGCATGGGCTTCTCATGGCAGTGGCTTCTCTTGTTGCAGAGCACGGGCTCTAGGCACGTGGGCTTCAGTAGTTGTGGTGCACAGGCTCGGTAGTTGTGGCGCACGGGCTTAGTTGCTCCGCAGCATGTGGGATCTTCCCAGGCCAGGGATTGACCCTGTGTCCCCTGTATTGGCAGGCAGATTCTTAACCACTGTGCCACCAGGGAAGTCCCATCCCCATTTTTTATAACTTATTTTTGGACATTACCTCTAAATGCTAGTTTAGTTTGAATGGGTAAATGCATTTTTATTATTAGGCGTTATAGGTCATTAACTAAGAGTTTTGGCTATTGGCAAAACTTTTAACTTTTAACATTAACTTTTGTCTATTGGCACTTTGGGGTCCTACATTACAGCTCAAACACAAATGTTCCAGGGTACCCTAGAGAATAGTTAGTTCTGCTTTAGGGTCACTGTTAACCTCCATGGTTACATATAGTTGGGCCTGGGTGACATCTCTTTAGAATATATGGAACTTTCATACCAATGTCATATCCAATTAAAATACTAAATACAAGCTGTCTTTAAAATTGATTTATTCCTTGTTTGAACTTTGTTACCTAGGGCTAGTGCCATGAATTTAAAATCGGGCATGCATTAAGAGAGAAAAGAAGGAATAACATTTCCATTATTACGGTGTTTCAGATGGTTTTATAGTTGTTTCTAAACCCGTGTGTGTTCTCTAGTTGTGTGTACATCCTTACTTTGATTTTTTTTTTTTTTTGGTCCTCCTTCCTTTTGTCTTTGTTCAGTTTATTTCAGCCAAATATTTTACAGTTTTTGTGAGCCAGTAAAATTAATATTGACTTAAATTGTAATAAAAGCAACTTGGCTGTTAGCGTATTTTCCAGATTTAGGTTAGTAAAAGAGAAGGAAGGATATGGGAGACTCTGACAGTAATTCTTGATACAGCAAACCTTTATTTTGGCTACTGTATGGAAATACTGAGCCAGATTTCTGTGTCTAGCCAAAGTTAATTGGGCTACATAAAACTCCAGTTGTGAAAGTACTTGAAGTTCCATGGAAAATTTCCATACCCCAGGCTAAAATGGTGTCAGTGTAGTCTATCTGGAGCGCAGCGCTGTGTGTTTCCTTGGGCCTTTTGTCATAATCATTACTATTTAGAGCTGAGATTATTTTTCCATTTGCTCCTCTTTAAAGCAAAGCTCTTCCCATTTTGCACGTTGACTAACATTTAGGTTCCTTTGTTTTATTATAATCACTGCACAGTCATGTTTAGATTGGAGGGAGCAGGGAACAAAAAATTTTCCTGTGACTCTCACTGAATGATTATTACGGATATATACCATTGAAGTTGCAAATTTATTCCGTGAAAAAAGAAGGCATATATCACATATATCATGCTACTGAAATACTGGATAACATATAGAAGAAAATTTAATTTAATATAGTGCTCAGCTAAACATTTTATATGAAATTGCCTCATCTAAACTAAATGATTTAGCATTCTGGACGTTATCATTGTATTATTTTTACTCTGAAGCATAATGAATCTGATAGTTCTTTTTTATGCATTTTGATATACAGAATCAATCTTTTTTTTTTAATTGAGGTATCTTTATAGAATCGATCTTGTAATTACACTATTTGTTGCCACTGAGTGACCTAGGAATCCAAGTATCTCCAAAGTATTCCAGAGTTTTATTCTGCTTTTTATGTCAGTTACTAAAAGTCATTGTTACAGATATTTTCTTTTGCCGGAAGTAACATTATGCTCAGAAATAATATTCTCAGAAATAATAAAATCAAAATACTCAAATTCTCAGTCATTGAAGGTCATGTGGAATAATTCTACCTGCTTTATATCTACATATCATGATGCTATGTTTGAAAAGAAATGTTAGCTTTTTACTTAGGGGTAGATAGGATGCTGCTGCTTTGAAACTAACTTAAACTTCATTGTTATTTTGTTTGGTTTCTGTATTTGGTCTGTAGTTAACATTTAGTGCAATTTAAATAGCCCAGCAAAAATAAATAAATAAATAAATAGCCCAGCAGACTCAGGCCTCAAAATCCCCCAGGACTCTGCTATCCCATGTTATTGGAGAAGCCGTATGCCCTTAAATATAGCTTGGCTTTCTTGCAGGACTCTAAAAAAGCAATCCTTTATAAAAACCTGAATTCAATATACATTTTCTGAACCTGAACGTTGTGTCATGTTCTGTAATAAACAGTGGTGATACAAAGACCAGCAGGGCGTTTCTTTGGTCTCAAGAAGACCTCAGTGTATTCTCTTTAGGGGAAATTATAACAACTATCTATAGTTGCTTCAGTGGTGGGCTACCATGCTTAAGACTGGTGGAAATAGTTTTTGTTTCAGAAAGGATAATTATGTAGGTACCTTAATGTTGTTTTCTTTTTAATTTTTATTAGAGGCATGGGATTCCACACCACTTAGTAGGTATTATTCTCCCACTTTGCAGTCCTTTAATTTGTTACATGAGCCCATTGATACACGAAATGACTTGGCGTCACGATTTCCAGCTTGTTATCCTTTCTGCTACATCATGTTGACTCTCCTGTCATGTAATCAAGCATGAACACATTTTAATGTGAGCTAAACTCTGTTTGTAATTTATGTTTTATATTTTCCTAGTTCGATCATTGTTTAATAGAAGACATTTTGAGTATCTTTCCTTGTTAAAACAGCATCCTTGTCTAAGCCCCTGTTTACCTTTGAAAACAGTGGTACTGACCGCATACGTTTTCAGAAGCAAGTATCTTTCCTCCCAAGGGGTTGGATCAACACTTCACAAAAAAAAGTTGCCTATTTTTTCCTGTAGCCTCTGGTTGTGTATACATATATTCATACACACAGATATACACACACACACAAAGGCATATATATAAAGGAAGCCACGTGTGTTCTAAGATGTGACAGTTTTCATTTTTGCAGCCTCGTAAATAGGTTTATCAGCCCATCCATGAACATGTTTACAAACCCATGACATTTTGGTCATTCCCCCTTATATTCATCTACATTGCATATGAGGCCGCTTGGGCCTCAGCAGCCTGAAGCATGACATCTGCAGACTTGTAGATTTTATCCTTAGTTTTTTATTAAAATTATACTTCTTCCAAACAATAGTTCATTCTGAGTTCAACTTTTTTTTTTCCCTGAGACCTGAGCTTCTAGGACCATCTGAATTTCTCATTCATTTCCTATCTCCCTTGACATCAATCCTCATCTCTTGCTTTCCTTCCTAAAAAGAATTAAATATTACCTACAGGGTGGCCCCTGACCCTGCCGCTTCTGTGATCAGGTTAATCACAGTATTTCCTGTAGTTAGCTCGTACTCTTTATCATGCAGTAAACTAGACATTGTGAATATGCTATTCTAATATTTCTCACATAATCCCACGATCTAGGTACCTACTCTAGAGATGAGGAAACTGTGGTTCACAGAGGTTCAGACCTGTGTCCAAAGCCTCTTGCATTATACTCGGTTTTTCTGAAAGCTGTACTTAAATTTCTCTTTAACCTTTTGTTAATTATGATCAAATATGGATATATGTTGCCTTGTGCGCATAAACGCCTAACTTCAAAATGTGTAAAAATTGATTTTTAAAGAAAATCTTTATTCAGTTTTTAGATTTTCTTATAATGCAGTTCTGAAGTGAAAAGACAACTTCTATGTATATCATTAAATTAAAGAAGAATTTTAACATGGATAATTCAAAAAAGGATTTAGGTATCTATATATGTGAAGTAACAAGAAAATAGTAATAGTGAAGTTGAAAGTTGAATTTTTAATTTAAATACGGTTTACATGATGTACCTTTTATGGTGTATAGTTTCTCTTGTATTTTAAGTCTTGAAGGAAACATTATGATATTCCAAACTGAAGGGGAGCACGAGGTCAGATGCCTGAGTGAAGTGACTGCTGACCTTTACCTGGTTAACTTTTAACTGGTAGATAGTGAGTTGAAGCCAGAACACCTGAGCACATACCGGCCTACAAATTTATTTAATAAATGTATTTATTTCTTCTCACAGTGAAAAGCATAATTCCTTTAAAAGACTTAAAATTGCAGGACTCTTATTTCTGAGGTGTAATTGAGGCTCTTTGTCAAAAGTGACAGGATGGCGTACGTTCTTGAGCTGACACTGTAATTCAGTGTGCATTGTAGTAACAGTACTTTAGGTGAGAGATGGTAACATGCAGGAGGATTGACACTTAATATGACCCTTTGGTCCCTTTGACATTAACCATGTGGCACTGGGTTTAAGATGGGCACTGGCCATTAAATAATGCCATGTATTATAATGCCATATAATGGAAAAATAGGTAGTGTAATTGGTAGATGTAATGGTCAGTCTGGGAAATTTTTGTCCCTGAGCAATGGAACTGAAAGATATTATCCACTGTAAAGTTTGTTCTATTTCTCATTTGGGGGGATGAAACAACACTAGCTAGAAGAAGAACAGAATTTCCATCTGCTTGAATCAGAAATTTACTCACTTTAAGCAGAAAATTACTGATCAGGAGTATTTTATTTTAAGGTATCTTTGCATATCTCAAGGAGATTACCTCAGTAGAGGTAAAGGATTAAGTTGAAATCTATTGCTTTGGCTAAAGGTAGTTTTCCTGAAGGTGTCTGTTTTTCTCTTTCCACCCAGGATGTGCATTTGCCACAAGTGGTAATTATCTTCTCCACTCTGTTTCTACTTGTATGGAAGAGGGGTCCTCCATCCTCTCCCCCTCACCACTTCAACAGTTCTCAACCTATTTATATAAATAACTGTGTATACATGGCACTTACTAAATTTGATACCTTTTAATTATAACAAAGCTGATTCAAATAGTAATGCTACATGACAAGGATTGCTTTTACTTGATTATAAGATGGGGAATTTCAAATATGGTGAAGTTTAAGGGTACCAAGAAGATTTTACCACTGCCATTATTGCTTTGATAGTTTCTATTAAAGCAGTATTCCCAGAAGGTACAAAATACATTCCCCGAGTGTATTCCATAGACATTAGCACGTCTAGGTGTTCCTTAGAAAAAATTAAGTAAGCAAATAGTGTGGGAGAAACTGTAATAATTTTCCTAGCTCAGAAGTCTTCTTTGTCTGAAATTAATACTCTAGCTTTCTTTTGATTAGTGTTAGCCTGGTTTATCTATATCTGTCCCTTTGCTTTACCGATCAGCGTCTTTATATTTAAAGTAGACTTATTGTAGACAGCATATAGTTGGGCCCTTTATTATTATCATTATTCACTATGACAATCTCTATTTTTTAATTGGTACATTTAGACCATTCATATTTAGAGTGATAATTGATATATTTGAATTAATATCAACCAGGTTTGTAACTGTTTTCTATTTGTTACCAAAGGCTTCTTCCTTCTCTGTTTTTTTTCACCTTATTTTTTTTATTGTAGTAAAAAAAGAAAACAAAAATTTCTATCATGACCATTTCTAAGTATGTAATACAGTAGTGTTAACTATGTGCACATTGTTTTGCAACAGATCTTGCAAAACAACTTTTCATCTTGTAGAACTGAAACTCATTACCCATCGAACAAGTTTTCAGGTTTTCACTGTTGAATATGATGTTAGCTATAGGACATAATTTCCTTCTATTACTAGTTTCTTGAGTGTTTTTTATCATGAAAGGTTATTGAATTTTGTCAAATGCTTTTCCTGCATCAATTGAGATGATCATGTGAATTCCCTCAGTTTTTATTTGTCCAAAAAGTCTTTATTTCTACTTCACTTTCTAAGGAAAATTTTGCTGGATATAAAATTCTAGTTTTGTAGTTTCTTTCTTCTCTCAACATTTTCAGTGTTTTACTCTACTGTCTTCTTGCTTGATGGTTTCTGATTAGAAGTCCAATGAAATTCTTAACCTTGTTGCTCCATTGGTAAGGTGTTTTTTTTTTTTCCCCTCTGACTTTAAGATTTTCTCTTTGCCTTTAGTTTTCTACAGTTTTTACATACTCTGCCTAGGCTTATTATTTTTGGAATTTATCTGGCTTAGTGTTCTCTGAGTTTTCTGAATCTATGGTTTGGTGTCTTTCATTAATTTTGGAAAGTTCTCCATCATTATTACTTTAAATATTTCTTCTGCCCTCTTGTCTTTCTTCCCCTTCTGATATTCTAGTTACTCACGTGTTACATGTTTTGAAATTTTCCTATAGTTCTGGGATGTTCTGTATGTTTCATTCATTTTTCTTATTACATTTCAGTTTGGGAAGTTTATATTGACCTATCTTCAAACTCATTGATTCTTTCCTTGGTCATGCTGAATCTTCTGTTGATCCCATCAAATGCATTCTTCATGTCTGTTATGATTTCTAGCATTTCCTTTTAATTCTTTCTTAGAATTTCTCTCTGCTTACATT
The DNA here is from genome assembly GCF_039906515.1 of Pseudorca crassidens. Classification (NCBI taxonomy): domain Eukaryota; kingdom Metazoa; phylum Chordata; class Mammalia; order Artiodactyla; family Delphinidae; genus Pseudorca; species Pseudorca crassidens. The sequence continues at coordinate 70,428,221 of NC_090306.1, forward strand.
ACACATCTGTTCTTTTTTTTTTTTTTTTTTTTGCGGTACGCGGGCCTCTCACTGTTGTGGCCTCTCATGTTGCGGAGCACAGGCTCTGGACGCGCAGGCTCAGCGGCCATGGCTCGTGGGCCTAGCCGCTCCGCGACATGTGGGATCTTCCCGGACCGGGGCACGAACCCGTGTCCCCTGCATCGGCAGGCGGACTCTCAACCACTGTGCCACCAGGGAAGCCCTACACATCTGTTCTTGAATGTTGTCTACTTTTTCTATTAGAATCCTTAGCATATTAATCATAGGTATTTTCAGTTCCCTGTCAGACAATTCCAACATCTGTTTCATATTCCAACATCTTATTATGATTCCCATGCTAGCTTTGTCTTTTCGGACTATGTTTTTCTTTCCTTTGGTCATGCCTTGTAATTTTTTTGTTGCATGTTGGCTATGTTGAATTTGTAATAGGAATTCAAATTATTAGGCCTCTAATATGAAGATTTATGTTAATCTGGCTGGGATTTCAGCATTGTTTAGTGTTTGTTGTAGCTATTGGTGCTAGCAGCTTCAAATTTCTCTAGTGTCCTTGTTTTTATCTCCATCTTGGTGCTAGGCTTTCCTTAATACTCTTTCTCAGAGAGACTGTGTGTCTTGAAGCTGTTTCAGGTATACTTCAGTATTATCATACTGGAGCCCTGTCGTGGGGGTGTTAGGTATGGTGGAGGGAGAATGTTCTATAACCGTTCAGTTAAATCTCAGTCTTTGATTCAGCCTGTGTCTCTGTCCCATGACCTTCACACGTTTTTCTGCTTGTAGAGCTACCCCCCCTCACCACCTTAGATGAGACAAGAAGGCCAGAGGAGGGCGAAGTCAGAGAGTGCCTTTTTGCCACAGCTTTTTAAAAGGCTCTAGTAAAGTCTTTTACTTGGAGAGTCAGGCCTTTGTTATTGAGAAGGCTCTGGATATATTTCACAAGGATTACTCTTCTTCCCTTGCCCTCACCAGGAGGGGATCTTTTTTGGTTCTCCACTATGAGAACCTGGTCGGGTTCTTGGAAATAAAGACCATGAAAGAGTGGGACCCCCCCTGCCCCCTCAAGACTGGCCTTCAGGAATTTCTCAAGCTAGTCCACAGTCCGCCTCCAACAAGTCATCAAAAGTACCACTTAAAGTATGCCTACCTGTTCATGGCTCCATTGGTTGCTGCATCAGATAAGCAGATCTTGACTGTGACTGTCTCTCTATTTCTGTTTCTTTATCTCAATCTATGTCTGAATATACTGGGAATTGCAGGCATTCATGGGATGTGTTGTGTAGTTTTGTTTTCCTGTGGCTCGAAGAATAATGTATGTAGTAAATGCTCAGTAGTTATTTTCTTAGTATTTCAAAGGTATAGAAACAGATGTTTAGAAAAAGATATTTGATCACATAGCTTGCCTCCCTTCTCCGTTAGCACTCCATCACCTTAGAGGGGATGCATCCGTAATATATGAACACTGGCTCCAGATTGCCTCGCGTGTTCTACCACTCATTAGCTCAGTGATCTTGGTTATGTTATTTAACTTCTCTCTATCTTATTCTGCCTGTTTGTATAATGAGGGCAAAAGTATTTCCTTCTTGAGAGGGTCCAGAAGTTAAGTGAGTCTAAATGTATTATAAAAGCATTTAGAATACTGCCAGGTGTGTATGTTGTAAGGACTCAATAATTGTTAGCAATTAACAGTAAGAAAAATATCATGATTCTTATTCAGTAAAATCTTTATGTCTTTGTGTCACATGGAACATGGTTTATTATTTGGCCACAGCCTTTCTCATTAAACCTCATCAGCCATTATCCCCCCACAATATTAAACTTCTAATGGCTCCCTAAGTATGTTAAGAAAGAATCTATTCATTCTTTGTCTTTTCCAAGCATGCCGCTTGCTGCCTTGGCCTAGAATATCTTTTTCCTTTATCTCCACTTGGCAAAGCCGTATCCATCCATCCAGTTTCATCTTTAACACTACGTTCCATAAAACAGTGACTGATTCTTCCACGCAGCCTTCATGCTTCTCTTCCAGGGTTCTTATTGCACGTGAATATCTGGGATAGCTGAATACTAATGTATTACTGTTGGTTGCTTTTTGTAGGCAGTGAGAGTAGAGACCCTGTCTCTTCATTACTATTACTAGCTTGGCGCTTGGCACATAGTTATTCAATAAATATTTATTGGGTGAATGTAGATGAAATGACTCTGAAGCAGAGATTGGCCCGGTTCACATAAAAGTTTTCTGTCAGGGCATAGCACTGACACATCACTACCCTTCCCCACTGACTTGATTCTTCTGTTATCTGTGCTCTCATGAAAGTGGCTCCATCACCTTCTGTTACTGTTAGTCGTTTTCATGTCTGTCTTCCCCACTAGACTGAGAGCAGCTCGGTCTTACTCACGTTTTTCAGATGCCAAGGGAGGGTCTCGTACAGCAATAACTATTTGTTGGACACATTATTTCACTGTTGCATGGAGGAAGGAGAGGGTGAGAGAAAGGAACAATAAAAGTTTGAAGGAATAAATGGCAAGGGGGTTATACAAGTAATTAGGAAGGAGAAAAAAAGTGATGTTTTAAGTAGCTTCAAGTGAATAAAAAATATAAGAACTTATTTTTTGTTCTGTTGGTTAAAAATGTCAAAGTCCTCAGCCTTAAAAAGGGATTAAAGAGTGAATTTAAAGGGTCAAATAATTGGATAACAACATTTTGGGGAGTGAAATTTCTTTGTTTTTTTTGTCTCAGTAAAAATGATATGGTAATCCTACGAATATAGAAATCCTGATTACTGTTGAAAGATAGAAATGAAAAAACACAAAATTGAATATATTCCTTTATTTTTTTCTGTTTGGTGACATAGTGTAGCATGATCTTCTGGCTATCTGTTTTGCTCTGATAGCCTTGGAGTGCAATCTCAGTAGAGTGCATAATATAAATCATTCATTTCAGGGGACTTTGTAGAATTTCACGAACAGTGATAGTGATGATAATGAATATGTGCTCTTCTGACAGGTACAATAAAATACAGATAATCCTTTGGTTTTTGGGTTTTTTTAACTATTGAGTATCATGTATGGCAGCCAGGAATAATAATATCTTTTATATAAACTATCATAATATCTATAATTTTAGTTGAAGAGTCAGCTTGATACATGAATTTGATTGGGCTGGCGAGCAATATGAAATATTTTCACTGAGAACTGATTAGGTTGAATTTACACTGATGATGACTATAAAAGAAGGAAGCTTTTCTTTTCATGGTTTTGCTATAGTTTTGTTGAACTTCACTTGTGATGTTAGAAAATATTAACACAATCTCACTTATTCAATTTGAAACAAATAGTAAAATAGCTACTGTACTACAAGACATTTAAGAAATCTTTATTTGAAACTCTGAGGAATTTTTCTTTTCATAATGACATCTCAGATATCCAAATATTTGTGAAATGAATGGATTACTATTATTCTTGTAAGCCGCCCAAATCTAAAGCAGTCACTATCCCAGAAAGACTGAATATTTCCTGTTGTATAAAATCTTTCTTAAAGGTAGTATGATTTATTTTAAGTGACCCTTGTTTAGGCACTTAACTTAGTCTCCTTATGCTTTTCTAACTTCATTTGATCATTAATCTAGTCAGTCCAGCAACACCAAAAACTGTCTTTTCTACTCTGTTTCTTGCTTATCCTTCAGTACAAAAGCTATTTGCTGAAAATAATGTCTTCTCTGGGTGTTGTCTGTACTTCCTTTTATTTTCCCTCCATTGCCTATCCAGTACTTCTTATTTCATTATTATGTTTTTAGAAACAAAATTAAAAAATATTAATATGATAATCTTTGGCATTTACTTTGAAAAAGAAGTGTGAAGAAGGACAAATCTGAATAAAATGATATTTTGATTAACTCAAGTTTTGCTTCCAGGAAATACCAGGTATCTGAATAGTGAAGAATCAGCTATAATTCTTCTACTTTCTTATTGTTCTAAGATTGGTAACAGCTTAAGCCACACTAACTAGTTAACATGAGCTTGCCAAATCATGTCAAGATTTCAAAATGAAAATGGACCTTTTGGAAAGTACATATTTCTGAATAAGGGGAAATATATTCTTAAACTGTCGCCAGTATTTATATGGGTTTTCCAGTTTGATCAGAAGTGGTCGTAAGTACTTTTCACTGTAACTTCAGTTTCGAGTATTTTCCCTGTTTTCGCTTTTCTTCAAATTCTCTGAACTCAAAGGCAATTTTTGCCTGTGATATTCTAAGACATTCAAGAACAAGAGATAATTTGGTTGTTAGCAAAGTATTTGGGATCACAAAGTTCTTAATGTAGGTGTGTTACAAGAATGCTGCTTAAAATACATGAAAAATAGTCATCTACTTCCATGAGCCACCTTTGAGTAAATGGATTTAGGTATAAGAGGTCTAGTTAGGAGGAGAACTTTTTCTTTGAGTGCCAACAGTGTGTTGCTGTGCTATGCTTTTAAAAATGTATTTTACTTTGTTTAATCCTTTTAAGATATTGCATGAGAGCTACTGCTGTTCCTGTTGCACAGTCATCATGACAGTTTACATTTGTTGAGCACTTATTATATACCATGCGCTGTTGTAAAAGCTTGACATGTACTGTCTCAGTTATAAACCTTATCAGGAGGTATCATCTTTTCTCTATAAGGTGCTGAATTTCTGGAGACATTAAACAATTTGCCCAAGTAGCCCGGCTATTTTAGGGATCGTTCTTGAGGAGATGATCAAACTCAGGCCTACCTGATTCCTAAGCCCGCAATCTTTCCTCTATGCTGTTGCTTCTCTTTTTATAACATATCTATGCTTATTGAAAAATTAATACCACTTTAAATGATTTAGTAATTTAATAGCTTATATTTTCCCCCAAGTCTTCAAAGTGCCATGTTCGTGTTTTTCATGGCATGGGACCATATACCCCAACGTGCACATGTATTCCATTTTTAGAAGTTGAATAGGTCAATATGTTTCTTCCAAAGGCTGCTTTGTATTTATAGCAGTCATGCAAGGAGTGTTCCACCACCCTCCTATAGACTTCCGCATGACTTTTAAAGATGCTCTTGTGATTGGGAGTGTCAATTCAGCCCTTCTTGAATCTCACAGATAAACCTGTCGACTCAGGTGTCAATTACACAGCAGACTGTGACGAGGACAATTTGGGAAGTTGATGTCTAATGAGTTCTATGCAGCCTTCATGGCACATTTTTCCTACCAAGGTCAAGAGGGTCTGAGATCTTGACAGTGATAATTTAGCCCTGAGCTGAACCACTATTAAATTTTCTGTCTAGAGGCAAAGAAGTTCAGACTTTGTATTTTCCATCTCCATGTCACCTCTGTACTCGATTTTTTCCTGTTAGTGACCCACATCTTCTTGTGACATTATGCATTTTCTCTTACAGTAAGAAAGAGAAAGAGAGAATCTTATTCTGTGATAATGCCAAAACCCAAGTGTGTGTGCTTCTTACTTGCACACTATTCTGCTAGGACTTGGGAAAGATCCAGTTCGGCGATATGCTTGTCATATGTATTTATACATACAAACTTGTTCTGCTGGTAATGTGCCAGCCTCTGACCATTTGCTCTGTGTGTGTGTGTGTGTGTGTGTGTGTGTGTATTTTTCCCATTTTTGCCTAGATTAAAGTTTCCTGTAATTGTATATGTACTACCTCTGGTCACTTCACACTCTAGAAATTAAAGTGAATGAGCATTGCATACTAAACAATGCTGTTTTCAATAGATCTTTCTTTCTTTGTAAGTCACAGATAATTATTATTCACAGAAGGTGGCTCAAAAATCATTAGACTGACAAAAAGTAGAAATTTGGTAACTGGAGTTGTTAAATAACCTTATTTTCTCAAATAGATGTGTTTTGAGTTGGTTGATATCAAATGAACCTTTGTAAGCTACAGGGCCTTTTAATGTTGTTAAAACAAGGAACATTTTCTCCATTAGACTGACTTTCTAAACAATATTCTTAATTTGGATCTTGTAAAGAGAACTTGTAAGTCACCAGCACTTGGACTTAGCAGGTAGTCTGTTGTCTTGATGCTTGGCCAACTTTTCCTCCATCTGTGAGCCAGCTGAAGTATGCCACCTCTTTTATGAGACCTCCCCGAACTCACTCAGGCACAATAGATGCCTTGGTCTCTGTTTTCTCCTTATGTAGGATGCATATGTCTAACGAGAGCCCTTTCGAGTATGATCTTGCGATTGGTAAACGCCCACTTCCAGAGTTATCATATTATTCAGTCGAAAGAGCAAGAGTCCTTTCATTATCCAGTGCCTGACACAATGCTAGGCATATAGTAGATACCCTCTGAATACGTGATGAGGGATGGATGGGTGGGTGCATGAATGTATGGGTGGACCTACTCCATAAAGCTCATCTTTAAACAACGTAATGATTCCTGGTAGTAAACTTCTGAACCAAGTCGATAATGCAGTACCACAAACTGTGAAGCCGGATTGTCTCTGTTTGAACCCCAGCTCTGCCAAATCAAGCTTCTGTGCCTTGGGCAAGGTACTTAACCCCTCTGTCCCTCAGTTTCTTATTCTGTAAAATGGATAATAATAATATCTCAGGTGTAATATGAAGATTTAATGTGACGATACAGAGAAAGCTCTTGGAACAGCGCCTGGCACATAGTAAGCTGCTCTTATGATGTTTCTGTTCTTATCATATAACCTGTAAAGACAAAGTAAAATTGCAATGTGCTAGGACAACAGACACCCAGAAAAATCTGTTTTGGGGAAGCAGAGATGAATGGAAATTTCATTACTCTTGACAAAGATCACATGGTCTTGTGCTGTGAAAGGATGTCTTTGTTCATGCCTTCTTTGTTAGGAGTGGGGCAGGGATAGAAAGCTGAGATCTCACCGATGCTGCTGATGGAGCCTCCTGGTTTCATCTTCTGGGACATCTCAACGTCATAAAGCCATTGTTGGGCTCGTCTGATTTAGGTGAATACTTGTGAGAGGGAAACAAGAATTAGGGTAACTATAGAATATTTGTTCAAACCAGGAAGGGGGTGCTGTTATTTTTCCACTGGAACAGTGGACACAGACAGAATAGTTTCAGGCAAACCAGAATTACTTCCAAGAATTACTTCCAAAACCAGAAGCACAGTATACACAATCAACATGTATGTGGTCTAATTGGCGTAAGAACCTTTCTAGGACATTCTGCCTTTGATAGGCATCTTTACCTTGAAAGTCCTTTCAGAAGAAGATAAATGGATCATTTATTCCAACTCCATTTAGTTTCATTTGTTAGTACGTTAAACTACACTTGATTTTAGGTCTCGGCTACTATCCCCAATCTCAGTGTCGGCTGGCTGGATCTGGGGGAAGGCCAATTCCTTTTCTCTGTCATGGATTGGAAGGCAACGGAGGCAAAGGAGTATGACATGAATTAAGAGCTTGACTCTCCTTTAATCTGAATTTTTAACCAATGATGACTTCCCTGAGTTGAATTCCATTTTTTAAACAGAGAATCGTAACCAGTAGAGTTCAGTTAACCCAGGTCCTTTGATTGGCAAAGGAGAAAAATGAAACCTATCCAAATTAGGGGTTTTCTGTGGTGGTTCACCTTCTTGGTATCAGAAACAGATTAGAACTCAGGTTTCTGTGACTGAATCCAGTGCTTTATTCAGCACCCTGGTTCAATCACCAAAGAATTTTGCGTCTAAATAAATTAAATAACCCTCTATGTCCTTTACTGCTGAAGATTTCTACAAAAAAAAAAAGTATAAAATTAGGGAATTATTTACATCTGGCTTTATCCTCTTGTGAGAGCATTTGGATTTGAGAGCCAGTGGCACCCTGCCAGTGACAAATGGAGGCACAGAGATTGCCTTCCCATCATCCGCTACCTTTTATGGTGTCGAGGGATTGCTTGCTCTCCTTTGTGACCCAGCTGCAAAGCAGCTGTTGCTGGGGCTCCTGCTTTTCCACTCTCACAGCGCAGCTTTCCTGACTATCCCCATGGGGTTTAAACTTCTGCAGCACGAGTGTCAGCCCTGAGCTCTGTGAGCCAAGGCCAGCTCTGTGGGGACCAATCAGCGTAGCCGCTTTCCAGGCTGTTGCTAAGCAGTTTGGGCTGGAGTGATCCAGCAAATTCTCATGACAAGCAAGAAGCACCCATTTGCACAAACAGCGCAAGAAAATGGTTGGCGCTGTTGCTAATAGCTAAGATTCAGGGGCTTTCCAATGGCACTAATTCCCTAAATGGTGATCACGTGGACCACTTTATCCATCTAAAGTTTCCTGTTGGAAACTATTTTCTACGAACTTGTGGTGCCGTCTTATGGACCACAGAAGGCTGATAAAAATTGTGGCTTCTTTTTTTCCCCTTGTATAGAGGAGGTGTTGACAACAGTGCCAGGGATGACATTCTGGGTATCACTCGGGCCTCATGATGTAATCACATTTACCCACTGAAACCTACGCCCTCATTAAGGCAACAGGACTTCCCAATGAGAGCATGCGTTTATGAAGTGTGTTTTGAGTGTTTGCTTTTACAAGATATTTAACGTTTTCATGCATTTATGACCACCTACTATGCATCTGGCCCTTAGCGAAGTGTTGACTAAACAATTCCCCTAAAATGGTTTACAATTAGAAGAGATTACAAGTGGTAATTAGAGTACATATGGTAAGTGTCACAACAAAAGCAGGAATCAAACGCTGTTAGGGCATCCAGGAGGAAAAGACACAGTTTAAAGAATTCTGGACTGGTTTAAATTTGGCCATGACCAAATTGGAAAGTTACCTAAGAACTCTAGAAATGGAATTTTGAGGTTTTCTCTTCTAATTTTCAATTAAACTAAGAGGGAAAAAAAAGCCCTACACATTAATTTTTATGCCCAGTTGTGATTTATGTTTTGACTTTCTGTTTTCTTTTTCAAAACACTCAATATGTCTCATTCCCTTCTGCTGACATGGTCACTTTCCCTCCCCTTCAGAGCCAGACTATTGACTGAGGGTATCCATTTCCTCGCTCCACTCCCCAAATTCCCCCCCACTCCTTCAGGCTTTAAGACCTATTATGCCATAGAAATACACCTTACTGAACTTACCAGTGATCTCTGTGTCATTAAATCCACTGGATATTTTCAACAATTGACATAATTGACTACTTCTATCTTCTTGAAATACTGTTTTACCTTACCTCAGGCCTCTTGAGTCAGCCTAACAGACCACATCTTTGACAGCTCAGATGTCTCAAAGGTACCTCAATCTCTACAGTTCTCAGAATTGAGCTCATGATCTTCCCCCCTTAATCTGGTCTTTCTTTTTCTATTATTTACCAGCTTTGTCTCAGTTTCAGAATCAGAAACCTAGGGGTCATCTTTGTGACCTCTGTCTCACACCCCATCCCTCTCTTATCCCTCATGTAATCCTATCTGTATCACCTAAATATCCCTCCTGTCAGTCCACTAAGCTTCATCTCCATTATCAGCCCCATCACTCTCTTTTAAAAGCCTGGATTAATCTGCCCGCATCCCTTCCAGTTCCCATTACAACCGTTATCCACACAACCCTCAGAGCGATATTGACAAAACAGATAAGGACAAATTCCTTCACGTAATCTATTCGCCAGGCGGGCTCTACCCCTCCGACCTTTTCACATGGCCTACCTCTACTCCTTCTCTCTGTCTCCCTCATCCTGGGCTCATGCAGTGTTTTTGCTACAGAGGTTTTACCCTTGCTGTGTCTCTACTTCAGATACTTTTGTCTACCCTGCAACTAGATCATACAACTAGTTAATCATACACAGCTCTCAGATTGTTAGAGCAAGCAGGAGTTCTTTTGGAAACCTTTCCTGAATACTTCAACTAGTTCTAAGTGAAATGTACAGCCCTTATTTGTGTTGTACTCCTAACAGCTACAGTTTTGGACTCTTCATGAGGGCAAGGGTTATGTCCTTATTCACCATTTTCATACTAGTGCTTAACACAGTTCCCAATAAATATTTGTTGGATTAAGGAAATCAACGAATAAATTTAATGAACTGCTGAAAGTTCATTGTTTTAATTACAAACAGATATTTTTCTATTTGTGAGTCAAAGATAAATTTTGTGTATTATTCTGAAGTCTAAAAATAGCTGATTTTGATATTTAAAAATGATTTACATAATTTTAAAGTAAATTTTAGGATACATTTATCTGCAATTTAATTACACATTTGATCCAAACAAAATTTCTACTTACTTCACCGCAACTTCCTTAGACATTTTAATAAAATATCTGAATTCCCTTCTCATAAATTGATATTATGGATGGAGAAGGGTTGTGGTAAGATGTTGTCTTTAACTTGACTTTGACTTTAGTACAGCAATGCAATGTAACAGCCTAAGCAATTTGCCCAGATGGAGCTTAAGATGTGGTTGTAGCCTATCAAATTAATTACCTTCCACTGAAATGTTATTACAGTGTGTGTGGATGACCTCTTTAAGCTTGAAGGGAAAATATACAAGTGAACAGATGTAGAAAGGAAGTAAAAACTTGTTATCTAACAAGAAATCTGAATAAGTTAAATACCTTCAGTTATATAATGTTTCAGAAATTAGCTATTTGTATTTATACCTTAAAATCTAACTTTTAACTCCTAATGTCAAAGCTGTATAGAAAGCAACATAGAATTTAATTTTTATTAATCAAATATTTTAAATATTTATGGAAAGCAAGCTACTTATTTTAAACAGTTATTTAAAATCTTTTTTCTTCTTTTATTGAAAACATGATTGAAATAGAAGAGTTTTTTGTTTTTGCCCATTTTTTGCTTTCCTCTTGGCATTCTTCCAAGTTTTCTTTTACTTTCTTCTCAGGGAAGGTACTAGATATCTGGTGTTCTTGCCAAGCCTTGGTCTGTGACCTCCTTTCTGTCCAGTCTTTCTAAATTAGTCCTCCATACTCTCCTGCCCTAGCATTTCAATCAAACAGAACATACCCAATCCATCAGTCACCTATCTGCGAGATATTCCGAACCTAACCACATCTCACTGTTTCCACTTCTTTCACCCTAGTCTTAGCCATGGAGCATTAATAACCTCCTACGTGGTCTCCCTGTTTTCTGTGCCCCCTACAGTCAGTTTTCCAGCCAAGATCTCCAGTATTTTTGTAAGAATATGTGAGATCACGTTGTACCTCTATTTAAAATCCTCTGTCGTGTTCCTTCCTAGTCAAAAGAAATTGCAGGGCTTGCCTCAGCAGCATGTACACTAGAACTGAAATGACACAGAGAGGATTAGCATGGGCCCCACGCAAGGATGACACACATTGATGAAGTAAGTGTTCCATATATTGTGCAGTTCCCAGAGGCTGTTTGATGCTTTGCTGGTTAACACCAAGGAAATGATGTGAGTCAAAGCAACATGTGGCATCCGATGTTGAAACTGTGATTTTTTTTACTACCGAAAAAGAAAAATTAATTCCAAACTCCTCACAGGGCCTACTTTTGCTCTACAAAGTCTGGTCGCTCCTGTCTCTCACACTCATTTCCTGTGATTCTTTGCGGCATTTACTGCCCTGCCGCCATATTGGTTTTCTTGTTAGTCCCTAAAATTCCAGACATGCCACATCTTTGCATGGTTCACTCACTCCCTTTACTTAGGTCACTTCTCCAGTGTTACCAGAGGCCTTTCTTGACCACTTTATCAGACACCATCCCACCCCAGTGTGTGTTGCTCTCTTCCCTTAGCCTGTGTTTTTTGTTTTTTTTTTTTTGTACCAACTACTTTAGACAGACAGTGTCACCTGCTCGTATGTGAACTATCATTTCACCACCAGAATGTGAACTGCGAAAGGCCAGGAACTTCGTCTTGATTACCAGGATCTGGAATACAGCCTGTTACATAGCAGGAGCTTAATCCATTTCTGTGGAGTGAAAGTCACATCTCTGAAGCATTCTCTTTCCCTTTTCAGTGGACTAAGTTGTTCTGTGTTCTCAGGACACTTAGTTTGACACTAAGTAACACAGCACTATTTTTTAACAGTCTAATCTAGAAGTGTACTTCCCTCCCTGTCAGTCTTGAAATACCAAAGGACCAACCCTCTCATTTACCTTTGAAATCCTACAGTAAAATAAGCCAGTGATACAGGTAGTGCTAGCCTCCTTTTTAAAATATTCTTTTTGTTTTTTAAATGCAATTAGGACATAAACAGAAACTTACAACCTGCTTATTTCGTTTAGCAACAGATCATGGAAATCTCTTGTAGTTTCAATCATTTCTACAAAATCATTTTAGTAGATACATAATATTTCATTGAAATGACATTTGGTTAACCAAGTCTATGCTGATAGACACTGAATTTGTATAAACAATACTGCAGTGAAAATAAATAGCTACCTCTCGGTATTTACAGATATTTCCTTAGGACAAATGCCTAGAGATTGAACTGTTTGGCCAAGATATACCTATGACTTAAGAGCTTTGATGAATATCAAATTGCTCCCAGGAAGATCTTATTATCTTTTACTATATTTTAGCTATGTGTTAGCTGAGTGCTGGTTTTTATGAACCCTCAGGAATACTGAGTTCTATAATATTGGGGCAACTTCACTGATAGATGATTCGTCACATCTCAATGTATTAATTTACATTTTAGGTAAACTGAATATTGAGTAAGTTTAATACGTTTTTACAGGGATATCGAACATTATTTTTTGTATTTGCAAACTGCTTATTTGTGCCTATTGCTCATGTAACATGTCTGACATTCGAGCCAGAGCCCCAGCTGCACACAGATGATCCACTTTAACTTCTTTGAGGGAAATTCAGTCTACTGCAGTCTTTCATCCCACTTGGTCTGCCATTTCATTTCAGCCAGTGTTGTGGCCTCCTCCCCTTCCCAAAGTTCACCTAAATCTGGGAGGCTTAATGGTGTTCAAAAAGCTGGGAAGGAGGCTGCCCTGGGCAGCTCGGTCTGAGCAGATTTCTTCACCTTGAAGTCTGATGGCTCTGCAGTAGGACCCAGGACGGATTTCAGAGAAGCTTTGCTCAGGTTGGGAGTTGCGGTTCTGGGGTCCAGCCTTGCTCTAGGTGTACCCCAGAGCCATGCCTCCCTGCCGGGTTCTGGATGCAGCCCCTGGACACTGAGAGGGCACTCCCTGTCACCACTAGCTGCCCTCAATGTCATTTGACATGCCTTTTCCGTGAGCTTAGGTTTATGACAGTATACTCCAGGTATCTTTCAGGCAGCTTCTGCTTTGGGACATTTAGGAAAAGAGATCAGGAAAAGGCCTGACATTTATAGAAAGCGAAACTTGAGGGACATTTCAGGGAGGAGAAACACAAACTATTATCAGTAAGCTACTTAGCCACATTCATTTTTGTTTATGGTAGCCTTATTCTGTTATATTTCAAAGCTTTCCAGAAGAAATGCTATTCTGTCCCTAAAAAAAAGAATGTCATGGTCAAGTTTTAGGCCCCTGATAATTTGATGGGAAACATTTTAGTAGTATGGAGATAAAGTATTTCATCATGAGAGTTACCACTGCCCCTGTCCCTTCACTTTGCCTCTAAGGTTATCTCTGGCTGATTATATATAATGACTTGGAGGGACTTTAGAACTAAATGGTTTGATGTAAATCATCTTGATTAGTAAGAATTAGTTCAACTGTTAGATTTTTTTTAATGATATTTTTCTTGTGATGAGGAAAACCTTTTTTATCCTGAAGACACTTTGCTTACAAACACTGTGATGTTAAGACAGACCATGAAACAGCACTTCTTCTATTTGTAAATGGTGGCCTTCACAAATTAATTTTTCAAGGCTATTAGATTGCTTTTCCTTTTGTACTCATTAAACTATAATGCAGCTGTAAACAACACATTTACCAAACTACATATAAGCTTTGGACCCATTTCATTGGCTGCTTCCCTTTCTGCTTTCTTATCTGTGTAGATACATTCTTGAATGTGAAATGAAGATGTGATTTTCATTGGTTGTGAAAAATGACTGACATTCACCGTTGTCAGACTTTCCCCCAAAGTAGACACTAAATGTATGGGAGTGACTGCTGGATACACAATTGCAGAAGGAGACTCTTTACACTAAACTTACAGCAGCCTCTAAATATGAGTAGGGCCACCTGAGGGAAATCCTCTGGTTTGTTCTTTATATTATTCTAACTGGTGTTCCCACCAATGCTGAAGACACAGGTGGTCCCTTATTAGGATATAAATATTTGGTTGAGAATCAGGCTACTTCTGAGGAACACTTTTTATAGTTTTATAGACCTTGGTTCATGTGACAGTTTCCAGAAGTAAAGTGTAGAGATCACTGCTTTATTCATAGCTCTGTAGTTTACTGAAAACATGTTACCATGTGAACTAAATAGCTAAGGAGTAACTATATGCTATTAAATTGTATACAAGAAAACAGTGGTAGCCTGTTCATTTGTTGACTGGTAATTATATTTATAGAACACTTGGATGGCTATAGATGAAAAAGTAAAGTCTTATGGGAGTAATCTAGTTTAGAGGACAAGATTAATACACTAATTATATTATATATTTATAATGCAATGCAAAGTCTTGAAGTTTTTAGGTTATTCAATAAAATAGCAGTTCTGAGCTGTGGCATGGAAACACACTGTGTGTAGGGTGGTAGATATAATGAGTGATTTGTTACCAAAAATAAGTATAAAATTTGGTATATGGTTAACTTTTAAAAATAAGACAATTCAAGCTGAAGCCATTAATAGTATAACATTTTCTCATGTTTAATATTCCCGAGTGCTTCCTTAAGTAGGAGCTCCAGGTTTGGGGGGTGTGTGTGTGTGTGTGTGTGTGTGTGTGTGTGTGTGTGTGTGTGTATAAATATATAAGTATCTATTTTTATATTTCTTCACTTTGTAGTTGGAAAAAACGTTGATCAGCCCTCAGAAGAGAAACTGTTTGCCTTGTATACCCGCTCAGGTGGGCACCTCTTTCTGAACAGGGACAGTAGCCTCCAGTTTAATTAGAAAACAAAATAAATGTGCTGAAAACTAATCTTATGCTGCAGAACAGGCTATCTGAACTTTACTGAATATTTATCTTACATGTGTATGTTTTATTGCTGCCGGTCGGAAGAGGACCTGACCAAGCCTAGTCCTGATTGAGGATGCTTTTTTTCATGAGTTTTAACGATATTAATCTTGGATCTGTTTTTAATATTCAGTAGAGTGCTACAAATATTATACGAATATGAGGATAAATATATTGATAATCTCAAATCCCTAACCCCCTTGTTACTCATGCAGCCCTTGCCAGGAATATGTCTCTGCACTGGTTCCATTCAGTTCTCCTCTTTTCTCATCTTTCTAGCTCTTTCCCTTCATCCCATAGTCATCTATGCTGCTTCAGATCCAGCCAGTTAATCCTTCATATCAGCACTAATATGCTAACTGCAGAGAATGTCTAATCTAGAATTGTTCAAAGTTCTGATGGTAAAATTTCTAAAGTGTTTGCCAAGTATTCCTGTAGGTCTGTTTGATATTGACTTTCTAATCTTTTCCACCATCAGTTGCTCTTTGCTTCCACATACTGGGTTTTTGCTGTTTTAACTGACTCCTGCGTGAATACACCAAATTGTTATATACAAACTGTAAATACTTTCCGAGAATTACAGTTTGCAAATTTGAAATTCTACTTGCCAACCACCTTAGTTTATAATGAAAGCCCTTGGTCTGGTATTTTAGGGTTCAAGTTGTGTGACTCCAGTGTGATAGTAATGACTCTGAAAAAATAATCATATAAGCACGATTAAAAGAAAAGGGAAATTACTGGGAGGTGGAGCCATCACAGAGGGCTTTATAAAAAAGTGGGATTTCAACCAAGGCTTGAAGCATAAAGTATATATGAATGAATGAAAAGAAAGAATAACATTACAGACCAGAAGAAATAATTAAGGAAGAACATAGGAGCTACAGTTAAGGTAAGGTACATAAGGAAATTGGCCTGATAAGGTACAGGAATTTATCCAAGAAGATTTGAACTAGATTGTGAAATAGTTTGAAAATTAGACTGGTTATTAGTAAATAAAATGAGTGGAAACAGGGTGCTATTAAAATATTTTTGAGCAGTGGCACAACATGAAAACAGTTCTGTTTAAGTATTATTAAGCTGGTAAAATGAAGTTCAGTGAGTCAGGAAATCCGAAATCTATTGTAGCATTCAAGATGTGAGCCGGAGGCTTCCCTGGTGGTGCAGAGGTTAAGAATCCGCCTGCCAATGCAGGGGACACGGGTTCGAGCCCTGGTCCAGGAAGATCCCGCACGCTGCGGAGCAACTAAGCCCGTGTGCCACAGCTACTGAGTCTGCACTCTGGAGCCCACGAGCCACAACTACTGAGCCTGTGTGCCACAACTACTGAAGCCTGGGTACCTAGAGCCAGTGCTCCTCAACAAGAGAAGCCACCGCAATGAGAAGCCCCTGCACTGCAACAGAGTAGCCCCCCTCAGCACAACTAAAGAAGGCCTGCATGCAGCCACGAAGACCCAAAAATAAATAAATAAATTTATTTTTTAAAAAAAATATTAAAAAAAAAGATGTGAGCCGGAAGAGCCTTTTATTGGGGGAGGGGGAAGTATTGCGAATGAGAGACATTTTATAGGAAACTCGTGAAATTCAGTTTCTACCATGGCATAAAATTCTGCAAAGGATTTTTGAATTTTGGTAGTTGGGAGCCAGACAGTGGCATTCAAGGTGGAAAGAATAAAATTTTTTTGAGGAGATAGATGGAAGAAAAATCAAAGAATGTCAGAGCTCTCTATGCCAGGTCCGAAGCTAGTTATTTCCCTTTGACTTATGATTTTAGCAACCCCTCAAAATTGGTATTATGTTCATTTTTCCAAATGAAGAAAAAGAGACAGAGTCACACAGCTAAATAAGTAGAGGCAGCAAGATTCAAACACAGGCTAGTCTGGCTCTGGCCCGGTTCTCTCAATGAGAATTGAAGAAATTCATTGTTAGCCCTCAGTGCTCTTATGACTGATCCCCTTGCTTATTGGGTTATTCGTTTGCTATGTGCCTCCTGCAAGTAGCACTTGCAAGTGAGCAGTCTGTGTTGTTCAGTTATATGGTTATATCCCCAGTACTTAGAACAGCGCAAGGCATCCGATACAAGTTTTTTACCCTACGAAAACAAGTGAACACGCAAATAAGTCATAGACCTGGCAGTGGAAACCGAGCCTCTCCACTCACATTTCCCTTATTTGTCACAGCTGACCACAGTCCCTTTTTCTTGGTTTTCTCAACCACCACTTGTGTCCAAACATCCCAACCAATATACAAAATGAATAACAATGCTTGATGTGAGAAGTTCATATAACCAGAGGCTACTCCATAATGCTTGCTTGTAGAAAATGCTGACATAATCTAAAAGACTCCAGGAAAAACCTGCTGAGACATGATGTTTTTCTTCTTCTCCACTTTCTTAACTGCTACCTACCCCTCTATAACAATAATAGTAAAAAGAGTAAACCTGATTAAACATAGTGTGACCTCCTTACCACCCTTCCTAGGACCCAGTGATGTGGGTGTTTGGTTGGCTTATGCATCTGCTTGAATTAATTTTATATAGTGTCCTGAGAATTTTATTTTCCTCATAATTTGGCACTTGACCACATAGTGGTCAAAGTAGAAAAATGGGTCTTTGCATGATGGTTTGATACTTCCCCCAAAAAAGAATGTTCTGGCCTTTGATGTATTTGTTTTGTATCTAGGAGGTGGTGGGACTTATTGTCTTTAATAACCTGGTTCGTTTGAGTAACCTGAGACTACTGGCCTTCGAGTTGTGATTTTTTTTTTTTTTTTTTTTTTTTGGTGATACGCGGGCCTCTCACTGTTGTGGCCTCTCCGGTTGCGGAGCACAGGCTCCAGACGCGCAGGCTCAGTGGCCATGGCTCACGGGCCCAGCCGCTCCGCGGCATGTGGGATCTTCCCGGACCGGGGCCGAACCCGTGTCCCCTGCATCGGCAGGCGGACTCTCAACCACTGCGCCACCAGGGAAGCCCTGATCTATTTTTTAAAGCTATATACTATTGCTTTGCCAGTGGACTACACATAAGAATTTTACTACGCTGTTTACTGAGACATTGACAAATGAGCCACTTTCTTCTCTTCTGTCCTTAAAACTTAAGTGGAAGAAAGTTCATAGACCCTTTTATATTTTTGCATATAACATTTGTGCAGACTCTTTACCAATGATAGTTTTCATTTTGCATCTTTCTTTTATCATCTTCTGCAAGTTCTTTGTACATTATTTTCCAGTGGTGATTTAAAGGCTAACCATGTGTTTTGAGGCTGTGTATATAATAAAACATATTCTTTGTCATTCAGAACTCTGCATTCTATTGCATACTATATATGTGTGTATATATATATATATATCTATACACACATATATAGAGATGTGTATATATATATACATATAAATAATAGTTAACATTTATTATAAACTCAGAATATGCCTATGTACTGTAATAGCTACTTCATGTGTGTCCTTTCAGATAATTCAGTAATCTTATGAAATAGATTTTATTATCCTCATTAAAAAATAATAGACTTTATTTTTAGAGCAGTTTTAGGTTTACAAAAAAGATATTGAGCAGAAGGTACAGAAATGGCATATACTCTCCCACCCTCCTATTACAGCTTCTCTGGTTGTATCAACTTGAGCTCATGTTGTACATGTTACAATTAATAAGCCAATACTGACACATTATTATTAATTAAAGGCCATAGTTTACATAAGGGTTCACTCTTTGTGTTGTATATTCTATGGGTTTTGAAAAATGTATAATGACATGTATCTGCCATTACAGTATCATGCAGAATAGTTTCATTGCCCTAAAAATCCTCTGTTCTCCACCTGCCCTCTTTTCCGTAGCAGAGAAAATTATAACTAGGAGATGAAATTATTCTCCAAGGTTCACATAGCTACATAAGTGTGAGAGCTGCTCGGCCTCCTGGCATCTGTGCTCTTAACTGCATGATCATTTAGAGAATCCTAACTGGGTAAGAGTCTTGCTAATTCTTACTAACTTCATCAACGTGTGAAACGTGTAGCAAGTGTTTTGCCTGTGCTTTCCTTTGAACTTAAAGTGCGGTGAGAAATATCGCAAGAGATTTTTGATTTTTAATTACTGGAAATTTGACAAGCCTTGTGAATTAAAGAGGCGCTGTTGACTAGAGTAGCATTAGTAAAATGAAAGAGGGCAACAGAATGAATTTTTTAAAAGAACGAATAGAAAGGAGAAGTCATATGGAGAAATGAGTCAAAGTTGCATGAAATGTAGAATATTAGCTTAACCATACACCTCTATCTTTGGAAGAATTATCTCCTTAAAAGTGATTTAAAAAATATATGTGAAGGGGAAAGAAAAACATCACCTGAAGTTTATGTGGTAGATAGCGTTTAAATTAGAAGGAAGAGACAGATAAGATTGTTTCTCTTTACTCTAGACCCACAGCTTCTGAATACCACCCCGTGCCTTGCTTCCACCCAGTTAACATAGATCTTCATTTTAACCTTGCAGGACAAGACAGAACTGTTTTAGGAAAGGTCTTCTTTGGGTTGTTCTCCTACCTTGAGTCACCCCTTTTTGTTACTCTGGAGTCAATTTTGGTGCAGAAGCTATAGCACAGCAAAGAATGTCTAGTTTTAGAATCTGCCTGGATTATGATATTATTTCATGAAAAATCAGTTTATTGCATGTAAGCCTTTGCCCCTACTTTTTGCTTATTTTTTTTCTGAGAATTACGGTAACGTTTACTTAAAACTGTAGCTAGGGAGAAGATCTAGCTTTAGATTAAATCCTGATTTAGCAGTATTGTAGTCCTGAATGACAGCAGCAAGGATAAGCAGTAGTTGCTTGAGAGTCAACAAATTGTGACTTAGTTTCTTCCTATATAAAGTGAACATTAAAAAAAAATAAAGAAATAAGTGAACATTAAGACAAAACCATCTCAAAGCTAAAATAGTCATCATTCCTTATAAGGAAGAATAAATGAATGAATGAAGAGAAACAGATCAAAGGGAGAAAATAAAATAGAAAGTGAAAATATGTTTCCCACCATTCCTGAAAACTCTCTTATCCTTTTGGTTTCCGTGAAACCATTTTTTCCCTTTTTTCTCTTGCTCTCCTGGTCTCTTCTCTTTGACGTCTTTAATGAACTCACTCTCACTGTCTCTTCTAATCTTGATGTTTCCCAGGATTCTGACCTCAGTCTTCTCTCTCAACATATTCTCTTTGATCATCCTCGTTTAGATAAAAGCAAAACACTGTTTTTTGATGATGATTACTAAGTAGACATTAGTCTACTTCCTTTGGGCCCAGGAGGTGAAGAATCCCTCATGATCCGCTGCTGAATCATCCATTTTCTCTGTTTTTCAAGGGTCGTAAGAGTGAGGCTGAAAAATTCTTCTTGAAGGCTATTGAGCTGGACCCCACCAAAGGAAACTGTTACATGCATTATGGTGAGTGGTTGATAGTTTTTTTTCCCATGTCCCCCACGTTTACAATGAATGTTGATCCGAGATTTAGGTTGTGCTGGCAAAGAACATTTTGAGAGGACATTGACTTTGCTGTTGTAGATGTAGTCTCATGCTATAGTCTTGCCTTCTTGTTCAAAGCAGTCACGTTAACAAGGGCTATGCCTTATGGTTACTTTTAGTAATTTTCATAGGACTTCAGTGGGGCAAGGTATTTTCACAGTTGTGGGGTTTTTTTGGGTTTTTTTTCAAGTTCAGTTTGGAGTTTAAATGAGGTCTCGTCAGAAAATCATCTTGCTCCTTGCCTGATGCGTGGTATATAATTAAAATATTAGCTCTCTTTTCATTCTAAATGTTAATGTATTGCTCACTGAATGTATCATTTTGAAGTTTTAGAGGCTTACATTTTGGCCTCAGGGTCTTGCTTTCTGGAAGATATGGAGTTACCCCAGCCTGTTCTCTAGATTCCTGAGATTGGGGTCGAGGATAAAAACTGTAAAGGCTGTAAAGGATGTGTCTCTCACTTGGTTTATCTTAATCAGTCTGGAATGAAGTTACGTAACAACTCTGTCACACTCCATGCTGTCATTAGTAGTGAGTCATGTGTTCAGTGAGGCGAAGTATATAGCTGGTTTGGTGTCGGGTAAGATGTGCTGATTCCTACCATATTTTCATTTGAACTGGCTTTCAAGGAGCCTAAAAGCATTTACTTTTGCTGATCCCTTGGAAAATAAAAACAAATTTTTGACCACTGTTGTCTTCGATGTGTTTGTTTTATCAAGTAGTAAACTTAAAGATGGATGAAAATGAAAAATCTTGGGAAAATTAAGCTAATATGCTTGTATAATATTAAATTTCTTCTTCCATTTCCCAACTGGTAAAAATAGATCAGTGACAGGCTATGAGTGTGGAAAATGGAAATAAAAAAATGGAGGATACACTTAACCAACCACCGGTCCATTTGTTTATATTGTGTGTATATGTTTATAAACCTAGGGTTGTGATACTTTATCTTTCCAGCATAACACAGCATGTAATTTCACACAACTTATTGCATCACCACTCCTGATTTTGTTTCACAATGCAGTTTTATTACCATGTTAAAATAGTAGTCAACTAATTTAAGTTTGCTGCAGAATTTAGTTTACTTCTTCAGGTTTTCTTATATGAAATATTTTAAATTAGGATTTTCTCATGCATATTATTTTGGGTGCCCCTACTGAGCTGAAGTAATTCCCTGATTATTTTCTATGAGTGCTAAAGGACCTCTTGTCATTTTATGAAATAGGATTTTTTTTATCCTGTCTTGCTGCTTGCATTTTCTGTACCTCAAACTAATCCTACCTACTGCATCTTCTAAGCTTGTTTCCCATAATTTTATTATACGCTTTAGATTTTTCACATTCAATTCCTTTAAACGTCATCATTGCTTCATCTGAAATGCCACTGAAAAAAGTCACTATTTATTAATTTTAAGAGTTAGCCCCCTTATTTATTATTCTGACTTGTCTATCTTTACCCACTGCTATCTTTTTATTTATTATTGTTTTTTATATTACAGTATTCTCCTGAAAATAATTTTTTTCCAGTGGTAGTAATAGGGAATATTACTCCAATGAGAAATTTTGGGATTTAGTTTTAACAGAAAGTGAAACAAATTCTTTATTTTGTATGTTATTTGGAAAACAGTGATAGATGTTCTGTAGATGCATGTGTAAAACTGATTCTTCTTAGTACTCGGGGTTATTTTAATTTTTTGGCATATACCTATTATTAGAAGTACATTTATTTTTCAAGGGAGGAATGAGTTCATAATTCAATATATTTTTATGAAATAGTTTCAATATTTTTTCCCCACTCTGGAATAGGAAATGGAAAGGACTGAAGATGAGGCATCAAAAAGTAGTAGATAAGGCAAAATAACCTACAAATAGACAGGAAGCCCATAGCTAAGGGCCTCATATTCCTACCTCACTGTCCTCAGGTTATTTAAAAATGTACATTTAAAGGAATATTAATGATTTTTATTTGGAAAAAGTCTGCTTCAAATGACTAAAATTTAGAACTGAAAAGTTCTTTTAAAATTATCTAATATAACCCCTGTTGTACAAATAAGTAGATTGAAACCAGGAGAGATGAAGTTGATTTGCCCAACTTAGCTGTAAGTAACTAAATTTTGGGTCCCTTGATAACCATCATTGCTTTTTCTTCTGTAATATATATTCCATTTCTTTCACAACATTGTAGATAGACAGACAAGTAGGTAGATAGGTGGCTGGGTAGGTAGATAGATATTTTTGATTAGTCAGCCCTTCTGTGTAGTTTTAGAATGTCAAATTCATATAAATCATGACTTAGCTTAAAATTCTTAAGGAAGGGTTTTTATTAATTTTAATATGTATAAGATGCAAAGCACTGTTCTCTTTTCAGAAAGTGAGTCTGTGCTATGTAGGCAATAAATAGGATGATGTCATTTTTAGAAGATGATGTGGTGGGCAGTAGGGTACTTCTTGAAACCAAATAGTCAGGTTAAGCATCTTTGAGGAGGTGATATATGAAATCTTAGCTTATGCCAACTCTTTGAAGAGCCAGATAAGAGCATTTAAGACAAAAGAAACAGAAAGTTCAAAGGTCGCAGGCAAGAACAAGCTTGTGTTCACAGCAAAGAAAGAGGCTAATGTGACTGGAGCATATTAAACCTGATGGGAAAGTGGGAGGAGATGAGCTTGGAGAGGAGGCAGGGCTAGAGCCCAGGGGCCTTTGTAACCAAGCTAAGAAGTTTGCATTTTATTTTAAGAGCAATGGAAGGGACCATGTGGCAAGACAAGATGAGAGAAAGGTCAGAGTAGAGCGAGGGGAACCCTATTGCTGTCTCACAGGCAAGAAAATGGTGGTGGCTTAGGCCGGGGAGTGTTGTGGGAATGGCAAATATTTAAATTGAAATTATACACTTACCTTCCTTAGAAAATTCTAAGGTAATTAATAGGGAGGACCTATTTTCCATTTTTGCACCATCAGTATCTAGCATATTGCCATGTCACAGTAATGTGCAATAAATGTTGAGCTCGATATATTCTTAGTTTTAGAATTGGATGGAGGTTCCAAAACTGACTGAAAGTTTGTTCCGTTAGAATTTGTTTTACTCTTTGTCCAAGAAGATGCATACTGTGATTTTTATATCAGTTCTTCTCCAACTTACTGGTTATGGATATTCTTAGGGTATTTATGCCCATGGATTGAATGAATAATAACACTTCTTCAGCTTAAAAATAAATGTTTAAATGAAATGTTAATGTTAAATGAATGTTTATGTAACGTAAATGAAATGGTAAATGTTGTTCTGAGTCTTTTTTTTTTTTTTAATGTTTTTGCAAATGCCAGTGAAAATGCCAGAGTCAGTGAGTTTTGTTCTATGGGAAATTCACTCTGCTGGGTGATGGTGTGCTTTTCATTTGCTTGTTAATGATACAAGTGACTTGGAATATGCCATTCAGTTGGGAATAGACAGGAAATTACAGGAATTTATACTGGCTGCAATGGCAATTAGAAGACAGTATTTAAAAGTATTATTAGTTATTTTTGTTTTGAATCCACTAGTTTTATGTCTTGGGAGAAGGGATTGCATTAGAGATTGCCTTTTTTTCTTCATGTTGGCTTGCAAGAAAGAAAGCGAGGCAGGTTTTTAAAACTGGTTTAATAAGTTTGTTAAATGTAGGCCTCTGTGGTACCTATAGTCTCTGGGATTAAGATTCCCCATCTCTAAAGTGAAAGGGTTGATGTGGGCTTCCATAATGTTTTCCAACTCATATTTCATGTTGTGTCTAATATATACTTAATTTCTCACTGGTCTTTCATCAGAAATTTTAAGGAATGTATAAAAAATAGGTTTCAAACTATTTTATCCATAATAGTATAAGGTTGTATTCGTATCTCATCAAGCTTACAGTGTACTCCCATGTCCGTAAAAAACAAATCATGTCTAGTCTTTACAGAATTTAATTTATAAATGTCAAAGGTGAACATTTGGTGCCCTGATGTCTCATGTGGGCCTGTTATTCAAGGGATTCTCCATGAATTTCCTTTTGGCTCCAGTAGAAAGCTTCTGCCAAAAGAATGAAAGTCAAGACAAGTCCCTCCTTGTCTCTTTGTCTTCCTTTGTTTTTTTGTTGTTGTTTTGTTTTTTGTGGTACGCAGGCCTCGCACTGTTGCGGCCTCTCCCGTTGTGGAGCACAGGCTCCGGACGCGCAGGCTCAGCAGCCATGGCTCACGGTCCCAGCCGCTCCGTGGCATGTGGGATCTTCCCGGACCGGGGCACGAACCCGCGTCCCCTGCATCGGCAGGCGGACTCTCAACCACTGCGCCACCAGGGAAGCCCCTTCCTTTGTTTTTTAAAGAATTACTGGAAAAAACATTTTTTCAGAAAGAATATATTATAAATCGTTTCTTTATATGCATAGTAGTAAATTTGATATAGACTGAAACAACTAAAACCAATACATATTTGTTATAAGGTACCTACTATGCTTAAATCTGGGGCAGATGGAAAGTCATTAGATATTAAGTACCAAAGCATAAAAAGTTAAAAGGGAGCAGGTTGTGATAAATGGTAATGAGAAGAAGTACTCTTTTAAGTAGATGTTGGACGGTTCTTCTTTTCCCATCTACCTCTTAACCATAGTTTCTAAGAGCAAAGAATTTATTGTCTTTTTCTTCATTATTGATCCTCTCTCTGGGTGATGTTCATTTCCAACAATAGTGCCAAGTCCTGATCTTCTTCCTCCAGTTCAATATTTAGCAAGCACTATACTAGATGTAAGTGTACCAAAATCAAGTCCAGCTGCTCGCTGCTCAAAAGCCAATACTCAAGAGGCAAGTATTGGTAGAAAGGAAAAGTTGATTTAATCAGAAGGCCGGCAATCTGGGGAGAAGGTGGACTCATGTCCCAAAACTAACTCTGAAGATTCTGCTCAGCCATGCCAGTTTTTAAAGGTAAAAATCTCAGTGAATCATCAAGACAGGAGGTCAAGCTCTGCATCGTTTTCCATTGTAGGCAGGCTGGCTGACTCCTCATGGTCTTTCTTCAGATGTTATCTTGCCCATGTGGACTGCCTGCAGGATCGCTAAGGGAGCTGCTGGGGGTGGAAAGCTAGTCATTCTTTAACTACTTCATTGTTCATTCCTACTTCTTTTAATTTAGAGAAAGAATCAACAGGTTAGGCAAGGTATTGTGCACATTCAGTAGAGCATAAGTCAGGAGTTAGGTTGAATGTTACCTAGTGATCTCATTTCTATAATTAAGGTTTAAGGGGAACAGAAATAGACAAACAGGAAAGGGGCAAAAGAGCTCTTACAAATCCCCATTTGTCAGACATCATTCCATTTCTGTGGGATTAGGGATGAAGGTCCATCTTCTATAACTTCTTCATGCTGGCATAGAGCACCATATTCTCAGAGTAGAAGATGTTGACATGACTCTGTAGCATCTCTTTGCTGACAATTTTAGTTGCCTGCTTACATATATGGACACAGCAAGCTACAATTATTTTGATGCCGACAAAGATATAGATTATTATGAGCAACAGTGTTAATCCCATTCACTTGAGGCCAGTTCTTGGAATTGTGCTACCAATAGATTCAGTACTGCTCAAGATGGAGCAGCTTATGTCATGGCTACAATCTGGTCATCATGCAGTTAGCTTTTTCCCCTCTGGTAGTAATTACAGTATCTGTAAAAAAAACTCAGGAATGTGCATCAGACACTGAAAGATTCTGTGACGCTCTTGTCCTTATCATTAACTACTTGAGTCTGCTCTTTTGTGTCTCAGGGAGGCTTGGGAAACTTCAGCTTTTCTACAAACAAGAGTCAGGGGACATGGAGGGACCTTTGTACTTGGGTGGGAATTGGCGTGGGGAGCCACAGGATTCTGCTCAGTTCCACAAGGAACAAGACAGGCTCCAATGTAGACTGCAAACTGAAGAGGGAGGCACAAATTATAAAAATAATGATTTAATTACAATTACAATTAGTTTTTAAAAGGAGACACAGTATCAACTAAGGGGCCTTGACCCAGGTGCCTGGGGTGCAGGAGAGCCGTGCCTGGTGCATGTAAGCTTTATTTAAATGATGAGTAGGAGTTCTCCAAACAAAAGTGTAGAACTGAGGGGAGGCAATAAAGAACGTTAAAGCAGAGAAAATGCTTGAGGCAGAAGGCACGGCATGTGTCTGGGGAATAGTTCAAGGACAGAACTAGGACCATAGTTAGATGCTAAGAGAAGATACATAGAATGTACATCCAAATTGAGGAAATTCAAATTATGAGAGCTGATCATTTTTCATCTGGGGCCCACAGAGAAGTGTGGACTTTTTTAAACTATAATTATCTTTATTATTTTTTAGAGGCATTACTATCAACAAGATTAGAATCTTGAAAACTTCTTACTACATTGATCAAACAATTTATGATCTAACCCAGTGTTTTCGGACCCTGATCTTCTTTGGTCATTATCTAACCCCTGTGAGGTAGGAATGGATCCCAATACATTTGACTAAGATAATAGAAGTTCAGAATTTTCAAGTGACTCTTCAGATCAGAAATTTTCAACATATGTCTGTAGTGGGAGAAGAACTTGAAAATCCAGCTCTTTCAACTTTTTAAGTCCAGAACTCTCTGTTAATGTTGTAGTCTGTTTTTCTCCAGCATGGTTTATATATATTAAATTTCATTTTAAAAAGTAGTTACTGGAGAAAATTGTTAAAATATTGGGTTTGACTTTTCATCAGTGAACACTAAAAGAAGCAGCTTGAAAACTATATAATGGGTTGAATTGGTGAGAGACCTATGGTTTTTATTGTTTGTAATTAAAATAGAACATGGCAGTGAACTGAGGTTGGTTGTAACGTTTCATTTTTAATCACGTCAGAAATTGTAAGAGTAATTTTAAAAATTAAATAATGACCTAAATCGTGGTATTTCCTTGATTAAAAATGAAAATATGTTTTTGGCCTTTGCAAAAATTACATTGAGATTCCAGTTATATTCAATGCTTAGGACGAAAACATTTTGCTAAAATATCAGTGCTTTGTGTGTTTTTACTGCTCCAAGGACAGTACAGGCAGTTTACAGGGGTATAATTAGAATTGGATTTTTCTAAATGTTGTTCCAAACTATTTCACTTTTTGCCTAGGATTTTTTATTTTTAAATTCCCTCTTATAACAATGCATTTAGTAATTTAATTTAATCTTCCTACCTGTGTGTATTTTATATGAGATACTTTCCAGAGACGTTTAGAGTTAAAACTTTCCCATGAGTAAAATGGGAAGAAATAGGGAAGGGATTAGCTAAGCTTACAAGCCAAAAATGAAGGGAAAATTAAATGATTAATTTGTCTCAAAAAAGGGATGTAGTTAAAGGACAAATAGTAAAGTGATAGGAAATAATTTCCTTAAAAGTAAAAGCTAAAAGATCAGGCTACTTAAGACATGAGAAACTCTATAAACTATGAGGAAAATCGAATACAAAGACCAAGGGTTACGAACAAACAATTCTCAAAAGAAGAAATATAATAGCTTTTAAAAGATAGGTAAACATACAATTTCATTAGAAATCAAAGAAATTCAAATTCAAGTAAAGAATTCAATGAATTCTTTTTAGCTGCTCTCGCACTTATTCTGAGTAATTCTTCTCTTGGTAATATATCTTTAAAAAATATAATGTTTTTCTATGTTTACCAACAAAGATAGTAGCATTGCTATTTATTAGAGGCAAAAATTTAAAAAGCATCTAAATGCCCCCAAAAGGAAAACAATTAAATAAATTATGGTTATCCCCTTTTGAGGAAATATTATAAACCCTAGGTTAAATTTATAAAGAATAACAACAACAGAGGCAACTATCTATGTTATGGTACATGAAGAATGATTAAATTATACAAAATAGCTATATCATTAAAAAAGCAAAGTAAAACAAGTAAACAGTGTTAAGAATGGATATTTTAGCTTTTTGGACTTTTACAGTCAATTTTTTTGGGGGGGGACAGGCATAATGTTTTCTAGTTTATGTTTTCTTTAATGAGCATATTAGTTTTGGAAGGACTAAATTCTTTAGCAAAATGTGAAAGTACAAGCATCTTAATCTATTGCTCAGATAGTCTGTAGAAAACATAGGAAAATTATTATAGTAACCGAATAATTATCCAAAAATTATTTAACAGAACTCAACGTGTAAAACTTAAGATAAAAATTAAGTGAGAAAGGAATAAAAAGTAGAGCAAGGCATCTTGTCTGAATTCTCTATTAAATACTGTATTTCCATGATGAATTCATCAAATATAATAACAGTACAAACATTTACTAAGTGCTTTTGTGTCCTGAGAAATTCGCATTTGATCCCCACAAAAGCCAGGCGATGAGATTACCTGTCCCCATTTTACAATGAGGAAGGTGAGGTCATCAAGCTGTAGGGTAGATTATCTAAGATTTCAATGCCACTTAGTATAGAGGCAGCATTTGAACCAGAACAGTCCTGACTGCTGTGTTGCACTGTCATCACCTCTATGTCAGTGTAAGAGATGAACACAGATATTTTACATCCATGGATGCTTTATTGGTGGATGATACAATATGTATCAAATACACTGAAAGTTGGGAATCACTCACCTTTTATTATCATTCGGGACATTTAGAGGTAGAAGACTATTTCTATTTATCTTGTCAAACATGGACAACTCATTTAAGGTCCGAGCTTCAGTGAATGATGAGGTGGTCTTTGTTCTTCTGTTGTTTTTTACCTTTTTATTCTGAAGCCATAAAAGACTTGAAAATAAGAGGGAGAAGTCTTTATGGAATTCATGCATTTACGATGAATATTCCATTCTTGGTTCTATCTGAATTTTCTTTTGAGGAAGGAAAATAAGTAAGAATTTTGTGTACATATAATATTTATTATTTTGAATCTACTACTTATTGGCCTTTTAAATTTCATTTCCAATAACCTTTTATAGAAAGTATAGTATAAAATACTACTTAAAATATAAACACTTTATATAAAATTTTAGTTTTCACAGTACAACTAAAACTCTTAATATATTAAGTACATAGTATATCAATCTATAACCCCTATGCAGTGTATACTTGAGCCTTGTAAGCATTTTTCATAAAACACATTTAAAAACCAACTCAGGGCTTCCCTGGTGGCGCAGTGGTTGAGAGTCTGCCTGCCGATGCAGGGGACACGGGTTCATGCCCCCGTCCGGGAAGATCCCACATGCTGCGGAGCGGCTGGGCCCGTGAGCCATGGCCGCTGAGCCTGCACGTCCGGAGCCTGTGCTCCGCAACGGGAGAGGCCACAACAGTGAGAGGCCCGCGTACCGCAAAAAAAATAATAATAAAAATAAATTTAAAAAATAAAACCCAACTCATTATGGTGATAGCAATCAGGCATCACGCAGCCTGGCACTGTTGTCATACAAATGGCCACTTGTTAGTAGTACAGCTGTAAGCAAATGTCTTTACCTCTCCGCGCTCCCATTTCCCCATATGGAAGATGCTCATAATACCATACTTCTGAGATTCCAAAATGACATAGGTCTGACTCACTGTCTTAGTCCGTTCAGGCTGCTGTAACAAAATACCACAGACTGAGTGGCTTATAAACAACAGAAATTTATTTCTCACAGTTCTGGAAGCTGGAATTCTGAGATCAGGGTGCCAGCATGGTCCGGTGAGGGCCCTCTTCTGGGTTGCAGATTTCCCCTTGTATACTTGCACGGTGGAAGAAATGAGGGAGCTCTCTGAGGCCTCTTTTATGAGAACACAAATCTCAGAGCCCTCGTGACCTAATCACCATCCAAAGGCCCTACCTACTAACACCCTCACCTTGGGAGTTAAGATTTAGACCATAGCACCCACCAAGTTTTATTATATTTATTATATTTCAAAAAAGAAATGAATACTATTGTTATAAAATGTACAAGGATTATAAGATGCTTCACAGTACTAGAATGATTAAATCAATTCAAGTAATATGGCGTGGGCTGACTCCAGAGTTTTCAGAATTTACATAAAGGAAAGTGCTTAGTGTCATACCAGGCACATATGTATCCATTAATGCTAGTACTCTTATTATGGAATCTCAGTGTCAAACAGTTACATTTCTGACCCAGTGCTGGGTGCTTTTATGTACAGTTTGTCACTCCAGTAATCTAACCCTGTTAGATCAAAATAACATTATCCCTGTTTTACAGATGCAAGATTTAAGGTATCAAGAGTGCAAGTGACATATCGAAGGCCCTTATGCATAGTAACTTGGAAGAGCAAGGATTTGAACCTTGTCTGATCTCCAGGCTGTGATATTTTTATGGTTTGCCTGGTGCTTTCACAGTTTCACTCTTAGGAAATATGAGCCTGATGGGTCTTCAAATGTGACACAGATCCAGAATGCTGAGATTTTGGAGGACTGCTGGTGGAGAAACCCACGGAGCTCTCATAATCATGTACTTGAAAGCCTCAGGAAGGAAGGGCAGCTTGAGGTCATCAAGATGGGGAAAGAGCCTGACAGGGGCAGATGGAGGGAAGGAGCTTAAGTAGAGGGGAGTGAAAAGAAAAGACAGGAGGCAAGGCACCAACCCCCACCCTGGGCAGTTTTATTCATGCTGCCTTGTTTATTCCTTCTGATAACACAGTGAGGTTATCCTTGTTTAAAAAGTGAGGAACCTGAGGCTCAAAACCAGAGAATCTTGAAAATAACCAGGTGGCCCTTCTCCAGCACTGAACACAATACCTCACACAAAGAAGGTGGTCAGTCAATATTTTGTTCAATAAAAGAATGATTAAGGGAGGATAGACTGGCTTTCAGTTGGTTTTACTCTTTCCTTTTCTTATCTCTGCTTCCATTTTTTGCATGGGAATAGAATCTACCTTGTTTAAATCATTTGTGACCAAATCTTGTTTTGCTAAGAGAAAGGTACAGTTAAGTTCTTGTCTTAGTCCACTAGGGCCGCTATAACAAAATACCATAAACTACATGACTTACGAACAACAGAAATTTATTCCTCACAGTTCTAGAGGCTGAAAGGCCCAAGATCATGCTCAGGTCGATTTGGTGCTGGTGAGGCCCGCTTCCTCATTTACAGTCATCTTCTATCTGTGTTCTCCTGTGGTGGAAAGGAAAAGGGAGCTCTCCGAGGTCTCTTTTATGTGGGCACTGATCCCATTCATGAGGGTCCCACCCTCACGAGCTAAGCACCTCTCAAAGGCCCCACTTCCACATACCATCACTTTGGGGGTTAGGATTTCAGCATATGAACAGGAGGAAGGCACAGACATTCAGACCATAGCAACAATTTACATATATTCTTTTGAAGATTTTGTATAGGACTCAAAAAGCTATAAAAGCAAGATGACGGGAACTGAATTAAGTTTTGGATTAGGGCACAGAAAATGCACTGGATTTCGGATGGCAGATCTTGGATTTTGGAAGGAGGCACACCAGCCCTACTGCCGATTATCTCCTTGAGCATGTTCCACCTTCCGCTAGCCTCTTTGCTGCTCAGTTTCTTAATCTGGAGATGATTGCTACTGCCTCAAGTTGTGAGGATTCACTTGGCAATTTCGTAAAATAACTAGCATGTAATAAATGCTCAGTAAATTGTAATAATGGCCATTTATTCTTTTAAGATTATAGTAGAAACCATACTAATGTCCTGGAATGAATGAATTGTATAGAAAAATTTTTGAATAAGATATATAAATAAGGGACAGAAATTAGGGGAAGAGGAGACAGAATAAAAACCTAGGAATTAAGAAAAATAATAAATCCTTACCTGTCAACGTGCAGACAGGACCAGAGAGAAAGGGAATAATTGCTTATAAGAAGAAAGAAGATTATAAGTTACAAGTAATTGGGAACAGGGAAAGAAAGGGTGGGGAGGAAAGAGACAGAGACAGAGACTGCTTTTCCAGTCTTAGCTATTTGACTTAGTGGCCGAATGCACTTGGGAGATTCTTGTTTGCATTCTGCCTCTGCTTAATTAAAACAATTGTTCCCAAAGGTACGTTCGTGTACCCTGCCATTGACTCCTCCGTGCCTTCGTGGATGCATCTGTAAGTGAATACCTCCACAAAGCCCTTAGGGATGGTGTGGAGCACAGTGAGAAGACTCTGAGCTCCTCTTAGGAAGAGGATGTAAGCTCTTTGACCACCTCTCTCCATTCTAATTACCACCTGCCTTAACTTAGTCTCAGAGGCATGTTCCTTTCTGTAGTGACTTCGGTGTCTGCATTTGAGTCCTCTGTCTGCCTCATCTCTTTCCTTACAGCTGCTTTGTCTCAGGTTACACAATATCCCAGAACAAAGTGCTTACCTCTATCTTTGATTAGGTTGTACCCCTCATTTAGTTATGTCTTTCTCTTCATCTTTCGGTGATGAAACTCAGATTGTTTCAAGTCTTAGCATGAACGTCTCATTCTTGATGAAGCACACTTGATCTCTATTGAATCTATGTATTACTTAAACTTATAATGGGATTGGGTTGCTCCTCTCTCCGTGCCCCTTCCCCCACTCCTCCGCTCTCTCTGGTCTCTTCAACTCCTCCCCAGTCTCCTCTCTTCTCCTCCTTGCTCCCCGCTGCTTCCCATTCCCCATCTGACAGTCTTCATAACTCCATCAGTTTCATAACCCTTCTGGAAAGAGTCAGGGTAGAAATAAATGCAATAAAGCAATGCTAACCTTCCTGACCTCCTTTTCAGGTGAGCACAGAGCCCTGGCCTGCTGTTCTTCTACTCTCCTTTGCACTGGACACCTTTCATGCCACCTGTCCAATTCAGGGCAAATTCTTGGCCTCATCCATGTCCCTGGATCTTAGGGACAGATCCAGGGCCTTCCAGCCTCAAAGTGAGCAGTCCAGATTGATCTACTGGGCGTCCTTTTCCTTGTTTCCCCGGCCCACCTGTTTTCTTAGCCAGTAACTGTGGCACATTTATCACACTGAGTCTGTCTCAGTAAACCA
Organism: Pseudorca crassidens; assembly: GCF_039906515.1. Classification (NCBI taxonomy): domain Eukaryota; kingdom Metazoa; phylum Chordata; class Mammalia; order Artiodactyla; family Delphinidae; genus Pseudorca; species Pseudorca crassidens. Next base: position 70,461,736 of record NC_090306.1, read on the forward strand.
GAGCTTTTATTAACTCAGGCAGCCAATGCACAAAAACATAAAGCAACAAAACTCATAGAAGGGCAGGGGAGAGAGATTGGTTTGAAAAGTGAGAGCATACCTCACTCAGACATTCAGCAAGCTTCCCTTCCGAGAAGCAAGAGAGAAGGTTGTCCTCCATAATTTTATTTCTCCCAGGCATAATGAGCACACATTAACAAGGAGCCTGTCTTCAGCAGACTCTCTTTTCAACAGCTCGTCTAAATCCTGACGATTGGGTTGTCACCCACGCTGTCTTACCAGGAATGCATTACTCACCTCCCCTAATAGAAGCAGCCCATGAAGGGCTCACCTCAGCTCCACTTTACCCACTCTTCTTGTTATCGTTAGATGTCACCAAAAGCAGTCCGCCCAGATCCTTCCACTGTGGCTTTTTCCTTGTTCCAGTCATCTGAATCTTTGGAGAAAGCCCTCAGGCATAGATTGCTTCTGGATACTAGTAATGTTCTTTTTCCTGATCTGGCTTCTGATTATATGACCATAGTCACTTTGTAAAAATTCACTTACTTGTGCCCTTTATGTATATTTAAATTTGATTATAAGTTGAACAAAGCCAAACAATGCACCTCCATCCAGAAATGATGCACTTAGCTTGATACCTTGCACACCTCCCTTTTCAAATTTATATCCATTTATAACTAGTTAAACGATCTCCATAATCTCCTCTTTCCTCTGCTAGATGGGAACTATTCCAAGGATAAATGTTGCATTTATCTTCATATCCCCCATATCTTGTTTATACAAGGCACAATGTACATATCTTGGGTTGGATACTTTAACCTACAGTTTCTTCTTTTCCCAAACCATTCAAGTGATTCCATAGTACAATGGAATATAATAAACTTTAGCCACCTTAGGTAGTTTGAACTGTTCTGGAATTAAGATATCTTTGAAGGTATAATTGATGTCTGGATCACTTGTTGTATTCCGAGGGAAATTCAAAGCTCTAAAACCATGGCCACGGCCACCATGTTGCTCAAGTCCAAGAGACACATCCATAGAGACATCATTGTGAATGGCACCCTTGAGAATTGTGCAATGCCCAGCATGTGTGGCCATTCACTGCAGCCCTCCCTGAAAATCACTGTGAGATGAGAGGCTATGAATAGGCAAGTGCCTGGTGACCTGGGCCAACTAGGTCCTAGCTTGCTCTGGAAGATGAAGCAGTATGATTAGTTAATTCAGTCCTGCCATCGAATATGTATCTATTAAATCCCCACCATGTGCCAGGAAGTAAGAGAGTGAGCCACTGTGATATATGGGGAAAGAGCATTCCAGGTAGAGGGAATGGCAAAAGACCGTGGAGCATGGGTCTTTGTTACTCTGGTGTGTTAGATGAACAGCAAGGGGCTAATATAATTAAGTAACCAAGAGGGAGAGTAGTAGAAGACAAAGGAGTTGAGGTCAGAGAACCGATGTAGAGGTTGGGGGTAGAGCCCCGTGCTGGTCATATCAGGCAGTGTAGTCCAGTGTAATGACTTTCACTTTCCTTGGGTCAGCTGTAGAATGACGGGATCTGACAGGATCTCTCTGACTGCTGTGCTGAGAATACCCTGTAGAACCAAGGGCAGAAGTGTGGAGACGCATTAGGAAGTTATTGCTGTAATCCCGGGGGAGAAGATGGTTTGAGACAGGGTGGTATCAGTAGAAGTAAGACAATTCTGGATACATTTTGCTAATCTGATGTCCTCTCTAAGGGGAACTATTTTAACGCAAATGTTATGTTCTAGCTGTTATTTTATAAGTAAGATTTTCATTTGCCTTTGACCATTTTTAAAGCTATATATGAATGATTTTTTACTAAAGAGAATTGGATCATTATGACACTTATTACAGATCATTTTATCTCCTTAATTTAGTAGCATTGATCATAAGAGTGAATTTTTCATAGTATTTTAGTAAGAAATGACAGTTCCACTAAGCTAGGGAGTTTATATGCAGAACTTTTAAGCAGTATTTGAGCCTACGGCTTAAGGCCAGCTTACAATTTTATGGATTTCTACCTTTCAGACAGCTTTTTAAATCCAGGAATTAATGAAAGATTGATCTTCACAGGCTTGTCATATTGATATGTTGGGAAAAATCTACCAAGTAATTTAAATTGTTCGGTTAGAGAATTGTCCAGAGAAGAAGTGGTATCCCTTTAATACTGAAACAGTTGAATCTAAAACTGTTGAATGCTTTTCCCCTTTTCCCATGTTAGCCTGTGAGGAGACTTACGCTCTTTGTATCTGGACCTCTAGAGAATGCTTTCTCTTTTTATATCCTCTTCTGTTTTTTCCTATTCAAACGTCTTTTTTCTTTCTTTCTTTCTTTACAGTTTCTCATCTTGTTTTTTTCTCCCTTTGATTGGAGAAATGAAATAAGATGATAATAATTAACTTGGGTAAGACAAATTACAAACCAAAGAAATAATGATAAAGTGTGGTAGCACAATACACCCTGGAGGACAAAATGTATTTTACTTAAATTTTTGTGGTTTCTTTATTTGAAAGTCTACTCAAGTATCAAACACAAAGAATGTGTTTGTCTACTATATCTGAAAGAAAAGTGATGTCTCAGAGATCTAGTCTGCAAATGAGGGATAAAACTCTTAAATCTCCTTATTTCGAGTTTGAGAGAGTAAACTCATATGTAATGAGTATATCTTATTCATACACATATGTATTTCTAGCTACACATGTATGTGTAACCTGGTCATCGTGCCAGTAATATGAGGAAGGGCGTGCCACATGCACTTGATTTCCAGAAAAGTTCAGTCTAACTGGTAGCCAATCCCAGACATGGAGTCCCGAGTATGGTGCAAAACATTTATTTTCTTGTTCCCATAAGACAACTGGTTCTCAAACTGCGGGCACCCGACTGGCAGCATCAGCTTTAGTTGGAAACTTCTTAAAATTGCAAATCACAGGCTCTGCCCCAGACCTGCCGCATCTGAAATTCTAAGGATGGGACCTAGCTCTCGGTTTCATCAAGGCTTCCAGGTGATTGTGATATGCCCTAAAGCTGGGGAACCACTGGGAAAGGCAACCTTTCAGGTCTTACAGAATCCACCAATGTGGATGGACTCCCCAAAGTGCCTGCCCTTCTCAAGTGCTCTTGCTTTCCTTTCCTAACACCTTTCACTTCTCACAGTGTCCTAGCTCCATTGTGTCTCAGACTGAGGTACCCTCAATCTCAGAGCCCCAGTAGCAGCTCCTACCCACAGAACTTCAGGATCTGGCTCTGTCTTGGTGGGCGCAACTGTCGACCTTTATATTCTTCAGTGAAGAGCGCCTCTGGCTCACTTGCTAGTATTGATCACTTCTCCTAAAACTGATTCAGTGCCTTATTGTGTAAAACAGTTCACTTCCCAGTAGTAATCAAGACAAGAGGATTGCGATCAACAGCCTGTCACATATGCTGTAAGTGGGGCAGCGGTATTGGGACAATTCTGGTTTATTCCCCCTCGTTCCAGCACAGTTGACAATACCATTCTCTTTCACTCTTTTAAGTACTCTAGTTTAGATGGTAAATCAGAGTACAGTGAACTTAAATCATAAGCAGTTCTACCACTATTGGAAAGTGGTCAAAGAAGGATTCACCAAGAAGGAAATGTTTTAGGGCATAAAAATGAAAGATATCCAAGAGGTAGGCAAGACAGGCCTGGAGCTTGGGATGGGACAAGGCAGAGAAACCTTAGAGGCTGAGGATTCAGGACAAATAAGGATGTGAAGCAACAGGTTACACTAAGGGAAGCGGAAGTAGTTCAGAGTCTGGAGCCAGGGTCTGGTGGGAGCAATAATAGAAGAAGCTGGTGGAAGAGGAGCAATTAAGGTCATCTTTTTGTTTGTTTGTTTGTTTCTTATTCCCCCAACAATGTATCAATTTAGGCTCTTTGGATAATTATTTAGAAGAAACCTAGTATGTCTTTGTTTCCTTATTTATGTTGGTTCTGTGTATTTGAAATGCTTATTGCTCTATTTTCCATCAATTTTGGGCCCTCTTTCAAACAAACGATGACTATATAAACAGCATAATAATAACATACTTTCAACTTTGGTTCAGATTTTCAAATTCACTTTAAAAAGAGATACCAAATGATTCACATTCCATAATGTTTTATGGCTTTATCATAGCAAAACACTAACCCTGGACTGTTGAGATCTGTGGCCTGTCGAGAACAGAGTGCAGGGAATTATGCAAATACCTTACTAATATGCTGTGTTATTGTTTTTCTGAATGTTAGTATGATGATTGAATCCTCCTGTTAGAAAATGATCGTATAGGAATTCTTTCTGTCACCATTTGCAATACACAAATTATGTGTTTCGTGTAGTTTTGTGATCTTGGAAGCTGCTTACAAAGTCTATGTTCTGCGGCAAAGCTTACCTAAACCATAAGGAAATGTTTTTAAATATTTTAAAAATTGTATATTTGATTTTACACAATTAGTTAATGTTACTCTTTTTTTGTTGTTGATGAACACAGAGATGTGTTCGGCATTAATAGACCTTGGAAGGCTTTGCCCTGGACATTGCATATCAACTGTCCTCTTAGGCCATTGAGTATCATTGTCTTCATCACATAGACTTCTTGTCACTGGCCGTCTCTGTTTCTGTATGGACAGTATAGATTTCATTCCCTTCCTTCTTTCTTTTTTACCAGAGCTAATATTATCTCCTTTTCCCTCTACCGTCTGGAGTAATAAATTTTAAGAAAATAACCTTCATTATTCCATTAATTGTTGCATTTTCCTACTGTTAATACAGAATACATTTCAGGATTAATAGCTGTCTAGAAAGGAAAAAGAACAATTGATAAATTCCTACATTATCCTTTGTTTAAATATCACATAAGTAGTATATTTATTAATACATTTAGTTAGGTAAATAGGCCTTGAGGACAGGTAGCAATTAATATTATGGGTTTTTTAAATCAATTTATTTATTTTTGGCTGCATTGGGTCTTCGTTGCTGCACACAGGCTTTCTCTAGTTGCGGCAGATGGGGGCTACTCTTTGTTGCAGTGCACGGGCTTCTCATTGCGGTGTCTTCTCTTGTTGCAGAACACGAGCTCTAGGCACGTGGCTGCAGTAGCTGTGGCACTCAGGCTCAGTAGTTGTGGCGCACAGGCTCAGTTGCTCCACAGCATGTGGGATCTTCCCAGACCAGGGATGGAACCCATGTCCCCTGCACTGGCAGGTGGATTCTTAACCACTGCGTCACCAGGGAAGTCCTAATATTTAAAAAATTTTTTTTAATCTGTAATAAGTATAGCTAACTGAAATATGGGTTTAGCCTGGTATCCTGTACTAAGATATATGTGAGGGGATGTTAATTTTTCAGCATGCCAAAGAGTGTCTAATTTTTGTTTTACTTTTTTAAAACCTCATATACTTTAAATTGTGTCTCATATCAACATGTCTGTAGGGTTAGGGTCTACATGAATTTCATAAGTAATGTGTTTTTCTGTTTATCAACAAAACCATTTACAACTCTGTTTTCTTAAAAATTTTCTGACCCAACAATTATATTTGTTTTGGGAAATGAGAAAGGTGCCAAATGTTAGGTGACAAACTAAGAAAGTTATGTAAAACTTTTTGTAGAAAGAACTGAAGGATCTCCAACTCCCGGTCTGAAAGTAGGATTCAAATCCTAGGCCTATCTTTACACACCACTCTTTACCAATTGAAGTTTAGAAACGGTTAAGTACAAGCAGTGGCTGTGGTTTATTATAAATCTTTAAAACAGAAAACTTCCCCTGTATTTTAAGAACTGGTCCTTTTAGGTCAGAAGACAATTTGTAATATTTAGTAGATAAATGCTAAGCGAGGGACCCACCATTTTTAAAGTTTTTCAGTTTCCATGTATGCCTAGGACTTGCAATCATTTTTGTAACTATTTTTCATGTTGTTAAAGTCTTGAACGTTAAGCAAATAGGAATCTGAAAGCAAAGAGAAATAATAAATAGAAAACAATTCTATAAACCTGTCAATTGCATGGGTGGTTTCTACATATCTCTGTCCTCCCTTGATTTGGTTTTCATTTGATTATCTGTATCAGACAAGGCTTAACATCATTACTTTTGCTGCTAATAAATCCTTAGCTATGAAAAAGCAGCCTGCTCTCTCTGTTTGCATGTTTACAGCCTTAGAATTGGGCCCAACTTTTATGTTGTTTTCTTTGCCTTTACAATATGATTCTAGGATAGCATCATATAAACAATTCTTGAGATACAGTTTTGAAGAATTGTGTGGCTCTATCTGCAATAATTCTAACCTTGCAAAGCTGACCTGAAAGTAAATCTGTATGTGTTAATAATCTCAGAAATCTGTATGTGTTAATATTCTTCCGTGTTTATTAGTCAATCTATAAGTTAATGCTAAACCAACCTTTCTGTGTTCTTCCAGTAATTTTAGTGTTACTTAAATATAAGAAATAAATATATCTTAATATGGGTAGCCCTGTTTGTGAATGTGCGTCAGAGACAAAAACTGTTTTAAAGGACCAATAATTAAAATCAATTCAAGTTATATTTGTCATATATCTTTTTTTCCTACAAAGCAACTCCCATCTTAGGATCTCAGAGGTTTATAGCTAATAATTATATTTTATACTAGTGATGCAACATAATGATTATCGTGACTTATATAGGTGGAACAACTAATGTTTAAACCAGTTGATGGGTGACTTACCGAAATATATCGCACCCGAGCTGTAGATTCAACAGAACTAATATAGGGCCTTAATCCCCAAACTCTTTGACCATCAGAAAACTAAAATCTCCCCCGTAGTCTTTTTTATATTGCTTTACTTTTTAAAAACATTTTTACATATCTAGTATATCTTTAAATTTGTTCATTTTATTTCTTGCTTCAATAGTCTTTGGAGGATTTTTAAGGAAAAAAATTTGTTAATGTACCAGATTAGGCACATTGCGATGCCCTGCAATTAAGGGAAATGTATATAAAATATGACTAAATAATGAGCACGTAGATACACGGTACACATAAATCTTAGCTTCGTATCACCCTTACCACTGTTCTTACGTTTTTCTCTATAGCAGCTTTAGTTGTTTCACAGGATTATTATTTTCCAATTTTCAGCTCACTTGACTTCATGCTTTGCAGGTCAATTTCTTCTTGAAGAAGCTCGCCTCATAGAAGCAGCTGAGATGGCAAAAAAAGCGGCTGAACTGGATAGCACGGAGTTTGATGTGGTCTTCAATGCTGCCCACATGCTCAGGTTAGTTTTTGCTACTGTGCCTGAGAAGACCAACACTGTAGCTTTATTCTTATTAAATTAATATAATATAATTAAATCAATAATACTAATTCCCCTTATATGTCACCTTATTCCATATTCTAAAAGTGAATTATGCTGCTTAACCATGTTAAAATCAGTCAGGACTATTTAATTCATTATAGTTTATGCGCATAGTACATAGGGTATATGAACTTTTAGGACTCTGAAAATTATTCAGGCCCCTTTTCTCTTTCCTTCAAAAATTATTGGCCATAAAATACAAAAGGAAAATTGCAAAACTGAAATTAGTAACTGTCTAATTAAATGTTTCCAAGACAGAACATTATGTCAGTTAGTCAACTGCATCTCAATATTTGTGTTTTTGTATTAATTATATTGAATGGGTCATGTGGGTACATTTTATTACGCTTGGTAGTAGAGAGGATTATCAAATATAAATATACTTAAGGCCTAGCAAATTCTCAAAATGGCCCTATAATTAGCACTGTTGCTATGTGTTAAAACAATATGTTTTTAGACCATTAGTGCATCTGTTTTCAGAAAGACTATTTTGAAGGCTAATTACAATAATAGCAAAACAAAAGGCAGATGAAAGTTTTTTGTGTGAATATAAAATGAAAGTGAATGCATTAAAGGAGGATGTTTTTAAGAAACTCGAATGATTTATACAGTTGTTTAAAAAGCATTGTTTGTTCTGTTAGCCATACGTATACCCCTTCGCACATGCTGTTACCTGAATTTCACTCTATTAAATCTCCACATAAATGCTTCCTTAGGTGACATTCACACTATGGGCTCTGAACTTGGCTTCTAGGGGCAAGTTTCTAATTATGTAGATTACTCTTACATGGGAAGAAAAATAGCAGAGAATTGGTCCACATTTGGATGGTTTTAAAACATGGACTTTTTGACAAAAGTAGAGGAACATTTAAAAAAAATTTTTTTTGAGATCATGGTAGATTTGCATGCAGTTAAGAAATAATACAGAGAGATCCCTGTACCACTTATCCAGTTTCCCCAGTGGTGATATCTTGTAGAACTACCATACAGGATCAAAACCAGTATTTTGATATTGATGCAGTCCACTGGTTTTATTGGGTTTCCCCAGTTTTAGTTGTACCCCTGTGTGTGTCTGTGTGTTTTTAGTTTTGTGCACTTTTATTACATGTATAGGTTGGTGTATCCATCACTCAGTCAAAATACAGACTATTTCCATCACCACAAGCATTGTTCGTATTCTCCTTTTATAATCACATACCCTCACCTACCCCTGTCCCCCAGGAACCAATATTTAAAGCAAGTTTTGTAAATTACCTTGGATTTATAATTTGAGATTATTACTGTAACTGTATCTTAGTGGTTTACTCCTTGGCTTTTAATAAGTTTTAAATAAGAAATTCGAAGTCTGTTTGAGAGGAAAGAGTGTACTGTGAGGTTTCAGTTGAATATCCTCATTCCATATCAATGCTTAGCGTTCCTAAAGCAGGTACCTACAAAGAGAAATCACGATTCAATAGACTATTGGTATATTTTAAAAATAAACTGTAGCCAGTTCGCAGGAACCTTCAATGGAAGGATAATTTTTTTTTTTTCCTGCAGTACGCGGGCCCCTCACTGTTGTGGCCTCTCCCGTGGCGGAGCACAGGCTCTGGACACGCAGGCTCAGCGGCCATGGCTCACGGGCCCAGCCGCTCCGCGGCATGTGGGATCTTCCCGGACCAGGGCACGAACCCATGTCCCCTCATCGGCAGGCGGACTCTCAACCACTGTGCCGCCAGGGAAGCCCTAGAAGGATAATTTTTAAAAGATACTTTAATTTGCATGAGAAGGTTAGGTGCTGTGTTGGGAAGAGGACTTTTTTGTTCTTCATGAATAAAACACTGTGCTTTTAGTTACAATAAACCATATAGAATGTGAATGCACAAGTTTCTAGAAACTAATTTATCTTAATCATAATAGATACTTTCATCAACAAGGCATTTTGCTGTATATTAAATCAGTATCTGAAATTCAAGGTCTACCAACGGAAACTTAGAAACTCGTTACAAGAACATTACAAAAAACATCCTTGTTAAATATATAGCTTGTAACTTTTCCTTAGTTACCATAGTGCTAGAAACCAGTGGAAAGTTTTTGTTATACATTGGCGACGTGGAAATCTTTAGGATTTATTTTTCAGAACATTCTCTCTAGCTTTCTACAGTCTGCATTCCTCATTAAGTTGCATTCAGTTAGCGCCTTCCTATCTTGATTGTGAGTATGACCACAGCAACCTGGTCATATCCTTATTCAACTTGGTGGCAGTACGTATGAATGTTTTTACTTATTTTTTTAGCTCTGTCAAATTCAACAATTTCTTGAATGCCTATTGTGCGAGCTGAACACCAGCCTCTTTCCTTATTAATCAAGAGCATGTAGGACTTTGTTTGCTAAAAAGAACAAAAAAGGTTATTGGTTTTCCCTTGAATGCAGCCTTATCAAAATGGTTAGCTGTCAAGATTTTGCTTATTCGGTGTTACATCTAACATTACCCTTGAGGCAGCCAAATTGTTGTAAATTGAGTTTGATATTAATTTTTTTCCTTCAAGAGCTCTGTTCTTTCCTAAGATATTTAGGAGACAAAATTGGCAAGGTTTGGTGATCAGTTCGATGGGAGGGAAAGGGCAGATGTCTCCCTGGCTGTGTCTTGGTTAGCTGGATCAATGGTTGACCTAATATACAAAATCATCAATTTAGGAAATGTTATAGTTCAAGATACAATTTGAAGCATACTTATTTAACTTCCCTTTCCTTGGGTAATTCCCAATGAATTAACACAAAGAATCTATTAATAAGGAAAAAACTGCTTATCACGAAAGCCAAAAAGAAAAAGGAAAAGAAAAATCATTCCGCCAGAAGAGACTAGTTTGGAAGAGCCCATCAAGGGGCAAATCTTTAACTTATTAGGACCTTCAAGAGGCTTGAAACTGGAGAAATGTCTAACAGATCCATTTTAATTCTCAGTAATGGAGAAAGATCTCTTTCTGTAGAATTAGAATATTTCTAATTCCTGTTGTCAAGGTGAGTCACAAGAACACTGTGTGAGGTAGAAGTATTAATGCTGTTCACCAAATATATTTGGCCTTCCCACTTCAAGAAACATAATAGGATTGCACTTTCCTGCCTTCTTCCAAGTTGAAGACCTTCCTGGGTCTTATTGGGTCGTTGAATGTGTGTGAACGTGATGCTTGTTATTTCTGAGCCCAAATTGTAAGAGTCAGTGCTTTTCCCTTTTTCTGACTTGGAAATTGTGGAAATAGATCCAGAAATAAGCAAAGGGAGACAAACTTCCCTTCTCACCTGCATTGGATAGGATGAATGAATGCAAAATAAATTTTGTCCTAATTCACTGAGATTCAGGATGTGTCTATTATTGCAGTGTAATCTAATAACCTATCCTAACTGATCAGAATATATCTGTGAAAATAAAATACATAGTTGGAAAGAGGACCCATATAACATGAGAAAAGATTAAGCAATTAATAGTATCTCTGAGTTTATAACTACAGTGGAGGCAATATAAAATTGATAGATTGAAATTTAAATAGAAATTATATATATTTTCCCAGAACTTAATGAAAAACACTAAAGACATGAAAATGATGACTGAAAGGATAAAAGATTGACGAATAGATTGAGAATAGTATATATACACTAGTAATTTTATTTATATATATATATATGTTTGTATAATTATATATAGTATACAACTATGTATATATAGTTATATATACCTATATAGTATATAGGTATTGTTTATGTAATATGTGATACTTTTGTCTCTGTATATATAAATATGTATATATAATTATGCTGTACTTATGTGTATGTAGTTAGATATGGCACATATACATATATAATTTTATTTGTTGTATAAATGTTAATATAAATAGAAAATTCCTGAAGGAGAACATAGCTCAGATGAGCAATTATCAACAAATAGAAAAAATTTCCAAGATAGGATGGAGGTCTTTAATCATCATTATTAAAACCAAAATTAATGAAAATAGATCTACTCCTAAACTTGTGTTCTTGCATGGGTCACGATTTTTAGTTGCAAACTAGAGAATCCACTCTTGCCAGTTTAAGCAGAAACAGGTTTTATTGTAGAGAATTCTGTAGCCCACAGACTCTCCCATAGGCTTGAGAGTGCTCTACATAGCCAGAAATAATTTCCACCACCTAGCTTTCCTTGGTGCTCAGCAGCTTTTAGAATCCAGAGCTCTGACACCATCACCCACAAGGAACCAAGAAGAATAAGCACCACATTCATTAGAAGATGAGTCTTCTGAGTGCAGCTGCCTACCCATTATACTTACTTCTGATTTTCATTCTCTTGAGGTTGCATCTGATTGATAGAATCTGAGTCATGTACTGATACCTTGGCTGGAAGAAAGTTGGAAGATGAGGAAATTTTCGGCTTCTGCCTTGTTTAGGAAGACAGGATGCACACTGTGGCTAATTACTAAATATATTTCCAGGGAGGGTGATCACAGATGTTGAAGGCCTCACATAATGAATGGTTGACTACATGTGTTGACATTTTTAGTACTTCAAATAAAATGGAAAAAGTACTGGATATTTCCAGATGAGAGCATTTAAAAAAAGCAGATTGGTTATCATCAAAGGAAAATATCAAAGGAATTTAAAATACTAAAACTCAGTAGAGTTATGTCTATAGAGTTGTGAGAGGAAAGTATTGAATCAATTATTCTGTTAGAAGCACTTTGTATGAATGGATTTATTCAGTGTTCTTCCAGACCTGGAAGCTAGAAAGCACGCAAAGGTATTTGACACCTGAGAGGAAATCTTGAGGCACTGAAAACAAATTTAACTCATTCACAGCATTCATGGGCTCTGGTGGAAAATTGTTTTTTTCTTTTATTTTCTTTTTTAAAATCCATTTACAGGGTAATGAAGGAAAAAAGGTAGCATTTATTCAAACATCTCCTGTCTACCTAGCACCGTATTTTGCATTGTATATGTCACCCTCTTAGTTATAATTTCACATATATGAAATAGACACTAATATTCCCGTTTTACAGATGAAGATGCTGAGGCTCAAAGAGAGTTGGTATTTCCCATACTTGGTAACGCTGGGATTTAAACTTAGCATATTCTTGCCAAGTATAATACTGTTTTCACTGTGTCACATTGGCTCCCTCATAGCTTTATAACTGAGTGATTACCTAGAAGCTGTGATTCCTGAATTTATTGATGGAAAAAGGATTTATAGAGAGTGACAGGTTTTCAAATGTATAAATCCTAAATAGTAAGATCCTTCCAGTATTATTACATTATCCCTTTGTGGTAAATTTTAGAAAGTAGGTATATAGTCATAGGAGAGAGAACTCCAAGTTTGTACTCTCAAAGGAACATTAAGTTTATAGACATACCGTCACGGTATATTGTCTGACGAAGGACACACTGCTGAGATAAGTGTGCAGTTTCCTTTTATCCAGGCCTAAGGGCCCAAGTTGTCACTGCTTCCTAAGGTAGTAAGGAAAGCAAAACTGTACTGTACCAACTGGTTCCCAATGCTTCCCTAATTTCTAGAGAGCAGAGTGAATATATGAGAAAAAATTATCTTTCAGTTTTCATTCTCAAATAATTTCACTGGAAATGACATAAAATAGATGTTCTTAAGGAATAAAGGAACAAAATCAGATTATTTTCTCAAAGCAGATTGTGAATGTACACACACACACACACACGCATACATACGTTGGATATTGGAGATATATATATATATCTCCAAGACCCTGTAAGTAATATACTTTCTTCTTTAGCACTTCCCAAATTACCAAAGACCGCTCAAAAAGTTATTGGGTTTTCTACTTATAAATTGTACATTACTGCCAAGTTTTGGTTAAGAGGGGCGTATTTCAACTAGGCTATAGTGGGATGTAAGGTCTTTAAAGCAAAGGGGTGTGGCAGATGAGGTTAAAGGTAGGTACCTTCCTACTCTGTGCCTTTCCAACATTAATGTTCATGTGAATCACCCAGGGATCTTGTTACATCACATGTTCTGATTTAGTATGTGTGGATGGTGCCTGAGGTTTTACGCTTCTAACAAGTCACAGGTGTTGCTTATGATGTTGGTTCTTGGACCACTCCTGCAAACAAGTTCTAGTTTGCCTTTCCTCTTGTAATCCCTCTCAAACCCTGCTCCCCACCCAAGCACTACTACTTGAACATAAGTAGTAATTTACTATATAGGAATATTATAGTGGACATTACCGATAGACATTTCCTTCCTTTTAATTTTTCCAGTACATTTCATTATGTAATCTTTCCAGATATAGGCTTAACCTGTCCTTAGCAGCCCTCAAAGATTTGAGGCCATGAAACAATGGGCTCAAATTCTTACAGGACATCAAGAAATATCTAACTTCAAGGACTCATTTTGTAAAACTTACACCATCAGCTTAGTCTTTTCCTCTGTTATTGCTACATTTCCACTATGCCTCTCTATCCTTTATATTTAGTATTGAGGCAGATGCCTACAGGTCTTGAAGCCATTTTTGATGTCTTGGTTGAGAAGTTTTCATTTAAGAAGCCTTGATGACCATAAATCATTTATTCTAGGAGTTTCATTACAAGGGATTTTTTCTACTCCATTATTTTTACATATATGTGACGCTGGTTTTGCTATTTTAAGATTTTCCATACATTTTTATGTCCTTGTTTATTTCAGTTCTACTTCTATTACTACTGTACAGTTTATCAACTAGAATTAAAATTTACCTCTGCTTTGAGTAACTTAAAGCTAAGTGTAAGTTTAGCAAGTTGGCAAGAACACAGGAAACATCAGCTACTGTTTCAGCTTACTTTCATGATACAGGAACAAACGGCTCTCTAGTTAAAAAAAAAAATCCTCATAAGTTATCCTTGAAAATGATCACCAAGAATTAAATAAAATATTGTCTTTCGTATGAGTCAAACAGTGGTTATCATCCATATTAAATAATTTTAATTCAAAACTGACAATTCACAACCATTAATAATTGTAGTTAAAGAGAGTCTTCTAAATGCTACTTGAGTTTTTATTTTTTATATTTTTTCAATTTAAAATTTACCAACCTTTAATTTTATAATTCTCACAGAATACATAAAAATGTAGGTAATTGCACATGATTCTTTTAATCAGAATCTCCTCAAACATTTTACGGGGTGTATTAAGTTGTTTCGTAACGTAATTGATTCCCAAATTTCTTTTACATATCTTTTCTTGTAAGAATATTGGGCCCTAAACCTGTGTTCCAAAAGATACTTTTATGTCATAAAATAATACCAAAGAGAAGAATTAGCTGTATGAAATATATTTCTATATTTTTTAACAGATGTGTTTCATAGTCCCATGTGCAAAAATGGAATTCTGTAGTAATCAAATGATGACATTTGTGTGTGACTTTTGTTACTATTTGTTTTCACTGTGAACCTACTTTTTCACTGATGGCAGAAAAACTGAATCTAAAGACTTTAAAAATATAATCGGGGGGCTTCCCTGGTGGCGCAGTGGTTGGGAGTCCGCCTGCCGGTGCAGGGGATGTGGGTTCGTGCCCCGGTCCGGGAAGATCCCACATGCCACGGAGCGGCTGGGCCCGTGAGCCATGGCCGCTGAGCCTGCGCGTCCGGAGCCTGTGCTCCGCGGCGGGAGGGGCCGCAGCAGTGAGAGGCCCACATACCGCAAAAAATAATAATAATAATAAAGATAAAATATAATCGGTGCAACCCAGTGATTTTTTCAGAAGTTAAGGTTTACTTCATAATCTAGTTTACAAATACCATCTGGCTTTTCTACCTCCTTACCTTTTGTGGCCCTGAGAGGCCACAGATAATATGCAGAGGGAGAGGGCCTTACATATGTGATGGACAGGAGTTAATAAGAAAGGAGCCACTGTATCAGTCTCCAGTTGATGTCTATTGTTGGCATGGTGATTTAATCTTTATTCTTTAGATAAGGGACATAATGTTGACTCAGGGTGACATGTTAGATGAGGGTAGTCACCCATCTGGACCCAGTGTAGTTTCCTGGTAAGAGTAATTTTTCTTACCATCTCATTCCTGGCTTTTGTAAAGTATATTGTGGCCAGAACACAAGGTTGTCTACATACGGCCTGGGAGATCTCTTGGCAGAGCCAACTACTTTGCCCTTTACTCACCTTCTGAGTCTTCTACTTGGACACGCGGGAAACTTACGGTCCCCTTCTCTGTCTAATTGTGACCACCGCCCCCTCAAAATAGGAGATTTGGGGGGTAATAAAGTTAAGTATCCAAATACTCTTCTTGCTTTTTCTCATTCCCTATTTCTTTGCCTTTCCCCTGAATCCCTACTCTTCCCCTCCTTTATGGGAGACGGTGAAGTACATGCGGCAAAATACTATAGTGCATTTCACTGTTCTTTTTTTTTTTTTTTTTTTTTGCGGTACGCGGGCCTCTCACTGTTGTGGCCTCTCCCGCTGCGGAGCACAGGCTCCGGACGCGCAGGCTCAGCGGCCATGGCTCACGGGCCCAGCCTCTCCGCGGCATGTGGGATCTTCCCGGACCGGGGCACAAACCCACGTCCCCTGCCTCGGCAGGCGGACTCTCAACCACTGCACCACCAGGGAAGCCCCTCACTGTTCGTTCTTAAAACTATCCTCTGCTCAGCTGGGTCTGGTGAAGTTCACTTCTATCAGTTTGGGAGTTAGAATTGGAAGGATGTAAAACCTGTCATTGCAAATATTCTCCATATTCTCCCCTTTTCTTTCTTTTTTTTTTTTTTTCATATTTTCCCCTTTTCAAATCTCATTCCTTACTTTAAATCATCGCTTTTAAGCATAATAATCAAGAAGCATGTTTTATTGCTTTCTTAGTATTTGATGTAAGAATTGTTGTGGTCATCTGCCACGGAGCAATGTACCACATGTCATTCTGATACATCCGGCGCTCACAAAGATAGCAGCATGATCCTGTGATTCAGATATTTTATTTTAGAGCCCTTGATTCTGAGCTCAACCACTTACCAGCTGCGTTGCCTTGGGGGACTGTCAGCTTCTCTAAGCCTCATTTTAACCATCTTTGAAATGTGGTTAATAATAGCAATAATAGCAATAGATTCATAATATTGTTGAAACTGGAAAATAGAGTAATCAATCCATGGAATTTTGTAAGTGATACACAGAGAATTTACTATCTCAAAAAGAAATAGTGAACAAAGAAAAGAAATATGGGCATTCAGGAAAAGTATATTTTATCAGCTTCTTTAAATAGTTTGATCCCAATAGTCTTTGGAACCTGAGTCCTGTAATCAATCTCTAACAATCCAGTGGTTGAGGTTCTAGGTTGTTTACTAGAATCCCCTAAGCAACTGGCAGGATATTGCTAATTTCCTCAGTTTTCAAATGCTGACTAATGGCTCAATCATTTTTGCATTAAGATTTATTAAGTACTCCCAGGATGCTTCTTGCAGAGGGGGGAGTATGCAATACAGCTTACGCCATAAAGTAGACATTGGACAGCTCCTCATGAGTTTTCTCTGTAGAGAGTAAAACAAGGATATACAGGAAGATCCAGTGGGTAGAACTGACATACTCTTTTCCCTACAGTTTTCCATGTGTTGCCATAAGTGCCTAGTAGTCAGTAAAATCCGTTTAATATTAGAAAAAAAGTCCTAGAGTCAAAATTAATTTTCACAGTTATATGACAAATATAATAAATTCTATTTGTATTTTCTTATTTCATTAGAATATCATCAATTCTACTTTTAGCTTAAGAAACTAAGTCTTCTAAACTAGATATTTCCTTTGGGAATTAAAAAGACTGAAAACAGTGAAGGCTTGAAAAACTAATAACCTTTTTAGGGGGAAAAAGCCTTTTTTCAATTGCATTGATTATTATTTTAAAGGCATTTTACCTAGTGAATTCCTGAGTTTCTTTTTTGATCCTTATCTACCTCCTGAATCTGAATGTCCATAAAGATGAATATTAATAGTCACCATATTTTCTATGTTAAACATTTATTGGTTGATCTTGCTTCAAAGTAACTT
Source organism: Pseudorca crassidens (assembly GCF_039906515.1). Classification (NCBI taxonomy): domain Eukaryota; kingdom Metazoa; phylum Chordata; class Mammalia; order Artiodactyla; family Delphinidae; genus Pseudorca; species Pseudorca crassidens. The sequence goes on from NC_090306.1 coordinate 70,479,092, forward strand.
ACTTCTTTGTAGAATTAAGTTACTCTAATTTCCTACTCCATGCCTTTTATTTTCCTCTGGAGAAAACCTTTCCAGGGCACGACCTAATGAATTCTGGTTCAAATTTCCAAATGAATCTGAACCAAAGTGATTCTATAGTTTGGTTTAGGGAACCTTCATTAAATACCCTAGCGAGAGAATTTTTACTGTTTCATACCAGACTGAAGTACTTTTCTTGACATATTGAAATTGAACTTCAACATTTATGAGAATATAAATTGCAACAGCACTTTGTAACATGTTGTAAGTCCAGTAGAGTCTTAAGTCAAGGACTTTTACTTTCTCTATAACCCCATTAAAAATAGCAGTGTTTCTAATTATTTTTCCTTTAAAAATTAGAAAAATATGTCCTGCTCTCCAGAGAAATGTTATCTTCACTTATTCCTGTAGTTTATATGGTTGCATGCCATATGTCTTTATAGTTTTTATGTGGCTTGACCAAAGTGCAAATTCAATTTTATAGGTATGGCTAGTTTGCCTTCTCTTTTAAAGAGAGAAGTAGTTTTCTAATTGAGAAAGTTAATTTTTGTTTCTTTATTCCTGACCTCTTTGCAATCGTCTTGTCTCCAAAGGTTCTTCACATCACAGTTTCAAGAGAAGTCTCCATTTTAACTGCAGGACCACACGGCTTTAACTACTATTGTTCACGCTATAGTTATCTGAAGTTGAATTTGTTCTTTTTCTATAGCATTTCTTTTCTACACAGATATGGTCACCAGACTACAGTGTAACCTGCAAGAGCTTCTAGCTTTTATTATCTACCATCTTGGAAGGTTTTCAGAAAGCAGCATGGCATGATCAAAAAGCATAATGTTTTGGGGCTTCCCTGGTGGCGCAGTGGTTGAGAGTCCGCCTGCCGATGCAGGGGACGCGGGTTCGTGCCCCGGTGTGGGAAGATCCCACATGGCGCGGAGCGGCTGGGCCCGTGAGCCATGGCCGCTGAGCCTGCGCGTCCGGAGCCTGTGCTCCGCAACGGGAGAGGCCACAACAGTGAGAGGCCCGCGTACCGCAAAAAAAAAAAAAAAAAGTAAAAAGCATAATGTTTTGATGGCTAATTGGCTGGGCTTCTTCGGGACTCGAGAGATTTGATTTCTTCTGTTAACCAATTGGCTGAACCAAGGAGTTTGCTGTGAATTGCAAGAATAGACAGTGCACAAACTTATCTATAAAGTTTAGTCTGCATCTTATTTGTATAAGTCACCTGTGCCACTCATGGTATTTGGTAGTAATTAAGAAAAACGGACTGTAGCTATTTGAAGGCTGTGGGAACTACAGAATTCACTATAGACTGGAAGACATAGCTTGAACTGGCAGGAAATAAAGTAGCCCCAGAGTCTTCCTGCAAAGAAGCAGGACATCCAATAGCAGTTCTTTACAGGAAGACTCTGACCAGGAGTTGCCTCCTGGTTGCCTCCACCACTGTCACTGTGAGCAAATTCTAGCCATCCTCTCATCTTTCTGTCATTTGCTCAGGAATCAAAGTCCTAGGCAAGAACATCCCGTTAGCTGAGGCTACATCATGTGCCCACCCTGGTGACGAGAGAGCAAAGAGAGGGAGAGGCTGGCCTTTCTTTTTTTTTTTTTTCTGGATAAACAACACACAATGGAAAGTTCCCCTCCTGGACTGTAAAGAAAGTAGCTTTCTAGATAGATTTTTTTTTCTAAAACCTGAAAATGTTTACTATTTTCATAAAATAAAAGCAACTAAATAGTAATCTTGACAGTTTATTTTTAAGAGTTAAGACTTTTCTAGGACATCATACTGAAGCAGGAGAACCCCAACCCTGTGACATACCATCTACATTAGCTTGGAAAAGGAAACTAACATTGCGAATTCCTAATGTGTACATTTAAAATAATGCCTACTGAGTAGGATTAGGTTGAGATATTTACAGTGCCTTAAAGATCATGACAAGTACATTGTGTGCGTTCAATTTTTACTGATCTTTTTTTGCTTAGTCACCTTATTATTTGATTGGCATGATTGTAATCTTTAAAAAGTTAATATTATTTTGCTACATAATGATTCTGTTCACCTCTCTGAAATTTTAAAATAAACGATTTTGTTTTTGTTTTTGTTTTCTTTAACAGGCAGGCTAGCCTCAATGAAGCCGCCGAGAAGTACTATGATCTGGCCGCCAAGCTGAGGCCTAATGTAAGTACCTTCCTAATGAGAAGTATTATTCAAAGGGATGGACTCACAGCATGTGAGAGTTTTAGACATAGAAGCCTTGTGATACTGGTGTTTTTCTCTCTGATCTCTTATTTTGTGTTAAATGGCTGATTCAACCATAAAATATGCCCGTCTCAAGCTTCTTTCTTTTTCCAGAGGTACAAATGCCTATTTACTACCGTGTGTGAAGCACCATACATTTTTATCATTTGAACACAGGTTTTAGCATTATTAGATATTTTGCATTTGGATGACTTTTAAAATGAGTTCTTTGAAAGTACTTTTGCTGTGGTGTTACATGCCTTTGGACTTCCTAACAACTCAATGGTTCTTATGTGTTGTCAAACCTCAAGCTGTGTGCCTCTTCCCTATTCCACAGTACTCATTTCTAGTAACTGTGCTTTTCAACTTTATCAAGTATTTTTTATTAGACTTTTTCCCTGGGTAGTCACACTTCCATAAATCAGATCGTTGCTATTGAAATAGAGAACCATTTACGAGAGAATAAGAACTGGTTTTGTATCGGTCTTCTCAGCACTTTTTTATTCACAGTACATCATTGAATTCCAGGGCATTGCTTTTATTCTCATCCACACTGCTCTGCATCACTCTGCAGCACTAAAACCTCTACCCTGCTCTCTGGATCTACGCCGTCTATTGAGAAATGTAATTTTCAAACAGTAATGAAAGTGCACGTGTGATGGGACTACAAATAATGGAATCAGTCCCATTTCTTTACAGTAACTCATCTATTGGACAAAGGTCTATAGAGTACCTGCTTTGTGATAGGATACAGAGATTTCATACCCTAAAAGACCACACAATGTAGCAGACAAGACTGAACATAATCAACTAATTGAAATACAGTGTGGAACAAGGGGAGGATTAATGCTTCCTGAAAGCAACCCACCCAGGAAGTAGCTTTTTTGATCAAGAGACTCAACCACATGTAACCTTAGCCCTTGAATCTAAATGTCCCAGTTTCATTAATTATGAGGTACTTTAAGAATCGGTAAGCTGTTTGCAACAGAAGAAAATAATTTAATAGTTGTAAAAAGAATAATAAGCATAAAATTTATTAAACACTTGTTTAAACAAGTGAATTCTCTCATTTATTTCTCACAACAACCCACAGATACTTCTGTGATCCTCATTCTGCTGAAGTTCAGAGAAATGAATAACTCACCCAGTATCACAACTAATAAGTGGAATCACATTGTAACCCAGGCTGTTGTGTGTATAAGAGAAAGCTTTATGGAAAAAAATGCAGTGGTATCTTAGAAAATGCAAGCCAGAAGTCTAGAAAAACAAAATAATAATGGTCCTGTCATTTATTCATTAAATATTTACTGAGCATCTGTTAAGTGCCAGACACTAGTCCAGGCACTGGATACACGCCAGTGAACAAAATTGACAAAAGAGTCTCTGCCCCTTGGGAGCATATAGTCTAGTGGTGAGGAGACAGAACAGAAGCAGATCAATAAAATATATAGTATGTCTGACAGCAGTAAGTGCTTTGGAGAAAAATGGAGCAGGAAAAGGAAATTAGAAGGTGCAGGGGGAGGTATGCAGGAGGCACAGATTTGTAAATGCCTGAGTTGGGCATCTTGTGTAGCATTTCTAAGAAAAGGGTTGGACTTGAGACCTTAAACTTATAAGTTCACTGAAGACAGAAATCAGGATTTTTTTGTCTGACTGACTGCCTTCCTTCCTTCCTTCCTTCCTTATCCTCCTTTCCTTTCCGTTCCTTTCCTTCCTTCCCTTCTTTGATTAATAGAATTGATTGATAGAATCAATAATAGAATGATTAATAGAATGATATAATGCTCTTACTATATATACTAAATGATGGTAAGTTCAACCTTTGTTCATTGAGTAGCAGTCCCTTGACTGTCACTTTTATTTTTGTTAAGTGGTTGATCAGGTGGCCGTCTTCAGCACATTGTAATGGATTAGGGAGAAAAGGGCTCTCTGACCTGACCTCAAAAATGAAAAAGAAAATGAGGCACCACAAGATTTAAACCTGACTTACAAGAGTATTTATTTTAAAGACTGGCCAAATCATAAAATCAATATTTAATCTCCAACTCGAAACCACTTTTTCTGAAACCCCAAAAAGTTTCTTCATAAACACGCCGCAGATTGCTTTTGAAAAATGCATTTATTCAAATGATATTTCTCTTATCTGGTAACAATAAATTAAGTATTTTATAGACTTGGATAAGATATGAAGTCTATATTTAACAATAAGAAAATGATGTTACAGTTGATGATCAACAGATGTGATCTTTCCCTAATCTGTTTTATGAATTGTGTTTGGTTTTCTGTACATAATTTGGTAAGTAAGATGCCACCAAGACAAGACTGATAAAATGTAAACCTTGACAATAACACAGGTTTGTATTCTGAAATGAAGAGACCTATTTAAACAATAGCCCCATGTCATGAATTATTAGCAGTTAGCATGTGATCTAAATTAAAACATCCATCTGACATTTATCTTGTTCAGAGCTGTTTATTCCCTTTGTCATAAAAACATTCTTTGTTATTTCTGTACTTACTAAATAAATTTCAGTTACCTGTTTATATGAGAACATGGTAAACAGACCTCAACTCTTATTGCCTGTTTAAGTAGTTTCACTATCTTTTCTATTTTTCTTGTCTACATGGTAACCTAATCTTATTCTTGTTTTTCATAAAGCATTTTCTTCTGTTGTTTAGTTTCAACTACAGCAGTCTGTAGCTGTATGTCGGGGTCCTCTGTGGATTTTTCAGCAGTGCTCATGTCAGATCATGACTATGTGAAGTAAAATTTTTTATTGCAACCCTGTGTACTACCCACTTACTATATTAAGAAGATTGCTGATTATCTGTGAGATGAATTCCTCTCTTAGTAAGATACCTATTCCATTTCTTCAGTATGTCCCATGATGAATTGCTTTATATTTTTTTCTTCTACGAAAGTCTTATTTTTCCATACAACTTACTTGAAAATTATTAATTGACTTTTAGGGTTATTCATATTCAAAGAATTCCAGTGACCAAATGCTAAAATAAAGAAATCTAAATTAGCAGAGGCATATAACTTTATTTATTTTTTAAATATCTTTATTGGAGTATAATTGCTCCACAAGGGTGTGTTAGTTTCTGCTGTATAACAAAGTGAATCAGCTATATGCATACATATATTCCCATATCTCCTCCCTCTTGCATCTCCCTCCCACCCTCCCTATCCCACCCCTCTAGGGGGTCACAAAGCACCGAGGAGCTAATCTCCCTGTGCTATGTGGCTGCTTCCCACTAGCTATCTATTTTACATTTGGTAGTGTATACATGTCAGTGCTAATCTCTTACTTTGTCCCAGCTTACCCTTCCCCGTCCCCATGCCCTCAAGTCCATTCTCTACATCTGCGTCTTTATTCCTGTCCTGCCCCTAGGTTCATCAGAACCATTTTTTTTTCAGATTCCATAAATATGTGTTAGCATATGGTATTTGTTTTCCTCCTTCTGACTTACTTCATTCTGTAAGACAGACTCTAGATCCATCCACCTCACTACAAATAACTCAATTTCATTTCTTTTTATGGCTGAGTAATATTCCATTGTATATATGTGCCACATCTTCTTTATCCATTCATCTGTCAGTGGACACCTAGGTTGCTTCCATGTCCTGGCTATTGTAAATAGAGCTGCAGTGAACATTGGGGTACATGACTCTTTTTGAATTATGGTTTTCTCAGGGGATATGCCCAGTGGTGGGATTGCTGGGTCGTATGGTAGTTCTATTTTTAGATTTTTAAGGAACCTCCATACTGTTCTCCGTAGTGGCTGTATCAATTTACATTCCCACCGACAGTGCAAGAGGGTTCCCTTTTCTCCACACCCTCTCCAGCATTTATTGTTTGTAGATTTTTTGATGATGGTAATTCTGACTGGTGTGAGGTGATACCTCATTGTAGTTTTGATTTACATTTCTCTGATGATTAGTGATGTTGAGCATCCTTTCATTTGTTTGTTGGCAGTCTGTGTATCTTCTTTGGAGAAATGTCTATTTAGATCTTCTGTCCATTTTTGGATTGGGTTGTTTGTTTTTTTGATATTAAGCTGCATGAGATGCTTGTATATTTTGGAGATTAATCCGTTGTCAGTTAGCAGGCACATATAACTTGAAATGTTAGACTCTGATATTGTTTCTTCATCAGGGATATTGAATACATCGTCATTTACTGAAGTGCACATTTAGAGAAATATATTTATTTAAGTGCACATTGAGAGAAACATTTTCGTAGTGGGAAAACTCTTTACCAAAATTGCCATTTTAATTTTTTCCGCTTTCAGTTTTCCATTTTTATAAATAAAATTGATCTTTCTGTGGAGGTTACTTTAAAAAGACAACACTTTTCTCTGTCTTCTCTCCCATTTACGCACATCAAAAACTGCCGACTCTTGAGGACTAGAAGGAACATTAAAATGAAATGGTTTTGTTCCTCCTGTGGGAAGTGAGCCAAATTCTGCATTAATTTATAGGTTTTTAAATTTTCCGTAAAATGCGAAGAATGGGGAATTTGCATAGTACAAAGTCACCCGGTTCTACTTGGCTTTTAGTAAATGCCAAAGTTAGAAGAGGGTAATTCCTAATAATGAGGAATTATATTTCTTTATATTTTGTATTTTTCTGCATGTAATTGTTTTTGGTCTGAATTCATTCAACATTTTTATTGTTACTATTAAGTTCTAACATAGTGTAAAATTCTACGCCAAGTGCAGTAGGATCCAATTTGTGAAAAATTAACCCTGACCTTGATGCGGGGAGAAAGTGGGGGAGAGAACCAAGGATCCAGATGCTCATACTTCAAGGCAGTAAAAGATGCTGTATATTAAGTGCTCTGTGAGTGATAGAAGCTAGGTGCTGGAAAAGTGCACAGGAGAAAAAAACTACTTTCAGGACCTTCCTGGTGGCACAGTGGTTGAGAGTCCACCTGCAGATGCAGGGGACACGGGTTCGTGCCCTGGTCCGGGAAGATCCCACATGGCGCGGAGCGGCTGGGCCCGTGAGCCATGGCCGCTGAGGCTGCGCATCCGGAGTCTGTGCTCCGCAACGGGAGAGGCCACAACAGTGAGAGGCCCCGCGTACCGCAAAAAAAAACAAAAAAAAAAACTTTCAGCGGGACTGATCCTAGAAGACATTGAGTCCCAGTTGACAAACTTAGAGAATCTTGAAATGACTGGATGTTTATAGGTGAAGTTTTTAGCGAAAGAAGAGAAAAGAGAGAATTCTGGCAGGTAGAGGCATATGCATGAACAAAGACATGAGCTCAGAAAGCATGAACTATACCCAAGGAACAGTAAGCAGATGTGGTTAATACTGCCCATGGTGGGGGGCAGAGAGGAAGAGTGGGGGAAGATAGAACTGAAAAATAATATAAAACCAGATGAAGGGCATTGAATACCATACTGTGAATGAGGAGTTTGTATTCCAGGATTGTGTTCAGCAGGATGATGTAATGAAAGTGGTGATTTATCTGATGTGATGAAGAATGTGTGTTTCATTTGGGAAAGTAGAAATGACACATGCAGCTTTGAGAAAACCAAATAAAAAGTCATTGAAATAGTATAGGCAGGACTTCCCTGGTGGTGCAGTGGTTAAGAATCCGCCTGCCAATGCAGGCGACATAGGTTCGAGCCTTTGTCCGGGAAGATCCCACATGCCGTGGAGCAACTAAGCCCGTGCACCACAGCTACTGAGCCTGCGCTCCAGAGCCCACGAGCCACAACTACTGAAGTCCACGCACCTAGAGCCTGTGCTCCGTAACAAGAGAAGCCACCACAGTGAGAAGTCCGCTCACTGCAACTAGAGAAAGCCCACACGCAGCAACAAAGACCCAATGCAGCCAAATATAAACAAATAAAATTTATTTAAAAAAAAAAAACAACTTGCCTTCTCTCTTTAAAAAGAAAAAAAAAATAGTATAGGCACAAGGCATAATATAGATCCAAAAATACAGAAACACAGTAGAATGGAAAAGAACATGCAGGGAGAGTAAGCATATTATTTGATAGGATATGAGTAGGAAAATTAATTGGCCCAATGAGTGTTCCAAAATTTTAAATTAGGTAACTTGGAAAAAAAGAAATCCCCTAAACAGAAATAGGACAGAAAAATGTGTTTATTTCTAGAAGAAAGTGTTAAGTTTGAACCGAGCAGATTCTAAGTGAGGAGGAAGATATTCTAATTTTCTACAGGACATTCCTATCAAGTGGCAGTTGGGGGAAAGGCCACCGTTAGGCATAGAGGTGCAGGAGTCATTTGCAGAAACTGCATAGTACCAAAGGAGGATAAGATCACCGAGGGAGGGAAAGTACAAAAGGAGAGAAGAGAGCCCATTTCACAGCCCTGAGCATCCCTGCATTGGGAATATAGGGTAAGGAAGGCATAAGACAACAATAGGATGTAGAAATCAACATTGGTGAGCAATTTCCACTGCTGCTAAACAGTAAAGAAAAACAAGGACTGAGAAAGTCCTTTGACTTCAAAGGATAAGATGAAGGGCTACCTTCGTGAGTTCAGTTTCATGCGAGTGATATGGGCGGAAGTTGTTAAGGTGTTAAGGACATGAGAATTGGGAGCAGAGCGTGTAAAGTGAATCTTCAAATAAGTGTGGAAGTAAGTGAAAGAGGGCAATACCAAAGAAATATTAAGTATGTGTTTATTAAATATTAAAAATAGGTGTTAGGGCTTCCCTGGTGGCGCAGTGGTTGGGAGTCTGCCTGCCGATGCAGGGGACGCGGGTTCGTGCCCCGGTCTGGGGGGGATCCCGCGTGCCGCGGAGCGGCTGGGCTCGTGGGCCATGGCCGCTGGGCCTGCGCGTCTGGAGCCTGTGTTCCGCGGCGGGAGAGGCCACAACAGTGAGAGGCCCGTGTAACGCAAAAAAAAAAAAGGTGTTAAAGGGTATGGGTATGTGTGTGTGTTTAAATACAAGATTTTAAATGTGTCCAAGTAGAGGGGAAAGCAGAGGAAATATAGAAGATCTTAAAGGATTATTTCCTCCCCAGGGACTGAAAAAGAAAAAGTAGACTATGAAGATATAAGGAGGAAAAACAAAATTAGAAATAGAGCATGCGTAGGTAGTAATTTACTAATGTCATCTTTATTTGGCTGTCCGTTGGTCCTGTGGCAAAAAGGACAGAATTTGAAGCCAAAGGCCTGTGGATAGAGCTGAACATGCCAGGCCAGGCAGTACATAATATTTGCCATAGGTCTGTACCATCTATATATGATCAGTAAGTGCCAGGAGAAATTCTGGCCTTAAGCCCTTTGTCATCTTGTGATAATTCTCAGTAAAGTTCTGAAACCACTGGTCGATTGCTTCTAGTTTTGATTCAATTCTCTGACTTTTACACTGATTGTTGTATTCACCCTTTATATTTCTAGTATGTATAATAGTTTATAAATGTTTTCCAGTGCACATTCATTACATATGAATTCAAGGGGAATGTGTTCCTGGGATTGGACTGTCCAATAGAAAATTACATCCATGCATTATACCTTTCCTAGGCACTTAGAACATAAATTATTTCAGAGTATTATTATAAAATCAAAGCTGATGTTATGCATTTGGGGCTCTTTGGCAATGATTATATGTCAGAGAGCAAATGAGAAATATGAGATTCAAAGAAATGAGCTTACTGTAAGAGAGTGCAGCTGTGTTATGAGCTAGTACATAGATTCTACAATATATTCCTTTCAACTTGGACTACCTTTTTTATGGTAAATATGGTTGTGAGATAGGGTAGGGAGAGATGGCTGTGCAGTAGAAATAACCACTAAGACTAGAATCTGGGGGGAAAGGGTAAGAATTAACTTCTGATGGAAGAATTACCTTCTGATAGAAGAGAGAGAAAATGTTCTGAGTTATAGTTATTTTCTGATGGGGAAGATATTCCTCAACCCTAATTAGAACAAGAGACCATGAAATTCAGTTAAACAGGACAGATTCAGATTTGACCATATAGGGGATTTTGATGGGGGAAATTGCTGAGATTGCCATCTCACTGGGAAAAAAAAAAAATAGGGTAAATAATAATTTGTCTGGGAAGCAGTTAAACCACATTTCTGCTTGTAAACGGAGGAAAAAACATATGGCCTTTTCCAAAACTTTCCACAGGCTTCTGTGATGTGGGAAAATTACATACCATGTGTCTCTTGACTTTCAGGCATTAATAATATATGGATCCCAGAATCACCAAATTGACTTTATGAATAAAATGCATTTTAATATTGTAAATATATTTCCCACTCTCACTAGTCATTTCAGTTTCAAATACCTCTATATATTTTACAGTCAAAAATAGAGTAAGTTGACAAACCCAGAATAAATAGGTTTCCATCAAGAGAGAAATCGCCATTAGTTTCCCTCTGTATTTTATCTGGTTTTATTAAAAGGGCCCAGAGATATCATTGAAACAAAAACTGTTGGTTATTCACACATACCCAATTAAGTCAACAAACCCTAATTCTACTTCAGTTCATAAATAGACTTAATCCTTTCGATGTTATGGACATTTATGCACACAGCCGTAGAAATCAAATATCTAATTCTTCATGTCTGATTTCAGCAAAATAGATGCTCACTTCCCTGAGAGCTTCAGTTATGCCAGGATCGATTTTAGCCCCAATTTTAGATATGAGAAGACACTCATATCTGTCTTCAAACTCCTTGCTACTGTAGATCTTCTTTCCAAATTATTTAGATGTTGCTTTTCTTCTAACAAGTTACAAAGTCGAGTTTTTGGTGCATTCATTTCTCTCTGCTTACATTGTTGCTTTGTGTTATACTTCTATTTCGAAAATGTGAGATAAACCAGAAAAAAATGTATTTCTGAAGTGATTACTGTTTTTGTTTATCATCTGTATAATTCTTCATGCTTAGAAGACAAAGATGGTTAGTATAATCCACTTGTTTACTAGCTGTTGATGTGGGCTAGTTGTTGCCTAGACTGGGATTAGATATTTGGACTCAACTAAGCTGAATTTACAGTTTTTCCATCCTTGGGGTATTGTTATTCATCACAATCCACATGCAATCATGTTTGAGCACTATTTTTTGAAAATGTATGTATGTGTTGTGTGTGTGTTTTAGATTCACAACCAGAAAAGGATGAGGGGGTGTGAGACGTGTGCAGGAACTTACATGGCTCTTGGCTATAAAGAAAATCAACCTGAGTACTTTAGGGTTGAGGAACATCAAAAACTTTGGGGAATTCCACTTAATTATGTTCTCTGATTCCAAACGTGTTTATTTTTACTCACATTTCTTTGTGAGGGTATCCTTTGCATCAATTTATAGCTATAATTGTTTGAACTGTGGGACCACACACTAAAATTACTTGTAGTCCCTTTTCTTCCAGAGAAACTAGATTCCTGTTTTGTTTTGTTTTGTTTTGTTTTGTTTTGAACTCAGCTAATCTAACCACACTGGCCCATGTTCCTACCTGGGAATAGCAACTAGGGTGGACCAGTAGCTGCTACCATGAGAAGGATATGACCTTCCCTCACCCGCAGTCACCACATTCTTCATAATCCCCTTTGGTTATTTCCACAGCTGGCCTCTCTCATTTCTTTTTTTTTTTTAATTTTTTTTTTATTGAAGTATAGTTGATTTACAATGTGTTAATTTCTGCCGTACAGCAAAGTGATTCAGTTCTACACATATAGACTTTTATTTTTATATTCTTTTCCATTATAGTTTATCACAGGACGTTGAGTATAGTTTCCTGTGCTATACAGTAGGACCTTGTTGTTTATCCATTCTAAATATAATAGTTTGCATCTGCTAGTCTCAAACTCCCAATTCATCCCTCCCCCGACCCCATCTCCCCTTTGGCAGCCACAGGTCTGTTCTCTATGTCTGGGAGTCTGTTTCTGTTTTGTAGATAAGTTCATTTGTGTCATATTTTAGATTCCACATATGAGTGATATCGCATGATATTTGTCTTTCTCTTTCTGACTTACTTCACTTAGTAGGATAATCTCTAGGTCCATCCATATTGCTTCAAATGGCATTATTTCATTCTTTTTTATGGCTGAGTAGTATTCCATTGTATATAAAATTTCTCCCCCATTTCTATTTCAGACATTTATGTTTCTCATCCTTGATTGGTCTTATGGGGCCATGTTTTTTCTAAATATAACTGAAACATTAACAAAAAGCCGTGTTTGTGTATGATTCTTTATCCCCTCCCTCTTCTGAGTTTCCTGTAACATTCCACTCCTCTTTTTTCTATTTTCTTACCTTTCTTCTACTCTTAACTCTTTGTTATCTACCTGAACTCTCATTTACATCTACAGATAAAATTATATTTTACTTTACCCTAGAGACAAGTAAAAGTTGGGCAGATCCTGAAAAATTAGTAGATTGATAGAATAATTTCTTATTGAAAGTCCTGTGTCTTTGTTAAAGAGAAAAAAAATTATTCTAATGCTTTTGTAAAAAAAAAAATTTATTTATTTATTTTTTTGGCCACACCATGCGGCACGCAGAACTTCCCCACCCAAGGATCGAACCTGTGCCCCATGCAGTGGAAGCACAGAGTCTTAACCACTGGACCACCAGGGAAGTCCCCAATGCTTTTAAAAATAGTCATGAAGACTTTATTCAGGACTATTGTGATAAGTTTCATGACTATGGAAATAAGGGAGACAGATCAGGTTCAACCTGGCATACAGCAGAGACAGCAGGGGGTGGTCAGTGGATGGAAAATTACTAAGAAGAGGCCTCAAGGGTAGGAGGGTTCTTGGTAAACCAACTTACATAATTCTTGCTGGAAGACAAGCCAATATGATCAGATAGCGAGGGTGGGGGGATTCTCGCTAAATTAACTTATCAGAATTCTTGATACAGCTGGGCTAGGCAGGCGTAAGAAAAGACCCAAGGATGAGGCCTAGTCAAAAAGAGGACTCAGAGGAATGTCTTCTTTGGTCAAGGAGAGTCTGTGTCATTCTGGATGAGGTTATTTTCCCAGACTGAGTTGTTATAATGTTAAACTTCTTGTCACTAGATAATTCAGAATCAGGAGTTTCCCTTTATCAACTTGAGAAGGATTTGCTTAAATATATTGCTGTAACATCTTTGCTAACGAACCCTAGAAGAGAGCTGAAAAGAATGACATCTTTAAGAGAGGGAAAAACTTGTGTATGCTACAAAATGTCTCAGTCTTTGTCTTATGATCAACTGTTACTTCCTTAGATACCAGGTGCCAACAAATGGCCACTGTGGTATGGTATTCAGAGTTTTATCAGTTGTCTGAACCTGCATTGTGATTACAGCAAAAAATAAAACGATAGAGAACTCAATTTTTTAAGAATAGGACCTTTATATTTTACCTACTCTCATTATTTCTGTGTGGTTTTCATCTCCGTTTTGTTGTTGTTTTTGTCACTTTCTTAAATGAGATCTGTAGCGAAATAACTCCCAGAAATGCAGCTTTACCACATACTATGACCTACTGAGACACTGCCCTTTTGAAGAGTAAATGGCAACTTAAAGAGGGCAAATGTCATGCCATGAAAGGTTTTGTGACGAGAGTTTGAAATGGTCAATTCACCGAATTGGTTTCATTTTAAAAGTAACTTCTTCAGATTAGGAATACTGAATTTTAAAGAGAGAAGCAATTTTGAAAAGATTTGTTAGAATGATTTACGAAATATATATTTATATATTTACATATATGTATATATACATATACAATTTATACTAAAGAAAATAATTGCTTAAATTACATGTGGAAATAATCAACTACGTTTTTGATAGTATCATATGATAGATCTTAACAAGCTCAAGAATGGATAGATGTAGAACATTTACTGCTACTGCTTTCAAACACTTTTTTTCCATATTCTCCAATCTAAATTACTCTATCCTTAACTGTTCTACTTAACTGTTTAATCCTATAAAAGATAGCTGGATCTTCCCCATGGAATCTATATTTGTACTACAGTTTATTTCTTGATTCCATCTGTAATTTTTACTGGTTGTTTATATACAAATCCTAATAAAAGCTACTAAAACAAATGAATAAAAATCCTCAATATGTATTAATTTAGTTTTCCTACAAGACAAATTATTTTTCTTAAATATATAGTGCATTTTCCACTATTGGTTTACAGAAACCAATGGTAGTTTTCCCGTTTTCTTAACAAGGTTCAACTATCTTTTCCCAAAGAGTCATACTATTTGTTAAATTTTTGTAGTCATAGCTTTCATCTGTTTCAACTAGCTGAGCTTTTATTTGTAACCACAAGTATGCTAATGTACATATCTATCAGCAAATCAAAGCTACTATAATAAATAAATCCTTAATATGCACTGCTACTTTTCTTCATCCATGATTACATGCATTATTTTTCTTTTTCTCTTTTTTTTTTTTTTTTTTGTGGTACGCGGACCTCTTACTGTTGTGGCCTCTCCCGTTGCGGAGCACAGGCTCCAGACACGCAGGCCCAGCGGGCATGGCTCACGGGCCCAGCCGCTCTGCGGCACATGGGATCTTCCCGGACCGGGGCACGAACCCGTGTCCCCTGCATCAGCAGGTGGACTCTCAACCACTGTGCCACCAGGGAAGCCCTACATGCATTATTAAAATGATACCAGAAATTGTGAAAAACTGTATTTGAAAAAGCGTCAATATGAAAATATTGAAAGAACAAAGGATTTTTAAAATGCATTTCTGTAGGTCACTCTACTTAAATGACACACCGCAAATACATAGATATCTGTGCTTATTTTCGAATTTTCTTATGGAGAAAGATTCCTATGTAGAATTTATAATTTCTCACTTATGTTTAGTTGCTTTTCTCCACTTTAATATCTTCTTTTTGAAATAGTTTTCTTAGGCTAGCATTGAGAGCAATAGATTCCATTAACTGGAAGATGGAATTATTTTGCTGCCGAAGGAAGATTATGTACTTTGATTAGCCTTGGAAATCTTTACTGGATACATGCACAAATGCTTATTTTTCCTTTCATTGAGTAATATAACATTATCATTTTCTTTTCTAGTATGCTGATTGACACAGTAACTCCTAAACATTTCCTACTTGTAGGGAACTTTATGGTGAACAGATGATGGATTATACCATAAGCACTGTAGTACCATATGATTGCTTTAAATCCATTAGTTACATTTGAATTTGTATAAACTGTGTCTCCATGTTTGGAAGTTAGGAACCTTTTTTATACACACTTAATGATGTAAAACAGAGAGCATTCACCTAAATGTAGGTGATAATATTGAATGGGTTAAAAGTTGATAAACAACTGTTATAGGTCCATATTTCTGCTTGTATCTATTATGAATTATTACCAAAAAAATTTTGTCTCTGTAGCTTGTAGAAGAATAAACATGATAATGTTGAGACCAGAAAAACGTCTTTTTTTAAAAATTAGGAAGCGTCAGCCTAACAACATCTACACTAGTTAAACATTAAAAGTTAAATTCTACCCCATTTTTACAGATGGAGAAACAGAGGCAGGGTAGTTTGTCTGGGATCTCACAGGTAGTGGTAGAGTCAGAATACAAATCCAGGCAAGCAGAGTGCCTATTATATGTCAGTATCTAAAATGAATACCAGGGATATAGTGAGAAACAAGGAAGTTGTGATTCCTACTGTCTCAGAGATGTAGCTGATGCAGGCTTAGCATTTAATTGTTTCTTAATTTTTTTCATGAGTGGTTTATATAGTTTATGAGTCTTGAAAGTTTGCATCTTCCACACCTTATACAACAGTTCTTAAAAATTCATGAATTCACTGTGTTATCTTCAGAGAATATTCAGGGACTTCAAGAAACATAGCAAACAAATTACTGTTTTTGTATTGCTTGAAATGTGTGGATTACTTTGTCTTGGGCTAACTCATGCAACGACAGTAAATCTGCTCATTTTTTCATAAAGGTAATTTATTTCCTTTCCTTTAATAAGCTGAAGCAAGCAAAATGATTTAGTGAAATATTGGTTTAGGATTTGGAAGGCCAGATACTTTCGACAGTAGACTCTTACTTACCTGACAGTTTCTTTGTGAAGTTTTGCTGTTAACTGAATTTGTGTTCTTTAAATGAGAGTTATGGTAGAATGACGTGCAGGTATCATGTCAGATTTTATTTTATTCCTACTATATGTGTATTACGGTCTAGAGATGTATTTGACAAAAGTTCGTATTAGTTAAGGTTATTGTGATTTCCAGTACAATAATGTTTAAATACACAGGAATCTAAAAATTCCCCCACATATAAATAAAGTAATATTAACATTCTCCTTTAAAAAATCCCTAGAAAAGAAAAAAAAAAAACTACTTAGAAATATGCTAAATTGATTGTAGGTTTTTAATCTGTTTAATGACGTGTTATGAATAGAGTATTACAGCAAAAAGCTTTTTTTGAGTAATTCGGGATTGATCTTTTAGTCTTTAATTTATCCAATCCTAGTACTTCTCATGTCTAAACTGAAGCTGCTGGATATGGTGAAGATGTTTATGTAAAAGGAACTACAGCATGAAGATACTATATGACTCAATTCTTTTTAAAACTTGGTTTGAGTTTTCAACTCTGCTTTAATGGAAATTTATTATCTCCTCAAATATGTGCGTGCTATAGCACTTAAAGTGTTCTAGAACATGCTAGGCTCTGGGAATAACCAAAGGTCTGCCAGATGCGTGTTGGCAATAGCCTCAGAACAAGTCAGGATCCCTAGTGAAGGCAGGAATGGTGACAAAACATGATACACACCATCAATAAAGTTGATAGTCAAAGGGCAATTCATGACTGCAGGTT
The DNA here is from genome assembly GCF_039906515.1 of Pseudorca crassidens. NCBI lineage: Eukaryota > Metazoa > Chordata > Mammalia > Artiodactyla > Delphinidae > Pseudorca > Pseudorca crassidens. Next base: position 70,496,129 of record NC_090306.1, read on the forward strand.
TTGAAAGCCTATTTTGAACTAAATGTTTTCATAAAATTACAGTGTATAGTGCTAAATGATCCTTGATACAATGTAGATTTTATTTAGTGGAGCACCTTCAAATATATATCAAGTTTTTATTTTAACATGTTTTCCAGAACCTATATCTATTCCCACCCTACCTGGTCTGGCTTATATATGCTATATCTCAAAAAGTGTAGCACTTAATCATGAATATATATTTTGTGTACCTTGATGGCATCAAACCGTTTTTAATGTTTAGGGATAAAGTGTATTCCGCTCATATGGCAGCAGTGAGAAAAGGATACCTACTTCTAGGGCTTCCCTGGTGGCACAGTGGTTGAGAGTCCGCCTGCCGATGCAGGGGACGCGGGTTCGTGCCCCGGTCTGGGAGGATCCCACATGCCACGGAGCGGCTGGGCCCGTGAGCCATGGCCGCTGAGCCTGCGCGTCTGGAGCCTGTGCTCCGCAACGGGAGAGGCCACAACAGTGAGAGGCCCACGTACTGGGAAAAATATATATATATATACACCTACTTCCAGCATGATATTTCACAAAGAAACTTTGGGTTTTGCTTTCCTGAATGTACAGAGACATGGGTAGCACATAGGGTTTGTCTGTTTACTAGATGTTGCTATAAATAGCATGCTTCGGTGACTTCCCTGGTTTGGGAAGAGCAGTCTCTGCAGTGAATTTCCAGTGGAATCATGCCATTTTCACAAGCCCTGGTAGGCAACATAGCTTAGCAGTGTAGGCTCTGGAATTACATGGCTTGGGTGTACTAAACAGGGCTTCACCTGCCTCTGGCTCTGAGATCCTGGGTGTGTTGCTTACATCCCTAAGCCTCATTTGCTCACTCTGTAAAGGGAGGTAATAATAACTACCTCAGAGCATTTGTTACGGAAATGCAACAATACATACAGAGCACTTAGAATTCTACTTGGTCCAGAGCTACTGTTAAATTACTTACATTGCAGGAATTTGTCTATATATTCTTTCCACAAAGAGAATAATTTTTAAATAAGTCAATTCCACTTGCCAGGTTACCTAAACAACGAACAAATTGGTGTTGCCTGTCAACAGACTCGAGCATGCTCCTTCCTCCGGGCTTTATAATCGTACTTTTTCCTCCAGCTGCTGTGCTTTTCCTCCGGATAGCAGCATGGCTAGCTCTGGCACTTTCTTAAATATCTGCTCAAATAGCAACTTGTATCAGTAAGATTTCCCATCCTGCTTCATAGGAAACACCTCTGTACCAGTAATATACCCTACCTCTTTTATCCTGTCCTGCTGTACGTTTTCTCCTTGGTTTTTATCACCATCTACAGCCTATGTATTTTCTTACCTACGTGCATTATCTGTGTCCGCTCTCCAGACCACGAGCTCTGTGGTGGCAAGGACTTTATTTTCTGTACCTCCGCTTTCCCCAGCACATGTGGTGGTGCCTGGAAGACATCAGGTGCTCGGTCAATGTTGTGAAGGGATTCACAGGAAGCTTCTGTCCTCTCAGTCTGTGTTGGCTTCCTGTCCTTTCCTAGCATGGACATCTTGCAGCACTGAGTATGGTTCTCGTGTTTGAAACATGTTATGTTCAACGTGTCCCCTCCCCCAGTGAAATTCAGCCTCTAAATGCAAGCCAACCACAACATGGTCTGCTCAGCACAAAACACGTTGATCTTTTACAGTGCTGGAAATAAAACCAAAAGCAGTGAGACTGGCTGCCAGGAACACACTGAGAGGCTGGACTGTAGTTTACCTCAAGAGCCATCCAAGTGATTTTTTAAGAGACGTGTTTAAGAATAATGTTGATTTTTTTTTTTTTTTTTTAACTCTCGCTGAATGGAGAACCTTGAAATCTTCTCTGTCTACCCGCAGCTTGCACCCACCCTGGGTCTTTTGGTTCTCTCTACCTGCGTCTCAGGAGACAGTGATCACAATGAACTGGAACTCTGTCGAATTTTAGATGACTTCATCCTCTCAGGAAATGCAGAATCGCTCTTGATAAGTGTTTATATATTCAGATTCTGAAACTCAGCCTGTGGTAGAAGTGACAGCAGATCTCACACAATGAATAGCTATAAACCTTTGGAGCGGCTTCTATAGCGCTATGATCCCAATGAAGTATAACCCTTACACTTCTCTGTTTGACCTAATGGTACGCCTGCCTCCTTTTTACAGGCCTCACTTCCCTCTGCAAAACACACAGTAAACCATGAGGTAGAAGCTGATTGTATAAATCCATTCAGACCTTATTGAAAACTGGCCAGTGATTTTCCAAAAAGTAGCCCCTTAAAGGGCATATCTCCCTCTCCCCAGCTAATTTACCTTATATAAGATTTCCTTTTAAAAAAAAAAATGACAAATATTTCGATGCTAAAAATAAGAAGGGTATGTGAGAAAACTTAAAATAAGAATAATAAGCCAAAAAGTTTTCCTCCCCGTTAGTCAATTTTATGAAGGAAAAAAAAAAAAGACTAGATTTTGTGGTTTATTTCCCTGTGCTGTTGTCTGTGGATGACCTGTTTTGATATTGGGAGCCACAATCGGAGGAAAATACCAGTGAAAGGGGAAATGACAAGCAAACAAAACAAAATGGTGAGGCACCTATGCAGAGAGGGGGCAACAGTGCCAAAACCTAATATGACAGGCCGCAGCCCTGGGGATCAGTGGTTTGTGTCAACCATAAGAATGAGCGAAAGGCCAATTTTTCTCCGAAAGAAAAATTGCCTGCATTTCAAGAAACCTGACTGTGGTTAAGAAGTAATTTTAAACACAAAAATAACAAATTGGCTAAACTAGTATGTGTGCTTTCCAGGGAGAGTATTTTTTTTTTCCCCAGACTCTTCCTGCCATCACTGTGTCTAGCCTGGTAGTGAGTCTCTTGGATCAGGAAGCAAGGGCCAGGCGTGTTGACCACACGTCCTATGTCGGGATTTGGTGGTGATGTTCTGTTTTTAATGGGGTTGTTGAATCAACACTTCATCATTGGAAAAGAGCACTCAGTTTGAGCCCCCTCCACAGTTTACATTTGCTATTAATTCTTCTGTGAGTTCCATCAGTTGAGGAAAAGTAAAATAAGAGTGGAAAACCAAAGAATGCACTTATATTTTTTTTTAACGATGCCTTTGAGAAAAGGTCTTGGTGGGGCCAGTATTTGTCCTCACTTCCCTCAACAGGTAAGGTTTACCAAGCATTATCCTTTTTCTACCTTACCTTTTTCTCATAGCCTTTCTCTTTGCCCTGGAGAGAGGGCATAGTTTGTGTTATTTACTTTTTTAATGGCTGTCCATAGACAGTTTCCATCATGCTACAAAAAATTTTGCATCCCAGATTTCTCTTTGGGACTTCATTTGTTGTTTGAAATCCCATTCACGAAACAGTAGTAAGATAGTGGTATGTATTCACTTGGGTTGAGAGGAATATTTCTCATACCTTGAAAATATTGCCCTCTGTGTGTATCAGAAATAAGTGCCATGAAAAATGGAACCCCCAGAATGAAATGAACACTTTAGAAATTAACCATCTATTTGAGCCCAATTGAAAAAAGATCCTGCAAGGCCTCTCCTAACATGGTATTCCTGGACTATTTCTGGAAACGATAGAGTGAATTTACTATCCAATTAAACCTGATAAGAAAGTCAGCTTTGACATCCGTTAAATAAACCCAAGATTCTGTATTCACTCTGGAACTCTGTTTTAAGTTATCTGTAATGTTTTTGTTTATGATCAATGTTAATAATTTTCTAACACAGCAAAGGCAATAGTTCTATTATTTATTACTGAGTTTTTAATCTACCTCCTGCCATTGACCTTGAGCCCAAATGTTATTTTCTGAGAATAGAAACGGTAGTCTTGACTTTATGTTGTACAGTGGTTCTCAGCCCTAGCTGCGTTAGAATCACCTAGGGAGCTTTCACAACATCCTGAGCCCTGCGTCTCACCAGACACTCTGATTTTAATTGGTCAAAGGCAGAACCCCATCATCCTAGTTTTTAAAGCTACCCAGTTGATTCTAATCTGCCATGAGACTGCGGACCCCAGTTTAAAAGCTAGCATTCTTTTCTCGATTGGCTTTACTTCCATCAGCCAGTTCCAGCTAAACCATTTACTTTGTGACCTCGGGTATGTTCCTTAACCTCTGTCTTTCAATTTCCTCTTCTGTCAAATGGGGTATTAGTAGCACTTAAATCATAAAATCATTTTGAGAATCCAAGGAGTTCATAGATTTTAAGCATTTAAAATAGTGCCTGAAACATACTAAGTGTACAGCAAAGGTTAGCTGTCATCAGCATTATCATCTGTTTTTAAAATTAAAATGATAACAAAAAATTAAAATAATAATGAGCCTTTGAATTGCTTCCTTCTGTATACTTCCCAACTTGGGCTCTTCTGGAACATCTGCTCATCTGTGCTTACACTATATTATAAAACTGAAACCTTTGTTCTTATTCTGGTTCAGCCACTTACATGTTGCATTGCCTTATACAGATTGACGCGAATTCCTCATTTTATTTTTCACCTCGAGTTGGTGTGAGAATTAATTTTAAAAAATTGAAGGGTACATCATAAGCATTCAATGAATGTCACTTATTATTATTGTTTTTATTAACCTTATGGTACTGTTGCTATTATTAGCTGTGGTGTTTCAGAAGATAACGAATTCACAATACAGCAGACACATTTTTGTATTTTTTATGTGCTCGTAGCCAAACTAAGTAATCACTTGGGCCTGGTAAGCACTCTGAAACTGAATCAGACAAATAACTGTAGCCTGATCTGTAGCCAGCATGATGCCTGTGTCAGAAGTGTAGGAACAGAAACATAAGCCGTAAAATCCTTAAATTTTAAATTCTTAAAATCTTTACAGGCTCATCGTGAGAATCTCAGTTTGAAATATGGCATGGTAGTGAGCAAAAGAAGCTCCTTTCAACTCCAAATGCTGACCTCTCCTAAGTCATGACCTTTCTGTAGGCAGTGCTGACTTGGGGGGTTTCAGTGATGCATCTTGACTTGATAAAGGCAGAGCAAGGGGTTGGCTTGATAGTGTAAAAACCAAAAGGCAGATTTTTATGTTCTTTTTTGTGCTTCTGTGCATGTGCTTTCTGCTTCCTATATTTTGCAGAATTCAATGCATATACCCTAGGTTTACAGTCAACATGGGCTCATGGGCTCAAATTTGAGTTGTGATAGAGGACATGGAGAGAAAAAAGCATCTTCCTGTCCCCATGTTTAGCGTTTTTTATGCCTTCCTTTTCACATCAAATCCCTAATAAGTTGTAAAGACTAGGTATAGTCATAATATACTGTAAGATTGTTACCATGGTTTAGATGTTTTAAGTGCGGCATTAAAATATCTAATTTTCAGAAGCATTAGAAGAGAAAGGTTAGATGTAGATATATTTTCCTGGATTTAGTCTGTGTCTTGAAAAAAATTTCTTAAATCCATGTGTTGAGTGAAGGAGAAAAGAAAGAAACGAATTACAGTTGGAGAAATCAAATGAAATATAATCACTGAAGTACTTTGTTCTAACATCATATCCTGCTACGAGTGTCACTTCCATGCCCTTTAGAGAGAAAACTCATTTGCACTAATTTAATATTGAAGGTTCTATTTCCATTGTTATGCATTAAGAGTCATGCAGCTGACACATCACAAGTGTCTGCAAAAAGTTAACTTCTTTGGATAAGATAGTTTTCTGAGATCAGCTTTTATCCCTGAATTCCCAGAGTATAGGAACGGGGCCATCATCTGCCCCGGCACTGAGCAAGAGGCATAGAGAGCAGCAAGTCTGCCCTTTTGCTAGGCATTCCATCTCTCATTTCTCAAATCTGTCTTCCCCGCTTTCCATCTCTTCCCACATTGCCCTTGTACAGGCCCTCAGGGATGATCCTACCATTGCATGAGTTATCCGCTTCCTTCTTAGATCCATTTCCTGGGTTGCTGCCGAGTGGTATTTCTGAAATGTAAATCTGTTCCTATTACTCACCTGAATGAAGTTCACACTTGTTAGGTTCCTCTTACACCCAGCACTCCAAGAGTTCTCCCAGAACTCCAAGAGTTCCTCTTGTGCTCTACTCCATTGAAACATTGGTAGATCAACTAATACATTCAGTCATATCAAGTATAACCCAGATACCCCCAAACCTCAACATGTGACTGCCAAATAAAGTCACATTTCCTTAATATACAGATTTCAATGCTGAACTTAACCATTCATATAATTTTCAGGTTTTCCCCAAAGAATGGCTACATGTTCTATAGAAGTGTCTGGGTGGTTTCCTAGTCACCACAGTAAGCCCTTCTCTGTCCAAACCCGCTTTGTTCTAAAGCTCAGCACATCATCTTTGCCCTCCCTTCACTGCTTTTCTCCCAACATACTTTGCCCCAAATTCCCTTTTTAAACGCCCCTTTGCACAGGTGACACTAATATGTGGCTTTAAACATTTTAAGATGCTAGAGTATAACTGAAGGTCATTTTAAAGAAGAGTAAAACTTCACTAAGGCATTACCATCAGTTTGTCAAATTTTACCCTATTAATGAACGTTTCATTTGCTCCTTTTTTCTCCCTTTCTCTAAATGCTGTTATAAACAGTGCTGCAATGCTCCTTTTACATAGCTCCTTAAACATTTTGTTTTTACTTCTCTAAGATAAATTCCTAAGAGTATGGTTGTTGAGTCAAAGAAGATGAACATTTTAAATGTTAATAGTTGCTATACTGCCAGATTATTTTCCAAAAAAGTTACAGCAATGCACATTCCTACCAGCCCAGTGGCCAGATTGGAGTAATAGCCATCTTTTATAATTATTAACAACCTGAAGACTAAAAATTGCTATTTTGTTGTTTCAAGTTGCACCTTCCTGCCTACTCTTGTGGTAACACAGCTTTTCAAATGTTTTATATATTAATTATTTGTTAACAATCTTCTGTGAGACTTGCCTATAATACATCTTTTGCCCACTTTTCTACTAGGTTTTCTTGTTACCAAGATGTCTGTCTTCTCCACTATGGCATGTGAGTTTACACACACTTAGAGGAAGGAGGATGAAAGAATATGTGTGAGAGAATAAGTACCAACATGTATATGTTGGTTTGGATGGAAAGGAAGAAATGGACATTATGAACCTCCTTTGGAAAAGTACATTTGCGTGCCTTTGAGAGCCATGCTTCTGCTCATGGGGCATCCCTAACTGGCCTGCTGCCTTCATGGTTGCCACTGTGTTTTAGAGATGATCTTGCTTTCTCCCAAAGGGTATACTTTTGCAGTATTCTCGCCTAGACAGAGCCAGGCCCAACTCCTCCCAGCCTCCAAGAGAGTCTAAGGGACTTCTCCTTCCATTCTGTCCTGCCATCCCAGAGACCATTAGCCTCTTCTACATGGTCGCAACTGATTATAGGCACGGCTCTGTCCTCATGTGTTGGAGGACAAAAGAAAGGAACTTCAGGGTAAGGATTTCCTTTTACACAAGTTACAGACATCCATTCTGCTTGCATTTCATTGGTGAGAATTTAATCACATGACCAAGCCTGGCCACAAGACAAAGTGGGGAATATTGTTTCTAGCGGGTAGCCCTGTACCCAGAAAGAAGAGAAAACTAGATTGTACTGGGGGAGCAATCAGCAGTCTTCATCATGGTATTTATATTGTCTTCATCATGTACTCTTACCTTTCTAAATACACGTCTCTATTTATAATAGGTTGTCTTGCATAGTTCAGTTAATTAAAAATAGCATCCATGGGCTTCCCTGGTGGCGCAGTGGTTGAGAGTCCGCCTGCCGATGCAGGGGACACGGGTTCGTGCCCCGGTCCGGGAAGATCCCACATGTCGCGGAGCGGCTAGGCCCGTGAGCCATGGCCGCTGAGCCTGCGCGTCCGAAGCCTGTGCTCCGCGACAGGAGAGGCCACAGCAGTGAGAGGCCCGCGTACCGCAAAAAAAAAAAAAAAAAAAAAAAATAGCATCCATGTTCTTGCTATCCCCATGATTAAAAATGAACCTTTATCATAGGTCCCCTATCAGGCATCCCTCTATCAAGCCGTATCAAGTTGTATTTACTACAACTATAAAGAGACAAGCAAAGCTTGGATGTCCCTTGTCTTGAGAAATAGACAAGTGGCAAAGTTAAATAAAAGCATACCGTGTTCTTCCTCCAGCTATTTGCACATAGGTTTGAAATTTAATGGTGGGAATGTGGAACATTTTTAAGATACGAAATGTTCGGTATTGAAGTACTGTTATGCTTCAGAGATCCCCATACTATCTCTTGGGAGGCATGCAAGGAACTCTGTTGCCTATTCAGGGTGTCACTCTCTGTGTGTGTGTGTGTGTGTGTGTGTGTGTGTGTGTGTATGTGTGTGTGTGTGTACACATTCCTCTGTCAGTCTGTATTACTTTAGCATGTGGAATAGCCCAACAAGATAATGAGTAACAACGTTAGAGAGGAAAATCCTTGCAAAGGTAAGATACAAAGCTAAATTTCTTGTGATCAAGTCTGTAAGTGATATTTTACATATTTTTATATTTTCTGCCCTGGCTGAACTTCACCAAAAAAAGAAGGAAAGAAAAGGAAAAACACAGACATCTGCAGACTTCTTCTTTTTCTTTGTGTCTGCGAGTTACAACTGCCAAGTTCAGTGAATGAGACAGGAACTCCAATGAATTCCCAAAGGTATCATATAAAGCAGGGAAGAAGAGGCACCAAAATATTTTTTATAACTCTTGCTTCAGACTTTTTTCTGTGTAGTAAATAAGTTGTCAGCTTGTTGGGTTTGTTTTTGTGAGAGTCTAGAAGGTAGCGAGGGATTGCAGTAGGTGAGTTTATACTAAGTTTGTACCTGCTGCATCTCTACAGAGGAACCTCCTCTCCTGCCCTTCTTGCCTGAACAAAGGAGATAAATTGAGGTCTAAGAAACGAAGAGAACACTAATAAGCTCCCTTAAACTAGGGCAGTGGTAAGTAGGAGAGGGAGAAGAGGCATATTTGAGAAATATTTAGGCAATCAAATGGGCAGCATTTGATGATTCCTTAAAAGGGACAAGGAAGTAAGGAGGAGGGAGGAGTCTGTAACTTGGGTGATCAAGTGGATTCTGCCACTTGTTATTTAAATAGGGGATCCTGAAAGATGAGCATTCTAATAGGCAAGACAGTGCATTGATGTGGACTGCTGGATGTCCTTGATGCCTATCAGGCAACTGAATGCAAGCCTGAAAATTAGGGGAGAGAGATCAGGGCTAGAGATACAGGTGTTGAAGTTATTTTAAAAACCCAGAGAGAACAAGTAGAATAAGTGTTTTAAACCTAGAGTCCATGGAGAGATATCAGGAGGTTTTGTGATTCCCAAACTTGACATATTAGTGCCAATTAAAAGTGAAGTTTACAAAGGTGACTAAGAAAAATTTCTTGAAGAGGTGGGATGATCGTGGGTGTGTGTATGAGTGTCTGCGTCTGCGTGTACATATGTTTAAGCAGAGCCTACAGTATTGGCTGATGGATTTGATGTACGGTGTGAGAGAGAAGAGTCGAGAAGATTCCATGGTTTTTGGCTTGAGCAACTTTCATAAGGATGGCGTTGCTATATCCTGAGATGGGGAAGACTCCCCAAGGAGCAGGTTTAGTGAGTGAGTGAGTGAATGAGTGAAAGAAATAGAGAATGAATGAATTTTAATAGAAAATGCAGCTTTATAACTTTATCACGGTGACTTAACTAATGATAGTGCATTTCTAATGCACTATTAGACTATTAATGGTCACTTATTAGACCATTGTAATGAACAAACTAATTTACATTTTGTAGCTTCTCATTTGCATGTAAGCCATGTATTGTAAAGTGGTTGGCCTTGCACGGAGGTTAAATATGCCTCTAGGAAACCCTCTCCACAATATTAATTTGCTTAACAAGCTCTTTCTTCTTAAATATTAGAAATGGAAATTTACACTCAGATGAGGAAGACTGCTCTAGATCTGAAGTCATGACTGATGATTTCTTACTATTATAAAAATTTGACATCATGAGCGTGTATGTGATTGAGAGAAAAATCTGACAAATGTCACAGATGCATCCCTTTTAACCAACACAAACCAAGTTGCTTTTATTCAATTCACTTTACAGATACTTTACATGTTATTCAAATATGCCTTCTGTATATGTGGAAGAGTCTATGGTTTTTAGAGACACTGTTTGGAATAGTAAGTTTTCTGCCACATTCAGGAAGTTTTCTATACCTACACCAAAGTATGCACGGTGTTATCAGTGGGAGAAGCTACCAGGGAAAGGCAGCATGTGGGAGCCCTTCATTCACTAAGCCCTTAAGGTGGCCTTTAGCCCCTCATGATACGGTCTTGAGTGATCTTTTTAGTCACATCTCACATTTCTCTCTCCTTTGCTCTCTGAGCGCTCATCAGACTGGTTTTCTCTCAGGTTCTTACACATGCCGTGCTTCATCCCAACTCAGGAATTTGAACTTCTACCCGTACCTCCCTCATCTGTGAATTTCTACTAATTCATCTGATCTCAACTTGGCAATCATCATCTAGGGAAACCTCCTCTGAACTGCGTTTGCTCCCTACAATTTGCCTCATTTTTACAGTTTGTATCATAGTTGATCTTCATTTAGTTGTGTGATGATTTGATTTTTCATTCCCCTCGCAAGAGTATAGGTTCCGTTGAGAGCAGGGTCCCACAGTATCTTTCCACGGCAAACGCTTAGTAAATAGCTATCAAATAAAGAGATGAAGGTGGGTAATCTGCCTGAAGTCATACACCTAACTAGTGGTGCAGCCAAGGTTCCAATTCAAGCTACTAGCCATTGAAAGAGAAATCAAGGAGAGATGAGTTTTAGTTTGTTTCTGTGTCCTGGAAAGGATATAATGAAGTTACTTAAAAGTATTTATTATGGGGATGTCGTTCTTTTCAAACACGCACGCACACACACACTCTCTCTCTCTCTCTCTCTCTCTCTCAATCTCTCAATCTCTCTCTCTCTCATACATGCAAACACAAGTAGTAGCTTAGCCTACGAGATATAAATCAATCATTGTACAACTGTTCCTAATCCCTCTGTTTCTCTAGGCTTTCTCTTTCCTTTGGGCTCAAAACTGCTTTCGAGCTATATGCACATAGCTGTGCCACGGGGCACTTCGGGCACACCATTTATTCTTTCATTTACCAAATACGTATTGAATATCTATTCACAGTCAGCACTGCCCTAGGCCTTAGGAATGAACAGTAACAAGGGAAATACAGTCCCTTTTATTTACAAAAAGGGTTTTTATTCTGGTCATGGAAAGGACATAAAAACATGAAATATTATTGAATGATGCATGTTATGGAAAAAAAAAGCATAAGCCATAAAAAAAATAAGAGTAATTGGCGGGCCACATACTGTAGTTTGGATAATCACTGTTTAGCATATCTAAAAAGTGAGATATAATCTGGGACTGAAATACCAAGGAGCTAGTCATGCAGAAAACTGGAGAGGAACAGCTTGTGTAAAGGCCTGAAGACAAGATGGGAGGAAGCTTGGAGCAGAAGGAAAACCCATGTGGGCAAGGAGCATATGGGGGGGGGCAGGGACAGGAGTCGAGGTTGGAGAGATAAGTAGGGGTAGGCAGGAATGACTTTGGTTTTAAGTACAGTGGGAAATCTCTTGGGTAATTTAAGCGTGAGGAAAATAATTTTATTTATATGTTACAAAGAGGTCTGGCGTTGCTGCATGGAGAATGAATTATAGAGACCAGCTGGAAGCAGAGAGACAGTTAATCAGCCATTGGAGGAGTCTACCCTGTAGACGGTGATGGCTTAGTCCTAGGTAGAGATGGGAAAAAATGGACATATTTTGGACAACTGATTCCATCCTTCCGTCCCAGCACATCTCTTCCTCATGGATTCTTCACGTCAGTTATCACATTTACCCTCACTCAAGTGGCCAAGCTAATAATTTTCAAGTTAGCTTCACCTTTCTTTTCTTTTTCCACCCCCCTCTCCCAGGAGATCACCAAATCCTATCAGATAACAACCAAAATGGCTCGCTGTCATATCTCTTCTTCATCTCTCTTTTCACTGCCTTAGCTTAGGGTTCCGCAATTCCTGGCATGACATTTTCAAGAGGTCTCTAACTGCTCTCTCTGCCTCAAATCTCAGGTTCCTCAAACCGATCCTCTAATTTAGCCACGAGAACCGCATCTAAAACACATTTCTTTCCAATTACAAATATAAATACTCTTTGACCTCTCATTGCTGATAAGACTTCTCATTGCTGATAATCTTTTCCCACACTTTTTGGGCAGAAACAAAATCCTTTTTCTAACAGAAGTTTTATCAGAAGCCAAAGATGTAAAAGATGAGCTCACCTTAGCAAGCGCGCCCCTACCCAATGCCGGCAACCCCGGCGCTACAAAGCACTTCATTTTACTACCTCCCGATCTCCCAGTGCCACCACCATCCACGAACGCAACATGCTGTGAAATTCCATGCACTTTACCCTTTCATTCCCCTGAAGTTCTTCTCCTGCCCATACGTCCTGCCCTGTGCTTTCCCCTGGCCCCAGGAATTCATCCTTGAAAATCTATATCAAATGCCATCTCTGGGTACTGCAGCATTGTTTCTAACAGCAAAGAAAGTAGAAGCAACCTAATACCCACTGAGAAGACTTGTTAGGTAGATTAGGGTATGTTATACCCTTTTAAGGAATTTAGAGTAAATTAGAGTATGTCAGGGCTTCCCTGGTGGCGCAGTGGTTGACAGTCCGCCTGCCGATGCCGGGGACACGGGTTCGTGCCCTGGCCCGGGAAGAGCCCACATGCCGCGGAGTGGCTGGGCCCGTGAGCCATGGCCGCTGAGCCTGCGCGTCCAGAGCCTGTGCTCTGCAACGGGAGAGGCCACAGCAGTGAGAGGCCCGCGTACCGCAAAAAAATAATAATAATAATTCTTTTAATGAATATGCTATACTAAGAAATCTATCTCTGTTGCTGGAAGAGAGTGATTTTTCTCCATAATCATCAGATTCTCTTAATGCCAATATCCTCCTATAAAGGTCCAGTATTTTTTTCAGGCTTTCCTACTTTGCAAAAGAATGAAATATGATGCCTCCTCCTTCCCCAGCTGTTTCCCAGGGAGCTCCTAATTTCTTGATTAAAAGCTTAATTTCGTTCTTTTTTCTTACACCACAGGTGTTATTCTTTAGCATTTATGGTTAAGATTTATAGCAGGAATGAAATTTTCCAAACTAAATAAAAACAACCCCATAGGCAACCAGATGAGTTCAATTTAATTTTTTTTCTCTAGTAAGATTCTTACTGTGCACAACATCCACAGTCCCCTCACACTGGATTTTAAATGTGCACTTGTGATTTAAAGCCGAAGTTTAACCATATGCTGCTTTGAATTTCCTTGTGCTACCATTAGTATAGTTTGCTTTTTTCCCAGAGTCCAAATTCCTCCAACATTAGGAAGGAAATGAAATATACTTGTATATATGCTCTATGCACATACATGTACATCTCCTCTGATGCCTCTTGAGAATAAGCGAGATTAAGAGATTCTCCAAGGCTTATCATTGTTCTTCTTCAACTGAAGAATTTACAAAACAGAATTTTCCCCCACAAATTAAAAGAAGAAAAACGTTAATTTTCTTTCAGTTTGGGGTTGGTTAGCTTACCCTTATAACTAATGTATTTTCACCCTTGATCTAGTTTTTTTCTACTAAGACAGTACCATCTGGAAGTTTGCACATTACCACTGAAATAATACAGCTTTTCTTTTGGTAACATGCTATAAAATAATATCTGACATTTCTGTAGGGTTTTATAAATTTGCAAATTGTTTGTGTGCCTACTTTATTATTCCTCATAATATCTAATGAGAAAAACAACAGCTATTTTTGCAGGGGTTTTTTTGTTGTTTTTCATTTAGGAAACTGACTTAGCAATGTTGGGTAATTTTTCCAAAGTCATATAGGTAGGAATGCTAAAGTAAAAATTAAACTTTGGATCTTCCTACTATTAATCCAGAACTGTTCCTACTTGCCATTTTGGAGATATACATACATATATATTGTTTTGGCATATTTGTCTGAAAACATTTCCTCCTCACTGGGGAATAACTATATCAACACCTTTATAATCTGAGGTCTGTTTGTTATTTTCAGCAAGAATGATCTGTCTGAACAAAGTATAATTATGTAGATCAGACAGCTTGGGAAAAACCCCCACTGTAATGCATCTTAACCTAGATAATATACATGGTGCTAATTCTATATTTTACCTGTCTAGAACACTATTTTTTTTCCACTAACAAACACTAGCAAGAATGGCTGCAGTTAAGATGATCTTTCTACTTCTAATAACTAATAAACACTGAAGTAAGTATTACAGAATCTCTGGAACCTTCTTCCAGAAAGTAAGTATGGCACTACCAGCACATCCTAGATGCTTCTAATTGATTAATAATTATTTTATTATTGAATTGCTTTGCAGTTCGTGTTTTATAACTAGTTTTCCCTGTACTTTGGTGGCTAAGAACAATATTGATCATATTTTTTATGTCTTCATTGAATAGAACTTGATAAATGAACATTAAATGTATAAATCAAATAAATTAAAACAGGCATTTAGCATGATTGCTCGTGACACAATTTTGCATTCAAAGATAAAACTTCAAGAGAGTATTTGATGTGATTACATAATCTTAGACAGCAGTGTTTTGTTTTTAAATATCAAAGCATTATAATTTAAACCCTACTGTTTGTGAGCAGTGGGCCAATTATAAAGATATAAATTTTGTCTTTCTTCAAGTAGATAGTGATTTATCTTCACTCTTTAGAGTACATGAAGCAAGAAGTAAAGGCTAATAAATTAAGAATAATTTCATTGACCCCAAATACTGTTTAGTGTGTTTCAGAAAAATCATAGAAAATTCGTGCTGGTGCAGATAGATTCGCTGTATCTGTCAATACCTCTGTCTCTCCATCTTCCAGTTAGCCTTCTGCCCTTAAATTATAGTTACAGGATATTGTCAGTGCAATCTATCCAAATGTTTGTGACAGACATTGTGAATCACTGCCAGTGTTTACCAAAATGAAAACAATCCCCGTATCACCATCATAGTATGTTGGAATAGTACAGTGGAAATAGAGTGGAGAGAATTGGGTTTTGGACCCAGTAGTACTGATCACTGGCCGTGTTACTTTGAAAAGCTGAATCCTTCAGTTGTATATGTGCTTTGAAAATTTAAATATAGCAAAAGAAAAGAAAAAGTACCTGTAGTATAAATAATGGAAGACAGACTTTCAGACCCATTAAGACACTAAGACTAAAAATAAGATCTGGGAGCTTTGTATATACAATACCTTTGAACAAAAAATTGCACTGAGGATGAAGATGATTTGTCATGCTTAAGGTGAACAGTGGGCTAATGCTGTTTTCACTAGGGAATTGTACTAGAAAGCAGGTAACAAATTCATATTACAAAGATAATTCAAAAACTTGCAGTTGACAGCAAAGTGTATGTGACTAGCTTACGTATTGACATTAGCTCCTTGCAACTGGGTAGACCTTTGCAACTTTCAAGCCATTAGGGTGCAGATATTCCTGTAAGTGAGTTTGTACCCACATGAGAAAAAGCTTGATCTTGGATAGACAGCAAGAAAAGTAGATACATGAGTCCTTCATCCATCCCGTGAACATCAATCCTAGCAGCATGGAAAGTATGCCACGTCTTACTTTTTCTGTAAGTGAAGAAAGGAACAAAATATATTTGGTCACTAGTCTAATTTGCTACTTAATGATGAAAGGAGAAAATAGAGGAAGGAAAGCAAATTTCTTCTCATTTTGTGGGGATGAAATTAGACTTTATCTTGGCAAGAAGTCGAATTGCTCTGCTGACAACACGACATCAAACTGAAATATAAGAAAAGGGTTGTGTCAAAATGCAAATCAGTCAGTGTTCTTTATAGGAAAAGCACTACATACTTCTGATAAATAAACTGCGGGTTGTGTAGTGGTTCTCAGTAGTAAGCTGAACAAAGTGGAGTACTGCCAAAAGTGGATAACATTCCAGGAGGATGTCAAAGTGTTTCATCAGATGTCTGTGTACTTTTATTTGTTTATGTTGCTTATCTGTATTTGCCACTTCCTCCCTTCCCTTGAGTTTGAAAACATTTTGAGGCAAGATCCACTTTCCTTTTTACTCCCCGTTACTTTGAATGGTCTTCACAAGATGCAGACTCCGGTAGTTGTGTATGTTCTCCTTCTGAAATGCTGTTGGGCTTTTAAGATGGAGATGAGAACCACTCTTCTGAAGTGGGGAGGGGTAAAAGAAATAACTGCAAACTGGAGTTGGAGATTAGAGAACTGTGGTTACCAGGAGGGAAGGGTTGGGGGGAGGGATAGTTAGGGAGTTTGAGATTGACATGTACACACTGCTATATTTAAAATGGATAACCAACAAGGACCTACTGCATAGCACAGGGAACTCTGCTCAACATTATGTAACAACCTAAATGGGAAGAGAATTCGAAAAAGAATAGATACATGCATATGTATAACTGAATCACTGTGGCTGTACACCTGAAACTAACACAATATTGCTAATCAACTATATTCCAATATAAAATAAAAAGTTCAAATGAAATAAAATAAAATTTTTAAAAAGGAAAAAAAAGTTATCCTAACTAATGCCCCTCCTTGCTAGTATTTGTTAACAAAATTGTTGTGTCATTTTTTTTCCTTGGTACCATTGGGACAAATCTCAGTCATGTTTTCTATCCCTGTTCACAGAAGTCACCCCAAAAAGGCCCCATCCTCACAAGTCATCCCTCTTCCCCAGACTCTAATTCCCATAAGATTCTATTTCCCTCCTTTGCCTGCATCACCCATCAATCACTCCCCAACTCTTAAAATACTGTATTAACTTTGGTCTGTCAAGAGAGCCCTCTTAACTAGTTGCTCTTTTCTCTACCTCCATGGTCTCATTTCAGACAGCCTAGTACCTGCCTACCATCTCTAGCTCTGGCACCAATATCCCAAATGCTCCGGCCACACCCAGGACCTACAGTCCATTGAAATCAAGAGTGTTTCAATGTTCTTGGCCATTATACCTCACATTCCTCTTTATTGAGATTACATTTCAAGGTCAATCATTATCACTCCCTTGCATGCAACCTCAGCTCCTTCGCTTCTTTTTGCCCATCATACTTTTCGGGCGCAATCAACACCTGGTTAAATCCATCTCTGCCTGTTCCGTATCTGCATCTTGAAGCTAAACGTAGCTCGAGAAGAAGACAACACACTTTAAGCTCAATATCACTACTTCAAGTGAGACCACAGTGCTGGGTGGCAAACCTACTATAATTTTCTAGTCTGTTCTGTCTGACATTTTTCTAGATTACTGTTCACACTTTACTGTCTCACCTGAAATTTCCAACAGCTCTTCTTCCATCATCACACTCAACTGATGGCCTTGCTTCCTCTTTCACTGAGAATATAGAAGTAATCAGAGAGAACTTCCACAGAATCCCATCACAAAATCTAACTATCTATTTGCATCTGTGCCTTTAAATGCTACCTTCCATTATTATGGATAAACTGTCCATACGTGTAGCTCAAACCAACCTCTGCATTTCTTCACTGAATGCCTCTGTTCTTACTGAAGGATGTTCCGGATCCCTCTTCCTCTGTCTCTCCTCCCTCTCTCCGATTTTCTGTTTCTGTATCTCTGACTCTCTCTTATATTAACAAATGTTTTTCTCTCTACCAGGTTTTCTCCATTAGCATTTAAACATGATATTATGGGACGTCCCTGGTGGCGCAGTGGTTGAGAGTCCACCTGCCGATGCAGGGGACACGGGTTCGTGCCCCGGTCCGGGAAGATCCCACATGCCGCGGAGCGGCTGGGCCCGTGAGCCATGGCCACTGAGACTGCGCGTCCGGAGCCTGTGCTCCACAACGGGAGAGGCCACAACAGTGAGAGGCCCGCGTACCTCAAAAAAATAAAAAAGATATTATGTCTCCCAAAATTGAAAAACAAAAAGCTTGTCAAGCCCATTTCTACCTCTAACTACCACTCAATGTCCCTCCTTCTGTTTATAGCAAAACTTTCCATTTTCATTTGGACCTACTCCATACAGGCTTTTTCCCCCAATGATGTCACCAAAACTCCTCCTGTCAAAGTCACTAGAACAGCACAGAACATCATTAAATCTGTTTGTTCTCAGTTTAACGTTATTTGTCGTTTTAATCGCGTTTGACACAGATAATTACTCATGCCTCCTGGAAACACTTTCTTCACTTGGTTACCAGCACACCCTCTCTCTGCTGCCTCCTAAATCTGATCCGTCTTATCACGCATTCCCTTGGCTGATTCCTTCCCAACCATCCAGTCTCTTAACCTTGAAGTTCTTCTCTTTTTGAACAGCTTCACTCTTCTCTGTATACTCAGTCTGTCAGAGATCCCAACCTCTCTCCTAGCTTTAAATACAGCGACGACTCCCAAATTTATATCTCAGGCTGAGATCACTTCTTTGGACTCCAGACTAATCTATTCAATGTGTACTTAGTATCTCCACTTGCAGGGACCCCCTCAAGCAACTAGTCCGAAACTGAGCTCCTCTTCTTCTTCCCACACCTTCTTCTCACATGGTCTTTCCCACTGCAGTAAATCATCTCATTCTTCTAGTCGCATAAGCCAACTTCCACTGCAACTACCCTTGTCAAAGGCAACAACGTCACTACTGACCTATAATACTAAACTGGAGTCCTTCATTAGTCTGCTTTCAGCACAACATTCAAAGCATATGTCAGATCATGTCACTCCTTGAGAAGCTTACACCTTCACCTCCTTCAGTTCTTCAGTCAGGTGCCATCTTCTCTTAAGACCTTTCCTGATCTCCCTGTTTAATATTGGCACACTTTGCTTGTAGCAGACCAGATGGTAAATATTTGAGGCTTTGCAGTCATAATGCCTCTGTTTCAACTATTCAGCTCTTTGCATGCCTTTGCAGCACGGAAGCAGCCGTAGACAATACGTAGATGATTGAATGTGGCTATGTTCCAGAAACATTTTATTTATGGGCATTGAAATTTGAATTTGATGTAATTTTCATGTATCATAATATATTATTCTTTCTTTTGAGTGTTTTCAGCCATTTAAAACATGTAGGTTTTTAAATGGGCCAGCAGTGGGCTGGAGATAACCCACAGACTGTGGTTCGTTGACCTCTCTCCTTATATACATTCCTTAAACCCTTTTTTTGTTATATTTTTATATCATATATTGCAATATAACATGCTATATATTTTACTTATTTTTGTGTGTATGTCTTAGAAGTAGCATTTAAGCTCCATGAGGCCTGAGATTTTTGAACTGTTTTGTGAACTGAATCCCCAACATAGGTGCTCAATAATTAGATGAATGAACAAATTTCATTAAAAATGAAAGTAAAGAAATTTGGCTATAAGGGATGAGATCACTGAAGAATTCAAACATATTTTAGAAATGATAGTCATAGAACTACAGGAGAGATATTTTAACCATTTGCAGCTTACAAGTCTCCTTTAGTGACTTTTTTCTTGAAATTTTAATTATTTCATTGTTATAGATTTTTTTTTCAACCTCCCTAAACCCCCATTTATTTAGTAAGAGATACTTAATGCAGTGATCTGCTTACACTTGGGATGGCCATGCTTCCTGTCCTCCTATGGTTTGTCGACTGAAAAAAATTACACAACCTGAAAGTAGAGAGTTATGTTTTATTCAATGGACGTTCTGAGGACTTCAAGCCTGGGACACAGCATCTCAACGCTGAAAAACCATTCCCAGAGAGGCAAGGGGGGGTCCTGGATATATCAATATATGAGATTTTGCAACAAAAGACCAGGTAATCTAAACATTTCTTTTATTAACATTAGTGTTAATAAAAGAAAACCAGATATCTCAAGTTAAAAATTCAGCACTTTTCTATGTATAGGAAGATGCAAGAGTCAGGGCTGACTGAAATCATTCCTTTGATATGCACTTCAGCTATCTGGGGCCAGTATCCTGTGTTTTCTCATCCTGAGTTGCCTCAGGGTACATCCTCGGAGGTGGTTGCAGCAGCTGATTTCTAGATTGCCTTGGCAGTGGGCAGCCCATTTGTCTCCATCCTGAGTTCCCTCAGGGCTCACTCTCCCGGGCAGCTGTAATGTGATGGCTTGATGGCCGCAACATTCTTTATTTACCGATGTGGCAGGCAATATTTTGGTTCACGGGTTCTTCAAGTTCTGGCATTAAAAAACCTGTAGATTCACTACACGCCCTCCTGCTTCTCTGCTGGATGCTGCCCTTTCACGTGGCTGTCCTGTTCACTTAGCATCCAGGACTTAATTTTCTAAGAATATTGCCTTCATAATTACCACTTAATTTCTTCTTCTCTTGGGTGAACCAAAGAAGGTCACAAAGTTCTAAAACTTCTGTCTTTGACTGAAGTAAATAAAAGTGTTAAATTATAGGCATTAGAGCATAGCTTAATTTCTATGAGCCATTTCAAAATACTGAAATTGGATTTAGTTATTCTATGTAATGGACATTAAGCATTTATGAGACAAATGGCCTATAATTTAATTAGATACTTAGTGAAGTATTCATAAGATACTTTACGACTGGCTAATATGTAATAGCAGAAAAGGATCTTGCCTCTGATTTCTTACATGAAATAATTGAGATGTGCCTCTCTTATACT
Source organism: Pseudorca crassidens (assembly GCF_039906515.1). NCBI lineage: Eukaryota > Metazoa > Chordata > Mammalia > Artiodactyla > Delphinidae > Pseudorca > Pseudorca crassidens. The sequence continues at coordinate 70,516,840 of NC_090306.1, forward strand.
TCTAGAGAAGTTCTTTTTGGTTTCTTGTTCAGATACAAATCATAGGTCGAGATGAAATGTAGCCAGGTTTTTTCTGTAGTCACATATCAAATCACTATTCACGGTTGTTGCATTGTCGATACAAAATTATGTTTTTTGAGTAGGTGAAAATGTATTTGTGATTTTGTAGACATATTTGACATGTATCACATATTCATTATGGTTCCCTAACTCAGTATTGAAGATGAGTCTAAAAGAAATCAAAGTTGGCATATGAGAATTAATCGTTGGAATAATTTATTTTGTTCTACCTTCCTTTTCAAGTATGTTGGTTGTTATTTGTGAGTATGGGTGAATAAGTGTTCAATAAACATATCTGAGGTTCTCAGTTGCTTGGACTCTTGGTCTGTGCAGTTGCTTTATTGATGGCTTATTATTTGTTTGCTCGCTCACTTGTTTTATATTAATAGGTTAGACCAAGGAAGGGAGTCAAGAAAATAAGTGTGTAGCATTTTCAAAAATAGAGTTGCTCAGAGAAGAGATAAGATTAGGTCAAGGTGATACAAAATCTGTTTTATTTACAATTTTGGAAGCTACTATGCAGAAAAGTGTCATCAAGCCGGTCTTTAATGCCTTCCTATAATGTGCTGACTATACAGGCTTAAAGTTAGGAGGTTCAGTCTGAACGTGACAGTTTCAGGTAACGAACGTTTCAGAAATAAAGGCCAAGTGTGCAAGTGAATGCAGAGATCTTGAGGGGGAGATGTGAGCTTAGACTACGTGAGTGGCAGAAGTTCTGCCATTCAGCCTCCCTTGATTTGCCATGAGTGTAGATACACACAAGCCATGTTTATTTTTACATTTTCAGCAGGTGTGACACTTTGGCCAGTGTAATGGCTTGGAGTACAGCATGGCTTCACCTTGATTGGTGTGTCCTGATGGAATATTTTCTGAAATGATGTGTGAAGACCTTGCATCATTATTTTTACAAGCATGTATCAACAAAGTCTAGGCCCTAGGAAAGTGCAAATAGAATGCCATGCAGCAAACAGTATGTTTACATTTTATTTTTAGTCCCTGGAAAGACTTATAGTTTCTGGAGGGATTGCTTTACTCCTGCTCGTTACGTTTGATCTGGTCATCCTAACTTAGAGCATTCACAAAACTTTCCACTTGCTGTGTGCCTGAATTCTCCCAGGGAAATGTGTTTCTTCCTATTCAGTCTGTGGATGTACAGTTGCTGCCTTCTGATGTCACGTTGAAATGTGATTGCTCTGAATGACACTGTCAGCCTTGCATTAATCCTGCTTGTTCACACCAGGGTCCCCATCTGCTTTGTGAAAGGGAAAAAAAAATGTGTCATCCATCTTTAGAGAGTGTATGCCTAACCTAAATTTCATCTTAATCCACTGTTCTAAGGTCTCTGACATGCTTATTTCCATAATAAAAAATGAATATTTTCAATTAGCCCCATTCAGGAACAAATCTGTCATTTCCACAACATGCAAACTACTGTCTCCCAGTTGACCTCCATCAGATCAAAGCTGTGTATTGCAAACATAGAAGTTAATTATGAGAAGTGATGTACCTAGGTTAAAAATAATCTCCTGGATCTGATTGTTGTGGCATCTGTCAAGTCTTTATTCCAGTATAACTTTGATTCTGTCAATGTGGTATGTCCATACCTCTTGTTGTATTGTATTTTTTTGATCAGACCAATTTACAGAGCAAAAAAAAAAAAAGAGGCCAGCCGCCGGCCCCCCCGCCCGGCAACAAAAAAGAATTAGCTCTCTGCTTCCATCTTCCATGGCAGTTGAGTGCTTAAATGTTATAAGTCTAAATCTCAACTTCCAACATGTCTCTGAAAATACATTTTAATAACAACATGATTATTCCAGTGACATGTTTCAACTCCTTGGAATGAGCAGTCATTGTATTAGATATATTCAAACTCATGCTTCACACATACACACTTGGATGGCCTTACAGCTGGAAATCCTTCTGTGTAATATGACTATGATTGAGAAAGCATGCACGTGTTCCTCCCTCCCCTTCATGCTAAAAAGAAACGCATAAAGTGTAGAGTGAATTATGTTGCTTAAATCATATTTGGACTAGAAACAGGCAAGGACTTTGGTTCAAAGAAAAGGAGAAGATGCTATGGGCTTTTGTAGCAGCTCTCTAGATTAGTAAGAGAAGACAGCTCTTGGTGTTTGAGAGACATAATGTTTGCCTACCGTGCAGATCTTTTTCTAAACTTCTTTCCTTCATTGTTTTTAACCTTCAATAAATTCTTCTTACTTTCATTTTTCTAATCTTCATGGATTTTAAGTCATTGTATATTTTCTCACATAGGTAGAAATTTATTTAGTCATTTTCCTTCAAATGATGAGCTACGTGCTTGTTGCAAATCAAGATAAAGTATGCCAATTGCATTTTTTAAATTTATTTATTTATTCATTTATTTAATTTTTGGCTGCATTGGGTCTTCGCTGCTGCATGCGGGCTTTCTCTAGTAGCGGTGAGCGGGGGCTACTCTTTGTTGCGGGGGGCAGGCTTCTTGTTGTGGTGGCTTCTCTTGTTGCAGAGCACAGGCTGTAGGCGCACAGGCTTCAGTAGTTGTGGCTTGCGGGCTCTAGAGTGCAGGCTCAGTAGTTGTGGCACACGGGCCCAGCCGCTCCGAGGCATGTGGGATCTTCCCGGACCAGGGCTCGAACCCGTGTCCCCTGCATTGGCAGGCGGATTCTTAACCACTGCGCCACCAGGGAAGCCCCCCAATTGCATTTTATAAAAGCTGTGAGTGAGGGATAGGGGGAGAAGAGGGTTATTATGGGACTGTATGAAATCATGTGTGTGTGAAACTTTTGAAAACTGTAAAGCACTACACAATTTAAATAATTTTTCATTCAATTAAAAAAAGTTAAAAAAGAAAAAAGCTGTGAGTGAAACTTAGGTGGCCTGGGATCAAGGTTTTCCATTTGGATCATGTGAGAGACTTCCTGTGAAATTAAGGACATAAGGAAAACCATCATAGGATCATCCTCAGTGAAGAATAATTTCTGAGGTCATATCCTTAATTTAGTAGATGTACTTTAAAATCTGTTAGAAATTGCCACCACCTTTGAAATGACTTTGTTACAGTCACTGTTTGCTATCCCCCAAACCACAGCTGTTGGCATTTTGATTGCTACTGAAATGAATAGCACTCCACACTGTGGCAATCACACCCATCATAAAAGTTAAATGAACATTCTTGTAATACCCGCTGGGATGGAACAGAGGTAGGAGATAAGGATTGAGCACACAGGATAAAATATGTCACTGACAAATTGAAATTACTGCCTTAATACAGTGTCGTGTCTTGCTTGTCACCTATATCTGTTTTGTTTTATTCAAAACTATTTCAAAAACACAAATACTGTGTTGAAACAGAATCAGAATGAATCATTTCTGTTATCTGTCAGAATTTGCCTTGCCTTTGCTAGACTTCCTGTGTTGTTTTCCCTTGCTGGATGTACAGTTTGATAAATCTTTTTGCAGAGATGCTTTATTCAAAATATGACTGTAGTCAGCATATGACTACAAAGAACTATCATTTCTGAATTGCGAACATTGCATTGGTTGTGGGGTTTTTTTTGTCATAAAATTTTGTGAAAGACCTTTCATTTGTTGTATTAATATTTCATTTTTTAACAATTTTTTTTCCATTTTGGTTTGGTCTCAGAAGGGTTAACATCATGGCTGTCACTACTAACATCTGAATCTCCAGACTAATTGAAATGCAGACCCTGCTCTGTGAAGGCTTCTCTCCACTGCTGGCTCTGCTCTCCGCAGTTTGCTTTCAAAAGTAACAAACTGATTTTGATATGACCCATTCATTTCAAAAGTTTCTGTATCATTCTTATTTCAGAAGAATAGAAGATTTGAAGCAGCCTGATCATTTATCTTGTCTAAAAGCTTCACACCCATAAGGAAGGAATCTCCCTTTGCCCCTTAGCTCAGTCTTCCTATGTCCTTTGTAGACATGTCTGATTCTTCTTTGGCGTAGAAGAATTTGTATTCATGCCCTGGACTATAAACTCCTTGAGGGCGGTGGAGCCTTCTTCTGTACAATGCCCTATAGTTCTTAAAACAGGGCATGGATATCAGTTTTGCTGACCTCACAAATTTCAGGAGCATAAATGATACATAATAGAATGTACACCTCCTAATAGTTAGTGATAAATGCCAAGTGTGCAATTAAAGTTAGCTTAAGACACATACAGAGCAAAAAAATATATTTTTCCTTTTCACCACTTAATATAGCATATCTGGCAGCAACCTTGACATATAGTAAGTGCTTAATAAATGTTTGTTAAATTACGCTAAGATTGGACTAGAATTTACCTCTCCTAGGTCACCTCTTTTTGCTAAACCATACGAAGTTTCCTCCTTTCAGAAAGCGTTCACTGAGAGTTTCTTTCACATGCCAGAGCCTGGCACTAGCACTATGAAAACAAAGTAAATTCACTATCTTACCTTCCAGCATAGAAGACAGACACAACAAGTAGATGTAATTCATTGTGGTAAGTGTTGCAATTAATGTATGCAGACAGTACTATGGCAACAGAGAAAGTAAGCTATGAATAAGAGATTGTTCAGTTCGTTTTTGTGGCCTCTCCCGTTGCGGAGCACAGGCTCCGAACGCGCAGGCCCAGCGGCCATGGCTCATGGGCCCAGCCGCTCCGCGGCATGTGGGATCCTCCTGGACAGGGGCACGAACCCGTGTCCCCTGCATCGGCAGGCGGACTCTCAACCACTGCGCCACCAGGGAAGCCCTGTTCAGTTCATTTTTGAAATGAACAGAAGTCTGTAAAAAAGAGAGTGGAAGAAGAGCTTTGTCGGAAGAGTAGTTTGATAAGAACTGGATGCTCAAAATAGCACACGGCAGAAAGAGAAGTTTCACGTGGCTCATGAAGGATGTATATGGAGGGCTTATTTGGGTGCCAAGTTGTAAAGGGTTTCCTAGTACTGGGATGAAAGTGGATTCTTTTCTGTCGGCACAGGCTGACCCTCTAAAACCCCACTGTGCTTAAGAAAGACAGATGGTCAGGTTGAAGGTATTGGATTAAGGAAGAAATTGAAAGTGTGGAGAACAGGAGGCTGATAGCATTTAGGAATGGGATGAGATGCTAACCCAGGCAGTGACAGTAGAAATGGAGGGCAGTAAAGAGAGGAAGAATATGAAACATATTGTTCACCTTAAATTTGCTTGTTGCCCCTGGGAAAAGGAACTAAGAAGCCAGAAAGCAAGGCAGCTGAATAGAGACAGAGAAGCGGGCCATAAAGAAAAGTCTGTTCTGCATGCTAGAGCACCAGCAAAATGCCATCCTTCTCCCACATACAGTGGTCCAGGCCCCATGATCACTGTGACACATTTTGGTGGCTCCTGCTGTCCCTCTCGCTGCCCAGATTTCTGTTATCCTCCTCTCACGGCATTGAAAGTGCACCTATATCAAGGATTTTCCATTTCATGTATAACAGATTTTTTTTTTTTTTTTTTTGCGGTATGCGGGCCTCTCACTGTTGTGGCCTCTCCCGTTGCAGAGCACAGGCTCCGGACGCACAGGCCCAGCAGCCACGGCTCACGGGCCCAGCCACTCTGCGGCATGTGGGATCTTCCCGGACCGGGGCACGAACCTGTGTCCCCTGCATCGGCAGGCGGACTCCCAACCACTGAGCCACTAGGGAAGCCCCTATGTATAACAGATTTTTCACCTTAGAAACAGTGGTTATCTAGTTGTTAGCCTTGAGAAAGTGACTCTGACCAGGAAAACACCAGGCCAGACAGTCTTATTTACCAGCTGTTCTGAGGTGATGGGAGCCCTGAGTAATTACCTTTCAAATATCACCATGTAGTTGACAATCCTTACAGAACGTATTCTGTCCGAATGTTAAAGAACAGGTGGATCGGGCTTCCCTGGTGGCACAGTGATTAAAAATCTGCCTGCCAATGCAGGGGATACAGGTTCGAGCCCTGGTCCGGGAAGATCCCACATGCCGCGGAGCAACTGAGCTCGTGCACCACAACTACTGAGCCTGTGCTCTAGAGCCTGCGAGCCACAACTTCTGAGCCCACAAGCCACAACTACTGAAGCCTGCACGTCTAGAGCCTGTGCTCCACAACAACAGAAGCCACCGCAGCGAGAAGCCAGCACGCCGCAATGAAGAGTAGCCCCCGCTCGTCGCAACTAGAGAAAGCCCACGTGCAGCAACAAAGACCCAACACAGCCAAAAATAAATAAATTAAAAAAAAAAAAAACAGGTGGATCACTGAAGAGGAAATGTAAAAAGCTAGTAAGCTTCTGAAGATATTATTAACCTCTCTAGTAATCAGGAAAAAAAACTTAAGCACAGAATAAGATACTGTTTTCCAACTCTCAGTTTGCAAAACTTAAAAAGCCAGACAATACTAAGTGGTATTAAGGATAGGAAACAGAGACCCCTGTTACATGTTGATGCTAATGCATTTTGCTACAACCACACAGAAGAGCAATTTGGTGATATCTGGCAAAAGTTGAAGATCCCCCATGTCTAACAACTCCAGTCTTAGAAACTTTCCCGTAGGTACATGTGGAGATATTCACAAGAATATTGATGGCAGCCTCCTTTTTTTTAAGATGAGAGGTTTTTTTTTAATTGAAGTATAGTTGACTTACAATGTTGTATTAATTTCTGCTATACAGCAAAGTGATTCAGTTATACATATATATATATACACACACACACATTCTTTTTTATATTCTTTTTCCTTTATGGTTTATCACAGGATATTGAATATAGTTACCTGTACTGGACGGTAGGACCTTGTTGCTTATCCATTCTATATCTAATACTTTGCATCTGCTAACTCCAACCTCCCAATTCATTCCTCCCCCACCCTCCTTCCCCTTAGCAACCACAAGTCTGTTCTTTATGTCTGTGAGTCTGCTTCTGTTTTGTAGGTAAGTTCATCTGTGTCATATTTTAGACTCCACATATAAGTGATATCATATGGTATTTGTCTTTCTCTTTCTGGCTTACTTCACCTAGTATAATAATCTCTAGTTGCATCCATGTTGCTGCAAATGGCATTATTTCATTCTTTTTTACGGCTGAGTAGCATTCCATTGTTTATACGTTCCACATCTTTTTTATCCATTCATCTGTCAATGGACATTTAGGTTGTTTCCATGTCTTGGCTATTATGAATAGTGCTTTTATGAACATAGGAGGGCGTGTAGCTTTTTGAATTATAGTGGCAGCCTCTTTTAAATAGTCTGTAAGCCGATCCTTCAGAAAATGGGTAGTCATTCAACAGAATTTATGTGAAACAACAAAACCTTATATATATCAACAAGGGTAAATCTGAAAAACAAAAAGATGAGCAGAACTTTCAAGTTCCGAGTGAGTGCTTGTCAGGGTGGCATCCCATGATGGATAATGACATATGTATAAAATTAAAACTTATAAATGTATAAGATCATACCTTTGCTATGGGTACACAAAAAATAAAAGTGTGAAACATACATGGGAATGATAAATACCAGCTTCAGGATAGTGGCTTTCTTGGAGGGAAGGGGGGTTATTTCACTGAAAGATATTTGGGGGCTTCAATTGTCTTTATAAAGTTTTATTTGTTAGGCAGGTACACAGTTTTTATTGTATTCTCTGAAATTCTTGTATGACTAAAATACTTACAATAAAGAAAAAACCCTGCCTATGGCTTTACTTGTGTGTTCATTCATTTAACCTGTCACCCATCCGTCTTTTCAGCTACCCATTCATTTATTATTCTTTTCTGTCAAAATAATTTTATTTAAACAATCTCAGAAGTTGATCACGGCTTAAACCAAGTTGGGAGAAAGGAGCATAATTATAATTGAAAGACAGATTTAAGGGAGATTTGAGGGTGAAGTTGCCAAGACTAAACAACTGGATGAATGTTTATGTGTGCGTGTGGGGGAAGGTATTCATTCCCCAGGAATCAAGGGTAATGTATTGAGGTTTCTAGGTTGGTATCAGCCCACTGCGCATGCCAGTGGGACCAAGGAGAAGGAGTGATATTGGAACCGAGGGGAATAGGGTATCTAATTTTGTCTCAGTCCATGTCACACTTTTTTCCCATAAACCTGATAGATAATCTTAAAAACTTTAATTCGGTAATTATTTATTAAATGTTTGCCATATACAAGGCACAATAAATATAAAGAGATCCCTTAAATGTATGCATAAATACTCTTTTTCATGAATATGTTTCTTTAAAGTTTATACCATTCATTCTTAAGCATCATGTACAGTTACTGCTCCGGTAAATTAAATTGGGTAAGCAATTTCAACTGAATCCAGTTGAATGGCAGTAGGCAGCCTTCATTAAGTTATTGGGTAACTATTTGAAAAAGAGTGAGAATCCATTAAAAACTTCAGACTGTGCAAACTCATTTAAGTTTGCAAATTCAGAAGGGAAGTTAAAGGTGGTTATCTTGAAAACATCCCCCAGATGTGTAGTGTATTAACTGAATAACAGCTGGGTAAGGCTAACTTCAGACGTTCTTTCTTAAAAGTTATTTAGTTCTTACAACAGTAAATGTACAACTATATGGATAATTTCAGCAACACTTTGAGTGAACATTGATATATTTATAAAACTAGAACTATTGGTCTGTTATCTCTGTCTTCATCTTTTTCATAGCTTCTCTTGCCTGTTGATTTATTTTCAGAAAAGGGAAGTGGTCTCAGGGCCTAATGGGATACAGAGAGGCCAGTTACTGTGTGGGTTTACAACTCCAGAACATTTCAACCAAGTCCTTCTTTTCCTTTTCCTAGGCCTCACCCATGTCCTCTGTTCAAAGTTCTATATTTTAGTCCTGTTCCCAGTAGAAACATGGATTCCCAATCTTAAATCCCCTTATGGTCTCACTATTTCTCCTCCATAGATATCTTTCCAAGACTATGTAATAGGCAAAGGCTAGGAAGATGATTTTGTGTTCCAGTGCTGTGTGATCAGCTGGTTTCCTTGGGAGCCTCAAGGGCATTAGATTAGAGTAAGACCTTCATAATCTTACCTTTGCTCTACCCCATCCCAATATACATCTACATATATATTCATTTTAATTTTGCTTATTTCCTCCAATGTTAGAGAAGTAAGCCAACGAGCACAGTAAAGTAACAATAAAGGCATAATTCCCTAGAGACTTGGAAAAGCCATCATTCGTTGCCTCATTATGGCTGCTAGTCAGCCCCTTTGATGTAAAGCATCTGTCCTCTTCAAGGAAATGAGAAAGGTCTGGTTTTCCTTTCTAGTCTGTGAGGAGCCACAAGCCCCATGTTACTGGGTTGCAAGCTGCTTGCCTGCCTTTGTTAACATGCTGAAAATTTCATCAGCTGTCTTTAATAAAAGAGGATGTGTGTGAGGGAAGACATCAGCAGATGTGGTTGGGTTTCTGTTCCCCAGTCCATGAGTCATAGCTGGCAGAGAGCAATGACACTACTATGTAATCAGACAGCCGGTCAGTCACCTGGACTTCTTGCATTTCAGTTACATAGTGAGGCAGTCTTTAAATCTGTTTAGAAACCCTTACATGCTCTTCTTTGGTTATGAAAAAGCTTTTCATTCCCTCTCCTTCTGTCTAACAATATTTAGTCATTTATGGCTTCTGTTAATAAAGTTTCATTTGAACATTTATTACCTTAAATAATTACATGGCCAAGAGAAGAATTCTACTTTATGGAAGGATAGACATGTGATCTGATACACTTTTGCTCTGTAGGAACTTCATCTTCTTATAGGAAACTTCATCTCAAAAACCCTAAAAGGACATAATCTAGAATCTGGAAATAACCTCTAGAACCATGCTTCTCCAATTTTAGTAAGCATACAAAGCATTGGGAGACCTTGTTGAAATTCAGATTCTGAGTCAGTAGGTGGCAACTGAAATTCTGCATTTCTGTCAAGCTCCCAGGTGATGCCAATGCTACTCCTTGCAATTTTTTGTAGCAAGGCTAGAAGACCTGAAGGCATTCAGTCCAATGGGCATCCACTAAGCTACCCTGGTCATTGCTGTGGAGGAGAGACATGACAGGCTTCAAAGATAAAGAAGCCCTTGTCTTTGAAGAGAGAAAATAACCCTGTAAGAAGAAAGTCTTTTATATCTAGTTTTATTCATAAATGTTTAACAAACACATGAAATTTTTTATCAAAATAATGGTTGATACTATCAAAGCCGTTACCTAAGGCAGTGATACTCTTATGTCACATTCGAGCACACCAGTATGTAAATTTCATCAGTTTCTATTTATTCAACTAAGAAGCTATAGTGTTGCTTTAAGCATTACATAATGTATGTCCATAGGCTTTTAAAATTTTAAAAAAAACCTTTTTTTTACTCTATTAAAATAGACATATCTAAACCAAAATGTTTCATCTGAATGTAGAAATCTATAGCTGCTTAAAAATATTGAATGATGTTCTTAAATATGCACGTTTTTAGTTTATTTGGATTTTGACTCTTTAGGGGACACAGTTAATGAGTATATGTGGCTTTCAAGAGATCAGTTATCCCGCATTAACTTCATAATGTCAATTTTTTATTATTTTTGTTTAATGAGTAACACTAATGTGGATAATGCAAAATTAGAATCATTCCAAACACCATTATAATTAGCATTCCGAACTCATTTTGATGACAGATATAACTTCCTAATTGTGTTTTCTTCGAATAATATTAACTTTTTTTCATCACTTGATAGCAGAAAGGTGACTTCAAAGTAGTCTAAGGAGAGATGGACCCCAGGCTGCAATTTAGTAACAATAGTAAAGCCTATTTATGTGGCTTGGTATGTACTTCACCACCTGTTTTCACAGTTATCTTTTCCAGGTTTAACCTAAGAAAGGCTACACACCTAGTATAGGCAGAGCCAGTTCACACATCCTCAGCATTTGGACTCAGTGGTCGTTCAGGCATATTGACAAGAAGATCCTACTTTGTGTGTTTGAGATGATGAGGAGACAGAAAAGGAGAGGGGAAAGACAATAATTTTGTATCCTCATGTAATCTCATTAACAACCCTGTGAAGCAAGTACTGTTCTCATCCCGTTTCCAGAAGAAACTGTGGTCTCAGTGCTTCCTAGGTGCACATGTCACTGGAGCAGAACTGGCATTGGAACCTGTGATTCTGTAATCTCTTGAGTGTTTTTAATAATCCCCTTGAGTTGCAATTATAGTTAGGTACAGACTCTGATAATAAAGTGGTTCAAGAAATAACCACTACCCCACAGAGCCATCTGGTTTCTCTCAGCCCCATCACTGGGCCTTTTCTATTTCTGGTTAGTAGGGAATGGTCTCCAGCTGTGGTTCTCCCTCCCCATTTCCTCTCTTCCCACTCAGGATAGCAGGAAGTCTGAACATTTTATCTACTTAGCATCTCCAGTAAGTCAGGCTGTGAACACACTTCGCCTTCAATTTAGTAGCTGTTTATTGACAGTCATGCTAAGCTCTGGGAGTGGAGGTAATTCAGAAATGTGTCCCAGCATCAAGAAACTCAGTATAACAATGGGTGGTATGATAACAAAGTTCTTTTAGGAAGACAGAGTAGGTGGTGTTATTTCAAGTTTCCAATGTGGAGCTATTCACTGCTCATGTAATTTAGAGCTATGTTTATTTGGATTGGTGTTTAAAATTAGAAGTTGACCATCTGTATTTTTCTTGATAAGTATGGAGTCATCCTAACCAAAAGGTTTTCGAAGGTCAGGAATAGCTTATATTTGCAACATTGTTTTTGGAAAAGAAAAAAGGATACAGAAGAGTCGGAAAAAAAAAAACTTTTTTTTTACTCTATTAAAATAGACATATCTAAACCAAAATGTTTCATCTGAATGTAGAAATCTATACCCAGCAGTTGAAGACTTAAGACAACTTTGGTATACATCCAAAGAGACACGTTTTGCAGCCATTGAAATAAAAATTATAAAGTATGTATAAAAATCATAAACATGCATGTGCTAGACCTCAAGCAAAATGAGACAACAAAAAGTGAACTTGTTGACATTTATAGAGTGTTTATTATGTGCATGTATCAATACTGTGCTACATTTATTTTCTCATTTTATCTTTCTAACAACATACAAAAAAGTTGATGTTTATTCAGTATTTCATAAATGAAAGAATTGGGACACAGATATGTTAAGGGACCTCACCAAGGTCACAGCCGGTGGTTGAGCAAGAACTCAGATCCAGGGCTTCCCTGGTGGCGCAGTGGTTGAGAGTCCGCCTGCCGATGCAGGGGACACGGGTTCGTGCCCCGGTCCGGGAAGATCCCACATGCCGCGGAGCGGCTGGGCCCATGAGCCATGGCCGCTGAGCCTGCACGTTTGGAGCCTGTGCTCCGCAACAGGAGAGGCCACAACAGTGAGAGGCCTACGTACCGGGGGGAAAAAAAAAAGAACTCAAATCCAGTACTCTTCAAATCCAAATCTGATCATCTTTTCCCAGCTGATATACTCTGAGCTATTCAACCCTCCCCCCAGCATTGTTTCTGATTCAGAAATAATTGTATTTACAATAAAGAGTGGAGTCATATGAATTCAGCTGAAAAAAATGCTTGCATTGTGAAAACACTAAACCATAAAAATAATTGTGAATCATTTTAGGCTGTATCCTAGTTGCCAAGACAATTAATAGTTGACACCATTTGTAAAATGAAAATATAATCTTAGCATAAACAATTTTAGTTTTATCTGATGTTTGAAATATGCATTTATGTAACTGCCAAGGTATCAGCTGCCCTTTGTTAGCCAGAAAGTTCCAGGGACAAGACAAGAACAGAACAGCCCTTATTCGTAGATAACAAGCAAAGTGTTTTTTCCTTTGGGAAGGCCTTGTTGTCGTTAACTAATGTTTGAGAATTTGGGTATGGAAACCCTTGTATTAAACTAGTGCTACGTACTATATTGCTATATTGATTGTAAACATCGACCATTAGAAGTTTAAAAGCTGTTTGACTTAAAAATTAGAACTTTATCTCGTTAAACTACATGAGTTAAATTTGGAAAGCATTTTAGTGGCTGCATTTGAATTTTTTTCAGGGTTTTCACCCTGAAAACATCAGTAAAATTTTACAGTATATTTTACTTATTTATATATGTTTGCAGAAACGGCCTAGAATATTGATTGCTAAGGAGAGAAAGCAAAGAATGGGTAGACATAGATTTGTCAACTTTTCCCACTTAATTTTTTATTTCTTGGCATTGAGTTGAAAAAAAGTTCAATTCTTTCCATCTAAAATTGTATCCCGTTCAACTTTTTTCTCAAGAAAGTACAGGGTGACTAGGTTACTAGGTCTCCATAGGTAACCTATACTTTCTCATTAAAGAAAAAGCTATTTCCCTAACTGCCTGCCCTCTTTAAGGCACAAAGTACACAGCAGCTGTTTGAAAACCTTTTTTTCCCTTCCTGTTTTATCTACTTGTATAAATTGCTACATTGCTTCCATAAAATGCCTCCAGACATAAGGGAGTCATTTGCATAAATGGATGAAGATTTTTGTCTTCCATGAAGGAAAGCTTGCCATGGCCTCTTAATCGTTTTCCTTCCTCTCTCTGGTTCCAGTATCCGGCTGCTCTGATGAACTTGGGAGCCATCCTGCACCTCAATGGACGACTCCAGAAGGCCGAGGCCAACTACCTGCGGGCGCTGCAGCTCAAACCGGATGACATCATCACGCAGTCCAATCTCCGCAAACTCTGGAACATCATGGAAAAGCAAGGCTTGAAGACCTCCAAGACTTGACACAGGAGGGCCGTACCTCATCCTCCTCCATATTTGAAAGCCGGCCTCATTGACGAACAGAACTTCCCAGCAGTGCTATGACAAGAGTTAGTTTGGACTTCAAGACAGGGGGGCAGAGGTCACTGAGGTCACTGCCACTTCTGGGAGTATCCACTTTGCTGTGGGCACAGCCATTAACACCAAAAAGAGGAACATTGGAAACCTCCTGCAGGATATAATTGTTACCCGTAGAACCGTAAACCAGAGCACTTAAAACAGGATCTTTTGGCATTCTTAAAGGGGGGAGGGAAGTCTACGTTTCAAATTTTGTTCAATTTTGAAAGCTAACTTGGAAATTATACTGTTCCTTAAACACTGTGAGAGGAAGTCAGAATTTCTGTTCAGCCACGGTAAACTATTACGGTCAAGTGTTCACACGCAGTGATTCAAGTGTCGTGTGAATCCTGGTGAGCTGGCCGGTTGTCCTGACGCTGCTGTCTTCCCTCTTTGGGACAGCCTGCTTATCAGTGTCTAAAACTTAGAAAACTTTTTTTTTTTTTTTTAATACTGTGTCAGGATCTGTCAGAGTCTACATTTGTTTCTTGACTAGTGCACGTAACGTTTTATGATTTAGATGTCACCATCATGTGGGCATCCTTTGCTTTTCATGTTCTGAAAAGGGTATACAGAACAGAGCAAACCGTGTTTCTCACTGGTGTTGTAGGAGGGACTGGGGAGGCCTTATGTGTTCCAGGCAGGCATATTTTACTCTGACGTCACTGACGTTTTCCCAAAACTGCCTAGGAGGATTCATTGTATTAATTCTTAGGCTTTTGAAATTGCCTTTTAAAATGGCTATTCCTGGTTAACGCTCATGCTAAGGCAGTAAATCAAAAGGAAGCTTAACAAATGGTCTAGTTCCAATAACTAACCAGCAGCTATTAGACAAAAGGGAAGATGCTTTGTGCCTTCCAGACGTTGCTGGGTTAAAAATCAAGTCTGTGCGAGGGTGTATAATGATGGCTGCCAACGCTTTTATATTCTGGAAAGAGTTGGTATGAAATGCTAATCACTTTCTAATAGGTACCTAAACAGCAGTGCTGATAAGTTTTTGAGGAATTATTTTTAATCATACTTTGTTCTTCCCAAAAGACATAAAAAATGACTTATTTTAAGCTGCAGGTAGACTATAGCATTAGCCCACGTGTTTCTAGGTCTCCTGCCAAGTGCTTTTCACAGTTGAAAACTCTTTTTCACTAGCAAATTTGGCATTTTATTTCATTACCTATTAGTAACCACTTCAGTGATAATTTCACGAGTAAAAGACTATAAGGGAAGTAGAGAGAAACATTTACTGAACATTTTTTGACTTGCAGTCAAACTTTGCTACTAAAAATTAACTTTGTAAAAACAACGATCCACTCTCAACTTCTTCCTAGAGAAAGTAGCTATACAATACCCAACATATTTATTTATTTATTATTCTACCATAGCAAAATAACAAAACTTGATTCATTAAACCAGTTCTTTGCAACTTAAAATTAGCTTTTTTTCTTGTCCTTTCACATTCAGTGTATATATGGTCAGCGTCCCCATTTAAGGGAAGCTGGACATGCAAATAGATCATATTATGTTTTCTTCATATTTTATATGTTTTGCTGCATATCTGAGTAAGGTGGGGTAAAGAATTAAAGTAGTGTTCCTATGGCATTAGTGTTTTGGTGAGAAGGGCAACATAGTGAGAGAGATTTGTTGATGGCATTAAAAGAAGGCCCTCCTAATATGTATATTATTTGGTAAACATTTCATTGAAGGGCCAAAAGTTAAATTATAATTAAATCACTGTGTTTTCAGAATGATATTTAATGTTTAACAACAACAAACACGTGGTCAAACCAAAAGCGTGGGTTGAAGTATATTTTTCATCTTCTAGTGCATTGGCAATTGCAAAAAAATAAAGGCAAAAAGGAATTTAATATAAGGATATAGAGGTGAATTCAGTGTCTAACATTTTTATTTATTTAAATAGTTATTGACCTATGATGACTTCCTAGTCTTACCATTTTGTGTCTTTTTATTGTTATTGTTCTTCTTTTCACACACTTGGTTCTTGGTAGGTTCGCTGATGGCACAGCAGAGGCACTTCATGTTGACCCAGTTCCCAAGTAGCGTTAATAATTGGGCCTGTGTCATAAAATGCATGGATCATTAACAACTAAATGTCCCTGACACCTTTCACTACAGGGCTGGGCTTAGTAACTGACCAACTTGGGGGGAGTGTTGAGGGGGTCTACAGAACATGGTCAAAAAATGTCTCCGCTCAGGGATTTATGGTGGATTATTGCAGACAGTGCTAAAAATATAGAGCACAAGTTTACTAAATTAAAATTTTATTTTTTGAGAAACTGTTGTTTGTATAAATTATCAAGATTTGTAGGCTTTCCTTTTGTAGAAATAATTGTTTTATGTGCCAGAGAATTTCGATTTTGTTTTCAACAATAAAGCATTGATAACAAATACGTTTATAAGCCTTTTTAAAATCGTCTACAGCAACAACACTTATACTGTCTTGGATTTTAACAGGCCAATGAGAAAGCTGGACATCTCCAGAAACTTTTCCCAAACACCATTTTAGATATTAACTTTGTAGATTCCTTTAGGTTTTTCTTAATGACCTCATCAAGTTGTCTCACATATTTGGAACTTTCTCATTTGATCCACGATTTACTGGCTAAACAGAAGCTCTTCACTCCACTCTTCGGAAGTAGACAATGAACTAACACAATAACATCAGAGAGCAGTTGTAAGAAGTTGGGGGAATGTTTTGGAAAACTTACGAGGAAAAACTTCACAGAAATTTCAAGTGAACGAGAAGCTTCAAATTCCAGCAGTACCCCAGGGGGCAAAATACATCTCAGATCTCTATGGAATAACAACATCAAGAGGTCAATATGTGGTGAAGTGGCAGAGGGAATGAAAGCCAATTCAAAGTCTTCTCTGATTGCATTCTGCAGGAAGACCACCCAAAATCACACTGGAAGAAGGTCAAAATCCTGGTACGCGCCTTTCTCTACTACAAAACTAAATATAACAGAGTTACCCTGGTTGCATTGCCATTTCAGCTTGTGGCAGTTCCAATGCTTAAGCCAAGTTTTTTAGCAATACCCCTTCATTAAACTGAGTTGAGTGTTAAATAGTAGGAAGCAAATTCTGTAGTATTGGAAATAATATTTAAATTAAGTGAAAAATCATATTCCAAAGGTACGTAGAGATGAATTGGAATGATTACAATTCTTAAATTATCCACAGAAACCCAGTTTTTCCCTGGTAAGAGAATAACCAAGGCTTAGATGCATTTCCTTTCTTTGTACTGTAAATGTATACTATGTGAAAACTGTCATCACTTTCATTTGTGAAAACATCAAATGAAGTCATTGGATCCCCAAATCTCAACTTTTTAGAAAGTGATTTTCAAAAATATCATGTTGATCATGAGCAAATAGTAGATGTAATTTTCATTTATGGTCTATTTTTTTTTTTCATTTATGGTCTATTTTATGTTCTTCTACTCAACAGAGTGCCAGGCTAGAAAAACAATGTGAGAAAAGAAAGACATGGCCCCTGCCTTCACTGGTTTCAGAGCGTAGTGCCTCAATCCAAGTTAAAACTCTACCCTGATTTTAGAATAGAATCAATTATGCAATATTTCGTGTACTAAGATGACTTAATATCTGACATTTCTGTAGCCTGTTGTATAACTGCCACTAAGTAGTTTTGGGAACTTGCTTAAATCACTTACCTTGGGGGCCTTATACTCCTCAGGTGGAAAGTAAATGGCTTTAGTTACATGTTCACGGAAGTCTTGTTTGGCTCTCACAGTCTAAATTGTTCAGATGTTTTTCATGCCTTACCTGTCTTAGTCTGTTTGTTTGGACAGCTATAACAAAACACCACAAGCTGGGTAGTTTATAAATAACAGAAATTTGTTTCTTACAGTTCTGAAGGCCGGAAGTCTAAGATTAGGGTGCCAGCAGAGTCGAGTGAGGGCCCCCTTCCGGGTAGCAGACTTCCTGTGCCCCCTCACGTGATGGAAGGGGTGAGAGTTCTCTGGAGCCTCTCTTATAAGGGCATTAGTTCCATTCATGAGGGCTCTGCCCTCATCACCTAATCACCTCCTAATACCATCACCTATGGGCGTTAGGTATTCAACATATGAGTTTTGGTGGAATGTAGATATCCGGACCATAGCAACCTTCTTTCATCTTCATGATCAATCTGTAGTAAGAGAGGTAGAGAAGGTGATTTGTGGGAGATGGAATAGCTAGAGAAATACCAAAGGGGGCGGAGAAACCACCTCCGGACTCAGGTTCACTGCCTGAGTGCTCTCATGACACAGGACATGTGAGCATAAGGCAGCATGGGGACAGTCTTGCTGCTTGCTAGCTTTGGGACATGGACAGGTTATTTCATACCTCTGAGCCCTGGTTTCCTTATCTGTGAAGCTGGAACATAACCTCACACATCCACAGGGTGTTTGGCATAAAATAAAATCCTTATATCTAAATTTTATCCTATAATCAAGGAATTAGGCAATATATAATTTTGTTATTATATAAAAATTTTAACAAGATAATCGAATTCTCTGTCAGTTTTTACCTTGTCTACCGTATTTTATGTTCTACTCAACAACAACTCAAGCTTTCCTTATAACTGACTCCTGAATGTGCTGTACCCATGTCTCTCAGCAGAATAGAGCTGTGCTTTCCTCCAGGATCAGAACTAGAGAATCGGGGTCTTCTAAATATGGCCATTTTTACCAGAACAGTGTTTGAAGTAGGGAATTTGGCCCTGCTTGGGATATTAACACTTTTCTATAGCTCACCAATAAAACAAAACTATGTCATCTTTTCTGTACACAGAAAATCTGATGATATCAGCAACCCTTATTATAACTACTACAAATTAATGATTATTATTGATTATACATTAGCCACAATGTGTCTCTTTTTGACTTTCAAGCTCTACATTTTTGAGAAAGCCAAGGTAGAGAGAGAAAGGATGGGCATTTGGGAAATGGACAGTTAATTGCCATTAGAAATAATTAAGTTTTTGTTGTAGAAGAGGAGAAGTTGATTGGAACAGTTCGAGACTGTGTCCTTTTTGGTTGCTTCATAACCTGCCAAGATTGAGCCACTGTATTATACGGGGGAAAACATTTAACAAAGAAGAGAATGGATAGAACAACCACAGGAGAGGTTGGAAAAATGTTCAACCAGTTTGAAGTTTAGACTAGAACTGTCCATCTATTCTGATTTGAAATATATTTAATTTCTCTCCTACCTCCTTTGGATTTGACAGGAATATCCCTCATTCAAGACAAAGCTACCAGCCATTCTCAAGTCAGATGGAGAGAATAGAGTTCTATATTTCAGTAATAGCTCAAGACTCCTAGAAGCACTTTTTCTAATAATTTTCTATCATGTATCTTTCTTTTCCATCCCAGAAGACTCAAAATAACTCCTCTGAGAACTTTCTCTTGGCAACATCATTGAGCAGCTAGAGACTATAATGAAAGTTTAAAAAACATATTGAGAGAGAAATCAAGCAAGTAATTTCTTTCCAAAAATACTAAAATGTCATAAAAGAATTAAAATGCCTTTTTTTTTCAGCTGGACACTCCTCTAGTATTGTGTAAAAGATCATTGTTACCAGAGAATCAGAATTGGTGAGGGAGGAGAGGGGTGAGTTTGTGTGTGAGGAATAGAAACAAGTGATTACCTTTGATTTTTTAAAATTAATTAATTTATTTATTTATTTTTGACTGCGTTGGGTCTTCGTTGCTGCGCACGGGCTTTCTCTAGTTGCAAAGAGCGGGGGCTGCTCTTTGTTGTGGTGCACGGGCTTCTCATTGCGGTGGCTTCTCTTGTTGCAGAGCACGGGCTCTAGGCACACAGGCTTCAGTAGTCGTGGCGCACAGCCTTCAGTAGTTGTGGCTCGCGGGCTCTAGAGCACAGGCTCAGTAATTGTGGCGCACGGGCTTAGTTGCTCCACGGCATGTGGGATCTTCCCAGACTAGGGATCGAACCCCTGTCCCCTGCATTGGCAGGTGGATTCTTAACCACTGTGCCACCAGGGAAGTCCCTACCTTTGATTTTAATGTAGGCCCTTTTCTAATCTCGTTTAGCAAGTAATGGCCATATTGACTCTGGCGATAATTAGCTTTTTAATTCTGCAGACATCAATTTATTAAATTACATAAAGCCAATTAATAATCTCAATATGTTTTCATTTTTAGTTCTTTTTGTGTTATTTTAAAAATGTTGTTATGCTTAATGTCTGGATATTTTATGTTTCCTTTGCAATAGACTATCACTCTGTAAATGTTCCTTTGCCTATACTTTGTGATGATGGCTATTTGGGAAATTTCACTGGAATTATGATATTTTAAAGTATCTTTTTAGAAATCTGTCCTATACCACCAAGTATTTAGCTGTTACTACGTAGTATTCTATTAAATTTCAATTGAATAATTTTGCATTAAATAATATAGAAGGGTACATCAATATTAGGTTTTATTATATCCCATTGGGTCCATTCTCCCAATTCCCTACTGATGATATTAATAAAATGTGATTATACTGGCAAAGCATATCTCTGTATATTGTGAGTCAAGGAACTTTATCAGTTAATTTTTTTTTAGCATTTATTTATTTATTTTCAGGAGTAGATAATTTTCATGTATAAGTTTAAAATATATATATTTGTTTTGTTTCTTAAATTCCACAGATGAGTGAGATCACATGGTATATGTCTTTCTCTGTCTGACTACTTTCACTTAACATAATACCCTCTACGTCCATCTATGTTGTCACAAATTTATTCTTTTCTATGGCTGAGTAATATTGCATTATTATATATATATATATATATATATATATACACACACACACACACACCAAATCTTTATTCATTCATCCATTGATGGACATTTAGGTTGCTTCCGTATATTGGCTATTGTAAATAATGCTGCCATAAACATAGAGGTGCAGATATCTTTTTTTTTTTATTTTTTATTTTTTAACATCTTTATTGAGGTATAATTGCTTTACAATGGTGTGTTAGTTTCTGCTTTATAACAAAGTGAATCAGTTATACATATACATATGTTCCCATATGTCTTCCCTCTTGCGTCTCCCTCCCTCCCACCCTCCCTATCCCACCCCTCCAGGCGGTCACAAAGCACCGAGCCAATATCCCTGTGCCATGCGGCTGCTTCCCACTAGCTATCTACCTTACTACGTTTGTTAGTGTGTATATGTCCATGCCTCTCTCTCGCCCTGTCACAGCTCACCCTTCCCCCTCCCCATAACCTCAAGTCTGTTCTCCAGTAGGTCTACGTCTTTATTCCTGTCTTACCCCTAGGTTCTTCATGACATTTTTTTTTCTTAAATTCCATATATATGTGTTAGCATACGGTATTTGTCTTTCTCTTTCTGACTTACTTCACTCTGTATGACAGACTCATTACAAATAGCTCAATTTCGTTTCTTTTTATGGCTGAGTAATATTCCATTGTATATATGTGCCACATCTTCTTTATCCATTCATCCGATGATGGGCACTTAGGTTGTTTCCATCTCCGGGCTATTGTAAATAGAGCTGCAATGAACATTTTGGTACATGACTCTTTTTGAATTTTGGTTTTCTCAGGGTATATGCCCAGTAGTGGGATTGCTGGGTCATATGGTAGTTCTATTTGTAGTTTTTTAAGGAACCTCCATACTGTTCTCCATAGTGGCTGGACCAATTCACATTCCCACCAGCAGTGCAAGAGTGTTCCCTTTTCTCCACACCCTCTCCAGCATTTATTGTTTCTAGATTTTTTGATGATGGCCATTCTGACTGGTGTGAGATGATATCTCATTGTAGTTTTGATTTGCATTTCTCTAATGATTAATGATGTTGAGCATTCTTTCATGTGTTTGTTGGCAGTCTGTATATCTTCTTTGGAGAAATGTCTATTTAGGTCTTCTGCCCATTTTTGGATTGGGTTGTTTGTTTTTTTGTTATTGAGCTGCATGAGCTGCTTGTAAATTTTGAAGATTAATCCTTTGTCGGTTGCTTCATTTGCAAATATTTTCTCCCATTCTGAGGGTTGTCTTTTGGTCTTGTTTATGGTTTCCTTTGCTGTGCAAAAGCTTTCAAGTTTCATTAGGTCCCATTTGTTTATTTTTGTTTTTATTTCCATTACTCTAGGAGGTGGGTCAATCAGTTAATTTTTTGTCACTTCTGTTTATAGAACTAATTTTTGCTTGGGCTTGTATTCATCCAAAATTTTGCTCTGTGAATGACACTAAAGATAAGTTAGTCTGCTACTATTTCTCAAGTGGCCACAAAGTGATATTCATGGAAATCATAACAGCAATATGAACCCACGTGCCACAGAGCAACTAAGCCCACGTGCCACAACTACTGAGCCTGTGCTCTAGAACTCGTGAGCCACAACTACTGAGCCCTCATGCCACAACTACTGAAGCCCGCACACCTAGAGCCCATGCTCCGCAACAAGAGAAGCCACCGTAATGAGAAGCCCACCCACTGCAATGAAGAGTAGCCCCCGCTCGCCGCAACTAGAGAAAGCCCTCACGCAGCAACAAAGACCCAATGCAGCCAAAAATAAATAAACAAATAAAACAAATTTTTTAAAAAATTCTAATATTCTCTCCTGCCCACTAGCAGGAGAGAATATTAGGTTTGACCTCTGCACTTTGAAATGAAGAAGCTGTAGTTTATAGCAGTCAAATGACATAGCTTAGCTTACACATTCACAGGGATCAAACGTAGCAGGTAAAGTGTCGAGTCCTAGCTACAGGTTACATCCTACATGGCTCAATGCCAACCATCTAGAGTTTGTGAAACATCTCTTCTTTGGAGGAGAGGGTAGACACAAAGCTCACCAGCAAAGGTTTGCTCATGGATTATTTATGGATTGCATACGTGGAAGATATTACTACCTGAAACTCCTAATCACTAAACTCAGTGTGGGTCCCTGATTTAAGAAATGAACTCTTCATTTTAGGATAAATTTATGAACCATGCCTAACAAAACACAGCTGGTCTAAGTAAAAGTGGTACAGAGAAGCATTAGGGTCAATTAAACCATTTCCAAAGATCCATTCCTGTCATCTGATGACACTGCTTGGTTATTTCTTCTGACCTGGCCATGATGGATCAGTGATCCAAAGTTCATTAGCGATTTCAACAGGCACAGTGTGCAAGATTTCAGTAGACATAACCAAATTGGATGTGATCCTTCATGATGAAATTGGCTAGCATTTTTTAAAAATTTATTTATTTTATTTATTTTTATTTTTGGCTGCATTGGGTCTTTCTTGCTGCATGCGGGCTTTTCTCTAGTTGTGGCAAGCGGGGGCTACTCTTCATTGCAGTGCGCGGGCTTCTCATTGTGTGGCTTGTTGCAGAGCACAGGCTCTAGGCGTGTGGGCTTCAGTAGTTGTGGCACTCGGGCTCCGTAGTTGTGGCTCGCAGGCTCAGTAGTTGTGGCGCACGGGCTTAGTTGCTCCGCGGCATGTGGGATCTTCCCAGACCAGGGCTCGAACCCGTGTCCCCTGCATTGGCAGGAGGATTCTTAACCACTGCACCACCAGGGAAGCCCCTGACTAGTGTTTTATCCTTTATTTTACTTGAGGCTCTTCTATTTGGAGTGCACTAGCTAGATGAAAGCTTTTTATAGGCCAGAGATAATTGTAGAATATGAATAATATGCCATTTCCCTGTTGCAGTATAGCAACAGTAAATACATTTGCTACAAGTCTTTATGATCATTGACTAATCTGTGTGATTCCCTTTCACCAACCTTGTCCACCTTCTCTCTGTTATACACACACACACACACACACATGCTTGCACACACGTCCATGTACACACACACACACACACACACACACACACACACACACAGTCTCACTCTAACTCACTCACTGTGTGGCTGGAAAGTCTACAACTAAACTTGAGTTCAAACATAAGTGTCTGTTCATTTGATCCTCCGGGAGAGGAAGTCATGAGGATTGAGACATACTTTGAAATGTTTTGATTAGCAGAGGAAATAAAGTGAGATCAAAGCTTTTGTCCTTCAGTGAGCAATTTAAATCCAGACAAGCAAGAGTCCAAAGGAGATGAGGGCAGGCACTTCTTAAGCTACTGTTGTAAACACCTTGGCGTATCTCTTCACACTCTCCTCTGTGCCTGTCAGCAACCAAGCTGAATCACTCCTCTATCTAGGGCACTTTCCTGTCCTCATTCTGGAAAAGAAATACCACTCAGATCATGAGAAGACATGGCAAATGTAGATTTGTTGCTCTCCATTTTCAGGATAAGAGAAATTGCCAAAATGACCTTTACATATCTTAGTTTTAAACGTATTTCATCTTGGAGACATTAACCAAATGATTCAGCAATATGAATTCTCTAATACAGGAAGCAACACACTCAGTAATTCTAAGCACTGCTGAAAATGAGCTGACCACTGGAGCACCCCAATTATATCACCTTTCTCCATTGGCTTTAGCTCCCCGGGTGATGTTATATGCCATACATGGCATTCAACTTGCTCCTTGGAATTGCAGGGCAGTGGGGTCCTTCCCATAGATATAAATCTGAATGAAGAGAGTTAATTATTTCATTTTTTCACTCTCAAGATTGTGTTCCTGTTGTAATTATCTTTTTTGCATGCAGAGCGTTTTGCAGTTTTCAAAAGGCTTCATATTATTTTTATACTTAGCTCTTGAAAACAATTTGACAAAGTAGACAAGAGAATCGTAATTACCCTCAAATCCAAACTCCAGATGAGGATTCAGAAGCTTAGAATGGCCATACGACTCATTCAAGATCACGTTCAGTACAAAAGGAGGTCTTTCTCCTAATTTTATGACTTTAGTCTAAATCCTGGGCAGGCATTGATGGGTATGGACACAATCAATACACCATTATTCCCTTAGTCTCTGAGGATCAGATGTGATTGAGGAGTGTTTCCATCTGAAAGACTTCCACTGAAAACTAGAGACCAATTCCACCTACATCCCTACATTGTGAGAGAGTAGAAAGAGGAGGAGAGGATCATTCAATTGTGCAACAAGAATACATGGGTCACAAAAATAATTTAGCTTTTTTCCAGTCACTTTGTTCTCTTTCTTTACTTGTCTGTAGTGAGGGGTTGGCATGAATTGCTTCTAATTAAAGTGTACCGGAACATATGTATATGTATAACTGATTCACTTTGTTATAAAGCAGAAACTAACACACCATTGTAAAGCAATTATACCCCAATAAAGATGTTAAAAAATAATAAATAAAGTGTACCAATTGCAGCTTTCTCCTGCAATTCAGGTGTCAGCTGAGCTCAGCTGATGTTTGGCCTCCCCATCTTCTATGGAATGTTTGGTGCAGTTCCCTAGTTCTTGTGAATACCTGCCTGTCACATCCTGAGACTCTGAGCCTGGGCTTCCACTCTTCTCTCTTGGTTTTTTCTTCTTACTGCTCTGCCGTTCAGAGCAGACTCTTTTCTGATTTCCCCTAAAACCATTTGCATTTGTGTATGTGGCCAGCTTTAAAGGTGTTGGTGGCACAGTGGTTTTAATCAAACAACTTAAAATTGAATATGAACATCCTTGTTTCTGTATTTCTCTAGCCTCTCCCGGCAAGTGGGATTTCTCACTGGTTACCTCTCTCCGTGGGTTTCAGTCCCCTCTCAGGGGGTCCTCTCTCCTGTGCTCATCCTAATCGCAAAACTCCCGTTACCTGCTTATGCAAAGGCCTCCAGACCTGTCCTCCTATAAGGAAAGCTGATTATCCAGG
Source organism: Pseudorca crassidens (assembly GCF_039906515.1). Lineage (NCBI taxonomy): Eukaryota > Metazoa > Chordata > Mammalia > Artiodactyla > Delphinidae > Pseudorca > Pseudorca crassidens. Next base: position 70,542,477 of record NC_090306.1, read on the forward strand.
TGTTTTTCGTAAAACAGAGTTTGAAAACTGGCAGCCTGTAGACTGAATTCAGCCTCCACACATGTTTGTTAAAGTGTGAACAAATATTTAGGAATCTAGAGTTTTAAAAAAAATAAAAACAAACTTGGGTTTCTGGTTTTCCTTGAAATACAAAATATCTGGCAACTGGGACCATATCTCTGTGGGCAGCTGCTGTTCCATTTGGATAGGACTTTACTCGCAGGTGTGTCACGGTCCCCACCCCCACCCCTGCACCCCGCTTCTGCTCAGTCTCTAGAGGCACTTGAGTTCAAAACTCCTGCTCTAATCAAAGTCAGTTCCTCCCTTACCAGGTGACTCTGACATCTGCTGTTAATATTTTTTTCTCCACTACATAATCTTATAAAAGTGTACTCGAAATGAGAGAAGGGGGTGGTGGTGGTGTAATGAATTGGGAGACTGGGATTGACATATATACACTAATATGTATAAAATAGATAACTAGGGCTTCCCTGGTGGCGCAGTGGTTGAGAGTCCGCCTGCCGATGCAGGGGACACGGGTTCGTGCCCCGGTCCGGGAAGATCCCACATGCCGCGGAGCGGCTGGGCCTGTGAGCCATGGCCGCTGAGCCTGCGCGTCCGGAGCCTGTGCTCCGCAACGGGAGAGGCCACAACGGTGAGAGGCCCGCGTACCACAAAAAAAAAAAAAAAAAAAAAAAAAAAAAAGTAGATAATAGGAACCTGCTGTGTAACAAATAAGTAAATAAATAAAATTTTTTAAAAAGTGTACTCGAAATGTTCAAAGATGATGATTTACCTAGAATTTTTTAAATATTTGAAAATTTCTTTAGGACTAGGTTCTATCACACCATTTTAAAAAACTGAGTTGTTTCCACATTTTGGATATTATGATTAGTGCTGCTACGAACGTCTATGTACAAGCTTTCATGTGAACACGTGTTTTCAGTTCTTTTGGATAGATACACAGGAGTAAAACTGTAGGGTCATAGGACCATTCTACATTTAGTTTTTTGAGCAACTGCCAAACTGTCTTCCACAGTGGCTGCCCCACTTTACATTCCCATCAGCAATGAATGAGAGTCTGCGTCTCCATGTCCTCATCGATGCTTGATATGTTCTTTTTTTTTCATTATAACAGTCCTACTGGGTGGGAAGTGGTATCTCATTGTGGTATTTATTTGCATTTCCCTGATGGCTAACATCATACCTTTTTTTTTTTTTTTTTTTTTTTTTTTTTTTGTGGTACGTGGGCCTCTCACTGTTGTGGCCTCTCCCGTTGTGGAGCACAGGCTCCGGACGCGCAGGCTCAGCGGCCATGGCTCACGGGCGCAGCCACTCCGTGGCATGTGGGATCTTCCCGGACCGGGGCACGAACCCGTGTCCCCTGCATCGGCAGGCAGACTCTCAACCACTGCACCAACAGGGAAGCCCCATCATACCATTTAAAAATTTTTTTAATTTTATTAACAATGAAGTTTGCAAACGAATTGAGGAAATAATTGACAATATTATGGAAACTTTTTCTCTCAGTTTGCTTTAATGTTATTAACTAATTCAAATAATGCCTGGCTTATAAAACTTAACTCTTTGTTGGTGTTTGACTAATGGACTGTTGCCATTCATCATGCCAGAAAAAGACCCCTCCTAATGTACCATATTGCCTCAGAACAGAGTTATTTTTCATATCCCTTATCTTGCAACCTTATCTATTCAGCTATAGTTATACAAATAGTTTTAAATGCCTTCTACTAACGAATTTAATTTTGATGGATGGAGACCCAGTCTCAAACCTACAAAGAGTGTGATGATGAGGGAACCAAAAAAATGAGACGGATGTTTAAGGACAGGCATATTCTGTTTCACCTTTTAACTTTAACTGGAGATAATAAATGAACACCAACAAAAAAGTCCATATGCAAGAATTTTGCTCATGAATTTGGCATATTCATTGGGGTTTTTTCGGTTAATAACAAGCGGTAACTTTTGAATTCATAAATACCTGATATCGAATTTGTAAGTTGATTAAAGTTAGTTTACTTCATCACTTTCTATGCAGAAGTCTATGCCAAACCCTATTAAAAGTTTCATCAGTTTAGGAATTTCTTATCTGAAGGGTCTGTTTGCCCTCTGTCTCTCCATAATTGTCTTCAATAGAGTGAACGTGATTAATGGGCTGTTTCATTTTTCAGGATAAAGCTTTTTCCTTTTCCCAGCAATGCTAGCAAATTACTTGATTAATATCAAAAAGCTCTCATTCACACATAACCTTTGAATAAACAAGTTGTGATACTTTTGGCAACATGTGAAGAGGTATTCCTGTAAGTAGGCTATAAAGGAAATTGCCTTTGTAATTAACTATATAAAGAGGGAGCCGATTTTTTGCTTGTTACACATCTTTTTTTTTTCTTCTCTCTTATAAGTGGAGAATGTATAATGAGACTGGGCAAAAGCAGAATGCAGGATCTCTTTCTCTATGCTAGGTTTCCATTTGTATTTCCCTCACCACTGGAAGCCAGGAAGAAAACTGTGAAACATTTATGAAACTTAAATAGGGTTTCTAGTTCATAAATTTTAGGGCTCTTTAGCATTCCGTTAAAGTGCAGCAACAGGAAGTAATCAATCCCTTGTTGACTGATAGATATCCCGCGCCCCCCAAAAAAATTCCTGATATTAATTCTTTAAAAATCAGAGTCTGGATAACAGCTGTTTTCATGGAGCAGAGAAAAGGCCTTTATGAATAAGAAAGAATTTTAAATGAAAATGGAGGAAAGTGAAAGGAACTAAAATATGTCCTCATCATACAGTAAATACTTTATATACATCCTATTTCATATAGAAAATTAAAGCTACCCTTTATTGCTGCATTGTTAGTTCCCTATCCAGTAGTCATTTCTCTAATAGTTCAACTATTAGAACACCAACTTTGTCATAGATTTTTGCCCAGATCCGGTTGATGGGTTATCATTGGTCCAAGCTAGAGGTCAGCAAACTATGGTCTCCTGGGCCAAATCAGTGCCACCATCTGTTTTTATACAGCCTGTGAGCTCAGATTGTTTTGTACATTTTTGAATGGTTGAAAAAAATCAAAAGAATAATATTTCATCATATGTGAGAGTTATGTCAAATTTCCGTGTCCATAAATAAAGTGCTACTGGAATACAGCACTCAGTCATTTATAGATTGTCTATGGTGGCTAGAATGGCAGGATTGAGTGATTACAGCAGAGACTGTATGGGCTACAAAGCCTAAAATATTTACTATCTGGCCTGTTACAGAAAAAGTTTACCAACCCCTCGTCTAAGCGAATTGTGATAGTACTGTCTCTGGCTTTTCCAGGCTCCAGTCCAGCTGGCAGTGCCCATGTGACAATGAAATGCAAGCAGAGGTCTGCTAGGTGGAATTCTGGAAAGGCTTTGCTTTCTTCAGAAAAGGCTGGCATATTAACTGCCCCTTCAGGTCTTGAATAGGAAAGTGAAATCTGAAGGTGAGAGCAGCCATCTTGCAACCATGGGGTGATGAATATAAAAGCCAAAGCCGGCACCTTAGAGCAAAGGAAAAGACCTGAGTTCCTGATAAAATTGTTAAGCAGCTGAATCAAGGCCAATACCTGCTTATTGCCAGACTTCCTGTTATGTGAGAAAAATCACCTCCGTCTCTAAGGCAGTCTTCACTGGGCATTTAGTCACTGGCAGGCAAATGCCTTTCTGACTGACGTGCCCTCTTTCTTTCCTTTAGGCCTAGAACCTATTTGGCCTCAGGTGTATAAGAAGAGTTGTGGGGGCCAGGAGACCCGTCCTGGCATCCGTTCAATAGGCAGGAAGTAGGTAGCCATCTAATCTTTCCACCGGTAAGGTTGCACCTGAATTTGCTCATCCTAACAAACCAGTGTCCTCAGCAGCATTATCTTGGTATTTGGGGAAATGGTTATGAGAACAGTCTATTTCCCTTAGTTACTACAAGTAGCTCACAGCAGAAGGTCGTTTACATTGCTGAGGGTGGTAGCCCCCCTCCCCCTCCCTCCCAGTTAGATAGATGTTCCACCCTCTGTCCTCCCATAAGGTTCAGGTTAGAATGTTATTCCACTCATGACACCATATTCTGAGTATTATGTCAGTTTATTTACTCGGCTCCAAGTGCCTCAAGGGCAGCATCATGTCTTATTCGCTCTGTCACCCTAACCTCTAGCACAGTGCCTCATACATTATAGGTGATGAAGGGGTGAATGGAAGGAAAGTGGGCAGTACTGTTGTCAGATAAAAGAATGCAATGAGGAATAAAACAAATATATTCTTTAATTTATCAGATATTTATTGAGTCTCTATTATATGCCTTTTTCTGGGCAATGGGAATGGATAAATTGATGAATAAAACCAGCATCATTAGAAAAGCTAACATTTACTGAGTGCTTACTAAACGCCAGATACTGTTCTAAGCACTTTATAAGTGTTGGCTTATTTAATTGTAACAAAAATCCTGGTGAAAAACCTGAGGCACAGAAAGGTTAAGTAACTTGCCTCCAATCACACAGTTAAAAGGGATTGAATTAGGACTGGGATTCATGTCCAGTAGGTCTAGTTCCAGGATACTACTTACTTACTTACTTACTACTATACTTTCAAGCTACTTTTCTGATGTATTAGGTGCAGAGAATATAGTGTGAAGGCTACTGCCCTCCATTATGGAATTCCAAAGCAAAATAATATAAGCTACAGTTTGCATGATGGAGATCTAGGTCCAGCCTGCTGGGTTTCAAGTCCTGGCTGCAGCATGAATTTGGCTGGCCAAAATGTTCGTTCACGTTTTTCTGTAAGATGTTGCAGAGAAACCCGAACGAACATTTTGGCCAACCCAATATTTGAGTATGTTAATTAACCTCTCTGTGCCTCAGTTTCCTTATTTGTAAATTCGAATCATAATGATATCTAACTCACAGGTTTGTTGTAGGGATTGCATGAATTAATACATATAAAGTACTAAAGACAGTGCCTGGCATTTTTTTAGGTGTAAAACAACGGTTGGATGTCATTACTGTTGCTGTAGTGGGTAGTTTGGTAATTACTACATTGTAATAATATTAACAATAGCTATTGCTATTGTAATACACTCAGGGGACATGTAGTCAGACCATAAATGATCTCACAAATAATTTATAAAGTGATAAGTAGTGATTAAGTGTTGAACAGGTATATTAGAGTTCTCCCAAGAAACACAACTAGAATGAATAGGATATATTGGCTTATGAGGAGAATTGGCTCACAAGATTGTGGAAGCTGAGAAGTCCCAAGATCTTCTGGAGACTTAGGGGAGCTGATAATACCATCAGCTGGAACAATACCGTTCCAGTCCAAGTCCAAGTTAAAGTCCAAGAACCAGGAGTGTGAAAGGTATAAGTTCCAGTCTGAGTCTGGGTCCAAAGGCAGCAGAATAGTTATGTCCCAGCTTGAAGACAGTCAGGCAGAGAAAGCAGATTCTCCCTTACTGAACCTTTTGTTCTGTTCAGACACTCATGAAGTTCACCCATGGGAGGGCACTGTGTTTTATTCAGTCTATAATTCAAATGTTAATCTCGTGCAGAAACACCCTCAGAGACACATCCAGGATAATGTTTGTCCAAATGTCTGAACACCCCATAGCCCAGTCAAGCTGACATGTAAAATTAGCCATCACAAGTTGTACACACACACTCACACAAATATCCATACCAAAATAAGGAGGAAATACTCATGACAGTACAGTCCATGTTTCTGTAACTGGTCACATGGTTGTAGCTGATATTTATGCCTATCTTCTTCTACCACCGATTCTGTATTTTCTTTGCCTTCAGCAAGTACCTCAGCTGGTCGTGATTCTTTACCTGGTGGAGTGACCCAAACCTTTATTCCTGAAGCTTCTGAGCCATTAGTAGTGCTGCCTGGATTAGGTTGTTGAAGTTTTACATTGATCTTAATCACAGAGCATGGTAATAGTAAGAGACGCCCTACAGGGTCTCCTGTATTCTAGACATGCTCTTCCTTACCTCCATTATAGAATAATAGTCCAATTTCCCTTGATAGTCAGGGTCAATCACCCCAGCCAACACCATAATTCCCTTCTTTACTTGTTGATTCAGAGGCATGAGGAGTATAAAGTGACCAGGTGGCAGTCTTAACTTCCAGTTCAATGGAATTATTGTGTCTCCTGGTAAAAACATTCTTCTCTCTGGATAAGACCTCTAGGCTGGTAGGGCGTAAGGTCAAGAGAGCAGGAACCAAAAACTTTGCCAGTGGGTCACTAGGAGTAATGATGTGTAGTGAATTTCCCATTTTTACCCTTTGATTCCTGGGCTCGTGAATCCTGGCTATTGGAGAGACAGCACCATATATTGGATGCTGATTCTGAGCATATACAGCCTTCTGGAGAGCCTAGCTGCAGTCCTGCAAGGTATTGCCATCTAGCTGTCACTGTAACTCAGTCTTCAAAAGGCCATTTCACCCGTTATCAAACCAGCTGATTCAGGATGACCAGTGAATTACATGAGCATGGGCCCATTGCCAATCTTCACTTGCTGTGAATTGAGTTCCTTGATAAGAAGCAATGTAAAACATGGCAGTAGATAAGGCATTCTATAAGTCCACGGGTGGTGGTTTTGCAGAAGCATTTCAGGGAAAGTAAATCCGTATCCAAAGTAAGTGTGTATTCCAATAAGAAAAAAATGCTGCCCTTATTATGATGCAAGCCATCCAATATGGTCAACCTGCTACAGGTAGCTGGCTGATCACCCTGAGGAATGGTACCATATGGGGGGCTCAGGGTTGGTCTTTTATGGCTGGCAGATTGGGCACTCAGCAAGGCCATAGCCAGATTGGCTTTGGTGAGTGGAAGTCCATGTTGCTTACACCATGCATGACTTTTATCCTGGCCACCATGGCCACTTTGTTCATGAGCCCATTAGGTGATGACAGGGGTGGCTGGGGAAAGAGGGTGATTCGTACCCACAGGATAGGTCATCTTTTCCCACTTAGTTATCAAAATGTTCCTTTGCTAAGTCACCTTTTGGTGAGCATTCACATGGGACACAAATATCTTCACATCTTTGCCCACTCAGAGAGGTCTATCCAAATATTTGTCATCAGTTGTCCCCAGATTTCCCTGTCATCAGTTTTCCAATCATATTCCTTCCTGACCATCCAGCCAAACCATTGGCCATAGTCCGTGAATTGGTATGTCTGCACGTCTGGCTAATTACCTTTCCAAGCCAAGTGAACATCCGGGTACACTGCCTGAAGCCCTGCCCTCAGCGAGGATTTCCCTTCACCAGTGTCCTTCAGGGATGTCCCAGCGAGGAACTGTGATCCTGCAGCGTCCACTTCTAGGAGGTCCCTGCATATTGTGCAGAACCATCTGTAAATCAGGATTCTCTTCCTCTGTCAACTGAATATAGGGAACTCCCCGTGAGGCCATAGATACAGGCTGAGAGAGAAAAGGTGGTGTAGCAGGAGTGGGCACCATGAGAATTTGGGAGGCAAGATAGGTAACACAATACACTTCTACTTCTTTTCCCCTTGAATTGATGATCCCTGGTGCTGTGTGATCAAGTGGTTAGCTATGTCTATTACACCCACATCAAAGTTATTGCTCATATAAAGACTTTCATTTTACTTTATGGCCACATTCTTTACCAACCTCCTGGATTTTTAAAAATTGTGCTTTGCATTGTGTTAATGTTTACTATGCTGAGGAGACCATATAATGTTGGAAAGACATGGATACATTCATCACTGCCTTGGGGAAATATGTCTGATGAACAGGGACGAACAGTCTTGGCTTGAACACATTTCCATTGAGCAGAGAGCAGGATTTTGAGACCTGGGGGCTAGGCCAGGAGAGGAATGGATCCTGAAGGAGAAAGGAGAAGAAGGCTCTATATGCTTCAGCGAAGGCCTGGGAAAGCTGGGAAGACCCAAGCCCGGAGAGTCAGGCTTACTCAGCCATCAAGTCCAAGCACTGGAGGTAGAATCAAAAGCCAGCATAAAGAGCCCTAAATTAGAAACTGGATCCAGCCAAGCGGTGGGTGAAAAGGCCTGAGCAAATCAAGGTGGTTCACGCCATTGCTGTAAAAATTCCCGAAGTGTTTCTGGTTACTTCTTGTGGACCTCAGCCTGGCTGTACTTCTCCAGGACATGCAGTGTATGATGTCCATGCAGCACATGATGCTTTAACATATAGAGGAGAGTGAAGTATAGGGCAGAGAGGAGAAGAAGCATGATTTATATTCAAAACATCACATTTTTTAGAGCCCTAAACTATTTCATTTGCTCATGCATTTTTCACTTCTCTATAGGGCTATTTATACTTCATTCATTCATTCCTTACTTATCCCTTAAGTTATGGAGAAGATTTAAAAGGCCCTATGTAACGAAAAGAAATAATTCAATGGAATTAGAAGTGGAGAATTATGAAAAAGAAAACATGAACACAAATGGAAAACTGAAACCAAGTAGCAAGTCAGGGAACCATGTTTGTGTTTAATTCCTCAATATAAATGAAAACCCTCAAGAAAAATATGATGGAAGCCCATCTCATAATATCTTAATGGGTGATACGGTCAAAATGCAGACTAAATTGGGTATTCAAGAGCCGAGATGTCTCATCCCAGCTCCGTCACCCCCTTCCAATCAACGACGAGCCCTCTGTTTCAATTACCTCTCACATAAAACAATAATCATTGCTTAGTGAAAAGAGCCAAGGTTAAGAATCAGCAGTGTCTAGATCTTTCTCTGCCACCTGACCTTGGAAAATTTATTAAATCTTTCAGATCCTCAACTTTTTCATCTGTTCAATGGAAATCATATGGAATTTAGACAATATGTGATGCGTGTAGTAGAACACACCATGACATTTGCAAATGTTCTATCACGGTAGCTGTTTAAAAATAAGGTATCGAAGCAAGTGATCTTGAAGGTCTCATATAGTTTCAAATTCAGATTCTTTGAATTAACTCTTTATCATATGAAATTTTAATAACCATTACTCTTTTATCAGTGTTTGCTAGAAAAATTTATCTGTGAATCACACAACCGATTATATTCTTGGCATAACCACTAGGGAACTCAAGAAAAATAAATGCAAACTGACAGCAAAACTGACTATAAACGTTTGTAAATCCTCATAAAAGAACAGGCTGCAGATGCAAAGCTTTCCTTGGTTTCAAATGAAACTAAGTTTGAGACAAAAATTTATAAACCAAAATGCTGCGGTGTAAAGGAAAAGCACATAAGAGCTCTTTAGCTCTTATGGGAGATGCTTTCTCCCATCGTCTGTTTTGCAAAATACAATAATAATCCTAATAAAGAATTAATTGGAAAGCTACTTTGGATCACAAGGAATTATGACAAAAGGATAACTTTTCCAATGAATGTCATTGAAGTTTATAGGAAGAAAAACCACTTTTTCTAGGGGAGATGCTGGTTTGTGGGGTGATGGGCTGAGGAATACTGGTTCAGAGAGAAGGAGTCTGCAATGAATGGTCCTGATAGCTTCTTGGATGCTGCCAGAAGAATAGAAAAAGAATTGAAGATGGAATAAAGACAGGATATACCACGTATTAAAGACCTATTTAGTGATCAAAACTGCATCAGAAGCTTCACTTTGATTTCTTACTTAAGCCTTACAATATCCTAAAAGGGTAGTTCAGTTCTTTTTAATCTAGTAGGAGGGAATCAAGATTACAAGAATTACAAGGATTGAGTAACTGCCCAGGATTCAACTGGTGGTAGATAAGTGATAAACCATGATTAGAAAATGAGCTTGTCTGACTATAAAACTTATGCCGTTTCCCCTCTGCCAGGCCGAGAGAAGGTTTCTCTTGGGAAGCCAGCTGCAAACCTATTTCAGCCGGGCTGGACTACTATTTATCACCACCACAGTAGCTGCCATCCTCATGATTGGGATACAAAGCATGTAGCTGACCAAGCGCAGGGAAGAGTGTACATCTGTTCCTTTATCTCCTTGGGGGGTGCCGAGGAGCGAAGCAGCAGTGGTGAAAACCATCTGAGGCAGGGCACAAGGGTGCCTGTGGATGGCATCTTACCATTCCTTTCTCTCAACTTCTCTGAAGAGAGGGGAGAGGTTACTGATAACAATAATGTTAAAAATATCTTTACACAAACAGTATTTTTATTATTCATAGAGAACGTCTGAATACATATGGAATGTATCCACATTATTATATATATATTTCTATATATTATTTATGTACACATTATTTTATTTATATGAAATACCTTATTTTATATATGAATATATATAATATATATAAATATTCATATATAAAATAATGTGTATATATTATTCATATACGTTATTATATACATACGCTATTCTATTCCTCTTCATGGCCATAATTTGTAGTTATGAAGAGGATATGAAAACAGAGAAATCTGAAGTCTAAAGTGCTAGCAAGTGACAGACACAAACACAAACCCAGGTCACCTAACTACCTTCTGTCACAATCCCAGCACTCACTAGAAGATGTCTGCCTGTTTTAATATAATTTGCCAGTTTCACGGGGCAATTGCAAAGCTGACTTCCTATTTGAAATTAAGATTCTTTACTTCCTCAGAAGAAAGCTTCTATATACAAAATATAATGGCATAGTAATGAGCTCCCCTGAGTGTATCAACCCTCTATGCCCACCCTCAAATATTACCCCTCTTTTGCTTCCTGTAGTGTCCAAAGTAAAAATCAACAGGAATAGTTGGTGGCTGGGAGAGCATAGAAATTGGAAGTTCAAAACAGTTGAATAACGTATAGGAATAAGTCCTTTTGAATGGTGAAATCTTGGTTTAGAAATACTTCCTTTTTGGAAGAGATGCTAGGGTGAGGAGAAGGACCCTGTTATTTAGAGACAGACTGGGGACTATGAACAATCTCTCCTTTTCAGTTTCTTGTCTTTGAAAATGTGTGATGCTGCTAAAATAATTCTCAGCCAATTGAATATCCATTGAACAAAAAACATAGATGACATTTTTTTAGATGAAGCCTCTCTGTTTCGTGCTAATTATATCTGGCCACCGATATCTTGAGAGCAGTGCAAGGTATTCATGGGTGGTGTATCAGAAGTTTGGTGTAAGAAATAATTTCTATCCACCTTGTATTTGCTGACAACAGATGAGAACACAAACACAATAGGAAAATTCCTTTGGGGACTCCTGATCAATCATGTAGTAAAATGTGGGATTTGTGTACAATAATTTATTCATGTTTATTTCTTTGTTGAAGAATATTAAACGTAAAAAATTGGAACATCAACGCAGTTCATCCTAGATGTTCAAAATTATAGAAGTGGAGAAAAGAAAACATCTATGGCAATGATTCTGAACTAGTACTGAATCTGAAACATTGCTTGATCTCAAATTACATCTTTTAAATCAACTTGGGAAATGACATAGCCATATTTAATTCCCCCGAGAAGCATAGTTCAGTTCCAACCATCTGCTAAATTAAGCAGCAGTGATTATAATGAACATTTACAACAGGCCTGATACAAAAGGGGATAATAACTTTATGCATAAGACAAAGTCCTGGGAGGCTACTGCAATCTCAAAGATGAAGATGGAAATTAGGAGAACAGATTTTACAGTGTACTGGAACTCTAGGGGTGGTGAAGGTCAAAGTGCAACATCACATTTCCTTAAATTTTTATTTCATTTTAGGAAAAATGGTCACCAAATTCTATCAAACTACCAGTTTTCCAGATTTTTCTTTTACCATGTCTCATCAGATCACTAGTTTTTCTTTTTCCTGGTGGTAACGGAGATTTTGTTTTCTTGTTTATTGTCCCTTCCTCTGTGCAGGTACAAAAGTTTTCAGCATAACTTCTAACAAATGTAAGAAGACCAAAAAATTAAAATAGCTGGTCTCCTAAGGACCAATAACCCTGGAAGATGTGTCATTAATGAGTCTAGCCGTTTTCTTCTTTGGTCCTTGAATGGATGTTCAATGTTTCTGCAATTTTCTGGCAGTGTTTATTTACGCATGCAGGTCCACACACATTTTCCATGAAACTAGTTGCCTCAGACTAGTATTATTGAGGTGAAATAGTAATAATAATAATAAGTTTTTCAGCCTTGCCTGCCCTGGAATGTTGCCTATGTTTATTCTTCAACCGGAGAAACTGTTTTCATAGCACAGGATCACATTATTAAATATTAGCAGGGACTCCTCATCAAAAAAGAAAAAAAAAATTGTATTTGCACGTGGCTCCAAGTTCACAGAAAATAAAATGCCTTAGAAGTTCTTTTTCCTCCAAATGCCAACAGAGGTAATATGATAGGGGCACTAAGGCATCTGGGAGAGAGCTAAGTGATGTTTTAGATTTTCAAAGACATAGTTCTGATTGTGTTGCTGCCTCCACCACCGACAGGATTTGAAAGCTTGAGAACAGGGGAACCTCCCTCTCCTTCCTCACGCACACGCCCACTGCCGTGGAAGATATGAGTCTTCACAACAGTCTCACTCATGAAATGCCTTCCCTGAACTTTACAGTCTATGGAACAAAGAGGTATGGAAATTGATTAAAGGCACTAATTATTGTAGTTGCATTTAGAGGTGCGATTGACAGGGCAGATCCCAGGGAAAACACAAATAGTCTCTCCTACTCTAGCAACTGCTCATATGTTCATTTACTAGAATTAAGCATGTTCAGATTACATAATGCAAATGATATTCAGTTTAGGAATACTAGTGAGGTTAATATACACAGAGGTCTTAAAGGGCCTTTCTTTTTTTTATATCACTAATTTTACCTAGCAGAGTCTTTAACAAGGCTTTCTTCCTTCTTAATGCCATTTTGTAGGGATATTGGGATGATTCATTTCAAATAATATTGAACTCTGTGAAACCCAAAGACCCATGAGAAGATGTTTGCCCATCACCCATTCATTTATCCATCCATCCATCCATCCATCCATCCATCCATTTATCCATCCTTCTATACATACATACATCCATCCCCTAAACATTTATTCACTCACCATATATTTCTTGAATCACTACCATGTTTCAGGCACATAGTGAGCAAGAAAGATGTAGTTTCTGCCCTCATGTGGCTTATATTCAAAATAGAAAAGACAGCATATTGAAAAGAATGATTGATCGGGTATTTTTGACAGACACTGTGTTAGGTTCGGCAAAGAGGCAAAGATTTCCCTCGGATGTCACTCCCAAGGACTTAATATCCTAGGCACATGGCCTCCTAGCCTTTCTAAAGTTTCCCACATTCCAGTAGTGACTCTGAGGCAGAAGTCTCCAGACCCGAGAGACCACATGGGCTAGTCCAGCTGATGTCTCTGTGGTAACCAGGGAGGACAGATGCCAGACTTAATGATAAGCAGGAGTGGCGAGAAGAGGGAAGTGCCCAGTGAAAATGCCGGCAGTGTGCCCAAGCCACACAGATGATCGTTATCTTTGCAGAAAGGTACAGTATGCCTCACGTGAGAAATGTTAAACTGAATACAATTCCGCTTGCTTAAATGGCAGGGGACAAGGATTTTTACCTGCTGTTTCAGTGAGGCTAACTAGAGAAGCAGTGAATGCACGTCAGCTGGAGAGGAGGAAATAGGTGACACACTGATTCTGGATCACCCTCACCTCTAGAGGCCACAGCCCTCTGGGGGTTTGGCTTCCTCCCTGGGCCATCACAAGGAAGTGCTTGTAGGATCCACAAACTTCTCTTCACTCCCCAGTCTGTGGGTTCTCTCCCTGCCTCTCCCACCCTGTGGTTGCAAATGCTGCTCTGGAAGACAGCAATACAATCGCAAGTTAACAAGCATGTACAATCTGCTTTAATGCTTGTAGACTAAAATTTGTCTTTCTACCTCAGCCTTCCCAACAGGTGCTCCATGTTGAACTAGCTCTTCAATTTTGAGGCAATATTTGCACTGTCTTGAAGAAGAACCAGGTTCATAGCCGAGTGCATCTTCTGGAAATGAATGCATTCAGTGAATTATTTATCGAGACTCTTGGGTATATTACTGCTGCCTTGACAATAGCTTTGGCTTTTGAGTGAATTATGGGATCTAGGGTACTGGCCCCAGAGAATGTCTTAGGAGGTCAGGAAAGTAATATGTTTTATAACATCACTAGGGTAACTGCAAGAGGTGTGAGAGAACTGGTGGATGTAAAGAGTTGCTTCTTCAGACAGCTTACATTTTCACTTTCTATGCCAGGTTTATGTCAAAAATGATATTTTGTCAGTGAAATAACAATAACTAAAGCAACTAGGCAAAATGTGGGAATTCCGTCAATTCAGTGATTTAGGATCAAGTAGACAAAATAACTCATTTTTAAAAAATAATTTTTGAAGGGAAAGATATTTCTGGATGTTTTATTCAACTCTGCACGTATACATAGCATAAATAAGGATTTTCTTAGGAAGTAGATGACTTGCAGCAACTGATCAGGTACAAAGTTAAAAACAGATGTTTTATTGAAAGCCATAGATTGTTTGCAAACTTGAACTCTCTTTGCCTTAGATCTGCCCTTACTTAAAGATCTAACACACTTTATATTTCTGTATTTTAGATAAAACTAATAGCGTAGACCTACGATTTCCAGCTCTGCCACGTCACATAGAATTATGAAAATATTTCACTTATCTAGTCTTCATTTTGTGATCCAGTGACAAAATAATCAAGTGTTTGTGTGATAGAGCAGCAATAATAGTAAGAGTTCTTTGTTTCTATGATTCTGCCCCTACTCACTCTGTGATAAATTGATACCTTCTCGCAAGGGCTTGTAACTGTAGAGCTCCTGACTAAGACACGACATTCTGCCATTCTGGTCACTTCTCTGATCATCCCAATGATGTCTCCTGTCCCTCAAAAGGCTAGTGTTTGGCTCCACATCTGGTTGGTCTTGCTTGTGGCTCAGACCATTGTGTGTCCCATTCTTTTTTTTTTTTTTTTATGCGGTACACAGGCTTCTCACTGTTGTGGCCTCTTCCGTTGCGGAGCACAGGCTCCAGATGCGCAGGCTCAGCGGCCGTGGCTCACGGGCCTAGCCGCTCCGCGGCATGTGGGATCTTCCCAGACCGGGGCACGAACCCGTATCCCCTGCATTGGCAGGCGGACTCTCAACCACTACACCACCAGGGAAGCCCGTGTGTCCCATTCTTGTTGCATCCTGCACCAACTATCACACCAGATATGGAAAGTTGACTTAACATCAACCTGAACCACATGTATTCATATGGGCCCCAAGGTCTTGCTGCTTTATGCCCTCAGTATCTCACAGGTCTGTGGCAAAGTGATTCTCATTTTATTATTATTTGCCTAACACTGGTTCTCTGACACTTTCATTCTCCAGTGACTATTGATTCAACGTGTATGTGTTTAGCATTGTGCTGGGTGCTGGAAATAGAGTTTTGAGCAAGACAGACACAGTTTCTGTCCTAAGGGGGCTTAGAGTCTAATGGGGGTGATAGGTGCAAACGAGTAAATCAATCAATAAATTATTGTTTAAAGATAGATATTGAAGAAATAATTACAAATGTAAGGGATGTTGCAAAATGGGAAGTAAAGAGTGGTATGAAAGGGTATATTGAGGGGAAATTAAACAGCCTCAGAGGGTCAGGAAAGGGTTCCTGAGGAAGTAACATTTAAGCTGAGATCTGAGAGCTGAGAAGGAATTAAATAAGTAAGTGACCGTGGGAAAAATTGGAGGAAAAGCAATGGTGCCTCAAGCCATGTTCAAAAATGATATTCTGGCAGTGAAATAATTAACAGAATAACTAAAACAACTAGCTAAAATGTGGGAATTCAGTATATTCAGTGATTTAGGATCAGGAAAATGTGTGAAGACCCTGCATTCCCAGAGATCCAACCCCATTTGAAGAGGTCAAATGAGAGCACTGTGTTTTCTTTAATGAGGCTGGAAATACCAATGAAAACCAGATCAAGGGGGGCCTTGTAAGTCACAGTAAAAGGCTTAACTTTTATTCTAAGATAATGAGAAACACTGAAAGCTTGATTTAAAATATTTTAAATTATTAAATATTGTAAAAGGACAAAATAATGTAAAAAAATAATACATTAAATACCTCTGTAGTCATCATCGAGCCTAGTAGTTTGCATTTGCCTCACAGGGTTTGAAGAAATAAAATATTTCACTTCAGCTAAAATCCCAGACTCATGTCCCTTCTTCCTCCCTGTCTTTCCAGATAGCCACTATCCTGAAGTTGGAGTATATCAGTCCTATGTAATGATGTAGTATCTAGTGAAGCTCAAAAAGTACAATCCCCATGACCTTGCATTTGTCTTTTAGGTATCTATTTTAGAGACCTCACATATATGCACAAGAGACATTTTCAAGAAACTTAATCACAGCATTTTTTATTACAGTGAAAAAGTGGGACTAACATAATAGTCCTCAGTAGAGGGGTAAATAAAGAAACCCTGGTTTAGTCATACAGTGGAACCCTGTTCATGAGTTGAAAAAAAGTGCCTTGGAGCTTATGAATTGTTGAGGATAACATTTAAAAAATAAGATGTTTAGTTAAAAAGGCAAGTTCCAAAGGAATATCTAGGATGTAGTTCATGTATACAAAATTTAAATACATAAATAAAATGGTATCTATTATATATGGAAGCAAATATATATAGTGAAAATGTAAAAAACATTCAAGCTTCTAAGCAGGGAGATATACAGTAGAAATTGCATTTTATAAGCTCAGTCTGGCTTCAGTTTTAAGAATGCAATCACAAGGGTGTACCAGTAGAGTACATTACAATATATTACTCTATTATATATATTATAGAGTATATTACAATATATTACTCTATTATATATATTATAGAGTATATTACAATATATTACTCTATTATATATATTATAGAGTATATTACAATATATTACTCTATTGTAGTCGAGAAGTTGAACAATAACTGGAACTTTGATTAGGGAGCAATGTAGACAGATTCTAGAGCTATTAGAAGGTAGAATTTTTAGGATACATGTTTGGCTATGAAGGTGTGAAGGGTGGAAAGGAGGCAAGTGACTTTCGAGTTTCTGGCTTGAATAACTTGGTCACTTGTGCTTCTATTTACTGATGCAGGGAACAAGGATTGCATTGACAGCTCTGGGAATGAGTGGAGGTAATAAACGCAGTGTTTGAAAAGTGAATTTGGGTTGCTTTCTTCAACTAGAGAAGTCAGGGATAGATGGGAAATGGACCTGATGGTCAGTAGAGAATTCTGAAATGGAGATAAAGTTTGAGGAGGTCATTCAATTTGTAAGAGTAGGTAGAATTGATTAGACACACAGGATGAGAAGAAAATATGGCCTAGGACTGAGTCCTGAGAGACATTAAAATGTACTGCTATCAATGGAGGCGGAGAGGGAGAGGCCATAGAAATACGGGGGGAAAAGAGATGGGAGAGGATATGGAATCAGAGAAGCCAAGGAAGCAAATTATTTCCAGAAAAAGGGAGCAGCTAACAATTTTGAATGCTGATGATACTTCAAGCAAGAGAAGGGGTGAAAAGTTGGATTTTGGGATTTGCTGTCTTGAATTTTGCTCTATAGAAGTCATTAGTGATATAAAAGTGAGCATATTCAGAAGAATGGTTGG
Source organism: Pseudorca crassidens (assembly GCF_039906515.1). Taxonomy (NCBI): domain Eukaryota; kingdom Metazoa; phylum Chordata; class Mammalia; order Artiodactyla; family Delphinidae; genus Pseudorca; species Pseudorca crassidens. Next base: position 70,560,085 of record NC_090306.1, read on the forward strand.
GCTGAAAGCCATTTGGGGTGGGTTGAGAAGTAAATGGAGGAGTAGAAGTGGAGATAAGCAAGAGGAAGCGATATCTTATATGAGTAGTTTGGGAAGGAAAGGACAACCGTGGGTAAGAACTGGGGGATTAGGAAGCTAGGGTGAAGGGAATAACTGTTTTGTTTTTGTACATTTGTTTCTTTAAGATGAGGCAAATTTGAACGTGTTTAAATGCTGCTGGGAAGGATTCAGTAGGGAGGAAGAGACTGAAGATATAGAAAAAAGAGAAGATAACCAATGGGTGAGTTTCCCCAAAGAAGGTGAAATTCAAAGCATTCTACAATGATTTATTGTTGAATTAATTGATGCATGAATAGGAAGAAGGATGTCATTTCTCCAGAAACAGCAGTAAAGCATAAAAAAATGGCGTGGTCATCAATAGGTTTACTGATTTGGGTAGCAGTGAACCGAGGGTTTTGATACCTGATCGCTTTTGTTCTCTCTCTGAGGTGGGAAGTGAAACCACCTGCCAAGAGAAAGGAGAGGGGTAGGACATGGAGGTTTTAGGAGAGCAGAGTTTGCAATAGTTGTGGAGTGTTGGAATGAATTCTGGATCAGGAAACAACGTAGGATTTCTGTCACTTTTTAGTTCCAAGTTGAGGTTGGAAATTGTGAATTCATGGTGGTGCAAATGTCCTTGGACCACACTTGTGTATCTACACTCTATTCCCTTTGGATTAATTCTTTCACAAGAGTCTCCTCATTTCTTCCTACAGACAGACTCCTATTCCAGGTGTGCCACACATGTCTGAATTTGCAGTCAATGTAAGGCATAGGTCAGTTTCAAGGAGCCAATGCTGTTTTCTTAAACTATGTCCAGCATATTTGAAAGAACCTTATACAATGGCAACATTCTAAGGCTTAGCTATCTATAACTGTGTCAGAAGCATTCATGGACTCCCAAATTTGTTGGGTTTTTAAGCCCTGAAGGAAGAATTGGGTATTTAACATTTTAGCTCTCTATAAATGACAATGTGAGAACAAAGAGTTCCATTTTTCACGGACAATTTATATAGTCTGTGACACAGGTTTCATCAACCCTGGACTGGAAATACAGAACCTGTGGTGTGCCTTCTTAAGTATGGCAGTGTTTATGTTATGCAAATTTTTATTGTTGTTGTCATTTGGTCATAGTCTTAGTATGGGAAAATGTCGTAAGTATTCAGAAGTCTGGGAACACTACAGAATATTCTCGTATGGTTACTGTGGTCTGATTGAGTCAGCAGCATATTGACACACATTCGCTTTTCCATAGATTCAAAAGAACCAATGTTTTCTTTTCAAAAGTGACCTCATCTTCCATCGTAAACGTCTCTACTCTAAGGCCTGGTGAGAGAATTCCTTGGAAACCAAAGAACATTCAGTCATTTAATGTGTTTGTGGGTGTTTTTCTCTTTAATTTATGAAGTCCTTTGAGCGAGTAAGTTAAAAAGTGGTGTGTTGGTATTCACAGTTTGTCATTTTTGAGGCGAGTTTATTTCATTAGCAAGTCTATAATTTAAACAGTGTTCGTGATCGTCTATGAAACTTTTAGTTATATCTATGCCATGCAAACTGGTTGAACCGTTTTCACATGATTTTGATCAGAAGGGTATAGAGCAGTAGAATGATCACCAGTTGTGGAATAAGAACTCTTGGGTTCCACTTCTAACTCTGCTCCTAACAAATATAATCTGGAGTAACTCTTTATCTGAGCTCCAGTTTCCTGACCTGTGAAAAGAGGAGTTTTATTAGGTGATTTTTGCAATATTTTCTAGATCTTAATCTCAGTTTTAGAAGTTGACACAGCTGTTTGGCAGCATGAAAAAAAAAAGGCTAAACATTATTAATTCTTATATGGTACAATCAAAAATGTGCATGTTCAAGCCTGGGGTTTAAGTTCATAGGATTTATTCATTCATGCATATGTGTTTTTTTTAACATCTTTATTGGAGTATAATTGCTTCACAAGGGTGTATTAGTTTGTGTTTTATAACAAAGTGAATCAGCTATACATATACATATATCCCCCTCTTGTGTTTCCCTCCCTCCCACCCTCCCTATCCCACCCCTCTAGGTGGTCACAAAGCACCGAGCTGATCTCCCTGTGTTATGTGGCTGCTTCCCACTGTTATGCGGCTGCTTCCCACTAGCTGTCTATTTTACATTTGGTAGTGTATATATGTCCATGCCACTCTCTCACTTTGTCCCAGCTTACCCTTCCCCCTCCCTGTGTCCTCAAATCCATTCTCTACATCTGCATCTTTATTCCTGTCTTGTCCCTAGGTTCTTCATAAAGTTTTTTTTTTAGACTCCATATATATGTGTTAACATACAGTATTCATTTTTCTCTTTCTGACTTACTTCACTCTGTATGACAGACTCTAGGTCCATCCACCTCACTACAAATAACTCAATTTCGTTTCTTTTTACAGCTGAGTAATATTCCATTGTATATATGTGCCACATCTTCTTTATCCATTCATCTCTTGATGGACATTTAGGTTGCTTCCATGTCCTGGCTATTGTAAGTAGAGCTGCAATGAACATTTTGTACATGATTCTTTTTGAATTATGGTTTTCTCAGGGTATATGCCCAGTAGTGGGATTGCTGGGTCACATGGTAGTTCTATTTGTAGCTTTTTAAGGAACCTCCATACTGTTCTCCATAGTGGCTCTATCAATTTACATTCCCACCAGCAGTGCAAGAGTGTTCCCTTTTCTCCACCCCCTGTCCAGCATTTATTGTTTGTAGATTTTTTGATGATGGCCATTCTGACAGTGTGAGGTGATACCTCATTGTAGTTTTGATTTGCATTTCTCTGATGATTAGTGATGTTGAGCATCCTTTCATTCATGAGTATTTTTATTCAACAATGAGCATCAGAAATGTGGTGGACAATGACGAATAAGAAACGTGCCGGTCCTCAGGGGGTTCACATTGATGCCTGGTACAGATATGCCAGCAGGTTATCGGAACAAATATGATAAGTGATCCTGCTGTAATGTCTACATAATGTTCAGAACTTTCAATCCCCATGGATACCACTCTGGTCCAAGCTACCATTATGTCAATACCTCCTCTAGACTGTTGTAAGAACCTCCTTATTGCTCTCCTTACTTCCATTCCTGTCCCACTCCAACTTATTCTCAAAAGGCAGCAAAAATCAACATATTAAAAATATAAATTTAGTCATGGCACTTCCATTCTTGGACCCTCCACTGACTTCCCATTGTATCTCAAATGAAATCCAAGAATTGGCACGATCTGCCCCTCCCTACATCTCCAACCTCATCATGGTGCTTTACCTCTTGGTCCTAACAGTCAGCCATGCTGGGTCAAGTTCTCATACTTCAGGTTTCAACTCGGAGATCTTCATCTCAGAATGACTTCTGTTACCATCTAAATAGATTGTACATCCTCATTTCTTTTTCTGTTTCACTACCACTTGCTCTTATTTTTCACAGCACTTACAGCAACATTTAATTTGATTATATTTTATTCCCTTATTTATTGTTTAACTTGCCCGCTAGAATGACATCTCCATACGGGACAGGAATTTGTCAGTTTTACTCACTTAGCATCTAGCATAGTCCTTATTATCTAGCAGAGAGTGACCCTGTGATTCAAGCAAATCCATTGGTATAAGAATTTCAGTGGGTCTGCATGTAATAACTGCTCAGTTTAGCTCTTAGCTCTACCTATGTCTTCAATAGGAATCAGATAGTATTTTTCAGTTACTTTCTGACAATGAAATCTGGGAGGATTTCCATCTCCCAAGAGTTCAGCAAAATTGGGTTACTTCTTAAACTTTTCCCATTAGCCTTGTGGTCTAGTTCTAAGCGAACAGTGCTTGAGTGATCATGATGATCTTGCTTTCATCATACTTCACCACATTGAATGCAGATTCCAGGGCCCAGCCTGGCTCTGAGGAGCCTTTGGAATCGGGTTGGAAATTGACCCTCCTGCCTGGGGGCCTCGGTGGTCAGGAAGCCCACCTCAGGTCTCCAAGGCAGGCCTACAACAGCTTACTGCACTGGTGCTTCACATGATTTTCTTATTCTTTCAGAGTAAACACCTTCTGTTCCTTTCCCTCTTCTTTCTGATTTGGTTTCACTCATCTGTAAGAGCTGTACAGGCTCTGGGGAATCCTAAGCTTTTTCAGTCCCTTGTGCCAATGTGCTGATATGTTGTTGACTCTGCCTTGTTCCAGTCATTTCCAGTTCTTTAAACTACACTCCACATAACCTTCAAATCTTGCTACCAGAATCTTTTGATTCTGCATAAATATTCAGGGCAAATCTCTCTCTAAAGTTTACATATGCTTATAAATATAAGAATTTGCACATCTCTCCATCTTTTCTTAAGCTCTTTTGAATGAAGTGCAATGTTCTTCTATAGACCTAGAGCTTTGGGGTATTAAGTTCTCATATAATTACAGCACTGAAATTGTCTCAACTCCTAGGTCATCTCTGTTACTTATCTACTTTTGAGGCTTGATATACAATACAATACTCAGAAGTATGTTCTAATCATGACTCAGAAGGCAGCATCCCATGCATGTGTGTATTTTCACATTTCAGGGTTTTAGGTGTGTAGCATACTAACTATAAATATGTTACATACCTAAAATAAATTTTTGCCTGAGCCCCAGCGTTTCTAGTTAGTCTATACCAGATAATAACATCCGCAGTGATTTCAGTGTTAAAGATCACTAAATTATTCTACAAAATGAAAGCTAAGAGACACCAAAGGGGAAGATTTTGAAATGGCAAAGAGACTAGTGGATCAGTGCTTTTATTTATTTATTTTTTTTGCGGTACACGGGCCTCTCACAGTTGTGGCCTCTCCCGCTGAGGAGCACAGGCTCCGGACGCGCAGGCTCAGCGGCCATGGCTCACGGGCCCAGTCGCTCCGCGGCATGTGGGATCTTCCCTGACCGGGGCACAAACCCGTGTCCCCTGCATCGGCAGGCGAACTCTCAACCACTGCGCCACCAGGGAAGCTCGGATCAGTGTTTTTAAAACTTACTTCATAATATACCCCACAGCTTCTCTTTCCGAGAGATCACTGTTGAGCAGGTGAAGCGTAGCAAGGCTGTGAACCAGCGCAAACATGCCTGCCTCAGGCCTACTAGTTTGTTAGCGCCCGCACCTATTGACTCAGGAGAGACAATGGTGTGCAATTATTTGTAACCCTGCCTTCAGTGACATCATGTTAGTGACAATATCAATGTTGAACTTGGCCATGGTGGTAGTATTTACACCGCAGAAATCGGCAAATGTATGTTACAAGTGAGCGCTTTTTTTCTTTTTTTTAATATACTTTGTTAACGCATTTGCCGGCATATATCAGCTTATACCTGATCTTTCTTTGATTTTCTTTTCCAGGAAATAATATAATTTATTAAGACACACCATGTATGGAAAGGTTGGGTTAAACTGCAATTTTCAGTCTAGAATTTCACATGGATTCCCTTGGATTATTTTATTAGAGTGAGATTTTATAGCATTGTGTTCATCTGCTTTTTCAATGGAAACGGCCAGTCCTGAATACTTCCTTAACTCTCTAACCTGTGAAAAACTGAAAGCGTGATTGAGGGGTGTTTTCCACTCTCTTATTTTACATTTGATGTGGTCTGTCATCACACCTCTTGTCAGTTCAATATCCACTGACTTGCCCTTCACAGTCATTACAGGGATGCAATGTTGCCTCAATTCTCAGTTGATAATTCAAATTGAGTTGTGGCTGTACTCGCATTTTAGGGTAAATATTCTAGACAGAAACCCTCAAGGGTTAATCTGAATGTAATTGGACTGACTTGGAAACTTCTGCTCTTGCCCTGTGCTGCACTGAGACCAACTTGCACATCCAAGGAAACAAACAAAGGAGAACATTAACATAAATGAAAACATACACACATATACCTACTAAACCCTGAAAGCACAGATAACCAGTGTAGACCTTTATCAAAAGTTTTGAGATTAGGGCTTCCCTGGTGGCGCAGTGGTTGAGGGTCCACCTGCCTGATGCAGGGGACACGGGTTCGTGCCCCGGTCCAGAAAGATCCCACGTGCCGCGGAGCGGCTGGGCCCGTGAGCCATGGCCACTGAGCCTGCGCGTCCGGAGCCTGTGCTCCGCAACAGGAGAGGCCACAACAGTGAGAGGCCCGGGTAACGCAAAAAATAAAAGAAAAAAAGAAACCCTAGATTGGAGGGAATATGGACCTTATAAAATATATCACTTTATAAAACTTCCTTAAAAATCCATTTTGGAAATTCCCTGGTGGTCCAGTGGTTAGGACTGGGTGCTTTCACTGCTGGGGTCTGGGTTCGATCCCTGGTCGGGGAACTAAGATCCTGCAAGCCATACGGCGTGGTCAGAAAAAAAAAAAAAAAGAATCCATTTTAATTACCTCTGCTCTCTGTCCTTGGCAGCTGTCACATCTATTTCCACAACTCCAATCTTCTGGCTGACCCACCCTTCCTCTCATAAAATTCACACTTCCATTTCTTTGGAACAATTTAACAGTGGTTTATTTTTCTTCTCACCTCCTGTCTCCCCTTCATTTTCCAAAATTATCGTTACTTGTCACTCTACTCAGGAGGGCAAATGAGTTTCCCTAAGATCTATTCTCCTTAGAGAGGAAAAGAATTAGGAAGAGTTGTGAATAATAAACGTCGTTTTCCTCTCTCATACACGGGAGAACTAAGTTAACTTGAGAACGCATGAGTAATATCTCTCTTAACTTTAAATTCACTTTTTCTATTTAAGTTTGTCATGCTTTCTACTTTGTTCTTTATTGGGGTAATTAAAAGGTAGTAACTCAGCAGGTGGATTTTTCCCAGCTGTCAGAATTCCTGCTAAAATATGTTTTAGAACCTTGAATCAAAAACGACCTGACAATTAAAGTGGTCTTTTAAAGAACTGCACAATGAATGTGCGTCTTTGGAAAGTTTATTTTCCATTCATTACTATACTTTGAAGTAGAATTACTGATTGTTATTCCACAATATTTCATTACAGTTAATTGGCTTCCAGCATTTGAAAATGATTTTCTCCCACTGCTCCAGAAGTTACTACTAGTAGCCCCTAAATCACAACCTTGATGGGAGAGCTTCATGTTCTTTCCTGATAACATTGTTTTTGCAGTTCCAAATTTAACAAGGTGATTATATCCTTGAATTTTTGTACTTTGTGAATTTTTTTAGGAGGAGTGACAGGGTCATGCTAAAAGAATCCTATTTTTTAATTGGAATCTTAAATCTTCATCCCTCCTAAAAGATATTCCCCAATTTTACCATTCAAATGGTCTCTGGGAAAATCCATGCAGAGTTTTACAAGGGCTTTTATACATGACCACATGAGTGGTTATAAAAGCACTTCAAAGATAAATTAGCTTCCTCCTAGACGGCTTCATCCACAACTCATGGAAATCAAATGCAGAGTTATGTACTCCAAAATCACTGGAAACTCTGGCGTCTTCTCAGGAAAAATTAAGTAAGCAGACACTGGAAAATGGAGCAGTTACTATCCTTTGTTAATAACACAATCGGATTAAGCTATGGTTCTGACAGATCACTTTACTTTTTGGAACTTCTGTAAAGTTGGAACATAGTGTTTGCCCTTATTCTCTCCCAGTGCTGTGTGGATGATTTGGGGAGCTCATTATTCTCTTAATAAATGTTTATTTAAAACCAAGCTTGTAATAGACCCTACAGTAGATAAAACAGATGTGTTGATGAGCAAAGATGTCAAGGTCTTTGCTCTTTTGTAGCTTTTACTATCTAGCACTCTGCCATTGAAAGAGCAGTGCATACTATAACATTGGCATCCTCCTGAGCTTGTTAAAAATCCAGAATCTCAGGCCCTCCTCAAGCCTACTGAATCAGAATCTATATTTTAACAAGATCCCTAGGGCTTCCCTGGTGGCGCAGTGGCTGAGAGTCCTCCTGCCGTTGCAGGGAACATGGGTTCGGGCCCCAGTCCGGGAAGATCCCACATGCCACGGAGCGGCTGGGCCCGTGAGCCATGGCCGCTGAGCCTGCGCGTCCGGAGCCTGTGCTCTGGCACAGGGGGAAGCCGCAGCAGTGACAGGCCCGCGTACCGCAAAAAAAATTCAACAAAAAACAAACAAGATCCCTAGGTGATTCATATGTACGTTAAAGTTTGATGAACATTGATCTAGCAGATATTACAAAAACGAATTCTAAAGTTAGGAAAGTGCTATGCAAATATTTTTAAAAGGGCAGTTGCTCCTAAAACTAAATACAAACTGTATTAAAATTTCAAAGAAATATATGCACATGTGCTTACTTGTCAGATACTCTCTGTTAAAAGTATAGATGAAAGATAAATTGTAATTATTATTTATATTATTATTAGACCTTTTAGCAGCAAAGGAGTTCAAGAAAAATGTCAGAAAAAATAAATGAGATTTCCGGAGGAAACTATCCATTGAAGTTCACATATAAGAAAATAAGAAGGATGGAACTTCTGGTTCAAATCAGTTGAGCCATGGACTCATCCTTAGGTTATTCTTGGAAAACAGTATTTCATAATACTTGCTCTTTGTGGAATCATAAGGAAAAAACATAAAAGAAAAAATGTCTTTTCTTTTGGGAAAGAAAGTACATTTAAGGCAGAGAATAAGGAACAGAGGGATGAGTAAGGAAATAACAGAGTTGACTTGAGACAAGAAATGAGTCTGAAAGGGAAAGAATCAGTTAGAAAGTAATTAGTGTGTCTCTAGACATCAAAAAGAGTAGAATATATGTCAGGGCTTGATATTCCTGAACAATCAGAACAGCCACAAACTACTGTCAGTAATTTAGCAGAGACATTATGTCAAGAACAAAATCCACACCCACAACCTCATACTCAACCAAACTGCATGCAATTGCTTATGACAAGTCCTTGCTGGAATCCTCTTATCATGGCAAACGTCCTCAGTGTTCTAAACAGTGTCATGAAGCAAGAAAAAAAAAAAGTCCGAGACTGGGGCACAGATTTTCTGTGGAAACAAGAAAAAACATTGAATGTCTCTACAAGAAACTGTTGTCCATGTGCAAAGATGGTTGTAAATTTTATAGATACTATGCATACAAAATACACACATTCAAGCATTGTTTCCTAAAAGGTATATAAATTAGACAAAGGTGACTTTTTTTTTATTACAGAGCAGTCAATTTCAGTTTAAGGATTGAGAAGATTCCAGAACTAACCCTCCTATTACTGATATTTTTTTTTTCGGTACGCGGGCTTCTCACTGTTGCGGCCTCTCCCGTTGCGGAGCACAGGCTCCGGACGCGCAGGCTCAGCGGCCATGGCTCACGGGCCCAGCCGCTCCGCGGCATGTGGGATCCTCCTGGACCGCGGCACGAACCCGCGTCCCCTGCTTCGGCAGATGGACTCTCAACCACTGCGCCACCAGGCAAGCCCCCTATTACTGATTTTAAGCTTGCTAGAAGAACACAGTACTGGAACACAGCCAAAGGATTGTGCCAACAGTGTAGGATTAAACACTTGCCAAATTCTGCTACTCAGACAGTATACTATTCATTGATGGAGTGCTTAATAACAGAAGAGAATTGAATCCACTTCACCTATCCTTGGGAGGTATTTACAGTGTGATACCAATAGAGCTTCAGTCCGTTTATTCACCAAATATTAATTAGGCCACTAATATATACCAGTCACAGTGATTTGAGGAAGTTTATAACCAAATTGAAGATATGAAAATGATAGTAGCAACTGAATGAATGTGAATCATCCATGTAGAAACTAACCCCAGACTTATTTTAGTTCTATTCTATAACTGGCCTCTGTAATATCTCCATCAGTAATGTTATTGCCTAGACGTCACCAGTGGAGAAACCAGTTAATTGTAAGTCTGTTGCATGGCTGGAGTGTTGTATATACAGCACTGACATGGAATGTGGAGGTGAGAACAATCTCAAATAGGGAAGGCAACAAGTGATTTAACAATATGGACCTTCAAACATTTGGGGGTCAACTGTAACAATAGTCATTACCGTTAATTCACAGAACAATGCAAACTGCAAACTCCCTGACCGCAGAAAAAAGTGATAAGATAAAAAAAATAAATAAAAGCATTGCACACTATATTTCCTTTAACATACAGCTTGCCACACTTATTGTAGGGCAACTTCCTATTTTATTATTCATCTTCTCAATCGTAAGCTCCCTGAAAGCAGGAATTGTATTTATATTGGTTGCCATTCTATTTGTAGCAAGTAGCATGATGCTTGACATTTATTCATTCTAAACCTTTAGTAAGCATATGTTATGTGACATCATTCTCCTAGCTGTTACCCGAAAACTGGGCTCAATTCTTGATGAGTGTCAAACCAGTAGGCACAACCAAACCAAAGACAGGGAGAAGGAAGGATTTATTATTACTTGCAGCAAGTAAGGAGAACACTTCCCAAAGCAGTGTCTCCCCAAACAGCGAAATTGGGGGAGTTTTAAGCTAAGGGTACATGCATATTCATGAAGGGGCCTGAGCAGAGGAAAATTCAGCGTAGAATTGAGGCAGAGGTTGACATTGTCCAAGCTTTAGTTGATTGAAGTCAGGGGGATCAGAAAATAGACTTTAATTTTTAGAGCAGGTTTAAGTTCACAGAAAAATTGAGCAGAGAGTACCGAGTTCCCATGTACCCCCTGCCCCAACATATGCACAGCATCCCTCACTATCAACATCTTGAACCAGAGTGGTACATTTGTTACAATCCATGAACAATCTATATTGTTCATACTCACCCAAAGTTCATAGTTTACATTAGGGTTTACTCTTGGTGGTGTTCATTCTATGTGTTTTGGCAAATGTATATTGACAGGTATCCAGCCTAATATCATACAGAACAAAGTAGTCTCACTACCTTAAAAATCTTCTGTGCTCTGACTATTCATTCCTCCCTCTCTCACAACCCCTAGAACCACTTGTTTGTTTGTTTGTTTTCACTAGATCCATAGTTTTGCCTTTTTCAGATGTCATACGGTGAAATCGTACAGCATGTCGCCTTTTCAGATTGGCTTCTTTCACTTAGTAATTGGCATGTAAAATTTCTCCATGTCTTTTCATGGTTTGATAGCTCATTTCCTTTTAGTGCTGAATAATATTCTCTTGTCCAGATGTACTGGGGTCTTTTTATCCATTCACCTACTGAAGGACATCTTGGTTACTTCCAAGTTTTGACAATTATGAATAAAGCTGCTATAAATATCAGTGTGCAAGTTTTTGTGTGGACATCGTTTCCAACTTATCTGGCTAAATACCAAAGAGACTGATTGCTGGATTGTATGGTAAGATGTTTAGCTTTTGTAAGAAAGTGCCAAACCCTCTTCTGCAGTGGCTGTATCATTTTCCATTCCAGTTTCTATTGATCCACATCCTCATGAGTTGTTAGTGTTGTCAGTGCTTTGGATTTGGGCCATTCTAATACATATATAATGGTATCTAATTGCTTTAATTTGAACTTACCTGATGACATATGATGTGGGGCATCTTTTCAAATTTTTATTTGCCTCTATATATGTTCTTTGGTGAGGTGTCTGCTACTCTTTGGCCCGTTTTTTAGACAGGATGTTTGTTTTCTTATTCTTAAGTTTAGGGATCCTTTATATATTTTGCATAACAGTCCTTTATCAGATATATGTTTTGCAAGTTTTTTTTTCCGGTCTATGGCTTATCTGCTCATTATGCTGACACTGTCTTTTGGAGAGCAGAAGGTTTTTTTTTTTTTTTTAATTTATTTATTTATTTTGGGCTGTGTTGGGTCTTCATTTCTGTGTGAGGGCTTTCTCTAGTTGTGGCAAGTGGGGGCCACTCTTCATCGCAGTGCACGGGCCTCTCACTATCGCGACCTCTCTTGTTGCGGAGCACAGGCTCCAGACGCGCAGGCTCAGTAGTTGTGGCTCACGGGCTTAGTTGCTCCGCGGCATGTGGGATCCTCCCAGACCAGGGCTCGAACCTGTGTCCCCTGCACTAGCAGGCAGATTCTCAACCACTGCGCCACCAGGGAAGCCCGAGCAGAAGTTTTTAATTGTAACGAAGTCCAGCTTATCAATTATTTCTTCCATTGATCACAACTTTGGTGTTGTATCTAAAAGTCATGGTCATACTCAAGGTCATCTAGGTTTTCTCCTATATTATCTTCTAGGGGTTCTTATAGTTTTGTGTTTTACATTAGGTCAGTGGCCCATTTTCAGTTAATTTTTGAGAAGGGTATAAGGTCTGTGTCTGAATTCACTTTTTTGCAATATGGATGTCCAGTTGTTCTAGCACTATTTGTTGAAGATACTATCTTTGCTCCATTATATTGCCTTTGCTTCTTTGTCAGAGATCAGTTAACTATATGTGGATCTATTTCTGAGATTTCTATTCTGTTCCATTGATCTATTTGTTCTTTCACAAATACCACACTGTCTTGATTACTGTAGATTTATTATAAGTCTTGAAGTCTGGTAGTGTCAGTGTTCGAGTTTATTCTCCATTCATATTGTGTTGGCTACTTGGGTCTTTTACTCTCCATATAAACTTTAAAATCAGTTTGTCAATATCCACAAAATAACTTACTGAGATTTTGATTGGGGTTACATTGAATTTGTAGATCAAGTTAGGAAGAACTGACATCTTAACAGTACTGAGTTTGCTATACATGAGCATGGAATATCTCTCCATTTATTTAATTCTTCGAGTTTTGTTTTGTTTTGGTTTTTTTTAGCAGAGCTTGATTGTTTTTCACATATATATCTTATCCATATTTTGTTAGATCCAACAATATTTTTAAAAATTTAGTCATTCAATTATTTCTAAAAATTTAAAAACTATCTACCTTTCCAGCTAGACTGTTAACTGCATGAGATCAAACCAATGACTGCACTGTTTAATACTATATCTCTAGTGACACATAATAGGCACCTAAGATGAGAAGTATTTATTAAATAAATGAAATAATGAATACCATATGTGCTGAAATATGTAGTAAATACTAGAGTTTTCTCCCCAACATCCCTACCCCAAATGAATAGGCTAGCCACATGGTATTAAATTACCCCTTGTCAGTGACTTGTTCCAAAAAGAATATGACCATTCTGTCTCATGAAATGTTAGAAGTTCTGGAGTATTCTAGGGAAAATATTTCTTACTCCTAAAAGAGCCTTCTTTGTAGGCATGTTGCTGGATCTGGATCCAGCACCTGGAAATTATGCAGCCACCTTACTATGAGCCCTAACATGAAGACAACATGAAGGATGGAACTACTGAAAGGTTGAGAAAAAGATAAATCCCAAACTGAACCTTAAAAAATGTAATTGTGCTGTTGAGTCAACCAGTCTGGAGTCTGCTTCTCCTCTGGATGCCATGTTATGTGAGATAGTCAATATTCTAGTTTAAGCTAATTTTAGTCTCTAGATTATCAGAAAAAGTGGGACATTTAAAAGTTGTTTTAGTTTGAAATGTACCTATTTGAGGTCTACTTAAGCTACAAGCAAATATCCCCAATTATATAGAAGCATAAAGATTCTGACACTTCCTTGCTGACACTATTTGATATATTCACCTTCTTCTCACATCCACTTCCAAGAATACACTGTGTGCTTTAGTTCTGCCCTAGGTCATCTTTGTAGGTATCTCACTGGATTCTACTAGGTAATTAAGTAGGTATTTTTGTTTATCCAAGTGTAATGTTTATATATATATATATATATATACATACATATATATATAATTTTTTTAAATCCAGGATATAATACTCAACACCACCTTAAATTATTGAGGCATAAAAATAATTACCTCAATTTCAGCCTTCATAAAAAATGTATATTTAGGGCTTCCCTGGTGGCGCAGTGGTTGAGAATCCGCCTGCTGGTGCAGGGGACACAGGTTCGTGCCCGGTCCGGGAAGATCCCACATGACGCAGAGCGGCTGGGCCCGTGAGCCATGGCCGCTGAGCCTGCGTCCGGAGCCTGTGCTCCGCAACGGGAGAGGCCACACAGTGAGAGGCCCGCATACCGCAGAAAAAAAAAAAAAAGTACACACACACACACACACACACATACACACACACACCACCATAATCTCTCTCTTTCACAAAAACTCTTTTAAACTCCAACAGTTATCTTTGTGCTGCCTGTATAACTTTAAAATGAAGGGAATTTGAACTGGTAAGTGGATTAAAAGGTTAATTGCCTAATCTTAGTTTCATTCCTGAAAAGACTATGTTGACCTATACAAGTTTCCTGTCTGGAAGCTAGGAATCTTTTGAAACATACTTAAATGAATCAGTCTTATCTCAAAGGTTAACTACTTTTAGGTAATTATTCTATTTTCTTGGCAACTGGTATTTTTCTTGTTATGCTATTATGTTTGGAAAGCTATGATCTCTAACCTTTGTTTCTATTAAATATTTTGAGAAAATGTTTTGGAAAATATCAAATATTTGAATAAACCTTGTATATTTCCTTCTTTTCAAGATGCTTGCACTCTGAAAATAAATTAAAATATCTGAAAAATTAGAGCCATTTCAGAAATTATTCTATTTCTATTTTTATTAAATATTTAGGATGACAAAGTGGCCCTTCAAAGGTGTTAGAAAAATATTTCATTTGGAATAGCTTGCATAAGCTATGAAATATCCCAGTATAGTTCTCAAAACTGCTGGTGAAAAATCGCAGTTATTCTCAGCATACCGTTAACATTTAAGCATCTCACATTCAGTAGTGGGAATTTGAAATGTTTCATGTCTTAAATTTCCCCAATGTGTTATTAGCTTGAATGTTCACACTTTGCTTACACGATAAAAATAAAGCTAGTATTGATTTTATTGGGCTCAGTTCCTTGAGTTTCATCATAAATGATCATACTTTCATTTTTATACATTTGATATCTTTGATTTGGATTCAAGGATATGTAAAATATACTGTTTCTTAGTGATATTAAAGTACCATGCTGAAGAAGTGACATTTAAGATTTTGGCCATTGATTCCACTCCGGTATAATTTTTAGGAACTTATAAAAGTAGAGAAAAACCTGAGGCAGGGCTTTCAGAGTTAATATCCTCATTAAATTATTTTTTTTCTTTCACCAGTTCAAAAGACAAGGTCCTTAGTTAATGCATTTTAACTCTTTTCTTTCTAAAATAATCTTCATTTAGAAAGAGACCTAAGTCAATGTTTAGACATTTCCATGAAGGAAAAGTAATGGAAAAAGCACTAAATGGGATTGTCAGTCAAGGGAAGAAGAAAGCCACAGTGATACAGCCTGAAGGCATAAAGGCAGGAAAAAGTGAAATAATAAGAGAGAAAAGAGAAACATACAAAATCAGAGAATACCTAGATAGCACAAAGAAAAATGCCTGTGTTTTGATGTAGGAAGTTTGCTAAGCCAGGGTAGAATTCATCAGCGGATGAGGTGATGATTAAAGAGGAGCAAACGGGGTTGACTGAGTTAGGCTGGGAATAGTCATTACCTCATGAGAACATTTATGTGGCTTGTCTCTAAAGCCCAATAAACTAACACATGACCTGGCTGCCATGGAGCACGGAGCATAATGGGTCAATACATCACAACAAGGCTAAGTAGAGAATTGTTTCATTTCCGGTATCTTTGGTCTTCTAAAAAAACATGAAATATATAAAAATACAAAAGAGTAGGGGCTTCCCTGGTGGCGCAGTGGTTGAGAGTCCGCCTGCCGATGCAAGGGACACGGGTTCGTGCCCCGGTTCGGGAAGATCCCACATGCCGCGGAGCGGCTGGGCCTGTGAGCCGTGGCCGCTGAGCCTGCGCGTCCGGAGCCTGTGCTCCGCAGTGGGAGACGCCACAACAGTGAGAGGCCCGCGTACCACAAAAAAAAAAAAAAAAAAAAAAGAGTATATTAAGAGTGCAAAGCAATGTTTCTCAAACCTAGTTATGTATTAGAATCACTTGGAAAGCATTTGAACACAAACACCTCAGGATAAATCAGTCGGTGCCAGGGCATGAGTTTTGGAGTTTTGTTCTCGGTTTTTTAACCTCTTTAGATGAGTCCAAAGTGCAGCCTGGATTGAGAGCCACTAGCAAAAAGAATGACAATAAGATTAATACTCATATATGCATCATAAGCTTAAGAAATATAACATCACCAATTCCTTTTGTAAGGTCGGATCTTAACAAACGGCACCGCGAAACAGAGGAAAGCTTCAAGTGAGCTTTATTAGGGAGCGCTCCCGGGCGAGGTTCGCTGATCCGAGAGAAACGGGCCAGAGAAGTCGCACCCGGGCGAGGGTTGGGCAAGATTTTATAGGGGAAGAAGGGAAAGGGGTGTGGTGAATCTGGGAGGGCGCAGGGTATTCCTTATTTGGTGGTGGTCTCGGGTATCCTGGGGAACCGTTAGTCCCGCCCCTCGAAAGGCGGGAAGGCTGGGCCGGGTTCAAAGTCCTGTTCCTGGAAGTCAGTTCCTGGAACTGGGTGGTCCGGAATGTCTCCAGGGCAGTTTCTGGAACTGGGTGGTGCGGAGAATTTCGTTCTGATGCAACCTGTGAATCTGATTGTGTTCCCCTGCCTCGGGCCAGTTGGCCTTACACCTTTGAAGGCCTCTGTGTTTCTCTAACAGAATTACGGCCACTGCTCACCCCACATGTACAAAAGCATATATATCCTACACTTTGTATTAATCATGCCTTGCTTTTCTCTCATGGATCTCCAAATATTTTACTTTGTAGCTTTCTGGCCTTAGAAGTTTTTATAAATGGAGTTAGACTAAATATACTCTTCTACATAAAGTAGTTCAACGATTTACATTTCCTAGATGAATCTATTTGATGCATGTAGTTACCGTTCATTCATTTTCACCGTTGAATAGTATTCTGTTGTATCAACGTAAACCATTTTACTGTAATGTCTTGTGGTATCTTATTAATATTGTCTGTAAACCTGGCCTATGCTTTTTTTTTTTTTTTTTTCTGGGTGGTGCACGGGCCTCTCACTGTTGTGGCCTCTCCCGCTGTGGAGCACAGGCTCCGGACGCGCAGGCTCAGCAGCCATGGCTCACGGGCCCAGCCGCTCCGCGGCACGTGGGATCCTCCCGGACCGGGGCACGAACCCGCGTCCCCTGCATCGGCAGGCGGACTCTCAACCACTGCGCCACCAGGGAAGCCCCGTGGCCTATGCTTTTTCTTGTCAATTGATCATTAAGGAAATCTTATGAGGCTGTAAGTGTGGGTTAAGGCAGAAGGGGCAATGCAGCAGGATTAGTTGCTGCAGACATCTGAGCCATCTGGTCATTCAACTTACTTGTGCCTTTGAAGACTTGCTTTAGCTTGACATCTTTTATACCATTTCCACTTGGTTTTGAGTTGCTGATTTGCATGACTGAAGTAAAACTTGCTAAATTAGTTTAAAAAAAAACAGTCCATGACATGTTTCAAGGTCTCTGGATGCTCTCTGGTGGGATATTCAGTCTTTTCCAGGACCTAGTAGCAAGCAGAGTTGTTGTTTGCAGAAGAGGATATGGTTTTACTTCTATTGCTT
Source organism: Pseudorca crassidens (assembly GCF_039906515.1). Lineage (NCBI taxonomy): Eukaryota > Metazoa > Chordata > Mammalia > Artiodactyla > Delphinidae > Pseudorca > Pseudorca crassidens. The sequence goes on from NC_090306.1 coordinate 70,577,634, forward strand.
GGGGGTTTGCAATGTGATTCTCCTGTTTGTGTTGGCTAAAGGCTCTGTACAGAGCCCTCCTTGCCCTGGACAGTTTAAATATCATTGGACTTGCTGGGTCATAAAATGCAATTGATAAACACATTTCACTATGGTCAGACTTAATGCAGAGTCTTCTTTTGCTTCAAGCCCCGTAACTCTCAGACTTATGGTTACTTGTTTAATGGATCAGAGCAGAACACTCAAATGTGACTTTTGCCTTCCAAATCCAAAAGTGCCTAGTAAACATTATGACTCTTCTTCAGTGCTAAGTGGAGCTGGGACAATTTTTCTTAAAGGGAATTTCCTAGCACTTTGTAGATCATTGAACCTCTAGAAATTTGACTAAGATGCTGGGCCTCAGAAATGGTATAGAGTTTATTTCCTTCTGGTACTGATAATCTCCCAAGGTGCTAGCTATATCCTACTCAGCAGAGCCAATTGGCATGATGGCCACAACATAGTGAACCAGGGTGGGATGAGAAAGTGAACAAGTTCGCTGTGGGTTGATTATGGTAGAGAATATGAAAATTGAAATAGCTTTGAGGCAATGCAGTGACGATGCACTAGGCCTATAACTGGGGTAGGCTATTTGGAAGTCCTCCCCTTCACACTGCTGACCCCCAGCCCACACTGAATATTCCAGGAATTCTCTTCTTCCTGTAAGATTTCTCTAGCACCCTGCACCAAGAAAGCTTAACATCAAGCTCATTTTAAAGCAGAAAATCTTAAAGGAATCTGTTGTTGGTTACCATGCGTATATTGAAAGGGACATTCAGAGCTAAGAGTCGATACATGGAAAACTGACACAGTAGGCATTAAACAGCAAAATAGACCAAAAAAAAACTTGATGCCAGCCAACCTCTGTCACCCACCATTCTGCTAATAGCACAGTGGGCTCAGACATGAAATAACAATGGTGGCTAGGATGGAGTTTGCATGGGCTCCCATTCACCAAGGGTGCTACTGGTGAATGAATGTTTTACCTGCCAGCAAGAGACCATTGTTGTACCTCAGTCTGGCCCCATTCCTGGAGGAGACCAAAGAGTTAATTGGTAGGAAATTGAGTACACCAGATTCCTTACATCTTGAAAGTCAGTGATTTGTCTGGAAATGACATGTATTCCATACTCCTGTTTGTTTAACTTGCCTGCAGAGAGCCTTAGGCAGCACCCCTCTATGAGGGTTTATAGTTGTTTGATTCACTGAGAAGATATGTGATATAATGTGCCTCATACTAAGAACCCCTCTAAAGCAGAGGAGTTGTAGCTGTGAGCACATGACTTGATATCCACTGGTCCGATCACCTTCCAAACCACCCAGAAATTTTTGACCTGCTATAGCAATTGAATGGATTTTAAGGGTACGACCTGAGTACTGCCTGGAAGATGGTATTCTACAAGGATTGGGCCCCATCCTCCAGGACACAGCATACACCCTAACTAGCAACCATGAAAAGGTGCTCTGTCCTGAGTAGTTAGAATGCAAGGAACTAGAACCAAGAACTGGAAACAGGAGTGGCCTCACTTACCATCACTCTCGATGATTTACTTGGGGATTTTATATTAACTGAACCCCCAATTCTAAGTTTATAGAGAGCCTGGTTCCCAGGGAAGGAATGCCTCCATCAGGGGACACAGATTCCTAAGAACTTTTATTCCATGGTTGCCATCTAATCACTTTGTGTTTCTCATTCCAAGAGACCAGCAGACAAGAAGTCACTATATTGGCAAGGGTAATTGACTAATCCTTAGGCGAAGTTAGAGCTTCTGTTACACGATGAAGGTGGAAGAGACTATATTTACCACCCAAATGATCTAGGTGTGTGTCCTGTGTCATTTCTTTGCCCAATGTTGATGGTGAATGGATGAGGGCAGCAGCCACGGCTAGAGAAAGCCTTAGTGAACAGATGCTCAGAATAAGTATTTTTCACCCCACACATAAAGCACTTAAACCAGTAGATGGGGTAGCCAAGAGTGAATCTGGAATGGTCAGTAGACAGTGAATGTCAATTATATCTCCAGGAACTGTTGCAATCGTGAGGGCTGTAATATGTCCACTAACTTTGTCCTTGCAAATTTACACAGGAAAAGAGATAAACCAGAATCCTGGAGTTGTTTCCAGGGAGGTGAACTTATATGAAGCAGGTAGCTCCAAGTGTGGGTAATCCTAGAGGCTATGGGGAACCAGCTTCTGGTGAATCTAGATGCCTCGCTCATTCCCCCAGCCGCTAGGAATGTTGACTTCTGACAACTCACAGCTGAGGCCCTGCTCGGCATGGCTGGCAGCCAAAGAGAGCAGCTTTGCCCAAGTTTATGGCTCCTTCGCGGAGGATACTGCATTCAGTGACAGGTGCAACATGGAGGTTAAAATGCCCAGCTTCCTTGCCTCAATTTGGGACATCTCTGAAGGGCCATCCCAGTTCCAAAACTTCTACAGGATTGACTAAGGCCTCTCTTGTAATTGAATTTCAGTTCAATTTCTCCCTCTGCTCAATCATGCTTAGCTTCCTAACAATGTTTTTCGGGAGAGCTCTCATTGTTAAATGTCCTGAATGCAAGTCTTTTCATCAAAGTCCTTTCTCTGGGGTACCTGAGCAAAGACAATGTCCCACAGTCTTTTACATTTTTATATGTGTGTGCTTTCTCATACCTTTTTTTTTTTTTTGCTTCAGTTTTTTAAAAACTAATTTCTAGTTCACTAGCACCTAGTTCTAGTCATTGTTTTCAGCTGCGTTCAGTCTGCTGTTCAACTCATTAATTACTTAGCTTCAGATATTTTCTTTCTTTCATTTACGGAATGTTCATTTCATTCTCTTTTATAGATTTTAATTCTCTTTTAAATTCTCCACCCTTTGATCTACTTTGCCTCTCTTTTTCTCCGTTGTTTTTTTTTAACATTAACCACAGGTTTCTGAAAGGCCTTGTTTGCTAACTCCAGTATCTGGCTCATCTCTCCTCTCCTTTGCTCATGAGAGTTGGTCATAGTTTCTCATCTCCACACTTGTAGTAATTTCTTGATGCATGTTGGACATTGTGCTATAACTCTTGAGGCTCTACATTATGTGATGTTCCTTTGTGACATTCTGCTATAACTCTTGAAGCTCTACATTATGTTATCTTCCTTTGTTGGTAAATAGAGCGAGGCTTGGAGCACCTGAATCCAATCAGACGTTAATTAAAATTGGGGCTGGGTTTCTGTTTTATGTAAACCCAGCCTACTTCTGCTTTGCGCCTGCTCATCATGTTTGCTCTGCTCCCTCTCTGCCTGCAAAGGGTTTTGATTCTAAGTCGGTGAGTCTCTGTCTCCTCCAGTTTGGAAGACTGCAGAAAATTTAACTCTACGTCCTTCAGAGATCTCAGCCCAGCTCTTCAGTCTTCCAGCTTACCTTGCTTCAAAATACGGCCAATTCCTTGAAGGTAAGACTGTAGTATATCTGAGTTAGGTTATTTCCACAAGACTTCTGGAGATTTCACTTTGCCTTCAGGAAGCTTTTGGCCTAGTTCTTAGCTTCCTGTATAGCACCAAAACTTAGCAAATGTTCTGCGAGGAGCAGCAGTTGCGAGTTTGAAAACCCTCAGGTTTCCAATTTGTTCCACTACTCCTGCAGAATCACTAAAATTTTTGCTAGTTTCTCTTTTCTGTAGCCAAGGGCCTGGCTGATCAAGCCAGAGCCTCCACGAGCACCCAGAGTTAGAAAATGTCTGCAGGAGAAAGAAAGAGAAAAATCCTTGCTCACAAAAAGGAGTTTTTCTTCTTTCTGGAATTTTAGTTTGTTGCTTCTGAAGTTCTCTGATGCTTTTAAAATATGATATTTATAACTTACCTGGTTTTGTGCAGTTTTGCAGCAAAAGTGCTTTCTTGTCCTGACGTATTTTAAAACAGAACTCTTGTCATTAGTTCTTAACTACATCAGTTAAACATTGTTAATATTATGGTTTGGTAAAATCAAGCTTTCAATGATTTATTTGAATTGAATTTATTTATTACAACTTAGCTTCTGGGTCAGTTTCTTCTTGAAGTACTTTCTTTAGAAGTTCCTTTAAGGAGTGTTTGTTGGTGGTAATATTCTTAGTAAATGTTTGCATAGAAATGTCTTTAAATCACCACAATTCTTGAAATATGGTCAAATTGGGTATACACTGAATTTTCTCTCTTGAAGATGTAATCCAACTCTCTTGCCTTCCATTGTTAAGAAATATATTGTTGGTGAAATGTAAGCTCTTTGTAAGTTGTTCTGTTTTTCTGATGGGCTTTAAAATCTTCTTTTTACGTTTGGTGTTTTTCAGTTTGCTTGGATGGCTCTGACTATAGATTTATTTATTTTATTGTGCTTAGGATGTATTTTGCTTCCTGAATCTAGAATAGGAGTCTTTTATCAATTCTGGAAAATTTTCTTATGTCTGAATATTCCTCTGCCCTTTCTCTCTAGGCTTCCTAGAAGTCCAATGAAATGTTTATTATATTGCTTCACTACTTGTTCTAAATCTTTTACTCTCGCCTGTATTTTGCATCGTTTCCCCCAAGTTTCATTAGGAATAATTTCTTCTGACCTACCCACCAGCTTACTAGTTCTTTGTATAACTCTGTCTGTTCTGCTGTTAAATTGATTCAAAGAGATTTAAATCTCCAAAGTTTCTGTTTGATTCTACTTCCAATCACTAGGGTCAACTTTTATAAACATATTTTAGAACACATGACTATCTTATTTTCTTAACCCTTCTTTTATATTTTATATTTTTTTTCTGTGCTACATTCTAAATATTATTTTTATATCTTTTCAATTCATTTATTCTCTCTTCAGAATTTAATTAGTATCTAATCTAATTCAATTATTACATTTTTATTTCTAGAAATTACATTTGGTTCTTTCCAAATCTGCATGGTACATCTCAAAACTCTGTTACTGTTTAATTACAATTTTAATGTAGCATTTAATATGGTATTTTATTAATAGAAACATATTATCCCTGTGATAATTCTAATAATTGTTGCTTTTGCATTTCTACTTCTGCAGTTTATTTTTTCTGCTCTCTTGTGCATGGCGGCTTGTCTCCTTCTGTGTTTTATTATTTTTATTTGTAAAATAATCCTGGAATTATATCTTTGAGAATATTTGATCCTAGATTTAAAGTTTATTTGCAGAGAGAGAATTTGTATTTCATCTGCAACGTACCTGGGGACTCTAACAATTTGAGGCCACTCTAATTTTTGTTTGGACTCTTTTTTTTTTCCCCCCAACACAATTGTGAGTATTAATTTCAGCATCCTATCCTATTGAGGGCAGGTATTCCAATTATTTCTCTCTGTGGAGCAAGTTTTTTTTTTCCCTAGTTCAATTATTTTAATAATCAAAATTATTAGACTAAATGTAGTTGAAAGTAAACCCCCAAATTTCAGTGGCTTTAAGAGAATGAAGGTTTATTTTCCTCATGCCAAGTCTGATGTGGAGTGGGCTGTCCTCTCACATTTTTAAACTGTACTGTGTGGAATACATTACCTCTAGAGGGCCAGGTCTGGAAATAGAGAACATCATTTCCATCCGCATCCTACTGGCCAAAATGCTGTCACACAGTCCCCAAAAAACTGCAGGGGAGGGTGGAAAATGGGCCTTCCTCTGTGCCCAGGAAGAGAAAGGATTATGACCAACATATAATACTGTTTCTGTCACATCCAGCAAAGTTGAATGCTTTTCTGGTGTCCAGCATTAGGTGGAGGTCTCCATTCTGACTTCCCAACTTTCAGGGGACCTAAACTTTTTTTTTATGCTCGCCTTAAGTCAGGCTTATGGTCAGTTAAAATCAAATCCTTGGGAATGCCATTTCTAGTGCTTCAGGGCTTTATGTATTTGTACTTTGCTGACAATTCTGGCTTCAAAGAATTGCCCTTATTTTTCTGCCAGCTCATCAGTGAATATTTTTAAGGGTTTTTGGTTTGTTTGCTTTTTAAATTGGGGTATAGTTGCTTTACAGTGTTGTGTTAGTTTCTGCTGTACAACGAAGTGAATCAGCTATATGTATACATATATCCCCTCCCTCTGACACCTCCCTCCCCACCGCCCCATCCCACCCGTCTAGGTCACCACATGTGCACTCTTCTTAGGTATTGTGTACCAGAAGATTTCTTAGGACTAGTCTGACATATTGCTAAAAATGGAAGTCAACCCCAGTCTTTTTGAGAGTTTATTCTGGGCCCAACTGATAGCCCAGAACACTGTGATTTCTCAAATGGAAGAAGAAACTTGGTGGTTTCTTCATTTTGAAAGTGTATGAAATGTTAGGGCTGCCAGATAGCTGCTTCCTAGTCATACCGCCTCTCTCAATTTTATACTTTATGTGAGAATCCAAGTTATTCCCAGACCAAGTTATTTGAATTGTTTCCAAGGGGCTGCTGTTATCTAGCTTTCATTTAAATCGGTCCTGTGTTATCTTTCTCATTATTCTTCTTTCAAGATGTCCTTCAGGGACATTTTTTTTTTTATTGTATAATTCCATTTATGTGAAACTTCCAGAACAGGCAAATCCATACAGACAAAGTAAACTAGGGGGTGCGAGGGGCTGGGGGGCAGCTGCTAATGGACGTGGGGTCTCCTTTCGGGGTGATTCACAACACTATGAATGTACTAAACCCCTGGATGGTACACTTTCAAATGGTCACAACGGTGAATTTTAATGTTATGTGAATTTTAGCTCAATAAAAAAAAAAAAAAAATCTTTAAAATAAAACGCACAGGGCTTCCCTGGTGGCACGGTGGTTAAGATTCCGCCTGGCAATGCAGGAGACACGGGTTCGAGCCCTGGTCCAGGAAGATCCCACATGCCACGGAGTAACTAAGCCCCTGCGCCACAGCTACTGAGCCTGCGCTCTACAGCCAGTGAGCCACAACTACTGAGCCCATGTGCCACAACTACTGAAGCCCATGCGCCTAGAGCCTGTGCTCCACAACAAGAGAAGCCACCACAATGAGAAGCCCCTGCTTGCCGCAACTAGAGAAAGCCCATGTGCAGCAGCAAAGACCCAATGCAGCCAAAAATAAATAAATTTATTAAAAAAATAAATAAATAAATAAAACGCACAACAGGTGCTCCAGCTCTGACGTGTATATCTCTGTCATAAAAGAGAAAGGCGGTAAACAATAGCGCCAGGGGCAGGGGCTGAGTAGGCCCCGTCACGTCTCGGGAGCGGAGAGCCGGGAGCCCAGAATCCTGGGGCCGCAGGGAGCCGGAGGGGCTGGGGCCACGCTGCTGCCACATCACCGGATCGTGTACTTGTCCCACTTCTTCTCAGGGTCGTAGGGCTCCCAGCGGCTGGCGGGGAAGATGTGCTTGTTCTTCTCGTACCAGCTCCGCAGCACCACCTTGCCCGCGTGCGACTCGTCCTTCTCCACGGTGGCGTCGCTGAGCAACCGCACGTCATCGTGAACGTCGAAATTGAAGAGGGGCCCGCTCTTCCCTCGCGCCTTGGTGACGATGAAGTCATAGAAGCTGTGGTGGTGGGGTATGATTAGGTCCTCCTTGATGTACATGAGCTTATCCACCCCTGCCGACCTTAGTTCGCTGAAGTCTTTGCGCAGGATTTCGAGGGCCTTCTCCAGGAACTGCTGCATAGTGTTGCCCTTTTTCATCTTGACTGTACGCCGGTGCCCAGAGCCATCCCAGTAACTGAAGGTGATCTCGATCTCCTCGCTCTTGATCTTCTCCTGCTTGGCTTCCCACTCCTGCCGTAGCTCCTCCCGGAGCCGATTCTCCTCCTCCTCCCGGTCTCGGTCAGGCAAGAAGCTCGTGTCCACATCTGGGTTCTTCCCCAGTTTCCTCTTTTTTGTGATCTCTTCCCTCTTCAGCTCCTCTTCGTTGCCTGCCTCATCCTCTTCCTCCAGGGTGAAGGACAGGCTGGAGATCTTCCGCTTGGCCTCCTTCTGGCGCTCCTTCTCTCGCAGCTTCTCCAGCTTCAGCTGCAGCTCCTTCGACTGCTCCTTCTTGGCCAGCTGCTTCTCCCGCTCCTTCACCAGGGCCTCCTGCTTAGCTTTCATGTCGTTCAGGGTCACAAGACCCACGGTGCTGGACTTGAGCTCCGCCTCCACGGCATCGTAGTGCACAGAGAACTTCTTGTCAATGTTGGATTTCATTATGTTCTCCTCCGCGATCCTCTGCTTCATCTGCTCCATCTGCTCGTGCTGCTTCTCCCGCTTCTTCATCAGGTGCATGGCGCGGCCTGCCTCGCTTGCGGCACCCTTGTACTGCGCCATGGCGGCAGCGACAGCGACAGCGGTCCGGCCGAGTCTCTGGGCTGCAGCGGCTGTGGAGGCGGGCAGTCAACTGACCCCAGCGCCGTGACGTCGGCTACTGGCTACCGGCTACTGGGGGACTCGCTGCCACCGCGCCCCGCCCCTGGCACGTGACTGCCCTTCAGGGACATTTAATCTGTGGGGAAGAAAAACTAATTTGATAACAGAAGATACAGTTGACACTTGAACAACACGGGTTTCAACTGCATAGGTCCATGTATACACTGATTTTTTTTCCATAGTAAATATGACCCAAGTTGGTTGAATCTGAAGATAAGGAGGAACCCTGGATACCAAGGGCTGACGATAATAAGTTATATGAGATTTTCGATTGTTCAGAGGGTCGGCATCCCTAACCCCCAAATTGTTCAAGGGTCAGCTGTAAATTCATAATTACCCACGTTCCAATTACAACTAAGTAATATAAATGACATCAAATATTGAATTTATAGTTAGCATTTCCTTTTTAATAAAACTTTAAGTAAAGCTCCCTTGTAGTAAAAACACACTGAAAACTCAAGAATTAAGATGTGGTCCAATCCAAGATTATTTTATTGTGAGTTGTCAGTTATAGATCATGAACTAATTTAAATGTCATGTTTAATTACCTGTGAAGATTATTTTGTATTTTCTTCAAAAAAAAGATTACTATGGCATAGTTGATTTTATTTGTGTTAAGTTGTTATTAATCAGGACTATATATTCTCATATAGTGTTAAACAAATTTCTATTGCAAAAAATGCTTTAAAATTACTTTTGAAAAATTTTACAAACCTTAAGAGGCAACATTGGATGAGCTCAATTTAGGATTTTAGATCGAAATTGGCTTTAATTCATTCAGTGTCTTGATAAAGTCTCTTCTGTTTTTGTTACAATATTTCTAAAAGAATTTCAAATCTAAAAGAATTTCAAAGCCCCAATTTTCTTTTTTGTTTTTGTAAACTGACTTCAGGAAATCCACCATAAATGTTTGCTAAACAGTAGAATCAGAACTACATAAGGCAAACTTAAAACTTTTTCAAACTCTTTTTCTCAAATTATATCTTTCAGCTTGTCAAATGATATTCCCTGTTAAAGATTGATATTCCCCATTAAAAATTGTTTTTCTATATTGCTCCCTTTAAATGTTTTACTTTTCTTTCAATTATCAAGAAAAGTTGATTTTATGAAGCTAATTGATTTGAACTTACCTTATTATAGTCTCAAATTGTCAAATTCATGACATGTACTCTAATACCATTGTCAGTTTGGTTATAGAAGGTAATTGTTGCTTTTAAATGTTATTATTCTTGACACTTTTTCTTGTCTTTAAATTTGATAGATAATATTCCCTTGTTTCACTCATTTCTTTCCATGGCAATATAGATTGTTGCATGAATAAGACACTGCAGCTTATAAACAGTACCTTTAAGTCCAATGAAAAGAGAACATGTATTAGTTAAACAAAATTCAGCTGAGTAAATTTGAAAATCCAACTGGCTTTATCCAATGATTTATGATTCTGGCAGCAACCCACCTAGTAAACAGGTGCTCCGAGGAGTTTTGCAAATTGGAAGGCTTTTCTAGATATAAGGTGGGACAAGGAGGTTATTAGCAAAAAACAAAACAATCAAAAAAGAATTGCTTCAGGCTGAGTAACCTTTCCTTAGAGGGAAGGGCAGGGAGTCTTATCATGCAGATTACCTCATTAGTGCTGACAAGCAAATGCCACACTGATTGGTTTAAAATTCCATTCCTGGGAGAGGCTGAAACTGCATTTGGGTTAGATACTAAGTCTAGGTGAGGTTTAGCAGAAGTGACTCCTTTCCAGGCTTGTTTCTTTTTAATGTAGTGTTTGCACTAAAAAAAGAAATCCTGTTCTGTAGCTATTGTGCAGGTTTTCTCTCAAACATTGCTTTGACTTTATTCACGATTCCAGCAAGGTTTCCAACCTGCATCTTATAAGTATTACAAAGGTGAAGGAATATCTGCTAATGAAAGCTAAACTGGCAATAGCTGGATATGGAGTATAAGCATCAGTTGGGCAGCACAAACAGAAGAAAATAGAGTATGTGAGGAACAGATGACAACACTTGAATTGGAGAGTTCAGGAAAGATCCAAGGAGGCTACAGGACTTGAAATAGTCTATTACACTTATTCTTCTTTTTCCTTCTCTATGTTAAGCCCTAAGCTTCTAAACATTTTATGAGTGACTTTTTTCTTTCGTCGTGGGACTATTTTACCAGATTAAGTTGAAAATGGCAACTTTTATTCATATATCTAACATCTGGAAAAGCACATTCTGTAATTCAGTTAGGTAGATTTTTTTTTTTTTTTTTCTGGTACCCGGGCCTCTCACTGTTGTGGCCGCTCCAGTTGCGGAGCACAGGCTCCGGACGCGCAGGCCCAGCGGCCATGACTCACGGGCCCAGCCGCTCCGCAGCATGTGGGATCTTCCCAGACCGGGGCCCGAACCCGTGCTCCCTGCATCAGCAGGCGGACTCCCAACCACTGTGCCACCAGGTAAGCCCTCAAGTAGGTAGCTTTTTATACCTTAAGGGAAGTCTTGTCAGTAGATCCCATTGAGATTCTTTCACCAGAGAAATTTCTATATACCCAACATTTTACAAACAATATTTGAGTGTTTTTGGAATTTATGCATTGATCCCAGGCTAAGAATATAATATTTCACTACCAATTCAATCAAATTTGAAAGTCTTAAGAAGGAAAAAGTAGACTACAATGATAGTGAATGATTCAGCTACTTGACTAGTTTCTACCACTTTTTCTGTGTATTTCTATAGCTTTGTGTCTTTTTGTTATGCAGATTTGAAGGGTTGAAAACTGTACTCCATGTATGACATACCCTAGATGAAATAAAGTATTTAGGGAGCCAGGTAGGTTAATGAGTTCATTGAAAAATAGTAAGACTGGTCTGAAGGGATTAGTTGTCTAAGGAGAGGAACGAGGAGGAGGAGGCTGGAGAAGTTTCCAGGGATCCAGAATAAACAACTTCTGATGAGAACTGTGTGTATTAGTCTGTTTGCACTGCCACAGTAAAATACCACAAATTGGTTGGTGTCAACAGAAAAAAAAATGCACAGTGTGCGAGTTGTGAGTTAAGTTTTATTTGGAGCAAAATAGCCCAGGAGACTATTTTAGGTAGCTCTGAGAAACTGCTCCAAAGAGGTGGGGGCGGGGGGGAAGGTCAATATATATGTGATTTTGGTGAAGGGGGAGTACATGCAATCAAGCACATATGTTTTGCAGACGTTTTCTGCTAGTCTCATGAAGGTTATTGCTAGTCACAAGGAGCAGATATCACCATGAAGGATTTTAGTGCTTTTCTAGATATGAGGAGATGCAAGAATTGGGCTCATAAAATCTTCTTCTGAAAATATCTATCTGAAAGACCTGTTCTGCCAGTTTTTCCCAGAGCACAGAGTGCCTCATTCCCGATCTCTACCCTGAACTCCTTTCAGGGGGTGTTGGTCAGTAGCTGCAGTGGCTCATAATTTGATCCTTGTAGAGGTAGATGGCAAGTGCCAATTTGTAGGTGACAGTGGCTTCAAAAAAAGAAATGTATTTTCTCACCGTTCTGGAGGCTAGAAGACCAAGGTCTAGGTTCCAGCTCATTCCGTTTCTGGGGAGGACTTTCTTCCTAGCTTACAGACAACCTCCTTTTTGCCGTATTCCAAAATGGCCTTTCCTAGGTGCGCGTGTGGAGAGTACGTTTCCTGGTGACTCTTCTTATAAAGACATTAATCCTATCAGAGCAGGACCCTACACGTATGACCTCATTTAACCTTAATTGCTTCCTTAGAGACCCCATTTCCAAAGACAGCCACACTGAGAGTTAGGACCTCAACATACAAATTTGGAGGGGAGGGAAACAATTCATTTCATAACCCTGTGTGTCTCATAGTAGGCTGTAAGCCAATAAGGAGTAGCCGAGGGCGTTTCTCAAGTTCAGTTTCTGAGCCGTCTCTGTTCAACTCATCTGACCAAATGCAGATTCAGGGGTTTCTGAACTCACATATTTACTGAAATAAAACTTCTAGGATTGGGGCAAAAATATCAGTTTTAAATAAGACCAGGTAATTAATTTATACATCAAATATTAAGATTCATAGCCTAAAATACTTAAAAAGAGTTGATACTAGGAGAAATCAGTAGTTTCCATCAGAGAGGCTATTTTATTGAGCACTTGTTAGACTTCTACTGTGTATAAATGGAAGTGTTGATGAGGACAACATTTTTTTCTTCCAAGTTCTTCTGGCTGGTCTAAGAATTAAATTTACATGAGATAGATTAACAGGAGAAAAAAAAATTAACAATATGTATACGTGGGAGAGACCCAGGAAAACTGAGTAACCCCTGAAAATGGCCAAAACCCTCACCTTAAATACCATCTTCAGTTAAAGACTAAAGAGGGTGTTGGGGATAGGGGTTTGGGACTTCAGAGGGGAGGAAGGCAGATCACACTGAGATGGAACAGCAAATTTTGGGTAAATGTTGGGCCCTGCAGAGGCAATAGGGCAGAGTGGACTTTGATCCTAGGCCATGTTGAATTTCCCTACCATACCTGCGTCATATTCTCTATAGATATCGCTCTGATAGCTCTTATCTGGAACAGGCCCTTTATCTATATTCTTTGAGGCAGTTAAGAAGGATGTAACAAGAAAAACTTTCTGAGTCATTGTTATTTATTTATTTATTTATTGAATATTTATTTTAATCTAATTTTTAAAAATTGAAGTATAGTTGACTTATGTTAGTTTCCGATGTACAGCATAGTGATTTGATAATTTTATAGATTACACTCCATAAAAAGATATTATAATATTACTGACTCTATTCCCTTTGATGTATATTACATCCTGTGAATTATTTATTTTATAACTAGTAATTTGTACCTCTTAATCCCTTTTACCCATCCCCCAACCCACTTCCCCTCGGCAGCCAACTGTTCATTCTCTATACCTATGAGTCTGTTTCTGTTTTATTTGTTCATTTGTTTTATTTTTTAGATTCCACATATAAGTGAAAACATATAGTATTTGTCTTTCTCTGACTTATTTCACTTAGCATAATACCCTCTAGGTCCATCCAAATTATTGCAAATTGCAAAATTTCACTTTTTTTATGTATGAGTAGTGTTCCATATTGTGTGTGTGTGTGTGTGTGTGAGAGAGAGAGGTGTATAGAGATTTTATATATTTAAATATTAATATATATATTATTATTATCCATTCATCTGTCCATGGACATATGGGTTGCTTTCATACCTTGGCTATTGTAAATAAGGCTGCTATGAATATTGGGGTGCATATATCTTTTTGAATTAGTGTTTTCATTTTCTCTGGATAAATACCCAGGAGTTGAATTGCTGGATCTTATGGTAGTTTTATTTCTAATTTTTTTAGAAATCTTTATACTGTTTTCCATAGTGGCTGTATCAATTTACTTTCCACCAACACACCAACAGTGCATGAGGGTTCCCTTTTCCCCACATCCTCACCAACACTTGTTATTTCTTGTCTTGTTGATGATAGCCATTCTGAAATGTGTGAGGTGATAGCTCACTGAGGTTTTGATTTGCATTTCCCTGATGATTAGTGACAGATGAGCATCTTTTCATGTGCCTGCTGGCCATCTGTATGTCTTCTTTGGAAAAATTCCTCTGTGCATTTTTTCATTGGATGGTTTGTTTTTTTGATGTTGAGTTGTATGAGTTCTTCATATATTTTGGAAACTAACCCTTTATCAGGCATATCATATGCAAATATCTTCGCCATTCAGTAGGTTGCCTTTTCATTTTGTTCATGGTTTCCTTCACTGTGCAAAAGCTTTTTAGTTTGGTATAGATATCCCATTTTTTTCATTTTTGGTTTTGTTGTCCTTGCCTGAGGAGACATATGAAAAAAATAGGCTAAGAGCAGTGTCAAAGAGCATACTGCCTATGTTTTCTTCTAGGAGTTTTATGGTTTCAGGTCTTACATTTAAGCAGTTTATCCATTTTGAGTTTCTTTTTTGTACATGGTGTGACAAAATGGTCTAGTTTCATTCTTTTACATGTAGCTGTCCAGTTGTCACAGCACTACTTTTTGAAGAGACTGTCTTTCCCCGTTTCCTATTCTTACCTTCTTTATTGTAGATTAATTGACCACATGTGTATGGATTTATTTCTGGGCTCTCTAGCTCTCTAATCTGTTCCATTGATCTATGTGTCTGTTTTTATGCCAGTACCATACTCTTTTGATTACTATAGCTTTGTAGTATACTTTGAAATCAGGGAGTGTAATGCCTCCTGGTTTGTTCTTTCTCAAGATTAATTTGGCTATTTGGGTCTTTTGTGGTTCCATAAAAATTTTAGGATTATTTGTTCTAGTTTTGTGAGAAATGCCATGAGTATTTTGATAGGGATTGCATTGAATTTCTAGATTGCTTTGGATAGTATGGCTATTTTAATATTAATTTCAATCCACAGCACAAAAAATTATTTATTTGTGTTGTCTTCAATTTCTTTCACCAATGTCTTAATGTTTTCAGAGTACAAGTCTTTCACCTCCTTGGTTAAATTTATTCCTAGGTATTTCATTCTTTTTGATTTGATTGTAAATGGGATTTTTAAACTTTCTGATAGTTTATTATTACTGTATAGAAATGCAACACATTTCTATATATTAATTTTGTATTCTGCAACTTTACTGAATTCATTGATGGGGTCTTGTAGTTTTTTGGTAACATCTTTAGGATTTTCTATGTATAATAATCATGTCATCTGGAAACAGTGAGTGTTTTACTTCTTCCTTTCCAATTTGAATTTATTTTATCTCTTGTCTGATTGCTGTGGCTAGGAGTTCCAATACTATTTTGAATAAAAGTGGTGAGAGAGCCTCATTGTCTTGTTCCTGATCTTAGAGGAAAAGCTTTTAGCTTTTCACCATTGAGTATGAAGTTAGTTGTGGGTTTGTCATAAATGGCTTTTATTATGTTGAGGTATATTTCCTCTATACCAACTTTGTTAAGAGTTTTTTCATGAATGGATGTTGTATTTTGTCAAATGCATTTTCTGCATCAAATGAGATGCACATGTGATTTTTATTCTTCATTTTGTTAATGTGTTAACTTTTAGAGTTGCTTTTAGAGTTGTTGCTTTTCGAGTTGTTCTATTTGTAGTTGTAGTTTTGATGTATCTGTGAGGAGGTAAACTCAGAGTCTTGATCCCACCATTTATGAGTCTTCTATTTTTTAAAAATAATCAGCCTAAATTAATCTTAATGCCAAAAGGACACATTTTGGTGTGGCAAATTTTGCTCCCCTACACTCCCACCTTTGAAACTTCTCCAAGAAATTTCACAGTCCAGAAGCTGAGTTGGTAGATTGTTCCATGTTATTGAGTCACTTAGTTCTGACAATAGGTCAGTCCAGTTAAATTCATTTCAAGAGGCGCTGATGCAGGTGGGCTCTCAGAGTTAAGCCTATAATATGCAAGCAGTCAGGATTTTAATAAGATGCATTTCTATGGGTGAAAGAAAAACAATGGTTAATGATTGGAACAAATTATAAAACCAGTCTCTGGATCCTGAGAGCTGCCAGATGAGATTTCTAGATGTCAGGCTCAAAGCATCTTCAGCTGGAGTGAGGGCAAGCAGCGACAATCTGACAGATTTTCCTGTTTTATATTTTAAGTGTCTCTGATGATGTCATCGAGTGTTTGGGTGAATTTTCTGAGTGGCTTACATAGCAACAGGCTCAAATATTGTCTAAACATGGACTGTTGTTGTGGTCTCTCTTAAGTCTATATCAAATCGTTCAGCTTTTGTTTGCAGGGCTTCAGGAGAAGGACAGCTTTTTCTTTCAATCATTCTAAGTAAAATGTGGGTGAAATATTGGAAACACTAGTTTGGAGAGTTGTAGCCAAATATTTGAGGAAACTAGAAATAGGACCAAGTCCAGTTTACAGGTAGAAAAATGAAGATGATTTATGGAACTAGAATTTAATATCCACAATTGTGTATTGTAGTTTCTACTGAAACACATTGTTTTTTTCCTCTCTAAAATCACACTTATTTTTACCAAAGAGAGCCAAATTGAGGCTAATCTGTTTGTAAAATAAGTCTAGCTTTAATAAACCTGGCCTGATTACATAATTCCAGCAAGAATAGTGATTGAGCATATAGACTCCATTAACAGTGCTTTGCTGGAACTTTTCATAAGGACTCTCCAGACTGAACTTTTATTTTATTTTATTTTATTTTATTTTTTTGCGGTACGCGGGCTTCCCACTGTTGTGGCCTCTCCCGTTGCAGAGCACAGGCTCCAGATGCGCAGGCTCAGCGGCCATGGCTCACGGGCCCAGCCGCTCCGCGGCATGTGGGATCTTCCCAGACTGGGGCACGAACCCGTGTCTCCTGCATTGGCAGGCGGACTCTCAACCACTGCGCCACCAGGGAAGCCCCAGACTGAACTTTTATTTTATTTTATTTTTTTTGAAATTTTTGAGCTATTTTTTTTTTAACACCTTTATTGGAGTATAATTGCTTTACAATGGTATGTTAGTTTCAGCTTCACAACAAAATGAATCAGTTATATATATATATACATATATTCCCATATCTCTTCCCGCTTGCGTCTCCCTCCCTCCCACCCTCCCTATCCCACCCCTCCAGGCCTCTGAGGCCAGGAATCCAAGTCAATAACTTGCAGCAGACTCATCTGTAATACTTATGGATTTGGGACAACTCCTCTCTTCCTGAGGTCCCCCAGATTTCCTATGGTTCCTGTACCTTCCAGGAAGTGACCTTCTTTAATCACCTGGTAAGGCTGCTTAACACCCTCTAAGCAATGTACCAGGCAGTTTTTCCAAGGGACTTTTTGACTTCATAAAGTCAATCTTAGCTTCTTAAATCTGTCTAGTCACATGTGATTCAAGGCACATTCTCAGTTATGACATTCCAGTCAAATCTTTGGTAATATAATCAGTGTTCCCAATTGTGTCCTGTTATAAGCAGAACAGATTCTTAGTGAATTTATGTAAAAAAGTATATCATCATGAAAATAAGAATATTAAAAGTTGCCAAATTCTAGAGGGATCAGGTAGGGAGGAAAGATAAATGTTTCAGTTCTGTTTATAAAAGTATAATTTGCCAAGTTTCTGCAAGTCATAGCATAAGCTGAAAGGTTTCTTTATATATGGAAAACAAAGATTAAACAGCAGTAATATTTCAGACAAGAAGTCATGAAAATTGTAATCATATTCATTAGTTCATTGACTCCCTTGTAAGTAGGTCTTGTTGTTCTTGATCTGTTTTTAACAGTTTTATGAAGCCATCAGTTTTCCATTAGAGTTCTGTATTTTCTTTCCAAGTTCAGTGGTATAAAATGAAGTTTTCAGAAACCTATATTTGTCAAAAATCCTTTCTATGAATCTTCTTGAAGATGAAACATTTTTGCAAAAGTGTCAAAGTAAAAAAAGAATTTTCTATAAATGCCAAAAGCATAGTAAAGATCTGATTCATTATAATGCAATTGACAGGTAAATTTAGTTCTGCAACACATAGAATTTGAAG
Organism: Pseudorca crassidens; assembly: GCF_039906515.1. Taxonomy (NCBI): domain Eukaryota; kingdom Metazoa; phylum Chordata; class Mammalia; order Artiodactyla; family Delphinidae; genus Pseudorca; species Pseudorca crassidens. The sequence goes on from NC_090306.1 coordinate 70,595,491, forward strand.
ATAAGTAGAATTATGACTGATAACATTTTACTGTTACATTAGCAGAATTTTAGGAATTTCATATAATTTCTAGAACATTAGAAATGTTCTTACAATATAATGTAAGAAGGTTATTCCTCGTATTTTTCTTACCACAATATACATGTACGTGCTTTACATACAGGTATGCTTTCCTTATTTCTAGTAGATTTAATCACATATTAATTAGATTTCTTAACCCTTAGAAACTTTTAATTTCTAGTGAAAAGTAAGAGGTAAACAATTGCGAACTGTCTTCTTTTTTTTCTTATAAATGTATTTATTTATTTATTTATTTTGGCTGCGTTGGTTCTTTGTTGCTGCGTGCAAGCTTTCTCTAGTTGTGGGAGCGTGGGCTACTCTTCATTGCGGTGCGCAGGCTTCTCATTGTGGTCTTCTCTTGTGGAGCAGTGGCTCTAGGCACGTGGGCTTCAGTAGTTGTGGCACATGGGCTTCAGTAGTTGTGGCACATGGGCTTCAGTAGTTGTGGCTCGCGGGATCTAGAGCACAGGCTCAGTAGTTGCGGTGCACAGGCTTAGTTGCTCTGCGGCATGTGAGATCTTCCTGGCCCAGGGCTCGAACCCGTGTCCCCTGCATTGGTAGGTGGATTCTTAACCACTGTGCCACCAGGGAAGCCCTATGAACTGTCTTTTAAATTAGCATTCTGTGGATTGGCATACTTGTAAATTGGGTTGGCCAAAAATTTCGTTCGGTTAGTGTATAACATTGCTCAATAAAATTCTTGGTGAAAGTGAAAAATGTCTTATTTTTACTTAAAACCGAATAAACTTTTTGGCCAATCCAGTACTTCTTAGAAATATGTGCTTTCTCATAAAAAATTTCTCAGTGCATCATAAGACATGCTTAGTAATAGACCCAAATATTTTAATTCCTCTGTAAAAGGAAGCAAACAGTAGTTAAACCTATATACAATAACCAATGTTTCATTATTTAATCTTATTTGGAAATGATCTAGATATTCAATGAAGTTGACTTAATATTTAACTTAGCAAAACTTTAAGGTTTCTAGTAACCAAAAAGATTTTGGAAGTTATTTTTACATGCACACATACCGTAACACATAATTATTATTAAAATGTTCACCTCAAAACATTTTATCCTGCTTAAATCTATTTAATATTACTTGTTCTGTTACGGAGTCTAAGCTTGCTCTGCTTGTCACATGACAGGCCAATGAATCAGGAGACGAGGTATTGAGGCAAGGAATGGGATTTTATTCAGAAAGCCTGCAGACTGAGAAGATGGCAGACTAGTGTCTCTGAAAAACCATCTTAGCAATGTCTGGATGCCAGTTTCTTGTATAGAATCAGAGAGGGAGAGGTGGTGAGGAAGTAAAGTAAAAGGGCCATCAGTCTTGCAGAACATCTCCTGGAATGACCAGCCTCGGTGGGTGAGGGGATGTGTTAGTTTCTTCTTTCTTGCAGCCATCCACAGGTGAGCAGGGTCAGATTGTCTCCCGGTGAGCTGAACTGCAGAGGGGAAGGGCTCCCCGAGGCAGGCCGTTACGTATGATCATAATAACAAAAGCAACAAAAAGCAAAGGTTAAAGTCAAAGAAAAAGATCCAACGTGGAGTCCGATTTAGCTCTTCGGTGTTATAGTTCTTTACAATTATGTTTAGATTATCTATTAAAATTTGATGTGTCAAAGTCAACTATCATCTTAAGCTGTTTTTCTTTTTCCTGACACGTTTTGTAACAGATAATATGAGCTTGTTTGACTTTTAGTAGACCTAGGTAAATAAAAGAATTGTACTTAATGCTGATAACTCTAAAGACATCTCTATTTTAATTAAACCAAAACCTTAAACTTGTTTTAATTTACTGAAGTTTAATTCTAGATCACGTGAACCTGAAAAACAGTTGGCTTAGTTTCTATTATACTTCTGAGATTTAGAAATGTTTAATTCATAAGTGCTTACTTTTAAGCTTAATAAATAGAGCTCTTTTATAAATTAATTTTAGTGATACCATCTGTGGGATAAAAAAACTATTGTGCATCTACAATAGACACATAAAAACATATAGACAGATGCAAACAGATCTTATAGCTTTCATTTAATATATAAAATATATAAAAAAACCTTAGGTACGATAGTACAAAATTCACTAGTTTATAAATAACAGTTGGAATAAGTTAAGTTTATCTATTCAGATAGCTAAGGCTTTTTACTATTGGTGGAAAAAACTTGTATCATTTGTATTTGTCCTTGACGTCTAATCTTGAATTAGATTTTGAGTGAGGGAGCCTTTCACTAGTTTGTGCTTTTAAAAGGTCTCTTTCCCCCTCTTTTTTTTTCTTTGGCTTTAGGTTCTACTGCTTGAGTTAACTGGGCTCAGTCTTAGGAGATTGTGGGCTGTGTTTACATTTCTGATTTTGTATAGGTTTGCCAGATGAAGGTAGTTGCTTCCGTTAACCCTTGAACATTGGCCCCAAGCTTCTACCTTACACTATGTGAGCTCAGGCAATCCCACTGGTTCCCTTGAGCATTTGCTTAACTAACAAAGATTGAAGGGGCGGATTTACATACTCTGTTTTATAATACCAGGGAGGGGAAATGTTCCCCAGTGAGACATGACACCCATCCTGATAATACAATCATGCAAAAAATAGGCAACCACAGTACATAAAGCCCGTTCAAATACTTTCACCTCACTTCCATCAACTCTTCTACTTTTAACCGTTGCCTTCACTAGGACCCCATCAACAAGTCTTGGTCTTACAACACGAGATAGGGGAAGTGTTACTGGCCAGACAGAACATCCATTCCCATAAAGCATGAAAGCAATGTTGACATAACCTCCTCACATAACACCCGCTTAAATATTCCAACCTTTATAATCTTACCAACCCTAATTGTAGCCAGGCCCCACCAATAGATTTTGGTACCAAAGCTCACGGGGTTACTGCATCAAGGAGTCCTGGAAACTTCTCCTTTCTACCCCCAGGCCTGTTTACCTACATTTTTGTAAAAGGCCTTAGGTCCCCAGTGAGGGGTCAAACCAAGGGACCCAGGTTCTTTTGTCAATCTTTAGTTAGATTAGTCAGCCTAACTGCTGCCCCAAGCCATTGCTGGTTAGGTTTCTCATTGTAAATTTTGCCTTCTGCATTTTTAAGTTTCTCCAAACTGGGGTAAATAGAGTACATTTGTTTGGGACCCATTAGTGTTAGACAACCAGCAAGGTGTCCCTTTGACCCACCCAACCTTCAATAGTGCTGTATTAAAACTTTTGTTTTAACCCCATCAATGTCTGTTTTATTCATCCCATTTCTTAATAACCATCTAAAAATTTTTACCCTGCTGGGGTGAGTCCCATGATTCTTCCCTTTCTGATTCCTTTTTATTCTGCCTCTTTGAATATCTACTTTATTTACCTTATTTCTTAATAACCCTTCAAAAATTTCCAACTTGTTGGGAAGAGTCCCTTGGTTTCCCCTTGGCCTCTTCCCATTCTTTTGTTAATTAACCTAATTAGCATCTGTAAGGCCCATGAGGAGAAACTGAGAGGCAAATTTGATGAGATTTCCTGAACTGTTTTTTTTTTAATCAAGAGAGTTCTTAAGACTAGCTATTCTGTTTCTTTGTATCCACCTTTTAATCTGATCTTTTCCTAGGTACCAAGAAAATCAGCTGTTTGTAATGAGAGCTCTCTGAAAAATTTACCAATTTAGAAGTTTTTCCAATTTAAGGGACTCATTGGCCATTGATGAGTAGACTCTTAATAGTGACTCAAATGATAAGCTTTTTTATGGCTTAATCATTGTCACAAGAAGCATACCCAAAGGAGAGTGCAAAAAGATGCAGCCCTCAGATGGTCCAGAAAGTCCACTCCCAAGAATAGTTTAACAAAGTTGCACAAGCGTACTCACAAAGCAACAAAGGCTGAGATGACAAAGATCCCTTATGGACTGGGACCCCTTATGACAAACTCCCTGAGAGCTGGCATGGGTAGACAAACAGATGCCAGTCGCTTTGTTGCCTACTTCTGATCACCTGGCTACAGCTGCTTAGATCCCAGTCTATTCAATTGACCACCGAATGCACGTATGTGCACCTTCCAGATGGCAGAGACCAGAAAGTATATTCTCACTTGTCATAAAAGTCAAACTCTCAGGATATAGAACAAGACAAAAAACACAACAGAGACAAAGAGAAACAGTGACCATCTCCAGGAGGGAAATGATCAATTAAGCCATAAATTACTCTATGAAATTTACCAGAGTTGCTAAGTCCAAGGAACTAGTTCCACAAATATTTTCTCCTGCTAATCTAATTTTAGAAGAAGGAAAAAGAGTCTTAGCAGGCATTCTCCTTTCCAACAGGACCTGCAGGCAGAGATCAGGGAGACTGACATGGTAAGAATTCTTACTTTCTGCTGTCATTTGTCTCAGGATCTCCTCTTGGCTGTAGCAGCCTCGGAGAAAAGCTGAATCCTGCCGACTACACCAACTGTTTGCAAGGAAGAAATTTTCCTCTGCTTTGTTAGGTCCTTCTGGCTGATCTAAGAATTAAATTGACATGAGAGATTAACAGGAGAAAATTTTTAAAGTTTAATTACGTGTATACATGGGAGAGACCCGGGAAGACTGAGTAACTTGCCAAAATGTCTGAAAACCTCACCTTAATTACCACCTTCAGGTAAAGGCAAAGGAGGATGTTGTGGGTAGTGGCTTGGGACTTCAAAAGGGAAGAAGAAAATTCACATGGAGGTAATAAAGCAAATGTTTGGTAAACAAATGTATGCTGGGCCATGCAGAGACAGTGGGACACAGAGTGGGCTCTGTTGTCTAGCGCCCGCCACCACACCTAGCCCCATATTCTTGGCAGGTAACTCTGGTGATAGCTCTATTCTGGGAACAGCCCTTTTACCTCAATCCTTTTAAGCAGTTAAGAGGGAATTAACAGAAAAATTCCTGAGTTTTCTGTTTCTTAAAAATAATCAGCCTAAATTAATCCTCACGCCAAAGAGACACATTTTGGGGGTGGTAAATTTTGCTTCCATAGACAAACTTAATAAGTACTCATTTTAATAAATAATTTTGTTGCGCCAAAATAACAAGAATGGTTTTCTTGTCCTTTGATAGTTTGCTATAATGTTTAGCAACATAGTTAATTTGATGAAGAATCTTGTCATTTGGACCCATTTAAAAAAAAAAAAAAACCTTGTTCTTAGGTGTTGTGGTTGGCATAAATTCCAAAGAGTGATTTATTCAAATTCAGTTAAAAAAATTGAGGAAGGTAACTGTAAGGTCGGATATTAACAAACGCACCGCGAAACAGAGGAAAGCTTCAAGTGAGCTTTATTAAGGAGCGCTCCCGGGCGAGGTTCACTGGTCCGAGAGAAACGGGCCAGAGAAGTCGCACCCGGGAGAAGGTTGGGCAAGATTTTATAGGGGAAGAAGGGAAAGGGGTGTGGTGAATCTGGGAGGGCGCAGGGTATTCCTTATTTGGTGGTCTTTTCGGGTATCCTGGGGGACCGTTAGTCCCGCCCCTCGAAAGGCGGGAAGGCTGGGCCGGGTTCAAAGTCCTGTTCCTGGAAGTCAGTTCCTGGAACTGGGTGGTCCGGAATGTCTCCAGGGCAGTTTCTGGAACTGGGTGGTGCGGAGAATTTCGTTCTGATGCAACCTGTGAATCTGATTGTGTTCCCCTGCCTCGGGCCAGTTGGCCTTACATCCCGACATCTTTGGTGTAATGGGGCGGCGTTCTGATCTCTGGCTACTTCATGCTGAATGGGGGCGTCGAAAGGGGAGTCGGGCGACCAGAGGTCCGAGGCTTAGGGGAGACCAGTGGGGGGTTCTGTAGGAAGCAAGGTGTAAGGGCCGAGGAGCATTTGGTTTGTGGCCACCCGAGAGACTTCCTCCATGCGCCTGCGAAGGAACCTAAGAAAACAGGGAGCAAGCATGAACAAGATACAGATGAGAATTAAGGGGCCTAAGACTGGTGTTAGCCAGGTATAGAGGGTGGATCGCCACCAATCGGGAATTGGGGAGGTGGCCTGGACTGTTGGTGTTTGCGTTGGAGTTCTTTTCTTAAGCTATGGAGGGCTTTTACGTTGTCTTCGACGAGTCCTGTTTCATTGATGTAATAGCAGCATTCCTCCTGTAGGAAGAGACAGGTACCTCCTTTGTCGGCCGTCAGGAGATCCAGGGCTCGTCGATTCTGGAGAGGACTTGGGCTATGGAGGTGATTTGGTGCTGGAGAGAGGAGATGGAGCCGGCGGAGGCTTCAATGGCTAGCTGGAGTTTATGTTCTAAGTCGCGGGATGTTGAAACACTATGTGTTAGAGCTCCCCCGCGAGGCCTGCAGCGACCAGGGAGGAGGTGAGAGAGATGCCTGCGAGCAGAGGAAGAAAGATAGCTCTTTTTCGTCGGGTAAAGGGCGGCGTGATTAGCGAGGAAAATTCGGCTTGGCTATACAGTGTGAGTTGTGGGACGAGAGTAACGGGGATACATGGGAAGGGGGAGGAAGACTTTTTTTGTTCCCTCTTTTGTGAGGGAACCATTGCACCACAAAAACGTGCCTGTTGGTGCTTCAATTGATGTGCTTACCGTGAGGGATGAGTTACAAAGAAACCCAGTATCAGCTAGATTTGGGCGGCTCCTGTAACAGATGGTGAGATTTTTTGAATCAAGGAATATGGGGACTTTTAACGGGGAAAAAGGTGGGTTTTGGGAGGTGTGGGAAGTAGAATTGAAGGGCTGGTCGAGTGGGACAGCAGCCAAGGGTGGCCAGCCAGGCGAGGCACATAGAAAGCAGTCGGAGATGTTACCTATTCCTGTGTGGTTGAGTATCTGTACTGCTTGACGGATGAGGGTCAACCAAGAAAAAGGATCCTCTTTGTGTTCGGGGTGAGGTAGTTTGTGTCTTAGGGCTTGTTCTGTTTCCTGGATGACAGTGGCTTGTTCGCTCAACTGTTGGATAACTTTGGGAATCAAACTGATATATGAGCGAAAGACCCTGGTAGAGCCCACGGGGTAGGCATCAGTTGCCCATCGGTAGATTTTTCCTTGTACCCCTTTTACCCATCTTGTGTCCCAGGGATCTTTGATGCTGATGAATAATTGACCCTTGCCATTTGTGGTGAGCGGGTGGGATTGTCGGAGAGAGCTCCTGGTATCTAGTTTTGCCACATGGATGTTACATGAGTGATAGGGGCACCCCCCATAGGTCTCATTCCACCATTGACAGTAGTCTCGGGTCTGATCGTAAGTGAAGCAGACAGCGGGGGTGGACCATCCCAGGTGAACACCTTCTATGTTAGAGATGGGGATCTGGACTTTTACCAAGGCCTGGCACCCATCTGGTGTGTAGGAATTCGGGGCCGTAGGCCTCCTTGTGGGGAGACGGATGCGCAGGTTTGGCAGGCCATGTGAGTCTTTGAGATGGCCTCTCTAAGTCCTGGCAGATGAAAGAGGGGGTCCAAAAAACGGAACATTGCTTTTGGACCAATGTGTAAGGATTTATGGATGTCTGATAGGAGGCTGGCTGCTTGCACCAGAGGTAGGGCAATTTTGTTGTCTATAAAAATCCATCCTTTGTTGTCTTTGTGTCCCCATTTTGATAGTAAGGCAGCTTCCTCATGCGGGGTATATGTGGGTTGGGTAGGACTGGTAAAAAATAGGAGTGGAGCTGGAGGATCCCCTTTTGTAAGCTCTCGGGCCACGGAATCGGCCTTCGAGTTACCTTGTGCTATTGGGTTGGATGGGAGTTGATGACCCCTGCAATGGATAATTGCTACTTCTTTAGGAAGCTGGAGGGCCTCCAGGAGTTTTGCAATGAGGGAAGCGTTGACCACTGGGGATCCCTTAGTGGTCAGAAATCCGCATTCCCTCCGTAGTGCTGAGTGGCTGTGTGCAATGAGAAAGACATATTTAGAGTCTGTGTAGACGTTAACCCTTTGGTCTTTGGAAAGGTTAAGGACTCGTGTAAGTGCGATTAGCTCAGCCTTTTGAGAGGTCGTTCCTTCTGGAAGGCTGTTAGCCTCGATAATAGTTGAGATAGTTACCACCGCGTAGGCTGCCCGCCGGCGCCCGTCAGGACCGAGTATCGAAGTACCGTCCACAAAGAGAGTGCGGTTCGGATTTGAAAGAGGGGTGTCAAAGAGTCCCTCTCTTGGTGGTTTGAAGGCTTCTATGACATGAGGGCAGGAATGGGATGGAAAACCCCCCGTGCCAGAGATAGGCAGGAGGGAAGCCGGGTTCAGGCAAGGGGAGAGATCAAGAGAAATAGCTGGGTTTTCAATGAATAGTAGGTGGAACTCCTGGATGCGGGAGGGGCCCAGGAGGGAGAGAAACTTGCGGCCTAGGAGGTCGACCAGCCGGTGGGAGGAAAACAGGGTTAGTGGGTGGGCCAGAGTCAGTTTGAGTGTTTGGTCAGTTCCGGCTGCCGCTGCTAGGGCCCGAAGGCACGGTTGCCATCTCCGAATGGTTGGGTCTAGCTGTTTGGAGAGGTAAGCCACGGGGCGGTAGGAAGGCCCTACAGGCTGGGCAAGGAGTCCAGTGGCTATTCCGGCCCGTTCATCCACAAAAAGGTGAAAAGGTCGGTTTGGGTTAGGGCTAGAGGAAGCAGGTCGGGCCATGAGACACGGACCTCAAGGGACAGTTTGGTAAGGTGGTCTTTTAAGATCCCATTGGCGCGTTCAACCTTACCAGATGATTGGGGGTGGTAGGGGATGTGGAGTTTCCAGGTGACCTGGAGAGCTTCTGATACCTGTTGAACCACCTGAGAGACAAAGGCGGGTCCGTTATCCGACTGAATGGAGACCGATAGACCAAATCGGGGGATGATGTGTTGAAGCAGGATGGTGGCGACTTCTCTGGCCCCTTTCTCTCGGACCAGTGAAACTCGCCCGGGAGCGCTCCCTAATAAAGCTCACTTGAAGCTTTCCTCTGTTTCGCAGTGCCGTTCGTTAAGATCCGACCTTACAGTAACAGACTTTCTTATTGTGTAAAAGAATACCGATGCATGATTAAAAAACAAAACTTTTCTTTGAATTGTAAATATCCATCTGAAATTGCCAAATTTACTGGTGGGGAAGATGAAAGGGAAACCTGTCTTTTATTCGTGGATTGATTATTCCTCTGTTGGATGTCCAGGGGCAAAAATCAAGCAGAAGAAACAAGTTGCTATTTGCAAAGTGTTAAAACAACAGCCAGATTGTTTCTTCTTCACTTACTGTGCACAGTATGGGCTGGCACCCCTGTGGTAGCTTAGAAATCTCAAATGCTGTCAGGAAAAAACAAACGCAGCCCTGCAGGTAGAATTAAAGGGTGGAAAAACAAGCAAGGAGGAAGACCAAGAATTTATTGGCAGCTAACAAAAGAATGATATATTTGCTAACAGAGTGGTGGAAACTGCTCAGAGAGGAGGGAGTGATCTCAGGAAATGTCTTTCTCCCATTTTGCTGTCTTTGTTCCTGCCTGTAGCATAGATGTTTATTTAATTACCAGTGCATTCTTTTAAGATGTAAAATTCCCTTTATGACCCTAAAGCCTGTATAGCCTGCATGATGGTGTTGACTAGAAGAGTTCATATATTACTTAGGTACTTATTGAAAGAGTGTCTTAGGAAGCTTTTTCAGTGAAAACTGAGTGGTAGAAAATAAAATAAAATAAAAATTTTCTTTTGTTACTAAACTAGTTTTAAGCTATTTACCTGGATTATGTGCAAGGCAAACACTTGTGGTAAACAGTCTGTTTCTCTCTCTCTCCCCCCCCCATAAGAAATATTAAATTTCTGGAATTTTGGAGTCATTGTAATATCAATCACCGATATTGTATAGACAATTTTAGCATAAATATGTGTTTAAATTGTTAATGATACTCTGGTCACAGTGACTGAAAAGATAAACTAATTCACTCCAAAAAAAGGAGTCCATTAGCCAGTTTTACTGACAATGTGTGTTGTTTGACTGAAATGACCAAATGACCAATTTTATCTTTTCTGTTGTTTGATTGGTTTTCTGCATTTCCTCGTTGTCTTTTCTTACTCAGTATAAATCAGATTTTATCCTGATCATTTTCATAGCATTTTTAGGGAGGTGGATTGGTGGTAAGAATCTGTCTGTTCCTCTAAGAGTGCTCCAAACTGATTTTCACTTGTAGTTTAGCGCGTCATGTGTTTTAACTTAATAACTGGAGATGGGGAAAGGATTGCTACTACTAAAACACATTAACTATAAATACTTACCTAGAAATTTCTTGGTAATGGACTCTTTTGCTAAGTAATAAATTCCTCAGGAAGTAAAAGATACCATGTTAAAAAGTTTTAGCCACAGGATGACTCATCTGGACTATGGGATAATCATTTATACTTGTATATCATTTAGACATTTAGAAAGAGTTCTTTCTAACTGAACTCATAAAAGATGATAGAAAAAATGGGAAAATGATTGTATAGTTAATGAACTGGTTAACAATACATGTTCATATGCCAGTTCTGCTTGTGTTACCACAAGCGTAAGATTCTAAACTTAAGGACTTAGTGAAAGTTGTAATAGTTAGATTTCTGTGAATACATGCACACCCTTCAATCCTTTTCAACCACTAAATCAGGTATCAATAAAGGGAACCAGACCAGAGAAGGGAAGAAACTCAAATTATTTTATTATTTTACCGTGTATGCTTACTTCATTGTTTTAGCACAGTTGTCTTGAAACCTGAAGTTATCAAATATTTCTGTGTTCAGCAGACTTTAACTGATTATGCTTTTGACTAGTAAGTAGATGCTCAAAAAATTTTTCTTGAAATAATGAGTGAATGAATAAATGAAGCCTCTTAAACATCTTATGAAAAAAAATGTATACATATCATTACATATGTCTGATATGTATTACATTTTATATTATATATATTTGCTAGTGTCTAGTAATTTGAATTGACTTTATATTTTTGTATCTCTTTACTCATTTACATTCCTGTCATTTATGGACATAAGTCCCTCTGATTACTTATCCCCTTCAGAACTTAAATTCTTATTTGCTTTCCTCTATCCAAGGTTCATTCTTCCATTTCTAATTTTTCACGCAACTCTTTCTATTGCTCCCATACATGTTTTACCTCTTCACAGAATGCTTCTCACATTCTTTCTCCTAGTTGACTTAATTTCCTTTGTGCATTGAAGACACTTGGTCGATACAGCCATTTAAACTAAATGCTGCTCATTCTTCTACATGCCCATGTCTTTTTAGATTTACTATATTTTTTTAGATCAATTAAGCATTCTTTAAATATTTTTTGAGTAATTATAGAGGTTATCATTCTTCCATCTCTCTGTAAAAACCCATTCATTATTCTAGGCTAATGGAGTCCGGTTATCTCTCCTACTTTTAAACATGGCTCTTTTCTAACATCAATTACTCCCCCATGTATATTAAGAATTTTGGCGACTTGCCTTAATCTCTCTTTTCATCCCTTCCCCTGGTTCAATATTCCTGTTGCTGGCCCAGCTGATGCCTTCAGAGTTTGCTATTCCATTCCAATCCATGTAAGCTATATGCTTCTACTCATTACATGGTCAGACCATAGATTTTTATATCATCTGAAATTCTACAACATCTGAAATTCCAAACTTCTCCAATCTCTTCCATAACTAATCTTCCAAACACCTCATCAGAATCCTACCTTTCTCATTATATTATAGCCACTCTACCTCTTAAAAACTAGCTATATTTTTCCTTAGAGCACTTATCACTATTAAGAATTATACTATTTATTTGTTTGCTAAATAACTTTATTTCTCTCTTGAGAATGGAAACTCTTGGAGGATAGGAGTTTTGTCTTGTTCATAATACATGCCCCAAGTTTACAACAATGTACAATGTAGAGTGAGTGTTAGATAATATCTGTTGAATTGATGAGTGAATAAAATAATTCTAATGAATTAGGGAGTCATTTTTTCCCCTTAAAATATTATTGTATATCAGATTAACTATGTCTTTCAATCATATCTACAAGATGTTTTCCCTGAAACCATCTCAGAAGCATGCACATTTTGGGGTAAATATTTCCTTTAGAGTAAGTTTACAAATAATGAACTATAGTAAATTAGGCACATTATCTTTTATGATGGAGTGACACTTTTGTAGACCTGTCTACTTACTTTGATCACCCTCTGTAGAAAGACTGCAAACATTAAAGTGCCAAAAGAACAACACATTTAGTTCTTTGTGACCAAAAGTAGGATTTGGGAGCGTATATATATATATATATATATATATATATATATATGTGTGTGTGTGTGTATATATATATATGAGAAAAATTTAAAACAAAGCGTAGATCAATAATATATGAAAACTTCTTTTACATTTTACCCAGAAACAAGAACTCCCTCTAATGCATTTTATTTGGGGTCATCAATATAGGTTGCTTTATTTCCTTCCTTTTGCATGTTAGGATGTAACTCTACTTAAAAGAAAAGAAAGCACAATTGTAAACTGAGAATTAAGCAATGATATAAGCTTTCTATCAGTGCTGCTATTACTTATTTACGAAGTATTATGTAGAATGTAATTGAGAGGGATAACATTGTGTTAATCTTTGCATCCCTCCAAAAGCAAAACACTGTGTCTAACATTTGGCAGGAAACTGTGCTTGTAAAATGATCAATCCGATTGATTATACTCTTGAGAGCTGGTATTTAATATGAACTTTTATTCATTTTCTGAAAATTAATTTTTGCTTTCTTGTTTGTCCTTTGTCATTAAAGCCTATGATAAATTATTATGTAATTATGATCAAATAATACATAGCTGTAAATTCATAGTCTCATACAAAGAACATCTTGAAACCAGAATTTTAGGGCTAGATGGGCCATTAGAAATCAGCCATTCCAACCATTTGATTTTACAGATGGGCAAAAATGTTCCTGAGAGGTGAGTTGACTTGCCTGGGATTTTACAACTTTTTAAATTGGATTAGAATCTAGGTCACTCAGTGCTGGGCTATTTCCATTTTATTAGATGATTGTGCACCATAAAGCATATTCAGAAAATAATAAACCTATGTTGTGCAACATTCTCTGTGGCAGTGATTCCCAAAATTTTGATAACAGACACTAATGAGCAATTTTGAGAATACTCTTAGTATATCTAAAATTGTTTAATAATAAATTACTTACTAAAGTACAATATATATAATTTTATAATAGAAATTTAAAAGAATAATATAGAGTAATAACATTTTAAAATAATTTCATTCATTTTTATTATTAACACAAACATCCTTTTTTGTTTTCATCCAACATTATTTTTAATAACATTGCAGAGAATATACTATGTTTTAATAGCTTTATTATTTTTGAAAATCTTTGTTTAAATGTCATTTAAAGTGATTTAAGAGTCAGGTTTTGAATTCAGTTTGATTCTTTGTTTTAATGGCTGTCATAGAAGTAGGATATTTAAATGGAAGAAATAGTGTACAAACTTCCAGTTTTAAAATGAATAAGTTCTGGCAGTCTAAACTACAGCATGGTGACTATAGTTAATAATACTGTATTATCTGTTTGAAAGTCTCTAAGAGAATAGATTTAAATGTTTTCATCATACACGTACCTACACAAAGTGGTAATTATGTGAGGTGATGGAGCTGTTAACTAACCCTATTGTGGTAATCATTTTGCAATATATACATGTATCAAATCATCATGTTGTACACCTTAAACTTACACAATAATATATGCCAATTATATCTCAATAAAGCTCGAAAAAAATTTAAAAACACGTGTAAAGAAAAGGAAGAAATAATTCATTGGCTGCAGCTAACACAACGTGATATTCACTTTTAAACTGCTTTCACTAATTATGCAAAGATTCCTAGACTGAATTCATTTTATAAATTCTAATTTCTCCCGGGAGTCAATAATTTATTCTTGCAAACAAAATCTAGGTTTCGAACAAATGGCGTAAATATCTAAAACCATTTCTTTGAATGAAAGTGTACAGACATAAACTTTTCTTTTAACATATTGATATGCACACATTTTCGCAGTAACTGCACATCAGGAGAGAGATTTCCCAAAATTTTTTTTTCTCCAAAATGTTCTCTTCATAACATGAAGTTATTTTGGGAACTAATTGCTTTCTCACTCATTGTTAAAGTCACAAACACTCTATAAAAATGTTCATTGTAAATAATATACGAATTCACATTTCAAAAGCCTTCTAGATAATTTCAACATTTTGGGCAGCTTCTTGTCTGATTTGATTCGATTATCATTATTTATCTTTCAATGTGGCTGATGAGGAGCTGGTACTAGAGATTAGAAGAAGTTTTAGTCTGCCATTCTTTATTCAGTTCTACCTCTTCCCCATATTACCAATCCATGATGTTTTACAAAAATAGTCTGTAGTTTTGTACCCATTTAATGAGGATTAGTTTACTTACAACTGGATAATATAATACACAAATCTCCTTCTTGGTTCCCCGTCCACTGAAATACGATACTCTCTGTTGAAAGCAAAAGGATGAGTGGGACCACTATGTCAAACTCTCCATTGTGGAACTTCTACTCTTTCTTTGGGAGAGAAATCCCACATGACATGAACTTATCTGAATTACGTAATCTGATATAGACTGAGTGAGGACATCAGTATGAAATCATATTAATAGCTAAGTACCAGTAAATATTGGTTTTTCTCATTCTTTAAATTGAAAGTGTTAATAGAGATCCCAACGTTTTTTTTTTTCTGTCATTCTAATAGATCGTTTTGCATACACAGATGGGTGCCTTCACCCCTCTTTACAGATAACTATCTTTTGTGAGGCTGTTTACCTGGTTTGCCTAATATTAAAACTGGAATCAAGACTGTAACAGTCTAGAGAGAGTTTGCTCTGAGTAGGTACCTATCCAGTTATAACTATGATTATCTCTATTGAAGTTCAGTGTTGAATTCTCTTTGGGAGTTGCTTATTTTGCTGATGCTTTGAGTGTCCTGCTTTGATTTGTGCTAGGATACTATTTTCTTGAATTGAGATTAAGTTACTATTTACAAAATAATTAAGCTTTTGACATTTGTAATTGCTCAAAGTTTGTTTCATTGATACTTAGATGCACTTTCCACAATATGGTCAGCAAAATACCCATTTCTAGTTGTTTCTTAAGGGATTGCTTTCTTTCTTTGCCATTATTTTGTAGTCTCTCCGCTGTGAATACTCTGTGAGCTGCTTGAGATTATGTGATCTGAAAGGTGATTAGCTCAGATTGAATGAAATGCTAATAATATGACACTCCCTCTGTAGCTGTACTATGTACATGTCATTTAGGGTAATTTAAAAAATTTTTAAACACTTAAAAATTACAATATACATATTTTCCATTTTCTCTTATGTAAAACTGAAAGTTATTATACTAAACCTTTGGTTAGAAGAGATTTTATGTATAATAATGTAGATCATTTGGGTATCGGCTTCAACTGTCTCATAGTTTATTGCATTAGTATTCCAGAGGGTGTATTCCTACCTTGCGACATATACATACAAATACATTTAAAACAGGGCACAGACTCAAGTGTAAGAGCAAAAACTATAAAATTCTTGGAAAAACAATAGGTGTGAATCTTCATGACCTTGGATTAGGTAATGGTTTTTAAAATATGCAGCTAAATCACTTCTCAGCCTTTTGGTTAAGATCAAGTGTAAAATATGACAGGTAAAGCATAAACAATTGAAAAATAGATAAATTGGATTTCCTAAAAATTAAAAACTTTTGTGCTTCAAAGGACATCATTAAGAAAGTGAAAAGACAACCCACAGAGCGGGAGAAAATAATTTCATATCACATTTCTGACAAGGGTCTTTTACTCAGGATATATGAATACTATTAAATCAAAAAAGCTTACTAAAAATGGACAAACAATCTAAATAAACCTTTTTTTCCCGAATAAGATATGCAAATGGCCAATAGCACATGAAAAGATGCTCAACATCATTATTCATCAGGGACATGTCTATCAAAACCACCATAAAATATCACTTCACACCCACTAAGATGGCTATAGTTAAAGAAAAAAAGAAAGGAAATAACAAATATTGGCACAGATGTATAGAAATGGGAACTCTTGTACATTGCTAGTGGGTATGTAAAATAGTGTAGCACCTTTGGAAAACAGTTTGGCAAATCCTTAGAAAGTTAAGCATGGAGTTATCATTTGACTCAGCAATTCTCCAAAAGAATCGCCAATAAATGTTTACAGAAATACTAAGACACAAATATTCATAGTATTATATATGAGTGCTAAAACGTGGAAATAACCCAGATGTTCAACTGATGAATGAATGAACATAATGTGATCTATCCATACAGTTGACCTGAACAACATGAGGTCAATCCGTGTATTGCTTACAGTTGGCCCTTCATTACCACTGTTCCTCTGCATCCACAGATTCAACCCACCAGGGACTGTGTAGTACTATAGTCTTTACTCTTGACAAATACCTGCATATGAGTGGGCCCACACAGTTCAAAGTTCAGCTGTAATGGAATATTATTCAGCAATAAAAAGGAATGAAATACTGAGACATTCAACAACATGGTTAAATCTTGAGAATTGATGAAAAGTATCTCTTCTCTCCCCAGAAAAAAAAAATTTCCAAATATACAGACACAAAAACTTTACCACACATTTCT
Source organism: Pseudorca crassidens (assembly GCF_039906515.1). Classification (NCBI taxonomy): domain Eukaryota; kingdom Metazoa; phylum Chordata; class Mammalia; order Artiodactyla; family Delphinidae; genus Pseudorca; species Pseudorca crassidens. The sequence continues at coordinate 70,612,156 of NC_090306.1, forward strand.
GGGCGTTTATGAGCTTCCTTAAACACTTCATGAAATCTTAAGGCTCATTGACCCTAAGCTAAGAATCCCTGGTTGGCAAGATGCTGGCTGAAACGATATGATCATAAATAATTCTGGCCCCTATCTTTATAGTAGTCACAACATTTGAGTGATATTAACAATCAAAACAGCTACAACAATAGCCACCACAAAAGTTGGCATTTATTGATTATTATATGTTGGGCACTGTACTTTATAAGCATTTTCTCATTTAATAATCCCTACTCTGTATCCCACAAGTTAATTGTAAAATATATAATGTGAACAAGGCATTGGAGTAGAAGTGAGGAGTTCCTGGTATCAGTTCAAACTGATTCTGCTATCAATTAACTTATATAACTTTGAGTAGTTACCGAGTTTCTGGATATCAGTCGCTTTATCTATAAAATGAAAGCATGGTTAGCATGTTATTCTTTTAATTTCCTTGCAAGCTATTGTATGTTATTCTAATTTAACTTAAATTTGTGTTTGTGTGTGTGTATAATACAAACACGTGATATTTAAAGCAAGGGATTATTATTGTTAAAATACACTTAACAAATATATTATTTTCCAAATCAAGCTACTTTTCAGAGGATATTTTGGGGAGGGATACTAAAGATATCACAACTGTATGGGCTCCAGGGTCAGCACATTGTGGGGATAAGAGATGGTAGGAGTCCAAGATAAGAAAGTAGCTGCTTTGTAGATCTAGTTTATTCTTCCACGAAAAATGTTTTCCCCAAGGTGGGAAACAATTAGTGCTAACCATTTGCTTAAGCACCAGAGGGACTCTGCAAAAGGATTAGCTCTAGAAAGTTTCAAAGGAAGCTTAAGTGGCTTTTGAATATATTTATAGAATAAAAGCAAAATTTAAACTGGGCTATTCCCATAAAATCTTATTTTGTGAGTGAAAATTTGCCTTGACTAAGACTTTTGTGTCTTCCTTCTCTCTGAAAGCTTCCTAAGTCACATGTTGAGGCAAAGACAAAATATCCAGCTGGAAAACTGGGTCCTCTCTATGGGCCCAGTTGGAGTAAAAGGAGAGTAGAATTCATGCCTTTTTTAAAAGAATAAATTCTTTAAAATTTAAAGTTTAATTAAAGTAAAATTAAAATTTAATTTCTTTAAAATAAATTCTTTAAAATAAATTTTAAAGAATAAAAGTCTCTCTGACTTAAATTTATTTCCTCTGACAATTGGACAGAAGTGCTCTGGAGGTCAAGTTGCACCCAATCAGATATTTTGCTACTGAGATAGCAGTTACATGGTTAGAAATGGAGAAAGATGTGTCTAGATAATTGAAGAGTAGTTGTCAAGAAAGGGTCCAGAGAAAATTCAATTAGGAAATGGGGAAGAATATAAAGAGCTGAAGGAAAAACGAAGAGAGATCAGAGACACTGGTAGTTTTTATTTAGGGAGTAAATTGCATCTTACACAGAGATTGAGGGAATAGTGTAGTGTTATAGAACATTTTAAATAGAAGATCTAATGAGCATAGTCTTTTTCTCTTTTGTTTACAAAAAAAAGTTTTCCAGTTTTAAAGCATTCTTGTTTTTGAAATAAGAAAGTGTAAATGGAAGACCTCTTCCCTTGGCTTGATAAACTACTACTTCAAGTATTTCAAGACCCAACTTGTTTCCCTTTCCCCTGACTTTCCGCTCTCCTACGCCTGTAGGATTGACTGCTGTCCCCTTATGCTTCTATTACAGGTGTATATTTCAACATTTTGTGTATATCTCTAGTATACCATATGTCACATTGTATTAGCAATCATTTGCTTAACTGTAGGTTTTGGGTAACAGAATATGAGCCCTGTGAGAGAGGATCATGCTTGTTTTATGAGCACCTAGCCTGGGTCCTGGTGGAACTGCACAACTCAGACTGGGATTCAAACCCAATCGCACCACAGGTGGGACTCAAACCCACAATTCCAGGCTTAGGAGGGGACTCGAACCCGCAATCTCCCAGCAGAAACTGCACACCTGGTCACAGGACTTAATGAAGCTCAGGTCCTTTATGTCTCAGTACAGAAGGAGTTCAGCAAAAGGCAAAGGGATAGGTAAGAAGCAGATTTATTAATAAAGGATGCTTGTGAAGGATACAAGCAGGCAGGCAAGAGGGCTCTGCCCCAAGAGCTAAGTGGGAAAGTAGGTTTATTTAGGGAGATACAAACTCCATGGACAGTGTGTGGGCCATCTCAGAAGGCGAGAGGCCCTGAAACATGGGGTGGTTAGTTTTTATGGGCTGGGTAGTTTCATAGGCTAATGAGTGGGAGGGTTACTCCAACTATTTCGGAGAAGGGGTCGGAAATTTCCAGGAACTGGGCCACTGGCCACTTTTTGGCCTTTTATAGTCAGCCTCAGAACTGTCATGGCACCTGTGGTTGTATCACTTAGCATATGCTAATGTATTACAATGAGTGTAATGAGTCTCAAGGCCAACTGGAAGTCGAATCTTCTGCCATCTTGGGCCTAATCGATTCTAACCAGTTTTTGTCATATCCTCAACAGCTGTGTCATTCTTTTAAAGGTTGTGCACTGCCCCCTTCCCTCCTGTCTCACTGGCACATTACAGTCAGCCAGTTGGCTAGATGGTTTAATGAAAATTCATAACCCATGGTCTTTAAATTTTAGGAACCACAATCTTGATAGTGGCCGTGATGTGATTTTTGTCATCTCTTTAAAAAACAATCTTTATGTTAATTTTGAGCCTCCCACAATTGCAGGTCTTCTAGAATTTCATCTTCTTTGGAGGCTGAGGTGGCTATTCTGCTCTTCTAAGAGGCAGCAGAAGCTTATATAGTCTAGAGAATAGGATGTCAAAGAGAAAAGAAAGTATGTATTTCAGAATTTTACAAAAAGATGATTCACACAAAGTAAAGAAACTTAGTGAAGTCTCAGCAGGAGTAGGATGAGGATAGACTGTGGGGATGAAAGGATATCACACAGATTCCAACTTGGAAATAGCATAACTCTGCTGGACTTGTGTGTTAAAAATGGGTCACCAACTGTCCTTCCCATTCTCACTTTCTTTGCCTGCCTTATGTATCAAGACAAGTGAAGATGCAAGGAAACTTTATAAATAGTCAGAGAAAGATTTGTTGTTGACCTAGATCATTGTGGTTCTTGTAGATCAGAAATAATAAAATCAAACCATAGGGGCCTTCCCTGGTGTCGCAGTGGTTGAGAGTCCGCCTGCCGATGCAGGGGACGCAGGTTCGTGCCCCGGTCCGGGAAGATCCCACATGCCGCGTAGCGGCTGGGCCCGTGAGCCATGGCCGCTGAGCCTGCACGTCTGGAGCCTGTGCTCCGCAACGGGAGAGGCCACAACAGTGAGAGGCCCGCGTACCGCAAAAAAAAAAAAAAAAAAAAAAAATCAAACCATAGGAGAACAGAGGAGAGTTTTCACTTGAAAACTTTAGTGAAAGGGAGAGAGACAGGAGAGCAGAATGGTTGGGTCAAGAAAACGATATTCTTACTCATAACTGAGAAAATGCTTTCAAGTTTGAAACTCCCATGAAGAGACCCATACAGGTAGTAAAAAGTGAGCAGGGAGATAATCAAAACTGAAACTTTTGGAAATTAATTTTTTTTCAGAAAATATATTTATCTTTCTTGTAAGATGAAATAGTCTTGTGATAACTAAGACCTATGTCAGTGGTTATCGACTTTACCAGTAGTCATTATGACTTCCACTTGTTCTTTCCTCCATTGACCTTATATTTTGAAAAAAGAAATTGCTAGTTCAATTACATTTATTAATAATCATTTCTCATTATATATTATAATAAAAGGCAGTTGCTAATCAGAGCTTCTCATGAGCAGGAAAAGCAGCATCACACCAATTTATTAAGAATTCAACAGAAAACAAAATAAATTTAAATTCTGGTTAGCTTGTGCATTGTGATCTTAGATAACACGTATTTTATTCAACTTTTAAATGTTACTGAAATGTACAGCAGAAACTAACACAACATTGTAAAGCAATTATACTCCAATAACGATACAAAAAATAATAATAAATAAATAAATGTTACTGAAAATAGTTTATATAGAGGAGCAAAATTTGCCACTCCAAAATGTGTCTCTGACATGAGGATTAGTTTAGGCTGATTATTTCTAAGAAGCAGAAGACTCAGGAAGTTTTTCTTGATACCTCCCCCTTAACTGCTTAAAAGAATTTTTATAAGGGATCTGTCGCCAGAGTAGAACTATCACAGAGGTATCTACAAAGAATATGGGCAAGATGTGGTAGGGGAAACTGCCAGGCCCTAGGGATCAGAGTTCATGCTATATCCCATTGTCTCTGCATGGCGCAGCAAACATTTGTTTATCAAATACTTGCTTTTCCATCACCCTGTGAATTGTCCTCCTCCTTTTTAAAGTCCGAAACCACTACCCCTCACTTCCTCTTTTGTCTTTAGCCGAAGATGGTATTTAAAGTGAGGGTCTTGGCCCTTTGGTGAATTATTCAGTTTTCCTGGGTCTCTCTCATGTATGCATATCGTTAAACTTTTTTTGATTTTCTCCTGTTAATCTATCTCATGTCAAATTAATTCATAGGCAAGATAGAAGAATTTAAAAGGGTAGAGGAAAATTTCTTTCTTTCTTTCTTTCTTTCTGACACAATATCCATTGCTTCCTTTTTGTGGGGTTTCTCAACAATGGGACTTTTGATATTCGTGGTCTCAGAATTACTTATTGTGGGGGACTGTACTGTGCATTATAGGATGTTAAATGCCGTTGCTGGGCTCTACTCAGTAGATGCCAGTAGCGCCCTCTAGTGGTGACAATCAAAAATAACTCCAGGCATTGCCAAATAATCCCTAGGGAGCAAAACTGGCCCCAGTTGAGATTTGACAGAGACAGGTCTGGGGTCCTGGTTTGAGAACCAGAAACAAATAGCACATAGAACCAAATAGTGCAGCTAAAGGAGGAATAGAGGATATTGCCAGAGGGAACTGTCCATTTTCTTTCACAGAAAGCCAACCCTGGTTATAAGAAGATTCCCAAGCTGGACTGTTATCTTTCTGGTATCTGAACTGGGGTGTACTCTGCATAGCATCAATTCACATAAATTCAAAGTAAGATCACACACATTGGAAAGTATGGAGGATACCTCTTTGAGATCCTCCAAACTGATCGCTTAATTCAGGAAGAAGCAATTACAAAGAAAAAAGTAGGCGACTGTGGATTCATCGGTTCAGATTGTTTCTAATTTAGTGGAAAGTGCTATCACAGTTTTGCAAAAGCAGAGGACTAATAAGAGTTCCCAAACTTTACAGTCCTGTTAGGAACAAACTTTAAATTGCTTAATGTGCTGTCCAAATGCAAAAAAAAAAAAAAGGCCTTTTGCAATAATGTGTGTTGGGAATTTTCTTTCATTCCATCACTTTCTGAATTTGAGGGTTGAATTCTAATCAAAATCTTTCCTCCCATATGGTTCTGTTATACAATATAGATATTGTTTAGCAATTTTTAAGTCTTTAGCGACAATTATGGTGACTGGGCAGACTTAATAGTGGTTGTCAATGCCCGATTGTATTTTTTGCTACAATTTTCTGCAGAATTAAATATTGAGGCTTGGTCTAAGACAAGCTGTAAATTAAAACTGAATTTGAAATTTTGTTCATAATCGCTATCATTCTATCAGCTGAGGAGTGAATTACTGGGGAGTGTGACCCTAGCTAGGTTTGGACATGGAGCAGCCCATCTGTCACAAATGGGAAAACTGGCTTAAGCACCACATTACCTGAGACAAAGTAACTAGGAGTGGTCTTGGACTATGTGGTTAGGCCATTAGTTTTAAGGTACATTGAGGGAAACTGGAATTGTCTAAGAAGAATGAACTCAAGGCTCTGACACGGTAATTTCCATATACAGGAATGGGGAAGAGAAGGACGCGGTTAGCTCAGCACCACTGAAGTCTCTTTTTACATAATAAAGGAAGAGTGCATTCTAGTGTTACTAGCAAAGTAGTTTACTACTAATGCTACTACTATTAACTACTATTACTACTATTACTGCTACCACTATTATTACTACTAATAACAAGAAGAGCAGTAGTTTTAATCAATTTAGAAGCATCTACTCTATGCCAATGCTTGACATTCAAAATCATTATTTCAAATCCTCCCAACAAACTGTAAACTTGCACTATTTCCAATCTCAAGAGTAAGAAGTTGAATTTTGGAGAAATTACTGTCCTCAAGTCAAATTATGTGGTAGAGCCTGGATTGACCAAGTTTGATTACCTCCAAACCCCATGTTTTTTTTTTGTTTTTGTTTCTTTGGTTGCTTTAAATACATTGCACAGAATCTATAATAAAGTTCCTGTGATGAAGACAAGAAAGGAAGCAAGAAGAATGCCAAAGAACTAGCCTGCACCCCTGGCATTTCACAGAGGATCACGAATCTTCTGCTGCTCCAGTCTACCTACCCAGCTGAATACTTGGGTGGAGGAGTTTTTTCTTTCCTTTACTTGTCTCTACTTGTTATAAGCCCTTTTTCCTAAGCCCATTCATTCCTGGCAATGAGATCATACAGATAATTCAACTTTGTGACATTTTATTTAGGTTTAAGAGACCAACTGTTTGCTAGTCCATTGTTCAGTTCCTGTTTACACTTAGAGACTGATATTACTGCATACATTAATGAGAAAGCTTGGAATTTTAAACCTGTTCTATTCAGTTCTAAAAATGAAATTTGGAGTCCCAATGGAAAAATGACAGTCATCCTCAACCTCAGTGGGTGCAAATTTCTATTTTTAAATATAATCTTTGCCCCATTACAGCATAGTGAGGGAATAGTCAGTTTTGAAGAGAATGCGAATCATAAGCACCGTTTTTCTAATAAATGTATTCCTCTCTAAAGCAGAAAGATCATCTAAATGATAGATCCAACTGGTACATGATTTTGGTGAAATTAGCCAAGAATAAAGTCTTGGCTTTAAAGGCAAGTTTAAATTCTTTAACTCTTTGTTCTTTTTGCGGCTTTGTATATTTATGCATTGTCCTTCTCTGACAATTTTGAAGCTATGGCCAATTAATATTCATTTTTAAATGTTCAAGCTCATATTTTCTTTAAAAAAATTTTTTTTCTATTTCTTTATTTAATTTATTAGTTTTTTGGGCTGTGTTGGGTCTTCATTGCTGCACACGGGCTTCCTCTAGTTGCAGTGGGCGAGCGCGGGCTACTCTTCGTTGCGGTGCGCAGGCTTCTCATTGCGGTGGCTTCTCTTGTTGTAGGAGCACGGGCTCTAGGGGTGCAGGCTTCAGTAGTTGCAGCACGCAGGCTCAGTAGTTGTGGCTTGTGGGCTCTAGAGCGCAGGCTCAGTAGTTGTGGCGCACAGGCTTAGTTGCTCCGCAGCATGTGGGATCTTCCCGGACCAGGGCACGAACCCGTGTCCCCTGCACTGGCAGGCAGATTCTTAACCAGTGCACCACCAGGGAAGCCCCAAGCTCATATTTTCTTATAACTACTTTTGTAATATTCAACATTTCTTATTGTGATAAATGTACAACCCTGCACATACATGTATAATTTTATATTTATTTTACTTGTTGATTTTTGTCTATGATAAACATAAAAGGCACTATGTAAAGGTGGAAGGAAGAATATACCAGTAAACTATCATTTATGTAGCAATGTCTAGGAAGTGGCTACACTGTCCCCAGCGAGGTGCTGTGAATAGCAACAGCAATCCGGTTCCTGCTTTCATGGGACATTGGTTGGGGGAGCAGCATATATGTACATTTCTTTGGATTTGTTTCTTCTACCTCTCTTTCCTGGTCTATCTATCCTTCTGGAATACTCTGAAAGAGCAGAAGTCTCAGAGTCAGACGGAATTGTATTCAACCTAGCTAGTTCTGAGCTTGCTCTGAATCTCACTTTTCCCATTTGTAAAATGGGGATGATGATATCTTCTAGTCGTCAGATTACATGCAATACTATATATAAAGAATGCAGCATAGTGCCAGACAGGGAGGCATTTAATATTAGCTTTTATTACCACCATCTCTGTTTCTTTCTAATATCTACCTCCCTGCCATTGCATGCTATCCTCTGTGGCACTCTTGTCTGTGAAGTCTTAAGAGATAAGTACCTGTGGATTCTAGGACTACTGATCCTAGCACTGAGATCCAAGGACTTTGGATTAGGAAACCAAGTGGCTTGGCTCAAAGATCACAAACAGGGAGATCAGAAGATCATACCTAGGGACTCAGCACGATGAGGCATTTAGGTTTACTACTTTATGGAGGTATAGTTTTCCATCTATGTTTTAAAGATACAGGCATACCTTATTTTAATGCACTTTGCTTTATTGTGCTTCATAGGTCCTGCATGTTTTTCTACAAATTGAAGGTTTGTGGCAACCCTGCATCCAGCAAGTGTTAATTTTCCAACAGCACTTGCTCATTTCATGACTCTGTTTCACATTTTGGTGATTCTTGCAATATTTCAAACTTTTTCATTATTATGATATTTGTTATGGTGATCTGTGATCAGTGATTTTGATGTTATTATAATTGATTTGGGGCCCCACTAACTGTGCTATATATTGACAAACTTAATTGATAAATGTGTATGTTCCACTGATCAGCCCTTCCCAGTCTCTCTCCCTCTCTTCAGGCCTCTCTATTCCCTGAGACGCAATAATATTGAAATTAGGTCAGTTGATAAGCCTACAATGGCTTCTAAGTGTTCAAGTGAAAGGAAGAGTCGTACATCTCTCACTTTAAATAAAAATTTAGGAATGATTATGCTTAATGAGGAAGGTATGTCGAAAGCTGAGGTAGGCCAGAGCTGGACCTCTTGCACCAAACAGTTAGCCAAGTTGTGAATGCAAAGGAAAAGTTCTTGAAGGAAATTAAAATTGCTACTCCAATGAACACACAAATGGTAAGAAAGCAAAACAGCATTACTGTGGATGTGGAGAAAGTTGTAGAGATCTGGATAGAAGATCAAACCAACCGCAATATTCTCTTAAGGCAAAGCCTAATCCAGAGCAAGGCCCTAACTCTCTTCAATTCCATGAAGGCCAAGAGAGGTGAGGAAGCTGCAGAAGAAAAGTTCAAAGCCTGCAGAGGTGGGCTCATGAGGTTTAAGGAAAGAAGCTGTTTCCATAACATCCAAGTGCAAGGTGAAGTAGCAAGTGCTGACGTAGAAGCTGCAGCAAGTTATCCAAAAGATCTATCTAAGATCATTAATGAAGGTGGCTACACTAAACAACAGATTTTCAATGTAGATGAAATGCCTTATATTGGAAGAAGATGCCATCTAGGACTTTCATAGCTAGAGAGGAGAAGTCAATGCCTGGCTTCAAAGCTTCAAAGGACAGGTTAACTCTCTCGTTAGGGCCTAATGCAGCTGGTGACTTTAAGTTGAAACCAGTGCTTATTTACCATTCCCCAAATCCTAGAGCCTTTAAGAATTTTGCTAAATCTGCTCTGTCTGTGCTCTCTAAATGGAATAATAAAGTCTGAATGATAGCACATCTGTTTACAGCATGGTTTACTGAATATTTCAAACCCACCATTGAGACCTAGTGTTCAGAAAAAAACATTTCTCTCAAAATATTAATGCTCTTTGACAATGCACCTGGTCACTTAAGAGCTCTGATAGAAACATATGATGAAATTCATGTTGTTTTCATGCCTGCATTCTGCAGTCCATGGATCAAGGAATAATTCTGACTTTCAAGTCTTGTTATTTAAGGCTAACATTTTCTAAGGCTATAGCTGTTATAGATAGTGACTCCAAGAAATTCAAGTGACTCATTTTATTGTGATATTTGCTTTGTTGTGGTAGTCTGGACTCAAACCCACAGTATCTGAGGTATGCCTGTATTAGTAAATTGAAGTCATTATTAAGCAAAACATACATAGCTAATGGTAAAAGAAGAACCATTAATCAAAAAAGGAAAAAAAAATATTATGTGACTAAATACCTAGCTCTAATAGGACCCAAAGTTTTTTTCCTCCTCAGTTAGTTTTTTGGGTGTTGGTAGTAGACATCAGAAAGCCATATATACTTGGCAAACGGTTTATGCTCAATATATATTTACTAAACAAGCAAATGAACAACCAAAAAAAGAAGTGAATGAATAGCTCTGCCCTTGATTAAATAAAATTGTGAAAGACACCCTTAGAACAAGTGGTTTATAAGAAGTAGGCAAATCAGTTAACAGTTTTGAAGTTTATTGATACTGGTGAAGATTAGAAACGTGTACTAGTTCTGCTCAAGTTAAACCTTTTGAAACATACATGTTGGTTTTCAGAGCTTTCAACCCAAGAGCACAGAGGCAGTAATCTTTCTGTAGAGAAAAAATTTAACTACCTTACACAATTAAAAATTTTCAGAGATATACTGTACCAAATCCCATATTCTAATCTACAATGACACTGTAATACCTGAATGAACTAACAGAATTTCCTTCTATTAACATGCAGTCCTTGTTGTTTGAAAACATTAATCAGAAAAACGTGCTACCTTATAAAAAGAAGCATTATCCTTTGGTTTAGGAAGTTCTCCAAACATGATTAATTCATAAAAATCTTTTAAAATGTTATGTTGCTTTGTCATTCAGTTTGTGATAAAAAGGTTCTTGTTGAAATTTATTCTGGTTAAAAGTCATTTTCTCATGAAAGATAATTGAGAAATGGCCAATATCCCCTCATTCCATGATCTCATCGAAGTTCAGATTATGTTCAGGGTAGTGTTTCATTTAGTTGGATAATGATTTAGAAAAAAAAAAAAAGCATTTGTGCGAACACATATAAAATTAGAGACTTCTAGGGAACCTACAGAACACCTAGTCCAAACCTGCATTTCAGGAACCTAGAATATTGAAAAAGAGGAAAAGGTGTTTGGCTCCAGGTTGGCTCAAGGTGTTTGGCTCCAGGTTGTTCACTTTGATTGGCAAAGCACTGTTTTTAATGGAATCATGATGCTTTATCCTGAGGGTAACTTCTCTTTCAGGTAAACAAGTTTATGTTAGTTTACACATGTTCTTAACTTTGAGGTTGGCATATTTTTTTTTAAGTGTATTTACTTTCTCTTAGTTAATTAATTGGCCTGCCTGTTTTTCTGTGACCTATGAACATCCTTACAAGAAATGTTTTAAAGAAGAAACTGTGAAATAGAGATAGGTATCAAATGTTGGCTCTTCTCCCAAGTAACTATCAGTTGATTGTTTTTTAGCACTGACCTATGCTTTATTCTACCCCTAGTAACTATTCCTAAGACCCTCCTCTGTTCTTCCCTAAAATACCATGAAAAACTAATGCAATGACAAGATAGCATTGGGTTTTTGTTTTGTTTGTTTTGGTGCATTTATCCTTTAAAATTCTGCCAATATTTCATCTATACCCAAGGTTTTTTACTTTCCTTAATGGCCATTGAATAGAAGTATACTTTTTTTTCCTATTGATCCATCAATATGGATATGTGTATAATCTTTCCATATGCAGACCCTCCTTTTAGAGAAACAGCAACATATAGTAGATAAAATAACTTATGTGCCTGATAACCAAAGAAGTCATATAGTGGGAAATCGGGTGATAAACATTAGTAGATACTACCTTACTCAGATAATGGAGCCTCTTTGCCTGTTGCAGTACCTGACAATTTTGTTCACAATGATAATAGATGGAAACTTAGTTTATTTTTGTTAGAAATAGTCACTTCTTTCAGTGATGTCATTCATGGCAAATTGTGGTAGAGCAATAAAACAAAATAACAGAAACATTAAATTGTTGCTTGTCTTTATCACAAACAATAAAATCCCACGACAGTCATGTTTCTCTTGTTCCTTATCACTGCATCTAGAGAGGTCCTATTTTGGCATTTATTTCTTAGGTTTTACTTATGATTTTTTTCTGGAACATTCTTCCTTTAAAAAAAAACTCTACGTAGCATAGTACCTGCCATCTGAATGTTCTTGGCTTCAGGGTCCTCATCTGTAAAATTAATGAGAGGATATTCAGACTTTTTTAAGGTCACTTCCAATACTAAAAATCAGATTCCATTATTTACTTATACCACATGAAACAGTTCCTCCCTGTTGAAACAGATGTATTTGTATGTAAGTGATCAGAAGTCCTATCCACAACGTACCTATTTATTCATTCAAATTTTAGCCAGTGTGTACTACCTGCCTGATAACTTGCACTCACTGATATAAATCAAGGATTGCAAACCATGGTCCCCAGACTACACGTGACCTGCCACCAATTTTTGTGAATAAATCTTTTTAGAACCTAGCCACACCGTACGGGTTGCCTCGGTCTATGGCTGCTTTCATTTTACGGTGCAGAGCTGACTAGTTATGAAGGAGCATATTGCCCACGAAACCCCAAATATTTACTATTAGGCCTTTTACAGAAAAAGTCTGCAAAACAAAAATATTCTTTTTTTACTCATTTTATTAACTCTGTTACAGATTTTTACTGATTGAGCTAAAATAAGGATTTTTGTTGTTGGTACTGTTCTCGGGTTTGTGTCTGTGTATGTGTGTGTATTTGGTCTTCCTGACAGTAAATTGCACCTTTGTTTTGTTCATTTTTCAATCTATTGCTTCGTTCCATGCGAATATTTCTATTGATTTTACACTAAGTAAACAACTGGTGACTTTTCATTTCACTTAAAGGCTAGTAAAGGATAATTGTCCCTATGCTATTTAAAGGTGACAGAAATAGCTGAAATACAAATGTATTTTTGTTCTTGAAAAAACACTGTCAATGAATTGAAGAGCCATTTCCAAGTTCTGTCACTATACTCGGTTGCATTGGAATATTTCCTTTTTGTGACGATCAGAAAAGAATATGCAAGTTATAATCTGTCACAGATTATTTTAAATTTGATATTTATAGAATTTTGGGTAGATTGAAAAGTAAATCCCATTTGACAAAAGAGAGGATTTTTCAGACTGCTCTTTTCTCTCTAAAATGGCCTTTTTATTTAAGGGTCGTTTTTGGTTTTATCCTTGATTTTGTTCTTCCATAAAGCATGGTGGGGAGAGGGGAAGATGGGGAAAAAGAGAAAACTGCAGAAGCCATAATAGTCAGAGGCATGTGAAGAAAGGGCCTTGTTTCAGTTGACATTTAGACCTGCTTCATGGTTCCTCATCGTCTCTTCAGGAAATTAGCCTTAATACAATTTTTTACAGTTGACTCTATCATATGAGAGGATGATTAATGAAGATGACCTTTACCCTGATTGCTGTGCTCTTTAGAAAGATATTCTCCATGAAGAGCTCGCGTTTCTAGGCTCCAGATGGAGAGGACATTCTTTGGGGAAAAAATACAGTTGAACTCTGTTTCACTAACCACATTTTCACGTACAGATTCCTATCGTGGCCTTCTTGTCAGACTCACAGAAGAGAGAGATTTTCTTTGAAGTACAGTACTCATCAGTTTCTGAGCCCTGAATTACATGACCTCCTTCTCTTTTGCTTAAAGTTCATTGAAGATGCTAACATTCTGCCTTAAATTAAACTGAATTGTTTGAAAAATTCCAGGAAACTTTTGTTGGAAAAGGTTCAAAGCTTCCAATTGTGGCTTAAATTGGTGATTCAGAACATGAATATCTAAAAGCAGTCAGGGTTTGCATCCCATAAATTTACCTTTCGGGTCTCACAAGCAGGAGGACTATGCAATCTTTCAGGAATTCTGAGATCCTTGTCCTTTGGAAGTGACATTCAGCCATTTTTGCTCATCAATATCTGCATAAAACACCTTAGATCTGTTCTGGAGTTATTGGAAGCTAAATGGACAGGAAATAGTGCTAACCTAATTGCTGTATAATTCTGTAGATTCAGAAGGCAACATTGATTTTGTCCCAGGGGACAAGGAAAGGGGGAACTTGTCTGAATTTCTTCCCTGGAGAAGCAGATACTCTGGTTGCTGGGCGTGGACTAGATTTGTTTGTTAATTATAAATCGAGTTTCTCATACGCATCAGACACTGTATTTGTTCTCATGGAGCTCAGAGTCTAAGTGAGCCCCAGAGGCATTGTCTGAGCTACCATGTAGGCAGGAGAGATCCACAGGACTGACTTGAAGGCCCTAGACTATGACAGCCAGTAGAATCTGAAAGGTAGTTTTGAGGGAACAAATCTGAAAATGAAATTTGATGCAGGTAGTCCAATGAGGCATCATTCCAAAAGGACAAGGCAGAATCTAGGTATGAGCTCGCAGATCTAGACCAGAGTTATCAGGCAGACACAAGAGGCTTTGTGTTGGATGATTTGATGGAGAGCTTGGACAGGGGCTGGGCAGAGGGGCAGGGGGTTTATTCAGAACACTGAGCTATCTAGGCAGAACTCACCTTCTAATTAATGCAGAATAATCCTGGGGAAGAGCCTCTGAAATAAAGAGCAGACACAATCGCAGAAAACTTGAAGGAAATGGTTTTATTACTTTTAAGTATGTCTTTGTTGTAGTATCTAGGACATCAAAGTTATTGCCCAACAGTAAACCCTTAGGAACGGTCTTAAGAATGGGCGCCATGGATTTGTAATTAGAACATAATGTGATTTCATCTTCTTTATTGCTTCTAACGTACTTTAAAATAGTTTTTCCCTACTCAGGTAAAATGTTTTTCCTTGTGATTGCGTTTAGGCTGTTGCTTAGTGAAGCCTTTCTCTATGCGTTGTGAAAAATCAACTTTCTTTCTGTTAGTGCTATAATTACATGATCACAAATCTCAGATTTCTAGAGTCCAAAATGAACCTTTCTTAGAAACATTCGTTTGTCACGCTACATTAGGAGAAATGACAACTTCTTCTTTTTCATTCTACTCATTGTTAGTTACATCTGGGACTTTATCTCACTGGACTGAAAAATTATAGATCAGCAAGAACTAACGTATCAAAATAAATTTAGGAAGATCCTACGCTGAGTGTTGTGGGTCTGCTGAGAATATAAAGAGATTCAAAGAAAAGACCTGTCTTCTTAAGGAGGTGAATGAATTTCCTCAAATATATTTTAATATTTCTAGCACCTGGATGAGTCTTTGGTTACAGAAGAATGTTGCCAGTCACAATTAAATCTTTTTTAATCCTTTAAATTTGCCAGTTAATTGATGATGTGCCTTACAACTGAGGGTGTTTGGGAAATAAGAAAACATGGCTTTTAAGATTCTCTGATATTCTCATATTTCAGAGGTATCTGCTCTTTTGGATCTATCTAATTTCAGCCATATGTCTGATAAGCTTTCCCTTCTAACCCTAGTAAAATCATACGCTTCTATTCACTTCTTCTTTTGCCCTTTTTAAAAACACTTTTGCTTGGCAACTTTATCCTTTTACAATTCCTTTTCCTGTTTCTGACATAAACCATTACCATTTTCCTTAAGCTCTTCAATCCCTCCTTGAGCCTTCGCTGTCAAAAGATGACCTTTTGGTCTTGATAGAATAAAATGGGCTTGCTCAAATTTTCTCCAAACTATACTTTACCAATTTTTACTTCTATTAGTCCTGTCTAAGAAAATGCTCTTTTCATCCACTCCCATCTCTTTTGTGGCTTTGCCCCATTACTGACTCCCTCTTTCTATAACATCTTCCATTTTCTTTGTATTGATTCCTTCTCTTCAGATTCTGACTATAACTGACTCTCTCATATAACACAAAATTATGCAAAATAAATTTTTTTCAAAAGAAAAAAAAACCCCTTGACCTACATATGTTCACAAGTTTACTTTCCTTCTTCTTACCTCTTAAAAATATCAAATTCACCATCACTGTTGACCACCTCAGTCCCTTAGTCATTCCTCAACGTATAGTAATCTGAATATACCTTTCCGTTGAAATTGCCCTCAGTGGTCAACAACTCTGTTCTGGTTACATCTAACGATCTTTTCTTAAAATTTATCCTTTTGACATGTATAGAATTTATAATGATGACTCCCCTCAGGCAACTGCTACTCCTATTTCTCATAATAATTTATTCTCAGCATCCTCAACATACTGTTTTGAATCTGTTCTAAATTGTTGGTATTTCCCAGGTTACCACATCATTCTTCATCTCATTTTGCTTTCTAATTTCCTTCCCACCCATTACTAGCTCAGTATATCAAATCAACAGTGAGCCCTCCTAATTCTACCTTAGAATGTCTTTTCCCGATCTATCCTCTTCTTTCCATTCTTATTACCAAATCTTCAGTTCAGTTTCTCATTGCCATAAAAAACATATTTGAATTCCTTAACCTGTCCTATTTCTAACCTGTCCTATTTCAAATCCTATTCAAACTGATCTTTTCAGTGTATTCTCTTGATGCTTTCCGACCATTCTTGCCACTGTGTGTCATATATCATCTTCTGAATAATAATTTAAGGAATAAGATGTTGATGAAAAGCTTACTACTTGCATGTTTTGATCATTTTCTTTCTTCTGCTTTCAGTGCCTGTCTTTCCTTTATGGCCTGGTAAAATTCTACTCAGTTATAAATCCCTATACATGTGTCCTCTTCTTTGTGAAAACTTCCCTACTTTTGTGCTCAGGCAGAAATAATCCCTCCCTTCTCCATATCTCAGCTGTGGCTATTTAGCTTTTTTTTTTTTTTTTTTTTTTGCGGTACGCAGGCCTCTCACTGTTGTGGCCTCTCCTGTTGCGGAGCACAGGCTCCGGACGCACAGGCTCAGCGGCCATGGCTCACGGACCTAGCCGCTCCGCGGCATGTGGGATCTTCCCGGACCGGGGCATGAACCCGTGTCCCCTGCATCGGCAGGCGGACATTCAACTACTGCACACCAGGGAAGCCCTATTTAGCTTTTAAGTGATAGAAACATAGTCACATTAGATTAAATGGAGAGAGATTCCTGGGGAAAGAAAGATAAAGTGTCCTTCACATACATTAACCATTTGTATTAGTAATCTATTGCTGTGTAACAAATTAGCCCCAAATATAGTGACTTAAAACAATACATATTTACTATATCACAATTTCTGTGAGAAAAGAAACCTGGGCATGGCCTACCTGGGTCTTCTACTTCATAGCTTAATGATTAATCTCCAAAATATACAAAGAGCTCATGCAACTCAATATCAAAGAAAACAAACAACCCAATCAAAAATGGGCAGAAGACCTAAATAGAAATTTCTCCAAAGAAGACATACAGATGGCCAGTAGACACATGAAAGGATGCTCAACATCACTAATCGTTAGAGAAATGCAAATCAAAACCACAATGAGGGACTTCCCTGGTGGCGCAGTGGTTGAGAGTCCGCCTGCCGATGCAGGGGACACGGGTTCGTGCCCCGGTCCGGGAAGATCCCACATGCCGCGGAGCGGCTGGGCCTGTGAGCCATGGCCGCTGAGCCTGCGCGTCCGGAGCCTGTGCTCCGCAACGGGAGAAGCCACAACAGTGAGAGGCCCGCCACAATGAGGTATCACCTCACACCAGTCAGAATGACCTTCATCACAAAATCTAAAAACAATAAATGCTGCAGAGGGTGTGGAAAAAAGGGAACCCTCTTGCACTGTTGGTGGGAATGTAAATTGATACAGCCACTATGGAGAACAGTATGGATGTTCCTCTAAAAACCAAAAACAGAACTACAATATGACCCAGCAATCCCACTCCTGGACATATACCCAGAGAAAACCATAATTCAAAAAGACACATGCACTCCAATGTTCACTGAAGCACTATTTACAATAGCCAGGTCATGGAAACAACCTAAATGTCCATCAACACAGGAATGGATAAAGAAGATGTGGTACATATATACAAGGGAATATTACTCAGTCATAAAAAGGAACGAAATTGGGTCATTTGCAGAGATGTGGATGGACCTAGAGACTGTCAAACAGAGTGAAGTAAGTCAGAAAGAGAAAAACAAACAAACCTACCTCCTCCTTGAAGCCTGCAGTGGTCATTCAACATAGATTTATAAAAAGTGTATTGTATATGAGCCAAAGAGATGGATATTGATGGCACTATGAATATGGTGGTTTCTGCTCCCCACGAATTCTGTCCACTTGGAAAGACACGTTGGTAAAGAGGTATAAAACATTGGTAGATGTATGGCATATTTATAGGAGAGATAATCATAAATTATCTCTTTCCTTCAAGGTCTACAGTATATGTTTTTATTAGTTATAGAAATATTTGCCTTAAATTACTTGTTTTAGTTGTTTTTGTATTTGCCTCATTTCTTATATTAAATAAATTCCTAAAGAGCATGTAACTGAATGAGATTGTTTCCTTCAACTCTCAGCTCAAGGGTCTTTTTCTAGTATGCTTTCTCACACTTCCCCCTTCATATGCCTCATATTCCCAAAGCATCTGGTTATATCTCCATTTGCTTCTCTATACTGTAAATACTTTACTTTATTGAGCTAAAATTGACATATAACATTGTATTAGTTTCAGGTGTACAACAGAAGGATTTAATATTTGTATATATTTCAAAATGATCACCACAGTAAGTCTAGTGAACATCTGTCACCATACATAGATACAATTTTTTTCTTGTAATGAGAACATTTCAGGTTTATTCTCTTAGCAACTTTCAAATATGCAATATAGCATAATTAACTATCATCATGTTACTGTATATTACATCCGCATGACTTATTTATTTTATAACTGGAAGTTCGTACCCCACTTTCAGCAATTTTGTCCATCCTCTAGCCACTGTGTCTGGACCACCAATCTGTTCTCTGTATCTATGAGCTTAGTGTTTTTGTTTTTTCACTCCACATATAAATGAGGTCATATGGCATCTGTCTTTCTCTGTCTGACTTAATTTCACTTAGCATAATACCCTCTAGGTCCATCCATGTTGTTGCAAATTACAAGATTTTATTTTATTTTTTATAGCTGGGTAATGTTCCTGTGTGTGTGTATGTATGTATTTATCCATTCACCTATTGATGGATACACTTAGGTTGCTTCCATATCTTAGCTATTGAAAATAATTTTGAAAGGAACATTGGTGTGCATATATCTTGTCTAATTAGTGATTTTTTTCTTCATATAAAAACCCAGGAGTGAAATTTCTGGATATGATAGTTCTATTTTTAATCTTTTGAGAAACCTCCATACTGTTTTCCATAGTGGCTGCACCAGTTTAAATTCCTGCCAGTAGTGCACAGGGTTCTCCCTTCTCTACATCCTCACCAACACTTATTTCGTGTCTTTTTTTTTTAATAGATCTTTATTGAAGTATAATTGCTTCACAACACCATGTTAGTTTCTGTTGCACAGCAAAGTGAATCAGCCATATGCATACTCATGACCCCATATCCCCTCCCTCTTGAGCCTCCCTCGCATCCTCCCTATCCCACCCCTCTAGGTCATTGCAAAGCACTGAGCCGATCTCCCTGTGCTATGCTGTTGCTTCCCGTCAGCCAACTATTTTACATTCGGTAGTGTATATATGTCGATGCTACTCTCACTTCGCCCCAGCTTTGTTCTCCCACCCCATGTCATCAAGTCCATTCTCTATGTCTGCCTCTTTATTCCTGACCTGCAACTAGGTTCATCAGTACCATCTTTTTTTTTCTAGATTCCATATATATGTGTTAGCATGCAGGATTTGTTTTCCTCTTTCTGACTTACTTCACTCTGTATGACAGACTCTAGGTCTATCCACCTCACTACAAATAACTCAATTTCATTTCTTTTTATGGCTGAGTAATATTCCATTGTATATATGTGCCACATCTTCTTTATCCATTCATCTGTTGGGGGACATTTAGGTTGGTTCCATGACCTGGCTATTGTAAATGGTGCTTCAGTGAACATTGTGATGCATGTCTCTTTTTGAATTATGGTTTTCTCAGGGTATATGCCCAGTAGTGGGGTTGCTGGGTTATATGGTAGTTCTATTTTTAGTTTTTTAAGGAACCTCCATACTGTTTTCCATAGTGGTTGTATCAATTTACATTCCCACCAACAGTGCAAGAGGTTTCCCTTTTCTCCCCACCCTCTCCAGCATTTACTGTTTGTAGATTTTTGATAACGGCCATTCTGACCAGCGTGAAGTGATAGCTCATTGTAGTTTTGATTTGCATTTCTCTAATAATTAGTGATGTTGAGCATCTTTTCATGTGCCTCTTGGCCATCTGTATGTCTTCCTTGGTGAAATGTCCATTTAGGTCTTCTGCCCATTTTTTAACTGGATTGTTTGTTTTTTTGATATTGAGCTCCATGAGCTGTTTGTATATTTTTGAGATTAATCCTTTGTCTGTTGTTTCATTTGCAAATATTTTCTCCCACTCTTGAGTATCGTCTTTTTGTCTTTTTTATGGTTTCCTTTGCTGTGCAAAAGCTTTTAAGTTTAATTAAGTCCCATTTGTTTATTTTTGTTTTCATTTTTGTTACTCTAGGAGGGGGGTCAAAAAAGATCTTGCTGTGATTTATGTTAAAGACTATTCTTCCTATGTTTTCATCTAAGAGTTTTATAGTGTCTGGCCTTACATTTAGGTTTCTAATCCATTTTGAGTTTATTTTCTTGGATGGCATTAGGGAGTGTTCTAATTTCATTCTTTTAAATGCAGCTGTCCAGTTTTCCCAGCACCACTTATTGAAGAGGCTGTCTTTTCTGCAGTGTATGTTCTTGCCTCCTTTGTCGTAAATTAGGTGCCCATATGGGCATGGGTTTATCTCTGGGCATTCTATCCTGTACCATTGATCTATATTTCTTTTCTTGTGCCAGTACCATACTGTTCTGATTACTGTAACTTTGTGGTATAGTTTGAAGTCGGGGCGCCTGATTCCTCCAACTCCTTTTTCTTTCTCCAGATTGCTTTGGCTATTCAGGTTCTTCTGTGT
Organism: Pseudorca crassidens; assembly: GCF_039906515.1. Taxonomy (NCBI): domain Eukaryota; kingdom Metazoa; phylum Chordata; class Mammalia; order Artiodactyla; family Delphinidae; genus Pseudorca; species Pseudorca crassidens. The sequence goes on from NC_090306.1 coordinate 70,632,957, forward strand.
TTCCATACGAATTGTAAGATTTTTTTTTCTAATTCTGTGAAGAAGGCCATTGGTAGTTTGATAGGGATTGCATTGAATCTGTAGATTGCTTTGGGTCGTATAGTCATTTTGACAATATTGACTCTTCCAATCCAAGAACATGGTATATTTCTCCCTCTGTTTATGTCATCTTTGATTTCTTTCATCAGTGTTTTATAGTTTTGTGAGTACAAGCCTTTTGCCTCCTTGGGCAGGTTTATTCCTAGGTATTTTATTCTTTTTGTTGCAGTGGTAAATGGGAGTGTTTCCTTAATTTCTCTTTCTGATTTTTTGTTGTTGGTGTGTAGAAATGCCAGAGATTTCTGTGCATTAATTTTGTATCCTGCAACCTTACGAAATTCATTGATTAGTTCTAATAGTTTTCTGGTGACATCTTTAGAATTTTCTATGTATAGTATCATGTCACTGGCAAACAGTGACAGTTTTACTTCTTCTTTTCCAATTTGGATTCCTTTTATTTCTTTTTCTTCTCTGGCTGCTGTGGCTAGGACTTCCAAAACTATGTTGAATAAGAGTGGCAAGAGTGGACATCCTTGTCTTGTTCCTGATCTTAGTGGAAATACTTTCAGTTTTTCCATTGAGTATGACACTTGCTGTGGATTTGTCATATATGGCCTTTATTATGTTGAGGTAGGTTCCCTCTATGCCTGTTTTCTGGAGAGTTTTTATCATAAATGAGTGTTCAATTTTGTCAAAAGCTTTTTCTGCATCTCCTGAGATGATCATATGGTTTTTATTCCTTAATTTGTTAAAGTGATGTATCACATTGATCGATTTGCATATATTGAAGAATCCTTGCATCCCTGGGATAAATCCTACTTGATCATGGTGTATGATCCTTTTCATGTGCTGTTGGATTCTGTTTGCTGGTATTTTGTTGAGGATTTTTGCATCTATGTTCATCAGTGATATTGGTCTATAATTTTTTGTGTGTGTGATATCTTTTTTCTGGTTTTGGTATCAGGGTGATGTTGGCTTCGTAGAATGAATTTGGGAGTGTTTCTCTCTCTGCAGTTTTTTGGAAGAGTTTGAGGAGGATCAGTGTTAGCTCTTCCCTAAATGTTGGATAGAATTCGCCTGTGAAGCCATCTGGTCCTGGACTTCTGTTTGTTGGAAGATTTTTAATTTCGGTTTCAATTCCATTACTTGTGATTGGTCTGTTTATATTTTCTAATTCTTCCTGGTTCAGTCTTGGAAAATTGTACCTTTCCAAAAATTTGTCCATTTCTTCCAGGTTGTCCATTTTATTGGCATATAGGTTTTTGTAGTAGTCTCTTATAATCCTTTGTATTTCTGCAGTGTCAGTTGTGATTTCTCCTTTTGCATTTCTAATTTTATTGATTTGCATCCTCTCCCTTTTTTTCTTGATGAGTCTGGCTAAGGGTTTATCAATTTTGTTTATCTTCTCAAAGAACCAGCTTTTAGTTTTATTGATCTTTGCTATTGTTTCTTCATTTCTATTTCATTTATTTCTGCTCTGATCTTTATGATTTCTCTCCTTCTACTTACTTTGGGTTTTCTTTGTTCTTCTTTCTCCAGTTATTTTCAGTGTAGGGTTAGATTGTTTATTTGAGATTTTTCTTGTTTCTTGAAGTGAAATTGAATTGCTGTAAACTTTCCTCTTAGAACTGCTTTTGTTGCATCTCATAGGTTTTGGGTTGTCGTTGTCATTTGTTTCTATGTATTTTTAAATTTCTTCTTTGATTTATTCAGTGATCTCTTGCTTATGTAGTAGCGCACTGTTTAGCCTCCATGTACTTGTGTTTTTTTACAGTTTTTTTCCTGTAATTGATTTCCAGTCTCATAGTGTTGTGGTCAGAAAAGATCCTTGATACAATTTCAAATTTCTTAAATTTTCCGAGGCTTGATTTGTGACCCAAGAGTTGATCTATTCTGGAGAATTTTCCATGTGCACTTGAGAAGAAAGTGTATTCTACCACTTTTGGGTGGAATGTGCTATAAATATTGATTAGATTGATCTGTTGTGTCATTTAAAGCTTGTTTTTCCTTATTTATTTTCTGTTTGGTTGATCTGTCCATTGGTGTAAGTGGGGTGTTAAAGTCGTCTACTATTATTGTGTTACTGTCAGTTTCTCCTTTCATGGTTATTAACATTTTGCCTTATGCATTGAGGTGCCCCTATGTGGGTGCATAAGCATTTATAATTGTTATATCTTCTTGGATCGATCCTTTGATCATTATGTAGTGTCCCTCCTTATCTCCTGTAACAGTCTTTACTTGAAAGTCTATTTTATCTTATATGAGTATTGCTCCTCCAGCTTTCTTTTGATTTCCATTTGCATGGAGTATCTTTTTCCATCTCTTCACTTTCAGTCTGTATGTGTCCCTAGGTCTGAAGTGGATCTCTTGTAGATAGCATGTATATGGGTCTTGTTTTTGGATCCTTTCAGGCAGTATGTGTCTTTTGGTTGGGGCACTTAATCCATTTACATTCAAGGTTATTATCGATATGTATGTTCCTATTATCATTTTCTTAATGGTTTCAGGTTTGTTTTTGTGGGTCTTTTTCTTCTTTTGTGTTTCCCACTTAGAGAAGTTTGTTTAGCATTTGTTGCAAAGCTGGTTTAGTAGTGCTGAATTCTCTTAGCTTTTGCTTGTCTGAAAAGCTTTTGACTTCTCCATTGAATGTGAATGAGATCCTTGCTGGGTAGAGGAATCTTGGTTGTAGGTTTTTCTCTTTCATCACTTTAAGTATATCCTGCCACTCCCTTCTGGCCTGCAGAGTTTCCACTGAAAAATCAGCTGGTAACCTTATGTGGATTCCTTTGTATGTTATTTTTGTTTTTCCCTTTCTGCTTTTAATATTTTTTCTCTGATTTTAATTTTTGTTAGTTTGATTAATATGTCTTTTTGTGTTTTTCCTAGGGTTTTTCCAGTATGAGACTCTCTGTGCTTCCTGGACTTGGGTGACTATTTCCTTTCCCATGTTAGGGAAGTTTTCCACTATAATCTCTTCAAATATTTTCTCAGTCCCTTTCTTTTTCTCTTCTTCTTCTGGGACCCCTATAATTCAAATGTTGGTGTGTTTAGTGTTGTCCCAGAGGTCTCTGGGATTGTTTTCAATTCTTTTCATTCTTTTTTCTTTATTCTGCTCCTCAACAGTTATTTCCACCATTTTGTCTTCCAGCTCACTTATCCATTCTTCTGCCTCCGTTATTCTGTTATTGATTCCTTCTAGTGTATTTTTCATTTCAGTTATTGTGTTGTTCATTTCTGTTTGTTCTTTAGTTCTTCTAGATCTTTGTTAAACATTTCTTATGTTTTCTCAATCTGTGCTTCCATTCTATTTCCGAGATTCTGGATCATCTTTGTTATCATTACTCTGAACTCTTTTTTGGGTAGATTGCCTCCTTCCTCTTCATTTATTTGGTCTTGTAGGTTTTTACCTTGCTCCTTCATCATCTGTGACATATTTTCTTGCCATCTCATTTTTTTTTTTTTTTTATGAGTGGGATTGTGTTCCTGTTTTACTGGTTGTTTGGCCTGAGACTTCTAACACTGCAGTTTCTAGGCTATTGGGTATAGCTGGGTCTTGGTGCTGAGATGAGGACTTCTGTGAGACCTCACTCTGATGAATATTCCCTGGGGTCTGAGGTTCTCTGTTAGTCCAGTGGTTTGGACTTCGAGCTCCCACTGCAGGAGCTTCTGCCTGACCCTGGGCTCGCCAACCAAGTTCTCGGGAGCCACCTGGGGTGGCAAAGAAAACAAACAAAAAATAGAGAACAATAACAAAGTAAAAAATAAAATTAGGTTAGGAAACTAACAGGTATGTTAGAAAGAATGTAAAAATAAAAATTTAGATGAATCAACAATGGAAGATACTTCAGTACCACAATAGTAAAAAAAGAGGAGGGAAAAGAAAAAAAAAAGAAAAAGCGTGGGGGGAAAGGCCTTGGCTGTGGAGAGCAGGGCCTAAGCAAGGGCAAGGTTTGGGGGGTGGGTGGGGCCTATGCTCAGGACCCACAGGGCTGGAAAAGACCCTGGGGGCTGTGGGGGGTGGGGCTTAGTCTCAAGGAACAGAAGGGGCCCAGCTGTGCCCCCACGCCTGGTCTCAGAGGGCAGGGGACCTCACCTGGGAGCCCAGCTCCTCTACTGCTCCTCTGGTCTGGGGTCTGGGAGGGCCCCTCCCACCTGCCTCTCCTGATCTCCCCAGCCTCCCTCCTATGCCCCCAGGAATGACATGGCTTGGAGGGGGCTTTAGATTGCAGGGAACCAGCCTGGGAGCTCAGCAGGCTTCCCAGCCCCAGTGGGCCAGGTGATCACCCTCTGCCCCTCTCCCACTCTTCTGGGAGAGTCCCTCCAACCTGCCTCTCCTGATCTCCCTGGCCTCATGGGCGCTGATCTTGTCAGCCTCCACTTCTCCTCCGCCTCAGTCCCCCTACATCCTACCGGTTCACTCTGGGTGCCTCCTGTCTCCTTGGGTGTCAGAGTGCCCCTCTTGTCTTTTTTATAATAGCTATTCTATCAGGTGCGAGGTGATATCACATTGTGGTCTTGATTTGCATTTCCCCGATGTTTAGTGATGCTGAGCATCTTTTCATATACCTGTTGGCCATCTGTATGTCTTCTTTGGAAAATTATGTATTCAGGTCCTCTGCCCATTTTTTAATCAGATTGTTTTTTTCACTATTGGTAGTTGTATGAGTTCTTTTATGTATTTTGGATATTAGCCCCTTACCAGATACATTATTTGCAAATATTTTCTCCCATTCAGGAGGTTGGCTTTTCATTTTGTTGATGGAGACTATAAATTCTTTATGGAAAAGAATTACATTTCTTATATTTAACCTTAAATCTTTTGGTACTATACTAGGTCTTGGCTACTGAATATGTGAGTCTTAGACTGACCACATTGTCATCACCTCTAAGTTTGTTAGGAATACAGGATCTCAGGGCTCACCTTAGATCTATTGAATCAGAATATTTTATCATTTTCTCCTGATGAATGTGTGCACCTAAAATTTAATTAACACAGTGCTGGGGGTTATAGTGTACCATAGCACAAGGGTTCTCAAATGTAATTAAAGGATCATCAGTAGTAGAATCATTGAATTTGGGTTAGGGTGATTGTTTGGTAGTGGTGGCAGTAATGATTGGTGGTGGCTTATGAGTTTGTAAAAATTCACTTTCTGTGGCCTCATCTCAGAATCTGCTAAAAATGATAGCATTCATGTTTCTGTTTTTTTTTTTTTTTTTTTTTTTTTTTGCGGTACACTGGCCTCTCACTGTTTTGGCCTCTCCCATTGCAGAGCACAGGCTCTGGACGCGCAGGCTCAGCAGCCATGGCTCACGGGCCCAGCCGCTACACAGCATGTGGGATCTTCCCGGACTGGGGCACGAACCCGTGTCCCCTGCATCGGCAGGCGGACTCTCAACCACTGCGCCACCAGGGAAGCCCCATGTTTCTGTATTTTTAACAAGTTCTTCAAGTGATTCTTATTCTAATAGAAGTTTAAGAAGAGTCTGGGTGAAGTGTCCAACCTCCTTTGTAATAAGGGATAATGATAGTACCCATCTATTTGACTTACAGAGCTGCTAGAAGGGTTGCATTAGATCATGTATACTCACTGCTTAGCACATTCCTTGATGCCCAGTAATCATATGGTGATATTAGCTGCTAATAGCTGGAACACATACTTGTTGTTCGATAAATGCATGTCTGCCTTATAAAGTTGCTGGCAATGCAAAGATTATTTTCACTTTCTTTATCATCTTCTTATTTACTCCTTTGCCTAAAATATATTTTGTTATTTTTTTCTTCCTCTTTTTCTTCCCTAAGACTTTTCTTTTTATGTATCCTTTGTAATATCCTCCATCGTGTTTAGTATGAAGAAGTTTCTTGATAAACTTGGTTGCATGATACATTTGCTGACTTTAGTAATGAGATATGAAGGAGCAGCAGGGCAGAGAAAGAAAATACTGTGACCCTGAGAGCAGAAGTGTAAGGAAGACAATATGTAGATAATAAAGAAGCATGCTTTTGTAGCCAGTTTGAAGAGGTAGCCACAAATCAGTAGGCTCTTAGAGTCAAGGTAAAGTGGACGCAGCATTTTGGTAGTCACCTCGTCATGGAAACTAACAGTCTGGACTGAACTTAAAATCTTCTGACTCGAGTGTGCTTCCAACTATATTTTTCCTAAGTTATTTTCAAAGGTCATGTATTTTAGGTCCTCAGACTTTCATATCATTAAATGTTTAGTTGGTATAAAAGTCAAGGTTTCCACATGGAAAGAAGTTGTGTGCCACAGAGAAGGAAAAGTGCAAGGTATGTTTTAGCAGAAATTGTAAAGTAATTTTACTAGAGCAGAAGGTTCAAAGTTAAGAGTAGATTGATTTAAAACAGGTTGGTTTGTATCACATCCTTATCTAAATACATTTGAATAGGTTAATCTTGCATTTGTAAGAAAATCTGAACTCTCTCCTATCCCAACAAGGCCTTCTGGATGGGCTTCTGCCTACATTTCCAACCTCATGTCTTAGCACCAATTCCCTAGTTCACTACTCTAGCCAGATCTCCTTTCCAAGCCTTGGGCAGACCATGTGGAAGTTACTCAATAGATACTTATTAAATTAACTGATTGCATGGATAAGTAAATGCATGATAAATGGGTGAATGTTATGTAAAATGAATGAAAAGTGTTTGCTTTATTTTTTAAATATTCACTTATTTATTTATTGCTGCTCCTTGCAGCATGTGAGATCTTAGTTCCCCAACCAGGGATCAAACACATGCCCCCTGTAGTGGAAGTGTGGAGTCCTAACCACTGGACCTCAAGGAAATTCCCTGTTTTGCTTTATTTTTCCTTTAACTAAATCTATGTCTACAGAATTGAATTTGAATAAAACTGAAAACAAAAGCATTTGCTAGTATAAATAGTGATATTGATAGAATTGGAAAGCTTTGTCTGTAAGACTATATCATTTTCCCTGTAACCAAGTCCCCTTTTATGAATCTGAGCTTCGGTTTCTCATTCTATAAAAATAAATCTACTTTATTTAGTTAATCAGTTTCCTTCCAAAAGAAACGTTTGCTTGTTTCAGTTATTCCTTGTTATTTTTGATTGAAACTCAGCTAATTTTCAAGAGTATCTAGATCTATACCTAAATGCATTTCAATTGGATATTTCTTATTAATTTGTGTAAAAAGGAGGAAGAAACTTTTTTCTAACTAAATTCATGGAAGGTTTGAATTGACAATTAGAAAGTTATTTTAGTGTTCTTCAGTTATTTTTTCAATTAGCAGCCTCTATACTGGCAACCTCAAAATGTTAAACATGGAGATTTAAGCTGCAAAAAAAGGTCTGGTTTTAGCTTTGAATGAATCCAGAAATATCAACAAAGTATTTTTTTTTTTTTTTTTTTTTTTTTTTTACCACAGCAGATACTTTATCAGAGCCAATTCTATTGGACTGTCCTTTCTTCTTACTTTATACATTAATTCTTCTGGTAGATGACCTGGTTTGGAAACAACGTAAATAAAAATAATCTTTATGCTTGTTGGATCAGCTCTTTATAAACAGATGATTATGTAAGCACAACAGGGCATGCATTGCTAAACTTTAAGCTAACTGCGGTAAGTCTCTAGAACTTACTTTGTGCCAAAGGCAGCTGGCCCATGGCAAGGGTATTTTTATCCACAGAGAAGTATATCTACAGAAAATGTTCACATGTCACTGAAAACTTTGTTTTGTGCTGCTGTCCTACAGTTGGACACCACAAATACAAATTAGGAGACTCTGTAAACCAGATGTTCTGACTCTGTGGTAGTATTTAGTGGTCTGTGGATGAATGTTTGAGGGTCCTGGAAACCTCTGCAATTGTATACTAAACTTTGGTATATTTAGAATATGCATTTCTTGGAAGGGAGTCTATAATTATTATCAGATTCTCCAATATCTTAAATATCTCTGCAATTGCTTCTGCGTCAAATGTGGTTTACTTGACTATACTCCTCACTAGACTCTAATCACCATCAAACACAAGGCTTACTCATTGTTAAAACCCTGGTGCCAAGCTTAGTGCTTAGTACTGAAAAAGGCACTCAGTGTTAATGAATAAGTGAATAAATGACTGTATGGTTGAGAGAACAAACAAACGGACTGTATCATCTGTTGCTAGCATCTAGTGTCTTGTTATGATGGTATGGCCCTTCCATTCCATATTTTCACTGGCTTGGGGAATGATGGTCTTCAGATTGGTTTTACTGCCAGAGTCCATTTAATAGGGTGTTTATGCTCCTAAAAGTTCTATAATAGAGCTAAGAATAACTTTTAGCATATTGTATAACAAAACCATTTAAATTCTTGTTCTTATGAGAATTAACAAAGCTGATAAAGTTTTCCAAAGATATCTTCCCCCCAAAATTGTTATTATATTTTTTACAATGCAACCCATCATTAAGTTGATATCTGATTTGTTGTTTATTATACCAGTTAAGGTAGTTTACATGTGGGCTATCTTTCAGACTTCAGGGATCTGGTCCTCTCCTCCTCTATGACACATTTGTAAAACACATGATGAAAACACGTAAGATAATTAAAGCAAAATATTCCCAACATTCATTATTTAATTGCTACCCCATAAATTTAATGAGGACTTGATGAGGGGACTAACTGGGAACCAAAGTGCATTCTTGTGTTTATCTCTATATTCAACTCAATAAATATTTGTAAAGCAATATTTGATACCAAACTATTTTGCCAGTTCAACAGAAACTTTGTGAGTCTGATGGGAGAAGAGTGTGTGTGTGTGCAGGGGAAAGGAAGGTGGTTCAGAGTGAATACTTCTGATTGGAACCAGGCTCATATCCAGTCTTGGAGGATTTCAGTGGTACATCAATTTCTTTACGGTGAGAAAAGGGAGAACTCGTCATCTTTCAAACCTAATTTTGCTGTGTTCTCTTTATTAGAGACAAGTCACTAGGTTCAGCTCATGCATCAGGATGTGAATACCAGAAGATAGGGATCACTGGGGGCCATTTTAGATGCTGCCTGCCACATTGACCAAATTCCCTTGCTCTCTGCTCTTATAGATCAGTATATCTCCCCTTGTAGGACTTCAGTGATTGTAATATTATATGAATGGAAAGATGGATTGAGGGAGAGGCACTAGGTTGGAGTCTTGTTCCTGGGGTCCTCATTTGTATAGTTTTTCATAATGGCTCTCTCCTCCCTTGACTATGAGCTCCATGAAGACTAATGTCTTGTCCTGCTAATCCCTGCCCCTCCCCCCCCCAGCATATACACTATTATATTTCCAGACCCTCTCAGAGTTAATGGCACTCACAGGAATATAATATTTAATGAATAAATGATTGTATTGTCCCCAGAAAATATTAGCCTTGAATACAAATGTCTGCTGGAGGCAGAAATCTGTACTAAATCAAAAGCCGAGATAAAGAAAGTTCCATAACCCGTTAGAATTCTTTGGTGCCTTACTTCATTACACATCGGACACCCCATCTAGCATATGTTCACATACCAAAAATCATTATAAGCATGAAATTTATGCTTAAAAAACAAGCAGACTCTTGGGAGCAAGGATAGACTGCTATTTAATCATTCACCCACTCATCAATCAGTGCAGAAATTTTGAAGATGTTATGTGTTTTGAGGCTTAGTCAATGCTTTATGTAGTCTGCAGTTAAATGTGCAAAATGTTCCCTGAGGCAAAAGAACTTATTATCTAATCATTGAATTAAGACTAATGTATGAAAAGACAATGTTGTGTATACATTTCAAGTGTCAAATGAATAGGAAGGACAGAAAGGTGAAAGATGGAAGGGAATTTTCCATTGAACTGATCGAGGAAAGCTTTACAGTAGTTCTGGTATCTTATCCATATCTTTAAGGATGGTGAAGATTTAGATGGCTAAGGAGGGCAGGGGAGCAAGAGCCTTTTTTAAAGAAAATCCTGTGAACAGCAAAGGAGCTGACGTAGGAAAGCTCGATAAATTTTAGAGGAATAATGAGAAAAAAAAATGCTTAAAGGAGAGGCAGTAGCATTAAGGTTCTTCTTAATGGTTTTATTTTGAAAGGCAGAAACCATCTTAATGGTTTCTTCTTACTGGTTTTATTTTGAAAGGCAGAAACTTAATGGTCATGGAAAAAAAATTTTTTTAAAGATCTTTAACTCTGGCCTGTCTCTAAGGTGCAGGGGATAGTATGGCCAATCCTAGGTAAATTTTGGTAGAAGTCCCTATATCCCTAGTATGTTTCTTTCTTTTTTTTTTAAATTAATTAATTTATTTTTGGCCGCGTTTGGGCCTCGTTGTGCATGGGCTTTCTTTAGTTGCGGAGAAGGGGTGCTGCTCTTCGTCGCGCTGAGCAGGCTTCTCATTGCAGTGGCTTCTCTTGCTGCCGAGCATGGGCTCTAGGTGCACGGGCTTCAGTAGTTGCAGCATGCACGCTCAGTAGTTGTGGCGCATGAGCTTAGTTGCTCCACGGCATGTGGGATCTTCCCGGACCGGGGCACGAACCCGTGTCCCCTGCATTGGCAGGCGGATTCTCAACCACTGTGCCACCAGGGAAGCCCCCTAGTATGTTTCTGAATTAAGATCATGTTAAATTATTCTCCGTATCACCCTACTAAAGATCTTTTGATTCAAAATTATTTTTTTCTCCCTCTTTTCCTCAGATTTCAGTTATTTGAGAAAGCAGATCACAACAAATTCAGACTGAGGTGTGAATGACTGATATTTCTAAAACTTTTCTGAGGTATTTAAATTAAAAACAACAACAACAACAAAACATCCCAGGAGAGGGATTATGCCATTTATTACTTTGGGAAGATGAAAGTTTGCCTTGTATTCTGCAGGTTTGGAAAGCAAGCCAATGTGTGTGTATCCACCTCTTTTAGATTTTTATTTCGTTTCCTCAAAGGGACCTCATTGCAATTTCTGCCCAGTCCACATATCATACCAGCTCCATTCAGTTGAACCCAACTGTGCTTCCTTCATTGCAACTTTTACAGGCCCCTATCCTGACCCAGAGCCAGGACTGGACTGGTTTGTTTGTTAATGAATTGGGGAACAGTGTCTTGGAGTGTATATTAGTCTGCCAGGGCTGCCACAAAAGAAAACACCACAGACTGGGTGACTTAAACAACAGAATTTTTTTTTCATAGAGTTCTGGGGGCTGAAAGTCCAAGATCACGTTACCAGCAGGATTGCCTTCTCCTGAGGCCTCTCTTCTTGGCTTGAAGACAAGTCCCTTTTCACTCTGTCCTCGTGTGGCTTTTTTTCTGTGTGTTTGTATTTTTGGTGTTTCTTCATCTTCTCATGAGGACACCAGTCATATGAGATTAGGGTCCCACCCTCGTGACCTCGCTTAACCTTTATTACCTCTTTAAAGGGCCTACCTCCAAATACAGTCACATTGGGGGTTAGAGTTTCAACATATGAATTTTGGGGAGACACAATTCAGTCCATAACAGATGGATACCTTTCACTAGATAACTTCACAAGGAAGAATCTTAAGGTTATACTGTGTAGTAGCGTAAAGAAGTACTGAGACAAGACACAACGTTTTTCAGTTTAATAAATATTTATTGCACACTTTTTGGGGACTGAGTACTAGGCTAGGCCTTAAATATTCAAAGGCAATGAAGACACTCTCATACCCCTTGCTTCCTCAATGTAACAGATGAAATGGAGCTGTAAGTACATAATTACAAGGTGTGATGATTAATTTTATGTGTCAATTTGGCTGGGCCACAGTGCCTAGCTATTTGGTCAACCATGACTCTGGATGTTTCTGGGAAGGTGTTTTTGTGTGGGTGAGATTAACATTTAAATCCACAGACTTTGAGTAAAGCAGATTGCCCTCCATAATGTGGGTATGTCTCATCCAGTTAGTTGAGGTCTTAACAGAAGAAAGACTGACCTCCTGAGCAAGGAATTCTGCCAGCAGACAGCCTTCTGACTTGAACTACAACACTGCTTCCTATCCGGGTCTCCAGCCTGCTGCCCCACCTTGTAGATTCTGGACTTGCAGCTTTCATTGGTTGTATAAGCCAGTTCCTTAAAGTAAGTCTGTCTCTCTCTCTCTCTCTCTCTCTCTCTCTCTCCCTCTCCCTCTCTCTCTCCCTCTCCCTCCCTCTCTCCCTCTCCCTCCCTCTCTCCCTCTCCCTCCCTCTCTCCCTCTCCCCCCCTCCCTCCCTCCACACACACAGACACATACACATTCTATTGGTTCTCTTTCTCTGGAAATCCTTGACTAATACACCAGGTAACCTTTAAGAGCAGAGTGTACTCTGTTCCTTCAGTCACCTGCCCTCCCCTCTATGGGCTTCACCTGTTCAGAGTGTGTCTCTTGCGGGATGTTGGCACACAGGCAAGGAGCTAGAATGTCAGTTTAATTGAATTCTCTTCAGACCACTAGCCAGAATGAGCCCATGAGGCCTGGTTTTCATACTGTGTAGTTTGATTTTATGGTTAGGAATTTACAACTTTACAAAAAGCAGAATGAATAGATGATCAAACTATTCTTCTTTCCAATCGAATTGGGCTGGATGTAGGGCAGAGACTTCTCTGTGTGAGGGGCTAATGAGAATTGTGCACATAGATATGGTACAGCACCGTTGGGAGGGGGCTTGTATGTTATACAGTGCAGGGCTGGGCCAGGGCTATGCAGTAGGCTCTGTGTAATTTCATTTCTAAAAGTAGCAGGTTTGTTAGTAGTCAGAGGCTCTGTGTCTCTAGAGCACCTTTTTTGGTATCTCACTGATTTATAATCTTTTCTCGTTAGCTTCCTAACCTTGCCTGAAGGGGATCAGTGATAAGCATTATTAACTCCTTAGTAGCATCTAGGGATACTAAAATGCGAGGAAGAAGGTGACCTGCCATATATCATGCTGCAGACCTGGGAGGGGATGCTGCTGCACAGAGCTGTCTTCTCATGTGTTCATTCTTTGAAGTCACTGCTGGGGTCTGAAAGGTTTTTCTTTGGTTCTGTGGGAAATCTCATTGTTGTCATTTGTGGTATGTAAGTAGAGGGCAAAAAAGCTTCTTAATTAGTATATAAATGGATGTTCCATTTTTCATTCCTCAAATGGCACGTCAACCAGTGGAGAACTGTATTGACTTGAAACAAAATAAAAAAGGGCGCTTGAACATTGTGGTACATGACTCTTTTTGAATTATGGTTTTCTCTGGGTATATGCCCAGTAGCAGGATTGCTGGGTCGTATGGTAGTTCTATTTTTAGTTATTTAACGAACCTCCATACTGTTCTCCATAGTGGCTGTATCAATATACATTCCCACCAACAGTGCAAGAGGGTTCCCTTTTCTCCACACCCTCTCCAGCATTTATTGTTGGCAGGTTTTTTGATGATGGCCATTCTGACTAGTGTGAGGTGATATCTCATTGTAGTTTTGATTTGCATTTCTTTAATACTTAGCAATGTTGAGTCATCTTTTCATGTGTGTCTTGGCCATCTGTATGTCTTCTGCCCATTTTTGGATTATATTGTTTGGTTTTTTGGATATTGAGCTGCATGAGCTGAATGTAAATTTTGGAGACTTATCCCTTGTTGGTTGCATCATTTGCAAATATTTTCTCTCATTCTGTGGGTTGTCTTTACGTTTTGTTTATAGTTTTCTTTGTTGTGCAAAAGCTTCTGAGTTTAATTAGGTCCCATTTGTTTATTTTTTTTTATTTCCATTACTCTGGGAGACAGATTGAAAAAGATATTGCTGTGATTTATGTCAAAGAGTGCTCTTCCTATGTTTTCCTCTAAGAGTTTTATAGTATCCGATCTTATATTTAGGTCTTTAATACATTTTGAGTTTATCTTTGGGTGTGGTGTTAAAGAATGTCCTAATTTCATTCTTTTACATGTAGCTGTCCCATTTTCCCAGCACCATTTATTGAAGAGACTGTCTTTCCTCCATTTTACAGTCTTGTTCCCTTTGTTGTAGGTTAATTGGCCATAGGTGTGTGGGTTATTTCTCCGTTTTCTATCCTGTTCTATTGATACATATTTCTGTTTTTGTGCCAGTACCATACTATCTTGGTTACCATAGCTTTGTAATATAGTCTGAAGTCAGGGAGCCTGATTCCTCCAGCTCTGTTTTTCTTTCTCAAGATTGCTTTGGCTATTTGGGGTCTTTTGTATCTCCATACAAATTTTAAGATTTTTTGTGCTAATTCTGTAAAAAATGCCATTGGTAATTTCATAGGGATTGCATTGAGTCTGTAGATTGCCTTGGGTATTATAGTTATTTTGACAATATTGATTCTTCCAATCCAAGAACGTGGTATATCCATCCATCTGTTTGTGTTGTCTTCAATTTCTTTCATCAGTGTTTTATAGTTTTCAGAATACAGGTCTTTGCCTCCTGAGGTAGATTTATTCTTAAGTATTTTATTCTTTTTGATGTGATGGCAACTGGGATTGTTTCTTAAATTTCTCTTTCTGATCTTTCATTGTTAGTGTGTAGAAATGCAAAAGATTTCTGTGTATTAATTTTGTATCATGCAACTTTACTGAATTCATTGATGGGCTCTAAGAGTTTTCTGGTAACATCTTTAGGATTTTCTCTGTGTAGTATCATGTCATCTGCAAACAGTGACAGTTCTACTTCTTCTTTTCCAGTTTGGATTCCTTTTGTTTCTTTTTCTTCTCTGACTGTCGTGGCTAGGACTTCCAAAACTATGTTGAATAAAAGTGGCAAGAGTGGGCATCCTTGTATTGTTCCTGATCTTAGAGGAAATGCTTTCAGCTTTTCATTGTTGAGTATGATGTTAGCTGTACATTTGTCATACATGGCATTATTATGTTGAGGTAGGTTCCCTCTATGCCCACATTCTGGAGAGTTTTTATCATAATGGGTGCTGAATTTTGTCAAAAGCTTTTTCTGCATCTATTGAGAGGATAGCATGGTTTTTATTTTTCAATTTGTTAATGTGGTATATCACGCTGATTGATTTGTGGATATTGAAAAATCCTTGCATTCTTGGGATAAATCCCACTTGATCATGGTGTATGATCGTTTTAATGTATTGTTGGATTCAGATTGCTAGTATTTTGTTGAGGATTTTTGTATCTATGTTCATCAGTGATATTGGCCTGCAGTTTTCTTTTTTGTGACATCTTTGTCTGGTTTTGGTATCAGGGTGATGGTGGCTTTGTAGAATGAATTTGGGAGTGTTTCTCTCTCTGCTATATTTTGGAAGAGTTTCAGAAGGATGGGTATTAGCTCTTCTCTTAATGTTTAATAGGATTCACCTGTGAAGCCATCAGGTCCTGCTTTTGTTTGTTGGGAGTTTTTAAATCAGAATTTCAATTTCAATACTTGTGATTGGTCTGTTCATATTTTCTATTTCTCCCTGGTTCAGTCTTTGGAGATTGTACCTTTCTAAGAATTTGTCCATTTCTTCCAGGTTGTCCATTTTATTGGCATAGAGTTGCTTGCAGTAGTCTCGTATGATCTTTTGTATTTCTGTGGTGTCCATTGTAACATCTTCTTTTTCATTTCTACTTTTATTGATTTGAGCCCTCTCCCTTTTTTTCTTGGTGAGTCTGGCTAAAGGTTTGTTAATTTTGTTTATCTTTTCAAAGAACCAGCTTTTAGTTCCATTGATCTTTGCTATTGTTTTCTTTGTTTCTGTTTCATTTATTTCTGCTCCAATCTTTATGTTTTATTTCCTTTTGCTGACTTTGGGTTTTGTTTGTTCTTCTTTCTCTAGTTGGTTTTGGTGTAAGGTTAGGTTGTTTATTTGTGATTTTTCTTGTCTTTTTTGAGGTAAGATTGTATTGCCATAAACTTTCCTCTTAGAAATATTCTTGCTCCATCCCATAGGTTTTGGATCATTGTGCTTTCATTTTCATTTGTCTCTAGGTATTTTTTGATTTCATCTTTGATTTTCTTCAGTGATCTGTTAGTTGTTTAGTAGCATATTGTTTAGCCTCCGCATGTTTGTGTTTTTTACAGTTTTTTTCTTGTAGTTGATTTCTAATCTCAGAGTGTTGTGGTCAGAAAAGATGCTTGATACGATTTCAGTTTTCTTAAATTTACTGAGGCTCACTCTGTGGCCCAGCATATGATCAGTCCTGGAGAATGTTCCATGTGCACTTGAGAAGAATGAATGTGTATTCTGCTTCCTTTGGATGTAATGTTCTATAAATATCAATTAAATCCATCTGGTCTACTGTGTCATTTAAGGCCTATGTTTTCTTGTTGATTTTCTGTCTGGACGATCTGTCCATTGATGAAAGTGGGGTGTTAAAGTCCCCCACTATTATTGTGTTACTGTTGATTGCTCTGTTTATGGCTGTTAGCTTTTGCCTTATATATTGAGGTGCTTCTATGTTGGTGCATATATATTTACAATTTTTATAGGTTCTTTTTTGGTTGATCCCTTGATCATTATGTAGTGTCCTTCTGAAGACAGCTTCTATTATTTTGTGATTATTGTTATTTATTGTTATTATTATGAGCTTTTCTCCTTTGATCTCTTTTCATATAATTTTTCATCCCCTCTGTCTTTTTTGGCAAAACCTAAAATGTAGACTGGAAGAGGGAAATGTTGTGGTCAATATAAAAGCTGGGGGCTGTGGTGTATCCCAGGGGTCAAAATTGATGTACCCAAAAGAGAATCATCTCTGCTTACTCTCCCGCAAATAAATGAAACAATAGCACCAAAAATAATGGAAGTTACCAATTATTAAGTGCTTATTCTGTGCACTTCAGTTTTACTTAACAATGTGTTATTTCTTAAGCTGGTAGGTGAGACTTCATTTTATTTTCCTTATCCTTTTTTTTTTAAAGATTTTTTTTTGATGTGGACCATTTTTTAAAGTCTTTACTGAATTTGTTACAACATGGCTTCTGTTTTATGTTTTGGTTTTTTGGCTGCGAGGCATGTGGGATCTTACCTCCCCGACCAGGGATTGAACCCACACCCCCTGTGTTGGAAGGCAAAGGCTTAACCACTGGACCACCAGGGAAGTCCCCCATTTTCATTATACTTTTGAGTTACTTAACTATTTCATAATATTAAAAAGAGTTAAAAAGAGGGTGGGTGGGTAACTTCAGGACGATCATTAGGAGGATGAGATATACGAAGAAGAGGAAAGGAATGACCCGACTATCTAACTACCAGCATATCTAGTTAGAAGAAACCATCATTGAAGAGAAGAGCTCAGGGAGAAGATAAATATCTGTTTCTCTTTTCCTGTTTGAGAGTCATAGATTCTCGCTTCTGCTTGTCCTTAAAGTACTCAGCAAAGGGGCAATTATAACAGCTAATGCCATATAGGAGATTTTAAACATACTGCGTTCCACAAGACAATATCCAATAGTTAGTAACTTGGCTACTGTGCATGACAGCTGCTCTCCCTTCTTGGGGAGGGTGTTGGTTTTAAATGTGTAGGGTTGTTTTTTGGTTGTTATATTGAGAGGGGAGCAATACTGTCATTTAGTGGGTAAGGACCAGGGAAACACCATGTCCTACTGTTCAGCACTGCACAAAATGCCAAAGAGCTCCTCGGGTGGGGGTGAGGTGAGGGCAGGGGTGGAGATGCTGGTAGAACTACCCTTCATCTGATACAAGAGGTGTGTGTGTGTGTCTGTGTATGAAACACAAGGATTTTATCACCTTAGAACTTTATTTTCTATCAGAATGACAGGAATATAAAGGAATAAAGGAAAAACTCCGTAAAGTCAAGGAAATTATTACACTCCCTTCTACACTAAAGATGTGTACAACTAAATTTTATAGACTGGTGTCACATAGATTTTGTTCACCCTGACTTCTTGGTCTATCCCATAAGCTTGTAGTTTCTAGAGACCTAAATTTCACTCTTCCGTGTTCAAAAGAAAAGATAAAAACAGAAAAAAAAAATCAAAGAAGACTATCCACATAAACCATAAATTTATTGAAACCATGTAGATTTGATTTTATTAACTCCTCAATGACACTTTAAATTTTCTGCCATGCTAGCTTTTTACATAACAAATGATCTTATAGTACTAACATTTAGAGCAAGTGTTTAAAAACCACTCTTTGAAATAAACAAGAGATACTTGAATTGGAAACTTTATCTCTTAAGTGTTGCCTGAAAGTGAGAGCTGTATGGTGGAAGAGTCTATTATTGTTACCAGAGAACTTTAAATCTGCAGAAAGAGCAATTTACATTCACTGTGGCTGCTACCATAGTGGCTGATTTTTAAATTATTTATGCAAGGAAGCAAATTGTTCTGTTCTTTACCTGAAATTAGGCCAATTGCATGCTTAACAAGGCTAAACTTTTTACGGAAAATTCAGCTTCATTTTCAAGCTCGTATTTTTTATCTTGTCACTAACTGTTCACACTGAGAGAGATGAATCATGAGCACATAGCACAATGCTCTACCCAGACTCTTGAGAGAGTAATAACTAGAAGCTGTGATAGCAGATTCCATAAGCAAAATCTAACAGGTTTGTACTGGGCTCGTAGGGCTATTAATGTGTCTTGAAGTTATACTGCTGAATAAACAAGCTTGGGACATTATTATTTTTGCTCAGCAGAATGTATTCTCAGTCAAAAAAAATTGGAGGTTAAAAGACTGTCACCCAAAATCCGTTTGCTACAAAACTAATGAACTTTATGTGCCAAAGAAAACTCAGACATATCAGAGTTGGGATTTGGTTTACTAAGGAAACAGAAAGGAATGTAGCCCAAGTGGTTTATAAGAAACATAAAATTTTAGAAAATTAAAATTATTTTGGACATTTATCACCAAGCCCAAAGCAAACCAATACATTGACAATTTTATATATGCTAGGTATTATGCTCAGGGCTTTTTACATAAATTGTCTCATTTATTATTCTCAACCCTCTTTGTGGTAGGTATGACTGTCCAGACTCAGACAGGAGTGATGGCTCAGCCATGGCCAACAGTTAATTGATCATGAAGTAGAAATGGATCTCTGAAGTTTTGGTACAATGGGCCTCTGACACCCAGCTTGAGAAATTTTCATTTCCACTGTTTTCTGCAGTACAAGAAAAAAGTTTAATATATTTTTTATTTTTGGTATTTCTTAGTATCATTAACAGGATATTAATTGGTACCAATAAGTGCTTTCTTTGGTTACTCAAACTGCAAGTGTGGTTAGCTCTTTACCATAAACTGTGTAATCTCTTGACAATGTAATTTTGGCTAAGCTCATATCAGGAAACAAAATACTCTTCAGAAAAAATAAAACAGAATTAGTCTCCCTGGGTACGATTGGGCAGTCCTTGATTCATTTTTTCCTCTTATTTGCTTTCTATGCCAGCACCAAATAGTTTTCATTTCAGTGGCTTTCAAGTACACTTAAGTTGTATCTAAAGTAAAGCTACCTATTTTCATCCTTCTTTTGATTTTCTTTGTTTCCCTCTGAATATTCTAAACCATTTTTGGTAAATTTATTCTTCTATGTTAAATTGAATTTTTCAAGTTTTAAAAACAAGGAAGTAAACAAATACACCTTAGGTTTATAACTGACATTACATTAAATTAATTTGGGGGAGAATTGGCTTTTTCATTACAGACCATCTCACCCAAGGACATGGTATTTCCAATTGTTCAATTGTTCTCTCATCTTTCAATAAGAGTTTATAGATTTTTTTCACTCTTGCAAATTGGATATTTAATATCATTTCCATTTCTAACTAGCTATTGCCATTAGGAATATATTTTGTTAATGTATCTACCATCATCTTTATTATCTTATTAAATATAGTACTTTTGCTAGAGACTCAGGAATATAGAAGAAGGAAGGATTTACTGAAGGAACTAACCTAAGCTTTGAGATATCATATATGACAGAGGAGGAATCTACTTTCAAGAAGTAGATTTTGGTCAAGAGTATTACATGTTTTCAAGAAGTGAAGGAAATTGAAGACTTAGAAAACAGGAATACGATCAGACAACCAGAGTGAAGTTTCCATAATATGTCAAATGCATGTATTAAAGAGTTAATTGTTTTAAAGAATTCTATAAGAATTCTTAAAGTGGGATGAGAAGATATGGAATGGCTGCTGGAGAGTGAGCTGTATCAAATGATGGGTTTTTTTGGGGGACGGGTTTTTAGGTAGAAGGGTATGAATCTGTGGAGAGATGAGATTGAAGGTAGGAATGAGAGGAAATAACTGGGCAAGCAAACGCTTGAAAGACAAACTGTTGTCAAAATTTCTGTAGTTATGCTTCATAAGTGTAAAATAATTTATATTAGGTGTGTCATGTGATACCACCCTCTCAGTCCAACCTGTATATGATCTGACCTCAATTTTAAACTTGATTCTTCCTGTTGGAAAATGCATCAGACATACTCATATTAGGTTCTTATATTAGTTCATTGATTATCTCTTGACCTATTCAGATTGATTTGAGTGGTGTTTTGCAAGAAAAAAATTTCATGCAGGTAACTGTTTCTCACATACAGGAAGCCAAGTAATACTTTGATCATATTTGAATTTTCTAATAAGTTGTTTCACTGTCACCTGAGAGATTTCATTTAAACTACAGACCATCATCTTCACTTCCACGGGGCTTCTTAGGTTCCAGCATGTATTCTAGTGCATTACTGTGTACTATCTCATTTAAATTTCATAGCAATACTGTGAGAAAGATAATATTACTTTCCTTGTTTGATAGGAAAACTGAAATACAGAAAAGTTAAGTTGGGTGGTCAAGGATTCATAGCTAGTAAGTAGCAGAGCAGGCATCTGAACTGCTGAAGTCTGGTTCCAGCCAATCTGCTTTTCCTTTTTTTTTTTTTAAATTTATTTTAATTTATTTTTTTATACAGCAGGTTCTTATTAGTTATCCATTTTATAAACATCAGTGTATACATGTCAATCCCAATCTCCCAATTCATCGCACACACAGTCCCCGCAGCTTCCCCCCTTGGTGTCCATATGTTTTTTCTCTTCTTCTGTGTCTCAATTTCTGCTCTGCAAACGGGTTCATCTGTACCATTTTCTAGGTTCCACATATATGCGTTAGTATACGATATTTGTTTTTCTCTTTCTGACTTACTTCACTCTGTATGACAGTCTCTAGATCCATCCACGTCTCTACAAATGACCCAATTTCGTTCCTTTTTATGGCTGAGTAATATTCTATTGTATATATATACCACATCTTCTTTATCCATTCATCTGTCAATGGGAATTTAGGTTGCTTCCATGACCTGGCTATTGTAAATAGTGCTGCAATGAATATTGGGGTGCGTGTGTCTGTTTGAATTATGGTTTTCTATGGGTGTACGCCCAGTAGTGGGATTGCTGGGTCATATGGTAATTCTATTTTTAGTTTTTTAAGGAACCTCCATACTGTTCTCCATAGTGGCTGTATCAATTTACATTCCCACCAGCAGTGCAAGAGGGTTCCCTTTTCTCCACACTCTGTCCAACATTTGTTGTTGGTAGATTTTCTGATGATACCCATTCTAACCGGTATGAGGTGATACCTCATTGTAGTTTTGATTTGCATTTCTGTAACAATTAGTGATGTTGAGCAGGTTTTCATGTGCCTCTTGGCCATCTGTATGTCTTCTTTGGAGAAATGTCTATTTGGGTATTCTGCCTATTTTTGGATTGGGTTGTTTATTTTTTTAATATTGAGCTGCACGAGCTGTTTATATATTTTGGAGATTAATCCTTTTTCCAATGATTTGTTTGCAAATATTTTCTTCCATTCTGAGGGTTGTCTTTTTGTCTTGTTTATGGTTTCCTTTGCTGTGCAAAAACTTTTAAGTTTCATTAGGTCCCATTTGTTTATTTTTGTTTTTGTTTCCGTTACTCTAGAAGGTGGGTCAAAAAAGATCTTGCTGTGATTTATGTTAAGGAGTGTTCTTCCTATGTTTTCCTCTAAGAGTTTTATAGTGTCTAGTCTTATATTTAGGTCTCTAATCCATTTTGAGTTTATTTTTGTGTATGGTGTTAGGGAGTGTTGTAATTTCATTCTTTTACGTGTAGCTCTCCAGTTTTCCCAGCACCACTTATTGAAGAGACTGTCTTTTCTCCATTGTATCTCCTTGCCTCCTTTGTCATACATTAGTGGACCATAGGTGCGTGGGTTTATCTCTGGGCTTTCTATCCTGTTCCATTGATCTATATTTCTGTTTTTGTGCCAGTACCATATTGCCTTGATTACTGCAGCTTTGTTGTATAGTCTGAAGTCAGGGAGTCTGATTCCTCCAGCTCTGTTTTTTTCCCTCAAGACTGCTTTGGCTACTCAGGGTTTTTTGTCCCCATACAAATTTCAAGATTTTTTTGTTCTAGTTCCGTAAAAAATGCCATTGGTAATTTGATAGGGATTGCATTGACTCTGTAGATTGCTTTGGGTAGTATAGTCATTTTCACAATATTGATTCTTCCAATCCAAGAACATGGTATGTCTCTCCATCTGTTGGTATCATCTTTAATTTCTTTCATCAGTGTTTTATAGTTTTCTGCATACAGGTCTTTTGTCTCCCTAGGTAGGTTTATTCCTAGGTATTTTATTCTTTTTGTTGCCATGGTAAATGGGAGTGTTTTCTTAATTTCACTTTCAGATTTTTCATCATTTTTGTATAGGAATGCAAGAGATTTCTGTGCATTAATTTTGTATCCTGCAACTTTATAAAATTAATTGATTAGCTTTAGTAGTTTTCTGGTGGCATCTTTAGGATTCTCTATGTATAGTATCATGTCATCTGCAAACAGTGACAGGTCTACTTCTTCTTTTCCAATTTGGATTCCTTTTATTTCTTTTTCTTCTCTGATTGCCATAGCTAGAACTTCCAAAACTATGTTGAATAATAGTGGTGAGAGTGGACATCCTTGTCTTGTTCCTGATCTTAGAGGAAATGCTTTCAGTTTTTCACCATTGAGAATGATTTTTGCTGTGGGTTTGTTGTATATGTCTTTACTATGTTGAGGTAGGTTCCCTCTATGACCACTTTCTGGAGAGTTGTTATCATAAATGGGTATTGAATTTTGTTGAAAGCTTTTTCTGCGTCTATTGAGATGATCATATGGTTTTTATTCTTCAATTTGTTAATATGGTATATCACGTTGATTGATTTGCGTATAGTGAAGAATCCTTGCATCCCTGGGATAAATCCCACTTGATCATGGTGTATGATCCTTTTAATGTGTTGTTGGATTCTGTTTGCTAGTATTTTG
This sequence comes from Pseudorca crassidens, assembly GCF_039906515.1. Classification (NCBI taxonomy): domain Eukaryota; kingdom Metazoa; phylum Chordata; class Mammalia; order Artiodactyla; family Delphinidae; genus Pseudorca; species Pseudorca crassidens. The sequence continues at coordinate 70,656,157 of NC_090306.1, forward strand.
TTGAGGATTTTTGCATCTATATTCATCAGTGATATTGGTCTGTAATTTTCTTTTTTTGTAGTGTCTTTGTCTAGTTTTGGTATCACGTTGATGGTGGCCTCATAGAAGGAGTTTGGGAGTGTTTCTTCCTCTGCAAATTTTGGGAAGAGTTTGAGAAGGATGGGTGTTAGCTCTTCTCTACATGTTTGATAGAACTCACCTGTGAAGTCATCTGGTCCTGGACTTTTCTTTGTTGGAAGATTTTTAATCACAGTTTCAATTTCATTACTTGTGATTTGTTTGTTCATATTTTCTATTTCTTCCTGGTTCAGTCTTGGAAGGTTATAACTTTCTAAGAATTTGTCCATTTCTTCCAGGTTGTCCATTTTATTGGCATAGATTGGCTTGTAGTAGTATCTTAGGATGCTTTGTATTTCTGTGGTGTCTGTTGTAACTTCTCCTATTTCATTTCTAATTTTATTGATTTGAGTCCTTTCCCTTTTTTTCTTGATCAGTCTGGCTAATGGTTTATCAATTTTATTTTCTCAAAGAACCAGCTTTTAGTTTTATTGATCTTTGCTATTGTTTCTATTTCATTTATTTCAGCTCTGATCTTGATGATTTCTTTCCTTCTGCTAACTTTGGGTTTTGTTTGTTCTTTCTCTAGTTCCTTTAGGTGTAATGTTTAGATTGTTTATTTGAGATTTTTCCTTTTTCTTGAGGTAGGCTTGTATAGCTATAAACTTCCCTCTTAGAACTGCTTTTGCTGCGTCCCATAGGTTTTGGATCATCGTGTTTTCATTGTCATTTGTCTCTAGGTATTTTTTGATTTCCTCTTTGATTTCTTCAGTGATCTCCTGGTTATTTAGTAACGTATTGTTTAACCTCCATGTGTTTGTGTTTTTTACGTTTTTTTCCCCTGTAATTGATTTCTAATCTCGTAGCGTTGTTGTCAGAAAAGATGCTTGATATGATTTCAATTTTCTTAAATTTACTGAAGCTTGATTTGTGACCCAAGATGTGATCTATCCTGGAGAACGTTTCGTGCGCACTTGAGAAGAAAGTATAATCTGCTGATTTTGGATGGAATGTCCTATAAATATCAATTAAATCTATCTTGTCTATTGTGTCTTTTAAAGCTTGTGTTTCCTTATTAATTTTCTGCTTGGATGATCTGTTCATTCGTGTAAGTGAGGTGTTAAAGTCCCCCACTATTATTGTGTTACTGTCGATTTCCTCTTTTAGAGCTGTTAGCAGTTCCCTTATGTACTGAGGTGCTCCTATGTTGGGTGCATATATATTTATAATTGTTATATCTTTTTGGACTGTTCCCTTGATCATTATGTAGTGTCCTTCCTTGTCTCTTGGAACACTCTTTATTTTAAAGTCTATTTTATCTGATATGAGTATTGCTACTCCAGCTTTCTTTTGATTTCCATTTGCATGGAATATCTTTTTCTATCCCCTCACATTCAGTCTGTATGTGTCCCCTGGTCTGAAGTGGGTCTCTTGTAGACAGCATATATATGGATCTTGTTTTTGTATCCATTCAGCAAGCCTGTGTCTTTTGGTTGGAGCATTTAATCCATTCACGTTTAAGGTAATTATCGATATGTATGTTCCTATGACCATTTTCCTAATTGTTTTTGTTTTTGTAGGTCCTTTTCTTCTGTTATTTTTCCCACTTAGAGACATTCCTTTAGCATTTGTTGTAGAGCTGGTTTGTAGAATTCCCACTCTGTGGTGTCCTCATCCTGTGGGAGAATATTCTGTCCCAGTCCTTCTGAATACAGGAGTGGTCTTGCAAGTTTCTCTAGCCAATGAAATATGGGTGAAAATGACTGTGTTAATTCCAGGCAGAAGTTTTAAGGGGCCTGTGTGTAGTTTTCCATATTTTGTTTTTCTCTGCCAAAGATCATCCGTATTCCAGATAGAGACGTGAGTTCTGGGAAGAGACAACATGCAGCTGAGCTTTAAAATTCTTGATATATACATAGCTTGGGTGAAAATTGACCTTTGTTGGCATAACTCACTGAGATTTTGGGTCACTTGTTATCTAACTTGTTCTAGCTGTTTCTGATTAATAAAGTGTTATAATTCATTGATGTAATTGTTTTAAATTAAAATTACTTTTTATGTCATTACTGAGAATATTTCTGAGATGACTTTAACTTAGGTGACCTAGTTTCTGAGTGTATTTCAGATTTTGTTCAGACCATTAAACAGGTTTTAAACCCACAACCAATATTGTCAAGATGATGAAATATCCTGAAGGGACATGTTTATATTGTTTTTCATTTCTAGTGTCTTAGAGTCTTAGTTTACCAGAGAGACTTTAGATTGATCTACTTCATTTTCATGTTTGTTTCTGGTATGAGATAAAATTCATGGTTGATAAAGTTTTGTATAAAAATGTAAGTGCATTTACACATCTTGTTTTTCTTTCTAACCTAATTTGTCTCACTTAATTCCCAGAAGCAAATTTTTTTGGTGAATGAATAAGCTAGAACCAGTGTGTTTAGACATAAACTTTATGTCATCTCTGGGCAGTTAATAAATACTTTGATCACCAGCTCTTTCTCCATTGTTTAGAGGAATCATCATAAACTGGGTGTAGCAAATTCTGTTGCTGTTAACTTTTGAGCAATACCAAGAGTTCCCCATTTGAAAAAGACTCTGATAGCAAGTTATTGCCAATTCCCAATGTCTGCCCTTATAATTTTGACCTGATGCTCAAATTTAAAACTATCTTGTTTTCTCTGACTTAAAATGTTTGGATGGTACATATTGATTGATAATTCACATGCCCCACCCTTGACACCCTGCAGGATTGCCTATCTTTGGGGTGCCTAACGTGGACATCCCAAGAGACATTTTTGCATATGCTAAAGAGATTATACTTCAGAGTTCAAGAACCTCAACTTGGGTGAAAATCTACACAAACTTTTTTGTTTTCATGCAGTAAAAGAACAACAATCAAGACATGACTTTTATTGATTAAGGATGTAAATATAGAGATAGATAGGGAGTTAGATAGATAACTGATTGTTGATGATGTTGTTTATTTCAAATAGATGTATATTGCCTTGTTAAAAATTTCCATTTAGGACCATCAGTTTAAAGCTACTTAGGATATGTGGTTTGATAAGAAATGGAAATTTTGATTTTTTTTGCATTGCTTTACGAAATTTATTTCTTAGATAAATTAGGTAGCAATCGAGTGTGAAGGGAGAAAAGACAGCATCTTGATGCATTTATCACAAAAGAATTCAAAAGCTTTATACACAAGAGAAATGACAGAAAATGAAGTTTTCTATCACAAGCAACTCTATGTATAGCTTCAAGATGAATGGTTATACTTCACAGCAATATTTTAAGCTCTAAAAGACATGAAGGACATGACATGGGGAGGGGTAAGGGTAAGATGGGACAAAGTGAGACAGTGGCATGGACACATACACAACACCAAATAGATATCTATTAGGAAGCCACATAGCACAGGGAGATCAGCTCGGTGCTTTGTGTCCACCCAGAGGGGTAGAATAGGGAGGTTGGGAGGGAGATGCAAGAGGGAGGAGACATGGGGATGTATGTATATGTATAGCTGATTCACCCTGCTATACAGCAGAAACTAACACACCATTGTAAAGTAACTACACTCCAGTAAAGATATTTAAAAAAAAAATAAAACAAATAAATAAAAGACATGAAGGACTTTCTATATACAAACTAGCAGGATATCATATGATTATGATCATATGATTAAAAATACAGAACAGGTATAAATCTGAAACCAAGGATTTCTTCTTCCTACATGAGCTAGGCCTTAAATTTTTAGCATCTTCAAATCAAATGTCTTGGGGAGAGTCCCGCAAGCTTATCTCACTGTGAAATCGCTTTCCGATGTAATCTTGCTTCCCGACCACACATTAATCCAGTGATGATGGCAATGTTGTCTGAGGAGCAGCATTGCCACCACCATCATCACCTGTGGGCTGCTGAGGGACAAATTGTTGGGCTCCCGAGCCAGGCATCTGCTTCAACAAGCTTGTTAGGTGACAAGTTTGAGGCTTGCTCTTCAGTCTGTTATCCCACCAAGGTTCTTTGCATAAAGCTGATAATTAAGGCCCTTAAGACTCTGGCAGTCACTTTTTTTTTATAGCAAACAGGGCTTATAATTTTCTTTTCTGTTTATTTATTTATCTATCTATCTATTTATTTATGGCTGTGTTGGTTCTTCGTTGCTGTGCGTGGGCTTTCTCTAGTTGCAGCGAGTGGGGGCTACTCTTCATTGTGGTGCTCAGGCTTCTCATTGCAGTGGCTTCTCTTGTTGTGGGGCACAGGCTCTAGGTGCTCGGGCTTCAGTAGTTGTGGTGCGTGGGCTCAGTAGTTGTGGCACATGGGCTTAGTTGCTCTGCTGCATGTGGGATCTTCCCGGACCAGGGCTCGAACCTGTGTCCCCTGCATTGGCAGGCAGATTCTTAACCACTGCACCACCCGGGAAGTCCAAGGGCTTATAATTTTCTGCCTCTACAGAAATGATGACTTGTGTTTCTTGGTTGTAGGCTGATCTTCTTTCACAGCTCTCATTCATCAGGGGACAGATTTGCCAGTGTTACTTTACAGTTCATTCAATCCCATGTAATTAATTCCTGTTGATCTGGATGAAGTAATCAGGTTTTCCATTAGGTTTGTCATTTGTTACCCAGTCCAGTGATATTATCTAAAGGCCTCCAAAATCTAACCTGTCAACTCGTAGAAGTTTGTCGGTTCCTTGCTTTAACTGCCAAACACTGGGGTAACCAGTGCTGTTTCAGGGAGTTTTGAAGGAAAGAGCCTCAGGACAAATGGTCCCGGCAGCTGCTAGGACCTTGCCCCAATATTCCCTGACCAGGGCCGGCTAGCCACGAGCAGCAAGGCTCCCGGCTGGCTAAGCCACATTTTTTACTGAGTCCAAGCTCGCTCTGCTTGCTCTGCTCACTACACAACAGGCCAATAAATCGGGAGACGAGATGTTGAGGCAGGGAATAACGACCTTATTCAGAAAGCTGGCAGATCAAGAAGATGGCAGACTAGGGTCCCCAAAAAACCGTCTTCGAAAATTTGATTTTTATACTTTAGGTTTGATAAGCGATGGAAACTTCTGATTGATAAATGGAGTGGCAGAAACAGACTTTCAATCTGAGACTCATATTCTTACTAACACCCTACACTCTGTGCTATTTCTTATCCTTAATTTTGCATGTTGTAAGTAAATAACACATATTCTATAAGCAATTTCTTTTCATTTTGAACAACCATAAAATGTTAGAGCTAGAAGGGTTAGTGTTTACCTGGCTGAATCCCCTCTGAAACTGAGACACTGAAGGACTTGTCAAGTATTGCATAACTAATTAGGGGCCCGATTCTTAGTCTAGTGTTCTTTCTCCTCTGCTACTAACCCACGCCCCTGTACAGGCTGAGAAATTTAAGAATAATGAATCATTGTTTGCATTTGGGTGGTACTACAGGAGTATTTTTGAAAGAAAGTAAAATATACAAGAACATAGTGAGGAAATTTGTTATTGCATTTGACTTTCAATGAGAAAAGCAACTTGCCAAAGGTATATAAGAAAACATCTCATATGTATGCAAATATGGCATGGGAGGAACAGAAGGGACAGGGTCGGGAGGGACAGGGCTTGTCTCTTAGTTACGAAACCACAGTGACTCTTCGAGAGAAAACATAAACTGGCCTGCAAATATCTGTCTTTAAGGCTGCTTTTCCCAAAATATTAGGATGTAACAGATTAGAAAGAAGCAATTCAGTCTAGATATGTCATATATGACCAGAAAGAGTAAAAGACTAGAAACATTTAAAAATAACTCCAGACCCTTAACATATATTATATTTTTAAAGTGAGGATACAAAATTATAGGAATTCTTGAATTTGGAATGGATCTAGACATACAGTGGAGTGCTGTTATCCTCATGTGAACACATGACTAAATGGCCCCACCTAGACAGTTATTATAAGTTGGTTTATTTCCTAACCTCTAATATTGGAGTAAAAATATACACTTGATGTGCTTTCCAGGGCCCTTGGGAGGTCAGGATGAGCTAATATCTGAGGTGGTTCTGAAAAAGGCATAAATACCTGTAAAATTTATGTAGGTGTTTTGTAAATAACAGTACGAAGGAGTTTACTGCTTCTGTAAGAGCTCACAGTGGCTCTACCAGGGGTAGAAAGTGAAGCTGGCAGGTTGTTTATAGTGTATCTCTTTAAAGGCAATTTTTTTACACTGCATAGCCCTTGTTAAGAATGCTCAAAGCTATCCCTGATATATGCTATGACTTTTTCATTACATATTTTACATAAATTTATAAATATTTCTTTTTTTTTTTTTTTGCGGTACGCGGGCCTCTCACCGCTGTGGCCTCTCCCGTTGCGGAGCACAGGCTCCGGACGCGCAGGCCCAGCGGCCATGGCCCACGGGCCCAGCTGCTCTGCGACATGTGGGATCTTCCCGGACGGGGGCACGAACCTGTGTCCCCTGCAGGCGGACTCTCAACCACTGCGCCACCAGGGAAGCCCCAAGATCTTATAAACTTTTATGATGCTTCTTTGAGATATGTTTATGAGACAAAAACAATTTGATAGCAAGCCTGGTGATATGAAAAACATAAATTCTTCCAGTTGCTATATGGCTATAAAACAAGCGCTAACACATTATTATTTTTTTCTGTTTCTACTAGAGACTGATTTATATGGGTAGGAACTTCTGTATATATTGGTCATAGCATTTTGAAAAGGCATTTAAAAATTAAGATTGGTATTTTCTGTCTAGAACACCACACATAATAAAATTTTCAGCTCTGCAAAAAGTGACTTATTAAACCATGCTGGTTTTCATAAAGTAGATGAATATATAATATATATGATGGGCATATGTAATAAACGTGGGTGCCATTTTTATTAGGACATTCCAATTTACTTTTCTGTAATTAGAGCTACCAATAAAATATGCATTATATATATTTCTTTCTCTACACCCACATACACACAACGTTGTAAGAAAAACATTCTTCAGCTTTTAGCAATTTGTTATTGAATTCTGTTTGCTTATTTATTCCTCAATCCATGTATCTATTTGTTCAAACATTAATTCGTTTATTCATTCAATATGTATTTATTAAACATGGATATTTGCTCTAAAATTTCTAAATTTTACTTGTTTTTATTTTACTGAATTTTTGAGTGAAAAATTTTTGTTCTCTCCTTATCTATTCCTGTCTGTATCATGTCTATTCACGTCTGTATCATTTTCCAAATTATTTGTACATATGAATTCTAATACATGTGAATTTTCATTAAGATAACATTGAATCTTGATATAGTTATTCTCTGCTGGATTCTGGAAAATGAGAGCTTTTTACGGATGGTGGGTTGGGGGAATCAAACTCAAAAAAAATTTGGATATTTTTCTGGAGGGAAAAACAAAACCTCAAGATATATGGCGTGCATCCACTGTGTTATACGGCAGTTTCCTATCGGATCTTACTATCAAACTGTCATTTCACAATTTCATCTAGTATTAAGGTCTTTCATAAAAACATACACTTTAAAATTACATGCATATATGTAATAGTCCCCCAAAGACATTATATGTATATTTAATTTTCTGTTCCAGATTTTGGTTTGAAACTTGATGCTTTGTAATTCCCTGAAAGCTTTTACTGACAATTTGTCTGCTGTCAAGGTCATTCCCCCTGCAGGCCTCTCCTAACCCCCTTTTTTTACAGATTTGTTATATATCACTTATTTTATAATTAATGCTTATAGAATGGATTCTTCTTTCAATGGGCAGTAAATTCCAGACATACTTCTATTTTCAAAATAGTAGACAGGCTTATTGAGATGACTGTGAAAATATCCATGAAAAATTCAGCTTTTAAACATTATCGAAGTGTCTCAAATTTCCTTGGAGACGGAAAGGACTGAGAGAATCATAGAATTTAAAAGTTATGATTAATTGAAATTCCAGTAAGAGTCAGCAGGGCTGGGTGTCATTTATCACGCTGATTTGATATGAGGGACCTGAGACTTCAAGGTTAGGCAAGGTGAGGTGGGAATTTCAAGGGAGCAGTGCTTTCCTTTACTCTCTTCTGAATGCAGGTTGACAACCCATAATAATCAAAAGGAAAGAAAGCCAGTCTTTAAAGAGGCTATACTCTATGATACCAAAGCCTGTCTTTGGTTCATCTTCTAAATTCATTCTTATTCTTATTACTTTATTAAAATGTCTTTGAACCTTTATAGGAAGAAAAAAACGGGACAGTAGAAAAAATGTTACTTAAATATCTTAAAGTCACAGTGCTTTGATAAGAGGATACTTGTGCATTTTTAAAAATTAAACTGCCATATTATTTATCAAATTGAAAAGAAGATTGATGCGGTTGTTGGTGTCTTGGTAGGTCAAGGCATAACACAGCTCCCTCTGCTTGTATTTATCTGAGAAACAGATATAAGAATTATGTCTGGAAATCATATTTGGAGAAATGTGGCTTGACCTGTACCAAAGAAGCCCTGCTATTGCTTCATGTGTGAATTTAACCTACCTACAAAGTCATGGGCATTGATCAAAAGCCTCTGACATCCTGTTTGGACACCTGACTGTGTAAAATTCGGGGCAAGGAAAAGCAGTGATGATCTGCTTCCTGCAGGCAGCTGCCTCTCAGGAAGAGAAGGGAGAGATGAAGACCATGCTGGGTTCCTCCTCCCAAACCTACCAAGCAGATGAGGTTTCCTTCTTCCTGCAGGAAAGTGAATAAAGGGTAAGGCTACAGGCCAGGAATTTTTTCCAGCAAAGCCCCTCCACGTGGAAACCTGGGGGGGTGAAGAATGTATGTATGCCTTTAATATTTTAACATCTTGGAGGTCTGAAATGCATTCAAATTCATTAGTCATTAAATCATGTGTTGTATTGTGGAAGGTAAATAAAGTCACAAGGAATATTATTAATTCGTATCACATTAGATCTAGAAATAATTTCCTTCAGTTAATATAAAAGGTACAGCAACGTTTCAGAAAGATGGAATTTTTGAGCTTGTTTCTCTTTGTTTTATTTTTTGGGTGAGAATAAAATATTTGCAATAATAATTATTAACGTGGAGGGAAAATTTTCCAAAAGAGAAAAAATCTAAACATTTCAGGTGCTATAATTCTACCAGAAGTAGTTTAAGTCTTACCGTTAGACTTTATTTCCAAAACAATTGGGCTGGTCTTGCAAGTGTGTGTTTGTTGTGAGGGTAGATATACAAATAAATGTCCTTGCTTTGTTTATCATAAAATACCAGAAAAAGTCTCTGCCCTCAAGGAACTGATATTTTGGTAGGAGGGGCACATAATAAACATAAATACATGTATCAAGTAGTGACAAGTGTGTAAGGACCGGAAGATGGCAGGAGGTAATGCTATTATAGGTAGTCGGATTGCCAAGTCTTCTTCAAGGTAGAGCTTTAGGGCAAAGTCCTGAGGAAAACCATGTAAATGTCTTTGTGGAAGAGAATTCTGGGATAAGAGAAGAGGAAGTGCAAAGGCACTCAATGGTTGTCAAACATGGTGGGTGTGCTCAAAAAGCAGCAAAAAGCCCATGTGGCTGGTGTGGAATGAGAGAGGAAAAGCAGAAGGTAATTATATTAGATGGTGTCCAAGGGCCACGTCACCTAGAGCATCGTAAGAACTTTGGACTTTATTATAACTGCAGGAAGAAGCTATTAGAAGGCTTTGAGCCCTAATAACCTGATTTACATTTAGAGTTATCTCCTAGCTGCTCTACTGAGTTGAGCCTTTTGGAAAATACGGGAGGAAGCAGGGAGAAAATTCATTCATTCAGAATATTTGTTTAGAGTCTATTATATGCCTACTCTAGGAACTGAAGATACATTAGTGAATAAAAAAGAAAAAGTCCCTGCACTCATGAAGTTTATGTAAAAAATAAATGTGATCTATTACATGTCAGTATGTAGAAAACTAACATAAAGTGTAGGGATGGAGAATGGTGGGGGAGGTGTACGGCCTATTTTATATAAAGGGCCAGGGAGAATGATCCAAGTAAAGTAACATTTATGCAAAGACCAGAAGGAAATAAAGATATTTGGGGAAGAAAGCTTGAGAATGAGGAAGGATCAAGTGCCAAGATCCTGGTGGAAGTGCCCCTGAGATGGGGCTGGATTGGAGGGAATGAAAAGGAAGTTGTTGAATGAGGTCACAGGGAGAGTGAACGGAGGTGGTAGGGGCTTCTAGGCCATGGGGTTGTATGTTGAGTGACATGAGAAAGTATTGGAACAGAGGAATGACATGGTCTGCCTCACATTTTATTTATTTATTTTTATTTATTTATTTATGGCTGCATTGGGTCTTAGTTGCTGCATGCAGGCTTTCTCCAGTTTCTACTTTTCGTTGCCGTGTGCGGGCTTCTCACTGTGGTGGCTTCTCTTGTTGCGGAGCACGGACTCTAGGCACACGGGCTTCAGTGCTTGTGGCACGTGGGCTCAGTAGTTGTGGCTCGCAGGCTCAGTAGTTGTGGTGCACGGGCTTAGTTGTTCCGCAGCATGTTGGATCTTCCCGGACCAGGGATCGAACCCCTGTCTCCTGCGTTGGCAGGCGGATTCTTAACTACTGTGCTACCAGGGAAGTCCCTGCCTCACATTTTAAAAATAACGCTGGCTCCTTTGTGCAGAATAAATGGTAGAGGAGTAACACTAGATGGTGAGGAGCAAGGATGCTCTGGAAGACGGAGATTTATGCTACTCTAAGTCCCTTTTAGAAGGGACTCACTGCCCAGCTTGAAGCGTGTGGTTGGCTGATAAGCTCTAGTTGTGAGCTTCATCCAGGTTCTGCCTCATTTTTTTTTTTAACATCTTTATTGGAGTATAATTGCTTTACAATGGTGTGTTAGCTTCTGCTTTATAACAAAGTGAATCAGTTATACACATCAGTTATTCCCATATCTCTTCCCTCTTGCATCTCCCTCCCTCCCACCCTCCCTATCCCACCCCTCCAGGCGGTCACAAAGCACCGAGCTGATCTCCCTGTGCTATGCGGCTGCTTCCCACTAGCTATCTACCTTACGTTTGTTAGTGTATATATGTCCATGCCTCTCTCTCGCTTTGTCACAGCTCACCCTTCCCCCTCCCCATATCCTCAAGTCCGTTCTCCAGTAGGTCTGTGTCTTTATTCCTGTCTTACCCCTAGGTTCTTCATGACATTTTTTTTCTTAAATTCCATATATATGTGTTAGCATATGGTATTTGTCTTTCTCTTTCTGACTTACTTCACTCTGTATGACAGACTCTAGGTCTATCCACCTCATTACAAATAGCTCAGTTTCGTTTCTTTTTAAGGCTGAGTAATATTCCATTGTATATATGTGCCACATCTTCTTTAACCATTCATCCGATGATGGGCACTTAGGTTGTTACCATCTCCGGGCTATTGTAAATAGAGCTGCAATGAACATTTTGGTACATGACTCTTTTCGAATTATGGTTTTCTCAGGGTATATGCCCAGTAGTGGGATTGCTGGGTCATATGGTAGTTCTATTTGTAGTTTTTTAAGGAACCTCCATACTGATCTCCATAGTGGCTGTACCAATTCACATTCCCACCAGCAGTGCAGGAGTGTTCCCTTTTCTCCACACCCTCTCCAGCATTTATTGTTTCTAGATTTTTTGATGATGGCCATTCTGACTGGTGTGAGATGATATCTCATTGTAGTTTTGATTTGCATTTCTCTAATGATTAATGATGTTGAGCATTCTTTCATGTGTTTGTTGGCAGTCTGTATATCTTCTTTGGAGAAATGTCTATTTAGGTCTTCTGCCCATTTTTGGATTGGGTTGTTTGTTTTTTTGTTATTGAGCTGCATGAGCTGCTTGTAAATTTTGGAGATTAATCCTTTGTCGGTTGCTTCATTTGCAAATATTTTCTCCCATTCTGAGGGTTGTCTTTTGGTCTTGTTTATGGTTTCCTTTGCTGTGCAAAAGCTTTCAAGTTTCATTAGGTCCCATTTGTTTATTTTTGTTTTTCTTTCCATTTCTCTAGGAGGTGGGTCAAAAGGATCTTGCTGTGATTTATGTCATAGAGTATTCTGCCTATGTTTTCCTCTAAGAGTTTGATAGTTTCTGGCCTTACATTTAGGTCTTTAATCCATTTTGAGCTTATATTTGTGTATGGTGTTAGGGAGTGATCTAATTTCATACTTTTACATGTACCTGTCCAGTTTTCCCAGCACCACTTATTGAAGAGGCTGTCCTTTCTCCACTGTACATTCCTGCCTCCTTTATCAAAGATAAGGTGGCCATATGTGTGTGGGTTTATCTCTGGGCTTTCTATCCTGTCCCATTGATCTATCTTTCTGTTTTTGTGCCAGTACCATACTGTCTTGATTACTGTAGCTTTGCAGTATAGTCTGAAGTCAGGGAGTCTGATTCCTCCAGCTCCGTTTTTCGTTCTGAAGATTGCTTTGGCTATTCGGTTTTTTTTGTGTTTCCATGCAAATTGTGAAATTTTTTGTTCTAGTTCTGTGAAAAATGCCAGTGGTAGTTTGATAGGGATTGCATTGAATCTGTAGATTGCTTTGGGTAGTAGAGTCATTTCACAATGTTGATTCTTCCAATCCAAGAACATGGTATATCTCTCCATCTGTTGGTATCATCTTTAATTTCTTTCATCAGTGTCTTATAATTTTCTGCATACAGGTCTTTTGTCTCCTTAGGTAGGTTTATTCCTAGATATTTTATTATTTTTGCTGCAATGGTAAATGGGAGTGTTTTCTTGATTTCACTTTCAGATTTGTCATCATTAGTGTATAGGAATGCCAGAGATTTCTGTGCATTAATTTTGTATCCTGCTACTTTACCAAATTCATTGATTAGCTCTAGTAGTTTTCTGGTAGGATCTTTAGGATTCTCTATGTATAGTATCATGTCATCTGCAAACAGTGACAGCTTTACTTCTTCTCTGCCTCATTTTTAAGTGGGGTCACACTCTTCTTGGAGTGACTGCAGCCAATTACTAAGCAAGGTGGTGGTACAAGGGTCTTGCCATTTCTGCTCAATGTGGGACACCTCTAGTGGGCAACCTTTGCTTCAGACCCCCATCTTGGGCTGGCAGAGACTTTATCAGGTCATCACGTGAGCATCACTGTACAGCAGCAACTTCTGCCCAAGGCACTTTTTGCATTCCTGATTCCATCTCAGTGTCTGCTTGCTGGAGAACCCAACCTCCAACATATGGGAAAAGGGAGATGAGTTAAGAGACTGTTGTGGTAATTCAGGTAAGAGATCATGGTTCTTTAGATTAGGTTAGTGGGAGAAGAGATCTTGAGAAAAAGGTTGTGGATGTACTTTGAAGGTGAAATATACAGTAATTGTTAATGGGTTGAATGTGGGATGTGATAGAAACTTTGGAGTCAAGGTTGACTTCAAGCTTTTGCCTTGAAAAACTGGAAATATGGAGTTGCTTCTCTGCCAAAATGGAGAAAATGACAAATAGAGCAGGCCTGGGGGAGCTTAGAAAAGAAAATCAAGAGTTCAATTGTAGCATATTCCTTTGGCCAAATTGGATTTACAAGTCTGGATTTTGGTGAATGGGCAGTAAGGGAGGTATGCATTTGGACATTATCAGCCTATTGCGGTATTTAAGACATAGGAGTGGATGAGCGCACTTAGGAAATGAGAGTAGATAGAGAAGTACCACATTTTAGAGCACTGCACAGTGTAGAGATCAGAAAAACTAGAAAAAACCAGTTAAGAAGTCTGAGAAGACATAACCACTGAGTTAGTAAAAGGGGCAAAAGAGCATGTACCAGGGGCCAACTGAAGAATGTATTTCAAAAAAAGGAAAGATCATCTCATCTGATTCAAATGCTGCTGAAAGTTACAGCATAATGAAGACAGATATCACTACTGGATTTGGAAACATGGAGCAGTTGATGACCTTGGTAAGGGTGGTTTTAGTGTGGTGGTGAAGACCGAAGACTGGGTGGTGGGATTTCAAGAGAAAATGCTGGGTATGAAAGTAAGGGCAGTGCAAACACAGCACAGCTCTTTAGATAAATTGATCAATACCCAGAGGCGGGTGTATTGCTAAAGGGATTTATTTACATGATTACTATTATTTTAATAAACCCACCTATCAGTTACAATGTGCCAGACATTTTTCTATGTGTTCTACAGACATCTAATTTTTTTTTTTTTTCCGGTACGCGGGCCTCTCACTGTTGTGGCCTCTCGCGTTGCGGAGCACAGGCTCCGGACACACAGGCTCAGTGGCCGGGGCTCAGCGGCCCAGCCGCTCTGCGGCATATGGGAACTTCCTGGACCGGGGCACGAACCCGTGTCCTCTGCATCGGCAGGCGGACTCTCAACCACTGCGCCACCAGGGAAGCCCCAGACATCTAATTTAATGCTCTTAACAACTGTAGGATGGAGACAATATTGTTATTTCTGTTTTAGTGGAAATTTGAGTACAGAGATATTAAGTATGTTGCCTAAGGTCACACAGCTAGTAAGGTGTGCAGGTGGTAATTCAACCCAGGTAATTAGAAACAATAGCATTCTCCAGGATCAATCCTTCCAACCCTGTTGCTATGGTAGAGGATGTTTGTATGTTGGAGTTCACAAACTGATGGGAATGTTAGGATGAGGAAAATTTAAGGATGTAAGAGGGAGAAGGAGAATCACAGAAGCAAATTCCATGAGTATGCAAGAAGGAATCTAAGTGCAGTACATAAATAGAGAGTTTGTCCTTAGGAGCAGGGATAGTTCATCCATTGTGTTAGGACAGAAGGCTAAATATTTGCATGCAAATGCAGGTAAGTGTTAGTTTGGTGCTAGGAGAATGAGGAAGTTCTCATCTAATTATTTCTCTTTTTTAGTGAAACATGAAGCCAAGCCTTCAGTTGAGAGTGAGAAAGGGGTAAAAGTAATGGAGGATTGAAGAAAAAACAGATGGTGTAAAATAGTGTTTGTGTGTGTGTGTTGTGGATGGGGGAATTAAATAACTAGGAAAATGGGAAAGGATGCCTTGGAGTGGTGAGAGCCTACCTGATATTTCATGTCATAAAAATAAAGTGAGTCCAATCAGCACAGTCTTCAGAGGTGTTTTCCTATAGCCAGTTCAGCTACTGATTCATGCATACAGATAAAATAGGTGAAGAATTGTATGGGGTTGGCCAAAAAGTTCGTTTGGGTTTTTTCCTTAATATGTTACAGAAAAACCTGAGTGAACTTTTTGGCCAACCCTATATTTAACCAGGTTTGAGATTTTGCCAGGTGAGTGTTACAACAGGAGAAAAGGATGAGGGACTTGAGTTTTTACAGAAGGGACCTTAGGAATTTCACTGGTTAAGGAAGGAAGTGAGGAAATGAGGGAGCTGGTAGATAGTGACAGGTGTGTAAGTCACTGGACCAGAGGTCCTAGTGTTGGCAAGTAATTGATGGAAATGGGCGTATTAGAAGAGTGAGTGGACTTGAAGGCAATAGTAGTAAGTCCAGCAAAGAGCAGAAAATATCCACTCATAAAATTAAAATTAACTTCCAGAGTCATTAGAAACTATTTCTTTAATTTCTGAGAAATGCAGTTATTTAATCTCAATAAATAGCAATTCTACTGGAGTCAATTACTGTGTTTTACATTTGGTGAAGTTGTGGGAATGCATCTCTGTGTGTTCAAAATACGAAGTGATTCTACTGCATGAATATTTAGTACTCACTAGTGCTGATGGTGTCACAGGTAAAGCCATCATTTGTTTATTTTGGTGTATAAGATTTAAATATTTAAAAAATAACTATCATAATTGCATGTAATACTAATAAGCACTTCTTACATGAAAGCAGTGGACTAAAGCCTTAAATATATTAATTCATTTACTCCTTTCAGTAGAACTATTATATCAGTTTTGCAGATAAAAAAACAAAGACATAGTAAGCCATAGAGCAGTTTATTGGTTAAGATTCTGTCAACAAGGCACAGAAACCAAAAACACTCACAAGCTTTTTGGCTTATGTAGTAGGTGTGTCCAGGGGAGTGTTGTCTAGCACAGCTGAGTTCAGACTCTTCAAAGAGGTTATATAACACTTACATTCTTCTCTTTGCTTCCCTCTGAGTTGGATTTATTCTTAGGGTGGCCCTTTCCCAACTCTCCCACCTCCCAAGCCTTTCCCATGGTGGCTTCTGGTAGCTTCAGACTCATACCCTTAGAGCTTGTTAACCTTGGTGGGAAGAAACGTTCTCTTTCCCAGTAGGTGCTACACAAGTCTTAGGATGACCTGGGAAAAATGTCCCTGAACTGATCGCTAGAACCAGTGGGATGGAATTCACTTATTCGTCAAACTTACATCAAGAAGCGGGTAGTATTGGTTCAACCTGAATTTCATAGACTAAAAGTTGGGGAGGGATTGCTTCTTAAAGGAAATTTGAGATGCTTTTATTACTTGAAGGGGGATTGGAGGCAAGGCAGGGCAAAAATGAAGGTCCATTGTTTGTTTTTAATTTTTGATTAATTAATTAATTTATTTTTGGCTGTGTTGGGTCTTCATTGCTGCAGGCAGGCTTTCTCTAGTTGTGATGAGTGGGGGCTACTCTTCATTGCAATGCGCAGGCTTCTCGTTGCGGTGGCTTCTTTTGTTGCAGAGCATGGGCTGTAGGTGTGCGGTCTTCAGTAGTTGTGGCACACGGGCTCAGTAGTTGTGGTGTATGGGCTTAGTTGCTCTGCGGCATGTGGGATCTTCCCAAACCAGGGCTCAAACCGCTGTCCCCTGCATTAGCAAGCAGATTCTTAACCACTGCACCACCGGGGAATCCCAGGTCCATTGTTTTTAATTGACTGTCTTCAGTAATCTCACAAGGTCATTTATCAGTTCTAAGGTCATCAAAACCAGCCTAATGAAGGATCATGGAAGGTTTGTCAAGACTGAGAGCAATATTTATGTTCTTGGAGGTAGATGACTGGTTCTATCTGAGCAAAATTATCAAAATTTTTACTTGTTCTTCCTAATACTTTTTAGTCATCTTCTGAACATGTGCCAATTTGCAAGGTTTGGCTCAGTTTGTTTTACAAAATTGTGTTCCACTTTTATTTAACTACAACTTGTACTTACATAATGACACCACTGTAGGAAGCATTTTCAGTGGTGTTTAGAATAAATAATAACTATAATTTGATGCACATGGGGACTGTTCTCAAAGGTTAAATAATTCATTTCCAGATTCACATGGGCTGCGATAGAAATAGAAACTCTGTTTTGGTTTCTTATTTTGCTTGTTCTTCCTTATTCCTATTTTCCCTTCGTGATGAATTTTTCTCTAGGGAAAAGTTGAAATTTGATTTATTAATATGAATAATCAGGATGCCATTAGAAATCTAAACTAGGGTATAAAATACATGATTCTGTTTGATGCTAGGCAAAGCTTTTAATATCAATAGGTATCTGAAAAAACTGTGAGATGGAATTGTCTCATCCGACAGTTATCATGTAAGGTGGTTTTGCAATTATTTTTATGAAAAGTTTCATATATACAAATCCTAATTATATTATAATGAACTTCCATTTCCATATTACTCAACTTCAAAAGTTGTCAGCTCATGGCCATTTCTTTCTTCTATGTTATGGTCAAATTTGCACTTTATAGAAGTAACACTTTTTAGTGATAGTAACTCTAGTAGAAATGGTTTGAGATACAGTCAGAAACCATTTAGGTTAGCTATTGTGTTGATCTAGGGAAGAACCTGAATTTAAGTAAATGAGAAATTGGATTTAAAAAGTACATACGGAGAATATAGAGAATCTACCTAATCTGGCCATGGATTGAATGAACAGTATTCTGAAATATTCTGATAAGGGAAATGTTGGTGTCACTTGATTCTTTAATCAAATGATACCAGTTTAAACATTATCAGTATGCTACTAAACTATCTTGTGGTAATGTGTAACTCTCCTTTGTGGTAGTGAAAATCATGATTATATATTAATGTAATTTTCTGATTAAAATTTATATTCAGATAAAAATTTTTATAAAATTTCCTATTTTTTGAGAGAGGAAGCAGAAATGCAGGAATGTACCTGACACAAAATAGAAGCTTAATAAATGTGCTTTTGGAAACAAGTAAATACATTGCACAAGACATAGTTTAAAAGTGATAGTTTATTTTTCATTTTTATTTTTTACATCTCACCTACTTCTAGAAATTGTTTGGGGTATGTTTGTAGTGAGAATACAATAGAATATTTTATTTGTCAGTTACACCTCAATAAAGCTTAAGAAAAGAGAATACAATAGAATAAGACTGTAAAAGTACAAATTAAAGAGGAAGAAGCCCAACAGAGAGAAGGAAGTAAATGGATAACCCTTTGCCTTGGTTGGTTTAGTTAAGCTCCTGTGACAAGTCAGAGGGCTGGGCTGATTCTATTATTCTATCATCCTGTGAGTAAAACAAAAAACCAAAAAAAACCTTTTAATTAAATGCAGTATATATATAATCAGTATTCAGTGACTCAGGAGGTTAAGCTGCAGCAATACTTGGTTTAACACTTAGATATCACAAAGAGAAAAGAGAAACATGCCTTTGATTTCTAAAATTTTTATTGGCATCCATATTGGCATTTCAAATACAACGAACCATGAAAAGTGACTCCTCTCCTACTCTAACTTCACCACTTGTAACAATATCAGGGAGGAAAAGAGAAATCCTGTGCGTTGATCATCAAAATATAGCATCTGCATAAATTGAGCTCTTACAGGATGGCATTATGGGAGTTGATACTTACAAAAACACATTGGGTTAGATAAAGTGCAAGCTTATCTTTTCACCTTGGAAGTTGCTTAATTCCCACTGTAAGAAAAACTCTCCCCATCACCTTCCCCTGCCCCCACCCCAATACTCTGAAGAAATGTAGAACCTCCGGTAACATGTTTGGTTACCAAACTGCCAGGAATTGGAGTGCAACTCTTTTTGTATACAAATCTGATTAGTATTCTTTGAAGAGTTATCTACTTCATTGGTTCTACTCTGTCTGAGAACAGATGGAGCCATAAAGTGAGACTATTCTTATTTTTTCTTTTTTTATTGAAGTATAGTTGATTTACAATGTTTGTTAATTTCTGCTGTACAGCAAAGTGATTCAGTTATACATATGTGTACATTAATTTTTGATATTCTTTTCCATTATGGTTAATCATAGAATATTGAATGTAGTTCTCTATGTTATACAGTAGGACCTTGTTGTTTAGAGACTATTCTTATTTTTTAAAAGCATAACTTCTTCTGGAAGCTGTTTTCCTTTTAATGAAGTGAGTCATCAGGATATAAAAGAATCTTTTACTTGTCTTATGATGAGTATGCATGGATAATTGATTTCCTCATGTGAAATACATAATAATACTTATGAAATCATGTTTTTCTCCAAACTGTGTGCAACGATTTATTTTAGACTTTAAAATATGATTTGTTATTGTTTTCCTTTTAATTTAAATTGTGTTAATGTTTTATGAGTCCTTTTACTCGGAACATGCTGCTCCCTCTGAGTTGATTGTTTTGCGTGCTTTTTGGTGTCCAGGGAAAGGCAAGTTAGATAAATCATGGAAGGGATCCTTTTAAATTAGAAGTCTCATCCAATGCAAAATCCCCTTCCAATTCCAATAAATTAGCAAAACTTTCAGGTTTCCTGTATCCTTAAACACTTTTTTAAAAGTCGTAAGAGTAGTGGGCATATAGCAATGTGATTCTTCATTTATATGTGCAAACATTAACAAAAATAGCTATATGATGACGGCCTTTCAGTTTGGTTAAATATACTATTTTAATTAAGAAATTAGAGCTCCAGAAGAGACACAAGCATTTATTTATTCACTCCATTTTTTAACTCAATAAATGTTTATTATCAATAATGTGTTATGCCCTGTGTTAAGATGCTAAAACTTAAAGTATGGATAAGATACATTCATAAATTATACCATACATATACCATAATTAAGTCTAAAATATAACTGAGTGTCATGGCAAATAAGGATTTCATGTGTTTGGGGACTTAAAATAGAATTCCCTTAAAAGGAAATAAATTGACTTAGGAAGCATCGTGTCAATAAAGTTTCTACAATAATTTGATAAAAGTAGTGCTATAAGCACACTACTCAAAAAGAACCTGTGACAGTAGCCTACTCAGCTTTTCAGCAGCTGTCTTACCATATTCCATTTCTGTTTGTACTTTTTCTTGGCAGTAGTTTCATTAACTAAAAGAGTGACCGATACACAATAAATATTTGTTAAATGAGTGAATGAAGCAGTAAATTACCAACATCAACTGTAAATACTCATCCGAAAAATTTTCATTAGGCAGCATTTGTATTTTGGATAGATGGTTTCTCTTGCCCAAAATTAAAGAATCAAGTTGACAGGTGACCAATTAAACTCATAAATATACCTTTCTACTTTAAAATTCAAAACTGGTGATGTAGTGTCAGGAATACAGCACGATCTATGACATTAAATGATATTATCAACTGAATTTTAATGGTTATGTGGTCTTTTCCATGCCTAATTTATGAGTTTGTTTTGGTCTTATATGAGTTAGCATAAAGCATTGATAAGTATCTGTGATTGTTCAATATTATTCTCCTAGAAGGAATGAGAAAACTAACCTGTCCAGACTCACTCTTGGAGGCCACAGCAGATGGTAAATGGCAAAGAGTGACATTTATAGTGAGTGCATGAATGGACTGGAACAACCTTTAGAGGTGTGGGTGAGGATAGAGAAAACTCAATAGGTTATTTTACTGTTTACATGATCTACTTCTGCATCCTGAAAAACACTGGAAAATTCCTTTTTTCCTTCTTAGTTTTCAGAGGTTGCATAGACTGAGAGCAGCAGTGAACATTTTTCCTTATTGTTTGATTATGATCAGAAATATCAATTTGGAAATGGCGATTAAAAGCATTGCTTATAGTTGGGCTTCCCTGGTGGCACAGTGGTTGGGAGTCCGCCTGCCGATGCAGGGGACGAGGGTTCGTGCCCCGGTCCGGGAAGATCCCACATGCCGCAGAGGGGCTGGGCCCGTGAGCCATGGCCTCTGAGCCTGCGCGTCCGGAGCCTGTGCTCCGCAACGGGAGAGGCCACAAAAGTGAGAGGCCCGCGTACCGCAAAAAAAAAAAAAAAAAAAAAAAAAAAAGCATTGCTTATAGTCAAAAGTACTCCAAACTAAAGTACAGTAATCCAAAGAGTGCTTTTCATCACCAAACAGGAGCCTGCCACAATTGTAGGCACTTGGATTCAGCAGTGTCGACAACAAAACCCCTAACCTTATGGGATGATATTCCTTTTTACTTGAGGACAAAAGAGTGGAAAGAAGACTGGAATGGTAAGTTGCAATTGTAGTGCTGCTCAGATGATAATTAGCTTTTTGATATGGCAGACATTTTGCCATTGCTTCCTTGTCCATAAAACGTTATGAAGTTGGACTTTGTCTTTTGAAATAATTTCCAAGTTATAGAAGAGTTCTAAGAACACTATAGAAAACTCCCATAAAATGCTTTTTCATAAAAACAATTTCACCCACTGTTACAATACAGTCTTTTACAGTAAAAGGATCCAATCCAGGATCCCATGTTGGATGTAGTTGTCTTATCTGGAACTGTTCCTCATTCATTCCTTGATCTTCATGACCTTAAGATATTTGAAGATTACAGGGCAGGTATTTTGTAGAATTCGGCAAGGTCTGGTGTTTCCTCTTACTAGAGTCAGGTTGTGAATGAAACAGTAGTGATTCTGTGCCCTTTTCACTGCAAGACATCAGATGGCTCTTTGGGTTGCTTTGTCTCATCACTGGTAACCTTAACCTTGATCACTTGAGTAAGGTGATGTCTTCCCCTGTAAAGCTATTCTTTTCTCATTTATAATTAGTATATATTTTGTGGGGAGATACTTTACATAAATATCCTATTCTTCATTCACCTTTCACCCACTAGTTTTGTTGATGTTTCTTGCCTGAATTATTATGATTATGGGTGACAAATGGTAATTTTCAAATTTCATTATTTCTTCTACATTTATTTGTTGTCAGTTTACTATATGGTAGACTTTGCTATCTATCTGTTTATATCAGTGTGGACTTACGGATTCCTATATTATTCAGTGGGATATGATTTGTTACTATCACTAAGTCTTTTGATACAATATTGTCCCAGATTATGCCAGTGGGGACAAGCTGTGTCTGTCTGACATGTTTCCATCATTCCTTGTGCATTTCCATAATTGCTGGCATAACATTTTCCAGGCTTATTCTGTGATTTTCTTGCCCTAGCTCTAGAATTAGTTCTTTAATCCAAGGAGCCCTAGTAGGTTTTAGTGAGTATGTGCTGATTGCTATTGGGGTATCACTGTTCCCAGACACTCTCACCCTCCAGAGCTAGTGGAGATATATATCTTATAAATAGATAAATATATATATATTTATCATCTAGGTTTCCCTTTTTTCATGTTTACAATTTTTTTCTCTTTCAGTAAGAAAGCTCAATTTATTTATTTATTTGTTCAACTTCCCAGTCCCAGTGGGCTGCTATCCCACTTGGAAGTTTCCATGACCTCAACCCCTGCCAGGCTTTTCTCCTTCCTTGATTGGGACTGTCTAATGGCGCTTTGTCTGAATTATTAAGGAAAGAAAGAAAGAAGGAGGGAAGAAAAGAACTATTAATTTTGCACAAGGAAAATAGTGGCTATATAGATTATTTTGAAGCTAAGGTAATATGATACTTTATCAGGGTGATGTAGTGATTGGATTGGATTAATAAAGTAAAGTACAGGATATATTTTTAGTTTCCATATGTGTACCTTCAGCTGGCTTGTCCCTTAAAATCTAACATTCTTCTTTAATGGCAGTAGTAGTGTCTTTGGACTCCACATTTGCTGTTTACACCATTTTTCAGTGTAATCTTCGAGGGGGAAATCTTTGAAGGGGAAAGGAATGATTACATGGATTTCTTGATTTCATTTGGCTAACGACCGAGAGATATGCTGTCCAATATTCTTTTTAAATGAGCATTTTTAATTAAAACAGTATGAGTAAATTAAAAAGAAACTCTCTAAGGAGAAAAGAATCCAGAAATTCCCAATAGTTTGTGAGCCTTGAAAGAAGTTAAAAATGGAAATGCCCCGACATTCTTATTTTGAAAGGTTGAGCTTAAAAATAAAAGTGACCTGACAAACACAAACCTTGATTAGATGTTGGACCATAACATTACAAAAACAAGTAGGCTGAGAATAGATATGTCTGAAAAAGATAGATCAGTGCGGAGAGTCAGGCAAGATTCTCCTAAGGAAAAAATAATGAATGGGGGATAACTGTATTTCAGTGGACATTTATGAGGAGACAATACTCTGGGGAGGTGGGAAGACATATGTATTGAGTGTTCTAACTAACCATAGAACCACAACTTGAAAAACTTGCTGTTTTGATTTTCTCAGCTATTATTTATTCCCACAATCTTTCCAACACCTGGAAACACACAAGTTTTTAACTTATGGGGCATTTTGTTTTCATGGTTTTTCCGTGGTCATTTCTAAATCTTCAAATTCTGGTTCTTAGTTTTTTTAAAAACCTCATTTTTAAATACATAGTGAGTTTCTCCAGCTGTTTCCAGCTTCTCTGTCCCTGATTTTTCCCTCTGCCGTGATTATAAGATTTATCACAGGCTTGTTCGTGCACTAGCTAGTGGGTATCAAGTTTCTCGAATGAGAAAATGTATTTAGTCATCGAACAGCTGCTTTTTTTAGCACTTACTGTGTGCAGTGATCCCATTTGACATCACTGCCTCAGAAAACATACTTGCAGTCATGGAAAAGATTTGAAAATGCATAGTAACTAAAATATCTCAGAATTCTTGTTGATTTGGCTATTTTAATCAGATTCGTAGTTGTAAGTAACATTAATGAATTCAACTTAATTTAGAAAAGGAAGAATCATGGGAAGAATCATTGGAAAGTCTAGAAAATCCAGTTGAGGAAATCAGAAGGGAACAAATGTGGCTCAGCTGTAGGATACACAGCTAGGATCTGGATAGAGCTGATCTGGATAATGGGTAGCTTATACAGAGAGAACTGGATTAGGCAAGGAGGCAATAGTGTGATTATAGGCATCTAGAATACCAGCCCCAGTTGGCTTGAGATAATTGTGGTTTTAGCACTGAAAGTCCCATGTTCTAGGTAACTCCCTAATCCTTAGGGTGGGTTGATATAAAAAGAAGGATTTATATCACTCTTTCAGTACCATTTGGCTGAAATTCTATCCTTGTACTAGAATGAGGTTTAAATATCTCAATTAAACTCATAGAAAAGGATACTACATAGTCAATATATAAAATCCCGAATCAGGAGGGTAAATTCTGTTAAAAGAATAATCTAGCAGGTGCTTTAACTTAATTGGTCACTGTAGTTAACCTTATTGATTCATAATTCTGTGTAGGCACAGCTACAGTTAAATTTGTATAACATTTCTCCACATATTTCCTGATCCATGTTAAGCTCCCCGTTCACCTAACAGTCTTCGCTGGAATCTTTTACCACAACTATTTGTTAAATCAAAACATAGACATTACATGGTCTCTAATTTGCTGGTTAATACCTTCTGACATTTAATTCTCACAACAACTTTTTGAGGTATTGTGTCAACATTTTGCAGATGAAACAATTGACTCTGAGATGTTTACCTACTTGCTCTTGGTCACACAGCAGAGCCCAAAATTAGATGCATATTTATTTGACTCCAGAGTGCATGCTATATCACAATTAGCTCCCAGTGGTCGCTGACATTTTTTTAACTATTATCTTTTCAGAGAGATGGTAACACCCTGGAGGGCAGGTCATATTTGCTGCAAGAGCTGTATATTGAATAGGGCAGCATTTCTCAAGCTTAAGGAGCCTTTCAAAGTATTGCTATCTAGATTTTCCCCACAGAAATTCTGATTTTGCTCATTTGGTGTGGATACTGACCATTTAATATATTTTAAAAAAATCTCTACCACGTGATTTTTATGTACAGTCAGACTTGAGAAACCACTGTTACAGTGTAGTAACTAATATCTTTCTCACCATGAGACTAGGAACCATTGAGGTCAAGTAACTGATCCTAGGGAAGTTTAAGCTGGTTGAAAGATCAGGTAGGTATCTGAATAAACTTGTTTAATTTTAATTTTGATATTTCAGCTAAATCAAGGTATACATAGACATATGTATACATAGGCTTAGATCACTTCCTTGCCCAAAGCCACATGGACAGGCAAAAATCAAGCTTATCAAGCTCTTCATCTCAATAGATAGATTTATAATTTTTAAATGCTTTAGGCAGAAAAAGATGTTAACTTGAAAATTGTGGGCTCAAATCATAGTTTAAACATATATATTATGGAGGATTTAAATATCATTGAACAAATAGCATTTGGTTACATCAAGGTTTTTCTGAAAAATAATCGTCTTTCTTTTTATATCAGTACCAACTGTATTTATTTCAACTGCTTTTACATTTTTTCACATCCATTCCCTTCGTCATCCACTGTTTAAATAAAAATGCATAGACCCATTGAAGCAAAGCAACTTATTAACAAACTACCATGTTGCTCCCTTAACTTAGATATCTTCCCTAAATGAAATTGCATTGTATCTCATAATGATTGAGCGTAGTGAAAACCACATCCCTAACTTTGATTTCTAAAAATCCAATTCCAGGTTTGAACTTTTCCCAGGTAGGAGAAAAGTAATTACCAAGAAACAGAACAAGGAGGGGATTTTATGTCTAGACAGCTGGGAACTGAGAGAGAAATCAAAATTCCAGGCAGATAAGAAGGTGATATATAGTCACTGAAATAGAAGGCAAGATAAGTAGCTAGAAAGGCAGCAACAGTCGCTTGAAGATTTTTCGTAACTGGTACCCTCTGTCCTAGGACAGTAGCATGTCTGGAATCCGCTTAAGGCAGGACCTGATTCTTAATTTAGCTAATTTGATTGTCAGGTTGAGCACTTGAGTGCTGTGGTCTGAGAGGCAGTAGGAGGGAAGTGATTTTTGACAACATAATGGATGACCCCAAATCCTTTTTGATTGAATTATGTCAAAGTTAAAGATAGGGGCATTATATTCTCTTGAAACAATTAACCAACTTAACACTAAATTATCTGCGTAACTGTTGATGCGTCAGAGCTCTTAGTGGTAAAAAAGAAAGAAAAGCACATTGAATTTTTGAATGTTTTCCTTCTAGATTTGAAATGACCACATTGAAATCTGAGTTGAAAATACTTTCTAGTATAGGACTATATATATATATATATATATATATATATATATATATATATATATATATATATATCTCACTTTACAGGAAAAACACAAACTCAGTGTGAAAGCAGATGTGGTACTTCAGAATAGCACCAACAGGGTAATATAGTTGTTAAATTGGCCCCAAACACCAGCACATACATTAAAAAAAAAAAGCTTGACATGGAAAACGTATCTCTCGGGAATGCAGACTAGACCATCTGTCAAAGGGAGAATTGAAACCATATTTCTGTTAGAGGTGGTCATTGATCATTTGGTGAAGATTTCTGTAGACAAATTGCATAGACTATGTCATCTTCCACTATCTTATCTTACATGTACAGCCCTCAGACATTTTTCAAGGAAAGGCAATTTGGTTTTCAGAATTTGAGCAGGATTGTTAAAAATGTGATTCCAGGAAAGGCTCTCTGTAAACATCAGTTGGAGAAAAAGTAGTTCGAGAAAACAGAGGCTGTGTGTTGGATCTGGGAACCAGTAAGTCAGCTACAGTACTCTATAAGGCTGAAGACGAGGAAGTAGCTTCAGTTTTAAAAAATGAAGAATTTGATTTATTTAGTTGGTAGATAAGGGGATAAGAAAAAATCCTGTAAATGAATTAACTTGAAAATCGATAAAGAAAGAAATCAGTAATTTTTTCGATGGGAAGTCCTAGAGATAAGCATTGCTATATTAATAGAAATACTTTGAATGGCTTTTTTCAAATATAACTATGCATACAGGTAGTATATTATAGCATTATTATCCTTGAACATTGATAGTGAGCAACAGAAAAAATATATATCCCTTCTCAGAAAATGGAATTACCTGCAAATTCCTACAATAAGTTTGGGGCAATTTTTTGGAAAAAATCATATAAGTCCTAGCACTTTCCACATGTTAAATCTCCCATAGGTATGATATTAATATCTCCCTTAGTATCTGCATAGGATTAGCATCTTAAGTTTGTGTACAGGCCAAATAAGAAATAAGGTTTATACTCATCATTATTAACATACGATTACCATTTAACTTTCCCCATGGATGTATTTTGTTGTCTCTCTAAGAAGACGCAAACTCCTTGAAGGTGTAGATTGTATGATATACTTCCATATATTCTCTATTTTATTTAACACAGTGTTAGGCATCTAGTTAATGTACACACTTATTTGTTAATAATCTATAATATGCAAGAGGAAAATATGTATGAAAAACCTAAAGGAGTTTTAAGTACTCAATAAATATAAATTATTAAAGTAATTGTTAGTTAATCCCATTAATTCACCTCTTTTGCTGTAGCAAATACCCTGAGTTAGTAAACTAAAGAGACTGTGCCGTTATTTGGGAGCAGTACACAAACATTTTTATTTCTTTCTCTTGCTATTGAGCTTTAAAGATAACATAAACTAACATTTGCTAAGCGCTTTTTGTCTTGATTAGTTGTCTCAAAAAACATTTACCCAGTATTTAATGTCTATATCCTACTGTCAGTGGACTTGTAGCACAACACATACGAGGAAGAACACCTTTTTACCTGTGAACACTATAACTTGCTAACCTCATTGATTCCCACTGAGAGTGGACACAAGTCTGTTCTTTTGTGGATCTTCAGCTTGAACAATTTACATTACCCATGTCTCTATGTACAAGAGTAGCCAGGGCTGTGTGTATTGAATAAAGTAGGAGCTAAAGGTCAGGGGTGGGATGAGGTCAGAAGAGGATAAAAAGGGAACAGTTACAGCATCTTCCTATGATTGCTGACCATGAACCCTCTTCCTCTGTCTACCCCTCTGGGTTGTGACTGACAGGGTTTAAACTGCATTACAAATGTTTTTAATCTTTGCCATATTAAGAAGCATCTTGGAGATAAATGTTTCCCAGTTGGCTTTCCGTGATTAGTCTTGCTTGCATATATTCATCATGTCTTCATGCCTTGGTAAGTCCCAGCGTATTAGCTTAGGAAAACTAAGGAAAATGCATTTAGGGTCAAATACAATGGTAATGTAGAAACACTTACCTGATCATAACTTTGACCTGGAGTGTCAGTGTAGGAGGTTTCAAATTATTCAAAGTCAAATATTTTAACTCATGCGGTTATTTTCACAAATCCTATGATATGGACTGCTTCCTCATTTCATTCTGCATAACTTTTTACCCATCTGCATATGCATAAAAACCATGAATTTTCAAAATGTTTGTATTTTACAGCATATGAAAATCTGGACAATCGCAGTGTCAAGAACTCTTGACACTGGCATTTTCTATTTAATTATTAAGTGGGTCTTTTTTTCTTCATATTTGAGCATTTATGAAATGAGCAAACTGATCTTAAAACATTGAAAAAAAAAGATTTCAGCACGTATCCACCTTTCCTATGTTGACTTTAGCAAAAGCTTTTCTAATTCTAAAAAAACTTTTGACAATATGATAATTTCCATTGTCCCCCAATTTTATAATAAACTATAGACCTTAGTGATTAATTGGAGTATTTTTAAAGGTTGTTCTGATTATAAGATTACCTCTTTCTGTGAAATAAACTAAAAAGTGGTTAAAACTCCTCCCCAAAATGTTTAATTATTTTCCCGTCTTATTATGAAGAACACATTTCTAATTAACTTTAAAAATTCCTTTTAGCTCATTAACTCCTGTTTCTTAACTCCTACCACTGGCTTTTAGAGAAAATCTTATTTTCTAACACATCTTTCTAACATATAATAATGCTGGAATATCAGGCTTAGTGTCTGTTTTAAGCTCAAGGATGTATTTTACATGGAAATCGTTCTTTAGTCCTTCCTGAGAATGACTCTGTACAGTTTTAATCAAATCTGACTCAAAGAATAGAATCTCCCTGATGGTTACTTAATACAGTTAAGGTGAGTGAGAGTCCAACTGTAGGAAATGTAATATGAATTTCATTTACATTTTCATACAGCTGCTCCGACTATAAAGAGTGATTCTAAGATAATGTAAAAAGCCAAGGATTTAAAAGTTTTCAAAAATAACCTAACTGAAGACAGTCATTCACTTAGATATTTAAAAAGAAAATCATTTAATTTATAGTTTAGAGCTCTCCTGAGTATGGTTAGTTGTAAAGAAAGGAACTTTAGGAAAACAAAGCATTATTATTATTATTTCCATTATAGAAATGCCAAATCTAAAGGTACGTTCACACAGTCAGTCCAAACAGCATTTCACTGAATGAACAAAGACAAGGCTGTCATGGCATTTCTCTTTGGGGAAAGGCCTTTCCACTGCTCAGGCGAATACATCACATTTTGAAAGGCTAGATCCTGAGGATAGAATAAAGCAATAAAACATTACTGGGAAGAGCCTTTTTCTCATGCTGTTATTAACATCCATCAAAAACCCAGAGTCTTTTTTAATACTACTTTCAAGCGGACTTCTTCCCATCAAACAGAATTACGTATGACTTCATTCACGAAAACAGGCTTTTGGTTTCCTGTCAATAAATGGCAACATGTTTTTGCCAACCCAGCCAACAAGTCAGTCTATTTTCCATTTGATATAAAATGCAGTTTCAGTCAGTGAAATCATTTATAGGTATAAGGCAAGGGAAGAAAGCTTAAAGTAGACAGGGGCTAATTATATTTAATCCACCATGTATACTGGGCCCTCCCAATGGAATCAGATGCAAGTATTTCCCTCACTAAGCCTTCCTTCACCATTTCAAACGGAGCTATGAAGTATGTTTATTATGAACTTTTGAACTGTCTGAACTTATTCTATCCACTGAAATATTGCCTTGAAAATGCCTTTTTCAACTAGTGACATGACAGCTAAAGCTGTTGTGCTCTGTATCATTCAGCTGGAAGATATTACCCCGAGAACTACATTTCCTAGCATTAGCCCAGGTTCCCTGAAAATGGTAAGCTGCATGGTGAATAATTAATATTGGCAGAGTCATTATAAATCTCTGTAGATAGACTCTATCGTACATATCCCGAGTACAAAGCAGCTTTGATTTAATTCATTGTCCATTCCACATTTGTTTTTCTTTTACTAACCTACCCTCCATTCTATGCAAGACATCATATAAATAAAATTACTGTTTCTGGCTTGAATCATCACTAGACTTGAGTTAGTGGTTGCCTGAAAGGCTAATTTAAACAACAGGCAGGGCCACTGCCTTACATAGAAGACAGGAAGGAGCTCTATCCACGACCGTCCTTGGCAGTAATGCTATGTCCAATTAGAATGAATCATATTCACATTATATGTAAAATATATCATACTAGGGTAAACGAAAAATTTGCTGTTACCAGGTCAAGAATGAAAGAAATCTTCAAAGGTCATTAGCCTGTCCTCTGGCTCTCTGAGGGCTACAATTAAAAAGTCCTTGAGAATTATCTGCCAAGTCCTTAAAATTATTCAGACAAGTAGGCACCACAGTCTCCTTCTGTAAATCATTACCAGGTCTGCCAGCCTTTATAGTCGGTAAGATCTGCTTGCTATTTAACCCAGCCATGAAAACAGTCTCTGGACGAAATACAGTGGTCCCAGAAAGAGATAAGCAGTGGATTTAATTTTAAAAATGGGATGGGAATAAAAAAATTAATTTTTTCTTGCTCTACTTTCCAGAACTTTTACCTTTGGTTTTCTTGGTTATCAGCCTTTTTGAAAAGTCTTAACCTGTTAAACTGGTGAGGCAATTTCTTATTACAATGTGGAACTTTTGCCAGACCGAACTGGGCCCCAAATCAAAACATCTTCCTTGAAGAAGAGCACAGAGTGATGAACAGCCAGCCTGTAACACAAACCCCTGTCCTATTCCCCAGATACAGCAAAGTAATGATAATTTACATTTATTGAGAGCTTACTATGGATTAGGCGTCGATTTAAGACCCTCCAATGTATTAAATCTGCAATATCCCATGAGATGAGGCTTCCCATTTGACAAGCGAGACCATGAGGTTCCGAAGAGGTAACTTGCCTAAATCGTCCAGTAGTCAATGGCAGAACTTGGGTCTGAACTCAGGCGTTTTGGAGTCAAAAATCTGTATCTAATCTTAACAAAGCAAATACCATTTGGTATTTAAGAGTTTATATATTTCCAAGCTTTTGGAGTGAAAAACCGAGATAAGAAGTACAGAGGAAAGTGTAGAGGGTCATAGGAAATATTAGGAATTTGTGAAGGAAGACAATATTTACATTTCTGATAGAATTATTCAATATGATGGGAAGCCACTTGTCCTGTCTAGGCAGGAGAATTCTAAGGAGTATTTCTGGCAAACTGTAGCTTGCCATTTATTTTTACTATCACATTCCTGAGCTGTATAATTGATTGAAATGGACTGTTCTAAGGTAAGGTTTAAAATAGGATGATGAAACTTTTTGTGGTTTCAAGGAGGAATATCCCAACAGGGAGTGATTCATTCTTTTTTTCTTTTTTAATTTTTATTAGAGTATAGTTGATTTACAATGTTCTGTTAGTTTCTGCTGTACAGCAAAGTGAATCAGTTATACGTATACATATATCCACTCTTTTTTAGATTCTTTTCCCATATAGGTCATTACAGAGTATTGAGTAGAGTTCCCTGTGCTATACAGAAGGTCCTCATTAGTTATCTGTTTTGTATACAGTAGTATGTATATGTCAATCCCAATCTCCCAAGTTATCCCTCCCCCCTTCCCTTTTGGTAACCATAATTTTGTTTTCTACATCTGTGACTCTATTTCTGTTCTGTATTTCTGTTTAGTCCATTTGTACCATATTTTTAGATTCCACATATAAGCGATATCATATGATATTTGTCTTTCTCTGTCTGACTTACTTCACTCAGTATGACAATCTCTGGGTCCATCCATGTTGCTGCAAATGGCATTATTTTGTTCTTTTTCATGGCTGACTCATTCCTGAATTAGAAATCCCTCTACCTGCTAATCCCATCAGTGGGTTACTTTACAATGTCTTCAAATAATGTCTCCAAAAGTTTGTTTGTTTCTCAAGTCAGCAGTCTTGTACTTAATTTCCACAAAACATGATTTTAAACCTTCTCCATTCTCTTCAAACTCCTGAGCCCCCTTCAGTTTTGGCAATGGCTGTATATCCTATTTTAATGAGAACATGATGATGTAAAGTAGCAATCGTTAAATGACAAACACACTCATCTCTGATTTTCACTCCTCGTTTCCAAGACTAATCCTTCCACTTATTTTCCTAGGAACCATATTCTGTGGAGTCCTCCCTCTCTTTTTCTTTTCCTTCCTCTGCTTCCCTTTTTCCTTTGCATCAATCTGTAAATAGGACTGTCTCTCTTATTATAATACTAAATAAGTGAAATAAAATAACATTCTTTGACCTACTGCATACCTCCTGTCACCTCCCTAATTCTCTCTTTGCAGGCAACTGTCTTGAAAGAGTTGTCTACTTACTTTTTAAAAAAAAAAAGTTTCTTTCTTGGTTTATTCTACTTGCCTTCTTGGCTTGTTAACCTTCTCATGCATTTCTCTTTTAATGCCATCTGATTTCTGTCCCCCAGTGTTCCCATTACTATATCTGTTGTCAAAGTTACCGCATTTGTTTTAGAAGCTGCAACGGGTATTTCTCAGTTGCCTTTGGCATCATGTA
Source organism: Pseudorca crassidens (assembly GCF_039906515.1). Taxonomy (NCBI): domain Eukaryota; kingdom Metazoa; phylum Chordata; class Mammalia; order Artiodactyla; family Delphinidae; genus Pseudorca; species Pseudorca crassidens. Next base: position 70,689,064 of record NC_090306.1, read on the forward strand.
CTACTACTGAGTTTGCCCTTCTTGAAGAAGCCCTTCTATTTTCTGGGCTTCTGTGACACCATACTAGTTTGTTTCTTATTTCTTTGCTCTTAGACAGTTTCCTTACATGTTTTTCTTCCACTTGGTACTGCAATTTTTATGTTCCGTTCTCGTCTCTCTTGAGGGAAAATTCCCCTGAAAAGTTGCATCCAACTTCATGACTCTAATTCCCAGCTCCATGCTAATGATTTCCAAGTAAATAATTTTAACCGGATACTTCTCATTAGCATCAGATCTACTCATCCAACTTCCTGTAGGATACTTCATGAAGTTATTCTGTCTGACTTTTCAAGTTTAACATACAACAAAGTAAGCTCATAGTTTCCCCGCAATTCTCTTTTCTTCCTGTGTTTTGTACCTCAGTCAATGATCAGTGGCAAATCCTTTACTCAGTTGCCCAACCATAAGCTTTGGTGTTATTCTTGACTTCCGTCTTCTTCATCCCTTATGTTCATTCAATCTCTGTGTTCTGGCCATTTAGTCTCCTACAAATCTTTCAACCCAGTCAGTTTTTCCCCATAGCTGCAGCTCAGATTTGGGCTACTACCATCTCTCACGTGGATTCCTGCAACAGTATCCCCATTTGTTTTCCTTTAATGTTGTCCCATCCCGTTTTCTGGATTGCACATTTCCCAAAGGCATCATGCCATACTTCTGATTAACATTCTTCAGTGGGAATCCATTGTACTTACACTGAAGTTCAAATGTATTAACAGAACTTCCTGATCAAGCCCTTGCTCAGTTCTCCAGCTTTGCCTTATGCCAAACTGAAGTGCTTTCAATTTCTCCAATGCATCGTGTTTCTTTGAACACAGGGCTTTTCATTCATTGTTTTCTTGAACTTGGACAGTCATTTCTCTAACCTTATCTGGCCTTCTTTAACAAATCCCTTAGAGAAACTTTTCCTTGAATTTTTAATAAGTGAAACTTTGTCTCAATTATTAAATCTGGGTTAAGCATTGTTGCCATGGGTTTTCAACAGCATCCAAGCCTTCCCTCATAAGAGATTTTTTTCCTCTTCACATTTTTTAATTTATAATTATGCTATTTTAAATTATAAGCTAAATGAAGGCAGGAAACTCATTTGGGTTTTTTGTTATAAATTCAGGATATTATACAGTTTCAGGCAATCTGTAATTACATTTACTTGTTCAGTACAAAACTAATAAAAGCAACTGCATCTTTGGACAGTAACGTTTATTATTATAGGGAAAATGTATAAGCTTTATTCTATTTGTATTTTGAATTTATTGATAATTTGCCATATGATATGTGGATTTGGACTGCAATCATCTGAAACTTTACATGATGTAGCATCATCATTTATATGATCCTGTGATTCTAAAGTTTAAATCTCACCAGGTGGAGATGGGAATTTTCCGAAGTCATTTCATTCTGGGTGTTTGGCTTCTCTGAAATATGTGGCTGGATCCCTGAGAGAAGGACTTTAGGACAGTTGGACTGCTATCCATTCATCTCTTTTCCCCAGAGGAAAACAAAAGGAGTCTTATTGTTTTGTCAGCTGGCCCTCTGGGTAAACAGACTAATGATATTTGTTAGGAAGAAGAAATGCCTTTTGCAGGATATCTCTGGCAAAGAATTACCTATAATTCTTGGAAAGTCGAACCCATGTTCTAGAGACAAGGCTCCTACGAGAATGCCATGCAAACCATGCGCTTCTCTGGGGTATAAGATGAAGATGTATCATAATTGAAACCTAACTGAAACACCTCTAGTTGTGTGAAGCACACAAGAACCTCATTTAGAGACCACATCCATTCTGGGCCAAAATACCCACATATGATACGAGAGAGAAGGACCTGAGGAACTGCTTTCAACGTCCTAAACCTCTCGCTGCTGCTTCTGAGCCTTTCGATATTATTTTGTATGGGTAAGAGGTCTGATTGTTCACAACTGATTAGACAATCTGATCCTATGTGGTAGTGATCCTCTGCAGATTCAGTCCTCCTTTAGACAAATTTAACAGTCTTCTGTTGATATTTATAATACAGTATGTATTATAAACGTAGCTGGATTCATAGTTCTTCTGTCTCCCTCTAAATTCCCTTGAGCAGAGCACTTGAAGACACTTTAGTTTTCCCACCTGATTATAACATATTTGAAGGAAAATTCAAGGTCAGTTTTACAATCCACTGGTAACCCTAAGAGTCTGTGCATTTTAAACAGATTTAAATTGCATTCATAAGTTTTATTTCAAAAACCATATATCCTCTTTCAGAGAACAATGCTAAAGGTATTAGGTAATTGCTGAACTGAGTATTAGAGTTGGGTAATTTCATTAGATATTTTAATTGGGTATCTGTGAATAAAGACTCCATCATACATTGTACTTAGCCTTATAGTATCAAAAGGCTAAGTATCCATTTATTACAAGTAGACTGTGGTGACATTAGCTGTTCTGGGAGTTCCTGGAAATATGGTTATTGTATCTACCTCTTAAAGGGAACAATTGATATTTACTGCCTCAGAGGCTCTGATGAGTGGGTGGAAGAAGGGATGGAAGAGGGAGAGCAGGCGCAAGTTATGAGAACAATATATATTGCCATGTTTGCAGCAAAGGCAGATTGAGCACAATGAGTCTCAGAAGATAACATATAAATCAGGATATTCTGACATAATAATATAGGAGAGGTCTTTAAATGGAACTGATTTCATAGTCTTGGTGAGTCATAAAAAGTCTATTTGAAAAACTGCAATAATAATTAGACATCTGCCAAGTTTTCAGTTTTGACATTTGCTGGAGGATTGAAAACTTTCCTGAAATCTATTCTTTTAAGACATTTTCTCAGCTAATCACAAGTTTTTTTTATCAGAGTATTCTGTGTGAACCCTTTAAACAAAAAAATATGAACACTCTGAGAAGGAAGGGGAAATGTGACACAGTTCCCTCTTAGAATTCCTGCCCCCCTAAAGAAGCCAGGAGAGATTTCAACTCTATCAAAATGCAGTTGAAATTTTAAAACAGCCAAATTGTTATAAGCACTTTAAAAGTTCTTGTGACAGTCTCTAAAATTTTGCTTTGTAACAATCAAATTGGAATTGAATCTCACAGAAATAACTTCTAAGAAATTAGCAAGCAAGAGTGGAAAGAAACATATTTGTGCAATTCAACACAACAGAAAAATTTATGCTAAAGGCATTAAGTTTTGAGAAGTGTGAAAATTCCATTTTTGACATCCCATCAGCAGAATATTTTCATTCATCGCTTTTTAAAAAACGAATAGATTGGACTTTTCTGAATTGCACTCAAGGAAAGATCTTGAATTGGAGCCTTGTGAAATAATTTTTTTTCTCTGCCTGATCACGAGCAATTACCATTTTATTTTAGCAGCATGTTTTGATTTGTACATATGTGTGTATAACACATAGTCAGAGATGGTGAAAAATATGTCTTATAGTAGTTTAAGAAAATTCTGTGAATTTAAGAATATTTCTTTGCCTCCAACAAAAATGCTGGAGAAGTAAGTGTATAAAACTGGTGTGTTTTGGACTACAACTGAATCTTGAAATGCATCTTGAGCACAGGATAGCTGTTCAGTTCACACTCTTTCTTTCTATGACTTTAGTCTAAAAGGCCCGAGCAGGTAATTAAAATGAGTGAAGGGGGTCAGGTGACAGACAAAGGAACAGCTTCAAGTGGTATCTAAAGGGTGCAGTCCTTACTCAGCTCCAGCTGATGGTGGATATACAGGAGTGCAAGCCCAGTGGGGGAGAATCTTCTGTTTCAAGAGCACTTGTGAATCACTACTGTTGTGTGAATTCTTTCAATTTTAAATGTTGGCCAGACAAATCATGAATATAGATTATTTGTGTCCCAAGATCTGCTAGTTTCCATATCTAATACAGGAAGTCTATATGCTATATGTCCCTACCAAGCTAATAAAGCCTGAAATGTCTGAACCAAAACTTAATTAGCTTATCTTCTTGAAGTAAAATCTTCACTGAATTATGTTTAACATTGTATATTCATTTCTCATTGAGAATTGATACGTAAAACAACACTATGAAGAATATACCTGAATAAGCTATAAAACTTGTCAGGAGATGTGGTATATTAGGTGTTAAATGTCTGTCACTTGTGTAAGGATTTATAAGACAAATTTATTTTAGAAGTTAATACCAGTAGAACATTTTTTAAAGCATCACATAATGAGCATCACATAACACATACCGTACTTTAAGCATAAGCAAATAAACAAGGAAGTGAACTCAAAATTCAGTCTCAATCATGGTAATTATACGCATTCAGAGAGTGATCATTTGTATCTTTCTCAGTGTATAGAATTTTGGATTTCTTGTTCTCTCTTATTTTTAATTTAATTTTATTTATTTTTTTATATAGCAGGGTCTTATTAGTTATCCATTTTATATGTATTAGTGTATATATGTCGATCCCAATCTCCCAATTCATCACACAACCCCCACCCTGCCATGTTCCCCCATTGGTGTCCCTACATTTTTTCTCTACATCTGTGTCTCTATTTCTGCCCTGCAAACCAGTTCATCTGTACTATTTTTCTAGGCTCCACATATATGCGTTAGTATACGATATTTGTTTTTCTCTTTCTGCCTTACTTCACTCTGTATGACAGTCTCTAGATCCATCCACGTTTCTACAAATGACCCAATTTCATTCCTTTTTATGGCTGAGTAATATTCCATTGTATATATGTACCACATCTTCTTTATCCATTCATCTGTCAATGGGAATTTAGGTTGCTTCCATGACCTGGCTATTGTAAATAGTGCTGCAATGAATATTGGGGTGCGTGTGTCTGTTTGGATTATGGTTTTCTATGGGTATACGCCCAGTAGTGGGATTGCTGGGTCATATGGTAATTCTATTTTTAGTTTTTTAAGGAACCTCCATACTGTTCTCCATAGTGGCTGTATCAATTTACATTCCCACCAACAGTGCAAGAGGGTTCCATTTTTTCCACACCGTGTCCAGTATTTACTGTTTTTAGATTTTTTGATGATGGCCATTCTGACTGGTGTGAGGTGATACCTCATTGTAGTTTTGATTTGCATTTATCTAATGATTAGTGATGTTGAGCATCCTTTCATGTGTTTCTTGGCAATCTGTATATCCTCTTTGGAGAAATGTCTATTTAGCTCTTCTGCCCATTTTTGGATTGGGTGGTTTGTTTTTCTAATATTGAGTTGCAAGAGCTGCTTATAAATTTTGGAGATTAATCCTTTGTCTGCTGATTTGTTTGCAAATATTTTCTCCCATTCTGAGGGTTGTCTTTTTGTCTTGTTTATGGTTTCTTTTGCTGTGCGAAAGCTTTGAAGTTTCATTAGGTCCCATTTGTTTATTTTTGTTTTTGTTTCCATTACTCTAGAAGGTGGATCAAAAAAGATCTTGCTGTGATTTATGTCAAGGAGTGTTCTTCCTATGTTTTCCTCTAAGGGTTTTATAGTGTCCAATCTTACATTTAGGTCTCTAATCCATTTTGAGTTTATTTTTGTGTATGGTGTTAGGGGTGTTCTAATTTCATTCTTTTATGTGTAGCTCTCCAGTTTTCCCATCACCACTTATTGAAGAGACTGTCTTTTCTCCATTGTATATCCTTGCCTCCTTTGTCATAGATGAGTTGACCATAGGTGCGTGGATTTATCTCTGGGCTTTCTGTTTCTGTTCCATTGATCTATATTTCTGTTTTTGTGCCAGTACCATATTACCTTGATTACTGTAGCTTTGTTGTATAGTCTGAAGTCAGGAAGTCTGATTCCTCTAACTCTGTCTTTTTCCCTCAAGACTGCTTTGGCTATTCGGGGTCTTTTGTGTCTCTATACAAATTTCAAGATTTTTTTGTTCTAGTTCTGTAAAAAATGCTATTGGTAATTTGATAGGGATTGCATTGAATCTTTAGATTGCTTTGGGTAGTATAGCCATTTTCACAATATTGATTCTTCCAATCCAAGAACATGGTATATCTCTCCTTCTGTTGGTGTGATCTTTAATTTCTTTCATCAGTGTCTTATAGTTTTCTGCATACAGGTCTTTTGTCTCCCCAGGTAGGTTTATTCCTAGGTATTTTATTCTTTTTGTTGCCATGGTAAATGGGAGTGTTTCCTTAATTTCTCTTTCAGATTTTTCATCATTTGTGTATAGGAATGCAAGGGATTTCTGTGCATTAATTTTGTATCCTGCAGCTTTATCAAATTCATTGATTAGCTCTAGTAGTTTTCTGGTGGCATCTTTAGGATTCTCTATGTATAGTATCATGTCATTTGCAAACAGTGACAGTTTTACTTCTTCATTTCCAGTTTGGATTCCTTTTATTTCTTTTTCTTCTCTGATTGCCGTGGCTAGGACTTCCAAAACTATTTTTAGTAATAGTGCCAAGGTTGGACATCCTTGTCTTGTTCCTGATCTTAGAGGAAATGATTTCAGTTTTTCACCATTGAGAATGATGTTTGCTGTGGGTTTGTCGTATATGGCCTTTATTATGTTGAGGTAGCCTCCCTCTATGCCCACTTTCTGGAGAGTTGTTATCATAAATGGGTGTTGAATTTTGTCAAAAGCTTTTTCTGCATCTATTGAGATGATCATATGGTTTTTATTCTTTAATTTGTTAATATGGTGCATCACACTGATTGATTTGCATATACTGAAGAATCCTTGCATCCCTGGGATAAATCCCACTTGATCATGGTGTATGATCCTTTTAATATGTTGTTGGATTCTGTTTGCTAGTATTTTGTTGAGGATTTTTGCATCTATATTCATCAGTGATATTGGTCTGTAATTTTCTTCTTTTGTAGTATCTTTGTCTGGTTTTGCTATCAGGGTGACGGAGGCCTCATAGACTGAGTTTGGGAGTGTTCCTTACTCTGCAATTTTTTGGAAGAGTTTGAGAAGGATGGGTGTTAGCTCTTCTCTAAATGTTTGATGGAATTCACCAGTGTAGCCATCTGGTCCTGGACTTTTGTTTGTTGGAAGATGTTTAATCACAGTTTCAATTTCATTACTTGTGATTTGTCTGTTCATATTTTCTATTTCTTCCTGGTTCAGTCTTGGAAGGTTATAACTTTCTAAAAATTTGTCCATTTCTTCCAGGTTGTCCATTTTATTGGCATAGAGTTGCTTGTAGTAGTCTCTTAGGATGCTTTGTGTTTCTGCGTTGTCCGTTATAACTTCTCCTTTTTCATTTCTAATTTTATTGATTTGAGTCCCCTCCCTCTTTTTTCTTGATGAGTCTGGCTAATGGTTTATCAATTTTGTTTATCTTCTCAAAGAACCAGCTTTTAGTGTCATTGATCTTTGCTATTGTTTTCTTTGTTTCTATTTCATTTATTTCTGCTCTGATCTTTATGATTTCTTTCCTTCTACTGACTTTGAGTTTTGTTTGTTCTTCTTTCTCTAGCTCCTTTAGTTGTAAGGTTAGGTTGTTTATTTGAGTTTCTTCTTGTTTCTTGAGGTAGGCTTGTATTGGAAAAGCCGTATATTTTAATAAGAATATTTATTTTACATCCTGAAGGAATATGAAACAGAGGTAACACTCTACAGTATCTGAGAAAATACATGAAGTGTTTATAGACATATAAACACTGGTTTACTTTGTGTTGTTACCTACATAGCTTTAGAAAGATCAGCATGTTGAGGAAAATTATATTTACTGTTGAAGATAATTATGTGGAGCAACCTTAGCCAGAAAATAAATCTCCCAAGAAAATTTTGGAATTTTAAGATTCCATTTGCTTTAAAATGAACTTTCTCTATTTGTTTAAATTCACGAGGTAAAACTTTTTCGTCAGGATCATATTTTGGAGGGGGCAATTTTATGTATGATGACAGGTGGGCTTAAATTTTGTGTTTGGGGACAGCTTCAGCATCTTTTTCATCTATGTATCTTAAGAACAATAGCAGACATGTTGTCTGTTTTCTATAAAGGTTTGTTGAACTCTATTAAAGATACACTATTAAATAATTTTGAAAAAATAGTGACATCAGAAAAATATTTTGTGCATTGCTGTATACTTTTGATTTAAGCCTGACATAATTTTTTGTTGATAAACTTTATTATTAATATTTCATGTAGAAACAAAGTTTCTGGATGGTTATTGAGTAATTGCCTCTTTTTTACATTTTGATCATAACCAATGGAATTAGATAAATATTGTGTTAAATTTTTATATTTAATATGACCAATAAAAGTTAATTACTGAAACATTCATAAAATATAATAAGAATGCTATATATTGGTCTTGAACAATATTAAGAAATAGCACATTTCCAAACTTGGATCTAAATGTGTACATTTAAAGCACTTTCATTTATTTTACTTATTTTTGCACGTTTCTGCTGGAATCACACTGGTCCTCTGGCTTTTCAATGATTCCCGAAGGAATGTTTTCTTTCAGTGGTTCAGAGAAAGTACTTTCCCTAGTAATGCTAGTCTAGCACAGTAAGATAGGGTTTTCTTTTTTTTTTGTCTAAAAGAATCCAAATTCTCTAAGGTTTTATTCCTGTCCTGAGTGAAAAATGGATTAAAAGATGGACTTGGCAGCCTCCATCCTCAGTCCCCTTCCCCATTTCTTACTCTTCACTGTAGGAAGATATATACTTAGGAAAAAAGCTCAGTAGTCATAAGTTTGTGTTACTTTTTAGAAAGTTAAAGTACATTACATTTTTAGATTTCCAAATGGCATCAACTTTGAGTATTCCAAGGGAAATTTTGGAGTGCGTGTTAATGAATTTATCCCTAATGCTACTTGTCATTGAGACCTGTTGAGATGAAGACCTGACCCTCTCTTCATAGAATAATTTGCAGTGTGCTTTTATTCACCTTGCTGCTGAGCCGTTTACTTATATTCACACATTATTTGAAGAATACTGCACTTTCAGTTCTCTATTCAATTCCACGTTTCTCTGCCAAGTCTCATCTAGGCATCTGACATACAACGAGCAGCTACATAATTGTGCAGTCTAATAGCTAATGAATAATTACTTACTCTCTTCATTCAGTGTAAGGAACATTTCTATGGTAAAAAACATGCTACTGTTGTCAGAACGTAACAACATATTGTGTGGGGGAAGGGAAGCAAATGCATGGATTTGTCATGAATATCTAGGGATGTTTGCCAGTTAAGCTAAGAATTTTATTGTTCATTTAGGATTCTGGCTGTGCAGAACTACCATCTTTGTATACACAGTGTTCACCTTTCCATGTGGTACAGTGAAAGCATCAGATTGTCCACTGAAGATCTATAGTTTCATTTCAGCTTTGCCTTTTTTTTACTACTATCTTTGAGAACTTAAAGAAGTCACTTGACCTCCACAAGCTTTTATTTCCTCAGTCTTGCCAGCCTTCCTTCACAGAATAGGACAGGAGATTCAAATGAGATGATATATGTAAAATTTTTTTAGTCTGAAAAATAGTATATAAACATGTCAGGGCTTTTGCTACTGTAGTTAATTATTATTTGTTTGACTCTCTAAACATTGTGTGAGATAATCAAGGCAGATTCATTCATTTATTCAACAAATAATTATTTATCACCCACAATGTTTTCAGTGCTGATCATTCAACAGTGATTAAATTAAACAGGGACTGCTGCCTTCCTAGAGCTCCTATCGTAGTACCAGAAATAGACACCATCTGGTTAAACCAGTCCTCAGTGAAGATCATTTTAATCACGTATACATGTAATGATGAGAATAAAACAGTGTGATGTGTTAGTGATTGCTTAAGATATGGACTCAGAATGTTCACTCTGAAGAGTGGACATTAAGTGAGATTTGAGTGCTGATTGGGAACCAGTTACTTGAAGAATTGGAATAAGAACATTTCAATAAAGGAAGGGCCCTGAGTGATCAAGGAATACGAAAAAAAAGGCCTATGGAGCTGAACATAGTGAGCTAGGGGGAGGATGGAAGGAAATCTTCCTGGCACCCCAGCTTCTAGATCTTCTTGAGCGTCCCTGTATGCATTCCCACTAGAGCTCCTGTTTCTTCTATGATATCACATGTAACTATAGTTACTTGTTTAGTTGTCTGTTATTCTCATTTGACTCTGAGTTGGGAGAAAACCAGGAATATTTTTTCTTGCTCATTATTGTATCCCCAGCACCCTAGTGGATGCAGAAAATTATTTGGTGAAATGGAAAAATTATGCAATCAGTTAATAAAGTATTGTCATCATCAGCTAGGTTTATCATCTTCAGAATATTTAGGCCAGTACTCTTTCCACTACTTCTTACTACCTTCATTAGGAGGAAGTGATCTCTATCTTAAAGGTCTGACCAATATTTTCTGTTTCCTAGCCTAATATAGACTAGTGAGGCTGTAAAAATATTTGTTAGTGAAATGCTTGAAGTAAAGGTAAAGGCTTGTTTCAGTTAGGGTGGCACTTGTGGAGAACTTCTGTGAGATGAGATAAGAGATTTGTAGAGTTTGTGTGAATTAACAATTATTATTAAGATGGGGTTTCTTTTATATGTTATGAATTAATTTACATAGCATCCTTTCATGGCATTTTTAAAACAAGGAGCAGCGTGGTTGAGTCACTCCTTTGAGTGCATAAAGCTGCCAGTTGTCCATGTACGTTTCACACCTAGGTTTGCTGACTTTAGTTACATTACTGTTTTCACCCCACTTGCCTATGCTGTCCTTTGTATTTGCTGCTACTGAACCATCATCAAAAGGCCACATGTTTTGTGTCTTTGTTTAGGATTACAGATATGTAGATGTTGATTTAGTTACTTCCACCCTCTTGCTTGTTTCTCTACTTAATTTTTAAGATGCAAGATGACTGGGTCCAGAGAACTTGGGAGGATTTTAGCCACAAATGCAAACAAACTTCAGTGGAAAGTGACCCTTACTAACATTAAGTTCTCATTAAAGAAAATGTGGAAGACAAAAAAGATTTAAGTGCATATAAATGGAGACAAAATTTTGACTTATTCTTCCAACAAATAGGACATGGTGCTGAGATTTTGAAAGAAACGCAGAAAGAAATATGTTACTAATTTGTTTTGTTTTCTGGTTGCTACCAGGCCATCAGTTTAATGTTAATCCTTTACGAATACACTATAAAAATAATTATTTATATAATAAAGTTATTGTTTTTAACAATCACCTCTCAATTCCATTTTTTGTGAGTGTTCATTGTAACAAATTTGAATAAGTCAGAGAGGTACAACAATAAAAAAAGTTTTCCTTGTTCCATTAGCTCCAACTGTTTAATTACAAACGTTTTTCACTTTTGCATTGTCTTTACTTATAGAAAATTCTTTCTCTATATGTAGTCAACTAGAAGAAGGAAAATTGATTTTAGAGGACAAGTCTTGAAATTTGGAAAACATTGATATGGAATTCAGAGCTATGAAATATTAATATTATAACTTACTCTTATTAGATTTTAGAAAGTAAAATGGAGAAAGGTATACATAGTAGCTAACAATAATAATATGTATGAAACATTTTTAATGAGACATTTAAATTAACTGTTGCCTTTTTTGATATAGTGATTTATCAGAGTAGTTATAAAATAATAATGAATTTGATCTTTATAGTTTTTAGGAAAGCAATTTTATTTAGGAAAATTTAGTGTAACATAATATATAAAATATAACGACAATTCAGACTATTGAAATTATTTTGGATGATAAAATTACTGTCAAGTAACTGGTATTATAATACAATATAAAGCATTTTCCTAAAAAGTTCTGCTAAAAATGCTTTCAACCAAAACCTATGATTCACAAATACTAAGTAAGAAAGGACGAAGGATGAAAGTCCTAACCATCTTGCATGTGAGACAGAGAAATTATACAGTAAACCTCAAAGAGATTGAAGCACACATATTGAATGGGAATTTTCCAATTCGTAATTGCTGATTATACTTCAAAATACAGCCACAAAGTCTTCCAATTTAACTTATAGTCACAACTTATAACCTATCTTTCTCATACTTAACAACCTTATACCATGTTCTGTTCCACCTTGTCCCTTGTCTCTGTGTCTCTGTCTTACCTGAAACTATAGTTACAGGCCAGACATACCTCTCTACTGGTATTGGACCTGCAGCTCTTCGGTAAGTGACTGGCCAAATGCACCTGTGAGGGTTAATTTTATGTGTCAACTTGCCTCCACTAAGGGATGCCCAGATAGCTGGTAAAACATTATTTCTGGGTGTGTCTGTGAGGGTGTTTCCGAAGACATTAGCATTTGAATCAGTAGACTGAAGGTACAGAAGGTTGCCCTCCCTAGTGCAGATAGGCAATCATCCAATCCACTGATGGCTCCAATTGAACAAAAAAGTAGAAGAAGGATGAATTTGCCCTCTGCTTGAGTTGGAACATCCATCTTCTCCTGCCTTTGGACCACAGCACTCTTGGTTCTCAGGCCTTTGGACTTGGATTGGGACTTATACTGGGGCTTCCCTGGCTCTTGGACATTTGGACATGGAATGAATGACATTACCAGCTTTCCTGGTTCTCTAGCTTGCAGACTTCAGATCCTGGGACTTCTCAGACTCATTATTGTGTAAGCCAATTCCTATAATAAATCTCCTATTACATGTATTTATATCGCTATATAGCCATATTTATAGCTACATCTGTATATCTATATCCCTCTATATATCTTATCTATCTAATCTATTTTATCTATCTCTATATCTCTATATAGATATCCTATGTATGGATATATCTTATCTATCTATCTTATCTATTTTATCTATCTATCTATCCATCCATCCATCCATCCATCCATCCAACCTATCTATCTATAGATCCCATTGGTTCTGTTTCTCCAGAGAACCTTAACTAATACAGCACCCATATCCAGTCATGAGCTCCTCGCCAAGGAAAAGATGAAGCAGAGGAGGCTGATGTGTCACGGTGCAGTGACGGTGATAGCTGGCAAATGTTCAAAAACATTCCCTCTAAAAATCCATGTCCTGATTTGTAGGATTTACCAGTTTCTCCCACCATGGTCAATTTCAGACATCATTTAATGAAAAATTGGGGAGAGGTATACAGTAGTCTTTCATTATATATCTGTTTCCATGCTTACAGATATAATAGTTACAGATAAACTCAAGACCACAGAAAATAGTAGAATGTAACAAAGTGGGAAGTGGTGAGATATGCATGTTTATTACCTTTATTTTAAATATAATTTATTTCAGTGTAAGTTTATGTTAATTTTTAATACTTTGTTAAAAACCAGCTGGCACAATTCCTGAAAACTTAACAAACCACTCTCATAAACTTACAAACTGACTCCAGCACACAACTGGTGGGAGGGGCAAATGGCAGGGATATCATGGAGGAGGGTGTTGCCTTAATCTAGGCACAGAGTAATGAGAGCTTGGACCATAATGGTGACTGAAACATGGAAATGTAGAAAAGCTGAGGAGATGATGCAAGAAAGGATCAAGAAATGACTCAAGGGAAGGGTGGTCTAATTGAGAGAAATTAGCACATTTTAAGACTTGGTAAAGTGTAATCGAATGCAAAGAAGAGATCTGGAATTGGGAGCAAAGTCAGAAAGTCCACTTGGTTTGGATCAAAGTGTTTTTAAATTTCTGAGTTTTGGCAGAATGATAACATAAGATTGAAGATGGTGGTTTAAGGAGGGAGTCAAGGCTAATCATTTAACCATATTGGGAGTCAAGGCTATGAGAGGGAAGTTATGAATATAAATCTGACTTTCAGAATAATGCATGTATTGAAATGGAGGAGAGATTTGAATTTAAGAGAAAAAAAAGGAAGAAACCAATATAGGAAGTGATGTTAAGGTACCAGTCTCATAGAGTGGTACAGTTTGCTGTGTTTTGAATCTAAGTTTTCTATTGAGAACTCAGGAGATAAAAATCAGTGCTAAAATGAGCTCTTTTGAATGTGATGTTTTATCATTTGAAAATGCAGTAGCTAATAGGAACTCCTTATTAAAAAGGACAAAATTAATGCCCAGAGAGATTGGAAAAGCTGGCCTAGTGAGCGCACTTTCTTCTTCTTCTTTTTTTCTTTATACTTTAAAAGTATCTCTTTAGGCTCACCAGGTTAAAGTGGGCTCAATTAAATTTGCTGGCTGTTAATTTATAATCTGTTCAGTACTATACTATTTCTTAAGAGAGATCTGATATTTTAGCTCATTTTGAGATTTAAGAGAATTAAAAAAGGACTCAGAGCGGCAGAGTCATTTATTGGGTAGCACTTCAAAAACAAAATGCAATTTCTTTTGGTACCCTATTGTTGAGGAGCCCTGGAGACCTGGTGTGTTGTGAGGTCGTCTGTCTTCTTTCAAAGACTGATGCTCCACATCTCTCATGATTGAGCAAGAAAGTGACAGCAGGCCTGTTGTAAATTTACAGGTCAAAAGAAGCTCAGCGGTGTAAATTACATTACTTTGAAGTCTACCTCTTTTGCTGATGCCTTTGAAAATCTAAGTTTACTCAATAAATCCCTTCCACCATACAAATATTATTTTCAAGGAAAAGATGGCATGGCTTTAGAAAATAGACCTGACTATATAGTAGGCTATAACAAAGGGAAAAAAAAACTAACTTTATTCTAACTTTGTGTTTATTCAGTGGTTCCCAACAGAGAGTTAATCTATACCCAAATGAGTATATGGATATTTTCCCCACCCTGAATAAGAGGATGAAGACCAGAGCAAGGAACTGTATACAATTAGAGATTCCATTAGAATGTGGAATAGGATTGGTTACTTAGCAATTAGTGTCAAGAAATTACTGATTGAGAATTTTGTATAGACACAGATTATTCTTTTTCCTTTCTCTATGCAATGATTTTCATTTAAAAGTGGTGCAGTGCAGTTCTAATTGATATATATATATCAATTATATATATAGATATATATATTTATATATATATAGATAGATATATATAAAGATATATATATAGATATATATATTTATATATATATATAGATATATATAAAGATATATATCTCTCTCTATATATATATATCTTTGCAGTGAGGGTGTTAGCTGTGTTGACTTCTGATGACAGAAAGGGAGAGGTAGAAGTGTTTGTAGGCCATACTCTCAAAAGTCCCTACTGGTAGTTTTTTTTTTTTTTTTTTTTTAATTTATTTATTTATTTATTTAGGGCTGTGTTGGGTCTTCGTTTCTGTGCTAGGGCTTTCTCTAGTTGTGGCAAGCGGGGGCCAGTCTTCATCGCGGTGCGCGGGCCTCTCACTATCGCGGCCTCTTTTGTTGCGGAGCACAGGGTCCGGAAGCGCAGGCTCAGTAATTGTGGCTCACGGGCTCAGCCGCTCCGCAGCACGCGGGATCCCCCAGATCCGGCTCGAACCTGTGTCCCCTGCATTAGCAGGCAGACTCTCAACCACTGCGCCACCAGGGAAGCCCCCTACTGGTAGTTCTTGCAAACTGCAGGGAGGGACCCAGCAAGAATGTTTGGGTAGGTTAGGGAATATAGTAGGCAGCTTCTGAGATGTGTCCCAATGAGGCCTGCCTCCTCATTTTCCTGTCCATATATAATCCCCTTGCCTTGACTGTGGGCTGAACCTAGTAACTTGCTTTTGATGAGTAAAATATGGCAAAAACAATGAGAAGTCATTTTAGAGCCTGGGTTACAGAAAGATTCTGTCTCTGTCGTATTTGTCCTTTCTTATTCTCTCATTTGCTTCCTCTGTTGCCAGCTGCTATGTGTGAGCTGCCCTATGGAAAAGTCCATATGACAAGAAACTGAGGGTGGCTTCTCACTAACATATAAGTGAGCTTGGAAGGAGATCCTCTTTTAGTCAAGTCTTAAGATGACTGCACCCTCGTTGCCAGCTGGATGGTAGCCTGTGAGGGACCCTGAGCCAAAGGACCCACCTAAGCTGTACCCAGATAGGTTACCCAAAGAAACTGAGAAATGTGAAATTTTTTTTAGCTGCTAAATTTTGGTATAATTTATTGCACACAATAGATAACTAAAACTGAGACGTTCCCTTTTTATTTCTATTTTATGTACCCCATATTTGCACAAATAGGCACCTCATAATTATATATTGAATCAAATTAAGTCCACCGAATGATTGTATCAGTCAAGGGCAAGATGGGAAGTAGATGACATCTCAAAGAGTTTAACTAACAACCATTTAATGAAGGAACTATTTAGAAAGGGATGGGAAAGGTTATGACAACCAACAAAAAAATAGAGAAATACTAAGAAACTAGCCTTAGTGGGAAGCTGTTAACACCACCAACCTAAAAGGGCCAGAAGAGGGAATGGTGTTATTGGAGTCCAGAAGGGACTGGAGTTATGGAAAACTGGCCACCCTCTAGAAGCTCCAGCCGTAGGATGAAGCTGCTGCTAAAGCAACAGCAAAGCTGCAAGAGAATAGGGGAAGGGAATCAATACATTGACCTCTTTCCTCCTACCTTTAGATCTTCTCTCTCTGTCTTCCACTGGATAAACCCAACGAGAAGCCAAAGGGCAAGCGAACCTAGGGGATGAAGCCCTAAGATCAGTCTCTCAAGGCACAGCTCAGGACAGAGAAGGGTGCATTGTGAATCCCCAGGGGGTGTGAAGAGAGACTAAACTACACAAGTGATAGTCAAAGTTGGAGATTTGCTGTACCCTAACAATAGGAAGATGGTGGTTCCTAAAGAGTTGGTGGAGTATATTTGGGGGAAGTCGGATGCGACTTTTCAAGAAAATATATGGCCTCTTCATCGTGGGAACAAACTATGCTACTATTCCTATCCTGTTTTGCAATTAGGTATGCCATATTACAGAGTTCCGGCAATGGAAACTGAGTAAACTCAGACCACTTCTAGATCTGGCCTATATAAACCTTGTTAAGTACTTTGTTTTCTACTTCCCTTTCTGCTTCGTGCTGTGTTGCACGGCGCCCCTGCAAGAATACTTTGGAATTCAACTACTGAAGATGGTAGACTGTTCCTAAAGACATGGATCGCTAAATGACTACATGGAACAGAGCTAACTATCAACCAGAACACTCAGAAGAAAGCATGGAATAGATGATTATTTTTTAGAGACATTATATTTTTGAGGCTTTTTTCCTCTTTCATCCTAGCTGATCTTTACTAACACAAGGGAAAAGGGGTACATTTTTTTGAATAGGGCTTCCTGTTACCTATAGGAAGTCGCTGGCCACTTTACCTCCATGTAAGACTGTCTCTACACCTATATATACTTAGTATTAGCTAAGCTGGATTAAGATTCCGAAGATTGAGTCAAAACCCTTCAGTTTAAAATGACCAAATAAACAAACAGAATCCCCAGTATGGCTGATCATATTTTCCAAAAGTGCCTTAAACATTTTGTACAATCCCACAAGCTAATCTCAAAATTTATCTTTAACACAGGTGTAGGGGCTATGGTGTTCCCTATTCTAAAATCTGGAGAGCTTGTGACTATGACACAAATGACGCTATGTGGTTTCCAAGGCTAGGTTATAAAAGGCAACACAGTTTTTTCTTAGTTCTCTTGGGACACTCACTCTTGAAACCCAGTCACCGTGATATAAGGAAGCAGGCTGAGAGAACGACTCAGCTGCCAACATGGGCTGTTTCTTATAGAAAAGGAAGACTTGGAAGGCAAAGTCAAAAGCCCAGAAGGTAGAACCAGGAACTTAGAGGGAAGAGCCAAGAGCCATAGAGAACATCTCTCAGGCAGTAGGACTTAATTTAATCAAGAAATGTGCTAGATTTCAAAATAGCTGTAGGACAGTGCTTGCTGTGTGTCTTCTGTTTTCACCGCTTTTAAACGGGAGTGTCTATAGCAGTTATCCTATGAATGTCCCACCACCGTATGTTGGGTGTGTTTAGGGCAGATAACTTTAGTTTGCAGTTTTTCAGATTGACAGAAATGGTACTGAAGGAGCTGTATCCAAGTAGTCACATTTAAAGAGCCCCATATGTATTTGGACCTGATTTAGATAATAAGACCCTTAACTTTGAGGCTTATGCTATAATTGGATTAGATGTGGGGATTTCAGAGGGAATTAGGAGCACATTTTCCGCATGAATATATGAATTTGGGGGCCTAATGGGCAGACAGTGGGAAATTGTGTTTCTCAAAGTTAGTTGCAAATATATTTACCTCCCACGTGCTCTTCTTAAAATGTGTCCTTGACACTCCTCCCATTGAGAAGGAGGGGATCTATTTTCTTTCCTCAGTGAATTTGGGTGCACTTGTGATTGCAGTAGAAGTCACATGCATGTCACTTCTGAGTGTAGGTTATAAAAGGCAGGAAAGCCTGGTCCTCTTGGGGTTGATGCTCTTGGAACTCAAACAAAATTGCCCTACCCAAGGTTGGAGACTGCTGCCTTTATTTCCTATCCTATATGCCTTCAGATGATTTCAGCTTCCAGACATTTTGTTACCTCTAGCCTTTGAGTTTTCCTAGGTAAAGCACTAGACATTGTGTCTACGTGGAAACAGAAAAAGAAAAAAGCTCTCCTGGCTCTGAATGCCTAACCAAACAGAATCTGTGAGCATAGTACAATGGTTATTTATACCACTAAGTCTGGGGAGGTTTATTTTGCAGCTATAGCCCAATTCTATAATAGGCTGACTTCTGAGTTATCCGAAAGTAAAGACCTTAGAAGTTTCAGCAACTTCCCAATCCTTTGGTCATTCTTAGCCATCTGTCTACTAATGCTGGATTGCAAGGTGACTAGTTACCAAGACCATCATCTTAATTACTTTACTTTTACCTCTTCATCAATTATTTTTTTTAATAAATAAATTTATTTATTTATTTGGCTGTGTTGGGTCTTCATTTCTGTGCGTGGATTTTCTTTAGTTGTGGCGAGTGGGGCCACTCTTCATCGCGGTGCGTGGGCCTCTCACTATCGCGGCCTCTCTTGTTGCAGAGCACAAGCTCCAGGCGCGCAGGTTCAGTAGCTGTGGCTCACGGGCCCAGTTGCTCTGCAGCATGTGGGATCTTCCCAGACCAGGGCTCGAACCCGTGTCCCCTGCATTGGCAGGCAGGTTCTCAACCACTGTGCCACCAGGGAAGCCCTTCGTCAATTAATTTTGTGGGACTGCTTGACTCTCACGAGCATGTTCATCTTGAGTATACAAGGTAAGTGGGGTAGCCTTGATGAACTCCACATACCTAGGGCTTTATAGATACCACCCATAAAATCATACCATTATTAATCATATCTGTATGTATGTATCTATCTATATATTTATGTGTATGAGAGAGAGAGACTCCATTAAGAAGTGAAGGACAGGGGCTTCCCTGGTGGCGCAGTGGTTGGGAATCTGCCTGCCAATGCAAAGCGACACGGGTTTGAACCCTGGTCTGGGAAGATCCCACATGCCGCGGAGCAACTAAGCCCGTGAGCCACAACTACTGAGCTTGCGCGTCTGGAGCCTGTGCTCCGCAACGGGAGAGGCTGCGACAGTGAGAGGCCCGCGCACCGCAACTGGAGAAAGCCCTCGCACAGAAATGAAGACCCAACACAGCCATAAATAAATAAATAAAAATTAAAAAAATAAAGAAGAAATGAAGGACACATAAATGAATACCTGTAATAAAAAAATGGTGAGAAACCAGAAGACTTGCATTTAGTTTGTAGTTTGAAGATGTTCAAAGGGACGCAGAAATACTACACAGGTAGTACAAACATTAGGTGAGGGTGGTAAATTAAATTTACTTTTAATGACTTTCCCAGCCTGGAGGCTTGTTGTGTAGCATTCTGCTTGATAAAACTAGGATTCACCCCAAACAAGAAATCAGTTTATAAAAATAATGCTGTGTCTTCTCTGAGATCCTGCAAATAGGTCTCTCTGTGCAAAACTCACTGAAGTATTATAGCCTCCGTCAGCATAGCGATGCTGAGGGAGGGCAAGGGGAGCCGTGATTCCACATGATTGGCTTATTGCCTGTTGTCCCAGAGTGAAAGAAAGATTTTTGTAACTCTCAGAAATGTGAGAGTTAAATCATCAAGTCAGCTCTATAAATTATGAGTCATCTCATTTTTCTCCTTGTTCTGTGACAGTGGAAAAATCACAAGATTTTTCTCTAGGTAGCAAATAAAAATAAAGAATGATGAATGCCATTTCATGAAGTGACTCTCACTACTGTATCGTTTTCCTGCATCCTGAGCGACAATTTTTCGTTTGTATTTGCTCCTCTTTGTAGAAGGGGAACATTCTCTTCCTTCCTTAAGGATGCCCTCTGTTGGTTAGAGCAACTCTGCGTTTTCTTGCCTTGCTGTGAGCTCTGTGCATTTCCAGATGATGATTTATGGGGCAAAGCCTAGTTAGATAATAGTTTTGTCTCAGGGACAAAACTGAAGTTGCTAATTCAAAACCTGCACATGAGTATAGGTTATTAATTATGATTCTCTGGACCAAGGGATAGCCTGTAGTTTGTTCAAAGTATAGGTAGGTAACCAGATGTGAGAAGCTCAGTTGTGTCTGTTGCACCTAGATTCAGACTATTTTTCTTCCAAGTTCTAGTCAGTGTGCAATGACTGAACATAAAAAGCCATGCCTCATTTCATCTTATTCTCTAGTGGGAGATCCTGCTTGAGTCTACAGTATTTAAAAGACACGTTGAAATTGTACATGAGGGGCATATTTGCAGGCATGCTGAAGGAACCTCCCAGGAAAGTATCTCATGCTCAAGAAAGACAGAGTCAAGGTGCCCAAGCTTGCTCAGGGCACAGGGAGGGACCACTGTGGAGTGTAGTATCAACTGTGACTCTTTCAATCTCAAATATCAGAAACTCATTTTCAACTAGTCTTCATCTCTCAGCTAAACTCAGTTGTGTGCTGGAGCTGACTGGTATCAGCACGTGAGAACTAACTTGAACTAACTTGAATTTTTAGGAATTTGGTGAACTAGTCGCTAAACTATTGGTAGCTTGAAATTGGCCACCGTGGGAGGTTTTATACCACAGAACTTGCTGAACATACAAATACTCCTTTCCTCCTCCCGTAGCAGGTTGCAAACCTTTACTGGAATACCACTGGTTAGACTTGACTCCTTTCCCAACTTAATTACCACCATAATGGTCATGATGATGATTTTTAAAAATTAGATGATGTAATTCCACTGCTTAACACTGTCCAATAACTTCCCATTATACTCTTGTAGTAGTGTTGCACTGTGTCAACTAGGTTGGGACTGTGACCCCCAGAATTCCTTTCCCTATATGGCTCTGGGCTAGCATTGGCCACAAAAGAGTTTGTTTGAGACTTGGAAGAGAGAAGTGAAGCAGCAGCTGTTTTTATGATACAAAGGTCAATGTAGAGAGAGGTATTGTTGCCACAGCCTGCTCAGTTTGCCCTTGCGGTGTCCAGCTCAATCTTGGTCATCATCATTAAATCCAATTTGTCCTTTTACAACCTTACTTTATGCCTATCTTTTCCTCTCAAATATTTCTTCTAATAAGCTCAAGCTCAGCCAGACAGAGAAGCAACAGCAAGACAAACTGTTTAACAAGCTCCCACAAATGCACTAAGGTCCCTTGTATTGTATCATTCCTAGTGGTTCTGCTTCTCTGATTGGCCCAAACTGAAGCAACTTAGAATGGAACCAAACTTCTCACTCTAGCTTAAAAACTGTACTTCAGCATACCTCTGCAACCATCTCTGACCTTGTGATGGACCACTTTTTCCTTTACCCCCTATTTTGCCAGACTGGCCTTCTTTCTGTTCTTAAAACTCATAGTGATTCTTACAACCTTAGGGCTTTGTATTAGCTTTTGCCTTTGCCTGATCTGGCTGACTCCTTTTCTTGAGCTCTCAGTTCAGATGTCATCTTCCAAGACAGACTTTACTTGTCCATCCAATTTACAGTCTGAGTCAAAGCCTACTGTAATTTTTTTTTTGTTTTTTTTTGCAAAGCCCTGGTCATTCTATAATATTTTTCTTTTATTTAAGTGTTATTATCTTTCTTCTCCCAGCAAAATCTAAATGCCCTGGAGGCAAAGATCTTTCTGGCCTGGCCAGTAGTACATGCTCAATGCATGTTAATAAGTTTTATATTTTTGTTTTACATTGTGTGGAAAACATAGTGAAGGTAATTTTTGATGAGCAGAAGTCTTCTTGGAGAACAGTATTTCTTAGTAAAAATGGCTTGATGGCTGTTTGGGGTGAAGGAGGTAAAGAGAGAGATGAGTGAGGGAAGTTGAGAGAAAAGGGAAATAGTGTTATGTTATACATATAGTGTTATGTTATAGGTAGGAATCTCTCAGGTTTCTACCTATGTCTTCATTAAAGATTAACTCATTAAAATTGATTGAAGAAAATTTTTCTTCCTAACTTGAGTTTGAGCTCAGTTTTACATACATGATAACAAAGAAGCAAAACAAGATTTAGACATAGTAGAGCCCAGAATCAGAGGGAACCACAGGAACCCAAGCCTCTGGGAAATTAAAGTTATCTACAACGGTTTCTAGACCTACAGGGGCACAGCTGGGGATATCGAGGGAAACCTAGTGTACTCTCCTGGGGCAGGGAGACTTCAACTAACAACTATATCTCAGAAGTCAGGAGGAATTTTAGCTTAATAATTAAGAGTGTTTTCAGATCCAAATTTGGATCCATATTTTCTCCACCATTTACTGATTCTGTGACCTTAACTATCAAGTTATTAGTACCCTCTATGCCTTCATTTCCCCATCTGGACTTTAGGACTAATAAAAGTACCTACCTCTTAGGTTTATGGTAATGATTAAGTAGATGAAAATATTTCAAGCACTTATAATAGTGCCTAACACATAATGATCAATCATTGTGTTAGTACATTTTAAAATCTGGATTAACAGGCATGTCTTTTTCTCTAATCAGAATACGTTCCTTGAAGGTGGATGTATTGTAAGTCTGTGTTCTCCATATCTAACCCAGTTCTGTTTCCATATTGGCCAGGCAGATGTTTATTAAATTGTATGTTTTAAAATCAACTTTACTGGTTTTAGCATGTGATCACTATACCATAGTTTATAATTAGCTATTATGTCAACAAACTATTTTCCCGTGTATCATGAAGAAACATTTTGTGCATTTGATAAAAGTAAATGGTAATGATTTTGTACCATAAAAAAACTCTTTGCTGGTATGATCTAGACAATATTTTTTTCCCAAATTTTAAACACTTTAATTACTATCATTTAAAAAGAGGTAGATAATACCTGTATGTGTTATAAAATTCAGAAGATAAAAAAGGTCTTACAGTGAAACATCAACTTTCCTCCCATACTGGTTTTCTATGTCTTGATTTCTTTCTTCTGACTGTACAACCAAAGTTACCTTCTGGAGGCAATCTGTGCCTCACAGGAGTATAAAGGCAATGACTGCAAGACACGGGCTTTTGCTTCCCTGACGTAACAATGAGCAGCTGACTTTAGATGTACAACCACATGTTCACACATCCCATTGAAGGCTCCTTAAAAGGAGGAGAAGCCAGATAAAAGCATCTGGGGTCTTGTTCTGCTTTAAACACGTGGAAAGTTAAAAACTAAAAATATCAACAACAAAAACAACAAACAAAAACTGCTCAACATTAAATCCAGCTGTTTTCTATGTGAGCTTTTCAGTTAAATGATAGAGAAGAATTTCTATAAGCTCTCAAAGAAGGAACTGAGAAACTTGAGGTTTATCCATTTCAAATTTTAATAATTATACGTTATCATTCAATTATTTCTGTGCAATATAAATTATTATGTGTGAAATGGAAATAAAAATACATTAAAATAAAAGCTAATTTTGATGTGTTAGATCAAATTTTTCTGTGAGCACTTCTATATAATGTGGTAGGGTAGCTTTATCACACTATCCGAACTGTTTTCTATAGAAACTTTTATATTTCATAAATGTATTTTTATTGAAAAATTATTCACCTGAAAATTTTAATTCCTCTATTTTTTCAATAGATGTGTGACTATGTAACAGGAATATATACGAGTGATGCACACACATATACACACTCCTGTTACACATTTTTTAAAACATCATTTTAATGACTACATTCACCTGAGATGTTGTTTCACTTGATGTTCAATAGCTTGGCTTTTAAAATCCAGTACATCTGGATTCATACTATGGCTCCACAATCCTCTAGCTGTCTGATTTTGGACAAGTTATCTAATTCCTGGAGATAATAATGGTTCACCTTTATTGAATGTTATTTGCCCCCCTGTTCTAAGTGCTTCACATGCATGAAATCATTTTTTCTCTTTTGACAAATGAAGACTTTGAGGCATAGATAAGTTAGTAATTGCTTAGTGATGTAGAGTTAGAAAATGGTGAAACCAGGCTCACACTCCAGATAGTTGACCTCTACAGCATGTGCTCTTAACAACTGCATTATACTGTCTCCTTGTATTAAAACAGATGAACCTAGGGGCAGGGCAGGAATAAAAATGTAGACATAGAGAATAGCCTTGAGGACACAGAGGGGTAGGGGGAAGCTGGGGCGAGTGAGAGTAGCATTGACATATATATTCTACGAATGTAAAATAGCTAGCTAGTGGGAAGCAGCCCCATAGCACAGGGAGATCAGCTCAGTGCTTTGTGACCACCTAGAGAGGTGGGATAGGGAGGGTGGGAGGGAGGCTGAAGAGGGAGAGGATATAGGGATGCATATGGCTGACTCACTTTGGTGTACAACAGAAACTAACACAGTATTGTGAAGCAGTTATACTCCAATAAAGATCTATTAAAAAACAGAAAACCCAGCATACCTCCCAGAGTGAGTATAAGGATTCTAAATGGGAAAATGCACAGGGTAAACACACCTTAGATAATACTTCATGGTTTACTTGTTTTAAAATTTTTAATTGTAAAATTCACATTACATAAAATTTACCGTCTTACTCATTTTTACGTGTGTGGTTTAATGGTATTAAGTATGTATACATTGTTGTGCAGTCATCACCACCATCCATCTCTAGAACTCTTTTCATCTTCCAAAACTTAAACTCTATACCCATTTAACAATAAATTCCCATTCCCCTCTCACCTCAGCCCCTGGCAACTTCTATTATATTTTCTGTCCCTATTAATTTGACTACTCTAGAGACCTCATTTATGTAGAATCGTATTGTATTGATCTTTTTATGACTGGCTTATTTCATTTAGCATAATGTCCTGTAACGTGTTAGAATTCCCTTCTTTTTAAAGCTGAATAATAGTCTGTTTTATGTATACACTACACTTTTTAAATCCATCTGTCCATTGAGGACCATTTGTGTTGCTTCCTCCTTTTGGCTATTGTGAATATGAGTGTACAACTATCTCTTCAAGACCCTGGAATTTCTGGATTACATGGTAATTTAATTTTTAATTTTTTGAAGGAACCACCATACTGTTTTCCACAGTGGCTGTACCATTTGACAGTTCCACCATCGATGCACAAGCACTCCAATCTCTCCAGATCCTCACCAACATTATACTTTTCTTTCTTTTTTTTTTAATAGCCATCCTAATGGGTATGAAGTGGTGCCTCATTGTGGTTTTGCTTTGCATTTCCCTAATGATTAGCGATGTCAAGCGTCTTTTCATGAGCTTTTTTGCAATTTGTATACCTTCTTTGGAGAAATGACTATTCACGCCCTTGACCTACTTGTTAATTGGGTTATTTGGTTTTTTTTGTTGTTGTTGAGTTATAGGAGTTCTTTATATGATATAGATATAAATGCTTATCATATATACAACTTGCAAATGTTTTCTCCCATTTTATGATTTATCTTTTCATTCTGTTAATTGTGTCCTCTGATACACAGAAGTTTAAAATTTTGATGTAGTCCAATTTATCTATTTTTCTCTCTTGTTGCTTGTGCTTTGGGTGTCCTATCTAAGAAATTATTGCCAAATTCAGTGTTACGAATTTTTTCCGCTTATGTTTTCATCTAAGAGTTTTGTAGTTTTAGCTCTTACATTTAGGACTTTTATCCATTTGAGCTAAATTTTGTATATGATTTAATGTAAGGGTCTAACTTCATTTTTTTGCATGTGGATATCCACTTCTCTCACACTGTTTCTTCAAAAGCTGTCCTTTCCTTACTTTCTTCAAAAGTCCTAATGGACTTTTATCCATTTGAGCTAAATTTTGTATATGATTTAATGTAAGGGTCTAACTTCATTTTTTTGCATGTGGATATCCACTTCTCTCACACTGTTTCTTCAAAAGCTGTCCTTTCCTTACTGAATGGTCTTGGCACCCTTGTTGAAAATCATTTGAATATGTATGTGTGTGTGTATATATTTTATATGTATATATATTTATTTCTGGGCTCTCTATTGTGTTCTATTGGTCTATATGTTTGTCTTTATGCTAGTATCACACTGTCTTGATGACTGTAGCTTTGTAATAAGTTTTGAGATCAGGAAGTGTGAGACCTCCAACTTTGCTCTTCTTTTTCTAGATTGCTTTGGCTATTCAGGGTTCCTTTAATCCATATAATTTTAATCCATATAAATTTTAGGATGGATTTTTTTAAATTTAATTTCTGCTGAACATGCTGCTGGGATTTTAATAGGGGTTGTGTTAAATCTGTAGATCACTTTGGGTACTATTGACATCTAGAATTTTAAGTCTTCCAACCTATGAACATGAATATCTTTCCATTTATTCATATCTTTAAATTCTTTAAGCAATGTTTTGTAGTTTTCAGTGTACAAGTGTACAAGTCTTTCATCTCCTTGGTTAATTTTATTCCCAAGTATTTTATTCTTTTTGATGGTATTGGAAATATATCTTCTTTTCTTCTCAGTTTCTTTTTTGGTTCATTGTTAGTGTATAAAAATGCAATTAATTTTTGTATGTTGATTTTGTATCCTTCAAATTTGCCGAATTTATTTATTAATAGTTCACAACTTTTATTTTTATGCACAACCAAAATTTATCTAATAGTTTTTCTAATTTTTAAATAAATATTTTCCAAATAAACATTTTGTTATTGTAAATAATGTTGAAACAAACATCATTGTAAATATATCTCTCACTATATCTTTAGGACAAATTCCTAGAAGTGAAGTTATTTGGGCACATAGTCTGAAAATTTTTATGACTGTTGGTAACTGTAGTCAGCCCTCCATATCTTCCTGGGATTGGTTCCAGTCCCTCCGCAGATACCAACTTCTGCTGGTGCTCAATTCCCTTAAAATGGCCTATAGTTAGCCCTCCATATCCCCAGGTTGGGCATCCATTGATAAAAAAGACTAGCTGTACTGCCAAATAATTTTCCAGAAAGGTTTATTAATAAATTTTCAGGAAAAGGTAAAATCACAACTTTCACACAGATTTTAAACGAGTACGTATTAAATAATTTATTTATAAGAAATGAGGGAACCAGGCAAATGTTATAACTATTTCAAAGGAAATGTCAAAATAACACAAATGTATATGAAGAAGTAAATGAATCCCTAACTGAACAGCAAATTGAGACAACACTGATTTTTTTTTTTTTCCACAGAGAGGGTGTAAGGCAATTAAAATCACTAGCAGGATAACATTTATAGATCTATATTAGTTATCTACAACTTACATAGAGTTGCAAAATAACTTCAAGACAACAGACAGGGCTAGAAAATGATAATCCATAAGAATGTGCTATAGCAGATACAGTTTTCCACTGAAACACAAAAAATTTTTCTTAAAGGTTATACCAGTTTACACTTCCAATAGCAGTTTATATTAGGTCCTGACTCACCTTCTTATCCTGGCATTAAATATTATCATTTAAAAAATCTGCTCAATTAATAGCAGAAAAAGTGTTATATAATTATTGATTTAATTTATATTTATTTGATGACTGCTAGGAGAGCCATTGAAGATTTACATAGAAAAGAACCTTAAACTAGAAATTAAATTCTGAAACTGCTATTCCAAGCTCCTGTATCTCACTTTCTAAAAGAAAGATAATAAGATAAATAAATTTAGAAAATATTTTTATTTATTTATTTTTTTAACATCTTTATTGGAGTATAATTCCTTTACATTGTTGTGTTAGTTTCTACTGTATAACAAAGTGAATCAGCTATACGTATACATATATCCCCATATCCCCTCCCTGTTACGTCTCCCTCCCACCCTCCCTATCCCACCCCTCTAGGTGGTCACAAAACACTGAGCTGATCTCCCTGTGCTACACAGCTGCTTCCCACTAGCTATCTATTTTACATTTGGTAGTGTATATATGTCCATGCCACTCTCTCACTTCGTCCCAGCTTATCCTTCCCCCTCCCTGTGTCCTCAAATCCATCCTCTACGTCTGTGTCTTTATTCCTGTCCTGCTCCTAGGTTCTTGAGAACCTTTTTTTTTTTTTTTTTAGATTCCATATATATGTGTTAGCATACAGTATTTGTTTTTCTCTTTCTGACTTACTTCACTCTGTATGACAGAATCTAGGTCCATCCACCTCACTACAAATAACTCAATTTTGTTTCTTTTTATGGCTGAGTAATATTCCATTATATATATGTGCCACATCTTCTTTATCTATTCATCTGTTGATGGACACTTAGGTTGCTTCCATGTCCTGGCGATTGTATATAGGGCTGCAATGAACATCGTGGTACACGACTCTTTTTCAATTATGATTTAGAAAATAATTTTTTGAAGAGTATGAAACACTTGTTTATAGTTAAGTGGCTGAGAAATTTTTAAAGGTAAAATTAAATATTATAAATCATAAATGTAAAATATTTATTTGCAACCAGAGTTTTTAAAAAACAGTGCAATGCCAGCTTGATTATCCTTGATATTCTCTCTTGATAAAGTATACTCCCTGGAAAGTATACCTTATCCTGGAAAGTATAGTCCCTCCAAATAAGGCAAAGAATTTCAAATGTTTAGTGAAAGAAAAGCTTTCTAAACCCATTATTAAGAAATGGCTGTAACAAAAGCCACTTTCATTACTGTGTACTCCTATAATATATTCTAAGTTCGTTAAAGGAGAAGTGCTTTCTCTGGAATTTTAATCTTTTCTCTGCTGTTCTTAAATTATGTGACCTTTGGTGAAGTCACTGGACCTTTCTCTTTATTAGTACAAGTGGTTGCTCTATCTCTATGTAGGACTGTTTGAGAATCAAATTAATCAATGTATATTAAAGCACATTAAAAATGGTGCTTAAAAGAGATATGAGAAAAGATTTTAATATATTTTTTCAATTCTTTTTATTAACCTCTTCTCTTTTCCATGTGCAGTCACCTATCTGGCCTGCCCTTCTCTCCCCAATGCCATTCAAGCAGTAATGTGGAAATGATGGCTTCCTTTTCACTGCTGTCACATAGGAACACTAGAGAACAAACAATGAATTAAATTCTTGACTTTTGATCCCTTAAGAAGATTACAGGAAAGATCTAGAAAAGGCCTTGCACCAAGAGCCCTGGTGTTCAGTTGTATAAGGATGCCACTGTCTGCTGGGAGAAGATATGGTTGTTACCCTGTTTTTGTTTGTTTGTTTGTTTGCGGTACGTGGGCCTCTCACTGTTGTGGCCTCTCCCGTTGTGGAGCACAGGCTGCGCACGCGCAGGCTCAGCGGCCATGGCCCACGGGCCTAGACTCTCCGCGGCATGTGGGATCTTCCCGGACCGGGGCATGAATCAGTGTCCCCTGCATCAGCAGGCGGACTCTCAACCACTGCGCCACCAGGGAAGCCCTACCCTGGTTTTAAATTCCAGAATTTTTGCTTTAAACTTGCAGCACCAAATCCTAAAGAACCCAGAGCTTAGAATAGACTCCATAAACTGTAGAATGAGAAACACTTTTGAACAAAAGCCTCCTTTTTTTTCATTAAAAAGTGGTAAAAGAGTCAGAGGGAAAGTAATTGGGGTTTATTGGTTTAAGAAAAGATCTAGTGTCCTATTTGCTATGGTAAATTCTGAAGAAAAGCAGAATGACAAAGTTCAAAACACCAGAGAAGTTAGGGGAACCAACTTCTTTAGCACACAGACCTGTTATCTGGATAAACTTGGTGTCACCTGGTCATGTGGAGATGATGTTGGGATGGCCAGAATCCAGCGTGTCTGAGAGCAGCATCCCAGAGCCCGCTCCACATCCCACTGCTGTCCCTAGGAGGGGTCTAGAAATGGCTAGGAGGGTGGGATGCCTGGAAGGAACCTCACAATGTGCTTGTTCCTGATGACTGGAGCTTATGGGCTACAGCAAACGTAACTTTTTTAGTTGGGGCCGATGACTTAGCCCAACACCTAGGGTAACAAAGAGCAACTCAGCAGAGGCCAGAAATGGCAGAAAACCATCCTGGGCTAAATGTAGAGATAGTGCATATACAAATGGACAGTGGCTAAACCATATATAAAAATGGAACTCTGACCCACAATCCCTGAGACAGCCAGTCCAGGAAGCCAAACCACAGTCTCCGTAGCAATCCGCCCCCAAAGTTTAATACTTGGCTTAACGACTGCCAGCTTCCCAAGTTTTTACACCCCTGTGCTCCCCTAACCAATCACATTGGGTGCCCTGCTTCTAGTTAGCCCACCTCTACCTTCCCTATGCCAACAGTTCCCAATCACAGCACACCTGAAGCCTCCCTTTTTTCTGCTCTAAAGCTTTCCAATTCCCCGTCTGCCTTTGAGTCTCTAACAAGTGTGAGTGATGATGGCTAACTCCCTTGCTAGAGCAAGCCCTGAATAAGTGGCCTTTGCTTGCTCTTATTTGGGTGGTCTTTATTGATTTCCACAATGTACGTCCCCCCTCCTCGGTGCATGAAATTATATGTAAACTTATTCTAAATCTAGATGCCGTCTAGGGAAAAGGCAAGAAGCAGCAGCAGTGGGAGAATCCTAAATTGACTAAAAATTAATTTAGGAAGACTGAGTTTTAAACCAAATGAGACTGATTTTTTTGGTATTTGTAAGACACTTTCTAAAACCAGGCATAAATGGGAGAATATGAGATAAGTTTAGGTAAGAAGACATAAATCTTATATATTTTTGGAATGTTCTGGTGGTATAACATGTAGTATGTTGGAGAAAAATTAATTATGTTGGGCATTATTGCCTTATTTACTTATACGAAACAATAAAGGTATAATATTCATTCTTCATTCATTCATTATTCATTCATCAAATTATTTTTTTTAATTTACTGTTTTCTGGATACCATTGATACAAAGAAGGACAATGTTTAATAGGGTCACTGGTACACATGTAACACAGGAGTAAACAAATGATATATGTTAGTAGTAGTATTTATGTCAGAAGGTGCTTACCCCATACCTCAGAGCTATTAGGAGATGTGGGGAGGTCTCCCTGTCCAAAGCGACCACACCAGCTCTGACCTTAAATTCCTTAGCAGCTCCAATATTTAAAACTTTTAGGAAACCAACACTTTTTTCATGAAACCATCTCAGTAGGTACTAGTGCAACAGAATATATGAAATTTGGGGTTCCAAACATCTAATTGGAATAACAACACTTTAGTTGTCTGTTCAGCTAGCAATCTTTTTGACAGTAAATTTAAGATGAAAAGCAATTTAAGGAGTTATATTATTTCCCTACTGTATTTAATCAAAGGTAGCAGTCTAAAATAATTAGGGAACAGAGATGTAATTTACATAAAACCTGCATGTTTTTTAAAAAAGCAGATTTTTTTAATGTGCAATTTATTTCCTAAAGAGCAATGAGATATTTAAATTTAAGATTTGGAGATTATACTCCTTCTTACCCCTAACTCAGTCTCATTTCACCAGGTGCTATGGGTTGCGTTTCTCTTAAAACTTTTATTTTCTCCTTGACTAGCCCCATGTCTTTCCCCATGTTGTCATTCTTTAGAATAGAAAATTGTGAAAAGATAGGAGATGGCAGATTTCAGTATAAGTCTCATATCCTGTAGGGATTGAGGAAAAATGGTTAAAATAATATGAAATTCTGTATGTTTAAGTGTATTTCAACTGTTCAAGCACCTAATATATACCAAGCACTGTGCCAGATCCTGAGGGAATACAAGTACAAACGACCTAGCCCCTATTCTCAAGGAACTCATAGATAGGAGAGAAAAAAGAACAGTGGTTCTATTTCATCATCTTTAATTTCTTTTAAAGTTTTGCACATATTTCATTAGGTAGTCTTAGGGTCTTGGTGACTTTTGATGCTATGGTTCAAGGTATTATTAAAAATTCCGTTTTCCATTTGTCTATGGTCAGAATATAGAAATACAATTGGGGGCTTCCCTGGTAGCGCAGTGGTTGAGAGTCCGCCTGCTCATGCAGGGGACACGGGTTCGTGCCCCGGTCCGGGAAGATCCCACATGCCGCGGAGCGGCTGGGCCCGTGAGCCATGGCCGCTGAGCCTGCGCGTGCGCAGCCTGTGCTCCGCAACGGGAGAGGCCACAACAGTGAGAGGCCCGCGTACAGAAAAAAAAAAAAAAAAAAAAGAAATACAATTGATTATTGTATACTGACATTGTATACAGAGACCTTGATAAATTCACTTATTCTATAAACTTTTGAAATATAGAAGATGCCTGTAGAATCTTTTGAATCATGTTATCCGTGAATAATGACATTTTATTTCTTTCTTACTGATCCTATGCCTTTTATTTCTTTTTATTGTCTTATTACACTGGTTAAAAATTTAGTTTATATCAAATATAAAATTGATAGTGGTTGGCATCTTTACTAGTTCCCACTCTCAAGGGGAAGTTTGCAATATTTTACCACTGAGCATATGTTTCTTATAGTTGTTTTTTTCTTTTTGTAAGCATTATTTATCCTATTAAGAACAATTGTTCTTTTCCTAAGTTTGGAGCAGTCTAGATATTTTAAGCAGAAAGGACTGTAATAATGTGCTTACAAAATACTGTGCTTAAGTAATACTGTGTGTTATGAAATTTTTGAAAGTACTGGAGGAGCTGGATTCAGTGGGCTAACACTGGAGGTATTGATTTCCATAACTAATACAATGTATATATATGTGGAAGAACATTTCATACGAAGGAAAATGTAGGGAGTTACTTCCATCCTCGTTTTTATAACTGGTCATGAGCCCATAGTTGAGTTCTGTAACTTTCTTCTCCCTGACTCATTCCACGCACTCTTTGTCATTTGCTAATACCTTAGACAGTTTGGTTGTTTTCCTGGTGTGGGGACACATGTCTTTGTTCCTCAGGGAGCTGAGTGATTTTGGATCTGTATTAGATTGCTGTAGTCTCCTGTTAACATTTAATACTGGTCATGGCAGATTTAGGAAATGTCACATATAAACTGCTCTCCCTTCACCCCTCATTTGTGTCAATAATGATATTTATTTATGATATTCAGAATCAAATTCACCAGCCACTAGAGTCATCTTGTTTTGGTTGTTGGTTTATTGGCATGTGGATCCAAAAATGACCAGGTGGCAGCCTTGAATTCCAGCAGTGGAATAATTGCTGTGTCTCCAGGAGGTAATCAGGTTTCTAAAACCTAAAATTCAACCGGGCAGAGTCCTGTGGACAGGAAGCAAAATTGTGTGCTGGCCTTATTGGGTGCAATGGTGAGAGGTAGTGTTGTTATTTCTACCTCTTAATTCCAAGTTCTGTGTGTATTCTTGTTATGTCCATAGCTCCACCATAAGTTGATAACTGATGCAGAGCAAATTGCGGTATGTAGGAAAGCACGCAGCCATACAAGGTGCTGTCCCCCAGTTGTTGTAACTGATTCATCAACAAGACCTTGAACTCCAGCTGTTTTGGGGTGTCGAGGTGTATGCTAACATCATGAGTCTTCAGGGCATCATACTATTGGCATACTTATGCTGTCTAATAAGTCTCAAAGTCAGAATGCCATGAAAATGAATAAGGGATTCATAAAGTTCTCAGTTGTTGATGGTGGCAAAGGCATGGCAGGCCTGTTAAGCAAATGCATACCTAGAATATTTCTATTTAAATGAGTACAAGTTGCTATATTCTCTGTGAGTTGTT
This sequence comes from Pseudorca crassidens, assembly GCF_039906515.1. Lineage (NCBI taxonomy): Eukaryota > Metazoa > Chordata > Mammalia > Artiodactyla > Delphinidae > Pseudorca > Pseudorca crassidens. Next base: position 70,722,970 of record NC_090306.1, read on the forward strand.
CCCAAGCCTGGGATATGTCAGCTTTGCCATGATACCTAGGGTACTTTCTGATCATTAGCTCCAATGAGCATGATATTAATGTAGCCAATCAGGAAAATGGTATTAGTCTCTGAGAAGTAAATTATGACAAAGTTTAAGAGAGTAGATATAGTCCTGAAATAAGACAGTGGAAATGACCTGTGGTTTTTGTCAGGTGAAAGTAAACTGATTCTGATATTCTAGGTTTATTTTTTTATTTTATTTTATTTTTAAAATTTATTTTTTTTTGGCTGCGTTGGGTCTTTGTGCTGTGCGCGGGCTTTCTCTAGTTGCGGTGAGCGGGGGCTACTCTTTGCTGTGGTGCGTGGACTTCTCATTGCAGTGGCTTCTCTTGTTGCGGAGCACGGGCTCTAGGCATGTGGACTTCAGTAGTTCTGGCATGTGGACTCAGTAGTTGTGGCTCGCGGGCTGTAGAGCACAGGCTCAGTAGTTGTGGCGCACAAGCTTAATTGCTCCGCGGCATGTGGGATCTTCCCGGACCAGGGATCCAACCCCTGTCCCCTGCATTGGCAGGCGGATTCTTAACCACTATACCACCAGGGAAATCCCTCTATGTTTATTGAGGTAGGAAAAAAAAAAAGGTTTTTTTCTGATCTGTAGTTGCATACCAGGTTCCAAGGAAAGATTTGAGTAAGGAGACTATACCTAGAATAGCAGCAACTGAAATTGGAGTCACTAAATAGTTAAGTTTTTGAAAACTGATTGTAATTCTCAAAGATCCGTTCATCCTCTGATAGGGCAAACAAGTGAGTTAAAAAAGGTTATGGTAGAAATCATCTGCATCTTTGAAGTCATTCCTAGTGACACTGTATTTGATTTCCACTGAAGATTATATACATATATATTATATATATGTGTGTGTATTGATATACACACATATTCATATACATACGTACATTTTGGTAGAAAGGGCGCTTTCATGGACTTACATATGGCTCTTCTGATTTTCTGATCACTGCAGCTCTCACTTTCACGGCTCAGAGAGTCAATACGGTAAACCTTCCAATTGCTGAGCAAGCTCATCCCAACCATACACTCAGGTATTGGGGAAAAATTATAGGGTAGTTTTTTAGAGTCAGTTAACCTAGTATGAAGATAAATTAATTTCAAAACTGCATCAATCACCTGACCCACATAATTTGCTAGTCTTAGCAACCCATGAATGCCACATTATTTGTGGTAGAGTTACCAAATTCTTTTTTCTGGTTCTAGAATCACTTTCATTTAAGAGAAATATGCAATAACGTGGAAAAAAGATTTGGATAAAGGGCTATGATTTTTCATTGTGTGAAATCAAACAAGGCCTCATTTTCTTAAACCTAGACTTTGTGTTTGTTCAGATCCTACAGCTCTCCCTTACCCCGCCCCCCTTTAAATGCTATCCATCTATTTCAGTGTTAGGAATTCTGTTCTAGTTTTCCTTTATTGCATAACAGATTGCCACATACTTGGCCATTTAAAACAACACACATCTATTATCTTACAGTTTCCGTGGGTTAGGGATCTGGGCGTGGTTTTGTAGTGTGTTCTGCTCAGGGACTCACAGGGCTGCAGTAAAGATATCAAACAAGCTGTACTCACATCTGGAGGGTCAACCAGGAGAGAATTCACTTCCAAACTCATTCAGATTGTTGGAATTCATTTCCTTGTAGCTCTGTGATTGAGGGCCCCAGATTTTTTTTCTGGCTATCAACTGGAGCTGCCCTTGGTTACTAGACGAATCCTGTAGTTTCTTGATTTGTGGACTTCAACAACCTGACCATTTGCTTCATCAAAGACCATATAGTGAGTCAGTAGCCTGTCTTCTAGCAAGATGCAATATATATATTTATTTATTTATATTTATATAATGGGAGTGGCTGCCCATAACCTTAGCCATATAATGTATAACCACCAAAGAGACATCCATTACCTTCACTATATTGTATCTGTTGGAAGCAAGTCATAGATACCATCCATACTCATGGGGAAGGTATTACACAAAGAAATGAACACCAGGAGGTGGGACTCATTAGGGTTACCCCAGAGTCTGTCTGAAACAGATCCCATGTTGAATTAGCCATCACCAAAGACAGTGCAGATAGTATCCATTTTGTGATCCGTAAAGGCAGAATGGATCCCTTTGCAATTAATAGGTAGGATGTTGAGTCTGATGACATGAAGGTCTGTTCTGCAGAGGACAGTGAACTTCTCAAGGCATGCCTGTGCTTCCCTCCCCTATTAGCTCTCAATGCTTTGATAAGGAAAGTCTTCAGAGCCATCTAGGGGATGCGTGACTAGGTCTTATATGGTAAATCCCTGTCAACAATCCTGTCTTCCTAAGTCTTTGAATTCTTTCATCTACATTTTACCAAAGAAGTTCTAGAACCTCAATTATTAAGCCTAGGCCTTGGGTGAGTTGATTTCATGCAGTCAGTTGAACAAATATCAGAAGTGTGCTCAGTTGCTCTAACACATTCAATCCAGAATTCCTGTTCAGTATAACTGTATAGATAACTTTGGCCTAAATTTATGTTCTTCATTCCCTGGACTAGCATTTTTTTAAAAAATCCATTTCTAGGTATTTTATCTACATTTCTATGATTAATATTAGTAAACTAGTATAGCTGTTTTGGTTTATAAATTTTAGGACAAAATTTGGCTATAGGCTGAGGCAAATACTCTAAGGATTGCATAGTAAATGTAATAATATATTAAATAGCAATATATGTAGTCACAGTGACAATGGGTAGCAGAGGAAGAGTGAGGCCATTGACTTGAACAAAATCAAGTATGTGAAATTTTTCTTTCACTAAAGATCTTAGTGAAGTTCTGAGAAGAGGAATAAATATGCAACGTTTTCCATACTTTTCAGACATTAGCACCTGTTTCTCCCTTACCAATTTATAAAACCTTGGCAATAACAAAGTAGTGAAAAGAGAAGAGCTTTAGGTGTAAGGAGACCCTAATTTAGCCTTGCTTGGTCACTAAACATCTGATTTTGGATAAGTCACTTTACCTCAATGTGCTTTGTTTCTTTCATCTATAAATTGAAGAGTGCAGATACATGGATTCTAAAGTGTCCCCTCACCTAAAGATACATAATTAGAATGTTTCTTAAAGCAGTCAAAAATTATTCATGAGTCTTTTTGATATTCATCTATATTAAGTCTTTTCAGTTAAACATTTTAATAATAATAAGTGAAGAAGGACAGAAAGATCTGACATTTTGTTAAGTTTTGTAGTATATGTAAGGGACAGGAAAACCTTTCCACATTTGCAGATAATTCAATTACAGACAACTGGGGGGAAGCAAAAACCTAAATTATTTTTTCTCAAGCCTTTACTAGCTTAATATTTGACCTGTTTATACTCTTATACAATTTAACCCACATGCTGGAATCAAATACTTAAAATCAGTAAAATGATTTGTAAGAACTGTTTGAAGTCCTAAAGCTCTTTGAACACTCTTTAATCAGCTAAATTTTCTTTCCATTAGATGCTGAAGAGTATGTTTTTATCCAAATTAAATCAATATAACGTATTTCCAGTCACTTGGCTTAAGAAGTAAGATTCTGAAGTGATTCTGAGTAGTCTCTTGGAAGTTATTTTCTTTTCTTTGTTTGCTAACCAGAGCAGGCATTTCTTTTTATAAACTGCTCAATGCAAGTAGCAGTAAAAACCCTTCTCTGATTAATCTAGAATGAGAGTCTTCAACTTGTTAAAGTACCTAGAGATTGCTGACAGTAATAAACTTATCACTAAAGATAAGGAATGTGAGGTCTAAAGAAAGTAAATGAGGTTCCAGGTCATGTACCTAGTTAGTCAAAAACTTAAAACTAGAATCTAAGTCTCTTTACCATGGTTTTATAAATGCTGCCTATGACGAACAAATAATTCCCTGGCTATTAAAATACCCTGCTTCTACCTAGAATCTCTTTTTCATGTTTAGTCAAAAACTGGAGATTTCAACCCAGAAGTTTTTTTTTATTAAGTTTATTTAAGGTTCTATGTTAATGTTTAATAGGAGCTTTTCATTTTTTACATTAGATTGAGTCATGTATTCATAAATTTTAAAAGACAAATCTAATTTCTATAGTTGCCTCCTTCCAAACACCGAAACTTTGCATTTTCTGCATTATGACAGGAACGGTGAAGATATATTTACTATACCTGATGAAATCCTTGATTCTTATTACCATCTTTGGCTTATATCTAGTATGATCTGAGGGAAAAGAACAATGATTATGAGTGCCCTGAATTCTGACAAAGCTTGACCTCTTCTGAGAAGCACAATTGTGAAAAAGAAAGGCATGGTAGGCGGGAGTGTTCGTCACCACCTCCCTTGATGTTTGTAAAACACCTGTCTTAAGAGCTAGGGTTTATTCAGTAAAGGAAATGGCTCTAACTGGTTTCATAAGTATAAATAAAAGAGTAGACTGAAAGAAATTGCTTAACCTCCAAAGGAGGAGCTTGGAGGGACTTTCTCATAAAACTTTTCTTAAAGTAACTCCATATTTGGTTACTACTCATAATACATTCTTTTTTGTAGCATCTTGTAAATGAGCAAATTGGACCTAGGAGGCATACGATGGTTTGCACTTGGTCCAATGTGTTCAACAAACAAGCCATCTGATATGGAAATGAGCATTTTAAGAGATAAGCTTTCTGGTTTTATTGGGAGTCAGAATTGGATGATCCAGAGAAAACATTACTCTAAAGATCTTTGTTTGAAACTACATTTTCTGATCTAGTGAGAAGAGGTGTCAGCCCAGGCCAAATGTTACTTTGTTAGTATTAGGACCAAGAACAGAACATGGATAGTTATATTTTCCATTTATCTTTGGGACTGAATTCGGGCAGAAAAGAGTGTTTGTGGCACTGAGACACCTAGTTGGGAACATGTTGTACCCAAGTACACCACTGTTTCTTTAAGTCTGCTGTGTAATTTTCAAAAGTGATATTGTTTGAATTAAATAAGCTAAATTATAGTTTGAAATATCCAAACTTTTAGTCCCAACACTACCTAAGGTATTTGTTAGAATGCAGATTCCTGAGTTACATGACGAATCTATTTAATCAGAATCTATGGAGTCCAAACCCTAAAATATGTATATGTAGAGAAGACTGTTGGTTTTATTGTACAGATCTTCCTTGACTCATGATAGGGTTATGTCTTGATAAACCCATCTTAAGTCAAAAATGTATTTAGGAACTTCCCTGGTGGCGTAGTGGATAGGACTCCACGCTCACAGTGGAGGGGGCCCGAGTTCAATCCCTGGTCAGGGAACTGGATACCGCGTTCATGCTGCGGCTAAGAGTTCACATGCCACAACTAAGGAGCCCATGTGCCGCGACTAAGACCCTGTGCAACCAAATAAATAAATAAATATTTTTTTAAAAATGCATTTAATACACCTACCCTGCCGAACATCATAGCTTAGCCTTGCCTACTTAAATGTACTCAGAACACTTACATTAGCCTATAGTTGGGCAAAGTTATCTCAGACAAAACCTATTTTATAATAAGGTGTTGAATATCTCATGTAATTTATTGAATATTGTACTGGAAGTGAAAAGCAGAATGGTTGTATGGGTACAGAATGGTTGTGAATGCACTGGTTGTTTACCCACATGACTGACTTGGCGCTGTCAGGCACTGCCTCTGTCTAGCATCACAAGGGAGTATGGTACCATATTTTGCTAGCCTGGGAAAAGGTTGAAATTCAAAATTCAAGTACGATTTCTACTGAATGAACACATATCGATTTTGCACCACCATAAAGTTAGAAAATTGTAAGTTGAACCATCGTAAATAGGGGACTGTCTGTACTTCAAAGTTTGTGAACACTTGCCTAAAGGTCTATTCTGGCATGCTTTTCAGAAAAGCCTTTCGAAAATCCCTCCCTTTCTTTAAGAAATTACTACTTTTTTTAGTTCATATTTTTTTTCCTGAATATGTCATGTTCTCCTTCTATACTGTGATCATCCTTGCATCATGGAAAATTAATTCTAACTTCTCACTTGATGTGTTGAACAGTGATAATGCTATTGATGATGACTATGAATACTTTATGTAAAATTTTACCTGGCACTTTTTTCCTTCTTTTCTGGAGTTTTTGTCTGTAGGAAAGTAGAGATAAAGACCAAGTATGATAATTTGACAAACCAATAGTGCTTTTGAAAATTTTGTTACAAATAAAAATAGGGAAATAATCATCATGAGAAACTTCATAAGACAACATTTTTTAAAATTCTTTTTAGAACTAGTTCATCTTTAAATAGGTCTTTATCTTTTTTTTTCTTTGAATTAAGGTAGACAAACTCCACAAAATTAATTTGTGTCTAAAGTTAGCATGGCTCTATGGATGTATGAACATCTGTTGAGAAGTATGCAACATTTGAGAAAGTACATATTATATTTGAATTTTGACAAATTAACATGAATTCCTAATACTCTCAAGCTTAACTACAGATAGCTGAGATTTTTTGAGATTAAACTTTGCTTCTATCTATAGATTCTGAGGACTTTCTTTGCACTGAGAAACTCAGAAAAAGAAAGCTAGAGAGAAGGGGGTTGAGGAGAAACAAAGACATACCCTCTGTGGCTTGAGTACAAGATATTGAAGCATTAATGATAAGTCATTTGTCTTACGGCTGGTGGGTGAGGATTCATCCTGAAGTAAATTGTGCAATTTTTGGTTCTTCACTCTCCATAACAGGTCTGTTAGCAAAAGTAGTCTTTTTAATTGTTGTCATTGATTGGTTGTGGGACCAAAAGATATGGAATTATCTGGCCATTGTCTATTGTTTCCCAATATTGTCTCCCAAACTAGGTTAAGTTCAATCACTGGGGGTACATGTTAAAAAGACATATTTCTAGGTTGCTCACCTTCCGACTCTGATTTGCCTTGTCCATGATGGGACTTTAGGGAATATGGATTTTTTTTTTAATTATGTAAGTTTGGAAACATTTTTCTAGTCTATTTTCTTCTTTGTCAGAATTGTCCCTTTTTTTTTAAAAAAAAAAAGGGAAGATTATACTTCAGAATTAACTAATTCTTATAATTCTCATTTCAGCTTTCTACTTCTTCAAGTTATTGCTGTGGGTAAAAAATAAGGAGGTCTGGTTCTATTCCTGCTTCTGCCACTTAATATGAATTAAGACAAATCACATAATTGTTTCCAATTTCCTTAATTTTATTCCTCAAACATCTCCTTACTGTCTCTTACATGCTGGACATTTACGAAAGGAAGGAATTAGGGAAAATGATCTCCTTGGTTCTTTCCAGGTCCAAGATTATATTTATAGAACTTGTTTTTTTCTATCCTAGTATCAGTTCCTAAGATAGAAAGAGCTTCACCTTTTCTTTTCAATTGGCAGGGAATGCCATAATACACTCTTGGCTTTTGATTTGCAGTTTATAATGTTTCAGTGATCTTATGTGTAAATAGTCCAGTAACCTTGAATGGAAGTACTCCTATAAGTAGGTTATCTTTTGGACTGTAAACATTTTGTATATCACAAAATCTCTGGTTGCATACAACAGCTTTAAGAAATCAGTATTTTGGTAGAGTGTTCTTTAGTGGTTGGAAGGATGCTCAGGTATAATCCAGTTTCTGCCAGTGACAGAATAAAGGGTAAAACCTGGAGTCAGAGAATTTTACAGCCCAGACTTTGTTGTACAGTATTTTCATCATTTAAAATAAAGCAACTTGGTCTCAAGATTTGGCCTTCTTGGAAGTGACCAAAAAGGAATAATCAGTATACTGCATTTTCAGAAGTTTGCTTCTTAAGAAGCAATCCTCTGGTGTGTTTATTAGCAAGAAAATGAAATACTTTTTGATTCTTAAATTTGATTTTTATTCCACAATCTTCCCAATTCAACATACTACCAGATATTTTGAGTGTCTTCTCTGTGCCACATGTGCTGGGGGTATAAGAAAGTAAAACACAGACGTCCTCCACCTCAAATCCCCATTCTTAAAGGGCTTACATTCTGGTGGGGAAATCAGGCAATACGTTAAAAACTAAGGAAACTATATAGTAAGTTATAAGGTATACGGTCTATTAAAGAGAAATAAACAGAAGGGGAGGGGAGGGAGTGCTCAGGGGTAGTTAGGTAAGTTGCTAGTGGCACTGGATATTTTCACTGAAAAAATCTACTCAACAAAGACTTGAAGAAGGTGAAGGTTTGAGCTACAGTGATATACCTGTGGCACGAATGTTCCAGGCAGAGGGAAGAACAAGTGCAAAGTCCTGAGTGGTAGTATACTTGGCAAGTTCTTAGAGCTTCTAGCATTGCAGTGGGACTGGAGATGGAAAAGCAAGGGGTGTGTAGAGGGTACAGGGTCACAGAACTCATGGGGTCAGATCATGTAGGATATTGTAGGTTATTGTAAGAATTTCGACATTGACTCTGAGGGACATGGAAACCCACTGGAGGGTTTCATGCAGCTCTCACTCAAGCTTGCTAGTCAGTTAACAAGATTGAGAGGGCGAGTGTTTGCCCTGGTTCCTCCAGTGTTTCTTTGCCCCAGTCTCTGTTCTCCATGACCCTGTTGTTCCTTGGATAAAATGTGAAGCTGGCTAATGACAAAACTTTACAGGATGGTTCTAGTCATGTCATAATGATAAAGTCGTGTGATAGTGGTGAAACTGGTGACATTAATAAATCAGAGATTTTCCCTTTGCACAAATAACCACTAATGCATTATACACATATGTATGTGTGTGTGTGTGTGTGTGTGTGTGTATATATATATATATATATATATATATATATATATATATATATATATATATATATATATATATATATATATATACACATTTTGTTTTTCGGTACGCGGGCCTCTCACCGCTGCGGCCTCTCCTGTTGCAGAGCACAGGCTCCAGACGCGCAGGCTCAGCGGCCATGGCTCACGGGCCCAGCCGCTCCGCGGCATGTGGACCGGGGCACGAACCCGTGTCCCCTGAATCGGCAGGCGGACTCTCAACCACTGCGCCACCAGGGAAGCCCCACATATGTATATTTATATCCATGTGAACTTATTTTTATTTTAATGACTCTATTATGTTGCCACTAATAAAGATGTATATTTTTGTACTTATATTTTGCTTTTATTTGGTTACTTTGGGGATTAGGAAATGAGAGAATAAAACAAAAAATGAAAACCTCTAAAATTTATTTTAAAAATAAAAACACTTCTGTATAATGTTTTAAATGTTAAATATTTGAATAGTTTACTATTAGGTTCAGTTTTGAAAGTTTTTAATACCAGATGTTATTAATGGTAGGAAATTCAGTCAGATTAATTTAGAGAATTTTTCATCTTAAATACTAGCAGAAATTTAAGAAGATATTTCATTGCATCCGCAATATTCAAACTAAGGATAAAAATTTAACATTCATTTAACATTGAAGTTTTTTCTTTTATTTGAAAAATACCCTAACCACTACTTTCTTCATTTCTTAGTAAGCATTTGCAAAGTCATATTAAATCTAACATAAGCTACTGGATATATTTTAAAATCGGTAGAACAATAAAACTTTAATATATTTTGCAACATGAAAAGCAAAATCTTATTTCTATATAAAATTTAATACAAAGGATTCTTATATTGCATAGAATAGAATCATTTCATTACCAGGTTTCTTTCATTTTTACTAGGAACATCTTATATAGGTTTGAATAATGACATTTAATTATGAAAAAAAATCTTTGTGAAACCTTGTCTTTATTTATGAGCCATCCTAAGTACTAAAACATATAATAAGGTATATGATACTATTTTTAAATTAAATCAAACATTCAGGGAAACCTAGAAAGTTTATAGGCTTCATTTCTGTTGTTTAGTTTTAAAGAATAGCTTTTCTTTCATCTTTTTTTTTTCCTATGGATATTAATCCCTCTTGTTTTCAGCCTGATCTTTTCCCAAAAATGGATATAGGGCATATAAATTAGTAGAGCCTGTCCGTAAGGTAAACTGATTAAACTATATATACAAAGATATAGTCCTTTTCTAGGGATACATCTTGTTGCACAAGTATTGTCTGATTCCACCATATGTTTGTTTTAAATGCAAAGCACATTTTCCTGTCTGACATTTCTTAATCTTACTACAACAAAGTCGAATGCTTCCAATTTTTATAGACTTCAGAGAATATTGTTCAGAAACACCCAGTCATTTATTTTTACATTATTTTGCAGTACAGCAAGATTACCTCACAGATGACTTCGTCTCCACACAGTTTGCTGTTATGTCATCAAACACAAAAATACAAAGAAATGTATATTCTTTTCTCTCATAACATTTATCACAATCAGTATGGTATTGGAGTAATGCTAATGCAGCCGTGGTCCTTTGAGGCTGAGAGTGTTTGTAGTATAGCAGTGGTGCTATGAGCTGGTGCCAGGACATATTCATGGAAACACTTAATGATAATACTGCTTCAGTAGAGGCAGTAATGGTATAAACAGGGCAAAGGAAATACCAAGATTGCAACAGATGCAATTGATTATATGCCTTGGGGAATATTCCACTCATTTATTTTAAGTCCTGTTCATGTAAATCAAACGACTGATGTTGTCAGGAAGACAAATCACAGATGTCATAATATGCTATGACAGTGCTCCCACTTTACTGACACAGCGGATCAGGCCTTTGGACACGAGAAGCTGTCTGAAGCCTAGCTCTTGCACTGTCAACTGCAGAAAATAATGTGACTTTAAGCATCTGAATCACTGTGAACTGTGATACAGCTTGGTCCAAAAGTAAAAAGTGATATGAGTGCTTTAGGTAAAGTTAACTTATGTATTTGAAACCAGTCTTAAATCTCTCACAAAAAACCCAATAATTTTCAGTAATACTCCTTGTTGTCAATCTATACTAGAGCAATAAATTTTAGGCATCAAAATAGTCGACTGTGGAAAATAACTCTAGAATCAGGATTTCAAAAGACATGTTCTCTTGAAGAGATGCTTTCAGTACAGGAGAAGTTGCTTCACGAAGACTAAGTGACTTTTCCTTACTCTTTTCCAATCATTAAGTGAGTACTTTTGGAGTGAAAAATTTATCTCCCTCTGTCAGAGATATAGGTTGTGCCAGACTAAGAGAGTTATGCAACATTTCTCTAATATGATGCTGGGAGAGCACAGAGATTAGGAAAAACAATTTGCATTTCCTTTTCTCTCTTACTGATTGAAAGATCTATCATACCCCAGATTCACCTTGAAAGTAAGAGAATGGCCAAGTGGTTCTTTGAAAGCTGGGACTTAAAGGGAATCGCTGGGCATTTTAATAGATGAAGGAATTGAACATCTTATAATTAATGCTTAATATATGGCCTCACGTCTATGAAATTACAGATTACATGCACATTAATTATGATTATCATTCCTTCAATGAATAGCAAAGGAAATCATAATGATTTGTTACTTATTCTTCAATGCTGTCACACAGTCTTTTGTAAAGAATGGGCTTGACTTTCTCAATAGATAATAAAGGATGCTAAATTTCAGTATTATGACTCCTTTCACTAGATAGTTCATAAAATACACAAGTAGTGTATCATTTAGCTTCAACTCTGCTCCTTTGAAAAAAAAATCAATGTGGCAATTTAACTTGTGACTTTGAAAAGAAACCTGTCATTTTCTTTAAAGTGGAAAATAGAATGCAATCCTATCTTTATTACTACCCTTCTACATTTGATCCAAAGACACAACATAAGCTCTCATTCAGTCTTGCAACAACTTGGGAATCATGGAGATAAAAGTTTGGAACTTTTCATATGTGTTATGAGTATGCTTCTCATATGCAGTCATGTTGATATTTATATTACATTTCTATAAGTTATGAGTCATCGTCTATAAATTCAGATGAGCAAGAAATGTCATACATACACGCATATACGCATATGATTAAGTCAGACTTGTAAAATTAGTCGTTTGATTATTGGGGGCACGCTCTCTTCTTGGTGGTGTACAAAAACCTGGCAAATAGAAGATGGTCCTCAGTCTGTCTGTGTAGCTGCTGATACACTGCTTGTTGAAGCTTGGGGATAATCATATCTGTTGCTTTTATATCAAATGTGGGGACGGGTATCTTTTCCAAGACTATAGTCCATGTGGTAGGTCCAGCTTCCCTAATGCAGTCTCCAGCTGAAGTCCTGCCACATAATGGGGTGCTGCCAGAGATAGGAAATGTGTTCCCAACTATTCTCAGGATACAGCAACCTCCGTTACCCTTAGTTGTGATGACTCTCAGCATTTTCCCTCTCATTTTTGCTTTTTGCTTTTTCCAACATTTGTCAAAAATATTCTTGTTCCTCTTTACCCTATCATTACCTTCTCATCCTTGAAATCTAGTTTTCAAAACACAAAAGCTGAGAAGGGAATCTGCAGGCAATTAATGCTTTGAGCCCTGTAACCACAAACCTCTTTTGAGTTAAAGGGGCAAAAAGATCCGGATACCTGACGGGAATGTGGGGATGGAAGAATTCAGTGAGAACAGAATACAGATTAATAACTCAACAAATTACCCTGCCTCATGGCTTGAAAATTCCACATGGAATTTTTAATGTCTCTGTACCCATAGTTCGGTTTGGAATTATACATTGAAAAGAGAACATGGAACACACACAAAGGGAAAAATGTGCATTGGTTCAGTCATTTCCAATCCAGAGGTTTTGTGTCTGATTAATCATAGAGAAATGTCAGCAGGCGAGCGAACCACGTAGGAGGTGTGCGTTGTGCTGTTTCTAGTACATGCGTATCTCTAAATGAGCTGTACCTTTCAACAATCCTGATTTTATCAGCAAGTTCCTGGCTATTGAGCCACATATTATTAAATCTAGTAGATAGTCTGCCATCCGCCTTCCATGTTACTCAGACATCTGCTAAAAAAAATTCTTCCTTTGAGACAAATTTGGTTTCACAGAGCATATAAAACTTAGCTGCCAGCTTGATCTGACTTGACTTAATGCTGCCACCCACCACTGTGGCATGATGTTCCTAATACATTTTCACTCCTTAAAATAATATTCAAAGCACAGGATTGAGACTAGACATTGGGGATTGGAATAAATGACTGCCTGAGGGTTCTGTCAGTTCAGTAGAGTTGTGCTAACAATGGTGATAATTGCTAACACTTACGTGGTGCTTGCTATGTCCTAAGATGGTTTTACGGGCTTTATAGGCATTAACTATTTCAGTGCTCCCACAAGTCAATGAGGCCACTATTATCATTATTCCCACTTTACAGGTAAGAGAACTGAGGCAGAGACTCTCAGTGATTGTCTGAATTCACACAGCTGATAGGAAGCTGATTGGGATGGGAGCCCGTAGTTTGACTACTGAATCACTCATCTTACCCACTTCACTCAACACCATAATTTCTTAGGATGGAAAGAGGACACAATCATCTTTATTCCCATCTTTCCCCAACCCAACTGATGTAAAATATATTCATAAACTTCTGTTTCAAAACCAAAATAAGTTAGTAAGCTTATGCTTATCAAGAAAAATAGCACGCAAAAGCATTTAAAAACAATAATTTCTATATAGTGCTTATATATTAGGTACATCTAATAGCTAATATATATTCATATTGTGTAAAATTAAGATCATCAGTAAGCACAATGCTGAAGTCCACTTTTTCATTTAACTTTACATCACGAGAATTTTCCTCTTGCAAAGTCCTTAAAATATAAGCTTATATATTATATTATTTATATAAAGTTTTGGATTGTTTCCAACATTTCACACTTCTAGATAAAAATAGTAAAAAATATTCTTATGATCATTTTCCTGAAACTTTCCAAAGTGAATCTATGGGATAAATCATAGAAACACTTATAAGGTCTTGAAACACTTTGCCAGATTGTCTCCCCAAAGTAGTCTTGCTTTATAGTCCCACAAATAGTACACAGGTGCCCTTTGTAATGTAAGCTCAGCAGCACTAGGTATTCCATTAACATGTCTTTGTTCCTCGTAAGGGAAAACGGTTTGTAATATGTTACAGCGTTGTTTTAATTTATTCTGTGAATATCTATTTTCCTTGACATAGGAGGTAAACATATTTTTCTTATTTTTTTCCAAGTACAATTTCCATAGTGAGAATAAGCAACCTTTGGCTTTCCCATATGTTACAAATATTTCTTCCTGGTTTGTTGTCTGTATATATTTTGCTTAACATGATTTTTAAATAGGAGTTTTAAAATATAGTTTAAATACATCAAAATTTGCCTTTGTGGTTTTGGTTTCTTTACTTTCATGTTGAGAGTAGCTACCCTAACTTTAATATTGGAGAAATAATTTTCTATCTTTCTACTTATTTTTGGTTTAATCTTTTAATTTTTCATGGTGTAATTGATCTGGAATTTACTCTGGCCAAAGTTAATATGGAATTAATTTGCATATAGTGACATCTTAATATTGTATTTTCTCATCAGTTTATTAATGCTTTCTTTTGTTTCTCACTGAGTTTTCATAGTTTTATTCATACGAAGTCTATAATTTCTTTTAAATTTTATCTTAAGATATGTATCTTGGACGCTATTGTGATAAGGTCTGGTCTTCCAACTTTTTATTTTATTCTAAAATATAAGCAAGATATGAATTATTACATATACTTGGTCAGCTTATTGAAATCCCTAATGAATATTAATGTTTCTTTATTCTACTTTTATATGTTGTATGAAAGCTGTAGGTTATAATACAAAAAAGATGGTCATAACCATCTAAAAACAGATGTTATTTTCTTCTTTCTAATTGTTAGATGTCATTGTTTTGTTTTTTAGCATATATAGAACTCCTGGAACAATATTACATAGTGATAAAATAGGTATCATTTTCTTCTTTTTTATTTTAATTGTTCACTTTTACGCAGAATATTGGCTTCTGTTGAAGTAGTTTACTCAAAAATATTTATTAAGCACCTAATATGGGCCAGGTAAACTTGGAGATTGTAGAGGAAGAGGCAGAGAATAAATAAGATAAATAAGTAGATTTATTAAGTTAGTCAATGGAAAACATTAAGGATAAAAAGTACCCAGGCAGGGCTTCCCTGGTGGCTCAGTGGTTGAGAGTCCACCTGCCGATGCAGGGGACACGGGTTCGTGCCCCGGTCCGGGAAGGTCCTACATGCCGCATAGCGGCTGGGCCCATGAGCCATGGCCGCTGAGCCTGTGCGTGTGGAGCCTGTGCTCTGCAACGGGAGAGGCCACAGCAGTGAGAGGCCCGCATACCAAAAAAAAAAAAAAAAAAGTACCCAGGCAATGGATTGAGATGTCTGGATGGGTTGATTTTAGGTAGGGTAGCCAGGGATGAACTCACTGAGAGTAAAGACCTTGAGGATGTGAAAGAGTAAGTCCTGGGCAAAGATTGTTTCTGGAAGAGGAAACAGCAAATGTAAAGGCCCAGAGATAATAGTTTATCTGGCATATTTAAAGAAGAACATGATCTTCAAAGATCTGAAAGCTAATGGGGCTTCAGACCGTCTAGACTTAAACTTCGTAATAAGCAGTTTAGTTTTTATTTTGAGTGAGGCAGGAAGTTGTTAAGAAGGGGTTTCTTGAAAGAACCTTGATTAAGAGTTTTTTTTTTTTAATTAGGAAGAGGTATTGAATCAACCTTAAAATGAAAGATTTTATTAAGAGGGTTTGCACAAAAGGCTCAAGTATTTTCTGTATCTGTCTTAGAGTAAAAAGAAAAATGGAAGTTAATTTTAAGTGGGTTATTTCACCACAACAAAGGGCAGTGCCCTTAGGGAAAACAGCAATATACTCACCTGAAAGATTATTATGATATTTAAATGAAATAATATGTACAATATTCAGCTGACTCTTTGGCAAATAAATAGTAAATATCCAAGCATGTTAGCATAATATTATTAAAGTTATTTGAATATGTTATTATATGGCAAGAGCATTGACATAAGAATATATAAAATGTATAATAAACTTAAATTTGACTTTTGTAATGGAATTAACTTTTATTAATCAAGTCATATACACTATTCCTTTAAATTTTCAATCATGTGATTTTAGGATTTTTCTCAGTAAGCTTACTTTAGCCTCACAGAAAACCTGGGTCTGCCTGGGGATAAATCCCAAGTACTTTTTATTTTTTAATAAAAATTTTTAGAGCAATTTTAGATTCATAACAAAACTGAGTGAAAGGTAGGGAGATTTCCTCTATACCACCTACCCCCACACATACATAGCCTCTCCCATTACCAGCATCCCTCACCAGAGTGTTATGTTTGTTATAACCGATAAACCTACAATGACACATGATTATCACTCAAAATCCATAGTTTACATTAGGATTCACCTTTAGTGGTACCTTTTATGGGTTTGGACAAATGTGTAATGGCATCTATCCTTCATTATAGTATCATACAGAGTTAGTTTCACTGCCCCCCAGATCCTCTATTCTCCACCTCTTCATCTCTCCTTTCTTAACCCCTGGCAATCACAATCTTTTTACTCTCTCCATAGTTTTGCCTTTTCCAGAATGTCACATAGTTGAAACCATACAGCATGTAGCCTTCTCGGACTGATTTCTTTCAGTTAGTAATATGTAAGTGAATAGGTCCCTCCATGTCTTTTCATGGCTTGATTGCTCTTTTTTTTGGTGTGTGTGTGTTTTCGTTTTGTTTTGTTTTAGTTTAGCATTAAGGAATATTTCATTTTCTGGATATACCACAGTTTAGCCATTCACCTGTTGAAGAACATATTGGTTGCTTCCAAGTTTTAGTAATTACAAATAAAGCTGCTGTAAACATTTGTGTGCAGGTTTTTGTATGGACATAAGTTTTCAACTCCTTTGGTTAAATTCTAAGAAGCACTATTGCTGGACTATGGTAAGAGTAAATTCAGTTTTGAAAGAAACCACCAACTGTCTTTCAAAGTGTTTATGCCATTTTGCATCCCCACCAGCAATGAATGAGAGATTCAGTTGTTCCACATCCTCTTCAGCATTTGGTGTTGTCAGTGTTTTGGATTTTGGTTATTCTAATAGGTATGTAGTGATATCTCATTGTTGTTTTAATTTTCATTTCCCTTACGACATATGACATAGAACATCTTTTCATTTGCTTATTTACCATCTGTCTTTCTTCTTTGGTGAGGTGTCTCTTAAGGTCTTTGGCCCACTTTTTAACCAGTTGTTTTTCTTATTGTTGAGTTTTAAGAATTCTTTGTATATTTTAAATAAGTCCTTTATCAGATATGTCTTTGGCAAATATATTCTCACAGTCTGTGGCTTGCCTTTTCATTCTTTTCACAGTATCTTTCACAAAGCAGAAATTTTTAATTTTAATTAAGTCCAGCTTCTTAATTCTTTCTTTCATAGATCATGTCTTTGCTATTATATCTTAAAAGTCATTGCTGAACCCGAGGTGATCTAGATTTTCTCTTCCTTTAACTTCTAGAAGTTTTATAATTTTTCATCTTACAAATGGTCTACCATCCATTTCAGATTAATTCTTGTGAAGGATGTAGGTTTGTGCCCACATTCTTTTTTTTTTCTTTTTCTTTTTTTGCATATGGATGTCTAGTTGTACAGCACTGTTTATTGAAAAGACTATCTTTTCTTCATCATATTGTCTTTGCTCCTTTCTCAAAGATCAGTTGACCATATTTATGGGGTCTGTTTCTGGGTTCTCTATTTTATACCATTAATCTGTCTTTTTTCCCCCCCCAATACCACACTGTCTTGATTACTGTAGCTTTATGGTAAGTCTTGAAATCAGACAGTGCCAGAACTCCAACTTTGTTCTATTTCAATATTGTGTTGGCCATGCTGGATAATCCTAGTAGGTACTTTTAAATATTAAAATATGGATAGGGACACTAGTCTTTTTTTTTTTCTGGGCATTCTTTTTTTTAAAATTAACTTTTATTGGAGTATAGGTGATTCGCAATGTTGTGTTAGCTTCTGCTGTACAGCAAAGTGAATCAGTTATACATAAATCCACTCTTTTTTAGATCCCATATAGGTCATTATGGAGTATTGAGTAGAGTTCTCTGTGTTATACAGTCGGTTCTTACAGTTGGTTCTATTTTATATATAGTAGTGTATGTATGTCAATCCCAATCTCCCAATTTATCTCTCCCCACCCCTTTCCCCCTTGGTAACTATAAGTTTATTTTGTACATCTGTGACTTTATTTCTGTTTTGTAAATAAGTTCATTTGTACCATTTTTTTAGATTCCACATATAAGCAATGTCATATAATATTTGTCTTTCTCTGCCTGACTTTAGTATTTAGCACTAAAAACTGTGCACGATAAATCAGAGATGCGCTACCTCATTGTTTTTGAAATCTTCCCTTACATTGTATTGGGTTGGCCCATCAGTTTTTTTGTTTTTTTCTGTAAGATGGCTCTAGTAGCGCTAGTTGTCTTTAACTACATTCGAAACAATTTTGTTAGATTGTATTGTGACAGCATCATAACAGCATGAATTTAAAAAAAAACTTATCAAAATTGGTGAATTTTTGTGTAGCCATTTTAATATTGAAAATGGCATAAAACAACATTTTCGGCATATTATGCTTTATTATTTCAAGAAAGGTAAAAACGCAACTGAAATGCAAAAAAAGATTTGTGTAGTGTTTGCAGAAGGTGCTATGACTGATTGAACATGTCAAAAGTGGCTGGCGAAGGTTCGTGCTGGAGATTTCACACTGGACAATGCTCCACTGTCGGGTAGACCAGTTAAAGTCGATAGAGATCAAATCGAGACATTAACTAAGAACAGCCAACATTATGCCACGCGGGAGACATCCAACATACTCAGAATATCCAAATCAAGCGTTGAGAATCATTTGCACCAGCTGGGTTATGTTCATCGCTTTGATGTTTGGTTTCCACATAAGTTAAGAGAAAAAAGCCTTTTTGACCGTATTTCACCATGTGATTCTCTACTTAAACATAATGAAAACGTTCCGTTTTTAAAACAAATTTTGACGGGCGATGAAAAGTGGATACTGTACCATAATGTGGAATGGAAGAAATCGTGGGGCAAGTGAAATGAACCACCACCAACCACACCAAAGGCCGATCTTCATCCAAAGAAGGTGATGTTGTGTATGTGGTGGGATTGGAAGGGAGTCCTCTATTGCGAGCTCCTTCCAGAAAAGCAAGCGATTAATTCCAACAAGTACTGCTCCCAATTAGACCAACTAAAAGCAGCACTCAATGAAAAGGGTCTGGAATTAGTCAAGAGAAAAGGCATAATCTTCCATCAGGATAACGCAAGACCGCATGTTTATTTGATGACAGGCAAAAACTGTTACAGCTTGTCTGGGAAGTTCTGATTCATCTGCTGTGCTCATCAGACATTGCACCTTCATATTTCCATTTATTTTGGTCTTCACAAAATTCTCTTAATGGAAAAATTTTCAATTCTCTGGAATACTGTAAAAGACACCTGGATCAGTTCTTTGCTCAAAAAGATAAAAAGCTCAAAAAGATAAAAAGCTTTGGGAAGATGGAGTTATGAAGTTGCCTGAAAAATGGCAAAAGGTAGTGGATCAAAATGGTGAATATGTTGCTCAATAAATCTCTTGGTGAAAATGAAAAATGCATCTTTTATTTTTACTTAAAAATCAAAGGAACGTTTTGGCCAACGCAATAATGTATGGATTCAAAAGAGAGAATATAGCAAGCTTTTACGGGAAAAGTAAGAGATGTTTGTTTTTATTAGCATTTACACAACATAAAATGTGATAAGGGCTACTTGTATTATCTGCTCTCTAGTGTGGAAGGTCTTTTGCTGAAAGCTAGTTTAAGCTGAAAGTGACAAGAGGCTTGATCTCTTGATCTCTTATCTCATCCCAGATAAGAAATATCTTTAGTTATGCAGGTGTCCAGAAATTTCTCGCAGTGTTCCCCCAAAGGAAGAAGATCTGAGATAAACAGTGGTCTCTCACTATAAGCCTGAAAGGATAAAGAAGTAGTTATTTTTCCAGTTGTAAAAATACTAAGGAGAGGGCTTCCCTGGTGGCGCAGTGGTTGAGAGTCCGCCTGCTGATGCAAGGGACACGGGTTCGTGCCCCGGTCCGGGAAGATCCCACATGCCGCGGAGCGGCTAGGCCCGTGAGCCATGGCCACTGAGCCTGTGCCTCCGGAGCCTGTGCTCCGCAATGGGAGAGGCCACAACAGTGAGAGGCCCGCGTACTGCAAAAAAAATAAATAAATAAAAAATAAAGACAATAATATTACTCATTTAAGAGAATTATTAGGCAGACACAAAAACAAACAAACGGCAAAAACAAACAAACAAAAACTAAGAAGAAAATAAGGATACAAAAAAAAAGAAAAGAAGAGATTTTCAGAAACAAAAGTACACTCAGTAAACTTATTTTCATTAATAGGTTCAAGCATTTCAAATATTAATTGTGTGTGTTCTTGTTAATGCAAAGTGACCAGCCCCATATATGAAAGCCAGGCTCTTGTATCCATAGAACTTGTTCACTGAGCTGTGTTTTAATGTTAATGAAAGTTGGCATCTTGTGAAATTCTGTTGCTCTCTTTGCTTTTTGAATAATTTAAGGTTATGTCCATATGACCACTTAAGGTCGTGGAGTTTAAAGCAGCATGTAAAACATTTTCTTTACACTTTAATCCTATCAACAAAAAAGACTTTCTGAGATATAAGTAAATGACCACATTATTCTCCTTTCACTTTAATTATCAAGGAGCTTAAATACAAAAAATGAAGCTCAGTTTTATATACCCTGTTATGACTTATATATTGGAATTCTTTTTGAAACTTGACTTTTCTAATAGTTTTTTGGTTTTTTTTTTAAACATCTTTATTGGAGTATAATTGCTTTACAATGGTGTGTTAGTTTCTGCTTTATAACAAAGTGAATCAGTTATACATATACATATGTCCCCATATCTCTTCCCTCTTGTATCTTCCTCCCTATCCCACCCCTCTAGGTGGTCATAAAGCACTGAGCTGATCTCCCTGTGCTATGTGGCTGCTTCCCACTAGCTATCTATTTTATGTTTGGTAGTGTATATATGTCCATGCCACTCTCTCACTTCACCCCAGCTTACCCTTCCCACTCACCATATCCTCAAGTTCATTCTCTAGTAGATCTGCGTCTTTATTCTCGTCTTGCCCCTAGGTTCTTCATGACCTTTTTTTTGTTCGTTTGTTTAGATTCCATACATATGTGTTAGCATACGGTATTTGTTTTTCTCTTTCTGACTTACTTCACTCTGTATGACAGACTCTAGGTCCATCCACCTCACTACAAATAACTCAATTTCGTTTCTTTTTATGGCTGAGTAATATTCCATTGTATGTATGTGCCACATCTTCTTTATCTATTCATCTGTCGATGGACACTTAGGTTGCTTCCATGTCCTGGCTATTGTAAATAGAGCTGCAATGAACATTTTGGTACATGGCTCTTTTTGAATTATGGTTTTCTCAGAGTATATACCCAGTAGTGGGATTGCTGGGTCATATGGTAGTTCTAGTTTTAGTTTTTTAAGGAACCTCCATAGTGTTCTCCATAGTGGCTGTATCAACTAGAACAAAAAATTACACAATTTGTATGGAAACACAGAAGACCCCGTATAGCCAAAGCAATCCTGAGAAAGAAAAATGGAGCTGGAGGAATCAGGTTCCCTGACTTCAGACTATACTACAAAGCTACAGTAATCAAGACAGTATGGTACTGGCACAGAAATAGAAATATAGATCAATGGAACAGGATAAAAAGCCCAGAGATAAACCCACGCACATATGGTCACCTTATCTTTGATAAAGGAGGCAAGAATACACAGTGGAGAAAAGACAGCCTCTTCAATAAGTGGTGTTGGGAAAACTGGACAGCTACATGTAAAAGAATGAAATTAGTTTTTTGGTTTTGATTGTTTAATTTTATTTCTATATCCTTGTTAGGTATCTCAAATTTGTGAGTGTGAGTAAAAGTTGTACATAAGTGAATGGATGAATAAATGTTGTGTGCCAAAACTTTCTAACTTCTTTAGAAATTTTCAAAGCTTTGGTGCTCTTAGTCAATAAGTCTATCACAGAAAATTAAACTTGCTGGAGATAGACTAACGATTAGTCAGAATTCTGAACAAAAAATTAAGTTAGGGTAGTTTGTCTGTCAAGTCAAAGCTGAAGTGTATCAACAATCAAAATCAGTTCACAAAGCAGTTATAACTTGACCAACGATTTGAAAGGTTTTTTTGAAAATTATATTTTCCAGTAAGCTATTGTGTGAGAACATAATAATGATTTCCCACAGATTGACACTTGGAAATGCAAAATAACCTCTCATATAGCCTTTGATTTTTTTTTTTTTAATGTTAAAGGAGTACCTTTATAAATGGTTTTCTGTCTTTGGTTTTAAAATAATATTATTTTAACATCAAAAACTTGTATATATTTTAATAATTTCCAAAAGAATATAATTCTATTTTCCCTTCTAAAAATCATTTTTTACAAGGTCTTTGAAAGAGAACTTTACCTAAATATTGTGTCCAGTTTAAAATCATACATTTCAGGAAATGAGGAAACAGGGTAGAGAGCATTTAATGTGATGAGAGGGGTGGGGAAATTGTTTTTAGGCTAATAATGTAAAGAAGTTGTCGTTATTTATTCTGGAAAGATAAATCAAAAGCGGTAAATGAATAACTGTCTTTGAATACAAAAAAAAAAAGCTATTTATAAGGTGGCATTCTTTTGCTCACTTGTTCTTCATCTTCCCAGGTGTGGACTGAGAAATAAAATGGACTTTATTTGTTGTGAAGGAGGAATTCACACATAGGGAAGGTGTCTTTGCTGGTACGGTAGATCAAATGCTGACCTAGGTTACCAAGGGTTGTTAGGTTGCTGTGAATTCTTAATTCCTAGGGAATCACTAAATTTGATAGACAACTATATGATTTGAATGATTTAAGTAGTGGTGCCTGGTACTGAATCCCTTGAAGAGATGAAAGTTGTGGTGTTTTTCTCATTTATGGTTCAATGATTTTGTTGAATCAGATATTGCGTATTCAAATAGGGATAAGTTACTTCTCCCTAAATTAAGCACAGAGACAGATAATACGTTTCTAAGAGTTTTATTTATTACACGGTCATCTGATATCTTCTTAAAAAATTATATTTGCCTTCCAGTGGGCTCCTACACCACTCTGCACATGCATCCATTGAAGTATTTAATATGTTGCATTGGGGTATATATTTATTTCTTTCACTAGATAGTAATTTTCTGACAGTTAAGATCATGGTGAAAATTGTTTGCATTCCTGGAACCTAGCACAATGTTGCACATGATGCCTGCAATTACAATGTGGCAGATGAAAGGAAAAAGGAAGAAAGCAAATAGGAAAGAAGAAATTTCTGGCTCGTGTCTTAAAAAGCTGATCCTGTAATTTTGGCTTGTAGCCATAAGGTGGCAGAAGTGTGCCACCATGAAGAAATTCATTTATTCACTATTTCATCCATTTAATCATGTTACGCACTATTAGGAGATGTCCTTTTCTTTTCCTCCAGGGCCATAATCTTTCAGGAGTCTTGATGACTAGAGAAAACAGTGAATAATCTGAAAAGCATCTCATACAATACATATTTGTCAGTTGAACAGCTGAAATCTTAGCAAGGTGAAAGTATATTGATACTAAAATGGAACGTTCTCTGACAAATTTTCTCTCACATTCTTGCTTTTTAGTTTCTATATACACTTTTCTTACTCTGAGAGCCCTAATTTTAATTAATAAGAACATTTCAATTTAGCTGAAAGTATTTCTGCACTTTCAATGTTTCTCTGCTTTAAAATTTATGCATATTTTCTCTTGATGGGGAGGCAAAAAAACCCCTTCCATTATTACAAAACTAGCTATCATTCATTGTGTTCCCATAAGATATCACTACATACATGTACATTATTTTTCTCTTGCTTTTAAATTTGATTTAATACATTCATTCACTTTTTAAAGATGAGGAAACTGAATAACCAAATATTTAAAGAATTTGCTTAATGTTACACATGAAGTTATGGGAAGAACTTGGGATTTGAACCTAGTTTGGCATTCTCATAACTTTGGGCCCACCCATCAGAATTTATTCATGTAGGATATTTTTTAAATTCATGTTTGCTGATGTCACAGATTTCATTTTTGTTTCAATTCACAGTCAATGTAGAGATGACCCAGCTGAGGAATATCTATTAGAATTCTTATCACAGTGTATTGTAATTGTTCATTTACTTGTCTGCTTAATAAAAACGATTGAATTCTCTGAGGGCAAAGTTTGGTCTTCTATCTGTGCATTCCCAGCATCTGGTAAAAAGTATAATATGTAGGAAATACTCCATGTGTACATTAAATAATTTAATAAATAAGCGTTCTTTTACCAAAGCTTAGGTTTCTTTTTCCCCTGCTCCTTTCCTCCATCCAAAGGCTCAGAAATAGTTTTCTTAAAGTGAGAATATTCTTGCAACAGACACTGTTGCTTACAAACCTCACTTTCTCCTATAACGTCAATTTTGTTTAGGTGTCAGGATGCTTAGTGTTTCAGGGGAGTATGACACAGAGAGGGAATCAGTCAAGGTAACTTAATCCCCTTGTCAGCGGTTGAGTTCGGAGTGTGTAAGTGACACAACACAGAATGCAAGAAAGTCTGTTGGGAGCTTACTGCAAGAGTTTTTCTTGCCTTTAAAAAGCAAAGTAAGGAAAAGATTTTTCTTCTTCTGTTGCATGTTTCAGTGTGAGGATATGATGGTTGGGAGCTGCTTCAACCATTTGAAAGACAAAAACCAAAATAATTAGAATGGCAGAAAAGAAAGATGGAAGAGCTTGACTACATTGTAATTTTCTGAATTAATAGCCTTTGAAATTTCCTAATCCCTTCTGTTGGGATAGGTGATTCAGTCAGAGCAATTACCATATCTACCATTTGTTCACCTCAGTTTATTATAAACTTTCCTGTACAGTCAAATGTGGGCACCGCTGTGATAGGGAAGATTCCTTCCCTTAACTGGCAAATATCCAGGGACTTTGGTAGCAGTTAGTAAAGATCTAGATGCCACTCACCTGGAGGGGGTGACTTAGCTGCTCCATACAAGTACAGAACACACTTTAAAAAGCTACTCACCAGCTATGTTAGGACAAGATAGGGACACAGAATCTTTGGTGTACTGGTAAAAATTTAACAACTGGTTTCCCTACGATAAAACAAAATGGTGCATATTTATTATAAATTTTACATATATAAAGAATGTATAACATATGTTTTACAAATAATAATAAAGTATACAATACTCTTTATTGTGAGTACAATCTAGCCAATTGATTCTCACATAATGCTCTGTTTGGTTTTTGCCCAATTTGTATATCCACATTCAAGCTATAGTTGCAACCAATGAATGTCTTTCCAACATGACCATTGGTTGATATTTTCATTTGCATTAAGAATAAGACAAAATGAAACTACAAAGATGTATGTTGGAATTTCACTCATTTGCTAATGACATTACCAACTTCTTTGCTGAATCAGATAATGGTTTTCAAATACTGGAAGAATATTTCCTCAGTATTGTGTGCTATTCACAATGGAACAGATACAGCCATAGTATAATTTAAGTTTACCCTGCAATATTAACATTTTCTCTATTACTTAAGTCTGGGCCATTAATAAATCAATTAATCAAGCCTTGGTTTATAGGGTTTGCCAGTTACTCCAGTGTAAATATTCTTGCAATGGCTGACTTCAGGCTACCAACATGATGACAAAGCATGAAATTGGGAAGAGGTGTGTAGTGGCACACTATGTTTTTCTGACATATAGAAATAAGAGAGGTAAATAATATCAAAATCAAAGATAATTGTAAGATACACTAAGATAATTAGGAAGTGATGAGGTTTGAGCATTTAATACATATAAAATTTACTGAATTGTAAATTTATATGATGTTATTTTTAGTAATAGCTGTGTTTAACAACCAGCTTGCAAAATTCCTGAGAATTAATCAGTTTTTGTGAGTTGGTATGGGCCAGCTCAAGCACACTGCTGCACCATGTTTCATCACAGAAATAAGTGATTCATTTTCCTGGTTCAGTTTAGCTAAATTTGAGTAACAAATTGTTTAGAACCCCCTGTTGCTATCAGATGTATTTGTTTTTAGGCAAATAATTCTACTGGCAGACTGTTTTTTTCCTTTTGAGAGTTAATGCCAGTATAGACCAAATAAAGTAGTTGAGGACCAAAATCTAATTATTTTAATATGCTCATGAGTGCCATTTTGCCCAAATTTACCAAAATTTGGTAAATTTTACCCCAATTTACCATAATTTAAACTATTATGACTGCTATTATAAGTAATAATTGAAGTCCCCTTCAAGAAATATGTCAGTCAAAACCTTGGAATTGGGAATTTGTTGTTTTGACGGTTAAAATTTGGTAGATTACTTTTTGTGATAGTGGAATAAATATGTCTTACTTAAATTATGTTATTGTAAGCCTGAAACGTCATATAATTTTACAATTTTTGTTTACAGACCAATTCAGGACTTCTTGTTAAATCTGATGAGTATGTGTGAGTGATTTTCTTTTCATTCAGTCCATTAAGTTTAGTGATTTAAGATGAATATAGCATGGACTTTTCAGGTTTATTTAAGTCAGGGAGCAAAATAAAGGGGTTGGAAAATGATATCAACAGTTTTACAATATTGTCCTATAATTTGTCTTCTTCCAATTTAGGTTCAGAAATAACATCTCATTACGTTCCCATTCCTGTAGAGAATTCCTGATATTTATAAAACTTTCCTTACTGGGGATGTTTTTCAAAGTCTTGATTGTATGCACCACTTCATTTGTTTTGTTTTAAAATACATCAATGGAAAGAAAAGAAACTACAGAAATAATCTTTCCCTCTTTAAATTTCATATTAAATAAAAGAGGGTTTATTTTTGAACCTGATCAACCAGCTGGTGTAGAAGAAAGGATACATAAATTTGGCATTAGATAAAACAATAATTCTGCTCCAAGCTTTTGAGAAACACATGGGAATTAAGTGTCACTGAAACTGAGCCCTCTCTTATCTCAGTAGGGTCAGGAAACAGAGAAATAATTCTTTTTTCCATAGCTCCAGACTGGGATCTAGCTGAATTTGCCCATTCTGGCTTACTGGCTTGTGTTTACAGATACATCGCAGTTGCATGCATGAGCAACTACCTACATGGATTTTTAAATAGGAGAAAAATAGTTTGGCTGTACTGTCATGGATGTATTCCAATTGCTATAGACATAATACTGTTAATCTTGGCCAATTTGACACAAGTGTCTGGGCAATTCAAGAACAATCTTTTCTATTACCTAATTATTCACATAATTGAGGAAAATGAAGTTATTATGCTGACCTCTGTATTTAAACCCACCCTTTCATTTTGTTGGTGTTTGCAGAGAACTAACTTGAGAAATTATTCTTAATATTGATTGTGTACATGTTTTCTCAACTTATGGTCTTTATAAATATACAAAACAGATCTTTTTTCCTAAGAATTTTTCTGCTAATATCTCTGTACTGAAATCATTATGAAATGGTTAGGTATTTCCTCAGTAATAATTTATAAATATCTCAATTTGAGAAACTTTTAAATACAAACTGTAAGATTCAGAAGTTCTATCTTTAAGTATTTCTATTGATTATTAATGCTTAATGAATATGCTTATTTTTTCCAAAAAATATATTAATAATTTTAAAGCCTTTCTCCCCAAAAATGATTCCTCTAGAATATGTCTAGATTAAAAGAATATACATCCTGGACCTATTTTCACTTGTCGGACCAATGATATGTGATGTGCATATAATTTTTGATAATTTCTGAGGCATTTAAAAAGAGAATTTTATTTACCAATACATATTATTTGCCACATAATGAAACAGTAGAATGTGGTACACTGGAGAATCCTCCACACACCAAACATGAAGGAGAAAAAGACATTTTTAGGACTAAATGCTGAAAAGTCTTTTTCTTGCTGATGGGTTGATGCAAAATAAGCCAAAAGCAGAGCTGATGACTTAGGGAAACACTCCAATATATTAGGTTACAGAGCCTGCCAAACTGCCTTTCTCCTTTCCTCTCATTAAAAAACCAGAAGGCTGTATAAATGGCTAGATTTTATTTAACACCTTGGTTGTTATTTTTTGTACCCTCAGGATAGCTGCTGTCAATTTTTCCTCTCACTCTGCAACACAGCCATAGTGACTAAGAGCATAGATATGGAATCTGTGACGTTGAATTTCATGTGTCAACTTGACTGGGCTAAGGGATGCCCAGATAGCTGGTAAAACATCATTTCTGGAGGTGTCTGTGAGGGTGTTTCCAGAAGAGATTAGCTTTTGAATCAGTAGACTGAGTAAAGAAGATCTGCCCTCTCCAATGTGGAATCATATCGTTCAATTTGTTGAGGGCCCAAATAGAACAAAAAAGGTGGAGAAAGGGTAAATTCTCTCTCTGTCCTTGAGCTGGGTCATCCATCTTCTCCTGCCCTTGCACATCAGAGCTCTCGGCTTTTAGGCCATTGAACTCTGGTACTTTCACCAGCAGCCCTTCTGGTTCTCACGCCTTTAGTCTTAGACTGAGAGTTACACGATAAGCTCCCCTGGTTCTTTGGATTCAAAATGAATTATATCACCAGCTCTCCTGTTTCTCCAGGAGATTGTGGAACCTCTCAGCCTGCATAACCATGGGAGCCAGTAATGTGAGCCTATAATATATCCCTCTTTAAGAGATCTCTATATATCCTATTGGTTCTGTTTCTCTGGAAATCGCTGACTAATATAGACTTGGACTGCGTGGCTTCATATTTTTCCATATTTGCTTTTGTATTTGTTCTTTATTTATATAGTGATTACTATGTGCCAGGCAATATATTAAGCACATTTACAAATATTAACTCATTTGGTCATCATAGCAGCAGAGCCAGTATTCGAAACTAGGCAGTCTATCTCAGAACCACACCCTCAACCTGTTCTCAGCTCTAAGATGTTGGGCAGGTGCTGCAATTTCTGTAAAATGCAGATAAAAATAGTATCTTTCTAATATGTTTTGGGTTTTATTTATTTATTTAATTTATTTATTTTCCTTATTTTTTTTGGCTGCGTCGGGTCTTAGTTGCGGCACACTGGGATCTTTGTTGAGGCATGTGGGATCTTTTGGTTTCGGCGCGCAGTCCGCTTGGGTTTCTCTCTAGTTGTGGTGTGTGGGTTTTGTCTCTCTAGTTGTGGCGTGCAGGCTCCAGGGCACACGGGCTCTGTAGTTGTGGTGCGTGGGCCTAGTTGCCCCACGGCATGTGGGATCTTAGGAAGGCGGATTCTTCACCACTGGACCACCAGGGAAGTCCCTCTAATATGTTTTTGAAGAACAAATGAATTATACTACATGTTAAGCACATATAGGGTGGTGGCTGGCCCTTAGTAAGTAATGTGTCACCATTCCTACCCTCCCCCACCTTCCATCCTTCCTCCAGGTCAGCATCAGAATAGTGACTTGATTACTCTCTGGCCATCATCAACAATTCCATTTCTTTTTTTTTATATGATTTTTTGTTTCTGTCTTTTTGCCTTTTCTAAAACCTATTGGCTCTCTCTCTAAGTCATACATTCAAACTCCCTGAGAAAGAGAATCCCATTGATTTCATTGATCCATCAATCTGTATAAGATTGCTAGCTTTGGGGTCAGCTTTTGAGTGATCTACATAGATTGCTAGCTTTTTAGTCTGATATCCAACCCTGGACCCGTGATCTGTGGCGAGGGTGGCAGAGTCATGAAACAGCTTTTCTTTAATAGGAACAAATGTATAATATATTCTATCATTCTTCACTATGAAGATATATTGTGTGCTACATTTTTAACTATGCCTGACTTATACTCCTTTCATGATAAATATGCTTTATTCATCAATTTAACTAATTGTGTTGCTTTCTTGAGATCTGGCCAAAGTATGCGCAGCCAGTAACACTCTGATCTACCTCAACGTATAATTTCCTCATTGCTGCAGGTTGCTTTGGCCTGTTTGCAAGGTAGCAAGCCTGATATTATTATAGATTAGATTCTTGTTTTTTTTTAATCGAATAATTTTATTTATTATTTGTATTAGGCAGGTAGAAGGTAACTTTTTATACAATCAAATATTACTCACTATTTATATGCATCAGTCTTGTTACTTAAAGTGATATATGTAAGTAGAGCAGAGTCCTCTCTGAGGCAAAACTGTCATTCGGAGTTGGGAATGGGTGATAAAGTGGTAGGACAAATGGTTTCCAGGCTTTTATTTGGATGCATTGATTTATTTAGAGAAAGAAAACTGGAAAAGGTAAGCTCCTGAAGACAGAGACTGAAGGAGGGTGGGTATTTTCTATCCCAACTCTCAGGTGTGCGTATAAGCCTTATTAAAACAGAGGTGGCAAGCAGAAGGTGAAGATTCTAATTTTTATAGGGGATCTGAGGCAGACACACAAACTGTATGGCCTTAATGGACAGATAATGAGAGATGACACAGACCTTCAAAAAATTGGGTATTTTCCCCATATCTGTAGAGGACAAGACAGCTCGGCCCAGTGAGGATGAAGTGCACTCAGTTCCCTTTTCGTCACCTCTTTCTTTGGAACCTCTGGGGACAAATGGGAGACATGAATAAATAATCAGAGTTGTTTCAAAATAGATCAGTGGAAGGAGTTTATGGGAGGCAACATCCTCAAGCGGTAAATATTAGTGAAGGGATTTACTTAGTACATGCAAGGTGCACAAACATATGTCTGGAATGAATGATGAACTGAGGCAAAATAGTGTCAATGAACACATTTGAAATACCCCTAAGGATGAGGCGTATGATAATGTAGGGATGGGAGTAGAGATCAGGGACTAGACAGGTAGTAGCAACATATGATTGAAATTTGAGTTATTATTGTTTATGTGACTTATTTTGAATACAAAGTTTTGGTCAAACCTGAGAAAATATTAGTTACATATTGATTTCAAATAGGGTATTTCTTAATCACACTGAGAAAAATGTGTAATACTACAAAAATGAGAGATTATAATCTCAGAGAGCATAAATGGAAACAGTGAAGTAACTTCTGAGGCTGGGTAATATGTAAGTCAACTATTTATTTTTCATTTTACTGTATGCCCCTGTTGGATTTT
Source organism: Pseudorca crassidens (assembly GCF_039906515.1). Lineage (NCBI taxonomy): Eukaryota > Metazoa > Chordata > Mammalia > Artiodactyla > Delphinidae > Pseudorca > Pseudorca crassidens. The sequence continues at coordinate 70,754,178 of NC_090306.1, forward strand.
TCTTTCCTCAATATTGGATGGATTTATAAATCATATAATCAACTTTTTAAGCTTCCTATCGATATTGTTTGTTTATAACACATACAGAGTAAAAAGTTAATTCACATATTTAACATTTATTAAATATCTAAATACCTGGTAAAAAAGAGTTTAAGTATAAACTTTTGCATCGTGAGGATTATGATTGAAGCTGTTTTGCACATTTGGACTTAGACCCTTCTGATATAGAAAAAAAAGAGACAATATTTGATGAGTATCTCTATTTTTGGTATTTTCCAAGATTCACTCCACTTAATGAGTTAAGATGTCCAGGACTTATTCTCATTCTCTCTGTAGCTATGACTCCTGGAGTTTTAAGTTAATGTAAATTAAAGCAGAAACCGGGTGGGTGGAGGAAAGTTTGATGACGATGACGATTATGAAGTTGACCACGATGATGATGATTTAGCCACATTTTATATGGCGCCCTAGAGAAGTTAAGCAGAGATTCATTTAACAAGTTACCATAATTTTTTCAGTCTCCTCCTTCCATAGTAGTCACTAGATTCATATGAAAGAGTGAGGGTAGAGGAAACACCTTAGGAATTTGTTGTTTCAGATTTCACCTTGTATCTTAATAGGTTTCAGATCCTTTCTTTTCCAGTTACCGTGTTCACTGTTTTCATTTTCCAAACACAGCATGACTTGGTATCCTATGCCATACCTCTATAACATGAAACACATAGGGAAAAGCATTCTTTACCTCTTCCAGTAACCTATGGGTTTATCCCTACAATATGCAGGCAAGTCAGATCACAGCTTGGAGATAAGATAGCAGTTCTGGGGAGCTTTAAACAAACAAACAAAAAAAAACAAACAACAAAAACAGTGTCGTAGGCACAACCCAGATTAATTAAAATTAGCAAAATAGCTAATCTAAAATTAGTTTTAGATCAATGAGCAGCAAGTTAGAGACCCACTCAGCTGTGGTCTGAGTAGTCCTTGAAGGTACCACTTTGCTTTTTGATTTATCTATGATTCCATAGCTGACCAACTCTTCTTCTAATTCAGGCAGACTGTGTTTAGATATGTTAATAGACTTCCTGACTTGGAAGTCATTCAGAATTCTTAAGGTGACTTTGTATATGTCTGTCCGGATTTAATATGAGTTGATTTATAGACTTATCTTAAGGAGGAAACCTTGTTTTCTTTGGGGATAGTTGATGGGGGGAGAAGGGGTGTATTTATGTCATCAGTTGTAGAAAAATGTAGAAAGATAATAACAAAAGTATACCACCACAGGAATTATTTTCAAGTAATATGAAAATGAATGGTACCTAGAACATAGTAGGCTCTCATTAAACTTAATTCCTTTACCTCCTAGCGGTAGAATTGGCTGAGTAGATTTTAGGGAGAAAAAAATTTGCCTGATATTTGTCTTAATAGAACTCTTTACATTGCTCTAAAAATACTTGACATTTGCAATTTCACAGGGGAATATTAGGGGTTTCTAGAACTTTCAAAAATTGTGTGGTTTGTGCAAACAGGACAGAACATTTGGGTCAGATTATTTATGATCTCTTTAGCTGGCCATCTTAAAAGACTTAGACCTGTGAAAACAGCTCTGCTACTTGGGTGGGTGGCTATGCAGACATTATTTCTCATCACAGAGGGGAAACTCTGATCCATTTTCTCACTAATGAGGTCTTGAATATCCTTTCTTTGTTCTTGTAACTTTCAGGATTTATTTTTCTTTTCATTCTTTTGGATAATGTAGTCTAATAGAAATTTTTATTAGTAAGTTGGGGAATTAGGAGGAAAAAAGTATAATATTGAATTGTTTGAAAATTCTCTGAAGTTATGGAAAATCCCCCCCCACATTTTAGACAGTTCAAAAGCTATTTAAACTTCCATTCAATTTCCAAACCTTCTACACGGGGGGCACTTTTATTTTTCTGTGTAATAGACTTCATAGCTTATCTTCAAAGAAAGTTGGCTTTGAGGCACTTTATGTGGCTGCTTCAGAAGTATCCTTTTATATGTGTTGACTTTGATGTTTAATTATTACAAAGCAATTAAACACAATTAAATTGAGTGACATGGACATATATACACTACCAAATGTAAAATAGATAGCTAGTGGGAAGCAGCCGCATAGCACAGGGAGATCAGCTCGGTGCTTTGTGTCCACCTAGAGGGCCGGGATAGGGAAGGTGGAAGAGAGATGCAAGAGGGAGGAGAAATGGGGATATATGTATATGTATAGCTGATTCATTTTGTTATACAGCAGAAACTAACACACCATTGTAAAGCAATTATACTCCAATAAAGATGTTAAAAAAAAGCTATTATAAAAGAATTGTGTGGGTGTTTTCTTGAATTGTTTACCTGCTACTTTCATTGATGTTCATTCTAGTTCAATTATCATATGTCAATGTTTAGTTGTATCATATGCTTTTTATGTCTGTTACTGTTATGGGAGGTATATTTTATCACTTAATTGGAAAAGTTTCCAGGTGCTCTTTCAGGCCTTTTAAAATTCTTGGTTTTAATTAGTCAAATGTGTGAGGAATGCAAGAGTTATGCTCTTCGGGGTAATATTAATGGGGCAAATTATCAGTCAACTCATTTCATCCTAGGTTAAATAACAATTAATTTAACTGAAAAACCCAGAGCTTCACTCACTTCAAGCAGGGCTTGATCTAGTGTCTGGTAATATCATTGAAGACCAAATTTCTTTCTGTCACTCTGTCTGTTTTGGATTCAAATTCATTGTAAAATTGCCTCCCTTTGTGGCTCCAAGAGGGTTATCAGCTACTCCTAGGGTTGCATGATTCCTTAAGTATGTCCATAGCATTCTCTGCGATGGCTTAAGATTCACTACGAATGTCCAGTTTAGGTCACATGTCTAATCTAAGCCAGTCACCGTGCATTTAGGTATGAAATATACTGATTGCTTGCCTAGATTGTGAGCCATTGATCTACCCCTGGTTCCAGTGATGGTATCAGCTTCCTGGGAACATTACTGTACATGGTATTAGTGATCTATTGCTGTTTTAAAATATAATTCAAACACTGTTTTGAAACAACCACATTTATAATTTCACAGTTTCTGTGAGTCAGGAATATGGACATGTCTTGACTGGGTTCTCTGTTTCGGGGTCTCTCACAAGCTGGAATTCAGGTGTCAGTGGGGACTATAGTCATCTCAAAGCCCAACTGGGAAAATATCTGCTTCCAAACTCACTTGGGTGGCTGTTGGCAGAAGTCAGTTCCTCATGCATTATTGGCTTGAGGGATCCTTGTTAGCTATTGGATGTATGCAACCCTCAGCTCCTTGCTACATGGGCCTCTGCAACATGTCAGCTTGTTTCATCAAAGCTGCAAATCAAGAAGGCAGTAAAGAATACCAGCAAGAGGGAAGTCATAGGATTTTTACAACCTAATAACAGAAGTGTCAATCCAGCGTTTTGGTCATATTCCATTTACTAGAAGAAAATTACTAGGTCCAGCACACATGCACAGGAAGGGTATTACCCAAAGGGATGAATATCAAGAGGCAGGGATCCTTGTGAACCGTGTCAAAAGCTGCATACTATATTGCCTAAATTCACCTTGTCTAGATCTTAGCTCTTTTACATATGATTGACAAATAATGTTGAAGTTATGTCCACTCATAAACTCAGTTTATACATACTTGAGTTAAAAATCTCAGCTATGTGATTCCTTTTAAAGTAAAAATATTTATCTCTTTTTCTATCAGGCATGCATAGGTTAAACAGATCAATTGCAACAAGAAGAAAAGTAATCATCAAATTACTGAGGGCAGTAGGCTTGGAAAATAGATTTTATTTCATTCAGTAGTGTCTAAGTTTTAAATTGCGAATTGTGAGTACCTAGAGGCCTTTTAACTGATCCTAGGCAAATATCCTAAAAATTGGACATGTTCTTTTAATTACTTTAGGGCACCCAAATTATAGCAAAATAAGTGATTGATCTATGAAGGGCAGTAACCCTGACATCTATCAGTCATCTCTGATCTGGAGCCAATTCTGGCAATAGAGATATGAAAATGTTTCTTCCTTAGCATTTAATTATCACCAGTAGTTGAGGTTTGAGGTCTGCATGTCTGTTAGAGAAGTGAGGTAGAATATTTGAATTCTAAAGACCTCCCAGCCCATATCAGAGGAAGTATTTTAATGATTTCATAAGTAAATAAAACCACATGCCAATGTTAGCTTCCTGACTCCCCGTGTTCTCTGACTTTTCCTGGGACTGATTTTCAGTGGGGATATTGAGGTATGTGAACTACTCAAATTAAAAACAAAACAACTCTCTATCATGGGAGAGTTCAGAACCACCCTGTTGGAGGCTTAGAAATGGCTTCTTCGATGTATGGCTGAGTGGATGACGCCATTGGCCTGAATGTGTAGCTGTGATTTCCACCGTGACCGGGTAAAGCATATAGCCTCTCTGCATATACGTTTTCTCATTCATAAAAGAAAGATGCTAAAACATCCATCCTCTTCACCATGACTTATCAAACTTTTCTGAATCAAATATGAGTGTTTAAGGACTGAAAAGGACTTTTCAGTCCTTTCAATGCAGCACTGAGATTTACAAGAACCATTTTTTCTTTTCCAGTTTAATTTCTACCCGAATTTGATACATTTATATTAAATTTTTATGTAGATGAAAATTTCAGCATCTTAATTGCTGGCTACTTTTAGTAATATTTACTAAACATTTATTATGTATATAAGTGTTTTTCGAATTCAGTACATTGGCTTACAGTCTAGTGATGAAGGAAAAAAACTGTCGGAGAAAGAAAGGCAGTTCCAAGCAGTGAGTCTTAGGTTTATGAAAATAGAAGTCACATTTGATGCATGACTTGAAGTATAGGTGGATTTTAAAATGTGGAGATGATGGGATGATGGGTCAGAACTTTTACTTCAGAGGGAAAAATAAGAGCTAAATATGGATGGCAGAAATGCACAAGAAGTGAGCACAGCCAACCCTCTCAATCTGACTTGACTTGCACAGGAGGTACATACAGTAAAGTCCTAAAAGTTAAAGTTATTAAGTGGGCTTGGAGTCAGGCTCTGGGTAAGCTTGAAGGCCAGATGATGGAGTTTCCATGTTATTTTGTGAGATGAGAGTGATTAGGGGTTCTGAGTGACACGGTTGAAAGGGGAGAGGCAGAGTTAAGAGGCTGGTGTCATAGTCCATAAGTGGGCTGCTGTACTAAGTATGGTTTTCCATACAGGCAGCTGCTCAGTTAAAAATAAATAAATAATGGAATGACTAGCCCTGAAAATAACTTGCAGCCTTAAGTAGCTGACATCACTTGAAATTATTTTCTCATTAAATTTGTATCTAATAGGTCAATTGCAGCTTTCAAACTATAGTCTTTCCTGTTGGAAAAACTCAATATTTTGAAAGAAAAGGTAATTTTTTGGTTGTTTCCTATGTCTTCCTTGTTCTTGCTACAGGATTTTTTGTTTGTTTGTATAAATAGAGCTGTATTCTTTCAGCCAAAGAAGATTTTCTTTTCTTTTTTTTTTCCACCATCAGACAGTGAATTTATTATCCTGTATTTGTGACATTGTGTGTCTGTTTCCATGGGAATGAATGTAATAGAGCATATTTAGCACTATGGACTTGATCCAGCTAAAAATATTTGTTAGAGCCTGAAATATGAGGCAGTATAAAGCCATGGGTTTTGGCTCTGCCTGGGTGTTGATGTCTTCATTGAAAAATGCCAGCTTTTGGTGAAAGTCAGAAAGCAATTAAAATGGCGTAGAAAGGGACAACCCTACAGAGGTGGCTGTAGGGACACCTGAACTAGGTTGTTCGGTTTGTTCCTAAGGATGCTTAGGAAGGTATGTATGTTACTAACTATACCCAAGTGAGAAGATCCTTCAAGCTCCCTGTTTCAGAAGTATGATTTTAACTGCAGTAGAAAAAGAAGGAAGGAATATTAGCATGGAGAAGAAGCAGCATTCACCTTCTGCTAAGAGCCTGTTGCCTTTAAATTCTTGTTCAAGCACACACCAAAGTTACAGAGAGACAGGGTTGCACTGTTTACCAAGAATAACATTCTCTAACATGAAGTGCAAACTAGCCCCAAACTAGGGGGCCAAACTAAACCCCCAAAACTAATTTTTTGGTGATATGGAATACTTACATGGTATACCAATATTTGAACAAGAATAGAATTTCAGTACTTTTATATTTAGTTCAAGTAATTATCCTTGAGAATACATTTAATGATTTTTTTAATGATTTATTTTCCAGATTTATTGAAATATAATTGACATATAACATAGTGTAGGTTTAAGGTGTGCAATGTGATAATTTGATACACTTATTACTGAGAAATTGTTACCATAGTAGGGTTGGTTAGCACCTCCATCACCTCATGTAACTATCGTTTCTTTTTTCTTTCTTTTGTTAAGAACATTAAAGATCTATTCTCGGGCTTCCCCGGTGGCGCAGTGGTTGAGAGTCCGCCTGCCGGTGCAGGGGACACGGGTTCGTGCCCCGGTCCGGGAAGATCCCACATGCCGCGGAGCGGCTGGGCCTGTGAGCCATGGCCGCTGAGCCTGCGCGTCCGGAGCCTGTGCTCCGCAACGGGAGAGGCCACAACAGTGAGAGGCCTGCGTACCGCAAAAAAAAAAAAAAAAAAAAAAAAGATCTATTCTCTTAGTAACTTTCAAGTATATAATGCAGTACTGTAACTATAGTTACCATGCTGTACATTAGATTTCCCAGAACATATTCATATTCTTCTTATAACTGGAAATTTGTACCCTTTGACTGGCATCTCCTCATTTCCCCTCCTCCCTGCCCCGGCACCCACCATTCTAATCTCTGTTTCTCTGAGTTTCTTTTTTTTTTTTTTTACAAACACTTATATAGTGATATCATATCGTATTGGTGATATCATATAGTATTGCTTTTCCTCTGTCTGTCTTATTTCACTGCATAATGCCCTTAAAGTCCATCCATGTTATTGCAAATGGCAGTATTTCCTTCTTTTTCATGGCTGAATAATACTCCATTGTATCCATCTGTCTGCCTATCTATCTATCTATCTATCTACCTATCTATCTATCATCTGTCTCCCATCTTCTTTATCTGTTCACCTGCAGAGGGACACTTAGGTTGTATCCATGTCCTGACTGTTGCAAATAATGCTGCAGTGAACATGGAAATGCAGATATCTCTTCAAGTTTCTGATTTCAATTATTTTCACTAAATTTCCAAAGGTAGATTGCTGGATAGTATGGTAGCTCTACTTTTAATTGTTTTAGGAACGTCCACACCATTTTCCATAGTGACTATACCAATTTACATTCCCATCAAGAGTGCACATGGGTTTCCTTTTATCCATAACCTCTCATACTTTTCTATCCCTTTTTGATAATAATCACCTAACAGGTGTGAGGTAACATCTCATTGTGATTTTGAGTTGCACTTCTCTCATGATTATTAATATTGAGCATCTTTCCATGTTCCCGTTGACCATTTGTATGTCTTCTTTGGGAAAATGTCTATATAGTTCTTCTGTCCATTTTTAAATCAGATTGTGTGTGTGTGTGTGTGTGTGTGTGTGTGTGTGTGTGTGTGTGTGTTTTCTTTATATATTTTGGGCATTAACCCCTCATCAGATATGTGATATGCAAATATTTTCTCCCATTCTGTAGGTTGCATTTTTTATTTTGTAATTTGTTTCTTTTGCTGTGCAGAAGCTTTTTAGTTTGATGTAGTCCCATTTGTTGATTTTTGCTTTAGTTGTTTGTGCTTTTGGTGTCATATCCAAAAAATTATAGCCAAAATCTATATCAATAAATATTTCCCTATGTTTTCTCCTAGGAGTTTTATGCATCTGAGTTTTCTGTTTAAGTCTTTAATACATTTTGAGTTAATTTTTGTGTATGCTGTAAGGTAGGGGTCCAATTCATTCTTCTGCATGTGATTATCCAATTTTCCCAATAGAATTCTTTTTTAATTTTCTAATGGAGTATAGTTGATTTACAGTGTTGTGTTAGTTTCTGCTGTACAGCAAAGTGAATCAGTTGTACATATACATATATCCACTCTTTTTTCAGATTCTCTTCCCATTTAGGTTATTACAGAGTATTGAGTAGAGTTCCCTGTGCTATGCACTAGGTCCTTATTAGTTATTTATTTTATTTATATTTTTTGTATTAAAAAATTTCTTTTTCTTTATTTTTACAGTAGGTCCTTGTTGGTTATTTTAAATACAGCAGTGTGTACATACAAATCCCAAACTCCTAATCTATCCCTCCCTCCCCATCCTTCCCCCAATAAGTTCATTCTCCAAGTCTGTGAGTCTGTTTCTCTTTTGTAAGTAAGTTTATTTGTATCATTTTTTTTTAAGATTCTACATATAAGTGATATCATATGATATTTGTCTTTCTCTGTCTGACTTAACTTCACTTAGTATGATAATCTCCAGGTCCACCCATATTGCTGCAAATGGCATTATTACATTCTTTTTAATGGCGGAGTTAATATTCCATTGCATATATGTACCACATCTTCTTTCTGTCACACATCCACATCCGTTCATCTGTCACTGGACATTTAGGTTGCTTCCATGTGTTGGCTGTTGTAAACAGTGCTGCAATGAACATTGGGGTGCATATATCTTTTCAAACATGTGTTTCTCTGGATAAATGCCCAGGAGTGGGATTGCTGGATTATATGGTAGCTCTATTTTTAGCTCTTTAAGGAAACTCCATACTGTTCTCCATAGTGGCTGTACCAATTTACATTCCTACCAACAGTGTAGGAGGGTTCCCTTTCCTCTACAACCTCTCCAGCATTTGTTTATAGATTTTTTTTTTTTTTTTTGGCTGCACCGTGTGTCTTGCAGGATCTTTGTTCCCCTACCTGAGATCAAATCCATGCCCCTGCAGTGGAAGTGTGGAGTCCTAACCACTGGACTGCCAGGGAATTCCCTATTGTTTATATATTTTTTATCATGGCCATTCTGACTGGTGTGAGGTGTTATCTACTGTAGTTTTGATTTGCATTTCTCTAATAGTGATGTTGAGCATCTTTTCCTGTGCCTCTTGGCCATCTGTATGTCTTCTTTGGAGAAATGTCTATTTGGGTCTTCTGCCCATTTTTTGATTGGGTTTTTGGTTTTTGGCTCTTGAGCTGCATGCGTTGTTTGTAAATTTTGGAGACTAATCCAACTTTCCCAACAGAATTTATTGAAGAGATATGCCTTCCCCATTGAGAATTCTTGGCTCCCTTGTCAAAATAAGTTGACCCTATATGGGAGAACTTACTTCTGGGCTGTTGATTCTGTTCCATTGGTTTATGTTTTTATTTTTATGCTAGTATCATACTGTTTTTATTTGTAGTATAGTTTGAAATTAGGAATTGTGATGCCTCCAGCTTTTTTCTTTCTCAGGATTGCTTTGGCTATTTGGGGTCTTTTGTGGTTCTACATAAAGTTTAGGATTGTTCTTTTCTATTTCTGTGGAAAAACACCACTGGGATTTTGATAGGGATTGCATTGAATCTATAGATGACTTTGTGTATTATAGGTATTTTAGCAATATTAATTTTTCTGATATATGAACATGGGCTATCTTTTCATTTATTTGTATCTTCTTTACTTTCTTTCATGAACATCTTGTATTGTGGTTTTTAGTGTACCAAGCTTTCACCTTCTTGGTTAAATTTATTCCTAGAAGGTTAAATTTATTCCTAAGTAATTTATTGTTCTTAACGCTATTGTGAATGGGATTATTTTCTTTATTTTTTTCATATATTTTATTGTTATTGTATAAAAATTAATTTGATTTCTGTATGTTGATTTTGCATCCTGCAACTCTACTGAATTTTTTATTAATTCTAACAGTTTTTTTCATGGAGTCTTTAAGATTTTCTACATATAGTGTCATATCATATGCAGACATATAATTTCACTTCTTCATTTCTAATTTAGATGCATTTTATATCTTTTACTTGCCTAGTTGCTCTGGCTAGGACTTCCAGTATTATGTTGAACAGTAGAGGTGAGAATGGGTACTCTTGTCTTGTTCCTAATCTTATAGGAAAAACTTTAAAACTTTCACCATGGACTGGCCTTGTATGGCTTTTATAATGTTGAGGTACCAAATTTGCTGAGAGTTCTTAATCAACAAAGGATGTACTTTTTCTGCATCTTTTGAGATGATCATATGATTTTGATCTTTCATTCTATTAATGTGGTGCATCACATTTATTGATTTATGTATGTTGAAACATCCTTATATACCAGGGATAAATCCTGGTTTTGTATAAAACCTTATATACCAGGGATAAATCCTGGTTTTATATAATTTATATAAATTATATAAATCATATTATATAATGATCATGGTCTATAACCCTTTTAATGTGCTGTTGAATTTTTTTTTTTTTGCTACTATTTTGTTGAAAAATTTTACATCTATATTCATTAGGGACTTTGGCCCATAGTTCTTTTCTTATAGTGTCCTATCTGTCTTCGGTATCAGGGTAACGCTGGGCTCATAAAATGAGTTTAGAAGTGTTCCTTCCTCTTCTATTTTTTGGAAGAGTTGGAGAAGGATTGGCAGTATTTTTTAAATGTCTGGTAGAATTCACCAAGGAAACTATCTGGTCCTGGGCTTTTCTTTGTTGGGAGATTTTTGATTACAGATCAACCTTCTTACTTGTTAATGGTCTCTTCAGATTTTCTATTTCTTCATGGTTAAGTCTTGGTAGGTTGTATGTTTCTAGAAATTTATCCATTTCTTGTAGGTTATCCAATTTGTTGGCTTTTAATTGTTCACTGTTGTCTCTTATGATCCTTTGTATTTCCTTTGGTATGTCATAATGCCTTTTCTTTCATTTCTGATTTCATTTATTTGAGTCTTCTTTCTTTTTTTCTCAGTAAAGTTATCTAGCTATAAAGTTTGTCAAATTCGTTTATCTTTAAAAAATTAACTCTTAGTGTAATTAATCTTCTGTTGTTTTCTATTCTCAATTTCATTTATTTCTGCTCTGATATTTGCAGTTTCCTTCCTTCTACTGACTTTGGACTTAGTTTGTTCTTCATTTTCTAGTTCCTTGAGGTAAAGTTAGATTGTTTATTTAAAATCTTTTTTTGGTCTTAATGTAGACATTTTCCCCTGTAAACTATCTTCTTAGAACTGCTGTTGCTACAACCCACAAGTTTTGGTATGTTATGTTTTCATTTTTTCCCAGATATTTAAATTTTTTATTTTTTATTCTTCTTTGACCCACTGGTTGTTCAGAACTGTATGTTTGATTTCCACATATTTGTGAATTTTCCAGTTTTCTCCTGTTATAGATTTCTAGTTTCATACGATTGTGGTCAGAAAAGATACTTGGTATGATTCTAGTCTTCTTAAATTTACTAAGACTTGTTTTGTGATCTATCACGTGATCTATCCTGGAGAATGTTTAGTGTGCACTTGAGAAGAATGTGTATTCTACTGCTATAGGATGGAATGTTCTATATATGTCTATTAGGTTTATTTGGTCTAAAGTGTAGTTCTAGTCCAATATTTCCTTATTAAGTTTTTTGTGTGTATGATGTATCCATTGTTGAAAGTGGGGTATTAGAGTCCCCTAATACTGTTGTATTGTCTATTTCTCCCATCACATCTGTTAGTAGTTGCTTAATATTTGTAGGTATTCTGATGTTTGCTGCATATATATTTATAATTGTTGTATTCTCTTTATGAATTGATGCCTTTATTATTATATAATGACCTTCTTTGATTCTTGTTACAGTTTTTGGCTTAAAGTATATTTTGTCTGCTATAACTATAGGCATCCTCACTGTCTTTTTGTTTCCACTTGCATGGCATGTCTTTTTACTTCCCTAAACTTTGAGCCTGTGTGCATTTTTAAAGTTAAAGTGAGTGTCTTATAGGCAGCACATAGTTGGGTTTTTTGAAAATTTTTATCCAGCCACTCTTTGCCTTTTGATTGGAGAATTTAATCCATATACATTTAGAGTAATTTTGTTAAGTAAGGACTTACTAATGTCATCTCAATGTTTTCTTGCTGTTTTGTAGTTCATTTGTTCCATCCTTCCTCTCTTGCTGCTTTCCTTTGTGAATTGCTGATTGCTATAGGGATAAACTTGATTCCCTTCTCTTTATCATTTGTGTATTTACTGTAGGTTTTTGCTTTGTGGTTACCATGAGGCTTACATAAAACATTTTTATAGTTATAACAGTCTTTTTATGCTGATAACAACTTAACTTTGATTACATGCAAATGTTTATCCTTTTATTCCTCCCACATATATTTCTGATGTCTCAGTTTTCTTCTTCTTTATATTGTATATTTATTAACAAATTATTGTAGCTATAGTTATTTTTAATACTCTTGTCCTTGAGCTTTTATGCTGGAGTATATGTGTTTAATATACCACTATATTACATTATTAGAGTATTCTGAATTTGACTATATATTTACCTTTACTGGTTTGTCATATATTTTAATGGCTTTTTGTTAATTTCTTATTGAATAAATTTAACATGTAACATTGTGTAAGTTTAAGGTGTACAGTGTGTTACTTTGATACATTTATATATTATAATATTGCCAGTGTAGAGATATTTATCACATTATATTACCATAATATTATTGTCTATATTCATTATGCTGCTCATTAGAGCTCTCTGGCTTAGTTCCTCCTCATTACAAAGTTGTATCCTTAAACTCCATCAATCTTATCCCCCCGTGGTAAACACCATTTCCTCTCTGTTTTTTACAGGTTTGGCTCTTTTAGATTTCACATATAAGTGATATCATACTGTACTCACTTAAAATAATGTGCTCAAGGTCCATCCACGTTGTTGCAAATGGCAGGATAACCTCCTTTCTCATGGCTGAATAATATTCCAAATAATGGTGTTTGTTATTGTTAATAACTCAAAAGCCTGATTACAATGAACATATTAATAACTGTACTGAGTATTGACCACTTAGTGTATATCTGACTCTGTTCTAAGTTCTTGATGTAAACCATCTCTAACTCTCATAATAATCTTCTGAAGAAGTGAGTGTTATAAACCCTACTTTTCAGATGAGGAAATGGAAATTCAGTGAGTTCAAACAGATTGTCCAAAGTAATACAACTACTAAATTGCAAAACCAGCACTGCCCAGGTCATGCCGAAATCAGTGTTACATGCTGAACCATTTGTATGATTAAAGCTTAGAGAGTACTTGAGGGATAGGGAACTGGAAGGGTAGGACCCTATGTTGTCAGTTACATAAGTCAGAGACAGCCTCTCATTCACCCCTTTACTTCTGATACAATCCTCGCACAGGTTCCAGAGAGGAGGAGCTCAGTAATCATCTGCTGAATAAGGAAAAGGAACTGGACCACACAGACGGGCAGCTCAGTGCTGTTCCATCACCCTAAACCTTGGAGTTGGCCCCTCATTACTAACCTTACCTCTCAATTTGCTGCCAGCATTCCAACAGGAGATTTTTTTCTTTTTAAAAAATATTTTCATATATTTTATGTTACTGATTGGTGTCCTTTATTTTCAGCTTGAAGAATTCCTTTCAATATTTCTTATAAAGCAGGTCTAGTGGTGAAGAACTCCACCAGCTTTTATTTATCTGGGAAGTCTTTATCTCTCCTTCATTTCCAAAGAAAAATTTTGCTGGTATTCTGGTTGGTAGTTTTGTTTTGTTTTTTTTTTCTCTCAGCACATTAAATTTAGCAGCCCACTCTCTCCTGGTCTGTAAGGTTTCTGTTGAGAAATATGCTTATAGCTATATGGGGGTGCCCTTGTTAGGTACAAGCTACTTTTTTTGCTTTTAAGATACTTTCTTTGTCTTTGATTTATAGTAACATGTCTTGGAGAAGATCTCTCTCTTTTTTTTTTTTTTTTTTTTGCAGTAAGAAGATCTCTTTAAATTGAGTTTGTTTGGTGACCTATGAGCTTCATGAATTGTGGATACCAAATCTCTCCCCAATTTGGAAAGCTCTCAGCCATTATTTTTTTAAAATAAGTTTTCTTTCCCCTTCTCCCTCTCTTCTCCTTCCTAGGACTACAATAATTTGGAGATTATTACTTTTGATGGTATCCTACAGACCATGTAGTCTTTCTTCACTCTTTTTTATTCTTCTATCTTTATTCTCATCTGATTAGACAACTTCAAAGGTCCTGAACTCTAATTCACAGATTCTTTCTTCTGCTTGATTCTTCTGTTGATGCTCTCTATTACATTTTTTTCCTACTTCAGTCATTGTATTCTTCAGCTCCAGAATTTGTGTTTGGTTCTTTTTCATGATTTCTATCCCTTAATTAAACTTTTCATTTTTTTCATGTATCATTTTCATTATTTTATTGAATTGTTTCTGTGTTTTCTTGTAGCTCATTGACTTTCCTTAAAGCAGATATTTTGAATTCTTCGGTAAACTGCACATCTCCATGTCTTTGTAGTCAATTACTGGAAGATTATTGTGATCTTTTGGTGGTGTGTTCTTTCTTTGATTTTTCACTTTTCTTGAAGTCTTGCGTTGCTGTCTTCACATTTGAAGTAGTGATTATCTCTTGTAGTCTCCATTAACTCACTTTGGGTAAGAAATACCTTCTATTTGGGAAAGAAATACCTTCTATCAACTGCTAGAAATTCTGAGGCTTTCTCAGACCTCCTGTGGATATGCCTGCTTGATGTTTCTTGCTCACTCTTGTGACAGAATACTTAAGCTTATATACCTTTTCTCAGTTCTGCAAAGCACCAGCCTGGGTGCTGACAGCCTCCCTCTTACTTTCCCAAGGGCAGAGGTAAAGCTCAAGTTTGTTGTTTGTCCCTGGCCCACAGATTCTGGCTGGATTTCTGAAAATGCTCACTAGGTGTCTGTCAAACCTTGCTGTAATTACTGTTGGTAGCATGCATAAGGAGCTGGCTACAGGATGGCGGTATATATGAGTAAAATGTATAGAGCACTGGGGGTGCCCATTGCCTGGTTGGGGGATCTATGCACCAGGCATCCCCAGTGGCTCATGAGCAACCTTATTAATAGAGTCTGTAATGTAATTTGTAGGATCCATGTCCATTTAACACCTTCTGAAGGTCCTATCTGCTGCTTTCTCAGTCTTTCTCACTTCCCAGTTATATAACTCATGGATGGGGTGAGAGAGAAATGGGCCTCTTTGGCAAGATCCTGTACAGCTGGGGAAGCCAGATACTCACTCACACACTTTTACCTTTCCCTGCAGGAGAAATCACAGGCTGAAGTGATCTCTCTTGGCACTGAGCAGTGCCATGTCGGGGGAGAGGATAATGCAGATAAAGTCAAACTCTTCCTCTTCCTCTCTCTAATGTGTCCAAACTTATTTTTTTTCTCCAATGGTTTTCTAAAACTTCTACACTGGAAAGCTATACTTCCACAAAAGCTCTTTGTCTGTGGGTGATTGTCTAAGACAGTGTTCTCCAAAGGCTCCTGGACTGTGGCGGAGAGGGGCTGAAGCCAGTTCATAAGACACTGCAGGGTCCACAGCTAGGACTGAGGTCTGTGTGCCTGTTACCCAGTGCATGGATGGGCAAGTCTCCTTCTGGGTCCTGTGGCATATTGTGTTGAATCCTGTAGCTCCCACAAAGGTACTTTTATCTGCGGATGGATGCCAAATTATTGTTGGGGAAGGGATACAAGAGGGTGTTTTGTTCAGCTCTGTTGCTGACATCACTCCAAGGAGCTCTTTGATTCTGGATTTTTAAAAAGGAATGTGGAAAGATTATTTAAGGACCGTTGAAACTTTACTATGAAATGAACAACTATTTTATTTGTTACCAGTTAATCATGGTGAACACCTGTGAATCACTGCTTCTTACAGATTTTCCTTGTTTTCTTGTAGCCATATCTTGAATTCACTCTGGAAAATATCCTTCCCATCTAGTCAGTCATGTAACTTAAGTAAGATTGTGTCCATCCTCAAACCTTTCTGAGGGTTCTCAATAGTAGATCCAAACATATAACCTAGTGATTGCTTCAGGGATAGGTAAGGATGGTAGATTATATTATTTTGACAAGTACTCACACCCTCATACCCACATTCAAGGAGTCTTCTGCATATCAGTGATGTTCAGCTTGGTCATGTAATATGTTTTGGCCAATGCCAATGGTATGTGAAGAGTGATGATCTATGCCGCATCCAAACGATTACTTTAAATGTCCTGTCTGTTAGAGAATGGGTGTATCAGTCAGGATTTAAAAGGGGAACCGTTGATATGAGTTTTATAAAATGAGGAATTTATTTTAAGAATTAGAACTTACCTAGTGGAAAGAGATGAAGAATTGAAGATATAGACAGAGATTTTGAGTATCAGAAGTTAAGTATCTCAGAAGTTAAGTACATCTGGCCATAGAAGGGGAAGTTTGTGGGGAGGTCTTTTGCCATGTGCATCTACAACCAAATATTTACTGGTGAGTCTGACACCACTATTGGTCAACAAGATGACATTCAGAAAGGGTACTTAAATGCAGAGCAAAAAAGAGCAACAGTAAATTACAGTGCACCCAGTCTATCCATAACTAGTCTATCTGTATTGAGTCCATAAAGTTTTGACTTCCTCATCTATCCATCATGGTATCTTCCTTTGATGTTCTGCAGAGAGTAATGGCCACAGTTTCACTTCTGCTTTGCAGATATAAAGCAAAATCTTCTTCTGGCCAACTCTAGTATCGAGCTTTAGAGGGAAGTAGATTCTGGAAAACAGTTCTCAGCTTAACAGATGAATAGTACAAGGCACTACAATGGGTATTTGCCAAATTGGGACTACTCCTTCAACCTGAATCAGAATAAAGAATACGTGGAGTGGAACCACAGCTAAATAGAGCTTCAGACAACCAGCAGCTCTTATGTAACATGAACAAGAAAAATATTAAGTCATTGAGATGTTGAAGTTGTTTGTAATTACAGCACACTTGACTCATAGGGAAACTGATACTGGAAGTGAGGGGCTACCCAAACCCAAAGCCAAAAATATATATCATTTCTTCTATTGTTAGCTAGGGAAGAAACAGGAATCTGGAAAAGAGTGACCTATGTTTTCAATATTTCATAAAATGCACAATGGATAACTTGGAGGACAAATAATGAAATAATAAATTGTCCTAGTCACTCCAGGAATGCAAGGGAAAAAAGAGACATAATTAGAGACTGTCATACAGAGTGAAGTAAGTCAGAAAGAGAAAAACAAATACCGTATGCTAACACATATATATGGAACCTAAAAAAAAAAAAAGAAAGAAAAAAAAATGGTCAGAAGAACCTAGGGGCAAGACGGGAATAAAGATGCAGCCCTACTAGAGAATGGACTTGAGGATACGGGGAGGGGGAAGGGTAAGCTGGGACAAAGTGAGAGAGTGGCATGGACATATATACACTACCAAACATAAAATAGGTAGCTGGTGGGAAGCAGCCACATAGCACAGGGAGATCAGCTCGGTGCTTTGTGACCACCTAGAGAGGTGGGAGAGGGAGGGTGGGAGGGAGGGAGATGCAAGAGGGAAGAGATATGGGGACATATGTATATGTATAACTGATTCACTTTGTTATAAAGCAGAAACTAACACACCATTGTAAAGCAATTATACTCCAGTAAAGATGTTAAAAAAAAAAAGATTGGAATGGAAGAATTAAAACTCTCTATATAAATAGACAATATTATGTAGAACATCACAAGACATTTCTAAAATACTCTTGGAATTAGGTCAAATTAGCAACCCACAGGGTAGAAGGCCATTATGAAAATAATAGTATTTTTAAATACTGCAACTAAGAAATAGAAAATCAAATATATAGAAGCATTTCCAATAAAATAAAAAGATATAAAATGTGTAAGATTAAACAAAAGATGTTCAAGACCTGTGAACTGAAAACTACTAATCATTGCTGAGAGAAGTGAAAGAAAACACAAACAAATGAAGGGATATACCAAATTCATAGACTGGAAACCTCAACATTATCAAGATGTCCATTCTCCCTCAATTCATCTGAAGAGTCAAGGGAATAACAATCAAAATTCTAGCAGATCCTTTTTGTCCTTTTGGTAGAAATTTGAATGATAGTTTTAAGTTTACATGAAAATGCCAAGGACCTAGAATAGCTAAAACAATCTTTACAAAGAAAAAAAAAAAGGAGTAGTATTTCTGCTTGACCTGTAAGTTGATGGAATAGAAGAGCAATTCCAGAATTAGACCCACTCATGGTATATTAACTGATTTTCAACAAAGTTACCAAGGTAGGTCTTTGTAAGAAATGATAATTTTCAGCAAGTGATGCTGAGACAACTGAATAGCCGAATTAAAAAAAAAACACAAAAAACCTTGACTTAATGCTTTACAAAGAATACATTTGCTATGGGCTATAGACATAAATGAAAAAGCAAAATAAATATAGTTCTAAAAAAAAATAGTAGAGATTGTTTATAACCTTGGAGTAGGCAGATTCCTTTGGTCACATAAAACACTAAACATTAAACACTGATAAATTGGGCTTTGGTAGAATTAAACCCATATAGCCTTTAAAAAACACCATTCTACTTATATTACAGCACTCTATATTATTTGTAATATATATGTTATAGTCTATTATTTTTAGTAGCCAAAACTTAAAAAAATACAAATTTTAATCCATAAAGGATTTGATAAACAAATTGTTATATTTATACAGTGGAATACTACTCAGCAATAATAAGGGGTGAATAATTGAAACAACATAAAGATATGTAACAACACACATGAATCTTTAAGGCAAGCTTAGGGACAGAAGCCAGACACAAAGAGCTGATGCTGTATGATGAGGATTGGCAACATTTTTCTGTAAAGATTGTAAATACTTTAGGTTTTTAGAGTCACATGGTCTCTATGGAAAGAATTTCTAGAATGCTGTTGACCCCTTCTTCCACCTTGAAGAGGCTGTTTCCTCCTTACATAAGCCCTAGAGTGGCTTCAGAGACAAATTGAAGAATTTCACCTGTGTCTCCAGTTGGCTGAATGAATATAGTTTCATATCTGCACCTGAGAAGGCCCAGATATAAGAGACTGTGGCCAGGGAGCGGCTCTCATAATAGAACAATGAGACATAGTAGCTTTGGGAACACTTGTATGCCCAGAGTTATTCCAGGCCAAGGATGATCCATTTTCCAGGAGAAATGTAAGCTTTTGTTCAAGAGGAATGAGGTGACCCCCAAATAAAATCTTTTTTTAAAATCTTGAACAAAGGGCATTCACCCACAGGATGAAGAGCCTTGGCTAAGGCAACTGTTAGTGAGAGCCCCCAGCAATGGAAGTGCTTTGAAGAACCCATAAATAAGCTCCTGTAGAAAGAATATTTATATATATTTTTTTGCATTGGCAAGCCTAAGGGAAACCAACACCAAATTCTGTCTGTGCCAGTCAAGGGAGGTTTTTTTTTTGTCCTTTGCCTCTTTTTCTTCCCCTGTTTCAATCCTGAAGACCTGGATACAGCCTATGGAGTGGGGAAGCAGAAATGAGAGCCTCAGATGGAAAAAAATAAGAAACTGACCACATCACCTTTTGTATTGTGACATCCAGCCTGAAAGCAGGCCCACTTTGAAAATTCAAGATAATTAGACTGTAGACATTTTTTAAAAATGTTATTGAGTTTATGGATTTGTGAACCTCTTGTAAAAACCTTGCCCAGTTCCAAAGATCTGTGGCCTATAGGTTGGGAATCACCTCTTTGAAGAATCTGTATTTTAGTTTAATCCAAAGGGCTAACTTTCTAGTCATTTTTTAAGTAAATCAAAATGCTTTAAGCCCTCTTGCCTCTTCAGCCTTATCTCCTACTCTACCTTGTCATTTCTTGGACATATCAGAATCATTTAAGCCCTCCTATAGCTCTATTCTTCTTTCTCTTACTATTCTGTTAAATACTTCTTCAGATCCCATTAAGCAGTTCTTTGCTGTTCCCTGTATTCATCTTGTACTTAATTTTTTGCTCTTTTGTCATTCCTTTTGAGGGTCTGTTGAAGTACTCTCTACCTTTTGAAACCCTACCCATCTTTCATGGCCTATTTCAAATATTACTTCCTTCATAATGATTCTTATTATTCAGTCAGAATTATTCTCTCTCTTCTTTGAAACCTATTACCACATTGCTTGTAGTATTTAACATGTTCTGTGTTGTAGTAGAACTATTTTGGTTTTTTATTTTTAATTAGTAAACTAACATATGCATGCTTTCTTTAAAATTCCAACAATATAAAAGTATAAATAAATCTACCTTACTTGGGTACTCACCCTCATCCCTATTTCCACTCCACAGTGTAATATTGTGGAAACATGGATGTTTATCTTCAGGTTCCATATTTATTAAATAGTCCCACATAGTCACAAGGTTGATAGGAGGATTAATTGAGATAATATATAAAAAAATATATAATACAGTACCTAGCATATAGTGATTACTTGATCTTAGTTATTTTTATTATTATGCTTATGTTATTGTTAACATCCTTTCAGATTGTTCCCTATGCATTTATAAATTTTTTAATAACATGCATATATGTATATGTACATAATGTTTCTTTTTGAAAATATAACAATACAGACAACCTATATATCATGGGCACATTGCCATCTCTTTGTCATCCATTGTCAGACATGGAACTTTACTGTTCTGATGCTTTCCTGTAAAAATGTTGCGTTGAATCTACTTTTATATTTTTCTTTCTGTTTAAGTATTTCTGAAGGATAGATTCTGAGTAAGAATTTGTTATGTCAAAACATGTAAGTATTTTAGATTTTGATAGGTACTGTGAAATGTTACCTGTTGATGCCTATTTCACTATACCTCTACCAGCATTGGGTATTGGTTTTTTTAAAATTTTTTTTTATTTTTTGGACGAATTGGGTGGAAAAATGATATCCCATTACTATTTTAATTTGCAGTTCTCTGATCACTGGAAAGTCTAAGGATCTTCTATATATTTCTTTTTCTGCAAATTACCTTTCTGTTTAATTTTCCCAGTATTAAATAGGGTTGTTTTCTTTTCCCTGTACCTGGAGTGTTGTCCCACATTATCTAGTACAGCTATGTATCAGCACCATCTTATTAAGTTTTACAAGAAAATCTCCTATGGATTTTAATTATAATTAGATGGATTTATAAAATATATAAAGTATAATGGAGAGAATTAACTTTTTGGTAATATTGAGTCTTGCTATCCAGATTCAGAGATTCTCTATTACTCATCTATTACTTAACGCCATGCCATTGAATATTGCCTAGGATTCTTGATTACCTGAATTGTATGAAGTGCTATATGTCCTGGCTTCTATGTGTGTGTGTGTGTGTGTGTGTGTGTGTGTGTGTGTGTGTGTGTGTGTGTTCCTAATTTGGAAAATTCAGTTATTTGAGCTCTCCTCTTCTTTTGTTTGAAGGGAAGGAGGATAAGAAGATATTAAATTTTAAATGTTGGAAACAATGCTTTTTTAAGGCTTCTAACTTTCCCTCCAAAATTAGAATGGGGGAAAAGATACATTTGGTGAGTATGAGTGTGAGAGAACATTATTGGTGTAACAATTTTAACTTTGGCATGATTTTAAATGAAAATATGGCTGTTCCTTTGGCGTCTACATCACTTGTGTAATACAGGTTCAGCTACTCAATATGGCTGTGTACTATGGAAATATGAAGTTCTGAAATCTCATTTCTCCTTTCCATTGTTTATGTGTGTAAAAAACTTATAATAAAATTGAATAAATGTGATAATGTTCTGTATATAAAAACCATTTCAATAACCCTGTTACATTATGAAAGCATGAATATCATTTTAGTGACATCTAAATATTTTGAAGCCTCCTCTCCTTAAGTTTTGATGGCTAGTTGAGGAAACAATTGTAATGGTAATAGTCAGATGTTTTCCATCTTTTTAGTAGAAGGTGAAAGATCTAATCTCAAGATATAGCATAAATGACTTTGAATTGACAACTTGAGGAATTTCCTTGCCAGTGAAAGGATGATTCTCATGAAGGTGTTTCTGAGCACCTCTGCTCCTGGCAAAAGAGCTTGCAAATACATTATTTGGAAGCACAAGTTTTCTTTGACTAATTTTATGGGGATCCCCATAAAGCAAACAATTAGATCAGAGCAGAAGGATGAATCTTTTCATAAAAACCTTCACAATTTGGGAATGTTTGATAACTGGCCCTTCTTTTTCAGATCACCAACTTTAACAAAACTTGGATAGTTACAGGATGGGAAATTTCATAAATAAATAAAAGCTGCATCACGCTAACTTAAAGTCTGGAATGGTTTAAAATATTTCCTTTGATATGATTCCCAAATTCTATATAAAAGTAAAGTAATAGTGCAGAAATAAAACATAATGTGGCATGTCTAGAACTTTTATAACTAGCCTGACTTTGAGTGAAATGAGTAAGAGATCAAAGCTTTAATGATTTTAGTTTTTCTCTTATTTTTTTTTCTTTTGAAAAGTCTGATGTTCTATGGGGAAATTAGAACAATCTACACTTCAAAATAAAATCATATCTTTAGTCAAGTATATAATATTGATCCTTCTTATAGTAAAGATTCATAGGTACTATGAGATGGATTTTTATTTTTATTTTTTATAGCATTAGTCAAAGTAGTTTAGAAACAGTTGGCTAGGCCTGTGCTGAAAAAACAAAGTCTAGGAGAGGAGCAATTCTGAATATAATAATAATAAAAGATATATTTTTTAACATCTTTATTGGAGTATAATTGCTTTACAATGATGTGTTAGTTTCTGCTTTAAAACAAAGTGAATCAGCTATACATATACATATATCTCCATATCTATTCCCTCTTGCATCTCCCTCCCACTCTCCCTATCCTACCCCTCTAGGCCACAGAGCACCAAGCTGATCTCCCTGTGCTGTGCAGCTGCTTCCCACTAGCTATCTGTTTTACATTTGGTAGTGTATATATGTCCACGCCACTCTCTTACTTCGTCCCAGCTTACCCTTCCCCCTCCCCATGTCCTCAAGTCCATTCTCTACATCTACCTCTTTATTCCAGTCCTTCCCCTAGGTTCTTCAGAACCATTTTTTTTTTTTGATTCCATATATATGTGTTAGCATATGGTATTTGTTTTTCTCTTTCTGAGTGACTTCACTCTGTATGACAGACCCTAGGTCCATCCACCTTACTACAATAACTCAATTTCATTTGTTTTTATGGCTGAGTAATATTCCATTGTATATATGTGCCACATCTCCTTTATCCATTCATCTGTCGATGGACACTTAGGCTGCTTCCATGTCCTGGCTATTGTAAATAATGCAGCAATGAACATTGTGGTACATGACATTTTTTGAATTATGATTTTCTCAGGGCATATGCCCAGGAGTGGTATTGCTGTGTCGTATGGTAGTTCTATTTTTAGTTTTTTAAGGAATATCCATAGTGTTCTCCATAGTGGCTGTATCAATTTACTTTCCCATCAACAGTGCAAGAGGGATCCCTTTCTCCACACCCTCTCCAGCATTTATTGTTTGTAGATTTTTTGATGATGGCCATTCTGACCGGTGTGAGGTGATACCTCATTGTAGTTTTGAGTTGCATTTCTCTAATGATTAGTGATGTTGAGCATGGGCTTGTTGGCAAACTGTATATCTTCTCTGGAGAGCTGTCTATTTAGGTCTTCTGCCCATTTTTGGATTGGGTTGTTTGTTCATTTGATCTTGCAGTGCATGAGCGGCTTGTATATTTTGGAGATTAATGCTTTGTCAGTTGCTTCATTTGTAAATATCTTCTCCCATTCTGAGGATTGTCTTTTCATCTTGTTTAAGTTTTCCTTTGCTGTGCAAAAGCTTTTAAGTTTCATTAGGTCCCATTTGTTTATTTTTATTTTGATTTCTCTAGGAGGTGTGTCAGAAAGGATCTTGCTGTGATTTATGTCATAGAGTGTTCTGCCTATGTTTTCCTCTAAGAGTTTTATAGTGTCTGGCCTTACATTTAGGTCTTTAATCCATTTTGAGCTTATTTTTGTGTGTGGTGGTAGGGAGTGTTCTAATTTCATTCTTTTCCATGTAGCTGTCCAGTTTTCCCAGCACCACTTGTCTATTCTCCATTGTATACTCTTGCCTCCTTTATCAAAGGTAAGGTAACCATATGTACATGGGTTTATCTCTGGGCTTCCTATTCTGTTCCATTGAACTATGTTTCTGTTTTTGTGCCAGTACTGTACTGTCTTATTTACTGTAGCTTTGTAGTATTGTCTGAAGCCATGGAGCCTGATTCCTCCAGCTCCGTTTTTCTTTCTCAAGATTGCTCTGGCTATTCGGGGTCTTTTGTGTTTCCATACAAATTGTGAAATTTTTTGTTCTTGTTCTGTGAAAAATGCCATTGGTAGCTTGATAGGGATTGCATTGAATCTGCAGAGCTTTGGGTACTGTAGTCATTTTCACAATGTTAATTTTTCCAATCCAAGAAGATGGTATATCTCTCCATCTGTTTGTATTATCTTTAATTTCTTTTTTTAAATATATATATATATATTTTCCATCATTATTGAAGTATAATTGCTTTACAATGGTGTGTTAGTTTCTGCTTTATACCAAAGTGAATCAGTTATACATATACATATGTTCCCATATCTCTTCCCTCCTGCGTTTCCCTCCCTCCAACCCTCCCTATCCCACCCCTTCAGGCGGTCACAAAGCACCAAACTGATCTCCCTGTGCCATGCGGCTGCTTCCCACTAGCTATCTACCTTACGTTTGTTAGTGTATAAATGTCCATGCCTGTCTCTCACTTTGTCACAGCTTACCCTTCCCCCTCCCCATATCCTCAAGTCCGTTCTCCAGTAGGTCTGTGTCTTTATTCCTGTCATACCCCTAGGTTCTTCATGACATTTTTTTTTTTTAATTCCATATATATGTGTTAGCATATGGTATTTGTCTTTCTCTTTCTGACTTACTTCACTCTGTATGACAGACTCTAGGTCTATCCACTTCATTACAAATAGTTCAATTTCGTTTCTTTTTATGGCTGAGTAATATTCCATTGTATATATGTGCCACATCTTCTTTATCCATTCATCCGATGATGGGCACTTAGGTTGTTTCCATCTCAGGGCGATTGTAAATAGAGCTGCAATGAACATTTTGGTACATGACTCTTTGTGAATTATGGTTTTCTCAGGGTATATGCCCAGTAGTGGGATTGCTGGGTCATATGGTAGTTCTATTTTTAGTTTTTTAAGGAATCTTCACACTGTTCTCCATAGTGGCTGTACCAATTCACATTCCCACCAGCAGTGCAAGAGTGTTCCCTTTTCTCCACACCCTCTCCAGCATTTATTGTTTCTAGATTTTTTGATGATGGCCATTCTGACTGGTGTGAGATGATATCTCATTGTAGTTTTGATTTGCATTCCTCTAATGATTAATGATGTTGAGCATTCTTTCATGTGTTTGTTGGCAGTCTGTATATCTTCTTTGGAGAAATACCTATTTAGGTCTTCTGCCCATTTTTGGATTGGGTTGTTTGCTTTTTTGTTATTGAGCTGCATGAGCTGCTTATAAATTTTGGAGATTAATCCTTTGTCAGTTGCTTCATTTGCAAATGTTTTCTCCCATTCTGAGGGTTGCCTTTTCATCTTGTTTATGGTTTCCTTTGCTGTGTAAAAGCTTTGAAGTTTCATTAGGTCCCATTTGTTTATTTTTATTTCCATTTCTCTAGGAGGTGGGTCAGAAAGGATCTTGCTGTGATTTATGTCATAGAGTGTTCTTCCTATGTTTTCCTCTAAGAGTTTGATAGTTTCTGGCCTTACATTTAAGTCTTTAATCCATTTTGAGCTAATTTTTGTGTATGGTGTTAGGGAATGATCTAATCTCATACTTTTACATGTACCTGTCCAGTTTTCTCAGCACCACTTATTGAAGAGGCTGTCCTTTCTCCACTGTACATTCCTGCCTCCTTTATCAAAGATAAGGTGACCATATGTGAGTGGGTTTATCTCTGGGCTTTCTATCCTGTTCCATTGATCTATATTTCTGTTTTTGTGCCGGTACCATACTGTCTTGATTACTGTAGCTTTGTAGTATAGTCTGAAGTCAGGGAGCCTGATTCCTCCAGCTCCGTTTTTCGTTCTCAAGATTGCTCTGGCTATTCGGGGTCTTTTGTGTTTCCGTAGAAATTGTGAAATTTTTTGTTCTAGTTCTGTGAAAAATGCCAGTGGTAGTTTGATAGGGATTGCATTGAATCTATAGATTGCTTTGGGTAGTAGAGTCATTTTCACAATGTTGATTCTTCCAATCCCAGAACATGGTATATCTCTCCATCTATTTGTATCATCTTTAATTTCTTTCATCAGTGTCTTATAATTTTCTGCATACAGGTCTTTTGTCTCCTTAGGTAGGTTTATTCCTAGATACTTTATTATTTTTGTTGCAGTGGTAAATGGGAGTGTTTTCTTGATTTCACTTTCAGATTTTTCATCATTAGTGTATAGGAATGCCAGAGATTTCTGTGCATTAATTTTGTGTCCTGCTACTTTACCAAATTCATTGATTAGCTCTAGTAGTTTTCTAGTAGCATATTTAGGATTCTCTATGTAGAGTATCATGTCATCTGCAAACAGTGACAGCTTTACTTCTTCTTTTCCGATTTGGATTCCTTTTATTTCCTTTTCTTCTGATTTCTGTGGCTAAAACTTCCAAAACTATGTTGAATAAGAGTGGTGAGAGTGGGCAACTTTGTATTGTTCCTGATCTTGCTTTCAGTTTTTCACCATTGAGGATGATGTTGGCTGTGGGCTTGTCATATATGGCCTTTATTATGTTGAGGAAAGTTCCCTCTATGCCTACTTTCTGGAGGGTTTTTATTATAAATCGGCGTTGAATTTTGTCAAAAGCTTTCTCTGCATCTATTGAGATGATCATATGGTTTTTCTCCTTCAATTTGTTAATATGGTGTATCATGTTGATAGATTTGCGTATATTGAAGAATCCTTACGTTCCTGTAATAAACCCCACGTGATCATGGTGTATGATCCTTTTAATGTGCTGTTGGATTCTGTTTGCTAGTATTTTGTTGAGGAATTTTGCATCTATGTTCATCAGTGATATTGGCCTGTAGTTTTCTTTCTTTGTGACATCCTTGTCTGGTTTTGGTATCAAGGTGATGGTGGCCTCGTAGAAGGAATTTGGGAGTGTTCTTCCCTCTGCTCTATTTTGGAAGAGTTTGAGAAGGATAGGTGTTAGCTCTTCTCTCAGTGTGTGATAGAATTCGACTGTGAAGCCATC
This sequence comes from Pseudorca crassidens, assembly GCF_039906515.1. Classification (NCBI taxonomy): domain Eukaryota; kingdom Metazoa; phylum Chordata; class Mammalia; order Artiodactyla; family Delphinidae; genus Pseudorca; species Pseudorca crassidens. Next base: position 70,781,469 of record NC_090306.1, read on the forward strand.
TGGTCCTGGGCTTTTGTTTGTTCGAAGATTTTTAATCACAGTTTCAATTTCAGTGCTTGTGATTGGTCTGTTCATATTTTCTGTTTCTTTGTGATTCAGTCTTGACAGGTTGTGCATTTCTAAGAATTTGTCCAGTTCTTCCAGGTTGTCCATTTTATTGGCATAGAGTTCCTTATAGTAATCTCTCACAATCTTCTGTATTTCTGCAGTGTCAGTTGTTACTTCTTTTTCATTTCTAATTCTACTGATTTGAGTCTTCTCCCTTTTTTTCTTGATGAGTCTGGCTAAATGTTTATCTTCTCAAAGAACCAGCTTTTAGTTTTATTGATCTTTGCTATTGTTTCCTTCATTTCTTTTTCATTTTTTCTGATCTGATTTTTATGATTTCTTTCCTTCTGCTAATTTTGGGGATTTTTTGTTCTTCTTTCTCTAATTGCTTGAGGTGCAAGTTAGGTTGTTTATTCGAGATGTTTCCTGCTTCTTAAGGTGGGCTTGTATTGCTATAACTTCCCTCTTAGAACTGCTTTTGCTGCATCCCATAGGTTTTGGGTCATCGTGTCTCTATTGTCATTTGTTTCTAGGTATTTTTTAATTTCCTCTTTGATTTCTTCAGTGATCACTTCGTTATTAAGTAGTGTATTGTTTAGCCTCCATATGTATGTATTTTTTACAGATCTTTTCCTGTAATTGATATCTAGTCTCATGGCGTTGTGGTCGGAAAAGATACTTGATACAATTTCAATTTTCTGAAATTTACCGAGGCTTGATTTGTGACCCAAGATATGATCTATCCTGGAGAATGTTCCATGAGCACTTGAGAAAAATGTGTATTCTGTTGTTTTTGGATGGAGTGTCCTATAAATATCAATTAAGTCCATCTTGTTTAATGTGTCTTTTAAAGCTTGTGTCTCCTTATTTATTTTCATTTTGGATGATCTGTCCATTGGTGAAAGTGGAGTGTTAAAGTCCCCTACTATGAATGTGTTACTGTTGATTTCCCCTTTTATGGCTGTTAGTATTTGCCTTATGTATTGAGGTGCTCCTATGTTGGGTGCATAAATATTTACAATTGTTATATCTTCTTCTTGGATCGATCCCTTGATCATTATGGAGTGTCCTTCTTTGTCTCTTCTAATAGTCTTTATTTTAAAGTCTGTTTTGTCTGATAGGAGAATTGCTATTCCAGCTTTCTTTTGGTTTCCATTTGCATGGAATATCTTTTTCCGTCCCCTTAGTTTCAGTCTGTATGTGCCTCTAGGTCTGAAATGGGTCTCTTGTAGACAGCAAATATATGGGTCTTGTTTTTGTATCCATTCAGCCAGCCTGTGTCTTTTGGTGGGAGCATTTAGTCCATTTACATTTAAGGTAATTATCGATGTGTATGTTCCTATTCCCATTTTCTAAGTTGTTTTCGGTTCGTTATTATAGGTCTTTTCCTTCTCTTGTGTTTCTTGGCTAGAGAAGTTCCTTTAGCATTTGTTGTAAAGCTGGTTTGGTGGTGCTGAACTCTCTCAGCTTTTGCTTGTCTGTAAAGGTTTTAATTTCTCCATCAAATCTGAATGAGATGCTTGCTGGGTAGAGTAATCTTGGTTGCAGGTTTTTCTCCTTCATCACTTTCAGTATGTCCTGCCAGTCCCTTCTGGCTTGCAGAGTTTCTGCTGAGAGATCAGCTGTTAATCTTATGGGGATTCCCTTGTGTGTTATTTGTTGTTTTTCCCTTGCTGCTTTTAATATGCTTTCTTTGTATTTAATTTTTGACAGTTTGATTAATATGTGTCTTGGCGTATTTCTCCTTGGATTTATCCTGTATGGGCCTCTCTGTGCTTCCTGGACTTGATTAACTATTTCCTTTCCCATATTAGGGAAGTTTTCAACTATAATCTCTTCAAATATTTTCTTAGTCCCTTTCTTTTTCTCTTTTTCTTCTGGAACCCCTATAATTCGAATGTTGGTGTGTTTAATGTTGTCCCAGAGGTCTCTGAGACTGTCCTCAGTTCTTTTCATTCTTTTCTCTTTATTCTGCTCTGCAGTAGTTATTTCCACTATTTTATCTTCCAGGTCACTTATCCGTGCTTCTACCTCAGTTATTCTGCTATTGATCCCATCTAGAGTCTTTGTCATTTCATTTATTGTGTTGTTTATCATTGTTTGTTTCATCTTTAGTTCTTCTACGTCCTTGTTAAACGTTTCTTGCATTTTGTCCATTCTATTTCCAAGATTTTGGATCATCTTTACTATCATTATTCTGAATACTTTTTCAGGGAGACTGCCTATTTCCTTTTCATTTATTAGGTTTCGTGCATTTTTATCTTGCTCCTTCATCTGCTGTGTGTTTTTCTGTCTTCTCATTTTGCTTATCTTACTGTGTTTGGGGTCTCCTTTTTGCAGGCTGCAGGTTCGTAGTTCCCGTTGGTTTTGATGTCTGTCTCCAGTGGCTAACGTTGGTTCAGTGGGTTGTGTAGGCTTCCTGGTGGAGGGGACTAGTGCCTCTGTTCTGGTGGATGAGGCTGGATCTTGTCTCTCTAGTGGGCAGGTCCACGTCTGGTGGTGTGTTTTGGGGTGTCTGTGGACTTATTATGATTTTAGGCAGCCTCTCTGCTAATGGGTGGGGTTGTGTTCCTGTCTTGCTAGTTGTTTGGCATAGGGTGTCCAGCACTGTAGCTTGCTGGACGTTGAGTGAAGCTGGGTGCTGGTGTTGAGATGGAGATCTCTGGGAGATTTTTGCTGTTTGATATTATGTGGAGCTGGGAGGTCTCTTGTGGACCAGTGTCCTGAAGTTGGCTCTCCCACCTCAGAGGCACAGCACTGACTCCTGGCTGCAGCACCAAGAGCCTTACATACAGACGGCTCAGAATAAAAGGGAGAAAAAGTAGAAAGAAAGAATTAGTAGAAGTAGGAAGGAAGGAAGAAAGAAAGAAAGAACGAAAGAAAGAAGGAAAGCAAGGAAGGAAGGAAGGAATGAAGGAAGGAAGAAAGAAAGAAAGAAGAAAAGGAAAAGGAAAGGAGGGAGGGAGGAAGGAAGGAAGGAGGGAAGGAAGGAAAAAAGAGAGAAAGAAAGAAGCTACAGTAAAATAAAATAAAATAGAATAAAGTTATTAAATTAAAAAATAAGTATTTAGAAAGAAAAGGGACGGATAGAACCTTAGGACAAATGGTGGAAGCAAAGCTCTGCAGACAAAATCTTACACAGAAGCGTACACATACACCCTAACAAAAAGAGGTAAAGGGGAAAAAAATCATAGATCTTTCTCTCGAGGTCCACCTCCTCAATCTGGGATGATTCGTTGTCTATTCATGTATTCCACAGATTCAGGGAACATCAAGTTGATCGTGGAGCTTTAATCCGCTGCTTCTGAGGCTGCTAGGAGAGCTTTCCCTTTCTCTTCTTTGTTCTCACAGCTCACAGGGGCTCAGCTTTGGATTGGGCCCCGCCTCTGCATGTAGGTCGCCGGAGGGCGTCTGTTTTTTGCTCAGACGGGACAGGGTTAAAGGAGCCGCTGATTCGGACACTCTGGCGGACTCAGGCCGGTGGGGGCGGGGGAGGGAGGGGCATGGCTTGCGGGGCGGGCTTGCGGCGGCAGAGGACGGCATGACGTTGCACCAGCTTGAGGGCCGCCGTGCGTTCTCCCGGGGAAGTTGTCCCTGGATCCCGGGACCCTGGCAGTGGCGGGCTGCACAGGCTCCCCGGAAGAGGGGTGTAGGTAGTGACCTGTGCTCGCACACAGGCCCCTTGGTGGCGGCAGCAGCAGCCTTAGCGTCTCCCGCCCGTCTCTGGGGTCCGTGCTTTTAGCCGCGGCTTGCTCCTGTCTCTGAGGTTCGCGCTTTTAGCCACGGCTGGCGCCCGTCTCTGGAGCTCCTTTAAGCAGGGATCTTAATCCCCTCTCCTCGCGCACCAGGAAACAAAGAGGGAAAAAAGAGTCTCTTGCCTCTTCGGCAGGTCCAGACTTTTTCCAGGACTCCCTTCCGGCTAGCCATGGCGCACTAACTCCGTGCAGGCTGTGTTCACGCCGCCAACCCCAGTCCTCTCCCGGTGCTCTGACCGAAGCCGGAGCCTCAGCTCCCAGCCCCGCCTGCCCCGGCGGGTGAGCCGACAAGCCTCTCGGACTGGTGAGTGCCGGTCGGCCCTGAGCCTCTGTGCGGGAATCTCCCCGCTTTGCCCTCCGCGCCCCTGTTGCTGTGCTCTCCCCCGCGGCTCCGGCGGCCGAAGCTTTCCCCCTCCGCCACCCGCAGTCTCCGCCTCTGAAGGGGCTTCCTAGTGTGTGGAAAGCTTTCCTCCTTCACAAGCTCCCTCCCACTGGTGCAGGTACCGTCCCTATCCTTTTGTCTCTGTTTTTTCTTTTTTGCCCTACGCAGGTACATTGGGGGGGTTTCTTGCGTTTTGGGCGGTCTGAGGTCTTCTGCCAGCGTTCAGTAGTTGTTCTGTAGGAGTTGTTCCATGTGTAGATGTATTTCTGGTGTACCTGTGGGGAGGAAGGTGATCTCCGTGTCTTACTCTTCCGCCATCTTCCCGGAAGCCCCCCATCTTTAATTTCTTTCATCAGTGTCTTATAGTTTTCTGCATACAGGTCCTTTGTCTCCTTAGGTAGGTTTATTCCTAGGTATTTTATTCTTTTTTGTTGTAGTGGTAAATGTTAATGTTTCCTTAATTTCTTTTTCAGGTTTTTCATCATTAGTGTATAGGAATGCAAGAGATTTCTGTGCATTAATTTTGTATCCTGCTACTTTACCAAATTCATTGATTAGCCCTAGTAGTTTTCTGGTAGCATCTTTAGGATTCTGTGTATAGTGTCATGTCATCTGCAAACTGTGACAGCTACCTCTTTTCCGGTTTGGATTCCTTTTATATCTTTTTGTTCTCTGATTGCTGTGGCTAAAACTTCCAAAATTATGTTGTATAATAGTGGTGAGAGTGGACAACCTTGTCTTGTTCCTGATCTTAGAGGAAATGGTTAGAGTTTTTCACCATTGAGAATGATGTTGGCTGTGGGTTTGTCATGTCTGGCCTTTATTATGTTGAGGTAAGTTCCCTCTATGCCTACTTTCTGGAGGGTTTTTATCATAAATGGGTGTTGAATTTTGTCAAAAGCTTTCTCTGCATCTATTGAGATGATCATTTGGTTTTTATTCTTCAATTTGTTAATATGGTGTATCACATTGATTGATTTGCATATATTGAAGAATCCTTGCATACCTGGGATAAACCCCAGGTGATCATGGTATATGACCCTTTTAATGTGCCATGGGATTCTGTTTGCTAGTATTTTGTTGAGGATTTTTACACCTGTGTTCATCAGTGATATTGGCCTGTAGTTTTCTTTTTCTGTGACATCTTTGTCTGGTTTTAGTGTCAGGGTGATGGTGGCCTGCTAGAATGAGTTTGGGAGTGTTCTTCCCTCTGCTATATTTTGGAAGAGTTTGAGAAGGATAGGTGTTAGCTCTTCTCTAAATGTTTGATAGAATTCACCTGTGAAGCCATCTGGTCCTGGGCTTCTGTTTGTTGGAAGATTTTTAATCACTTTAAACTTCAGTGCTTGTGATTGGTCTGTTTATATTTTCTATTTCTTCGTGGTTCAGTCTTGGAAGATTGTGCTTTCTAAGAATTTGTCCATTTCTTCCAGGTTGTCCACTTTTTGGCATATAGTTGCTTGTAGTAATCTCTCATGATCCTTTGTATTTCTGCAGTGTCAGTTTTTACTTTTTTTTCATTTCTAATTCTATTGATTTGAGTCTTCTCCCTTTTTTTCTTGATGAGTCTGGCTAATGGTTTATCTTCTCAAAGAACCAGCTTTTAGTTTTATTGATCTTTGCTATTGTTTCCTTCATTTCTTTTTCATTTATTTCTGATCTGATCTTATGATTTTTCATTCTGCTAATTTTGGGTTTTTTGGTTCTAATAAAAAATATTATTAAATGAAATATTATAGAGTATATTCTTCAGTTCAATATGAATCTGCAGGAAAGTATTGCTACATGTTATGATAGAACAAAACTTTATCAAATACCTTCCTTTCCCTGGGCATAAAAGTTCTTTCTTGTAATATAGCAGATTGTGTGTTTAGGAGGAGGAGTTGGCAATGGGTAATTCCAAAGAGAGGGAAATAAAAAATCAAATTGATTTGGTGTTATAAAATACTATTGACATTGAGTTTTGTATTAAATTTCTCTTCCTATATCTTTTCAGGAGGGTCATTTCTAAGAAGATTGCATTGTTTGGTCATGGGCAAACTGAAGTATTTAATTACCCTCTGGAATGATCCAATTAGGAGTTTTGACTGAGTCTCTTTTCTCAAGAAGCTGCTCTCTCAGATCTTGAACTGAATTCAATGATTTCCCTTACTTGTATAACACTAGCTATACCAGTGGCTCTTAAACTTGAGCATACATCAGAATCACCAGGAGAGCTTGTTAAACCGCAGACTCAGGGGCTCTACGGCAGGAGTAAGTGATTTAGTAGATGAGGGGGAGAGCCAGGTGACTTGAATATCTATCAGTTCTCAGGTGATGCTGATAGAGTAGCTTTGCAAACCGTTGGTTTATATACCGTGTTTGGCTTGTAGCATCTGCTTTCTCCTTTTCTTCAAACCGGGAGGTGCCTGCTTCTGAATCTAATGGTTTGGAATTTCTTTGTATTTTCATCTTCAGGACCAATGGAAAGCTAAGCAGGAGGTGTCGTCCTCAAAAAGTCATGGTTAAGTCCACTACGACTCTCAATTTGGCTGACTTGTGCTCCGGTTCCAAAGGTAACTTTAAAATTCTTTATTTCTCTCAAGTGCACCAGATTTTTTCCTCGACAGTCTAAGTGATAGACTCCTAGTGTATCTCCTGCTTCTTTTCATAGATTTTATAAGTTTTAACCAGGTGAATTTTCCACAACACTGCTTTGCCTATACCACTCTTTCTTGAGTGATTTAAGTGAAATAACATATATGAATGTTTAAGAATTTGAATGCCTCATTTAAATTGTCATTATGCTTAAAATCCTGCAGTTGCTTTCAATGCCTAGAAACATTCCCCAGCTATTGACCTATGAGCTAGGAAGGTGATAACATTTTCCAGAGTGAACCCACTCTTTTACCTCTTAGGTCTTGTTGTAGTTGTTGTTCAGATTGTCTCCTCGGCCCAAGGAATTTGGATTATTTACTTGTTCCTATTGGAACTAAGGTTTGGAAATGTGGGTTAAAAACAAACGTCTAAATACTGAATGTGAAATCTGTCTCCCTCTACTTTGCCTTTTACCTCATTCTCTCTTTCTATTCTCTTCTCTGGAGAGGCTGGGTTTTTTTCTCTTCCGGACACATTTCTAAATCATTGTTTAATTTGCCCAGGTTCTAATCTTTCTTTAAACTACTGCACAATCTTTTACCCTGGAGCCCCTGTGGAGTTTCTCCTAAGCTTCCCCACAACTCCAAAAACGTCTTCCTCCACAGCTGTGCCATGTTATTCTCATGCAGTCCTTCAGGACTTAGCGTCTTAAATGTTTCTTTATATTCTCTGTATCCAGTAGAGTGAAACTTTGTGTCCTTTACAAGTTAGAGCTTCTGTGACTGCTATTGTAGCTGATGTGTCTTTATAAATAATATTTGGTAGTGATTTTAAAAAATATTCTAAGTAAACAAAGCAACAGTGAGGTGGCATCCTATTGAAACACAAAATGAGAACCAAAATTTTGGGCTTTTGTGTGTAAAGTTCTCAGTTGGTGCTGTAGTAAGTTTGAAATGGAAGAATACTAAGAGAATAGCTTATGCTAATATTCTTTTTATTGTCTCAGGAGATTGGGTTAGTGTTGATGTGGTGTGACCACCCTGATATCTAGATATCAAGCTGGTGATAAGTGAAGCAGGCATGATGTCTTACACAGCCTTCCTCATGACTTTCTCAGGCTAATATTACAGGAGTTACAAGTTATGTACATTTCCTTTGAAATTTCCTATAATACAAGAAACAGTTTTACTTGGTATGTGCCTATGATTTCTCTTTCTTATTTTATCTCATCACTTCTGGTTGGGGAACTGCTAACTGTGGTGCTCCAAGGACAGTGGTGCTTCAAGGACAAAGGACGACCCTGCCTGAAAAAAGTTTCAGCATTACATCTCCTACTGGACTCTTAATAGCCCTCCCCACCATGTTGCGATGGTTAAGAAATTCCTGAGCCCATCCGGGAGACGCCCACCTGGGCAACAGGGCCTGTCCCAAATTAGGAAAGGCATATGCCCTGTCCCACTCCCACCCTATAGAAGGAAGGTATATGTGCCTTGACCAGTCAGTAAACGAAAATTTCACCTAGGACCATTCTTTTGTTTTCTGCCTATAAAAACTGATCAATAGCACATGCTCGGTCTCTACTCTCCCAGACTACTAGGAAGTCGGCCTGCTTTTCTGGCAGCCACCCTTCCCTCTAATAAATTCTATCTTCTTTACATTCTGCCTTGTGTCTGGAAATTCTTTTCCAACCCACATGTGGACGACACTAACTATATTATTTTAATGGTTATGACTCATTTTTATTATTTGCATTTTTAAATATTCATATATTATTAGAACACTAAAAAAAAACCTAATTTATATTTAGTTAAAATTTACTCTCGAGTTTAAATTAAGATCTTAATAAAAACTGCTTTTCTCAGTTTTGCATCTTTTTTTTCAACTTAGGGTTGATTCCTATTATTCATTAGTGTTTTCACTATAAAATTTCTCTGTTGCCTTTTTCTTTTGAATGGTAAGAATGAGCTGGTTGTATTAAGTGTGGATGATTATTTTTCTGCTTTTACCTCATTTAAATGTAATGAGAATCAAGAGGAGAAGTGAATGAGAGACAAGTTGGGCAGTGCTCTAATAGTGTAGATTGGGGGGCATCAATATTGACAGATGGTTTAACTAGTTAGACTGACTTGACTCGTCAAATTAGATGGTAAAGGAAGAAGCAAATTTCAGAAAGGGTTAGTGTCGTTTTTCTTGGTAGTCAAACCTAACTACGAGACCACAAAGTTCAATCACTATGAATGTAACACATTCAGGAATATGTGAATGATTGCATTTAGGGATTTCCTTTTTTTTGTCAAGGGAAGTAAGAAAATCAATTGTTAGCTTTCCCTTCCTCCCCTCTTGCCCTCTCCCGTGTTTAGTGTTATATGTGAAAAGGCTGCAATTTTGGCACTAATGTGTATGATCAGTCTCAATTACTGGTCTGAATCTTACTCTGTCCAAATCTTGAACATTCTGAAGGCATATGTGTCACTCTTAATCAAAGCTCTTAGTCCCAAAAGGGAATAAGATAATGATAAGAATAGTACTGCTAAATTTATCTCACAACCTAGCATTTTAGAATCTCTTCTTAAAGTCAGCCATAAGCAGAGACTATCTCAGCAGTAAGATATTCTATAATACTGCATTTCCTTACATATAAATAGAAATATGTAAAGGTTTTATGATTTCATTGTTTCAGATGTGTTTGAATATCTAAGTAGACTATTAGAAGTCAGTGTTACTTTTTTAATCGGTGTTTCCCTTGAACACAGCATATCCCGTTCAGTATGGCTGTAACTTCTTGGTAAAAGTCGCTAGACACTGTGTAAAAGGAATACCAACAGATGGCCAGTGTTCATGGACTTAACTTTTAAGCAGCATCTTTTATGTAGTTCTGACATGTTCAGGCTCAGCTTACTAAATTCATTGATACCTGCAAGGTGGTATTTGTTCAAGTTCAAACAAGGTTCCAGTTAGCCTATTTCCCATAAACCCTTTCTAAATAATTCCCTACCCAAGCTATCCTGGTGTGCTTTTGACGTGGCTGCCATACTTTCCAGCCTGAAACAAAATTATAAGGAAGGAGAAAACCAGAGGGTTATAGGGTTATAAGACTACTTTTGTCTGTTTTATGAATGCTTATTTCTTTAGTAATAAGTAGAAGGATTTGGAAAATAACAATCTTGTTATTTTCAGATTCTAAAGCTCTATGATTCTTTGACCTCATATATTGTGAAAGATGTTATGCATATTAAACACTTAGTTTTGAAAACAAATTTATTCAAGCAAAGAAAATGATTGACTCATGAATATAAAAAGAGTGACCTGTGAAGACAAATGGCATTTTTTATTTTTCAGTGAGGCTTCAATTTTTTTTTTTTTTTTTTTTTTTTTTTGTGCTACGCGGGCCTCTCACTGTTGTGGCCTCTCCCGTTGCGGAGCACAGGCTCTGGACGCACGGCTCAGCCACTCCGCGGCATGTGGGATCTTACCGGACCGGGGCACGATCCCGTGTCCCCTGCATCGGCAGGCGGACTCTCAACCACTGCGCCACCAGGGAAGCCAAGGCTTCAATTTTTAATTTGAAAATTGAAGTAATTTTTTTTTTTTTTTTGCGGTACGTGGGCCTCTCACTGTTGCGGCCCCTCCCGTTGCGGAGCACAGGCTCCGGACGCGCAGACTCAGTGGCCATGGCTCACGGGCCCAGCCACGCCGCGGCACGTGGGATCCTCCCGGACCGGGACACAAACCCGTGCCCCCTGCATCGTCAGGTGGACTCTCAACCACTGCGCCACCAGGGAAGCCCTGAAGTAATTTTTGATCTTATTAAATAAATTCATTTCAATGAACTGTAAAGTGAATGCGTCTAAATATATTGATTTATCCACATTTATATATTTTATACATTAATAACCTGTAAGGATAAACACAATAAATATTCCAAAATACTTGTTTTTTTCCTAAAATGAGTTTTATTACAAGAATGAGAAGGTATTAATCTTAATATTATTATAGAAAATGTTTCCCAAGGGATAGCTCTAAACATGTATTTAAAAAAGAATAAATTGACTGTTGACCTGGCATAAGGTTTGGCTTAGTAGCTTAATTGTGGGAATGTATTTTCCAGACTTTGAGATCTCTAAGATAGCCGCATGAATCTGTATTCTTGCTTGGACTCATAGTTCTTTACCTCTACCTTTGTTCCTTTTCCCTCTGTATTAGTCTACTCAAGCTGTCATAAAATATCACAGCCTGGGCGGTGTGGGAAAAAAAAAACAACAGATACTTATTTGCTCACAGTTTCGGAGGCTAGAAGTCCAAGATAAAGTTCTGGCACCTTTGGTTTCTAGTGAAGGATCTCTCCCTGACTTGGAGAGGGCCAGCTTCCTTCTGTGTCCTCACATGGCCCTTCCTTGGTGTGTTTGCATGGGGATGGAGAGAAAGATCTCTGCTGTCTCTTCTCAAAAGGATATTAATCCTATTGGATCTGGGCCCCACCTTTATGACCTCATTTAACCTTAATTATTTCCTTAGAGGTACCATTTCTAAATACAGCCACATGAGGTTAGGGCTTCAATACATGAATACTGGGGAGATTCAAACCTTCAGTCTATAACATCCTTTTATTTCTCTTTCTCAGACAATAGGTCTTTCATTTGATGCTCTGTGACCATATAATTTCCCTTTGCAGCTTCATGTGGTGTGTTGCTTCCTTCCTTCTGGTTTTTCCACTGCTGAATCGTACCAGGCTGCAACTCACACTCTAAAGGTATAGGTGCTGCTTTACAGAGCACCTTCAATACCCTTAACATTTTTAGGAGCCTACTCTCACTTTCTCATAGAATCTCTTTTCTTTTTCCTACTCTCTACTTTCTTGTGGTTGGAGAGAAAGCTTCTCTCTGGGTATGGTAGAAAGAATGATGGGTACTTCCTCCTCTCCACGGTGTCTGGGTCTTAATCCCAAGAGCCTGTGAATATGTTGTTAGATGGCAATAGGGAATTAAATGACAGGTGAAATAAAGCTCGCTCACCAGTTGATTTTGAAAGTAGATTATCCTGAATATTTGTCTAGGCCTAATGTAATTACAAGATCCCTTTAGAATGCAGAAGAAAAAGTCAGAGTCAGAGATGTGAAGATGCTGTGATACTGGATCTGAAGATCGCTGAAGGGCTCACAGAAGTGTAGGTGACCTCCAGCAGCTAAAATAGGCAAGGAAATTGATTGTCTTTAATGCCTCTAGAAGGAATGCAGCCCCATCAAGACGTTAGTTCTAGCCCAGTGAAACCCATATCAGACTTTGAACCTCTAGATCTTCAAGATTATAAAGTGTTTTGGATTTTAAGCCAGTAAGTTTGTTGTAATTTTTTACAGAAGCAGTAGGAAATAAACACAGTGGGGAACCCAGGAGGCCAATAGATATAGTTGCTAAATGATCAGGTCCCTGGTTTACTATCAATCTGGATGGGAGCAGCTTCTTAATCTCCAATTCCTAAACACAAAACTTCTTAGAAACATCTCTCTCGAGAACCATATCCCATCTTAGAAGGTAACCAGTGTTATTTTCAAGTCTTATTCCTGGTTGTTCACTATCCCTAGTGGCCAGCAGAATCTCCTTTCTGCTTCGCAGAAGCTCCTGGCTGTTTAGTATAATACATACCATACGTGGAATTGTTGCTTTAGTTAAGAATTTCTCGTATGTGGTCTGGATCATCCTCATGAGAATAACTTGGGGTGCTCTACCCAAGACTTGCTGAATCAGTATCTCTGGGGTTGGGGCTCTGGAGTCAATATGTTTAATGAACATTTCAAGTGATTTTAATATCCACTAACATTTGAGATAAATTTTTCTCACTTATAATGATATTTATGAGAATAGTTTTTACAAATGTCTTAGATGCTAAAAGATTGTTTCACAGTAAAATAATTCTACATGGATATATATACCTAGAAACAAAATATTTGCTTCTGACTTCTAAATGATTATAAACTAGCGACCACATATTTCTGAGAAACTTTCCATCAAGCTTATATCTTTATACAATATCTTACGCATTAAAGACCCAATGGCAGTTTTCCTTTTTGGCATTTTCAGGAAAGCCAACGGTTTTCACATTTGCCTTGAGGTTTACTTGCAAGTAAACCTTGTTTTTTATCACGTCATTCCTATACTACTTCCTACTGCTCTTTTGGAGTATGGGCCTTGAAGTACAATGTGAGTCTCAATAGTTTTCAATATTTTTTATGATTAAAAATATCCAGTTTCTTAGTCCAGGGGGCCACAAGCTATGGTCCACTACCTACTTTTATAAATAAAATTTTATTGAAACACAGCCATACTCATTCATTTATGTATTGCCTTTGGTTGCTTTTTGCTATAACCATAGAATTAAAGAGTTGTGACAGGGACATTATGGCTCACAAAGCCTAAAATATTTACTAACTGGCTTTTTTTAGAAAAGGTCTACCAAACCCTGCCTTAGCCTGTTAGTAATTCCTCTTTTTAAAATTTATTTCCTGTCTGATTTTTTTGCACTCAAATCTATGTTATGTTTTGTCTTCTGGGATACAAAGGATGGCTGTATTTTATATTTTGAAAGTTCTAGGATTGCAAGGTGGTTCAGCAAAATAAACTTTGAATTAGATAGAACAGAGAATCTTGAGCTCTGCCACTTACTGGCTGTGTGGCATTCAAATTCTCTGAACATCAGGTCTCTCATCTATGACTCATTAAATGAGTTCTTGCATATAAAATGTTTAGCACGTTCCCTTTGCATGTGGTCTACCTTTGTGACCTTGTTAAATTATCATTTTTAAAGTAGAGCCCTGGGGTCTTGGAGGGTGAGCCTTGGTTTAACAGAAGATCACAAGGGAATTGAGATAGAGAAGTTTATTACTTCCTGGGGAAGGTACATGGCATGCCTTAAGAGACCACATGGGGAGGTCAAGGCAGGATGCAGGCAGAGAGATGGCAGGACCTGGGGCACATGCCTTTAATAAAGTCCATAGCTGGAGTGCTTTGGGCTAAGTCCAGATTAATCAATTCAAACCAAAAGGAGTAGGGGCTTGATATGCTTCTTGAGTGTCTTATCTAAGGAGCACACCAAGGGAAGGCTTTGGGAGGCAGGGAAACTGTTTATCACAAGGGCCATTAGAGGATTCTTATAATGAACTTTCATTTACTTGTGACTCTGCAGGCTGTTGTCTAGGGCATGTGCTCCAGGGAGGGGCTAGTGTCCATTCAAATCCTCTGTAGGCTACTTGGTCACTTACAGTGGAGCCAAGGAAGCAGTATTTTATAGAGTAGCTTAGCTACACCCTCAACATTTACTTTTATTATTTGTAATGATTTATTGTGTCCAAGTAAAAATGAAGTATATAATAAAGCCTATTTTAAAATGATAGTTTTCTTTATATTTACCTTGGGATTCATGTATATATTACATACTTTCTGCATTATAGATATATCAATAGCTTCGGTTCTGATTCAGTTCTACTAGATGCTGCAAACTGATACAAATTAGTGATTCTTCTGAGCCTCATTTTTCTTATTTATAGGATAGAGATCTTCTAGAATGATCATAACAGGGTTTTATGTTGTTTCTTTTGTATGAAAAATTGATAGTGCTTTAGCACAGTACTGAGTAATTAGTAGTTAATATGTGATCAATAATTATTGATTATTCTAACCATTATAAGGATTTTTTATCAAGCAAATATTTATTGAAGATTTATTATTGGTGAGACGGAACTATTGGCCAGAAAATATCTTGGGGATATCAAAATGAACAAGATGTACTTTTTTTTTTTTTTAAAGAATATATCTGTCCTGTCCTGCCCTTAGGTTCATTAGAACGATTTTTTTTTTTGAAGATGTTGGGGGTAGGAGTTTATTAATTAATTAATTAATTTTTGCTGTGTTGGGTCTTCGTTTCTGCGCGAGGGCTTTCTCTAGTTGCGGCGAGCGGGGACCACTCTTCATCGCGGTGCGTGGGCCTCTCACTATCGTGGCCTCTCTTGTTGCGGAGCACAGGCTCCAGACGCGCAGACTCAGTAGTTGTGGCTCACGGGCCCAGTTGCTCTGCGGCATGTGGGATCCTCCCAGACCAGGGCTCGAACCCATGTGCCCTGCATTAGCAGGCAGATTCTCAACCACTGCGCCACCAGGGAAGCCCCCAAGATATACTTTTTAGCTTCAATGAGCTCACAATCTAGTAAGGCAAGTGTGTGTGTGTGTATAAAATTAGTTGCCATATGTTGTGACAAGTGTTATACATAATTAAGGCACCTAAGAATCACAGTCGTCACCCAATGAATGGAAGAGTTAACTCTGTTTTGGAGATGGTTAAGGGAGGTTTCCAGAGGACATGAACTTAACTCCAAATCTTGAAGTGTAAGTAAAAGTTTAACATAGTTGGATATTTAGGAAAAGAACAGTTTCAGTTGGGGCAATAGTATGTGCAAAGCATAGAAATAGAACAACATACTGAAGTCAAGGAAATGCAAGGCTGTTAAATTGACTGAGGTGTAAGTGACATTGGGGAGAGTTGGGATGTGAGGCTGGAGATGTGAGCTGAGGCCAGCTCATGGAAAATCTCTTAAAATAACACAAAAGAGTTTAGATTTGATACTGTAGGTGATGAGGTATATTGAAAGGTTTTAAATTTTTTATTGAATTTTACATTAAGGAGTTTTGAGCAGGAGTTTCAGAATCAAGTTAGAATTTTTCACGATAATTATAAATGCCACAACAGCTACAGTTATGTTCTTGGCATTCTGCATGCTCAGTCTGAAACTTTACAATGTGTCTTCTAAATAAGCATTATTTCCCTGTTTGAAACCGAGGCTCCAATAAGTCAAAGGTCCATAGTAACAATAAGTAAGTGAAAGAGTAAGAAGACATAATCGGAATGTTTATTTTCAACTTCCTATTTTCATCACTACACATCGTACTCTTTCTAAGAATACTCTGCAGTTTGTAGGATAGGAAAGAGATGAGATAGGGGCTGAATCGGGACAAGGAGAACTGTTAAGAATGTATTCAGTGTCACAAGAGGGAACAAGGGCATCTCCTCACTTCCCATTTCCCCTTTTTTACTGTCTTCTACTTCCTTCCTGGCACAGTCAGTACCACAGCCAAAGACATGGAGCAAGGAGGGTGGACTGTGGAGCTAGATGAAGAATCAGTCCAGAGTTGAGGAGCTCCATGGAGGCATGAGATAGCAGGCCTGGAAAAAGAGGACATGGGACCACATGGGACTGCTGCAGGGGCAGCAACGGGAGGAGATGGTTTATGTGTTGGAAGATGGGCTACATCAGACAAATAAGTAAATTGAGCAAATGAATAAATATACTGAGTCAAATTTCTCAATCCTCGAGGAGATATAATACAATCATGCATATGGGGAAGACTTGGAAGAACTCTTGGTTGTTAGATGATAGTATGGGGCGTCAGGTAAACTCCTAGTATGTACATGTATTACATATGTGATATTATATAGTTGTAATTATATAGATGCCATACAAATGTTTCCTCGTTCTGAGAGGGCTTAGAAACAATGATGTCTCAGTAGCAATGAGTGTCCCAAGTGGCCAGTATTTGCTTTCTAAGTATCATCCTCCCTTAAAGGAGAAATGGCTGATGATAGGTTGGGGCAGAGAAGGTCCAAGATGTGCCTTAAACATGTTATTCAAAGAAAGTTAAGTCCTCAAAAATAAAATGTCTCAAAGTGATAAAATAACCAGTTTGAAGGCACTCTCAATAGATGAATAGAAGGGGACTTGAGTATCAAAACAATGATAGTTATTAATTATTTTAATAAAATAAAATCTATTAATGTATGCTAATATATATTAATTAAGCAAGCAAGTAGGTAAATGGCAGAGCAATGGAAAGCTATTCCTCAGAGTTCCAGTAAGTGTTGGAAGTAGAGAATCACCATTTGACACCCATCAGATGAGGTTGATTCAGTTGGAAATTGTCCATGGATGCTAAGGCTGGTAGGTAGAATTTGAGACACAGGGTATTAGTGTAATCTTGGAATACCTAATCCGTTAACAATACTAATACTAATCCATTACAATCAGGAAAATTGTGAATTTAAGGTGGAGAAAGCTGTTAGACACCACTAAGACCAGGTCATCAGCATTTATATCATTTGGGACAGGTTGACATTGTGTGCTTCCTGATGTTCTATACCACAAAGAGCACAGCATCAATTCTGTGGTTTCCGTCCCAATGCATGGTCTGAGTCTGGTCATGAAGACTCTGTAGATGGGCCCAGGCTAAAAACCATCTACAAGCTATAAGACCTGTTCTCTTCAAAACTGTAAGAGTATGAAAGGCTGAGAAAGACTCAAGAATTATTCGAGATTGAAGGAGTCTATAATACACAATACCTAAGTATAAGCATATTTCTAGGATCTTAGACTAGCAAGAAAAGGGACATTGTGAGGTGTTCTATCTATTTCTGGGGAAAAGTGTTCCCCGTAACTTAGTGATATAAAGCAAATGCCATTGTATTATATCTCATGATTTTTTTTTAGGTCAGGAGTTTGGCCAGGTTTACCTGAACAATTCTTCTGTGCAATGTGGTATTGAACGTTGGCAGGTGGGCAGAAATGGAGGGCCCACTACAGCCTCAATCATATTTCTAAAGACTTGGCAGGGGAAGACTGGGCTCAGCTGGGGATTTCAGAGGGACAGCTTACCTGTGGCAGCTCCAGCATAGTAGTCTCAGGAAATCAGACTTCTTTATATGGCAGCTCTAGACGCCACACACAGTACTGATGAGCAATCATTAACGTCAACTGATTCAAGGGTAGAGGAATTAGACAACACATCTTGATGGGAGAAATAGCAAAGTCATTGCAGTCATCTTTGGTCTACCACAGTGGTACAGTGAGCAAATTTGGAATGGGGTCTGAAAAGGTGGCAGTGTTACCAATGCTGAATAACTGATTAGGAGGGTTATATGGTATTTCATATAGATGTGTGTTCTAGTTGTAAAGAAATACACACTGGAGTGTTTGAAGTATTTAAGGATAATGTGGTATTACATCTGCAGCTTACTCTCAAAAGTTTCTGGAAAGGACTTAGACATATTTGTGTGTATTTGTGTACATGTATATATACATATTGTCTATGTGTATATACATATATGTATATAGAGGGTGGCACAATGGGGCAAATGTGGTATAATATTAACAATTGGATATTCTGGTTGAAGGTGATATGGGAATTCTGGCTGCTTTTCTGTATGTTTGAAATTATTTCAAAATATAAAATTTAAAGAGAAAGGAAAATTTAAATTTAAGGAAAAAAATGATTAGAGTCTCAAGTAAGGTAGCTGCAATGGACATGAAGAGAAGAGGATGAATTGATGATAAATAAGACTTTAATAGACAACTGGATGTTAGATTGAGAAAGATGGGTTGCTTGGAACACTGTCATAATAAGCACAGAAGTTCCATTGGCTGCTCATTAACAGAGAGAAGCAGACTAGCAAAGCTTGCCAATAACACTTTGCACTGACATTTTGCTTTGTCCTTTAATGATCACCCTGGAAAACAAACAATCCGCCAAGTTTAATTTTAAAAAGCATTGAGACTGTTTAAACAGAGTCAGATTTACTTAAATGTATAATGGATTCCTTCATTCGTAATAAAATCTGTGGCTCTTTCTTATCTGATGGAAAAATTCTTCTACGTAAGCATATTCCAAATGGATGAATAGACTAAGTGTGAGTAATGTGGTTTAGTTTGTGCATAGTACACACTTCCACAAGAGAAGAAATTCTTTCATAATAAAAGTATATCTTACAATATATTTTAGGGTTAAAACAATCTTATTTACTGTATGAAATGCAGTGTAGAATGAGTGTGTGGTGGATTCCGTGTGAATTACTCAAAGGTCAAAAAGAAAAGGTATAAAGCAATAAGATTTAGAACAAGGAATCTGAGGACAGTGTTATAAAGAAGTTTATATGAATAAATAAAACCTTTCTTAAGGTATGACATGTGGAATGAATGTTACCTCACAGTATTTTGAAGCCTTAAAATAAATATCCCAATCGTTTTCAGTATCTCTGCTCAGGATGTAAAGTTGACAACCATCTCCATGGGGGGTGCTGACATTTTGCTGGAACGTTATGAAAAGAGAGCTCCTGCTGTGGATAGGAAACACTATTTCATCAAAACTAAGAAATCAGAAGTCAAATATACTGTAAAGGGAAGTTCTTATCAGCTTTATTAAATGTAGCCATTTTTTTCCTCTGAATTCTTTGACAACAGGTATGTAATTTTATTTCATGGGTTAAAAAACAGGTGGAATTGTGGCAGGAATTATTTAGATTAGTTTTCATGAGTTAGGATGGTTGTAGAAAACAACAAAAAATGGCAGATTTTTTCTAAATTTGAATTATGATGTGAACCATCTCAGGTGCTTCATAAAGCACTTAACCTATATCCAACAGCAACAGTAAATCTAGCTAGTGATATAGCATGCTTCTCCAGTGTGTGTGCCCATGTATGCACTTGTGTCTGCATTGCAGGAAATGAAAGTGGACATGTAGAAGGGAATGAACTGAAGAAGAAGAAAGGTGACTTTAACTGACAATTAGAAAGCCTTATAGATGAGAATTAGAAAGTCTTATCAGAGACTTTAGCTCTCTGAATTCACTTTATTTTGCATATGTATGTGTGCATCTATGTATTTTTGTTAAAAATCATAAGATTTCTGATATTGATTCTTTTTTTTGTTTGTTTGTTTTTTGCGATACGCGGGCCTCTCACTGTTGTGGCCTCTCCCGTTGCGGAGCACAGGCTCCGGCCACGTAGGCTCAGCGGCCATGGCTCACGGGCCTAGCCGCTCCGCGGCATGTGGGATCCTCCCGGATCAGGGCATGAACCCGTGTCCCCTGCATCGGCAGGCGGACTCTCAACCACTGCGCCACCAGGGAAGCCCTAGATTTCTGATATTGATTCTTAAGAATTCTATACTAGTCTTTTGTTTCTTACTTGATAGTTGAAGTAATCACTTAAATATAGCATATTAAATAATCATGTCTGTATTAGTTATCCATCACTGTATACCAAATTACCTCAAAACCTAGCAGCTTCAAACGACATTTATTGTCTCACAGTTTTGGGGGTCAAGAATCTATGCACAGCTTAGCTATATGCCTTTGACTCCAAGTTTCTCACATACTTGCAATGTAAGGGACAGGCTGGGGCTATAGATATTTCAGTAGGGGAGCCTCCAAGCTCACTCACATGGCTGTTGGCAGGCCTCAGGTCTGGCTGTTTGTTGGTGGGAAACCTCAGTTGTTTGCCGTGAAGACCTCTGTGTGGAGTTACTAACAACACGGCAGTTTATTTCCCCCCACAGTGAGGTGTACATGTGTGAGAGGGAGAGACAGGGACTGAAGTCAAAGTCTTTCTGTGTCTAATCTTGGAATTGACATCTAATCGCTTTTGAAGTATTATTTGTTAGCAGCAACTCCCTAGGTCCAGTATTCACTCAAAAAATGATGTTACACAAGGATATGAGTACCAGGAGGTAAGAATCCCTGGGAACCAACCACCATGATGTTAAAAGTTCTTGGTCACTCCTGGATCATGAATTTCTCCCTTTGCAGCTTTCTGCTGGACTCTGACCTATTGCCAAGTTAAGCCATTGCTTCTTTCCTTCCTGCTTCTCTTCTATTCCCTCTTTTATCAGCTTTCTCCAATTCCCAAAATTTATGTTTTAAATCAGTGGTCATCAAACTGAGAATTCCAAAGAATTTCATAGGCAATTTCTACACCAACTTTATGTTCTCTTTCCTAATATCGTTCTGCCTGAGATATTCCTGGACTCACAATGGCACTTTTCCTTTACAGATGTAAAATAATCCTCAGTCCTCTGACCATCCCTTTTATTGCTCCTCAATCTTGCTATGGAGCATTGCTCCTGTATATATAAACCTCTGGGATACAAACAAATGAGAGGTATCCTTCAATGGTTAATTAAGGTAGCCTAAAGTCTGAGTGCTTCCCCATTTTTCCTTTCCTTGTGTATTATCTTTTTCAGAATGAAGCATGATTTTTACAAATTGGATATTTTGGTCTTTTGAGGTATTCTGAATTCAGATATGTGGTCATATATGGTCTTGAATATTAAGGACAACTCTCTTTTTAAATATTTGCCTCCTTATCCTTACCTCCATCCCCATTTCCACCACTTTAAAAAACTTTTTTTTTTTTTCTGGATGGAAGAGTCCTTGGGAGCAAAAATTACTAACTGCTAAAAGTGGCATTTTCAAGTATTTAAACATAAGCAATTCTTAACTATTCTAGACCCTAATCTCTGGGGTGTATAATTAGTTAGAAATAAAAACAGCCACAAAAGTTAAAGCAGAATAGGTTAGTTTAAAAAAAGCTCACTAAAGTATTTTCTGGGAGTACAAAAATGATCTAGGTATGCTGGATAAAATCCAAAGATAAAACTTGTATGTTTTCTTTTTTCAAGACCTTAATATGTATATTTTTAAAAGGTAGCAAAAATTGATCTTTATCAAATCATGTGTAATATGTCCCAATCACAGTCAAGCTTCACGTTATTTCCTTCTACAAAATGCTTAATATTTTATGCCTTCCCCCCATAAATTTATTTATTTATTTATTTTTGGCTGCATTGGGTTTTCGCTGCTGTGCGCAGGCTTTCTTTAGTTGCGGCAAGAGGGGGCTACTCTTCGTTGCAGTGCATGGGTTTCTCATTGCAGTGGCTTCTCTTGTTGTGGAGCATGGGCTCTAGGCACACGGGCTTCAGTAGTTGTGGTGCAGGGGCTTAGTTGTTCCGCGGCATGTGGGATCTTCCTGGACCAGGGATTGAACCCATGTCCTCTGCACTGGCAGATGGATTCTTAACCACTGCGCCACCAGGGAAGCCCAATATTTTATGCTTTTTTTGACAAATATCTTTAACCAAAATTTTTTTAGCTAGGAGACACAATATTCAGCACATTATGCTTTTTTCTTTGGTTAAAAACAGAAAACTAGAATATCTAGACAGATCAATAAGGAAACAACATACTTAAATGATAATATAGACAAATTGGACCTAATAGACATATACAGACCATTTCACCCAACAGCAGAAGAATGTACATTCTTAAACATCTATGCAACTTTCTCCAGGATAAATTAAATATTAGCTCACAAAACAAATCTTAACAAAGTTAAGATTTTAAGAAGATTGAATTTAAGAATATTGAAATCATACCACGTGTCTTTTCTGGCCACAGTGGAGTGAAACTAGATATCAATAGCAAAAGGAAACTGGAAAATTTACAAATATGTGAAAATTTAACAACACACTCTTGAACAACTGTTGGGCCAAAGAAGACATCAAAAAGGAAATTAGAAAATACTCTGAGGCAAACAAAAATGAAAATACGACATAAAAATCATAAGAGATACAGCAAAAGTAGTACTAAGAGAGAAGTTTGTAATATGTGCCTACTTAAAAAAAAAAACCTCAGACAACCTAACTTTATATGCCAAGGAACTAGAAAAAGAACAAACTGAATCCAAATTTATCAGAAGGAAGGAAATAACAAAGATTAGGGCAAAAATAAACAAAATAGAAAAATAATAGGAAAAAATCAGGAAAACTAAAAGTTACCTTTTCAAAATGAAACAAAATTGACAAACCATTAGCTAAATTAAGGAAAAAAGAACACATAAAATCAGAAATGAAAGAGGAGACATTACAACTAATACTACGGAGATAGAAAGGATCATGAGTGACTATTACGAACAATTATATGTTAAAAAATTAGATTTCTTAGAAGAAATGGATAAAATCCTAGAAATATACAATTTGCAAAGACTAAGTGATGAAGAAGTAGAAAGTATGAATAGACCTATAGCTGATACAGAGAATAAATCAGTTATCAAAGCTGCCCAACAAAGAAAAGCCTAGGTTGAGTTTGTTTCACTGATGAATTCTATCAAATATTTAAAGAGTAATTGATGCCAACCCTCTTCAAACTCTTCCAAAAAACTGAAGAGGAAGGAACTGTTACAAACTCATTTTATGAGGCCAGTATTACCCTAATACCAAAGTCAGACAAAGATGCCTCAAGAAAATAAAATTACAGGTCAGTATCCCTGAGGAACATAGATGTAAAAGTTGATCACACACCATAGCCTAGTGGAATTTATCTCTAGGATGCAAAATTGGTTCAACATATTAAGATCAATTAATATGATGTACCATCCTAACAGAATAAGGAATTAAATCACATTTCAGTAGATGCAGAAAAAGCATTTGACAAAACTCAACACTTTTCAGAATAAAAACTCTCAA
This sequence comes from Pseudorca crassidens, assembly GCF_039906515.1. Taxonomy (NCBI): domain Eukaryota; kingdom Metazoa; phylum Chordata; class Mammalia; order Artiodactyla; family Delphinidae; genus Pseudorca; species Pseudorca crassidens. The sequence continues at coordinate 70,804,562 of NC_090306.1, forward strand.
ACTAGGATTACAAGGAAACTACCTCAACATAATATAGGCCATATATGAAAATCCCCCTGCTAACATCATACTCAATGGTGAAAAGCTGTATGCTTATTTTCTAAAATCAGGAACAAGATAAGAATGCCTACTCTCACCTCTTCTGTTCAACATAGGAGTAGAAGTCATAGCTGGAGCAGTTAGACAAGAAATGGAAAAGGCATCCCAATTGGAAAGGAAGAAGTAAAATTGTCCCTGTTTGCAGATAACATGCTTTTATATATAGAAACCACTAAAAACTCCATAAAGAGACAAACCCTTAGAACTAATAACAAATTGAGTAAAGTTGCAGGCCACAAAATCAAAATACAAAAATCAGTTGCATTTCTGTACACTAACAACAAACTACCTGAAAAGAAATTAAGAAAATAATTTTATTTTCACTAGCATAGAGAAGACTAAAATACTTAGCAATAAACTTAACCAAGGAGGTGAAAGACATTTATATCGAAAACTGTAAAACATTGATGAAAGAAATTAAAGAAAACACAAACAAATGGAAAGACAACCTGTGCTCATGAATTGGAAAAGAATATTGTTAAAATGTGCACTACCCAAAGTGATATATCAAAATTCCAATGGCATTTTTTTTACAGATAAATAATTCTTTATATAGAATCATAAAAGTTCACAAATAGACAAATCAGTCTTAAAAAAGAACAGAGCTGGAGGCATCATGCTGCCTGACTTTATATTACAAAACTATAGTAATCAAAACAGTACAAGACTTGAATAAAAAGAGACATATAGACCAAAGAAACAGAATAGAGAGCCCAAAAATAAACACAAACATATAAGGTCAACTAATCTTCAACAAGAGTGCCAAGAAAACACAATGGGGAAAGGATAGTCTCTTCAATAAATGGTTGAAAAAAAACTGAAAAATCATATGTAGAAGAATGAAATTGGGCTCTTACACTATACACAACTCAGAATGGATTAAAGACTTAAATGCAAGACCTGAAACTGTAGAACTTCTAGAAGAAAATGGGAAAAGCTTACAGATTTTGGTCTTGGGAATGGTTTCATGGTTATGAAACCAAAAGCACAGCAACAAAAACAAAAGTAAGCAAGCAGGACCATATCAGACTAAAATACTTCTTCACAGCAAAGGAAACAACAGAGTGGAAAAACAACTTAGGGAGTGGGAGAAAATATTTGCAAACCATATATAAGGGGTTAATACCCAAAAGACACAAGGAAACCTGACAACTCAATAGGGAAAAATTTAGAATCCAGATTAAATAATGGTTTATGGATCTGACCATACATTTCTGCAGAGAATATATACAAATGGCCAAAAGGTACATAAAAAATGCTTAATGTCAGTAGTCATCAAGGAAATGCAAATTCATACCACCGTGAGATATCCATTCATCCCTATCAGGTTGGCTATTAGAAAAGCAAAAAGTGATGACCAGGATGTGGAAAACTGGAACCCATGCACATTGTTGGTGGTAATTCAAAATAGTGCAGTTGCTATAGAAAATAGTGTGGAGTTTCCTCAAAAAGTTAAAAATAGAACTGTTGCATAGAACCAGAAATCCCCCTCTGGGTATTTATGCAAAAGAATTGAAATCAGAATCCCAAAAAGATATCAGTACTTCCATGTTCATTGCAGCACTATTCACAATAGCCAAGAGGTGGAAACAACCTAGATGTCCATGAACAGATTAATAGATAAGGAAAATGTGGTATGTGCATATAATGGAATATCATTTTGCCTTAAAGAAGGAATTCTGACAGATAGTACAACATTTGTGAACATTATGATAAGTGGTATAAACAAGTCACAGAAAGACAAATACTTCATAATTCTATTTATATGAGGAATGTAAAATAGTCAAATTTATAGCACCAGAGTGAAATGGTGGTTGCCAGGGGCTGGGTGAAGGGGGAAATGAGTTACTTGTCAAGGGGCATAAAGTTTCAGTTAAGTAAGATAAACTCTAGAGATCTGTGTACATGGTATGTATAGTCAAAAATAATGCATTGTACACAACAATTTTAAGAGAGTAGATCTCTTGTTAAGTGTTCTTACTACAATAAAATAATGAAACTAGGAAAGTAGAGTCATCATGTAGAATGAAATTGATAGTTAATTTTTGTTCTTGTTTCTTATTTAATCATTCATAAAACCTCAACTCCAGTTTTGAGGAATTTATGCATATGCAAACAAATACATTCCCCAAAGGAATTCCTCACTTCATAAATAACTTAATATTAGCTACTCATTGTATTGGTTTATCATAAAATAATAAGAAACAAGATATTTATATATTAGTTTTCTAAATTGTAAAAATTTAACTGTATTAGATCTGTAATACTACTTTTAACATAATGCCTTTTACTACTATATTTTATCTATCTGACTACATCTAATTATTTTGGTGTATTTTGTAAAATTCATTAAACTTGAATTGAAAAATAAAGTTAGCATACTTTTTTCCTGACATAAAGTAAGATTGACTGATTTTACGATGTGAACTTGTTTTGCCAACTAGATTATACAGTAAATATTTAAAAATGTACTAAATCTGCAGAGGCAAGATTTTGATTAAAATGTATTTGTTATATTAAACATAAGAGATACAATGTCTGTTTCCTCCCTCAATTGTAAGTTTATCAAGGGTAAGTTGCATTCATCATGTTGTTATATTCAATGCTTAGTGTGGTATCTAGTATAGATTTTCTTCTGTTGTTGATTTGTAATTTAATTGCATTGTGGTTGCAGAACATAAATGGTGTGAGGTCAGTTCTTTTAAATTTATTAAAGCTTGTTTTCTGACCTAGCATATGATCTCTCCTGGAGAATATTCCATATGGTCTTTTTTTAAAATTATTGAATTTTATTTAATTTTTTTTTTATACAGCAGGTTCTTATTAGTCATTAGTTTTATACACATCAGTGTGTACATGTCAATCCCAATCTCCCAATTCATCACACACCCACCCCCCGCAGCTTTCCCCCCTAGAATCTGAACCATTTTCTAGGTTCTACATGTATGTGTTAATATACGATATTTGTTTTTCTCTTTCGCTTACTTCACTCTGTATGACAGTCTTTAGATCCATCCACGTCTCAACAAATGACTCAATTTCGTTCCTTTTTATGGCTGAGTAATATTCTGTTGTGGGTATGTACCACATCTTCTTTATCCACTTGTCTGTCAATGGACGTTTAGGTTGCTTCCATGACCTGGCTATTGTAAATAGTGCTGCAATGAACATTGGGGTGCATGTGTCCTTTTGAATTATGGTTTTCTCTGGGTATATGCCCAGTAGTGGGATTGCTAGATCATATGGTAATTCTATTTTTAGTTTTTCAAGGAACCTCCATACTGTTCTCCATAGTGGCTGTATCAATTTACATTCCCACCAACAGTGCAAGAGGGTTCCCTTTTCTCCACACCATCTCCAGTATTTATTGTTGGTAGATTTTTTGATGATGGCCATTCTGACTGCTGTGAGGTGATACCTCATTATAGTTTTGATTTATATTTCTCTAATGATTAGTGATGTTGAGCATCCTTTCATGTGTTTGTTGGCAGTCTGTATATCTTCTTTGGAGAAATGTCTGTTTAGGTCTTCTGCCCATTCTTTGATTGGGTTCTTTGTTTTCTTGATATTGAGCTGCAGAGCTCTTTGTAAATTTTGGAGATTAATCCTTTGTCAGTTGCTTCATTTGCAAATATATTCTCCCATTCTGAGGGTTGTCTTTTCATCTTGTTTATGGTTTCCTTTGCTGGGCAAAAGCTTTTAAGTTTCATTAGTTACCATTTGTTTATTTTTGTTTTTATTTCCATTATTCTAAGAGGTGGATCAAAAACGATCTTGCTGTGATTTATGTCAAAGAGTGTTCTGCCTATGTTTTCCTCTAGGAGTTTTATAGTGTCCAGGCTTACATTTAGGTCTCTAATCCATTTTGAGTTTATTTTTGTGTATGGCGTTAGGGAGTGTTCTAATTTCATTATTTTACGTGTAGCTCTCCAGTTTTCCCAGCACCACTTATTGAAGAGACTGTCTTTTCTACATTGTATATCGTTGCCGCCTTTGTCATAGATTAGTTGGCCATAGGTGCCTGGGTTTATCTCTGGGCTTCCTATCTTGTTCCATTGATCTACGTTTCTGTTTTTGTTCCAGTACCATATTGTCTTTACTACTGTTACTTTGTAGTATAGTCTAAAGTCAGGGAGTCTGATTCCGCCAGCTTCGTTTTTTTCCCTCAAGACTGCTTTGGCTATTTGGCGTTTTCTGTGTCTCCATACAAATTTTAAGATTTTTTGTTCTAGCTCCATAAAAAATGCCTTTGGTAATTTGATATGGATTGCATTGAATCTGTAGATTGCTTTGAGTAGTATACTCATTTGCACAAAATTGATTCTTCCAATCCAAGAACATGGTATATCTCTCCATCTGTTGGTATCATCTTTAATTTCTTTCATCAGTGTTTTACAGTTTTCTGCATACAGGTCTTTTGTCTCCCTAGGTAGGTTTATTCCTAGGTATTTTATTCTTTTTGTTGCAATGGTAAATGGGAGTGTTTCCTTAAATTCTCTTTGGGATTTTTCATCATTAGTATGTAGGAATGCAAGAGATTTCTGTGCATTAATTTTGTATCTTGGAACTTTACCAAATTCATTGATTAGCTCTGGTAGTTTTCTGGTGGCATTTTTTAGGATTCTCTACGTATAGTATCATGTCATCTTCATACAGTGACAGTTTTACTTCTTCTTTTCCAATTTGTATTCTTTTTATTTCTTTTTCTTCTCTGATTGCTATGGCTAGGACTTCCAAAACTATGTTGAATAATAGTGGTGAGAATGGACATCCTTGTCTTGTTCCTGATCTTAGAGGAAAGGCTTTCAGTTGTTCACCATTGAGAATGATGTTTGCTGTGGGTTTGTTGTATATGGCCTTTATTATGTTGAGGTAGGTTCCCTCTATGCCCACTTTCTGGAGAGTTTTTATCATAAATGGGTGTTGAATTTTGTCAAAAGCTTTTTCTGCATCTATTGAAATGATCATATGGTTTTTATTCTTCAGTTTGTTAATATGGTGTATCGCATTGATTGATTTGCGTATATTGAAGAATCCTTGCATACCTGGGATAAATCCCACTTGATCATGGTGTATGATCCTTTTAATGTGTTGTTGGATTTTGTTTGCTAGTATTTTGAGGATTTTTGCATCTGTGTTCATCAGTGATACTGGTATATAGTTTTTCTTTTTTGTAGTATCTTTGTCTGGTTGTGGTATCAGAGTGATGGAGGCCTCATAGAATGAGTTTGGGACTGTTCCTTTCTCTGCAATTTTTTGGAATAGTTTGAGAAGGATGAATGTTAGCTCTTCTCTAAATGTTTGATAAAATTCGCCTGTGAAGCCTTCTGGTCCTGGGCTTTTGTTTTTTGGAAGATGTTTAATCACAGTTTCATTTTCATTGCTTGTGATTGGTCTGTTCATATTTTCTGTTTCTTCCTGGTTCAGTCTTGGAGGGTTATACCTTTCTAAGAATTTGTACATTTCTTCCAGGTTGTCCATTTTATTTGCATAGAGTTGCTTGTAGTAGTCTTTTAGGGTGCTTGGTATTTCAGTCCTCTCCCTCTTTTTTTCTTTTCTTTTCTTTTTTTTTTTGTGGTACACGGGCCTCTCACTGCTGTGGCCTCTCCCGTTGCGGAGCACAGGCTCCGGACGCGCAGGCTCAGAGGCCATGGCTCACGGGCCCAGCCACTCCACGGCATGCGGGATATTCCTGGACCAGGGCACAAACCTGTGTCCCCTGCATCGGCAGGCGGACCCTCAACCACTGCGCCACCAGGGAAGCCCTCTCTCCCTCATTTTTATTGATGAGTCTGGGTAATGGTTTATCAGTATTGTTTATCTTCTCAAAGAACCAGCTTTTAGTTTTATTGATCTTTGCTATTGTTTTCTTTGTTTCTGTTTCATTTATTTCTGCTCTTATCTTTATGATTTCTTTCCTTCTGCCAGCTTTGGGTTTTGTTTGTTCTTTCTCTAGTGCCTTTAGTTGTAAGGTTAGATTGTTTATTTGAGATTTTTCTTGTTTCTTTAGGTAGGCTTGTGTAGCTATGAACTTCCCTCTTAGAACTGCTTTTGCTGCATCCCATAGGTTTTGGATCATCGTGTTTTCATTGTCATTTGTATCTAGGTATTTTTTGATTTCCTCTTTGATTTCTGCAGTGATCCCTTGGTTATTTAGTAACGTATTGTTTAGCCTCCATGTGTTTGTGTTTTTTTCATTATTTTCCCTGTAATTCATTTCTAATCTCATAGCGTTGTGGTCAGACAAGATGCTTGATATGATTTCAGTTTTCTTAAATTTACTGAGACTTGATTTGTCACCCAAGATGTGATCTATCCTGGAGAATATTCCGTGTGCACTTGAGAAGAAAGTGTAATCTGCTCTTTTGGATGGAATGTCCTATAAATACCAATTAAATCTATTTGGTCCGTGTTGTCATTTAATGCTTCTGTTTCCTTATTTATTTTCATTTTAGATGATCTGTCCATTGGTGTAAGTGAGGTGTTAAAATCCCCCACTATTATTATTTTTATTATTATTTATTTTTTAACATGTTTATTGGAGTATAATTGCTTTACAATGGTGTGTTAGTTTCTGCTTTATAACAAAATGAATCAGTTGTACATATACATATGTTCCTATATCTCTTCCCTCTTGCATGTCCCTCCCTCCCACCCTCCCTATTCCACCCATCTAGGTGGTCACAGAGCACTGAGCTGATCTTCGTGTGCTATGCGGCTGCTTCCCACTAGCTATCTATTTTATGTTTGGTAGTGTATATATGTCCATGCCACTCTCTCACTTTGTCACTGCTTACCCTTCCCCCTCCGCATATCCTCAAGTCCATTCTCTAGTGGGTCTGTGTTTTTATTCCCGTCTTGCCCCTCGGTTCTTCATGACCCTTTTTTTGTTTTTTTTTTTTTTTTGCTTAGATTCCATATATATGTGTTAGCATATGGTATTTGTTTTTCTCTTTCCGACTTACTTCACTCTGTATGACAGACTCTAGGTCCATCTACCTCATGACAAATAACTCAATTTCATTTCTTTTCATGGCTGAGTAATATTCCATTGTATATATGTGCCACATCTTCTTTATCTATTCATCTGTTGATGGACACTTAGGTTGCTTCCATGTCCTGGCTATTGTAAATAGAGCTGCAATGAACATTTTGGTACATGACTCTTTTTGAATTATGGTTTTCTCAGGGTATATGCCCAGTAGTGGGATTGCTGGGTCGTATGGTAGTTCTATTTTTAGTTTATTAAGGAACCTCTATACTGTTCTCCATAGTGGCTGTATCAATTTACATTCCCACCAACAGTGCAACAGGGTTCACTTTTCTCCACACCATCTCCAGTATTTATTGTTTGTAGATTTTTTGGTTATGGCCCACTATTATTGTATTACTGTCGATTTCCTCGTTTAGAGCTGTTAGCAGTTGTTTTATGTATTGAGGTGCTCCTATGTTGGATGCATATATATTTATAATTGTTATAGCTTCTTCTGCGATTGATCCCTTGATCATTATGTAGTGTCCTTCTTTGTCTCTTGTAATAGTCTTTGTTCTAAAGTCTATTTTGTCTGATGTGAGAATTCCTACTCTAGCTTTCTTTTGATTTCCATTTGCACGGAATATCTTTTTCCATCCCTGCAGTTTCAGTCTGTCTGTGTCCCTAGGTCTGAAGTGGGTCTCTTGTAGGCAGCATATATATGGGTATTGTTTTTGTATCCATTCAACAAACCTGTGTCTTTTGGTTGGAGCATTTAATCCATTCACATTTAAGGTAATTATTGATATGTATGTTCCTATGGCCATTTTCTTAATTGTTTTGTCCTTGTTTCTGTAGGTCCTTTTTTTCTCTTGTGTTTCCCACTTAGAGAAGTTCGTTTAGCATTTGTTGTAGAGCTGGTTTGGTGCTTCTGAATCCTCTTAGCTTTTTGCTTGTCTGTAAAGCTTTGATGTCTCCATCGAATCTGAATGAGATCCTTGATGGGTAGAGTAATCTTGGTTGTAGGGTCTTCCCTTTCATCACTTTAAGTATATCACACCACTCCCTTCTGGCTTGTAGAGTTTCTGCTGAGAAATCAGCTGTTAACCTTATGAGAGTTCCTTTGTATGTTATTTGTTGTTTTTCCCTTGCTGCTTTGAATAATTTTTCTTTGTCTTTCATTTTGGCCAGTTTGATTACTATGTGTCTCAGTGTGTTTCTCCTTGGCTTTATACTGTATGGGACTCTCTGCACTTCCTGGACTTGAGTGGCTATTTCCTTTCCCATGTTAGGGAAGTTTTCAACTATAATCTCTTGAAATATTTTCTCTGGTCCTTTGTGTCTCTCTTCTCCTTCTGGGACCCCTATAATGTGAATGTTGTTGTGTTTAATATTGTCCCTGAGGTCTCTTAGGCTGTCTTCATTTCTTTTCATTCTTTTCTCTTTATTCTGTTCTGCAGCAGTGAATTCCACCATTCTGTCTTCCAGGTCACTTATCCATTCTTCTGCCTCAGTTATTCTGCTATTGATTCCTTCTAGTGTAGTTTTCATTTCAGTTATTGTATTGTTCATCTCTGTTTGTTTGTTCTTTAATTCTTGTAGATGTTTGCTAAACATTTCTTGCATCTTCTCGATCTTTGCCTCTATTCTTTTTCCGAGGTCATCTTCACTATCATTATTCTGAATTGTTTTTCTGGAAGGTTGCCTATCTCCACTTCATTTAGTTGTTTTTCTGGGGTTTTATCTTGTTCCTTCGTCTGGTACATAGCCCTCTGCCTTTTTATCCTGTCTGTCTTTCTGTGAATGTGGTTTTTGTTCCACAGGCTGCAGGATTGTAGTTCTTCTTGCTTCTGCTGTCTGCCCTTTGGTGGATGAGGCTATCTGCCCTCTGGTGGATGAGGCTATCTAAGAGGCTTGTTAACTTTCCTGATAGGAGTGACTGGTGGTGGGTAGAGCTGCTCCATATGGTCTTGAAGAATGTGTATTCTCATATTCTTGGGTGGAGCATAAGTAGTCTGTTAAGGTTAGTTGATTTATAATGTTCAGGTTTTCATTTATTTCTTAACTGTATTTTTATAAAATACTGAAACTGAGGCTTTGAAGTTTTTGTTGTTTAATTGTCCATTTCTCACATCAATTATATTGGTTTTGCTTTATATTTTGGGGTGCTCTGTTGTTAGATGCATATATGTTTTTAACAGAATATTTTCCTGGTGGAAAGACCCTGTGATCATTATAAAATATCCCTCTTTTCATACAAAAATTTTTGTGTTAATGGCTATTTTGCCTGATACTAGTATAGCCACTGCCATTTGATATTTATTTTCTGCATGTCTTCTGTGTTTTCACCTCTCTGTTTCTCAATTCTTCCTTTGTTTGTATTAAATAGATATTTTCCAGTGTATCTTTGAAATGTATTAGGTGTTTCTTTTTTAAGTGTTTTTTTTTTTTTTTTTTTTTTTTGGTTTCTTGTTGCCTTGGGGAAGATAATTAGCATCTTAATCTAGTTTGGATTAATATTAACATATATTCAATACTACAGAAAAATTTAGCTGTAATTCGTCCTTCCCACATTGTACAATGTTCAAATGAATTGCATCATTAAAAGTTATAAATCCATCAAAAAATGTTTTAGAGATACCTTCAAGATGGTGGAGGAGTAAGACGTGGAGATCACCTTCCTTCACTTCCTATGTATCAGAAATACATCTACATGTGGAACAACTCCAACAGAACACATACTGAACGCTAGCAGAAAACCTCAGACTTCCCAAAAGAGATATATATTTTTTTCTTTCTCTCTTTTTGTACGTGTGTATGTATATGCAGCACATTAAAAAGATCATACACCATGATCAAGTGGGGTTTATCCCACGAATGCAAGGATTCTTCAATATACACAAATCAATCAATGTGATATACCATATTAACAAATTGAAGGAGAAAAACCATATGATTATCTCAGTAGATGCAGAAAAACTTTCGACAAAATTCAACACCCATTTATGATAAAAGCCCTCCAGAAAGTAGGCGTAGAGGGAACTTATCTCAACATAATAAAGGCCATATATGACAAACCCACAGCCAACATCGTTCTCAATGATGAAAAACTGAATCCGTTTCCTCTAAGATCAGGAACAAGACAAGGTTGTCCACTCTCACCACTGTTATTCACAGTTTTGGAAGTTTTAGCCACAGCAATCAGAGAACAAAAAGATATAAAAGGAATCCAAATTGGAAAAGAAGTAAAGCTGTCACTGTTTGCAGGTGATATGATACTATACATAGAGAATATTAAATATGCTACCAGAAAACTACTAGAGCTAATGAATGAATTTGGTAAAGTAGCAGGATACAAGTTTTATGCATGGAAGTCTCTTCCCTTCCTATACACTAATGATGAAAAATCTGAAAGAGAAATTAAGGAAGCACTCCCATTTACCATTGCAACAAAAAGAATAAAATACATAGGAGTAAACTCACCTAAGGAGACAAAAGACCTGTATGCACAAAACTAAGACAGTGATGAAAGACATTAAAGATAATACAAACAGACGGAGAGATATATCATGTTCTTGGATTGGGAGAATCAACATTTTGAAAATGACTATACTAACCAAAGCAATCTACAGATTCAATGCAATCCCTATCAAACTACCAATGGTATTTTTCACAGAACTAGAACAAAAAATTTCATAATTTGTATGGAAACACAAAAGACCCCAAATAGCCAAAGTAGTCTTGAGAAAGAAAAGTGGAGCTGGAGGAATCAGGCTCCCTGGCTTCAGACTATACCTGAAAGCTACAGTAATCAAGACAGTATGGTACTGGCACAAAAACAGAAATATAGCTCAATGAAACAGGATAGAAATCCCAGAGATAAACCCACGCCCATATGGTCACCTTATTTTTTTTATTTTTTTATTATTTTTTTTTGCGGTACGCGGGCTTACTCCCATTGTGGAGCACAGGCTCCAGACGCGCAGGATCAGCAACCAATGGCTCACGGGCCCAGCCGCTCTGTGGCCCGGATCGGGGCACGAACCCGTGTCCCCTGCATCGGCAGGCAGACTCTCAACCACTGCGCCACCAGGTAAGCCCTGGTCACCTTATTTTTGACAAAGGAGGCAAGAATATACAATGGAGAAAAGACAGTCTCTTCAATAAGTGGTGCTGAGATAACAGGACAGCTATATTTAAAAGAATGAAATCAGAACACTCCCTAACAGCATACACAAAAAAACCTCCAAATGGATTAAAGATCTAAATGTAAGGCCAGACACTATATAACTCTTAGAGGAAAACATAGGCAGAACACTCTGTGACGTATATCGCAGCAAGATCCTTTTTGACCCATTTCCTAGAGAAATGGAAATAAAAACAAAAATAAACAAGTGGGAGCTAATGAAACTTAAAAGCTTTTGCACAGCAAAGGAACATATAAACAAGACAAAAAGACACCCCTCAGAATGGGAGGAAATATTTGCAAATGAAGCAACTGACAAAGGATTAATCTCCAAAATTTACATGCAGCTCAATAACAAGAAAACAAACAACCCAATCCAAAAATGGGCAGAAGACCTAAATAGACAGTTCTCCAAAGCAGACATACAGATGACCAAAAAGCACATGAAAAGATGCCGAACGTCACTAATCATTAGAGAAATGAAAATCAAAACTACAATGAGGTATCACCTCACAGTGGTCATAATGGCCATCAAAAAATCTACAAACAATAAATGCTGGAGAGGGTGTGGAGAAAAGGGAACCCTTTTGCACTGTTGGTGGGAATGTAAATTGATACAGCCACTATGGAGAACAGTATGGAGGTTCCTTTAAAAACTAAAAATAGAATTACCATATGACTCAGCAGTCTCACTCCTAGCCATATTCCCTGAGAAAACCGTAATTCAAAAAGGGTCATGTACCACAATGTTCATTGCAGCTCTCTTTACAATAGCCAGGACATGCAAGCAACCTAAGTGTCCATTTACAGATGAATGGGTAAAGAAGATGTGGCACATATATGCTGTGGAATATTACTCAGACATAAAAAGAAATGAAATTCCGTTATTTGTAGTGAGGTGGATGGACCTAGAGTCTGTCATACAGAGGGAAGTAAGTGAGAAAGAGAAAAATACCATATGCTACCAGATATATGTGGAATCTTAAAAAAAAAAAAAAAGTTTCTGAAGAACCTAAGGGCAGGACAGTAATAAAGATGCAGACATAGAGAATGGACCTGAGGACACGGGGAGTGGGAAGGGTAAGCTGGGACGAAGTGAGAAAATGGCGTGGACATATATACACTACCAAATGTAAAATATATAGCTAGTGGGAAGCTGCAGCACAGGGAGGTCAGCTTGGTGCTTTGTGATCACCTACAAGGGTGGGATAGGGAGGGTGGGAGGGAGACATAAGATGGAGCAGATATGGGGATATATGTATATGTATAGCTGATTCACTTTGTTATAAAGCAGAAACTCACACACCATTGTAAAGCAATTATACTCCAATAAATATGTTAGAAAATGTTTTATAACTATGCAATTATCTTTTAAAATAGAAGAAAATAGATACAATGAGAAATATATTTATCCTTATTGTTATAATACTTATGCAGTTACTCTTACAGGTACTCTATTTGTTTGTCTGGATTTGAATTAGCATCTAAATGCCCTTTTGTTTCAGCCTGAAGGACTCCCTTTAATATTTCTTATAGGGCCCATTTGCTAGCAGTGAATACTCTGTTTTTGCTTATCTGAGAGTGATTTAATTTCTGCTTTATTTTTTTAAATTTAATTAATTAATTTATTTATTTATGGCTGTGTTGGGTCTTCGTTTCTGTGCGAGGGCTTTCTCTGGTTGTGGCAAGTGGGGGCCACTCTTCATCGCGATGTGCGGGCCTCTATCGCGGCCTCTGTTGTTGCAGAGCACAGGCTACAGACATGTAGGCTCAGTAATTGTGGCTCACGGGGCCAGTTGCTCCACGGCATGTGGAGTCTTCCCAGACCAGGCCTCAAACCTGTGTCCCCTGCATTGGCAGGCAGATTCTCAACCACTGTGCCACTAGGGAGGCCCATCTGCTTCATTTTTGAAGAAGAATTTTTCTGCATATTGAATTCTTGATTGACAGTTTTTCTTTCAAAACTATGAAGATGTTATCCCATTTTCCTCTTGGTTCAATGGTTTCTGATGAGGAGTGAGCTATTAATCTTACTGAGGGTACATTGTATGTTATAATTCATTATTTTCTTGCTGCTTTCAAGATTCCCTCTTCGTCTTTGACTTTTGCCAATTTGCCTAAGACCTGTGTAGGTGTGTATCTCTTTTTTCTTATTTTTTCACACTTACTGAATGAGTAGACTAATATTTTTCATCAAATTTGTGAGCTCTTTAGCTATTATTTTTTCAAATGTTTTTTCTACTTTTTTTGTCTTCACCTGGGATTCTCATCAGGTGTATATTTGTATATTTGGTGGTAACCCATAGATTGCTGAGGCTTGGTACATTTTTACTGATTATTCTTTGATTCTGTTCCTCAGACTGAAAAGTCTAAATTGACCTCTCTTCAAATTCAAAGATTCTTTTTCTACAAGTTTGAATCTTTTGTTGAGCCTCTCCAGTGAACTTTTCAGTTGTTGTACTTGCTACTCTGGAATTTCTATTTGGTCTTTTTTAATAATTTTTAGGACTGTTTTTTGATATTGATATTCTCTATTTTGACAAGATGTCATGATCCTACGTTCCTTTCATGCTTTAGGCATTTCTTTAAAAAATATCTAAAACATGGTTATAATAGCTTATAATAGTCTTTGTCTACTAATTCTGATATCTGAGCTTCCCTCTGGGACATTTTCTTTTGGCTGCTTCCCCCCATTGCTGTGGCATACTTTCCTTTTTTTTGCATGTCTCATAAGTTTTGATTGAAACTGGGCAGTTTAGAAATGTATCAACTCTGGTATGAAATTTCTCCACTCTCTAGCACTTCTTATTGTTGCTTTTTTTTTTTTTCCGTGTTGCTGCCTATTGTTTAGCAACCTTCCTGGACTAATTCTTTTGCTTCTGTATTCCCGGTGGTATGTAGACACTGAGTTTTCTACTAGCTTTTTGTTTTTAAATTCTTGTTTTTATTTTTAAGCCTGCTTTCTAGAGGCCACACCTAGGTCAGTATAATTTAATGTTCTGTCAGTCATCAGTCAGTTTTCCTTAAATGCCTTACCTGTATGTTTTCCACCCTTTCCCAAAGGGTTCTGTGTAAGAAGGTTCACCTCAAACTTCTCACATTTTACAGGACAGTCTTAGCTTTTCACAACGATTGTGCAGGCCTCAGTATCAACCATAGGTGAGCAGTTGCCTCCTTCTTCTGTCCTAGGTCTCTCCTAGACATGTGTACATCCTTTCAGTACTCCAGAATGTGTTCTGTTGGAGATTTTCAAAGTTCCCTAGTCATGTAGTTCTCTAGGATTTCCTTTCAACTGTACTGTTGACCCTTGAACAGCATGAGTTTGAACTGAAAGGGTCTACTTTTACACAGATTTTTTCAATAGTAAATATGATAATATACAATTCATGTTTGGCTGAATACATGGATATGGAACTGCAGATATGAAGGAAGCACATATATGGAGGGCTGACTATAAATTATGTGTGGATTTTTGACTCTTCAAAGGGTTGGCACACCTAACCACCTCATTGTTCAAGGGTCACCTGTACTAGTCCATTAAGGCTACTTTGTCTATAGTAATGGAAGTTGCAAAATCATTAAAACAAGCCAGGCCTATCTCTTGTTAACATTTATGTTCAGCACTTATAAATTTGTCACAACTCTAGTTTCTATGCCTTTTCACTCTGGGGTTCAGTACGAAGGAGCAGTCTTCTTTCTATGACGTGCTGCTTGTGTGGCGAAAATAGCATATACTTGCAAATGGCATAGATGATACTCATTTGTTGGCCAAAGTGAGTGACATGGGCAAGCTTTATTTTGTTAATAGAGTGGGGAAGTACAATTTCCCCATGGGAAGGGTTCCTACTAAGTACATAGTCAAGTCTGATTTTGGCCATCCTCAGAAAGGGAGGGGCAGCAATGATAGAGGTTACTGTCAATAAAAAGCCTCTCCATGGTCCCAGAGTAAGAGCTAAACTATTTCACTATTTTCCCTCTGTGTATGAGTTAGGGTTCTCCAGAGAAACAGAAACAATAGGGTGTGTGTGTGTGTGTGTGTGTGTGTGTGTGTGTGCGCGCGCGTGTGTGTGCGCGCACGTGCACGCGCATGCGTGCGTGCACACATGGTTGTTTGTTTTAGGAATTGACTCGTTTTTATGTAGGCGGGCATGTCCAAAATCTATTCAAGCCCAAAGTTCATCAGTCTGAAGACTTAGGGAAGAAGACCTACTGCAGACCTACTGGCAGGTCTCTTGCTTGGGGGATGTCAGGCTTTTTGTTCTATTCAGGTCTTCAACTGATTGGGTGATGTGCACCCATATTATGGAGGGCAATCTGCTTTATTCAAAATCCAGTGATTTAAATGTTAATCTCTTCTAAAGACATCCATACTGAAACATCCAGAAGAATGTTTGACCACAAAGCTGGGCACCATGGCCCAAACAAGTTGACACAAAATTAACTATCACACTATGTATATAGTTATCTTGGCTCATTTATTTATATCATATCATGAACATAAGTCAGCCTTACCAAAGAGTTATTGAACGTTTATATCAATTATGATATTATGCTTAGCACTAGAAGAGAATCAAGATATAGGAGATGGTCCTTTCTTTTTCATATGGGCAGAGCCTATAGTGTTTTGTTTCTTGCTGCATTCCTAGTACTTAAAACAGTTCTTTGTGACATAGACCATGCTTATAAAGATTTCGTTAATGGATGAAATTTAAGAAAATTATCTGGATATCCCAAGAAGTAGAAGAATATCCAAAATTATCTGGATATTTTACAAATAACTGTAAAAGAAACTGGGCTATGTTAAGTGTCAAAATGAGAAGTCAACCATATTCTAAGGAGAGTCAAAAAAATACTATTATACAGTTACAAAGATTAGTAATATTTGAGATACCTTGAAAGACATTTAATAGAACATCAGGTAAAGAAGAGAAGGGAGGGAATATTAAATGCTGTGTGCTTAAGAAAGCAGGTATAAGCATGTTCACTATAGCGCTATTGATACACATTTTGAAATGACTAAATGCTCACCAGTAAGAGAATAAACAATAATATATCCATTGTATGGATTATGATGTAAGAGTTGGAAAGAAAGAGGTATTGCGATAGCTCTCTAAGGCTTTGTTTTGTTTTTTCTTTTAAACCCACATAACCATACTATGTATTTTCTATGGGTGCATATATGGGTGTAAATGCACAGAAATACAATAGAATATCTATGTAAAAACTGATGGTTACCTCTGAGGAGTGGTATGGACAATGATATGAAGGGGATTTTAGTTTTTCTGTAATATTTCAGTTTTTTATGAGAATGACATTCATGTATAATTAAAAGAATAATTATGCAGAAGGAAAACCAGTGACTGGAATAGTAAAAAAAAAAATATGTTAGTCTAGTATGGACCTTATAAAGCAGAAAAGAAACTGAATTTAAATCTCTCAGGCAGTTATTAGAGATAGTCTCTATTATCACTTTGTATCAAGTGTTTTAAAAAGAAAAATGCCATGTGAAAGGACAATCATGGAATCAAAATCAAAGAAATAAAAGCAAATTTCAAGTAGCAGAAAGAGTTGGAAGGAAAGAAATGGTAAATTATTGGCAAATGCAAATGTGAATTTCTGAATTCTAATTGGACTAGTTCAGTTAGTTGTAATTGACTAGTTCAGTTAGTTGTCAAGGTGGTTTGGAAAGAGGAATAATATTTTAGAGTATTCATGCTAAGTGAAAAAACTACAGATGTCCTTTCTGGGGCACATATCATTGACAAATCACACAAAAAAGATTTAATTATGAGAGCACAAAGAGATATTTGTTCCATTGTTTGCCAGTTTTGACCTAGAAAGAATTGCTATGATTCATGAAACAATTTCAACTCTTGGAAATATGTTAGTGCAATGGTTTTAAAATAGAGAACATTATTCTTAAACACAACCTGGGGTAGTAATAGTATTTTCAAAGCTACGAGATAAGAAAACACATATAGTAAAATCTAGTTTCCTAGAAAAGAGTTAAGCATTTATTACATGACATATGTAATATAACAGAATAAGATAACATTGTTTTTTTAAGGGGAGAGTTATGCTCTTGTGAATTAAGCAGGAGTCTATAGAGATAATATGGAATAATTTAATAGAATCACAAAATCTCAGAATCGTAAAGGTGATCTAACATACTTTGCTACTCTTTTGCTTTCACTTTCATCCTCAGTTTCTTCGTCTTCTAGGACACTTTGTTTATCTGCACTATATACTTGAATATCTCTAGTCTTGGGGAAATTTATCCTTAGTAGTGATAATTCTGTCTTTCAATTCTTTGAATAATCTATGTTGTCATGAACGTTTTACTTATTTAGTTTTCTCATGCCTTGGTTTTGACTGAGGAAACTGGGGTGATTTTACTTTTCTTTCTTGAAATATCTTTTTATAAGGTTTATGTGAATAATATGTAGCGATGTATAAATATAATTTAAATTCTTTATTGACATTTTAAATGTAAATAATTCTTTAGGACTATTTATATTTTATCTAGTGTAAAGTTTGGAGCCAGTAAGCCAGTAGAATCTATGATAAAAAGTAAGAATGCTGAAAGCATAAATAAATATGACCTTCTAGTAGGATATGAACCTGGTTTTAGTAAAATGAACTCATGCTTGACTACTATAGATCTTTGAGTGGGTAACTAAAATAATGAATTAGTGAGGGTTAGGGAATATGTGTTATTTAGATTTCATTTAGATTTTGGCAAAGTTCCTCATCAAGGGCTATTTTCTAAGAATGTGAGTTACTATGAAATTGAGGTGGGTCCAGGGAGAAATTGTTTAGTCATGGATAGGCAATTAGCTTAGTGACAGAAAACAAGGATAAACAGGCACTTTTCTACAAGGATGAGAATAAATAGTAGAGTCTTCCTCTGAAGCTGCTGGGCCCAGATTTACTTAACCTAATCTGGGAAAAAGGCAAGACCACAAACACTCCCAATCTCCATGTGTTCTGGACTTCCTCTACATAACAAAATGCCCTTTTAATCAGTGTATAGCTGCAGAAAGAGGTCCCAAGGCAGGGGGAATAGAGCAAAGTTTCATAAGGCTTTACATAACGAGCAAGGTTAAGGAAAAATAATCTGGATTCTGTATATATTTACAAGAGAGTGAGCCACAAACTAGCTTTATGACAAGTAGTTTTGCAATAGCCTCCATGTGAAAAAATTATGGAATTTCCATATATGTTATCACCTGCATATAATATTAGACTTTCAGGGTAAGAAGATACTAGCCTCATTTTGAATTCAGAAAAATTAGTGCTGTGATTTTAAAGCTTCTGCAGATTTCTGTTATAGACTATTCTCGTAGTGATTCCATTTGCTATTACAGATAGGTACCAGAGCCATAGCACAGCTTAGAAATAGGTTTTTTCAAAATGGTATACTAGGTTGAATAGCACCCTCCTCACCACCAAATTCATATCCTTTCCGGAATTTCAGAATGTCACCTTATTTGGAAATAGAGTTGTTGTAGATATAGTTTTCTAAGATGAGATCAAACTGGATTAGGATGGGCCCTTTATCCAATATGATTAGTGTCCTTATAAGAAGAAAGGAAGAGACACAAAGACAAATACACACAGAGGGAAGAACACCATATGACAAAGGAGGCAGAGATCTGAGTGATGAATCTACAAACTAGGAAATGCCAAAGATTGCCAACAACCAACAGAATCTAGGAAGAGGCAAGAAAGGATCTTCCTCTAGAACCTTCAGAGAGCATGGCCTTGCTTGACATCTTTCAGCTTCTAGAACTTTGAGAGAATAAATTCTATTGTTTTAAGCCACCCAATTTGTGATAATTTGTTACAGCAGCCCCAGGAACCTAATACAGATGGGTAGTGATGGAGTCTAACGTCCCTCTGCATAACATTGTAGTGATATTGTTATTGTTGCCTTGTTGTTCAGGTGTGTGTTCCTCTCGATACAGACCTTAACTGTTTAGCCTCTGAACATTGAAAATAAATACTTTTCTTTCAGAGATGAATGGCGGGTGTGTGTGCACATGTGAGAGAGACAGACAGACAGACAGACAGACATTGTTCTAGGCCCAGGGGATGCAGTGTGAACAACACAGACAAGATATCTTCCTTAAGCAACTTAAATTATAGTGCTGTTGAAGTAGCTCAATAGTATTTACCAAAATGGCATTTTCAAAATGTCTTTTTAAGAGTGGTCTTTAGTGAGGGTATGGAAAATGGTACCAAACTAATTGTTTCTGATGTCATTCAGAACTTTCTTGATAAGCACAGGTCCAGACATTGTGTTAGATCCTGGAAACAGAAAATAAGTGTCATTAAGAACTTATTGAGTAGGAGAAGGACAAATTTAAGTATACAACTCAGTGGTTTATGTAAGAGGGTAGAAACGTATCCTGAGTTTAATGGGGCACAAAAGCAGGAATGGTTGACTTTACAGAACAGGTAGGAATTTTATGAAGTTGTTCCATAGAAAGGATGACACTTGAACTGAAAATGTGAACAAATAGAAAAGTAAGCAGAGAAAATAAGTTGAAGTACAGAAGAGTGAAACAAGTAGCACACTCATATTCTCTTACTTTGGCATCTATATTATTGCCCTTCCACCTCTGTTCTGACAAATTCTCTATATTATAGCCAGAGTACATTTTTCCAAATGAAAATATGATATATGTATGTCTTCCCTTAGCCTTAGGATAAAGCCCCAATTCCTTATAATGCTTTCAGAGGCCTCTGAAGTTACGTGAAGTTTGAAGTTAAAGGTATTTATGTATCTATGTTGAGTTCTCTTTAATTACACTCAACCCTTGAGTTTTTACTCAGCCTCTTTGGAGAAATGCTAATTCATGAAATACAGCAGTACAGTCACATAATGTGAAAATTCCAAGTAAAAATTTCCCTGAAATACCTAAACAATGGGGCAGAAAGATTTACATTTTTGAGCTTTAATTATCCAGATAATTACTTCAATTCTCCACTTTATTCTGGAAACTTTTATACATAACATTAGTTTGAACTTTTATACACAACATTAGTTTGATATTTTTGGTTTTAATTTAGTTGTTAATTTTTCCACTTGGTTGGTTTTCGTTTCCTAAATTAAACTGGCCACTATCTGTTCCTCCATTATTATCATTCTGAACAGGACATTAAATTTTTTCTTGGCCTGATACTGTTCATTCTATAGATATGGGTATTTTTTTTAAATAAAATTTTTAAGTCAGTTTATGTGATTATTACATACTTCTTGATAGGCTTCTTTTGGACAAATGCAAGGTTTATTTTCTTAAGGCAGTTTTCTGGTATGTTTTGCTTTTATGAGATCAATAACATTTCTGTATATTTTTGCATACATCTTGATATTTTTCTTGCCATTTAGGTTTAGTCCACGCTTGGAAACTTTTGACCTCTGACTCTGTTACCATTGTGGAAAGAATTGTTCAAATCCCCCAACTACCAGGGTAGACAATCCAAGAAAAAGAAAACATATACAAGCTGTAAGAAAAATAAATTCCCAATCATAATTTTTTTTTGCCACAGTTACTAAAAAGTCTGAGAGACTATATTTATGTGAACTCTACTGAAGAAAATATTTCATGTAAAAATATGTCTTTATGCAGGACTTTGTGTGTGGGTTGACTTGATTAAAATCCATTCAAAATTGGAAAGGATCTTATTTTATATTTTAAAATCAGTGTTTAAGTATGTGTGTAGTGTACTAAATATTAGAGAAAACAACACATTCTAAATGTATCTATAAATATAGACATGTTTTTGTTGTTGCTTTTTAGATGGAAAATTTAGTACATATGCAAGCACAATTCCCTTTGAAATTACTGAGAGCTTTACCTGTGCATCTTAGGATAGACTATTTTACTAAATTTGCATTATTTATAAGGCAAGAAATTAAATTATATTAAATGATTTTTATGTAAGCCAAACCTTTCTTACATCTCTTTGGTGTGTACACATTTATTTTGGTGTGTACACATTTATTTTATCCTCTCCCATCATTCCATTTTTTTAAATGGGTGTAAGTGCCTTTTTTGGTAGAAAGCACCAGAATTTTATGTTTTAGGTTTTTGAATTACTAAAAAATAGTTAGTGTTGAATTTCATTTTATGCCAGGATCTAGTATAGCAAAGTTGGGTTTTATAAATTCCCAAAAGAAAATATAATTTATCCCTGGTGTCATCTCTTTTCTTTGCTATTTATGTCCCCTTTTAATTAATATACAACTTAAAAATACTTAGCTTTCTTATTGATATGTTTTTGAACAGGTATGTAATGAATATTTTTATCTTAAAATAGAGAGAAGAGTTACAAAATTTTGCATGGAATTTAGAATTCAAGTCTGTCTCGTCTGTATTACCTTTCTATGCTGTGTAACAAATTACCACAAATGTGATGACTTAAGACAACACATGTTTATTATCTCACAGTTTCTATGGGTCAGAAGCTTGGGCATAGCTTAGCTGGTTCTCGTTTGGAAGGTCTACTAAGAAAGGATCAGCTTCCAAGATCCTTTCAGTTGTTGACAATATTCATTTCCTTGTGAATATAGGATTCATGTTAGCTTGTTTTTTCAAAACCAGTGACAGAGACAGAGAGGGAACTCCTGAGACTTGAGAGTGAGTTGACTAGTAAGACTGAGTCATATAATCACAGAAGTGCCATTCCATCCCCTTTCCCATATAAGGCTACCTTATCATGGGAGTGACATTATATCACATTTGCCACATTCTGTTGGTTAAAAGCAAGTCATACTCAAGGGAAAGAACACTAGGGATGGAATCAAGGGGACCATCTTAAAGTCTGTGTTCTCAACACCACATCAGTTATGTCGAGTACAGTAAGAAAAATAAAAATATTTTGGCTTGATACATTCACATCTTTCCTTATTTTCTGTTTCAGTTGTCACAGTTGTGTGATATATACACCATTAATTCCTGAGCAGAGAAAGAAATAGTAAATGGTATTAAATCTTACTCCCTCTTCTATAGTAGATTGATTTCACCTTGACTTAGGCTAGAAAAAAAATAGTACTTCCATGTTTTGTTGCTTCTATGTCTTTATTTTTTTTAAATATACCTTTATTACAAATTTAAGTACATGTTCATGGTAAAATATTTAAACAGTACAGATGAATATAAAATAAAAAGTATGCCATTAAATGAGAAATTGTGAAAGTAACCACTTCACTATTTCAGCAATTTTCTATACAAGTCTATGTAAATATATATGTATATAGATTTTAACATTTTTGAAGTGGCACTATAATATACTTTTGTTTCTAGAACTTTATTATATCCTGGATGTGTGTCTGTCTATGGAAATATCTATAGCTGTATCTTATTATCTTCAATAGCTGTTTTGTATTCCATTTAAGTATGTCATAATTAAAATTCTCCACAGAGATGATTTTTTTTCCATTTGTGTGCTAATATACTATATTTTTATTGGGATTTCTGTTGTAAAGTGTTATAGAAACCCAATTAAAATTGGCTTAAACAAAAAAGGAAATTTTTGCCATCAGAGCTCAAAAAGATCAGAAGTACAACTGACTTTGAGTGTGTTTGGGTCTATTAATATTAATTCAATTAATATCATCTGTAACTGGTTTCTTTCCATCCTTTGGCTTGCCTCCCCTCTGGGCTGATTCTCTCATTAGGCTGGCTCCCTTTTCAAGATGGCAGAATGGCTGCCAGCAGTTTCAGACTCAGAGCCTTGTCCCAGGAAACCAGCAGAAAAGAGGGACACTCTCTTCTGTTTCCTCAAGCAAAAGTGATAGAAATTACTCTGTTTGGGTATGACTCATTCATAAGCCTTTCTCTTGACCAGTTGTTGGGGTCATGGAAAGTGATTCTCTGATTATTCAATTTTGGGTCATATGCTGCTTTTGGGGTATGGATATCAACCCTACTGAAAGAACATGAACTAAGATGATAGATGGAACAGGAAAAAAAATGCTTACCCGTTCCTTGTAAGAAACTGGTAAGTCTTGTAAATTTGTGTTTTTTGTTCACAAATCTTTGTAAATTTTTAAATTTGTGTATTTTGCTGTTTGCTATGTATATTATTAGAAGTACTAATGCTGGGTAAATGTATATATACATTTTAACTTTTCCTGGATATTTCCAAATTTTTCTCCACAATGAGTACTTCAATTTATACTTCAGCCAATAATACACACTTGTGTCCATTGTAGGTTTCATCAAACTTAATGTTTTCTAATCAAATATGTGAAAAATTGGAATCTCGTTGTTTCAAGAGGTATTTCCTTAATAATGACTACAGGCAAGCACATTTTTTTCTATTTATCATGTGTGTTTCCTTTACTGTAATCTCCCTTAATATATGGTTATCTAATTGTGCCAAAACAACTGACATGACGGAAGTGCTAAAAATAAACTTAGATATATCTAAATTTTATTTAACTTGAAGATAACTTTGCCAATGCAAGGGTGAGATTAAGTCTTGGTAACCAGATGAGACGGAGGGGCTATAGGAAGGAAGGAAGTTATTTCCAGGCCCACTTTTTTTTTTTTAAATGACATCTCACTCTTACTAGTATATTACTTTATCAAGTAAGGAAAACTAAAGGTTAAAATGGAGCGATGCAGTGTTACAGTCTGAGCAGACTTGATCAGTCACTAAGAGGCTTGATGTAGACTTTTCACTGCATGGCAAGGGTGAGTATAGCCAACGTTTTCAGGAAGCCCAGAGGAAGACAGGTCATGCAATGGACATAAGGCTAAGGTTTCATCCTTTTGAAGACTGGAAACCCTGAGACCTATCTCAGGATAAGAGATGGTCAAAGACAAACTTCAAAGTAAATATAGTAAAAAAACAAAGAGCAAAAAAAAAGAAAACCCTGTGATCTAAAGACTAAAACATCCTTCTGCAGAGCTCAAGTATGCAGAGGTCAAGAGAAAGTGTGGCAATTTCAACAGTAACAACAGTAACATAGAACTTTTGCTTGAATTTTAGAGGCCTTTAAAGTATAACACTGGTACCTCTGAAAGATCAGATGTGGTCTGAAACCCTACAATGAAAGCCCCTGATGCTACATAAAATACAGAAGCCCATGTTTAAGGATAAAATTTATTAAAAGTAGAGAATAAAGAGAAAATGAAGTGTAAATGGATCTGGTGATTCATGGCTAAAACATTTTAAGTTTAGTAAGAGTGAATTTAGGATTAAAAACAAGAGCATAGTTACATAATAAAATATAATTCTTTACATGTATATCTGTGTTAATCATCAGTGAATGATTAATACCTGGTTAAAGCAACCACAAATTTTTTTCCCATAGTCAAAGGAAAAACAAAACCAGATGTATGCATGTTTAAGTGTGAGTTTGTAAACGCAATTCAAACATAATTTCTTGATTCATTAATTGTTTATTACACATCTACTGTGTCCTGGATATTACATTTGCCACTGAGTTTACAATGATATAAAAAAAGAACACACATAAATATACCCTACTTAATAGAGTTCTTAGTCCTCTGGAGGACACGGACTATAAACTAAAACAAAATAAAGCCAACCAAAAAATGAGTAATAGAAAATTGTGAAGTGCTGTGAAGAAACCTAACATGAATTGAACGTTGACACAACAGTGCCAGAACCAGTTCTCATTAATCTTCTCAGTAATCTAGAAGGTAGGTACTATTGTCATTTGTGCTCTAAAAATGAGGAAACAGAGGTACAAAGAGGTCAAGTGAGTTGTCCAACATTCTACAGTATGAAGAGGTAAAGCTGGGATGTGAGCTTGGGTAGGGCCTGTCATCTTCATGCTTCAGCTTATCTGACTAGAGAACTTTGGTAGAGCATAAGGGCATAGACAGGGTGGTTAGGAAAGGTCTCATTGATGAGGTGACGTTTAAATTGAGACTTGAAGGATGTGACAGAGCCAACCATGTTCAGAACCTGGAGAACAGTAGCATTTCAGGTACCATGAAAAATAAGTACTATGTCCCTAGTTAGGGAAGAAAAGTGATAAAGTGACTATTCTAGGAGATGAAGTGATGCTAATAGTAATTAAGAAGATATGTAAAATCGGAGACATAATCAAGAGTCAGACTTTTCAAAAACTTGTAGGCCAACATTGGAACATTTGATTTGAAGGGCAATGGGGAAATGTTAAAGGATTTTACAAAGAGGCCTGACCTGATCTGGTTCATGTTTAATTGGCTGCTGTGTAACAGTAGGATGGAGGAAGACCGTGGGAAAAGCAGAGACACCAGTAAGGAGGCTGTTTTAGTAGCCCTGGAAGGGATTTCAACAAAGGTGGTAGGAGATTAGCTGAAGAAAAGCAGACCTAATCAATATATATTTTTGAGGCAGAAATCATGAGATATGCTGATAGATTGAATGTGAGTGGTAAGGAAGAGGAAGGAATTTAGGATTACTCCCAGTTTTCTAGTATCACCTACATGATATCACTGTCAGCAATTTGGGCATGTGATGGTACCCTATATACCTAGAAAAGACTTGGAGAGAACAATTTGCTGAAGGCTGGGTGATAAGAGTTTTGTTTGGGACTTATTTGAGATGGCTGTGAAACATTCAGTTAAAAATACTGTATAGAAAATGGGATATGAGTGCCTGGAATCCAAGGAGAAGTCTTAATAGGAGATACGGTTTTGGAGTTGTCAGCATAGAGATAATATTTAACACTATGGGAACAGGTACAACTACCAGGTATAGGGCTCACTACCAAACACAGGGAAACTCAGCAGTAGAACATGGTAGAGAAGGAATAACTGGTAAAGTATTTAGAAACCTCCCTAAAAAAATTAATATATCACAGAAGAGAAAAGAGTATTTCAGGGAGTAGGGATTTGCCTTTAGGACCAAACAGTTTTGAGATATCTTATAAGCTGAGGACACAATAATCTATATACGTACTTGATACCTAAGCAGCAGCTATCTTATATTGACCCTTTCAGGCCATAAATTACAAACCAATAAGCAGCAAATTAGGGCATGCCCTTGAGTTCATATGCTTCAGTTTGTTTAATTGCCAGTCAATTACTATCTGATATATTTCATTTCTCTCTCCTGTAATTCACTGCATTGTTTCCCTCTCAAAAAAAGTCAACACCCAAGCAAAAACACAAAAGCTATGAAATATTTGTGATCAATGTAAGCTAATGCTATCAAAATATCAGTCAGTGAATAATGAGTCCAAGAGAGCAAATATTTGGAGCCCTTTTACGAAGTCTCCAAGGAATTGGCTTAGAGACTTAGGATTCACATTCAAGAATGATACCGATGGAATGAAACAAAAAGGGGTCAGCACTTTCTGAGCTAA
The DNA here is from genome assembly GCF_039906515.1 of Pseudorca crassidens. Taxonomy (NCBI): domain Eukaryota; kingdom Metazoa; phylum Chordata; class Mammalia; order Artiodactyla; family Delphinidae; genus Pseudorca; species Pseudorca crassidens. The sequence continues at coordinate 70,831,157 of NC_090306.1, forward strand.
TTGTTTAGAACTAGATTTTTGCTCCAGCTGCTATAAATTGAAAGATGGATGATGTGAGAATTTGTAACTTAAAACTTCATGAACCATAAAACTTTCTGGAGACTTTGGTCAGTCAGTTGACTTACTAGAAATGATGAGACCACCATAATCCATAAACTGTCTCTTTTCCCACCACTATGGCAATGAAATAGAGGAGAAAAACATGCAAATTGCTCATTTATGGTTTTTTTAATTTCGCTTTCCAAAATTACTTCTAAGCTTGCTGAGTCGGATTTCTATAACATCTTTAATTATGATGAAGTCTTGGCTTAAAAAAAGAAAAATTGTTTAGTTAGAACTTCATAATTGGCAACGAAACATTTAACCGAAGTGCCAGCTCTCAGATATTTTATATGTTGTTTTCTATTTGGACTTTGGGAACAGCATCATGGAGACTCGTAGAATTTGACATTGAGACCTTAAAACGTTAGTATGGAGATTTGTAAAATAATTCCAAACAAAACTGAGCATTATGTATATATAACAGTTCAAATTGCAAAGCATGGACAATATTCTGAGTGTATTTAAATAATACAATAAATTGTAATATAATAAATCGTAAAATATCAGAACAGCAATGGATTATATAGGTTCTGCTCTCTTTTAATGGGAGAGACAGTGTGATTTGTGCTGCAAAATCAGCCATTTATGAAGTATCCAGCTGTTCAATTAAGAGCTTTCACGTCTGTAAAGTGAGGAAAACCAAAGGGGATTCTTTTGAAAAACTATGAATTGACTAACACATGACACATGTGGCCTTAAAACATTTTCAATAATGAATTATTTTATAATAATCTCACAAATATTAATGAGGAATTAGCATTCCAGTGTTCTCACACTAGTATTTAAAATAACTGATTTTTCTTCATTTTTAATAAATTATTAAACATTAAAAAATAAGGACTTAGATTCTGAGAAGAAACGATTCTGATAAGTCCTATTGTTTCAATAGGGGCTGTAGTAAAATTAAAGGAACAACTGTTCTTGTCCAAAATTTGCCTTCCAAAGATGAAGCAAAACTAAGGTTTCAAAGGCTGTGGGTAGAACTTACACTTTGATCTTTCTCTTTGTTCAAACATTTGAGATTAAACATACTATAAATTCCTTATAATTCCTCCTATTTAAGTAGAATGCTTTTTCTCAATCCAAGATGATTCATACCATTCTGATTTCTGAAACCTTAATCCTGTTTCTGAGGAGAGTCACAATGTCCTGATGACTTATTCTAATCTGCTTCAGGTGATTAAGGCACAATTCAAGGCTCAGAGTAACTTGTGGAACTTATTTTTCTCTTCCTCTCTCCTTTCCTCTTTCTCTTCCTCCCTCCTTCTTTCTCTTCCTTCCTCTTTTTTGTGTTAAACAGAGAACAGAACCCATAGCTGACATAGGAACCATCTTATGAGAAGGTACTTTAGTGTTTCTAATTACATATTGATAATAAAGGCAAATTAGATTTTTTTAAAAAAAGAAATTAAGCATTAAGACATACATTACTTGTGTTAGAGGGCAGACAGAATTGGCTTGTGTTTACTCTTGTTTTAAAAAAACCAGTCTTGAATTAGTGTTTTTTTCTCTAAAAGATAAACTGGTCTCTTTGATTCCTGGTATTTCTTAAGTACATTTCTCCTGTAAGTGCTCTCCTAAGTTGCTGACATGGGGGACCTTTCACAAGAGGTGAGCTCCTCCATCTTATATTTACCAAAATACGAAACTCTGGGTGGATCACCGTATCCTCTTTGTGAAAGGCCTATGTATGGTTCAGAGCCGAAGAGCTGTTCAGGAAGTAATTTGGTTGTAAAGATAAGTCCAGATATAGTCAAGAGTAACAGTATCTCAAGTTTACACCTAATAAGGGTCTGTAATCTTAGTTTCTTTTTAGAAAATCCAGGGGTTTTATTTTTGAAAATTGTGCATGTTTAATGCTTATTTTTAAGAGTTAGAAATTGTTTCCTTCTCCTTTTTGTCTCTCTTATGAAACTTCTCGACGATTCTCAGAGCTTGTTGATAAGTGATAAGTCTTGAGTATGTTTAATTCCTTCACTTTATACTGAATTTCGAATCTATTTTTTATTATACTATCTGAATTGCTCATTAGTAGTCCCTGATTTAATTTATTCACCTTTTAATCTATATGGCCTCTTATATAACGATAATATAAAGCTATCTTTTCCTTTACTTAACCTTTACGGTTATCATAAAAATTAAATAGTATCTTATATATATACAACAGACACATTTAAAACCTAATATTATGAGTTACAACAAACAAATAACATAATTTTATCTTAAAGAAAATTGATGGTTTTTTACATATGTCATTTTCTGCCATATCCTTATTTAGAAAAGACAGAAAATGATTCCTAGTTGTCTGTAGTTCAAAATCAATAATTAAGAATCATTTAAAGTTTACCTGATCTTGAAAAACATCATGAATGTAGAGCACAGTAAATAACTTTATTTTGGATATCAAAAGCTTCTGAAATATATGGATTTAATAGTTTTATTTTATTATTTTTTTCCTGTTATTTTTTTTAACATCTTTAGAGGAGCAAAATTGCTTTACAGTGTTGTGTTAGTTTCTGCTGATAACAAAGTGAATCAGCAATATGTATACATAAATCCCTATATCCCCTCCCTCTTGTGTCTCCCTCCAACCCTCCCTATCCAACCCCCCTAGGTGATCACAAAGCACGGAGCTGATCTCCTTGTGCTCTGCGGCTGCTTCCCACTAGCTATCTATTTTACATTTGGTAGTGTATATAAGTGAAAGCCACTCTGTCACTTCATCCCAGCTTACCCTTCTCCCTCCCCGTGTCCTCAAGTCCATTCTCTACATCTGCGACCTTATTCCTGTCCTGCCCCTAGGTTCTTCAGAACCTTTTTTTAAATCTTTAGATTCCTTATATATGTGTTACCATACGGTATTTGTTTTTCTCTTTCTGACTTACTTCACACTGTATGACAGGCTCTAGGTCCATCCACGTCATTAAAAATAACTCCATTTCTTTTTATGGCTGAATAATATTCCATTGTATATATGTGCCACATCTTCTTTATCCAGTCATCTGTTGATGGACACTTAGGTTGCTTCCGTGTCTTGCCTATTGTAAATAGAGCTGCAGTGCACATTGTGGTACATCACTTGTTTTGAATTACAGTTTTCTCAGGGTATAAGCCCAGCAGTGGGATTGCTGGGTCACATGGTAGTTCTATTTTTAGATTTTTAAGAAACCTCCATACTGTTCTCCATAGTGGCTGTATCAGTTTACATTTCCACCAACAGTGCAAGAGGGTTCTCTTTTCTCCACACCCACTCCAGCATTTGTTGTTTGTAGATTTTTTGATGATGGCCATTCTGACTGGTGTGAGGTGATACCTCATTGTAGTTTTGATTTGCATTTCTGTAATGATTAGTGGTATTGGGCATCCTTTCATGTATTTGTTGGCAATCTGTATATCTTCTTTGGAGAAATGTCTATTTAGGACGTCTGCCCATTTTTGGATTCAGTTGTTTGTTTTCTTGTTACTGAGCTTCATGAGCTGCTTGTAAATTTTGGAGATTAATCCTTTGTCAGTTGCCTCGTTTGCAAATATTTACTCCCATTCTGAGGGTTGTCTTTTGGTCTTGTTTATGGTTTCCTTTGCTGTGCAAAAGATTTTAAGTTTCATTAGGTCCCATATGTTTATTTTTGTTTTTATTTCCATTTCTCTAGGAGGTGGGTCAAAAAGGATCTTGCTGTGATTTATGTCATAGAGTGTTCTGCCTACGTTTTCCTCTAAGAGTTTGATAGTTTCTGGCCTTACATTTAGGTCTTTAATCCATTTTGAGCTTATATTTGTGTATGGTGTTAGGGAGTGATCTAATCTCATACTTTTACATGTACCTGTCCAGTTTTCAAAGCACCAGTTATTGAAGAGGCTGTCCTTTCTCCACTGTACATTCCTGCCTCCTTTATAAAAGACAGGGTGACCATATGTGCGTGGGTTTATCTCTGGGCTTTCTATCCTGTTCCATTGATCTTTCTGTTTTTGTGCCAGTACCATTCTGTCTTGATTACTGTAGCTTTGTAGTATAGTCTGAAGTCAGGGCGCCTGATTCCTCTAGCTCCGTTTTTCGTTCTCAAGACTGCTTTGGCTGTTCAGGGTCTTTTGTGTTTCCATAAAAATTGTGAAGTTTTCTGTTCTAGTTCTGTGAAAAATGCCAGTGGTAGTTTGATAGGGATTGCATTGAATCTGTAGATTGCTTTGGGTAGTATAGTCACTTTCACAATGTTGATTCTTCCAATCCAAGAACATGGTATATCTCTCCATCTATTTAATTTCTTTCATCAATGTCTTATAATTTTCTGCCTACAGGTCTTTTGTCTCCATAGGTAGGTTTATTTCTAGATATTTTATTCTTTTTGTTGCAGTGGTAAATGGAGTGTTTTCTTAATTTCACTTTCAGATTTTTCATCATTAGTGTATAGGAATGCCAGAGATTTCTGTGCATTAATTTTGTATCCTGCTACTTTACCAAATTCATTGATTAGCTCTAGTAGTTTTCTGGTAGCATCGTTAGGATTCTCTATGTAGAGTATCATGTCATCTGCAAAGAGCGACAGCTTTACTTCTTCTTTTCCGATTTGGATTCCTTTTATTTCCTTTTCTTCTCTGATTGCTGTGGCTAAAACTTCCAAAACTATGTTGAATAAGAGTGGTGAGAGTGGGCAACCTTGTCTTGTTCCTGATCTTAGTGGAAATGCTTTCAGTTTTTCACTATTGAGGACAATGTTCGCTGTGTGTTTGTCATATATGGCCTTTATCACGTTGAGGAAATTTCCCTCTATGCCTACTTTCTGTAGGGTTTTTATCGTAACTTGTTTTTGAATTTTGTCGAAACCTTTCTCTGCATCTATTGAGATGATCATATGGTTTTTCTCCTTCAATTTGTTAATATGGTGTATCATGTTGATTGATTTGTGTATATTGTATAATCCTTGCATTCCTGGAATAAACCCCACTTGATCATGATGTATGATCCTTTTAATGTGCTGTTGGATTCTGTTTGCTAGTATTTTGTTGAGGATTTTTGCATCTAGGTTCATCAGTGATATTGGCCTGTAGTTTCTTTTCTTTGTGACATCCTTGTCTGGTTTTGGTATCAGGGTATGGTGGCCTCATAGAATGAGTTTGGGAGTGTTCCTCCCTCCGCTATATTTTGGAAGAGTTTGAGAAGGATAGGTGTTAGCTCTTCTCTAAATGTTTGATAGAATTCGCCTGTGAAGCCATGTGGTCCTGGGTTTCTGTTTGTTCGAAGATTTTTAATCACAGTTTCAATTTCAGTGCTTGTGATTGGTCTGTTCATATTTTCTGTTTCTTCGTGATTCAGTCTTGACAGGTTGTGCATTTCTAAGAATTTGTCCATTTCTTCCAGGTTGTCCATTTTATTGGCATAGAGTTGCTTGTAGTAATCGCTCATGATCCTTTGTATTTCTGCAGTGTCAGTTATTACTTCTCCTTTTTTATTTCTAATTCTATTGATTTGAGTCTTCTCCATTTTTTTCTTGATTAGTCTGGCTAATGGTTTATCAATTTTGTTTATCTTCTCAGAGAACCTGCTTTTAGTTTTATTGATCTTTGCTATTGTTTCCTTCATTTCTTTTTTTTTATTTCTGATGTGATCTTTATGATTTCTTTCCTTCTTCTAACTTTGGGGTTTTTTTGTTCTTCTTTCTGTAATTGCTTTAGGTGCAAGGTTAGGTTGTTTATTGGAGATGTTTCCTGTTTCTTGAGGTAAGATTGTATTGCTATAAACGTCCCTCTTAGAACTGCTTTGGCTGCATCCCATAGATTGTGGATCATTGTGTCTCCATTGTCTTTTTTTTCTAGGTATTTTAAAAATTTCCTCTTTGATTTCTTCAGTGATCACTTGATTATTAAGTAGTATATTGTTTAGCCTCCATGTGTTTGTATTTTTTACAGATCTTTTCCTGTAATTGATATCTAGTCTCATAGTGTTGTGGTCGGAAAAGTTCCTTGATACGATTTTAATTTTCTAAAATTTACCAAGGCTTGATTTGTGACCCAAGATATGATCTGTCCTGGAGAATGTTCCATGAGCACTTGAGAAAAATGTGTATTCTGTTGTTTTTGGATGGAATGTCCTATAAATATCAATTAAGTCCATCTTGTTTAATGTATCATTTAAAGCTTGTGTTTCCGTATTTATTTTCATTTTTGGATGATCTGTCCGTTGGTGAAAGTGGGTGTTAAAGTCCCCTTCTATGATTCTGTTACTGTTGATTTCCCCTTTTATGGCTGTTAGTATTTGCCTTATGTATTGAGGTGCTCCTGTTTTGGGTGCATGAGTATTAACAATTGTTATATCTTCCTTTTGGATCGATCCCTTGATCAATGTGTAGTGTCCTTCTTTGTCTCTTCTAATAGTCTCTATTTTAAAGTCTATTTTGTCTGATATGAGAATTGCTACTCCAGCTTTCTTTTGGTTTCCATTTGCATGGAATATCTTTCTCCCTCCTCTTAGTTTCAGTCTGTAAGTGTCTCTAGATCTGAAGTGGGTCTCTTGTAGACAGCATATATGTGGGTCTTGTTTTTGTATCCATTCAGCCAATCTGTGTCTTTTGGTGGGAGCATTTAATCCATTTACGTTTAAGGTAATTATCAATGTGTATGTTCCTATTCCCATTTTCTTAATCATTTTGGGTTTGTGATTGTAGGTCTTTTCCTTCTCTTGTGTTTCTTGCATAGAGAAGTTCCTTTAGCATTTGTTGTAAAGCTGGTTTGGTGGTGCTGAACTCTCTCAGGTTTTGCTTGTCTGTAAAGGTTTTAATTTCTGTATCAAATCTGAATGAGATCCTTACTAGGTAGAGTAATCTTGGTTGCAGGTTTTTCTCCTTCGTCACTTTAAATATGTCCTGCCACTCCCTTCTGGCTTGCAGAGTTTCTGCTGAAAGGTCAGCTGTTAACCTTATGGGGATTCCCTTGTATGTTATTTGTTGATTTTCCCTTGCTGCTTTTAATATGTTTTCTTTGTACTTAATTTTTGACACTTTGATTAATATGTGTCTCGGCGTATTTCTCCTTGGATTTATCCTGTATGGGCCTCTCTGTGCTTCCTGGACTTGATTAACTATTTCCTTTCCCACATTAGGGAAGTTTTCAACTATAATCTCTTCAAATATTTTCTCAGTCCCTTTCTTTTTCTCTTCTTCTTCTGGGACCCCTATAATTGGAATGTTGGTGCATTTAATGTTGTCCCAGAGGTCTCTGAGACTGTCCTCAGTTCTTTTCATTCTGTTTTCTTTATTCTGCTCTGCAGTAGTTATTTCCACTATTTTATCTTCCAGGTCACTTATCCTTTTTTCTGCCTCAGTTATTCTGCTATTGATCCCTTCTAGAGTATTTTTAATGTCATTTATTGTGTTGTTCATCGTTGCTTGTTTCATCTTTAGTTTTTCTAGGTCCTTGTTAAATGTTTCTTGCAGTTTGTGTATTTTATTTCCAAGATTTTGGATCATCTTTACTATCATTATTCTGAATTCTTTTTCAGGTAGACTGCCTATTTCCTCTTCAGTTGTTAGGTTTGGTGCGTTTTTATCTTGCTCCTTCATCTGCTGTGTGTTTTTCTGTCTTCTCATTTTGCTTATCTTACTGTGTTTGGGGTCTCCTTTTGCCGGCTGCAGGTTCGTAGTTCTCGTTGTTTTTGATGTCTGTCCCCAGTGGCTAAAGTTGGTTCAGTGGTTTGTGTAGGCTTCCTGGTGGAGGGGACTAGTGCCTGTGTTCTGGTGGATGAGGCTGGATCTTGTCTTTCTGGTGGGCAGGTCCCCATCTGGTGGTGTGTTTTGGAGTGTCTGTGGACTTATTATGATTTTAGGCAGCCTCTCTGCTAATGAGTGGGGTTGTGTTCCTGTCTTGCTAGTTGTTTGGCATAGGGTGTCCAGCACTGTAGCTTGCTGGTCATTGAGCGAAGCTGCGTGTTGGTGTTGAGATGGAGATCTCTGGGAGATTTTCGCAATTTGATATTATGTGGAGCTGGGAGGTCTCTTGTGGACCAGTGTCCTGAAGTTGGCTCTCCCACCTCAGAGGCACAGCAGTGACTCCTGGCTGCAACACCAAGAGCCTTTCATACACACGGCTCAGAATAAAAGTGAGAAAAAGAAGAAAGAGAGAGAGAGGGAGGGAGGGAGGGAGGAAGATAAAGAAATAAAGGAAGAAAGGAGGAGGGAAGGAAGGAAGGAAAGAAAGAAAAAATAAAATAAGATAAAATAAAGTTACTAAAATAAAAAATAGTTATTAAGATAAAAAAAATTTTTTTAAAGAAAAACAAATGGTTGGATAGAACCCTAGGATAAATGGTGGAAACAGAGCTATACAGACAAAATCTCACACAGAAGCATACACATACACACTCACAAAAAGAGGAAAAGGGGAAAAAATAATAAATGCTTCTGTCAAAGTCCACCTCCTCAATTTGGGATGATTCGTTGTCTATTCATGTATTCCACTGATGCAGGTACATCAAGTTGATTGTGGAGCTTTAATCCACTGCTTCTGTGGCTGCTGGGAGAGATTTCCCTTTCTCTTCTTTGTTCTCACAGCTCCCAGGGCTCAGCTTTGGATTTGGCCCCGCCTGTGCATGTAGGTCGCCGGAGGGCATCTGTTCTTTGCTCAGGCAGGACCGGGTTAAAGGAGCAGCTGATTCGGGGGCTCTTGCTCACTCAGGCCGGGGCAGGGAGGGGTACGGAGTGTGGGGTGAGCCTGCGACGGCAGAGGCCGGGTTGACATTGCACCAGCCTGAGCCATGCTGTGCGTTCTCCCAGGGAAGTTGTCCCTGGATCACGGGACCCTGGCAGTGGCGGGCTGCACAGGCTCCCGGGAAGGGGCGTTTGGATAGTGACCTGTGCTCGCACACAGGTTTCTTGGTGGCGGCAGCAGCAGCCTTAGCGTCTCATGCCTGTCTCTGGGGTCCGCGCTTTTAGCCGCGGCTCGCGCCCGTCTCTGGAGCTCCTTTAAGCAGTGCTCTTAATCCCCTCTCCTCACGCACCAGGAAACAAAGAGGGAAGAAAAAGTCTCTTGCCGCTTCGGCAGCTCCAGGCTTTTTCCCGGACTTCCTCCTGGCTGGCCGTGGCGCACTAACCCCCTGCAGGCTGTGTTCACACTGCCAATCCCAGTCCTCTCCCTGCGCTTCAACCTAAGCCGGAGCCTCACCTCCCAGCCCCGCCTACCCCGGCGGATGAGCAGACAAGCTTCTCCGGCTGGTGAGTACTGGTTGGCACCGATCCGGGAATCTCTCCGCTTTGCCCTCCGCACCCCTGTTGCTGTGCTCTCCTCTGCGGCTCTGAAGCTTCTCCCCCTTCTCTGCCACCCGCAGTCTCCGCCCGCGAAGGGGCTTCTTAGTGTGTGGAAACCTTTCCTCCTTCACAGCTCCCTCCCACTGGTGCAGGTCCCATCCCTATTCTTTTGTCTTTGTTTATTCTTTTTTCTTTTGCCCTACCCAGGTACGTGGGGACTTTCTTGCCTTTTGGGAGGTCTGAGGTCTTCTGCCAGCGTTCAGTAGGTGTTCTGTAGGAGTTGTTCCACGTGTAGATGTATTTCTGGTGTATCTTGATGAAGAACGCCGCGACGCCAGTTCCTGTTGTTTCTGGTGTCTGTCCCCAGTGGATAAGGTTGGTTCTGTGGGTTGTGTAGGTTTCCTGATGGAGGGGACTGGTGCTTGTGTTTTGTTGGATGAGGCTGGATGTTGTCTTTCTGATGGGTAGGACCGCATCAGGTGCGTAGTTTTGGGGTGTCTCTGGACTTATTATGATTTTAGGCAGCCTCTCTGCTAATGGATGGGTTTGTGTTCCTGTCTTGCTAGTTTTTGGCATGGGGTGTCTAGCACTGGTGCTTCCTGGTCGTTGAGTGGAGCTGGGTCTTAGCGTTGAGACAGAGATCTCTGGGAGATGTGTCTCCAGTTGATATCATGTGGAGCAGGGAGGTCTCTGGTGCTCCAGTGTGCTGAACTCAGCTCTCCCACCTCAGAGGCTCAGGCCTGACAGCCAGCTGGTGCACCAATAACCTGTCAGCCACACTGCTGAGAAGAAAAGAGAGAAAAAAAAGAAAGAAAAATAAATAAATAAATAAAGTAAAATAAAAAAGTAAAAAAAAGTATTAAAATAAAAAAGTAATAAAAAAAAGAGAGCAACAAACCAATAAATCAATCCACCAGTGATAACAAGCCCTAAAAACTTTAACTAAGATAGACATAAAAATAAGAAACTAGTCAGTCACATACAGCAAACCCCGAGTCTGCAGTTGCTCCCAAAGTCAACTGCCTCTATTTTGGGATGATTCATTGTCTATTCATGTATTCCACAGATGCAGGGTACCTCAAGTTGATTGTGGAGATTTAATCCGCTGCTCCTGAGGCTGCTGGGAGAAATTTCCCTTTCTCTTCTTTGTTCGCACAGCTCCTGGGGCTCAGCTTTGGATTTGGCCCTGCCTCTGCGTGTCGGTTGCCTGAGGGCGTCTGTTCTTTGCTCAGACAGGGCAAGGTTAAAGAAGCAGCTGATTAGGCGCACTGGCTCACTCAGGCCAGGGGGAGGGAGGGGTACGGATGCAGGGCAAGCCTGCAGCGGCAGAGGCTGGCGTGGGCGTGACGTTGCACCAGCCTGAGGCGTGCTGTGTGTTCTCCCGGGGAAGTTGTCCCTGGATCCCGGGACCCTGGCAGTGGTGGGCTGCACCTGCTCCTGGGAGGGGAGGTGAGGATAATGACCTGTGCTTGCACACAGGCTTCTTGGTGGCTGCAGCAGGAGCCTTGGCATTTCATGCCCATCTCTGTTGTCCATGTTGATAGCTGTGGCTCCTGCTCATGTCTGGAGCTCGTTTAGGCGGTGTTCTGAATCTCCTCCTCTCATGCACCCCGAAACAATGGTCTCTTGTCTCCTAGTCAGGTCTAGAGTTTTCCCCGGACTCCCTCCCAGCTAGCTGTGGCGCCCTAGCCCCCTTCAGGCTGTGTTCATGCAGCCAACCCCAGTCCTCTCCCTGCGATCGGACCAAAGCCCGAGACTCAGCTCCCAGCCCCGCCCGCCCCGGCAGAGGAGCAGACAAGCCTCTCGGGCTGGTGAGTGCCGGTTGGCACCGATTCTCTGTGCAGGAATCTCTCCGCTTTGCCCTCCGCACCCCTGTTGCTGTGCTCTCCTCCGCGGCTCCGAAGCTTTCCCTCACCCTCTCCCCGCCCCGCCCTTTCTACCAGTGAAGGGGCTTCCTAGTGCATGGAAACTTTTCCTCCTTCACAGCTCCCTCCCAGAGGTGCAGGTCCTGTCCCTATTTTTTTATCTCTGTTTTTTTCTTTTGCCCTACCCAGGTACATGGGGAGTTTCTTGCCTTTTGGGAAGTCTGAGGTCTTCTGCCAGCGTTCAGTTAGGTGTTCTGTAGGAGTTGCTCCATATGTAGATGTATTTCTGATGTATTTGTAGGGAGGAAGGTGATCTCCACGTCTTACTCCTCTGCCATCCTGAAGGTCCTCTCCGATTTAATAGTTTTAAATTCATGTTTCTTTTAATCCAAAATGCCATTAAAGTATAACTTCATAATAAAAACAAAAATAATTGTAAAAGACACAAACACGTTTAATTCTCAGAGATTCAATGCTTAATAATTTGAACAAATATGTATCTATAATTTGGTAAAAGGCAGTCATACATTAGATATCTTGCTAATGCTGTTTTCTTAAGGGATTCTGAGGTAGTTACCTTGAAAAAATGATATATTTCTAAAAACAGTGATTATTTGGATAGAAACCAAAATGAATGAAAAAAATTCTATAACTAATAGTACAGATATCAAATTATATAAAACCTGGTTCTTTTAAAAGATGCATAACCTAAACAAACTACTTGTTCATTTGATTAATCAATTATGAAAGAAATGAGAAACCTTAGAAATGAGAAGAAAAACATAACTCCCAAATACAGAGAAAATGAAAAGAGTTAGAAGAGGCTACTACAGTCAAATCTATTTTGTAACCTAGAAGAAATGGATGATAGCCCAGCAAACTAAAAAATAATTGCCCAAGAAGATGTAGAATACTTCAGTAAATAAATTAACCTGGAAGATAATGGAAAGGTGATTCAGAATCAAGCAACAAAATGACTAAGTACGTTCACTGCTGAGTTTACCTAACTTTAAATGACAGAGAAATCCATACATGCTTACACGCACCCATGTTCATTTTTTGTGTTCACTTCGTGTGTGGTTATTCCAACAAACAAAAATATGGAATGATTCATACCACTAAACTCTTTGGAGCGAGATTATGTGACAAGGAGAGGGAGACGAGAAGAAAATAGAAACATCATAACACATAAAAGATCAAGGTAATTTCAGATGGTGATAAAACAAGTGTCAAAAAAAAGGGAGGAAAAGGTAGCACAACATTTAAAAGTAATGTGAATTTTAATGTTGTGTTTGTTAAAAATTTATATCTATATCTATCTATGTCTATATATCTTTATATCTATATGTATATGAACAAATGAAAGAGAAAAGAAGGAAGGCATGAAGGGAGGAAGAAAAGGAATGAAAACAAGACTGCAGCAACACTTCTTTTCCCAGGATAAGGCCCACATAAGATTTTCTCTTTTATGGGGGCAAGAGAGAATAGTAAAATATCTCTTGTGAAGTGAATTTCAGATGTAAAAAGTCTGAACCCTTTTTATACTTGAACTACTCACATTTTCTGTTTGAGCCAGGGGGATCCTCACCTGCACAAAAAAGTATCAGAGTTGATCTAAGTCTTCTCCTGTTCTTAACATTCCCTGAATTTTTTTCCTGTGTCGCACTTTGCTGGGGGTGGGCAGTGGGCAGGAGACATATGATTGGTTTGTGTCGCCAGGGCTCTTAACCTTGTAGCTTTAGTGACATGCCACTTATCTCATTTTATGGCTTTCTTCCTTTTAAAATTTTGATATCTATAAATCTTCACTGACAATCATGGATAATTTGAGAAAAAGGCTAGTGTACATTTAAAAATAAAAATGCTCAAATCAACCATCAGAATTTCTTAAATTGTAGCTTACCTTTAAAACAGAGTTGTATTATAGACTATAACTTGTGAAAGGCAAAGTCACTTGTAAGTAAAGATAATGAAATTTGTTTTACCCCTGAAGAAAGAAAAATGTGCCAGTGACGTGGGAATCTCTGGAGGAGAAAAAAAATCTCTAGATGGCCTAAAAATTGTGAATTACATGTTTATCTTGCTAATGCATTTAGGTTTGAGCATGCAAAAAAGTCTTCATTTTATTTTAGAGAATATATTGATGATGAAATAAGCATCGGGAAAAAAGTGAACTAAGAAGAAAGCAAGTAACAAATTCTTTTTTATGTACAATTAAGAGATTTATATGATATGAGTGGTGGTTTGATTCTGTCTCCTGAGAGCTGACAGTGTTATAATTTAGACACAATAAACTTTCCCAACACTTCGTACAACTTTTTTCTTCATAATTTGATCATTCACTTGTGAACATTAGTCCAGTTGGCCCTTGATTAAGGGCAAAGTTTTGGATAACCTACTCGATTTAATGTTTTCTCAGTAGAAGCAATACTTTCATTTCCCCACTTCTGTGAAGTTTAATATAATAATTTACTATCTTCATATCGTTTCATATCTCATATAGTTTCGTAGCTAATCCTTTTAAAATACCATTGCATGCCAGGCATTGATCTAAGAACTTCTTTACTTGTATTAACTCATTGAATTCTAACACAACTGTATGAACTACTGCCCATTTAACAAAAGAGGAGATGGAAGCACAAAAAGTGAAGTAACTCACTAGTAAATGACAGAACTGGAATTACTGGAATTAATACCCAGACAGAGCTGGGCCTTAATCTTATATGTCCCTTGTCAAAACAATGAGATTTCATAAATTATTCAGATACACATTTCTCTGAAAAATGGTCACAGCATTTATATTAAGATGTTGATTAACAGACAGAATCATCATTTCACAACTTGTGGTATTTATCATTTGATTTATAAGAGTCAGAATTCTGGGTTTTTTTCCAAAGTATTTAAGGCATTAAACTATGTAATGTTAGAAAGTGGGAGTCTGAACAAGAGACATATGGTTCGAATGTACAAAAATGTCAAGGGCTGCTTACAGACCATATTTTAGGACTCTGTAAGAAAGATAAAATGTTCCAAAAGTTCTCAAGCCAACAGATTAATTAAATTTAGATCTCTATTCACTACAAATTTGAATAGAGCTTTTTAACAATGCCATTTTTAAGTTGGGGTGCTGAATAAAATAAGACTTTTACACATTTCAACTAGATCTTTTTTCCTTCTAAGGTTTTAAATATCTCTCATTCTGTCCATCTCTCAGCAACAGATCATTTTACAGATGAATTCTAGTATATATCACAAGAAACTATGAATAATAATTATCATTATCCTTTTTGCATTTATAGAGCATGTTTCCTCTGAAAGTGTGTGTGTGTGTGTGTGTGTGTGTGTGTGTGTGAGAGAGAGAGAGAGAGATGTATGGTATAATGAAGAAAGTTAGTGTCTAAAGGAAAAATAAATTATCTATGTCTTTCAAAAAATTCTTCATAGTTTATAAGGCAAGGAGAAAAAAACAGTCCAACAGCAGAATTCCTGTTAAAGACAGAAGTATCATTTAAGGAAAAACCTTGAGGTACTCTTATGACGTGGCAGCTATGGGGATAACTGATTTCGATTTCCTTTGACAATCCTGTAAAAGGGGCTAAGGTGATAGAAGAGGATTAAAGAAATCAGAGTGCAACATTTCTGAATGCTAAGAGAACAGTATGAACACTCCCACCCCCCAGGTGGGAATGGCCAACGTCCTTTGGAACAGGGATGACCATTATTAAGTTTGAAGTAGCTGCAATATTACTCCTGTTTCTTTCCTATAAATAAACAGTCTGTTACAATTACATATAACTGTTGGGGGGGGAGGAATTTGAGAGTGCATTTGAAGAAAATTAAGGAAAATGTGTTCTTTTCTAATTGGGGAGGAAGTAAAAAAAGTCAGAAGGCAGATATAAGTGAAATTAAAATTTAGCAGAAGCAATAAATTAGGGCAAACTGACTTGAAGAAACATGAACACTAAAGGTTCGTGGGAAAGGGCATGAGGAAAAAGAAGGATTCTTAGTTCTCCCATTACATATGGGACATGGACATCTTTTCCATGAAGGAATATGTGTTCTATTTACACTTGAAGGAGAAGAATGATTTTATAGGACTAGGTGGACTTGGGAACATTGGAGTGAAATTAATCATTATAACTTTCTCTTGCAACTATAAGTTTATATTTGATTGAAATACTGTATCCAAGCAGACAAGTTTGGTGAAGTTTAGTTTGAACTGATTATTTGTATATTTTATGGCTTTAAAATCAGATTGTAATTTTTAAGTACCTATACTGACAATTAGAATTTAAAAGTGTTAGTCAAGTGATCTGGCCTCTGTCCCCCTCTCTGAATTCATCTGGTACCTTTCTCCCATTGGTCACTTTTTCCCAAGCTTGTTGCCACATCACTTCAAACTGGTTCCCTTCCCTGTGGATACATTCTTCTACTGTACCTTTACCTGTAAGGTTCAAATCCTTCCTCCTTAGGGAGATGTTGTGCCCTGACCAGCCAATCTAAAAGAGAGCTGCCTTTTGCCTACCTAGCTCTCTGGGCCCTCTCCAAAACATAACTCTGTTTTATCACCATCTGAAATTACCTTGATTTTTAAGTTAACTTGCTTATTGCTTGTCTGTCGGTACTAGTGTGTAGGCTCCTTCATGGCACAGGACTCTAAACCGTGCTGGCCGGGACTGTATCTCTAGCACCTGAAATTGTGAGCATGTAAAAAAAATATATGTGAAATGAATGTATAAATCAGAGGATGTGTTACTTAACAAAGAGAATAATTATAAATTTTAAAATATATGTATAGAAAGAAAGTTACATATAAAGGCAAACAAAAGTTGTATGCTTACATAATATTTAAAAATCATTACAGTCATGTTTCTACCATGACTTGCTTCAAAATTTCTTCAGAACTATTCAGAACTAAATGCAAAGTTCCTTTTAGCATGAAAACATGACATTCATAGGCTCCAGTGATTAGGGCATGGACATTTTCGGGGGGCAATTCTACCTACCACAGAAAGACATTAAATATTACTACTCCAGACTTCTCTAATTTAGAAATTATGATAGACATATATGACCCAACTACCATTTACTTTTGAATAGTTCTGAAGAAATTTTGAAGCAGGCCATGGTATAAACACGACCGTAATGATTTTTAAATATTATGTAAGCGTACAATTTGTGTTTGCCTTTATATGTAAATCACTTTCTATACATATATTTTAAAATTTATAAGTGGTATGAATACTTCGATAAACCTGTAAGAGCAATACTTAGGAGGCTAACTTCTTTCAATTAAAACAATGTGTGCAACTCCAACAACAAAAAGGAACTTTGCAAATGTAATTAAGGTGTAATTAAGGTGTAATTAAGGTTATGAACCTTAAAGTGGGAAGATTATTCTGGATAATTTGGGTGGGTCCAACTTAATCACATAAGCCTTAAAAGCAGATAATTTTCTCTGTCTGGAGTCAGAGAGATGTGGTGGAAGAGAAGGCAGGAAAGATGTTGCAGAAGGGGAAGGCAAAGTTTCCGAGTGAGGATTCGAAGCACCATTGCTGGTCCTGAGCTATAGGGGCCAACTGCAAGGACCAGAGAGAGGCTTCTGGCAGATAAAGTTAGCCCATAGTTGGCAGTCTTCAAGGAAACAGGGACCTATTTCCTATAAGTACAAGGAACTGAATTCTGCCAACAAACTAAGAGAGCTTTGAAGTGCCTCCAAAAATCTGCCTCTAGAAAGGAACACAGTCCTGCCAACATCTTGATTTGGTTCTTGTGAGACCTGGACCAGAGGAACCAGCTAGGCCACGCTGTGCCCAGACTTCTGACCCATGGAAACTGTGAGATAAAAGGATGTTGTTTAACGAATGTTGTTTAAGTTGCTATATTTTTGATAATTTGTTATGGCAACAGAAAACTGGTACAGTGTCTTAATACTAATAATCATAAGAATAACAAGTTCCTTACTGTGTGTAAGGAACTTTGCTAAGGATTCCAGGAGCATTTCATTTAATTTTTATGATAATTCATGAGATAGTGTACTTGACCCATTTTGAGTCTGTTTACCCCAAACCTTTTTACATTGAGAATCGCCCCTCTTGACTCACACATAGGCGTGGGCCTTTGGCAATGATGTTAGTATTTTGTGATCTCATTGCTTTGTTCTAAAGTGGACAAATGGTGAACATTTAGCCTAAGATGGGTCAAATAGATTCTATTCCCTTGAGTTGGAAATTGCAATTGAGAGATGTTATTTTCTTGAACGTGAGTGTGTAAAATCCACCTGTGGAGTGGATGGAAAGATAGAATAATGCACATGTACAGAGATAAGAGAGATTTTAAAAGTGGCTTCTTAGATTTTAAATGACTTTTCTGATTGTTTCTATTGCTGCTAGAGAGACAGGTATTTTCCTGGATTACCACTTCATTATGGAAAATTTCTCCATTTAACTTAGTGTAGCTTCAGTGAAGTTTTGCTACTCCCAGCCAAGACAGTGTTAATTAAGACGGGTAGTGGTATCATGCTTTCATTTAAACAGATGTTGTATTCATTTGGGTAGGCTGAACTGATGTAACAGATACGTTTAAGTTCAAAGACAGTGCACTCAAGGAAAAGTCAAAGTGATGGCCTTGGTCTGCAGGTGACTGTTCTCCTTGTGGTGATTCAAGGAACCAGGCTTGTTCCATTTTGTTTCACCATCCCTCGGAGTCTTTATTGTCATCTGAATCTGTATTTCAGTCTGTACTGAAAAAGGAGAATGGAGGATGAATACTGCTTCTTAACATTCTTAGCCCCAAAGTAGCATCTGTTGCTTTTCTGTTCCATTGCCAATATTGGGCAGATGAGAGATATAGTCTAGCCAGAAACCGAGAAGAAGTAAAAGTCATTATGGTGATCAGCTGGCAGCCTCTGCCAACAGATGTTCAGTAACTTGTTCAATATCCTACAGCTGATATTGGCAGATGTGGGGATTGAAACACATCTCTGGTTCAGGAAGTCTAGATCTTAACCATTTTCCTCTACTACATTTTTGTTTTACCACATGTCTTCCATTTGATTAATTAGTTGATTTAAAATTCTACTCACCCTGTTAGCTAGCCAGCTCATGTGTTCTATCTCTGTTGATTTACTTTTAATTTAGATAATATCAGAGAAAAGAAACTCAGTACTCAGTATGGTCGGAGAGAGACAGTGACAAATTACACAAGAACAGCTGTGCCCTCAATTAGGCTACTCACCACGAAGCTCAGAAATAGGACAACCTGCTAGACGATTTAATGACAAATGGTAGCCAAAAAATTTGAAACCCGTAACCTTTCGTATGAGTGCTTCTGATAGTTTAATAATATGGAGTCATTTGTTTTCACACTATTGGTATGAAACAATTTATTGGTAGTCAGTAATCAACTCAATTTGATGTTAACTGACCTAAAATACAAAGACTGTAAATATATTCTAGCATTCTTGATTTTGTTCTGTTATTTTTTTGAGTTCTTTAATGATGTATTGATGAAATATCCAGGATCAGGGTCTGGCACTAAACCTGTATGTTTGGGTCTTGTGTTGAGCACATAGTGGGGATAGGTATGGCAATGTTGATGGCCTACTTGAACAGGGAAGTTTACTTACACACACAGACATTCTGTTGGGGGTGGGCTGGGTGGATTCCACAATGTACTAGTCATTCACTTTTATAGTTCAGGTAAAATAATTGACAAAGAGGTTCCAAGATGAAGAAGTGGAGTATGAAGAAAGGAATCATGGGTAATCTAGATAGGTGTGCTGGAGCTAGTTTTATCTGCCCATGCCAGCCACCAGTGCACAACTCTGCATTCAGTAATGATACAGTGATAGATTTAAACTGGCCAGGGTAGGAATATTTACAGAAATATAATACGAATCATGATGTGATTATGGAGGCTGAGATGTTCCACGATCTGCCCTCTGCCTGCTGGAGGCCTGTGAAAGTCTGTGGTAGAATTCTAGTTCAAACTCAAAGCGCTGAGAACAAGGAGAGCCAAGTCTAAAGGCAGGAAATGATGATGTCCCAGTTTGAGCAGGGAGCAAATTCACCCTTCCTCTGCTTTTTTGTCCTATTCAGACCCTCCACAAATTGAATGATACCCACCCAAACTGGTGAGGGTGATCTTTTTTATTCAGTTGACCAATCAAATGCTAATCTCTTCTGAAAGCGCCCTCACAGACACACCCCAAAATAGCATGTCACCAGTTATCTGGGCATACCTTAGCCCAGCTGAAACATAAAATTAACCATCACACCTGCATATCACTGGTGATACCTGTAATCCAGGTAGACTAACAGAGCTCATCTGAGAAGGTTTTCTTCATGTGACATTGTTATTGCTCTGGGTCAGGGTTCAGAGGCCGACTTGCTGACGTTAAGAGTAGGGGCCTGACGAAAGCAGGTAAGTCTCAGTGGGCTACTAGAATCAGAATTGACAATCAGTATGGCATTAGAAATTCTCCTGTAACAACTGGGTAAGGTTGATTTGCACCCCATTGTCAGAATGGATTACCACCATGTAGGTGGTAGAGTAGAAGGTAATGCATATGGGCAGTTTATACAGAGATCTCAGAGCTGGTGGTAATCCATTATCCCAGGAGAATGATGCTTTGATACTAAATTCTACCTTATGTACTACTTAGAAAGCATGGGGAGAAAGTAAATCCACCTGCAATAGTGGCCTGAAATGAAAGCCTTGTCCTAACTACAGAGTTGGCTGGGAAGTCTTTGAGCCGAGTCAGCACCATCCCCATTAATCTGGGGGGTCCTTCCATGATACACAGGTATAACCTTGCCATGTGCCAGGTAAAAGCTGTAGGCCCTGTCTCTTTTGGTCTATCTTTCCATCTTCTTCTTAGGTGATTTACACGTCTGCTCACCTTTCAATGTAGAAAGTCCTGAGTAAAACCTGAATTACTTCACAGTAACATTACCTCTAAGCTGGAATTAAACATATTTCTCCTTCTTTAGCACCAGGTTCATACAGGAATAATGCATAGGGATAAAGTCAACTTTGATGTTCACATTTCTGGTGATAGGAATAATGACCAACTGTGAATAGGATCTATGGGATGTTGCAAGCATCATTAAAATCATATTAGACATGGGTACTTAGGAAGGCTGTCCCAAAGGGAGTAGTTTCTATGCAATTAATTATCTACCTTGTGTGCTAGCCTATTGAAATAAAGAGGGTTTGTTGGAAGCTAGTCTGGTCCAATAAAAAGTGATCAGATTTTTCCTCATGCATCCTTTAAAAAAGGAGAGAGCCTCAAGGCAGGTAATCTGGAGGAGTCGGAAAATACTTTGCCAAACTGATGAATGCATCTTGGCTTCAGGATACTTATTTCCTCTTTTACTGGAAGAAACCATAACCAAAAGCTGGGATTGGTTTCAGGAGATCCTGTCCCAGTATCAGGTCAGGGAACTTTTGAACTGTGACCCAGCATGTTTTCCTGAGTTGTTGCTAGATACAGAAGTAGCAGAGTTACAAAACTCTGTACTTGACTGCTAGGCCAAATCAAAACAAATCAAAAAAGCAAGAAAGTCAGTAAATGTGGCAGAATGTGTAAATGCTTTCAATTGGGCATTTTGGTGTGTAGAGAGCTGGAGGGCAGTTCTAGCTAATTTCTTAATAACTTCCCAGAATGCTAGGAGAAAATATGTCTTTGCAACCTAAAAATTCTATGGAATCTGGATATGAGTTCAAATGTTTTTTTGGATCAGTTCCTAGCTCATGCTTTTCCAAGTAAATTGCTCTATCTAAAAAGTAGGGTATGACTGCTCCCCCTCACTCTACAATTTCTTTTAGTTGCTAAAGCTGATCAAGGAAGGCAAGGAGGCAGAAGTTGAAGGCAAGCTGAGAGAGGGTATAAAAATATTCCCTAGAAGGGTGTGTGGAAATAACACTGGCCAAGATCTAAACCTACTACTGCCAATGAGAATATATCAAAACAAATATAAGTTCCAATAGTGGTGTTACGTGTCTTAAGATAGCCCAGGGGAGATACTTGAGGTATAGCACCTTGATCCATGATCATGGACCCAAGTAGTGACGCAGTATGGTGACAGGGAAGAAACTCTGTGGTCCCAGAGAGCAGTATTAGTTCTTTCAAAGACATGAGAGACATCTCCAGATTTAGACTTTGGCTTTATTTTGTTTTTCTTTCTTTCTCTCTCTTTCTCTCTTTATGCTGAGATTCTGGAACCCATCCATATCTAGGTAATGGTATCATTTAATTGGAATTTCCCTACCAGATAATAGCAGCATTCAGTAGGTAGATTCTGCCTCACTTATATTCCCAGACTTGGAAAGAGTTCAGAAGCATAGACACTTCTGATTTCAGTGAATTCCAACATTATTTTTTAAGTTCAACTCTTTCAGCAGCAGGAAGGCATCCAATAACTGGATGCCCTTTCTTTCCACATTCTGTGTACTAATGCAGGAGAGGCAGAACAGATAGAGTAGTCATTATGTCCTAATTCACTCTCATCCTGGGTGGTACCTAGAGTATTCCCCATACAAAAGCCTAAAAACTGATTTTGGAAGGCTCCTCAGTACGTTCAGAGTGGAAAGAAAATCTATGGGAGACGCTCCAAGACAGAAGAAATGGCTTCTCTTTCCATGGGGAAACATAGGATGAATTTGAATAAACTTAGGAAATCTGGGGAGAACTTTAGGGATATTGCATTGTCTGAAACCAAGAAGGTGAAGAAGCACATTGAAAATTTGCAGTTTAGCAGTAAAATCTCCATTGATGGTGATACAGGAAAAAGAATCAGGCAAAACAGAGTTGCATTAAAGTGAATGAACACATCACACCCTAAATTTAAGATGCTTTGAACTCTTTACTTGGGAACCAGTAGCCAATGTTGGACTTAAGTGATTTTTAGCGGATACCCAATGGCTAGTAAGTACAAACAAGCAAACAAAAACTTCCACTACCACCACCAAAAGAACTTCCTCTTATAATTTAGTAATCGAAATTTTATTAATTTTAATTTTGAGATATGAATTTTTTGACGTATTCATTTAAATAATGTATTCGGTAAGATACTAAAACACAGCAAAGATGTTATAGGTGCTAGCTTACACGTGGCATATAGGTTTATGATGTCTGTAGACTTAGGCATGGATTATTCCATTGTTCCATGAAAGATGGGGTTGATAGTATCTAAACACTCATTGAGCACCAACCCTTAAAAATATACACCATCACTAATTGATACTGACCTACTAATTACAGATATTTCAAACATTTGGGGGATTAGTGGATACTAAGGGAGCTTTGGGGAATATAACTTGAACACTAAGCGATTCAGTGACTTACCTCAGAACTATGAAAAGAAGGCCCAGTGGCATCTAAGAAAGAAAATACTGTGTTCAAGACCTGCAGATCTTTTTGAAACTTGGGAATGGATGGAAGAAGATGCCGACAGGCGTTTAAAGTATGGGAAAATTGTGTTTTAGATGCTCTGGTTTTGGCTTCCATGGATCTTACTAACTTACCATTATTAAAGATGGCAATTTTGAGAATGTAGAGAAGTTGATGTCCATTAAGATGAGGCTGGGAAATGGGTTCTTTTAGATTTTGCTAATTATGATCAGTCTGAAATTAAGACTCAGTTCTTTACTTGCAAGTTAGAATTATTTACCGTAACATGGACCATTACAGACAGATTTCAGAAATTTGTAAATTGAATTGCTTTTTGAAAAATAAACTACAATAATTCACTTACAAATAATCATTGTCCATTCGGATACTAAGGTTCAGTGATGAATGGCCATAAAAGCAACTTTAATTTCAATATTCATCACAGGTCATGTCTTAGCAAACAAAATTTCTATACATTTTATTTGTCTCATTAGTTGGAAAGGAGTATCAGGTCATATGATATGCAAAGAAAATAAAAAAGGTACTCATGGTAAAAGAGACATGGCCAGAAGCTGTCCCCAAATAGATGTCAATTAAATGGGGCATGGAAAGATGGACCTTTTATTTCTAGGATCAGAGAGATAGTAAATGCTTCTTCAGCACTGAGCTATCAATGAATGAAGACTGCCAACCACCAATGGCTTTGCAGTGTCTGCCTAGTCTTTGTCTGCCATTCCTGATTGACATATGATTTGTGGACCACATCCTATCCAATTATCTGAACACAAGTAAGCTCCATGAACACAGTATGTTTTGGTGAGATTGGAAAGCCTCAGCACCACTGAAAATGGGATTGGACAGAATAAGATGGAGGTAGGTACTCTACGAGTTAAGGCAGCAGTGTATATGCAGCTCATACTATGCTCCTTATTACAAGGAATTGTTTTCAAACAAGTGAGCCATCCAATTATAAAACATTATCCCAAGCTTCAATTTTATATAACAATTTGCAGTATCAATTTTCTTAGGCTGGGTCCTCTGGAAAATTGTGTCTAAAGTAAGGATTAAAGGACTGATAGGTATCTGGGAAGTGCAAACCCAGAGTACTGACAAGGAAAAAGGAAAGTCAAGTCAGTAAAGGGAAGATGTTATGCATTGCCTCTAGGTTCCTATCTCACAATAAGCTGGAAAGAGAGACAGCAGGCCACTCACTATGCGTATTTGCTTGGCAGTCAGAACTTCATCAGGGTGCAAGGAGAAACTGTCACTGGGAGTAGTCATCAGGGAAGTAAATCTCTCGTTTCCTGTGGTCAACATTTACTCTTTTCTACTCCCAGAGACAAAGTGCCTTGCTAGTTAAATCAGAAAACCAGATCCTATAAGCCATGGTGTGATGTTTCATCTGAGTCCAGTGTGGTTTGTAGGAGAGGAAGAATGAGGCAACTGAGGGAATCTGAGAGTATTAAACAGTGTTTGTGTCCCAATACAGGGCCATAAACAAAGTGAGTTATCTGAATGCTCCTAGATTCCAGGCTCGTTTGACAACTTTGCATCCACTTGTCCTAGGTTGTTTTCAGACTGATCCAGAAATCTCTTCATTGTGATGGCTTCTGCCTGGGGAAGATCAGTTGTTCCTTAGAATGAGTATAAAGATTTGATGGTTGTGTATCAACTTAAGTATAAATATATACATACAACAAAGATAAGCAGTGTACTTAGAGTTCTTGTTTCAGTATTCAGTTCCTTGACATGAAGGGAAGAGAAAGGTAGTACAGTGAAGTGGGCAAGAACAAGAGCTCTGGGATCATACAGATTTGAATTTGCACATTGGCACAGGTATTCCCTTACCCTTTTGTGCCTCAGTTTCTTCATATGAATAATGAAGAAATTGCACCTAAGAGGGTTTCTGTGAGGATTAGCATAGTTCCTAGCTCATATAAATGTTAGACTTATTTTTAAGGAAGGATTCAAATGCCACTCTGATCAAGGGTCCTCTTACTGCTTTCCAGTCTCAATTATTTTTCAAAGCACTGATATTTAAAAATAACCCTCAAACTTATAGTTGTCCCACCAGGAACCAAATTATATTTCACAGTAAGCATTTATTATTGTTTTTGCCAGTGTTTAAAGTCTAACTCGCATTGACTATTTTTTGTTTTCTATGAAAGACTTTCTTCCCTCTGATATGTCTTATAAAATACTGACTTCCTGTTCTATTACTTGTTAACCACAATTTCTCTCTGCTAACTCCATTCTCTGTCACAGAGCGGCAAAAGGAAAGCTTTTATTTTTGCTCCATTTGTCAAGGAAGAGATGCTTCTTTTGAGCCCCCAAACAGAATACAGGTCTCCTATGCAGCAACATCAGTATACTTCCAAGGGTACCAATTTGCATGTTTCCTGCTCGGCAATGTTACAGTTGTCCCTCAGTATCCAGGGGGGATGAGTTCCAGGACCTTTCTCATATACCAAAATCCACAGATGCTCAAGTCCCTTATATAAAAAGATGCATTTGCATGTAAGCTATGCTTATCCTCCCATGTACTTTAAATCATCTCTAGTTTACTTATAATACCTAAAAATGTAAATGCTACGTAACTATTTACAGGTGCATGGCAAATTCAAGTTTTGGAACTTTCTGGAATTTGTTTTCGGAACATTTTTGTTCTGTGTTTCGTTTTTGTCCACAGATGTGGAGCCCAGGGGTACAGAGGTGCCCATGGATACAGAGTTTGCCATTGGGTGTATTACCCCAAGAAGACCAAGAAATATCAAAGTTTTAATCAGTTAAGATCTTAATAACAGTCTATATAGCAGGCATTCAAAGTAAAATGCCCCAGGACCAAAGCAGGGAATCTAAGTGAATGAAGCTCACGAGAAATATTTTTTTTTCCTCTTTACTGTAAGGAAAATAACACCGTGACTATGATGGTAGATGGCAATTAATACTCAATGAACAAAGTCGAGCAGCTACTGTAGAACTGGCCAGTGTAACTGCCTTAGTTGGAAAACTGACAAAGGTGTTTCCTTGGGGGAAAATGTGCCTAGCATTGCCAGATGTTCACAGCTTTCAAAACAAGGCAAACAAGCAAAAACAAAAAAGAGTATTTGTCTTTCTCTGTCTGACTTATTTCACTAATCACAATGCTCTCTAGATCCATCCACACTATTGCAAACGGCAGAATTTCACTCTTTTTTGTGGCTGAGTAATATTCCATTGTGTATATATACCACATCTTTATCTATTCATCTGTTAATGAGCACTGTATATATATTTATATTTTATTCAATTTGATAGTTTCTATCTTTTATTTGAAGGGTTTTAAACCACTTACATTATATGATAATATTATTGTTATTTTTTAATAACATTTTTAGTTAACCCAGAAAATCTAAAATATTATCCATTTAAAATATAATCCACATCAGAATCATGAATAAGTTGTGTTAGATTTTTCTTCACAATGACCTTCAAAATCCAGTATTTCACAGTTGCAACATGTGCGATTAGGAATTTTAGTTAAATTTAATCAAACATATCAGATTTCATAGGTTTTTATAAAAGTTTCAGAAAATCAATTTGCCAAAACATACTTTGAAAAATCTTCCGATAACTTAGTCAAGTATTATGTTTATAATTTATTTTAATTTTTTGATAAAAACTGTATATGTTTAAGGTTTACAGAATAATTTGATATATATATATATAAACATATGCATTGTGAAATTATCACTACAGTCAAGCTAATTAATATATCTTCTAACATAGTTACCATTTGTGTGTGTGTGTGTAATGAGAGCACCTGAAATCAACTCTCAGCAGATTTCCATTATTCAGCACAGTATTGTTAATTATAGTCATCACATTGTACATTAGATATCTAGAATCATGCCTTCTACATAACTACAATTTTGTACCGTTTGAGCAACATCTCCCCGTTTCCCTCACCTCCTTGTTCCTTGTAACCACCATTCTACTCTTCGCTTCTATGTATTTGACTGTTTTAGATTTCACATGTAAGTGTGATCATGCATTTTTTTTCCCCTGTGTCTGACTTATTTCACTTAGGATAATGTCTTCCAGGTGCATTCATGTTGTTGCAAATAGCAGGATTTTCTTTTTTAAGTTTGAATATATATATAACATTTCTTTATCCATTCATCTACCAGTGGATACTTAGGCTGTTCTCATATCTTGGCTATAGTAAACAATGCTGCACTGAACATGGGAATGCACACATCTCTTCAAGTTACTGATTTCATTTCCTTTGGGTATATACCCAGAAGAGAGATTGCTTGATCATACAGTCATTCTATTTTTATCTTATTGAAGAACTTCTATACTCTTTTTCACAATATCTGTACCAATTTATATTCCCAGTGACAGTGCATGAGGCTTCCCTTTTCTCCACATCCTTGCCAACACTTGAATTTTTTTTTTTTAATAATATCCATTCTGACAGGCATGAGGTTATATCACTTCACTGTGTTTTTGACTTGCATTTCCCAGATGACTAGTGATGTTAAACATTTTTATTCATATACCTGTTGACCATTTATATGTTTTCTTTGGAGAAATGTTTTGCAAATCCTTTGCTAATTTTTTAATTGGGTTAGTTGTGGGGTTTGTTTTTTGTTTGATACTGAGTTGTATCAGTTCTTTGTATATATTTTGGATATTAATCCATTAACAACTAAATTGCTTGCAAATATTTTCTCCCATATTGTAGGTTGCCTTTTCACTCTGTTGATTATTTCCTTTGCTGTGCAGAAGGTTTTTAGTTTGATGTAATCCCATTTGTTTATTTTTGCTTTTTTGCCTTTTTTTTTGGTGTCATATCTAAAAAATTATTGCCAAAACCAAAGTCTAAGAGACTTCCCCTATTTCTTTTCTAGGATTTTTATGGCTTCAAGTCTTATGTTTAATTCTTTAATTCATTATGAGTTGATTTTTTTTAGTATGATTTAAAATAGAGGTCCAGGTTTATTCTTTTGTATGTGGTTATCCAGTTTTCCCAACACTATTTATTAAATGACTCTCCTATCCCCATTGTGTATTCTTGGCACCCTTGTCAGAAATTAGTTGACTGAATATGCTTGGGTTTATTTCTGGGCTCTCTATTCTGTTCCATTTGTTAACGTGTCTGTATTTATGCCAGTACCATACTATTTTGATTACTATTGCTCTGTAATCTAACTTGAGATCAGGAATTTGATGCCTCAGGATTGCTTTGACTATTCAGGGTCTTTTGTGGTTCCATACATATTTTAGAATTTAAAAAAAAAATTTCTGTGAAAATGCCATTGGAATTTTGATAGGAATTGTGTTGAATCCTGTATCATGTTGGGTAGGATGGACATTTTAATACTATTAATTTTTCTGGTCCATGAACATGGGATATCTTTCCATTTATTTGCATTCTTCTTCAATTTTTTTCATCAGTGTTTTACAGTTTTCAGTGGATATTTTTCATCTCTTTGGTCAAATT
Source organism: Pseudorca crassidens (assembly GCF_039906515.1). Taxonomy (NCBI): domain Eukaryota; kingdom Metazoa; phylum Chordata; class Mammalia; order Artiodactyla; family Delphinidae; genus Pseudorca; species Pseudorca crassidens. The sequence continues at coordinate 70,859,237 of NC_090306.1, forward strand.
TGTTCCTAAGTATTTTATTCTATTTTATACCAACATAAAATAGGATAGTTTTTTTGATTTCTTTTTTGGATAATTATTGTTGGTGTAAGAAAATACAACTGATTTCTGTACATCGATTTTTTATTCTGCAACTTTACTGAATTTGTTTATTCTAACAGACTTTTTTGGAGGCTTTAGGGTTTTCTACATATAGAATCATGTCATTTGTAAACAGAGAATTTGCTTTCTTTCTAATTTGGATGCATTCTATTTCTTACCTGATTGCTCTTGTTTGGACTTTCAGTACTTTTGAATAGAAGTGGCAAGGGTAGGCATCCTTGCCTTATATGAGATCTTAGAGGAAAAAGCTTTCCGTTTCCCCATTGATTATCATGTTAGCTGTGAGTTTTTCATAACATGGCCTTTATTGTGTTGAGTAAGTTTCCTTCATCCCTATTTTTTGAGAGTTTTTATCATGAATGGATGTTGAACTTTATCAGATTATTTTCCCTGCATCTATTGAGATGACCATGTCGTTTTTATTTTTTAATTCTGTTAATGTGTTGCATCACATTGATCAATTTTTCCCTATGTTAGACTAACCTTGCATCCCAAGGGGTAAATTCCACTCGATCATGGTTTGATGTGTTGTTGAATTCAGCTTGCTAGTATTTTTTTGAGAATTTTTGCATCTATGTTCATCAGACATATTACCTTGTAATTTTCTTTTCTTGTGGTGGTTTTGTTTGGCTCGGGTATCAGGGTGATGCTGGCCTCATAAAGTGAGTTTGGGAGTATTCCCTCTACTTCTCATTTCTCTCTCACTGCCTTAAAGTTTTTTCTCTCTTTATTTTTCAGAAGTTTGACTAAAATATGTCTTGGTGTGGATTTCTTTTGGTTTATCCTGCCTGGGGTTCAGGTTTATGAATCTCTAGGCTTATGTTTTTTTGCCAAATGTGCAAAGGTTTGTCGTTATCTCTTTGAATATTTTCCCCATCCTGCCCCCTTTTACTCTCTATTACCCAAATATCACAAATGTAAGATCTCTTATTCTAATTCCACAGGTCACTGATGTTCTGTATCTGTATTATTTTCTCTGTTGTTCATGTTAGAAAATTTCTCTTCTGTCTTCAACATCGCTGATTCTTTATCCTGTCTATTCTATTGTTAATCCCTTCCACTGGGTTTTTGTTTTTCTATTTTTCAGTTGTAAAATTTCTATTTATTTCTTTTTACTATCTACTATTTTCTCTATTTTTTGATAATACTTTTAATTTTTTTTATTGAGAATTTGTTTTTTTCATTTGCTCTTAAGCGTGTTTTTGTTTGCTCGTTGGAGCATTTGTATGATGGCTGCTTTATATCTTTGTTAGCTAATTCTGAATTATCTGTCATGTAGTCTTGGCATCTATTGATTTGTGTTTTTTTCCTTCAAGTAGAAATTTTACTGGGTTTTGGTATGACAAATGATTTTCAATTGGAATCTGAATGTTTTGTATGTTATGAGTATCTGGATCTTGTTTAAACTTTCCATTTTAGCTGGCTGTCTCTTAACTTCAGCAGGCAAGAGGGCATCACCTCATTATGCAACGTGAGACTTACAGTGAAGATTCCCCACACAGCCTCTTGACACAAAAGAAAATGTTTCCTAATTATTGTAGCATGGAAGTGGGAGTTCTGGCTCCCCTCTGGGGCCCCATTGGTATCAGCCTGGCTGGAGAGACAGGGGTTTCTTGTTACTTCTCCTCCAGTGGTTTTCATTGATACCTCTTTGGATGGAGGCTTTTTACCACCTAGAAAGGATAAAAGTCCTGGCTTCCTACTTGTGCTTCTCTGACACCACCCTGGCAGTGGGGAGGGGCTGGGATGACTCATTACATCCTGGCTAGGTTAGAAGTCTAGATTCTGCAATCAGCCTTTCCTGGAGTCAGTGATATGTGACCACAGGTTTTTTTTTTTTTTTTTTCTCTCATGTTTGGCTGGAGTAGAACAGTTATTGTGTAAAACTTTTCTGTCTTAATAGGCTGCCCCTTTTCTCTGCCTTATCATTAGAACACACAGACTTTCTTTGAAGCTGTGTGTGTGTGTGTGTGTGTGTGTGTGTGTATATGCAGGTATGTGTGTTATCACACTTAAACATCTTTGCCACTTGATGTCCAATGTTCTTAAAATCACTGTTTCCTATATTTTGACTGTTTTTCACGTGCTTTTCTTTTCTTTTCTTTATTTATTTTTTTGCGGTACGCGGGCCTCTCACTGTTGTGACCTCTCCCGTTTTGGAGCACAGGCTCCGGACACACAGGCTCAGCGGCCATGGCTCACGGGCCCAGCCGCTCCGCGGCATGTGGGATCTTCCCGGACCGGGGCACAAACCCGCGTCCCCTGCATCGGCAGGCAGACTCTCAACCACTGTGCACCAGGGAAGCCCTTTCACGTGCTTTTAGGTAGGAGGGTAAATCCAGTCCCTGATACTCCACATTGGCCACAGACCTAAATCCCATCTTACTTTTTCAAAAATAATAACTTTCTACATAAATATTCTTTCTGTGGGTTGCTGGCTTCTATAGCTCCAAGTTTGTACTGTTATAAGGCAAAAAGAAAACCCAGAGAACTCACCACCATGTCATTCCTTGGGTCCCTATTTCCCTACCCAGTCTGACTTTTCTCTACCTTTCAAAGTCTTTTTATATTTGTTTTTTATATGACATTCAGAGTTTTTAGTTGTACTTAGCAAAGGAATAAAGAAAAGTGCTTCTACTGCACCTTCCTGGAAGCAGAAGTCCAGTTTTCTCTTTTAAGTAAATTTACAAAATGAAAAAAAATCATATGTATTTACCAACATAGTATTTCTAGTGCTCTTCAATATATTGTTTAGATACAGACATTGTGAATTTCACCTTGTTGGATGTTGGTATTTTTTTAAATATTCCTAGACGTATTCTTGAGCTTTGTTCCTGTGATATAGTTGAGTTACTTGGAACACTGATACTTTTAGGTCTTGCCTCTAAGATTTATTAGGTAGAACCAGAACAGTGTTTAGTCTATGGCTAATTATTTATTCCCCACTACGGAGGCAAGATCTTTCCGAGTATAATCTCCAATGTCCTGTGAGTGACAGGTTTTCATTCTGGCAAAAGGATACACATTATTCCTGTTCCTGTGTGTGCTCTGAGTACTATTTCCTTTAATCTTTTTGAGTGGTTCTTTCCTGGCTTTGAGTAATTTCACACACGTGTGCTGCTCAGTACTCTGTGGAATATTCAAATGTTGGGGGCGGCCTCTGCAGATCTCTGGGGTATTTATTCTTTGCAACTCTCCCCTCACCAGGAGTCTGCCCTGTGAATTCTAACCACTTTGGTCCCCCTGGCTCTCAGCTCCATTTCCTCAATTTAAGGAGACTGTTGGGCTCCATCTGGATTACTGTCTCTGTGTCATGGTCTGGAATGACTCTGAATATAGTATGTGGATGCAATCCTGGGGCTCACCTCATTTGTTGCTCTCAGAGATCACATTGTCCTTTGTCACTTGACGGCCAGTGTTTTAAAAATACTGTTTCCTATATTTTGCTTATTTTTCATGTGGTTTTAGACAGGAGGATAAATCTAACCTCCAATACTCCAAATTGGTCAGGAGCATAAATCCCACCTTATTTAAAAAGAAATCTTTCTACGTAAATGTTCTTTCTTCTCAACTTGATTCTATACACTTTGTGCAGCAGTGACTTTTTTTTTTTGCATAAATTGTCTTGTATATAGATCATTAGCTATTTGTTGTTGAACCTGAATGTAGGAAATATTTACTGACCATTTGAATAAATAACTTTTTTTTTTTTTTAAAATGTTTTTTAATTTATTTAATTTTTGTCTGTGTTGGGTCTTCGCTTCTGCACAACGGCTTTCTCTAATTGTGGCGAGCAGGGGCCACTCTTCATCGCGGTGCGCGGGCCTCTCACTGTCATGGTCTCTCCCGTTGCGGAGCACAGGCTCCAGATGCGCAGGCTCAGTAGTTGTGGCTCACGGGCCCAGTTGCTCCGCGGCATGTGGGATCTTCCCAGACCAGGGCTCGAACCCGTGTCCCCTGCATTAGCAGGCAGATTCTCAACCACTGCGCCACCAGGGAAGCCCTGAATAAATAACTTTTAAATAATGCTATATCAAAATGTTGAAGTCCACTTTTCAACACTTTTCTGTTGGTCCATGTTTTTATTAACCTTCCCTCTAGCTAAGACGGCTTTACGTTATTTGACTACAAACATGTTTTGAGAGCTTATTTGCTCAAAATGTAAAATATGATGCTAAATTTCAAATGTAATGAAGGAACTGTACTGATTGATCCTCGAGGCAGTTATGTATCTGTCATCCTTCATAAATCTTTGAGAATTTATCCTAATGTGACTTTTTCAAGTTTATTTTTAGTTTTCTTGTGAAAAATAATAATGTGGCTTTATCTTATATAAGCTTTTATCATTCAATTATTAGGATTTCAGCTTGAGATTTATTCCTATTACTTTTCTAGGTATGATAGTTCTTTATATGTTTCTTTTCCTCTTATTTCCTTTTGTCTTTCCTTCCTCCTTTCCCTTCCCTTTTCTTCCCTTCGTTCCACCCACTTCTAATTTTTAGGGTCCCTTCCAGCTTAGTTTCTGTACTTCTCAGAAATCTGAAAAACCTATTGTAAAACAGTTTACTTATCATAATTCTGAAAAAGAACTTAAAATTTGTTAACTTCCAGAAAATTAGTCCTGGAAAAATACTTTTTACTCCTAAATTAAGTTAGCTTTAATTTGTAACATAAATCAGAGTATATGCATTTTCATATTTTAGTTTTAAAACAATTTTATGACATATTCTTACCACTTCCTTAAGAGACAGTTTACTATTTTCCTTTTACAGGTGAGGAAACTGAGTCTTAAGAAAGTTCAGGCAAGGTTGGCTCCAACTCAAGAGCTCATCCTCACCTGCCTGCTAAATAATACTGTTTATGTTACAAATCAAGTGGCTACAAAGCCAAGGATACAGCTGGCCTTTCCTTGAAAGATAAATAAATAAGGGAGGGATGGACTGAATTCAGAACTACTGACCTACTCTCCTCCTTCTGACTGAAGACAGTTTCTGAAAGGAGACATATATTCATGAGAGATGGAGTCCCAGGGAAAAAGCTATTCATTGGTTGACCTTCTATGCTATTATCCAAACTTGAACACTTTTGATAATGAAAGGGGAGGTGGTTAATATTTTTATTCTGCTACAAGAGGCATAAATTGTGCTTCTCTCAGTTGACTCAAGATGTATAGTCACCACTGATAACAGCCATGAAGAGTCTGATCTAAGTGAATGAAAGAAGTAGATTTTGCTGTCACTTTGGTGTTCTCTCACAATCTTTGAAAGGGGACTCATCTGTTGGTAGGAGATTTAGGTGTGAATAATCTTGGAAAGTAAAGATAAAAGTTCTTCCTTTCTTTCAACAAATTAATAAATAAATACGGAGCACTTACCATTGGAAGGTCAGTAGAAAGACATGGCCTTGGTTGCTACAGTGTGCTCCAGTTATATGAAGATTAAAGAGTGATCAAGGATTTTGAAAATTATGGAGGAGTTGTGACATATGATTTTGTACATCATTCATGAAAAAAGCTATATTTGGCTCCTGATTTTTATTCCTTGACTTTCTGTGTCAGTTGCATTAATTGGAAATTTGTCATTTTTCTCTCTCACTTTTCACATTATATACAATCTCTTTCAGGGGAAAGAAAAATCTACTTCCTATGACTGTCACAAGAGTTAATGAGTTAGTTAATGTTTATCTCCAAAGAATTAATGGCAAAGCCAATATCGTGCTAAAAGAATAGAACAACAGGTAATTAGTCAATGCTATAACCATTATTTTTCCTCTCTTAGAAGATAACTCACAGGTTAGAGGTTGGTCATGTTCAAATATACAGTATCTAGTATTCTCCAGTGTCATCTAGTTCCTATATCATCATTCATAAAAGATCCTTTACCCCTTCAAATATTTGTTTTCAAATTGAATTTATATAATACCACACTAAGGTGGCATCTTTTCAAAGTAAAGCACCAAATGGACGCAATTTCCTTACATATTTAAAAATAAATACACAGGGCTTCCCTGGTGGCGCAGTGGTTGAGAGTCCGCCTGCCGATGCAGGGGACACAGGCTCGTGCCCCGGTCCGGGAGGATCCCACATGCCGCGGAGCGGCTGGGCCCGTGGGCCGTGGCCGCCTAGCCTGCGCGTCCGGAGCCTGTGCTCCGCAACGGGAGAGGCCACAACAGTGAGAGGCCCGCGTACCGCAAAAAAAACAAAACAAACAAACAAAAAAACACAATTGCTGATATGAGCCCATTTTGTTATATGGATATAGATGTACCTAAAGGTATTCTGTATCAAAAAGACTTGAATCATGTTTGCAAAAAATGATAATGGAAAGCTGGATGACTCAATCAATGTAGACAGCCAATCTGAAAATGTTCAACTTCAAACCTCTGCTTTTTCTTAATAATAGGGTGTAGCCAGATAATTGTCTCAACTCTGTGTTTAATTTAGACCTGTTCTTACAAAGCCTCAATGTCAAAGAGTCTGTACATTTCACTTAAAACTAGAACACATCGAAAAATGTATTAATATAATAATTAAGGATCCTGGGCACCATTATACTAACTCTTGCTACATGTACAAAAGGGACATTAAAATGTTTCAGCTATTCAAATAATCAGCAGAAGTTGCCAAAAATTTAAATATTAAGCACACGTGTATGCATGTGCGTGTGCACGCACACACACATCACTTGAAGGAATAGCTGAAGAGTCTTGGGAAATCTTTTTATACCTTCCCAAAAGCTATTGTGTAAATAAAGCTAGTTCTTTTGTTTGTTTGTTTGATTAGTTAATTAATCTATTTTTAATTGAAGTATAGTTGATTTACAATGTCATGTTCCACGTTTACAGCACAGTGATGTAGTTTACACACACACACACACACACACACACACACACACTTTTTCAGGTTGTTTTAGTTATCTATTTTATATATAGTGGTGTGTATATGTTAATCCCAACCTTCTATTTATCACTGCCCCGCCCCCCCATCTTTCCCTTTGGTAACCATAAATTTGTTTTCTATGTCTGTGGGTCTATTTCTGTTTTACAAATAAGTTCATTTGTATCTTTCTTCTGGATATAACTGATATCGTATGATATTTGTCTTTTTCTGTCTGGCTTTCTTCACCTAGTATGGTAATCTCCAAGTCCATCCTTGTTGCTGCAAATGGCATTATTTCATTTTTTTTTATGGCTGAGTGATATTCCATTATATATATATATACCACATCTTCTTTATCCATTCATCTGTTGATGGACATTTAGGTTGCTTCCATGTCTTGGCTATTGTAAACAGTGCTGCAATGAACATTGATATGCATGTATCTTTCCAAAGTATAGTTTTCTCCAGATATATGCCCAGGAGTGGGATTGCAGGATCATATGGTGGTTCCATTTTAAGTTTTTTAGGGAATATACATAGTGTTCTCCATAGTGGCTGTACCAATTTACATTCCCACCAACAGTGTAGGAGAGTCACTTTTTTTCCCACACCCTCTCCAGCATTTATCTGTAGACTTTTTGATGATGGCCATTCTGACTGGAGTGAGCTGATACCTCATTGTAGTTTTGATTTGCATTTCTCTAATAATTAGTGATGTTGAGCATTTTTTCATGTGCCTGTTGGCCATCTGTATGTCTTTGGAGAAATGTCTACTTAGATATTCTGCCCATTTTTAGATTGGGTTGTTTGGTTTTTGATATTGTGCTGTATGAGCTGTTTGTATATTTTGGAAATTAAACCCTTGTTGGTCGTGTTTGAAAATATTTTCTCCCAGTCTGTAAGCTGTCTTTTCAAATCAAGCTAGTTCTTGTTTTCAGAAAATCAGAAGAGCAAAGGTTTCGGGAAAAAAATGGAAATAAGCTGAGAAAAGCACTCTGGGTGAATTATGTTTAAAGTAACATATTTTTTTCATTATCTAGAATCTAATTTTCTTTGTGTTTCAAATTTTTAGGAACCCAAAACTACTCTAAGAGTGCATAAGATTTCCATAACAGTTGTCTATTTCTGTGTAAAAACTCACCCCAAACTTAATGGTTTAAAACAACAGTGACTTACTATTATTTCTCCATATTATTTGGGATGAATGAGAGTTTCCTCTCTTGGTTTCCTCTAAGCTCAATAATGAGGCTGCAGTCAGATGAGGATTGGCTGGGCTACAAAGTACGGGATGTCCTTACTCATAAGTCTGTTAGTTGGGGCATCTAAGTTCTCCTCCACGAGGCCTCTAATCTCATAAACTAGGTGTGGTTTCTTCAGGGCATGGTGGTTTTGGAATTCTAAAAGAGCAAAAGCAGAAGCTACAAATTGTCTTAAGACCTAGTCTCAGGAAGTCATAGAATGTCACTTCTGCTGCATTATTCTGGTCAAAGCAAGTCAAAAGGCTAGCAAATATTCAAAGTTCTGATATAGACTCTATTGTTTGAAGGAACTGCAAAGAATTTGTGGTTCTATTTAAGATATTATACTTTAAAAATATCTAATATGGTAAATATACACAGACATAACTCACATGTTAAAGTTCTTTGAGGTCTTCAGTAATTTTTAAGGGTGTTGGGGGTCCTAGGACGAAAACGTTGGAGAATTTTTACTCTAGACCAGATGATACCAGATACACAGATACCAGCTTTATCCGATGCTGGGCTAAGATATTTCAAGGCAGGTTTAGAGCTTATATCTATTTATATAAGATGTTTAGGCATCTTATGCATCTGAGCATTTATATATAACACTATATTTTAATTTTGTTTATATGCAATTTGTTTTACATTTTATTGCTAACAGTTAATGTAAATAATGCTAAACATTTATGTTGTAATTGCATTGTTTTGCTTGCCAGCATCTACCCCTGTATTGAGCAAAGTAACTCAATCTTGGGAAGAAACTTGTTCCAAAGAGAAAATCAGATACAACAGGCTTAGCTCTTTAACACAGTATCAGGGTTGTGGGGTAGAAAGATTTTGAATAGAACATAGTGCTTTTCATTTGGATTTCCCACAGCACAGCAGCTCATAGACTCACTTAGAGGTTAAGAAAGGGCTTTAAATAAAAGCTGAAAGAATGTTTCATGAAACCTCTGTAAATATTTAGAAGCATGGTTCAGAAGCTGAGTTTTGGAGTCAAACGTAGGTAGGGAAATCAGCACTGCTGCTTACTGAACAATTTACTCAATAATTTTAGCTTCAGATTTTAATTTTTAAATAACGAACATTGGATGAGATGATTTAGCAGAGTGCCTAGCACATTGTGAGTGCTGAAATAGTGATACCTGTTATTAAGCATTGCTCTAGAACTTGGCTCAGAATGTAACACTAACGGACATTCTCTAATTTTGTCTTTTTGTCACAATACCTGGAACAGATAGTGCCTGACAGGTTTGATACTGCCCACGGGGAATCATAGCTGTGTCTAAGGGTAACTGGAAGTAGAGCCAGCAGTCGAGCTGGCTTTGATGACCACTGGACTTTAAGGCATACAAAGGAAATAGTGGTGTCCAGAACAGGTGAACAGTGCGTGGTGAGAACAGCGCCACCTGAAGGATTTACAGTGTAGCCACAGAAATTATGGGTAGAAAGTTCCTGAATTTGTTTGATAGATGGCCTCAGCTACCTCTTGGGAATTCTCCCTAATTCTGCATGGAGAGTAAGCCTGAGGGGACCAGGGTCTGCACCTTGGTATATGGTGGTAGCAAACAATGAATGGAGCTTTTTACTGGTAATAAATCCGCGTATCAATTCTTGGGCTGGTGTGGCTTGAGGCGACAGTTATTTGTACATGGCTGGCCATTATGTACTTACAAAAAATTATCTTCTTAATTAAACTTTAGGAAAGAGTTATACCATGAAACACTCCTAGGTGAAAGGTAAACTGAGGAAATGCAGAGAAAATCTGAAAATATAGACTTAGGTTTTATAAATGTTCAAACACATCACAACTTCCTACTCATATAATTGAGATGCACAGAGTCCTTCTTTTCAATAATATTGAGCTGTGGAAAGTTTTTCTTGTTTCATTGACTGGAAGGCAAGGTTCTTCACCTTCACTCCACCCAGCTAATGTAGAAGATCACAATATTGCCACAGAGTAATTATTTCTAGTGCAATTGCTTCTCTGAGGTGATAATCTCTGGAGAGAAATTATAAAAGTAGATTACTTACAAAAGCACCATGCTAAATATACACCTTGGTAGAAGAAATGTATATCAATAGTAAAAGATAATTTTTTTTGTTATTCAGTTTTCCTTTTATTGAGTTATCACTTTGTGTTATCTATATAGGATACGTGTATTCATTTATGCTGGTATTCTACAAATGCAAATGCCAATATATCCAGAATATCAAAATGATGAGTGGCATTATTATTAACAAAAATAATAACCCCAAAGCATATTGTTTTGAAAATAATACTTAGGCAAGATTAGCAGAATTCTTTCAAAGTGAATATAGATTGTGACCATTTAAATTTTGAACAATTAGCAACAAATTACGAGTCATGATTTTTGTGTCAAGGTAAGCCCTTGTTACTTTAAAGATATTTTGTATTTTAATTTCAGAATAATCCTTTTAGAAAATAATTATGAATCTTATTTTGCAGTGAAAAAAGGAGAAATAAAATGATCATGTTCACTTGTGTGAGCGTATATTTACATAACACTATATTTTAATTTTGTTTATAGGCAATTTGTTTTACATTTTTATTGCTAATAGTTAATGTAAATAATGCTGGACATTTATGTTGTGATTGCATTGTTTTCATTGCCAACATCTCCTCCTCTATTGAGCAAAGTAACTCCATCTTAACTGTAACTTGCGGTCCAAATGAGTACTAATATTTTTTCTATGAAACTTGCCCCCTGGCCATGGCAGTGGTTTGAGAAGTGGCCATGAACCTAAGCCCAGCCAGTCATACCCCTTCACTGGGGTATTTCCAACTTTTGATGGAGTAAGAGCTCTTTCAGTTATGTCACTAAGATGTGAAAATTTGAGCCCAGTATTTGTTAATGCCATGCCCCTGACTGGCAGAAGGTTTATCTCAGCAGCAAGAGGGAATTAAGCCAACATGCAAAGGAATGCAGAGACGAGAATGAAGGAGGCAACCCTGATGTGGAACCATCCCTGAGGCCTGCAAAATTGTCCTAGCTCTCCTGACTTGCCAAGAATCCAAATATTACTGACATCACAACCAAATCATCTACATACTACATACAATTTTATTTTGACATAACAACATACAAAAATTTAAAATACATATGTAAATATATAAAATACATATGTAAATTCTCAGTCAATTTTTCCTGCATAGTTTGAGGAGTGATTCTTCTTTTTATGACAATGATTTGCAATTTTTTTTTCATGTATTCCATAAATATAAATACTCCAGACTTTCCATTCAGGCATCAAGTGAACATTTTAAAGCCTTGTTTATACCGAAAGGAAAGACAAGTGATAAAGTATCATCCCAAGGCACAGATGAATCACATCATTCTCTTCCACTAGAAAATGATTATAGTGGAAACAGCCCCCATATAAAGTGTATAAGGATATTAAAATACTAATTTTGAAAGAAAACATCAGAATTAGGTACCAGGTATTTGAGGAAGTCAAGGAATGGAAATAAATCAAAGCTGATGTATTATGTGAAGATCTCAGGCTTTGGAAATCAGAGCAAAACACATCTCATTCTCTGTATATTTTCAGGCCTGGGGTTTTACTGTATTTTTCAAAGACAGTCTACTGACATTTTGCTTTATCTTCTTTGACAAAAGAACTTCCATGTGGTTTAACATTGATGGTTGATGCATTTGTCTCTCTTTTGAATTTTCCAATAGAATTAAAATCCAAAATTTTTAAAATTCCAAAATCAAGAATTAAAATAACTACTTTGTGATCTGTTATTTCACAATAGCATTGATGACTATAAGAATAGTTAACACCTTTGCATCACACTGTATGATTTTATTGCACAGAATCATTTTATTGCATGATTTTCTATTTATTTGATTTAAACCCTTTTGCAAGTCATGTAATTATCTCATCTCCAAGTTTCCAGTTTTAGAAGTGAGTATAGTAATTAACAAAGACCCTTACGGGGACTTAGGAAAACACATTTAAAAGAAATTGGGAATTCTGATATACACGTACATGTTCTACAAACAAATACTTCTCATACTACTTATATAGGTTGGTAAATAAACCCATGATTAGAAACATCTGTGATAGTATGATAGCCTCTTATTTGATTTAGATATTAAGAACTGAGGGGTGAATCATGCATCACAAAGAATTACTATACAGCATGATGTTTTGTTCTCCTAATCCCAATGTCTGTGTTGTTATTTTAACAATATGTTAAAGGCAAAAAAGTACTATGTTAGACACCTCTTCTTTTTCTCCTAGTAAATTTTGTAGTTTCAGAGAGGTCAGGATCTATCCCTGTAAAATTCTCTCACTAATTTACACATTCACTCATTTATGTGTTAATGCCTTCATTTATTTTTTTATTCAAGAGAGATTTATTTTGTTCATTTATGCATCAACTCCTGGACTGGTCTCTGAATTGATATGTTAGATTCAACATCTTAATAAAATATGTATATACATCTATACATGTATTATATATATATTGCTGAATGATGCTCAGGTAAATTTAAAATACAGTTATTCTGGAATTTTAAAATCTAAACTTATTAGCATATGAATGAAAAATGATTCATGTAAAAACCACTTTATTTGTTCCTTAGGATAGCAGAAGACCCTTTTCTTGCCTTTATAAATATCTCAAATTGTTTCAGTATGCTAACATTTTTGTGAAATCTATGGTTAAAGGCAAGGAGAAAAATCCTATAGGAAGATATAGCTTTAGTCAACTTAAAATGAAATCTATAATTTAAAATTAGTTTTCCTTGTCCATAAATGTTCTAAATGTCTTTAGCAAGATATTATTTTGTGGCCCTTTATATATGATGAGTACCAAAGATTCTGCATCAGATTAGGTGGAGAATTGTACATAACAGTATTCCATTCCACAGGGTTACACGTGTCAGCCCAATACAAGTTGAAGTTGACCAGTAATTTTGAGGATTCAGACAAAATTATGATCACACAGACTTTGTTGGTACCAGATGTCTAGGTATTCAAAGTGTTCTAATTCAGAAAAAAAGGATAATGAAATGATTTTTAGCACATGTATATCAGAGGCCATTCTAAGTTAATGTTTTTAAAGTTAACCCTCTCTGGGTGACCAAAGGCTGTGGGAAATCATGTTAGCTGCAAAGTAAAGCAATTTACCTACATTATGATAAATCAACATTTTAACAATTGTTCTTGGTTTTCATAATAGTTTCTAAACGGAGTCATTTACTTGTCTAAATGGCAAAGCCCTTCAAACTATCCTAGAAGGATCATAGCTTCCTGGGGTGTTTAGTTTTCAGAGTTCAAGTTTTATATCAGTACAACAAATTGAAGTGAATCTGTTGACCAGTTAAGAAGAATGATGGCTTTGGGGAATGTCAGATTTGTTTTGGAGCAGGAATACCCCTGTGATTTTCTCTGCCTTAGAGAGCTTTAGTGATCCAGAATAAAAACCATAAAACCTGAAATAGGCAGCCAATAAAATAAAAACACAGTACTTTGCTTTATGTTGAGAATAAACTACTGACATAGTAAGTTGATAGTGAAAAACTGGAAACATAGTATGTTTTCTTTTGTTAAAAATATTTATAGGCAAACTGGATTTACCTGTACATGTCATTTACATTTCCTTTATTTAAAAATATCTTAGTGACTCTTTTACCTTGCTTAAAATAGAATTCAGTCAAATATTTAAACAGTTAAATAATTCTTTAATAAATATTCCCTGCTAGCTTATTATGTGTAGGGCACAGTGTTATATTCTGTGGGGGAAAATAGGTCTGTTAAGCTTAGATCTTGCCTTAAGGAGAGCTTTATGTCCTTGGAGAATTAACCAATATTATCTCCTCGTCGCTCTGAAAATATGCTGATCTATGTTTGAGATGTACTAATTGCCCTTGGTGACTCTTGAGATCCGTGCACTTTTGCTCTTGCTAATTGGGATGTATGCTCACTAAAAATCAGTTTTGTGCCTTCCAAAATCAGCTGTATTTATTTTAGTAATATGGTAATTTAATTTAGAATTACTTTGTGTTTTGAGTCCCTAAGATTGCTCCCAACTCGGGTGATTTGCTAGAAGGACTCAGTATATAGTTGTAATCACAGCTAAGATTTATTACAGGGAAGGACACAAGGCAGAGTAGCAAACAGAAAAGGTGAATGATACAAAGTTAGGAGACCTGGCACAAATTTCCAAGAGTCCTCTCCCAGTGGAATCACACAGGATACACTTAATTTCCCTTGAAACTAATTGTGACAACCCATGTGAAGTGTTATCTACCAGGGAAACCTATATGAGCCTAGGAGTCCAGGGCGTTTGAAAGTCAGTAACAGAATCCTCTACTTAGCATACACCACAATTGCAGACTCTCAGAAGGAGAGCAAGTGTTCACCATAAACTACATCATCGGCACAGTTTAAGCACAGAGAGCCACTTTTACTATTTCGAGACAACTTTATACCAATGTAGAGAATCGTTTCCCTGTCAAGCACCCTAACACCAGCCAAGGGCCAGCTTTGCAAGCAGGACTTTCTAAGGAGAACAGTCTCAGGCCTGCTGTTATTAAGTCTTTTTTGCAGATTCATATACAAATGAAATATGAGTGCAGAAAAAATAGAGATCAAGAGAGAAAGTAGTTGTGTCTATGAAAACTAAGCTCAATATTTTGAAGAGATTTAATAAAGGTAGTTTTTTAAAAATTGCAGTTGAATTGGATAAGTGCTAGACCATTATTTAGCCAAGTTTTATGTTTACAAGAATCACTTGGAGATTTTGTTAAAGTATGGATTCACATTAAATTAATTTTGGTAAAGATCTGGAGATTATGTGTTTCTAACGAGTTCCAAGATATGATGATGAGGGTGTTGGTTCATAAACTATACTTTGAGCAGCAAGATTCTGGAAGATACTAAAAGACAGAAAACTGATAAACTTTCAAAGATTTTTACCTTGAGATTTATATTACAGGTTTCTTTAAGTTGCTGCTCAATATTAAGTAAAATTGAGACGAGTAGGCAAAGCATTATGAGCATGGTTTAGGAGAGAGCATTATGCAAAAGTTTAATCAATAGATCCACACTCAAAGAAAAGGTCTTGGCCCTACACTAAAATATTCATGAATGTGTAATTACATATTTTAATTTACTATAAAATATGATGTGAATGTCTCAATGTTAAAAATTCCACATTTTTATAGACCTTTTCAATTATTTGACTGATTACTGGACAGTTGTATTGAATAATAGGACCTCTAGGGAATAACATAGAAATAAAAACTTACAGAGAGATCAAAAAGATAAATAGTGGAAGATGGAGAAATTATTCTAATCAGAAAAGTTCCTTTTTAAAGGAGGTGGCATTTATCCTTGGAGGCCTTGGAAGATGAGAAGATTTTGATAAGCAGTGACAGAAGTAATGGGAAATGATGACAGGATCTTTTCCTAGAGAATTAGGATTTATGGAATAATGTTGTTAAGTCTGGAAGGTAGATTGATTGGTTCCAGGTTGTAGAGCTTGGATGGACAGCGTAAAAGCATTCTTTAATAACAAGAATAATGACTCACTGTCCTTCTACAACCACTATTCAAAACCATCCAGTGACTTTTCCTAACACTTAGGAGGAAATTCCAAATCTTGACAAGGCCTCTAATGGATGCCCTACCTGATCTGGATGCTGGCTCCCTCTCTGGTAGCCACTCTGGCCTTTTTCTTTATATTCTTAAATATGTCAAACATAACACCACTACAGGACTTTTGTATCTGCTGTTATCTCTGTCTGGTAGGGTCTTTTCTCAGGTATTCTCTTGGCTTTCTCTCTCTCTATGTAATTTTTACTTTGTTCAGGTGTCCCCTGGTCTATCAACTTGGATAGATCCGTATAAAATAGCACCTACCCATCACTGTCTACCCTTTAATTCTGCTTTAGCTTTTCTGCATAGCACTTATAGTAACCTGGAATTATTTTTATATTTATTTCATTTTTGTCTATAACTACCACTGAAACATTAAGCTGAGTTTACTGAAATATCTCCAGAGCTTAGAATAGTGAATGAAACATAATAGGCACTCAATACATATTAGATGAATCAACAAGCATCAAAGGTATTATGTATTGAAATTTTTCTTATGTCAGAGCTGATTTAATGTGATATGGTAAAAAGTCCTTTGAAATAGATGGTTTTAGTGATACAAGGTTTCTTCCCAGAGCTAGAACAGTTCTTGATGTACAGTAGGTGTTCAATAAATATTAGATGAATGCATAGTTATCCTAATTTTTTATGCATTGAATTTTCCATTTCCATGTCATAGGTAATTTTATGCAAGTAAAACACAGCCATGTGTTCAGAAGGGTTGTATAGCTCTTCAGTGATATTCTCAGGTTTTATATCTCAGGCCATTGAACTATTTCTTGGAGTACTGCATGGTCCAACAGGAAGAGGTGAAACACAATGGGTGTACTAGAAAGTAGGAAGGTAGACTTAGGGAATAAAGAGGGAGGTTACATTGAAGAGGCCAAAGTTTTAATCTATCAGTGTGCAGAACAACTACGACTACGTGCGTTGAGTGTTTGTGTGTGTGTATATATTATACCTATATATACTGCAGCTCAGTACCTATTTACACACACTTTATTTATATCACTGTTAAACATGAACATATGCACCAGATATTCCCTTGGGTAGCCTTTAGATTTCCTAGGTACTGGCTTTACGAAAGCCCATAATTGCTACTGGAAGGAGGCACTCCAGGTTGAAGAGATAAATTAAAAATGTAAAGATCCTGCAGTTGATGAATCTGTGGGTGGTAGGATAGGGCTAATTAGCTTCCTTTGGCCTCTAGCTTTCAGGTGGGATGTCAGATGTGAAGATGAATGACCTCTCATTCTGATTCTGGGCTCAGTGATATGATTCGCTTTGGCTAATAGAATGAGGCAGAAGCAGAGTTGTGCCTTTCCAAGCCCAGGCCCCAAGAGGCCTTAGATATTTCCACTTGGCTCTCTTTACCTCGGCCATTGAACAAAGAGGACATGTTGGCTAACCTACTAATCCCAGGGAGGAGACTGAGAGACACGTAGAACAAAGCCAACCCACAGATGCATGAGGGAATAAGCAGGGATCAGCCAAATTCAGCAGACAGAGCAGCTGAATTCCACACGCATGAGAAATACATGTTTCTGTTTTAAGCCATTGCGATCTGGGGTGATCTTTTATGTGGCAAAAGCCAGTTGATACAGGCAGGATACCAACTGTATATCCTCTTTGTGTTGATATCTCTCCTTCCCTTCATATTCATTGCACTTCTGTCTTTCTACTTCTGCAGCAATTATTTACACAGCTTCCTTCTCAAGTTCCATTTTCCATTCACACTACCACCACCTTAACTTCAGGTGCTGTCTACACTTTGCACCTTAATTTTTCCCTTTTGCCTCTTTCTTATACTGTTTTATAAGATGCTAACAGGAATATAGTAGTAAAGTGTTCTATTCTAAAAATATATATATAGGAAAAGGAATTCTTAAATAAAACCAAAATTAAATGCTATTCTTTAGTGGTATTCCAAACGATTTTAATATGCTGTAATGGGTTGAATTGTGTTCCCTAAAAATTTATTTGTTGATATCCTAATCCCTAGGACCTCAGAATATTAACTTATTTGGAAATAGGGTTATTGCAGATGTAACTAATTAAATTGAAGAAGGTCATCCTAGAGTAGGAAGGACCCTTAATCCAACAAGACTGTGTCCTTATAAAAGGGAAATCTGGACACAGACATGCACACAGGGATAACACCATGTGAGGATTGGAGTGATGGTGCCACAAGCCAAGGAACTCCCTCCCAGAAGCTAGGAGAGAGGCCTGGAACAGATCCTACCCTACACCTTCAGAGGGATCATGGCCTTCCTGATACCTTAATTTTAGACTTCTGGCCTTCAGAGCTGTGAGACAATGAATTTTCATTGTTTTAAGACACCCAGCTTGTGGTACTGTTACAGCAGCTCTAGTAAAGTAACATATTTGCTAATATGCATATTAACCTTTAGGAAAGAAGTGTAGAACTTTCCATGATTTCATTCACTACTGCACCCCTCACATGTATTCTCTTATCATTGTCTTCAGGAGGAATGTTAAGTAGAATTCCAGGTTCATCAAATTATGGACAGGTAACATAGATTTCTTTTCCAAGGCTTCCTATCAAATATTTGCTTGATGATGTATGTAATACTTGGGTGATATTTGATGAAACCCTTGAGTCTAAAATCAAAATTAAAGAGTGGTTAAGAGTGAAGGTTTCTTCCAAAACCCTTTTAGTACTAAGTATGTGTCATCCTTCTACCTTTTATAAAAATATAGCATTATTCATATTCAGTGTCTTTAAAATATAAATCACAAAGGCTGAAGCCTTTCACATAGTTTTTTCTCACAGAGCTCTCAGAAAAAGAAATCATCTTTTATTTGAGCAAAATCTCCCACCATTATTTCCCATTGATGCTTTTGTTCACGTAGCCTATTAGGAAAGAGAAAATAGATGTGACTCTTGACCTTTCCATAAAGGGAGAATTTTGTTAGCTTTACCACTGCTTGACTGGAAATGAATTTTAGAGAAAGAGTGGGATGAAGTCCCCTGCAGTGCATTTTATATAACTTTTCTTTTTTATCATCAAACATGAAGCCTACACTGTTAGATCACCCAGAATTTATAGTGCCCTTTGTGTTTAATAGGATCCAACCTAGGTAGGACCAGCAACTGACAATCATTTTAAGTTATTAAACAGAAATTGTTGGTATAACACTAATATGTTCTTCTTGAGCAAGCATTGTTTGAAGATGATCGTAAATTACAATACCTGCTATTCAGTTGGCCATGACACCGTGATTCTCAAGGAGGCAGCTTCTTACACATTCTCATATATCCAGTAACCCCACTACAGAGGAGGTGTCCAATGATATCTTTCTAAGCTTGTTTCAAGGTCTTGTATATTTTTATTTTGAAGATTTCACATATGTTGCTTAGGAACAATAATGTCTGGATGCAAGGTGAAAGAATTTTTAAACTATTTAGAGTAGTTGGTAGCTAAATGGATAAATGGATTCCAAGTTGGGAATACATAGGCTCCAATCCTGACATGGGAGTAGACTTTGAACATCTTACCTAACCTCTGAGGCTTCACTTTTCTTACCTGTAAAAGGAGAGGATTGGATGAGATAATTTCCAGCTGTAAAATGTTACAGCTTGAGCTGAAGTAGAGCTTGTGGTTAAGTCTGAGGTATGTCTGAGTATATCTAGTGAAGCGGTCACACAGACCCATCAAGAATATATCCCATGAGCTGATGGGGGTGGATCTTTATGGGAATGTTTGACTAAAGAACCTTAGAGGAAAGACAGTCGGTGGTCAGAGTGCTATCTATTTCTCAGCTTGATTGAATGAATTGGTTTTCAGTGCTCCATGAGAGCTGTAGCAGGCAGAACTTAAAAGTGGTGTCTTCAGAAGGGACTGCAATATTTCCTTCCACTTAAGAAGCCATTCTTCATCACAAACACTATCAATAAAAAGTTTTCACAGAAAACAACTTAAAAGGATGCACTGCATTAAATTTACATATCAATGTAATAGACATCCTGATTTCAGAGCCATAAAATATGAAGGCAACTTGTGACTCAGATCGAAAGAAATGGGACATTTGAGATATGGAGCACAGGCTGTGCTATATCACTATCTAAAATCATAGATTTGTCAAGTATTATCATCTCTCGTCTCTCTTATATTTAAATGCCATGAGAACAGGTACCTTTGCTATCTTGTGCATTATTTTACCTTTACTATTTTGTACATTGTTTGATCTCCAGTGACCTGAGCAGTGTTTAGCACCTAGAAGACATTCAACACAGCTTTGTTAATTGAATACATGAATTAATGATGACAGTGTCTGTCATTTATTTGGAGAGAACAGAGTTCCATTTTTATATGGAAAACAGTAGAGCACCTGAACAGTATTGACTGAAGGGAACCCAGTACTGCTTTGGTAGCTTCAGGGTTTAGCTTTGGGAAATTAATGCCCTAAGCAAGAAGACTGTGTCGTTGTGAATGGTAGCCATAATGTTCCAACAACGTGCAGCTTCCATCTCAAGTAATTTTTATATGAAGGCAACAGCAACACTGTTTATGAGTCCATGTGACTCATCACCATATATAACCACACACCACAGTAAGAAGCTGAAATTCCTGCAACAGATAAGTAAATAGAGCAGACCACTGACATTTGGGTTATAACTCTGAATATGATCTCCCTGGGGAAATTTAGGTTTAAATTCAACCATTTCATTTATTCAACAAACATTTCTTCAGTGCTTAGTATATAAATTAACTTGCTAAGTACTGAGAATACAAAATGAACAAGAAATAATTTCTGTTTATCCTACCCTACTGGATGCTGCCAAAAGCTCACTGGAGGGAGGACAAGTAGATTTTTATAATAATATTTAAAATAAATATGATAAATGTATTACAAACAATGTTTCATAGAACCATAGCAAGATGAGGGCTTTATCTTATATCTTTTAGGAAACAAAAGGCAAAGAAAAACTGGCCAACTTGTTTCTCAAAGAATGTTTACTCTATCACCTTCCAAAAGTTAAGTCTGAGTCCATTATCTATAAGAAAACTGACTAGTGATCTCCTAGAAAAGCAAAGTATTGGTAATACATGTAACTATAAACAAAGTCAGTGTTTTTGTTTTTTTCCTGAAAAGAGTAAGACCTTGACATGATTATAAAAAACCTGCAACTTCAGAGGCAAACACTTTTCCACAGGGCACCTATGAACCAAAGCTTCTGTGCAATCATGAGAAGCAAGGAGGTGCGTATTGAAATACCGCAGTATTTGAAGGATTCCCTAGGTGCACAGTTACTGAGCACCAGCCTGATATGCGTGAGAAAAAACAAGAGAAATTTGAGAGGACAAGGTACATGCAAATGTTAATCATTTCCACTAATAATCACCTTATTCTGGTAGACAAATACTGCATACTTGCTTTTAGGAACTACTACATTTGAAAAGAAAAAGGTAGTTTTTGCCTATATCTAAATGTGGTAGAAATGGCAATGTTTTGTATTTTTTCCTTAGTTGATAGGAATTAAAGGTTTTTCCAGGTTCTAAAAGCACTTATTTCCATCTGCACTGAGTAAAGGAAAGAGATGTCAAAACAAATAAATCAGGATTAGCTTAAATGTTGAGCAATGGTGATGGGATGAATGAAGGACGACATAACTGACTAAACTCTGGAAAATTTCTGTATTATTAGAGCACTTGTTATAGAAAGCCATTAAGTGGCATGGCAATCATTTATAAGTATCCATACCTGGGAAAATCTGAAAAAGCCAATCGTCATGTTGAAGAGGAATGAAATACAGAGAATTACATGCTGTTTTGTATAATCCACCTACCCCTATAGATTAAAGTATAATGTTAACCAGCAGATTTCTTTACAAAAGGTTAGATTTTCAATAATATAATTAATCATCTCTTAAAATTTCCACAGATTGTAATAAGTACTCATTTTACTCTCAAAAGTGGGAGGAGGGGAAATTGGATAGGGAACAGAAGAAAACTATTGCTTCATCCCACAGCTTTCATCTCTCTAAACTGGAAACTTTCTGGGCACGTATATTAAAATGTTATGACTATATAAGCATATTTTGTGCATCCTGTCTTCCTATGTCCAAATATGTAATCAAGCGAGGTTAACCCCAAGGATGAGCCTAGCCATGTTCTTTTCCTTTCTTCTCTTTCACACACAATTAAACATGCTCCACCCTCTCTATCTGTAAACTGGTTCAAGGGTTGGCTACATAATTTGTGGAGTCCAGTGCAAAATTAAAATGCAGGACCCCCCGTTCAAAAAGGAGCAAAAATACAATTAAAGGTAACAGAACATGAAGCTTTTTCTTTTCTTCCATAGTCTCTCTCTTGACTTGCCATTGTGTTTTGTATTGGTTATTTAATGTTATTTTAAGTAAAAAAAAATTTAAATTTTTAATTATTAGTTTGAGTTTTACTGCTCATATTTATATTACACAATGCCAGTTTATAACGTAGAAATAGCAACATATTTAATTTGTTAGAAATACCAAAAGTATACAATTCATACTTCATACATATGGAAATGCGGCACAAAATTTGTTCTTATATTACGTTTTGATAGGCACACATTCTATTAATCTTACTGCCTTCAGCTCTCTGGTGAGTAAGGAAGTAAAAAGGAACTACAGGTTGCTCTATCTTTCCCTTTTTTTCCGTATGTCATCATTTTCAGTGTAAACGTGTAGCTCATACATGGAAGTAACACATATATGAAAAGATACTGTAGGAGGTCTTGGTTTTTCGTGTTTTTTAGAATACCATTGCCTTCTGTCTTCATTTGAAGCAAGTTCTTGTTCTAATAGTTAAGTGTGACCTCTCAGGTCTGGCGTGCTCTGCTTATTCAGTTGTAGATGTAACACAGGTATCTTGTGCTAACTTTGAGTCTTATGGAACTCACGTGCATTGTGTGTCCACCAGAATTCTGTGTCATGAAGTATGGCAAATGGCGTGAGCAGGAACAGAGATGCACATGTGCAGTGTGCATATCTTTTCTGGTAACATGCGTGCTCCATTGTCCCATCAGTTTTCACTAGCAAAGCACAAGTTCAAAGACAAAATTATTAGGAATTTGAAGAAGGCAGCAACAGAGCATTAAAGCATGCTCAGTCCCTTCAGAGAATGAGGCTCTTTGTGATTGCCCAGGTCACACACTATGAAGCTAGCCCTGACTGGTTGTGTGTGTGTGTGTGTGTGTGTGTGTGTGTGTGTGTGTATTTATATGTGTATATTTATATATTTTAACATGTCTTTATTTTTATTATCATTATTATTTTTGGGCTGTGCCACGCCCCATTCAGGGATCTTATCTCTCCAACCAGGGATCGAACCCGCGCCCCCTGCAGTGGAACCACGGAGTCTTAACCACTGGACCGCCAGGGAAATCCCATGTATATTATTTTTACTTCGGGAAAATTAGAGGCTCTGTTTATGTCTTGAGCCCACATCAGTCATATCTTGTCTTGTTATTGTGACATATGTAATCTCAACATTGTACTGTGTGTATCTTTAAGGAAGAGGGGTGGCTACACAGCTATTGTTCCCTGAACCATATACCAAATAATAAGATCCAGTCCTCCACCATTAATACCATCTAATAACTAAATATTTATAACTACTGGAGTTATAAATAAATAACTCCAATGACTTGTTAGGTAAGACATAAGCCTCAGAATAAGACCACAAGAGATCACAGCCCATCTGATAAATGAACCAGCCTGTGCCAAAGCTTTCCAACAGGTGAACTCAAGGGCATAGAAAGGGGCCCAGTGTGGGTAATAGGATCTAGTCTATCCTTGGCTATTTGAATATAGCCAGCTTTCACATATATGCCACAGAGATCTTATATTCACCCAGATCTCTCTCCTGTTGAACTGCTTTTTCTGATCTTTTTTGGTCATCTTGTTCTGGTTCTTTTCTATCCCAGTATTTCATTTTGCCTTGCTGCTGTTATTTGTGTCCATCTCTCCTTGTTTTATAATCACAGTGACCTTTTGCCAGTTATCTCGGCCCTATCCACTGAGGCTCTGAATGTTCTCTTTGCATGTTGTAGCAATGTAGAATGTTCTCTTTGCATGTTGTAGACTCTCAAGAGAGGTACGGTGAGAATTTGACTGAAGTGTATGTCTGTGGTAGAGAGGTTGAAGAAATAGAGTTAAGTGAAATAAAGAGTTGAGCATAGCAAAAATAAGTAGGGGGATGAGGGATCATGATGAGGTTGATATTAAAGAATTGGTAAAGGGGAAAGACAAGAAGTCATGCTCAAAGGGGGAAAATAAGTTTGAGATTATAGAGCTTGTAATGAAGATGAGGTTGAAGATGCGACAACGTGGGTGGGTTGGCTGACCTGGATTGAAAGGGTAAAGCTAAGTAGGGCAAAGAACTTTTATTTTATTTGATTATTAGAGCATAGAGAATGCTTGTCAGAAGTTTTAATAATCACTGCAAGGTTCTTTAAATCTTGAAATGTTTTTCTTCAAGCATTCAATAGGCAAGTTTGTGCTTAAAAGCCACCCCATTAAGAGAGCTATTATCTTACTTTCTCAATGTCCTAATCACTCACAAATTGAATTAAAAGCACCAGATGCCAGATTTTCCTTTGGATTAATCATAATTACCCAGCAAGTAGTTTTCAAAAATCATTAGGCTGCAAAAACAGTGTTTGGTTTGTACAGTTTGCTTTAATTTCATCCACATTTATTAGTCAGCTGTGTTTCCTGCTGATCCCCTTTTGTATTATAGAGCAAGCTTGTGTAATTAGACTTACAGAGCAAGAACATCTTGTAGCATACACTGTGTCCATGTCTTTGTGTCATCAAAATAACTGTTTGAAAGTATAAAAAATTCACTCAACTCCTGTTTGAACTTTAAGGTTTTAAAACGTATCAATTTTCTTGATTGTTCTAATAAATGAATTATTTTACTTATGGTTTTCCCTAGAAGTTTTCTACAAAGACTAATCAGAAAGTAAATATTATGAATGGAGTAATTTGTCTTAACTGGGTTGATCTGGTGCTGTTTCATTAGTAACATTAATTTCTTTGGGGGACACATTTTTTTCCCTGAAGGATCGGTTCAGAGAAAATAAAGATGTTTGCCAAATACATATTAAAAGTTAACATACAGGGCTTCCCTTGTGGTGCAGTGGTTGAGAGTCCGCCTGCCGATGCAGGGGATACGGGTTCGTGACCCGGTCCGGGAAGATCCCACATGCCGCGGAGCGGCTGGGCCCGTGAGCCATGGCTGCTGAGCCTGCGCGTCCGGAGCCTGTGCTCCGCAATGGGAGAGGCCACAACAGTGAGAAAAAAAAAAGTTAACATACAGTTTTACTCTAATGAGTTCCATAGAAAATGCATATTCTTACAAGATATATTCATTATATATTGAATAGAGGAATGCCATTTTGAAAAGTAGCACTATATTTGTACCACTAAAATTTTTAATATCTGGGCGTATTTGAGAAGTAACATTAAAGATATTTTCTAATTTTTAATCCTTTATATTTTTTAGCACTTTAAAATAATATGTCCACTTAAGGTATTTCATTTCAACTTTGTGACAACCCTAAAATATAGATACTGTTTTCAATCATAGGTGAATAAACTGCTTAGAGTAGAGAAATAACTTCACTTAAAATAGTTTAAAACAGGCTTAAAGTATTTTATTTCATGAAATGAATTTGTGGGGGAGGGATACTGGACTGTAGATATAAATTTAGGAATTAGCAGGATATAGATGATATAAAATCATGAGACAAGAGGCAGAGCCCAAAAATTACACCCAGGAGAACTCCAAAAATTAGAATTTGAGAAGATGAGAATCTGGCAGAGTAAAATGCTAAGTCAAGGAACTGTTATGAGAAGGAGACCATGATCAACTGTGTCAAATGCTGCTGCTAAAACAAATAAGAAGATGACCCAAAGGACAACCACAGTATTTAGCAACAATGGAGATAACTGCCAAGTTTGTCAACTATTGTTTCAGTGGAAAGCAAAGATGAAAGCCTGATTGGATTCAAGAGAGGATGAGAGAAGTAGAACAGAGATGATAAAAACTTTTAAAATATTTTTTTGCTAAACGAGGAGCACAGACACTGGATGTTATCTGAAGGAGAATATGAATATCAGAGGAGGGTTTTTGTTTTGTGTTGATATGGGAGATATTTCAGAATGTTTATCTGGTGGAAATGATCCCAGACAGAGGGAAGCATTTATGATTAAGAAGAGAGAGAGGATGGGTAGGATGAATGTAGCATAATGGTGTGTCAGAGGTACTGAAGTGTTCGTAGAGTCTAGTAGTTCCCTTGGTCACCTGGGCTTACCCTTCAGCTGATGAAGTAATGGCACATGGGAAAGTGTATTATGAAAAGCAGGAACAACACAATTCCCAGTAGACTATGTTCAATAGACCACAATCATATTCTGAAGTGACATTGACATTTTGCCACAGATAAGCACGAGGAGGCAGCACGGCCTGGTATATTAAGTCATCTGTATCTGCAGTACTCCCCCTCCCAGACCGCTCCTGGGTGACGGTGGAGCCGAGGAGACCTTATGTGTGGCCACTATTCTCTGCCTAGAAGTGAGGCGATATATTTTCATATTATTCGAAGACAAGTGATATAGGAGCTGGCTATACACCTTATCCTTTACTTTCTCTTAGAATGGGCTTAGTTTTTCTAAGGCGGTTAAGGCAGAAATAAAACACACAGAGTTAAATTCCATTTATCCAACCTGGCTGAATATTGATACCTTGCCCTATTTTTATGTCATCCATGCAGAACAGGAGATTCTAGATGCTCTGCTGGGTGATTGACAGAGTATTGCTCAAGCCAGATGCACCTTGATGTACTCAGACATGCTTAGGATCATCTGAAAAAAACATTAGGCATCCAGGTGTAATGATGAGGAAGAGGGAGAATGGGGAGAAAAGAGAAGAGGAGGAGTGGAGGACAAGAGAGAGGGAAGGGCTTCCCTGGTGGCGCAGTGGTTGAGAGTCCACCTGCCGATGCAGGGGACACGGGTTCGAGCCCTGGTCTGGGAGGATCCCACATGCCGCGGAGCAACTAGGCCCGTGAGCCACAACTGTTGAGCCTGTGCGTCTGGAGCCTGTGCTTCGCAACAAGAGAGGCCGCGATAGTGAGAGGCCCGCGCACCGCGATGAAGAGTGGCCCCCGCTTGCCACAACTAGAGAAAGTCCTCGCACAGAAACGAAGACGCAACACAGCAAAAGTAAATAAATAAATTAATAAACTCCTACCCCCAACATCTAAGAAAAAAAAAGAACCGATATATTAAAGGCTATTCACAATGAACATTAAAAAAAAAAAAGAAGAAGGGAAGAGGGAGGGGCAGGAGGCAGAGAGAGGAGGGAAAGGGAAAGAAAGAGAAGGAAAAACCCCAGAGCTCAACATGACCTCTTGTCCTCCAAGGAGCCTGTGGTAAGGAACCAAAGGGAACAGTTACAGCATACGTGTTGAGACTGTAATATCTATGGAAAAAGAGAAACTCCCTTTTTCTCTGCTCAGGTTTTCTTCTTTACACTGAGTACCAGGGCTTCTGTGAGTGGAGGGCTGGTGAACTCCTGATGAAAGGTACTGACAGAGGTCAGAGAGTAATCTTGTTCAGAAAGAACAAGACTCTACTTACCAGATAGGATAGGTAGTAATTCTAGGCTTCCCCATCCGAAAACATTTTAGGCTGGATAGCCTATTAGCCTGTGATTTCATGCAGATGGGGTGTCACATTTGAGCAGGCTTTGCAAGGGGAAGGAAGGGACAGGTTGTATTTGTAGCAGAAACCAGGGGTACAGAAGAGGAATATTCTTGCTGTTTTGGTTTTGTTTATGAAAAGGGTAGAAGAACACGGGGAGATGGAGATAGAGACAGTAGGAAGTGAGGGTCAGAGGCTCGGTGACAGAATGAAGATGAATAGGAAAGGAGAAGGAAGGATAAATATCATAGTGTTGCTAAGGAAGGGTGGATAATCATGGTGATAGTGATACTAGCTCACGTAATGAATGCTTCCTATATTGGTTTGCATGTATTATTGTGATCTTTACAAAAACGGAGTAAGCAAGATATTGTGATCTCTGTTGTGTAGAGTAAAGGAATGGGGCTGAGAGAGGTTAAGTAATTTGCTCAAGGTTAAGTAATCAGCTCAGCTAGTGACATAGCTGGGCCTTGGGTGGTTGTCTAATTCCAAACCTGTGATCTAAACTGCTGCTTTCAAGGTTGGAAGGCAGGAAAATAGTGATACCATTAGCAGAAACAGGAAAACGAATAACTACTGTGTGTGTGGAGGGTAAGAAGGGATGAGAAGAGAGACTGAGGTTGATTGTTTTTATTACCATAGTGATGCATGCACCTTTTACAGATCATTATTGCCTTCATATCACAACTAAGATTACTTCGAGTGGGTGTTTGCAAGCATTCTTTAATTAATTAATTTTTGCCTAGAATACATATTTTATTTTTAACTTTTTATTTTATATTGAAGTATAGGTGATTAACAGTGTCGTGTTGGTTTCAGGTGTACAGCAAAGTGATTCAGTTATACATATACATGTATCTATTCTTTTTCAAATTCTTTTCCATTTAGGTTGTTACATAATATTGAGCAGAGTTCCCTGTGCTATACAGTAGTTCCTTGTTGGTTGCAAGTATTTTTTTTTTTTTTTGTGGT
Source organism: Pseudorca crassidens (assembly GCF_039906515.1). Taxonomy (NCBI): domain Eukaryota; kingdom Metazoa; phylum Chordata; class Mammalia; order Artiodactyla; family Delphinidae; genus Pseudorca; species Pseudorca crassidens. The sequence goes on from NC_090306.1 coordinate 70,887,777, forward strand.
ACGCGGGCCTCTCACTGTTGTGGCCTCTCCCGTTGCGGAGCACAGGCTCCAGACGCGCAGGCTCAGCAGCCATGGCTCACGGGCCGAGGTGCTCCGTGGCATGTGGGATCTTCCCGGACCGGGGCACAAACCCGTGTCCCCTGCATCGGCAGGCGGACTCTCAACCACTGCGCCACCAGGGAAGCCCCCGCAAGTATTCTTTATGCATAAAAAATAACCAGTGATCCTTCCAAGAAAAATTAAGCATCAAACCTAAAAGTTCTTCAACTAAACCTATTCTTATTTATTTCTCTAAACATAAATTAGTGGCCTGCCACAGCTGACATCTGTAGAAAATCACTAGGACAATATGTCTCTTCCTCAGTATGATTTAGCAGTATTTGCTACTTTTCACAACACATTGGGGAAATATGTTTTTCCACATGGCATATTTTTACTTTGATGCTTATTTTTATAGTAGATTGTTTTGCTCTCCACCTAACCCATTGTTCTTTTCCTTCAATTTTTCTTCCAAATGAACAATATTGCTTTTCTGAAGTAGTATTTTCAAATCCAAAACTAACTTCCCGTGTGCCTTGGGGTACCTTTTAAAATATGCCTCCTTTGAGATACTTTCAGTGGATGCATGTTTGGTCATTCATTTCTTTCTTTATCTTCTGACTCTGTCACTGAGATGGACAGAAAAACTGTGCTGATCATAGTCATATGTTTAGGCAATTTAAGAAAAAATAAAACAAAAAGAATACAGAAGCATGTCGAAAAGTTGAATCAGCAATGAGTATAATAGTCTGAGTGAACTATTGTGAGATAAAGGCATACATTTCTCCAAGTAAAATTTCTGTGACATCATACAGAATGAAAAACAAAATACAGTTGACCCTTGAACAAAGTAAGTGTCAGAGACTCTGATGCTCCCTGCAGTTGAAAATCCAAGTATAACCTATAGTTGGCCCTCCTTATACACATTTCTTTCCATATCCATGGTTCCACATCCATGGATTCAAACAACTGTGGATTGTGTGGTAGTGTAGTATTCACTATTGAAAAAGATTCACTTCTAAGTAGACTCGAGTATTTATACAACCCATGTTGTTGCAGGGTCAACTGTATTTCTTTTGAACTTTTGGATTAAAATATAGCAGAGCCACCTTTGAAAATATTGTTTGAAAATAATGCCAAAAAAAAGACTCGAAATCATTCATTTAGTCCCATATATACATTATTTTTTTAATCAGTACCACAATTATTATGTTTTGATTGTCATTTTAAGAGCATAGTGAGTCTATTGCAGTGACCACATTTCTGATTGTGCGCAAAAATAATGAGCGACATTTTACCCTCCCTTGCCCCCCGATAGAACTATGCATCACTCCTTGAAGCATTCTTATGCTTTCTACCATGTTGTGACGTGTCATACTTGTTATTAATTGTGCAGTGCTTCCTGAGAGCGGTCTACGCATTCATGTCTAGTTCACTATTATTTATCTACCCACTGGCTAGAACATCTGAAATGTAAGTAGGTATTCAGAATATGTGTAGAATGAATTAATGAATGTGAGGCATTGGTTGAGAAGATTATATACATAAACACAGTAGCTCTGAGTGCAGATAAATATAAGATAAAAATCCTCAAGCTGTGGCCTTGAAATATGTGGTTATGTTTCTCATAGGAGTTTAAACCTTAACAGGAAATGAAGTTTCCAGTCTGAATTACCTTGTGTTTATTTTCTGATGCAAAGCCTTACTAAATCTTTAGATACATTTAAAACATGTGACTCGTGACCAATATTTTATGATCATTTCATATTGAAGATAGTTTATGGAATTAAAGTTGATATTTACTAATTGCATGCAATTACCAATTGCATGTATTTCTACTCTTAATAATTATAATTAAAAATAATTTATTTTTTATTGGAGTATAGTTGCTTTACAATGTCGTGTTAGTTTCTGCTGTACAGCAAAGTGAATCAGCCACACTTATACATTTATCCCCTCTTCTTTGGATTTCCTTCCCATTTAGGACACCACAAAGCACTGAGTAGAGTTCCCTGTGCTATACAGTCTGTTTTCATTAGTTATCTATTTTATACATAGTAGTGTATATATGTCAATCCTAATCTTCCAATCCATCCCTCCCCCACTTGGTATCCATACGTTTGTTCTCTACGTCTGTGTCTCTATTTCTGTGTTGCAAATCAATTCATCTATACCATTTTCCTAGATTCCACATATATGAGTTAATATACAGTATTTGTTTTTCTCTTTCTGACTTACTTCACTCTGTATGACACCTCTAGGTCCATCTACATCTTTGCAAATGACCCAACCTCATTCCTTTTTAATGGCTGAATAATATTCCATTGTATATATGTACCATATCTCCTTTATCCATTCCTCTGTTCATGGACATTTAGGTTGCTTCCATGTCCTGGCTATTGTAAATAGTGTTGCAATGAACATTGGGGTGCATATATCTTTTTGAATTATGGTTTTCTCTGGGTATATGCCCAGGAGTGGGATTGTTGGGTCATATGATAGTTCTATTATTAGTTTTTTAAGAAACCTCCATACTATAATTAAAAAATAATCTTAATGTAGCATTTCTGGGAGTTTCTTTTGCATTCACAGAAATTGTACTGTGTGTCCTTCTAGTTCTTTTTGCACAGGAAAAAGTTATATAGGAAAAATCAAAATTTATCTACATATTCATGTGATTAGTCCATGATAGAGTTATTATTATTCATTTTATATCTTGCTTAATAAATATAAACAAGTATGCTTAAGAAACACGCCTCATGTGTTTTCTGCATAGACCTTAGTCCCTCTAAACTGCATATAATCTCAACCCAAGTTAGAATGTTCAATACCTGTAATTAAACACTGAATTTGCATGTATTAAATCTTTTCTCCAACCCCCCTTCCCTGTTGCAAAGGACTGTTTCAGACTGGAAATTATCAGGAAAAAGGGAGCAGGGATGATCAGTGAGACAGGTTTCTCCTTCTAACAATTGCTGTTTTGACCTCAATACGGGGAAGGAAGATTTGTTCAGGGACTAGGACAAGAACGACTTTCATTTGGTGTGATCTGGTAATAAGCGCTGTCCTGCACCATGGCTTGCACAATGGGGTATGCTTCTGGGTTCCTCCCAGGTTTGTTTCTGGTCCTCCTTTTCTGTGGAGGAAACTTGAAGCCCTATCTCCTCTTACTAGTGCTAGGAGTTAGAAGTAGGATTTCATGACTTTTAAGCAGCCTTCCCTTCTCTCCTCTTTAATAAATATCTTTGATCTGGATCAGGGGTCCGAAGGACCACAGAATAGGTTCTCTTGCATTTCTATTTTAAAATCCCTTTGGGTGGGCGGTAAGGTGAGTCTGACCCATACTCATTATTGGAGCCTCAGCTGAAACTGAGAACCAAGTACATTCTAATATCTTGTTACACCAATAATTGAAAGTATGAGGAATGAAGAACAACTAGGTTGAACCATATAAAAGTGTTGATATTGGATTATTTTGATCTACACAAAGAATAATTTCATCAATCTAATATTATACTCTTTTAAATCTGCAGTTGTATAATTTACTAAATTATAAGGGTCTATCATTCCTTATCTGAAATCTTTGGGCTCAGATGGGTTTCAGAATTCAGAAGATTTTTAGATCTTTGACTTAGATTTTTTAATGTAATCCAGGACATATTCTATATATTACATATCTTCCCAGTGGGTCTGGATTACGAAGCTCTCTGATTTATGTATTGGGAGTGTTTGGTTGTGGAAAAATCTGTTTTATTTATAATGGCAACTGTGGTTTCAGGCTTACAGTTTGCATTTCCTAGAGACATTTCAGTCGTCTGATGAGAAGTCTAGGGAATATGTGAACTATAGGCAGAGGATACAGCATATTCTGCTCAAGGTATTTTTAAAGCTCAATACTATGATGACATCATCATAAGACCTCTGTCATGAATTCATTTCATTTCACTGTCTTAACAACCTATTTCACCCTCGAATGTGTGAACACACTAGTTTATAAAATCATAACAAACAAATTGATTACATTTTAGAGGTTTAATATTGAAAATAAAATGAAACAAGCAGGGATATATCATAGTTCTTAATTTGCCCCTCATTCATTTGCTACTAGGAATACGATCAATATATAATTGTCAAAACTATTTGAATTTCTGGCTGCTATACCTAGATTTTCCTCTTATGCTAGTTTAGACTTTAATTCTTTATCAAGAATTATTCTGTAAGAGCACACACAGAGAATATGTATATTGTTAAGTTGTGGGTGATAAGAATTTTTTTCCGAGGTAATGTTTACCTACATGTGGCTTTCACTTAAGGCTTTGATTTTAGAAAATGACCCTTGCTTCTACCTAAGAGTTGGCATCACCCTGACAGGCCCCCTAAGTGCAATGATATAATCAATGATCAGTGTGGACTTGAATGGCAACTCCTCTTTGTTAGGTGTACATAAGCAGCTGCTCCTCACAGGCATGTGGCTTCTCCTTCTAGGTGTGCTGTAAGCAGGGACATCCATTCGGCTGTATGTCATTACACTTGGTATCGTAGGACCTCATTTGTCCTGCTTTCTGTAAGTGGAAACTGTATAAACTTTGGGAACTGCTTAATAGGAGAGGTGTGATATGAACAAAAGAAAACTGTCATCAGGCATTCAGGAAGCCTGTTCCATGTGCCTGCCACTATTAGTAATGCCATCTTAGGCAAATCACTTCAAGTCTGCCTTTTTTCCTGAAAAGGCATAATGCCATGTGTGTGATTCACAATAAATATTACATGAAAACGAATGAACATACTGTGCTGCTTCCATTTTGTTTTTTGGTCATGTCTGCATTAGGATGGCTATATGGATTCCTTTAATCTTTTCTATTTTTGTTCTGTAATTTATGTCACCATTAGTTCCTTTATGTAATTTTATGTAGATATACAGTGATACACACACTCACAACGAAAAGTACTCCAATCACAAAGATACACAGGTGGATAGAATTTTACTAACTGAATACAGCATTTAGAAGCATCTGGATCAAGAAACAGGCCATCAGTAGCGTCCTAGAAACTTCCTCCCGTCCCCTCTAGTTCCTACCTTCCCTGAAAGTAACTCATATGTTGACTTCTGACATCTCAGGTTAGTTTTGCCTGTTTTTAATTTGGTAACAGAAGAATGCATCAGATAACGCACCAGGTTCTGTTTAGTACTGGCTTCTTCCCTCGACAGAATACTTGTGAGATTCACCTTGTTATGCATGTAGTGTTTACCCTTTTTACTGTTAATGGACATTTGAGTACTTTTCAGTTTTTTGCCCACTACCAAGAATATTGCTCTGAATTTTCTTGTACATACTTTTTGTGAACATATGTATGCATTTCTTTTTTGGTGAATGTCTAGGAATGCTATTGTTGGGTCAAAGGAGATGCATATATTCTACAGTTTAGGGGAAAAATTGTTTTATTTAGTTTTCTTGTCTTCTGCCAATCAACAGTGATTTGTCATTTTAACTGTATTCCGATTTCCTTTTGGAGAAAGATCCACCATCAGTACATAGTTTTTTTTTAATGCAATAAATCAAGTTTTCCTACTCCAGAAACAGAAGGGGTCTTTGGGGGCTTTTTTACTAGGACTTAACTAGAATTCTCCTTTCTCTAGGAAAAAGATAGAGGTCTGTAATCTAAGCTTATTCAGCCAGATTCTCTCTCTCTTTTGGGGGGTGGGGTGGATTTGAAACTTGAGCAGAGTAATTCAAAACAGAACAAATGATTGGCATTTGATCCTAGTAGCAGCAGTGGTGACTTTGGAAGGTCTGGTAGGATTTGTAGTTGGCTGTTTCTTGTCAGTTTTAAATCTGGTTGTTTACCTTCCCCAGATCTTGTGAGCTCTTGTATCTTCTTCCAACACATTCCTTTTTTCATTAGAATGTCCACGTTGGTTTCTGTTGCTTGCAACCAAAGAAACCTGTGTCATATATAAACTCATATACCACACATTAGTAACAACTTTTACAGTGCTATAAATAATGTTTCATCTTCCTATGTTGAGTGTGGTAGATTTCAAAGTAAACTTGGCAGCTTCATACAGATGAAGACAGCCATAAAAAATATGTATTTATGGTTTCTGGACATAGTGGAAATGCTTCCTACAAATGAGGCCTAGGGGAAAATGGTAAAGATTAAATCCCTATTCTTAGCCACATGGGAGAGGTGGATAATCAAAGAGAGGGAATTTGGTGGTACAGGAAATTTTGTCTTCTACAGTTGGCGTTTACTGACTGTAATCATAACTACGTTATTTTTAATGTTATGTTTCAGAGTAAGTGCATTAAATGGTAGTGTTCACAGTATCACTTCTTTATCAGGAGTGATGAAAAGAGGTAAATAAGGGTCATTTGCCATGAAATTTAATAGAAAAATTCCTGTCAAGTATTCTGAGATGTCTTTCACTTGTCCAAATTATGTTAAATTTGCTTAACATTATGTATTTCACCCAGTTCTTAACTTTTAACGTTGTCTGCTAAAATTTGAAGCTTATGTTCTTCTTTTTTTTCCATTTCAACTCTACACAAAGAGGCATTGTGAGACTCTGAGGATTTTATGTTACAGTTGTGTGTAAACTTTAGCATCTTTGGAGTATGCATTTTTGGATTTGAGTAAAGGTTGCTTCAATTTATAACTGTTGAATATCAGGTATCAGTCCTAAACTAAAAGGGAACTTCAGATCACATTTCATAGGATTATGTGAAGAGAGATGATGACTGCTTGAGACACCTTCGCTTCAGTCGTTTCTCGGCTGACTGACCATGCCATCAACTGTCACCCTTCTCCTGCCCTGCGTTTTCCAATTACATCTCAGCACACAAAGAAAAGAGCTTAGTTGAAAAATCCTAGGGATATTTTCTAGAAAAGTTGTGTCCTGGTGCTGTTATATTAGGCCTGGAGTTCCAGGCCAGACAGGATAAATCAGAGTTGAGCTATAGGAGGCAACATAAGCAAAGGCTGAAAACAGAGATAATGGAGAGAAAGCCTGCTAGAGTCCAAATTCTGAGACCATTCATTAGCTTTGTGTTCTTAGGCAAATTACTTAACCCGTTAAGATTCGGTTCTTGATCAGTGAAATGGGGACTAGGATTGTGTCTGCTTTGCTGTGACAATTAAATGAGAAAACATCTGTAAAGCACTTAGCCCACGTTACATTGGCTATTAAGCATTATTACAGTTTCCCCCCTTGCAGTTTTGAGACGCCTTAAAGAATGTGGACTACTGATTACAAAATGTGAAACCTCAAAAATCGGGCAAGATTTTCCTGGTTGCTCTTTCATAAAGCCACTTATACATATTTTTTAATATACTTATCACAATGTTTATATTCATAATGTGGTGAGGGTTGTTTATTTTGATGTCTGGTTTCCTAAGATTTAAGTTTCATTAGGGCAGAGATTATGTGTGGGTTTTTTTGTTGTCGTTGTTGTTTTTTGATAATGAATGTGTGCTTAATACCTAGACAAATATCTGGCACGTATCAAGTGCCAAATCAACATCTGTAGAATGAATGCATGGATGAACCAATGGATGGATGGGCTGAAAACAGTCATCCATGGGAGATATAGACATACTAAAAGGCCATGAAAACTGAAGAGGATTAATTTATTTACACATCAGACTCTAATTTTGCTCACATTGTACCCTCAGTGCCTGTAACTGATCCTCACACACAAATGTGATTGAATAAATGTTGAATTTAACAATATGAAATCACCAATATTCAACTACTTCTGCACTACAAAAATGACAATTTCATATAGTTCAACATGATATTTGTAGAAGATATTAGTAAATAAATGTTTCAATCCTTGAGTAATTCTCCTTCATGGCTTTAATTTAAAATACATATTTACTTGTATTTGTGTATCTTAATTGTGTATCGCAGACAATTGGGAGCCATGCAGTAAACATTAGAGCGCCATCCCATATTTTTAATCTTAAAATTTCTAGTACTAAATATTGAAACTTGGTATTTTAAATAAAGCTTTATAGTTCTTTCTAAATTCTTCAGATACTTACCAAATACGAGAACTACTAATCTTAATTTTGTCATTTGTGTATCATCCAGACAGAGTTAAGCCTGCTTAAGATGGTCTTCTTAAAGAGTATTTACCTTTTGTTATTATATTTTACTTCAGGTTCAAATATTTGGGAACAGCTAATCTAACTCATGGAGATTTGTATAGCAATACCTGGAGAGTATTTTTTTTCTTCTTAGATTTAGGATTTATTGAAGATGACAAAAAGATTTGTTGGCAATGACTGAACCCATTAAGGAATAAGAAATAAGCATATTTTCTACTCAGGTATCATGATGAATAACTAGGCGTCTATAGATTGGGATTTTGAAATCAACTTCTAGTTTCCTCTCACCTGGAAAGTACTTATAATTCTTAACCTCAGAACCAAGGGACTGGTCCCAATTCTGGTATGATTGAGATTATTCTTCTGAATTCTACTTTTTCCTCTTCTGAATCTCACAACTATGATTTTCTGGACTGGGATATCTGCTTTTGAATTTGGTCCATTATTAATAATCATGTTTAAATTTTGTATTATTCTTATGTATTTAATAAATAAATACACATTAATAAAATAATGAGACATTATTTGTAATTTATAAAAAAGACTTTGTGTCCCTCCTATCAATGTGCATATCACAAAGGCTGGGAGCTTATTTTTTTAAATGTTTACTTTATATGTGTTTATATATGTATTTATTTTTTAATGAATGGTAATGGCTGTGGCTTCCTGGATGTGTATGTCTGTCTCTCTCCTTGACATAACTGTGCATGTCTGTGTTCTTTCTTCTCACTAACAAACAACTTTACTTCTTTATACTTCTGCCATGATGAGTGAGAAGAAACACTGGTTCAGCTGGAATTCAGAATCAGGTTCGCTGACGCTAAATTCCAAGTTTTATTTTTTGGAATTGCAAACATATTCTAAGCAGTCTGGTGAACAGCTTAGCATTTTTGAAAGAACTGTGTTCCAGCTATGTCATCTGTGAAGACCTAGTCCGTGCTAAAATCTCTCTAAGCAAATGATTCCACAACTTAAAGTTAGTCTTGTGTTTAACTATCCTCATTGTCAAAATATTTCACTGTATGACCATCTTGTGCTATTCCTTTATCTTATATTTTGTTCATTCTGCAATCTACTTTAGGAACAATTTTTCATGATTCTCTGATGTATTATGAAGTCTTTTTAATGTCTTAAACTCTTATTCTAGGTCTTTCCTCTGACTCCTTACTAACCCTTGTATGTTTTTCTTTGCTTAGGTAATTTAGAAAGCTTCACTTTACATCTGCGCTGCTATTCTAAATACCGTAAAAGCACCTCCGTAACTCATTAGCTTTAAAAGCTGAATCACACTATTGATTTATATTTGTTTAGCATGTAAATCAGCATGACCTTCCATACATCAGTTTCATTTGGGGAGATTTACAACACACTGTTCTTCTCATTTATTGCTTGGGTATTGTATTCGATATGCATTCAGTTTCATTTCTGCTGTCTACTTGTGTGTTGTTTGCTAATCCACTTAAAGTACCAAATGCCTGCATTTTCACACTGTAATTTAGCACTATGAAAGTATTAAATCTTAGTGTAAAATATAAAGTGAATTTTATTCTTGCTTTTCACTCTTAAAGCTTACATTACTTTTTTGACCTTCAAATTTATAAATATATAAACAGTTTTAAAATTTAGAGACAAGCATCACCGGGTAGTGTATACATTGAAATAGTTATGCTAAAGTCTTTTTTTTCCAAACAATAATGCTCACTTAAACATGAAAAAAATGCCCCTTTATGACCTTGTTCTGACTGAATGTTTCAAATCTATCCAATAAGACAGTGTTGTTGAACTTTAAGAGTGGCAATAGAAATATATTTTGGAAGACTGCATTTTTAATTTAGTAAATAACCTATAACTATTTTATTTGTTTCACTTCTAGTTTAGAGTTTAAATCAAGGAGTGTAACACAACATAATAGCACATACTAGATTTTAGGAGGAACTAGCTAGTTGCTTGAGAATAATTGCCCTCTCATAAAATATTTTGAAAAAAACAAATGAAATCCATTTTAATAGAAAAATCCTCTTGATTTTTAATCATGTAAATTATTTACTGTATTCAATAAAGAGCATTCGTTGCAGAGATCTGTAGAGGGATAAAATTTATGTAAAGGAGAAAAGAATCCTCTGAAAAATAAAAATAAAATAGATGAAGAAACATTAACATAGATGCTGACATTAGTTTGAATTTAGTTGTTTTTCTATCTCTGACTAAATTTTCCAAAGAGCATAATATAAAATTATGCTAAGAAGTATGTCATATTGACCTATCAGAATAAATACACAAACTTGTAATGAAACATAGTCAGAAACAGAACCAGAAATATGATTTACAAAGTTTGTAGCAGAGAGATAAAGGTGCTAGATTTAAGATGTACAGAGATCTGGCAAATGGCAGGCAGTGGTGTTTGACTATCAAGTAAGTATTTGGTAGATAAAGGAAAGTAGGCAAGTCCCCGGAGGGCTCCTGAATAAAGAGAAGTTGGCAGATCTCTGAGGTAGAAAGGTAAGCAGAATTCAGAATCTGAGGATCAGATATTCAGAACCTAATATCATAACCAAGTAACACTGGCAAGTTTTAATCCTAGAACTCCTGATTTTTTTTCTATCCTTGTCTACCACACATGTTCAGAAAATAATTTATAGTGAGGAGGAAGCCAGTGTCCCCAGAAATATTTTACCTTAAGTCAGGGATAAAGCAGTCAGGACCTTCTGAAATATATGTGTAATAATACCTGACATTATTTGAGTGCAAGTTGGGGACCAGGTACTATATGTAGGTACCTTATATGCATTATATCTCTTAATCCTTTGTATTATGGGAATTTTCTCCATTGTACAGATGAAGAAACAGACACAAAGAGGTTAAATCATTTGTTTAAGGTCACACAACTAATAATGAGTTAAGTCTGTATTGGAGGTCAGGTAGTTTGACTCAAAACTACAATGAAATACTATTCTAGAACAAGGGCAGGTGAGACCCTAGGGTGAAGGTCGTTATATTTGAATGGGGTTCATCTTTGAATATCACGCTAAAGTAGTGAGACTAAAGAAACTCTAGACAACTCCTATATTTGAAATTCATAGTTAATGATAAAAATACTAAAGAACATTTTACTTAAGCCACAAAGGATGCACTACTTATGCCACATGAGAATAGGTAATAGAATCTTAAATAGAGTAAGTTTGAATTTTGTAATGGATTTATCTAAATTCATTTGTTTTATCATCATTTGTTCATTCAATACATAATTATTTTGCTCTCACTGTGTGCCAAGTACTGTGTTAGGGATAAGGGAATTAGCAAGACAGAGAGTAAGTCCTTATGAGTCTGTAGTCCATTGGAGGAGTTAGTCAATAAATAAGCGAATATGTAAATATGTATACTATTATATTATTTCTTGGAGATAAGTGTTATGAAGAAAAATAAAGCAGATTAAAGGTAGAGAATAAAAGGGGAAGGTTATTTTAGAAAGGATGTTCATGAAAGGATTCTCTGGGGAGGTAAATTTGACAAAAGACCTTAATAAAGTGAATGAACAAGTCTTCTCAATATAAGGAAGAAAGGAATTAAGGAAGAGGAAATAAGTGTAAATATGTTGAGTTCAGAAAATAGGGGAGGGGCATTAGGAGATAAGGTTAAAGGGACAGGTGAAAGAGAGGTCATAGAGAATATACTAGACCATAATGTAAGGTCCCCAAGGTGAACCAGATGGGAAGCCTTCGGGAATTTTTGACATAAGAAGTGTCATAATCAGATTTTTAAAAGATTTAAAAGATTAAAAATCAGATTTTTAAAAGATCCTCCAGCTGCTGTGGAAGGTAATATCTTAGAATAAGGTGCTAGCAGTGGAGGTTAAAAAAAAAAAAAGTAGTCAGATTCACGTATATTCTAAAGACTGAGTACACTGTAATTGTTCATGATTTTACTCCAGAGTTTTTGGCCAGAGCAACTTGTGGTGCCAGGTTTGAAGGGATAGAAATAATCAAATATCTATTTTAGAAACGTTAAGTGTGAGATGTCTATTAAAGATCCAAGTGAGGAGAGAGATTTGCCAGTTAGATGAACAGTCAAGAGATAGTGGGGGCATTCTAAGATGAGGTTATAAATTTAGGAGTTATCAAATTATATAGATGGTTTCCAAAGCCCTAAGACTGGACGACATTACCTAAGAAGTGAGGGTGGATAGAGAAAGCAGAGGCAAAGATTGAGTTCTAGGTCATTCCAGTACTTAATAGTCAGGAAGAGGAAGAAAATACAGAGAATGAGTCTGAACAGAAACAGTAAAATAAAAACCAGGATTATGTAGTGTCTTGTAATTGAAGACAAGAAAATGTTTCAAGAAGGAGAAAATATCTAGTCAAAAGCTGCTGAAACGTTGAGTAAAATTAAAACTACGTATAGACCATATAACCATGGAATTTACCAACTTGGAGACTGTCATTAACCTTGAATAAAACAATTTCAATGGAATGGTTGTGATCAAAGCCCTAAGAGGTCAAAAGGAGGCAGCAAATATAAATAAACCCTTTGAGAAAGTTTGCCAAGATGCAAGCAGAGAATTTAAGCAGTGACTAAATGGCACATAGGTATAGTTTTCTTTTTTCTTTAGTGAAAGTTATTATAGAACATTGCTGTGTAAATAGAAACCATCCAATAAACTGAGAAAAAATAAAATTTATGTTTGAGTGAGACGTGATAACTAAAGGAACAAAGTCTTTGAGATGGAGACAAGTTTGAAATGCATATAAGTGAATGGGTTGACCTTAGATAGATGTAGAGATTTGTCATCCAGTGTAACAAAAAGGATCTTCAGGATTCATCAATAGAGACATAGGCATGGGAGGAGGAGATGGTCTGTTTTGGTTGCTTCAGTTTGTTCAGTGAACTAAGAATGTGGTTTTCACCTGAGAGTAGGGAGGAGAAGTGGGTGCTGAAAATTTGAGGAGATGCAAAGTGGTATGAGATAATCTTCGTAATTGGGAGAGTAAACTCACTGGGGATGTATATTAGAATTCCAGAGCACTACTGAGGTCCAGAGTGAGATAAATGGTCCCGAATGTAATGTGAGACTAGCCCACGTGATTGTGTGTGCTTTCTACAGTCATGTTGAGCAGCGTGGGTACAGGCATGGTATGATAAGAAAGTTGGATTTAATTGGGATTGAGGGTTGGTTTTTTTCTTTTTCTTCAAGTAAGTACAGATGAGGGCATAAGTACAGGAGCTCAGGTTTTGTTCAAAGACTAGATGAGCATTGTGGACCAGGAATCTAAACTGGGTATTTAAGAAAATGAGGGGCTGGTTGCCAATGAAAAAGTGATAGATTAATAAATTAGTGGTCCCAGTGGGTTGAAGAGTTATTGGAGTGGGACTAATGATTAGAGTTAAGTGAGCTGGAAAGATAAGAATTTGTGTTTAGAGGTATGAACCCATCTAAGACATAAGCGCTTTGAAATAGAAGAATACCGTAAATTAGCTATTACGGGATTCTAAGTCATAAGCTGCTGGACTTGCCACTGCAGCCGCCTGCACTGAGAGGTAACAACATTCTTCCTTCTCATATTAATAATTTAAAAAGATGAATGTGCAATTCACATGTCATATGAACCTTGTTTTTGAGATGGCATTTGTATACTCTAAAATAATGATAAAGGTAAAAATTTATACTCTCGTGTAAATGGCTCTTCATTGAGATATTCCGTATTAATGTGATTTTAAAAAATCTAGTCCATAACTCAATTTTGAATAATTTTTTACCGAAGCCATAAAGGCTTGGAGGATTAATGTGCAAAGTTGTCTTTATATATAGGACCCTGCAAAACATTCACACACATGAAGGCAATACAGTAAGAGATGATGTAACGAGTTTCTATAATTTTGAGACAGTAGTTAAGCCAATATCCTATCAGTGCAAAATGATTCTTAGAATTGATATGATTTCTCCTGCTTAATTTTATTTTGATGATCTTTATAAATTAGCCTTTGGTCTTGCCTATAGCTTTTATGCATTTATAAGCTTCAAAAGTACATTTAAAAATTTTTGCTGTGACTCTTGATTTTTGCTCTAAAATGCATTCTCAGTACATGGAAATAATTGATGAAATATTAAGAAGTTATGGGAGTTTGATGAAAATGTTATGGTGTTATCACTTATTTTACCTACATGTGTATACATATATGAGCATATAAATGGTACTTTTTGCAGAAACTAAATGGCAAATTCATTGAACTTAGTTATTTTGGAAAAATACTCTAAACATTCCTTCTTGATACTAAACAAAATAGCTTAGTTTTATTTCAGAGATTTAAAAAAAATTAATGTAAATGCACATTTATTGTAATTTCCTAAATGGCATACACTTACATCAAAATAATTTTAAATATTTAGGAATCATAACAAGTTCCTGGCACTAGTTTGTTCTTATGATTCAAAGCATATTTTTTTATACAAATAACATATCCGATGTTTTTATATGACTGCTTTCCTAGCAATCATATGGCTGGATATGGTTTATCAAGTAAGCAAATCTTAACATTGCCAACCAGTACTTTGTGAATGCCTTTTGAATTCAGTGAATTGTAAGATGGTTTCTAGAATATATATATATATACATATACACATATATATGTAATATATACATACACATATATACACACACACACATATATATACACAAATTAATCTTTTTTTCCCGACATTATCAATGATAGTTTCACTCATATGAAAGTTTAAACCCAAAATGGGAAATCTGGGGAATTTGGTAGAAAAATATTGGTGTAGAAGCCCAGGTTTCCCTTCTATGACAGTTTTGGCATGCTTTTTGATCCTAATTTGGTTGTATATTGCTGCTTCTCTGAGCTTCTTAGTATTAATGGGTTATGTATTTGAATCACAGACTGTTAAAGGTTGAAGGATGAGACTCAGAATCCTTTCATTTTACAGAGGAGGTAACTGTAGTCCAGAGTGAGACTTGCTCAAGGGCCATATAACTAGCAAAGGGTGAATTCTGAACTCAAATTTTCTGACTTTAAAAGTTGTGCCCTTTTCCTGTTGAGCTGGAGTGG
This sequence comes from Pseudorca crassidens, assembly GCF_039906515.1. Classification (NCBI taxonomy): domain Eukaryota; kingdom Metazoa; phylum Chordata; class Mammalia; order Artiodactyla; family Delphinidae; genus Pseudorca; species Pseudorca crassidens. The sequence continues at coordinate 70,902,987 of NC_090306.1, forward strand.
GCGTTGAAGGATTGGATGGGTTTATTGAAGGAGGCTGTTCCAGAAGAAGTTCATCTAGGAGAGGAAAGCAAGAGTTTTATGGCATGCTGCTAGGGAAAAAGCAAAATAAAATGCAGGGTCACTTGAAGTTTGGAGGGAAAAAGAGTGAATAAAGTATGGATAACATTAAAAGAACATCATATAAGGCTGCTAGTACATCATCCATAGTGTTTATTTTGAGCAGTTGGTGACATTTAGAAATAAGTGAGGGTTCCAGCCATTTTCAGTAGGTGGTCATTTTGACATTTCTGTATAATGCCTCTCTGGGCTAATAAAACTTGTCTATTACTGCTGGTTCCCTTTTCATTTTATTATTTCTGTTCTTTTAAAGTAACAATTTAGTAAATCACAGTATATAGGCAAATGCTGGAAGTCAAGTATTTATATATACTAACATTTTTTAAGCCTGGACTTTTTTTGCATAACAGATGGGAGAAGTGTGAGTAATTTCACTGGAATTCTGTAGCCTTAGTTTTCAAAAAATTTTTTACTTGGTGACATTTAAATATTCAGTTTATATCTAATAACACAAATAATATTTTAAAATAAGCACTAGAGTTATTATCAAACAGAATCATGTGGTTTGGCAACTAGCATATAACATGGACATCTGTTACTAGGGAAATAAATTAAACCAAAATAAATTGAACCATGGTGAATGTTGCTATAATTTGGTAATTAATGATTTTTAAACTACAAATTTATGCTACCTAATTTCAGCTGGACCTTTGTAATATGTCTTATTTAAAGCATGTCACATTATCCAAGATTCCCTAAATTTCTCAAACCCCAAAACACAGACCAGCCATCCTCCCAGCACCATCTTCTCATAAATTATCTAGTCTCCTATATTTATGTGAATATATTGTTAGTTCCCTCACTTTCCTTATTTGCTCCTCTGTATTTTAATTCCCCTTGATTCCTTCCCACCTCAGAAGAAGCATGTTCCTGCTTACTTATATGTGACTTGACATATACCTTTGCTCTTGATTAGATTGTCCCTCCTAAGATCTTTTTACATCAATTGTCCTCTTTTTAAAAAGTGTAACTGGAATGGATTTCAACGCTGCCCCTGTTGGGGAGTGTGGGGACTCTGGAGCTGGCTCTGCTTATCCCCCTCCAAGCCCAGGGGTGTATGGAGCTTTGTCCTTCCCTCTACTTTCCAGTGCCTCTCTGGTTATCCAGGACCTTATCCTATTTGGAGAGCATGTCAGTGTTGTAGGACATTGAAGAACAGCTTGTCTAATGGGAATAGTTGTGGTGGGAATTTACCCTGCTGAAGATTGGCCAGCATCATGCTGGTATCCATAAAGGCTATCTTACCGTTACTACCTGCAGTATGAAGGACTGCTTACATAGCTCCTCAGCAAGGCAATGTCTCCCTCTTACCGGGGCTGGTATAGATAGTACTTGCTCTTGGAAGAAGTGGGGATTCCCTAACAAGAACGGTCCACTTTGGTTGGGGAGACTCTCCCTTTTCTGCCTTACGGGTTTTCCTGGCCTTTCAGTCAGAACTAACACTATCAAAGAATAACTATAAAATATTGCTCTTCATCTACCTCTTAAAACTATGTTTGTGAATCAAGTTAATGCTATGTTCCTTCAGGGCTTTGATTTTTGATCCTCGATCCTCATCCTGTTTTTCCTTCTCGATGATCTCTGCTGTTGCAAAATAAAAGTTTTTTTGCTGTTACTTGTCCCTCAATGAAATGAGCTTCACAAGACAATTTGAAAGGCAAAGCTGTTCATTAACTTTTTCCTTTCGTTTTCAATTTTAATTCTCTCCAAGATACTTGTGGTTGAATGGAGGAGGGTCAAGCACAAGGATTGACACATGAGAAAAGCAAGCCAACCTATTTAAAAATCCCATGTATCTAAAATTGCACCACTAATATTTTTATTGCATTCTTCATCTTTTCATGCTCTAATTGTTCCCTCTGAAATGCCCCAACAGCAGAACAACAATGATGATGACAAACAACAAAGAAAAGTCTTTGAACTTCTTAATCAGTAAAAAACATCGATCTGTTTCTCCGTCCCAAATACCTTGAAAAGTGAAGTCTATTTATGGCTACAGTCTTCCACACTCATATTCATCCACATGCTCCTAGAAAACTCCCATTTTATTTCTTACTATAGATATTTTAAAATAGATAATGATTTAACTATCACCAACATGACAATGTGTGTGACTTTTTTTTCCTGAATTCTTCTACTGCCATTCCTGCAAGGCAACATCCACATCCAAATCCATCCATACTTAAAAGTTTTCTATGCAGATGAGGTATTTCTCCTTCTAGTCAAGGTTAATTTCTATACTATATCCTCTGGCTCCCATGACTAAATCCCTTTCCTCTCCATCTCCAAAACACTCCTGAATCAATCGATTCCTTTTTTTCTCTGTATCTTCAAACTCGCTGGCCCTCTCTACTGGCTCATTGTCTCCTTTTCTGTTTGTTGTTTTGTGTGACCCCTAAAAATAGTTTTCCCCAGATTTCTCCTTTCACCTCTTTTCTCACTATGCTTTTTTCAGTTTGTCTGAGGGTTTGCATTTACGTTGAAGGTTTTAATGATCATGTACTTAGTTGGTCACTCCCAAATCTAAATCTAAAGTAATAATACTTTAGTAGTATTATTTAAACGTTACTTTAGTAGTAATATTAAAGTTGTAACGATACTAAAGTAGCTTAGAATGTTAAGAAGAGGTTTAAGAGAAAGCACACACAAAACCCACGCATTTTATTTTCTCCCTTGGAGCAAAACAAGTTGCTAACTGAGGCAGCCAGTAAAACAATATTTTAATTTTGCGTTTATGTTTTTGTATCTTCTAGTTTGAAAACAAAGCACATGTTAACTCTAGATTTCAGTCTGACTTACAGCAATATGTTGTATAAAATGCTTTTTGAGCTATTCTTGAGCACAGCATGGGAGTTTGTTATTAACATTTGCTTACTATGGATTTAGACCTTCATAAATTATTAAAGTACAAGTGATGTCTCCAAGGTACCATTTTAGGATGTCGCTAGAAATTGGGCTGTTTTTTGACCTTCTCTTTCTTTTCACGCAATGTTAAATATCCTGTTAGATTCTAGAAGTTGTCTTACTTGTAGAATCATCTTAAGGAATTCATTAGCATTTTTGATTCAGGTATTGAAATATGAAAAGTGAGCTTCATATCTTTACTTATAAAGAAGAAATAAATTCCACCTTTGCTACTGCTGAATAAAGGTTGTCTTTTTCAAGCAATGAGTAAAGCAGACATATTTCTGATTTCCATAAAGTTATCCATGGCATAAATTAATTATGATTTTAACTATCAAAACTATAAAGTTAATCCTTTCATTAGGTAAAGATAGTGAAATTAATGGAGATAAATAGATATGAACTGACACACCTTAATCTTAGTGGAATTTGTATGCACATGAAGGAATATGAGTAGGAATGTAAAATGAGAAGATGAGAGATTAGTTAATGCTTGACTTTGAAAAGCCTACAAACTTGCCCAAAGTCACACATTAAAATATATCCATTTTTCTTAAAAAAACAATAATTCGGCGAGTATTTCAAGAAAGAATAATTAATAAGCAATATGAAGTAGATAAGGCATTGTAGAACCTCATCTTTAGACTGGACTCAATTTGCTTAAATTCCACTATAGGAAAGGAAAGTTACTAAAAGTTATATCTATAGACATGTAAGGAGTTAATTAATGTCGAGTTTTACCACATGGAGAGAAGAATATTCTCAGTAGAATTACATATTGTACTATATGTTTTTCAAAATAGGAGGGATGGTAAGAATTAAAATGTTTCAGAGTTCATGTTTCTTAGTCTTCTAAATTCCTAGCAATATTTACTTAATTGTAAAACATATAGCTTTTTTAACCTTGTTTTTTCCATGTATTATTCCTAGAAGGAACAAGCAAAACCTTAGATATAAATAAAATTATAAAACTATATTTGCATTTGGGGGGAAGTGGGGAGGTAAAATCAAAACAATGAAAATGAACACTGACTTCACAGGAAAACTTTCTGGTCCCGTTGGAGAAGACAGCATTCATTTCTCAAAGAACAAACAAAAGAACATTTGGCAGGGCTTGAACGGCAGGAACACTGAGACAGTGCTCATAAATTGATTGAGAGCTTGAATGCTTGAAAGTGCACGTTTTAAAGCCTAGAAGTAAATTATTTAAATTGATGGAGAAATTGGAATTTCAGATCTCAGTAATAACAGATGATGTATTCTGATTCCACAGGCTTAGTGAGGAAGTTACTGTTTACACTAGGGGGTGCTCAAAAATTATACCACAGTATTTGGTGCTTGGCTACCTCAGTATCTGCAGATCAAGCGTTTTTGTATATGGATGGGGTGATATCTCAGAAGAGTTTTTCTGTTATATCCTATCTTTTGTTAAATCATAGGTTCTGATTCAGTAGCAGCAGTGCACACACACAAATTCCTCAGGAAAGACTATTCTGCGGTTTATAAATAGTTTCCCATGGAACTAGTGATGGCATAACTATATCCATTCACTGTGAATTTAGCTTGCAAGATTTGAACACATAGTTTTGCTTTTATTCAGTATAAATTCACTTAGCAATTAAAAAGGGGACATGTTTTAGATGAATTATTAGGTATTATAGGGGATACAAAGTTGAGTAGGCCACAAGAATTTTTTAATATAGAAGAATTAGACAGGAACAATACTTCTATAAATAGAACACAAAGTAGAATCGTTTTGTCCAACACTTTTTCACTATTGCCTGAAATAGTGTCTATCCCATAGTCATACTCAATATATATATATTTGTTGGAGAATGGATATGATAAATATTATAAGAGAATAAAAGTGTTCCAAGTGTTCAAAGGGTGGTTGGAAGTGTACAATATTTGTGGAAAGTTTTGGAAGTCACATTCCTGGCCATTGCTCAGTGTTACGTTCAGTGGTGCTGAATTTAAAACCCTGTGACGCATAGTAAGCAGGATGTGAGACATTGCATTTCTTCCCTCCCCCACTGATTTGTTCATTCATCATTCTATGGTTTATGGAACACTTCCAAGGTGAAAAGACCAGAACACAGAAGTAAAAGATAAGATCTGCCAGCAGTGAGGTCTCTATGTTTTGGAGGAGACAGGCAAATAAATAAGCACTTAAATGATTATGATAAATGCTAAATGCTCTGATAAGTTATGAGAGAGACAGACAGAGACAGAGACAAGGAATAGGCAGTGTGTCAGGGTTTGGTGCATATGATTTTTGTCTCCTGACTTCTGAATTGAATTAGGATAAATGGGAATTAGTCTGTTAAATTTCTCTCTCAGAGGGACATTGATGCTCAGTTTAGTCCCAGTTCCCCTCTCAAACCACATAGTTAACATAACTATTACACATTTTACGTTGAATGGATACAGTTATCCACAACACACTCCACTTTTTGATTTCTGATTGGGTGAACCACAATTAACACTGCATTCCATACTTTGTAAGCTCTTTGATTGGACCTGTAATGCCTTTACATTATGATGTATCTGTCTTAATAGCAAATATGGAACTTGTCTTGTAAATTGATCTTGTGTATCTTTGTAAACCACATTATAAATGTTCTTTGCTTTGGGCTTTGCTTTGACACAAGGTAGGAAATTGACTCAGTTTTCCTTTCGCTTGACATTTCTGTCAGTTTTTCCCTTTTCTCCTGTCAGGCGCACCTTAAAGTTTTCCTTTATGTGTTATGTGAGCTGCCTCAACAGTATATGGCAGATTCCCATACTGACCCCATAGACCCACCTATCTTTCATTTCAAGCAAGCAGTTTTCCACAATTTTCATCAACTACCACAGTCCCTATTCAGTTATTTGAAATAAATATTTGATGGTTCCTCAAACTAGGGTAAAGGGCTATGTATTTTCGGCTTCAAGGATAATCTAAGAGGCTGAACTTTATAGAGATCCCTAACATGCCGTTTAAAGTCGGGCTGCCTGTGTTCACATCATATCTGCCGTTTACTTGCTTTGTGAGTTAAGGTCATTGACCTCTGTGGGTCTCACCTTCTTCATCTGAGAGCTGGTGATCATAATATTACTTACACAAAGTTCCTGTGAGGCGTACACGCATTAATATCTGTGAAATGTTTAGAATGGCATTTACTAATATTAGTTTTTATCTGCATGTTCTAACCAGATTATTACCCTCTATTGAAATGATGGAGATGCTATTGACAATAATAGTGGCTAATATTTAGAGATGGATTTGCCATGAATATCATAAAGCTAAATCGTCAGGATCCCTCACTTGGACAGGTCCCTTAAGGGTCCTGAATTTTTGGTAAGATTTTCAAAAGTAGTATAATAACTACAATCATTTGAGACCATTGTCTCCTCACTACATGATTTTCCCTTCCATTACACTTCCCCTAGCATAGGACCTGTGGATTAGCCACAGGCTTATTGGGATATAGTTAAGGGAAAGTTGAGTTGGGGATAAATGTACTTTGGGTACAGGATGTACTTGAACAGTTCGTGGTATCTTTGGTGTATAGCTAAATAATGGCTAGCTGTGCCAGGTATGAATAGCTTTCAGGAATATTACTACTCCTCATTATACAAATCTGCTAGAGCATCCTGACAGGGTTAGAGGTTGTACTGAAATGTGAACTCATACTATGGCTCTCAGTGCCCCCCAAAAATGTGTATAGTAGAGGAAATACAAAGTTTGAAATGTGTAAAGGCAGAAGCTAGTTTGTGGAAAATCTAATCATAGAACATATAAAATATATGGGGAGATTTTATGTCTTTTGTCTTGTTAAACCTGTCAATAATAAGAAAATATGTTTTAATCAGTTATCTTTCTAATCTTTATAGAAATACTACAAAATAATTTTCCTGTAAAATTGAATTTGTATTATTTTATTTTTCACTATAGTTCTCCAAATTATATAAACTTAGTCCCTTAATTTATATCTCCGATCCCTATTTTAAGCACCACCCACGAGGTCATTTATATCTTAGTTCTTTGGTTATCAACCTTCAAAATATGTTAAAATCACTCAGGGGACTTCAAAAAATTCAATATCCAGGCAATATCTTAGACCAATTGAATCTGGTGGTAGGAACAATATATCAGTATTTTTTAAGAGTTAATCCAATGTGCAGGGAGGTTTGAGAACCAATAGCTTGGTTTAAAAATTTGCGTTTTGATTTGGGGTGAAAATAGAAAATGGTTCCCTGAGGGGGAAGAAAGCACTCAGCGTAAACAAAACAAGACAAAACAAAACACACGCACAAAAAACAAAACAAAAAAACTGTGCAGAGTACAGAGTCTAGGGATTTCTAAGAAGAGAGCTCTGCTATATAATAGCTAGTGCAGAGAATGAGGGCAGAGACGTGAATTCTGGCCCTGTCATTTTACTAGTTGAAAGAGCTCAGAGAAGCCATTAGATTCTGTGTGATCTCAAGATCCTTATTTATAATATGGGTGTAATAGGTAACCTATGGTTGTTGTGAAGTTAGAGATATAAATGTAAAATAACTGTTGATTAAAATTAACATAGTATTCTTATGTTTATTCATTATAAAGACATAGCACATAGTGGTTGCTTCAAGGCAGTTGTAACTCTTAATTGCATACAATTGTATAATACTCTCTAGTGGTGGAATTCTCTGAGTTGTCTGAGGGCCAGGCCACTTCTGTCTTGTTCATTGCTAGGATCGAAGCTCCTAATAAATAGCCTGATACAGGCTATGACTAAAAAGTATTAAATGGCAGACAGAGAAAGACAAATACTGCCTGATATCACTTACATGTGGAATCTAAAAAATACAGCAAACTAGTGAAGATAATAGAAAAGAAACAGACATACAGATATAGAGAACAAACTAGTGGTTACCAGTAGGGAAAGGGAAGGGGGGAAGGACTTGAAAGGGGTAGGGGTTTAAGAGGTACAAACTACTATGTAAAATAAATAAGCTACAAGGATATATAGTACAACACAGGGACTATGGCCAATATTTTTATAATGACTGTGAAAGGAATATAACCTTTAAAAATTGTGAATCATTATGTTGTACATCTGAAACTTATATAATGTTGCACATCAACTATACCTCAATTAAAAATGAACCAAAAAATTTATTAAATAGGTGAGTAAATTCATGTGTAATGTAATTTAATTTCATTGATCTAAAATAGAAGAATAACACCAGGTTATATATTTCTTTTGTGCTCTCCTACAATCTCTCTTACTTGAACAGAAAATTAATAACAGTAATAGCTTACTATATGTTACATACTATTGTAAGGACTTCGCAAAATTAGTACTTACAATACCACAAATTAGGTATTATCATTATTTCCATTTTGCAGATAAGTAAGGTGAAGAATAGAGAGGTTAGGTCATTTGTCTAAGTCACAGAGCTAGACAGCTGTTGAGTTGGGATTTGAATTTCTGTAAGTAAACTTAAGAAAAAATTCTCTTGTTAAACTTCCTGCTGCAATCATCACTTTTCCTATGTCAAAGCAGCCATTGCTATGAACTACTTGAAGTTCTTGAACCAATTGTTAATTCCTTTTCTCGACGTTACAAACAAAGTCTTACCCTCTAGGCTTCTTGGGGACTAGTCATAACTCTGAGGGGAAAGAATACATTGTGTAAAAAGATATAATCATCATATTTACTTGGGTTGGAAAAACAGTTTTTACTTTGCAAAAGTGATGTTATTGATTTTTGTTTGGCTTAGACAAAAACACATGGACTCAAATCAATACAACTATTACTTCTGTTATGTTCAGATATTCTACTGCTGGAAGCGATGATAAATGTAAACTTTTCCTCTTTAGTATTATGTCACAGTTCATTAGAGAGTTAGCAGTCATATTTAACAGTCTTTACATTGGAACATTAGGTTTTACTTATTAAAAAATGATCATTACTTGTAAGGTATTTACTAAATAAAAGCTTACCAAGTTTGATTTTCTCCTAAAAAGTAGTGATAGGAAGGTGTATGCCATGGGTTATGCAATTCCATTTCCTTTTAAAACTCTTTACAAGATAAAAATCAGGTCAAGATAAAACTTCTCTCTACAGCCACAGAACTCAAGAAAACACCAGATGTATTTCTAACCTTTAACTTATAATGAGAAAAACCTCTTCCAAATCTGAAGTTATTTTCAGATGGATAAGTATCAATAAAAAGGTCGATTGCCTTTTATATTGTAGGTATTCTCTTTCCATTACTCTATTTGTAATAGTTTTTAACTGAGTTATGAGTCTATCTTACCCCTGTCAGTTTTGGGTTGTATGAATATAGGCAAATAAAAAGATTATAGAATTTCAAAAAACATTTTCATGTATCTCAGTAGAACACAATTGGAGTTCCAGGAAATATTAAGGAAATTGTTGCTCACTCCTAATAATATAAATATATTTGTTTAAGATGGGTGGTAGACGGTTTTGGTGATGAGCCATTGGCCTTTGTAAGATTTGGAGAAATAAAATGGCAGTCTTTCTCCTTCCAACAGCAGATGTTTCTCTGCTAATATTGAAATAAACATTTCCCTTGGAAACATCTGTCAGAGTAATATGTCTATAATTGAAATGAACACTGAGCATATTAGAATGTGCCAGTTAAAAAACCCACTCATCTGCTGGAAAATATGTCATTTAAAAAAAACAGACTTTGAGATAAATTTCCACTGTAAATCTCAGTTAACAATCTTTACCATGAAACGTGTAGAGTATTGCACCACACGGTAGGCGCAAAGCTACTTTTATGTGATATTTAACTTGAAATGCTGAATATATTTATGGATTCTGTTTGTATGCCTTGCCAAACAATATCACTAGTCTCTTATTTTGCATAGTTTTGACTTAAAAAGGAACTACAACATTATCTATGAAAAAGTGTAGGAGAGGTATTTAATATTGCGGAAAGTAGGATTTAAAATAAAGAGTCCTCCTTTGCAGGTCTAACATGAAGCTATAGCTCCACAGAGGCTCAAACTAGAAAAAAATAAATTTAATTTCCAAAAAAAAAGAATGTTTTCCCAGAAGTCACATTAAATGATGAACAAAACTGAAGAAAAGAACTTGGATCCCTTCAACCAGTTCAATGTGTTGATCTCATTTATCTTATTGGCAGAAATGCTTAGTTAATATGATTCATATTTACAAAGATTAGTTTAATACTAATATACTTTAAAAATTTTATCTACTCTTTCCCCATATGTATCAAAGAATTATAAGATGCTGTTTAAACTTTGGCTTTTTCATGTACACACACATTTTCAAAATCCCCACCTATCATCAAGTTTTCACGGTCACTTCCGTTCTGCGGCTCAGGTTCACATCACAATTCCTCACCTCTTAACCAAACAAAATGTGGCAGAGATTCTGTGTGTTCACCTTTTACTCCTAGGCACACAAGTAGACTATATTTTCCAACCTCCTTACAGTTTTACACAGTGGTGGACAAGGGTGATTCTTGTATGTCATTTCAAAACCCAGCTTCTAAAAATCTTTCATACACAATACTTGACTTTCCTGATCTTTATTCAGCAAATAAATGGAGATACTGGACGTGGTCTGAGCAAGAAGATATAAAGTGCCTGCCCCTGAATAATCACCTGAAGTGCTTGCCAACAGGAATATTTGCATTGGAGCAAGGAATACATGCACTGTTTGAAGCTGCTAAGATTTTCAGATTTGTTATTACAGCAGCTAGCATCATTTACTTTATTTCAGGCACACCGGTAAGATGATTACAAATTTTCTCCTCAATCTTTATCTGTATAATATAATGTTAATTAAAGTTCTAAAGTCTCAAAACAGAATCTTAACATTCCCCTCAAATCAGTTCTCCTTTGCAACATTTCTGTTTTTCTGTTAACAACGTCATTCCAGAAGTTAGTTGTCAAAAAAGAAAATATGATGTAACTTCTCTAGTTTGGGATTTTGGTGAGACTGAGAAGAGGGGCATTTCAAAATCTGACCATAGGAGAATTAACTCTTTTACAGGTATTTGATACATTCAGTTGTTAAATTTTAGCAGATATGATTTGGCGGCAAAATCAAATTCCTTATTATAATATCTATACTATAGTACATCGCTTTAGAACTTGGCAAGGCAGCTGGCTAAGGCTACAGCAAGCTACTCTATGGTCCAGCATAATATGATTTGAAATTTGTGAGATTATTGTATTAGTTCCTGCTCATCAGAATTCATTAGAATAATTTATTAGTATCATCATGAAAACTATCCAGATATTCATTTCCTGAGTTCACAGCAGTGATCACTCATATGGATATCATTGGGTAGTAAGATATGTAAGAAAGCCTCCAGTCACAAATGAGTCATGCCACCTCAGCACATGTAGGAGATATACGTAATTCTCTCTCTCTCTCTGGAAAGCTTATTACAAAGGACTGGTAAGTTTCTACCACTGTGGCAGGGCTGGCAGCTGGGCTACAGTGCCAAATTCTACAGTTAGAGTGCCAAATCCCAGATGTGGCATGATTAAATCCAGTGTCTAATCATTTTGTTATAGTAAATTCATAAATCAGCCTGATTACAGCATGCCCTGTCTTCATGGTGGTTCACGTGTTATAGATTTGCTATAAAATTACTAGTGTGAATTTGTAACCAAAAAGTATTGTTTACAAAAGAATTTTTTCCTCTTCAATATTTTAAAAACTGATTTACATATTCCAATATACCTATTGGAAAAAGCCATGATGTTAATTGGACTTTTCACTATTTTACTATTAGCTTTTTGCTTTCTTATTTAGCTATAATTTTATGTTTTCTGGGGTTTTCTTTTTGGTTACTGTAAATTTCTTCTACCTTAGAAGCAAAAGTCAGCCGTTTGAAATTACAATGCTCAAATACCATTTAGGACAAATATTCATTAATTAATTTTCTCAAATACAAATATTAGAGTCGTCTAATATGTACATTTCAACAAGTTTACAAAAATAGGTTCTGTGGCTTTAGGCTATAATGGAAGAAATATTTAGAGTTACAAGTTATTTTAACAACTTGGCCAGGAAGATATATAGAAACATTTAAAGAAAATATATTAAATCATTTTATTTGTTTCTGCATACTCTATTAATGGGCAATAGAGCACATTTATTAAACTTTCTTAACAATATGTAATACATTAAATAAATCATTAAAGCTTGGCTGTAGATCTATGGGTTTTTGTAAGTGTTTTTTAATTAATAATAGTATATTTGCTATAAATATTCTCTTCTAGCCCTTTTCCACATAAAAAAACATACATCTAAAATTTGACTATTTTTCCTTTGAGGCAGTTTTCCTTCCCTATTTTGTCTTTTAATTAAAGTGTTACCAACCCTGGTTAATTGGTAGAAAATCTCTGAATTTTTGCAGTTCACTGAAAGGTAATCATGGAAAGAAAATATGAGGTCCTATTGATCTCATAATTTATCAAACTAGGCAGACACATTTGTGAACAGAGTCACACATGTGAACAGATGTCAACAAATATTATTGGGTGCTTACCTGAAATCCTGCTCTCTAGTTTCTTGGTGAACATTTATTTTCACACCAAAAAAGTGCAGTATCTCCCTAATTACTTACAAACTCTTTCCCTCCTTTCCTCCTATGGATTGTGTTGTCTTCAGAACTATTCTCTCTTAAATCATGAATTCCTCCCAATTTTTCTCACTAGTCTTGTCTTTCCCCTCAGCAGCAGCATGATATATCCAACTCTCTACTCGACATCTCTACTTGGATGGACAAATTTAACATGCCAAAATTGACCTCAATATCCCCCTCCAAGCCTGCTGCTGCCGTACTGGTTCCCAGCTCAATAAAAGGCACTATCAGGTTTGCAGTTTTTCAGCCCCCAAACCTATAAGTAATCCTTATATCCTTGTTCTATCCCACTTCACGCCCAATCCATCCATAAATTGTTAGTTTCACCTTTAAAGTACACCTATAATCTGACCATTCCTCTTATCTCATCTGCTGCCAATCTCATCCAAATTACCACCTACTCGTTTTGACCTCTACACTAGACTTCTAAATGGTCTTACCTTTTTTCTACTCTTGTTACACTTAGAGCTTCTTCACACAGCAGTTAAGTAAATCATGTCAATTCTCCCATTGAAAAATTTCCAATGAGTTCACAACAAATTTGTAATAAAATCTGACATCGTGGTGATGTCCTCAAAGCCTTACATGATTCGGCCCTTCCCTCTACTTCTATCTCCTACCTTCTCCCCTTTGGCTAATTTGCTGCAGCCACACTGGCCTTCTTGCTGTTCTTTGAAATGTATAAGTTCAGTCCAGTCCAAGGTATTTGCATTTTTCTGTTTTCTCTGCCGGAATCTATTATCCCCAAACTGAAGTCTACATCCCAAACTTCATTCCTTTTTCTGTTTAAATATTCTTCTTTTCTGCTCATCCATCATTTAGTTCCAGTCATCACTAATCCCTTACAAAGTTTTCTTTATCACTCTTACCACTCCCTAAAATTATACAATATTTAGTTTTTCTTTCTTTGCTATGAAGGAATTCAGAGCATATCACCCCAAAATATGCTGCTTTGGCACAGTGATTAAGTTAAAGGCACTTGAGAAACAGCAGGTACAGGAAAGGTACTCTGACCCTCCTTTCCTCTTCCTGAAAGCCAGAGATAAAACTCCCATGTGAAAGGTACCCTTCCTGTACCACAAGGAAGGAAGACATTTTTATCACCAGAGATGGGGAATTGAGGCTGAAAAATCTGTACAAACCAGCCTTGTTAAATTAACCCTTACTTCCTGATCACTTCTCAACAGTTTATTGTTGCAGGCCAAACTCCTTTGTCTTGTCAATTTTTCACAAATTTATTTTCTTTGTCTATAAGGTATAAAAGCTTTCTGTTCTGGTCACTTCTTCAGGTCTTCATTCTCTTGTAAAGGCTTCCATGTGTACGTAAAACTTTGGTTAAACTTGTATGCTTTTCTCCTGTTAATCCATCTTATGTCAGTTTAATTCTTAGGCTTAGCCAGATACTCAAAGAGGATGGAAGAGATGTTCTTTCCATATACCTACTAGGATTTGACTTTATGAAGTAAGGTCTCTGTCTTCTTGACTGCAGTATCCTCGTGGTCTAGAAAAAGTTTCAAGAAATATTTGCTGAGTAAATAAATGACTATATCAAACCATAAATAGAAATTTATATCTTTTCATCATAACTAGTTGATAATGATCCTTTTACTTATTCTAATTAAAGTATAATTTCTCCTTCTACCTCTGTGAGCCATTTGAATAAACATCAGGAAAGGAACTACAGTACATAGGTCTAGCTTTTTCACTGTTTCTCTCTTAATTAACCATGTTGATTTATTTCTAGATCATTCCTCTGACTCAGCCACTAACTAGCTTTTATACATGGAGAGTTAATTTGCTGAACATCATCTACAGCAGTGATTCTTAAACTTTAACGTGTATCAGAATCACCTGGAGGCTCATTAAAACAAAAATGGCAGGACCTCAACCCCAGAGTTTCTAATTTAGCAGGTCTGGAATGTGGTTAGAAATTTTGCACTCCTCACTTACCCCCAAGTATTACTTTTTCTGCTAGTCTGGGGCACAATTTGTGAACCACATATCAATAGAATGTCTGGATGATGGCCATCTCCTTTTGTTGTTTGACTTTATTCCAGAGAGACCTTGGGAAACTGGGGTGACAGTTTTCTATAGAACAGGCTAAGGGGTGAGACCTGGGCCCTCCTAGCTGTATATACTAGCTGGAGAAGTGGGCAATTGTCAGAGAAACTGTCCTGAAGTGTTTTCTGGGCAATATTTCATACTTAAAATTTGACAAAATAAGAAAGGAGTGGCAATAATAAAAGAGGTAGAGATAGAGACAAAGGTAAAAGAATAGGGAGAAGGACAGGAAGGAGGAGGAAGAAGGGGGAGAGGATTTGGAATAACTAGGGTGCTGACATTTGTAGAGATTCTAAAAGTATACAGAATGCCTGAAATGCCTGAAGGAACCAGCTGAAGCTGATTTGGAAAAATTGGTGTTAACAGTAAATTTTTCTATTGTATTTATGGATTCAGATTTAGAGAGGATTACAATTGATCCTTGAACAATGAGAGTGTTAGGGGTGCTGACACCCCCACCTCATGTGTGGTCTAAAATCCACATATAACTTTACAGTAGGCCCTCTGTATCCGTGCTTCGGCATTTGCTAATTCAGCCAACCCTGGGTCATGTAGTACTATAGTATGTATTTTGTGAAAAAAAAATCCACATGTAAGTGGACCTGCACAGTTCAAACCTGTGTTGTTCAAGGATCAGCTGTACTGGGGGCATGAGAAAGACCTAAAGAAACTAACACAAAGCAAAGATCTTCCATCTCCATTGTGTTTAGAGTTCTTTATGTAACAGGCAGATTCTTATAACCAAAATATGTATTAGTTTTCTAGGGTCATCTTGATAAAGTGCCATGAACTTTGTGGCTAATACAACAGAAATCTATTCTATTCTAGTTCTAGAGGGTAGAAACCCCAAATCAACATGGGGGAAAGTCAGGCTCCTTCTTCGCCTTGTCCTAGCTTCTAGGTTGCCTGCAATCCTTGGCATTCCTTGGTTTGCAGTTGCATCACTCCAATCTCTGCCTCTGCCATCACATGGCATTCTCCCTGTATCATTCATTTTTCATGTTGTTTCTGTGTCTTCTATTGGTGTTATTATGAAAGTTAAGTTGAAACCAAAACTCTTTTGGTAAAAATCTCTTATGTGGTGAAGGAACTAGTTGGGTCTTCCTTTCCTTTGGGTGTGATTCCCCCAAAGCCTAGCTTTTCGCAAACGATCATTTGTGATCTATTTCTTAATATCCTCATGTTGTCTCATGTGTCTGCTCTATGTTCTTTACTCTTTCATTAATCTAAAATTGAGAGTTTTCAACTCTCTGTCACAATTCTTCAGTAAAGCAAAAGTCTCAACAATCAAAATTAATAAATTAATGGACTTTGATGGAAATATGTAAGCTCCCCCACATCCCCGCCATTAACCATAGTAGCCAAACATTTACATATATTTAATGCTTGTTACATATATTTAATGTTTGTTACACTACTAAGTGTTTTATATGTTAACAACCTGATTTAATTTGTCTTCTTGAAATGATGCCTCCTCCACCCCAGCTTTTTATCCTAATCCCAGAGTGGTGTTAATAGCAATGTTGAAAGATGAGAAAATCAATTTGTTATTCAATAAATGGAATAGGAAAAATATAATTCTGCATCTGTGGATGTTTTGACATTTTTCAAACAGCACTGTGGAGGTGGTTGTCCACCCTTTTTTATTGCGTGCCTTTTTGTTTAAATCACTTTTATTTGTATCCTCCTTATATAACATAATTTATATGAAACAATGGATGAAGAGGGGAATATTTAAGAACATAATTTTTATTTTGCTAAAAATATGACTTAGTTTCCAAATTTTGACTACGTGTGTGTATGACTGTGTGTGTGTTCAGACATATCATCTTTAGAAATTCCTGAGTTTAATGAAACTATATTGGGCAAAAGAGTCATTTTTAGTAGTAGATTTTTTTTGTTACAGCAATAAAATCAGTTATAGCATAAGCCACTTTAAGTGACTCCTGGTTTCTGTCAAATGTTATTGATTTTTTTTTGACTTGATGAAAATATTTTAAATTTTGCAGAAGTTTTTCCACCGAGAGCCATTTGAGTGCCACAGCCTGCCTCTCATATGTTAAAGCTCTTTATAGCTATGTATAGTATAGCAGGTTTATTGGAGAGTCTGAGCTTTATAGGGTACACACTTGAAAAGGATTTATATTTTCTCTAATCATTGCTCCCAACTGTGTGATGTCAAATTTTCCTTCTCTGCTGGGTAGCAGATTTCTTAATGATGTCTTGGGAAGATTCTAGAACTTCTCTCTAAGTTATTAAAAAGTCTAGTTTACAACTCTAATCTCATATCCTCTCCCCATCAAAATTCAGCCCTGGTTTGGGGCCAAAGGACTTGGAGTGGGGAGGAAGTGTGGTCTGCTCTCTCATTTTCTTACTATCACCAAGAGTCAAATGGAAGGTGATAGTATGTCTTTTAGGATACCTCCCCACCTTCTATCTTATGCTTTTATGTCTCTAGCTGCTCTAGGAACAGAAAATAAAGAGACAAGTCTCTTTATTGGGCTTGCATGAGCAGTACTCTTTCTTTTACTGTCACCTTTCTTAAGGCTGATGGGTCATCAAAGTCCTGTGGGACAGATATCTAACTGTTGGCTTTCTAATGAAGCACATGGATAAGTTCCTTGGAGGGTCCCATTGTAAATTTCCGTTATTTATTATTATTATATTTATTTAACACTTAAATAGCTCTTACTCTGTCTTATAACCTGTTATACATGGTTTATAAATATTAAATGATTTAACTATCTGGAGAAACTGAACCACAGTGAAACTGAGGAACTTGTGCAGGATCACATATTTAGTAATCGGCTGACTTGGGATTTAACCCAGGCAGTCTGGCTCCAAAGCTCTTAACTACTACGTTAAACTGCCTTCATGTGGTTGTCTCTGACTTGAGACAACAATTTATAGGAAATGGGTAATAACGGTTTGGAGCTAAAAGTTTTCTAGACTAAAGATATAATTACAGGTTTTGGAGTCATCAATTTATATTTTTTTATTTTTGAATTATGATTTTTAAATTATGAGAGCAGATGAGATCTCTGAAGGGGAGGAACCAACTGGGGAAAACAGTAATATTTAAAAACATTAAAGGCCCCAGGGAAGAAGACTTTAAAAGACCAGGGAGATCTGAAGATTTAGCGTCTACAATACAAGACAATAGCTGGATGTCTATTCCAATGTCACTCTGTAAGTGGCTGTTTCTCATTTATTCAGAGAAGAGGCTAAATCCTTGAATGGGAGGATGTTGGAAAAGACATGCCTCAGTTTGCCTAATCCTCAGCAAAACAAACCTTGGAGTTTAAAAACCTACCTCTGTAAAACATTGTTTATGAAAGGTGAGTCAAGGAAGAATTTCCCTCAGACTCAAGCAGTTTAATCAGTAATATACCTAGGGAATATCTTGGGAGTTAATTTTTCTTCTCATCACTTATTCAGTGACATTTTAGTGTTCTTTATATACTGGCATCTTGAACAGGTAACTGTCTGCCTGGCCTGAGTCTGCATCGAACACTGAAGTCCCTGAAGCCAAAGATTAGAGGGTTTCAAATGGAAATGAATAGCTGTAAAATGTTCACATATGTCCAGTGGTTCAAGAATTAGGAAATGGGATTCTGTAATTAGGTCATTCTGGTTTTGCAAGACCAAATTAGGGGCATTCATTTCACAGCTGTACCACATGCCATTGTTAAAATTTGACATTTCAGTATTTGATTCATTTTGATTTTTTTTCTAATGTATGATATGAAATACAGTTCCAAATTTATTTTTGTATTGATGGTTACCCAGTTTTCCCAAAACCTTTTATAGAATGAGCTATTTTTTTCTTTACTAACTTGAGATCCAAATATTTTCATGTATTAAAATATGTTCATGTTAGTGTGTGTATATTTCTGTATGTTTTCTTCTACACCAGTAGTCAATGTACTGTCTTGTTTTAATTATGAAAGCTTTATATTATATTTTATATTAGTGGGCTAATGGCCCTAATTGGCTTTCTTTTAAAGAATTTTCCTGGTTATCCATACTTATTATATTTTCCATCTGAGCTTTAAAACAGCCTACTTAGTGTTTTTTTTTTTTTTACATATAATGAATCAATGTGATGCACCATATTAACCAATTGAAGGGTATACACCATATGATAATCCCGATAGATGCAGAAAGATCTTTCAACAAATTTCAACACCCATTTATGATAAAAACTCTTCAGAAAGTAGTAATAGAGGGAACTTACCTCAACATGATAAAGGCCATATATGACAAACCCAGGCCAACATTGTTCTCAGTGGTGAAAAACTGAAAACATTTCCTCTAAGATCAAAAAAAAAGACAAGTATGCCCACTCTCACCATATTATTCAACACAGTTTCGGAAGTTTTAGCCACAGCAATCAGAGAAAAAAAAGAAGTAAAAGGAATCCAAATCAGAATAGAAGTAAAACTGTCACTGTTTGCAGATGACATGATGCTATACATAGAAAATCCTAAAGATGCTAGTAGAAAACAACTAGAGCTAATCAATGAATCTGGTAAAGTAGCAGGATTCTACTTTAATTAATGCACAGAAATCTCTTGCATTCCTATACATTAATTATGAAAAATATGAAAGCGAAATTGAGGAAACACTCCCATTTACCGCTGCAACCAAAAGAATAAAATACCTAGGAATAAACCTACTTAAGGAGACAAAAACCTGTATGCAGAAAACTATAAGATACTGATGAAAGACATTAAAGATGATACAAACAGATGGAGAAATATACCATGTTCTTGGATTGGAAGAATCAACATTGTGAAAATGACTCTACTACCCAAAGCAACCTACAGATGCAATGCAATCCCTATCAAACTACCAATGGCATTTTTCACAGAACAAGAATAAAAAATTGCACAATTTGTATGGAAACACAAAAGACCCCAAAGTGCCAAAGCAATCTTGAGAACGAAAACCAGAGCTGGAGGAATCAGGCTCCCTGACTTCAGACTATACTACAAAGCTACAGTAATCAAGATATTATGGTACTGGCACAAAAACAGAAATATAGGTCAATGGAACAGGATAGAAAGCCCAGAGGTAAACCCACGCACATATGGTCAGCTTATCTTTGATAAAGGAGGCAAGAATATACAATGGGGAAAGACAGCCTCTTCAAAAAATGGTACAGGGAAAACTGGATAGCTACATGTAAAAGAAAGAAATTAGAACACTCGCTAACACCATACACAAAAATAAACTCCAGATGGATTAAAGACCTAAATGTAAGGCCAGACACTATAAAACTCTTAGAGGAAAACATAGGAAGAACACTCTTTGACATACATCACAGCAAGATCCTTTTTGACCCACCTCCTAGAGAAATGGAAATAAAAACAAAAATGAACAAATGGGATCTAACGAAACTTAGAAGCTTTTGCACAGCAAAGGGAACCAGAAACAAGAAGAAAAGACAACCCTCAAAATGGGAGAAAATATTTGCTAGTGAAGCAACTGACAAAGGATTAATCTCCAAAATACACACGCAGCTCATGAAGCTCAATATCAAAAAAACAAACAACCCAATCCAAAAGTGGCAGAACATCTAAATAGACATTTCTCCAAAGAAGATATACAGATTGTCAACAAACACATGAAAGGATGCTTAACACCACTAATCATTAGAGAAATGCAAATCAAAACTACAATGAGGTATCACCTCACACCCGTCAGAATGGCCATCATCAAAAAAAATCTACAAACAATAAATGCTGGAGGGGGTGTGGAGAAAAGGGAACCCTCTTGCACTGTTGGTGGAAATGTAAATTGATACAGCCACTATGGAGAACAGTATGGTGGTTCCTTAAAAAACTAAAAATAGAACTACCATATGGCCCCGCAATCCCACTACTGGGCATATACCCTGAGAAAACCGTAATTCAAAAAGAGTCATAGGGCTTCCTTGGTGGCGCAGTGGTTGAGAGTCCGCCTGCCAGTGCAGGCGACACAGGTTTGTGACCCGGTCTGGGAGGATCCCACATGCTGCGGAGTGGCTGGGCCCGTGAGCCGTGGCCACTGAGCCTGTGTGTCCGGAACCTGTGCTCTGCAATGGGAGAGGCCACAGCAGTGAGAGGCCCACGTACCGCAAAAAAAAAAAAAAAAAAGAGTCATATACTGCACTGTTCATTGCAGCACCATTTACAATAGCCAAGACATGGAAGCAACCTAGGTGTCCATCGACAGATGAATGGATAAAGAAGATGTAGCACATATATAAAATGAAGTATTCCTCAGCCATAAAAAGAAACGAAATTGAGTTATTTGTAATGGGGTGGATGGAACTAGAGTCTGTCATACAGAATGAAGTAAGTCAGAAAGAGAAAAACAAATACTGTATGGTAACACATATATTTGGAATCTAAAAAAGAAAAATGTTTCTGACAAACCTAGGGGCAGGACAGGAATAAAGACGCAGATGTAGAGAATGGACTTGAGGACACGGTGGGGGGAAGGGTAAGCTGGGACGAAGTAAGAGAGTAGCATTGTCATATATACACTACCAAATGTAAAGTAGAAAGCTAGTGGGAAGCAGCTGCCTAGCACAGGGAGATCAGCTCGGTGCTTTGTGACCACCTAGAGGGGTGGGGTAGGGAGGGTGGGAGGAAGATGCAGGAGGGAGGGGATATGGGGATATATGTATATGTATAGCTGATTCACTTTGTTATACAGCAGAAACTAACACAACATTGTAAAGCAATTTTACTCCAATAAAGATGTTTAAAAAAGATTTCAGTTGCTTTTGTCATCAGTTTCAAATTTTATAATGGTGAATAACAATATACACTTTGTGAAATGAAATGTGACATTTAGAAACCTGTAGTCATTTATTTTGTATTGTCGTATGAAAAAGTTCATAGTTGTGAAATGTATTTCTGACTAATTCTTCCTTTTTTACTCTTTACCAGTATATTTTCTCACTGAGGTATAGAATTAATATGAATATTCAAGACACTTTATTAGTGGTTCTTTAAGACTTATATTACACTTGCAGGTGGAAATGCTTTCAAAATTATTTATATCAAACATTATCTCTGTGCTACTTTCTCGTGTGTTGCTATGTTGTAAATGCCATATGGATCTCTTACCATGGCTATAAAGAATTTCTTTTATTAGAGTATAGTTCCTTTACAATGTTGTGTTAGTTTCTGCTGTACAGAAAGTGAATCAGCCACATGTATACATACATTCCCTCTTCCTTCGATTTCCTTCTCATTTGGGTCACCACAGAGCATTGAGGTAGAGTTCCCTGTGCTATACAGTCTGTTCTCATTAGTTATCTGTTTTATACACAGTAGTATATATATGTCAGTCCCAATCTCCCAATCCATCCCATCCCCCATTTCCCCCCTTGGTATCCATATGTTTGTTCTCTACATCTGTGTCTCTATTTCTGCATTGCAAGTAAGTTCATCTATACCATTTTTCCAGGTTCCACATATATGCATTAATGTATGGTATTTGTTTTTCTCTTTCTGATTTACTTCACTCTGTAACAGTCTCTATGTCCATCCACCTCTCTATAAATGACCCAATTTCATTCCTTTTAATGGCTGAGTAATATTCCATTGTATATATGTGCCACATCTTCTTTGTTCATTCCTCTGTTGATGGACATTTAGGTTGCTTCCTGGCTATTGTAAATAGAGCTGCAGTGAATATTCCCGCATGTAATTTTTTGAATTATGGTTTTCGGGAATATGCTCAGGAGTAGCATTGTTGAGTCAATGGTAGTTCTATTTTCAGTTTTTTAAGGAACCTCCATACTGTTTCCATAGTGGCCATTATGAATTTACATTCCCACCAACAGTGCAAGAGGGTTCCCTTTTCTCCACACCCTCTCCAGCATTTATTGTTTGTAGATTTTTTGATGATGGCCATTCTGACCGGTGTGAGGTGATACCTCATTGTAGTTTTGATTTGCATTTCTCTAATGATTAGTGATGTTGAGCATCTTTTCATGTGCTTTTTGGCCATCTGTATGTCCTCTCCGGAGAAATGTGTGTTTAGGTCTTCTGCCCATTTTTGGATTGGGTTGTTTGTGTTTTTTGTTATTAAGCTTCATGAGCTGTTTGAGATTAATCCCTTGTTAGTTCCTTCGTTTGCAAATATTTTCTCCTGTTTTGAGGGTTGTCTTTTCGTCTTGTTTATGGTTTCCTTTGCTGTGCAAAAGCTTTTAAGTGTCATTAGGTCCCATTTGTTTATTTTTGTTTTTATTTTCATTACTCTAGGCAGTGGGTCAAAAAAGATCTTACTGCGATTTATGTCAAAGAGTGTTCTGCCTATGTTTTCCTCCAAGAGGTTTATATTGTCTAGCCTTACATTTAGGTCTTTAATCCATTTTGAGTTTATTTTTGTGTATGGTGTTAGGGAGTGTTCTAATTTCTTTCTTTTACATGTAGCTGTCCAGTTTTCCCAGCACCTAAATTATTTTGAATGGTACTTTAAAATAATGCCAAATATAAGTGATACAACTGGAAACAACTTAATATTGTGGGAGTTTAGTACTTTGCAGTAGGAATGTGATAATATTTAATCATTCACTCTTTTCTTTTAAGGAATTTTAATTAAGATCACCACTCAGATATCATTTCATCCACAATATTACTCACCCTTGAATTTTTATATCTTATCAGTAACCACAAATACCATTTATGTGGTGCAGTGCTATTCAGTTTTCACAGCTAGGTTTTTAATATTTTTATGTCAGTACCGTGGTGTATCTCATAGAGATGCTTCAACAACTATCTAGACACAATATAAGGCTGATAAATATCCATTATCTTTAGTCATTTCCAATGAAATTGAACAGCTGAACCAAGGGCTTGGGTTAAGAGAAGCAAGTGAATATATTGTACAGCATCATTTTTTATTTCTTTTCAGTTTGATTTTTCTCTGTGATGTGTAGTGAAATAGATTAATGGGCCCAATTCCATTACTGATTAAATGGATTTGATTTGGGCCTTTAACAGGAAATTCACAGTAGCAGTCAATTTCAGATCAAAAGCTTTAAAATAAAAATGAAGGACGTTTTCAGGGGGAATGTGAATTACTAGGCAGTAATATGGAGGGAGACTTGTTTAAATTCAAATGGACCATTTTATTAATGCAAGGATCATGCTGCTACACGTTGCTGATAAGCTGGCATATATAAAGTAGGTATGTTAAATTATGGAAACGCCTCATTTTTAAACCAACTGTTTTTTATTCTTCAAATATATTTTAAATATTTACTATGTGTCAAATATCACCAGCTGTTGTTATGGGTTGAATTGTATCTCCCCAGAAAGATATGTTGAAGTTCAAATCCATGGTTTCTATGGAATGTGGACTTATTTAAAATAGGGTCTTTGCAGATATAATCAAATTAAGATAAGGTCATTAGGGTGGGCCCTAATTCAGACGACTGGAGTCCTTCAGAGGGAAATTTGGACAAAGACACACACAAAAAGGAGGATAGCCATGTGAAGACAGAAACAGACAAGGAGAAAGCCATGTGACAACAGAGGCAGAGATTGAAGTAATGCAGTTGCAAGCCCAGAAACACTATGGATTAACGGCCACCACCAGAAACTAGGAGGCAAGGAGGGATTTCACCCTTACAGGTGTCAGAGGAAGCATGGCCTTGTTGACACCTTGATTTTGGCCTTCTTTGTCTCCAGAACTATTGAGAGAACAAATTTCTGTTCTTTTAAGCCATGTAGTTTGTGGTACTTGTTACAGCAGCTCTAGGAAACTAACATATAATTATGTATTTTAATATTAGAATACATACTGTATATTTTAATAGGCCTTGGAGAAAGCTAAATGGTTTGATCAATTTATGAAGTAAACTGATGTAGTCTCTCATTCAGATACAATCATGGCTAGTGATAAACACAGGACTCAGACACAATTACTACCTTTAGGGAACTTAAAATATTACTAAAGAAACATATAAGAAAAAAACATATAACAGGAGTATTCCAATATAAGTCTGAAGTTTTCTACTTCATAACAGTGGTACAGATATGACACCATAATAATTTCTAGTGAAGAAGAGACCATCTTGAGTATTTCTGTTGACTAGAGATGCTTCATGGAAGAGGCAGCATTTGACTTGAGCTTAGAATAGCTTGGATTTGACTATACAAACCTGAGGGAAGAACTTGAGGGAACCCTGTGAACAACTACAGAGGCAAAAAGCACATGTGAGTGGGCCATTAAATATCCATGCTCTTGAGTCTAGTCTAAATTACCTTGACAGTGGCAAGTGCACTGGGCAGAGTTTTGATATTGAAACCAAGTTTTTCCATTCCTTTCTCATGGGCTTAGCCTCTGAGGCAGCAGGAAGTGTTGCTATAAACTGTATCTTCAGGACAGAGATGATAAGAATAAAACAAAAGGGAAAAAAAACAAGGAGTCAAATTCTTCATCTCTCAATGTCTGAAAACCTATGGTGGAGACAGTGTTTTGAAAAGACTGGATTTTAATTGCAAGAAATTTGTGCTTGAGGTAGAAATGTGTATTTTTCTTTCACTGCCAGAAGCTTCCATTTAAGTATGAAGAGCCAGTGCCTGATGGAATTTGAGCCAAGAATTGATATGTTAGGGTAGGAAAGTGAGGTTTAGACTGATTAGCTTATGGCAAGAGAGATCACAAAGGAATGTGACTAGACCTTAGAAACAATGTTTCTCTGGGAAATGCCCATCCCCTGAGTTTTGGACCAAGCCCCCAAAAGTGGAGGAGATGAAGTAAACCCCCAGAAAAGACTAATTACTTGGCTTCCCACAGTATAATAAAGAAATCAGCAAGTTTTATGGGAAAACCCACTATCCAGATTTCACCCAGGATTAGTGTAGCAGTGATTGAAGGAGATTCGTAGTCACATCAGTATGAGTTCAACTATATAAAGTCATGAACTCCCAGAGTAGTGTGGGACAATAACCAATGTTCCTGAGCAACCAATCCCCACCAAAGGTTCAGAATTGTTGGGAGGATCAAGGTACCAGAATAAAACTTATGTTTGGGAACAAAGACGATGTGCATTATATGGTTCTGACAATTAAAACAGTGTTATGGAGGCATGAACTGGATCAGTGAAGGTAATAGAGTAGTGAGGGCCAGATAAATGTAAACTACATTTCCACGTAGACCAGAGAAGCCAGAAACTGGCATGAGGACCAGATGCCTCGCTTCTAATGCTGGGATGATACATAGCTCCACCCTAGGATTTCGATGACTAAGTGAGAAATTAAGGCAAACCACACCTCTGTATGTTTGTGTGTGCTTGGTGATGGTGGTGGTGTGTGGGGGTGGTGGAATTCTGAGAGACTCATTTTTAAAACAGAAATAATTTAATTACCATGAATTGGTAGAGTTAAATATTTTTGATATCCATGGAATTGGGATCTCAATAACAGTAACTGCAGTTATAAACAAAGTTGTATTTTACGTATCTGATTTTGTGAACTTTTGACTGTATTCAGTATTTACTATGAAAGAAGTTGACACGGAAAGTGCAATAAATGAAAATATACCCAAGGTCCCTTAAATATGTTCCAGTACCCAAATTTAAAGAACACATTGTTTCTGAAAAGGAATCTGGTTCTGCCTGTAAAAATGAGCAGGTAATCAATCCATTTTGGTTGCTATGGTCTTGATACTACTGATGTCAAAATCTACCTAATTCAGGAAAACAACCAAAAGGTTTTGATGATTCTGTCAAAATCATAAGGTGATTTTGAGTAAGAAACAATGATCATGCTTAATATTAATAATTATGATTATAGCTCAAAGAAAATATGGCTGAAATATCACACTCCATGTTTCCTATGAGTTCTTATCATTTTTTGACTATAGACAGTTATATGTGTCCCTGCCATATTTAGACCATATTTTCCAGATTCAACAGATGCTTGAGAAATTTCAAAATATTAAAATAAGATA
This sequence comes from Pseudorca crassidens, assembly GCF_039906515.1. Classification (NCBI taxonomy): domain Eukaryota; kingdom Metazoa; phylum Chordata; class Mammalia; order Artiodactyla; family Delphinidae; genus Pseudorca; species Pseudorca crassidens. Next base: position 70,929,663 of record NC_090306.1, read on the forward strand.
CTGTAGCATTTTCTTGGAGAAAAATACAAGATAGAATTGTGTAGTTAATCTTTTTATTACTAATAAAATCGTTTTAGAGATTGATATTGTGAAAAATGAAGTCAGGATAAATTTTTTCACATTATGCCTGTTACGATAAAATATGGGTAATTTTATATTTTAGAGCAGAATTATTTACATTGTTGATATCCATACTTCTACTTTAAACAGCTTCTGTTTCTGGTTAGTAAAGAACACATATTTTAAAGTGACTTGTGTGATTATTTATTTTTTCCTATTCAGGAATATAAAACATTTGGTGATAATTATGGAATAGAATTTGAAAACAAGTACCCATAAAAGGCTAGGTCTATCTTGCTCAGCTCAGCATAGATGAAACGTTGATTTGAATGCTTTTTTAAAAACTTTTTTTGATCTAATTTTTCAGTCTTAATATTTCCTTTGCTCCAGTTCTGCATTTAATGGATAAATATGTGGAATACGTTTTTTCATATTTATGTAGTCTTAGATCATATCTATTAGAATAATTCTCAATTTTTCAAACTCCTGCAAAGTTATTTTTTAAAACATGCATTTTGCTACTTAAGGTGAATATTAAAATCTAAACTTGCCTTTCAGTATTAATGCTTAAATCAGTATGTTTCAAACTTGGGGAAAAGTAATTTAATATACTTTATGTCTAGAAATGTATGCATACTCAAAACTCTCTATTCCCTGCCTTTAAAAATTATCTTATCTTTATTCCCAGGGATGGAGTTCTGCTAGGCTTCTTGCTGGATAAGTGACCACAGCAGGCACAGTTCCAAGGAGCAAGGTAAATCATATTTGGGAATTTTGGTCATTGGGGGAGTAATGTTTCATGTCAGATATGAAAGTTGAGTATAGAGCAACCAATAGTACGTGAAGCAAGTGATAAAATATCAAATTGACTAGAAGTTTCAAGAACTCAAGGGAAGAATAAGGAAAACACCAGGACTTGGCCATGAGCAAGGTAAGGAGATCAAAACTCTTCTCAATGGATTATGATTTTGAAGCAAGGGTCCATGTCAACCAGGTCATAGGTAGGTTTAGAATAGAAAAGTTGTTTGGAGAAAAAGAATCTTCAAAAGGTTATGTATGGCCTTAGATTCTATACTGATAAGTGACCATTATAAAAAAAGTTTGTGTTGCTATTCTGGCTTTGTGGATCATGATTCTGTTTTCTTAAATTAAAAACTTTGGAACTGCACTTTTCCTTTGCAAAATTTTCTAGTATGACAAAAGACATTGTTATAAAATAGGAACTGAGAAGTATTTACTATGCTTCACACAGGTAAGTTAGCTCATGGCCACTTATCAGTTTGTCTTGTTTGGTGAGAGCAAAATCTTCTAAGATGGTCACTCATAAATTATTCTTGTAATTTGTAAAACAAGTAATTCTGATTCCTGAGAATTGACCTTACTGTGAAGAATGACAGATTGTTGAAATTGATTCACTAGAAATTAGAGAATATGCTCTGAACTGCTGAGCTCAGTTCAGATTATATAAAATAAATTAGGAAACCAAACCATTTTTTATTCCATTTATTCTTATATAAGTAAGTACACTGATATTTTTAGTGACCACAATGTATACCACATTTTGGGCCATTCATAATCTGCTTAATTGACACCTGAATATTTCATGTGAGCACACTAGAAAATTTAATAATAATAATACTATATATAATACATATTAACTAACTATATCTTTTAAAAATGGAAACTAGATTTTTTATTGAATATATATCTAATTTATATGAATAATGATGCTTTAAGAAATGATTATTTATTCTGTTAATAACAGTAAATTTACAATTAAGACATATTCAAATTCCCATTATCTCTCTTCAAGGAATGTTTATTTCTGGTATTTACAATAGTTCATTTCTTCAGCAAACAGTAAATAATGGGATGTAAGCATACAGCCATGTTAGAAAGGCACTTTTCCTTAATTTATTAATACAAAGGAAGAGATTTTTCTCAGTGTCCATATTAGTCCTTGTTTCATATAGGTGCTTTCAGATCTCAGATGAAATGTACTGAAATTTATTCTTTATTACATCTACTTACTTCATTATTCAGTATTACTTGAGCAGCAATAGACAGTAGAGCAACTGTGACATATTGGTATTATAAAAGCAAACAATAGAAGGCCTTTGATCCAAGGAGCTCATAGTATAGTAGGCTATCAAGACCTCTGTGTTAACAGCTAACAGCTGTCATGCTACCTCCATATTAACATCTAACAGTTGAGTGTTAAATGCTTTACATGTATTTATTCCTTATTACAATCCAAAAAGGTAACCCTTTTAATATGTCCCTAATTTTACAGATGAGAAAAGTGGGTCACAGAGAGAGTAAAATAATTAGCTTACAGGCACACAACTAATATCAGAGCCAATATCTGAACCCAGGCAATCTACCCAATGTCTGTGCTTTAACCCATATACAAGAGAGGAAAATGCACAGGATGCTATTGGAGCATAGGGAAAATCCATACCAGTCAGATTGAAGAAAATCTTTACAGTGGAGATTCAGTTTAGTTTTGAAGAAGGAATAGGAAGAAGAGCTCTCTGAACAGTGGGAACTATCTGTGTGATAATGTGAGGAATACAGTCTATTTGTTTGAGAACAGCAAGAAGTTCTGTGGTGTTGATTGGAAGTGTTTACATGGGCAAAAGGCAGGAAACAGAGCTAGGATTTTAGGGCAAGCATCACGACATGATGGACCCTGGATGATAATCTGATAAATTGGAACTTTATTCTGGAAGCTAGGGGCAACTATTGAAGGACTTTGAGCAAGGCAGCAATACGATCATGCTTGCCTTTTAGAAAGTTCATCCTGGCAACAGTCTGGAAGAGAATTGAAGAGAGGCTAGTTAGGACAGAAGTGAAGCAAACCAGGCAAAAGTTGATGAAAACCCGAACATAAGTATTGATAGGGGAAGGAAAAGGAGACAAGGGTAAAAAATGTCTAATTTTAGTATTTAAAATGACTCTCATTTTAATAAACACTTTATAGTAATCTCTCTAATTTGTAAGAAGTTCTATGAGAGAGATTTTATTAGTTATGTTTTATGATGAGGTAGTAAGGGCTTAGAGCGGTTAAGTAGCTTACTCAGGGTTTACAGCTAGTCATTGATAGATTTGGGATTCAAATCCATGGCTAACATTCCTTCTAGTCTAAGATGCTGCTTGCCATAAAAGTCTTTAAGGACAAAACTTTGCAGATTTCAAATCAAACTGAGAGTAGAACAGTAAATTAGAAGTATGAATCTTGATTAATACTCATGTTTCTAACATGGGTATGAGTTTTGGTGTCATTTCACCAAAATATAGAGCAAGAAAATCCTAATACAGTGTTCTCAAACGAGGTGTGTATGATGCTGCATTCATTTATTGTCTTACTCCTCAAACTGATCTGGCATCAGGCACCTCATCTCTACCAAAACAGTTACTGAGAAGATCAGTAATCACATTCCTGTCTCTAAATCCAAAGAATATTTTTAATACCCTTCTTAGTCTGCTTCTCAATAACATTCAGCTCTATCTTCTACTTTCTTGCATTGTGAAATTCTCACCTTTTGAATTTCTTGCAACAGCACCGTTTCATTTTCTTCCGACCTCACTGTACTTGTTATTGGGCTCATCACTATAGGCCATTAAATATTGAAGTTCCTTAAGCTTAATGGTAGAATCTCTCCTGTTTTCACCTCTTATGTTTTCATTCACCTTTATGACTTCAATTATTATTAGCTATACAGAGAGAACAGATGCACTTACCCAGGCCCCTTCTCTGATACCCCTTTTTGGCAATCTCAAAATCACCTCAGATATAGGATATAAAAAATAATAAACTCATAATATTCTCCCTCAGTTCTATTCCTTTCTCAGCTTTCCTGATCTCCATGAATGACACTTCAATCCTTTTATTTTTACAAGCAAATAACAGTTGTCATCTTGGACACAGCATTCTTCCTCACCTTCCATATCTAAAGCATCACTAGGTCCTGTCAGTCACATTTCCTAAATATATCTCAGATTTTTTTTTTTCATGTGCATGGCCAACACAACATTCCCTTCTGTACTTATTGCAATCGTGGGATTCTCAATAGCCCACAAGCTGATTTCCCCAAACTTCTCTAAACTTTCCTTTAATCCATTCTCCATACTGTATTGCAGAGTGATCTGTCCAAATACGTTTCTGATCATGTTCCCCCCTCTGCTTGCTACCCTTTAATGATACATACTGCTTTCAGGATAAAGGGTAGAATTCTTACCGTGGCCTTCAGCACCCTGTGTCATGCAACCTCTACCTCCTGCTCTAGCTTCATCTTGTACCAGCCTTCCTCTACTTCCTCTCATGCAGCCCAATTGGCTTTCTTCCCGTCCTTCATACTCACTATTCGCATATATTGCTCCTTTTGCTTTGAACACTCCTTTTTCCACTCTTAACTAGATATTTTCTATTCATCCTACAACTCTGAGTTTACATATCACTTCCTCTAGGAATTTTTCTCTGACCTCTTCATGTCAAATCCCTCTATTAGGGGACTTAGAACCTGAAGAGAAGGTCAAAAGAAGTTCTTTATCTGTTATAATTTTCATTGTGCAATTTGACACATTTAATATAAAATGCCAGTGGATTAGGTTTAAAGAACACAGATTTACAGATTAAGTTTTCTTGAACACATTATCTTTATTGTTTTTTTAACATCTTTATTGGAGTATAATTGCTTTACAATGGTGTGTTAGTTTCTGCTGTATAACAAAGTGAATCAGTTATACATAAACATATGTTCCCATATCTCTTCCCTCTTGCATCTCCCTCCCTCCCACCCTCCCTATCCCAGCCCTCTAAGTGGTCACAAACCACAGAGCTGATCTCCCCGTGCTATGCGGCTGCTTCCCACTAGCTATCTATTTTACGTTTGGTAAACGTTACGTTTGGTGTATATATGTCCATGCCACTCTCTCACTTTGTCACAGCTTACCCTTCCCCTCCCCATATCCTCAAGTCCATTCTCTAGTGGGTCTGTGTCTTTATTCCCATCTTACCCCATAGGTTCTTCATGACTTTTTTTTTTTCTTAGATTCCATATATATGTGTTAGCATATGGTATTTGTTTTTCTCTTTCTGACTTACCTCACTCTGTATGACAGACTCTAGGTCCATCCGCCTCACTACAAATATCTCAATTTCTTTTCTTTTTATGGCTGAGTAATATTCCATTGTATATATGTGCCACATCTTCTTTATCCATTCATCCGATGATGGACACTTAGGTTGCTTCCACGTCCTGGCTACTGTAAATAAAGCTGCAATGAACATTGTGGTACATGAGTCTTTTTGAATTATGGTTTTCTCAGGGTATATGCCCAGTAGTGGGATTGCTGGGTCGTATGGTAGTTCTATTTTTAGTTTTTTAAGGAAACTCCATACTGTTCTCCATAGTTGCTGTACAAATTTACAATCTCCTCAGCAGTGCAAGAGGGTTCCCTTTACTCCACACCCTCTTCAGCATTTATTGTTTCTAGATTTTTTGATGATGGCCATTCTAACTGGTTTGAGATGATATCTCATTGTATTTTTTTTTTCTTTTTTTTTTTTGCGGTACGCGGGCCTCTCACTGTTGTGGCCTCTCCCGTTGCGGAACACAGGCTCCGGACGCGCAGGCTCAGCGGCCATGGCTCACGGGCCCAGGCGCTCCGCGGCACGTGGGATCTTCCCAGACCGGGGCACAAACCCATATCCCCTGCATCGGCAGGCGGACTCTCAACCACTGCGCAACCAGGGAAACCCTCATTGTAGTTTTGATTTGCATTTCTCTAATGATTAATGATGTTGAGCATTTTTTCATGTGTTTGTTGGCAATCTGTATATCTTCTTTGGAGAAATGTCTGTTTACGTCTGCCCATTTTTGGATTGGGTTGTTTGTTTTTTTGATATTGAGCTACATGAGCTGCTTGAAAATCTTGGAGATTAATCCTTTGTCAGTTGCTTCATTTGCAAATATTTTCTCCCATTCTGAGGGTTGTCTTTTGGTCTTGTTTATGGTTTCCTTTGCTGTGCAAAAGCTTTTAAGTTTCATTAGGTTCCATTTGTTTATTTTTCTTCTTATTTCCATTTCTCTAGGAGGTGGGTCAAAAAGTATCTTGCTGTGATTTATGTCATAGAGTGTTCTGCCTATGTTTTCCTCTAAGAGTTTGATAGTGTCTGGCCTTATATTTAGGTATTTAATCCATTTTGAGTTTATTTTTGTGTATGGTGTTAGGGAGTGTTCTAATTTCATACTTTTACATGGACCTGTCCAGTTTTCCCAGCACCACTTATTGAAGAGGCTGTCTTTTCTGTATATTCTTGCCTCCTTTATCAAAGATAAGGTGACCATATGTGCGTGGGTTTATCTCTGGGATTTCTATCCTGTTCCATTGATCTATATTTCTGTTTTTGTGCCAGTATCATACTGTCTTGATTACTGTAGCTTTGTAGTGTAGTCTGAAGTCAGGGATCCTGATTCCTCCAGCTCCATTTTTTGTTCTCAAGATTGCTTTGGCTATTCGGGGTCTTTTGTGTTTCCATGCAAATTGTGAAATTTTTTGTTCTGGTTCTGTGAAAAATGCTAGTGGTGGTTTGGTAAGGATTGCATTGAATCGGTAGATTGTTTTCGGTAGTAGAGTCATTTTTCCAATGTTGATTCTTCCAATCCAAGAACATGGTGTATCTCTCCATCTATTTGTATCATCTTTAATTTCTTTTATCAGTGTCCTATAATTTTCTGCATACAGGTATTTTGTCTCCTTTGGTAGGTTTATTCCTAGATATTTTATTCTTTTTGTTGCAGTGGTTAAATGGAGTGTTTTCTTAATTTCACTTTCATATTTTTCATCATTAGTGTATAGGAATGCCAGAGATTTCTGTGCATTAATTTTGTGTCCTGGTATTTTACCAAATTCATTGATTAGCTCTAGTAGTTTTCTGGTAGCATCTTTAGGACTCTCTATGTAGAGTATCCTGTTATCTGCAAACAGTGACAGCTTTACTTCTTCTTTTCCAATTTGGATTCCTTTTATTTCCTTTTCTTCTCTGATTGCTGTGGGTAAGACTTCCAAAATTATGTTGAATAATAGTGGTGAGAGTGGGCAACCTTGTCTTGTTCCTGATCTTACTGGAAATGGTTTCAGTTTTTCACCATTGAGGACGATGTTGGCTGTGGGTATGTCATATATGGCCTTTATTATGTTGAGGAAAGTTCCCTCTATGCCTACTTTCTGCAGGGTTTTTATCATAAATGGGTGTTGAATTTTGTCAAAAGCTTTCTCTGCATCTACTGAAATGATCATATGGTTTCTCTCCTTCAGTTTGTTAATATGGCGTATCACATTGATTGATTTGCATATATTGAAGAATCCTTGCATTCCTGGAATAAACCCCACTTGATCATGGCGTATGATCCTTTTAATGTGCTGTTGGATTCTGTTTGCTAGTATTTTGTTGAGGATTTTTGTATCTATGTTCATCAGTGATATTGGCCTGTTGTTTTCTTTTTTTTGTGACATCTTTGTCTGGTTTTGGTATCAGGGTGATGGTGGCCTCGTAGAATGAGTTTGGGAGTGTTCCTCCCTCTGCTATATTTTGGAAGACTTTGAGAAGTATAGGTGTTAGCTCTTCTCCAAATGTTTGATAGAATTCGCCTGTGAAGCCATCTAGCCCTGGGCTTTTGTTTGTTGGACGATTTTTAATCACAGTTTCAATTTCAGTGCTTGTGATTGGTCTGTTCGTATTTTCTATTTCATTGTGGCTCAGTCTTGGCAGGTTGTGCATTTCTAAGAATTTGTCCATTTCTTCCAGGTTGTTCATTTTATTGGCATAGAGTTGCTTGTAGTAATCCCTCATGATCTTTTGTATTTCTGCAGTGTCACTTGTTACTTCTCCTTTTTCATTTCTAATTCTATTGATTTGAGTCTTCTCCCTTTTTTTCTTGATGAGTCTGGCTAATGGTTTATCAATTTTGTTTATCTTCTCAAGGAGCCAGCTTTTAGTTTTATTGATCTTTACTATCGTTTCCTTCATTTCTTTTTCATTTATTTCTGATCTGATCTTTATGATTTCTTTCCTTCCGCTAACTTTGGGGGTTTTTTTGTTCTTCTTTCTCTAATTGCTTTAGGTTCAAGGTTAGGTTGTTTATTTGAGATGTTTCCTGTTTCTTAAAGTATGATTGTATTGGTATAAACTTCCCTGTTAGAACTGTTTTGCTGCATCCCATAGCTTTTGGGTCGTCATGTCTCCATTGTCTTTTGTTTCCAGGTATTTTTTAATTTCCTCTTTGATTTCTTCAGTGATCATTTGATTATTAAGTAGTGTATTGTTTAGCCTCCATGTGTTTGTATTTTTTACAGATCTTTTCCTGTAATTGATATCTAGTCTCATAGTGTTGTGGTCGGAAAAGATACTTGATATGATTTCAATTTTCTTAAATTTACCAAGGCTTGATTTGTGACCCAAGATATGACCTATCCTGGAGAATGTTCCATGAGCACTTGAGAAAAATGTGTATTCTGTTGTTTTTGGATGGAATGTCCTATAAATATCAATTAAGTCCATCTTGTTTAATGTATCATTTAACGCTTGTGTTTCCTTATTTATTTTCATTTTGGATGATCTGTCATTGGTGAAAGTGGGTATTAAAGTCCCCTTCTATGATTGTGTTACTGTCGATTTCCCCTTTTATGGCTGTTAGTATTTGCCTTATGTACTGAGGTGCTCCTATGTTGGGTGCATAAATATTTACAATTGTTATATCTTCTTCTGGATCAATCCCTTGATCATTATGTAGTGTCCTTCTTTGTCTCTTCTAATAGTCTTTATTTTACGGTCTATTTTGTCTGATATGAGAATTGCTACTCCAGGTTTCTTTTGATTTCCATTTGCATGGAATATCTTTTTCCATCCCCTCACTTTCAGTCTGTATGTGTCCCTTGGTCTGAAGTGTGTCTCTTGTAGACAGCATATATATGGGTCTTGTTTTTGTATCCATTCAGCCAGTCTGTGTCTTTTGGTGGGAGCATTTAATCCATTTACATTTAAGGTAGTTATCAATATGTTCCTATTCTCATTTTCTTAATTGTTTTGGGTTTGTTATTGTAGGTCTTTTCCTTCTGTTGTGTTTCTTGCCTAGAGAATTTCCTTTAGCATTTGTTGTAATGCTGGTTTGGTGGTGCTGAACTCTCTCAGCTTTTGCTTGTCTGTAAAGGATTTAATTTCTCCATCAAATCTGAATGAGATCCTTGCTGGGTAATGTAATCTTGGTTGTAGGTTTTTCTCCTTCATCACTTTAAATATGTCCTGCCTCTCCCTTCTGGCTTGCAGAGTTTCTGCTGAAAGTTCAGCTGTTAATCTTATGGGGATTCCCTTGTGTGTTATTTTTTGTTTTCCCTTGCTACTTTTAATATGTTTTCTTTGTGTTTAATTTTTGATAGTTTGATTAATATGTGTCTTCATGTGTTTCTCCTTGGATTTATCCTGTATGGGACTCTGTGTGCTTCCTGGACTTGATTAACTATTTCCTTTCCCATATTAGGGAAGTTTTCAACTATAATCTCTTCAAATATTTTCTCAGTCCCTTTCTTTTTCTCTTCTTCTTCTGGGACTGTTATAATTCGAATGTTGGTGCGTTTCATGTTGTCCCAGAGGTCTCTGAGACCGTCCTCAGTTCTTTTCATTCTTTTTTCTTTTTCTGCTCTGCAGTAGTTATTTCCACTATTTTATCTTCCAGATCACTTATCCGTTCTTTTTCCTCAGTTATTCTGCTATTGATCCCTTGTAGAGTATTTTTAATTTCATTTATTGTGTTGTTCATCATTGTTTGTTTCATCTTTAGATCTTCTAGGTCCTTGTTAAATGTTTCTTCTGTTTTCTCTATTCTATTTCCAAGATTTTGGATCATCTTTACTATCATTCTGAATGTTTTTCAGGTAGACTGCCTATTTCCTCTTCATTTGTTAGGTCTGATGGGTTTTCACCTTGCTCCTTTTCTGCTGTGTGTTTTTCTGTCTTCTCATTTTGCTTATCTTACTGTGTTTGGTGTCTCCTTTTTGCAGGCTTCAGATTCGTAGTTCCTATTATTTTTGGTGTCTGTCCCCAGTGGCTAAGGTTGGTTCAGTGGGTTGTGTAGGCTTCCTGGTGGAGGGGACTGGTGCCTGTGTTCTGGTGGATGAGGCTGGATCTTGTCTTTCTGGTGGGCAGGTCCACGTCTGGTGGTGTGTTTTGGGGTGTCTGGCCTTATTTTGATTTTAGGCAGCCTCTCTGCTAATGGGTGGGGTTGTGTTCCTGTCTTGCTAGTTGTTTGGCATAGGGTGTCCAGCACTGTAGCTGGGTCTTGGTGTTGAGATGGAGATCTCTGGGAGATTTTCGCCATTTGATATCACGTGGAGGTGGGAGGACTCTTGTGGACCAGTGTCCTGTAGTTGGCTCTCCCACCTCAGTGGCACAGCACTGAGTCCTGGCTGGAGCATCAAGAGCCTTTAATCCACATGGCTCAGAATAAAAGGTAGAAGAAAGAAAGAAAGAAAGAGAGAGGGTGGGGGGAGGGAGGGAGGGAGAGAGAGAGAGAGAGAGAGAGAGAGGAAGGAAGGGAAGAAAGGAAGGAAGGAAGGAAGAAAGAGGATAAAATAACGTAAGGTAAAATAAAATTATTAAAATAAAAATATTAAGAAAAAAAACAAAAACAAAAACAGATGGACAGAACCCTAGGACAAATGGTGAAAGCAAAGCTATACAGACAAAATCTCACACAGAAGCATACACATACACCCTCGCAAAAGGAGGAAAAGGGGAAAAAATAATATATCTTGCTCCCAACGTCCACCTCCTCAGTTTGGGATGATTTCTTTTCTATTCAGGTATTCCACAGAGGCAGGGTACATCGAGTTGTTTGTGGAGATTTAATCCGCTGCTCCTGAGGCTGCTGGGAGAAATTTCCCTTTCTCTTCTTTGTTCGCACGGCTCCTGGGGTTCAGCTGTGGATTTGCCCCGCCTCTGTGTGTAAGTCACCTGAGGGCGTCTGTTCGTCCCTCAGGCAGGAAGGGGTTAAAGGAGCCGATGATTCGGGGGCTCTGGCTCACTCAGGCCAGGGGGAGGCAGGGGTATGGATGTGGGTCGAGCCTGCGGTGGCAGAGGCTGGTGTGACGTTGCACCACCCTGCGGTGTGCCGTGCGTTCTCCCGGGTAAGTTGTTCCTGGATCATGGGACCCTGGCAATGGCGGGCTGCACAGGCTTCCCGGGAGGGGAGTTGGGGATAGTGACCTGCGCTTGCACACAGGTTTCTTGGTGGTGGCAGCAGCAGCCTTAGTGTCTCATGCCTGTCTCTGGGGTCCGTGCTTTTAGCCGCGGCTCACGCCCGTCTCTGGAGCTTCTTTAAGCAGCGCTCTTAATCCCCTCTCCTCGCGCACCGGGAAACAAAAGAGGGAAGAAAAATTCTCTTGCCTCTTCGGCAGGTCTAGACTTTCCCCGGACTCCCTCCCGGCTAGCCGTGGAGCACTAGCCCCCTTCTAGTGCTGTGTTCACGCCGCCAACCCCAGTCCTCTCCCTGCGCTCCGACCGAAGCCCGAGCCTCAGCTCCCAGCCCCGCCCGCCCCGGTGGGTGAGCAGACAAGCCTCTCAAGCTGGTGTGTGCTGGTCGGCACCGATCCTCTGTGCGGGAATCTCTCCGCTTTGTCCTCTGCACCCCTGTTGCTGCGCTCTCCTCCGTGGCTCCGAAGCTGCCCCCCTCCGCCACCCGCAGGCTCCGCCCGCGAAGGGGCTTCCTAGTGTGTGGAAACTTTTCCTCCTTCACAGCTCCCTCCCACTGGTGCAGGTCCCATCCCTATTCTTTTGTCTCTGTTTTTTCTTTTGCCCTACCCAGGTACATGGGGAGTTTCTTGCCTTTTGGGAGATCTGAGGTCTTCTGCGAACGTTCAGTGGGTGTTTTATAGGAGCAGTTCCACTCCTGGAAATCAGGAGTATTTCTGATGTTATCTGTGGGGGATAAATCAGGAGTATTTCTGATGTTATCTGTGGGGGAGGAAGGTGATCTCTGCGTCTTACTCTTCCGCCATCTTCCGCAACTCCTCTCGAACACGTTATCTTTTAAAGCTAAAAAATATGTTGTTTTTCTGCCTGCTTTTTTTGGTTTGAATTCTGTTTCAAATTTACCAAGACAAAGATGTGGGGCGTTGTGTATATGATAATGCGTACATATCATTTTTGAGTTAAATCAGTGGCAAAAAATATCAGAAGGCAGAGGTAGTAGAGATGAGAGGGAAGATACTTGGAGAAGGATATATTTATGTTCAAGGGACTTGGAAAAGATCAACTAGGGCAACCAGGGAGGAAAAAGACACAAAGAGAAATGACGTTGAAGTAATGAAAAGGACAATAACTCTAACCCCAGCCAATATGAAATAAAATATTTTAAGCTTGTTGTATTGGATATACAATTTATTCCAAATATATTTAAGCTTGATTTGGTGGAGAGAGGCCTTTCTAGGCAGTGGTTCTTTGATGCCCTACCCTGTGACTTTGAATTGCCTAGCCAGCTTCAAAGGAATGGCCTAAACTTGCTCTCATTCTCTTTTTATTAATTTAAATTTCCCCTATGGTTTTTATAAGCAAAAATGTTTTTCTTTGTCCTGCCAAAAATTTTAGAAACAATAAACACCACTAGACATCTCCCTCAAAACTCAGACAGAAACAAAATAAACTCCTTTTGGCTGAGAACTTTTTTTTTTTTTTTCCATTTAGGATGAGAGTTTTTTTAAAGGAGTGTTAAGAGAGGATAAAATACAAGTATGTGGTGTTTCCTGCCCTACACAGAAAGAGATCAAAATATCACAGATAAGCGTTTCATTCACACTTCAACTCAGTTTTTATAATTCATATTATCTAAATTGCATGGATAATTTTCTGAGGAACCTTTGTTCGCTTCCCAATTAAAATTATTTTAATTATTAATACAACCTAAACTCAGATGATAACAATGGACTCTTGGTCACTCACAGATAAGTGCATTTGAACTGGAATCGAATTCTAATACCTTGAACTTTGCAAGGCTCTCTGACTGGTAACCCAACTGAGTTTTCTTCCAATTATGGAAAATCTAACTCTTGGATTAAGAGGGAGCTAGCAAGGCATATGAGATACCAAGGTGAAGCATAATGCTGGATATATGTTTATGTTTTGAAATAAAAATTCTGTACTTATAGAAATAGTCATATTATGGAGTAAAATGAAAGATTATATACAGTTTTAAGATCAAAGATTGACTTGAAAAAAGTTTGATACTTGTGGTGGGTCCTGGGTTTACCTTCTCACAATCCTTTTATGTCCCAATGTCTTGACAGAAAATTTTAAGTAGCCACAAGTAGGCAATCTCCAAGGTTTCTTTAAAATTTAGTATATGGATTGTTTAAGTATGTTAAATAGAATAATACAAAGGCAAATGTAAATATGGCTGTGGTAAGTCACAAACATTTTCTTAATTCCTTAACTCCTTCCTGACACATCCAACTGAATACCATCTCTTCCTCTGGAAAATACACAGATTCGCATTGTGACTAAAAGGGATATGGCATAGTGAAAGAATGTGGGTTGAGCTCCGATAGCTCTGGCTCCAAATCTTCATACCATTACTCAACATCTTGGATAGTTAATTCTAGCCCTGTTTCTTTGTCCATTAAATGGAGACAGAAATCCTATATTTCACATTGCAAGAAGAGAGACTAAACGTGTACATTGTAAAGCAAATGGCTGTTGCTACACATAAGGTGGCCATCATCATAAATACACGGTATCCCTTTTTTAAGTGGATTGAAATTCTATTGATAGTAGTTGACTGTGTAACTTATTCATCTTGGTATCCTTAGGGCATGATAAAATGGTATACAAATTGCTCATGTTCAAAGAAAAGTTAGGTCTTAAGCATAAGAACACATAAAGACAATTAACACACTGTTTTGGTCATCCTGGGTAGGTGATGAATACTTGTTGAATCTCTCTCTTCAAGCAGCTCTACCTCCAATTCTCCCATTTTGGTTAATGAGGGTTAGTGACAAAGAAATCATTAACCAAAATGGGAAAATTTTGATTAAATATATTTAGTTCACTAAGACATTAAAGAAGTAAAGATCATCATAGAAGACAGAGAAACAAGTAGAGCAGAATCTGGAAAATATGCAGGATTTCAAAAGATAGAGATAAAAGAGCAGTTTTTCAAAGCAAAGTTCATGAAGTTCATGTGCAAATTAAATAGAGCAATCAAGACAACAAGTTACTATTTTCAGAGCATTTTCAACATACGTTTTCATCAGTTCTCTTGTACATGAACTCCACACACATATATACTGCTGCTCACTCCCTATTTGTTTGAATTATATGTCATAATTCTAAGATTCTCACGGTCTTTTGGGCTACTCCTTTTCAATATACTTCACAAGGGCTGCCTCTTCTGGTAATTGTTAGAACAAACTTCTTTTACTTTTTCTGGAGATTATGAATTGCCTACCATTAGCACTGCCTACGCTTTTCCTTAATAATAGAAGTGGCTTTGAGTAGCAATGTGCTGAGATCAAAATACAGTGCTTTCCTTTCTTTCAGGTATAGTCATATGATGATTTTGGTCAATGAAGTGTATCTTAGACTTTTTGAAAAACATATTTTCCTTTTCTTATATTGAAAGTGCCTCTTTCTCTTTTGTTCTGTGTAGAATGTGGATATGAGACAGAGGGGCAGTGCCATCTTACAACCATCAAGAAGCAAGTGTGAACATGAAATCCAACACACTGATAGATTCAGAGTAGAAACATAGAAACAAGCCAGCTTCTTGAAGGTGGTGTTAAACCATTGCAAAACCCCTGGAGTGGTTGTCTCTGGATTTCTAGTTATGTGAGAGGAATAAGCCTTTTTATTTTATTTTTTAATTTTATTGACGTATAGCTGATTTACAATGTTGTGTTAATTTTTGCTGTACTGCAAAATGACTTGGTTATACATATATACTTTTTCATATTCTTTTCCCTTATGGTTTATCACAGGATATTGAATATAGTTCCCTGTGTTATACAGTAGACCCTTGTTGTTTATCCATCTTACATATAATATTTTGCATCTGCTAATCCCAAACTCCCAATCCATCCCTCCCCCACCCTTGGCAACCACAAGTCTATTCTCTATTTCTGTGAGTCTGTTTTTGTTTCATAGATATGTTCATTTGTATCGTATTTTAGATTCCACTTATACGTGATATCATATGGTATTTGTCTTTCTCTTTCTGGCTTATTTCGCTTAGTATGATGGTCTCTAGGTCCATCCATGTTGCTGCAAATGGCATTATTTCATTATATTTAATGGCTGAGTAATATTACAGTGTACATATATACCACATCTTCTTTATCCATTAATATGTCAATGGACATTTAGGTTGCTTCCATGCCTTGGGTACTGTAAATAGTGCTTCTGTGAACATAGGGTTGCATGTATCTTTTCAAATTACAGTTTTGTCTGGGTGTGTGCCCAGATCAGAATGGCCATCATCAAAAACTCTGTGAATAGTAAATGTTGGAGAGGGTGTGGAGAAAAGGGAACCCTCCTAAATTGTTGGTGGGAATGTAAATTGGTACAACCATTGTGGAGAACAGTATGGAGCTTCCTTAAAAATCTAAAAATAGAGCTATCATATGATCCTGCAGTCCCACTCCTGGGCATACATCTGACGAAAACCATAATTCAAAAAGATACATGCACTGCAATGTTCACTGCAGCACTATTTACAATAGCCAGCACATGGAAGCAACCTAAATGTTGATCAACAGAGGAATGGGTGTATGCCCAGGAGTGGGATTGCTGGATCATATAGCAACTCTATTTTTAGGTTTTTGAGGAACCTCCATACTGTTTTCCATAGTGGTTGCACCAATTTACATTCCCACCAACAGTGTAAGAGAGTTTCCTTTTCTCCACACCCTCGCCAGCATTTATAATTTGGATACTTTTGTTTTGTTTTTTTGCAGTATGCGGCCCTCTCACTGTTGCGGCCTCTCCCGTTGCGGAGCACAACCTCTGGATGCGCAGGCTCAGCGGCCATGGCTCACGGGCCCAGCCGCTCTGTGGCATGTGGGATCTTCCCGGACCAGGGCACGAACCCGTGTCCCCTGCATTGGCAGGCAGATTCTTAACCACTGCGCCACCAGGGAAGCCCCTTGGTTACTTTTTAATGATGGCCATGCTGACCAGTGTGAGGTGGTACCTAATTGTAGTTTTGGTTTGAATTTCTCTAATAATCAGTGATGATGAGCATATTTTCATGTGCCTATTGGCCATTTCTATGTTTTCTTTGGAGAAATGTCTATTTAGGTCTTTTCCCCTTTTTTCAATTGGGTTGTTTGGGTTTTTGTTGTTGTTTTTGTTGTTGATTTGATGAGCTGTTTGTATATTTTGGAAGCCTTTTTAAAGGTTACTATTTATTGGGTATCCTATTATGTTATTTGTTGCTAACCACATTCTTAAATGATAACATTTTCTTGGTTATGTTCTCTTTTCATTCTGTTTTCTCCAAATTACCTTTCATAAACCCCATATGCTAATAACCTCATATGCTAATAATCTATATTGCCACCTGGGTCCCATCTTCCAATATCCAAAATGATCGTACTGAATAGCTCTTCTTGCATTTACTTAAGCATTTGAAAGTCAGTAGCTTTATTCACGAACTCATTGTATTTTCCCCACATTTTTCCATTTCTCCTTATTATACCCATAGGCATTGGCATTCAATCAATCATACATAATGAAATCTAGAAGTAAGCCGAGACTCCTTCCTCTGATCAAGTCTTATGTCACCTCCTAAACATCTCTTAAAATTTAACTCCTTATCAACGCTGACTTGTCCAGACTCTCATCATTTCTCCTTTGGGCCTGGGAGTAGTGTTCTAATTTTCATTACTACACTCTCAGTCCCCCAAACCTTCTATCCCTCATTCATAAAGGAATTAAAATGATCTAATATTGAAATCTGATTTTTCAAGCCAGATTAAAAACTGCAGTTTTTCCCTATGGCCTTTGCAATGATGCTCAAACTCTTTAGCTGGCATGTAAGGCCTTAAATGAACTGTCCTCTTCCTGCTTGTTTTATTGCATTTCTGCCAAATCTTTCCACCAACTGTGTGTTTAGTTCACCAGTCATGCCAAATTACTTACTGTGCCCCATGCACACTCTGCTATTTTATGCTTACGTGCTTTGCCCATGTCAGTTTCTTTCTGTGAAGGACTCTTCCGCATGGGCCACCTGATGGACTTCTAATAGTGCTTTAGAATTCTGAAATTTATGCAACCTCCACTAGCATGCTTTCCTTCAAGAAAAATCGATCATGTGTAACTTTATTTCAGCTTTGCAATAAGCATTGGTGTTCTACAGCTTTTAAGATAGAAAGACTTGTCATACATGCAAAGGCTCCCCACCAGAACAACACTCAGGACCTCTTGCTCCACTTTTACTCCTCCTCATGAAGGAGTGACTTTCTTAGTTGTAGAATGACAAGCATCAGTACATATTTTTCACTTAGATGGAGCTAACGTGTGTAAAAATTATGAGCATTATGGATTTGGTCTCTGACTTCTCTTTCCACCTCAGATTAGTGTGAGCAGCCACTCTGGCTATGTGCATTTGCTCTATGGAGCCAACAGTTCCTGTGGCTATTTTTAAATTGATGAGCATTTCAAGAAGAGCCAGCTAACCCACACGAGTCTCACTGTTCATGTTCTCCAACAACTTAATAGGAAAAAAATATATGTTGATGTTTATTGTATTTCTCTCCCAGTTGCTTCTGAAAAAAGATATTATTTATTTCCAACATTTGGTATATTCACTATAACATTTGAGAAATAGACATCGAATAGACATTTTTGAATTGTTTGTATTTTGTTGTTGAGTTTTAAGAGTTCTTTATATATTCTGGATATTAATCCCTTATATTATTTGCAAATATTTTATCCCATTCTGGAGATTGCCTTTTATTCTGTGGATAAATTATTTTTAATATTCATAAAGTCCATTTTGTTATTTTTTCTTTTGTCACCTGTACCTTTGGTGTCATATCCAAGAAATCATTGCCAAATCAGTATCATGAAGCTTTTATCCTATATATTTTTTTAAGTGCTATATTGTTTTAGTCCTACATTTTGAGTTAATTTTTATATATGGTGGTAAGTAAGGGTCCATCTTCATTATTCTGCACGTGGGTATCAAATTTTCCCAGCACTGTCTGTTGAAAGACTGTTCTTTCCTCATTGTGAATGGTCTTGGCACCCTTGCCAACAATCATTTGACCACTGGTTTGTAGTCTTTCTTTCTTTCTTTCCTTCTTTCTTTCGTTCTTTCTTTCCTTTCTTCCTTTCTTTCTCTTCCTTCCTTCTTCTTTCTCCCTCCCTCCCTCCCTCCCTCCCTCCCTCCCTTCCTTCCTTTCTTTCTTTCTCTCTCTCTCTCTTTCTTTCTTTCTTTTTCTTTTCTTCTTTCCTTCTTCCTTTCTCCCTTCCTTCTTTCTTTTCTTGTATCAATAGTAGTTTTCTCTGGCTTTGGTATCAGGGTAATGCTGGCTTCACAGAATCAGTTAAGATTTGTTTCCTCCTCTTCAATATTAGAAATGTTTGATAAGCACTGGCATTAGTTCTTTAAGTATGTTGTAGAATTCTCCAGTGAAGCCAGTGGCTTTGTTGGGAGATTTTTGATTACTGATTCAATCTTCTTACTACATATGCATCTGTTTAGATTTCCTATTTCATCATGATTTAATCTTACAGGTTTTGTTTTTCTACGAATTTGTCTATTCCATCTAGGTTATTCAATTTGTGGGCATACAAATGTTCATAATACTTTCTTATAATCTTTTTTTATTTCTGTGGAAATGATAGTAACAACCCCAGTTTCACTTCTAATTTTAGTAATTTGAATCTTCTCTATCATTTTAGTCCATCTGGCTAAAGCTCTGTCAATTCTGTTGATCTTTTTGAAAACCAACTTTTGATTTGAATGATTTTTCTCTACTTTTTTCTATTATTTTCTTCCTTCTGCCACTTTTGGGTTTTGTTTGTTCTTATTCTGATTCCTTATGTTGTAAAGTTAGGTTGTTGATTTTAGATCTTTCTTAGTTTTTAATGTAATCACTTACAGCTATAAATTCCCCCTTAGTGCCACTTTTACTGTGTCCCATAAGTTTTGGTATATTTTGTTCTCAATTTCATTTCTCTCTCTTTGATCCATAGATTGTTTAAAAGTATGTCATTTAATTTCTACAATTTTCTACTTTTCATTGTTATTGATTTCTAACTTTATTGCACTGTGATTGGAAAAGATAATTTGCATGATATCTATCTTTTTGAATTTATTGAGGCTTTTACATCTCAATATTTATTTTAATTTTTTTAAATGTTTAAAATATATTGAGGGCTCTCATGAAAGTGTCCCATGTACACTTGAGAAGAATGTGTATTCTGTTGTTGTAGTGTAGAGTTTTCTCTATATGTCAGCTAGTTAAATTTGGTGTATTGTGCTAAGTCCTCTATTTTATTATTAATCTTCTCTCTGGTTCTTCTATCCATTAATGTGAGTGAGATATTGAAGTCTCCAACAATTATTATAGCAGTGTCTATTTCTGTCTTCAAATCTGTCAGTTTTGCCTCATATATTATGATGGTCTGTTATTAGGCTCATACATGTTCATAGTTGTTATATCTACCAAACTGTCTTTTGATAGGAGGGTTTAGTCTATTTATATTTATAGTAGTTTGTGATAAGTGATTTATTTCTGTCATTGTGAAATTTATTTTCTATATACTTTATAGCACTTTTCTGTCTCATTTTCTGCATTACTGTCCTGCATTTGTGTTTGGTTAATTTTTTGCAGTAAAATATTTAAATTGATTTCTCACACCCTTTTGTGTACATTTCATAGCTATTTTCTTTGTGGTTTCCATGGGGATTACAATTAACATCCTAAAATTATAATACTCTAATTTGAATTTATACCAGTTTAACTTCAATTACATACGAAATTTCTGCTCCTTTATAGCTCCTTCCCCAACCCTTTTGGTTATTGATGACACAAAATTACATCTTTATACATTATGTGCCCCCAAACATAAACTAATAATTCTCTTAAATGCACCAGTCTCTTAAATTATGTAGAAAACAAGGTTTGGAGTTATAAACCAAAATTACAGTAATACTAGCTTTCACACTAATACTTGTTTTTTTTTTTCCCATGTAATGTATCAGTCTCTTAAATCACATAGAAAACAAAAGGCACAAGTTACAAACCATGGTTACAACAATACTAACTTTTATAATTGTCCACATATTTACTAAGATAGCTATTTTTCCATATGGCTTCATACTACCATGCTTTCATTTCATCTTGCAAGATTTCCTTGAGCATTTCTTGCAGGGCAGGTCTAGCAGCTTTCCTCAGTTTTTGTTAATCTGAGACTGTCATAATTTCTCCATCACTCTTGAAGGACAATTTGGCTGTATATAGGATTTTGGGTTTATATATTCAAAGTGCTAAAATAAAAATCTGTTGGCTTACTGTCTTCTGACCCCCAGAGATTATGATGAGAGATCTGATAATTATATTGAAGATCCCTTATGTATGATGATTTGCTTCTCTTTGGTGCTTTCAAGATTCTCTCTTTGGTTTTTGAAAGTTTGATTATAGTGTGCCTCAGTGTGGGTTTCTTTGAGTTCATCTTAGAGTTTGCTGAACTTCATTCATATCTTTTGTCACATTCGGTAAGTTTTCAGCCATTATTTCTTCAATAATTCTGCCCCTTTTTCTTTCTTCTTCTGAGATTCTCATGATGAGTATGTGGTCTGCTTAATCGTATCCTACAGTTCCCTTAGGCTCTGTTTACGTTTCGTTCTGTTCCTCAGGCTCAATGTTTTCCATTTTTCTACAAGTTTTCTGCTGCCTGCTCAAATTTCCTTTGAATCCTTGTAGTGTATTTTTTATTTCAGTTATTGTACTGTTGAATTCCAGAATTTCTTTTTCATTCCGTTTTAGCTTTTTTGTCTCTTATTGATATTTCCACTATGTTCACATGTCGTTTTCGTGACTTTATGTCTTTGGTTTGAGTATTTTAAAGGTATTTGTTATAAAGCCTTTATTTTTAACGTCTTTAACATCTTTATTGAAGTATAATTGCTTTACAATGTTGTGTTAGTTTCTGCTGTATAAAAAAGTGAATCAGATATATGTATACATATATTCCCGTATCTCCTCTCTCTTGCACATCCCTCCCACCCTCCCTATCCCAGCCCTCTAGGTGGTCACAAAGCACTGAGCTGATCTCCCTGTGCTATGCAGCTGCTTCCCACTAGTTATCTATTTTACATTTGATAGTGTATATATGTCCATGCCACTCTCTCACTTTGTCACAGCTTACCCTTCCCCCTCCCCGTGACCTCAAGTCCGTTCTCCACGTCTGTATCTTTATGCCTGTCCGGACCCTAGGTCCATCAGAACCACTTTTTTTTAGATTCCATATATAGGTGTTAGCATATGGTATTTATTTTTCTCTTTCTGACTTACTTCACTCTGTGTGACAGACTCTAGGTCCATCCACCTCACTACAAACAACTCAATTTCATTTCTTTTTATGGCTGAGTAATATTCCATTGTATATATGTGCCACATCTTTATCCATTCATCTGTTGATGGACACTTAGGTTGCTTCCATGTCCTGACTATTGTAAATAATGCTGCAGTGAACATTGTGGTACATAACTCTTTTCAAATTATGGTTTTCTCAGGGTATATGCCCAGTAGAGGTATTGCTGGGTCATATGGTAGTTCCATTTTTAGTTTTTTAAGGAACCTCCATACTGTTCTCCATAGTGGCTGTATCAGTTTACATTCCCACCAACAGTGCAAGAGTGTTCCATTTTTCCCACAACCTCTCCAGCATTTATTGTTTGTAGATGTTTTGATGATGGCCATTCTGACTGGTATGAGGTGATACCTCATTGTAGTTTTGATTTTCATTGCTCTAATGATTAGTGATGTTGGGCATCTTTTCATGTGCTTTTTGGCTATCTGTTTGTCTTCTTTGGAGAAATGTCTATTTAGGTCTTCTACCCTTTTTTGGATTGGGTTATTTGTTTTTCGGTCATTGAGCTGCATGAACTGGTTGCATATTTTGGAGATTAATCCTTTGTCAGTTGCTTCGTTTGCAAACATTTTCTTGCACTCTGAGGGTTGTCTTTTCGTCTTGTGTATGGTTCCCTTTGCTGTGCAAAAGCTTTTAAATTTCACTAGGTCCCATTTGTTTATTTTTGTTTTTATTTCCATTTCTCTAGGAGGTGGGTCAAAAAGGATCTTGCTGTGATTTATGTCATAGAGTGTTCTACCTATGTTTTCCTCTAACAGTTTTATAGTGTCTGGCCTTACATTTAGGTCTTTAATACACTTGGAGTTTATTTTTGTGTATGGTGTTAGTAAGTGTTCTAATTTCATTTTTTTACATGTAGCTGTCCAGTTTTCCCAGCACCATTTATGAAGAGGTTGTCTTTCCTCCATGTATACTCTTGCCTCCTTTAACAAAGGTAAGGTGACCATATGTGCGTGGGTTTTTCTCTGGGCTTTCTATTCTGTTCCATTGATCTGTATTTCTATTTTTGTGCCAGTACCATACTGTCTCGATTACTGTAGCTGTGCAGTATAGTCTGAAGTCTGGGAGCCTGATTCCTCCAGCTCCATTTTTCTTTCTCAAGATTGCTTTTGCTACTCACCGTCTTTTGTGTTTCCATACAAATTGTGAAATTCTTTGCTCTAGTTCTGTGAAAAATGCCATTGGTAGTTGATAGGAATTGCATTGAATCTGTAGTTTGCTTTGGGTAATATAGTCATTTTCACAAGGTTGATTTTTCCAATCGAAGAACATGGTATATCTCTCCATCTGTTTGTATCACCTTTATTTCTTTCATCAGTATCTTATAGTTTTCTGCATACAGGTTTTTTGTCTCCTTAGGTAGGTTTATTCCTTGGTATTTTACTCTTTTTGTTGCAATGGTAAATGGGAGTGTTTCCTTTATTTTTCTTTCAGATTTTTCATCATTAGTGTATAGAATGCCAGAGATTTCTGTGTGTTAATTTTGTATCCTGCTACTTTACCAAATGCATTGATGAGCTCTAGTGGTTTTCTGGTAGCATCTTTAGGGTTCTCTATGTATAGTGTCATATAATCTGCAAACAGTGACAGTTTTACTTCTTTTCCAATTTGGATTCCTTCCTTCTATTTGTTTCTCTTTGATTGCTGTGGCTAAAATTTTGAAAACCATGTTGAATAATAGTGGTGAGAGTGGGCAACCTTGTCTTGTTCCTGATCTTAGTGGAAATGGTTTCAGTTTTTCTCCATTGAGAATGATGTTGGCTGTGGGTTTGTCATATATGGCCTTTATTATGTTGAGGTAAGTTCCCTCTATGCCTACTTTCTGGAGAGTTTTTATCACAAATGGGTGTTGAATTTTGTCAAAGCTTTTTCTGCATCAGTTGAGGTTATCATATGGTTTTTATCCTTCAATTTGTTAATATGGTGTATCACATTGATTGATTTGCGTATATTGAAGAATCCTCGCATTCCTGGAATAAACCCCACTTGATCATGGTGTATGATCCTTTTAATGTGCTGTTGGATTCTGTTTGCTAGTATTTTGTTGAGGATTTTTGCATCTAGGTTCATCAGTGATATCGGCCTGTAGTTTTCTTTTTTTGTGACATCTTTGTCTGGTTTTGGTATCGGGGTGATGGTGGCCTCATAGAATGAGTTTGGGAGTGTTCCTCGCTCACATAAGGATAAGTGTTATGTCTTCTCTAAATGTTTGATAGAATTTGCCTGTGAAGCCATCTGGTCCTGGGCTTTTGTTTGTTGGAAGATTTTTAATCACAGTTTCCATTTCAGTGCTTGTGATTGGTCTGTTCATATTTTCTTTTTCCTCCTGGTTCAGTCTCAGCAGGTTGTGCATTTCTAAGAATTTGTCAGTTTCTTCCAGGTTGTACGTTTTATTGGCATATAGTTGTTTGTAGTAATCTCTCATGATCCTTTGTATTTCTGCAGTGTCAGTTGTTACTTCTCCTTTTTCATTTCTAATTCTGTTGATTTGAGTCTTCTCCCTTTTTTTCTTGATGAGTCTGGCTAATGGTTTATCAATTTTGTTTATCTTCTCAAAGAACCAGATTTTATTGAACTTTGCTATTGTTTCCTTCATTTCTTTTTCATTTATTTCTGATCTGATCCTTATGATTTCTTTCCTTCTGCTAACTTTGGGGGTTTTTTTGTTCTTCTTTCTCTAATTGCTTTAGGTGTAAGGTTAGGTTGTTTATTTGAGATGTTTTTTGTTTCTTGAGGTCGGATTGTATTGCTATAAACTTCCGTCTTAGAACTGCTTTTGCTACATCCCATAGGTTTTGGGTCATCGTGTTTTCATTGT
The DNA here is from genome assembly GCF_039906515.1 of Pseudorca crassidens. Lineage (NCBI taxonomy): Eukaryota > Metazoa > Chordata > Mammalia > Artiodactyla > Delphinidae > Pseudorca > Pseudorca crassidens. The sequence continues at coordinate 70,954,196 of NC_090306.1, forward strand.
CATTTGTTTCTAGGTATTTTTAAATTTCGTATTGGATTTCTTCAGTGATCTCTTGGTTATTTCGTAGTGCATTGTTTAGGCTCCATGTGTTTGTATTTTTTACAGATCTTTTCCTGTAATTGATATCTAGTCTCATAGCATTATGGTCAGAAACAATACTTGATACTTAAAGTCTTTTTCTAGTACATCTGCCATTACTACTGTTTCATGGATAGTTTTGTTGATTTGTTTTCATTTAATTGGGCCATACTCAATTTTTTTTGCATGCCTTGTGATTTTTTTTTTCTTGAACACTGGACATTCGACTCTAATATTGTGGTAACTCTAGAAATTAGATTACCTACGCTCCCCAGGTTTTACTTTTTCTGTTGTTGCTATTGATTTTGTTATTTTGATTATTTTAGACTGTCTCTGTGCTGTGGGTCAGCCACAGATCTTAACTTACGGTCTCATCATGTATTTTTTCATTCTTTGTTTTGGGCATGCACAAGTACTTTCTAATTTTCTCTGTATATGCTATTGCTTTTGAATGTCCATGTTTTTAATATCTGGCTCCTGAAAGAGAAAAAAGGGGTGCTGTAACTTTAAATCCCCTGGAAGTCACTTCAGCTGGAGGGAGATGGGCTTGCAAAGTGGGCTTGATGCCACCCACTTTTTGTCTGTACCATTGTGATCAGTAGCAGGGATCCTCAGTATTTGGAGACCAGGTTCCTTTCTTTGCCCATCCTGGCTCCAGCAAGCTGTGTACAGCTTTTCTAGTAATGTGGTACACAGTTGCCTGCCACATGGCTGGGGGTGGAGGAAAGGTAGCTGCTACTTTCCTAGGAATTGAAATTGAACTCAATTAATTATAACTGTCCATCCAAGTCTTCCCCTGGAAGTGCAAGCCTTCAACAGCCCCCAGAGTTTAAATAATTACATTAGATACATCCTTCTAGTCAAATTGTCCAGATGTGGAGACAGATTCTTGGTGCTACCTACTCTGCCATCTTCCTAGAATCCTCTTCTGGATATATTTCTTTGACTTGGACAGTCATTTTTAGTTGACTTTAAAGACTTTAAAGTGCTACCTACTCTGCCATCTTCCTAGAATCCTCTTCTGGATATATTTCTTTGACTTGGACAGTCATTTTTAGTTGACTTTAAAGACTCATTTAAAATTAGCTTCTGAGTATCTAAAAATTTGTTGTTACAATCATTTTGTTTCTGTGGTTGTGTTTTTCAGCCACGTCTCTTGTACTGTGAGATATATTTTTCATTAAATGATGATTTTCTGGTTTTAAAATTTTTTTATTGAGATATAGTTGATTTACTGTGTTTCAGGTGTACAGCAAAGTGATTGTTTTACATACATATATTAATATATCTATATATATTCTTTTTCAGATTCTCTTCTATTAGGTTATTACATGATATCGAATATAGTTCCCTGTGCTATACAGTCGGTCTTTGTTGTTATTCTGTTTTATATATAGTAGTGTGTATGTGTTAATCCCAAATTCCTAATTTATCCTCCCCCCCCCTTTCCTCTTTGGTATGGTAACCATAAGTTTGTTTTCATGTCTGTGAGTTTATTATTGTTTTGGAAACACTTTTTTTGTATCACATTTTAGATTCCACACGTAATTGATATCATATGGTATTTGTCTTTCTCTGTCTGACTTACTTCACTTAGTATGCTAATCTCTAGGTCCAGCCATATTGCTGCCAGTGGCATTATTTCTTTCTTTTTTATGGCCAAGTAATGTTCCACTGTGAGATATATATATATATATATAGATAGATAGATATAGATATATATAGATATATATAGATATATACCACAACTTCCTTATCCATTCCTCTGTAGATGGACATTTATGTTGCTTCTATATCTTTACTATTGTTAAGTAGTGCCGCTGGGAACATTGGGGTACGTGTATCTTTTTGGCTTAGAATTTTTGTCTTTTCCAGAGATATGCCCAGGAGTGGAATTGCTGGGTCACATAGTAACTCTATTTGTAGTTTTTTAAGGAACCTCCATGCTGTTCTCCATAGTGGCTGCAACAATTTACATTCCCACCAACAGTGTAGGAGTGTTCCTTTTTCTCTATACCCTCTCCAGCATTTATTATTTGTAGACTTTGATTATAGCCATTTGACCCATAGTTTTGATTTGCATTTCTGTAATAATTAGCAATGTTGAGCATCTTTTTATGTGCCTGTTGGCCATCTGTATGTTATCTTTGAAGAAATGTCCATTTAGGTCTTCTGCCCATTTTTTGATTTGTTTGTTTGGTTTTTTTGATATTGAGCTGTATGAGCAGTTTTTATATTTTAGAAATTCCTTGTCTGTCTCATTATTCGCAAATATTTTCTCCCATTCGGTATGTTGTCTTTTCATTTTGTTTATGGTTTTCTTTGCTGTGTAAAAGCTTTTAAGTTTACTTAAGTCCCATTTGTTTATTTTTGCTTTTGTTTCCTTCGCTCTAGGAGACGAAGCCAAAAAAATATTGCTATGATTTATGTGAGTGTTCTGCTTATGTTTTCCTCCAGGAATTTTACAGCATCTGGTCTTGCGTTTAGGTCTTTAATCCATTTTGAGTTTATTTTTGTATACGGTGTTAGAGAATGTTCTAATTTCATTCCTTTACATGTAGCTCTCCAGTTTTCCCAGCACACTTATTGATGAGAATATCTTTTCTCCATTGTATATTCTTTCCTCCTTTGTCATAGATTGACCATAGGTGCATGTGTTTGTTTCTGGGCATGTCTGTTTTTGTGCCAGTGCCATATTGTTTTGATTACTGTAGCTTTGTAGCATAGTCTGAAGTCAGGGAGCATGGTTCCTCCAGGTCCATTTTTCTTTCTCAAGAGTGTTTTGGCTATTTGGGGTCTTTTGTGTTTTCATACAAATTTAAAAATTTTTGGTTCCAGTTCTGTGAAAAATGCCATTGGTAGTGTGATAGGGATTTAGCTGTATCTGTAGATTGCCTTGGGTAGTATTGTCATTTTGACAATATTGATTCTTCTAGTCCAAGAACACAGTATGTCTTTCCATTTGTTTGTGTCATTGTCAGTTTCTTTCATCAGCATCTTATCATTTTCAGAATATAGGTCTTTCACCTCCTGAGGTAAGTTTATTCCTACATATTTTATTTTTTTTGATTTGATGGCAAATGGGATTGTTTTCTTAATTTCTTTTTCTGATATTTTGTTGTTAGTGTATAGAAATGCAACAGATGTCTGTGTATTAATTTTATATCCTTCTACTTTACCAGATTCATTGATGAGCTCTAGTAGTTTCCTGGTATCATCTTTGGGATTTTCTATGCATATTATATCATCTACAGTGACAGTTTCATTCCTTCCTTTCCAATTTAGATTATTTTTATTTGTTTTTCTTCTTTGATTTCTGTGGCTAGGACTTCCAAAACTGTGTTGAATAAAAGTGGCGAGAGTGGGTATCCTTATCTTGTGCTACCTACTCTGCCATCTTTCCAGAATCCCCTTCTGGATGTGTTTCTTTGACTTTGACAGTCATTATGAGTTGGTAAGACTCATTTAGAATTTGCTTCTGAGTATCTAAAAATTCATTGATAGAATCATTTGGTTTCTGTGGTTGTGTTTTTCAGCCATGTCTTTTGTACTACAAAATATTTTTTTCATTAAATGATCATTTTCTTTTAAGACCAATAGATTTATGTAGAAATTACAGACTAAGCCACGTAATCTTTGAGACTTTACACTTCTCTGTAAATAGTGGTTGTGAAACTTGAAAACTAGATTGTGACTTTTACCCACATAAATATAGAGGGCTTTATTAACCACAGATAAAACTACCTTGGACCCCTATATCATTGGGAATATTTTCTTATTAGAACAACGGTAGAAAGAAAGCTAAATCATTACAAACCCAAATGCAAAACAAATAACTAAATTGTATCTGTATCTGGGATATCACAATTTGGGAATATAGATTGTCCTACAAGGAATGAATATACTTAGATGATAAAAAACCTGATTATTTTCAGATTAGTGTTCTTCCATGGATGTGTACTTGGTAGTGGCATTTAGTCAGGAAACTGTCCCAATATGAGAGCTAATTCTATTTATGATAATGTATTTGACGTTCTACCCCAACTCCGCAAATCCCAAATATTCCCTTGGTCAGTGTGACAATCAAAAGTGTTTCCCACGTTTCTAGTCACCTCCCTAGGTTGAGAAACATTTATTTTTATTTTTTTATGTTTTTATTTTTTCTTTTTGCGGTATGCGGGCCTCTCACTGTTGTGGCCTCTCCCGTTGTGGAGCACAGGCTCCAGATGCGCAGGCTCAGCGGCCATGGCCCATGGGCCCAGCTGCTTCGTGGCATGTGGGATCCTCCTGGACCGGGGCATGAACCCGTGTCCCCTGCATTGGCAGGCAGACTCTCAACCACTGTGCCATCAGGGAAGCCCGAGGACCACTATTTTTAATGAAATAGATGGCTGTTAGGATAACTTTTTAAAATGCTTTTGTTCTGGAAATAGTAAAGAATACATTTGGGAGGAGTTGAGGAATATAGAAAAGAATTGATAAACTTCATAGGAGACTTCAGATTTTAAAGCCAATCAATACTATGTTTAAAAAAAAATAAGATACATGCTCTAAAAATATACCTAGATGTAATTTTAGAAATAATGCTAGAAAGAAGTAAATATTATTTTTGAGATTCATTTTTTATTGAGATGTAGTTGATTTACAATATTGTATCAGTTTCAGGTGCACAACAAAGTGATTCAAAATTTTTATAGATTATACTCCATTTAAAGTTATTATAAAATATTGGCCATATTCCCTGTGCTGTATAGTATCTTTGTAGTTCACATATTTTATACACAGCAGTTTGTACCTCTTAAGCCCCTACTCCTATCTTACCCACCCCCTCACTGGTAATTTCTGATTTGTTCTCTATATCTGTGATTCTGTTTCTTTTTTGTTATCTGTAGAATCAAAAAATAAGGCAAAAGAATGAATATAAGTGATAACATATAATATTTGTCTTTATCTGTCTGACTTATTTCTCTAAGTATAATACTCTCCAGGTCCATCCATGTTGTTGCAAATGGCAAAATTTAATTCTTTGGTATGGCTGAGGAGAATTGCATTGTATATACACAATCTTCTTTATCCATTCATCTATTGATAGACACTTAGGTTGCATCCTTATTTTGTCTTTTGTAAATAATGCTGCTATGAACATTGAGGTACATGTATCTTTTTAAATTACTGTTTTTGTTTTCTTCAGATATGTACCCACAAGTAGGATTGCTGGATCATATGGTAACTCTATTTTTAGTTTTTTAAGAAATCTTGATACTGTTTTCCATAGAGGCTGCACCAATTTACATTACCACCAACAGTGCACAAGGGATATCTTTTCTCCACATCATCGCCAACATTTGTGTTCTTTTTGATGATAGCCATTCTGACTGGTGTGAGGTTGTATCTCATTGTGGTTTGTTTGTTTTTTTTAGAATAGTTCATTTACACATAGTTTTGTTTATTTACTTATTTAAAATAAATTCTTTATCTTTATATAATTTTTAAAGGTTTTAATTTTTTATGTTTATACACTTTTAAAAGGTTACTTTGTATTTATAGTTATTACAAGTATTGGCTATATTCCCCATGTTGTACAATACATCCTTAAGACTATTTTACACCCAGTAGTTTGTACCTCCCACTCCCCCCATTCCTATATTGCCCCTCCCCCCTTCCCTCTCCCCACTGGTAACCACTAGTTTGTCCTCTATGAGTCTGTTTCTTTTTTGTTATCTTCACTAGTGTGCTGTAGTTTTTAGATTCCTATTCTACAGTATTTCTCTTCCTCTGTGTGACTTATTTCACTTAGCATAAAGGACTCAAAGTCCATACATGTTGCTGCAAATGGCAAAATTTCATTCTTTTTTATGGCTGAGTAATATTCATTTGTGTATATGTATGTGTGTGTGTGTCTGTATTTGTGTGTGTGTGTGTATATATATATATATATATATATATACACAAGCACAACTTCATCTGTTGATGAACACTTAGGTTGTTTCCATATCTAAGGTGCATATATCTTTTCTTTTTATGAACACTTAGGTTGTTTCCATATCTGAGGTGCATATCTTTTCTTTTTAAACATCTTTATTGGAGTATAATTACTTTACGGTGTTGTGTTAATTTCTGCTGTATAACAAAGTGAATAGGCAATATGCATACATATATCCCTATATCCTGTCTCTCAGCGGCTCCCTCTCACCCTCCTTACCCACCCCTCTAGGTGGTTGCAAAGCACGGAGCTGATCTTCCTGTGCCATGCGGCTGCTTCCCACTAGCTATCTATTTTACATTTGTTAGTGTATATATGTCCATGCCACTCTCTCATTTAGTACCAGCTTATCCTTCCCCCTCCCCGTGTCCTCAAGTCCATTTGCTATGTCTGCATCTTTATTCCTCTCCTGCCCCTAGGTTCTTCAGAACCATTCTTGTTTTTTTTTTTATACATTCCATATATATGTGTTAGCATACGGTATTTGTTTTTCTCTTTCTGACGTACTTCACTCCGTATGACAGACTCTAGGTCCATCCATTTCACTACAAATAACTCAATTTCATTTCTTTTTATATCTGAGTAATATTCCACTGTATATACGTGCCACATCTTCTTTATCCATTCATCTGTCAATGGAAAATTAGGTTGCTTCCGTGTCCTGCCTATTGTAAATAGTGCTTCAATGAACATTGTGGTATGTGACTCTTTTTAAATTATGGTTTTCTCAGGGTATATGCCCAGTAGTGGGATTGCTGAGTCATATGGTAGTTCTAAGTTTTTTAAGGAACCACCATACTGTTCGCCATAGTGGCTGTACCAAATTACATTCCCACCAACAGTGCAAGAGGGTTCCCTTTTCTCCACATTCTCTCCAGCATTTATTCTTTGTAGACTTTGAAATGACCATTCTGACTGGTGTGAGGTGATACCTCATTGTAGTTTTGATTTTCATTTCTCTATTGATTAGTGATGTTGAGCATCTTTTCTTGTGTTTGTTGGCAATCTGTATATCTTCTTTGGATAAATGTCTATTTAGGTCTTCTGCCCATTTTTGGATTGGGTTGTTTGTTTTTGATATTGAGCATCATGAGCTGCTTGTATATTTTGGAGATTAATCCTTTGTCAGTTGCTTCGCTTGCAAATATTTTTTCCCATTCTGAGGGTTGTCTTTTCGTCCTGTTTATGGTTCCCATTGCTGTACAAAAGCTTTTAAATTTCATTAGGTCCCATTTGTTTATTTTTGTTTTTATTTCCATTTCTCTAAGAGGTGGGTCAGAAAGGATCTTGCTGTGATTTATGTCAAAGAGTGTTCTTCCTAAGTTTTCCTCTAAGAGTTTTATAGTGTCTGTCCTTACATTTAGGTATTTAATCCAGTTTGAGTTTATTTTTGTGTATGGTGTTAGAAGTGTTCTAATTTCATTCTTTTACATGTAGCTATGCAGTTTTTCCAGCACCACTTATTGAAGAGGCTCTCTTTTCTCCATTTATACTCTTGCCTCCTTTAACAACGGTAAGGTGACCATATGTGCTTGGATTTATCCCTGGGCTTTCTATCCTGTTCCATTGCTCTATGTTTCTGTTTTTGTGCCAGTACCATACTGTCTTGATTACTGTAGCTTTGAGTATAGTCTGAAGTCTGGGAGCCTGATTCCTCCATCTCTGTTTTTCTTCCTCAAGATTGCTTTGGCCCTTCGGGGTCTTTTGTGTTTCCATACAAATTGTGAAATTCTTTGTTCTAGTTCTGTGAAAAATGCCATTGGTAGTTTGAAAGGGCACTGAATCTGTAGGTTGGTTTGGTTAGTATAGTCATTTTCACAATGTTGATTCTTCCAATCCAAGAACATGGTATATCTCTCCATCTGTTTGTATCACCTTTATTTCTTTCATCAGTGTCTTGTAGTTTTCTGCAAACAGGTCTTTTGTCTCCTTAGGTAGGTTTATTCCTAGGTATTTTATTCTTTTGGTTGTAATGGTAAATGGGAGTGTTTCCTTAATTACTCTTTCAGATTTTTTATCATTAGTGTATAGGAATGCAAGAGGTTTCTGTGTGTTAATTTTCTATCCTGCTACTTTACTAAATTCATTGATTAGCTCTAGTGGTTTTCTGGTAGCATCTTTAGGGTTATGTATAATACGTCATCTGCAAACAGTGACAGCTTTACTTCTTCTTTTCTGATTTGGATTCCTTTTATTTCTTTTTCTTCTCTGATTGCTGTGACTGAAACTTCCAAAATTATGTTGAATAATAGTGGTGAGAGAGGGCAACCTTGTCTTTTTATTGATCTTAGAGGAAATGGTTTCAGTTTTTCGCCATTGAGAACGATGTTGTCTGTGGGTTTGTCATATATGGCCTTTATTATGTTGAGGTAAGTTCCCCGTATGCTTACGTTCTGGAGCTATTTATCATAAATGAGTGTTGAATTTTGTCAAACACTTTCTCTGCATCTATTGAGATTATCGTATGATTTTTATCCTTCAATTTGTTAATATGGTGTATCACATTGTTTTGCATCTATTGAAGAATCCTTGCATTCCTGGGATAAACCCCATTTGATCATGGTGTATGATCCTTTTAATGTGCTGTTGGATTCTGTTTGCTAGTATTTTGTTGAGGATTTTTGAATCTATATTCATCAGTTATATTGGTCTGTAGTTTTCTTTCTTTGTGACATCTTTGTCTGGTTTGGTATCAGGGTGATGGTGACCTCGTAGAATGAGTTGGGGAGTGTTCCTCCCTCTGCTATATTGTGGAAGAGTTTGAGAAGGATTGGTGTTAGCTCTTCTCTAAATGTTTGATAGAATTTGCCTGTGAAGCCATCTGGTCCTGGGCTTTTTGTTGGAATATTTTAAATCACAGTTTCAATTTCAGTGCTTGTGATTGGTCAGTTCATATTTTCTGTTGTTCAGTCTCTGAAGGTTGTGCTTTTGTAAGAATTCATCCATTTCTTCCAGGTTGTCTGTTTTATTGGCATATAATTGCTTTTACTAATCTCTCATGATCCTTTGTATTTCTGCAGGGTTAGTTGTTATTGCTCCTTTTCCATTTCGAATTCTGTTGATTTGAGTCTTCTCTTTTTCTTGGTGAGTCTGGCTAATGGTTTATCAATTTTGTTTATCTTCTCAAAGAACCAGATTTTAGTTTTACTGAGCTTTGCTCTTGTTTCCTTCATTTCTTTCTGATCTGATCTTTATGATTTCTTTCCTTCTGCTAAATGTGGGTTCTTTTTGTTGTTCCTCTCTAATTGCTTTAGGTGTAAGTTAGGTTATTTGAGCTGTTTCTTGAGGTAGGATTGTATTGGTATAATCTTCTGTCTTAGAACTGCTTTTGCTGCATCCCATAGGTTTTGGTTGTCGTGTTTTCACTGTCATTTGTTTGTAGGTATATTTTTGACTTCCTCTTTGATTTCATCAGTGACCTCTTGGTTATTTAGTAGTGTATTGTTTATCTTCCATGTGTCTGTATTTTTTACAGTTTTTTTCCTGTAATTGATATCTAGTCTCATATCATTTGGTCAGAAAAGATACTTGACACGATTCCAATTTTCTTAAATTTTCAAGGCTCGTTTGTGACCCAAGATATGATCTATCCTGGAGAATGTTCCGTGAGAACTTGAAAAGAAAGTGTATTCTGTAGTTTTTGGATGGAATGTCCTATAAATATCAGTTAAGTCCATCTTGTTTAATGTGTCACTTAAAGCTTGTGTTTCCTTATTTATTTTCATTTTGGATGATCTGTCCATTGGCGAAAGTGGGGTGTTAAAGTCCTCTACTATTATTGTGTTACTGTTGATTTCCCCTTTTATGGCTGGTAACATTTGCCTTATGCATTGAGGTGCTCCTCTGTTGGGTGCATAAATATTTTCAATTGTTATATCTTCTTCTTGGATGGATCCCTTGATCATTATGTAGTGTCCTTCTTTGTCTCTTGTAATAGTTTTTATTTTAGTCTATTTTGTCTGATATGAAAACTGCTACTCAGCTTTCTTTTGATTTCTATTTGCATGGAATATCTTTTTCCATCCCCTCACTTTCAGTCTGTATGTGTCCCTAGGTGTGAAGTGGGTGTCTTGTAGACAGCATATATATGGGTGTTGTTTTTGTATCCATTCAGCCAGTCTATGTCTTTTGGTGGGAGCATTTAATCCATTTACATTTAAGGTAATTATCAATATGTATGTTCCTATTACCATTTCCTTAATTGTTTTGGGTTTGTTGTTGTAGGTCTTTTCCTTCTCTTGTGTTTCCTGCCTAGAGAAGTTCCCTTAGCATTTGTTGTAAAGCTGGTTTGGTGGTGCTGAATTCTCTTAGATTTTGCTTGTCTGTAAAGGATTTAATTTCTCCATCAAATCTGAATGAGATCCTTGCTGGTTAGAATAATCTTTGTTGTAGGTTTTTCACTTTCATCACTTTAAATATGTCCTGCCACACCTTTCTGGCTTGCAGAGTTTCTGCTGAAAAATCAGCTGTTAACCTTTTGGGGATTACCTTGTATGTTATTTGTTTCTTTCCCCTTGCTGCTGCTTTTAATATTTTTTCTTTGTATTTAATTTTTGATAGTTTGATTAATATGTGTCTGGCGTGTTTTCTTCGTGTTTATCCTGTTTGTTTGGTACTCTCTGTGCTTCCCAGACTTGATTGACTATTTCTTTTCCCATGGTAGGGAAGTTTTCGACTAATCTCTTCAAATATTTTCTGAGACCGTTTCTTTTTTTCCCTTCTTCTTCTGGGACCCATATAATTTGAATGCTTGTGTGTTTAATGTTGTCCCAGAGGTCTCTGAGACTGTCCTCAGTTCTTTTCATTCTTTTTTCTTTATTCTGCTCTGCAGTAGTTATTTCCACTATTTTATCTTCCAGGTCCTTATCCATTCTTCTGCCTCAGTTATTCTGCTATTGATTCCTGCTAGAGAATATTTATTTCATTTATTGTGTTGTTCATCACTGTTTGCTCTTTTGTTCTTCTAGATCTTTGTTAAATGTTTCTTGTATTTTCTCCCTTCTGTTTATGAGATTTTGGATCATCTTTACTATCATTACTCTGAATTCTTTTTCAGGCAGACTTCCTATTTCCTGGTCATTTGTTTGGTCTTGCAGGTTTTTACCTTCCTCCTTTGTGTGTAAGAATTTGTTTTGTCATTTCATTTTTTATTCTTTTGATGGGTGGTGCTGTATTCCTGTCTCTTTGTTTGGCCTGAGACATCCAGCACTGGAGTTTGCAGACAGTTGGATTGAGCTGGGTCTTGGTGCTGTAATGAGGACCTCTGGGAGGCCTTACTGTGACTGATATTTCCTGGGGTCTGAGGTTCTCAAACTGTTATTCCAGCAGTTTGGACTCTGAGCTCCCACTGCAGTAGCTTGGGCCCTACTTCTGGCCTGGGAACCAAGTTCCTGCAAAGTTTGTAGCACAGTACAAAAAAAGAAAAAAAGAGTAGTACAATACAAAGAATAAAAAACAAAATAAAATTAGAAAAATAAAAAATACATTAAGAAAAATAAAACTATATTTGTAACAATAGCAACAGGTAAACCACAAAGAAATAAAAAGGGCAGGGGGAAACAAGCCAAAAAAGAGATCACTAACAAAGTATAATGGATAAAATAAAAGATTAGGAAAGATAAAATTATAAAAGAATCAACAACAGTGAATCAACAAGGTAAAACAGACCCCAATCTAAAAGAGGAAAACAGAAAAGAAAAAAGCCTTGGCTATGAGGGTGGAGTTTAGGTGGGGGTGGGTGGAACCTGGGCACAGTTTTGGGTGGCGTGGGACCTAGGCAGGTGGGGGGGCAACATTCAAGCATGGGGTGGGGCCTCTGCTTAGGACCTGCACAAGAAGGAGAGAGGCAGCGCATCAAAAGGAGGGCCTCTGGAGTTTGGAGCTCCAGAGTTTGGAAGTAGGGCCCTGAGTGAGGGTGTGTGGGGTTTAGGCCCAGCTCGTTGTGGGGAGTCTCCGAGTGTAGAGGTAGGGATGGGGCTTGGGTTCTGTGCAGGAGGGAGGCTCTAAGTGCAGAGGATTAGGCCCAGAGCCGAACAGGCTCCCCAGTGCCTAAGTGGACAGGGAAAGCACTGGCCCTGTTCCCTTCCCTTCTTTCATGCCCCTGCCCCACCATCTATCCCAGGGACTCCCCATCACTCCTGGACCCCTAACTGTGGGTGGCTCCCACGGGGTGTAGGAACTCCTGCCCTCCCCAGCCACCCCTCAGGGGTGCTGGTCCCTGAGGTCCAGCCTTTACTTTTGCTCTCCCTTCCTTCCCTCTCACTCCCTCAGGACCCGTGTGGCTGGAGGGGGCCTCAGTGGGCAGGGGATCAGGCCCGGGATCTCAACAGTTTCCTGGAGGTCCAAGGGGGCAGGGGAAACCTGGCCACACTCTCTTTTGATCTTCTGCCCTCCCAATGGTTCCCCTATTTCCTCCTTTGGGTTTGGGATCCCTTCCTCTCCCCCAGCTGCCCCTCAGGGGCGCCTGTCTCATCTCACCTCCACTTCTCCTCCCCCTTCACTCCCCCCATGCCACACATCCTACCCGGTTGCTGCAGGTTCCTCCTGTCCCCTTAGTTGTTCGTGGTCCCCCACCAGTCCCTTATAGGTGCCCTAGTTGTGAGGGGACGCAAGTTCTGCATCCTCCTAGTACACCATCTTGACTCTGCCTGCCCTCATTGTGGTTTTGATTTTCATTTCTCTGATGATTAGCAATGATGAGCATATTTTCATGTGCCCATTGAACATCAGTATGTCTTCTTTGGAAAAAATATCTATTCAGGTCTTCTGCCCATTTTTTAATTGGGTTGTTTGCCTTTTTGATATTGAGTTGTATGAGCTGTTTATACATTTTGGATATTAACCCCTTAATGGTCTTATCATTAGAAAGAAGGAATTTTAATGGTTGCTCAGTTAGGGAAGTCAATGATACCTCAAAGAGATCCAACAAAAGAAGGGGAGATCATGGGAAACCTGGAATAAATAACCCAGAAAAAACTAATGTCCCCCCAAATTGACATTTACTGTGTCAAATTTCAGAAGATTCATAAAAAAACCAGTTGATGAACAAGTGTTTGTTTGTTTGAAGATTGGGACAACTACAGAATATGAATACATAAAATTTGGATAACTAAAATACTGAAAGTATTATTGGGTGAGTTTCAAGGTGACTCAGTTATTGAAACTCAGATGTTGCTTGTGCCCTGAGGAAAAATGTTCAAGACATTTATGGAATTAGAAATCTAAGAGAAGTTAGAGGAGCATGATGTAAAAGTAAAGGGCAAACAGGCAAGGCTACAATTAGTAGAAATAAATCCTGGGCTAGATTTTGAGGGGATTTCCTCTAGATCGAACTACCCAGAAGAGGTAAGATGTTTCTGAACTATGAGTGGTAGTTCATGACCAGACCAGGTGTTAACCTCATAATGCATTAGAAGTAAAACAAAGAAACTGTAACTGAGATGCAAAAAAAGAACCCTTAAATGATGAAATGACCTATCACCTAGTCTACTGGTGCAAGAAATTGTGACCTGTGTTCTTTGTACTTCTGATCTGGCTGTTTACTCAGAGCCAGATCATTTATCATTAAGCTTTGTGCACATCTTTCTAAGTAGAGAGCAGGAATATAGATCAGAGGGACCCCAAAGATGAACTCTTTCCAAGGGAGAAGAATAAATACAATAAAATTGATGGAATTTAGAGGCCTTGGGAAACAGAAGATAGCCATGAATGCTTGGATGAGGCCAATAAATGACTGGGGTTATCCATGTTTTAGAGCTATAAATGTCAATAGAATTATCTGCTATACAGCTGACCCTTGAATAATGTGGGGCTTGAGGCACTGACCCTCAATACAATGGAAAATCCGTGTATGAATTTACAGTTGTTTCTCTATATCTGTAGTTCTGCATATGTGGATTCAAACAGCTAAGGATCCTATAGTACTGAAGTAAATATTGAAAAAAATCCACATAGAAGTGGACCTGTGTTGTTCAAGTATCCACTGTAATTATAAATTACCCCACTCAGGTAAAATCAGTGTTTTTAAGAACTGGTAAGAGTCCAACTGGGATAACATAAACCCAATGAGAGAGGAAGCAGACCAGATCTATGGTCCTCGCACTTTGCTAGGCCCGGGAGGTCTACCTTAAACTCAGGGGATTGCACATAAGTGAAATCTATGGGACTTTACTGTTGATACTGAGGTTTTACTTTCCACAGTTAAAGGTATCTTCCTAAAATTAAAAGATTTAAGACAGGATGAGAATTCACACTATTTAGTTCAAAGAGGCAAATTTAAACCTGAATGTAGAAGATGTAGGCTTGTGAGGTCCTCTTAGCCTAATAATTGTTAGGGGTCTAGTTGAATTAAAAATCGTCATAGATTTGTGCAACAGACAAATTGATAGAGGTTGAATAATGTCATACCCATTTCTTGTGCATCCATGATTATTAAATCCTGGGAAGTTGAGAGAGATTTCAGATGAATACCATGTAAAGAAATAGATGTCTGGGTCCAGTAGTGGTCATCTCCTTTCTATAGGTAGAAGTTCTAGGAGGCTGTCCGATGAACCATGAACAGTATACCATAAGAATCAACAATTGAAATGGATATACAAAAAGATGACAGATATTTCTTGCTCCTGCACCATATAGTGACTCAATTGTCTGTACAGGAGCCAAATGGGACTTTAGAGACTTATGGTCAATTTTAGGGAGGGTAATCTTGTACCCTTGTAAGACTGTCTTGTCTTACTCTTGTTTCTGTGTGACTATTAATACAGCCATGTTTTACTCTTAGAAGGGTCCCTCTTTAGAAGACAAGTCATTTGGTTATCACACAGTTATAGAGGACTTAAAGCAAATACCAAGTCCAACTGCTTCCATGGTAGCCAGAAATTGAAATGGGAAATTTTTATAAATGGGAAAGTCCTGGGGAAACGAATTAGATTTAGCAAATAAATGTTAGTGTCTTCACCTGAAACATATGGCAGTGCAAAACTGCATTTGGGAGCAACTTCTACAGTTGATATGATTGTTATTCTCTACATTTTCTGGTGTATGTCAGGAAATTTTAATAGATGTAAGAAGGAGGCCATCAAAGATAAAGCAAATGATAGAATTATTCTATTAATGTCCACATCAGAGGATAAAGATCAGGAAATAGACTATCTTAGGGACTTAAAAATAGTTGTTTGGAAGTAAATAGGGAAGTGGCAAGTAATACTTGGGAATTAACTCCCTCCTGGAGAGAAAAGGATAGAAAAGTTAATTAGTTTACTACTTAGGCCACCAGTGAAATATCTACCACTGTTAATATTTTTACTGGATTCTGCCAGGAATTTAAACACAATATAGTGAAATATTCTTGCCTGAATACATAGGTTGAATGTAATACCCACTAGGACTGGATAGTCCATCACACATTAACGGAAGGCAGCTTTCTTGGGCAAATATGTCTGTTTCTAGAAGCAAAATACCTCTCAGATGGGACAGGCATCCGATGTATATTCCTATAGGTGCAGAGAATGGTAGGACTGGTCTTTGGACTTTAAGTTGTCTTCTCACAATTTTATTAGTAACAAAATTGATATTTTGGCCTCTTTATCTCTACATTGGTTCTGAGTTTAGAAGGGGAAAATAGTCCATGTTCTTTCATATACCAATCTCTAGAATACTGTCATTGCAGCCACAGTGCCTATTCCAAATCCTGGAACACAGTAATGTTTGTTGGAAAAATGCATGATTTAAATTTATTTTAATCCTTATAATAACTTGTTGAGTGAAGTATGAAAAACCTGTTTTAATAAAATGGCAAACTGTGGCTCAAGAGGGTAAATGACTGAGAATCAAACTCATTTCTGTTCCCAAATTTTATCTTTCTTTTCTTTCTGTGGAGAGAAAGCAAGATAACCATCTTATTGAATAACCTGGCAATGACATAGTAATTTGAGATAAACTAAACAGGTTGAGGGACACTTTGGAAGTCTTAAATGATTAAGAAGTTTGAAATTACACTGGTAAGTTATTGAGAGTCAAAAAGTTTTGAGGAGAATCATGGGATTTTAGTTGTAGAGGTAAATAGTAAATTAGAAGGTGATAGATTGAAACTTAGTCACTATTAGGGAGGCTTATGCACTGTTTGTTTTGGTACATGAGGTTGTAGCAGCCTGAATTAGGTTAGTGATAATAGAAATGGAAAATGATTGGAATTATAGGATATTTAAATTTTTTTAATTAATAAATTTTAAATGTTATCAGTATATTATTAATATTAGTTTGGATTTACATTATGTATCTGTTACCCAAGAAGTCCATCCAAGTAATTTATCCAGTTGCAAATTATTCATAGGATACCTAACAGGTACCAAAATGTGCTTCATTACTCATTATAGATCTGAGTGGAACCATGAAGTAATACTATTTCTCAAAAGCATACTCAATACTCGCACATCTTATGTGATTCCAAGGTTATAGTTTAACAGCAGTTTAATCGTTGACATTAATTTAAATTTTAGTCTTCTTTCTCCATAAGGCACCACTTTGATTTTACTGTTCCTCTGCTGGAAAGCTTTCCCTGGTCCCTATTATTTTCCAGAGTCCATAATTGGTTCATCATAATGTCAGCTCAACCAAATTTTTATCCTGTATCTTCAACTCCCCTATATAAAATCCATATAATTGAGGGAAAAAAGCATAAAGAATCAAAATATCTTATTCTACATCTAAGTCTTATTTTTGTAGCTTTGCTTATAGGATTCCCATTTTCAGTCCTAGCTCTGGAGTGAATCTGTTTACGTTCAAAGCCATGTGACCTGGGATAAGTTCTGACTTCCCTGTACCTGTCCCTTGACGACTTCTTTTTTTTTGATAAGGATTAAATAGGTAATATTGTAGTAAGAGATGTCTACAGGTAGTAGGCACTGAAATATTAGCTATAATAAATATTGTTATTTTGACTAGCAGGTCTGATCTACTCCAAAGTAAGTAATATTCCTTGAAGTACAGAATCTACAGATTTTTCCATTGAAGTTTTTCCAATTGATTTAACTAAAATATTACTGGTGTCATATCTTTGGGTGTGAGGTGTTTGTTAGAAACAAAAGGACATGACGCATTCATTTAGTTCTTTTGAAGCTAAAGACATCAGATCTTTTTCTCTAAGCAACCACTCAGTGTGTCAAAGGGAACTCTAATAGCATTCTTTTCTCTTTCATGTAACTTAGCTAACTCTTGATGTCTTTATTTCTGTTCCCTGAGGAAGCATAAATGCACATCCTAGTTAACATAAATTTACTCTTGCTGACTTGACAATTTTATATCAGAAATGGAATTCAGAGGCTCACCCTGATTTTCTTATTAACGGCTAAATACTCTAAAGGTATTCTATGAGCAATTCCTCAGGTGAGTATAGTAACAAAATAGATAAGGATTTTTAATATCAGAGTACTTAAAGAATAATTGGAGATGCTAAGGTATCTTAAGCAGGAAACATTAACTGTGAAAATAAGTTATTTTATAAATTAACTACTAGAATGCAACCTTTTCATTTCAAGTAAAAAATGCTGTTGTTTTGTGATGTTGATTTTGACGTGTTTTCATTCTTATAAATATTTATAATGTTAGATCTTTTTAGTACCTTCTGGTGTGAACTAATTTGTCCGTTTTTGTTGATTTTGTTTAATAGACAAAATTATGTTAATTAAAGAAGTCAGGTGCCATGCAGTCGTTTCTAATAGACCTGTGTTTGAGTCAATAAATTATCTCTATATTAAACAAATATGACTGTTCGTAGTCTGAGATTAAGATGGAAGAAAATGTATGTGAATATATTTTGAGTTTTAGCAAAAATAGATGGATGTTCTATTTCGTGTATAGGAAGAACATTTTTAAAAGAGTGAATACTTTTTTTTAAAAATAAAACTAATATTTGTTGATAGTAAGGAGTTTAAAAATGTAGAAAGATAATCTAGGTGCCAACTGAGATCTTTCCCTTTAGGACACTGACAGGTCTTGACACACCCTCATCTACTGAGAATCACTGTGACTAAAATAGGCTGCTTGGACAGTCACAGAGGTTTAAGAGACAACCAAGAGCTAGGGCAGTACTGAATGGTAAGGTTTATATCTTACATGAGATCACTCCTTCCTGACAGGGAGAGGTAGCTCTTTTATCTAATGCATGAGAGCCATACAAAGTCAAGAAAAATATAAATAAATAGAGGAATATGTTCCAAATTAAAGAACAAAATAACACTTGAGAGAAGAAAAACCCGTAATAAAACAGAAATAAGTAATTTACCAGATGAGGAGTTCAAAATAATGGTCATTAGATGCTAACCAAACTCTGCAGAGGAATGGATAAACAGAGAAAATCTAAGAAAGTACCAAATGGAAGTCACAGAACTAAAGAATACAACAGAGGAAGGGAGACAAGATGGCGGAATAGAAGGATTTGAGCTCACTTCCACTCATGAAAACACCAAAATCACAACTAACTGCTGAGCAACCATCAAGAAAAACTGGAAACTACCAAAAAAGATGTTCTACATCCAAAGACAAAGAAGAAGCTACAATGAGATGGTAGGAGGGGCACTTTTGTGATGGTTGGTGGGTGGGTAACCCACAAACTGGAAACTAATTATATCAAAGAGGTTCTCCCACAGGAGTGAGAGTTCTGGGCCCCATGGGAGGCTCCCCAGCCTGGCGGTCTGGCAATGGGAGAAGGAGCCCTCAGATCATTTTGCTTTGAAGACCAGCAGGGCATGAGTGCAGGAGCTCAACAGGACTGGGGGGAACAGAGTTTCCACTCTTGGAGGATGCACACAAGTTTTCACATGCACTGGGACCCATGGTAAAGCAGTGACCCCCATAGGAGCCTGGGCCAGACCTACCTGTGAGCCTTAGAGGGATCTCTTAGGTGCAGGTTGACTGTGACCCACTGTGGGGGCAAGGACACTGATGGCAGAGGCCCCAAGGAATATTCCTCAGTGTGAGCTCTCCCAGAGGTTGCCATTTTGGCACTGAGGCCTGGCCCCACCCAACAGCCTGCAGGTTCCAGTACTGGGATGCCTCTGCAAGCAACCAACTGGTAGGGAACACAGCCCCACCCATCAACAGACAGACTGCCTAAAGTCGTCCTGAGCCCACAGCCACCTCTATACACATACCTGCCCACCAGATGGACAAGACCAAGCTCCACCCATAGTGGGCAGACACCAGAAGCAAGAAGAACTATGATCCTGCAGCCTGTGGAATGGAGACCACAAACACACAAAGTTAAACAAAATGAGATGGCAGAGCAATATGTTTCAGATGAAGGAACAAGATAAAAAACTCAGAAGAACAACTAAGTGAAGTGGAGATAGGCAATCGTCCTGAAAAAGAATTCAGAACAATGATAGTAAAGATGATCCAAGATCTCAGAAAAAGAATGGAGGCGCAGACTGAGAAGATACAAGAACTGCTTAACAAAGAGCTAGAAGATTTCAAGAATAAACCAGAGATGAACAGTACAATAACTGAAATGAAAAATACACTAGAAGGAACCTCAGAATAAATGAGACTGAAGAATAAATAAGTGAGCTGGAAGACAGATTGGTAGAAATAACTGCTGCAGAACAGAATAAAGAAAGATGAAAAGAAATGAACACAGTCTAAGAGACCTCTGGACAACATGAAACACACCATGGGGGTGTGTAGGAGTCCCAGAAGGAACAGAGCGAGAAAGGACCTGAGAAAATATTTGAAGAGATAATAGCCAAAAACTTCCCTAACATGGGAAAGGAAACACTCGCTCAAGTCCAGGAAGCACAGAGAGTCCCAGGCGGGATTAACCCAAGAGGAACATGCCAAGACACATATTAATCAAATTGACAAAAATTACAAACAAAGGGAAAATATGAAAAGCAACAAATAACATATAATTCCTATAACAGTATCAGCTGATTTTTCAACAGAAACTCTGCAGGCCACAAGGGAGAGGCATGATATATTTCAGGTTATGAAGGGGAAAAACCTACAACCCAGCAATGCTCTCATTCAGATTCGACAGAGAAATCAAAAGCTTTACAGACAAGTAAAAGCTAAGAGACTTCAGCACCAACAAACCAGCTTTACAACAAATGCTAAAGGCACTTCTCTAGGTGGAAGAGAAAAGGCCACAACTAGAAATAAGAAAATTACTAATGGAAAAATACACCAGTAAAGGCAAACATACAGGAAAGGCAGGAAATCATCCACACGCAAATATATCAAAACGAGCAACTGTGAGAAGAGGAGAGTACAAATTCAGGAAATTGGAAACGCATTTGAAATTAAGAAACCAGCAACTTAAAACAACCTTGTACTGCTTTATCAAAACTGCAAACCAGAGACTTCCGGGAAGATGGCGGAAGAGTAAGACGCGGAGATCACGTTCCTCCCCACAGATACACCAGAAATACATCTACGTGTGGAATAACTCCTACAGAGCATCTACTGAACGCTGGCAGAAGACCTCAGACCTCCCAAAAGGCAAGAAACCCCCCACGTACCTGGGTAGGGCAAAAGAAAAAACTAAACAGAGACAAAAGGATAGGGACGGGTCCTGCACCAGCGGGAGAGAGCTGTGAAGGAGGAAAAGTGTCCACACACTAGGAAGCCCCTTCGCGGGTGGAGACTTCGGGAGGCGGAGTGGGGGAGCTTGGGAGCCGCGGAGGAGAGCGCAGCGGCGGGGGTGCGGAGGGCAAGGCGGACGGATTCCAGCGCAGGGGATCGGGCCGACCGGAACTTGCCGGCCGAGAGGCTTGTCTGCTCGCCCGCCGGGGCGGGCGGGACTGGGAGCTGAGGCTCCGGCTTTTGTCGGAGCGCCGGGAGAGGACTGAGGTTGGCGGCGTGAGCACAGCCTGCGGGGCGTTGGTGCACCGCGGCTGGCCGGGAGAGGGTCCGGGGAGAAGTCTGGGACTGCCGAAGAGGCAAGAGACTTTTGCGTCCCTCTTTGTTTCCTGGTGCACGGGGAGAGGGGATTGAGAACGCTGCTTGGGAGGGCTCCGGGGACGGGCGCGAGCCGCGACTAGGGGTGCGGAGCCCAGAGACGGACGTGGCTAGGGCCGCCCAGAGCGGCTAGGGCCGCTGCTGCCGCCACCGGGAGGCCTGTGTGCGAACACAGGTCACTGGCCGCGCGCCCTTCCGGGGAGCCTGTGCAGCCCGCCACTGCTGGGGTCCCGGGATCCAGGGACGACTCCCCCGGGAGAGCGCGCGGGCGCGCCTCAGGCTGCAGCGTCTCGCCGGCCTCTGCAGCCGCGGGCCCGCCCCACACTCCGTGCCCCTCCCTACCCCCGGGCCTGAGTGAGCCAGAGCCTCCGAATCGGCGGCTCCTTTAGCCCCGTCCTGTCTGAGCAAAGAACAGACGCCCTCCAGCGACCTACACGCACAGGCGGGGCTAAATCCAAAGCTGAGCCCCTGGGAGCTGTGAGAACAAAGAAGAGAAAGGGAAATCTCTCCCAGCAGCCTCAGAAGCAGCGGATTAAAGCTCCACAATCAACTTGATATACCCTGCATCTGTGGAATACCTGAATAGACAACCAATCATCCCAAATTAAGGAGCCCTGTGGATGAAAGGCTCTTGGGGCTGCAGCCAGGAGTCAGTGCTGTGCCTCTGAGGTGGGAGAGCCAACTTCAGGACACTGATCCACAAGAGACCTCCCAGCTGCACATAATATCAAACAGCAAAAATTTCCGAGAGATCTCCATCTCAACGCCAGCACCCAGCTTCACTCAACGACCAGCAAGCTACAGTGCTGGACATCCTATGCCAAACAACTAGCAAGACAGGAACACAACCCCACCCATTAGCAGAGAGGCAGCCCAAAATCATAATAAGTCTACAGACACCCCAAAACACACCACCAGACGTGGACCTGCACACCAGAAAGACAAGATCTAGCCTCATCCACCAGAACACAGGCACTAGTACCCTCCACCAGGAAGCCTACACAACCCACTGAACCAACCTTAGCCACTGGGGACAGACACAAAAAACAACAGGAACTACGAACCTTCAGCCTGCAAAAAAGGAGACCCCAAACACAGTAAGATAAGCAAAATGAAAAGACAGAAAAACACACCGCAGATGAAGGAGCAAGATAGAAACCCATCAGACCTAACAAATGAAGAGGAAATAGGCAGTCTACCTGAAAAAGAATTCAGAATAATGATAGTAAGGTTGATCCGAAATCTTGGAGATAGAATGGACAATAGAATGGACAAAATGCAAGAATCAGTTAACAAGGACCTAGAAGAACTAAAGATGAAACAAGCAACGATGAACAACACAATAAATGAAATTAAAAGTACTCTAGATGGGATCAATAGCAGAATAACTGAGGCAGAAGAACGGATAAGTGACCTGGAAGATAAAATAGTGGAAATAACTACTGCAGAGCAGAATAAAGAAAAAAGAATGAAAAGAACTGAGGACAGTCTCAGAGACCTCTGGGACAACATTAAACATACCAACATTCGAATTATAGGGGTTCCAGAAGAAGAAGAGAAAAAGAAAGGGACTGAGAAAATATTTGAAGAGATTATAGTTGAAAACTTCCCTAATATGGGAAAGGAAATAGTTAATCAAGTCCAGGAAGCACAGAGAGTCCCATACAGGATAAATCCAAGGAGAAATATGCCAAGACACATATTAATCACACTGTCAAAAATTAAATACAAAGAAAACATATTAAAAGCAGCAAGGGAAAAACAACAAATAACACACAAGGGAATCCCCATAAGGTTAACAGCTGATCTTTCAGCAGAAACTCTGCAAGCCAGAAGGGAGTGGCAGGACATATTGAAAGTGTTGAAGGAGAAAAACCTGCAACCAAGATTACTCTACCCAGCAAGGATCTCATTCAGATTTGATGGAGAAATTAAAACCTTTAGAGACAAGCAAAAGCTGAGAGAGTTCAGCACCACCAAACCAGCTCTACAACAACTGCTAAAGGAACTTCTCTAGGCAAGAAACACAAAAGAAGGAAAAGACCTACAATAACAAACCCAAAACAATTAAGAAAATGGGAATGGGAACACACATATCGATAATTACCTTAAATGTAAATGGACTAAATGCTCCCACCAAAAGACACAGATTGGCTGAATGGATACAAAATTTACAAGCAGCTCATGCAGTTCAATGTCAGAAAAACAAACAACCCAATCCAATAAATAGACCTAAATAGACCTAAATAGACATTTCTCCAAAGAAGATATACAGATTGCCAACAAATATATGAAAGAATCTGCAACATCATTAATCATTAGAGAAATGCAAATCACCACTACAATTAGATATCATCTCACACTGGTCAGAATGGGCATCATCAAAATATCTAGAAACAAAAAATGCTGGAGAGGGTGTGGAGAAAAGGGAACCCTCTTGCACTGTTGGTGGGAATGTAAATTGATACAGCCACTATGGAGAACAGTATGGAGGTTTCTTAAAAAACTAAATATAGAACTACCATAGGACCCAACAATCCCACTACTGGGCATATACCCTAAGAAAACCATAATTCAGAAAGAGTCATGTACCAAAATGTTCATTGCAGCTCTATTTACAATAGGCCGGAGATGGAAAAAACCTAAGTGTCCATCATCAGATGAATGGGTAAAGAAGATGTGGCACATATATACAATGGAATATTACTCAGCCATAAAAGAAACAAAATTGAGTTATTTGTAGTGAGGTCGATGGACCTAGAGTGTGTCATACAGAGTGAAGTAAATCAGAAAGAGAAAAAGAAATACTGTATGCTAACACATATATGTGGACTCTAAGGGGGGAAAAAAAAAAAAGGTCATGAAGAACCTAGGAGCAAGACAGTAATAAAGACACAGACCTACTAAAGAATGGACTTGAGGATATGGGGAGGGGGAAGGGTAAGCTGGGACGAAATGAGAGAGTGGCATGGACATATATACACTACCAAACGTAAAATAGATAGCTAGTGGGAAGCAGCCGCATAGCACAGGGAGATCAGCTCGTTGGTTTGACTAACTACAGGGGTGGGATAGGGAGGGTTGGAGGGAGGGAGACGCAAGAGGGAAGAGATATGGGAACATATGTATATGTATAACTGATTCACTTTGTTATAAAGCAGAAACTAACACACCATTGTAAAGCAATTATACTCCAATAAAGATGTTAAAAAATAAAAAAATAAAAAAAAAAGAAATCATATATTAAACTTAGTTTATACATGAAAAAAAAAAAAAACTGCAAACCAAAAAACTACAACAGATACACAAAAAAGAAAAAGCAACCCAAACACACTAAAGATAGTCATCAAATCACAAAAGAGGAAGGGAAGAAAAAAAAGCAACCCAAACACACTAAAGATAGTCATCAAATCACAAAAGAGGAAGGGAAGAAAAACAATCTACAAAAACAATTAACAAAATGGCAATAAGAACACATATCAATAATTACCTTAAATGTAAATGGATTAAATGCTCCAACCAAAAGACATAGACTGGTTGAATGGATACAAAAACAACACCCATATATATGCTGTCTACAAGAGACCCATTCAGATATAGGGACACATACAGACTGAAAGTGAGGGGATGGAAAAAGTTATTCCATACAAATGGAAATCAAAAGAAAGCCAGAGTAGCAATACTCATATCAGACAAAATAGACATTAAAATAAAGAGACAAAGAAGGACACTACATAATGATCAAGGGATTAATCCAAGAAGAAGATATACCAATGGTAAATATATATGCACCCAACATAGGAGCACCTCAGAACATAAGGCATATGCTAACAGCCATAAAAGGAGAAATCAACAGTAACACAATAATAGTGTGAGACTTTACCACACTTACATCAATGGACGTGATGTAATGTAAGATCATTCAGACAGAAAATTAATAAGGGAACACAGGCCTCAAATGACACATTAGAGCAGATGGACTTAACTGATATGTATAGAGCATTCCATCTGAAAGCAACAGAATATATTAATACGTTCTTCTCAAGTGTACATGGAACATTCTCCAGGATAGATCACATGCTGAGCCAAAACTCAAGGCTCGATAAATTTAAGAAAATTGAAATCATATCAAACATCCTTCCAGACCAAAACACGATGAGATTAGAAATCAACTACAAAAAAAAAAAAAAAAACCTGTAAAAAAACACAAACCCATGGAGGCTAAACAACATATTACTAAACAACCAGTGGATCACTGGAGAACTCAAACAGGAAATCAAAAAAATACCTAGAGACAAATGAAAATGAAAACATGACCATCCAAAACCTATAGGAACACAGCAAAGCAGTTCTAAGAGGGAAGTTTATAGAAATATGATCTTACCTCAGGAAACAATAAAAATCTCAAACAACTTAACCTTACACCTAACACAACTAGAGAAAGAATAAACAAAACCCAAAGTTAGTAGAAGGAAAGACACCATAAAGATCAGAGCAGAAATAAATGCAATAGAGATGAAGAAAACATTAGAAAAGATCAATGAAACTACAAGCTGGTTCTTTGAAACGGTAAACAAAATTGATAAACCTTTAGCCAGACTCATCAAGAAAAAGAGGGAGAGGACTGAAATCAATAAAATTAGAAATGAAAAAGGAGAAGTTACAACAGACACCACAGAAATACAAAGCATCCTAAGAGACTACTACAAGCAACTCTATGCCAATAAAATGGACAACCTGGAACAAATGGACAAATTCTTAGAAAGGTACAATCTTCCAAGACTGAACCAGGAAGATATAGAGAATATGGACAGACCAATCACAAGTACTGAAATTGAAACTGTGATTTAAAAATTTCCATCAAACAAAAGTCCAGGAACAGACATCTTCACAGGTGAATTCTTTCAAACATTTAGAGAACAGTTAACACCTATTCTTCTGAAACCATTCCAAAAAATTGCAAAGGAAAGAACATTCCCAAACTCATTCTATGAGGCCACCATCACCCTGATACCAAAACCAGACAAAGGTACCACAAAAAATGAAAATTACAGACCAATAGCACTGATGAACATAGACACAAAAATCCTCAGCAAAACTAGTAAACCAAATCAACAACACATTAAAAGGATCATACACCATGATCAAGTGAGATTTATTTTAGGGATGCAAGGATTTTTCAATATCCACAAATCAATCAGTGTGATACACCATATCAACAAATTGAAAAAAAAAACATATGGTCATCTCAATGGACGCAAAAAAAGCTTTTGACATAATTCAACACCCATTTATGATAAAAACCCTCCAAAAAGTGGGCATAGAGGGAACATAATCAAGGCCATATATGACAAACCTACAGCTAACATCATACTCAGTGGTGAAAATCTGAAAGCATTTCCTCTAAAATCAGGAACAAGAAAAGGATGTCCACACTCTAGACACCTTGATTAAACGTAGTTTTGGAAATCCTAACCATGGCAATCAGAGAAGAAAATGAAATAAAAGGAATCCAAATTGGAAAAGAAAAAGTTAGACTGTCACTGTTTGCAGATGACATGTTAACTATACATAGGAAATCCTAAAGATGCTACCAAAAAACTACTAGAGCTCATCAAAGAATTTGGTAAAGTTGCAGGATACAAAATTAATGCACAGAAATTTCTTGCATTTCTATACACTAACAACAAAAGTTCAGAAAGAGGAATTAAGGAAACAATCCCATTTACCATCCATTCACTATCCATGACCAATCCATTTACCACTGCATTAAAAAGAATAAAATACTTAGGAATAAACCTACTTAAGGAGACAGGAGACCTGTACTCTGAAAACTATAAGATGCTGATGAAAGCAATTGAAGGTGACACAAGTACATAGAAAGATATACCATGTTCTTGGATCAGAAGAATCACTATCTTCAAAATGACTATACTACCCAAGGCAATCTACAGATTCAATTTAATCCCTATCAAATTACCAACAGTATTTTTCATAGAAATAGAACAAAAAAATTTTTTTTGAATTTTTATGGAAACACAAAAGACCCCAAATAGCCAATGTAATCCTGAGAAAGAAAAATGGAGCTGGAGGAATTAGGCACCCTGACTTCAGACTATAATACAAAGCTACAGTAACCAAAACAGTATGGTACTGGCACAAAAATAGAAATATAGATTAATGGAACAGGATTGGAAGTCCAGAAATAAACCCACACACCTTTGGTCAATTAATCTATGACAAAGGAGGCAAGAATATACAATGAAGAAAAGACAGTCCCTTCAATAAGTGGTGCTGGGAAAACTGGACAGCTACAGGTAAAAGAATGAAATTAGAACATTCTCTAACACCATACACAAAATAACCTCAAAACTGATTAAAGATCTAAATGTAAGACTGGACACTATAAAACTCTTAGAGGAAATCATAGGCAGAACACTCTCTGACATAAATTGCAGCAATATCTTTTTTGATCCACCTTCCAGAGTAATGAAAATAAAAACAAAATGAACAAATGGGACTTAAGTAAACTTAAAAGCTTTTGCACAGCAAAGAAAACCAAAACAAAATGAAAAGACAACCCACAGAATGGGAGAAAATATTTGCAAATGATGCTAAGACAAGGGATTAATCTCCAAAATATACAAACAGCTCATGCAGCTCAGTATCAAAAAAACAACCCAAACAAAAAATGGGCAGGAAATCTAAATAGACATTTCTCTAAAGAAACATACAGATGGCCATAAAGAAAAGATGCTCAACATCACTAATTATTAGAGAAATTCAAATCAAAACTACAATGAGGTATCACTTCACAGGAGTCAGAATGGCCATTATCAAAAAATCTACCAAGAACAAATGCTGGAGAGGGTGTGCTGAAAAGGGAACCCTTCTACACTGTTGGTTGAAATGTAAATTGGTGCAGCCACTATGGAGAACAGTATGGAGATTCCTTAAAAAACGAAAAATAGACTTACCATGTGATCCAGCAATCCCACTCCCAGCCATATATCCAGAGAAAACCATACTGAAAAGATATATGCCCCCCAATATTCATTGCAGCACTATTTATGATAGCCAGGATATGGAAGAAACCTAAATGTCCATCAATAGAGGAATGAATAAAGAAGATGTTCTACAAATATACAATGGAATATTTCTCAGCCATAAAGAATGAAGTAATGCCATTTGCAGCAACATGGATGGATCTAGATATTATCATCCTAAGTGAAGTAAGTCAGAGACAAATATCATATGACATTACTTATATGTGGAATCTAAAAAAATGACACAAATGAACTTATTTAGAAAACAGAAACAGAGTCACAGATGTAGAAAACAAACTTATGGTTACCAGAGGGGAAAGGACAGGGGGAGGGATAAACTGGGAGATTGGGAATGACATATACACACTACTATATATAAAATAGATAACTAATAAGGACCTACTGTATAGTACAGGGAACTCTTTTCAATACCCTGTAATAACCTGTATAGGAAAAGAATCTGAAAAAGAAGGGATATATGTATATGTGTAACTGAATCACGTTGCTGTACACCAGAAACTAACAGAACATTGTAAATCAACTATACTCCAATAGAAGATAAAAATTAAAATATATAAATAAGGAATACAATAGAGGGGCTCAACAGCAGACCAGTTGAAGCAGAAGACGAATCACTGAACTAGAAGAGAGGGCAGTAGAACTTACCTAATCAAAGAAGCAAAAATAAAAAATAAATAAGAGTGAAATAGCTTAAGGGATTTAGGGGCCAACATCAAATGGAACTACATTGGAACTATAGGGGGGTCCTAGAGGGAGAAGAGTGAGAGAATGGGGCAGAAAACTTATATTAAAGATAAAAACTGTAAACTTCACTAACCAGATCAAGGAAATAGACATCCAGATCTAGGAAACCCCAAAGACTTACAAGGATACACATAATATTAAAGCAACAAGGGAAAAACAATTTGTTATGTATAAGGGAACCCCATTAGACTATCAGCACAATTTCCAGCAGAAACTTCGCATGTCTTAAGGGAGTAATACAATATATTCAAAGCGCTGAAAGAAAAAAAGTGCCAGCCAGGAATAATATATCTAGCAAGGTCGTCCTGCAGAATTGAGGGAGAGGTAAAGAGTTTTCTAGATAGGCAAAAGTTAAAGGAGTTCATCACCACTGGACTGGTCTTGCAAGAAATATTAAAGGGACTGCTTTAAGCTAAAACTAAATTGGCTTTATTCTTTGTGTACTCTTAGTTGTTATGTTTTGAAACTGTTGCTATTATTTTTTGAAGTTGTCTGGTGTCATAAAAGATAAATATTCATGGTAGTTCATATTTTTCGCAATAAAGATAAACTACATATAATTTTTGTCTGGATTTCTGTTTCATATGAAGTCAATGTTTTTGTTCTCCCATTTCTGGAAAAATACACATGCATAACTATTTTAGATAGGTTTTTAGAAACGTTTTGAAATATACCATATTGGAGTTAGTTCAGTCTCATTGCATTGTAGTATTCCATTGTGTGGCTCTGCCATGATTTAGCCATTCTGTTGTTTATAAGAATTTTGGTAGGCTTCAACTTAAAGCTGTGTTATCAGGTACATAAAGATTTAGCATTATAATATCCTCCTGAGAGGAAATTCCTATATCATTATGAAATATCCCTCTCTGTTCAAGCAAATATACTATAGCTAGTATAACAGCAGCTATGATTAAGAAAGTTAAGAAGTCCACTCTACTGAACACTAAGGTAACTCCCAATGATTCCTGCTTACTGCTATTCATGATCTTATATAAGCTCTTCCTTTTACTTGTTTCTAAACAATGAAACATGGCAAAGATACATCTTACTAACCAGTGTACTAGAGATACCCCTTGTTGGCTTGAAGAAGCAAGCTGCCATGGAGTAAAGGCCATGTTAGAAATACCACATCCAAGGAACTGTGTGTAGCCTCTTTGTGGAATAGCATTCTCCAGCAAGAAATTGAAACCTCAGTCATGCAAACACTTGAAATGAATATTGCCAATAACCTGAAGGGGCTTTGAAGCAGATATTTCCACAGCTGACCCTCTAGCCTACACATGTATTATAGCCTCCTGTGACTCTGAAACCAAAGGCCAAGTTAAACTGTGCCCAGACTTCTGACTTACAGAAATTATGGATAATAAATGTGTGTTGTTTTTAGCCGCTAGGTTTGTGGTGATTCATCTTGCAGCAATAAATATCTAATACATTCACCATTACCACCATTATTCTTATGGATTTTGCAGGGTTTATACTAGTAAATTAAGAGCATTATGATAGGGACAATTATTCATGCACACTTTAGTGACACTTTACAGGGTGATAAAATTAGTCTCTACCATTACACCTGGAATATGATATCACAGTTGATCCTTGAATGTAGGTATGAACTGTGCAGGTCCACTTATACACAGATATTTTTCAGTAGTAAATATTACAGTACAACACAGTCCGTGGTTGGTTGAATCGGCACATGCGAGAAACTGCAGATATGGAGGACCAACTATAAGTTACATGTGGATTAACCCTTGTGGTGTTTAAGGGTCAACTGTACTTCTTACTATTTGGCAAGGGAAATGTGTGCATTTTAAGGCTTTCCACTTGGACTTTGTATCACAATAGCTCTTAATCCACAGTTCAGGAAATTGAGACAGTTCACCAAAGGAAATAATCAATAAAATGAAAAGATAACCTACTGGACGGGAGAAAATAATGATAAGGAGTTAATATCCGAAGAATTCATACAACTCAATAGCAACAACAGCAACAATATAATTAAAAAATAGACAGAAGATCTGAATAGACATTTTCCAAAGAAGAAATACAATTGGCCAACAGGTACATAAAAAGATGCTCAGGGGCTTCCCTGGTGGCACAGTGGTTGAGAGTCTGCCTGCTGATGCGGGGGACGCGGGTTCATGCCCCGGTCCAGGAGGATCCCACATGCCACGAAGCAGCTGGGCCCGTGAGCCATGGCCACTGAGCCTGCACGTCCAGAGCCTGTGCTCCGCAATGTGAGAGGCCCATATACCACAAAAAAAAAAAAAAAAAAGAGATGCTCAACATCAATAATGCTCAGAGACATGCAAATCAAAACCACAATGAGATATTACCTCACACCTGTTAGAATGGCTATTATCAAAGACAAGAAATAATAGATATTGGTGACGATGTGGAGAAAAGGGAACCTTTGTGCACTTGTGGTGGGAATTTAAATTGGTGCAGCCACTATGGAAAACAGTATGAAGATTCTTCAATAAAAGTAAAAATAGATGCAGCAATTATACTTCTGGATATGTATCCAATGAAAATGCAAAGAACTAACTCAATAAGACATATGCACCCTCACAGTCTTGCAGGATTATTTACAATAGCCAAGATACAGAAATAACATAAGTGTCTATCAGTTAACAAATGGATAAAGAAAATGTGACATGTATATATACAATAAAATATTATTCACTCATAACAAAGAAGGAAATCTTGCCGTTTGTGACAACATGGATAGACCTTGAGAGTGTTATGCCAAGTGAAATAAGTCAGACAAAGACATAGAAATATCTTATGATCTCACATATGGAATCTAAAAGAACCAACAACCTCACAGATACAGAGGTGGGGGCATGGGGGTTAAGTAAAATAGGGGAAGGGGGTCAAATTGTACAAACTTCCAGTTATGAAATAAATAAATCATGGGGATGTAATGCATAGCATGCTGACTATACAGTTGATTCTTGAATAATGCAGGGGTTACAGGTGCCAAAACCACATGAAGTTGAAAATCCACATATAATTTATAGTCAGCTCTTCATATCTGCAGTTTCTCATATCTGCAACTCTGAATTTTTTGATTCAACCAACCACAGATGGCATAGTACTGTCAAATTTACTACTGAAAAAAACCATGGATAAGTGCACCTACATAGTTCAAAACTGTGTTCTTCAAGGATCAACTGTAGTTAATATAATATACTGTATTGCATATTCAAATATTGCTAAGGGAGTAGATCTTAAAAGTCTTTATCCAGATGCAGAAAAAAGGTTTGGACAAAATTCAACACCCATTTATGATTAAAAAAACTCTCCAGAAGGTGGGCATAGAGGGAACATACCTCAACATAATAAAGACCATATATGACAAACTCACAACAAATATCATTCTCAATGGTGAAAAACTGAAAGCATTTCTCTAAGATCAGGAACAAGGCAAGGATGTCCACGCTCTCCACTTTTATTCAACATAATTTTGGAAGTCCTAGCCACGACAGAGAAGAAAAAGAAATAAAAGGAATCCAAATTGGAAACGAAGTAAAACTGTCACTATTTGCAGATGACGTGATACTACACATAGAAAATCCTAAAGATGCTGCCAAAAAACTACTAGAGCTCATGAATTTGGTAAAGTTGCAGGATACAAAATTAATACACAGAATTCTCCTGCATTCCTATACACTAATAATGAAAGATGAGAAAGAAATTAAGGAAACAATCCCAATTACCATTACATCAAAAAGAATAAAATACCTAGGAATAAACCTACCAAAGGAGGCAAAAGACCCGTACCAGAAAACTATAAGATACTGATGAAAGAAACCAAAGATGACACAAACAGATGGAGAGATGTACCATGTTCTTAGATTGGGACCTAATTAAACTTAAAAGCTTCCGCATAGCAAAGGAAAACATAAACAGAAGGAAAAGACAACCCATAAATGGGAGAAAATATTTGCAAATGAAGTGACCGACAAGGGATTAATCTCTAAAATATTCAAACAGCTCATGCAGCTCAATATCAAAAAAACAAACAATCCAGTCAAAAAATGGGTGAACGATCTAAATAGACATTTCTCCAAAGAAGACATGCAGATGGCCAAAAAGCACATGAAAAGATGCTCAGCATCACTAATTATTATAGAAATGCAAATCGAAACTATAATGAGGTAAATCCTCACACTGGTCAGAATGGCCATCAACAAAAAATCTAGACAATAAAAGCTGGAGAGGGTGTGGAGAAAAGGGAACCCTCCTACACTGTTGGTGGGAATGTAAATTGGTGCAGCCACTATGGAAAACAGTATGGAGGTTCCTTAAAAAACTAAAAATAGAGCTCCATATGATCCAGCAATCCCACTCCTCAGTATATATATGGAGAAAAACATAATTCAAAAAGATACATGTACCCCAATGTCCACTGCAGCTCTATTTACAATAGCCAGGACATGGAAGCAACCTAAATGTCCATCGACAGAGAAATGGATAAAGATATAGTACATATATGCAATGGAATATTACTCAGCCATAAAAAAAGAATGAAATAATGCCATTTGCAGTGACATGGATGGACCTAAAGATTGCCATACTGAGTGAATTTGGTCAGAGAAAGACAAGTATCATATGATATAGCTTATATGTGTAATCTAAAAATATGAACCTATTGACAAAACAGCAGTTGAGTCACAAATGTAGAAAACAAACTTATGGTTACCAAAGGGGAAGTGGGGGAGGGATAAATTGGGAGATTGGGATTGACATATACATACTACTATATATAAAATAGATAACTAATAAGAACCTACTGTATAGCACAGGGAACTCTACTCAATACTCTGTAATGACCTATAATGGGAATAGAATCTAAAAAAGAGTGGATATATGTATAACTGATTCACTTTGCTGTATAGCAGAAACTAACACAACACTGTAAACCAACTCTACTTCAATAAAAATTAATTTAAAAGTGTCTTTATCACAAGAAAAATAATTGTAACTATGTATGGGGACAAATGTCAACTAGATTTATTGCAGGGATCATTTTGAAGCTTATACAAATATCAAATCCGTATGTCATACACCTGAAACTAATATAATGGTTTATGTCAATTATACCTCAACAATAAAAATATTTGAGAAGTTAAAAATTAGAAAATTTTTTTTTAAATTTATAAGCCAGTTATTAACTGTTAGTGGCTTGAAATTAGCCATGGTGGGAGGTTTATGCCTCAAAAATCAGCAAACACTATAAATTAGGAATTTTTTTCCCCCAGAAAGCTAGCCTACCAGTACACCATGACCCATTCTCTTCCTTTTAAATATACATACAGACATATATGTACGTATACATATATATCACCTTATTTCTTGTAAGCAATAGCCATTGAATAATCTGATCATTCTCCTTTCCACAGAGACAGTTATTCTGGTAAATTGCCATAGGTCTCTCTGGGGAAATGTGAAAGTGATCAGTATTGCCTAAACTTGCTGGGTGTTGTAGGATTTTTCCTCAAGAGAACACAGCCACCACTTTGATTGGCTCTAAGATTGAGAACTGAGACAACTGTAAAGACTAGGGGAGTGTTTCACTATTTTCCATTGTAGTAAACTATATCATCTCTCTGTTCCTGCATTGTTGATATTTTTTGTATTTTAAAAATTACATAGTTTTAAAAATTAAGAAAAAGTTGCAAGGATAGTACAAAGCTCTGTTATTTGCCTTTTACTCAGATTCACCAATTGTTTATATTTTGCTCTCACTGCATTTTTTTTCTCTCTCCATGTGTGTGTGAAATTTTGTCTGAATTATCTAAGTTGGAGATAAAACATTTACATTAAAGTGGGTGCATTAAGTGTTTATTTCTTAAGAACAAGGACATTCTCTTAATAGCGATTTCACAACTATCAAAATAAAAATTGACAGTAATATGATTCTGCTATTAAATTGACACCATATGCAGATTCCATCTCCACAATGTGGTCTCAATAATGTTTTTCATATATAGCTGTTATATCTTCCAGTCCAGGATCTAATACAAGAACACACACTGCCTTTAGTATCCTTTCTCCTTAGTCTCCATTACTGTGAAAGAGTTCCACAGGCTTTGTCATTTTTGAATTTGACTTTTGTGAAAAGTAGAGGGCAATTATTTTGTAGAATGTCCTTCAATCTGGATTTTTCTAATGTTTCATGATTAAACTTAGATTATGTATATGGGACATGAATATGACAAGAGGGGTGGAATATTTCTCATGACATTATATCAGGAAATGCATGGTGTTAATTTGCTCCAGTAAATTAACTGGAGTAAATTTAGTTAATTTACTAAATTTAAATTAAATTTAAATTTAATTTACTAATAGTAAATTTGATCATGTGGTTAAGGTGGCATCTGCCTATAAGCGTTTCTCCACTATAAAATTCCACTTTCCTCCTTTGTTCTTAGGTAATGTGGGAGAGATATATACTTTGATTTTATGCAATTATTCTATCCTTCATTTAACTTTTACCCTCTCGTTTAAGTATCCACTGATTATTTTCTCACAGCATCAACTTTTTCTATACTTTTTATTTGGCATTCAACCTCAGTAAAAGAAACACATCCATGCATGCATGTAAGTCAGTATGGACTTATGGACCATTGTTTCTTGAATGAGTTAAAATCTATTGTTATTATTTTTTGATGTTCCTAGAGTGACCAGTATGAGTCCCTCAAGATAATCCCTGTGTCCTTTTGACATGTCCCATCATTCTTAGAGAATTTTCTTATTTTCTAGCATGACAAAATATTCCAGTCTCATGTACCTTCCCTTTCTCAGCCCTAAAATCAGTCTTTTCTTCTAAGGAGCCTAGGGTTCCTTTTAGTGGAGAATTGTATTTAGAAAAAAATATTTGACCTGTAGATGTTCTTATTGTTATATAATTTCTTATAGACCTTTTCAACAGACGGAACAAGGTAAAAAAAAGTTACCCAACCCCTGCCCCAGATATGGTATTTCCTTAGTTAGGCCATGCTGAGACTTGCCCCCAGTTATTGCTCTAGAAACAAGGCAAGGTAAGGTTTTAAGAATGGCAAGCATCATCTTTCAAGGTGCCTGCCTTAGTTGAGGACCTTGCATATTCTTAATTTTGAACAAATCAGGTTCTTTGTTGTAGTAGGCTAATTTAAAAAAAAGCTGCAGTGGGTTCATAAGACCTAAAGAATTTAAAATTGACTATTTTTCTCTCTGGAATAAGAGGCTCTAAAAGATATTTTCTACCAGTATTTGAAATCAGAATTTCACAATTGTTAGAAATGACAAAAATGACCCTGAAAATTATCTTATTTTACAAATAAGTATACTAAGACAAAAAAGTTGTTTACAATCTTGGGACTATGAGTAGTAGAATCCAAAGCAGATAACTTTGTTTGGCCTCATGATTATTTGTTTAGTATATTTTCTCTTCATAGCGGCCGTTGTATGTTACATACTGAATGAGTGCATGACTGTTTCAGAGAAACATTATTTTCTTTGTACATAAAACAAACATAACCTTTTCTGCTCCAAATATTAAGTGTTTGATTGTAAAGTCACATATCCTAACTCTGGGTAGAATTTGATGTCTATATGACACACATCATCTGGTTACGAAAGGAAAATGCAGTTGGCAAGTAGATTGCTGGTTCACGGCTATATAGATATAAATATTATGAATGAGGTAGTTTTATTTGGGGGTTATTTTGGTCTCCTGCATGTTTGCTGCTTTCAATCTGCACTGCATTTTAATGTCATCAGGCAATCTTCTACCTCCTCTCCAGAAAAATTGATGGCAATATATTTGTAGTGAAACGTCCAGAGCCAATTTTATTCTTCACACCCACATGTTCTCTTTTCATAGTTACTCTATAAATCTTTGTTTTCCTTATTTAGAGCTCTCTGACACCACACTTCAGTGACTTCTTTAGCTTTCTTTCTGCTTGGTAATAGTTTTTGCCAGTGGCTCTCTAAGGACCATGAGAGTATCTGGGAAATGTAACGTCTATGGAGCAGCACAAACTTTGCTTTATAAATAAAGATTTCTAGTAGCAGAGTTAATTGACTCAAATATCAGACCTGGGCTGTATATTTAAAAATAAAGCCCATATATATATATAGGCTTTATTTTAAAATATACATATATATGTATACATACATATTCATATATGTGTGTGTGTATATATATATATATATGAATGTGGAATGATGTTTAGGTTAGGGTCAGTGTATATAGTGAGTTCAAGCTTGTATTTTACACACACTATATAAGCGTGTAATTACTTCACCCAGACTTTGAATGTTAGGGATGTAAGCTGATATCATAGAATAATAAATGGGATATTTCTTGTTCCTTCTTAATAGACAGGTGGGGCCCCAGCTGAAAACAGAGGCTTTCTAAAGAGACCAACAAACAACTGGAGACATAACTACTTTTTAGGATTTGTTAAGAGGCTGTACAATGAACCCTGCCACACTCAACTATTAGCCAAACACCATCCCCTCCCTTTCTCTGACCGTTCCTTGCCAGTTGCAGAGAAAAGGAGGAATGAAAGTATAGATTGTATTCCTGCTCCTACTTCAAACTCCTTAAGCCATGAGTGTTGCCTAAGGTGGAGAACAGAATAGTGTGTATTTGTGTGTGGTAAATTGGAAACATGTCCTTTTTTTATTGAAATATAGTTGATTTACAATGATGTGTTAATTTCTGCTATATAGTGAAGTGACTCAGTTATACATATTCATACATTCTTTTACATTCTTTTCCATTATGGTTTATCACAGGATATTGAATATAGTTCCCTGTGCTATACAGTAGGACCTTGCTGTATATCCACATGTCCTTTTACCACTAAATCCTTCCACTTTTATGCCTTAAGAATAAAAACATTCCCTTACATAATGATTGAATAATTATCAAGATCAGGATATTTAACATTTTACATAATTCTCTAATACACAGTGTGTATGCATGTGTGTGTGTATACAAACATATATATGTCACTATCTTGTGAAATACCTCAACATGAATTTGTCTGATGTTTATGATCAGTTTCAGCTATTACATTTTTGTCGGGAATATCACAGAAGGGATATTGTGTCCTACTCAAGGCATCATGTAAAAGGCATGTGATATTAATTTAATCATATGGTTAAAGGTTATCTGCAAAGTTTATCTACTATGAAGTCACTATATTTCCTTTTCCCCTTCATAATTATTAAGTACTTTGTGAGGAGATACTTTGAAACTATGTAAATACCATTTTTCTTAGCAAAATTATACTCAATCATTTTAGCATTCATTGATTTTCTAATTCCATCATTTCTATTGTTTTTTAATTTGTAGGAATGAATATATTTACTTCAAGCATACTAGTTAACAACCGTTTACAAATTTGGGAAAGAAAATCAGTTCTAATCTTTCACTTAACAAACAACTCTTACTTACTGAGCCCTACTGTATACAGAGTGCTGAAATGAACCAGCTAACTGCTGATGAGACCATTTTTAATTCATGTATCTATTTAACAAATTTTATTTTATGTGTCAGGCACTGTACTTTAGGCACTGGGAATCCAATGGTGAATAAAAAACAGACATGATTCTGTCCTTTGGAGTTTACTGTCTACTGAAGGAAACAGTTACTAAAGGAACGGTCATAGACATAAATATAGAGCTACTTTTAAGTGAGAATGATACAGTACAGATGCCTGGTGCTAGGAGGGTAAAATGGTAGAGGGACTGACTTTGTATGGGCAAGAATCCTTCCCTGCTGAAAGGATGACTGACCTGAAATGTGAAGGATAAGGGGCATTAACTCTGGGTAGAAGGGGAAAGAGTATTTCAGGCAGGTGCAAAGGCCCTGGAGTTGGAGTGAGTGTAGTGCTTTCGGAGAATTGAAAGGACAATGTTTTTTGACCTAGAGGACAAAGGCAAGTGGATGTGTGTGATAAACCTCTAAATTCCTTCTCTTGTAATACTTCAAGCTGCCTTTTATTTAGTTTTGCTTTCATTTGTCCATTTATTCATTCTTTGATTCATTCAGGCATTCAACAAATGATTATTCCATGTCATTATTCTGTGGCAGGTACTGTGTTAGGTACAGATACAACAATGAGTAAGTCCACAGACCCTGGCCCCAAAGATCTCACAGGAAAAGAGAAAAGGATGCCCAGGTGCTATGGGATCACAGAGGAAGAACATTCTTCTTGGTTTCCCATCACCCATCCCTCCATTTATGCCCTTGTGATTTGTTACTCATCATTTGAAGCCCAGCTCAATAGCCCTACAATGCCTTCTCTGACATGCTTGGTAACCACTTTGTCTCCCGCTGCCAATGGCTAACTGCTTCTATGCAACTTTGTACATAAAAATAATTGCTGCTGTTTATTGAACATCTCTGTGCCAGGGATTTAGTTCTTAGTCTAGTATAGGCAACCCTACACGATAATTAAAATAATGCCAGCTTCACAGATAAAGAAACACACAGATTAAGAAACTCACTCCTTTTTCTGTGTTTTCTACCT
The DNA here is from genome assembly GCF_039906515.1 of Pseudorca crassidens. Lineage (NCBI taxonomy): Eukaryota > Metazoa > Chordata > Mammalia > Artiodactyla > Delphinidae > Pseudorca > Pseudorca crassidens. The sequence continues at coordinate 70,993,555 of NC_090306.1, forward strand.
TTTGAGTAGTACTCTCTGTCCATCCAGCTGTCCAAACCAGAAAACCAGAACACCTTTCCCTCTACCCTTCATCTAGTCAGATGCCAAGTCCTGTAAATTCCAGCTGCCTAACAGCCATAAATCTGTCCCCATCTACCCATTCACACTGCCACTAGTTCAACTTGGGCCATTATCGTCTCTCAGCAATATTCCTGCAGTAGCTTCTTTGCGAATCTTCTGTGCTTCACGTTGACATGAATATGATCATTCTAAAGTACAGATCTGATCATGCCAATGTACTGCCTAAAGTACTTGAGTGGGTCTCCATGACTCTTAAAGGAAAAAAAATCCAAGACCCTTAACTCAGCCTGTAGGACCCTTTAGGCTACTACCTACTTCTTTACCTTCATTTCATCCAGTCAGACTTCACAGTCTACCCTGGAAGCCTCAATGAGCTTCTCGAGGTTTCCCGCCTTGCCAAATATTCTTTTGCCTCTAGCCCATCACTTCCTCTGTTATTTGTGAACAGTCTACTTCAAGGAACGACCCTTCCTTCCTTCCTTCCTTCCTGTCTGCATGGCTTCATGGATTCTTGTTTTATTCAATGGGTTTTAGTTCCTTACTGCTATTTACATATTTTGATGTTCAAAATATCCTAGATTGTCCAATTTAAATGCCTTAAAGCTAGCATTTATATACTTTTCATATGTTCTCATCATTATTTAGACATTGTATTCACTTATGGCATAATAAAGTGTTCCAGGAAAGATTCACTTTTCCTGTACTTAGATTGAGTCTATTTTCCAAGAGCCCTGTTTCCCTTTATTGGAAAATGACTGTTGGAAACCAAGATCTGGGTTCTGAATAAGCCCACTGTTATTGGTATGTCACTGTTTTATACCCTCTCAGTGGACAAGCTGAGGAAAATTCTTCAATAATGTTCTCCCTGATTCCTCTTTTTTTTTTTTTGCGGTACGCAGGCCTCTCACTGTTGTGGCCTCTCCCGTTGTGGAGCACAGGCTTCGGACGCACAGGCTCAGCGGCCATGGCTCACGGGCCCAGCCGCTCCGTGGCATGTGGGATCCTCCCGGACCGGGGAACAAACCCGTGTCCCCTGCATCGGCAGGCGGACTCTCAACCACTGCGCCGCCAAGGAAGCCCTGACTCCTCTTATTTTTAATGGGTTTACTTATTTGCTCAAACCTATATGATATACAAAAAGTAGTTTGAGAATTGATAACCCATGCCATTGTTAAAAACAAACACTAATTAAAAAACTGTTTGCAGTTTTTTTATAACAAAATTTACATATAGTGAAATGTTCAAATTTTAATTGTATACTTTTTTAAAAGTTTTGACAAATGCATACACTGATGTAACCCACATTTCTATCAAGACATAGAATATTTCCATACTCTATAAGGTTCCCTTCAGCCTCTTCCCAGAGGAAATAAATCAGAAATAATATTAGAATTTTAATTTTAATTAGAATTTTAATTTTAATGCATTTTAATAACTAGAGTAATTGAAAAAATATGAGATTTTTTCCAAAGATATAATTTACAGATAAGAAAGTGTTTTTTGTTCATTTGTTTGGTAGCACATGATTAACAATTTATTGGAAAATATTTTGTTTACTACATTACTGAAGAATATGCCATTACACAAGTTTTAACTTCAATAACTCATTTTCTTTCTTTACAGATGAAACTACTGAAGCTAAGAGAGAATCTAGGCTTATCCCAGTTTACAAAGTTGCTTTGTACTATCTATAGGATTAAAAGTTATATATTTCCACATATAACTTGAAAACTGTTTTTGTATCCTTCTCAAACAGAAGTCTAGTTCAACTCCAGTTTTAAAAAACAAAACAGAATGCAGGTCATCAGTTCAACCTTATGACTTTCTAACAAGCTCCAACAAGATCTCATTCATAACATACCACTGGACACAAAGAGTAAGATAAAAACTTGCAGCACAAAAAGCCCAGATTGACAGATGATTTAATGAGAGAATCTGAAAGAAATTGACATACATTATAAAGCAGATTAGATTTGTTAACAATAAAATCTGCTTATGCTACAACACAAGATGAAGCTTGGGTTTGCTTCATGAAACAGAATGTGGTAGGTGTTGCCAATTGATTACCAATTCTTCACTCCCTCTCTATAATAGAATTAATTGATGCATGTTCCTATTTGACTTTGCAGTAGGTTGCTCTCACTAGAATGGGCAAAGTATCTTTTTCTGCTCCATTTATTTTGAACTTGACCATGTAACGTGCCTTGGCCAATGAAATGTGGACAGTTATGACAGTGTACCACTTTTAAACCAAGATATTATGAAGTATACTGTTTCTACTTGTTCCTTTTACACTTCTATCAGTCCCCATGAGAGAGACATGTCCTAGAAACAAGGATGGTGGGAGACACATGGAACAGACCTGAAGCAGCACCACCCAGCTGACCAATGAACCAAGAAGTAAGCAAATTACATGTTACTTTAAACCACTGAGATACTGAGGTTGTTTGTTTCATAGCAAAAACAGATTAATGTACAGAGATTGCCTGGAAAAAATGCACATGGTTGGGAGTCAATTTCTAACTCAGGAACACAAAGTATTTCTTTCTATTCCTCAACAACTGTTTGGTGATGATGGTGCCCCCTCTACACTGTTCTTTTCAGCTCTCATGGAAATGATTGCTGCACACATGCAGAGTCTTCAAATTAAAAAAAATAACAATAAAACAAAAAACAGAAAAACTTCTTGGTTTGAAGTGGCAATTGCTAAGTGATAGGATGGACCCCTGGGTAGTTCAGTTGTAGATCTGAAAAAGGACCAGCATACAAATGTAGACTGAGATCAAGAAAAATTTCTCCATTCTTTCTGTTGGCAAACACTGAGTCTCGACTGATGATGAGTAAGAAGAAAAGCAACACAAAACAACATAGGGCCCATGAGCAAAAAGTGCCATGGGTATGAGGAAAGATATTGGACAAAGCACTCAGTAATCTAAAAGGAAAAAAAATCCTCAGAATATAATCTACTGCTGAATAGAAAATAATTTCTATTTGATGAACTGCATAGTATAAAAAAATACAGAAAAAATAGGAAAGGAGAAGAAGAAATTCACAAGCAGGAAGGAGAGTAATAAAAGAAATAACACTACAGAATTAGATAAAAAGACAACAAAAAGATACCTATATCTATATATTTAGATAAACAGCAAAGTAAAAATTAGAATAAATAATATTTAGTGCTATGATGGTATTGATATTTTTTGAAAGCATGTGCCTCAATTTAAAGTTTTCATATTATTGAATATTTTCCAATTTTTCCAATATTTTTCCAATTTTTGAAATTATAAGGATTGTATTTAAAGTATATTAATATTTATATTTTAGATGATCATTTATTCTTTATGAAGTTAAAAAAAATTTTGGATATTTTTAGATGGCTATAACCTTTTATATGTATAACTCTGGAAAACAGTATTATAATAGCACCCTTGAAGCTCTTTCATCTAATGATAAATAAGGTTTTGATTAACTTTTTGATGAATAAAATATTTTTATTCTGATTATTTCCTAAGATTATATTCCAGAAATTGGATATTTTGGCCAAAGTTTCTTAAGTTTAGAGATGCTATTTGACTTCAGAAAGTTTACTCATGTTCCTCATAATATCCTGCCTCCCTCTCAGATACTGACAAATCACTCTTTGCAATGGTTCTGCTAATTTCCATTCCCATACACAATGCAATTTGTTAGGCTTTAGCCAGCACTGAGAATTTTAACTGTTTAAATTCTAGGAATTTGATAGGATTATAGTAATGCAGGGACCTTTTCTGGAACTCTTGAGAATGAGAAGCTCGCTTTCTTATACTGTGGAGCAAGGAGGCCATATAAGCATATAGTACCCAGGATCCCCTATGGGGGGCAAAATAAATCTAGCACAGAGAAGAGACATGTTTGAGGAAAATCTAAATTCTGATGATGTCACCTGAATTCTAGTATTTTCATATTACTTTGAACAGTACCTTGGATTATTTTATTTATATGTCAGTGAATTCCTTTGGTTTTTTTTGGTGTTTAAAATGGTTTGAGTTGGACTTCTGTAGTGTACAACAGAATAATGTATCCTAACACATAGGCAAATTGTTGTTATTTTTGTATATTCAATTTAATATTTTTTCAACTTGTGATAACACTGTCAGTTATGCTAAGTATGCTCTACTATACATTTGCAGTCTAAGCTTTTCAGAGTTTTGATCACAGATAGCCTTTTTTGTTTTTCTTTGTTTTGTTTTGTTTGTTTGTTTTTGCAGTACACAGGCCTCTCACTGTTGTGGCCTCTCCCGTTGCGGAGCACAGGCTCTGGACGCGCAGGCTCAGCAGCCATGGCTCACAGGCCCAGCCGCTCCGCGGCATGTGGGATCTTCCCAGGCTGGGACATGAACCCGCATCCCCTGCATCGGCAGGCGGACTCTGAACCACTGCGCCACCAGGGAAGCCCACAGATAGCCTTTTAAAACCTCTGGAATGTGACTGGTTCAAGATGGCGGAGTAGAAGGAGGTGCTGTCACTCCCTCTTGCGAGAACACTGGAATCACAACTAACTGCTGAACAATCATTGACAAGAAAACACTGGAACTCACCAAAAACGATATCCCACATCCAAAGACAAAGGAGAAGCCACAATGAGATGGTAGGAGGGGTGCAATCACAATAAAATCAAATCCCATAATTGCTGGGTGGGTGACTCAAAAACTGGAGAACACTTATGCCACAGAAGTCCACCCACTGGAGTGAAGGTTCTGAGCCCCACGTCAGGCTTCCAAACCTGGCGGTCTGGCAATGGGAGAAGGAATTCCTAGAGAATCAGACTTTGAAGCCTAGTGGGATTTGATTGCAGGACTTTAACAGGACTGGGGGAAACAGAGAGTCCACTCTTGGAGGACTCACACAAAGCACTGTGCACATAGGGACCCAGGGGAAGGAGCAGTGACCCCATAGAGACTGAACCAGACCTACCTGCTAGTGTTGGAGGGTCTCCTGCAGAGATGGGGGATGGCTCTGTCTCACCATGAGGACAAGTACACTGGCAGCAGAAGTTCTGGGAAGTACTCCTTGGCGTGAGCCCTCCCAGAGTCTGCCATTAGCCCCACCAAAGAGCCTGGGTAAGCTCCAGTGTTGGGTTGCCTCAGGCCAAACAACCAACAGGGAGAGGAGCCAGCCCCACCCATCAGCAGACAAGCAGATTAAATTACTGAGCTCTGCTCACCAGAGCAACAGCCACCTCTACCCACCACCAGTCCCTCCCATCAGGAAACTTCCACAAGCCTCTTAGATAGCCTCATCCACCAGAGGGCAGACAACAGAAGCAAGAAGAACTACAGTCCTGAAGCCTGTGGAACAAAAACCACATTCACAGAAAGATAGATGAAAAGGCCGAGGGCTATGTACTAGATGAAGGAACAAGATAAAATCCCAGAAAAACAACTAAATGAAGTGGAGATAGGCAAACTTCCAGAAAAAGAATTCAGAATAATGATAGTGAAGGTGATCCAGGACCTCGGAAAAAGAATGGAGGCAAAGATCAAGAGATGCAAGAAATGTTTAACAAAGATCAGGAAGAATTAAAGAACAAACAGAGATGAACAATACAATAACTGAAATGAAAACTACACTAGAGGGAATCAGTAGCAGAATAACTGAGGCAGAAGAATGGATAAGTGACCTGGAAGACAAAATGGTGGAATTCACTGCCATGGAACAGAATAAAGAAAAAAGAGTGAAAAGAAATGAAGACAGTCTAAGAGACTGCTGGGACAACATTAAACACAACAACATTCTCATTATAGGGATCGCAGAAGCAGAAGAGAGAGAGAAAGGACCCGAGAAAATATTTGAAGGGATTACAGTTAAAAACGTCCCTAAGATGGGAAAGGAAATAGCCACCCAAGTCCAGGAAGCACAGAGAGCCCCATACAGGATAAACACAAGGAGAAACACTCCGAGACACATAGTAATCAAATTGGCAAAAATTAAAGACAAAGAAAAATTATTGAAAGCAGCAAGGGAAAAATGAGAAATAACATACAAGGGAATTCCCATAAGGTTAACAGCTGATTTCTCAACAGAAACTCTACAAGCCAGGAGGGAGTGGCATGATCTACTTAAAGTGATGAAAGGGAAGAACCTACAACCAAGATTACTCTACCCAGCAAGGATCTCATTCAGATTCGATGGAGAAATCAAAAGTTTTACAGACAAGCAAAAGCTAAAAGAATCCAGCACCACCAAACCAGCTCTACAACAAATGCTAAAGGAACTTCTCTAAGTGGGAAACACAAGAGAAGAAAAGGACCTACAAAAACAAACCCAAAACAATTAAGAAAATGGTAATAGGAACATACATATCCATAATTACCTTAAACGTGAATGGATTAAATGCTCCAACCAAAAGACACAGGCTTGCTGAATGGATACAAAAACAAGACCCATATATATGCTGTCTACAAGAGACCCACTTCAGACCTAGGGACACGAACAGACTGAAAGTGAGGGGATGGAAAAAGATATTCCATGCAAATGGAAATCAAAAGAAAGCTGGAGTAGCAATTCTCATATCAGATAAAATAGACTTTAAAATAAAGAATGTTACAAGAGACAAGAAAGGACAGTACATAATGATCAATCAATCCAAAAGATCAATCCAAGAAGAAGCTGTAACAATTATAAATATATATGCACCCAACACAGGAGCACCACAATACATAAGGCAACTGCTAACAGCTATAAAAGGGGAAATTGACAGTAACACAATAATAGTGGGAGACTTTAACACCTCACTTACACCAATGGACAGAACATCCAAACAGAAAATTAATATGGAAACAAAAGCTTTAAATGACACAATAGACCACATAGATTTAATTGATATTTATAGGACATTCCATCCAAAAACAGCATATTACACTTTCTTCTCAAGTGTGCACAGAACACAAATCAAGCCTCAGTAAATCAAGGCTTGGGTCACAAATTTGGGTCACAAATCAAGCCTCAGTAAATTTAAGAAAATTGAAATCATATCAAGCATCTTTTCTAACCAAAACGCTATGAGATTAGAAATCAATTACAGGGAAAGAAACATAAAAAACACAAACACAGGGAGGCTAAACAATACGTTACTAAATAACCAAGAGATCACTGAAGAAATCAAAGAGGAAATTAAAAAATACCTAGAGACAAGTGACAATGAAAACACAATGATCCAAAACCTATGGGATGCAGCAAAAGCAGTTCTAACAAGGAAGTTTACAGCCCACCCCAAGAAACAAGAAAAATCTCAAATAAACAATCTAACCTTACACCTAAAGGAACTAGAGAAAGAAGAACAAACAAAACCCAAAGTTAGCAGAACGAAAGTAATCATAAAGATCAGATCAGAAATAAATGAAATAGAAACAAAGAGAACAATAGCAAGGATCAATAAAACTAAAAGCTGGTTCTTTGAGAAGATAAACAAAATTGGTAAACCATTAGCCAGACTCATCAAGAGGGAGAGGACTGAAATCAATAAAATTAGAAATGAAAAAGGAGAAGTTACAACAGACACCACAGAAATACAAAGCATCCTAAGAGACTACTACAAGCAACTCTATGCCAATAAAATGGACAACCTGGAAGAAATGGACAAATTCTTCAAAAGGTATAACCTTCCAAGACTGAACCAGGAAGAAACAGAAAATATGAACAGACCAATCCCAAGTAATGAAATTGAAACTGTGGTTAAAATCTTCCAACAAACAAAAGTTCAGGACTAGATGGCTTCACAGTTCAGTTTCATCAAACATTTAGAGAAGAGCTAACACATATCCTTCTCAAACTCTTCCAAAAAATTGCAGAGGAAGGAACACTCCCAAACTCATTCTATGAGACGACCATCACCCTGATACCAAAACCAAAGATACTATAAGAAAAAGAAAATTACAGACCAATATCACTGATGAATATAGATGCAAAAATCTCAACAAAATACTAGCAAACAGAATCCAATAACACATTAAAAGGATCATACACCATGATCAAGTGGGATTTAACCTAGTGATTCAAGGATTCTTCAATATATGCAAATCAATCAATGTGATACACCATATTAACAAATTGAAGAATAAAAACCATATGACCATCTCAATAGATGCAGAAAAAGCTTTTGAGAAAATTCAACACCCATTTATGATAAAAACTCTGCATAAAGTGGGCATAGAGGGAACCTACCTCCACATAATAAAGGCCATATACAACAAACCCGCAGCAAACATCATTCACAATGGTGAACAACTGAAAGCATTTCCTCTAAGATCAGGAACAAGACAAGGATGTCCACTCTCACCACGATTATTCAACATACTTTTGCAAGTTCTAGCCACAGCAATCAGAGAAGAAAAAGAAATAAAAGGAATCCAAATTGGAAAAGAAGAATTAAAACTGTCACTGTTTGCAGATGACATGATACTATACATAGAGAATCTTAAAGATGCCATCAGAAAACTACTAGAGCTAATCAATGAATTTGGTAAAGTTGCAGGATACAAAACTAATGCACAGAAATCTCTGGCATTCCTATACACTAATGATGAAAAATCTGAAATAGAAATTAAGGAAACACTCCCATTTACCATTGCAACAAAGAGAATAAAATACCTAGGAATAAACCTACCGAGGGAGACAGAAGCCCTGTATGCAGAAAACTATAAGACACTGATGAAAGAAATTAAAGATGATACCAACAGATGGAGAGATATACCATGTTCCTGGATTGGAAGACTCAATATTGTGCAAATGACTATACTACCCAAAGCACTCTACAGATTCAATGCAATCCCTTTCGAATTACCAATGGCATGTTTTATGGAACTAGAACAAAAAATCTTAAAATTTGTATGGAGACACAAAAGACCCCAAGTAGCCAAAGAGGTCTTGAGGGAAAAAAATGGAGCAGGAGGAATCAGACTCCTTGACTTCAGACTATACTACAAAGCTACAGTAATCAAAACAATATGGTACTGGCACAAAAACAGAAATATAGATCAATGGAACAAGATAGAAAGCCCAGAGATAAACCCACGCATCTATGGTCAACTAATCTATGACAAAAGAGGCAAGGATATACAATGGAGAAAAGACAGTGTCTTCAATAAGTGGTGCTGGGAAAAATGCACAGCTATATGTAAAAGAATGAAATTAGAACACTCCCTAACACCATACACAAAAATAAACTCAAAATGGATTAGAGACCTAAATGTAAGACTGGACACTATAAAACTCTTAGAGGAAAACATAGGAAGAACACTCTTTGACATAAATCACAGCAAGGTCTTTTTTGATCCACCTCCTAAAGTAATGGAAATAAAAACAAACATAAACAAATGGGACCTAATGACACTTAAAAGCTTTTGCACAACAAAGGAAACCATAAACAAGACAAAAAGACAAACCTCAAAATGGGAGAAAATATTTGCAAACGAATCAACGGACAAAGGATTAATCTCCAAAATATATAAACAGCTCATGCAACTCAAAAGTAAAAAAACAAACAACCCAATCCCAAAATGGGCAGAAGACCTAAATAGAAATTTCTCCAAAGAAGACATGCAGTTGGCCAAGAGGCACATGAAAAGCTGCTCAACATCACTAATTATTAAAGAGAAATGCAAATCAAAACTACAATGAGGCATCACCTCACACCAGTTAGAATGGGCATCATCAGAAAATCTACAAACAACAAATGCTGGAGAGGGTGTGGAGAAAAGGGAACCCTCTTGCACTGTTGGTGGGAATGTAAATTGGTACAGCCACTATGGAGAGCAGTATGGAGGTTCCTTAAAAAACTAAAAATAGAATTACCATATGACCCAGCAATCCCACTACTAGGCATATACCCAGAGAAAACCATAATTCACAAAGACACATGCACCCCGATGTTCATTGCAGCACTATTTACGATAGCCAGGTCATGGAAGCAACCTAAGTGTCCATCAACAGATGAATGGATAAAGAAGATGTGGTACATATATACAATGGAATATTACTCAGCCATAAAAATTTGGTTATTTGTAGAGACGTGGATAGATCTAGAGACTGTCATACAGAGTGAAGTAAGTCAGAAAGAGAAATAAATATCGTATATTAATGCATATATGTGGAACCTAGAAAAATGGTACAGATGAACCGTTTTGCAGGGCAGAAATTGAGACACTGATGTAGAGAACAAACGTATGGACACCAAGGGGGGAAAGTGGCAGGGGGTGGGTGTATGATGAATTGGGAGATTGGTATTGACAGGTATACACTGATGGGTACAAAATGGATGACTAATAAGAACCTGCTGTATAAAAAAATAAATTAAATAAACTTCAAAAACTTAGAAAAATAAAACCTCTTGAATGAACTTGAAGTTGGCTTCTGTTTTCAACATTAGAAGCTTAAATCTAATACCCATATATTGGGATTTAAAAATATATTTTGCTGTTTTGTTCTTGTAAATTATGCATATAGTTCATGGCTGTCTAGTAATAAAGTATATGTGAATTTTACTTTATCTTTTTCTGCTTTTTACATGCAGAAAGATAAATTATAAACTTGGTCTCTAAAGAGCAGAAGTAAATGTTCTGCTTCCTTAAACAGTAAGCTTATTTTGTCATTTCCACTGAATTCCTTTTTTGTTGTAAACAATCCTATTATTTATTTCAGGAAAATACTGTTTTCCATCTGAAATAGGATTTGCTTTTGTTTGTTAAAAAGACATTGGAGACTTAAGGAAAGTCTTAGAAACATCATCCTATATGTGAGATGTTGTGCCTTTTATTTAGCTAGTTTTTTGTACAGAAAATTATTTTGTGATTGATGTTTCAGAGCTCTCCAATTCCATTTTGACCTTGGCTATATTTGCACATTTCACTTATTTTTATTTATGCTATATTTTTACACAAAAATTCTTTCAAATTCAATGCCAATATACATGTGTCTCCCCCTAGCATGCTTAGAATCTTTGCCTATAATGATCTACTAGTTTTTCCTTTTTTAATAAAGTTTTCCTGAAATCTTGAGCTCTCCTCTTTCTTAGATGTACAAAATTTGTGAGCTCAGTAGAGCAGGAGAAGAATCTTCATGTAATTTCAATAACTTTTCATTTTACTTCCCATAGATCAGGGGTCAGCAATTATTTTCTGTTAAGGGACAAATAGCGGATACTATAGGTTTTGCTGGCCATGGGTCTGTCACAATTACTAATTTTCTGCTATTGTAAAAGAAAAGCAGCCATAGACGACATGTAAATAAATGTGTTGCTGTGTACCAATAAATCTTTATCTATTAAAAAGAGCCATGATCAGGATTTGGCCCATGAGCTGTAGTTTTCTAACCCCTGTTATAATGGCTACTTTTCTCATTGCTAATGAACTTAGGAAACATATTATATTTTGAGGATAATACTATGCTTCAAAAATTGCAATATTTGTAGACTTCAAGTGTCTATAGCCACAGTTCTTGCCCTCAAGACATATGCAGTATTGCTAGACAATTTCTGCAAAAACAAAAACATGCAGTGTATTCAATCTTATCAATATGAAAAAATAATACAGTTCACTTTGATCTCTAGCAGGATAAAAATTTTTATAAAACTAATTAAGTTCTGAAAGATGTAAAGAAACTTTTAAATTTAGTTATAAGGAGTAGGGATATGGGAGAGAAGTTATAGGAGAAACAACGAAATTCACTGCAAAGTTGAGAATTGGAACTGCTATAGATACACTATTTTTTCCCCTCTTCAAACTATTATTCATGAGAAGCAGGCTGAAGATAAAAAAGTACAGAACAGAAAGAAACTTGTAGTCAGCCTCCCACCTGCTAATCCAAGTCAGCTGATCAGATAAATATAAACACTAAATCATTGAACAGAAATGGCCAGACAGGGTATCCTTTTTTAAGTTTTTCACTGTTGAGGAAAATGTTAGCTGTGGGCTTCTTGTATATAGCCTTTTTTTATGTTGAAGTACACAATACAGTGAAATATAATAATAATATTAGTCATGATAATAAGGAAGAGAAGAAAATGAAATATTATCCAACATTTAAAAGGAAGGGAATACTACCATTTGCAATAACATGGCTAGACCTGGAGGACATTATGCTAAGTGATATAATCAGACACAGAAAAACACTATAATCTTACTTACATGTAGAATCTAGAATAGTCAAGTTCCTAGAAGTAGAGAATAGAATGATGGCTGTCAGAGGCTGTGGGGAGGCAGGTACGGGGAGGTGATGGTCAAAGGGTACAAAGCTTCAGTTATGCAAGATAAACAGGCTCTGGAGAGCTACTATAAAGCATTGTGCCCATAGGTAATAATAATACTATTGTACACTTAAAATGTTCTAAAAGGATTAATCTTATGTTAAGTGTTCTTACCACACAGAAACAGTAATGATGATGATGGATAAAGGGAGTAGGAGAAATTTTTGGCAGGTGATGGATATGTTTATGGTCTTGATGGTGGTGGTGATTTTCTGGGTGTATACTTATATCCAAACTAATTGAGTTGTATATATTAAATGTATACAGCGTTTTACCTGTCAATAATACCTCAGTAAAGTGGTTAAAAACCCCTTCCATTTGTATATGAATAATAAGCATAAGGATTCAACATGATATCTACTTCTATATACTAACAGAAAAAGGAGGTATCGTAAATGACAGAACACTAAAAAAACCAAGAAAGTTCTTCCAGGAAGAGATGACATTTTAGAAGCAAATAATACCCTACATTCTTAAAACTACTGAAAATAAGATATCCCTTGATTCCATAAAATATTGCTCAGAGAACAACTAATAAGATAAAAGAATAACATCAAAAGTGAGAACAGAGAGCAGTGCTCATCAAACTGTAGATTACAACATTGTCATTACCAAAATGAGTACACACTAGAAGCAAGGAGAAATGGGTTGCCTGAAAAGTCAATTATGGATGACAGACTTGCAGAATATATCACCATAAAAAATTTAAAAGATCAACAGAAATTCTTGATTAAGTAACTATGACATACAGAGAAGGTCTGACATAAACATAATTGTGTTCCTGAAAAAACTACAAACAGAGCAGGAATAACATTTAAAAATAAAGGAATAGTTGTCTTGCATGAAAGAAGGCCTTCAATTGTTGTCTAAAAGGTCAGAGCTTAGTCATGATAAACTGATAAAGAACAAAAAATAGCAAAGCATGTCTTGGTGCAGTTAATAAAATTCAAGTACAAAGAAAGAATCTTATATGCATTTAGCTATGTAAAAGAACTCAGATATAGGAAGAAAAAAGTATTTTGGCTACAGCCTCCTCCACGAAAAATAGAAAAGTGCCAGAAAATTATTTTAAATATCTGCTACAGAAGTAGTTCTCACAGTGAGGTCTGAGTTCCTTCTGGGGCCTCTAAAAACTTTTTATAAATCAAAACTAATTTCACAAAAATACTAAGATGTCATTTGCTCTTTTATCTTTCATTTTCTATGAACGTATAATGGAGTTTTCTAGAGACTATATGATGTGTCTTATTGCAAGAGATGGAGGAAGCAAATACGAGATTCCATTCATTTTCTATTAACCTGAGCATTGAAGAGATTTGCAAGAATGTAAAATGATGAGGTCGGAAAAGATGATTGATATGATTTCAATCTTCTTAAGTTTATTAAGACTTGTTTTGTGGTCTAACATAAGATCTATTAACTTAATAACTTGAGCTAGATATCTCAACTTTCTAAATGGTTGTAAAAGTAAGCAGTGTGCTGTGATATTATAATTCCCAACACCACCTTATCTGTGGTTCTTCATGGGGTTCCCTTTCTGGGCAGCACTATCAGAATTTCCCTTCCTCTTCTGTACCTCATTCTTTTCTAGAGCCTTCTAAGTGAAGGATTCAGCAAATGCATTCATTTCCTCTTTTAGTTATATTTGCATTGCTTACCCCTCCTCCATACTATAATCTAGAAATATAGAAAATAGCTTAAAAAGTAGAGGACATATTCTGGATACTTTTAGTATTTACTATATGGCAAGTATTCTGCTAGATACTAGGAATATAAACAAGGAGATGGCAAAAGTATAACGGAGAAGAAAAAGGCACCTAACAGAGTAGGCTAAGATAAATGTTATTAGAAGAATATATAGAAATAAGTGAAGCTTATCATTTGGGGTTTGTGAGGTTTCTCAGAGAACCAAACCATGAAAGAACATGTTCTGACTTCTAAAAATAATAAGAGTATATTTTATCCCAAGGAAGGGAAACATTAAAATTCTTTTTCTAGTATCTAGCTTCTCCAAACAGAGCTTTTCAAATATATGCCTGATATTCCAATAAAATACTCATAGCCTTTTGATTCATTCCACAAGAATATGAAATATCCAAAGAGTACCAGAAAAAGGAGAGCAAAACGTGATCCAATCCTTACCTTCAAGAATCCCTCAATTACCTCTTTGTTTCAAATTCAACTTCCTGTTCTAGATCTAACATTTCTGTTAGTGAGCAAAATGTGCCTGACATTTAGTTTTCTCAACTTGAATTTTCTTTCTTGCCCACTTTGTTAGAATTGACTCCATAGCCATCTTTCCCAAATTCCCATAAACTGCTGTTCATTTCTAAATATCCACCTCTCCTCATATATTCTCACCATGAGTTTTAAAGACAGAATAGCCAGGCTCAAATTCCAGATTTGTCAGTGTCATGCTAGGGAAACATGAGCAAGATGCTTAATTATTCTAAACATCCATGCTTTATAAATTAAAGATACTCTATGTAAATTTTCAGCACAATGCACAGTACATAGTAGACATAATAGTGAATAGATTAATTATAGATAGGTAGTCTACTCTCTCACCAGTGCAAGATGGAGAACGTTCTTTGCCTTCACAACTCTCTCAGTCATTTGCAATCTAAGATGGTACTGAGGGCAACTCCTGTCAAGTTTTCCCTGTTCCAAACTGAACGATACAGGAGGAATATGCAGTCTGATTCTGCCTAATCATGCATTTTTCCAACATTTTTTATATTACATCTGGAGCTCAACTTTTGAAATTTGAGCCACAAATTTGTTGCTAAAAACATACGCTATGATTTTGCCATTAAAAGATGCCCGTTACAAAAATGGTTGTCTCATGCATGAATTAAAGAGGGTAGAAGGGGGCTTCCCTGGTGGCGCAGTGGTTGTGAGTCCGCCTGCCGGTGTAGGGGACACGGGTTCGTGCCCCGGTCCGGGAAGATCCCACATGCCACGGAGCGGCTGGGCCCGTGAGCCATGGCCGCTGAGCCTGCGCGTCCGGAGCCTGTGCTCCGCCAACAGGAGAGGCCACAACAGTGAGAGGCCCGCGTACCGCAAAAAAAAAAAAAAAAAAAAAAAAAAAAAAAAAAAAAAGGTTATAAGGATATCAGATAAAACTTCACAATATCATCTCTCTTCCTCAAAATGTCATTTGCTCTCATGATCCTTTCTTTAACTTAGATTTCTAGTATTCTCCTCCCATAGGAAACACAAGTTCTATTTTAGAGTGGTCTTCACAGATATTTTCAACACCGTCTCACTTCCCAGAAGGCAAACAACCTACACAGTTTGTAAGCCACACATACAAGTATTTGGTATTTTGTTTAAATGCCGATTTGATTTGTGAAACTTTTTCATTTATACAGGAAACATACAGTACAGCAAATAAAAATTGTTTTCAGTATCACATGGATTTGACCACGTAAGATGAAAATAAAACCATCAGAAGGTTTATTAATTATTGGTGCTTAGGATGGCATATGCCTCCTTTGGCCTGAAATGAGATCGGCATTTGCCCTGAGACATCATCAAGTGACTTTCTAAGTATCAAAGTGTTATTTTTCTATCAGCTTCATTTTATAACTCTATAAAAGACTATCATGATATTTTTAAACTTATTTAATAGTCCCAATACTATTTTATGTTAATGCCATAGTTTTACTAGGAATTGAAGTTGGACTCAGAGGAGTATAATTTCCAGGGGCATATTTAATGGTACTTTATAAGTTATTTTATTCTTTCAGCCTTACTTTATTGGTCTTTTTAATATATTGGCTGTATTATACTATGAGGTTCAGAGCAGATCCTACGTCCTCACAAAGACCCTGTATTTATATTTACTGTGCTCTAATTCAAGCTGCTTAAAACATTTTAAGGGTCCTGTATTTCAAATGACAGTGTGAAATCTCCATGACTATTTTAGAAGGCAATTGATGTTACTACAGTGGAGAACAGCAGTTGGAAATAGACATTATTGCACATTTATTTTAAAATGATTGTTTATCAGATCCACAATGGCTTATCCACAGTCCCAAATCCACAGAGCTCTAAAAACTAAAGGACTTTTAGTTTGAAAACATTAAAATTTTTTTTCTTTTTGTTACTTTGATGCCAAAATTCATGGAGCAGCTAAATCTGACACAAACAGAAGTGAGGCTATTTGTAATTTTTATTTATTCCACTTAGTCTGAATAGCCATATGGTTTGCTATAGATTTATCAGTGTGGTTAAAGTGTATTACCTTAGACTTTCCTGAGTATTACATAGTAAGTGATATACATGTCATAAGTTTTTTACAAAGTACAGTAAAATGTATATAAAGAATAATACACATGTGTATTAGTTTGCTTGGGCTGTCATAACAAAATACTATAGACTGGGTGGCTTAAACAACCTAAATTTATTTCCTCACAGTTCTAGAGGCTATAAGGCCAAGACCAAGGTGTTGGCAGCTTTGGTTTCTTCTGAGACCTCTGTCCTTGGCTTGCAGATGGCTGCCTTCTCCCTGTGCCCTCACAGGGCCTTCTCACTGTGCTCTGGTGTCTGCTTGACCTAATGTCCGCTTCTTATAATAACGTCCATCGAATTGGATTAAGGTCCAGCGTAAGGCCCTCATTTTAACTTAATTACCTCTTTAAAGGCCTTATCTCCAAATACATCCCCATTCTGAGGTACTAAGGGCTATAGGGCTTCAATATATAAATTTAGAGGGGATACTATTCAGCCCATAACAACATGTAGAGATTGGTAAAATTTTCACACACAACCACACCATTGCCAGCACCACAGAAGACCCTCTTATGTTCCCTTCTGGCCACTACCCCTGTGTTACCAAGGGAGATATATGCTGATTTCTATTTGCATAGATTCAATATTTTCCTCTTTTAGTTTATGTTAATGGAATCATATATCATATGCTCTTTTGTGTTTAGTTTCTTTCAATTAGCTTCACCCATAATGACTTGTATAGTGACAGATAATTCATATTGTTGTACAATAATAAATTGTGTTATAAATCAATTTGTCTATTTTATCACTAAATGGGCATTTGGATAGTTTCCAGTTTTGCGCTGCTACAAATAACACTGCTATGAGTCTTCTTTCACGTGTCTTTTAATGAACATTATCGAGTAGGGAGATTGTTGGTCATAGGTAAGCTTATTTTGAGCTTTAGTAAGTCTGCTATGCTGTGTTTCAAGGTTGCCAGAACAACTGAAATCGCCATTTGAACAATTTCGTGTATGTGAAGTCTATTTCATAAAGGCAGATACTTTAATTTAGAATCAATATAAGAAATCAAAAATAGTACAGGGAAAGCATTAGAGAGAAAATGAGAGCCTCCAGAATACATAGTGATTATTTTAAGATATGACACATACATCAGATAAGCGTGCAAAGCTCTACTGTACCAACACTAAGAAGTCAAGGATAAAAATGAACATGGCTGTGTTTCATAATCATTTTTCTTAACTGATAAGAATAATAGATACTGGTTTCAAATGATTAAGGATCAGAACTAAGAACTTCCTGATTCAAGGAGCCATGATTAGACCATGTAGCTAATTACCAAGCAAAGTTTTGAAGCAATCTTTCTTCCAGAACAAAATGATTTTAAAAATTGAATTATAAAAGATTGTGACCATCTCTTACAAACTCAAATATATTACTATCCTTTAATCTTTGAAAGTGGTCATGACAATGAGCATGCTTGTCACTTCCCCCATTTGCTCTCAGTTAATTTCCTGAATTTCTCCCAACCTAATTTGAATTGATTGGCACTGAATCCTTCACACTATCTTTCTAAGGATCATTTACCAAGAGGATTCTAGTTGAGTTTGGCCAATAGACACACAGTAAGGAGTTTGGAGGATTTGAGGAAGGAAGTAACCAGCACTTCCTGCTTCTACTCCATTTTTCCAGCTCTCCTCAGGCAGCCTCCCTCATAGTTCCAATTTCCACTAGCTGGACCTGACTCTGGTCACACCATCTCCCACTTCGGCTTCTCCAGTTCCAAAGTGATCATGGTCTCCTGCTGTTAGTAATTGTTGGTTACCTCACCATCCTTTGGTTTTCCAGCATATCTATCTTTTTGTAATTCATTCATTCTGTTGAACTACTTAGGATGGGCTGTTTTGCTAATTAAACCTTTACTAATACAGGCTTAGTACCAGGAATAGCTCCACAGGAGACTCTCAACATGGGATTTTGGGATTGGATTTCTCTCCTCTTGGAGTTTGACCACATAAGAGCTTTTTTGGCTAAAGAAAAATGCATTGCTAATATCTGTGGCTTGCAGATGCACTGGGACTATCTATATTATCACATATTATTACTTTTAGTTATTTGAGATGAAATACCAATATAGGGAAAAGCTTTGAGGCATCCAATATTTGTTGGCTGCTTCTAACAATTATGAAGACCTTTTAAAAAGGTAAACTCAAGGCCTTCCCTGGTGGCGCAGTGGTTGAGAGTCTGCCTGCCGATGCAGGGGACACGGGTTCGTGCCCCGGTCCGGGAAGATCCCACATGCTGCAGAGCGGCTGGGCCCGTGAGCCATGGCCGCTGAGCCTGCGCGTCCGGAGCCTGTGCTCCGCAACGGGAGAGGCCACAACAGTGAGAGGCCTGTGTACCGCAAAAAAAAAAAAAAAAAAAAAAAAGATAAACTCAGACTTTCATCTCAAGAAATCAGAGAACAAGAGAGAGTTTCCATTGTTGCCTTAAATATCCTTTTTCTTTTCTTTGTCAGTATAAGGCAGGCATGGTTCAAAGTCTTACCCACAATTGAATTAGGCTGACTGTGGAATTGAAACAGAACTCAAATGCTCACCATTGCCATGATTTTTATGTTAAGATTTGGGCATTGCCTTGGAAGGAGTGGAGCCCAAAGAGTGGGATGAGAAAAGCTGAGAAGATGGACAAGTCTAAAAAAAGTTGGGTACCAGCAGAAGTACCCTTCCTCCACTGTCTGAGGAGATCAGACTTCCCTTTCTTAAAACTTTGTAGTAAGTTCATCTGAGATATTTGTTTGTAATAAAAATCTATCATGGTCAATTATATCATCCTTTGTTGCCTCAAGACTGGCAATTAGAATAATGTTGGAAGAAATTTTGATGAATGAGTGACTCTTACAATTCTCCTCGGATTAGATATCAAAATGTGTTTACTTGGTTCAGATTTGTGGAATTGATAAATGATTAATCACAGGCTTACAGAAAGTATATGAAAAAAGGCCAATTATTTCCTTGCTTAAGACAGAATTGTTAATCTAAGAATGTGGTTTTTAAAGCTAATTAAGCACTTGTTTAAAAAAAATAATCTTTTACTTGATATTTTGTAAAATATTTGAGTATATTTATAAAAATGGAATTTTCTTTCTGAAAGTTGAAATCATTGTTCTAACCACAGTCATATTTGTCCTACTGATTTTAATTACAATTTATAACAAGGAGAGTGGGAAACAGAGAGGTTGACGGACTTTACGATGGCACACACGATCAATGACTTTTAAGGTCTCATTTTCCATAATGGTCCACTTTTTATATTCTGGTTGATTCTGCTTCTATATGCCCATATTATGGTGAAAGCACATGATTTGTCTATACATCCTGTACCAACAGAACTACTTACTTCTCTAAGATCTGTGAGGTTAGGAATTGTGTAGGTATTTATATTTTACATTTTATTCAGCATACTCTCTTACATAAAGTTGGCTCCTGTGGTGGTCATTACTTCTGTTTGCTCATACCTCCGGTTTTCCTTTTTCCTCCATCACACACAGAGTAGAAGCAAACTTTCACGTTTTCTTTTTTTTTTTTTTTTGCGGTACGCAGCCCTCTCACTGTTGTGGCCTCTCCCGTTGCAGAGCACAGGCTCCAGACGTGCAGGCTCAGCGGCCATGGCTCAGGGGCCCAGCCGCTCCGCGGCCCGTGGGATCTTCCCGGACCGGGTCACGAATCCGTGTCCCCTGCATCGGCAGGCGGACTCTCAACCACTGCGCCACCAGGGAAGCCCTCACATGTTTTGAAGTTAGGCATGACGGTGTGATTTGCTTGGCTGATGAAAAGTCAGCAGATGCACTCAGCAATGTCACCCTTGGAAGGTAGTGACTAATTTGCCATCTATGTTTCTCTGTCAGTAAACAGAGATGCCATAGGAAGGTCTCTAAACATGGACAAAATGGAGCACAGCCCTCTGCTGAATATATCTCATGGTTTTAAGCCCCTGAGATTTTAGGGTTGTCAGTTAACTAGACTTACTAAATTTTTTGTTGATCTGATTTCTGAGAATGGGGAGTTTTTAAAAACCCTTTGTCTATTACCCACTATAGTAGTTTTCAATCCAGTTTTAACCATGGCATCTTTTCTTCAAGTGAAATTGTAAGCTAGATAAAAACACTTGAAATTGGGTTATTCTGGTAAAGGGGATGGTTGCTCAGAGTTCACTGCTCTACCCACCCTCATAAACTGAGCTGTCCAGGGGCATCTCTGTGGCTCTACCAAGATTCAGTTGAGCACAATTTTAAGAATGTAATTGGTTATCAGGAGATTTTGGTTTAATCCAAACTAGTAATTGATGATACATACATTTTATTCTGAACATTTCAAAAAATACCTCCAAAATTCTGGGGGTATTTTACATACAGGATGTACATACTACAGAAATCATGCTAAATCCCACCTCATATTAGTTGTAGAGTAAGATTTGGAATGAGGGGTAAAAAATATTTGGTTTGGCTTTATATCTGTGTGGGTGTGTATGTGTGCTTAAGAAATGCTGTAGAACAGTAAAAATACATAATGAGATGGTACCTTATGGCTTCTGATCAAATGGATTTTCTGAATCATAAAGCACTATGAGAATATAAAGTATTATTATTTTAATTAGAATAATGCATTTAGAGAAAACAAGTGTAAGCACAATTGTTTTAGATGATGGGTTCTGAACTCTTAGTTCCAATCCAGGAAAAGGAAACAATGATTTAGCTTTTTTTCCCCTTAGGGTGCACAAAAAGACTAAAAAGGTTGGGCAGCATTAGGAAAGGTAAGGAACTGACACAAACATAAGCTTATCCTACTCTGAAATTATTGTGAGGCCCCCCTGCAATGTTCTATACTGTGATTGCTAGTGAAGTGAAAGATGTAATGCAGATAGAAGCAGCTCAGGAAGATGTAATTTAAATGGCCAAGATGATGGAATGCCTCCATGAAAAACCAGAAGATTAGGACTCTTCAGTCTTAGAAAATTAATGTGAAAAGAGTAATGATTACAATGAATAAACTGGTCTCTGAGGCCCATTCTAGCTCAAGGAAATCTTGAAAAAAATGACAAATAATAATGGAAGCTAACTTTATTGAATACTAAAACCTTCCAGACTCTGTTCTGAGGGATTTATATGTGCCTATTTATTTAATCCTCAAAATAATTGTATGAAACAGATACTTTTATTTTCTCTCCTTTGTAGATGAGGAAACTGAAGGCAACCTAGTTAACTTACATAATATGATGTTAAAAAACTGGGCTAGCATCTGAATTCTTACAGATAATGGAATGGCTTTCAAATTATAATATATATATTATATATAACATATATCACAAAGTAATTAATACATATTCTTTTTTTTTCAAGCAAAGCTAGCTATGGCTGCAGAACAGCCATAGTACTGTATAAAACTGCTGCTGCTTCTTACGTCCATAAATTTTTAAGCAACATAAACATCTTAACTTTTCCGTACAAATATGCTAAATTTATAATGTGCCTCCATTCTCTATCTGAGTACTTTTCTAGGTTTGTTGTTCTATTTTGTTTTTAATTTGATTTACCTTTTTCTCCTGTGTAAAACTTCCCTTAGCTGTTCCAATCCACAATGATCACTAGCTAGATAACTTTTATGAAATCCCTGCATTAGTCATCCTCCAGATCTTCAATCCCTGTAAGGTAAGTATTATTATCTAAGCTTTACAGCAAATTCAAACAACGTGCTTGAAGGAGAAGCAGGAAATTCAGAAACCAGAAACGTAACGAAGTTCTATCCATGAAGCTCAAGTTCAGTTCACCCACTATCTCTTCGACTCAGCACAACCCTCTCTACAACTTATTGGTGTTTACAATTTTCTCATGGTATTGCTGAACAATTTTTATACATATTTATGAATAATTACCCCAAAACCTATAATTCACATACATTATTTTTAATCATCAAAACTACCATATAAGTTAGATGCATTTATTCCCCAAAGGCCTGCAGTCAAAAAGTTAGTAGTTGGAGGATATGATGGTTTGAACCCAGGTGTCAAAGTCTACATTTTCCTTCACACTCATTCAATCATTTAGTCCTTTACTCAGTAATTATTTGACTGCTTATTAGGAACCAGGCTTTACAAATAGCTTGGAATATACTCATGGACAGAGCAGAAAATCCCCTGTCCTTATGGAACAAACATTTTTTGAAATGTGGCCTCATTTCTTTGGCTTCATTGTGAACTCTTTGAGGGCAGCAGCCAAGTGACAGACCAACAGAGCCAGTTGTAAGATTTCTCAAACAGAGCTGCCTAAAGCATATGTAGTGACTGAGTAATCTTGTAGTTGATTAACTCAAAGGATAGGCACACACTATTTATTAGGCCAAATTAGTAATTAATTAGCTTCAGTCTATCCCAGAGCTTCAGTATAATCTCTTCTTCCAGGCTGCTCCAAAGCAAGGCAGAATGAGAACTGCCCCACTTCCATAACAGTTTTCTATACTGCTAAGGAAAGTACATAACCACTGCATTACAACTGGTTGTTTACTTGTATTTTTTATTGGGCTTTATGGTTTTGAAGGCTAGATTCGGTTTAAAAAAATTTATATCCGTAACAATATATATCTGGCAAATAATAGGAAGTAAACACAGTTCTGTTGAAATAAAGGGAAAAAAATGTCACCTAGTAATCTTATAAATGCATGCCATGCTCAAAAGGAAGAAATATACAAAAGCATATATATGAATCAGTATAAACTGAACAACTCATACAACTAGAATAACAAGCCATTCCAAGACATTCCAATCGGAGGGTTTAAGCTTAAATTTCAACTCTGCTACTTACTGTCTATTTGATCTGAAACAAATCTAGCTTATAATCTAAATTGTATTGTCTATAAAACTCATTTGAGGTTAGATAGTTACAGATCATTTTAAAACTATAACGAGACAATATATAGTATACGTAATTACAGATATGTTGCTGTATGTGAAAGTAATAAGATATAATAATAACTTTCTCAGGTTATCAATATGCTCTTATATAAAAAGTAGTATACGTTAGTGATTTAAAATCTAAGCTCTCAAATCCAAAGACTGAAATCAAATTCCAACTCTACCAATTTATAGAAGTGTGATCTTAGACATAATTCTTATTCTCTTTAAGCCTCAGTCTCTTTGAATGGAGAAAAAGAAATTTTATTAATTGTACCTTACCACCATATAATTATTCTATAAGAGTTAAATGATAAAAAGTACATAAAGTTATTAGCATAGAACTTTGAACTTAAGAAGTTACAGAGATCAATATCCTATTTATTTTTACAAAAGTTTACAATTAAACATTATTTAGCATGTTCAGAAACCATGCTAAAGGAACATGAAATACTTTCAAAAATTTCCCCTGCATTTTCTCTGCTTCTAGTTTTATTATTTGTTTCCTAAGTTCTATCATTTCTAATCTCTAATGATATGTGATTATTATACAGGCGTTGCTCCAAAGGAACTAGATTTGCTTTTTCTGCTTGATGTA
Source organism: Pseudorca crassidens (assembly GCF_039906515.1). Lineage (NCBI taxonomy): Eukaryota > Metazoa > Chordata > Mammalia > Artiodactyla > Delphinidae > Pseudorca > Pseudorca crassidens. The sequence goes on from NC_090306.1 coordinate 71,017,674, forward strand.
AATAAATATTATTAGACCCTTGAAATATAGATATAATCAGTAACCTAACTCAAATCTTAATTGGATTATTTTTTCTTGCCTCATGAAAATTATAGAAAAATAAATATTTCTTTTTCTATTTACTCATATTTAGTAGTTTGAGCAAAAGTGAAATCAAGGCTTTGAATCCAGTGCTTTTCTCACTCCTAAATATGCCAGGCCATGAAAAATCTGCATTTGGTTTTCCTTATACATCTTGAATGTATTTCATGTATTTTTTTTAATGTTTTCTTATGATCTATTTTCTCACCAACCTCCACATGCTTGATGGAAGATGTAAAAAAGCTATTCCATATGCTCTGTGTAAAATGCATTGAATGGAGAAAATTGGGCACGAAACTGTCTACTTAGAAAAAAGTAAGCAGAACAATTGCATGAATTTTCCATCTGAACAGGCGAATTACATTTAATTGGTCTTTTCAGGTTTAAATTTCCAGATTCAAAATTCAGGTGATAAAGATTTAGCAAAAAATTACATAATTGGTCTTTTACTATTGGTTTGTAACGATAAGCATGCGTTACATGAGTTGCACTTTCTAAGGTAACTTATTACACAGGTATGACAGACTAGGAATCATGCAAAAAACAGATGCAAGATTTTATCTAATTCATTAGTTTACAACGTATGTACTACATAGCTCCCATGAAGAATTTAAAGTAACTTAAGGGATCATATCCAATAAGTTAATAAGCATATGTTAATGAAGTAAACCACATACCAAATACTTTTATTCATGGAATTCAGATTATTTAGGGCTAAATTTAGGTTCTAATCTTTATGTAAAGTACAACTAAAGAAAATTAAAATATTTCCCATAACGTATAGTTTTAGTTTTGTTCAAGAACATATGAGATCATGATGTAAGCCCCATAATGTGTTTCATGAATTGTATCTTAGTTGATATTCCTCACAAGCCAAGAGAAAGTATTATTGTCCCCCTTTTACAGATGGGGAAATTGAGCTGGAAATTAAAGAAAGCATGCAAGTTTCTAAAAACTTAAGTGACCAAAGTTAGGATTTAAATTCTGGTCTAATTCAAATGCAAAGCTCTTTTTCACTACTTAACACATCCCTCTGTGATCTCTCCTGAAACACACTGTTGGTAAGTCACAAAATCCTCCAAGAAATGCCATGGATACATGGAGAGAAGAAAGTCTAATAATAATAAATAAAATATGATAATTAAGGTCTTTAGTGAAATATCTACTACACTTTAAATATAACCAAAGATCTTCATCTAGGTAAACTTATTAGAGGATATTGGCCTAAGAAGTCACCAGAACAATAAATGATTTATGGATTACTTATGGTCCATTGTAATCCTTACTCTTGAGAAATGAATCAACTAGTACTCCCCAGTTTCCTGACTAAAATCATATTAATGACATAATATTACATGACCAAAATTGTCTGTCTTCTGTGTAGCTTTCTCTTTATATTTTACTGAAATTAACTTATATATATTTAAAATAGATATTAATAATTAATATCATATTAAATCACCATTATTAATGCCTGAAATAATGGGAATTTGGACTAGAATGGTCACAATGAAAAGGTGAATGGATGAAAGAGATTTGAAAGACACATTTGATAAGATTTATAAAAGATTGGATACAGAGAATAAGGAAGAGTAAGTTGTCAATGATGACTCACTTTCTGATATGTGAAACTGGAGGAATAGTGGGGATGCTCAAGGGAAAAGTGAAAGAGAATGAGGTATGAGGTTACTTTAAATAACTGGGCAGTAATGCCAAATAAGGGGTGACTATATCCATCCGTGCTGAGAGGAAGGATTAGGGCTGGAAATACAAAGCAGTCTTCCTCAGCTAGAGAAGTTCATGAGAATACATGCATATGGTTAAGAAAGAGAATGTGAAGTGAGGAGAATGGAGACTTAGGACTAACCTTTAAGGAAGTCCAACTTTAACGACCAAGTAGCAGACAATGAGCCTACAAAGCAGACGACCTAGGAGACACCAGAGATGTAGGAGGAATAATTCCACCAATGCAGGTGAAGAGGAATCCAAATGAGAGAGAATATTTAATAAGGCAAATGCTGCTAAAAATAAAATAAATTGAAACCTGAAATGTCCATTTTATTTATTATAAAGAAGCTTCCATATTTATGTTTGTTTCCAACTTAACCTATTAATGTAATTTTTGCCATTTTTTTTTAATGTAAAAGTGTTCTATTGGACAATTAATTGATAAATTCTATCAACTCTTCACAATCTAAGCATTAATAAACTGATTTCAATGAAAAAATATTGTGAGGGAGAATTAAGAATACAGTCTTTAAGGTTTAAGAATTTCAAAACAATTGCTTTATGTAAACACAGATTTATCTTTGAAAAATATTTGTGAATTAGTATACACAGTTTTAATATAATGTTATCTCTTGAAAACCAGAGACAGATATTAATTAGGTTAAGTAAAATAATTTAAGTAAATTTAGTTAAAACCGTTTACAAAGATGAAGATTATACTGAAGGATCAATTTTCTCTTTGAAGTTCTTCTTAAGTATATTTTCATCTAAGTTCTTTTATCTCATCTTCTTAACATAAGTACAGTTTAAATATGTGGAATCTTTGCTATGAAAGTATCTCAAACATTTCAGGCAGAAGGAAAATAAAGTCACCTTTAAGTTATATATAACTGAAATCTATGGAAATCAAGTTTCAATCAGAACATAAACTTGTAACTTATTGTTCAACTGAGTGTTTCTTCAATATGGAGAAATATTATCTCATAGAAACTTTTTATGTGGATTCCTAAGTGTGTGGATGCCTGTGTATGTACACACACACATTTTAGTGTTTCCACATGTGCATTAGGTGAATATGTGAAATATTCACCATAGTATTGTAAATTAAAAGTAAAACTGAAATCTATTTCTTTGTGTTGGGGTTTTTAAGTTTGAATAAATAACATCTTTTTCTTCCTCTCTTGGGTTGGGAATTGATTACGATATAAAGCATAAGAGTCAAAGACATTGAGATGAAATTATCAGCGTTTAATCTCAGTAAGGCTGTTTAGAGAATCCGCTTTAAATCTTCAGCATAGAGGGCCTGCTAGTACTTCAAACTATTATTAAACATACTTGAATAGATCTGAATAATTCAAAGCTTCCCCTGACAAGCTTCATACTAAAGGCACAAAAATTTGTGATTTTTGAGGCTGGCACCAAAATAGAGAGGGGAGAGGGAGAGGGATTGAATATATATAATTCCTACAACAAAATTTAGCAGATAATTCATCCTGTGTTTATAGAGATGAGCATGTGAGTAATGGGGAAAGAGGCCAAGTATTGCTCTGAGCTCTTCTCTGAGTGGAGGAGAGAGGTGGTTTCCCTCTCAATACTGTACATTGATAAAATACACTTAAATTAATTGGAATAAAAACTTAATACATACATGTGGACCTGTCAGGCATACCATAGCAAATTCCCATTCTATTAGTCCCTTATGTTATATTTTTAGAAATGGTTAAATTCTTCCATTTCAGGGGGGAAGAAAAGGAATTTAGTAACAAGACTAATAAGCAAGTAAAATAGGCTTTTATTGCTATAATGAGCTTAAAATTCAGCAAGTTCATGTGGCCAATGAGAAAAACAGTGGCAAATATATATATATTTGCAAGATGCAGAATGATTGTAAGACTATACAAAGAACCGATTGGCAAATATTTTATTTTTTAACACATCCATCTCACTTATACCAAAAAAGTGTTTATAATATATACCACCCCTGTCATTTTGATGATATTTGCTAACTCCAATGTTACTGCTGACCTACTATAGTCTATAAATTGGTTACCAATCAAAAGTATTAAACATCTAGTAAACTCCTGATATAAAGGCATTCTTATGGGCCAAACCAACATTTTCCATCTTAACTGGTTTTTAGCTTTCACTACAACTGCTATAAAGAGAAGGCACTAAGAGTTCTTGCCTCTTCCGTACACTTTTGGCCTCTTCTTGCAATTGCTTATGTGATTTCAGGCATCTCAAAACATATACCAGGGGTACTGTATGATGATCTATGGAGAATCTAAGAGCCAGTTTCAGTTCAATCTGACATTGTAACATTTTTTATTAGAAAATGATCAAAATTTGAATGTCTAACTCAAATATGACAAATGGATTCTAAGAATCATAAGTTAGGAAAAAATTTAGGATAGAAACATGAAAGGGATAGAAATGCTAGTAGAAAACTCAAGGCAGTGCTGGCAATCTAACTGCCAGGTCTGGAGAAGACTCTGGATTCCTTGCCAACTTGTTCTTAGAGGCACCTCCTAACACCTCACATAGTCACTGACATGTCCTTGCTGCACTCTTGCTCATCACCCACTGGGGCTATGTTTTTCCTTTTATGGCAACAGAAAAATGACACAGAACACTATGCACGAATTTGGCAGTCTTCCTGATTCTTTCTTTGCGTCTAGCCCTTTCAATGTAAGAAGTACAAGGACCAATCTCAAAACCAGTGAAATTATTAAAAAAAAAAAAAAACAGGCTGACTCTAATTTTCCAACCCATGAATATGTTGGTAGGTTGTGGAGGTCCATAGGAAAGTGTATATACTCCTTGAGAAAAGGGAACACATCTTGTTTCTTACTATACTCCCAATTTCCAGATACATAATAGATGCTAAAACAATATTTGTAAGACAGGAAGAGAGGAAATCAGACACTAGTATAAAATTGGGGTGAGATATAGGAGAAAGAGAAGACAGATCTTGACTATGGCAATTAGAGAAAAAACACTCAGAATTTATTTTTCAGTTGAATGTCCAAATAGACCTTATGTCGAGAGAATAATCAGAGCTTGTTCTCATGGCAAGAAGGCTCCATCAAATCTCACTTATTTTTGGCCACCATTTTCTATGAAATCTTTGCCTGGAAAATGAGCTGATTTCAGCTCATAAAAGACATATATTAATGTTTTCAAAAGTAGACGAATACTCAGAAAACTTTAGAGGAAGCATTTCCCCCACACTCCCCCACTGCCCTACTCAGTCTCTTCTCTCATTTTAGCTTTCCTTATTAGGAAATATCCCAGCCTTCTTGAAACTCCTTCTAGGAGATAGCTTTATTAAGCTCATACCTTGAGTGAAGAAGTAGAATACAGTATCATATCAGCAGCCATTGGCTCAGTTCATTCAAAGTTAATTTGCTAATTTCTTGCATTGCAGTAACACCATAATTTGCTTCAATTTTAGCAAATGACTGCTATTGCTAAATACAATGAATATATCACATATGAGCCTGTTGTTCATCTTTCTGCCATCAAACACTTATTCATTCAAAAGTATTTGTTCAATGCCAAGCCCAATGCTAGGTATTAGGGAGTCAACTGTGAACTTGACAGACATTACCTCTCTCCATAGAACTCCTCTGGTGAGGGAGGTAAATTTAAAATTCTTAAGTAATAAATATAATAATTCAAAATTCTAGTAAATGCTATAAAGGAAACAAAAGAGCTAAAATAGAAGATAACTGAGGACCTACTTAAGAGAGTCAGTCATCCAACTATTTACTTGGTAGGCAAAATGTAATCTGAAAAGTGAAAGAAGAATGAAGTTGCTGGCTAAGATCAGTGTTGGGAAAAGAACATTGTAGTGTGTACCCTGATGCAGTCATGGGAAAGTACTGTGTCCCATAAAGAGCCAGGAGTAGCACATGGAGAACTTTTTGATGGATTTCTGACTAAAAGAGCCAGGCAAGTTTTCTCATACTGCAGACGGTTTATACTTGCAGTTTTAGATGTCTCAGACATTTCCCATCTGACTCTTGGGCTAAAGCCTGTTCCCACAAAGCCTTGTTTCCAGCTAGCTAGCTGTCAATCCAACCACCAATAATTTCAAACAATTCTTGCTAAGGACCTAGATAACAATGATCTAACACTCTGGGGTAATTCTATTTTAAAAGTGGACAGAAGACCATAAATCCATTCAGATTCAAAGGACTGATGTGCTAATGGATCACCCAGCAAGAGTGAGTTGGGTAGGTCATGCCCACCCACTGTTACAGAAGTTAGTTTTGTAAATATTTTCCCATTAGGGTTCATATAAAATTGAGACTTACACACTGAAGGAATTTGAAATCTGTTGATTATTTATACAAAAAATGTGTTTGGTTCCAATTTGGGTAAATTGCACACACACACACACACACAGTGATCAATGTTTTGCTGTGACCAGGTCATTCTTAAAATTGTTTCCTTTCCCCTTTAGTCAATTAAAGTTCTTTTCATAATTATTAGAGTCATTAAGTTTGAGAACATGTTTTTGTTCTCTAAAATGACTATCTATGCTACTTCTCTGGAAAATAATTCTGTGGCTATGCTGTTCTATAGCTATTAAGTTGAGCAGAGGACACTTTGTATAGCTTTGTCAATCTTTGACCGCTGCTAAATTATCAAACACTTTACATTAATGTTCTGAATAGTTTGACACATTGCCCCATAATCACTTAATTTGTACCAATGTAATATGGCTTATGATTCAATAAGTAAACATAAATTTTTAAGGAATGTGTACACTCAGTAGCATTTTGATTCAATAAAAGGTTTTAAAACTATTTTTTCAAACATTTGGGGTTTGGCAAAACATAAAATGCCTTGGCCAAGCGCTCTTCCTCCCAATTTTTAAACCCAGTGTTTCAAGGGAAATTTAGTTCATATGTTTCCAGTAATATTTACACTTAGTTTATTTAAATGGTGTTTTGTAAGAGCTCTGAGCAGTCCAAGAAGTCAATAACCAGTTTACAAAGTGTTTTAAATTTCCTTTACATTGAACCAGGTGGGCGAATTCTGTTTGAAATAATAAAAATTCATGAATTTACCTTAAAATGTGATATTCTACAACACTTACTGTGTTCAAACTGTGTAAAAGTTACATATTATTGCAAAATAGGTCTCAATAATACGGCATTAGCTGCCACCCAAGCATCCTGTGTAGGGCTGGGCTGGAACAGAGTTAAAGGAACTGGTTGAGATCCATTCAGGGTGTGAAACATCTGGCCTGTGGCTTGATGACCAAGCTAGGTACACAAAGGAAACTTCTCAAACGCTTCTGGAAGTAACTGACTCTACTAACCATATCCTAGTCCTCCCATTTACTAACAGTGACTTCAGACAAGCCACTTAACTTTCCCTCAGCCACTCTCAATTTCTTTTAGGAAAAATATTGATGATGATACAGAACTAATTTCATAGGGTTAGAATGAAGAATAAGTCAAAGAAAAGGGTAGTGTTATGTCCCTCAGAGTGGGTCTGCCTACAGTAAGTGCTCAATAATAAAAATGTTAGCTATGTGCATTTGACTTAAGATTGCCTTCAAGAACTAATTTAGCCAAACTGCCTTTAGTTAGACGCCCATTAGTAGAAGACCATTTAAAAAAACATTTGAGTAATTCTGGCTTATGTGGAAAAATGAATAGGACAACAGGAAATAAGCTAGAATTAGAGGAAAAATGAGAGCTTTCTACCTTGTCTATAGTGTTGGTTAGTGAAAGGAACACTGGAGTGGGAAAGAGGAAGAGGACGAGTCCCCATTCTCTGCAATTAGCTGGATGATTACAGATAAGTCACATACTGGTGCTGGCCTCCAGCTTAAGCTACAGAATGATGTGGTGAGACTAGATGACCTCAGGTTCCTTTAAATAGAATGGTTCTATTGTTTACGTCAGCATTAAAATAGGCTCAAAATTTATCATGAATGTTAACTAATGATAATTATTTTTTTAAAAAATATATTGGGTTAGGGACACTCTAATTTGGTTAAGCTTTATAAAGACGCCTTCTGTTGTTAGATATAATGAATGATTATCATATATGAGCCTGCTCATCCTTCTGCCTTTAAACATTTACTCATTCTTTCTAAACTATTACTCAAAGCCAAGCACAATTCTAGGCACTGAGGAAGCAACTGTAAACTTGACTGACATTATTCCTCTTCACTTTCTAAAAAGTATTGGGATAAGTAGTCAAAAAGTATATCTAAACTAACCCATATATGCAAGTATACTTTATATTCATATTTTCAAAAACTGGAGATATAGAAAGGTATACTAACACATAATTATAATTCTAAATATCTGACAAGGAGCAGTGTGGAAGTATTGTACCATATCAGTCCATTTTGCTTTTTCTAATTTTTAATTCAGAAAAACATCAAAAGTAAGGAGTCAATCTATTTTTGTTGTCCATAAGAGCACAAAGATTTTCCAAACGTACTTTTATCCTCTGTCTCCTATTTTTTGTTATGTTACCATTTTTAATCACATCTCCTTGACATAATTTTGTCACTCTGCAATTGGAGAAACAGAGCGTTTTCTGAGTTAGTCTAATATCAAGCTCAAAGTTCAGACCACAGTCAAAATAAGTGCCCTGAAGCCTTTTTGGCCTATCAACCACTGCCCATGACTTATGCCATAGCTAACCATTATTCAAATTAAGAATGAATTATAAATGCAAACAAAGAAAATCTTACATGATGAGGGGAAGCAATTTATCAAGGATCTGAGAACAATAAAGGCACAGCTAAAATTGTGACTAAAACATCTCTCTCTTAATCCAGAAGTATTTCCATTTCCACCTCAAACATCTGTCTTTCAGGGTCTTTTTCTCACACTATTGCCAAGATAAATTCAGGAGTGTACATTCTTCGCCAGATTGAGGCAGGTATGTAATTATTTTTAGATTTTACATTGAGGCACCAATGTTACTGTTCTCTTCACAAACACCTTCCTATGTTCCCCTCCTTGAAACTTCTCCTCAGGTTAATAAAATAATCATAACCTAATGTATACAGTATGGTGTTTGCCACAATATCACTTCTGTGAAAATAAATTATCTCACTGTTGCCACCTTAAAATATATCCATACTTATATATCAGTTATATAACTTTTGTTTCCCCTTTTCCTAGATATTAAGGGACATAAAAGTTTAAGAAACTAATCTGCCTTCCAGATGCTAACGTTCTTGTTAAATGGAGGATATTAGCATATATGATGTACTGAAAGGCAGACTTCTGACCATACATGCAATCAGGACCCGAAGCAGAGAGAGATGCTTCTGGATTTGAGGATTCAGAATTACTTCTGGACATCCCCAACAGATGTCACACACGGATCTACAAATCGGTTTGGTGCCTAATGTCACAACTCAGATTTTGCCCTATTGTGCTTCATCCTTCTCTGGTCTCGCTGACACGTATCTGCTGCCTGAGATGTTTGCTAAAGAAGTTTCATTAGCATCAGAGCCCATCAGGAGAATTCTGACATCTCAGCTGCGCTTGTTGGTATTGATGGGCCCCAACCTTCTATTCTTCCCGGTACCAAAATAGTGCTGGTGTGCATGTAAAAGTAGAGGGGGGAGGGTCTCTTCTGTGTCTATTGTCACCATTGGCCTCAAGCTTTGCTGTGCCCAGTTATAACAAAAATTTTGAATGCTCTATTAGCTCTGTCTCTAAACATACCTAATCCCTAGATTCCCTGGTTCAAAAACCAGTATAAGGAACCTGCTGGTGGGTAGGTACTCTATTATATACACGTGGTGTCTTCCTCTTCTCCCCATGAACCCCTCTCTTGACAACCTTCTCTCTATAAAATTAAAATTTAAAAATCCCACCAATATGAATGAACTGGGGAAACAAGGGAAGGCAGAGGGAGAAGCTGTTATTGACATGACTGGTAATCTCCCCAAAGAAATGAGATACATTCCTTTACAGAATTAAAGATTGAGACTTAAACAAATTAAGTGACTTCCTGAAAATCACATGTCAGCTACGGGATAAAACAATGCTTAAAACCATACCACCTTCCCCAATTAAATTAGAAAGAAGTTTTACAAAATGAAAGTGCTAATCCGGTAATGCTTGATAGAATTATTCAGAATTCAAATTAACATTTTGAAACAGACTTAACTCATTGGAAATATTATTAAAGCAGAACATCAAATTGGTCAGATTCAAAGCAATATTATTTCTTCACTGATAGAAGTTCATTATTTATTTTGTATTCATTAATTTTTCAATTTATGTATGTGTTGTTCTTTAGAACCATTTTTTGTCTCAGAAACTAATTTACATCAACTGCTATTTGGATAAATAGGCAGAAATTTCAAATATTTTAAAAATACATCAATGTATTTCCAATGTTTTATCACTCTGAGCCACAGTTTCATTAGCTGTGAAGGAATTTTTCTAGATGATCTTTAAGAACTCTTATCTTTAATACCTAATGACTCTATATAATCTATATTTAAATAAAATGTATATAATGAATATGTTCCTGATTTCTTGTAAATTTCCTACAAAGAACATTTTGAAACAAAACCAAATTTGATACTAGAGAAATAAAAATAAGATATTTTGGAGAGAAAAATATACTCTAATTTCTCAGAACATTTTCACCCTGATTGTAGAAATCTACCTCTCCTTGACAACATACAATTTTAGAATTCTTATAATAAATTTGAGCTTTTAAAGTTAATCAGATAGAGAATAAACTTGTATTAATTTAACATTATAATTACTAGAATAAAATAGAATACAGCAATATAATTCAGTTATTTTGTTACAAAATATTAATGCTATAAAAGAGTTGCCTTTTGATAGATCTATTTATTTTTTATATATTGGGGAACATTACCTTTAGCTGTATTGTAAAATGCCACTAAAATACACCCAGAAAAAAAAACAAAAAACATAGCAAACACATAGCTCTCTTCAATGGGCAAATTTGAAAGCTCTGCTTCAAGTACTGTTTCTTTTAAGTCTCCTATTATTGCAGAACAACGTCACATGCTGTATTTGAAAGCAGAAGCAGAACAAGACGTTAACTTCATGATGGGTTATTACTTTGCTTTCATATTTAGGAATTTTAAATGTACCCACACTAAGGTTTCTCACTTGGTTTTTGTTAAATATTATCAGTGTCTATTCTTTCTTTCTACCTCCATTACATTTCACACATGAAAAAGATTAACATAATGTATCATGTCATTCTTTTGTATGTTAGTCTTTCTACTTTTGACGACTTTATTCAAAAACCTCCAAAAACATTTTAAACATGCATGGTTTTGGAGAGATCCAGGTGAGAAATTCTAGACTGTCAGTGGATTTCTGCCTGGAAATAGACATCATTGTGACTTATTTCAGAAAGCAATTTCCACTGTCTCACAAATACCTGGTTATGAAAGATTATGTGGATCCTGGGGTTTAAATTCACTTTGAGTGTTCAAAGAGACACTTCTTATGAATTGTGGAAGTCTTCATTTGCCAATTTTTGAACCAAAGTATCTTTGTACAAATTAAATTCAACTCAATAACCACTTATTGAATCCTACTGTATGTCAGAGAAAGTGCTGTGGATACCTAGCAAAAAGAAATATAACTCTGATCTCAAAGTACTCAAAATCAAGCAGAGGAAACAGAAATGGAAGTGATTAACAATCTCTTCTTCTTCTTCCTCACCTCCCCTAGTCAATAAAATGCAACACCACAGTCACTGTTGTTAACATTCTATGTCCTAATTTTTTTGCTTTTTTGTCTCACAAAATGCTACACTTTCTAATTTATGTGATTCTATTTCCCTTGCTCCTAAATCTGGGCTTCTGGATGATGTTACAGAACTGCATACAATCCTGGAGACTGAAGGCAGTCCAGTCACCAATTCTTTGATATTTATTAGTTGTGAACACCTCTCAAGCACTTGATTTCAAGTATCATTAGCCAGTTGGCCCTCAACTTTAAAAAATAATTTTTAACACATACATTTTATGTCTCTAGATAAAACTTTTATAATCTCCACAAATTCTCCATGCTGCCTCACCTCTTACAACTGGTTACCTTCTACATTCACTGAAACAATCATGGCTGTTAAATTGAATTAATTTAAATTGCCATCCTCTACAACTGTACCTGCCCTCACTGCCTTTTCTCCAGCCTTGGAAGACCAGGTACATCTTCTGTTCTTTAAGGATGTTAATTTTACCTCTTTTTTTTTTTCTTTTAATAACATACTCTCCTAATTCTTTTCAATTCTCTTCTTCAACAACAGTCTAAGTTCTTTGAGGAGAGAACCATATTTGAGTCATGATAAGTGTTTAAAAATGGATTCATTGTACATAATACATATGGAAGTGACCTAAGAAATACTAGTAACATCTTTCAGAAGACTGTTGGTAAATTGGTACAGCCACTATGGAAAATAGTATGGAGGTTCCTTAAAAAACTAAAAATAGAGCTACCATATGAACCTACAATCCCACTCCTGGGCATATATCTGGAGAAAACCGTAATTCCAAAAGATACATGCCCACAGTGTTTGCTACAATACTGTTTTCAATAGCCAAGACATGGAAGCAACCTAAATGTCCATCAAGAGATGAATGGATAAAGAAGATATTGTATATTTATACAATGGAATATTACTCAGCTATAAAAAAGAATGAAATAATGCCATTTGCAGCAACATGGTTGGACCTAGAGATTATCATACTAAGTGAAGTAAGTCAAACAGAGAAAAACAAATCCATATGACATTGCTATGTGGAATCTAAAAAAAAATGATACAAATGAACTTATAAACAAAACAGAAACAGACCCACAGACATAGAAAACAGACTTATGGTAACCAAAGGAGAAAGTGAGGATAAGTTAGGAGTTTGGGATTAACATATACACACTACTATATATAAAATAGATAAACAACAAGGACCTACTGTATAGCACAGGGAAACATACTCAATATTTTGTAATAACCTATAAGGTAAAAGAATCTGAAAAAACATATATGTATGTATAACTGAATCACTTTGCTGGACACCTGAAACTAATACAACATTGTAAATCAACTATACTTTGATAAAAATACATAAATAAATGTTTTTAAAAAGAAAATACATGTTTAAAAATATTGCTAAAGAAATGACTGATTTATGTGTTTGGCGCTAATTATCTACAGAATGTCAAAACATGGTGTGCTTCATAAAATTACATATCTTAAGAAGGGGTGTAATTTCTGTTTGATATTGTACAGTGAATTAATACTTAATCAGAAACAATCTGTTCCAGACACAAAGCAGTGAGGAATAAAATATAAAAATGGAAAGCCAGTAAGACATATCTGTGCCTAAAAATAAGATTATTTTTTCTCACTGGACTTAAAAAAGACCACAAATGGAAAGTAAAGAACAAGGCTACTGCCACAGCCCTGCTAGGTTCAAGTTCTGGAAGCTTGAAGTGGCCACCAGAAATTTGAACCACCATGTGCGGTAAGAGAACTAAAAGGGCTTCTGGTCAGACAGGACCTCAGAGCCAGGCCCAAGCATTTGAGCTGGGTTTGATCCCAATCCTGCTCAATGAAAGAAAGCAAAGAAAAGAGCCTTCAGTGACAAGACTGGGGCTTTGTCAGCAAAAAGACCAACAATTAAACCAAGGTGCCCACTGTCTCAAAGACTGGGTCTGCAAAGTCCTTAATACATGGATATCATGATGTGATTGATTAGAAATTTAAAAATGTAAAGTATATTATACCTAAAAACATCCATGAGTTTGGAAGGGTAAAATTTAAATTACATAGGGGTTAAAGAGAAAAATAAGACTAAAATTCTAAAATATTTAGAAGACTAAAAATTCTTAATATAAAAACTTGTAGGATTTAAGGGAAAAGGCTTTTAAGGATCAGAATGTATAGGCTTAAAAGCATATAATAATATTTGTATGCTCTACACAAAATTTATGAAAAAAAGAATGTAAGAAAAAAATTTTAATCAAAAGAAATAGCAAAAATTAAGAAACAAAATAAACTAGAAATGAAACAATGGAAACTAAACTTGAAATAAAACAGTGGACAAAATTTTAACACCAAAAGCTGCTTATTGGGGAAAAAATAAAAACAAATCAGAGAGAAACTCACAGCACCCCCCTCCAAATTATAAATTACTAAGAAAAAGAGGAATAGCCAAAAAATTGTACTAAGAATGAAAAGAAGCCTATAACTACAGATTAAGTAGACATTAAACAATTATAAATGAAACATGTAAATTTTATGTTCTAGATAAAATACATAATTTTCTAAAAAACATAACCAAAACTGATTCAAAATGATACAGAAAATCTAAATAAAGCACTAAGTATTAAAGAAATCAAATCCATTTTCAAATATATTCTGTGGCCCCTATTCCCTAAAACAGGCCCAATCAACTTTTTATAAGGCAGTTTTCTATATCATTAAGGAGTAGAAAATACATATATTATACACATTTTGTTTTTCCAGAGAATAGGAAAAGAAGGAAAGTGTTCCAACTAATTTTACAAGTTAAACTTTGCTAACAAACAACAGAAATGAACATATCAAAGAGAAAATGTATTCAGAGTAATCCCACTTATGGAACTATATTAAAAAATCTAAGTAAAAGGCAAAGCAATTTAATCTAGCAGTAACTTAAAACAGTAGACCATAGTCAACAATGTTAAAGGAAAGCAACGTCAGAAAATTGAACAAAAATTAGCATATTAACAAAGGGAAAAACTCTGTGCAAAAATGCCCAAAACAGTGCCTTTGATAAAATCAAACCCTTATTCATGATTTTAAAAATAAGCCTTTGCAAACTAAGAAAAAATGTAATGTCTATAATCTGATAAATTTATTCCCAAACATAAAACAATCATCCTTCTTAATGGTAAAATTTTAGAAGCCAGCTATTTAAGCTCAGAATAAAGCACCACTTGTATTCAACTTTGGAATAGATGTTCCAGTCAAGTTGATAAAAAAGAAAAATTATAAAAATTGGAAAAAACTCTATGTTAAAAATGTACATACCCTTTGACTTAACAAATCCACTTGAAGTGTAATATTTTAATAACACATAGTTGTACCAGAAGACATGCACAAAATGTTTACCAAAACATTTATAACAGCAAAGATAAGGCAAATCAAGCAAAATCAGTTTTTTAAAATAGAAAAATTTAAATGTTCAACACTGTGTAAATGGATTAAACAACTGTCACTTGTTCACACAATGGAATACTATACAGTAGTTAAAATGAATGAAACTAGAATTATGTATATTAACATGGAAAATATTTTAGGATAAAAAATCAATTTGTAGAATGCTATACATACAATAATATTTCTACATTGATGAAAAAATTCACATTTGTACTTTCTTGCTTAAGTACTCAAATCTAGTTAATGTGTGCATATGCATGAAAAAGTGAAATATTAATTTCAAGATAGTAATTAACTCTGGGAAAGAAAAGATGATAATCGTATGAATGGTAAACAGTTAAACATGGATTCCAACCATCTCTGGAAGGCTTGCTTTATTAAAGAACAATGCCCGTAGCAGACATGAAAGAATATTTAATCTTGCTAAAACTTGTTGGATGGCATATTGGTTTTTATGTTATTTTTCTATAGTTTTATTTCTTTTAGAAATATTAAAAATTAAAAAAAATAAACAAAAACAATAACCAAAGTGTCCTTAAGGTAGATTTTCTTACTTGCAAATCTTCACTCTCCCCTTGCCACACTTCATGGGAAGAATATCCTTCTCAACACATTCATGTGCCACTTTGTCATAAGGTTTCCTTTGGTCAGTACAATGTGAATAAAAGCTGTGAAAGGTAGGGCAAGTTTCTGTGCCCCTTTTGTATTCCTCTACTTTCCCATGAAAACATCACATCTCATATGCGAATCTGCATCATGCTGGTCTTGGAATTAGAGGACATATTGGAGCAGACCTACATCTGACATTGAACTTGGACAAGAGTCAGCATCTAACCCACAGGCACTGACATAAAATGTGAGAGAGAAATAAATCTACAGTTACATAAGCCACTGAAAGTCAAAGGTTATTTGTTACAGAACCCTTTTGCAGCAAAAGCTGTCAAATAAAGCCCAATGTTATTATAGTATAGAATATTAATGCAAAACATCATAAAATTACATATTAGTGTATAAAACTGCCTCATATATTCAATATCAGAGACATGTTCATAAAATATACCCAATGACCTTCATTTTAAGTTGGTTCATGTTCATTACCCCCAACCCAATATACAACAAGAACACATGCATCATGCAAATTTCTACAATGAATAATCAGCAAAAATTAATCCTATAGCTAATGTGTAAAATTCCTTCTAAGGAAGAAGAGAATAGCATTTAAATATTGCTAAACTATAATGCATAATTTAAAATATAAACCCAGCAAAAATATAATATGATTTTGAATTTAGTTAGTACTGTTAAGGCTTTTCACATCTTGGTAACAGATTTTTGTGGTTAATTTTCATCAGCCAAATACCACCCATATTTTGTCATATAATTTTATTTGTAGAGAAAATAATCTCTGAAGTACAGGAATTTCTATAATAGGTGATTATGGGAAATTTCTAAGCTACCAAGCAATGATGTCAACCTCTAGTTTTTGCTAGTTACTACTAGAACAAGAGAAGAGACTGTCTTAGAAATTCTGTGTACTCTATAGCAGAGCTAAAAAGAGTGAGGAAGAAGGAAGTCTTTGGATTCCACCTAATCACTGAGTCACACAATTACAGAGCTGGAGCCCTACCAATCCACCCTACTCTGAGATATTGACAATGTGAAAAATTGTCACCCTGTCTTTGGTAACCATCAGAATTCCTATTCAGATTATTCCTCCCTCTGAAATCAATTAAAAGGCTGATTAAAATATTTTAAGAAATTATTTTAAAAGCTTCATAGAATAGAGATAAAATAAATTAACATGTCAAAATCTTAGTATAAAATTATGCAGAGAAGTAAGCAGAGCACAGAAACCCACTTTATCCCTAAAGATATTTTCCAACCGTGATAATATTGTATTGACGCTTTTTTGATCTCATAAGACACTGAAACAGAACCCAAAGCCTGGGACTTCCCTGGTGGTCTAGTGGTTAAGACTCCGTGCTTCCACTGCAGGGGGCATGAGTTTGATCCCTGGTCAGGGAACTCAGATTCCTGCATGCCACGCAGCATGGCCAAAACCCAAAGCCCTAGGCTTTCCTATGATAGGGAGTGTAACAGGAGACATCTTTATACTTCCATCAAGAAAGCTAGTACTTCAAATGCTATTCTCAATGTAACTGTAGTGTGAATCGAGAGTAAACTCATCCCAAGGGACTTTAAGAAAAGTGATTTGGCAATAACAGAGTTGAGATTGTGTATATATATATATATATATATAGAGAGAGAGAGAGAGAGAGAGAGAGAGAGAGAGAGAGTGTGTGTGTGTGAGATAAATCTCAGTCTCACTGTATCAATACAAACACAAAAGTACTGACTGCCACCATGAAAAGACATCACATCTAATCAACATCACCATAGAATGTCTACCAGTTTTGCATGTATGTAAAACTGGAGCTAGATGGTTGGGGTATAAGAACCAGATGTACATAAATCACACCAAGTGTTAACACTTTAGAGTTGCCTGATTTACATACAGGCGAATCTCACAACCAGTTGGGTAGGATTAACAACGAGCCTGTGCACTTATAGCTAGGACCACCTTATTGTGATTCACTAAGTATATAAAACCCAAATATTCATAACTCAGTGATACTTGTTCCCCCTACAAGGATTTCTCCCCTTTACAAGAGTGGAGATTGACACTTTCAGTGAGAATCTGAAAACTTATTTTCAGTATGAAGGCAAAGTAAAGATACTTTCAGACAAAACTAATAAAGTTGATCACAGGTGGAGTTGCACTGAAATCTATAGGATACACTCTATGTAAACAGAAAGAGGTCCCAGATGAAGGGGCTGAAATGAATGGAAGAAAAGCACAGGAAGTAACAAACATGTGAATAAATTTAAACAAATGCTTACTGAAACAAAGAGATAATACAATGTTTAATGGGATTATATATGTAGATTTCAAATACAGAAGAGGAAAAACTTGTCAAGAGGAAGATAAAGTGTTCTGTGGGTCTTATATTGTTTTGGAAGGACAATATAAGTTTTGCAGTAGCTAAAACTTCCAGTAAGAGTTGAATAAAAGTGGAAGAGTGGGCATCCTTGTCTTGTTCCTGATCTTAGAAGAAAGGCTTCCAACTTTTCATATTGAGTATGATGTTAGCTGTCGGTCATGTATGGCCTTTTTATGTTGAGATCTGTTCCCTCTGTAATCACGTTGCTTAGAGTTTTCATCATAAGTGGATGCTGAATTTTGTCAAAAGCTTTTTCTTCATCTGCTAAGATGATCATATGATTTTTATTCTTCAATTCGTTAATGTGGTGAATCAAGCTGATTGATTTGTGGATACTGAACCATCCTTGCATCCCTTGGATAAATCTCACTTGATCAGGATGTGTGACCCTTTTAAGGGTTCAATCAGTGATACTGGCCTGTAATTTTCTTTTTTGTGTGCATTTGTCTGATTTTGGTATCAGGGTGATGCTGACCTCATGAATGAATTTGGAGGCATTCATTCCTCTGCAAATTTTTGGAATAGTTTGAGAAGAATAGGTGTTAACTCTTCTCTAAATATTTGGTGGAATTCACCTGTGAAACTGATCTTGGACTTTTGTTTGTTGGGAATTTTTAAATTACTGATTCAATATTATTACTGGTAATTGGTCTGTTCTTATTTCCTATTTTTTTTCCTGGTTCAATCTTTGGAGACTATATTTTTCTAGGAATTTGTTCATTTCTTCTAGCTGTTCGTTTTATTTCATATAATTGTTCATAGTAATCTATTATGATCCTTTATATTTCTGTGGTGTTGGTTGTAACTTCTTTTTCATTTATGATTTTATTGATTTGGGTCCTCTCCCTTTTTTTCTTGATGAGTCTGGCTAAAGGTTGTTCAATTTTATCTTTTAAAAGAATCAGCTCTTAGTTTCATTGATCTTTTCTATTGTTTTTAATCTCTATTTCATTTATTTCTGTTCTGCTGTTTATGATTTCTTTCCTTCAACTAACTTTAGGTTTTGTTTGCTCTTCTTTTTCTAGTTCATTGAGGTGTAAGGTTGGGTTGTTTTTGAGGTTTTTCTTGTTTTCTGAGATAGGCTTGTATTACTATAAACCTCCCTCTTAGAACTGCTTTTGCTTTGTCATATAGGTTTTAGATCATTGTGCTTTCATTTTCTTTTGTCTCTAGGTATGTTTTGATTTCCTCTTTGGATTTTAGTGACCAGTTAGTTGTTTAATAGTATATTGTTTAGCCTCCATGTGTTTGCTTTTTTTGCAGATCTTTTCTTGTAGTTGATTTCTAGTCTCAAAGCATGTGGTCAGAAAAGTTGCTTGATATGATTTCAGTCTTAAATCTAATGTGACTTGTTTTGTGGCCTAGCATGTGATCTATGCTGGAGAAGGGCCACGTCCACTTGAAAAGAATGTGTATTCTGTTGCTTTGGGGTGGAATATTTATATATACATATAAAAAATCTATCTGGTCATGTGTTGTTTAAGGCCAGTCTTTCATTATTGACTTTCTGTCTGGATGATCTGTCCATCGATGTCAGTGAAGTGTTAAAGTGCCCTACTATTATTATGTTACTGTTGGTTTCTCCTTTTATGTCCATTCATATTTGCTTTATATATTTGGGTTCTACTATTTTGGATACATTTATATTTACCACTGCTATATCTTCTACTTGGATTGATCCCTGGATCATTATGTATTGTCCTTTATCTCTTGTTACAGTCTTTGTCTTAAAGTCTATTTGGTCTGACATAAGTATTGCTAACCTGGCTTTCTATTCATTTCCAACTGACTAAAATACCTTTTTCTATCCCCTTTCAGTCTCTGTGTGTTTTTAGATCTGAAATGAATCTCTCGAAGGCAGGATATATATGGATCTTGTTTTTGTATCCACTCATCCACTCTATTTTGTGTGTGTGTGTGTGGTACATGGGCCTCTCACTGTTGTGGCCTCTCCCATTGCAGAGCACAGGCTCCGGACACGCAGGCTCAGCAGCCATGGCTCACAGGCCTAGCCGCTCCGTGGCATGCAGGATCTTCCTGGACCAGGGCACAAACCTGTGTCCCCTGCATTGGCAGGCACACTCTCAACCACTGCGCCACCAGGGAAGCCCCCACTCTATGTTTGTTGATTGAAGCATTTTCCCATTTACATTTAAAGTAATTATTGATAGGTATGTCCTTGTTGCCATTTTGTTAATTGACTTTGGGTTGTTTTTGTAGTTTTTTGATCCTTTCTTCTTTTGCTCTCTTCTACTGTGTTTTAATGACTGTCTTTAGTGTTATGTTTGGGTTTCTTTTTCTGTTTTTGTATCTATTATTGATGTTTGGTTTCTGGTTACCATGCGGCTCTATTTAGCAATAAATACATGATTATTTTAAGTTGCTGATCTCTTAAGTTTGAACACATTTTAACAATCCTGCATTTTTACTGTCCCCCCCAATTTTTACTGTTTTTTTTTTTTTTTTTTTTTTTTTTTTTGCAGTACGCGGGCCTCTCACTGTTGTGCCTCTCCCATTGCAGAGCACAGGCTCTGGACACGCAGGCTCAGTGGCCACAGCTCATGGGCCCAGCCACTCTGCGGCACGTGGGATCTTCCCAGACTGGGGCATGAACCCGTGTCCCCTGCATCGGCAGGCGGACTCTCAACCACTGCACCACCAGGGAAGCCCAATTTTTACTGTTTTTACATGATATTTACATCCTTTTGTTTTGTGTTTCCCCTAACTGCTTATAGTGGATGTAAGGGGATGATTTTACTATTTTTGTCTTTTAATCTTCCTACCAGCTTTATAAGTGGCTGAGCTATTACTGTTACTGTATATTTGCCTTACCAGTGTGATTTTTCCATTTGTAATTTTCAGACTGTGGTAGTTGTGGCTTTTTCTTTTCCATTTAGAGAAGAAGTCCCTTTAACATTTCTTTTGAAGCTTGTTTTGTGGTGTTGAACTCTTTTAGTTTTTGCTTGTCTGTAAAAATTTTGATCTCTCCTTCAAATCTGAATGAAAGCCTTGCCAGGTAGAGGATTGTTGGTTGTAGGTTTTTCCATTTCATCACTTTAAATATATTGTGCCACTTTCTTCTGGTCTGTAGAGTTTCTGCTGAAAAGTCATCTGATGGTAGCATGGGAGTTCCCTAGTATGTAATACTTCTTTTCCTTTGCTGCTTTTAATATTTTCTCTTTATCTTTAATTTTTGATATTTTAATTACATTGTGTCTTAATGTGGTTATCTTTGGGTTGATCCTGTTTGGGACTCTTTATGCTTCCCTGACCTGAATGTTTGTTTCCTTTCCCAGGTTAGGGATGTTTTCAGCCAGTATGTCTTCAAATATGTTCTTTGCCCCTTTCTCTCTCTTCTCCTTCTGGGACCCCTATAATACGAATTAAATTGTCCTCATATTTTTAAAAATTATTTTTCCTTTTCTCTGTTCAGCTTCAGTGATTTCCACTACTGTGTCTTCCACTATGTTGCACTGATAAATTCAGTAAAGTTGCAGGATGCAAATTTAATATACAGAAATCTGTTGTGTTTCTATACTATAACAATAAACTATCAGAAAGAGAAATTAGAAAACTATCCCATTTATAGTTGCATCAAAAAGAATAAAATACCTAGGAATAAATATAACTAAGGAGGTAAAAGTCCAGCACTCAGAAAACTGTAAGATACTGATCATAGAAACTGAAGACAACATAAACAGATGGAAAGATTACCATGATAATGGACTGAAAGAATTAATATTGTTAAAATGACCATACTACTCAAGGTAATCTATGGATTCAGTGCAATCCCTATCTAAATATGAATGGTATTTTTCACAGAACTTGAACAAACAATACTAAAATGTGGATGGAAACACAAAAGGCCCTGGGTAACCAACCTGTCCTGAGAGAAAAAGAACAAAGTTGGAGGCATCATGCCTCCTGGCTTCAGACTATAATACAATGCTATAATAATCAAAACAGTATGGTACTGGCACAAAAACAGACACATAGATTAACAGAACAGAATGAAGACCCCAGTAATAAATCTACACATATATCAGAATTAATCTACAACAAAGGAGGCAAGAATATACAATGGGGAAAAGACAGCCTCTTCAATAAGTAGTGCGGGGAAAACTGGACAGCTAAAGGCAAAATCATCAAACTGGACTACTTTCTCACATCTTATAGAAAAATACACTCAAAATAGATTAAAGATTTAATTATAAGACCTGAAACCATAAAATTTCTAGAAGAAAACACAGGCAGTACACTCTTTGACATTGAGCTTAGCAAAATTTTTGGATCTGTCTCCTCAGGCAAGGAAAACAAAAGCAAAAATAAACAAATGGAACTACATCAAACTAAAAAGCTTTTGCACAGTGAATAAAACTATCAATAAAATTAAAAGGCTGCCTACTGAATGGGAGAATATATTTGCAAACAATATCTCTGACATGGGGTTCTATCCAAAATATACAAGGAACTCATACTAGACATCAAAGAAACAAACAACCCAATTAAAGAATGTGCAGAGGCCCTGAATAGACATTTTTCCAAAGAAGACACACAGATGTCCAATAGACACATGAAAAGATGCTCAACATCAGTAATCATCAGGGAAATGGAATTAAGACCACAGTGAGTTATTACCTCACACCTGTCAGAATGGCTATTGTCAAAAAGAAGGAAATAAGGGTTGGCAAGAATGTGGAGAAAAGAGAACATTTGTGTACTGTTGCTGGGAATATAAATTGATGCAACCACTATGAAAAACAGTATAGAGATTCCTCAAAAAATTAACAATATAATTATTGCACAATCTAACAATTTCACATCTGAGTTTCTATCTGAAGAAAATGAAAACACTAATTTGAAAATATATATGCACCGCTACATTCACTGTAGCATTACTTACAATAGCCAAGATATGGAAGCAACCCAAGCGCCCATTAATAGATGAATGGATAAAGTAGATGTCGTATATGTACACAATGGAATTTTACTCGGCCATAAAGTGTGAAATCTTGCCTTTTGTGACAACATGCATTGACCTAGTGGGAATTAAGCTAAGTGAAATGAGTCAGACAAAGACAAACACTGTATGATCTCACTTATATGTGAAATCTAAAAAACAAATCAACAAACATAACTAAACAGAAAACATAGTCATAGTTACAGAGATTAAACAGGTGGTTGTCGGGGGAAGGGGTTGGGGAGGGGAGAAGTAAATGAGAGAGATTAAGAGGTACAAACTTTCAGTTAGAAAATAAATGAGTCATGGGTATGAAATGTACAGTGTGGGGATACAGCCAATAATTATGTAATATCTGTGCTTGGTGACAGATGACAATTAGACTTATTATAGTGATCATTTTGAAATGTATAGAAATGTCAAATCACTATATTGTGTACCAGGAACTAACATAATGTTGTAGAACAATTATACTTCAAAAACAAATAAACCAACAAACTCATATAAAAAGAGATCAGATTTGTGGTTACCAGAGGTGAGGATTGGGGGGGACTGGATGAAGGTAGTCAAAAGGTACAAATTTCCAGTCATAGGTTAAATGACCACTATGGCTGTAATGTCCAACATAATAAATATAATTAACACTGCCAAAAATTACATATGAAAGTTGTTAAGAAAGTAAATCCTAAGAGTTCTAATCACAAAGAAAAAATACTTTGTTTCTATGTCTTTAACGTTGTATCTATATGAGATGATGGATGTTCACTAAATTTGTTGTGGTAATCACTCCATGCTGTATGTAAGTCACATCAGTATGTTATACACCTTAAACTTACACAGTGCTATATATCAGTTATACCTCAATAAAACTGCAAGGAAAAAGTTTTAAAAAATCAATGTATTTAGAAAGTAAAAGAATGGAAAGAGATGAGTCAAGAAAATTCTAACCAAAAGGAACAGGGGTTGCTGTATGATTTCTGAGAGAACAGAAGGTAAGGAAAGGCATTATCAAAGATAGTTTCATTTTATAGTAAATAAAAATTCAATTTGTGAGAAAGATATTGCAGTGTGGAATGTCTATGTACCCTAATAACAGCTATAAGCATTAGCATTAATGATACTTAAACATATAAATGTTGAGCAAAATAAGTCAGAGAGATAAACCTATACTATGATTCCATTTTTATAAATTTAAAAATCAGACAAAACTAAATGACATTTTTAGGGATATATAATATATATGAGGGTATCTCAGGGGGTTCTAAGTGAAGGGTAATATTTTCACTATTAAACTGAGTGGTAGTAACAAGGGTGTTTGCTTTATTATTTTTTCTAAAGTATGTGTGTACATTTGTACATTCCTATCTATTCCTATGATAATTTTTTAAAATGTGAAACTTAAGGTTCTAAAAGAATAAATGGCATAGTTAAGGTAACACTGTTAGTGATAATATCTACAATATCTGTCTCCTACTGCATTAATTTTTTCTTTTACAATATGACTGATTTAACTTCCTTAATAACAACTCTTATGTTCCTCAGTGGCCCATTTGTACAAAGATATATGATATGTTTATACATACCTTATTTTTTGGAATATACATGTGAGTAACATTTTTATTTTATCAACTCATTTAGTAACTCAAATATTCATTCCTGAATAACTACACAGTTACCTAGTGTTGTAACTTAATTTGCAGTTATCTTGGAGTCATTTTGCCTGACTTAAATCTCTCTCCCCTTCTTCTATAAACAGAAATCTTCTTTACTATGGGCATATTATTTCATGAGTTTTAAGTCTTCTTGATCCTGCCTCAGAGATGAGCAGATAACCTAGAATCTGGACCTGGTGAATGAAAATACCACAGTCCCCATAGCAATACTGATTGGTTGGGTTGTGCACGTGGCCTGACACAGGCCAATGAAAGCCCTCCAAGTTGTCACATTGGAATTACTGGGAATTATACTCTCCTTCCATCTAGAATTATGGAAATTAAAGATGCCGTAAGCCTGGGGAGACCAGTTGTCTTTCTTATCTCACAGCTAGAACCAGACTGAGAATGTAGCCAACAGGGAGCACAATGGCATCAGTAAACGAAGAACAAAAGAAATAGACTACTGATGACTGCTAGAACAAATAATGTGAGCATTAACTTACCACTTTTTGTTTGTTTCAAGAAATTTGAGTTGGTTCCTGCCACCTATGACCCCAAATTATTGACTATTTCAGTCCTTCTAAAGCATTAAATCAGGGATTGAAACCAAAAGGCCTAGAGGAACCAGGCAAGCAAATGGGTTAAACAAGCCAGGTAAATATTACAATAGTTTTCATCCCCTTACTTCCTGGTTTTCCAAAGCCCTTAAATCTCTAAATTTTGCCTCTGCAAAAGAATAAAAATATTACTGTTAAAAAATAAGAATTTCTAAGTCTTAGCCAAATGCTATAAGCAATAGAACACTTGATATTGATGGATCTGGAGAGTTCATCCCCCATCAGAGGGTGCAGCTACTATTAGGCTCCATCAGACATTTGTAATTCAAGCATGTAGGCCCAGTGTGGATGTATTTTCTGATTTTTCAAGAGAAGATAAATGTTTTTCATTTTGGAGAAATTCCCCTATTTTTAATTGTGACAATTAATTCAAATTTGTTCTAAAAAATGTGTATGTCAAACAAAACACGTCTCCAGACAAGATTCATCCGCAGAGCCAGCAGTATGGAACATGTCTCTCATTGTTATCACCTCAATATGACCTTTTAGATAGTTCTCAAGAGTTCTTCTTTCTCTCTCTGTCTCCTTCCCTCCCTCTCTCCCTCACTCCACCCCACCCCCCTCTCTCTTCTCCCACACCTATAGGTCTGTTTGTCTACTTGGTAGTTAAAAAAACTATCTTGGTTAGTGAAGTCAAATAGAAAAAATTGTAAGCTAAGTTTTCCATACTGTAAGGAAAAGATACATTCATGGCTTATATGAGTTAATCACTATTAATTGTTAGTCTTTTTGATTAAAAGAGTAGATGAAGAGTAATAGTTTTAAACAATAGAGATATGTTGTTAAATATAGAGAAAACACCCTATTAGGGGTTACCTAGGTAAAATGTTATAATTATATGACGTGGTCAGGCATATTTTGGAATAAACACACACATGTACTTACATACATCATCACTTTTGAAATAAGAGAACACATTGAATTAGAATTAAACAATCTTGATTTAGTTCACAAAGGGAATGGCTGTGTTAAGAAATATTGATGATGGTTCCAACAAGGTGTCAATATTTTGACACTCTATAAAAGTGTTGGCATTCTCAATATCATAAAACAGAAAGGAAAACTGGGGTAGAGATTCAAAATATATTTTCAGGAGAAAAATGTCTGAGCTCTTTTGGTTGAAAAACATCAGTAATGGGTAAAAGGGGATTCATGGGCCTGTTACTCTAAGTATATTTTAGCAAAAGCACATGTAATTAAAATAATTAAATTGTAATTAAAATAAACAAGGATTAAAGACCTAAATTTAAGGCCAGACACTGTAAAACTCTTAGAGGAAAACATTGGAAGAACACTCTTTGACATAAATCACAGCAAGATCCTTTCTGCCCACCTCCTAGAAAAATGGAAATAAAAACAAAAATAAACTAATGGGACCTAATGAAACTTAAAAGCTTTTGCACAGCAAAGGAAAACATAAACAAGACAAAAAGACAACCCTCAGAATGGGAGAAAATATTTGCAAATGAAACAGCTGACAAAGGATTAATCTCCAAAATTTATAAGCATCTTATGCATTTGAGTATCAAAAAAAACAAACAACTCAATCCAAAAATGGGCAGAAGACCTAAACAGACATTTCTCCAAAGAAGATATACAGATTGCCAACAAACCCATGAAAGGATACTCAACATCACTAATCATTAGAGAAATGCAAATCAAAACTGCAATGAGGTATCACCTCACACCAGTCAGAATGGCCATCACAAAATATCTAGAAACAATAAATGCTAGAGAGGCTGTGGAGAAAAGGGAACCCTCTTGCACTGTTGGTGGGAATGTAAATTGATATAGCCACTATGGAGAACAGTATGGAGGTTCCTTAAAAAACTAAAAATAGAACCACCATACGACCCAGCAATCCCACTACTGGGCATATACCCTGAGAAAGCCATAATTCAAAAAGAGTCATGTACCACAATGTTCATTGCAGCTCTATTTACAATAGCTGGGACATGGAAGCAACCTCAGTGTCCATCGACAGATGAATGGATAAAGAAGATGTAGCACATATATACAATTGAATATTACTCAGCCATAAAAAGAAATGAAATTGAGTTATTTGTAGTGAGGTGGATGGATCTAGAGTCTGTCATACAGAGTGAAGTTAAGTCAGAAAGAGAAAAACAAATACCGTATGCTAACACATATATATGGAATCTAAAAAAAAAAAGTGGTTCTGATGAACCTAGGGGCAGGACAGGAATAAAGACACAGACGTAGAGAATGAACTTGAGGATATGGGGAGGGGGAAGGGTAAGCTGGGACGAAGTGAGAGAGCGGCATGGACATATATACACTACCAAATGTAAAATAGATAGCTAATGTGAAGCAACCACATAGCACAGGGAGATCAGCTCGGTGCTTTGTGACCACCTAGAGGGGTGGGATAGGGAATGTGGGAGGGAGACGCAAGAGGGAGGGGATATGGCGATATATGTATACATACAGCTGATTCACTTTGTTATACAGCAGAAACTAACACACCATTGTAAAGCAATTATACTCCAATAAAGATGTTAAAACATAAATAAACAAATAAAATAAACATGTGTAAATACATTTAATATTGTTTCATTATGGGTGAAGGCAAAGGACATTATCTTTATAGCATTTATAAATTGACTTGGATTGCTAGCCATAACCCATCAGCAGAAAAATTTAAGATACAATTAGGAGTGACTAAATAAACCAAGAAGATATGATTCATGGAATCTGAAAAACTGTTCAGGGTACAACCAACCTATAAAGTCACAGTAATCTCATCTACCTAAGTGATGGTACTAAGATGGTACCTCTATACTTCTGGCACATAAAGAACTTCATCAGTCAGCTACTGTTGCTGTACAAACCATGCCAAAACTTGGTGGCTGAAAATGATATCTGTGCCTTATTGCTTACTAGTCTATCCTATGGCTGGCAGTTCTTCTGGTTTTATCGGGGCTTTCTCATGCATCTGTAGTTAGCTGTGGGACAGATATGCAGCTGTGCTAATTTTGTCTGGACTCACTCACATGTTTGGAATCAGTCTACCATTGACTGTGCAAATCAGCTCCCCTCCATGTGCCTTCTCATCCTCCAGGAGGCTAATACAGGCTTATTCCCATAACGAAGGCAGAAGAGCAAGAGGGAGAACAAAAACATGCAAGGACTCTTGAGTCTTAGGCTCTGAACTGGCACTGTCACTCCTACACATTCTGCTGGCCTAGGCAAGTCACAGCTCAGATTCAAGGACCAGGGAAATAAACTCCAGCTCATAATGGAAAGAACAGGAGAAATTTTTCACATTGCAAAATTTGTGAATACAGGGAAGGTTGGAAAATCTGTACCACTGTAATCAGTCCACCAAAAGACACCCAGCAGAGATAATGGACATGGAAGGTCTTTGAATTTTGTTTAAAAGAGAAAATATAGTTTACAAGCATCTTACCATAGTCCATCACACACACACAAACACAAACAAACACATACATATACACACACACACACACAATCTCCCTCCCTCCCTCCCTCTCATTCCTCCTAAAATTTGTGCCTTTTACTACAGCTCCAAAATATCTAAGGAGAAAAGCTTTAGCTAAATGCTATTTTTAATACAACACCAAAGAGAAAGTAAAGAGCAGTAGTGGATCAGTTATGAAAATGTGCTTCTTATGAGCTCAGGCTACAAAGGTAGAACATTGCCTATGGCAGACAGCATCCCATAGCAAAGAGAACGCCTTGACCATGGCCTTGAGAGGTCTGAAAGCTTCAGAAATCCAGGTCTGTACCATAACCAGACTGGCGTCGTACATAAGAAACAGTGTGTCATTATCAGGGCACATAGTCTAAGTATGTATTATACACACTTTTGTGTGTTTTGTTATACAGCAATACCTGATGGATGTTCAGGGAAATACCAGGTTTCAGACATGCAGATTCCACATCAAGCTTTGTTTAAATAGACAATTTCAGCATTTAATATTCAGAGACTCTTTAAATGCTAACTTGTACTTCACTGACGATGTTATCTATGAATAATTGAGTCAAATATCTTCCTTACATTTCAGGTATCATTTATTTACTGAGCATGTTTGGAAAAGTCACAGAGGTATTCTGAAACTTACTTAAAACTTACCTAAGGGAATGTCATAATCATATCCATTATCCCTATGGATATCCTCAGACCTTGGTACGACTTTTATGTTTCCTAACCCACCCTCCTAATTCCCACCTTTCTCCCACAGAATCAATCACTATGTTCTGTTTTCTTAATATTTCTTTAAGTTTGCTCCAGTTCATCTTTTTCTCTCATTTCCAATATCACCAACCTCAATACAATTACATATTTTCTTGCCCAGAATAGCTCCCCAAATTTTATTTATGGTTATTCCTTTCCAATTTACCTGCATTATTTTATCCACATGTATTTTCATAAACACAAATCTGAACAGGTTATTTCACTGTTTTGAATTATTCCAATATTTCCTGAAAATATTTCGGAAAGCATCATTATTAAGACATTAAAGGCTTCCATAGCATATTTCTAGCCTGCCTCTACACTCCATCTCCCTCCCCTTGCTCTATATTCTTCATCTGGATTCAAATCCTTGGAGATCTGTAACACTTGCATCCAGCATTTCCTATGCTGCTAATATGCTTTTTTTTTTTTGATGAATTCTAATATATCCTCCTGGTTTTATTTTCAGAATCCCTTCCCCAAAGAACCTTTCTTTGACTCACTGAATCTGCCTTAGAATTCTTCTGCTTGTATGTCTTCCATAACACTTACTACCCTACATAACTGTCCCAGTCACCAATAGACTATATATTGCTTGAGGAAAGGTCTCTTGTGTTCGGGTGTGTGTGTGTAGCTTTAATAAATTCATAAAAATGGCTGTCATTTCACCAACAGAAGCCAGAGACAGAATTTGAGATTCTCCTTACCCCATATTTTATTCTCAAAAATTGAATCTTAAACAAAATATCTCGATTAAGTTTCATTCTAAGAGTACCCAACTTCCAAAACATAGAAACTAAAAAATGGATGGTTTCAAGGGAACACAATGTAATTCTGATTAATAAAATGACAGAGAATCAAAGAGTTGGAGGAAACTCATGTATCTAGTATAATGTAATCCCATCTACTGAAATAATGTCTTTATAATGTCTATATTCTATTTTGAATGTGTTCTTAGTTGTGTTTTATGAATAACGATTTAGAGAGCTGTTCAATATATCCATCTTTACTAGGTAATTATTCGTATACTGTTTAAGTAATGAGTATTGTTTAGAACCTCCTTGAAGTTGATATTTCTTTGTTAACTTCACTATAAACAAAACTAAAACCAAATTGTCCTAAGCAAGCTTATTCTGTCTGTTTAACAGATTGCAAAATGTCTTCAAAATGGACTTTATTAATAAAAAAGGCATGACTGGTCATTTGAATGTGATGAAAATGAAATGAAGCCATGAAAGTAAAATGGCCTCTTTTATTGTACACCTGCCATCATGAAAATTCATCTTTGTTTATTACATATGGTAGAATGTTATAAATTGGATCATAGCCTTAATCCATGTAATATTACAATGATTTCTGGAGCCATTCAATCACAGACTAAGGGTAAATGATAGCCACTCAATTTTTAATCACTTTAGAAAGCTATAAACACATGATATTGAAATATAAAATACTAGTGCCTATAAAATAATGGGGTTTTCCCTATTGTTAAAGCAACTTCCAGTCAGTCGTAGGAGATATTTCAATAGAAATTAATCTATTGTCATTGAAATAATAAACAGTAACTCTGAACTTGGAATTTTTATGTTATTTTTTTCCAGCGAAGATTTTGTACTTCCTGGAAATTTTTATTGACTTATTTATTTTGTAAAATGTTATTTACCTATTTACACATATATACAAACCACTTATTTGTTGCGGTTCACATACTTTTCTTTTCTTTTATCTCTCACCTGTATGTCCAGCTCTCCCATAGAACATTATATCCTGTCTTCTAATCTCCCCCATATGCCCCCATTGTCTTAGGGAATGACAGGCAAATGCTACATGGGGGAATTGGTGCATTCTCCAAATCAAAGTAGTTGTCAAAAGACAGAATGACCCACATTCCCCAAAGAACTGCATATGATGCATTTTTTGTTGAAGATTTCTCAGGCAAGACTATGTAGTAAATACAGGTCATACAAAAAACAAGATATTATTCTTGAGTAGTACCAGATATTACAGAATATGTGTGGGCAGAAAAGTTGCAGAGGTGAAATACAGGCACCTCTATGTGATCTTTGAGCACAGCTAGTAAATGCTGGAATTATTTTCTGTAGTGTCTATTTGTGAAAACAATCTCACTCAAGACATCCTTGATTTATGTCTACAGCTTTACGTGGGTACATTTCCTGGTAGCAGAAAATTCTGCCTACTTAAGCAACATGGAAATGTATAAACTCAAAAATAAATGACAGTTAATGGAGCTCCAGGCAGGGTCTGCTGGTACACTGTTCCCACTCCTCAGTGTTCCTGTTGGTCTGTACTTCTCCTTGTGTGTGGCTATTTTATTGGGTTGATAGTGAGATAGCCATGGAACTTCCAAGCTGAACATCTTTGTCAGTGTCCATATGAAGAACATGTACATATTTTTTTTCACCTCTCCTTTTCAGAAGTACATAAACCTTTCCTAGAAACCTTTAGTAGATTTCTCCTTAGTTCTCATTGGTCAGGGTTGTATCATGCATATAACTTGGTTGGATCATGTGACAATTATCACCAATAAAATAGTCATGCCAGGATGGGCTTT
Source organism: Pseudorca crassidens (assembly GCF_039906515.1). Lineage (NCBI taxonomy): Eukaryota > Metazoa > Chordata > Mammalia > Artiodactyla > Delphinidae > Pseudorca > Pseudorca crassidens. The sequence goes on from NC_090306.1 coordinate 71,049,702, forward strand.
GATTAATCACTGGGGATGAAATGGATATTAGGAAATTAAGCAAGAACATACTACAGCAACATATATTTGGTAATTTTGTGAGCTAATTTATGAGAATAAACTTTTAAAAGAAAGAGTTTGTCTTTATTGCTTATCATTGAATTTGTCACCAAGACCAATGTGTGTGTGTGTTTTCCTAAATGATTATGAGAACGGATATTTCAAAATAACTGCATATTTTCTTCAATATCTGCAAGTAGCCAACCCATTACTGAATGGTGAGAAATAAAACACACAGTTTTCACATTGAGTATTTGAGATTTATCCTTTCAGATATTTCCCAAAAGCAATGATACTCTAGGGTAAATACAGAGCTCTCTTTGTAAAGATCTGAGATGACTAAATGAGGAATGAGTGCATCTGAAACTACAGGTACATCCTCGTTAACTGGGTTAGGTCGGTGTGACTCAAAGTCATGAAGATGAGAGAGGGGAAAACAAGATTACCAAGGGTAGGCTGGACACTCTTCCTCAATGATGTCCCTATCCTACCCTCTATGAAATTTCTTCAAATGCCAGATAATTTTGGACTGTTCCCTTTTTTTTTTGTTGCTGCTTTACTGGTTTCTGCTTTTATCTCTATTATTATTAATATTATTATTATTGACTGCGTTGGGTCTTCGTTGCTGTGCGTGTGGGCTTTTTCTAGTTGCTGTTAGCGGGGGCTACTCTTCGTTGTGGTGGGCGGTCTTCTCATTGTGGTGGCTTCTCTTTCTGTGGAGCACAGGCTCTAGGTGTGCAGGCTTCAGTAACTGCAGCACATGGGCTCAGTAGTTGCAACACAGGGCCCTAGAGCATGCAGGTTCAGTAGCTGTGGTGAATGGGCTCAGTTGCTCCATGGCATGTGGGATCTTCCCGGACCAGGGATCAAACCCTGGTTCCCTGCATTGGCAGGTGGATTCTTAACCACTGCGCCACCAGGGAGTCCCTGTTTCCTTTTCAAAATTACAAATTTAATAACAAGCTAAAGGCTTATTTATACCTTCAAGTACATATTGAGTTCTTGATTTTATTTGTCATCCTACTAGAAGAGGAACCTATCTAAATCCTACCTGATTTTCTGAGGCTTGTTGTCCTTACTCTAGGAAGCTGGAATTGTTTCCTTGGTCACTGAAAGCTTTTCTGATATAATGCTGCAGGTCACACTATGACCACAACATTGCCACCCATGCCTCTTACACATATATTTCTTCAGTGCAGGCACACTGACTCTCCAAAACACCATATTCATGCCAAGAACCAGGTCTGTGTTATATCCTTCTTCATATCTACTGTGATCCTTGTTAAATTGTCTGCCTCATAGAAGATGCCCAGTGAATAACTCTGTAAAGTATACATAGGAAGAGATAATCACTGAAAATTTTCCCCAATATTATACCAACTAATGTAGTGTTCTGGCTTTGGAGTCAAACAGAGCAGAAGTCATATCCTAAATTCCCACTTACAATCTACTGACAAAAAACAAGCTAATCTCATCAAGCACCAGTTCCAGACCCACAAAATTGGCACAATAGTACCCTAACAATGGATACATAGCAATAGAATTGTTTGACAATCAAATTAGACAATAAATAAAATAAATTTGGAATATGCTTGACCTATAGACACACTCAATATAACATAGCTCATTATTATACAAATCCTAAGTAGTAAAACTTTGATTAAGATGTCTTTGAAAATAATTCTACTATTAAAATATGGACAATTCTTTCTTCTTAAAAAATCTCTTTCGTAGGCATGAAATGTATAAATTCCAAGCAGTTATTCTAAATTGAGAGAGGATGGGCTTTCTTAATCTTCTTATCTGCTCTCAACTCTCTTAAACCCTGCTCTCTGGTCTGTGAGGCACATTTGTAAGAACTACATTAGCAAGTTCCCATGTCTTTTGCTTTCAGATTGGGTTTGGCCAACAGGAAAACCTAATAGAACAAAGTGGCCAGGTTATATTCCCCCCGGATCCCTCTCTGCAGGGAACTGGCTATTTCCTTTGACTGAAGGCCCATGCTAACTCTATAGAATTATTTACTTCCAGGTTTCCCAAACCACTACCCCTATCCCTTTTTCCAGTGGGACTAGGAATGGTAAGAGGAGTGATAATACTAAGTCCAGCACTAATCCTCATGGTTCTACCACATGCAGATTTTTATAAATTGTCTCTCTGAAAACAAACTATCCTCAAATGATCCTGAATGTGCCAACAATCTCCTATTGAGGCCCTGATTGGTAGGGTAATTGGTACATGAACTGACCCCAGGAAAGAGACACTTATGGCATTCTGGGATTGTATTGGTCAAAGAGTAAATAATTACTGGCATAAATTCACTGCTAGTGGAGGGTAGGGTGGAGAAAAGGGCCATGCATAATCTATGTCAAGAAGTGGCATCAGATCCAATTAAATTATCATCTCTTGTGGCATGAGTGGAAGCGTAGGTGAAAGAAAGAAGGTTGGAAGAACAAGTTCCTGTAGGTACAAGAAGTAGTGGTTATAAAGCTTGCGCAATCAGTTGGCTGTTTCCCATAGCTCTCGAGAGTTTATACAGGGAAAAAGAGAACTAAAATCTACAATCTTAAATCTTAAAATAAGAAGCAGAGAGCCTGCATAAAACCTTTGAAGAAGCATCCTATCTCCAGTAATAGAAGTAATAGAAGAGCAGATATGGCTGAAGAAGTTTAGATTGGATTGCAGCAGTGGCAGATTTACAGTGCTAATTGGGTAGGGGAACAGAACTTGGGATGTGGGATAGGGATTTGGGGGCATACATGGAAGAGCCTGACAACTTCTAAATTCTCTTGACTTCTTCCTGGACAAGGCAAGCCCTTCTCTTCCCCAGGAAGCTGCTCTCCTATGCCTAAAAGCCATTCCATAGTTAACTCTGAGAAAGATACCTCATAAATTAATGCCAAATCTCAAGATAATCTCTTTCCAGAGTATTGCCTTCAGGTGTATATATAGACAGAGTTCTATTTAATTCAAACAGATATGCTTTTCTACCTGGAAAGAGATCGCTATTACACCAAAAATGTTCTAAGCTCTAAGCATCTGTATCTGCAGGAAACTGGGGAGTATTATGGAGTGCAATCTAAAAGTGCTGGACTGTATGGAAGAAGAGATAACATGACATAATCATACATCATGATCATATATCATGACTTGATCAGGATGAATTTATTAACTTGGTGAGCACTCACTGAGAATTTGGGTTTTAATGTGTTGTTGTAAGCACTTGTGATTGATGTTACTATTAATAGTCTATTGGATTAGCGAGCAAAGCCTTGACTAAGCAATTATTTACAATCAATGCGGTTGAAATGCAGCAATTTCAACAGCACAGGATTGGAAAAGGAGTTCATAGGCTGCTGAAATAGCAGGCTTTTTTGGAGTAACCTGCCCCTCCAACCCTAAGAAAGTCCAGAAAACACTTCCTTATCTAAAGCATTAAGAGATACCCTGGACTGGGGCAAGGCTGGGGTACCAGAATATTTGAAGAGCTCTGTGCTAGTTCTATTGTGCAAGCTATGACAGTGGGAAATGTATAAATGCATTGGTTCCCCTATCTCAAGAGGAAAAAGGAGATCCCAGAAGGGTAGAAATCAGGTGTCATGATTCAATGCTCAGCGATAAGGTGGGTGCATATGCACTATAAGACACAGAGACAAAAGAGTAATCCAGTGGTTTCCAAACTTCTCTGCACATTAGAATCACCTGGAGAGTTCAAAAAAAAAATATGATTCCCAGGTTACCCTCCATACAAACTAAATTACGATGTATGCAGTGAGGGCTAGGAATCAGTATTTGAAAAAGATTTCCCAGATGATTACAATGTGAAGCTGACTTTGGAAAACAATGGATCAGTTTCTGATCCCAGAAATCTGTGGCAAGAGCCTAGTGATCACAGTCTCCCTAGAATTTAAACTTAAACAGGTTGGCAGCCTACTAAGATATTATTTGATATGTATTTAGAAGAAAAATTGAATCTCCTGGGCTGAAAGCTAAGTTATCACAGTGAGAATTTACAAATTATAAATTGGAAAGAGGCCAAACAAGTCTCAGGAAATGAAGGAAAACACCAAACATAATGAAAAGATGTAGGACCAAAAAGAGCAATAGAGTTTGAAGGGGTTAAATTGTCACATTTATTAAGGGGCAGTTGCTAGTTTACACTGCACATATTTCAAGTTATGTCCAGTTCTCTTTCATTACAACACCTTTGGCTATATATATTTTTAAATTTACATCAGTAACCTTATGCCATAATTAGAAATGCAAATATATGCTAAATCTTATATATTGTAATAAAGGGTATTGTCTAAATGTCAAAGTGCTATATAACCAACTGCTACAACAGAGATTAGACACTGGAGAGATCATAGGGAAGCAAAAAGAGTCCAGGAAATTTCTCAGAGAGTGTGATACACAATTGTGAAGCTCCGTACAGACAGTGTGAGCATGCCTGCTTCTCCCTCAGCTAACCAGTGCTCTATGTATTATGTCTTCCATTTAACCTGGGGATGGCATAAGGATCAAAAGTTCCTGGTTACCTTCCTCCTCTTGCCTTCCTTACTATGGACATTCCCTCCATGTACTTCTTAAACTTTTGCTATTCACTCCTTTTATCCTTAGCTTATTCTTGCCCAGGGCTCCAATACTGCAGGTACTTTCTGTACAGTTAAATTTACTTGTTACTTATTCAGAATTGCAACAGACTCTTTTATTATACTCCAAAGAGCCACCAAAATTTTGAGTTGAGGGTTTGCCACAGCTTCAAATTTCCTGTTCAAAACCAATGTAATGTTTGCTTTTCCTCTTCGATCAGAGGGACTCAGTTATATGACATTGTTACTTAAAACATTTCTCTTAATCTGTCGTTTTCTTTCCATTCCCTTTGCCATCCCTTTCATCTCTTGCTGGGATTAATACAGTAACCACTTTACAGGTCTGCTTGTCTTCAGTCTCTCCTCACTCCACTCCCATAACATATGGCCACTTGATTAAACTTTCAAAAACATTGATTTTATTAAAGTATGCCTTTGGACACAAACATGCCCTCAGGATAAAATGTGAACTCTTTAAGTGTGGCTTTCAAAGTCCTTCTTTAACTCTCCCCACCTATTCTCCCTCCTCCCACCAGGTTTAGCTAATCACTGTTACACACAAACATTCTATGGTCAATTTATTCTCATTTTGCTTTTAGTATCTTTGGTTCTCGAGACAATTTCTTCGATAACTGCTTCATACACTACTATATCACTGCCTGCCATCTGATAATTTTAAATTATACTTTCTCAAGATTAAGAAATAAATTATGATAAAGCCATAAAATTGACTTCTATGAAGATAAATGCATTATTTGGTAATATATGAAAATGTTCATAGTTCATTGGTAAGTTTTTGTCATAAAATGTAAAAAAAAATACATTGTGCATAATATATATGCATAATCATACTACATATGGTAATATACATAGCTACAGTTTTTGTAGAGATTTCCTTTTAATATGGGATGATGAATGACTAATTTCACTTTTTATGCTTTTCTGTAATTTCAGAGTTTTCAGCAAAAAAATATTAGTATATTCAAATAATCATAAAAAATGTTTTGTCTTAATAAAAACATTAAAAATGTACATGTCACATTTCTTTACCTATATTGAAATGTTTCTATCTTGTATAAAATTTATTTTTTGAAAGTTTTTATAATTTCATTTTTATTACTTTTTTTTTTTTTTTTTTTTGCGGTACGCGGGCCTCTCACTGTCGTGGCCTCTCCCGTTGCGGAGCACAGGCTCCGGACGTGCAGGCTCAGCGGCCATGGCTCAGGGGCCCAGCTGCTCCACAGCATGTGGGATCTTCCTGGACCAGGGCACGAACCCGTATAGCCTGCATCGGCAGGCAGACTCTCAACCACTGCGCCACCAGGGAAGCCCCATTTTTATTACTTTTGATATTTATTTTAAATTCTCTCTATATACCTATTATTAATGAATCCTAGCTTTATGGTTTTCATCCTGAGCTTTGGTCCTGGTGTTATGGTCAAAACCTGGCTTTGAGGTAGTTATTATGTGGAATATTAGAAAAGGTTTTCTGCCCTCTGCTACAAACACTTCAGGCTATTGACATTCTTGAGGAAGCACTCTAAAATTTTTCTGCAAATGGTTTCTGGGTCCCTTAATAGTAATCCTCGAATTGCTCATCAAATGTCTAGTTACAAAAAGAAGGAATCAGGGCTTCCCTGGTGGCGCAGTGGTTAAGAGTCCGCCTGCCGATGCAGGGGACACAGGTTCATGCCCCGGTCCGGGAAGATCCCACATGCCGCGGAGCGGCTGGGCCTGTGAGCCATGGCCGCTGAGCCTGCGCGTCCGGAGCCTGTGCTCCGCACGGGAGAGGCCACGACAGTGAGAGGCCCGTGTACCACAAAAAAAAAAAAAAAAAAAAAAAAAGAAGGAATCAAAAGCTAATTTTTTTCCTTCAGTGGTTACTTTGATACTTGCAATGAAAAAGCCTGTTGTTATACATTCATTATATCTTTAAAAATCTACATTTTGTTTAATACAAAGAGCAACTGGAAAAGTAAGCCTGAAGCGCTGCACAGTTTGCTCATACAAGCAAATTTTCATTATCCACACTGTCCCAGTATATGTGATTTAGCTCTAAAGGAGGCAGCAAGGAGGAGAAAGACAAGATGCAGCCTCTGAATCAATGAACTAAAAGACAATTGTTGAATACATATTACATATTTAGCTTAGGATATTTCCCCCCTACTTATTCTAATAGGAACATTTTTCATGCTATTTAATTTCTTTGAGAACATTGTTGAATAAGCTTACAGTCCTACAGTAATATATAAAACTGCCAGTCTCATCCTGAGTAACGCTATTTTCCAAAGCACATTCTTGATAACTGCAAAATCTGTATTTCTATCCCCTCTTTCTCTTTCATGCTGAGAGCCATATTTCAAAGTACACAGATGTACCAAAGCCACCTCAGATTTGGTTAAAAACTAAACTGGACTTGTTATCTTCTCCCCCCAAATTTTATGCCTTTTTCTGTTTTGTCTCCATGAATGATGTCAGAACTATCTACTTCCCCAAGCTTAAAGCTTCAAACTCATCCTCAAGCATGATCTTTCCTATTTTTCCCTGAGACTGTCAATGGAGTCCTCTTATTTTGATATGATGCCTTTCAATGTTCTTTTTTTTCCTCCAATAATGTTACTGCTTTGTATCTGTCTTTTGTAAACTCTCAACTAATACATGTCAATGGCATTCTTCCTACCCCCAAGTATCTTTTATCCAGTTGCTAAAATTACATTCCTAAAAAACCTGACATTTTAAAAGTCAATCTTCTGCTTAGTATATTTCATCACCTTCCAATGATTATTAAAATGATTATTAAAAGTCAAATTCCTGAACATGACATCCAAGCTGTCTATGATCTAATTTTTTAAACCAGATTTTCTCATTTACCTATCTTACCCATACTGTGTAAATCAAAGCTCTCTCGTAGAAACCATGCCTGAACCCCCAGCCAATGCCAGCACCAATTTTAACTTACATGAGTAAGTCATCTTGAATATCTCAGCCCCGATTAAGCCACTAGATGAAAGCAGTCCAGATGGTAGAAAAGATCTTTCTCGATTTACAGTGAGGTTACATCCGATAAACTGATAAGTTGAAAAGATTGTCAACTGAAAATGCATTTAATACACCTAACCCACTGAACATCAGAGCTTAACCTAGCCTACTTCAAATGTGCTCAGAACACTTACATTAGCCTAGAGTTGGGCAAAATTATCTACACAAAGCCTATTTTATAATAAAGTGTTAAATATCTTACGTAATGTATTGAGTACTGTACTGAAAGTGAATAGCAGAATGGTTGTATGGGTACAACCATTACCATTACCAAGTGTATCGGTTATTCACCTTCACGATCACTTGGCTGACTGGTAGCTGTGGCTCACTGCCACTACCCAGCATCATGAGAAAGTATGTACCTCGTAATGTCAGTTTGGAAAACGATCAAAATTCAATGTATGCTTTCTACTGAATGTTTACTGCTTTCCCACTCTTATAAAGTCAAAAAATTTTAAGTCAAACTACTGTAAGTTGGGGACAATTTGTATATGGAACAAACAAGACTAGTCCACCTAAGCCCAGTCAATTCCAGAGAATTATGACAGCTAATAAGTGGAAGTTATTTTAAGTGATACACCAATAAATGGATAACTAAAATAGTAAGAATCCAAAAAAGTTTCATTACCATGTATTTAAGTATGATACACTTATGTATAATGCATTTATGTTCAATCCAAGTAACCTTCTAATTTATGAGTATTCCTCATGTCATTCAAAATTCCACCTATAAAGATCTGTTTACATTTTCCACCTCTGAAGATCTGTTTATTTTAGGTTTAGAATAAAGGTAATATTTCCTATATACTTTGCCTAGAAATTTTGAAACCTAGAATTTAAACTTGTATCATGCAATAGAACTGAGATTTATGTTTTTAGAGGAAGTGAGTTTTCCAAGTATTGTCTTGTCAAATATTTATTGTTCTTATTCAGTTTTTATTTATTGAAAAAAAAGACAAACAATAATATAAGCAAATAAAAACAGCAAATATTAATCCTGAGTCCAGGGAATACACATTCTAGATGGAGATTCATACAAGCTAGCAAACAACTGTGGTACAGTGTTAATCCAGCAGAGATATACATGGGCTTTCTATAGGAAACAAGTAATAACAACAATATAGTAAGCAAGTAATTAAGTCCTAAAAGGAGGGGTAGTAATGGGAACAATTTCTTATGAGGAGGAAACTATTTCATTCTGAAGGACAAGGAAGAGATAGACAGGAAGGAAAATGTGAATAAGTATATTTCCTGACAGAGGGATTAATATATAAAACCTAAGGACCTAGTCTATAAAATATTTAGTATAACTTTATTATATATACATGACAGATGTCCAGCTATGACGAGGGTCAGAAATGTAAACAGGGAGCTGGGTGACAAGATATGTATGCCACAAGAGGAGTTAATTATTGGTATTATCAGATTTCTATTTGACAAATAGAAACAGACTGGGAAGTTGGTATAAGGGTATCAGAGATAGAGGTTGGTATACTAGCTGGGTAAATAATGTAGTAAAGCAGGTTAAAATACTATATATAAAATACTATATAAGAACAGTGACATTGGGCATGGAGAGAAACATATGCATGATAGTTTGGAGGTAGAATTTAAAGGGCTTTATGACTGGAATTGTGAGTTTAAGAAGTTAACAATGGGTTCCTAAGTTCCTGACAGGCATGAGGGAGGGAATCGTGATTCCACTCCCTAAGAAATTGAATTTGGGAGGAGTAACCATGGTACAGGTGGAAACTGATGACTTTGAAGTGTCCATGGGTATTTGGTAGATTTTAAATAGAATAAATAAGATTTTTACTATACTACCTGGATTTTTCTATCTTTTTCTCCATTTCACTATCATTGACCAAAAAAATAGATATCAGTATTTAGTATGTATTAGACAAAGTGTTCTGTCTGGGTTAAAAGATCAATTACACACTTATTTCTGCTCCACAGGAATCATATTTCTAATCTCTTGTCCACCTCCATAGTTTAAAATTATTGGAAGAAATTTCATTAGCCATAGATAGATTGTGCTTTGCTTTCCCTTTCAGAGTGATTTACTGATAAAAGGAATACAACTAATTGTATACATTGCATGTATACATTGATGCAATGGAAGCATGTATTCAAATTAGTGTTGTATATATTAAGTGGCAGGGAAAAGGGGCATGCCTACCACATAAATAGAAAACATCTATCCAAAATTTTGTCCTTCTTTTATGGACTGAATTGTGTTACCCTCCCCACAAATTCATATGTTGAAGTCCTAAACCCCTGGTACCTTAGAGTGTGACTATACTTGCAGACAGGGCCTTTAAAGAGGTAATAACTGTTGAATGAGGTCAGATGGATGGGCCTTAATCCAATACTACTGGTGTTCTTATAAAAAAGATGAAGCGATACCAGGGATGTCTACAAACAGAGACAGGCCATGTAAAAACAGAGAGAGAAGGCAGCTGTCTATAAGCCAAGGAGAGACGCCTCAGGAGAAACTAAACCTGCCATCATGTCAGTCTTAGGCTTCCAGCCTCCAGAACTGTGAGAAAATAAATGTATGTTGTTTAAGCCACCTAGTCTCTGGTATTTTGTTATGGCAGCCCTAGCAAATGACTACACCCTCTTTTGTTAGGAGGAAACAATTGAAAGAACTTTTGATGTTTTATTCATGGTTATCCTCCAGAAAATAAAATTAATGAATTTGCTCTCAATTTCAGTATATGCTGTTTTATTAGTAAGCTATATCACTCTAGTCAAAGCCAGTGTTCATGCATTCTGTGCTGTCTCCCCACCGCCCTGTAATAAGCATACATCTTTTATCCCTTTAAAAAGTCTGCTCATACTTGTTCATTCTGCTACTCAGAAAAATGAACTCGTCTGTCTTTCAGATGCATTTATTCTCATTTTAAATCAGAATAAATTAGGAAACCCTGCTTAGGTCTCTTATATGAACTGTATCTCAAGTCTACACTTGGAATATTGGATATTGGGAAATTGGTGATTTATAAAAGTATTATCTTATTTGTTATATTTGTTTATTGACTCAGAGAAATTTGGAAAAAAAGGAATAAGAAGTAGGGTCTGGGCTTCAATACTTTCCCTAAACCCCCTAAAAATAAATATTATATTTCCTATTAAAGTGTCTGCTAAAGAAGGCCTATTATAAAAACACAGCATCTATTTTCCATGTGCTCATGAATAAGGAAAGCTTCACAGCTAGATAGAATTTAGGGTATCTTTAAAAATATAACTGGGAAGTGCTTAAAATTGAGTTTTATTAAAATGTCAAAATGATTTGTTTACCATGGCCAATTACTTGATTGCTTTGTTCACTCACCAGAAAATTTTATTGTCACATTAAAGATAATACTTTTTGAAACTAAAACAATCATAAATTGTTATACAGTGTGGTCTTCAAAAGTAGGCTCTAAAATCAGAACTGATTTAATTGGAATTTCATAGACCAAGAAATTGTTTTATTTGTGTTAAAGTTATTGACTCAGTATACTGCATTTGTGTGATCAGAGAAGTGAACCTGAAGGACGTAATTACATTGTAGGTATGTTAAAATTAGCAACAAAAAACAGAGCATTATCAAGTTCTAGATTTCCTGAATTTAAAATATTGTTACAATTGTAATGGATCTATTGGGAATAAATGCACATAGACTAAAATAAGTTTAAAATAATTTAGAATCCCTAAAATATAGGAAGTTAAATTATTTCTACCTAATATAATGGACTTTGCTAGAGCAAGAAAGGAAAGGTATATTTAATGTTAAGTATTTCATTTGAAAAAACAAAGTATTCCACTTAAGAATGATACTTGCATTGTTTTTAGGGTAAGTGCATTTTTACTGCATCTCTTTTTTAACTGAAAATGGTTTAATGGACATCTAGTGAAAGATAGATTGTGCACAAACATTTAACTCCATCCCCTGTCAAAACTCTCATAAATAACATTAAAGAAGTTTTTAAAACGTATTAACCCATGATGGGTAATGTAACATAGATATAATGGCAGGAAACAAGCAAGCAAAAAAACGACAAAAAATCAAAACCCATAAATTGGATTGACATGATAGAAGGCTAAAAAAATGTTAAGTTGTACTGGAAACTACACACACTAGAGTGACTAAAATGAAAAAAAATTAAAAATACCAAGTTTGGGCCAGAATGTGAAGAAACTGGAATTCATATATTGCTGGTGAAAGTATATTTCTACGAACACTATGGAAAACTGTTAAATTATCCACTAATTCTGAACTTATGCATATCCTATGACCCTAAAATCTTACTATTTGTATTCTCAACTCAAGCCTCTACTCCAATAGCTAGGGAGCAGACACCATCTCTGACAGGGCAGTGACCACAGCAGAGCAAAGGGGAGGCCCTGCTCAATATCCAGTGCTGGCTCAGGTCACCACATCAGTCACACCTCCTACCAAGGGGAATACAGCGAGCGTACACTGAGGAAAAGGTGGCAAACATCCACACTAAAAACAGCCCTTGAGGGCTTCCCTGGTGGCACAGCGGTTGTGACTCTGCCTGCTAATGCAGGGGACATGGGTTCGGGCCCTGGTCTGGGAAGATCCCACATGCTGCGGAGCTACTGAGCCTGCGCGTCTGGAGCCTGTGCTCCGCAACAAGAGAGGCCGCGATAGTGAGAGGCCCGCGCACTGCGATGAAGAGTGGCCCCCACTTGCCACAACTAGAGAAAGCCCTCGCACAGAAATGAAGACCCAACACAGCAAAAACAAATAAATTAATTAACAAACTCCTACCCCCAACATCTTCTTTAAAAAAAAAAAAAAAAAACAGCCCTTGAACCAAAAACTATTAACCCATGCAGGTTACACAGGGACATTCCCACATAAAAATAGCCAAGACAGTCTGGGTGTCTGGCACTGGAGGGAAGAATCCCCAGAGCATCTAGCCTTGAAGGCCAGAGGGGCTTGAGTGCAGCAGCTCCACACGCCACACTGTTTCTGGGAGAAACAGAGATCCCACTCTTGGAAGGTGCACACAATGTCTCACGTGCACTAGGAGTCAAAACAAAGCAGTATCTCCATAGAAAACTGGGCTACACCTACCTAGGGGTCTTGGAGGGTCTCCTGGGGAGATGAGGGTTGGCTGTAGCTCACTGTGGGGGCAAGAACACTGTGAGCGGAGGCCCCAGGGAATACTGATCGGCATGAGCTCTCCTGGAGGTCTCCATTTCAGCACAAAGACCTGGCCCCAACCAACAGCCTGCAGGTTCCAGTGCTGGAATGCCTCAAGCTGAACAACAAACAAGGTAGGGAACACAGCCCCACCCATCAGCAGACAGGTTGCCTAAAGCTGTACTGAGCTCACAGCCACCTCAAAACACAATCCTTGTCATGGCCCTTCCCAATAGAGGCACAAAACCCAGCCCCACCCACCAGAGCGCAGGCACCAGTCCCTCCCACCATGAAGCCTGCACAAGCCCCTGGACTAACCTCACACACCAGGGGACAGACAGCAGAAGCAAGAAGAGCTACAACCCTCCAGCCTGCAGAACCAAAAGAGCAATCACACAACATAAGACAAAATGAGACAGCAGAGGAATATGTCTCAGATGAAGGAACAAGATAAAACCCCAGAAGAACAACTAAGTGAAGTGGAGATAGGAAATCTACCTGAAATAGAATTCAGAATAATGATAGTAAAGATGATCCAAGATCTCAGAAAAAGAATGGAGGCACAGACCAAGAAGATACAAAAAATGTTTAATAAAGAGATAGAAGATTTAAAGAACAAACAAATAGAGATGAACAGCACAATAACTGAATTGAAAAGTACAGTAGAAGAAATCAATAGCAGAATACCTGAGGGAGAAGAATGAATAAGTGAGCTGGAAGGCAGGGTGGAGGAAATCACTGCCATAGAACAGAAGAAAGAAAAAAGAATGAAAAGAAATGAGGACGGTCTCAGAGACCTCTGGGACAACATTAAATGCACCAACATCTGCATTATAGGGGTCCCAGAAGAAGAAGAGAAGGGAAAGGGCCTGAGAAAATATATGAAGAGATTATAGCTGAAAACTTCCCTAACATGGGAAAGGAAACAGTCACCCAAGGCCAGGAAGTGCAGAGAGTCCCATACAGGATAAATCCAAGGAGGAACATGCTGAGACACAAAGTAATTAAACTAACAAAAACTAAATACAAAGAAAAAATATTAAAAGCAACAAGGGAAAAGCAACAAATAATATACAAGGGAATCCCCATAAGGTTATCAGCTGTTTTTTCAGCAGAAACTCTTCAGGCCAGAAGGGAGTGGCTTGATATATTTCAAGTGATTTAAGGGAAGAACCTACAACCAAGAATGCTATACCAAGCAAAGCTTTCATTCAGATTCAATGGCAAAACCAAAACTTTACAGACAAGCAAAAGCTAGGAGAATTCAGCACCACCAAACCAGTATCACAACAAATGCTAAAGGACCTTCTCTAGGCTGGCGGGGAAAAAAAAGACCACAACAAGAAAATCACAAATGGGAAAGCTCATGGGTAAAGGCAAACATACAGTAAAAGTAGGAAATCATCCACACACAAATATGATATCAAAACCAGGAACTGTGACAAGAGACGAGTACAAATGCCAGAAAAAGGAATTGCATTTGAAATTAAGAGACCAGCAACATAAAACAACCTTGGACTAAATAGACTGCTATATCAAAACCTCATGGGAAATGCAAACAAAAAAACTACAACAGATACAGACACAAAAATGAAGAAGCAACCCAAACAAAACACTAAAGAAGTATCAAACCACAAGAGAAGAGAGCAAAAGAAGGAAGGAAGGAAAAAAGACTGACTAAAATGAATCCAAAACCATTGAGGGCAATAGGAACATACAGGTCAATAATTACCTTAAATGTTAAGTGGATTAAATGCTCCAACCAGAAGATGTAGACTGGCTGAATGGATACAAAAATGAGATCCAAATATATGATGTCTACAAGAGACCCACTTCAGACCTAGGGACACATACAGAGTGAAAGTGAGGGGATGGAAAAAGATATTCCAGGCAAATAAAAGTTAAAAGAAAGTAGCAATACTCATATAAGAAAAAAATAGACTTTAAAATAAAGACTGATATATAAGACAAGCAAGGACACTACATAGTGATCAAGGGATCAATCACAGAAGGAGATATAACAATTGTAAATATATATGCACCCAACATAGGAGCACCTCAATATATAGCAAATGTTAAGAGCCATAAATGGGAAATTGACAGTAACAACCAATTTATACCAATGGACGGATCATCCAGAGAGAAAATCAGTAAGGAAACACAAGCCTTAAATGACACATTAGACCAGATGAACTTAATTGATATTTATAGGGTATTCCATCCGAAAGCAGCAGAATAAACTTTCTTCCCAAGTGCACATGAAACATTCTCAAGGATAGATCACATCTTAGGCCACAAATCAAGGCTTGGTAAATTTAAGAAAACTGAAATCATATCAAGCATCTTTTATGACCACAACACTATGAGACTGGAAATCAATTACAGGAAAAAAAAAACCTCTAGAAACACAAACATATGGAGGCTAAAAATTACTAAACAACCACTGGATCACTAAAGATTCAAACAGGAAATCAAAAAATAACCAGAGACAAATAACAAGAAAAAACAACAATCCAAAACCTACTTGATGCAGCAAAAGCAGTTCTAAGAGTGAAGTTTATAGCAATACAATATTAACTCCGGAAACAAAGTTCAAATAAACAACCTAACATTACACCTAAAGCAGCAAGATAAAGAAGAAGAAACAAAACCCAAAATTAGTAGAAGGAAAGAAATTATAAAAATCAGAGCAGAAATAAATGAAATAGAGTTGAAGAAAACAAGATCAATGAAGCTATTAAAAGCTGGTTCTTTGAAAAGATAAGAAATATTGATAAACTTTTAGCTAGACTCATCAGGAAAAAAAGGAGAGGGCTCAAATCAACAAAATTAGAAATGAAAAAGGACAAGTTACAACAGACACTGCAGAAATACAAAGGATCATAAGAAACTACTACAAGAAAATATACGTCAATAAAATGGTCAACCTCGAAGAAATGGACAAATTCTTAGCAAGGTATAACCTTCCAAGACTGGATCAGGAGGGAATAGAAAATATGAACATACCAATCACAGTTACTGAAATGTACAGTAAGATAAAAAGACTCCCCAAAAAAGTCCAGGACCAGATGACTTCACAAGCGAATTCTATCAAACATTTAGAGAAGAGTTAGCATCTATTCTTTTGAAGCTCTCCCCAAAAAATTGCAGAGGGAGGAACACTCCCAAACTCATTCTACGAAGCCACCATCACCCTGATACCAAAACCAGACAAAGATGTCACAAAGAAAGAAAACTACAGGCCAATATCACTGATGAACACAGATGTAAAAATCCTCAACAAAATATTAGCAAACAGAATCCAACAGCACATTAAAAGGATCATACACCATGATCAAGTGGGATTTATCCCAGGGATGCAAGTTTTCTTCAATATAGGCAAATCAGTTAATGTGACACACCACATTAACAAACTGAAGAATAAAAACCATATGATCATCTCAATAGATGCAGAAAAACGATTATGACAAAATTCAACATCCATTTATGATCAAAACTCTCCAGAAAATGGGCACAGAGGGAACCTACCTCAACATAATAAAGGCCATACATGACACACCCACAGCTAACAGAATTCTCAACTATGAAAAACTGAAAGCATTCCCTCTAAGATCAGGAACAAGACAACGATGTCCACTCCCACCACTTTTATTAAGCACAGCTTTGGTAGTTCTAGCCATGGCAATCTGAGAGGAAAAAGAAATAAAAGGAATCCAAATTGGAAAAGAAGTAAAACTGTCACTGTTTGCAGATGACAAGATACTATACATAGAAAATCTTAAAGATGCTACCAGAAAACTACTAGAGCTAATCAATGAATTTGGTAGAGTAGCAGGATACAAAATTAATGCACAGGAATCTTTTGCATTCCTATACACTAATGATGGAAAATCTGAAAGAGAAATTAAGGAAACACTCCCATTTACCATTGCAACAAAAAGAATAAAATACCTAGGAATAAACCTACTTAAGGAGACAAAAGACCTGTAGGCAGAAAACTATAAGACACTGATGAAAGAAATTAAAGATGATACAAACATATGGAGAGATATACCATGTTCTTGAATTGGAAGAATCAACATTGTGAAAATGACTATACTACCCAAAGCAATCTACAGATTCTATTGAATCCCTATCAAATTACTAAGGGCATTTTTCACAGAATTAGAACAAAAAATTTACAATTTGTATGGAAATACAAAAGACCCCAAATAGTGAAAACAATGTTGAGAAAGAAAAACAGAGCTGGAGGAATCAGGCCCCCAGACTTCAGACGATACTACAAAGGTACAGTCATCAAAACCATATGGTACTGGCACAAAAATAGAAATATAGATCAATGGAACAGGATAGAAAGTCCAGACATAAACCCATGGTCAACTAATTTATGACAAAGGAGGAAAGAATATACAAAGGAGAAAAGACAGCCTCTTCAATAAGTGGTTCTGGGAGAACTGGACAGCTACATGTAAAAGAATGAAATTAGAACACTCCCTAACACCATACATAAAAATAAACTCAAAATGGATTAAAGACCTAAATGTAAGGCCAGACACTATAAAACTCTTATAGAGGAAAACATAGGCAGAATACTCTCTGACATAAATTGCAGCAATATCTTTTTGGATCCACCTCCTAGAGTAATGAAAATAAAAATAAACAAATGGGACCTAATGAAACTTAAAAGCTTTTGCACAGAAAAGGAAACTTTAAACAAGACTGAAAGACAACCCTCAAAATGCGAGAAAATATTTGCAGTGAAGTAACTGACAAGGGATTAATCTCCAAAATATACAAACAGCCCATGCAGTTCAATATCAAAAAAAACAACCCAATCAAAAAAATGGGCAGAAGGCCTAAATAGACATTTCTTCAGAGAAGACATACAGATGGCCAAAAATCACATGAAAAGATGCTGCACATCACTAATTATTGGCCAAAAAAACACATGAAAAGATGCTCAGCATCACTAATTATTAGAGAAATGCAAATCAAAACTGCAATGAGGTATCACCTCACACTAGTTAGCATGGCCATCATCAAAAATTCTACAAACAGTAAATGCTCGAGAGGATGCAGAGAAAAGGAAACCCTCCTACACCGTTGATGAGCATGTACATTGTTACAACATTATGGAGAACAGTATGGAGGTTCTTTAAAAAACTAAAGGTAGAACTACCATACGATCCAGCAATCCCACTCCTGGGCATATATCCAGAGAAAACCATAATTTGAAAAGATTCATGCACCCCAATGTTCATTGCAGCACTATTTACAATACCCAAGACACTGAAGCAACCTAAATGTTCATTGACAGAGGAGTGGATAAAGAAGATGTGGTACATATGTACAATGGAATATTACTTAGCCATAAAAATCAATGAAATAATGTCATTTGCAGCAACATGGATGACCTAAAGATTATGATACTAAGTGAAGTCAGACAGAGAAAGACAAATAACGTATGACATCACTTATATGTAGAATTAAAAAAAATGATACGAATGAACTCACAAGACAGAAATAAAGTCACAGATGTAGAAAACAAACTTATGGTTACCAGAGGATAAGGGGGGAAGGGATAAATTGGGAGACTGGGACTGACATGTACACACTACTAGATATAAAATAGATAACTAATAAGGGCCTACTGTACAGCACAGGGAACTCTACTTAATACTCTGTAATGACCTATATGGGAAAAGAATCTAAAAAAGAGTGGATATATGTACACGTATAAATGATTCACTTCGCTGTATACCTGAAACTAACACAATGTTTTAAATCAACTATACTCCAATAAAAATTAAAAATAAAAAGTCAGTGAATATTACCTCTAGGGCAACAGACAGGTAGGCAAGGAGTTTGAATACAGATGCTGGTATGATAGTAGATTAGGTACAATGAAGATCAGGGAGTTTATTATGTCTACTTGGTTTACCTGTGAGTTAAGAGGAGTGAGAGTAAAAGGAGCATGAGGAGAGAAGAGAGGGGGTTTGAAATGGTCATTTTGGAAAGAGGAAAACAGAATATTGTAGTCACGACCAGTAACACAGTTTTCTTTATCATTACTATGTATTAAATTCAAACAATGTTAATTAATATTTAGAGATTTAAAAGAACAAAAGACATTGTCCTTGTTTATGAAAAATTATCAATTTATTTAGAAGTATTTTATTCCTAAAATTAACATTTGATTAGGAGAAGCTAGAGAGGCTCTTCAAGCTATTCTGTAAACTGGACTGAACAAATACCTGAAAGAAAAATCAGATTGCACTATCATCTGAGTAGGTAAGTACAAAAAAATTTTCATGAGGTTAAAAAATGAGACGTGCTAAAATTAAATGGAACTGGTATCACTTTAGCTATATATACAATATATTTATTGATTATCTTAAGTAAAATATTAGAGTATGATTGGAGATTTTAAGTTATGATTAGGAAAGAAAGGATGAGCATCATATCCTTAGGAAGTTTTCTATCAAGTAGGGGAGATATAGTTGTAAAGAAATCATAGCAATTATTGTAAAGAATATGATAAAACTAATAGTTACATGCACAATGTTGAGTGATGGCAACTGTAACAAAGTAACTCTTATTTGGGGCAGCTACCTATTTCAGTCTTACTACAAAGAAGACAAGCACCATGCTTTTCTGTTGATTTCGGATTAATTTATCCATTCAACATATGGATTCAACATTTATTGAGCACCAACTACATACCAGAAATTGTTTTACATGCTGGGGTAAAGCAGTGAATAAGACAGATATCATCCTTGTCCTCAGGTAGTGTACATTCTAGTAGTAGAGAGAGACAATAAACAAACACACAAATCCTATCTAGAGATAAAAATTATAAAGAAGTTATTAACTGACATATGAAGTTGAAAAGGCAAAGGAACCCATGTGGCGTTTACTAGGAACTAAGAAAATCAGTAGCAAGATGCAAGGAAAAGAGAGAGGAAATAAGATTAAAGACGGGGTGAAATCTGTTGAGTTTTTTGAATGTTGTATAAAATAGTGGATTTTATTCTGATGGCACTGTCAAACTCCTAAAGGGTATCAAGCAAGGGAGTGACTTCGATTTTTATTTTAAAATAATTGCTTGGACAGTGGTGTAGTGTTTGAATCTCAGTAGAGATAGACTAAAATTGAGATAACCTTTTAGGGAAGAAAAGAAGGCAAGACAAAAAGAAAGGGAAAAAAAAGGAAAGAGGTTGAGGGAGAAGGGGAAAGAAGAGGAAGGAAGAGAGAGATAGGCAGAAAAAAATGAAGAAAAAATTCAGATTTGAAAAGCAGAAACTATTTTCTGAATGAAATAAAGGGTGTATTCAAGAGATAACAGTACAGCATTATTATTTAATCATAGGCCCTATAGCCAGGCTCCCTGCCTCCTAATCCCATCTTGTCTACTCACTTCTTCATGACCTTGGGTAATGTTTTCCTTTGTCTCAGATTATTTGTAAAATGAGGATGACAATAGAACATACCTCATATGGTTGTTATTAGAATTGAAATAATTAATACATGTGTTTTTCTTTGAAAACCTGTACCTGGCACATGATAAGTGATCAATAACTATAAGAAAATTAAAAAGCAGAATCTGTTGGTTTGGAGGATATAAAGAAAATCATAGAATAATGAATAGAAGATAACCTCAAATTTCTTGTTCCATTATTTGGACTGATGATAGCAGCACCAATTTAGAGAGGGAGATGGATTTGAAAGGTAATAATAAAGTCATTGTTTAACACGTTGATTTTGGATTACCTGAGGGACATCTTATTAAGTTTGCTCATTAGGCAATTGGATTTTCAATCAGGAGTTCAATGAGGGGGGTCCGTATAGAAGACAAATATTTGTGAATCATTTCTGTGTAGGAACAGATGAAGTCATTCATAGCAGATACTATTATCTAGGGAAACTACGTAGATTTGCAGAAGATAAAGGTATGCCCAATATACACAGAATTAAATGAGAAAATCAAAAAGGCATAGTCAGGTTTGAAGAAGTATGAAAGAAACATGTAAAGATATTAAAGGAATAAAGATTTTTCTTGAAAAGAGTTCAATATTATCAAACGCTACCATAGAAAATAGGACAAGAATATAAAATCTTCTCACTTCTTTCTCAGTCACTACTAGCAGAGTCATGAATATCCGTATTTCTCCTAATGGTCTGTTCAAGGCCATCTAGGCTTATTCTACCATGCTCCTCAAAATTTGAGAGCCAATTGCTCAAACCAAAAGTCCCTTCCACACTTTTAGGTATTTGTTACAGCAGCTCCCCACTTTCAGAAACCAGAATTTATATTGGTTTCCTATTGCTGCAATATTAATTCCTTATAAATACAATCACTTGGAACAATACAAATGTATTATTTTACAGTTCTGGAAGTCAGAAATCCAAAAGAGTTTCACTGGATTAAAGTTAAGGTGTTGATAGGGTTGCATTCATTTGTGAAGGCTGTAGAGAATATTTAATTTTCTTGCCTTAAACAAGCTTCTAGAGATTGCCTGCATTCCTTGGCTTATGGCCTCCCTCCATCTTCAAAGCCAGCTATGGCCACTCAAGTTTTTTAATGATGTCATCTCTCTGGTTCTAATCCTTTTCCCCTCTTCCCCTTAGAGGGTCCTAGTGATTACATTGGCCCCACCCCGATAATTCAGGATAATCTCTTATTTTCAGGTAGCTGACTTGCAAGATTAATTCCCTATTGCCATGTAACATAACATATTGACAAGTTCTAAGGGTTAGGATGTGGACATTTTGGGGGCCATTATTCTACCTACCATAATATCATTCATGACATAGCTGAATGTAGTTCTAGGAATGCAGCTGTGACATAAATCAGACTACACTGTATCCAGGAATGGATGGATGTTCAAGAAGGGAAGATAACTTCACTTATAAGAAATATGGTGGGGCTTCCCTGGTGGTGCAGTGGTTGAGAGTCCACCTGCCGATGCAGGGGACACGGGTTCGTGCCCCATTCTGGGAAGATCCCACTGGGAAAGTAAATCTATACAACCATATTTGTAAATAAGTTGGAACTCTTTCAAACAATTTGGAAAATCGACTTGCTGGACAAATATAGAACCTCTGAAGAACTCTACTCTGAGGTATATTACTAATAGAAATGCATATATATGTCAGCCAAACGCAGGAACGATGGTTTTATCAATCTCATTTGTAATAATCTGGAAGGAATCCAAATGTATATCAAAAGAAGAGAAATTGTTTTACATTCATACCATGGAATACTATACAAAATTAATTACTGCTATACACAACAGCATGAATAAATCTCACAAATATAGTATTTTGTGAAAGTAGCTGGATTCAAAATAATGCCTATTTTGTAATTCTATTTATATAGAGGTCTAACACAAAGCAATTGATAATTAAGTCTGGATAGTGACAAAGGAGAGGAATAGTGACTGGGATGGAGTATAAGAGAGCTCCTATGAAGCACTTCTTAGGAAGCTATTTCTAGTATGAAATAGAATAAAATTACAAATTTCTATTTGGCAATATGAGTACACAAGTATATTCACTTTGCTAAAATCTGCCAAGGTATATACTCATGATCTGTACACTTTAAATGTTTTCTACATGAATAAATTAAAAAGTGACGTGAAATAGTATAATATGTAAATTCAGAAGTAGTGAGGAGGTAAGACATGTTTGTGCCAGTTTGATGTGAAAATACTCAGGGTATTTGGTAATGGGGATAAATGCAAAGAGCCATTTATTTCCAAGAATTCCTAAATTCAAGATTAAAAAGAATTGGCAATAATCAAAGAACATTTTCAAAGTCAATCTGTAGTTGATTGCTCATATACTATATTGAAATCAGAGAAGATAAATAAGAAAACCAATTTCCTTGGAAAATAAATGTTACTTTAGCCTACAAACTAGTAAAATTTCAACATGGTCATTAGAATTCCAAAGAAGTTTAGATACAACTAAATATAAATTGTCATGTGCACAGATGTTACTATAGTTTACCCTATATTAACTATAATTTTAGCTTGTGATAATTCTCCTCTTCAAGCAAAGGCTATGATCTCAAATGAAATGCCAGATGGCAAAAAGGTATCATACACTCAGGAAACCAAATCCAAAAATTTTGAGGACTGTGTTCAATAGGCCATTGTCATATTTAGCCTCGATTATTTAAATATTGAGCAGGATGTAAAACGCAGACAAGAACTTATTTAAAAATCATCTGACTTTTTATATTATATAATTTCTATAC
Organism: Pseudorca crassidens; assembly: GCF_039906515.1. Classification (NCBI taxonomy): domain Eukaryota; kingdom Metazoa; phylum Chordata; class Mammalia; order Artiodactyla; family Delphinidae; genus Pseudorca; species Pseudorca crassidens. Next base: position 71,072,794 of record NC_090306.1, read on the forward strand.
TTGTAATCATTTTAAAAAGTTCTCCAATTGTTTTCCTTTTAATTTACTGTGATTGCCATATAACCGTTCATTTCATCTCTTTCTCCAGTCATAAATGCTGGCATATTCATTGAGCTAAGGTCTGGATCATTTCATAGTATCTATCTTTTGATTTCAAGTGGCTCTAGCAAGTATTTGGCTTTAAGTATATTTTGTTAAGGAATTTGGCAACTGAAGAATATCAAAATTTTTCTGTAATGTCTATGTAAAGCCAGTTTTTAGCTCTGCTAAGTAAAAGTAATGAATTAATTTAAAATTTTAAATAAGCCTCCCAATTTGAAATAATAAATCCCTTTTACTTCCTAGCAGGAGGGAACTGACCATTTATAAAGGCTTTGATAACTGAGAACATATATAAATGCAATATGTTCAATTTAAGACTAGAATGCTTATTTTTATTGAAGGTGTATCACAGAAAACCATCCCAAGCAACATTTCCTCCTGTGAAGTGAAAATAAAGAAACTCAATCACAAATGTTTTGCTTTAAAAGTTTCTTCCGTATAAGTAAACATGCAAAGTAATAAAATGGTACTGACCAAAGACCAGTTCATTATTTAGGAAACTATGATTACTATAGACAGAAGCATTATTGTATTTTGAAAAGAACAGCATCAGAAAATTTGGGTCCTAATCCTTAATTTATCATTAATTCACTCTGGGACCTTGTACAAGACAGCTAAAATTTTTGGCTATTTCCTCCTCTTGTAGGCCTTTGCATTTGATGTTGATAATCTCCATAATCCTATTATATCTAAAATTCCATAAATTAACATAAAAAATTCAGGTAAAGTATGCTTTTGTGCATTGTTTTTAAATTTATCATTTATACTATTTATACATTGTAAATAACAAGATCATTGGTTTTTCAAGTGTTTTGGCATCAGATACTGTGTTTCAAATGAAACCTTAGTACAGAGCAAAAAACAAAGAAAATAGGTAAAACACATATTTGAAGAAGTGAAAATATCACATTTGAAAATGAAATTTGTTATAATTGAAGTTAATCAAACTGAAAGCTAATTTGGGTATCACATTTGTGAAATTATTAGAGAGGCTTTCTTTCCTTAATATATGATGGCTAATTTGGTGGTTAGGGATAAGTGAAAGACAAGAAAGGCAAGTATTATTGTTCTCTAGAAATTGTAAAGTGGAAAATAGGTAATAGCATGTCATATTCCTGGTTTCCATACCACAATCCTAAAGTCCAAAATATTCATTGTTAGGAGTTATTTAGGACACTAGTCATATTGGATTAGGGACTCATCCTACTCCTTTATGACCCATTTTAACTAATTACCTCTGAAATGACCCTGTTTCCAAATAAGGTCACACTCTAAAATACTGAGGATTAAGACTTTTTAGCATATGAATTGGGGGGGGGGAGGAACAATTCAACCCATAGCACTGGTAGAGTTTCAGCCAGGCATAGCTATGATAGAATTATGAGAGAAGATAACAGAAGAAACTAATGAGTGTTAGAACAAAACAATATTTTCTAAGACATTTATCTTTCTTGTAGTATTCTTCTTGTTTGCAATTGCAAATCACAAGGATAATGTTCTTGGAGAAATACAGTGTAGTTAGCTAGTGATGAGAATAGAAAAAACTAAAAACAGGACTTAGAGAGGAGTGTCTAGTCTAGACTAGAAAAATGTTCAGCACAATGTAAGAGCGAGTATTACCATTATCTATTATGGCCAGTGAAAGGGAGCTGGACAGAGCAACCACATCATTGAACAAACCCATACCAGAAGGATGTGAGCAGTGAAATCACTACCTCTTGATCATTGGACCACAGTGGAACTCTACAGAAGACTCAGTAACCTGAAATTTATCATTTAGGGAAACAAATCATCAAGGGAAAGTTTGAACTTGAGCACAGATGTCTAACCGGCAAAATGAAAACAGAGGGAATTTAACTCATTATAAGGTACTCAATGAACAAAGATTTGCAGTGACTAAGAGAAAGCAATTCAAATAAAATAGAGAATGTTTCATGGCAAAAGCTGAAAAATACTCTAATATGTGGTCTCTGAGAAAATATTTTAAAAACCTGAGTGTATCACAGAAATTGAGAAAAGGGAAAGTACAGAAAATGTAACCTAATCAGAACTGAGTTTAACAGCTACAAAAATTATGAATCCATTTGTGCCATTTATAATGAGCTCAACAGAAAGATCCATATAATTTAATAGTTGGGATTGCTTATTTAGTTCAGCTTATATTAATTGGTTACACTCACATATCTTTTATATTTCTGAGTCATTTACTATTCATTAATTACTGTATTTAGTTTTTCAATACTGAGTGTTGATTATGTGTCAGTTACTTAAATAAGTGCTGAAATATAAAGATGAATAAAAATTCCTGTCCTCCAAATGTTCACAGTCTAGTAGAAGAGAGCCAGTCAGGTTTCAGTCTCTAAGTTCTGAGACAAGGAATAAACAAAGGGTTTCAGGAAACCTAGGAAATAGTAGCTTAAAGAGTAGATCTCATTTAGTTTCCCTCTCCTAGCAACAGTATTTTTCAAGCCAAAGCAAGTAGAGACAACTCCTTTAGTTGCTGGAAACCAAATATCTTACAGATGATATACCTGGGCTTACTGATGAGATAGATAGCAAACTAAGATACTTCCTGTGTGTACATCCTGTTGCTATGTCTGACAGTTTATGGGTCACTTAAATAATTTACTTAACCAAGTGTCCAAAAAGGCATCTAATCCCAATAAGGAATAGCAATTTACAAAGCACTTAGAACTTACACAGGGTGCATCTTTCCCAGATGATGTGTGACCAATTTCATTTTCATCACTTACATAGGAAACAATTTATTTGGGCAAATTCATCAAGCAAATATTTGTATTAATCCAGTAATTCTCTAGATAAGCGAAAAACCTGTGCTCCTGTAGACTACAGAAGAGAACATGTAACACTGCCAATTAGATAAACTAAATGTGCTATGACATATTCCTTAAAATTCCATGCTTTCTTTTATAATGAAAATTTAAGAGTGACTATTTCCTTCCTATCACCAGTAAATGGAAATACTTGGGAAGGCTATTAAAGATAATGCAGTAGTAAGAGCTTCTAGAAGCTAAATATTCAAATAGCTTATCAGATATTCTCAACCTAAAAACATCCCTATCTCTGCATAAAATGGAAATGAGAATAATATAGTGCAACACAAAGTGTTACTGTGAAAATTAAATGAAATAACATGTATAAAGCTTTTAGAACAGTGCCTGGCACAAAGGAAGTATTACAGAAGTAGTAACTTTTTTATTCTTTAAATTACTAAGTAAACGATACTATATAATAAAGGACAAAGATGAAAGCCTGATTTCTTCTGAGTATCAACTTCAAAAAATATGCTAAAAGTAGGGACTTCCCTGGCAGTCCAGTGGTTAAGACTCTGCACTTCCACTGTAGGGGGCGGGTTTGATGCCTTATCAGGGAACTAAGATCCCACATGCAGCACAGCAAAAGAAAAAAAAAAAGCTAAAAGTAATAACCAGGGTAGCATACATGGATTTGGAAACATTACTTTTAATTCAGCTAAGTTGTGCTTCTAAATTAATTCCATTTTGGTCACCAATATTGTTAATTAAGTAAAAAAGGCAAATATGGTCACAAATCAACTTAACAGTAGGTCATCAACTTCCTTAAGGCATCTTTTTCTTTAAGCCCTTAGAGTGCGTTAGTCTCCTCAACCGTGACTCCGAAAAAACAACTGCACTTACTTAGGAACACCCTACAGTTTAAATGAATACAAATTGATTTACATATCAAATATCAGAATGAAGGAGGTGAATTGATTGGTTAACTGTTAAGAGTATGGGTTCTATTGTCAAAATGCTTTGATTTAAAATTTGTCTCTGTCTTTTGTTAGTCTTTTAACTTCATCAAATTATTTAACTTCTCTGAAAGCAAGTTTTTACAACAATAAAGAAAATGCTGCAAGTAAAGTAAGGGAAATAACAACACCATGCTTATAGTGTTATGGTAGGAATTGAGAGATGAAATTCAAATTAATTATTACTCACTAAATATTACCATTACTCATTGCTATTGAAAGGTTAAAATAAATGATAGAAATAATCACTATCTTCATGGAGCTTATAAAAGCATAATAAAAGAGGTGTGTTATTTTTTCTCTCTCATGAATAAAATAGTTAAACCTACATAATTTAGGCAAAGGGCGTAAAAACCTATTATTAATAGGATTCAGAAATTCAAATTTTTTTCTAATCATTAGTTATTAAATATGCAATGAAGACACACATATATACTTCAAAATATGCTTTATCTGTTTGTCCTTTCCAAAATTTTCAAATATTTTTGTGTCAAGTTAACTTTGAAATATCCATGGGAAATTTTCCTGTATACTGAAGTTAATGTTTTTTGTTATGAAAACCTGAGTTATTTTATTACTGCAGGTCTTCCAGATCTTTGTTTTACATTTCAACTAAAATAGGTATGACAGGATTAATTTATTCTGCTCCCAAATATGAAATGGTAACAAAATTATTTTTAAAAACTTCAAAACCGAAGAAAATTCAAACTAAAAGATGAGAAATATGTAATCTTATACTCAAGATAACAAAGTATGACTGCTTATCACAACTAGAGAGCGTTTTTCTTCATGCATTAGTCTAATTTTTTTATCTGGAAATTCAGAAGGAATGAAATTTTATTGTGTGGGTACTATTGCAATACGGTTACTTCATTTCACAGCCTAGCTTTTGAAAGTTCAGACGACTCTGGGTCTTTTAACTTTCTTAAAATTTCTAGTGCATCAAGAACATTAAGCAATTCAGGGCTGTTGGATGCTAGTTTTTTTTTTTTTGCTTTTCGCTTCCTGTGAACAGAGGGAACAACACGGTAGAGCACTTGCTTATATGATTACTTAAACTTAATGAACACCATCTGCAGCAAGAGAAACCTGAATATTTGCATACATCTGGGCATAAATAACATGTTGCTGCAAAACTGATTAATAATTGCACTTAGCAGGCCACAGTTAGCTATATTTACATCTTGGTGTGGTGGGAAAGTAGAAGATGAATATTTATCATTGCTCTCTTACCTTAATTTGAACAGGCTGTTAACCAGTGTAGTAACCTGTGTGAACAGTATTTCGGAAAAGTTTAATTTAAAAATGGATGCTTTCCTTCTTTTCATTCTCTGTGGTAGAGGGTACATAAGCACACTAGATGATTTATTCTTAAAATGCTTAACGCTGTTTTTATTTATATATTTGATAAAAAGAAAATGAACTCTTTTTATGGTAAAAGGAGTCAATATCTTTCCTATTAAGAATTATACATCGGGTTTCCCTGGTGGTGCAGTGGTTGGGGGTCTGCCTGCCAATGCCGGGGACACGGGTTCGTGCCCCGGTCTGGGAAGATCCCACATGCCACGGAGCGGCTGGGCCTGTGAGCCATGGCCGCTGAGCCTGCGCTCTAGAGCCTGTCCTCCGCAACGGGAGAGGCCACAACAGTGAGAGGCCCGCGTACCGCCAAAAAAAAAAAAAAAAAAAAAGATTTATACAACCGTAAGAATATTGTCAATCGTAAGTTTTCAGAAATACAAGTGTATATTACTTTCTGTAATTCTATACCAAAGTGTGGATACTTTGCTTTAAATAATGTATCCACAACAGAGTCATCACATGAAAACTTTTGATTCAACACATCTGGCAAAATAGAGAAATGATAAGATGGTTCTTTTTAAAGTAGTATAGGTGGAATTTTAAGGGCAATTTAAGACACACATTCACTAATCTTTTTCTAAAGAGAATAATTGGAATCAATACAATAACATTTTTTTCCTTACCGACTATGAAGTCTTATATTTTCCCTTTCCCTTTCTCCCTCTCTCTTCCTCACTTTCTTAATCACATATACATGCACATGTGTGCATGCACAACTCACAATTCAAACCCTAAACTGTATAACGTTAGCAGAAATAACAAGATAGTGGATAAGAAAAAAAGCTTTGAACAAATTTTTTTCTATTAATAATACCACACTTTTTCTCTATCCATATTTTTATAGTATAATTAGAACAGCACTTAGTAAGGACACATTATATATAAACAGTCATGTTTTACATGTACTACGAGTACATCTCAAAATTTAACATACATACAAATCACCTAGGGATTGTGTAAAAATGGAGATTCTGATTCAGTAGGTCTGTAGGGAGCTCCTTGCTAACACACTCCCAGTGTGTGTTTCAGATGTGTGGTCTAAGGACTGTGTTAGAATAGGAAAATTCGAAACCCTTTATTCCTCCCAGTATCCCTCAAGGTAGGTATGACTAACATTTCCATCTTACAGGAACCTCAAACACAGACAATTTAAGCAGTTTTCCCAGGGAAACAAGAAAAATTAAAAATTAGCAAGGGATGTAATGTGTGTTCACATCCAGGAAGTTCGTCTCCAGGCCCCCACACTTTTCAGCCCAACCCTATACTGTCTGGGCGTTAATGAAGACTAAGTATCAGAATGTGTACTCACAAGGTAAGGCAAAGAGAATCTGGCACAGAGGAGCAAAAGGGAAGAGACAGACATGAGCTAGAGAGGATGGAGAAAGGAGGGGAACAGAAAAGGGAAAACAAAGACCAAGTTTATAATGAAAACATATGCACTGATTTTTTCCTTTCCATCGTAAGAAACTGAAATCTATACTAAAGTCACCTGATAATTACATGCAGAAACATTTGCTTGATAATCCCTGAAAAACAATAACTAGTAATGGTATTGGTCCATTTCATCCAGGTTATCAAATTTGTGGGCATAGAGTTGTTCATAAATTCATTTATTACCCTTTTAATTTCCATAAGATCTACAGTGTTGTCCCCCTTCTTATTTCTGATATTAGTAATTTGTTTTCTTTTTTCTTTGGCTTGAGACTCATTTATTTTACTGATCTTCTCAAAGAACAAGCTCTTTGTTTCATTGATTTTCTCTATTTTCTGCTTTCAAATTCATTGATTTCTCCTCTAATTATTATTATTTTAATCTTCCTACTTGGGATTTAATTTGCTCTTTTTTCCCCCTAGTTTCCTAAGGTGTAAACTTAGATGATTGAATTTAGATTTTTCTTTTCTAACATAAGCATTCAATGTTATACATTTCCCTCTAAGCACCGCTTTTGCTGCACCCCACAAATTTTGATTACTTGTATTTTTATTTTATCTCAAACTATTTTACAATTTTCCTTGAGATTTCTAAGACCCATGTGTTATTTAGAAGTATGTGTAACCTCCATATATTTGGAATTTTCTAGTTTCTTTTTTCTTATTGATTTCTAGCTCAATTCCATTGTGATCTAAGAACTGACACTGAGTTCTATTTCTTCTTCAAGTGTGTTTTATGGCCCAGAATGTGTTCTATCTTGGTTAATGTTCCATGAAAGCTTGAGACGAATGTGTTTTCTGCTGTTGTTGGATGAAACAGTCTACAGATGTTAATTATATACAGTTGATTGATGGTGTTATTGAGTTCAACTACCTTCTTACTGATTTTCTGCCTGCTGGATCTATTCATTTCTGAGAGAGGAGTGTTGAAGTCTCCAGCTATGAAAGTGGATTCTTATTTTTCTCCTTGAAATTCTATCAGTATTTCTCCCAGGTAGTCTGATGCTCTGTTGTCAGACACATATAAGTTAAGAATTGTTATGTCTTTTTTGGAGAATTGCTCTGTTTGTTATTATGTAATACCTTTCTTTCTTTGATAACTTTCTTTACTTTGAAGTCAGCTCTGCCTGAAAATAATACAGCCACTCCTGTTTTTATTTTTATTTTTGACTAGTGTTAGCATAGTACATTTTTCTCCAACCATTTACTTTTAATTCATATGTATCTTCATATTCAAAGTGGGTTTCTTTTAGACAGCATATAGTAGGGTATTTTTTTTTGATCCATTCTGACAATCTTTGTCTTTCCATTGGTACATTTACATCACTGCATTAAAAGCAATTATTGAGGTGGCTGGATTAATTTAACATATTCATTACTGTTGTCTATTTGTTGCCCTTATTCTTTTTCCTATTTTTGTCTTTCACTATGTTTTCTTCCTTTTGCGGTTTGAATTGAGAATTCTGATGATTACATTTTTCTCTCATTTCTTAGCATATCAGTTATACTTAAAAAATTTTTTTAGTGGTTGCTCTAGAATTTGCAATATATATTTGCAGCTAATTCAAGTACACTTTTTGTTTTTGTTTGTTTGTTTTGCGGTACGTGGGCCTCTCACTGTTGTGGCCTGTCCCGTTGCGGAGCACAGGCTCCGGACGCACAGGCTCAGCGGCCATGGCTCACGGGCCCAGCCGCTCCACGGCATGTGGGATCTTCCCGGACCAGGGCACGAACCCATGCCCCCTGCATCGGTAGACGGACTCTCAACCACTGCGCCACCAGGGAAGCCCTCAAGTACACTTTTAAACAACACTATACCACTTCATGGATAGTATGAGTAATTTATAATAACAAAATAATCCTAATTCCTTCCTCCCACTTCTTGTATCATTGCTGTCATTCACTTTACTTATATATAAACCTACATAAGTATATATATACATATATATATATATATACACATACACATAAACGTATACAAACAAGATATATACCTAAAGCTACCTAATTGAACAAACTTTTCTGTTAGGTCAGTTAGTAGTAAGAAAAATAAGTTTTTATTTTACTTTTCTACTTATTCCTTCTTCAATGCTCTTCCTTTGTTTAATTAGATCCATGTTTCTGATATATATTATTTTCCTTCACTCTAAAGAACTTATTTTAACATTTCTTGCAAGACACGTCTACTGGCAACATATTCCCTCAATTTTTATTTCCTGAGAAAGTCTTTATTTCTTCGTCACTGTTGAAGGATAATTTTGCAGTGTACAGAATTCTAGGTTGGTGGGGTTTTTTTCTCTCAACATTTTAAATATTTCACTCCACTCCCTTCTTGCAAGGAGAAGGTAGAGGTCTTATCTTTTTTCCTCTATAGGCAAAGGTATTTTTACCTTCTGGCTTCCTTTAGGATTTTTTCTTTAATTTGATTTTCTGTAGTTTGAAGATGATATTCCTCAGGCCTAAGTGTAGGGCTTTTTGGGGGGGTGGGGGAGGGCAGGGTATTTATCCTGCTTGATGTTCTCTGAGCTTTGTGGATCTGTGGTTAGTGTTTGACTACAATTTGGGGAAATTCTTAGTCATTATAGTTTCAAATATTTCTGTTCTTTCTTCTCCTTCTGGTATTCCCATTATGTGTATGTTACTTTTTTTTTTTTTTTTGTAGTTACTCCACAGTCCTTGGATACTCTGTTCTGATTTTTCTCAGTCTTTGCTCTCTTTTCTTTTCAGTCTGAGGATTTTATTGATATCCTCTATATCATAAACTCTTTCTTCATCCAATGTCCAGTCACTAACGTGCTCAGTAAAGGCATTCTTCATTTGTTAAGTTTTAAATTTCTAGCATTTCTTTTTGTTTCTTTCTTAGGATTTTCATCTCTCTGCTTATACTGCTCATCTCTTCTTGCCTGCTGCCTACTTGATCCAAGAGCCCTTAGTGTGTTAATCATAGTAGTTTTAAATTCTTGGTCTGAAAAATCCAACATTCCTACCATGTCTCTTTCTGATGCTTGCTCTGTGTCTCTAAATTGTGTTTTTTGCCTTTTGGTACACCTTGTAAATTTTTCTTGATAGGTGAAAATGATGTACTGGGTAAAAGGAGCTGCCATAAATATGCCCTTAGCAGGACTTTCCTGGCAGTTCAGTGGTTAGGATTCTGTACTTTAACTGCTGAAGGCCCAGGTACTATCCCTGGTTGGGGAACTAGGAACCCACAAGCTGCAAGGTGCAGCCCCCCCCCCCCAAAAAAAAAGCCCTTAGTAATGTGGTAGTGAGGTGTGGGGGGAAGAACGTGTTCTAGAGTCCTTGATTAGATCTTAGTCTTTCACTGAGCCTGTGTGTCTAATTATGAACTTCAAAAGCATTTCTCAGTTTTTTCTCCCCCCTTAGGTAGGTAGCATGGCTGGAGTTGGGTATTCCTCTTCTTCAGATCAGTTAGGCTCTGATAATACCCCAGCAGGTTAGGCTCTGGTTTCTCTTAACGCAAGCCTTGTTAAAAAGAACAGAGTGCTCTGGCATATTTCAAAATGTTTTGCTTTTTTTTTCATTTCTCCCTTCCAGAAGGCTGAGGGCATTTTTCTCTAATATTTACTATGGGAATCTGGTAAAGCTCCTGAAGGTGGATCTCAGTATATTGTGGACCCTCTATGAGTGGGTCCCCCGTAGTTTTAAACTCTCACTGCTGTCTGCACTGAGCCTCTAGCAATTTGTCACTTACAGTTCAGGTTTTCCTACTCCCGCACTAGTTCCCTAGGGCATTTCCAATCATGAGACTCTGCTCTGGTAAGACAGACTGCCTGTACAATCTTGGGGGCAGTGGCTTGCCCTGTAAACTCACTTCTCTTATGGCTCTAAGCAGAGTTGTGGATTTTTCAGCCTGTTCAGCTTTTTACTGATTAGGACAGAGTGGCAACTTCCAAGTTCCTTGGAACCAGGAACTAGGAGTCCCTATTCACTCTTTCAAATAGTTACAGTATTTTGTTTTAAAACTCAGCTTAAGAGTAGTTAGCTTAATGAAAACTCAATATAAGAAATAACTTCAAATGGAGCTATACAAGGAAGGCAGGCCATTCTATGTAAGTAATGTTTTGTAGCTCTAGAATTTCTCAAGCAAAAAATTAACTACCTATCAATGATCCCATGAAGAGATTTCTGACATGTGAGAGAAGGAAAAAAATGACATCTAAGTCGGGGGGCCAAATAAATTTTCATTCACATTGGGAAAAGTGAAAAAGACTAAAGGGGAGCACAATAATTATTCTGATGGGTGATAATTGTACATCTGGACTGCCTCAAGTGAAAAAGGATGTGTGGTCACTGAAATTCTTAAGTCTCTTTCAATCTTATGATTTAGAGATTAAGACATGGCAATACATAGCTACATTATTTTCAGAAAGTTTTAATTAGCTTTTATGGGGACTAGATATAACATGAATTCCTCCACCAATGAATAGAAAAGTCATGGCTCTGGCAGCAAAAATTTAAGTCCCAAGATTTAAGTCAAATGGACCAAATCTAAAGACCAGTTCTGGACCTCTGTCTTTGATGTCATTACCTAAGACTGAAAAGCTGATACTGGAAAATAAAATCATTAAATTAGAAACACAACAATGTTCAAAAAATTAAAATAGGATGTGGATCCAAATACCATATCAGAAAATTGCAAAGCATATCAAGAATTCAATTATGAAATTAGCATAGTTATAGATGACCCTGCTAAATACATGGGGAAAATCAAATCTGTGTAACTACAAAACTATATATATATACATATATATATATATATATATATATATATATATATATATATATAGTAGACAAATAGAGGAACTAAGGAAATAGAGGAAAAATGCAAAGAATCAGAAGGTTCTAACTGCTTAAGATGAATTATTACTTTGTGCTGTCAGCTAGAAAGAAAGCTCCAGGCTACCCAATTTCTTCTTGATTAATTGGCCTCAGGAGGTAATCCTGCTTATTGTTCTCATCACTTGGTAAGAGGTGTAGGCTTGTAAAGCAGAAATTCCTTTAGTCTAGTCCCAGAGCTGTCTGCATTTAAGGAAACACCTAACAGGAATGCATACCCTTATTGAAGCTGCTCTAAAGTATCTAAGGGCAAAGGCACAACTAGAAAGATATCAAAAAGAAGTGATGTGTGAAAAAGGAATCCCTTTTGTACAGCTGTCCTTTTCATTTTAATCATGAAAGGATAGGGTCAAAAATCAAGGCCTTTGTTTTCCAGTATTTTAGTCCTGAGTAGCAGGCAAGAAAAAGGTTTAACATTTTTTATTCTTAGGTACTCTAAATTTAAATCATTTCAAAATCTTCCATTTCTTTGAGAAATGTTTATTTGCTTCTGTGAAAAGTGTGGCAATACATGTGATAACAGTACCCATAAAAATTTACAAAATAATTGAAACAATGATTTCTTTTGAAATAATCATGGGATCTGAAATATGTAATATTTATCAGAAGCATTTGCAACGCACTATAGTGGTTATATAAAATGCTGGTAATGTTCTGAAGTAAGTTCCATTGTCATATTCTTTACAACAGACTCAACTTTAATGGGTTAATTACTTTTAAAAGGCTGGTATCAACCAAATAATCCAATTTTTTCTTATTTTATTTTATAAGGAGAACTCTATACCCCCAATTTCTTATTGCAGACACTCTAGTTTCTAGCTTTTCATAAATTCCCAAATTTAATCTTACATCTCTGACATTCCCCTGACTGCTTGTATTCGTGCACCTTTATCTACACCTGAGGGCATTAGGCTTTTGCTTATAAGGCCAACTGCAGGCTCTCACTGTGTCCTTTTTAGGGCAATGGTTACAGAATTCACTGATACTCCTTTACCCCCATAGTAGCTGATATCACAGCCAAGATATTACTCTCTTTTCAACACTTTCACTAACCTCCTAATGCCAGTAATTTGGTCTTTGTCCCTTGGAGATGGCAGAGCTACCAATCAACATTTCTGTCTAGGCCAAACATTAAATAAGATTGGGAGGTTCATATCTGAATCTCTTCAGCTCTATTTTTACTTCCTAATTCATAAAGCTGAAAATGAGCAATCTTGGAGTCACAGATTTTTTTTTTTTTTTTTACCCTCTATTCCACAATGTCAAATGCCTTGACAGAGTGGGAAGCAGGGCTGTGCAGATGTCACAGCGGTGGTTATTTGCTCCCTTGATTGACAGCCTCTTCATGGTGAGTAACAAACACTTCACCAAGTATTATATATTGGGGCCTCTATCCATTCAATTGTTTGTTCAATTCACAGCATGCACAGGCATTTTGAAAATAAAAATATACAATACGCATTACTCCAGGCCCTGAGAGGAGAGTGAATAACAAAACAATGTGTACTGCCCTCAAGAAGATGACAATCCAATGGGGTACAAAACATTAAATGATTATATAAATAGTTATTAGGATGTGTCTGAATGAAAAATAAAAGATGCTTCTGTAAAGTAAATAATGAGTTCCCTGAGGAAGTGACTTTTAAAGTGCAACCTGGAGGATAAATCGATGCTAAACAAACGGAGAGAGCAGAATGTCGAAAAGCCTAGCAAAGATTCCAAGTCAGGAGGTGGACGGTGAGGTGGATACACATACCAAAGGTCTGGGGGGCGACTTGTAGGTTTATGTTGTTATTCATGTACCCCTATTACCTCTATTATGTTTACAAATTATGACATGTTTTTAGAGGGAAATGTCTTACGTTTTAGTACCTTTGAGTGGTTTTTTTTTTTTCTTTTTTAAATCTGGGCTTATATCACTTTGCATTTCTTTATGTATAGCCAGCCCTGACTCCCTAAGCTGTGTAGAGAATAAATTAGGTGAAAATAAGTATAGAGGCAGAAAAAATATCTGAATAACCTCAATGTTGCATCTTTCCAGTAAAAAAAAAAAGTCAAAATCTTTAATTTCCCCTGACTTGGGCTGCTACCCTCCAGAGCAGATGCATATTAATGAGGCCTTTAATCAGGGCATTTCTAGTTCTAGACCACTAGATTACATATGCACCTAAACTTTTCAGTTGGTGTGGTCAATTATTTGCATAATAATTCTCAATTATTTACAAAATTAATTCTTAAAAATATTTCAATATAACAATTTTTAAATTACTTTTTATAAAATATACAACATATTATTCGAATTGAACACAACTAAATTGAATTTTAAGATTAAGAAGAGAAAGCATATTTTAAGAGATTATGGAGGAAGTTTATGACGTAGAAATAGATGCCACATGTGTAGAATCCACTTGTGAATTTTTTTAACATATGACGAGGCCAGAGAAGTGAGTGTGAAAACTAAAAGGTGATATTGCTTTAATTATGACTACATTTACAAAAATTTAAATAATGTTTCAAGGTGAATATTTGAGTACCAGAACTATTTGACATATTGTTCTATGGATCTCATTACTTTCCATAAGATGAGGAAAAGAAATATTTGTTTCTAGGTTTCCAAAGTCAGATGTTTTGGCATCTTCTATAAATTAATGTTTGATACCTTTTATAAATTGCTTCTGCATCCTCAATCTAAAGTTAGAAAAATACCTTTAATCCAACATGCATTTTCTTTACTCCAAATCTTCTCTGAATCTATTAATATTGTGCGTTACATTATATAATGCTTTATTTTTCCAACAAGCATGTTTCTAAATAAAAATTGCTTTTTAGATTACGGACCACAAAGCAAGACACAGCACACGTAGGATATATTATAAACTGATGTCCACAGAATGTTATTTTTCTATTCATATTCTACAAGGCAAGGTATAACCTGTCTCTGCTTTTATGTCTCTTCAGAACAACAGAACAAGGTGGAATGACTATCTTGTGATTAGAATATGAAGAAAGGAATATTACATTAAAAATAAGATAGCATGAAAAAATAAAAGGAAAGAAATCAGGAGAAAAAAATCAGAAGAGTAGTAAGAAAAAAAATCATATCATAGAATCTCTCCCTTTCTTTTTTGCTTATTCAACAATTACTCAGTGCCTACTCACTGCTCCTCTTTGGAATAGGCACTTATGAAATATGCACAAATAAAATACTGATCTTGGCCTTGAGACTTCCTCTCTAGTCAGATTGTGTGGCAGGTCTTGTAGCACATTTTGAACAGTGGCAATACCTCATGCAAAGCACAGATCTCTCAGAAGGTTGTCAATTCATCCCAACAACCATTTTTTTCCATAAAAGATGCAAAAAGTCAGTATGATTTCAAAGGACATTATAATTTAGAGGTAATTATACTTAAATAAAATATATTTATTTAAACCTGATTTAACTAAATAATCAAAATATAATTTAAAAGTAATAACTTTTACTCACTTAGAGGCTTTTAAAAATATAAATATCAGAACTTTAGATTATGGAAATATCAATGAAGAAACACTTTTAGTCCACATTCTTGACTCTAGATTAACTAGCCCTCTCCATTCTCTCTATGCGAGATACTGACTATACGTTAGTGCCTTGACCTTGGTGGTGGCTCTCCAGCCTGTCCACACAACTCAGTGGCTTCCAGCTGACTTGAATGCAATTAATAGACTGTTATGTGTGTTCCTCAAACTGTTTTATATTAGATAAACATGTTATTCTAATTACATATTGTAATTAATACTACCTTAACTAAAAACGTTATTTCTATGGTAACAAAGTTGAATGTTTTGGAATGGTTTAATAAAGATGAGTCAATTTTAAACTTGCTATCTAATTAGGTGTGGGTGGCATGATCATAAAAGTTTGAGAAAAATAAAATATTTAAATAATTCCACATGTGCTCTCTACAAGGATAACAATTGTGATTTTATATTAAAAGTGATAAAATAATTCTGCAGGCAAATTGTTTTATATTGTACCTTAAGATTCTGGGTCTGCTGTGAAAAATCAAAGAGTGCATTGTGGGTGTAGTTTACATACCAAAGATGACAGAATTTTTTAATCAACAGATTTATATTTTTTAAAAAATCTTGACCATTCATAAAACAATTGATAAATAAAATGTACATTTTTACATTTTAAGATAAAATATTTGATCATGAATATTTTTTATCCTGTATTTTAATCTTTGTTTCTAAATTAATTGATTATTCACCCTAAAGATGCCACCCAAAACTACTAGAGCTCATCAATGAAGTCTATAACATTGCAGGATACATAATTCATTTACAGAAATCTGTTGCATTTCTGTACACTAACAGTGAACTATCAGAAAGAGAAATTAAGAAAACAATAAATCTAAGAGGGTAAAAGATCTGTAATTGGACAACAATAAGACACTGATTTAAGAAAATTTGAAGACAACACAGATGGAAAGATAAACCATGATCATGAATCAATGTTGTTAAAATGACCATACTACCAAGGCAATCTATAGATTCAATGCAATCTCTATCAAAATACCAATGGCATTTTTCACAAAGCTAGAACAAATAATTCTAAAACTTGTATGGCAACACAAAAGACCATGAATAGCCAAAGCAATCTTGAGAAAGAAGAACAGAGCTGGAGTCACTTTCTCTGACTTCAGAATATAATCTAAGGCTACAGTAATCAAAATAGTATACTACTGGCACAAAAAAGAAGACACATAGATCAGTGGGACAGAGAGTCCAGAAATAAATACACACACTTATGGTCAATTAATCTATCACAAAGGAGGCAAGAATATACAACAAGTATACACAAGTGGTGCTGGGAAAACTGGACAGATACTTGTAAAAGAATAAAATGGGGACATTTTCTCACACCATATACAAAAATAAACTCAAAATGGATTTTAAAATACCTAAATGTAAGACCTGAAACCATAAAACTCCTAGAAGAAAATACAGGCAGCACACTCATTGACATGAATCGTAGCAATATAGTTTTTTTAATGTCTCTCCTAAGGCAAAGGAACCAAAAGCAAAAATTAAGAAATGGGACCTAATTAAACTTAAAAAGCTTTTTCATGGCCAAGGAAACCATCAACAAAAGGAAAAATCAACCTACTGAATGGGATAAGGTATTTTCAAATGATAAAACCCATAAGGGGTTAATATCCAAAATATATAAACACCTCATACAACTCAATATAAAAAAAAAAATTTAAAAATGGGCAGAAGACATGAACAAACATTTTTCCAAAGAAGACATAGAGATGGCCAACAGGTACATGGAAAGATGCTCAACATCTCTAATCAGAGAAATGCAAATCAAAACCACAATGAGATTTCGCCTGTCAGAATGGCTATCATCAAAAGACCACAAATGACAAATGTTGGTAAGGATGTGGAGAAAAGGGAACACTTATACACTGTATGTGGGAATGTACATTGGTGCAGCCACTATGGAAAACAATATGGAGACTCCTCAAAACACTAAAAATAGAACTAACATATTATCTAGCAATTCCACTCCTGGTTATACATCCAAAGAAAACAAAAACTCTATTTCAAAAAGATATATGCACCCCAAGGTTCATAGCAGCATTATTTACAATAGCCAAGCTACGGAAGCAACACAAGTGTCCATCTAGAAATGACTGGATAAACAAAATGAAAGACACAGAGACACACACAGACACACACACAAACAGTGGAATAGTACCTAACCATAAAAAAGAAAATTTTCCATTTGCAACAACATGGAAGGAGATGGACCTGGAGAGTATTATGCTTAGTGAAATAAGTTAGAGAAAGATAAATACTGTGTGCTATCACTTATATGTGAAATCTAAAAAATGAATGAACATAACAAAATAGAAACAGACTACAGATATAGAGAACAAAGTAGTGGTTACCAGTGGGAGACAGAAGAGGAAAGAAGTAAGATGGGGGGTAGGAGATTAAGAAATACAAACTCTTATGTGTAAAATAAATAAGTTACAAGGACACATTGTACAGCACAAGGAATATAGCCAATATTTTATAATAACCTTAAATGAAGTATAATCTACAAAAATTTTACACTGCTATATTGTATACCTGAAACTAATGTATTATAAATCAACCTTATCTTAATAAAAAATAAAAAAGTTTATAGTTTCTGAAAAAAATAAATTGGTCATTTACTTGTTCTAATAGCATCAGCAGAAGAGTACTGTAATAGAAATAATGATTTAGTTCTAGACATATACAGAGATGAAATATTAAAGAGAGTACACATACTCCATTTTAAAAGATTTCCTTGGAGACCTTCAAGATGGTGGAGGAGTAAGACGTGGAGATCAACTTCCTCACTACAAATACATCAGAAATACATCTACGTGTGGAACAACTCCTACAGAACACCTACTGAACACTGGAAGAAGACCTCAGACTTCCCCAAAGGCAAGAAACTCCCCATGTACCTGGGTAGGGCAAAAGAAAAAAGAAAAAACAGAGACAAAAGAATAGGGACAGGACCTGCACCTCTGGGAGGGAGCTGTGAAGGAGGAAAAGTTTTCGCACACTAGGAAGGCCCTTCACTGACGGAGATGGGGGGGTGGCTGGGGGGAAGTTTCAGAGCCATGGAGGAGAGTGCAGCAAAAGGGGTGCAGTGGGCAAAGTGGAGAGCTTCCCACACAGAGGATTGGTGCCCACCAGCACTCACCAGCCTGAGAGGCTTGTCTGCTCACCAGACGGGACGGGTGGGGGCTGAGAGCTGAGGCTCCGGCTTCGGCGGTCAGATCCCAGGGAGAGGTCTGAGGTTGGCTGCGTGAACACAGACTGAAGGGGCCTACTGCATCACAGCTAGCTGGGAGGGAGTATGGGAAAAAGTCTGGACCTGCCTAAGAAGCAAGAGACAATTGTTTTGGGGTGCGCAAGGAGAGGGGATTCAGACCACCGCCTAAACAAGCTCCAGAGATGAGTGTGAGCCGCAGCTATCAGCATGGACACCAGAGACAGGATGAGATGCTAAGGCTGCTGCTGCAGCCACTAAGAATCCTGTGTGCAAGCACAGGTCACTATCCACACCTCCCCTCCCGGGAGTCTGTGCAGCCCACCGCTGCCAGTGTTCCGGGATCTAGGGACAATTTCCCAGGGACAACACATGGTGTGCCTCAGGCTGTTGCAACATCATGCCAGCCTCTGCCACTGCAGGCTTGCCCCACATTCTGTACCCCACCCTCCCCCTAGCCTGACTGACCCAGAGCCTCCTAACCAGTTGCTATTTTAAACCAGTCCTGTCTGAGCAAAGAACAGATGCCCTCAGGTGACCTACACACAGAGACAGGGCCAAATCCAAAGCTGAACCGCAGTAACTGTGTGAACAAAGAAGAGAAAGAGAAATTTCTCCCAGCAGCCTCAGGAGCAGTGGATTAAATCCCCACAATCACCTTGGTGTACCCTGCATCTGACTGAACCAAGAAAAAATACAAAATATAAACAGACAAATCACAAGCACTAAAATTGAGACTGTGATTAAAAATCTTCCAACAAACAAAAGCCCAGGACCAGATAACTTCAGAGGTGAATTCTATCAAACATTTAGAGAAGAGCTAACACCTATCATTCTCAAACTCTTGCAAAATATAGCAGAGGGGGGAACACTCCCAAACACATTCTACAAGGCCACCATCACCCTGACACCAAAACCAGACAAAGATGTCACAGCGAAAGAAATCTAGAGGCCAATATCACTGATGAACATAGATGCAAAAATCCTCAACAAAATACTAGCAAACAGAATCCAACAGCACATTAAAAGGATCATACACCATGATCAAGTGGGGTTTATCCCAGGAATGCAAGGATTCTTCAATATACACAAATCAATCAATGTGATACACCATATTAACAAACTGAAGAATAAAAACCATATGATCATCTCAATAGAGGAAGAAAAAGCTTTTGACAAAATTCAACACCTATTTATGATAAAAACCCTCCAGAAAACAGGCATAGAGGGAACTTACCTCAACATAATAAAGGCCATATGTGACAAACTCACAGCCAACATTGTTCTCAATGGTGAAAAACTGAAACCATTTCCACTAAGATCAGGAACAAGACAAGGTTTTGCACTCTCACCACTATTATTCAACATTGTTTTGCAAGTTTTAGCCACAGCAGTCAGAGAAGAAAAAGAAATAAAAGGAATCCAAATTGGAAAAGAAGTAAAGCTGTCATTGTTTGCAGATGAGATGATACTATACATAGAGAATCCTAAAGATGCTACCAGAAAACTACTAGAGCTAATCAGTGAATTTGGTATAGTAGCAGGATACAAATTTAATGCACAGAAGTCTCTTCCATTCCTATACACTAATGATGAAAAATCTGAAAGAGAAATTAAGGAAACACTCCCATTTACCACTGCAACAAAAAGAATAAAATACCTAGGAATAAACGTACCTAACGAGACAAAAGACCTGTATGCAGAAAACTGTAAGACACTGATGAAAGAAATTAAAGATGATACAAACAGATGGAGAGATATACCACATTCTTGGATTGGAAGAATCAACATTGTGAAAATGACTATACTAGCCAAAGCAATCTGCAGATTCACTGCAATCCTTATCAAACTACCACTGGCATTTTTCACAGAACTAGAACAAAAAATTTCACAATTTGTATGGAAACACAAAAGACCCCGAATAGCCAAAGCAATCTTGAGAAAGAAAAACAGAGCTGGAGGAAGCAGGCTCCCTGACTTCAGACTATACTACAAAGCTGCAGTAATCAAGATAGTATGATACTGGCACAAAAACAGAAATATAGATCAATGGAACACGACAGAAAGCCCAGAGATAAACCCACGCACATGTGGTCACCTTATTTTTGATAAAGGAGGCAAGAATATACAATGGAGAAAAGACAGCCTCTTCAGTAAGTGGTGCTGGGAAAACTGAACAGCTACATGTAAAAGAATGAAATTAGAACACTCCCTAATGCCATCCAAGAAAATAAACTCAAAATGGATTAGAAACCTAAATGTAAGGCTAGACACTATAAAACTCTTAGATGAAAACATAGGAAGAATAGTCTTTAACATAAATCACAGCAAGATCTTTTCTGACCCACCTCCTAGAGGAATGGAAACAAAACCAAGAACAAACAAATGGGACCTAATGAAACTTAAAGTTTCTGCACAGCAAAGGAAACTATAAACAAGACGAAAAGACAGCTCTCAGAATGGGAGAAAATATTTGCAAATGAATCAACAGACAAAGGATTAATCTCCAAAATATATAAAAAGCTAATGCAGCTCAGTATTAAAAAGCAACCCAATCAAAAAATGGGCAGAAGACCTAAATAGACATTTCTCCATAGAAGACATACGGATGGCCAAGAGGCACATGAAAAGCTGCTCAACATCACTAATCATTAGATAAATGCAAATCAAAACTACAATGAGGTATCACCTCACACCAGTTAGAATGGGCATCATCAGAAAATCTACAATCAACAAATGCTGGAGAGGGTGTGGAGAAAAGGGAACCCTCTTGCACTGTTGGTGGGAATGTAAATTGATACAGGCACTATGGAGAACAGTATGGAGGTTCCTTAAAAAACTGAAAATAGAACCACCATACGACCCAGCAAACCCATTACTGGGCATATACCCTGCGAAAACCATAATTCAAAAAGAGTCATGTACCACAATGTTCATTGCAGCTCTATTTACAATAGTCAGGACATGGAAACAACCTAAGTGTCCACTGACAGATAAATGGATGAAGAAGATGTGGCACATATATACAATGGAATATTAGCCTTAAGAAGAAATGGAATTGAGTTATTTGTAGTGAGGTGGGTGGACCTAGAGTGTATCATACAGAGTGAAGTAAGTCAGAAAGAGAAAAACAAATACCGTATGCTAACACATATATATGGAATCTAAAAAAAAAAAAATTGTTCTGCAGAACCTAGAGGCAGGACAGGAATAAAGATGCAGAGGTAGAGACTGGACTTGAGGACACAGGGAGGGAGAGGGGTAAGTTGGACAAAGTGAGAGAGTGGCATGGACATATATACACTACCAAATGTAAAACCGATAGCTAGTGGGAAGCAGCCCCATAGCACAGGGAGATCAGCTCGGTGCTTCGTGACCACCTAGAGGGGTAGGATAATAAGAGTGAGAGGGAGACCCTAGAGGGATTGGATCATGAGGGTGAGAGGGAGACGCAAGAGGGAGGAGATATGGGGATATAGGTATATGTATAGCTGATTCACTTTATTATAAAGCAGAAACTAACACACCACTGTAAAGCAATAATACTGCAATAAAGATGTTTAAAAAAAGATATTCTTGTCTAAAATATATATTTCATCCAAATTTTTAAGGTAGTTTTAACTGTGCCTTAAAATTGAATGCCTATTACTGTTTGCACAAAGGTTGGAAGATGTAGATCTTAAAACATTAAAAGAAATTTTAAATATTCTTCAAAAGACATTTCCAGCTTGCAATGGTAGACAATATAGGAACTGATAGACCTGTCAAAACCTTTCCTCGATAAAAATCATTTGGTGCTCTTGGAAGTTTTCCCACCAATCTAGTATACACAACAGTAGAATTATTAGCATCGAATATGAATACTTTTATATTTTAAAAATATTATCCAGGGCTTCCCTGGTGGCGCAGTGGTTGGGAGTCCGCCTGCCGATGCAGGGGACGCGGGTTTGTGCCCCGGTCCGGGAGGATCCCGTGTGCCGCGGAGCGGCTGGGCCCGTGAGCCACGGCCGCTGAGCCTGCGCCATGGCCGCTGAGCCTGCACGTCTGGAACCTGGGCTCCACAACGGGAGAGGCCACAACAGTGAGAGGCCCGCATATCGAAAAAAAAAAAAAATTATCCAAAGCTAGAGTCAGCCTCTCTTTTAAAATTTTTATATTTGGTTATATAGATTTAAACTACCTACTACATGGTAGGATATGCCACCATGTGTTTCCCAAGAACTTGATAATTCTTACTTTGCTTTCACGTGTCCTTAGCAATTTAACACCAAATTCCTACTTGACAGATTTCTTAATTTCTGCAGCATCTCATCTCCTTTAACTGTCCCCTTCTTTCTGCTCCACATAAACCTAGATACAGAATAAGACAGTAGTTCTCACACCGTACCCTGTGTCAGAATCACCTAGAGGCCTCCTTCAAGCACAGAAAGCTAAGCTCTACTCAGAGTTTCTAATTCACTACATCTGGTTAAGCCCTGATAATTTGCATTTCTAACAACTTCCCAGGTGATGCCGATGTTGCTGTTTCAGGCACATATGTTGAGAATCACTAAAATATAAGAATTTTTCCTTGATTTCCCCCAAATCAGTCATACAAAGCATTTGCTTATTTGGTATACTCCATTAAAGACTAGGCCAAAGACTTTTTATTGCACCTGCATGTATAAATTAATACTGAACAGTAAATCTCTGGATTCTAATAGATTCTTTGGTCACATTATAATGAATTTCTTACGATCCTTTATTTACCATGAGTACCAGCTTTCCCCACTCAAGCTTGATGACCTCCTTTTCTTTTACCTTCTCCCCTCTTGCTGTTTGACCCAGTATCAACATTCTTCTTAACTCTTTTATAAAGAGAACTTTAACACTGTTTACACATCATCTTTACAAACCATCAGTTCAGGGATCAAAAATCCTCATCCAAAATGGACTTTCAAAGTATTTGGGTGGATGGGGGCAAGCCTCCTAAAAGATTAATACCAGCTAATTCAATAACATCTTTCACTTTTCTATACAAAGATGATGAGTTCAGGTTTGTTCATCTTCATTTGGAATGCTACTCTTGTAATGTGGGACTGAGATAATAGAAAACTAGTACCTGCCTCTTCTTGCGAACTCAGGGATGGTAGGAAGTAACAAACTCCCCGGTGAATGAAAGAGAGAAATGCATTTTTTTGGGCAGTTATTACAGTGGTGGCACAGCTGGTAGCAGACTCGATTCAACTGGGTCACTATTGGATTCATTAATGTCAACATATTCATAAAAAGTGGAGAGAAATAAAAACATACAAAGTCAATTCTGCATATGAATGAGCCAAGAGAAAAGCAACCTACAAAATAAGATGAAAAACTTGCCACTAAGCTGAAGGATGGGTAGAAAAGGTTACCTGCACAAATTCACTAGGACGGTGGAGGAGACACACTCCCTTATATTGACTACATTACACTTGTAGGAAACAAGTTATTGGACATTTGATGGAAACAACTAATAATCCCACCTACCAAGTAAAATAGCATTTTTATCTTGATTTATGCATGAGTAGGTGTATTTGAAGGTTGATTCCAGTTTATAGCAATAATTTCACTTTCACATTGAAAAATATTTTAAATAATCACATAAAGAATTTTTACATGTTTTAAATCATATTATAAATCTTTGGCCCAAGGCCTCTTACCTGTTTCCACCAGGATTCCTCAAGGGGAGAAGAGAGTGAATTTTTGCAGCAGGAAGTCTGAGGACAAAATCCAATGCAGCAGTAAGCATGATATTCCTTTGAAATAGCATAATATATCCTAAATTTTCATTGTAAGTTGGTATCTTACTGCCTAATATATTTATTTTTGACTTAATATCAGTTTAATCAGGAAAAGATAAGTTTGCTCTCACATTGGTATTAACCTTGGAACTGAATTGCATTCAAAGACATACCTTACTGTCAGTTAATGCAATGGAAAAGCAAGTTAAATATTTATTGATCTTTCTTAGAGAATGCCAAATGGACATCCTAGCTATAACACATAAACAAACAAACTTGCTGAGTCGACTTACTTCTTTCTCACCTTCCATAGTGGCTTTTTCCCAGAATTCTCTTCTTTCCCCAGTTGTAGAAATTCACTGAAGTTAATTACCCACCATGATTCAGCTGGTTTGCAGCAGATCTATGAGTGATCATAAGAAAGATGAGGTCTAGCAATGCCCCAGCTGTACTTTCCTTTGTAATAATCTGCTTGTTTGCAACACTAATTATAGGGACAATATCCTTTTTGAGACTGAATTTGTATCTTATTATTTTTATTTCCTTGCAAGTACAATGTTTAGGTTTGGATTCAAAAGTCCTTAATGTTAATTTTGGCTGTTTCATTTACTAGGTGTGTAATGTTAGGTAAATCTCACAATTTCTCTAAATTTCTTGTTTGCTCTTACATGAATACAGAGCTAACATAACAGGACCCTCAAGTTAGTTAATAAGTATGAAAATGTGTGTAAGGTAAAATACTAAACAATTTAAGTTATTATTTCTGAATATTATACAGGAATGCAAGGGCAATCACATAAACATGAAAGTATGGTGATAAAAATCATGTGTATTTTCTAAAATATAGTAGGGCTTAATGGAATTTTAAGAGTACCATTTATATATATAGCAGAAAAGAGAAAGTCTTGACATAATACATGAATGAGAATATAGTATTTAAGTAGTGTTGCCTATTCCAACCTGAAAAAATAAAGCATTTTGCCATTTGCAATATTTAGAAACTTTAAAAAATCAGAATTTTTATAGAATTAAATAAGATAAATTGAGTGTCAGAAGTCAAGATCACTCAGGTGGAGACATTTTAAAAACACACATTGAGATCAGTGTTTTTAAATCAATATAATTTCAACAAATGTCTTCTATTAATGACTGCCAATTCTACTTTACTAGCTTGTTGGTATAAAGCCATTTTTCTCTACTTTTATCATGCACTGGAATCACCTGGAGAGACTGTTGAACCACAGATCTCTGGGCCCTACTGGGTATTTTTAATTCAATGCATCTGGCTGAATTTTTTTTTTTTTTTTTTTTGGTACACGGGCCTCTCACTGCTGTGGCCTCTCCCATTGCGGAGCACAGGCTTCGGACGCCCAGGCTCAGCGGCCACGGCTCATGGGCCCAGCCGCTCCGCGGCATGTGGGATCTTCCCGGACGGGGGCATGAACCCGCGTCCCCTGCATCGTCAGGTGGACTCCCAACCACTGTGCCACCAGGGAAGCCCTGTGCTGAATTTTTAACGCTTTCCTAGGTGATTCTAATGTTGCAGGTTTGGGAACTACACTTTGAGGACCACAGATATGAACGCTAATGGATTTACAATGATGAAGCAAAGCACAGAGGAATGGCTATTGAATGCTATGAAGAATCTCATTCCAATGTTCACTACATGTGCATTGTGATCTTAGAGGTATATAGTGTACGTTGCTCATTCTTCTCAAGGGTGCAATAGATATGTATTATTATTCTCAAGATACATGATTTACTCTGACTACACAGTATTCCTTGTGGAATGCAAACTAAGTGTACAAACTGCTGAGAAGATCTCTGGGGGGAAAAAAAAAGCAAATGCTGATTTTGCTTTGCACTCCACTTTTTAAAATACTGTGTTTTCACATCAGTTTTATGCACCAATAACTTAAGGCTCAAGAACACTATTACTCTAAGCTTATACTTTGGTGTGTTATAAGTCAGGATACAGAGTCAGCTACTATAAGAAAGAGGCCTAAAAATACAGTTGAGTAAATAAACTAGAAGTTTGTGCCTTTCTCATTTTAGAATATAAGTGTAGGCAGGCTCTGGCTGATGACTACTTCTGGGCCAGCCAGCTCTACACAAAACACGACTCCATCTGTGTATCAAAGTTTGCATCTGCAGTTGTGGTTCCTTGGTCAGAAGAAGAGGAAAAAGTGGAGTCAGGGCACACAACTTGTCTTTAAGTTGAAAACGACCAGTGAGTTGTGCACATCACTTCTATTTATATACCATTGGTAAGAACTTAGGTAGACACACCTGACTGCAAGAGAGGCTGGGAAATAAGCCCAGCTCAAACCCAGGGAGGCTGGGGAGCAAGTGAAGAGGGAGAAGGGAGGGGTAGATTCCACTACTAAAATGAAAAGGGGTGAGAATGGATCCTGGGGGACAGTTTAACAGTGTCTACTACAGGTGGGAATATAACAGGTGAAATAAAGCAGTTGTAACTTTCGTGGAAATAAAAGACCTTGAATAGATTTAACGGTTTAAAGCATTTCTGAAGGAGGCAACTTGCCTAAAGAGGGTTGCAGTATTTTAAATTTAACATTCCAGAGATGAATTAATGGTGCACTTTATTTTTAAAGAAAACAATTTAACTTTAGAAAAGACACTTCTCTTCTTTCCCTGGATGGTTATATGTTTCTGTGTATGGGTATGTGTTGAGGAGGTTAAAGGAGAAAATAGTGATAATATTGTGAAGTATTTTCCCTTTTATTTATGATAAAATACAATTCATATATCTAATAATAAAGAGAAAATTTTATTTTATTTCATTATTGATAAGTAGAAGTTGAAATTATAGAATTTTAAAGACCAACTTTTCCCCCTATTTTTATGTGTTTAAATATGTGCTAGGAGACTTATGTGAAAGCATGCATCGTTGCAGCTCTAGTTCCTTCACATAAACCAGTCTAATCACCTTTATTTTTGCCTAAATGAATGTCCTGTTCAAAAGTGATTTTTATTACCTTTCTCTACCACTATTTTTTCCCTCACTGTTCTTACACCTAGATTTCATTCTCATTCTTCTGAAGAGATTAAAATTTAAAAGTTCATTAAAGAAACTTGCCCATATGTTTCACTAAAGCAAGGTAAACTGTTATTTATAGGCACACTGACCTCTTTTCCACTGAGAAAACAAGGAATCATGTTAGTAGAACAAGAGCCTAAACTATACAGTCTGTTCTACAGTGCATTTAATTGTAAGGGTGGGTCATGAATATCTGAGTATGTGATTTCTTCTGGGAAAGTCACAGGACATTTATATATCAAAATAATAATACTTGTCTCAACTCAACTTTTATGACTTTGTATAATTACAGGGTATAGAATAGCTCCTTCCAGGTGTATAAACTTCCTCCTGTGAAATCTGACACTTTACATAGTGCTTTAACACCTATAAACTCCAGAGGTAGTGACAGTTTTCTGTACTTTTGTACAATATTCCATTAGCAAAATCTTGTTTCATGTATGTGGAAAGCTGAGAAGAAAGTTGGGACACCATGACAAGATCTGATTCCCATGATAGTCTGAGCTGTGTGACAGACTGGGAGCAGTGTTGTTACATATATTTTACCACATAAAAAGCTGGAAAGCTGACTACAGCAACAGTGATGGCACTGCCCTGCCTCCATCACTGGTGAAATTCTGGCTCAACTCTTGCAGAAACTACAGAAAGCATCATCAACCATTCCCTTTCAAATCATGGTAAGAGTTTTAAACTCCAACCCAGCATAGTGGACATTATCTCTGCAATGATTCTGCATCTGCTTAGGGAAGAAACTCCGATAAACAGTCGACTCAAGTAAACATGTGTCCCCATGAGAAAAATTAGTGGGCCAAAAATTCCTTTTTAAATCTACATATAGAAATAGGATGGAGAATGGGACAGCCAACTACTCAGAACAATAAAAAAATGTTGACTTTGGTGACATGGAAAATGTTGATGATGTGATAAAATATCATGAATTGCACAGTATTAATTACAACTCACATTCAAATATATCTATAGCAATATCTATAACATTTATACCAATATCTGTATCTATAACGATGATCACTTCGAATTAAGCATCAAGCCAGGAAAGACTGCATTTATCTAATCAACAAGCTGCAGGTGCATAGTAGTGAAAAGTTGAAGCAAAGTTCTTCAAATTTAAGGAAGGATTATTATCATGATGACCTCATGTCTGATGGCAACTATCAATCAACTCTAGAGTTTTTTCTTTAAAATATCAGGTTTTATAATTGTCCTCAAAACGTAGTTTAATTGTCTGTAGAAAGGATAGTTTAATCTGGAAAATTAAGAATGTTGTTCCAACTATGAATATTATATGGCTTGAGGAGCCTTTAAAAAACTATTATTTCTGAAAATATAAAATTGCCCAAGGTAACTATTGTCTACGTTGTAAAGGAGTAAACAGGGAAAAAAATAAAATGCAATGCTGAGATAAGCAAAGGAGATGTTTAATGGTATTGCATATGAAAGTTATGGCATCAATGTTTCTGTGTAATGGGTGGTCTGTTTTTATATATAACTCATACCCAACCTAGACTGTAATCCAAAATCAGAAGACACTGCAGAATACTATCTTCCATTGTTCTTGCAACATACAAAGGCGAAAAAGAAGAAAAAGGGGGAGTAGGAAGAAGAGGCAGATGAGAAGAAGGCAGAGCAGCAGAAGAGGAAGAGGAGGAGGATAGGAAGGAGAATAAAGCATCAAACTAAAAGGAATAGAGGACAGAGATTAGAGAAGTACTGAAAGCCCCAGAGTCACAGAAGTAGTGAAGAAAAATCTATTGAGAAACAAGAGGCAATACATGCCTAGATCTGCCTGATCCAGGGAAGTGAAATCTATTTAACAACACACGTGTTAAGAAGTTTGGAATAAATTTGAATTATTGCTGTGGGAAGGCAGTTTCTTTATAGAAATTGCTTGGTATCTTACTTAGGGATCTATTAAAATACAGGAAACTACTACCTGATGCAAGCAGTATAAGCCATGTTTAAAATCACTAATATTTCGTGAGCATTTTCTGTGTTCTTGTCTCTGTGGAAAGTGCCTTAAGAGTATTACTTGTTTAGTTTCCATAAAACCCTACGAGGTAGAAAACTGAGTAAAAGTAATACACAATGAGGCAAGGTTTGGTAAAAGTGGAGCCTGATCTAGACTTCTCCGATTGATAATTGAGCTGAAATCTGAAGACTGAGCAGGAGTTAAGGAATGAAAATGGTTGGACAGTCTTTGCAGAGGAAAATGATATAGTATATGCAAAGGTTCTGTGGTTACAGGGAGTATGCCTTCTTCAAAGAATCTGAAAGAAATCAATTTGCCTGAAACAATAATAAGTTGAAAGAATAGAAAGAATAATGTGTGAGAATGGAAGAACATTGTTACAGGCTATAGACATCTTAACAGTCTCAACATGTTTAACAGTCTCTTAAAGTCTTGTCATGTTATAATAATACAATATTAGAAATACCCAGTTTTGTTCTAGGTTATTTTTTTAATACCATAGGAAAAATAAACTTCACACAAAAAATATTTATTAAGACGATTTTTCATAGGCTTATTGACTTAATATCCCAATGGTTATTTTCAGTCCCTACTTTATTAAAACATAATTATTTTTGTTTTGGCTAATTCATGTGAAGTTTTTCTCCCATATTTGGATCTTTGTCCTCTAACCTTATTTGCCTACATTGCATAGCTAAGCTTTCTTCCCTTTTTCCTGTTAATAAACCTCCTGGCCCATGAAATCACTAGCATTAATATGTCCAGCATTTACATCTAATATTTGTAAAATAGCACTGATTTAGAAAACAAGGGTATATCACTAAGTAAAATTACACTTGAGGAGAACTAATTATTCATCTATGGAGAATTTTGAAGTTAAGTAATATATTAAAAGATAATAATTTTAAATGGGAAACATGGAGAGACAGAGAGGTGGAGGATCTCACTTGAAATTAACACAAGATATGTTCTAGTAGATAAAAACATAGTATCCTCTAATTTCAGAGAGATTAAAACAGAGACAATTACTTTGATCATTACTTGTCAATCAGAAATGTGGGCACTTGAAAGTGTTACCATGACCACTGCCACCACCAAATCCCCATTTCTCATTACCAACAATCTGCATTATCTGGTAGGATATCTTATACAACACAAACTTTGATATTCATTGAGTCAGTGGGAGCTCTTGTTAAAATGCATATTCTGATTCAGCAAGTGCTGGGAGTAGCTGAGATATGTATCTCTGACAGACTTCCAAATGTTGCTAATGCTGCTGGTCAGTGGACCACATTTAGAGTAGGGAAGCAATAATTCACATTCCATTTTCCATGACAGCATGAAAATGGAATAATACGTACATATTTTATTGTGAACTCTGGGTGGAAAGGAGGTAGTCATGAGTAGAATTTTGACTAGTATCACTCAGTCCTGAGGGTCAGAGTGCAGCAAAGAGGATATAGGAACAAGTGGAGGGAGAAAAGCAGTATTGCTGCCACTTACTCCACTTGCTTCTTAGCAGAATAATGATAGGGACACTTTGAAGTCCGAAAGATATAATTTTCTTCGATACTCCATTTGGAGTGATACTTGTATCAAACTTAGAAGACAAGCAAATCAAAAATTTACTTTATTATGAGGTTATAAAATTAAAAAGAGTTAACATTTATTTATCGCTTCAGATGTTCCAGATATTAAGTTTGGTGTGTCATATGGATTGTCTCATTTATTCTTGACAACAACCCCCTGGGATAAATTAAATGATTATGTCATTGTAATGTTGAGGAAATTAAGGCACAGAGAAGTTAAATCACTTACTCAATGGGCAGTAAGTGGAATGTCTGTAACTACATAGTCTGATATCTCATATAAATACTTACGATAATTACTTTCCATGACATCTTTGGATTAAATAGAACTAAAACACTTGTACCCATCATAACTGAATTCATGTTTCTTCTGGGGGTTAGGTAATGGCATTGCCAACTTGCTAAGATAATAGTATTTATCTGTTCCTTAGAAGAGAGCAAAACTTTAAAGGAATGGGACTTAGGGCAGAGAGGCTGGAAAACTATATTGGAGTACATAGAAGTTATTTTGTGTATTTAAATACACAAGCTTTGTTCTTCTCTTATTTTTTTTCCAACCTTTACTTTCCTTACCATTTTTTTTCATCTTTTTAAAAAGCTTTCTTAAATTACTTTTGCAATAAGACAGGATGTAGCTAAATAAATGCAAAATCAAATAATTGCACATTTTGCCCACACAAAATGAGCAATTTACTGAGAAGCAGAGGATGAAAACAAAGCCATTCAGCAAATTAAAAGTGTTAACTGTGTCTCTTATCCATGTTCTAGACCTGCTGGTGGGCATCAAACACTCATCAAAGAACAAAGAGGCTGACACAAGATCAAAGCTCAGATGTCACTGAGGTTCTTTCCACATTTTCAGTACTTTCCACATTTTGTTATACTCCAGAACCAGATGAAATCACAGACCAATTCCTTGTCAATTCTGTAGGAGACAACCATCTCATTTATTCTTCAAAGTCCAGTTTAGGTCACATCATGGTGCCCTAGATTCATCTTTTCCCTTCTCACATTTCCTAGTACCTAATGTGTGTATCAAGTACTTAGGCACTGGAATGCTAATATCTTTTATTATCTTTTCTTTGCTTTCATTATCTCTTCTCCACAGGCTGATTATAAGCTCTGTGAGGAACAAGTGTGTCATAGCCTTCTCTTGCTTTACTCCGTACCACCTAAAACAATGCTTGTAAGACTTAAGATTAAATCTTAAGATTAATTAAGGAATAATTAATTATTAAGACAGGAATAAATGTTCTCTAGTAACCAGAAAAAGAAACTCTTTGGTTTCTTACTCAAATATTTTGGTGTAATCCTCTTTAAAAATATATTTCTAACAGTGTTGTATGGAACAAAAATGGTTATTGTCTTTCCCACTTGAATTTAAAAACCCATAAACAGGGCATTCTGGGAAAAAGATATTTTCATAACAAAATATGTTTTCTCAGTCAGTAGCTTATTTCACCATTAATTTTAATTGAGGTAATTCGGATTTAGTCCATTCTGCCTTTTCAAATGTAAATCAAATATATATAATTGATATGTTATCATAAAATAATTGATAAATGTCCTAGTAAAGCTTTTTAAAAGTATATTTGTTTGACATAACAATATTAAGTAGAAACATATTTTAACTGCAAAAGGAAAGATGATCATATTCCTTACCTAACTAATTTAATTACTATTATTTTTATCTCATATTGAATTTATTAAGTTTAAATACTTTAAGGAGCTCATGCATTAAAATATTTTATTATTAACATAATGAAAACCTTTTTTAATGAAAGTAAAAAAAACAATGAATAATTTGTCAAAAGTGCTTATCAAAAGTGTCTACCACCTACATGTAAGTATGTTTACAAATGTTGTGTTTTACCTTTAAATCCCTATAAAGCCCTAAAACAAAGGAAAAATTGATTATTGGCCAATTTGTTAAAGGATTGTCAGTTCTGCATTACTGATAAAAAAATTGAAGAAATCCTTTTTAAGCAAGTATTCCATTTCCTACATGCATGCAATTCCTAAATGAATACTGAAAATAGCTAACATTATCATTACATTTAGGAAAAAAGAGATACTATTCAGCTTCCTTGTTCACCTCTTAATAGCTCACACACTACTAGAAAGTACTTGACTACATGCTGAAGAGCAGAGTGTAATAGTTCCTGGTTTACATCTCAGGCAGGTTAATAGGTCTTCAGACTTCATTTAGCACCACATTTTCAGACCATCATAAGTTTTAAATTTACTTCCATGCTGACAGTTTAATGTTCGAATAAGCAAGGAGTTAACTTACTTTTAACTTCTAAACCTTAGGACCTCTATCTTAGAGCTATAAAATTGACATTTCAGCATGAATTTTTTTTCATGATGTGTCTTTCAAATGTGCACATGTTACAATGTCTAAAACAGCTGTCCATGTTTACATTAAAAGCCTTTCAAATATATATTTTTTTCTTTAGGATGCTATTTGTGCAGAAAGGAAAATAAGCAAATTGACTACTTTTTTACATTCTTCCCTCCCTTTCCCTTCCCTTCTTTCCTTCTTTCCTTTTTTTCCCCTCTCTGTTCTTTGTTCTGATGTTTCTTTCATTTCTCTTTTCCTTCCTTCTCTTTTTTCTTTTTTTTTTTTCTCTTTCTAAGGTACTTCAAAGTAACTTTAGCAATTATTCAAGCAGAGTGAGGGATGCCAGCAGTTAAAATCTGCACTCTGCCTTTAATTCTTGTCAGGGTTTCACGTGCATATATCAGAAGTGAAATGTTCTACTATATATCATGCTTAACCAACTAGAGGTCAAAGAACTAAATCACTGAATTCATGAAAGTAAAATGTTGTGCTTTCCAATTGCCATCACTTTGGGAGACTCTCACTTCCAATTACCAAAATGACCTTCAAATATGATATTGACCACTTTGTAGTAAAATTTATCATAATTGTTACATGACAATACAAAATAAGAAATGACATGGATAAAAAAGCTGTTATGATGGTAGTAAGATTTTTTTAATCTCAAATAATTTTACATTCAGTTTTCTGCTTGGTTGTGTTTTTCCTGATTCTTTATATTGCCTTTGCCAATATACCATTTATATATTGTTTATAAGATTATATCACTACTTAAATGTGTAAACTTGTTAAAGTTTTAATATAGAGTCATGGATGCATAAGGATTCACATTTTTTGTTGAAAACTCTTCTATATAATATATATTAACATTTCACATTTTATTAATGTGCAAGAGGGGAGCACTTGTAAATTCCAGGTTAGACAATGAAATATTACATCAATCTTTCATAGAACTAATTTGCAATTTCCTTACAATTCTAGGATGTCAGTAAGAAGTAGAAACTAATAATCATCACCTGCCTACTACCTGCTAGAAAGATGAAAATAAATAATAATAATTCTGTTCTATAAGACAGAACTTAGATTTTCCCCAAGTGCTTTACTGGGAATAACTCAGTGATTTACTGGGAATTTACTCAGAATAACTCAAGTTGTATTAAAGAGAAACACATTCCAAAGAAATCAGGTAACTGTTGAAATCATATAGCTAGGAAGGAGCAGAATTTGAAAGTAGGACTAGATTGCCTGTCTTCAAAATATTTCCATTGTTATGTACTTATGATTGGTAGGGGGTGTAAAATCATCCAACTCTAGGTTAACACTTTTATTTGCAGATGAAGCCTACAGATGTATCAAGACTTGACAAAGGTCAAAAAACAAAAACAAAAACCAAAACCAACCAACCAACCAAAAAGAAAAAAAAGAAAAACCCCAAACTTTTTTGTGATCTTTTCACTACTCTAGCCTTTCTTCCTATATCACATTTACTAAGAGCTCATCACTTAATGAAAACAAGGGGTCATGCAAAGGCCAGAGCAGTTCTGAAGACCCTATGCCAGAACCCAGTGAAGCCACTTTGCATAAAAAACACTCAATGATATGCTGAGAAACATATTATAAAAGCTACATTATTTTTCTGTGAATGTTTTTGCTGTGTAAATTACATTTATGCTATTAGGCATGAGAGTAAGTAGATAGTGGGGAAAAGCTGAACAGATAGTCTAAAGTATTCAAGGAATAAACAATTTCTACTTGTTTTTGCATGCATTTTTCGAATTATCTTTTAGCGGAATTACTGTAGTCTGCAGATCTGGTTTCCAAAAGTCAGTATAAAAATATATGCCCCGTGTAAAAAAAAATCAAACCAAACAAGGTAAACATCAAATTTTGAAGCTCCTTTTTACCTTTCAGTGCAGTTCTATTCCCCTGGTTAAGTTCTATTTACAATTTTGTATCCTCTCAAAATATTTGCTTTGTATTTAGGTCAACAGATAGATATCAGGAAAATTACATTAATAAAAATTAGTACACTAATTCAATGAAAGGTTAAAAAAATAGCAAAAAATATGTCCAAGAGAGGGACCAATAGAAAATAAGATGGTGGACTTAAATCCAAATATAGCAGTAATTAGCAGTCTAAACACTTTGCTATGAAGGAAGAGGGTTGTAGACTCTGCTAAAAGCCAAATCCAATTGAATGCTGTTTAAAAAAGGCATATCTAAAACAAAGGGCACAGAAGGTTTAAGCATCAAAATATGGAAAATATGGACAAAGTTAAAAGATGGATAGAGGATATATCTTTTTGTAGACATTTTAAAGACCATTTAGAAGTTAAATTTTTTAAAAAGTAGAGATAAGGAGAAACATGGTAGAATGATGAAATGTTTAACTTTCCAGAAAGATATACCAAATTTAAATTTGTATGCATCCCATAACATAGCCTCTAATGACCAAAAACTTAGAGGAATGTAAGAAGATATAGCCAAATCCAAAATCAAGTGGTAATCTTGCTCAGTAACAGATGACAAAAACTTCATACTAGCAGAAAAGAAATTTTAGGAAAGATCTAGAAGGTCTGATTAATTTGATGAAAACAAGAGCTAAGGAACATAGTTAGAATCCTATCCACAACAACTGCAGAATACCATTTTTTTCTAAGCAAACGCAAAACACGTAAAAAATCTGATGATTTGCTAGGCTATAAAGTAAGTTTCAACAAATTTCAAAGGATTTTGAAAGTGTACACATGTTTACAAACCACAATGCAATCAAGTTAGAAATATACAATAAAATATAACTGAACATCACTATATATTTGCAAGTATATATATCTAAATAATCCATGGGTCAAAGAAGAACGCATAAAGGAATTTTAATGAAAATACTACATATCATATCTGTGGGTTGCATCTAAAATTGTGTCTAGAAGAAAAGCTATAGCTTTAAAATTAACATTGGAAGAGCATGAGCTGAAAAGTAACCAGCAAACTGACCACCTTAAAATATTTGAAAGCAAGCACAAAATAAACAAATGTAGATGGAAAGAAATAAGAACCTAACAGCCTAAATTAATGAAATTTAAAAAATAAATAAAATGGATAAATTAAAAACAAATATACTTCTTTAAAGTAGGTATTAAACAGCTAACTAAATAATAAAAGGTCCTTGTTCTTTCATATACCAAGATTTGTTTTAAAATTACAGTAATTAAGAGAATGGGATATTAGTGGAGAGATTAAAAATAAACCTGCTGATATAGGGGAATAATATGTAGTCATGAAAATAATAAAAACATTATTTACTACTAATATGAAAGACCTCTGAGATATATTATTTGTTAAGAAAAATAAGTTGAAGAACAGTGTAGATATGGTATGCTACATTTTATGTAAAAGTAGCTGAAGGAAAGAATCTATATTTCTATTTGCCTCTATGTGCATTAAAATTATACACAGAAGAATATATAAGAAATTAACATCCATGGATATTTACTGGGTGGTGGGAGAAAGAAGGTAGATATATAAAAAATATATTAAAGGGCTTCCCTGGTGGCGCAGTGGTTGAGGGTCCGCCTGCCGATGCAGGGGACACGGGTTCGTGCCCCAGTCCGGGAGGATCCCACATGCCGTGGAGCGGCTGGGCCCGTGAGCCATGGCTGCTGAGCCTGTGCGTCCGGAGCCTGTGCTCCGCAACGGGAGAGGCCACAACAGTGAGAGGCCCGCATACAGAAAAAAAAAAAAAAAAAAAAAAAATATTAAAAATTGAAAATTGTCACTGGCATAAGAGGCTATCAGTATAAAAAAGTAAAACTAGACCCTTAAATCTCAAAATTAAATTTAGAAATATTACAAGCCTAAAGTGAAAGGCAAAACAATAAAGCTTTATAAAATACCAGGAAAATATTTTAATCACCTTGATTTAAGGAAAATCTTTTAATAAAAGAACAAAAAGTATTGCCCATAAAAGAAAATGTTGATAAATTAGACAACATAAAAATTAATAAATTATATTCATACTCAGATAGATTAAAGAGTGAAAAAATAAGCCAAAGAACAAGCAATGATATCTGGATTATATATTATAAGAAAAAAATTAGTATACCAAACATATAAAGAATTCCTATCATTTTGTAATTAAAGAAACAGTTAAATTAAAATTGGGACAATACATATTAAGATACTAGTTTTAACTGCCTAATATTTGGCACCATATTTAAGATTTCATTGGGTCATTTATACTTTTTATTCTAATTCTCATTTAAAAACTAAGTCAAAAAATTAGATTGTAACAAAAGAAGAGTTTAATTTAAAAATCTGTGAACTGCTGATTCCACTAAATTGCACTACTTTGATCATTGAAAATATACGTTGAAAGGAATTTTTCAGAAATAATGAAGAGTATCTATTCAGGGATTTTGACTTAGTCTCACTTTTGTTATAAAAAGTTTTTCAACTAGGTCTAAAGTCCATCGAAATTCATGTTTAAAGAAAATTCTTGTTTGATGTTGACCAGGTACATAAGAAGTAAATGAGAAAAAAAATAAAACTTGGAAATTAGTGACAAAATGTAGAGATAAATGGAAAGAAGTTTGAGAGAATCAAATAAGAACAATCAATTGAAGTATTAACTTCAAATAATTATTTGAAGTATATGACAAAGAATTCATTGTCTCTTTCAAAAGACTATTTCTATTGCCTCTTTATAGTCTGCCTAACATTTAAAAATAAGGTTGTATTGAATATCATTATATCATAGCCTGTTATGTTGGTTATTTCCTAAGAAAAACAAACAAACAAACATCATTGCCATGAAATATTCACCTTTGTCAAAGAACAGATATTGCAGTGAAAATAATAAACTGTGCTAGAAATATCTGTACAGACTACTCCCCTCTTATAGGTTAGTAAGCAATGATCATTATTCCAGATCCTCAAGCATATTTCAGTCAGTATTTTGGAAAAGTTTCTTGAAAAAATCCAACCATTTTCCTTTTAAGTATTCTACACTGTTATTTGAGGTCATAAAAACAAAAGGAGGGCCAGTTCCTATGCCTTTGTCCTTTGTTAAAATAATTTAAAATTACAACAGGATTCAAAAAAGTAACTGAGCCTGCAAAAGGCATTCTGCAGTAGGAGAGTCTCTGATTCAAAATGCCTCACCATTTAATCACCTAGAACTTGTCCTTTAATTGAATTTTCAACTTTTCTTTTTTCTTGGAGACTGACTTTGCTTGGATTGAAATAAACAGCATAGAAAGAGGATGATTTCATTTAGGTAGATTTCATATCTTGATGGATTATGAAGGAACACTTACACTTCAGATTTAAATTTTAAAAGGATTTAACAACATTCTACTTAATATTCAGAGAATAACTCATGATTCATAATGATCTTTATAAATTTACTAAAGATTATTTTGTAGGATATCCAATTAAATCTGACAGTAATTTGAAGTAGGTTTCCTTTTGATAATGATACTTGCTGATGACACATGATAAAATTACTACATAGAATTTGGACTTTGGTGATGTAAACCACCCCTTTTCTATTTCATATTAGTGTTTTTTGGCAAAAGGAAAAACGATTTTGGAATAATCTTGAATTGTATTTTCACATTTCAACTTTACTAAGTGGTTATTATTAAACAAGTCCAAAGAGATTTCATGTTAATGCTATTTAATAGACAAAAATCCTCCTTTTGTAGCAGTTTGTGCTTTAGGGTTTTAAAGTAGACACACAAAACACACGCTGAAATACCATTTAGAGGATGGATGGTTTGTTCATTCCCTGGAGACTGAGGTAATCCTGTAACATAACAAAGCACAGAAATAATGTCGACTATATTCATACCCAAACCATAGACCCTCTCTAGAGAATTTGATTATTATGTCTCACCTTCTTCACCTTAAAATGAATTTGTTACCAGGAGAATACCTGATTCCAAAGGAAAAATATATATGAGTGTTAAAAAGAGAGAGAGAGAGCACTCTAAACATCTTTTCATTGGAACTTAAGTTTGGAAAAGAGGAGCCAAAGATAATGTCTTTGGGTAAGAGTTAAGCCATCATGTTGAATCATTTTGCCAACTGATTTAAGAGTTTTATTGAATGTCTCCACTTTCCTCTTTCCCCTCAAAACTCTTGGGCTTGGCAATATAACAGAATGTTTACTGCACAGATTCTGGACCTAATCTTCCTAGGTTCAAAACCAAGCCCTTTTACTTCCTATGTAACTGAGACAGTTCTTTAAAATTCTTGAGTCTCTCATCCTGAGAAAAATAGTGATCATGATGATAACCATAGTACCTACCTCCATAGTATCAGATTAAATGAACAAAATTTGTAAAGCACTGTTGGGAAGGTAACATTTACCTCTAACCTCTTAAGGCTTTTCAGATGGACCTGAGAATTACATTTACAGAAGACAGATTAACAGAAGAAAAGCATTCACATTTATATGTTTTAGGTGACATAAGAGCCGTCATAAGGAAATAAAGACCCAAACAAGTGGCAAAACCTAAATGCTTTTATACTAGATTGGCCAAAGAGAGGCAATTGTGGAAAAGTGACTAAAATACAGGGAGGCTAAAGGAAGATAAGAATTACTTTAACAAGGTCTGTTTGTATAGAATTCTCTTGGCTTTGACTTCCTATCAAAGAATGTTTCTTTTCTCCTGGTATAGACAGGGCATCTTTTACATGGGAGTTTTTTTTTTTTTTTTTTTTGCGATAAACGGGCCTCTCACTGTTGTGGCCTCTCCTGTTGCGGAGCACAGGCTCCGGATGTGCAGGCTCAGCGGCCATGGCTCACGGGCCCAGCCGCTCCGCGGTATGTGGGATCTTCCCGGACCGGGGCACGAACCCGTGTCCCCTTCATCGGCAGGCAGACTCTCAACCACTGCGCCACCAGGGAAGCCCTACATGGGAGTTTTTAATCTCCTGCTTTCAGGAAGAAAAAGGGAGATTAAGAGTGCCCTTCCTGCATCTGCTATTTTATTAAGTGCCTTTGGTTCAAATAATTTTTATGCCAAAGTGACATATATTGAGGTGGCATATTCTGCCACCTTTCAGCACTTAGAACAGCAGCTATCCCATAATACATGCTCTATGAGGGTTAGTTACTATGCATTTGGAATATGTTAAGAAAATCTTTGTTTTTATTTTTTACTTCTGTTATAAAATTGGAATAATAAAATGAGGCTCTATGTTGAAAAACTCTTGCAAGGAAGATCCTAAATTTTTGGAGACCTAAATAATTACAACAATAATGATAACAATAAACATAAAAACATAGTATAAAGATAGTATACTTTTTAACTGCCAGGCACTGTGCAAGATGTTATATATATACTTAATTATTCTTTAAACTTTACATATATCTTGAGAAATAGCTTTTATTATTCCTATTTTACAGAGTAAAAAAGGAAAACTTAATCATTTTTACTAATGTCCAAGTAGTCAGACAGGAAGAAGATAGAAGTAAATAGCTTACTACTTTTCAGGCTTACTTCATGATTTTATGCCATTCCACCATAGACCCTAGGTAAATGTTGTATTGATCCTCTGAATAGCTCTCCATTTACAGCTACCTTCCTTTGTCTGGAATGCAATAGCTCCCTTACTTAGTCTAACTCAGATATCATCTATTTGTGCTACCTTCTCTGATTTCTCTAGGCAGAATAAATTATACAGCACTAGCTGTCCAATGACAGTATATTACTACTATAATCCATTTTGGAACCTGGCTTACATCAGAGTTGATGGTGAACAACTAGAGAATTAGACAGTATTTTCAGGTACTTAATTTATACAGTAAGACTCATAAAGTATACAATATATTTGTTAAATAATACCCTTGGAATGATCATATTGAGAATTCAGAACAATCAATACTATAAGGAATAGAGAGGGACATTGCATTATGATAATGGGATCAATTCACCAAGAAGGCATGATGATCTTAAATGTGTATATTCTTAACAAGAGCTTCAAAATTCATGCAGTGAATACTGGTAGCCTGAAAGGAGAAATAGGCAAATCTACAATTATATTTGGAGATTTCAACATGCCTCGCTGAAAAATCACTAGAATAAACAAACAGAAAATAATAAGGCTATGTAAGACTGAAACATCATCAACTTGGCATTGATATTTATGGAACACCTTACCCAAGAAAAGCAGAATATAAGTCAATCCAAGGACACTAAAATGAACAATTTATCAGATAGACCATATCTGTGCCATAAAAATAAATCCAACAAAGTTAAAATAATTGAAATTAGACAATTTATTTTCTCTCATCATCACTAAATTCTGTAAATCAGTAACAGGAAGATATCTTAAAATGTCCCAACATTTGGAAACTAAACAACATACTTCTAAATAACTCATAAACCAAAGAGAAAATCAAAGTTAGTTTAAAAAATATTTTGAATTGAGTAAAAATAAAAACAACATATAAAGTATGCAGGTCTTATGGTTCTGGGACCCAATTCTAACCTGTGTGGGTATGGGGAGGTTAGGGGATGGATGTGGAGGTTTCCTCACACCAACAAGCAGTTCTTGGATACCAGCAGGCTGTCTGAGAATTCATCTCAATTCTGACACTACCTACCTGAAGATAGCATCAGATCCCACCAGTTAAGGGCTCCATCCTACAAAACCGATATAGACTTTAAAGTTATAATCAGATTTTCAGCTGCATGGGGGGTCAGTGCCCCTAACCCCTTGAGCTGTTTAAGAGTCAACTGTAATTCAGGAATAGCCATATAGAAGAAATGGGTAGGGCAAGGTGTGAGTAAAGGGCACAGAACTTCCATGCTCTCTCAGAGTACCACTTTCTTCAGTCAATTCACCAACTGGGAGCTCTCAGAATCCTGTCCTTTTTTGGGTTTTATGGAAGCTTCATTACAAAAGAATGATTGGTTAAATCATTGACCACTGGTTATTGATTCAACCTTCAGCCCCCCTCCCCTCCGTGGAGGTCAGGAGAGTAGGATTTAAAGTTCCTACCTTGTAATCCCCGGGCAACCAGCCCCCATCCTTAGGTGGAATCCAAAAGTCACCTCATTAACAAACAAAAGACACCTTTGTTGCTTTTATCACATAAGAAATTCCAAGGGTTTTAGGAACTTTGTCCTATAAATGGGAATGAAGAGGAAATATATATATTTCTTCTTATAAATCACAATATCACAGCAGGGCACAGATAAAGCGATATTTAGAAGGAAATTAATGAAACTAAGAACATAATGGCAATAGTGAAAAATCAATGATAGAAAACTTGCACATTAAAAATATCAACAATTAATTTGAAATGGATTATAGACCTAAATGTAAAACCTAAAATTCTGGAAGAAATACAGGAGAATATGTTTATCATCTTGGAATAGGCAATTATTTGTTAGATAGGAAATAAACTATAACATTTTTTAAATTGGGTATGATCAAAATGTAAAAACTTCTCTTTAAGAAGCAGTATTAGAAAGTCTGGATACAATCCTTAGACTAGAAAAAAATTTTGCAAAATCCATATAGGGTTAAAGCCTCACTTCAACAATATATAAAGAAACCTCAAAACTCATTATTAAGGAAACAAACAATGCAATTTTCAAAGGGGCAAAAGCTTTGAACAGACAGATCAAAGAAGATATAAGAATAGCAAATAAGCACACAGAAGGAATGGAAGGATGCTTAACATCTTTAATCATCAGATAAATGAAAATTAAAACCACAATGTGAAACCACTACAGACCCACTAGAATGGCTAAACATAAAACCAAACTGAAATAAAAGAAAGAGTAAGAAAAGATTGAAAGTACTGAGTGCTGACAAATATGTGTAGTAAGCAAGGAGAACTCTCAGACACTGCTGCAGAAGATGCAATGAAATCATATGTCCACAGAAAGCCCGTTAAAGAAAGTTTATAGCAGCTTTGTTCTTAATTTCCCCAAACTGGAAATGGTCAAAATGGCCATCAACTGGTGAATGAATAAAACATTGCTGTATATCTATGCAAATAAATTCTACTGAGGAAACACAGACATGAACTACTGAAACATGTAATAATACTGAATAATTTAAAAAGCATTATTCTAATTAAGAGAAGCTAACATTAAAGGTCATGTATTGTATGATTCCACTGATATAAAATGTCCAAAGTAGGTAT
This sequence comes from Pseudorca crassidens, assembly GCF_039906515.1. Lineage (NCBI taxonomy): Eukaryota > Metazoa > Chordata > Mammalia > Artiodactyla > Delphinidae > Pseudorca > Pseudorca crassidens. The sequence goes on from NC_090306.1 coordinate 71,116,040, forward strand.
GTCTATAGAGACAGAAAATAGATTAATGGTTGCCAGGGTCTTGGGTGGGAAGAGACAACTGTCTGCAAAGCAGTATGAAGGAACTTTTGGAGGTGATAGTATTATCCTGTATTCTGATTGTAGTGGTGATTTCACAACTTTATATATTTGTTAAAATTCATAGATTTGTGCAGCTAAAAAGGGTGAATTTTACTGTATGCAAATTATATCACTATAAACCTGATTTTTAAAAATATTAGAAAAAAGACAGACTGTCATTTAACAGTTTTGATATATAAATATTAGAATTAATTAATAAGAGCTCAAAAATATGGAGGGAAGGAAATTATCAAAGATAGAAAAAAAACATTCCAACAACTAGAGAACATAATTCTCCACATTAAAAAGATCTACACATGTACTCACACACACACAGGAATATAAACACTAGATCCACACCAATGCATTCTTCATGAAAACTCAGATCAAGAAATATAAAGATGAGAATCATCAAATCCTTTATTTGAGGAAAAATAAAAGGCCATAAACAGTATGTCAAAAATCAGAAAGGCATCAGTCATCAGCAAAAGTGAAAGCTAGTAGACAACAGAGCTATGCCTTCAGAATTCTGAGGCAAAATGATTTCTACTTAGATTTATACTTCACCAAGTGTAAGGATGAAACGGGCATTTTTAAACATCAAGCTATCAACAATTTATTATGTATGAATACATTCTTAAAAGGCTACTGGAAGATATGTTTTACCATCTTAAGGGAGTAAATTAAGAAAATGGACATAAGTGCCAGGTATCAAAAAATCTAGCATCAAAATGGTGAAAGAAATTTCCAGTACACTGGTAATTTTATTTGTCTACTCTTGAATTTCTTTCATCATATTTTCTTTCGTATCAGCTAAACAAATTATTGACTTTTTAAATAGCCAAACATTTTGTACGTTGTAGTTTATAGAAATGATTTATAAAGAATAGAATTATTGTTTTTAAATTAAGCTTTATATTCCTCCTCTATCATCAATATATATATTCTTTGATACATGTGATATATGTTCAATTTCACAGTTATTAGTATATAAGCTCTTTAAAACAATTTAATAATGTATAATTATGTTCTACATCTACTTAGAATTCTACAAGTTTATCTAAATACTTTATTTTTCTTTAAAATAATTATAAAGTCAAAAAATGGTATATTTAACTGATGAGCAATACCCTCTGCTTTTTTGAAGGTTAGTTGCTTTGGACATATTAAAAACAACCTAATTCATCAATGCCTTGTCAGATTTTAATATGTGATGACAGCCTGTCAATTGACAAGAATGTAGGAAAGCATTTTCTTTACTAAGTTGACATTATAACTTGATGAATCCTGTGTTTCAATGACAGTCATCTCTTTGCCTTTCAACCAGCATGTTCTATTTGAAATTCAGTTTACAAGACACATTATGATAAAGGTCATTTGTTTAAAAACTCTATGCCCTTTCTCGCCTTTTGACTTAAAATGGAAAACACAAAGCACAATTTCCCACATTCAGAATCTTATATTTTTAGAGTATTTTTATTAGTAGGCTCCCATAATTGCAAATTTTAAAGCTATGCAAAAATCAATATCCTACTATCAAGACCAGTTATTGAAGAAATATGTACTTTGAGAAACCTCATCAGTGATTACCAAATGAAATAAAAATTAATAAATAAATGATGGCAATTTACTATATTGAGAAAGACAGCTTAACTCTTTTTCAAAGCTCTAGATGTATCTTAAATAAAATAAAGTAAGCTTGATTCCAAATCATCTTAAACATTATTTTATATGTAAAATTATGCTATTACCCAGAGTAGGATATAAAATATCCATAATTGGCTTTAAATTATACTGTATCCCTTCAAGCCCCCAAATTTCACAGAATCTCATCTCTCTGTTACCAGTATCCAGTGCTCCTACCTTAAATTTGATTGACTAGTTTGTGCCTGAAGTTGCTTTGATGGAAGCTCCCAAATAATCTCATCCTTATTTATGTTATGTGAGGGGGTTTTGTTAGTTTCTTCTTCAGAGAATGAAAGACAAATCCAAAAACTCTAGGGAGATGTCTCTCAGGTGACTCTGGAGGTTCACAATGAAAATTTTGACTCTATGAAGCTGTGAGGATGAGGGCAATTATATGTAGAAGGGATTGAGATGCTGAAATAATCCCCGATAAATATCTTGGGAATGATAATCCTACATTGCTTCCATGTTTTATTTAAGCATCACCTAAGAGCAAAATCCTCAAGAGGAGGCCAGTATTCACTTGCAGAAATATGTTACTGAACAATACTCACACATATATATGTATTTGAACAATGAGGCAAGGTGTTTTGTGGCTAATTTCATGTTTAGGGGCATAGACTTTGCACACAGAAAGACCTGAGATTGAAAATCTTCCCTTATTAGGTGTATATACTTGGATAAATTATTTTCCTACTTGGAGGTGCTGTTTCTTATCTGTGTGTAACTGTATTTCCGTAGCAATTATTTTCTGGATAATTGCTCATGCTCATGCACTGCAGAACATCTAGCTCCTTTTCAGTCTTCCCCAGTTTTTTGGAGACCATAGGAATGTCTCAACTGTGCTTATGAAGATATTTGTTGGCCTCTAGTCTTCTCATGATTTGATATCACTGCAAATAAAAAATGACTTTAGTGGGGTTCCCACTGGAGCCCTCCGTAGGACTATTTGTCCCTGTTCTCTCCCATTACACCTCATTTTATCCTCCTCCTCTTTACAGGCCTCCATACCTATGGAAAATCAGTTAAGGTGAATTGGTACCCAGTGGCATCAGTCCACTGGGTCTTCAATAAAACGAGACCCTGAGTCCCATCTGAGGCCCAGTCAGAACCCATAACGGGTATAAAACTAGAATAAGAATTCATATTGTGGAGTTAATGAGGTAATTTATGTACAATTATTACATTTCTTCTGTTCCAAACACTGTAACAGGTACTTATATCCATTAGCATACTTAAAACCTATACAGTGCAAGCTATGCAGAATTATTATTTTCCCTGTTTCACAGATGAAGCAACTAAAACGTAGAGAAATTTGTTCAAATGGAACCAGCCAGCAACTAATTGAGCTAGATTTGAAAACTTGTCTGCTGTCATCTATATATAGCTGAGCCAACAAAGCATTTTTTTCTCTCTCACTCTCTCTCTTTCTCTGTAGTTATCTATCTCAAACTGTCTGATTCAATATATCTAATCATGCAAATTTGTGACAATTTTTTTTGCTGCTGTTGTGTTAATATTTCCAAGAAGCTAAAAAGGCAACAACTCAAATATAATGTTTGGGAAACAAAATTTTATGCTAAGATTATTTTAAAAATAAATATAACAAAAGATATATTTATGACATTGTCTGGAAGACTTTGGAAAAAGTATAAATATCTATCAGAGACATTCAAGATGGTGGAGGAGTAAGACGTGGAGATCACCTTCCTCCCCACATCAGAAATACAACTACATGTGGAACAAATCGTACAGAACACCTACTGAACACTGGCAGAAGACCTCAGACTTCCCCAAAGGCAAGAAACTCCCCACGTACCTCGGTAGGGCAAAAGAAAAAAGAATAAACAGAGACAAAAGAATAGGGACGAGACCTGCACCTCTGGGAGTGAGCTGTGAAGGAGGAAAAGTTTCCACACACTCGGAAGCCCTTTTGGAGACAGGGCATGGCGGGGAGGAAGCTTTGGAGCCATGGAGGAGAGCGCAGCAACAGCAATGCAGAGCACAAAGCAGAGAGATTCCTGCACAAAGGATTGGTGCCGACCAGCACTCACCAGCCTGAGAGGCTTGTCTGCTCACTCACCGGGGCGGGCGGGGGCTGAGAGGTGAGGCTCTGGCTTCAGAGGTCAGATTGCAGGGAGAGGAATGGGGTTGGCTGAGTGAACACAGCCTGAAGGGGGCTACTGCGCCACAGCTAGCCGGGAAGGTGTCCAGGAAAATGTCTGGACCTGCCGAAGGAGTAAGAGACCATTGTTTCGGGGTGCACGAGGAGAGGGGATTCAGAGCACCGCCTAAATGAGCTCCAGACGTGGGCACGAGCCGCGGCTATCATCAGAGACACTGGAGATGGGCATGAGACACTAAGGCTGCTGTTGTAGCCAGCAAGAAGCCTGTGTGCAAGCACAGATCACTATCCACACATCCCCACCCGGGAGCCTGTGCAGCCCGCCATTGCCAGGGTCCCATGATCCAGGGACAACTTGCCCGGAAGAACACACGTCATGCCTCAGGCTTTTGCAATGTCATGCCGGCCTCTGCCGCTGCAGGCTCGCCCCGCATTCTGTACCCCTCCCTCTCTCTAGCCTGAGTGAGCCAGAGCCCCCTAAACAGCTGTTACTTTAACCACTCTGTCTGAGCAAAGAAAAGACGCCCTCAGGTGACCTAAAGGCAGAGGTGGGGCCAGATCCAAAGCTGAACCCCAGGAGCTGAGCGAACAGAGAAAGGGAAATTTCTCCCAGCAGCCTCAGAAGCAGTGGATTAAATCTCCACAATCAACTTGATGTACCCTGTATCTGTGAAATACATAAATAGACAACGAATCATACCAATATTAAGGTGGTGGATTTTGGAAGCAACAATATATATATATATATTTTCTTTTTCTCATTTTTTGTGTATGTGTATGCTTCTGTGTGTGATTTTGTCTGTAGAGCTTTGCTTTTACATTTGTCCTAGGGTTCTGTCTGTCCATCTTTTTTCTTCTTTTTTTGGACAGTTTTTACTGCTTGTTATCATTTGTACACTTGGTTTTGTTGCTCTCTGCTCTTTTCTTAATTTTTAAAATTTTTAATAAATATTTTTAATTCTAATAACTTTATTTTATTTTTTTCTTTCCACTCAACGACCAGCAAGTTACAGTGCTGGACACCCTATGCCAAACAACTAGAAAGACAGGAATACAACTCCACCCATTGGCAGAGAGGCTGCCTAAAATCATAAGAAGGTCACAGACACCCCAAAGCATACCACCGGATGTGGACCTGCCCAACAGAAAGACAAGATACAGCCTCATCCACCAGAACACAGGCACTAGTCCCCTCCGCCAGGAAGCTAACACGACCCAGTGAAACAACCTTAGCCACTGGGGGCAAACAACAAAAACAGCAGGAACTACAAACCTGCAGCCTGAAGAAAGGAGACCACAAACACAGTAAGTTAAGCAAAATGAGAAGACAGAGAAACACACAGCAGATGATGGAGCAAGGTAAAAATCCACGACACCAAACAAGTGAAGAGGAAATAGGCAGTCTACCTGAAAAAGAATTCACAGTAACGATAGTAAAGATGATCCAAAATCTTGGAAATAGAATGGAGAAAATACAAGAAATGTTCAACAAGGAACTAGAAGAACTAAAGAGCAAACCAACAATGATTAACAACACAATAAATGAAATTAAAAATTCTCTAGAAGGAATCAGTAGCAGAATAACTGAGGCAGAAGAATGGATAACTGACCTGGAAGATAAAATAGTGGAAATAATTACCACAGAGCAGAATAAAGAAAAAAGAATTAAAAGACATGAGGAAAGTCTCAGAGACCTCTGTGAAAACATTAAACACACCAACATTCGAATTATAGGGGTCCCAGAAAAAGAAGAGAAAAAGAACGGGACTGAGAAAATATTTGAAGAGATTACAGATGAAAACTTCCCTAATATGGGAAAGGAAATAGTCAGTCAAGTCCAGGAAGCTCAGAGAGTCCCATACAGGATAAATCCAAGGAGAAACGTGCCAAGACACATATTAATCAAACTATCAAAAATTAAAGACAAAGAAAAAATATTAAAAGCAACAAGGGAAAACCAAAAAACAGCTGATAGTTCAGCAGAAACTCTGCAAGCCATAAGGGAGTAGTAGGACATACTTAAAGTGATGAAAGGGAAAAACGTACAACCAAGATTACTCTACCCAGCAAGGATCTCATTCAGGTTCGACAGAGAAATTAAAACCTTTACACACAAGCAACAGCTAAGAGGATTCAGCACCACCAAACCAGCTTTACAACAAATGCTAAGGAACTTCTCTGGCAGGAAACACAAGAGAAGGAAAAAACTTACAATAACAAACCCCAAACAATTAATAAATGGTAATAGAAACATACATATCAATAATTACCTTAAATGTAAATGGACTAAATGCTCCAACCAACAGACAAAGACTGGCTGAATGGATATAAATATGGGACCTGTATATATGCTGTCTAAAAGAGACTCAATTCACACCTAGAGACACATACAGACTGAAAGTGAGGGGATGGAAAAAGATATTCCATGCAAGTGGAAATCAAAAAAAAGTTGGGGGCTTCCCTGGTGGCGCAGTGGTTGACAGTCCGCCTGCCGATGCAGGGGACATGGGTTCGTGCCCCGGTTCGGGAAGATCCCACATGCCGCGGATTGGCTAGGCCCGTGAGCCATGGCTGCTGGGCCTGCGCGTCCGGAGCCTGTGCTCCACAACGGTAGAGGCCACAACAGTGAGAGGCCCACGTACTGCAAAAAAATAATAATAATAAAATAATAAATAAAAGTAGTCATAGTAATTTACCAGTGTTACCATTAGTGGGAAGACATTAATACCTGAAATGTTAAAGAAGAAGAAAGTTTGTGAATAGATTATGATAAAAGGTAGACTTATCACTACAAAGTACATGGTAGCATAGACACTAGATTTTTTGTTTATTTAAATGAAACACATATTTGACGTACACATAAACATAGAACATTAAAATGTTTTACCCTGTGATATTCTTAAGGAAATATTAATATACAAAACTCTCTAAAGTGTCACAAGGATTTCTTTCAAATTCTCCATTATAGAATACACAAAGTTCAATTTTTTTATGCCATCAAAGGGAGACCTAATTTAGGAGTTTAGATTTCCTTAAAGAAATGCAGGTAGGTGAGGGCCTGAGGAATACAGCTAAAGCTATTACACCTGGGAATCATTATGAATGATCATGATTGGAAATGGAAGTTACTGGGAGTTAAGAGTGGAACTGTCTCTCTTACCAAAAATAAAATTTTAAGGATCAAATATTTTATTTATATTTTTTTCAATTTCCATTTATTTATTTATAATTTTTATTTTATATTGGAGTATAGTTGATTAACAGTGTTGTGTTAGTTTCAGGTGTATAGCAAAGTGATTTAGTTATACATATACATGTATCTATTCTTTTTCAAATTCTTTTCCCATTTAAGTTATCACAGAATACTGAGCAGAGTTCCCCGCCGCTATACACTAGGTCCTTGTGGGTTATCTATTTTAAATACAGCAGTGTGTACAAATATTTTAAAAAGAAACTGCCTCATGTTAGAATATGTAATTATAGTGTTCTCATTAAAAATTTTTCAGAGCCTTAAATTATCTAAATCACATAATGAAGTTAACACATGTCTAAATAACAAAGTAATTTACAACTGCTAAAAATAACTGCATTAAATTAATAGTCTGAATATGGAAATTCCATGAGTTACAGGCAGACATATATTGTCCTATAATTGATCAATGTGGCTTGTTAACTAGATTTTGCACACACATATAATCATCATATAAGTGTGATACTTGGCATTATCAGACTACATTACTTTATAACTCAAATTCTGAATCACTTAAAATGTGTTTTAATTATTAGTTAAATGTGTTTAATTACCACTTATTAGGCATATTTGCAGTTAACATTACATACTGAATGTATTTTTTTATTTACTGAATGATCATATTAGCCCATGCATACTGGCAAATCAACCATGAGACTTTTGCTCTATGACTTACCTAAAAGTTACATTTTTAGAAGCTAGGTTTTGGTATATATGTATTTCTATACAGTTCATATTTTTTTTTTTTTAGTTTTTTAAATTGGAGTATAGTTGCTTTACAATATTGTGTTAATTTATACTGTACAGCAAAGTGAATCTGCTATACGTATACATATATCCCCTCTTTTTTGGATTTCCATCTCATTTAGGTCACCACAGAGCACTGAGTAGAGTTCCCTGTGCTATACAGTAGGTTTTCATTAGTTATTTATTTTATACACAGTATCAATAGTGTATATATGGCAATCCCAATCTCCTAATTCACCCCTGCTTTCACCCTTGGTATCCATACGTTTGTTCTCTATGTCATATTTTCTTAGTGATATTTTTGTGATACAGAGGTGATTTTTGAATTTAGATTTTTATATCGTTTGTGCAATAGAAATGAATGCTTGCATTGCTAAATGATAATAACATTTTTACTTCTGCAGTATTTCTATAGCAACGCTGGAAATTATTTTTAAGAATAGGGACTGTGTCAAATTCCCTGGGTTGACTTTCCAACTGCATCAATTATGAACCTTGTGACACTGAACAAGTTACTACTTAACTTCTCTAAGCTTTTTTTCCCCATCTTTGAAAAGAAAAATGTAGTAACACAACACAATAGGTACTTAACCCAACTAAATGAGATATTCACAATATCTGGAACATGGATAATGTTCAGTAATTATTAGGCTTTATTTTTCATTGTATGTTTTTACCTTTACCAAAATATAAGTTCCAGTTAATACCACTACCAAATTTTACTTCAATCTATTAAAAAATATTGTGAACAATTCCACTTTCAAAAAATACTCAAAATTTTAGTGCTATAAATCAAATAACTAAAGTAAGAAATTATATTTTGAATAGATACCACAATTAAAAGACAAAATATCCCCTTTGAATGTTTATTTCAATCCTAAGTAATGCACACTAAACTTTACTTTTGCTTAACCATACAGAAACAGTAAAGGGAACATGCATTTTCCTGTTTTTTTTTTCCTTAGCCTTGTGGGAAGTTTCTTAATTTTAACAGATTTTATTCACAGCAGACTTCTATTGAATCATATCTTATATAACTGATCTGACCCATGTTCAAATTATTAACTGTATATTTTTTGAGATCAAATCTTTGTTTCTTCCATTACAATTTTTTAGCAGACTTTATTTTCTTGAACAATTTCAGGTTTCCAGAAAGCTTGAGCAAAAAGTATAGAGTTCCCATATTTTCCTCTTCCCCACCTCCTGTTTCTCCTATCATTAACATCTTATGTTGGTGTGCTACATTTATTAAAATTGATGAGCCAATATTGATACGTCATTAACTAAAATCCATAGTTTACCTTAAGATTCACTCTTTCTGTTATACATTCTATGGGTTGTGACAAATGTATAATAACATGTATCTGCTGTTAAAGTACCACACAGTATAGCTTTAATACCTGAAAAGTCCTCTGTGTTTTACTTATTTATCATCACCTCCCTTCCCCAGACCCTCAGTCAGCCATGGATCTTTTTGCTGTGTTCGTAGTTTTGCCCTTTCTACCATGTCACATAATTGGGATCATACAATATGTAGCCATCAGGTTGTCTTCTTTCACTTAGCAATATGCGTTTAAATATGCTCCATGTTTTTTCGTGGCTTCATATCTTTCTTTTTATTATTGAATAATATTCCATTGTGTGTATGTACCACAGTTTATCCATTCACCTATTGAAGAACATCTTGTTCACTTCCAGGTTTTAGTAATTATGAATAAAGCTGCTATAAACATTTGTGTGCAGGAGTTTTTTTGTGGACATAATTTTTCAACACTTTTAGATAAATACCAAGGAGTACAATTGCTAGATCACATGGCAAGAGAATGTTTAGTTTTGTAAGAAATTGTCAATATATTTGTCAAGATGAACGTACAACTCTGCATTCTCATGAGCAATGATGAAACAGCTTACAATTTTTTTTAGGAAAGAGAAAGGGTTTTTTTCCCTCTAATTCTCAAAAAATTTATTTAGGTTCCAAATTCTAAAGAATAAAGAGTTTTTATAAGGTAATGGAATAATTTATTCAGGACATTGTTTTCTATAGAGAATTGTCACTTAAAAACTGAAGATGAGGAGACAATGCTATTGGAGTCTGGTTAAAGGGTGATTTAGAGAGACAAAAAGTTTTCCTAGGTAAAAATGTATGAACTTTCAAGGAACCTGCTCACAACAAGTGATAATTAATGTAACTTTGATCCTAAATACTTAGTTCTTTCTTAGATGAAGTCACTACTTCACCTGTGCAACATTTTTATGGTTGTAATTAGATGAAAACATTTTTTGGTCAGTTTATAATTATTTCAATCCAGGGACTTATTTTTATTTCATATTTTAAACTGGTTTTGGTGCTGGGTAAATTTAATTTTTATGTACATAGAGCTTTATTTGCTTAAGAGTGAGAAAATTAAATATTTATGCCCTGTAGCCATTCAAGCGGTCTACTTATACAGGTTCTGCTCAAATCAAAGAGTCAGTCATACCACATTGTGCATTTCGGTACAGCTGTAGAAGGAAGTGGAAAATAAATTATTTGCTTTAGTGCATGTAATATATTGATATAGTGAATTACCTAATACAAGTTATTATTTTTAAAAATAATGATAATTAATAAAGTGACTCTGGCATGCCGGATTTTATCATGTCCCTTTTTTTATGGATTTCAAAGCACTTTCCTTTTATTTCCTTGTGAATTACCTATAAATGTTCTATGTCTTTGATGACTGAATAATAATCTCTGTCTGTCTTGAGACATAAGTTATTTATGGGGAGGGAAGTCATCAACGTTTGGGCTATGAAATCAATATCCTGAATTCAAATATTGTTTCCATAATAAGTCTTAAAATCACTTCCAAAACCTCACTAAGTTGTACGTTCCTCAGCTGTAAAACATGAACATTTCCCTCAGTTTTCTTGTGGCTATAGATTGGCATGGAGCACTTATCTTGCTAAGTGGCATAATACAGGCTGTGTAAATGCTGACTGCTGTTACTATAATATGGTGCAGTGTGTGTCACATAGCACATATTTGATGAGGGCATAAATGAGCATATGGAAAGGAGAAAGAGACATTATTACTGCAAAAAAATCTTTGTTATATTTGAAAAGAAACACTCTACTAAAATATTCTCTTTGATCTTCTATTTTCCAAAGGAAATGAATAGACAGCACTGGTAGTTTTCATCTGATGGAAAATACCCTTGCTATGACTTCATCAATTTTCCCCTAAAAACCATCCCTACATGTAATTTTTTTAGTGAGTTCCCTGTGCATGTTTGCTGATACTTCCTTCACACATTGGAACATTTGAGTCAACAAACTCTTCCCACATAAAATATCAACGTAAACTGTATTAAAAGTACATTTTAGTTCCTGTATTGGGCCCATAAAATATACCCTCATATCCCACATGAAAGTTTTGAAAATGCTGACCATCTTCTTTGATGGCAAGAAACCTTCTGTCACTCACCCACACCACATCTTGAACCTCATTTGCAGTGTGGAAAATAAGTTCCAATTGTGCCATATTCCAAATTTCCTATCCTTTGAGGACCCTGGCAAAAGAGATTTTATCCTTTGCTGTTCGTGTGATAATGCTTCCATGATTTCATTGAAGTTACCTCATAAAATATAATGATAAACAGAAGGGTTACCCTTTTTTCTAGTGGGAATGCTTCATATAAAGAAGTATAATTTCCCTTGTGGTTTGGAGTACCATATGGCTTTTTCCCACTTGCTTTAGACTTTTTTTTTTTAAGACAATAAAGATTAACTTTATCTTTTAAGGTTTAAGAGACCCCAAAACTTATCACAGTTTTCATCATCAGACCACAACACAGAGCTAATATTATATACCCACTCCGAGGAAAGCTAAGATAAAGTGGCAATATTAACAGGTTCTAAGAGCTGTCACAAATATTAAATCAGTATGTGGGTTGTTCAACATCAGGTTTTTTTGTTGTTTCTTTTCCTTTAAATAGATTTTTCAACTGTGATAGGTTGAGCTTTTTAACAACATTTGTAAATGGGCACTTACTTGACTGTATTTTCAAAAGCCACAAAATGCCACATGAAAGCCACCCCAGTTTGGCTAGCAACATAACTGGAATATACTGGCTTTTCTGGTGCATCTTCTTTAAATTCAAAAGAAATATTTCTCTGATTAATTTTAAAACAAGGCTTGGCAGGAGCATACCACATGCTTACAAGGCCAGAGTACCTGAGTAAACCTCTTTTTTTTCCTAAACATATCTGCCTTGATTTGTGACCACACACTCCTTACCTTAACCACAATTTATCTATTTTTGAAGTTCACTGAATTTTTACCACTAAAGCCTGTTAGCTAAGCCATGAAGCCCTCAAACATTCACTGTCAATGGAGCATGATGGTGCTACAGTAGCACTATAGGTAGCATGATGTTCTCGTGGGCTGTAGTGTTCATGCCATGCTCTTGTATCATTACCGCCTTGACTCTGCTTTGGCTCTTAATAACATTCATTAAAAAAAAAAAAGGCCACTTGAGAGACATCTCTGTGTGCCATTATCAAATCTTTGAACTTTTATTGACTGTACTTAAGCTCTGTTCATACCTTCTCTTCCGGTATTCGTATACTTTAAGACAAAACTGGTGCAAGAGAGTGCCCTAGAGTGGTTTCTAAGAACACTTGAAACCACTTGGTCAGGAACAACATGGAAGCAAACTACCACGTATTACAAACTTACTCAGGAAATTCAGTCCTAAAATGTTTTATTTAAGGACATCAATACATAAAATTATCAAATATCTTTGTGTGTGCACTTTTTATCCAGTAGGATGACTATTTTATTTTTTGGTCTTCAGTGTTCCTACTCTGCTCTTCCTTTAAATATCCTTCATGCTTCAGTACCCTGACATCACTTAAAAACAATTTTCTTAAGCCAAACCATTTGAAAAGAAATGTGATTGAAAATAGCTAGATAAGGTAAAATTTGCATAAAGTACATGTGCCATGTGTGTGTATATGTGTACATGTGTCTATATAAGTGAAAATTTAGAACACAGGAACAGCTATTTGCCCAAATTCCATTCTAATTTATGACTTCATTAATCTCCATGTTGAATATTAAATCAACAAAAGGTTTAAATTTGTTCCTCTACATTTAAATATTCCATAGTAGGAAAGGTTTCTATCAGACAAGAGAATATAAGCAAAGCAGTGGCTTAGGAATAGAATTCATTGCAGAAAATCAGGAAATGGTTAAGATTAATCATTGTACATATATGTATACTACATATGTTCCATGAAAACTTAGGTTGACCAAGGTTTATATAAACCCAAAAGGAAAACAGAATAATAAGAAACAAAGAATAATATAAAAAATTCTATAAGAACTATTACATTTATTCTTTGTACCTCAGGTAAGAACCACTCTGATACATTATAATACATGAAAACTTTGATCTTTTTTTTTATATTTTAACTTAAGGAAATTTTTATCATTCCAATATTTAACAGTCCATCCATTTTTCAACATTCATTAAGTATCTATTTACATCAAACATTGGACTATGTTTGTCACAATAAAGGCACTCATAAAAGTCCTTAGAGTTAGCCTAAATTTGTAGAGGATCATTCATTCTCTCTCTGCATATTGATTTTCTTAAGACGTAAAAGAGGGCAATGCATTATATGACTTTAAAGTTATTTCTTTTTTCTTTTCTGCAATTTGATGGCTCTAGTTTTTTCTCTAAGACATCATTTCCAATGTAGTAAATCCCAGACCATTCTCTTTGGAACTCCATGTACCTGGAGAAGCACAAGGGTTCTAAAAAAACAAGGGTTCTAAAAAAAATTCCCAAGACACTTAAAGGAATAGAAGGAAAAGCCAATGGAAAATTATTTTCACTCATTCTTTCCTTTGATTTTCATTAGGCAAAGCCCAGCTTCCTTTCAGAACTCCCCAATTCTGTAAGACCTTAGACAAAGACTCTGCTGTGTCACAGAATAAACATTAGCCCAGAATACATGACACTTGGCTTTTAGTCCCAGTTCTGGCTTTGTAATTCCCAAGTCTTTTAACTAATGAGGAACCCTGTTTCCTCATTTTTAAAAAGAAAAGATTGAACAAAATGAACTACACAGTTCACTTTCTGTCTAAAGTATTGAACAGATATTTATGAGATGATTTTAGAATTTATACATTCAAAATCCTTCCTCTTTAAAAAATGCATACAATCCCTTAGAAACTGAAGAACTCATTTGGTAAGTTTAGTGTAATTTAATAATTAATTTTAAATAATAAAAACGATAGGGCTTCCTTGAACACTATAGCTAAAGCTATGAGGTTTATTTTAAAATTGTTTATTGTTTGTTTCTCTTGCTTGAATGTAGGTCCTCAAAAGACAAAGACAATGTCTTCTTTATGCCCCCACTGAATTCACAATACAATGCCTGGAATACAATGGTAGTTTGATAATTTTTTGAATAAATAAGTGAAGCTTAAAGAGAGCAATCCCTTATCACATATTTTTAAAACTATTAGAAAAAAAATTACGGGATCGAGATGGGCAGAAGGAATATTATAAATTACTTACTTGAAGGACAGTTTAATAAATGGTAAATATGTTTCATTTATCTTTTATCACATATTTCTTATATCAAAATTTTAATCTAATTCAATTCACTTATTTTAGTGCCTACCTTATTCCTGGCAAAAAAAAAAAAAATGCGTTTTAGAACCAGAAATGAATATCAATTCTGACTCTTTCATTCACTCTTATATGACTCTGGGCAAGTCTTACTGTTCTAAGCTGCAATATTCTCAACTGTAGTATGGGGATGATTAAATTAGGTAATGTATGGAATGTGCTCAGAACAGAGCTCAGCTCTGCACAAGTCCTTGATATATCTTTGCAAATAGTGTTACTAGTATTATGCAGTATATATAGTAGACCTCCAATGGAATGAACTAGGTCTTAACTGTTAAAATTGCTGAAATATTTTTATTTAAATAAGCAATAACTTTTTGTTTCCCACATCCTTTACTGCCATTTTAAAATATTTTTGATTCACAGATGCCTTGGAAATTCTCTCAATATATGTGCATGCACGAACAAGTACAGTCCACAGGCACAAAATTTTATTAAATATTAAAGGAGATTGATTGTCTCATTAAAGTCCTTCCCTTAGTTCATGTCTTCAACAAGTAAAAGTAAAATTGGTAGTACTGGAAATTTCACAGAGAAGATCAAGGAATATTCTTCCATTGAAAAAAAATTTGAAAATCACATCTGTTGGGGATGCTGCTAATATTATGCTTTCTGTCCTTCTTAGTAATGAAGTGATAAGGACAAAAGGCAAGAAAGTGGAGATGCTATCTAAAGTTCAATGAGATATTAGAGTTCATTAAGCAATATCCAAAAGATTTACTGAGTATTCACTAGACATGGGGTGGTAAGTAAGTGGAAAGTTAAGCCTTGTTCATTGCTGACATTTAGCAAATTTACTTCTAAACATGATTTTGGGATCAATTTCATAGTTTATGTTTCTTCTACAGAACAAGTCCTGTTACATCACTTTTCTAAACCTTTAGAAACCCATGGTCTATTTTTTTTTTTTTTAATTTTTTTTTTTGAATTTTTATTTTTTTTTTATTTTTTTATTTTTTTTTTTTTGCGGTACGCGGGCCTCTCACTGTTGTGGCCTCTCCCGCCGCGGAGCACAGGCTCCAGACGCGCAGGCCCAGCGGCCATGGCTCACGGGCCCAGCCGCTCCGCGGCACGTGGGATCCTCCCAGACCGGGGCACGAACCCGTGTCCCCTGCATCGGCAGGCAGACTCTCAACCACTGCGCCACCAGGGAAGGCCTGAATTTTTATTTTTTATACAGCAGGTTCTCATTAGTTATCCATTTTATACATATTTGTGTAGATATGTCAATCCCAATCTTCTTTTTTTTTTTGCGGTACGCGGGCCTCTCGCTGCTGTGGCCTCTCCCATTGCGGAGCACAGGCTCGGGACGACCAGGCTCAGCGGCCATGGCTCACGGGCCCAGCCGCTCCGCGGCATGTGGGATCCTCCCGGACCGGGGCACGAACCCGCGTCCCCTGCATCGGCAGGCGGACTCTCAACCACTGCGCCACCAGGGAAGCCCCATGGTCTATTTTTGTAAACACAAAAATAGTAAGGTCTCATTTAATGTAATTTAAAATTGTAAAATATTGCAAATACTTGAATAAACATTAAAGTACTGCAATTTTTACAACATTTTTGAAATTAAATTGGTTCCCAAAGATTCACTAGGCCTCTCTCCATGCCCACTTCCCTCTTGCCTTGCCCTTATGAATGCCAAAGCTTGTATATACTTAAATTATTTCTTATACCTCTGCCCAGAGGGAAGAAAAAAATAGAGAACTAAAGCAGTTATTCAAATTATTCTAATCAACATGTTCATTTCAGTTATTGTGGTGCCTACTGTCTTTGTCTGCCCAGCACTCCTCTTCTCTTCTTCTGGTGGCAGAATCTAATCCCTGACCCCAGGCATGTGACCTAAGTTGGAAGACTCAAAATCTATAAACTAGCTTCGAAAGATTTATCCAGAGGTGGACATAATAATCTAAGAAAGTACAACTGGAATCATTTCCCTGATTTTTTTTTTTTCTTTTGCGTTACGCGGGCCTCTCACTGTTGTGGCCTCTCCGGCTGCGGAGCACAGGCTCCGGATGCACAGGCTCAGCGGCCATGGCTCACAGGCCCAGCCGCTCCGCGGCATGTGGGGTCCTCCCAGACTGGGGCACGAACCTGCATCCCCTGCATCAGCAGGCAGACTCTCAACTACTGCGCCACCAGGGAAGCCCCATTTCCCTGATTTTTAACTGGAACTAATGTACCTGTGTAATGGGGTTGGAGGTATTGCATGTCCATGCATGTGGAGTGGGGTAGAGATACCTTGTTTTTCTATGGTCATAGAGCTGTATGGATATAACCCCAGAGCACATTTCCCCATCACACAGAGAGCATGAAGCTGCAAGAGAAGAAAATCAGAGAGAGAGACAGCAGAGACCATCCTGAGAGTATCAAGTTTCAGTATTTCAGAAATGCACTGATACCTACAGTTCTTCCTTCAATTCTATGAAGTATGCTAGTGTCCATTCAACAAATGTTCATTTCGCTTAAAAAATAAAATATAAAATAAAATAAAGTAGGAGAGATGCCAAATATCTAGAGATAGGAGACAGGACCCTTCATGTCGTTTTACTTCTCCCTTGGCTCCCATGTGTCCACATACTGACTCTAATCATTAAAAATATATATGCATACTATTTCCAAAACTGCAAACCTTTTGTTTCTTTCCCCAAATATTGTACACAGAGAAGGAGTTCTATCTATTTCTTAAATATTCAAATTGTAAGTGTGATAATAGACCACCTTCATTTAATCTTAGGCCAGATTCCCTGGATACAGACTCTGAGATGGAGAGGAGTTGAATGCCACAGGTATTTTGGGGAATGCTCTCAGGAGCAACACCTGTGAGGGAGGAGGACAGGCCAGCAAGAAAAGCTGAACTGTAAAGCAGTTACAGCAGCACCCTCAGCCCATCCCACAGTGGCCTCTGGAGAAAGATCAGTACTTTGGAATTGTTCTCAACCAAGACAAATGGGCAAGCATTGTACCTCACTGTTGGCCTGTCACTGGATACAGGTTTCTCTTGGGGTAAGTGTTGTGTCTTGGGCAAGATAGCTCCGTTTTAGCCAAGGGCAATTTCTGGAAAGATGCACCTATAAGTTATAAGAAGCCAATATTCCTACTCACAGAAGCAACATGTGCACTGGTCTTAAAAGAGGAAAAGGAAGTACACAGAGCATTATATTATTTTACTAATCTCTCATATTAGATATTGTTGTTAATTGTGTTTTCCTAATTAGAATATAAATGTGAATGATCATAAGGTGAAGAAATAGCAGTAAAGTAAGGTTCTGTGTGTGTGTGTATATATATATATATATATATAGAGAGAGAGAGAGAGAGAGAGAGAGAGAGAGAGAGAGAAGCTGATACAAATTTAATCATCAAAAGCTTTAGCAGGAATACCTTTATCTTCAGATCTTATATTTATGTAGCCACCAAAGATATTACTTTAAAATTTTCTTCTTGAAAGTCTTGTCACAATACAATTTAAAAAGAATCAAGGTGGCCTCATATAGAAACTATGACTGATCATTCAGTTTCATCAGCAATGTCCCTACTAAATTTGTATTCAATTAACTCACACATTTGTAATTTTATAAATGCTAAATATATTTCATGCATTTATATATTCATGTAGTATAAATATATTTATACTAAATATGCTTCATGAATTTATATTCTGCCTGCCATCTAAAAATAAAAGTTTATTTGAGAATAGATGCTGAGTCTTCACTTTCATTTGTGGTTATACACTCAACATAAATCATTTATTTAATTACCATGTTGACTCACTGGTTTTATTTTACTTTTTACATTCTGTTTTACCACAGTTATGTTCTGTTTTACCACAATTCAGAATCGCTGTCCACTTTCTGTGTGTGTGCTTTAAAACAACAGCAATGTATTGTCTTACAAATGTATTTGTAAGACAAATGGAGGTTAGAAGTCCAAAATCAAGGTGTTGCCAGGGCCACGCTCCCTTTGAAATTTGTAGGAGGAAAATCAATCCTTCCTTGCCTCTCCCTCCATAGCTTCTGGTGGTTTGCTGGTGATCTTTAGTTTCTTTATCCATTTTTTTTTTTGATACTAAAAGATACTATATACTCGAAGACAATAGATTACTTTGGAATACATATAAATTACATTAAGTAAAATCACGGTTGACTCAATTCCATGGCTCAATATACGAATAACAATTCTAGCACTAATGAACACATGATAATAGGACTAACTCAAGTTAATCAGGATGAAATTTTTAGTGCCAGGTCTTATTTAGCCATGGATATATACATTTATAGCCTTTTTAGCCGACCATAATTGAGCAACTTATGCTTGGAATTAAATCATAGAACCATTGTTGCTAGCTCATTTAATATTTGTTCACCAAATAAAGTCAGTTACAGCCATTAAGAAATATCATTACTGACATAAAAATGAACAACTTAAAGCATCATAGGTAGCTTATACCAATTGATGTTTGTCTTTAAGTCTCCAAACTATTCACCAGTGTTAAAGGAGTAATTTGATTCAGTCTTGAGGAGCTCAAATGACGTGCTCTCCATTTTGTTACAGACAGTACAAAACTTACTGTTTTTCAGTAACATTTGTCATTACCAGATTAGTATACTGTTTTCTCTTGAAAATTACATTTTCTCTCCATTAAATAATACTCCAGTGACCTAAAAGCTGATATTCTCTTGCTCTTCAGACACTACCATACCCTGAAGTCTTGATGGAATTAAGGAAGAAAACCAGTGAAAATTAAAGCTGTTTCCTAAAAGGAGAATTTTTTTCTTCTTTTGTTGCTTCATTTCTTTATCTTGGTTTTATAATAAGTATGGGTAAAGATAAATTTTATGACATAAATGTAAAAGTATGAAAGCCTGATCTATCAATTTTTCTTGATTTTCCTTTCTCATTCCCTATTAAAAATAAAATATATAGGTAGAAATGAGATAGATATGAAATATTTCACTTCCATGTTTTGTGAATTAGTCAAACTTTTTACCAGTAAGATAAATGTTACTCCAAGTCATTAACTGACTTAACAAAAATATTCATTAAGTTTTTGTTGTGTGCATTGTATTGCTGAATATTGTTAAGAAAGTAACAAAGTACAGGGTAAGTTCCTGCCTTTGAAAATGCTATTAATCTGTTGGGAAGACAAGCTGTGCATATGAAAAGATGTAATAATAATTCTAAGCAACAATATGTGATAATGGTGATGAATGATAAAAACTGAGTTCTATATTAGTTTTCTAGGGCTGCCATAAAAAAACACAGACTTGGTGGTTTAAATAACAGAAATTAATTTTCTCACAGTTCTGGAGGTTGAAGTCCAAGATCAAGGCACTTGCAGATTCAGTGTCTGGTAAGGGCCCATTTCCTGATTAGTGATGGATGCAGAATATGAACAAATTTCCCTTCTCATTTGCAGAATGGTGACAGACTCAATCATGTGCAGACTCTATAGACAGAAGAGATAGCAGCGCTGTCAGTGCACATTCCTTGGACATGACAGAGGGCCAATATAACCAGTAATATTGAGAATAGTTGCATAATCATACTAGACAAAAGTTTGACCAACAGCATAAATGCCCTTAGGCCCAAGGGGAAATTCTGGAAGGCAGGAGGTCATCATGCAATGATAACATGACTAGAACTCGTTGTCTATAATCTTACCATTGGAGGAAGGTGTCAGAAGAGAAAATGCAGATTTCTAGCTCTCCCACATGACAAAGAATCCTCACAAAAAGTCTTGGCATGACGAGAGCTAATGTACAGAAGTATGAAGTGCAGAGAATGCAGTGAAACAGACGACCAAAAGAGCAGAAACAAGAGTACAGAGAGCTTTTAGGGGTAAAGCACATTTGAATTGTCTAATTCTTTGAGCATCTGTCGAGCAGGCTGAAGGTATCAGATGCAATGCAGGGTGTTGGGAACATAGAGTTAAATTAGACATGGTCCTAGGAGTCAAAGATCTTACAGTTTAGTGGGGCAACGCTCAGTGTATTATAAATTTAAAAGTGCTCTAGTTTCTATGTTAGAAGTGTATAGAGGTACATCAAAGAAAGAGTGGTCAAGTTTAGGTATCGACAGAGACTCTCCCAACATGTTTTGTGTAAACGAAAAAGTATGCTGTTAAAAATTAAAGGATAGGGCTTCCCTGGTGGTGCAGTTGTTCAGAGTCCGCCTGCCGATGCAGGGGACGCGGGTTCGTGCCCCGGTCCGGGAAGATCCTACATGCCGCTGAGCGGCTTGGCCCGTGAGCCATGGCCACTGTGTCTGCACGTCCAGAGCCTGTGCTCTGCAACGGGAGAGGCCACAGCAGTGAGAGGCCCGCGTACCGCAAAAAAAAAAAAAAAAAAAAAAAAAAAAAAAAAAATTAAAGGATAAGCAAATGCTGTAAGAGTCTGAGAATCCTATATACCAGAAAAAATATTGTGGCAGGAGGAAGGGCAGTGTATGGAACAGCAGGGCAGTTAAGGACTAGTACCAGAACCATGGCCAGATAGCGCAGGGGCTTAGAGCAGGAGATATGGAGACTGAATGGCTCCTGGAACTCTGGGTTTGCCATTTAGCATGCTGGCAAACTTAGTCAACATCTCTGTGCCTCTGTTTCCTCATTTGTTAAATGCTTTCGTAAATATTAAATGATTTGATATTTATATGCTGTCACACTAGAGTGACCGGTTAATCTGGGATTGCTCTTCTCAAAGAGAACAGTCACTGTGGGACACAGAGGAGGAAGGTTCACTAAGACACCAGATAAACACTTCATTCCTTCTGGTGAGGCAATTTTATTCAAATGTTGGGTAGTATGAAGTGAGGGAGTACTACAAGCTGCATAAGATTTAAATACAATGCAAAATTCTCGGGATAGTTGCCCATTCTCCTTAGCTCTAAGTATTTTTTTGTTGGAAAAAATAAAGAATCACAGCACTAACCATGTTCTGGAGAGACACTGATTCTTAGCATAAAGGAACTGGCAGTCAAGCAGGATCACGGCTGTATA
Source organism: Pseudorca crassidens (assembly GCF_039906515.1). NCBI lineage: Eukaryota > Metazoa > Chordata > Mammalia > Artiodactyla > Delphinidae > Pseudorca > Pseudorca crassidens. Next base: position 71,137,606 of record NC_090306.1, read on the forward strand.
ACAAACATTTAGTTATGACTACATTTACAAAAAAGCATATCTATGTAGGACTTCCAGAGTCTTGTTTGGGATTCTGCATTATTTTCTGAAGTCTCAGATTAATGAATTCATCAGATACTTCAAACTTAAATTAACTAAATTTAATACAAGCAAATGTAGGGAATTTTTCCTGTTATTCTGGAAATTTCTGTTGAGCTCCAAAATTGTGATTATCAATAGTCACAAAATAACTCCACAGAATGTCAAGGAACTGCCAAAATACTTCATCTAGGATTACTAAAATGTAGCGAAGCTAAGCCCTTACACATCACCCTTTCAACTACAAACCTTCAGCCTATATAAAGAAGAGGCTAGGAAGATAGTCTTTAAATAAAAGCAACCGGAATGTTAATATTAACTCAGTGTTTATACGCACTGGTGGCAACAAAGCTCTAAGGCCATAGTTCACCTATTGTCCAGGACTGATTACAATGTGTTGTCACATCTCTGCAGGGAGTCTGATGTCAGTTTCTGAAGTATGCAAACGGATAGACTGGTGCTAGCTAGTGAACAAGGACAGACACCCGGATAATTTCAGAGAAACAAGGACAGGCACTGAGATAATGAAATGTAGAGATGGAGTCAGGGTCAGAATGAGAAGATAGAAAATTCAATGCCCTCTGTGGCTCCATAAAAATGTAAAATAGGGAAATAAAATTCATCCAACAGGGAAAGTTCTTAAGCGGTTTCATAATTTCTGTCTCGGTATTTAATCTGACCTAAAAGTTACTTAGATGGGATCTCACATTCAAAAATAATAGGCTAGACTGTCTGAGACTGTAGCTCATGCTGAGAATATTTCAATACACTGGACAAAATATGTTTTTTAATCTCTTTGGAAGCCTCAGGAAATTATTAACAGTGAGAATATGCTGGGCTAAGAAGAGAAGAGAAGACGAGAGAAGTTAACTCAAACCTTGAGGCCACTTTTCCCCCTTAAGCAACTGCTGATTCTAAAAGTGAAATTGGTGTCAGAAAAGATAATAAACCAAGTGGAGATTTTAGAGGTCTCATAGGGCTTGAGAGAAAAGTCAGAAGTCTGAGAAGGAGAAGGGCCTCTGGTAAAAATTGCAGGCTTCTAGTGGGAGCCCTAAAGGAATGAGGGTGAACCAGAAACAGACTAGCTGTCAGAAGGAGTAGAGTACGTAACCCTCTCAGTCCATCTTCGGACTGAGGATAATTCGCCTCGAGAAGTGTTTCAGGCCATAAACAAAAACCAATCTTCTCTCAAGGAAAATGTTATTGATCAGAATTGCCAGGAAGTTTTACACATTTTATTAGTACATCCTCTCTTTTGTGTGTTTGATGCTGTTTCATCGATTGCTGCCTTTATTTTTTTGGCTTTTTTTTTTAAACTTAATTTGCTGGGATTATTTTTCTTAACTTCTTGAGATTGATGCTTAGATCACTGAATTTCATCTTTCTCCTTTTCTCATATATGCATGTAAAACTAAAAATTTTTCTCGAATCAAGGATTAAGTTTAAATTTTCTGAGTGAAAGTTAAAAGTTCACTATTATATTTATAAACATATATATATACACATACATATAGTTAAAATCCAATAAATCATCTTTATTAATTATATAATTCTAAGCCTTTATGACTTTTCTTATTTCATACCTACTTGAATTGGCCAAATGTTGAAAGGAATATATTTAAATTTCCTCCAAAATTACTCTATACCTCTTGATTTCTCTTTTATATGTTATATAGTTTTTGCTTTACATATTTTGCTCTGGAATTACTCTTGCCAAAACTTTGTTGGCACCTATATTGCCATTGTTCATTTTGCTCTTGGTTATGGTAAAGTGACTTTCTTTGTTTCATTGAATGTTTTGTACCTTGTAGACAAAAATTTTAATACTAATATCACAACTGTTAGTTTCTAATATTAAAGTATTTACTTGGGTTATTAGCCATGACTCCTGCATTTGCAAGTACCAAAATAAGTCTAACTAGTTTAAGGATAAAAGAAAATTTCTTGGCCTAAAGAACTAGTGCAATTCACAGGATTGAGGAAGCAGCTATCAAAATGTAGCCTTGGGGCTTCCGTAGTGGCGCAATGGTTGAGAGTCCGCCTGCCGATGCAGGGGACACGGGTTCGTGCCCCGGTCTGGGAAGATCCCACATGCCGCGGAGCGGCCAGGCCCGTGAGCCATGGCCGCTGAGCCTGTGTGTCCGGATCCTGTGCTCCGCAGTGGGAGAGGCCACAACAGTGAGAGGCCCGCATACTGCAAAAAAAATGTAGCCTTGATGACTAAACTAAGATTCAACTTAGTCAGTATTTCCTTATATCAACTTCAATCACTCCTTAGCCCTTCTTGGCTTTATTTCTTCTCATTTCAGGAGCTTTTTCCCACATGACAAGTAATATAACAGACCCCAAATCATATTCCTACAGCATGGACCGCAGAGGCCAAGCCCGCAAATCTGGACAGATAATGAAAGGGCAGAGCATTCCTGAGCCTGCCTTCCTGATGTTGCCTGTAAATTTAATTTTTATAGTGTGGCTAAAAGAACTAAAAAATTATGCCACATCCTTTTTAAAAATTTTAAACTGCCTAGAATTTACAACACTCTATTATGCCCTCACTGTGGATGTATAAAAATGTGAGATACCACTGACATTTTTATATTTGTAAATGATCTGTTTTTTCTGTCTAGGTGTTTATAGTATTCTTTTGTTTTTGTTTTAATGTTCAGTAAATTCATCAGGATGTCATGTTGTTTGTGGTTTACTGTTCCTTTCATTTTTTCTCATTTCTAATACACATTAAACCCTTTAAATCTCCTGTAAAACTCTCTCTTAAATTTGCAAAAAGTATTCTTCCATTATATATTTTAATATCTTTCATATTTTATTCTTGTTTTTAAAATTTTTATGCATTAAATGTTTATATCATTGTCTGCCTTCCATGTATCATTTTCTCTAGTTTCATTTTGAGCTTTTCGTACTTCTTTACTGAATTTTGACAGCTTTTTGATCTTTTCCCATTTTTCTCAAAGTTATCTTCTATGACTAACTTTATTTTTATCATGTGACTTCACATTTTGCTGCTTCTAATTTTTCTTTTATTTAATTTCTGGAATGGTTTTAATGTTTTCTTCGTTATGTTTAATTTGTACCACCAGCTATCATTTCATTCCATTGTCTTTTCAACTGTCCTTTTCGATTTTATTTTCTTTTATGTTTTGTTTTGTTTTACAAAGCCTGTATTATTTTAAAATTTATTTTAGAAAGTAGAAAAGTTTTAATCTAAAATTGTCATTAATTTCCTAGACAAATTCTTCTTGCAAAGTAAATAATTTTTAGGCCTTTGATGCTATTATATTTCTCTACTTTTTATTCTGTGTGTGTGTTTTGTTTTAAAATGCCATTTATGATAGACCCCATTTTGGATTTATTTCTGAGCACTCTTTATCTTTTAATGGGGATGGCTATATCCAGATATGCCATTTTCTCTGCGACTTTATGTGTGTGTTCTACTTAAGTTCTATCTTCATTTATGGAAATGCTTTCTTAATTTTATCCTTGGAACTTGAGCAGGAAAGTGAGCACAGTTATCTGATCCTTCAGCATTGGAACTGGTGAGAAGATAGGGAGGGTTAAAGAGAAGAAGAAGGCAGAAGAAATATGATGTTTAATAACTGAATGTTCCCACGAAATCTGATGAATACTCTGCGATTAGCCCTTCTGGTTCTATGTGAGAATACTTTTGGATTTCAATTCTGGCGCCAGTTTTAGAACAGAACCATTTTCAGTCTGTTGTTATAGGGAAGCTGATTTTAAAAAAACAAGTGGCATTGCATACTCCCCCTTCATCCTAGTATAGTATGACTGTCACTCTGCTCTCAGTAGTAACCTGACTCATTGCAAACCAAGTTTAAGAAAATTTAGTGGGACCTTTTTGTAGCCCTTTAATTCTGTTTCCAAAGGTATGCTGTGCTCAAGATATGAGGTGGATGCCATCATCTTTTAGATCCAAATTTTGATCTATTTATGCATTTATTATATACAAGCTTGTTGTCATGCTCATAGTCTCATTCTTAAAAAATTTTTAAAGATATTTTCATTTCTTTGAATGAAAAAAGCAACATAAACACCCTCATATTTCTACAAAACCAAGTATTTACTTTCTTATTCTTAGAATTCACAATTTTAATATATTTATAATTGTTTTTTTAATTTTCTTAAATTTTGCCATAAACATGGTGACCTTCAAACTAATGACCTGTATTACATTAGAAAAGCCTTTCCCCCCTATTTTAAGTTAGATCATTGTTTCTGTTACATTTTTTTCTTTTACTCTCTTATGAAAAATAAGGGAGTAAAGATTTTAAAAAAAATTTACATGCATTTTGTTTTCTACTTTGTTTTACTTTTTCAATTTTTATGTCTTCCACAGTCTCTTATCTCTGTCTGTTGATTAGCTATTGTAGGCATTCTTCTCAAGTTTGTTTTCCAAATCACTGATTACCTTTGGAACATTGCTGATTCTATTTTATTTGGCTTCCAGCGATCTTTTAATTTAGGTAATAGGTGGGCTGTTTTCCTTAGAAACACCTGCTTATAGGGATGGTCCTTGGCTCCCTGGGACATTGGCTTTTGAACAGTTTTGGGCACTAAACACTTGCTTTCCTTTCTGGGAGTATAGAATTGCAGTAGTTATGGTTGATTTTGTGTCTGTGTAACCAGCTCCCAGTGAAAACAACAGAATCAAACAGCTCTTTCCTGAGTAGAAACATTGTGCATGTGTTAACTACATTTCGCTGCTGGAAGGGAGCATGCGCTCTGTGAGGCCCTCTCAGCGAGCGCTTGGGAAATCTGCCGATGAATTCATCCAGACTTTGCCTGATGTGTCTTTTTCCCTTACTGAATCAGCTATGTATCCTTGCTGTGTCACTGCAATAAATCTTAGCCATTCAGTATTACTATATGCTGAGTCCTGTGAGCCTTTTAAGCAAAGCACTAAACCTGTGGCTGGTCATACGGCCTCTGTCATAATTCTCACTCTAACAATTTTTATTTAGTTCATCCTGTTCTTTCTTCATAATATCATCTTAAATCTTTTCAGGAGCAAGGAACTAGTATTTCCTAAAATGTTCGATCCTTTCCTAAATGTATTTTAAAGAGAAGTTCAAATATTCCAGAACTTAAATAGTATTTTGTCATCAGAGTAATGATTTATTGTTGTCATTGTTTTGTTATTGATGGGGGCAGTCCTTATGCTATGGTTCTTTGCCTATTCATCTTATAAAGAGAGATGAATGCTGGTCTAATGACCCTAAACTTTGTAAAAAAAAAAAAAATTGATGATAAAGAAATTTATTCTAAGACACTGAGCAAATTTAAAATACATGACTAATAAATCATTATGCCAGTTCTGAGACTAGACCTCAAGGGGTCTAGAGCTCTTCTGTTCTTTCTTGGAATATTGCCTCTGCCATGAGAACAAACCCAGACTATTGTCCTAAAAGATGAGATGAATCAATCATCCCAACTGAAGTTCTCACTGTCCAGATGTCAGATGCATGAAGGAGGACAAAAAGTTTGGTGATCCAGCCCAGATCGGCAGAACAATACAGTCAATATGTAGCCTCATAAGTAATGACAAGCACTGTTTTCTTCTTTTTATTTCGTCTCTTTGTTTTTTTTCTCCTTTTTATGTATTTTGTTCTTTTTGTTGTTGTTTTGTTTATTTCTTCATTTTCTTTGTTTATTGTAATTTAAATTTTAATATTGTTTCTCTTATTTTACTTGTTTAATTGCTTTTTTTTTTTGCGGTACACGGGCCCCTCACTGTTGTGGCCTCTCCCGTTGCGGAGCACAGGCTTTGGACGCGCAGGCTCAGTGGCCATGGCTCACGGGCCCAGCCGCTCCACAGCACGTGGGATCTTCCCGGACCGGGGCATGAACCCGCATCCCCTGCATCGGCAGGCGGACTCTCAACCACTGAGCCACCAGGGAAGCCCTAATTGCTTTTTTTTTTTAAAGCCACTAAGTTTTGGGTAGCACATTATAGCAATAACTAATATGGTCAGGAAAGGTATCAAACACATTATTGTGTCTAGAAGATTGACTAACAATTTTATGAACTGTAAGTCAAAGAAGTTAGCCAGAAATATGTTTTAAATTTGGGGTATTTTTAAAAAATTGAAGAACAATTATCAGTGCATCAAGTCAGGAATAAATCTCCAAAGAGTGGGGGTATAAAGAATCTCACACATCACAAGTCCTCTCATTCCTCTTTATACTGGTATTTCAGCTGGCTTTACTAGTCTCAGCAATACACTGCCTGAGTTAAATGACATATGTGAGTATGTCAGTGAGGAGTTCAGCTGAAATATCTGGACTTAAGATATAAATTCTGAAGTGGTAAGCATGTAATTAAGTCCATGGAGACAAGAACAGGAGACACGATTCCCTCTGAAATCAACTGAGGGTTTTTATCTGTTTCTTAGCAAAGTGGAACAATATGATAACATTGGAACTCTATTGTTTATACTTTCCTTTTATGAGCTTTACTGCAAGGCACTTACTGTGAGAGTAAGGGTGAGGAGATCTGAGGACAACTTCTAATTCTGCAACAAACTTAACTGTTGGGCCTGACACATCACATTGCTTAATCCAAGCCTCAATTTTTCTCATTACATTAAATTTTTCAAATCCTATCCTTTATTATTTAGGATGGCTTTGTGTGTAAGTAACAGAAAACCCAACCCAAATTGGCTTTAAAATTAGAAATTTGACTCTTTCATATAACGTGAAGTCGAGAGGGATAGAAGATCTCAGTTTCTGACTCTAGTTCCTATGATTTTATTGAGTCTGCTTTCTTTCTGTATTGGCTTTGTCCTCACATGGGTGATAAAATAACTGCAGCCATTTTGAGTCCCACTTTCATGTATAACACCATCCAGAAGAAGGAAAAATAGAGAGGATGCTTCAATCTCAGTGTTCCAATCAAGCATCCTTAACTTTATAGGTCGCTCTGGCCGTATGCCTCTACTGAACCTGTGACTTTAAGGTAATGCAATGATTAATTCGCTGAAACGATCTGAGGCTAACTCCTGGGGCTGATTTCCCCTGAGCCAAATAGATTCTGCATGAGAAGAGTAGAAATCCAGAAGAAGTCAGAGTTCTGTTAGGATGGAGGAATGGCATATGGGAGCTTAGTTGGTGAGCCAGAGTGCACACTATATGGTTTATGTAATTAACACTCCATTTTTGCTTTAATACAGCTGTGATTGACTATATTGTGAAGCATAATGAGAACATCCTTCATATTTCAAAGACTGAGTCAGCTTTTAAAGAATTTCTTAAACAATGAAGAACATAATATTTTAGCTGTCACTGTTGTTACTGGACTTACGGAGGATAAAGAAAATGGTTGCCCTTTCAAACTCTAACCAACTCTCATACTGGATTTTTCCATCCCTTCTTTCCTGTGAAATGGCTTTGAAGAATAAGTATAAAGCCAACATATAAAGAAGGAATAAAAAGCAAGAAAAAAAGGAAAGTGATAGAGAAAACTCCCTGTAATGGGTAGCATATGTTTAAAGTGGAAACCGATTTAAAAAGTAACAGAATAATGATAGTAATTCTCCTATTCCCCTATCCTCTAGTCACCCTGCATGAAATAATTTAATATTTGAAGTAGGCATGACTTTTTCCTTTTCACAGATGATAAATCTGAGACACAGAGAGGTTAAGAATTTCCCATTGACCCATAATTCTGGAAAATGTCACATGTATGTGATATACCATCCTTTCTCTCTGCATGTATGTGATATACCATCCTTTCTCAATACATTTAAAAACTAATACAAAGCCCATATAATAATGTATAATTTTTTACCCAAATGAATATAGTCTCAGGAATTTTCCTTTTCAGACAATTAGAAGGTTTCCATAGTATTAGAAAAGTTTATAGGATCATCATAGTATACTACTGAATGTGAAATGTAGAGCAAAGTATTGGGTTGGCCAAAGAGTTCATCTGGGTTTTTCTGTAACATCTTACGGAAAAACCCAAATGAACTCTTTGGCCAACCCAATGTATCATACTGATTTCACAAATAAGAATAACTGCTGTTGCAACATAATGTAGCAGTGTGTTCTTTAGCCCATTTGAATATTTAGTTTCGAAATCAATTTTTCTAAATATTTAGCATTTAGAAAAATTTACCTCAGACTCTGAAATTTATGTTAGGGAGTGGGGGGAGTGTAAATATTTTATCAGATGAGAATAGACTTCACTGGATATTTCAGGGTGTGTGTATGTGTGTGTGTGTGTATATGTGTCCCTACTGTGCCGGTTTCAGCCTATCAATAACATGCTGTGGTTGGACCAGCTCTTGCAGTTCTTATTATGATTGTGAGATGCCCTTCAGTAAGAACCATCAGGAAATTTTGAAAAACAAATTGAGATTTACTACTTACAAGACCTGGAAATTACAGAGCACACCTGGGGCCACACAACAAAGTCAAGGGTAGAGAGAAAGAGCACATAGGTCTAGAGTTCTGCTTTTATTGGGGTCGAGGGTGGTGGTCTAGGGTTTCGTGGCCTCACTCTTTATTGATGAATTTAAAACATAAGAGCAATGATTTAATGTGTGGGAAGAGAACCAAAAACAAGTAGCCCAAATGGTCCGTTAGTAAAATCAGCCAAGATCTCTAAAATAAAAGAGGCTCAGATTGGGGAGGCAACCTGCCCTTTATCTAGTCCTGTAGCCGACAGTATGTTCAGTCTTTGAAGGGGCTGCCCCGTTGAACAGATGCATCTGCAATCAAAGCCTAAGTCAGGCACTTGTTACAAAAAAGAAAAAAAAAAACTGTCAGGGGTTACGCTGCAGTGTGTGTGTTGGTTAGTTCTGGTAGCAACATAATACCAACCATAATATCACCATAATACCATTGCTTTTCTTATCCTAGCAATATATCTGGGGAAAAAGCTACAATGAGCTTGATCTTTTAAGTTTAATGGTTAAAATTCCCCTAGAAGATATTTCTAATTCGTACCTATGATAAGATCTTCTGATCATAAATATAGCATACGATAAAATAGGTAAAAGCAAATGGAGGGTAGTGCAGTAATATTAAGACCATCTTGGTCTCTTTGAGAAAAAGAAGGAATAATATAGATAGCTTATCAAAGCAATGGACCTGATAATATGAAATGTACTTATTCTCACCTCTGCCTTTAGGGAGCATTAGGATTTCAAAGACAGCCTGTGTAAAATGAGAAATAGATTCAGGAGATCTAGGTTACCATTCCCTCACCAGCATAATTTTGAAACATTTTTTTATGCTTTCTGATTCACCAATTAGCATCATTTTTGTCATCAAACAAACAATCATTACTTGAGATGGTTGAACGAATATCCTTGGATTCTGTTTTGGTTCACTAATAAACACCATGGACTATGTCTATGAAAGGTAAACAACACATTGCTAGGCACACACACAAAAAGATCTTAATATCTACTTGTTGATTGACTGAAATATTTTTAACATTGCCATTTATTTGCCTCAAACCTCAGCACTTAATCCCCAACCACACACAAATACTACTGACAAATAGTGGAACACATGGTATTCCTGGCCAAATAATGATTCTGCCAGGCTATAACAATTATCTAGAATTCACTCACAAACACTTCAGATTTGAGATTTCTTATTTTACCACCAAGTTGAACAAGTGCAAGACACTGAATCATATACAGACGCCCAATAATGTGTGTGGTTTAAAATTATTTGCTTTGAATTCCTTAGAGTCTGAAAAATTAAAAGATATTTATAAGTATTTTGCCTCATTAATTCTCATTCTTTACTGAACTGTACAATTTGTATATTCAAATTCCTTAAATTCAACACGCCTGCTACCTCAATGTCTTAAACCAAAATCATTCTTTTTACTGTCAAAGTAGTAACCCTTTAAGATTATTTCTCTTTTTGCCATAAGTCTCTTATTTTCCTAGGTTTTTAAATCTTGATGTAACATCCCTTATCACATCCTTCTTACCCATCGTTTCCTTTCAATTCCCTCTTCAACCACTGCAGTCAAGCCTTCCAGTTTTGATGAAAACCATTACTTTGCCTCTCTAGCTCTTGCAATATACTCTTGTAGAATCACCTCTTCTTAATATTCTACTTTGCACTCATAATATGTACCTCATTCATTTATTAGTTCATTCATTCAACATATATATTTAATTGCTATAAACAAAAAAATAAAATACAGTAGCTTACAGAAGACCTGATAGTGAGGGAAGACTTTACATAAGAGATAATATTAGAGCTGAGATTTAAAGAATGTGTAGCAAATAAGTACAGGAACAATAGAATTAGAAAAGACCCAGAGACTCAAAGGGGCTTGAAAATGTTGAAGCACACTCAGAAAAAGAGAGAGTGATACACAATGAGGCTTCAGAGAAAGCGAGGAATTTCTGCTTCAGGTTTCCCCATTGCTTTGCAGATAAAACCAAATTCCTTAAACTGGAATCAAAGGATCTTCTACATTTTACCTTCTGGCTCTTTCTATTTGTACTAAGATAACATGGCATAGTTATGAAACAAAGGGGATCTAACAGACCTGGGCTTGAATTGTAATTTCAATACTTGCTGTGCAATTGGGGCAAGTAAATTTACCTCTTTGATAATTAGCAAGTTATTTTACTTGATCCTAAACTGTAAAATGGAAATAATAATATTTTGCAAGGGAGCTGAGAGTATGGAATAATTCAGCATACTTAAGGTCTCTCACTTCTATTATTATTAAGTAAGATAATACATAAAATTAACAAAATTTCTGAAATAACAAAGCTCAATAGAGGTAATATAATTTTTACTCTATTTGCATTCAATGTCAGAGCACCAGAGAGCAATTTTAAAATAGTTCATGGTATTACAGTTGGAATGACCCACTAAGAACTTAGATACTGACATCAGACTCTACTCTTGATCTTGGAAATTTAACTGAAAAAATTAGAACCATAATCAAGGGTCCTTAAGCCCATACTTTAGCAATTTTTGAAAAGAAATTAATTGTATTCTCAATGAATTCTTTAGCTTACCCTTAAACATTTTCAAAAGGAAGCAATTCTATAATACTTAGCAATAATATTCAGATATAAAATGGCCTTAGAGAGGCAATGAATTTATTAAATTATGCTATTTCACACCACAGTTTTTCATAACACTGTCCTAAACTTATCATTTAATATTTTCCAAACAATCAGACTAACTACATAAAAACCAAGAATTTAGAACAATTTTATTTCTGTCATTTTAACAATTTTACTCAATATCAATTGGCTAAAATTAATTATTAGGGCTACATATGCAATTCTCTTTGTATCTGGAGAAGCATCCAACACGAAGCCCACTTAACAGACAATTTATTTAAAACATTATGGAAGAACATGTGGTAAAAGTTTAAACAGTATAGTTAATGTTGCAGTTTGAAGGCCATGATGGGGGGAAGCAATGTGATCAAGAAAGGCCTACCATCTGGCCGTGTCATGTTTCACAGGGTGGCATTACCTTGATGAAACCATTATGTCCAAATCTTGTTCTGGCCAAGCAAGGCCTACAAAAGTAAATCAATGCCAATAAAACCCACAAATAACTGCCACAAACCAAACCAAAACAAACCAGTAAATAAACACAAAACAAAATCTGAATTTTGTCATTTATACTTTGAATATTTCTTTCCTGTGGCTAGGTTATTTACAGCTGTTTTCCCAAGTGTGCATTCTGGGAATACCACACTTGTAAAGGCTAAGGCCTTTGATAGCTGGAGTCAGATCAAAGGAAATAGTTAAAATATTTAAATTAATGACAGTTAATGATATTAATGACAGTTAGGCATAATTGCAAGGGAAAATTGTCTCTCACTACAAAGCATACACCATGAGCATATAATTTGTTGCTCTTTTGATTTGTGGATATGCCCAGACCCTAGAATAGTGCATTTTCTGGTGCCTGTTAAATATTTTAATCAATTAATAAGTATTTTACTTCCTGTAGGGCAAGCTTAATGGAATAATTGAGAGATAGTTTGTAAAAATAACAAGAACAAAAACAAAAAGCTTTATAGGTAACATTAAATTTTTAAAAATATTAAAGGAACATAAAAACAAGTGTGATGAAGAAATATTTTTATACAGTGATGACTCACTAAAGTATTGTAAACTTTGATTTAAAAGTTTTTGAGTTTTTGATATACAATAATATACCATAGAGCCATGTTTCTGAAACAGTCTGTGCTATTGTCAATCCTCTCCATTTACATGCAGCCATATTTTGATTACACTGACAAACAGAAAATTAATCTCCCAAGAAAACCCTTTAAACCACTTTAGGAAATAGGTGAAGAAAGTAATAATCCTTACTTGCAAAAAATATTTTTAAAAACCTACCACATTTACCTTTATATTATATTCTTCAGTCATAGAAATTAGACAAACATATTTGAAAAGTAAATATATATCATCCTCTTTGCCTTATTATAATATATTTTAATCTTGCAAAATTGCTCTTCTGATATCACATTATTGGGATGAATAATTCCACTGGTATTCACTTACCCTTAACAATTCAGCAATATCTTTATGTGCTTTGGTATTCAGAAAAAATACTACCAAATGTAAAATAGATAGCTAGTGGGAAGCCGCTGCATAGCACAGGGAGATCAGCTTGGTGCTTTGTGACCACCTAGAGGGGTGGGATAGGGAGGCTGGGAGGGAGATGCAAAAGGGAGGAGATATGGGGATATATGTATACATATAGCTGATTCACTTTGTTATAAAGCAGACACTAACACAACATTGTAAAGCAATTATACTCCAATAAAGATGTTAAAAAAATATTTAAAAACAGTGAGAAAAGAAGAGTCATGGGTTTAATTCCTGGCCTGCAACTCACTGTACGTGTGATCTTGTGCAAATGATACCCTAATATCTCCTGGCCACCATTTTTTCTTCTCTGTAAAACTGGACAGTACTCAATTTAACAATTTACTGCGTGGATTGGATAAAATAATGTAAGAAAAACATGATATGGCTCACCATATCCTCAGCAGAAAGCTTACAACCTCTCAATTTTCCTTCACATTATTAACAACAGTCATGAAAGTTTCCAGTCATGCAACAGATGCTTCCTTTATTTTCCTTAATTTACTTCCCCCTCTCTTAATATGAGCTTGCTTTGTGTTTTTGAAATGCACTAGGTATTTTTAAAACTGTGATGCAACAATGCCAAATGGAATAGTAGCTATATGAAGAGATTTTCTATTGTGCTCCAAAATTGCAAAGTCATTACCACATCAATATTTTTATAAAGTACTTTTTTATTTTTCAATTTTAGATGCCCATTTTAATAATGCAAGTGAGGCTTTTTACAAGGCCTGCTTTTTCAAATCTATTAATTTTCAGAGAAAAAAATGAGATAATTTGCTTCCTACAGGGAAGATTAAACTGGTAACTATATTTTATTTCATTATTGATACCTTTTGTCAAAAAGAAGCATTATTTTTAATGCAAATCTCAAGATTTGGAAAATACTCAACCGAATTTATATGGTATTCCTCAAGAAATCATAATTATAACCCTGTCCTTAAAATTTTAATTACTTTTCTAGAACTTATGTAGTACTAACCTTGCTAAAATTTTGAATTAAAAAAAAAGAGACTGATGAATATCCCTTTTGAGATTAACAACCACATTTTCTCCTCAAATGCATGCACACCTCACCTAATGGCTTTAGCAGTTAAGCCAACATGTAGTAATAAATTGTAAGACGGGAAGATGACATCAAGTCCTGAATGTATTAAACTAATACACAGACAAAAGGAGACAGACAAAAGTATGCAATAATATAGGTTCTGTTTTGAATTGGGATAAAAATAGAGGAAATACCTTCCTGTAATTTCTGTGTCAGAGTGTGCTAAGGAGTGAATAGCAGATAAAAGCATGCTTGGAAATTTGAATGGAAGACAGCTATGGATCACTGAGGAAAAAAGATACATACTAGGACATTTGCTCAACTCTAGAATACCTGGGGGTCTAAAGTTAGAGACCATGAATGCATGAGATACATTATGCATATCTTATCTTTGTTTATTTCTGTTAACTACTTATTTGACTCAAAATGCATTAACTGATTCTTAATATTGATGAAAACTCATCAAACATCATACTATTATTAAAAGAATCCTGTAGATAATCCAATTTGACTAATCTTACCAATTTCTATAAGTATTATAGCAGCCAATTATTCTTTTTCGTATTTGCTTCAGCACAGAGCACAAAGCATCTGCAGCGTGGGCGAGAAAGATGTCTAAGGTCTCTGAAAAGGTGGCCTTAGAATAGAGATTAGCATAATCACAAGTAATTATGATATAAACTATCAAATAAGTGCCACAAAAAGGTAAAAAAAAAAATAGTGCTTTACAGGAGGAGCCAGTAATTTTTTACTCTGATTAGATAGGAAAAAATCTGTGGAGTCAAATGGCAAATGAGTTGGTCTGGGAGACATATACAGGATTTGATTATCAGAGGCAGAGAGGGAAAGCCTGGGAACTTTACGAAATCCTCTACTTTATACCCAACATATTCTTGAAACTCTGTCTGAAAGCCAAAAGTATAAAAGTTGAACAACAGATTTATATATTATAAAAATGAAACAAATATGTGTACATATATAATAGCATTTAATGTACTATTTTAACAAAATAATTCTGTTTCAGCAATATTTGAAATGGCTCGGCCAAACTTAAGCAATAAGGGCAGTGATCAGAAAGCATCCCCACTGGCTAGTCTTATAGATTCTGTTAACTATTCCAAAAAGGGGACAATCTCCCCTGATAGGACACCCACACTGCTTGGACAACCCTCTCCCTTAGTGAGGGTCCTTCTCTTTCCCTCTCTCCAGTCTGCCCTAGAAAAGGGATATGGCTGGGTACTGCTGTGATATAGGAGAAAAACAGATCATGGAAGATGTATATGATGAAGAACAGAAAAAAGAAAAAGAAGAAGACAGGAAGAGGAGAGTATGGGGAATGATATGACTTCCAATTTTGATGCAATCTTTTTTTTATATCATCTCAAGGCAAAATACTTTTCCCTTTAAAATTCAATAATTACAAGTAAATTTATGAATGGTATTCCTCAAGAAATCATAATTATAATGATTATAATCATAATATAAATAATTATAATCATAATTATAATGATATAATGAGATATCATCTGTGTGTATGTGTATGTTTGTTGTAGTATAGCTTCTTTATCTGCACTAGGACAAAGGTCACAAACTGGCTGGACTCTGGAAGCATTTGTCTTGTAGATAAAGTTTGAACTGGCATGAACAATTATATGGATGGATGGCTAGGTAGATACAGAGGTAGAGAAGCAGAGATACTGAGACACAGAGCTATAAATTTAGATGGATCCTCCACTCTCCAATATGCCTTTGTTGCCAACACTCCATGTCATATCATACTGGTCTACTGCCCTCCATTATATTATTCTTCTTATCCTTGAAAACACTTGTGTTTGAGACCATTGATCTAAATAGTTTTAATATAAGGCCAAAAATTCCTGAGGTTTGAACCTATCTACTCAGTTTGCTGATGTGAATTTCTAGACCATTGTATGGAACTCCTTCAAGGCACAATTTTTTTGTTTTGGTTTTTTTGTTTGTTTGTTTTAATTTCCTTTAGTAAGGGAAACCTTACACAGAAGCCTGATATATAAGCTACATAAATATGCTCCTATCCCTTCAGGCCACTGGAATGTGGTCTGAACAGGAGAAAAATCTTTATTTTATTATGGTCTTGAAAATATTTTGAAGATCCAGTTTAAAAAATTCTGTAGAATTGTTTTTTTAAAAAGGAGAAAAAAACCAAAAACCTGAGAAACATAGGCATTCTGACTAACAGAAATTTACTGACCAGTAGTCTCTTTTAAACAACTCAAAATGATTGTTGGTCAGCTGACTTACAGAAAGACTGGTTTTAAATTGACAAAGATTTAAACACCTTTTCACTTTTAATGTGAAAAAGTAGGAATTGTACAAAATATAAGAAAGTCAAGGACTACTTACTAACCAATTTAGTGAAAGTATCACTTTTGAAAGGGGCATTATAGGACATCAAGCTGGAGGAATGGGTAAAAGCAGGTTAGGGAAGGCCTTGAACATCAGACTAAGACATTTTCAGTAAGGGATGAAATATGGAGCAAAGACAGAAACTAGTAACGATTCACTGCTTTCAATGTGGCAACCAATTCATTTCCTCTTGTCTTAACCTCACAAGAGGGACTTCCCTGGTGGTGCAAGTATTTAAGAATCTGCCTGCCAATGCAGGGGACACAGGTTCGAGCCCTGGCCCGGGAAGATCCCACATGCCGTGGAGCAACTAAGCCCGTGTGCCACAACTATTGAGCCTGCACTCTAAAGCCTGAGAGCCACAACTACTGAAACCCGCACACCTAGAGCCCGTGCTCTACAACAAGAGAAGCCACCGCAATGAGAAGCCCGTGTACCGCAAGGAAGAGCAGACCCTGCTCCCTGCTACTAGAGAAAGCCCGCGCATAGCAACAAAGACCCAAGGCAGCCAAAAATAAATTAATTAGTTAATTTAAAAAAAAACTCACAAGAAAAATACGAAATTGGTGTTATCCCATTTTGCAACTAGAGAGAAATCAGAGACAAAGTTAAGCAACTTACCTAGAGCTGTACATCTACCAAGTGGCCAAATCAAGATTTGTCCTCACGTGTATTTGTCTTCAAATCCTAGAATTCTTCCCACATTGGTAAAACTAGAGTCATATGACACAATTCTTGTCACTATGACACTCTCTTGTGGATTAGTGCATATGCATACACATTACCTTAGATTTAATTTATCCATACATTTTCTCTTTTCCTTTATCTCTGACTTGATTTATTGTAAACTTTTATATCCAACAAATAAATTAACTTGTTTCAGAAAGATAGATCAATGGAACAGGATAGAAAGCCCAGAGATAAACCCACGCACATATGGTCACCTTATCTTTGATAAAGGAGGCAGGAATGTACAGTGGAGAAAGGACAGCCTCTTCAATAAGTGGTGCTGGGAAAACTGGACAGGTACATGTAAAAGTATGAAATTAGATCACTCCCTAACAACATACACAAAAATAAGCTCAAAATGGATTAAAGACCTAAATGTAAGGCCAGAAACTATCAAACTCTTAGAGGAAAACATAGGCAGAACACTCTATGACATAAATCACAGCAAGATCCTTTTTGACCCACCTCCTAGAGAAATGGAAATAAAAACAAAAATAAACAAATGGGACGTAATGAAACTTCAAAGCTTTTGCACAGCAAAGGAAACCATAAACAAGACCAAAAGACAACCCTCAGAATGGGAGAAAATATTTGCAAATGAAGCAACTGACAAAGGATTAATCTCCAAAATTTACAAGCAGCTCATGCAGCTCAATAACAAAAAAACAAACAACCCAATGCAAAAATGGGCAGAAGACCTAAATAGACATTTCTCCAAAGAAGATATACAGACTGCCAACAAACACATGAAAGAATGCTCAACATCATTAATCATTAGAGAATTGCAAATCAAAACTACAATGAGATATCATCTCACACCAGTCAGAATGGCCATCATCAAAAAATCTAGAAACAATAAATGCTGGAGAGGGTGTGGAGAAAAGGGAACACTCTTGCACTGCTGGTGGGAATGTGAATTGGTTCAGCCACTATGGAGAACAGTATGGAGGTACCTTAAAAAACTACAAATAGAACTACCATATGACCCAGCAATCCCACTACTGGGCATATACCCTGAGAAAACCAAAATTCAAAAAGAGTCATGTACCAAAATGTTCATTGCAGCTCTATTTACAATAGCCTGGAGATGGAAACAACCTAAGATCCCATCATCGGATGAATGGATAAAGAAGATGTGGCACATATATACAATGGAATATTACTCAGCCATAAAAAGAAACAAAATTGAGCTATTTGTAATGAGGTGGATAGACCTAGAGTCTGTCATACAGAGTGAAGTAAGTCAGAAAGAGAAAGACAAATACCGTATGCTAACACATATATATGGAATTTAAGGGAAAAAAAATGTCATGAAGAACCTAGGGGTAAGACAGGAATAAAGCCACAGACCTACTGGAGAACGGACTTGAGGACATAGGGAGGGGGAAGGGTGAGCTGTGACAAAGCGAGAGAGAGGCATGGACATATATACACTAACAAACGTAAGGTAGATAGCTAGTGGGAAGGAGCTGCATAGCACAAGGATATCAGCTTGGTGCTTTGTGACCGCCTGGAGGGGTGGGACAGGGAGGGTGGGAGAGAGGAAGACGCAGGAGGGAAGAGATATGGGAACACATGTATATGTATAACTGATTCACTTTGTTATAAAGCAGAAACTAGCACACGATTGTAAAGCAATTATACCCCAATAAAGATGTTAAAAAAAAAATTAACTTGTTTCTTTGCCTGATACCAGAAAAGGATCCAGAGTCTTCAAATATAATTGGAAATTACATTTCATTTATACACAGTAATCTTAAATCATGAGTTTCAGACTCGTGCACGTCATCTTTATATGTTGTATTCCCTTTACATTTAAGATTATTGCTCTCAAGTTTTTCTACTATTCATTAGTGTACTACATATAAGTTAATAGACTCAATATTGATTGTGCTCATAGGGTTTAGAGCTGGTCCTAAAAAATATGAATCAATATCTTCCACTCCATGTTCCCCTCCAGTGTGCTTTGTCTATATGCACTTTAGTATAAACAGCCACAGGCTGGTTATAAATCATTCTACCTATCTTCCTACTGACAGTCTGCAACCAGGTTGGTGGATTTCCCAAAGGGAAAAGAAAGCAGGGCAACTATCGGTCATGACATGCATTCCAACTGCAAGTGCTTACGGCTGGAATGTGCCTGCCTTTTAAGGAACATAAAGAAATGTCCACAGAGAGCTATTTTAAAAGATGCAATTCAATTTTAAATGTACCCATGCATTTCTGTTTAGGGACTTTAAATTAAATTGCCATTTAAAGTTAACATAGATATTAATGGCATTGAGATTATCAGCTTTTGAGTATTTAAAGAGCAGGCCAAGAATGTTTAAGCAAAGTAGTGTATATAATTGCAGCTGTGGGCAAATATAATTATACATGCCTATCACATCTCACTTGCTAAGAGTATATATTTTATCAATCCTCTAAGAAAGCAAGACATAATGATGATAAAAAGCTATTCTATAAATTGCAAGTGTTAATAAACATTAGGCTAACCAAATGTGCCATCTTTCAGATATGATATAACTTAAAATTGCATACAGCTTTTACTTTTTTTTTGGCCATACCACACGGCTTGCAGGATCTTAGTTCCCTGACCAAGGACTGAACCCAGGCTCACAGCAGTGAATGCACTGAATCCTAACCTCTGGACCACCAGGGAATTACCAGTTTTTACTTTTTTAAGTACTTTCACATCACTGTGACAAGTACTCTGGTAGTTTTAAAGGTGAAGTGCACTTTTGTCAACCTGGTCTGACCTTTGACATGCATCTTTAAGGATTAGGGATACCATCTCTCACTGAATAACATTTTCTTCTGGAGAAGCTAATGAGTCAAGAAAAGCTCAGATGCAACCTTGATCTCAATATAACTACCTTCTGAGTAATCTACCCTGACTGTATAATCTACTGTAATAGAAATATACTATGCAACTGCATCATTAATTAAATAATCAACCTATGCTAAGGTAATCCAGAACATCAACTTCCAGGAGAAAATGGTTAAAAGTGTAGTATATGCAGAGATGAAGCTTATGGTAAACCAACTTTGACTACCTGGGTTCAAATTCCTGCTCTGACACTATCTAAAGTAAGCTTGAACAAAATTTTTATTCTCTAAGTATTAGTTTCCTTATTTTCAAAACAAAGATAAAAATTTTACCTACCCAAGTTTGTGGTTGTGTAAGTTAAACATGAAAATGTAAAGCACTTAGCATAGGAACAAAGTTAATGTTCAATAAACGTGCTGCCATCAATGAATTTCCATGTTACATTTGTAAAGAATGAAAACCAAAATAAAGCTGGTGTTTTATTGTTTGTTTAGTTTAGATGGGACATATTTTGGTATCTTATTTAATGAGGGCTTTTGACTGTCAAAGGCTATCATGTGAATGCTTATTATCAAAGTTCCCCAGACTGCTGTCTTTCTCAAAGGCAGATGGTAAATCTGTCAGCAGTAGCATTCAGAACAGCAGCAACCCAGATGCTTCGAAGCACTGTGTGTGAAGCTGCTCCTCCCACGAAGAGTACTTTGGGCAAGATGCCAAAGGAAGGTCCCCAAGGCAATTAGCTGCTTCTGAATCAACTCTGGCTGTCTGGGAAGTCAAATGAATCCAGCCTGCTTAGCCATACACCATTTAATGCAAAGAGCATGCTCCTCATTTATAATCAAGCCAATCTTTCAACCAAGCTACATTCTGACAATCTACATTCTGTACATTCTTTTGTACAGGAAAAGGGACTTGACCATGGCCACAGAGCTTAGCAAGTGCTAGAGGGGAATATTTGAATCCTGGGAGTTTTTTGTTCCAAAGACAGTACCCTTTTGATTATACCACCCAAAGAGGAAACAAGACATTCTAAACTTTTACAGTGATGTGTTTCTCACGTTTGAAGGCTGAGTTCATTAAAAAGAAGAAGAAGAAGAAAAAAAAGACAATCAAGAAAACTAGCCTCATGCTGAATCTGTGGGAAGAAGTCTGGAGGCATTAGAAGTAGACAACACAACTTTAATTACTGGCTCCCTGACGTCTCTAGAGTACTCTGTCCCCCTCTATGAAAAGAGATAAAGATACTTATTTTAGAGGGGTGTGGCAAGGACTGAAGAGGACAAGTAAGGGTTGTATGGTACAAGGAATATACAGATTGCTCAGAGGATTTAAGTAACTCAGTTATGGTCACATGTATTAGTAGCAGAGCTGCCTTCAAAGCCATATCTTCCAGGTGCCTTCAAACTGAGAAATTATGGAGGGTAATAGCAGATTATAAAACTTGAATATATGATAAACACATTAAACAGGATCCACTATCATAAGCATGACAATATTATTAAAAACAATAAAATAATAAAAGGAAACAATATCCCACAGAATAGTTAATAAAAGTATTATAATGTATGATATCACTTGTGCTATACGGGTGCCATTATATATCCAGTAGAGATATCATAGCAAAAGAAGAAAAAAAAAGAAGTCTGGAAAGACATACCACATTATAGCTTACTTTTATTTCTTTCATATTTTTCTTATCTGTAGTTTGTATCCATATATTTTCCATAATGAAATCATATTACTTGGATTCTTGCTCAAGGAACATGATCTGAAAGTAATTACATTCTGAATCTCAAATTCATTTCTCTAAATATGCTTTTTCATTACATCCTGCTCACTTTACCTTGAAAACACTGAAATGTTCTTAAACTTCTAATTTGCATTGCAAGTTAATTTTTTGTTGTTGCTTATGGTTGCCATTTACCAAAAAGATATTAAGGCAAAGCCTCGGAATAACTCCTGCCATGCCTCAAGAAGGAAACTGAGGCCAGGACTTAGCTATGGAAATAAATTTTGCCTTCTACTATCCATGGCATTAATTCTCAAACTTTACTGTATGTAACACTCCTTTAAGGTATCAGTGAATATCACGATTCAGAGACCTACTCTCAGAGATTTTGATCTGGTAGATTTAGGGTGGATTGCAGACTCTGTAGTTTTTTAAAAGCTCCCAGATGATTCTGGTAAAAGGGTCCTCAAGTCTCTCAATTCTCCATAAGAATTGGCCTTCCAACTATTGTGGCATATCAGTGAATAAAACATTGTAATCATGTATCTGTCCATAAATAGATTGCTGTTCAAACAAGAAACAGGTAACTGAAGAAAAAGGCATGGAAAAAGATCTTTTACAAGAAGAGTTTCTTGGTATATCAGGATGGACTTGGTTAATTTGCAGTAATAAACAACCCCATTATGTCAGTGACTTACAATAATTTTTTTTCCCCATTCATGGTATAGGCACAACATAGACCAGCATTAGGGCTATGCTTATTGTAGTCACTCAAAGGCTCAGACTGATGGAATTTTCCAAAATCACGTCAGCAGTGGTAAGAGAACATGACAGATCACTAACTGGCACTCAAGTCTTCTGTAAGAAGGGGCACCATAGCTTCTGCTTATGTTTTATGGCATAGGAAATCACATAGCCATGCTAAAACCAAGTGGGGCGGGAAAATTCAGTTGGATCATGTGTCCACAAGGAAGACGGCTAGAATGATGAACATTTTAATGACTATCTCATATGCCCAACTCAAGCAGTTACAACAAAGTATAGTACAATAGTTACAAACCCTATATGGGGAGGCTTAAAGTTCAGGAATTAAATCCTATTTGTACCACACCCTGAATCTGGACAAGTCTCTTAACCTCCATAACCCTCAGCTTCCTTATGCTTTTGAATCTCCCAGCTCAGAAACCAATGCAACAATGTGTATGGTGTAGTATGCTGCACAGAGCCTGATGTAGTAGGAACTCATGATTATTAGTCTTATTCACAACTATAAGTTATCATAGATACACAAAAATATCTATATTCTAAAGTAGGTTAGCATAATAATGTAAATGATACTCTTTATCACTAACACAATATATATTTATTTAGCTCTGACTATTCACAAGGCACTAGGTGAGGAAAAATGAAGGATACAAAAACAAATAAAATATGGTCTCTGATGTGAAGAATCTTAAATCTATTTAGGAAGTCAGGAAATTAGGCAAAAACACTAGACAGATAGTCTAGTATGTGATATAATGGAGGAGCCATAGAGAAGTATGGAGATGAAATAAGACTTGAGAAGATGGTAAGTCTTTTCTTGAAAGAAGTGACATTTCTTTTAGTACTATGCAGCAAAACATTAAAAAACCTTTAATGATAGATTGGTAGCTAGTAGAGGCAAATGAAGAAACACTGAAAAGTTTTACAGGAGGTACTTCTAAGGAAAATAGATTTAGGTAAATAGATGATTGATAAGATATAGGTAGGTAGGTAGGTAGGTAGGTAGATAGATAGACACATAGATAGATAGATAGATAGATAGATAGATGGATGGATGGATGGATGAATGGTAGGATGGATGGCTGTAGGATATAACCTGCAGACATTCTTATTGAGAGAAGAGTTGGCTTAATTAACATCATGTCATAAAGAGGATTGCACTCACAACTTGGCTAGAATATCACCTACAGAAGCAGTAAAAACTCTAGATTTCCATATTCATCTTTGAGTATAAATAGATAACTGTTGCAAATGCATTGTCTTCACTTTGTAATAGAGTTATTCTGTTTTCCAAATTCTATCAATATTTTCATGCTGAGTGGTGTCTTGTGCAGTCAGACCACACTCTCAATGTTACTGTTTCTTTCTGCTGCACTCTCTGCACTTGAGTTAGGAGAAAGAGGTCCTGCGGAGGGATGGAAGTTGCAGGACAGTGTCTCAGGGATTCAGATGTGTGACAATTTCCACAGATGTCAAGCACGGCAATTTGCCACAGGGAGAAACGAGGTCATTTTGTGCACCATTATCAGGATGTGGTGCACAGACTGTGAACAGACAACTTAATGCTTCTCTGATTCAACCAGACATTCTTCTTGTCTTCTAATTGCTTTGTATTCAGTCATCGCTGAACTCTATGAAGTTCTTTGAATACACAGAAACTATTAAGTTACACTATCTCCTTTATTAAATTGAAAGATTGAAATCATTCAAATTCTACGCACAAATGTCTGCCAGCCAGGGAGCTATTTAACTTGATATATAACTTAAATGGGCCCAGACACCATCAGATATGAGATTGAGGCCTCAAGCTATCTAATGCAGGAAGAGAAATTCCCCCTTTTCAGTAGGTGAGGTAGTAAATATAAAAATCTTTATTTTCAATTATGGCACTTGAGCTCCTGATTGAACCCTTTCTATTGCTGCCTAGGAGACATGCCAACCTTTCCCGTAATATAAGTCAATCAATTATATTTCATTTTGATGCTTTTTATTTCATGATTCTTGGGGTTCCTTAACAAGACATTCACATTATAAACTCCAGTATTCAAAGAGTGAACATTAAAAAAATAAGGCGAAGCAAAAATTTTGATTTAAAGTGAAATGGAGGATAGGAATTGCAAAAATGTGGTGCACAAGACTTACTAATTGAAATAAGCATTTATAACTAAAATGTAACCATTTTTCTCTGTACTTTCATTTTTTCTGTAAACCTAAACTTCTCTAAAAAAAATAAAGTCTATTAATTTAAAAAACATGCAACCATCAATTGCCTACAATGCATATCTAGAACTGTCAGATCTAGAAAGTTAGCTGAAAAAAATGGCTACTCCTAACTTCCATATTGCAGGATTACTTGTGCATACACACAAATGTTAAGTATATTCATGGTATCCGAAAAAAATGGAAGAAAATGGTGAGGAGAACTGGAAAAATATTAACAAAATGTTTCCTTCCTCATACATTTTAAGTAATTTGAGGATTTCTAATGCATCAGAAAAGTTTCAGGTCCAATTATCTTCCCCTCAAACTCAGATCTCTACCTTTGGTGACATTTGCGTGTTTTATTAAAATAATGCGATTTATTGAAACAAATGAAATATCTAGCATTACTGAATATGGTATTCAGTAATGTATTTGCAAATATTTTCTGATACCTTCCTTTTGAAAGTTTCTGTGGGTAAACAAAGATGAAAATGACATGCACTTTAGACATTTATAATATAGGAGTTTAGATAAAAAATGAACATCTGGGATTCCCTGGTGGTGCAGTGGTTAAGATTACAAGCTCCCAAAGCTGGGGGCCTGGGTTCCATCCCTGGTCAGGGAACTAGATCCCACATGCATGCTGCAACTAAGAGTTCGCATGCCACAACTAAGGAGCTCACCTGCCGCAACTAAGGAGCCCGCCTGCCAAAACTAAGACCCAGTGCAACCAAATAAATAAATTTTTTTTTAAAAAAATGAACATCTAAGACTCAAGATGAATCTGTATATGAAAGCTTTAATGGTTAATTGTCATGACAGCGGAATTCATAAGCACTGTTCAAAAGCAAACCCTAAACATGGCTGCTTCTCTCAATATTGAGCTTCAAAAATCACTGCTTCAATTTGAATTCCAGACAGTCTACACTGAAATGATCAATGTACAAGGAAAATTATGAAAGAGAGGAAAAGAACGTATTTTGCAAGACAAAATTCTTAATGGTTAAAGAGTCAGTACTGCCAGGAACTAAAAAATCCCAAGAGACCTGAAGTATGTTCATCATTTAAGTTGGAGGATACGGACATATGGCAATCAAATTCCTGATCAAAATGTTTAGAGGCACTTTGATGCCAAAAATATTCTTTTGAGCGTCATCTATTTAAACACTCATATGCCTCCAGAACATGTTGGCCAATGAAACATATTTCCATTTGTGTCCTGCCAAGTCTCACTCATTAGCTAAAAATTCTCATTTTGCAGTTTTTATAAAAAGGATTTGCAGTACCATGTTTCAAAGTTAAAATTTTTATGATTTTTGTTTTTACTTGCAATATTACCCAAAGTACTATAACTTAATTTTTAAACATTAATTTCATCCTTGTCCTTCACTAAATCTTTGATCACTGATGCTAATAAATTTTAAAAGATATTCACAGAGAATTTCCCTGGCCCTGCTCACTTCTGCTCATAGGCAATGATATAATCAGAAATAAGGAAGAAAGAAGAAAGAACTAGTACAAGGATAAGAAACAAATGGATCTGAATAATCCACCTATAGGTAAATCATAAAAGAATTCAAATGTGTTTGAAAATAGTTTAATTACTTGGTTATTTGCACTAATTTTTAAATCTTACTTTATATTTTTACCCCAATTTTTGAAATGTTGATTAAAAAATAAATTCAGGTCCTTCAGTTTTTCCCTTGTAAAGTGAGTGTCTGACCCAGTATAAGTTAAGACTCCTTTTTAAATTTCTAGGATGTTACATACTTCTAAGCAGGATAGATCCAGGCCTTTTATTCTCTCCTTTACTACATTTAAACACATGTTCAAGATTGAACATAAAACTGGGAAATGACAGGGATAATGATTCCTTGAAGTGCCAAATTTCATTGAGTTTTTGTTACACTTTAGAAATGGGAATTATTAGAGAAAAGATACAATATTTGTGTTCCATTGCTGTGTAACAAGCTACCTCAAACCTAGTGACTTTAGACAAGTTACTCCAAAGTAGGGTTTAAAACAGCACCCATTTATTATCTCATATTTTTCTATGGATCAGAAGTCCAGATATGTTGTAACTGGGTTCTTTTTTCAAGGTGTCATTCTAGCTATATTTTCATCTGGAGCTCAGGATCCATTTCCAAGGTCATTGGTTATTGCCAGAATTTAGTTCCTTGTGGTTGTAAGACTGAGGTCTCTGTTTTCTTGCTAGATGTCAACTAGAGGACATTCTCAGGTCCTAGCCACATAGCCTTCTCCACAATATGGCAGTTTGCTCCTGTAAGGCCAGTAGGAGAATCTCACTTCAAATCTCTCTGATCACTTCTAAGACCTGAGTTGAGTAGACCAGGTTACCCAGGATAATCTCCCTCTTGATTCACACAAAGTCAACTGGTTAGAAACCTAAGTTACGTCTGCAAAATTTCATATGACCAAACATAATCACAAAGTGATTTGTCATTCTGCACAAATTCAAGGAAAGGTGATTACACAAAGGGGCAGGAAACTTGGGTCACCTTAGAATTCTGCCTACCACAGACACCAAAAAATAGGTATCATAATATGATAAGACTCTTCCAGTGTAAAAGTGAAAAAGATGTGAATTGAAGATAATTTTAGGCAAAGAAATCAGGAAATCTTTGACTATGGAAACACATTAGATCTCACGATTTTTTTCTTCTCATGTAAATATAGAATTTAGGAAGATATAGTAAAGCTTAGTAATATCATAGCAATCTCCTTTTATTTTACAGAATTCAACTGTAAATCCTATAACTTGATTAAAATCAGGTCCTTCCAATAACAATGATTAAAAAGATGAAGCATCAGAAATCGGAAACCATCTTATCCTGACTCGGTATTTTTGTTTATTTGGCCATAAAGATAAATAATTCTTAACTTCCCCTTATATTTAATTTGTGACTAATAAAATATGTTTATTTATGAAATTTCCACTTGGGCCCAGGATATATAGATATATTATTGAACAAATGTATTTGTTTGGGAAGCATGCTATTTAATTTACCTGAACTGTCTCTGGAGTCTTAATGCAGTAGTTTGGGTCCATTCTCTTACTTACTTCTAGATATAGATAAAATAGAATATCAGTATCTAGATTCAGGAATAGATTAGCCTCAGTTTGCCAGTGTCCATACAGCATAACTCTCAGATAACCACTGTGCCTGAAATTATAATTCTTTCTTATCTTTGAATGTGTAAACAATGTTTTATCTTCCCATTCATAACATTATACTTGGAAATATCACGCAATGGTTTTATCATGCCATACAGAGAAACAGCCTTAGGTGAATTAATTATTAAGATTTATAAGCTGCATATCTTTAATTTCAACACATATAAGATTATTAGCAGCTGAAAAGGTTCATAAGGAATAGCAAACTCAAGGAGACAACATGGAGACAAAATCAGGAGTTTAGGGCAAAAATAACACTTCAATTAGACATCAAAGGGATGGTCAAAGCCAACTTAATATGAAAAATGAAATTTTCATAGAGTTATATTTGTAGCTCAGTAGCATCAATAAGGTGGTAAATGCCACATAGCCCATAAGAGTTAATTCTCTAAATATGTTAAATAAAAGTAATGGTTTTGAAAAGTCTGGAATTCTTTAACAAAACATGCTATTTAAGAACCAAAATTGGGGGCTTCCCTGGTGGAGCAGTGGTTGAGAGTCCATCTGCTGATGCAGGGGACACGGGTTCATACCCCGGTCCGGGAAGATCCCACATGCCGCGGAGCGGCTCGGCCCGTGAGCCATGGCCGCTGAGCCTGCGCGTCCGGAGCCTGTGCTCCGCAACGGGAGAGGCCACAACAGTGAGAGGCCCGCGTACCGCGAAAAAAAAAAAAAGAACCAAAATTGGGTCCTGACTAAGTTTGTGTTTTTTACAGAGTACAGTATGTTTACAGTTTTTAAAATTACAGCAACTATAACATGCCTATTCTAGAATATGGGAATCATATGCTTAAGCTCAAACTTTGATGAGTTATTCATTTAGAAACCAAGAATGAAATATAACAGGAATGTGGCTGGAACCAAGTTACATAGAAGGGTAAGATTCTATCTGTAATCCTAAATTCAAAATTATGCCAATCCAAACTTAATGAAGTAAAAGTTTCTTCACTATATATATTATACTGGCTTGTGTAATATCAATATAATAAACTGTGAAAACAAAAATGGTAGTAATAACCATTAGCTATGTGTGACACTATACAATTCTTGTAGTTCTTTCACATGCAGTGCCTCCTTTGACATCAGGCCTAGAAATAAATGTCAATATTATTTTCATACACTTATCTATTCAACAAGTAATTAGTGAGACCCTAGTATATGCCAGATATTCTGGTGGTAAGTAGACATATCATGCCTGTAGGGGAGGAAAAGCTTTTCTTCTACTCTGTTAGGTTCTATAAATGGGGCCTTTGACTCATATTGATAAAAGACAGAATGACAGGAGAAAAGAATGCCAATTTTACTTAATGCTAATATATTTTTATGTGTACAGAGGCTTCACAAAAGTGAAAAACTCAAAGAAGTGGTCAGACATGACAGCTTATATATCTTTTTAACAAAGAATGATAAATTGTGGACAAGAGACTAGAAAAAGGAAAGGGGGGTTGGGTTTATCAGGGTAGTAAATTGTGGGAAGGTAAATATATGAGGGAAACTAATGGTA
Source organism: Pseudorca crassidens (assembly GCF_039906515.1). Taxonomy (NCBI): domain Eukaryota; kingdom Metazoa; phylum Chordata; class Mammalia; order Artiodactyla; family Delphinidae; genus Pseudorca; species Pseudorca crassidens. Next base: position 71,166,710 of record NC_090306.1, read on the forward strand.
AATAAGGGTTATTTGGTATGGTTACTTCATGCAGAGTCATCTCCGTGCTGCCCCCTCTCTGGTGATAAGAGCTGTTCCCCTCTTCCTGTTATGGGAGAGTGGAGAACATCTTCACAAGGGGAATTGATGTCCTGTTTAGGCAGATGAGCGGAGGGCATAGAGCTCTTCCTGTGTCTCAACTTCCATCAGCTCAAAGTAATCCATATGCCAAAGCAGCAAATTTTAGTGTGACCCTCTGATCTCCTTCAACAAACAGACAAAATCTCTATAGAATGGGAGAAAAATCACATGTACTTTTAGACAAAGACCTTGAGGTCTTTGTACTTGCTTTTTTTTTCCTCCACAGACCACTCTTCATCCTCTTCATCCCAAGACTTGCATTTTTATTCTTTCATGTTTCATTTTACATGTCACCTTTGAGAGGTTTCTTTCTGACCAACGAAATTAAATTAGTTTCCTTGGGTTATTTTCCCTAATCATAGATTGTGTTTTCCTTCAAAACCATGTTAAGGTGTTAGCATTTGATTCTAAATTTTCTAAGCAGTGGATGAAGGTAGCCCTCAAATTTTAAATGAGAAAATAAAATCGCAAAGAATAAAGTGACACACTGAAAGTCAAAGCTAGTAAGTAGCAAAGTTGAGATTAAATTCTGGTATACAGACTAAAAACTCTTGTTTTCTAATATGCTATAATGTTTCAATAAATCCCTTAGAGCCATCTTCTTAACTACATGTGGTTTTTCTCCCCAGAGGCCACTGGCATGGCTGGAGACACTTTTGGTTGTTACCACACAGTGTGTATGTGTGCGGGGTGGGGGTGGGGGGTTGCGGGGGAGACTGTCCTACTGGCATCTAGTGAATACAGTATAAGGTTGCTGCTGATCATTCTACAAGGCACAGAACACCTTCCACGGCAAATACTACCCGGCCCAGAATAACAAAGGTATTGCTGTTAAGAAACCCAGCCTTAGAATGCTTGAAAGAATAAAAGCAAGACTTAATCATGTCATAATGTATTTTTTACATACAAAGGATATAAAAACACCCAAGTCCTTTCTATTACTTTCCAAAGACTAATCTACCCATTTCATTCTATGTGAATTAACATCAACAAGATAAATTACAAAGACAACTCGAAGTCCCAAATTGAAGTCGTGGTTTGACTTGACAAGGATATGTTAACTCCTAGGTGTCAGAAAGTTTGGAATGTATACGTGCATTTTGTAACACTTTGCTAAAGGGTTGTTCTGAGTCTCTAGCATCCTGAAAGTAATCTAAACACATATATCAGATCTTTATAGGAAAGCGTATGTTAATTTTAAAATCAATTTCTAATTTTGCCATACAGAAGATCTGAAAATGAAATTGTCAGTCTTCATATCCTAGTATAAGTGAGACATGTATTTTAAAATCAATCATCTATTATAAACTATCGTGTAAAAATCACACACATTTCAAGCCTAGGATGTGGCCCAGAAGCAATTCTAGTTTTTTTCCTATCATTTATTACTGTGAATAAGTGACCAAGTCATGTAAGAAATGGATGAAAAGATTCACCCAGAACGAACAGAAGGTCGGGTGGTGTAGGACATCTGTGCTCACTTTGAAAGGTGTAGTGGCTTATGCGCAAGCAAAGTCTCCTGTGTGCAGACTGCCTGAAGACGCTGAGAGCAGATAGGCAGCCCTGAAATCACCATCAGAACAGAGTGGTTCAATGCTCAAAGAAAGGTTCAGGACCACCAGAGCCAGAGAGGTGAAGGGTCAGCAACAGCAGACTCTCCATCCCACATTGTTCACTAGCAAAGCATAGTCCTTTTAGCTTTAGCAAGGAAAGCCTGGTTTGTACATTTCTCTTCACACATTCTCTCTAATTAGATTTACCCTATAACCTCTCAAAATCAGCCATCAGAGAGATGAAGAAATCAGCTGAAAGGCTTAGCATAATGGGATAATGGGAACCTAATAGGTACGTGTGTGTGTGTGTGTGTGTGTGTGTGTGTGTGTGTGTGTGTTCAAAGGACACAGGTGATTTGCTTATTTACTGGATTAAGCCAAATCAATTTGCACATATATATCCACTGCTATAGAAAGCTGCTATTAACACTTTAATTTTTTTCACTAAAAATATGATCCAGATACAGTCACATTCTGAGGTACTGGGGGTTGAGGCTTCAACATATTAATCATATTAATTTGGGGAGACACAATTCATCCCATAATAAAATCTATCACAAAGTGATTGCACTATCTGTGCAATATGCAGTTGTTATTCATGTGGCTGTTAGGCACATATCATTTCACTACTATACTCAAGTATCTGAAGTTTTGTAGATTAAATTTAGTAATGTATACTATACTAAGTGATTGCTTTCGTTTTATCAGTTTCATAATAAATAGTAACCATTCTTTTCACAGTGTCTAAAACAATAAGATCAACTATTAATTAAACTTAAAGCAAACAATGTAAGCTTTAAGAATTGGACTTCGGAAACCATGTGTGCTTAAATTTGCTGGAAATTTTTAGTTTATTATTTGGATATATATGTATATTATATATATAATATACAAACATTAGAGATTATAAAGCACAATGCCTAGAATAAATGATGGATGATTTAAGTAAATGCACCATGTATCTCATTAAACATGTAAAATATCTGATGCAATGCATAAGAGGAAAGTGCTTTATTTACCCACTTACAATCCTGTATTTATAGAAAATAAACATTTGGCATTCATTATAAAAGACTATGATCACAATCTTAGATCATTTTTGGTGTTATAAAATCACAGACAGATATTAAACAACTTCAAGTATCTCCTTTTTTCAAAACAAATTGTATTGTCTCAAAAAGACAACCAACTATATCTTTTGGAGAAAGATCATAGTTTTCAGACTTAGTGTCTTAAAATTTGAAATTTAAAAACTTGACACATTTAAAATGTTTAATTCTGGTGAATTTTTTTAAAGCTACCTCCCAAATGAGAGAAGAGTATTTATGGTTATCAAAGGAAATAAAAAGTTAGAAAAATGACATTACCTGAAAATACAGTGATAAATTATTTAGAGATGTCATAATTTACAAAATTAGTAATAAAACTATCTTCTCTATATGAACCATTTATAAACATACTTCTCAGAACAAAGATGAAACAAAGCGATACACTGTATATAGCAGTCACTACTACACAGAAGAATCTAATTGTGGGTTAAACGAAACTGACACATATCATTTTATAGTTTACAAGTACTTCCTGTAGCAGAAAGCATTCATTGTAATAATCATCACATCCAAGTCTTAGCAGCATCCTTCTAAAAGCTCAGAAGATTTTCAATTGAATTTGTCAGTTGTGATCTAGGTTTAGGTTCCTTTAATTTAGCATTTTGGAAAGGTTAAGAAAAAGATAATTGAGGATTTTAATGATCTAAAATTCATATGTTGAAGTCCTAATTCCCAGTACTTCAGAATGCGACTATATTTGAACATATGGGTGGGTACTAATTCAATATGACTTGTGTCCTTAAAGCAGAGAATAGATTACAGATACAGAGTGAGGGAAGAGAGTGTGAGGACACAGAGAGAAAGCAGCCATCTGCAAGCCAAGGAGAGAGGTCTCAGAGGATACCAAACCTGCTGACATTTTGATCTCAGACTTCTAGCATCTGGAAACATCAGAAAATAAATTTTTGTTGTTTAAGTCACTCAGTCTGTGGTATTTTGTTACGCTAGCTCTACCAAACTAATAGAAGGACCTCTGATCCTACACTATAAAAACAAAAATACATGTATTTAAATATATAACTAAAGGAAGTATGAATATTTATAAACAAGGTAAAAGTAATATACAATGTTGTTCTGATATTAAATTCTAATTGCTCCTTTACAAAGAGTTGTGGAAATTTTTATCCAGGTAATATCTTCATATCATTGCCTTGTTCTCCATCAGATTTTCTTTTTTGCAATCTACCTTGACATCATGCACAAACCTATGTCCACATTGTCTACATCCCACTCTAGCCTATACCAAAAGAATTCTTTAAAAAGACTATATATGATATGATTACATTCCTATCAAATTCCAGAAAATGCAAACTAATCTGTTAGTGAGAGAAAGCAGAACACTGGTTGGCTGCATCTAGGAGGGCAGGGAGGTGCAGGGGGAGAGAAATTATAGCATGAGTTCTAATATCAATTGCAAATTATTGTTTTGCTATTATATCAGTCCTTCAAATTTGTTTTTTAAAAGATCCTTGATTAACTATTTCTCTGTAATTGATTTATGCATTCATATAATATTGGAATATAAACTTCTTTTTCAGTAGCACTGAAAATGCCTATACGTCTGCTTATTATCACACGCACACACAGAGAGACACATATACACACTACGGGTTTTCTAACTCTGGGTCAAGTCTCTCTACTTCATACCATTATCCTTGTATATGCATTTCTTTCAGTGCACTATTATGGGAAATAGAGTTTTATAGTATCTGATTTTGTTCTGATGGGACAAAAACAATTTTCACTTTAAGAAAAACAACTGTCAATAGTTTGGTTGGTACTTAGAAAATCATGTCACTGTGCAGAAGTTTTTGAATTCTTTGATAAATTTTTGTACCTAATGTTCAAACCTCCCCAGAATAGAATTCACTGGACTTGTGTTTAACTTTTTAGGCTGCTTTCCTATGGCCTATACTATTAATGCCATTGTAGAATTTTTCCATATACTAAGTTTGTAAAGTGCAATTTGCTATTTCTATTTTACACTTCTCTGTAACACCTTCTGAGAGATTGTGACTTGGAGTAGCTTACCTGGAAATTATGGTAATTAGCAAACTTGTCTAATATAATTTATTCTAATATACTTAATTTTTTTTCTTACATCAGTTTATAATATTTACCACCCTTAACAAATGTTCTGATGTTCATTTCAGCAATCTGTGCTTAAGGTCAGTAACATATGTCGAGAAAAAAATTTTTAAAGACCATTCAGATGTCTTTAATTTTTTTTTACCCACAAATAATTATAATTGACATAATATGACATAATATGCCCTTGAATAATAGAATTTTTACTCTTTATCCTTATGGTTTGGGCCTTCATTTCCTGAAGAGGAACAGAATTTATTTTTGAACAAGGCTCCTAATTCCATAATGTGTACTGTGACTTCATAAATTTTGTAAATCTAGAAAGGGATATTCCATAAAAATCTATAATTCCCCAAAATAACTACATTGATTTCATAAAATTAATAATATATACGATGAACATTTCCACCATTATCCTTTTGTAGGGACATTAATATTTTATTCATTTCTAAGAGAGAGACTTAAAAATCAGGGTTTTTATCTTTTGTATTCTCAATAAAATGCTTTTTAACTATCTGAATATAAACCTAGACAAGTCATGCTCTAGACAGAGGCCTCACTTCATTTCTACTTTAAAATTACATTTTTAATATCTATTCATACTTTATAATGTACCTCCAGGGGCTGAGTTCTCCAGAAGAAAAGCCAAGGACAAAGTGGGCCCTTAATTATTAAATATGCCTCATACATAGTTCATAGCTAATCTGACTTATCAAGGATTCAAAAATTGCAAGTGCTTTTTTTTAGAACATGCCATTCTAATTGTAATTCCATGAACTTTGGTTTAAAACATTGCAACCATCTCTATGAGTTAAACTGCCATTAGCATCACAACATATGAATATAACTTTTTTCAAAACCCAGAGAAGATTTGTGATGATTTAGAATATCTTTTCTTTGCTTCTCAGAGCCACAGAGTCCTTCTCACCTGATCTGAGATTAGCACCATTATTTTCCTTTTTGGTTAAACAAAATCTAATTCACAGTATTTTAAAAGATTCTCCGAAAAAACTTTTTTTTGAATTTTATTTTATTTTTTTATACAGCAGGTTCTTATTAGTTATCCATTTTATACACATTAGTGTATATATGTCAATCCCAATCTCCCAATTCATCCCACCCCCCCACCCCACCATGAAAAATATTTCTACCAAAAGGGGCATGGTGGTCTTTAGTGGCCACAGTAGCAGTGATGAATTTATCAGATGGGCGAGTCAAACTTTGAGAGGCTCAGAGGAAAAAGCTGGGTGCCCATGGCCAGGTGAGTCAAAACACTCGAAGCCTCAGCTTCATCATCATCAAATTGAAAGTGGCACTAAGTAGCTTAGAGGCTGATAGGATGAGGTAAGATAATCTGTGAAAGCGCCCAAGAATACTTGGGACTTACTATTGTTGAATCTTGAACCTGGTATAGGCACACTGACAATGAAGCACTGGAGGCAGGGGAAATGAATTCAAGCCTAGATAATGCTCACAGGTTCAAACTCGACATTGGGAGAGCAACATAATACCTGGAACAAAGCAGAGAAATCCTGGATGACACGTGAGAAAGCAGAGGAGGCCTAATAACAAAATAAAAAAGACACAGACTAGGGAGTGTCAACTGAAAAATAATGCACAACCTAAAAGTTGAGAGTTTTATTTTATTCAGCAGACATACTGAGGAATTAAGCCCAGGAGATAGCCAATCAGATAGCTCTGAGGGACTGTTCCAAAGAGGTAAGGGAGGAGTCAGGATATATAGAGTTTTTGAAAACAAACAAACAAACAAAAAAACCAGTTAGTCAGAACATCAAAAGATTACTGTTAATTAAAGAAAACCCAGACATCTCAAGTTAATGCATTTAGCACTTTTCTATGTAAGGGAAGATGCAAGAGTCTGGACTCATTGAAATCATTTCTTTGATATATACCTTAACTGTCTAGGACCACTATCCTGCTCTCTCCATCCTGAATCCCCTCATGGGGTAGGGGGTGAGGGGCAGCATGGCTGCAGTGGCTGATGGCTTGATGGCTGCAACATCCTTTGTTTACTGATATGGCGGTGACATTCTTTGTCCAAAGGGGTCACCCAAAGACACATTCTACCCAAATACATTTTTTTGTTAACTTAAAACAAAAGTTTCTCTAAATATTGTTGTAAAGATTTTCTTGATAATCTGAAATATACATTATTAAAATCATATTATAATGTACTTAATTTTTATTTTATTACTGCTCAGTGGAAGCAACAAATAACTGTTGAAATCTGAATAATAATGCTATACACATAGAGAACTCTACATTAGAAACTATCCACGTGCTTTAATTTAATGTCACTCTTTCTAGTGTTAATTGTCAAGGTGTAGTATCCAAGAGATAAATCCAGCTTTAACGTGTATTAACCTGACATTTAGCCTTTGTAAACTGGATCTTTAATGGCTAAGGCACCAAGAGAAAACATTCAGTATAGAAAGTAGTGAGGAAACAGTGAAGAGTTATTACTAGGAGAATATAAGCTATAATTAAAACTGCAGCTATTAGGGCAAAGGAGGTTCATTGTTGTCATGGAAACATGGTTTTATTAATTCATGTCTTTCAACAGATAAAATCAACTACTGCTCTGTAATTGTCAACATAGAAATGTAGGTTTTTTACATTGTTTAATATTTTTAACAGTATTAGCATACAGTATAAACTGTTTTACATAATAGAATACCTCAAAGCTAATAATTGAGTTTGAGATGCAAAGGTGAGCTCATTTCCTGATGTTTCTGTATCAATAGACTTCTAAAATACCATACTACACTGCACATATATTATGAAAATAGAGTATTAAGTAGCTATGGTGAGGCAACAGCAAACCATAAATGGACCAAAAAATCATAAATTACCCCACTACTCTTTCACTCTTTCCTGAGGTAAAAAGAAGCAAAGCCAAACATATTTGCCATGCTAGGAGAATCCAGATTTCAAATGTCTCATTGTCCTGACAAGTACTTCTCTGCTTAGTAAGTTATCTGTGACAATTACATGTTTGGAACACATGGATATTGTATATATATGACAACTGCTACACTGATTTTCTTACTTTTAGGGTTATGTTTTCTATTGTAAAATAAAATGCTGTGTTTATATTCCCTTTATATTTCTGTCTAGTACTGTAAGCCCCCAAAGTCCCAAACTATCCTGAGGATCATTTGTTCTCAATGCCTATTGGGTGACATTTGGCAACGTCTAGAGACATTTTTTGATTTTCACACTCTGTGGGACTGGCATCTATTGAGTAAAGATCACGGATGATGCTGAACATCCTATAACACATAAGACTGCCTGCCACAATAAATAATTATTTGATTCCAAATATGAATAGTCCCATGCTTGAGAAATCGTGCTGCAGAGTAAACAGTTAAAAATGAAACAAAAATTATCATTATCAACAACAAAAGACATCTATTTTTTTTTTTTGCTTGGAGAATAGAATGAACAGGTCAGTTTTTAAGTTAAACAATAATTAAGTTGCCCTATTATTTAGGAATGGCAATGAGTTCTACCTCTTCCTTATTATCAAGATTTGAGATTGAAGAGGAAAGTCTTACCATCAAAAGTAATGAATAGAAATGAGGGAATGAAAAATGGCCATAACAGTGCTACACATGAAAATGTGTGGCATCAAAAGAATCTGTGACACACTTTATTCTTTGCTAAGTGTATGAAACTATTGCTTTATTTTTCAAGTGTCATTTGAGTTTAATTTTCTCTACATTTAAAGTTGATATCTTGAGATTGACAAAGCTTCCCAAATCAGGGAAAATTAGTTTTGTCCTTCATTTCATCCTCTGCAGAATCTATAGCTGCAAAATTCTGTCCTCTTTATCAGGAGCAGTTCTTAAAAGGTTTTACCATATTTATACAATGTTTAGACTTGGTAGCTGATGTAAATGATTACATTTTTCCCTCACAACCACACTGACATTTACTTAGCATTGGCTGCAGCTTTTAAATTTATATAATCATATATGCTAACAACTCACAAAGCTATAAAACCTCTTATACAAATCTCAAAGCAGGATACATTAAACATAAATATTATTTTTAGAATCATACCACCATTGCAAATATACTCAAGTGAGGAACTAGCTGGGAATTTGCTTTCATGTATTTTGAGAATTTCAAGATATATTTTTAGAAACTGTAAAATACTAGGGAAAAATTGTTGCCAGATACACCAAAAGAAGAATAAAAAGTACAAAATAACTTTGAAAAGTTGCCCTTGAAAGTCACATATATACAAGTTCAAAATTGGGACCTATCTCCAAAAAATAGTCTAAAAGTTCAAATATGTCACAAATTAATTCTTCTTGTCCTCTAATGTAAGTGGGAGCATTTTCTAGCATCTGCCTATATGTTATTACAGTGGTTTCATGTGATTTTACATATGTTCACCAAATTTAAATCTATATATATCAGAGAAACATAACTGCCTTTACAGCATTTTAGATTCATTGAGTAATACATTGTTTCAAAGACATATTCCCCCATCTGTGAATAATAATATAAGCCCTATTAAAACAGGTATTGAGAAAATAATCCCCAACACACTAGCATAACAAAGGTCAAATGAATAACACTTTTAAATGAAGTTATATTAAATAAAAAACAAAGGAAGACTAAACTACACATATTCAAAATGTGCCTACACTGGGCCAGGCAATGCACTTGGTTCTACAGAGAAATGCAAAAGAAAGAAAAAAATTATTTATACTTTAAGACAATGTCCATGCTGTTTACGTATCAGTATGCTGCCTAAAAATAAGTTGAGGCTCAAATGTCTTAGGGATTAAATGGTTAGGGGCTTGCTCTTTGCTAAGTGTGCATGGATCATGGCATAGGACATGCACTTAGCATGGCTCTCTAATTGCAAGATTATCATATTTCAGTATTGATTAATGGAATAATATCCAGAAGCAATTTCATGATATAAAGCAAGAAGACAGAGAATGAATAGTTAATTGCTACTATAAGGGAAAAAATAATTCTTTCCAATCATCTTATTGTCAGAGCCCTAATACTAGGGCTCTAGTAAAGTTTTGTGAGTTGTTAACATATATGATTATATACATGTAAGAAGCTGCAGCCAATGCTAAGTCAATGTCAAACACCACCGTTACAATGCCAGAGGGTCTCTTGAAACTTCTTTGGCGGGACTCAAAAATCTGTGCAATTCTTTGACACTTTCATTGACTCTTACAGCTCTAAGAATATTGAGGCCTAAATATTACTGTTGCAGAACCAGCTAGTTTTAGCTGACCTTTCGTTTCTTAAACTCCAAATAAAGTTGTTCACTGGAGAAATCGTCAATAGAATGTTCAAGAAGGCAATGCTTCAAACTTTATTTTCCATCCAAGGTACTCAATGATCTGTTTCTCTTTTAAGTCACATAGGAGTTTCTGTTAACCTACCTCAACTTTCACATATTTTATCTCACTTTTAAAGAAGGTGAAACAGCTAAACTGAGTGAAAATGGGGCTGGGTCAACACTTTATTTTCAGAAAAAAAAAATTCCCTGCTGCCAAAACTTTTGTATATGTCAGAAATATTCTGCCAACTTTTCACATTTCCAGAGAAAAAGGATAGTATTTTTGATGGTGATGAACATCATCATCTTGGAAAAGTTATTATTTTCTAAGCATTACTTGACTAGATGATTGACTTATTCAAAATCTAGATAAGTTTGTTGTTCTAAAATCCCAAGTTTCTTGGCTCATGCTAAGGGACACAGTTGCTTCTTCCAAAGGTTTGATTTCTCCTGAGATGTTTATCACTTGAAATCCTCTTGAACTTGAAGAGTGCACACCACTCAGATTATCAAAGTCACTGCCCACATATTAACCTGAACCAAATATGGGAAAGTGGCATCCCTCACCCCATTCTATTTGGATCAGCAATCCACTTATATGTCATTTACTTCAAATTATCTCTTTTCATTCCTCCATTAGTTCTGCTAAAGCAGATGGCATCATGTAAGTGTGACTATTTGCTATTGGCATACTATATTCCCTTCTGATGACCAGATGTGTCTTTTGGGCTTCAGTTCTCAAAGGTCTGCATGTTGTTATTCCTTATTCCCTGTATACTAACTAGGTTAAGAGGTCAAAACCACAGAATTAGCAAGAGAATCGTCCCTGACTATCATGCTGTGGAGAAAAAATAAAAGAGCTCTTTATATTTCACACAAATTGAAAAACACACCTTATAAAGAGTAAATATCCAGATGGCTAAACAGAGATTTTTGTTGATCTGTTGATGTATGTCTAGAAAAGTTTTCAATGTTTTATTTTATCATTATTCTCCCCTGCCCCATGGACGTTGCCCACTGACTGTAAGAACAAAAAAGATAAGACCCACATTTACCAAAAGAATTTTTAAATTTCAAGTAGAATGTATTTTTTAGGGACAAAATAATGAAAAAGTCTTGCTCATAGAAGTCACTTAGTTGCATGCTCACATCTTGCCATGACTAAACTTTAGAAATGTAAAAAGATGTATATTTTTGCAGAAAAATTAGCCTTGTCTCTTCAATAGTCATTTACATTAAAAAAAGCTTAATGTTAATTAAAAGGGATTTATCAGACATAAAAATCAGGAACATCAGGTGGCCCTGGATTAGAAACTGGCTTATGCAACTCATTCAAGTTTTATTTTGTTTTGTGTATTTTCTCTAAACAGAAACCAAAAAAACTAAAGGTGCTGGTAGTTGCAGAAGAATGTGTGCCTAAAAGAGGGTTGTTGTAGGATGAAAGAAATAACAAATGGTTCATATGCTCATAGGGATGATCCAATCAATGGGAAAGAAAAGTGGATGATTTAGGTTAGAGTAGGAAAAGTTGCTGAAGGGACACTCTTGCATAAGAGAGATCTGGTGCACATGTGAAAAGTTTGGTCTTAGCAGAATGGACAGATCATCCATTCCATAGGTACAGAGAAAAAGATGAAGGTAAATTTCCATGTCTATTTTACCAGAATAAAAAACACAATTGGAAATGTCAACAGAATTTCATGAAAACAATTAATTTGAGAAAAAGAGTTGACATCTTGTAAAATTTAGTTTTCACACTAAGAAGAGAGTTCTATGGAAAGAAATTGGTTGGTGTGGCAGTGGAAACGCAAATCATTTCTCTTCTTTACTTTTCAATGAAAAAGAAAGCTTAGTCATCACTTGGAAGCATGGATGAGAAGGCAATACTGGATGCTGGAAGGGAGAGAAGTTTTTTGAGAGAGTGGCAAAGTGCCTGGACCAGGCAATGTTATAGGACTCTTGGGCAGCACAAAAGACTGACTTGAGTTTAGTGAACCTGAATTTAGAATGATTCTTGTCATCATGGCCAGATGATTTTCAACCACCACACTCAAAAAAAATATGTGATGGATTATAATTTAGGTAAGAAAGACTATACAAAACTAAAATAGGCAGATCCACACTCAGAAATATGGTCTTTGCCTTATCTAAATGGAGTGGTGAGTAAATGCCCATGTGTATGTTTTCATTAAAATGTTTAAATATAGGTGCATTATTTTTAAGATCTCTTGTTTTAACTAAAGTTTTCAGTTGATGACCATATAACATTGAGAATTTTCTTGAATAAACAAGCTTCAGGAAAATTCTAGATATATAAGTTTAAAATATAAAACTTAATGAGTAGTCAGACAAGAATAATCTTTAATTTATACTACCAATAGACTACTAGGAACTGTATTTTAAAATATTATTTATATTAGTAATATAAGTGTAAAAGAGATTGGAATAGACTTAATAAAAGAAATATTGGGGAAACTACTATAAAACTTCAATAACAAAACTAAATTCAATGTCAAATGAGATAGAATTCTCCTTAGTGTGAAAACTAATTTTACAACATGTCAACTCTTTTTCTTAAATTAATTGCTTTCATGAAATGCTATTGGAGTTTCCAGTTGTGTTTTTTACTTTTTTTTTTATTGTGGTAAGATATACATAACAGAAATTTTACCACTTTAATCATTTTTATGTGTACAGTTCTGTGGCATTAAGCTCATTCACAATGTTGTGCAACCATCACCATAATTCATCTACAGAACTTTTACGTATTCCTCAACTGAAACTCTGTCCTGAAGTCCCTGGAAACCATCATTCTCTATCTGTCTCTATGAATTTGACTACTCTAGGTACCTCATATAATTGGAATCATACAATCCTTTTGTGATTGGTTTATTTCACTTACCATCATGTCTTCAAGACTCATCCATGTTGTAGCATGTGCCATATTTCCTTCTTTTTAACAGCTGAATAATATTCCATTTTATGTGTATACCTCATTTTCTTTATCCATTCATCAACTGCTAGACATTTGGGTTGCTTCCACCTTTTGGTCATTGTGAAGAGTGCTTCTACTAACATGGGTGTACAAATACTCAAGTTCCTGTTTTTGTTTCTTTTGGATAAATACTTGGAAGTAGAATTGGCAATTGTGTTTTTCGAACCATAAGAAATAGTTCTAATGTTAATCTAAAACAATTAAGAAACAAGGATGTCTACACAAGAAATGTGTATAAAAAGGGTTATACTAGAAACTGGAAATAAACATTAAAGCATATTATAGAACTACAGTAATCAAAATATATATCAGGGCAAGGAAAGACATATCAATGTGGCAGAATAATAGAAATAGAATATAAACTTTAAACACAACTTTTTAGCCATCAGGGAAATGCAAATCAAACCATGGTGAGATACCACTTGACACCTGCAATGATGGCTATAACAAAAAACACATATAATAACAAGTATTTGCAAGGATGTAAAGAAATAGGAACCCTGATACCCTGCTGGTGGGACCATAAAATGGTGCAGTCACTTTGAAAAACTAACACCTCGTTAAAAGGTTACACATAGAGTAACCATATGAGCCTGCAATTTCGCACTTAGGTATATCCCAAGTAAAATAAAAACATATTTTCACCCCCAAAATTGTACAGGAATATCTATAAGAAGCATTATACTAGTAGTCAAAAAGTAGAAAACCTCCAAATGTTCATCAACTGATGAGTAGATAAATGTGTTATACTTCTATAAAGGAAGATTATTTGGTAATAAAAAGTAATGAAGTACTGATTCACGCTACAACATGGATGTACCTTAAAAACATTCTAAGAAGCCAGTCACAACATAATGTATGATTCCATTCATATGAAATATAAAGAATAAGGCAATCTCTAGAGACAGAAAATGGATTAGTGGTTGCTAAGGGCTAGTTGAGGTTTGGGGGAAATGATGAGTGACTGTTGAAGGGTATGGGGTTTCTTGTTGGGGTAGTGAAAATGTTTTATTGATTGTGGTGTTGGTTGCACAACATTGTGAATATACTCAAAACCACTGAATTGTTCATGTATGGGATGTGAATTATCTTTCTTTAAAGCTGTTAATCAAAAAAATAACTTTAATATTTGAAAAATGAAATACCTAATCAAAAGGGAAAACTAACTTATATTCCTAGGTAATTGATTTTTTAAATTTGAAATAAACATTATTTTGAATTGTTCCCATTCACAAACAAATAGATGCCCATGAAGTATTAGACCAAATCTGAGGTGAAGGGGTAAATGACAGGGAAATACATTTTAAATTAATGTCTGGAGAAAGTCACAAAGAAAATTATCAATAAATTTGACCTTGGGCTTCGCTGGTGGCGCAGTGGTTGGGAGTCCACCTGCCGATGCAGGGGACGCGGGTTCGTGTCCAGGTCCAGGAGGATGCCACATGCTGTGGAGCAGCTGGGCCCGTAAGCCATGGCCGCTGAGCCTGTGCGTCCGGAGCCTGTGCTCCACAGCGGGAGAGGCCACAACAGTGAGAGGCCCATGTAAAAAAAATAAAATAAAATAAAAAATAATAAATAAATAAATTGGACCATATGGACTTTGTAAAAGTCTTCTTTGAAGTATTATGTTAACATATATCAAGAACCTTTAATCATTCATATCATATTATCCCAGTAATTCTACTTCTAGTTGTAAATTCTAATAAAAGAATATAACTCATAAGCAAAAATACATGCAAGCTCACTTTCATTATGTAATTATTTGTGATGGTAAAATAGTAAAAAAAATAAACTTACCCGTGAGTTATTTAAGTAAATTATCTCATATTTACTTACTTAATATATTATTATTATTTAATAAATTACTAAGTAGCTACTAGAAGTCATACTTAAGTTTTAAGGACATGGGATAAAACTGACATTTTAATGATAAGTGGAAAAATACACAATTGTATATAAACTATTTTGCAAAGACAGAAAATGAGAAAATTATAACAGTGAAAACAGTAGTTGACTTTAATAGGATTTAGCTAAAAAATTTTTCCCTACTTTATTCTATTTTTCTATCGTTTCTAAGTTTTTACAATAAACAATGAAATAAATAAATAAATAAAACATTATTTATAATTTTTAGAATTGTTTTAACTAGAATCATGCCAGCACATGGTAAGCATATAAGATTCTAATGTAATTTTGATTACAAAAAATTTATTTAGGCAGCAATATACAAGAAAAGATGAAAAAGAGGATGATGATCAGGGGTATCTTCAACAGGTTTAAGAATTTTTTTTGTTTTTGTGGTACGTGGGCCTCTCACTGTTGTGGCCTCTCCCGTTGCAGAGCACAGGCTCCGGACGCGCAGGCTCAGCGGCCATGGCTCACGGGCCCAGCCACTCCGCGGCATGTGGGATCCTCCCAGACCCGGGCACGAACCCGTGTCCCCTGAATCGGCAGGTGGACTCTCAACCACTGCGCCACCAGGGAAGCCCCAGGTTTAAGAATTTTTATACAATCTTTTTTCAATTTCATCTAATTTTCTAAAAGTTTTAAATTAAGTATATCAATTTTCATATTTTACCTTAAGATGTAAATTTTATTTAGAAAAATTAAAATATGTGCTTAGCCCATGGTAGGAAGGAAAACAAAAATGGATGAATGATTCATTTTTTTCTCTATATTTTCCATATTTGCCAAGAAAGACCTCTCTTCTGAGGTTTATATTGCCTAAATGTCTAAGATATGAATGACTGTATCTAATTATTTGCCATAGAAAGAATTCTATGACCCATGAGTAGTAAAATCACAGGGAAAAGGTTGTAGATAGAGGCGTAAAAGACAGAAATAGCAAAGAAATTGAAGAAGATACCTTATACCAGAGAATATAGGCACCATCAAGATCAAACAGTTTATCAAAGAGAGATGTATAAGTGCCCAAGACAGACCTCACCTATTTTAGTTTCACCCTAATATATCCCACTTAATACAGACTTGTTAAGCAAAGATCATGATTATAACACCTGAGAAATCATTATAGTGAATGGGAGCATAATATATTTAGAATAACACTTCATAATAGAAAATGATAATGACCAAAAATTAGCATGGATTTGGCACAGATAAAACCTATAATGATCATTTTAATTAAGCAGGTACAACATAGCTTATAGTTTTAAATTTCCTTAAGGGATTCCCCCAAGGATCCTTGGAATAGTATAATAAACAACAGAGGTCTCCTTTTAGTCATAATTTTAGAAAGCATAATTTACTAATCCCTAAATTAAATGGCTAGCCACATGGGCAAAGAGTGGACAAATGGACAAATTGGTTGGGTGCATTTTTACTGTATATTAAAGCCTCCTGTCAATGTGTACATAGGTGGAGTTTTTATAGACATAGGCAAAATTACAATTTTTATTACACTTTAAAGCATGAGTACCAGGACAAGTAGACAGTTTAATGACTTCCCAATCTACCTCAAAATTACTAAAAATACTATGATTTTGAAATAATACAATCTCTCAGGAAGAAAGGCAGAATAAGGGGGCATGTGTTTCCATCCCTAAGGAACTC
The DNA here is from genome assembly GCF_039906515.1 of Pseudorca crassidens. Classification (NCBI taxonomy): domain Eukaryota; kingdom Metazoa; phylum Chordata; class Mammalia; order Artiodactyla; family Delphinidae; genus Pseudorca; species Pseudorca crassidens. Next base: position 71,183,483 of record NC_090306.1, read on the forward strand.
TCAAATATCCAATTATACTGTCTTCTACTAGAATGATAAAGATATAAAAGAAAGAAACAATGTCTGGTCTATTTACCATCAAATGTTAACAAATGTTCAATAGCCAGAAAAATTTTTCAGATAAAATATGAGCACAATATAACGTCGTACGGCAAATGTATTTTACTGCACAGATGGCTCGTAGAAGATTACTGAAGATGGTTTGGAGATTTACTATACACATGTAAGTTAGGGTCTTTAAAATGAGGCAATGCAAGAGAAGAAATTAAACAATAAAATGAACAAAGTAGATATAGAAAAACATGCTATCATAAAGAAAATGAGAGTAGACATAGAACAGGAGAACAATATAATTTGAAGGATCTTATTCTAAAATAATGATGACCCATATCACTACGACTTAGGTTGACAATATTGAAGCTATATTAATAGCTAACAGCAAATGAAGATTAATGAGTAAGTAATCATTCAGCTTATTAAATTAATAAATTGCTACATCATGGTATGATCACTAAGAATGATTTAATGATACAGATCTATTTAACCACATTGGATATAGTGCTTCAAATATGTGGTAGAAGTTTTACTGTCTTAAACACAGTTGTCTTTTTAAAATTAAGTAATTGTCTTGAGAAATTAAGAAACATGTTCCATTTAAGATGCCAAAGCAGTACAAAAAGTCCCTAATAAAGATCACAAGTAATATCCTAGTGATTAACGAGGCAAATAGTCACACAGGCATTCTATTTAAGGTCCTCTGATAAAAAGTAACTATATAGTCTTTTAAAAATTTATTGAAAATGATTTGGTGCTTTCCACCTGCTTCATTGTTTACATTGTCAATTTAAAATCATATTCATTATGTATTCAAGCATTCCTATTTACCAGCTGTCTGGCTAACAAATTTCTGTATAATTATGGGGGGGTTTTGTTGTTGTATTGTACACAGCAAAATTGAAACCAAATTATGTAGTTAATGCATACAAACCCAGATATTTAAGGACCCTAACTACACAGAAAAGGTTGATATGTAATTTTAATATTTAATTGTTTAAAGTAGATCAATTTATTTAATGGAAATACATATTCATAGGAAATTAAAAGAGTGTAGATGTGCACTAAAGGAAAAGCAATAGTCAATTTCTTGATTCACTGTATTCACACACCTAACCATTTCCATCTCCCATAGGTAACAACTGCTAACAATATGTTATGCAGACTTTGACTTATATATGTATATTTAGAGGAATAAAAATCATATAATTATTTTCATTTACTGTAGTTTATTGTACCCTATGGTTATATAATCATTGGTTTAACTGCTTTCTTAGAGTTTTAGATAAACCCAGTTTTGCATTATAAGTAATGCTTCAATGAACATCTTGCTATAAATTTCTTTGGATAATTGTGTGACTTCATCTGTAAAGGACTTAAAATGGAATTTCTTCAACAACTTTTATGCATTTATAAACATTTTATATGCACTGCCAAACCACCTTCCAAAATGATTGTACCAATTTTTATTCTTATCATTTTTCCAAACCCTTAAAATTTTCTCTGCTTTCACTCTCCAATTTTCATATGACACAGTGACCATTTCAAAATGTAAATCTGTCACTTCCCTACTTAAAATCTTCCAATATTTCCCTATTGTATTAGTTTGTGGGGCTGCCAACAGAATATTACAGACTGGGTGGCTTAAACAACAGAAATTTATTTTCTCATAGCTCTGGCGGCTGAATGTCCAAGAAGAATTTCTGGCAGTACCGGTTTCTGGTGAAACCTTTCTTCTTGGCTTGCTGAAGGTCACCTTCTCATTTTGTCCTCATGTGGACTTCCCTCTGTGTGTGCATGAGAGATCTTTGGTGTCCTTTCCTCTTCTTAAAAGGAGACCAATCCTATTAGATTACAGTCTCACTCTTACAACTTCATTTAATCTTAATGACCTCCTTAAACTTCAGTTATATAACTAGTAAGTCCTGGGATGTAAGGCACAGCATGGTGACTGTACTTAACAGTGCTGTATTATATATTTGAAAGTTGCTAACAGAGTAGATCTTAAAAGTTCTCATCACAAGAAAAAAATGTATGACTATATGTGATGATGGTTGTTAATTAACTTTATTGTGGCGATCATTGTGCAATATATACATATATTGAGTCATTATATTGGACACCTAAACTACTACAATGTTATATCTATTATATCTAAGTAAAAATCAACGTACAATACAACTATTCTGAGGCTGTGAGGAAGCCAGAGCCATAAGAAGGAACCATACATAGGCATTTCAGTTAATAGTTCCAGCTGAGCCTAGCCTTCAAGCATTCCCAGCCGAGGCACCAGACATGTGAATGAAGAAACCTACAGATGATTCTCCAGCTGTGAGAGTCTCCTCTAGCTATCTGAGAACTGGCAGCTGATGCCCTAGACATCGTGAATCAGAGATAAACCATCTCTTCTGTATTTTGTCTAAATCCTGATGCAGAGAATCCATAATGATAGTAAAACAGTTGTCATTTTATGTGACAAAATTTTGGAATGGTTTACACACAAATTTGGATTGTTAACTAGAATGCTTTAAATACAGTTTCATTTTACTTTTTAACTTAGATCGCTCTAGATCATTGGCTGCAATGGCAGATGAGGAAGACCTTGAGCTCACCTTCTCCGACGGGCACACCAAAATTACAAGTATTTATGGAGTAGCTATTAAAAAGTTTCTTTTAAAGAAACAAGGGCTCCGAGCCCACCTCAGGCTCCCCAGCCCCAGGATCCTGAACCAGGAAGATGAGACCCAGAATGTTTGGTTTTCTAGGACAGTGGAGCTTAATTTTCAGAGACACAGATGGCTGTGGTAAATAGACACGCCACTGTTAAAGGGCACATGCAATATTGCAAATGCTCCAGGACCCAGGGCAGAAACAATAATTTCAAAGGTGGCTGGCTCAGGCCCACCTGTGATCTTAGAGAACCTCCTGAAAAGGCAGGAGGCAGTAGGGACTCATTCCAGGGACATAGACACTGGCAGCAGCCATTTTGGGGTGCTCAGCTCACTATAGGGACACTGCTGCTGGCAAGTGCATTTTGGAAATCCTCTCTCTACCTTATTAGTGCTGGGACACAGACATGCCCACCAGCCAGGCAGCACCAGTCCTGGGTCACCCCAGGCCAAGTAGTTAGCTAGGCAGGAAACAGCCTCACCCACAGCAAGCCAGCTGCTGTCGGACCTCCTAGGCACAAGCAGACCCAGGACATGGACCTGCCTACCAGCAGGTCAGCACTAGTCCAAGGACCCAGCCTCACCCATTAGTGGGCAGGCACCAGCCCTGGGGACCCCTGGGCACTGGCTCCACCCACCAATGGGCCAACAGTAACTCCAGAACCATCTCAGCCACACAGTAAGCCATGTCAAGACCAGGCAAGACACACCAGTAGCTGGAACTAGCTCCAGGACACCTGGACTTGAAGCCCATCACCCAGGATCTTGTCCCACCTACCAGTGGGCCAGAATTATTCCCAGGAAATTCAGGGGCTCCACAGCCAGTTGCCTCATGACCTGGCTCTGCCCACCAGTAGGCAGGGCCTGGCAACCAACAGGACTGGGAGCCAGCCACACCTAACAGCATGCCCACAGTAGTGAGCCCACACAACAGAAGGACACATGTAGCCCACATAGAGGACATGCTTAGAGCATGTAGCTCTGGTAACCAGAGGGCAGTGTGCTGCTGGGCCCCATAGGATGTCTCCTAAAAACGGAAACTTCTCCAAGATCAGGAAGCATAAACACCCTACCAAATATATAGAAATAAAAACAACAAATTAGGCAAAACGTGTTCAAAGGAACAAGATAAAACCCCCAAAGAAGAACTAAGGGAAGTGGAGATAAGCAAGCTATCCCATAAAGAGTTCAAGGTAATGATCATAAAGATGCTCAAAGAACTCAGGAGAAGAATGGATGAACACAGTGAGAAATTTAACAGGGAATTAGAAAATATAAAGAAGAACCAAACAGAGCTGAAGAATATAATAACTGAAATAAAAACTACACTAGAAGGAGTCAACAGTAGATAAGGTGATACAGAGGAACTGTGACGCGAACTGAGACTGAATAGAGGAAATCACTCAAGATGAACAGAGAAAAAGAAAAACTAAATTTAAAAAATGAGGGAATTTAAAAGACCTCTGTGACAACATCAGTTGTACTAACACTTGCATTATAGGAGTCCCAGAAAATGAAGAGAAAAAGAATAGGGCAGAGATCATATTTGAAGATAATAATAGCTGAAACCTTTCCTCCAGGTCCAGGGAGCACAGAAAGTCCCAAACAGGATCAACCCAAAGAAGACCACACTGAGACACATTGTAATTAAAATGGCAAAAATTAAAGATAAAGAGAGAATATTAAAAGCAGCAAGGGAAAAGCAACAAGTTACATACAAGGGAACTCCCATAAGTCTATTGGCTGACTATTCAGCAGATACTCTGCAGGCCAGAAGGGAGTGGCACTATATATTTAAAGTGAAGAAAGGGAAAAACCTACAGCCAAGAATGCTCTACCCAGAAAGGTTTTCATTCAGATTTGATGGAGAGATCAAAAGTTTTACAGAGAGGCAGAAGTTAAAAACGGTCAGCACCAAAAAATCAGCTTTACAAGAAATTTTAAAGGGACTTTTCTAAGTGGAAAAGAAAAGGCCACAACTAGAAATATAAAAATTACAAAAGGAAAAATCTCATTGGTAAAGGCAAGTATACAGTAAAGGAAGTAAGTCAACCATGTACAAAGCTAGTAGGAAGGTAAGAGACAAAAATAGTAAAATGATCTATTTCCACAATAAATTGTTAAAAGATACTCAAAACAAAAAGATGTAAAATATGATGTTAAAAACAGTAATTATGAGGGGAGAGGAGTAAAAAATGTAGGGCTGTTAAAAGTACAGCAAATTACAAAAGATGATAAAGTGGAAAAAATTAAAAGTTAGCAAAATGAGAATAAAACAAAGTTTCAGTGTTAAAATCACATCTTTCCCATCCTTGAAATGTGATGATAACCCCCTTTCCTCTGTCTTCTCTCCTTTTACTTCCTCCCTCTATTGCTTCCTTTCCTCTCCTCTAATCTTTCCCCTCCTCTCTCTCCCCATCTCCTCTTTATTTACTGTAGCATGTATTATTTAATGTAGAATATTTCACATGAATCTTGTATTGACATTTGCTGAACACTTTCTCTACGTCGGTGACTGACACATTATCTTACTTAATATCTACAACCCTCTGAGTTTGTAACTTAAAAATTCCTAATAAGAGTGTGTGTGTGTGTGTGTGTATTAAGATCTTGACACTGTGCCAAATGCTTTATGTCCAATATTTCATTTAATCCTTGCAGTAATCCCACAAGGTTGGTACTATCATCAACTATTTTGGAGGAAACTAAGCATATCAATTGATGAATAAACTGTCTGACTCCTGTAGTAAATTCCACAACCAAGATGTAGTTTCAGTACTGTTTGATTTCAGAGTTCTGGTTCTTAACTACTCTAATTCTCTCCTGAATCTCACTAAAGGAAGGTTTAGCATTATTGTCAACCTAATTTGAAAGAAGTCACACAGTAAGTAACTGACAGAGCTAGCTAGCACTTCTTACAAATAATAAAAAGTATTTCTTCATAACATGCTATATTAATTCCTTGACTATCAAAAAGTCACTATAAAACTAAATTGTGTACTGTATACTTCTTACCATCAGAAGTGTATAGTCTGATTGTGAAGACTGGCAGATACAAAGGATTTCACAGATTATAGGGGTGAATTTCTAAGTCACTGAATTTTAATCTCCCCTCCACTGACTTTCAGCTCTAACTTGTAGTTATCTTCCACTGCCATATGATGTGGCTGATCAGATTGTGTATGACGTTCTCTGTGCAGCACCAGGAGGAGGTCCTGTCTTAATTTTATCTATTATTTATTTATTTCTGTATTTTATTCAATTTTATAAAATAACTTATTTGAGGGCTTCCCTAGTGGCGCAGTGGTTGAGAGTCCGCCTGCCGATGCAGGGGACACGGGTTCGTGCCCCGGTCCGGGAAGATCCCACATGCCGCGGAGCGGCTGGGCCCGTGAGCCATGGCCACTGAGCCTGTGCGTCTGGAGCCTGTGCTCCGCAACGGGAGAGGCCACAACAGTGAGAGGCCTGTGTACCGCAAAACACACACACACACACACACACAAAATAACTTATTTGAGGAATAGGATAAACCATACATGGAGAAAATAAAGACAAACTTAAATGTAAAATTATGTATAAACTATAATCAGAGGAAGATTCAGACTGAAATAGTTAAGTGGAAAATCCAGCAATTTTAATTTCTGAATTGTACCCTTATTCTATCTTGGGCTTGAGACAGAACTTCCCTTGGACTTATTAGTTATTTCAAAAACATTTATTGAGCGTCTTTTTAGATGCTCCAGTGAATACAATAGGAAAATCAGTGAACAAATGAACCAAGAGGGCAGATTCCTGACCTCATGGAATTCCTATTCAAGTCGGTTTAAGAAGTGGTAATCAATAAGCAGAAAAAAGTAAATTTAATTAGTGCATTAGAATAGAGAAGTATAAATAAGAAGATTAAAGAATAAGTGGTGTATAATGGGGTGGAGGGCAAAATAAATACTATGGGAGGGAAATAAACAATTTTTATGACGTAACACCTTTTATGGATCACTCTTAGGCAAGTTCTCATCACAGTGTCCCTAGAACTTGGGGAGTTCTTTGGTGTGGTTGCTATTCCAGTGATAAAGGGAATCACAGATTTTGTCTGAAGGTTGGAAAAAAGTACCTGTGAAGAGTGGCTGTAGGAATATACCAGCCTGAATAATAAGAAAAGATGACATCTGTTGAGTGCTCATTATGCAACATTGTACAAAGTTCTGTGAATTATTTTTAAAAATACTTAAAACAATCCTATGACATAGGCAAATAATACATGCATTTTGCAGATGAGTAAAAGGAGGCCAATGGAATCAATGGGGTTACCCAAGGTCAGAAACTTAGTATGTGGAAGAGGAAAGTTTCCTGAGCCATAATGCCTGACACCAAGTTTTTAACCACTACTATTCTCATCTAGATGGGTATATATCTTTATACCCCAGAACCTCTAAGACTCAAGTAAAGAAAGAAATTATTTAGATCTCCATCTAATTATATTATGCTGAAGTGGATGTGGTGATATATGTTTCAGCAAAAGAAGTGTAAATGTAAAAGTTGTAGGGCTTTTGTCTTGAACCTTCCTTCCTTAATGTGATAGCGGCAGTGGAAGTTACTTTAGCAGTAATGGAACCAGAGTGGTGGTGGGGTAGAAGTAGTAAGGGGTCCTTTTTTTTCTCTGAGTTCTTCTTTAGGTCTTTTATTTTTAATCAGGTAATGGTGAACAATAGTTCTTTTTAAACAAAATAGTTTGTGTCTCTGCCCATGTGCTTATTTCATTCTATAGGTAGTGTAATAATATTTCAAAATTTATATATAGCAGAAGTTTGGCTTAACAAGCAGGCTGCAAATAGAAGTTCAAAGCTGTTTGCATAGGGAAAAAATCAGCAATTTGTATCAAACACAAGGATATGTTTGTTGGAGAATATGGTCTCTTCATTGTCCTAAGATTAGAGTGTGTAGTTTAGAAAGTTCCTCAAATAATTTTCAGGTTGAAATTTGGTGTACGTGAAAGTTTGATGCTCTATCCAAGATGTCTAGGCCAACATCTTGTTACAGATAAATCACTTCATGTTTTCCTTTCAATAAAACTTTTTCCATTCGTGAAAAGAAATATATCATCCTCAGATAAAATTTATCAAAATAAGATTATTAGTACATGAAAATAGTTAATAATTTCCTAGAGTAGGAAATGCTCTAGGAGTCAAAAGTACCCCCAACCCACCTCCCCTCCAGGCACTGGCACAGTATGGCAGTACAATGGAATAAGATTAATCTCTATAACTTGGCACAAAAATCAGTGTCAGAGTCTAACATTTCTAAAACAAACCAGCTCATTCTTATTATTTTAAGTATAATTTTTCTTTGTTTTAGGAATTTGTTTTGGAATTTAATTTCTGCTAAATTAAATGATTTTCTGAGTATTTTCATAAGGATATTTTCATAAGTATTTTCATAAGTATTTCATAAGGATAAAGAAGAATAATATCAAGATTTATAACAGGAGTGGGAGGGTTGCTTCCATTTTTTTATTCACCCTATCTAAATTTTAAATTCAAGAATATATATTTATTATATAATGCAAACACTTTATTAAAAGTAAAAGGCTTTTGGATGGAAAACATAGCTCTGACCTGAATTTCTATACCATTATATACAAGAGATTATCATTACTGTGGCTGCCAAGAGTTTCTTAATAAGCAAAGTATATTTAAGATGTTATTATTAGCAACATCTCTGCTGCTCAAGATTCTACTGGCTGAGAAATTAAAGCTTTCTCAGCACCTTTGGCAATGACATAGCATGCTGTTCTTCATGTTCTTGGCCCTTCACGAGTAGAACATATGCCTTGACATGTGTTTCTATAAATGTGGTAAGTTGTGCTGTTAGCTACACTAGTGTCTTTTTAAAACTCACGTTATATAAAGAGGATTTATCTGGGCTGCAGATGCATTTATTTTTCCAGTTTAAGCATCACAATCTCAAACCCACCTTTCCAGCTCACTCTCTCTAGTACCCAAATTTGAACAATTTTTCAACTCCATCAAGAACTAAAATCCATTAATCCTACAACTTTTCACCATTTTTACAGAACATTTCCCTCCTTTCCAGAATAAATCATAGGCATTTATTTTATTAATCTTCCTGCAGTCATCTTCAACTCCCTTGAACCTGATACTTGCAAACCTGGTTCTATTCAGATTTCTATTTTGTGCCTGCCCTTTCTGGACTAGTTAGATATAGCTGGACAATCGTACAAAGTAATGCGAACTCTCTTATTATAAATTCACTTATGTCATGTAGTCTCTTCCTGTTTGTACATTCATGCTCCATTTCTTAGATGACACTCTTACCTCTACTTTTTATGCAACCCTATAATACCTCCAACTCGAGGACGCTTGTCCTAGGAATAACTAGTGTATGCTAAAAATACTTGTTGATGAATGAAACTATATGTTGATCATTTTATGTTTGTTTTGATTTTTGAGTTGTCTTTTCACATTGAATTATCCAAAAAGATAAAAAGAAAAAATTTTGAAGATACATTTAAAAAAATATTTTGTGTTTTTCAAAGGTTTATTTTTATTTTATTCATTTTATAAATTATCTTATGATTTAGTTGAGTCTGATTTATCTTCTTTCTATTCTATTGTTTTGTTTATGTTGTTATGACTTTACTCAGTCAAGAGTTTAAGTCAATATTTTCAAAGCTTCTAAAAAATGTTACTTTTATAATGTTATTGTCTTAATTGAGAGCCAATTCTTTATTTCAGATAGCATTTATAGGCATGTGACACTCGTTAAACACATTAGGCAAATCTACATACAGCCATGATAAAAAAAATTCTTTCTTTTTTTAATAAGGTAATGCTGAGTGAGAATAGGAGGTTATTACAGAATGGCAAACATTTGTAAAGATAAGTTCCAGGAAAGGAGACCACTTAATTGTCTTTTGACTCATCTACTGAAATAAAGACAAAGAATGTATCTTGAAAGTGGGTGATAATTTTTAAAAATACAATTTATTCTATCATTTCCACTTAGTGGCAAATAAGAAAATAATTCTGATAAAAGCTAGGAAGTGATAACTTACTTTTAACTGTTATGTCTTCTATTGTTACTTATCTCTGTGCTATCAAATTGCTTCCTTAAACATTGCCAATAACACAATGGAAAAAAGAGAGAACTTTTCCAACAAATAGTTCTCATTTTGCTTTCTGACTTTCCTTCAGAATAAAACAATACGATCTCAGAGTAAATTACAAAATAGTTCCCAGAAAAATAATATGTCCTATTCAGCTGTAGGCAAATTTTTCTTTTAACTTTGTGTTTAATATACCATAACGTGCCACAAAATTTGAGAATGCCTGTATAATCTCCCATTTATAGATGCATTTTCCTGTAGAAAAATTGCTATATTGCATGCATCTTATTCTTATTTGTATTTTATGTTTTTTTCTAAATGGAAATTGATGAAAACAACACTTTTCACACTTTACTATTTCATTTGTTGAAAGTCATACTTATCAGGTATTGATAATTTGTTAATAATTTTAAGAGCCCACTATAATAAAAAGAAGTAAATTACATAATCAAATCTTTGTGCATGCCACGTGAATATACTTTATATAACATGTACTCAAAGTCTCATAATATATGTTAGAGTAAATATAACAACTCTAAAGGCAAACTGATATAAAACTATGAGAAAGTGACAAGTTATTATTCATCATTTTTACTTAGCACTGAGATGTATTGGTTATAGGCATGATTGCTGTAAGCAGGGGGAACTAAATCCTAGAGCAGAAAACAACTGAGTCATCTAATGTTATAATTTGTAAACTTTTAAAGGACATTTGATAAAATGCTATCTTATGTCAAATGTGAACAAACAGACAAAACGAATATCTGCTATCATGGAAACTTTTCAGTTCAGCTCTGAGTTAAAAAATATTGATTTAACAGCTCTCCTTCTGATTCATGAATATCATCTACAATAAACTTGATAATTGGCTATTGCTTTGACTCCCCCTAATAGGGAACTCCTTTTTCCCATGATAGTTTTCCTTCACCTTGCTAATTACTCTTCATTACATCTACTAGAGTTTGACTATACCCACTTAAAGTGATATATTTCAAATGCGGTCTCACTGGATTAAAATAGATTTTTTTTCTCACTATCCTGAAGACTCTATGTCCATTAATGCAGCCTATACAATCTAAGCATACTTTAACTTTTTGCCAACCACCAAATAATTTATTAAAGCTATGTATCAAAAAATATCCTAATAGCCATAAGGATATTAAGTAAATGTCCCCATCTTCCTTACCTTTTTCCATACTACCCCCTGCCCCTATTTTGTTTCATACACTTATGTCTAAGTAGACATGGATATAGATTTACATATAGATATGATGTAGTAAATAATCTTTGGAGTAGCTACCAAAGTCATGATTCATGCTTTTCTGGAATCATTCTGAAACTAAAGATGGGGCTCTCGGTGTCCACGTCTCTACTGCTTGACCACACCTCCCTGTGCACAATCAATGATCCATGAGTAAACACTTCACTTAGTTGAGACTCTCGGGATTCTTGACCAGTACTTTTAAGTCAGGATTTGGAAAAGAAGGCTGGCCTCTCTCTGGTGTATCTGCCATGTGATTTCATTCCCTACCCTCTAGGGGAAAGTCATGCCTGGAGGTTTTCTTTTTGGGTGGGAGGACTTAAATTCTGCTCTAGGGAGGAACAGTGGCCAGCACAGAGGTTTCCAAACATCAGACCGCATGTATTCCCCAACGTGAGTTTTTAGTAAAAGCAGCCCAGAGTCACCATTGGAAAAGAAGAACAATGCCACTTTCTTTACCCAGTCTCGGCTCTGCAGCTCATTTGTTAGAAGCAGGATTGAGTGTCAGGTTGGAGAATCCTGCTCTTAATATTTTATGATTCACTGACTCAAGTTCCACGAAGTCCTTGGAAACGACCCTCCTAATGTAAAAGACCTTGAGCATAATAAATATGACATTAAAAAAGCAAGCTTTGGACCTGAGTGTAACAGGTTCATTACCTTCCAAAGGGGAGCATGTGAGAGGTATTGGGAGACTTCCAGGCTGCCAAGACTTGGGGTTGGAGAGAGGAAATGTAAAGCAAGTCCTGGAATCTTTTAGTACTTTTTCCCTGAAGCAAACAGAGCTGTTGGTGGGTTTTTTTGTTTGTTTGTTTGTTTTTTGCGGTACGAGGGCCTCTCACTGTTGTGGCCTCTCCCATTGCAGAGCACAGGCTCCGGACGCACGGGCTCAGTGGCCATGGCTCACGGGCCCAGCCGCTCAGCGGCATGTGGGATCTTCCCAGACCGGGGCACGAACCTGTGTCCCCTGCATCGGCAGGTGGACTGTCAACCACTGCACCACCAGGGAAGCCCCTGTTGGTGGTTTGAATGCTTTTTTTGTTTGTTTGTTTTTGTTTTTAGCTTTTGCAAAAAGGATGGAAATCCAGATTTTATAACATAAAGACAGTCAATTTCCCAACTGAAGAGTAATGAAACACAATCTTTCTCAATGATTTATTGAGATGCTTAATAGCAAAAAAACAAGCAATCCGATAAAAAAACAGGCAGAGGACCAGAACAGACATCTCTCCAAAGCAGACACACAGATGGCCAACAGGCACACGAAAAGATGCTCAATATCACCAACCATCAGAGAAATGCAAATCAAAACCACAATGAGATACAACCCTCACACCCATCAGAACAGCCACCATCAAAAAGACAACAAACAACAAATACTGGTGAGGATGTGGAAAAAAGGGAATCCCCGGTACTGCTGGTGGGAAAGCAAACTGGTGGAGCCACCACGGAAAACAGCATGGAGGTTCCTCAAAAAATCAAAAACGGAACCACTGTATGATCCAGCAATTCCACTCCTGGGCATCTACTCTAAACGCTAATTCGAAAAGATACATGCACCCCAACGTTCACAACGGCACCATCTACGATGGTCAAGACACAGAAGCAAGCCAAATGTCCATCAACAGATGAATGGATAAAGAAGATGCAGCACATATACACATACATAAATACATACACACAGTGGAAATACCACTGGGCCATAAAAAAGAAGGAAATCTTGCCACCTGCGACGACATGGATGGATCTCAAGGGCAACATGCCAAGTGAAATAAGTCATATCGAGAAAGACAAATACTGTGTGACCTCACTTCTGTATGGAATCCAGAAGACCCAACTCATAGAGAACAGATTGGTGGTTGCCAGAGGCAGGAGTGGGGGCTGTGGGTGAAATGGGTGACAGGGGTCAAAAGATACAAACTTCTAGTTAGAGCAGCGGTCCCCAACCTTTACGGCACCAGGGACCGGTTTCGTGGAAGACAATTTTTCCACGGGCCTGGGCACGGGGAGGTGTGGGGATGGTTCAGGCAGTAATGCGAACAGTGGTTCAGGCAGGAAGGCAAACAATGAGGGGGATGGTTCAGGCGGTAATGTGAGCAATGGGGAGCGATGGGGAACGGCTGATGAAGCTTCGCTCACTAGCCCGCCACTCACCTCCTGCTGTGCGACAGTTTCTAACAGGCTGTGGACTGGTACCAGGGTTGGGGACCCCTGGGTTAGATCATAAATAAGTGCTGGGGGTTATCATGTACAGCGTAGGACTATAGTTAACAATAATGTATTATATTTCTACAGGTTGCTAAGAGAGTGGATCTTAAAAGTTCTCATCACAAGAAAAAAACTTTAATTCTGTGTCGTGGTGGACATTAACTAGACTGATTTTGGAGGTTCCTTCATGATACACCCAGGCATCAAATCATCATGTTGCACACCTGAAATTAATGTCCTATGTCAGCTACACCTCGATGAAAAGCAAAACTGGCCCATCACCTCATATTGCTCCAGCTGAAGGCTGAGTTGATCAAGAGAGTTGTTGACAATCATGATATGAACTAACAGTCACAGGTGATCTTCAGTAGGAAAGAATCAAGTGGTTTTGCAGATGGAAGCCAATAAAAGAGAGAGAGAGAACTGAATATCTGGTTCTACATGTCCATAGCAATGAAGCAGATTCATGCCTTGCCTTTGGTTTAGTTATTACATGAGAAAATCAAATAGATTTTCAATAAAAATCCTTCTCTTATTTCAGGAAGCTCAAGTCAGGCTTCGGACATTTAGGATCAAATGAGAAATGCCTAATATTATGTATATTTGTTTGTTCTCTTTATACAGAATATTCATACTACACATATGTATTCTGTTTCCTATTTTTTTTCAAATTTAACAATGTGTCCTGGATATTATTCTAGGTAGTTGAGTTTTTTGGCATTTATTTTTAGTAGCCTTCTATCTCGTCAGAGTCTGCCCCTCCTGTCACATTCACCTCCTTCCCTTATCTTTATCACCCACAGTTAGTTGTTACAGTGTTGTTCCTGAAAGAAAGAAATGCATTTACTATATGACAAGAGTGTATATTCTTAACATATACATATTTTAATTTTTACCAAAACCTTCTAAGTTAGGTATTATTTTCCTTCTTTTACATTAGGAAACCAGCTCTAACAAGACTGTATTTCTTGTTCTGGGATATTATGACAGATACAGAATTCAAACCAATGTTTTTCTGACTACAAATGTTTTTTGAAAGAATGTACAGTGAATTAACATATAAGGCAGCAGACATCTCTGAGATAAATTATAGATGGCAATTTAAAATTCATGTTGTGTAATAAACCCAATGTAGGGTGATAAATTCAATTAAAAATAAGTTAAAATCAGACTATTTGCCTCTAACTGTGTTTGGAATTCAAACTAATTCCTAAATTAACTCAATTGGCATCCTTTTCATTTGCATGGATTTCAGAACTCCATGGGTAACTTCTTTTATTCTGCTTTTAAAATTGTAAATTATGATCATTAGGGATGTCTCAATTCTCAAAAAGATAACTGTAATATTAAAGTAATGTCTAAAATAATGTTTAGAATGGAGGAAGTACATTGTGGAAATAAGGGACAATATAAGAAAATTAAGTGAATAGTGTACATTTTTCTGGTCGACAAAATAAGACATAGTAACATGAAAAAGACTGAGTGTGAACAATGTGGTAAACTGAGAGACAGACTGTAGTACAGAAGTCTCCATTTGCAAAGAATTTCCCACTCTATCTTCCCCATTCAACTCCTTTCTCTCTGTCTCCCTTTCTCTCTCTCTGTCATGCACACACTCATTACTATAAACTGTTTCAGAGGCAGCTCATGAAATTCACAAAGTCTCCAAAAAAATCAGTAAATAAGGCAGTTCACTGAAATTGTTGTAGTACCAAAGCAGAAATATAGTCAACATGATAGCTTTAGGTTTTGAACCTAAATTATTTACATCACCACTTTCAGATATTTGAAATTAACGTTTTTGCTGTTTCAAAGTTTACTAGAACATTTGTGTCTCTTTCACCATACTTAAATCTTATATATGCATGAGATGGTACGGGAGAACATTTCAAGTAATAATTGACTCTAAGGAGAAATATTCTGCAATGCATTTGAAAATTACAAAAGACATTGTCACGTGTGGAAAACACGTGTTTGGCGTTTGAAAAACTGGATAACTTTGGCTTCAAATGCTGGTTTGACCACTTGCTGTCAATGGGATTTGGGCAGGTGAATCAAATTCTATGAACCTTGGTTTGCTCATGTGTAGAATGTAACTTATAATCAAGTATAATACTGTTAGAAGGACTGAATGCGATAAGGTAGATAAAGAACAGAGCCAGGGAATTCCAGAAAACATGATAGCTAAAAAGTCAACAATTATTAAGTTCTTACTATGTACTTGTTATAATAAACTCAGTATATGAATGGACATATTTAATCTTCAAAACAATACCATAAATTAGTTACTATTATTATCCCCATTTAAAAAATAAAAAAACTGAGACAGAGAGTGTTTAATAACCATTCTAAATCAGAGCCAGGATTTGAACTCAGACGGTCTGCCTGAGAGTGTAAAATCATAACCAAAATGAAAAACATTGACATTTATTTTATACTAAAGAACATGAAATCAACAAATATACTCAGCAAATAAAATATAATTAAAAAAGAAAAAGTTCACGTGTTTACATCTACTTATATACAAGATTAATTGCCACATATTAAATGTGGACATAACCAAAACAAGATTTTCATATTGAATCACACTTCCCAGCTTAGAAGCACAGTGAGTCATGGCGGATCGGAAAATAAAACAAATTCTTAAGATTCCTACAATAATAACAAGATTGCCAGGACAGAGCTGAAGATGTGTTGAATATGTTGGTTATATGAAGATCTGTAAACCTCTCTTTTGGAGCTAATTATTCCACTGCAGTTGTCAGAGAAAGCAGCCTTAGAGAAGAAATTGCTCAGCTAGTATGTTTTTCTCTCCTCCCGAATCAGTTTCCTGACTGGGAGGGGTGAGCTGTGCACACAATTCTGCTTTTCTCCTGCAGAAAAGAGGCATCCGTGCAATGAAAATTATGTACTGAACTACAAACAGTACAGCCCATGAGCTGCAAGACTGTCACTATCACCAGACCTAACCAATCTAATGAAATTGGTTGTTATCCCTCAGCAAGAGACCAAACAAAACCCAAGTGGAATTTCCCATCCCTTAGAGAACAGGTTAAGCTTCCCACCTGGAGGAGCAGGCCCCAAGCTTAAGGTTCAACAAAAACTCAAATAACAAACGAAGAACAGAAGAAGACACAAAGTTCTCACACAATTCTTCTCTCTCTCCTGACAATTTTTATGATACTGGCATTATTGAGTTTCACTGGGAAAAAAAACAAAGAAACCCTGAAACTATCCAGCTAGAAATATAAGCTCATTTCAAAAGGATAAAAAAGTAGAGTTTGGGATAACTTTAACTGAAAAGAAGAAAATAAAACAATATCCATATTGTTTGCAGTGCAAAAGGCACCAAGAATTATAAGTGCAACCAAATTCCTAATGAACTAAAAATTATTCTGATATAAAAGGAGAAAACTTTCCTGAAATAAAGGAATATACCAGGAGCAGATTTTGAGATGAGGAAAGTATGCAAAGGATTATCAGTGTTTCCAAGATAAAAACAGCAGGGTAGTGGAGAAATGGGTACAGGAATGGAAGGAAGCTAAACAGTGGTATGATACCTAGTAAAATACCAGAAGGGGGAAACATGAACACGATCCCACTTGACAGCTCAGGAGACAGTATAGCTCATTTCTGAGAGTTGTCCCAGTCAGAGGCAAGGGAATTGCATTATTTAGACCCTTCCATGCTTCAGTCATTGTTTAACAGCTAATCCCAGGCCAGGTGGGGATATAAATTCTCAGGACCCTTAGTCTTTCAAGAACAGGTGCAATGAGGTTGGTAGCCTGAGGACAGGTCCTCCAAAAGAGACCCTGGTGCTCACTGTTGTGAGTGAGAACACACTGGGAGTTGGTGTGCATGAAAATGATAAAGGGAACTGAAATGGTATAGGTGAAACACAGCATTTGCTGCCACCTGCATCTTTAGACTGAAAGGAAACCAAGTTCCAAGAAACCTTGGTACAGGACGATCAACAAGATGATATAATCGCTTACTGCTTTTTTCCGTTTCAAAGACAAAGAAAAAGTCTATGGTCTCTAAGTACAAAAAGTCAACCACTTATTAGTGAAAACAACAACAACAAAAATAACAATCTGAGTTCAAAACTTTTACAAAGGATTCATTGGTCAATACTAGAAAATACATTTACCAGACCTAAAAACTTTGAGACATAAGGTATGACTGAATAGTTTTATTCCCAGCCAAGTTATTATCAATTTAAAATGTAAATTAATAAAACCTTGTGGTTAAAATTCAGTCAACTAGGGATATATCAAAATAATAATAATAATACCTCATTTTTTGAGAAACTGTGGTAAAAAGAATGACAATGAACATCAAAGTCATTTAAATAGAAAACTATAACTAAATATTTCTGGGAATTTTATGTACAGAGCAGAATGCAAATGTCTTAAATCTTGACAATATAAAAATAATAAGTGAGACTATCTGGAAAGAGGTGGTAAAAGGGAAATGACAGAACTACGTAAGCGTACCAACTTCCTTACTTTTTTAGAGGAATCAACAAAATTTGTCTGAAATCAGAAAGTCATAAAATAGAGAATTATGTAGTTTGAAATAGAAATATCTCTATGCTATATTATTAAGTTAAAGTCCCAAAGTACAGAATCATGTGAAAAAGAAACCTAATAAAATTTTCTTGAAGGGTCAAAGAACTTGTGGAGGGTGGTTACTTTTTAGCAGCGGGGCGAGTTGAAGTCATAGTGCAGAAGAAAGACGCATTTGATTTTCACTTTATCTCCATTACTATGTAGATTTTAACATACTTATGCATTACTTTAAAAAGTTGTAGATACATTTATTAAAAATAATCTTCATTACTGTGTCATGATGACATTATACATTAAAAATACTAGAGTATTTTGGAATTTTTCTTTCAAAAACTCATTGCTACTGGCAATATTATTGCTTAGAGTTTTGGGGAATCTTCTTAGTAATCTGATTAATTCTCAGCATTACTAAAAGTTTCTGAAAGAAGTCAATTTTGAGTACCCAGAGCATTCTATTTTACTCAAAGATTATTTGTTTTCATGAAACAGTTATTTTTGAATTTCCAAGTTAAAACAATATTATACATAGGAGTTTTCGTCACCTCTAAGCTTTATTAAGGATTAGATTAAATCATATACACTGAATCTTGATTGACAAAGGCCTTAGAATACTATATAACTTATGTGAAAAATTTGCAGTTGTTTCACATAACTGCAATAGTTTTATCAACAAACTTCATGTTTACACATAGAAATTATGCCTTCAGTGAAACTGTAGAAGTTTCCATTAAAGAATGGACTTCTTACTCTCAAAAACTTCTGCTAAGAAAAAAAGCAATTTTAGTTTTTAAAGTTTATTATGACAAATATACAAAAAAACCAAGTAAACTCGTATTATTTTAAATAACTTAGGCTATACTAAATATTAGTCCCTAATAGGTAATAGTTTAATATAAAGTAAGTTTATAATTTACTCACATGCAGTTTAGGATTGCTTCAGGAAGGCGGAATAGGTGTGGCGATAAGGGGTAGATGGGGATGCTCTGTTTACACAGTTATTCAGAAACTTAGGCTGAAGAAGGTTTGATCTTCATTACCTGGTTTCATGCCACCTTAGGTATTGCAACCTCGATGAACTGGAAGGGAAAAAACATGGCAAATCATCCATGGGAGGTGTTCTTGGTTATGTCTGAAGATGGCCATCACTTCATCTTAATATTTCTCAGGCTGGAACTCAGTCATATGGCCACATTCAAATAGGTTAGAGGGTGGAAAAGCTAGAATTAATTATATACCTATGTTAGATCTAAAACTGTCTACACACTTCTGCAGTCTCTCTCATCAAGGAGGGGGGTCTTTTTTCCCCACACCTTGAATCAGATCTTGTCCAAATGAGTTGCTTTAACCAAAAGATCTGATGTAACTTGTGCACATTTTGAACCTATGACTGAAAAGGCTTGCTGTTTCTGCTCTTTTTCTCTTGCAATATTGCCAAGATTGGAAATCAATCTAAAGTGGATTGAATGACCACATGGAGGAGAACCTGGCCAATAGCCTGCCAGCCATCAGATACGTGAATGAGGCCATCCAGCCCCAGTAGGTCTATCAGCTGACTGCAGGTGCCTCAGTAAGCCAAGCCTGGCACATAAAAACTTCTCAGCTGAATCCAGTACAAATTGCTGACTCACAGACTTAGGAACACGAAGGAAAAAAAAGATTGTTAATTTGAACCATTAACTCTGCCATGGATTGTTAGATAGCACGGGCTAACTGATTCAGTGCCCATGAAGAAAAGAAAATGTTAAACAGATTGTGGCGAAAAGCCAGCACCTTTGTGATACTCATCAGAGGAGAAAGATCTAAAATTGTCTAGAATTTCAGGATTTTCCGAGTTTCTTAGTGGTAAAAATTAGCAGTTTCTTACTTATGATTTTCAGGTTCTATCAAATACTAGAGGAAATAATATAAAGAAATATTGTGATGCTTCTTAATTTACAATATTCACAAATCTATACTCTGCAATGTAAAGGATGTTAAAAGCTGATGCATACATAACTTGCTATTTGCAAAATCTCTTATTTTCTGCCTTACATTTTTATATTTTAGTAAGAATCAGAGGCAATCCACTCAGTGCCTAGATTTAACTGTAAAATATTTTATAGACTAAATGCTTTTAATTGAAGGGAATATATTCAGGATATTCTTTTAATTGAAGGGAACATACTCAGAATATGCACACTTGGCAAAATATATTCAATTTGAAATTCACAAAACAAGGATAACTTAACCAAGAAGAAATAAGTATAAAAAGAGAGAGTGGGATGTAAAGAAAAAGAAAGTTGACAATAATATTCCTAAATCTTTACCAATTACCCCTAGATATTTAGCACTATATGGTGGCAACATTTTCCAAACCAAATATCAGATATACAAATGTATGAATAAGGACTATTGGACAGAATATTTGGATTCAGGAAAATACAAGATAGAGGCTCTTAGATGAAAAATTTTTTGGATTATTCCATGTAATGTATGATTCATATTCATATCTTGTTTTGAGCCACACAATATACAGAGTTGATATCTTACAGTACAATTTCTAACTGATCTATGGTATGACCTCAATTGAGGGCAATAAAAACAGTTTCTTTCTAACCTAATATAAACGAATATGTAATTTCTAGACTAAAAATAAGACGCATCGCTTTAAATTTATATTTATACATATATTATAATACTCTGGAGACAGATATTTATAAACGCAAGTAAAATTTTCCTTGTTTTAGTAAATGATTAGGTTTTGCAAACGATTTATGTTGCAACAAAATAAAATCTGTAGCATTCTGTGGGCTACCTTGTTTTATTTATAGAATTGTCTCATTTCTCTGGACCTTTTCATATAAACGTGGTTTCAGTAAACATAAACAATTGTGATTTTACAGGAGAAAGTTTATTCACTAAATCTATGCCCTAAGTTTAGCACTAAAAAGTTCAGCCAGACAATGGGGTGTATATGTATGTATGTATGTGTCTGTGTGTATCCTATTGTTTATGTGTTTCTGGAGAAGACTGACATACAGATACGCTTTATATTTACTTAAAAATAAATTATTAGATGAGCAGAGAGACAGTGAGCTCTTGATGTATTCTGACTATACCTACCTTACTTTTCTCAGTTAGGGTGTGAACAAATAATTCCCTCTTAGCACTTTAGCTCTAGCACCATATTTCAATCAGAGATTTTAAGGAAATTTTCTTCCTAGCAGAAACCAGCTTAAATCTCCCTGTTAGAAGCTTGTAGATATTTGAATCTGCTATGGCTGTTGGGGTTATGGGGTAGAGGTGTAACTTTTACTTATTTGGTTTTACATTATTAAAACATGAGGTAGGTAGATATTAGTGTTAATATTAATATTCTTATCATTTCCATTTTAAAGATAAAGAGGTAGAGTTTATGGAAATTAAGTACCTTGCCCATTTATAGCAAAACATTGCCCAAGTCAGAATTTTAACCAAGGTCTATGTGGTTACACAGGTAGTATTCTTAACAGTCACACCAAATTAATAAAAACAAGTAAATAATGGTGCCACATATCTGTATGTCATCAAGAAACAAAATTCCCCCATTTTGATTGTGCTTCTTAGTTAACAAAAAGGAATGGGATATTTCTTTCTTAAGTGCAATTACAAGAAAATATGCCATTTTAACAGTTGTCCTGATTTGCTCTGAAATGAGGAGATAAGGTTTTATAATTTTATAAATGTCATTGGATTCATGAAGATTAAATGAAACGAAATTTTAAAATTTATATCCAGGTTTTAATATTAACTCTTCATTATGTGAGGGCTATTACGAACTTAATTTAGGAAAAATGGCATATTTCACTTTGTTTAGAAAATATTCATTATAATGGAATTATTATCATAGACGAATGCTTCTAATGGAGTTATAATACATACATTCTCATATAGATATTAACTAAAGCATTTTAAAACATTATTTCATTAGCTTTACTTCAAAAGGAAAATGAAATATGAATGTATATATACACATACACAGAAGGAAGTGGTTCAACTAACTTACTGTACTCCAGTTTTTCATTGGTATTTGACATTGCATTTTGGAAATCTGGGATGTTTTTGTTTATTGCGATTTTTCAAATCAGAGAATTCTGGTAATATAATTAACATTTCATTTTTATTTTTCTCCTTTAATGTATCTTCCTGAGCTCAGAACATTAAAGTGTGTTGAGTTTCTTCAATCGCCCCTCCAGATCTACATTACACCTTTTCCCACTCTGATATCTAACCAGGATGTAGACATTTATAAATTACATCACTGTAATCTGTACCATCTGCCTTCAGTTTGAGTTGTGTCAATAGGACACTGATCAGAATACCTGGGAAGGAGGCGAGAGAAGTCAGGTAGTCCCCCCTTTTCATCTGAAGATCCATTTCAAGACCCCCAGGGGATGCCTTAAACCACGGATAGTACCAAACCCTATATATAATGTTTTTTTCCTAGGGATACATATATATGATAAAGTTTAATTTATATATTAGGCATAAGAGATTAACAATAATGAATAATAAAATAGAACAATTATAACAATATACGTAATAAAAGCTCTGGGAATGTGGTCTTTTTCTCTCTCTCAAAATATCTTATACACACTTAATACTTTTTCCATCTTAACAAAGCGCTTACCTCTCACTGTGGCCATAACTTTTGCAGTTTGGGTTGCGACAGCAGAAGTAGCACAAATTTCTTTTTCCTTCTTCACAGTTTCATGGATAGAAGATTTGTTCTTATGGTAGATCTTGGCGGCCGCAGCGTACAATTTTTTTCTTTCCTTAAGTCAACAACTTTCACCTTTTCACTTAAAGGAAGCACTTTATGGCTTCTCTTTGGCATCTCTGAATTGCCAGCACCATTACCCTTGTGCTTTGCGACCATTATTAAGTAAAGAAAGGGTGACGAACACAAGCACCGTGCGAACCCGCAGTCCGTCTGAGAACGAAGATGGCTACTAAGTGACTAATGGGGAAAATCTGGACAAAGGGATGATTCCCGTCCTGGGTGGAAACAGCGCGAGATTTCATCATGCTACTCAGAATGGTACATAACTACACAATTTAAAACGTATGAATTATTTCTGGAATTTTCTATTTAATATTTTCAGACTGTGGTAGACTTCGGGTAACTGAAACCTCGGATGAGGGGGGCTACTGTATTTATTTCCTGTTTCCTTGAGGTCACCAGGACCGACTTTTCTCAAAGGGAGGATCACTTCTGCTCTCAGCGAGGTCAGCTGTACATGGACTTCCTTCCTTCTGGTTTCCAGTAATATCTCTCCCCTTGCCCTTTGGGCCTAGGAGTGATGTCAGCCCATTGCTGCTAGCTCTGTATTTTTGTACTATCCCTTTCACTTCCTCTGTTCTCTATTCACACCTGTGTAATTAATTTCTTATCCATAAACTCTCTTCTAACTATCCTAATGTGAGAATGTCAGCTGTTTCCATTTTGTTTCCTTATAGACTAACAAAAGCAAAGCAACTAAACTCAACTAAGATGTAATTTAGAAACTATATGCTTTTCCTTAATATTTTGAACCTAGCAGATATTACCAAGATTAATTCCTCCAGAATATTGTGGAATTGGAGATATTAATTTTGATTCTTTGAATCACTTCATCCAAAATATTAACAAGTATTAATTATGGTATAGTTTATGAATAGCAAGCATAAGTGTAGTTCCAAAGGCAATATGCTTTTGGTAAGAAATCACTTATTATTCATCCATATTTTGCAGACAGAAGAGTATGAACAAACAGATGTTGAAATTATTAACAGTATTCTGACAATGTCAAAATTTTGGCCTTTTATTTAATTTGGCTGGAGACCATGAGCTCAGATTTTATCTGAACCTTGTCTGAACTAAAGCAAAACTTACAGGATTTGGTTCACAGAGATGGAGCTGAAGATTTTCTTTGTGTGTGAATTCATTTTGCCATCCATGAGTTTTGCTTAGAAGTGTGGGTTTGCCTCCACAATGATTTTCAAAAATTACTTCTAAAACCTTAGAAACTTTAAGCTTCTATCAATAGCACACACACAAAAACTGAACATAATAGTCTTTAAAAGAAAATATAGATTATTGCCTTTTAAAAATTTTATTATGAAACTTTTCCATTTATTTTCTAATTATCGACTTGATTACCTCTTTCACTCATGCATTATGTGAGCCGAGCACAATAATCCAGGATTATTTCAATTCTAATTTAACTTTTTAAACATACTAAGTTAAATATTACTGTTATTGTTTTATATGATCAGTATTTAGTTTACCCACGGGTTAAGCATTTTATGTGATAACCATCCTTTTTTGTATCTCGGTCCTATCTTTAGGAATTGCCCAGAGCCAAGTTCTAGGTGGGTGTGCCCTGTTTCTATGGAGCAAGTTCCTTGCTAATGTACCCACTAAAACTGTTATGCACAGAACTTGACTTTTTGTAAGTGATTTTGTGTGAAACTCCCTTTTTCCTACTGACCCCCGCCCCGCACACACATACCCCAGGTGTCAAGCTTTGACCCTATACTAGGTTCAATTGGTTAATCAAAGGCACATTTTAGTGCTCCAGAAACAGGTAGATTCGCCCAGGCTGACACTGTTTCCAAAGTTTTCTTAATCCTATGGATTTGTGCTTTCTTGTCATTTTTGACTTCAGTAAATATTCTTTGTTTACCTCCACATAACTAGAGACTAGAAACTGTGTTTAAAACTGTATTTTAAAACTAAAGAGGATTATAAAAACAAAAACAAACCCCTATATTTTAATATATTTTTGTATTTTATCCAGTGTTTATAGCTGTGTTTAAGGTTTTCTCTGAACATCTGGCTCACTATATTGCTGGAAATATAAGTCTAAACATATATGCTTCCTGAGTATATTAAATAAATATTTTATGAAGTCTATATACTCTGTGCATGTATTATTCTTAGAAATAAGTTTTGAACAATATGTTCATGAATGCATTCTCAAATATACACTTAATACAAATAATTCATACTATAATTATATGCTGTGTGTATTTATATGAAATATTTTTAAAGGACATAGTTAAAAGCAGTGTGTAAATTTAGTCAATTAATCATTTCACAAATTTACCAGTTAGTAAATTAGCCATCTGGAGCAATTAATTGGTTTTCCATGAGTTGATTGTTGTGGAATTGGCCATGTAGTGAATTGAAAAGGTGAATTGGCATTTTGGTAATGTTCTTTTGTTGAACGAGCCTATATTTATCTCCAGTTAAATCTTCTTTTCATCTGCAGAGTGAAGGTGGACAAGAAGGACAGTTTTCCTTGTTGTAGGGGCTAATGGAAGAGATCTGAGATTCTTAACTGCTCCTTACACACATTTTCAAACCTTTTTGATTTTAATTCAATGTTCTCTCCATCCTCTAAGGGTTCTTGTTGAGTCAGTTATTCATCCTTCCTGGAGTTTTGAGTCAGAAATATACTTGCTTCTTGCTGACTTTGTCCTGCTGTAGGCACATAGGTTCCAGATTCCTAACTCTGGAATTGACAATTGCTAAGTCAACTGTCAAGTCTCCATCTCCATTTATCTTTCTCAGTTTTGCTGTCATCCCTCCTCTGCTATTATCTTTTCTACCATTTCTTTGTTAACATTTTTTTAAAAAGATTTCCTTCCCGGGCTTCCCTGGTGGCGCAGTGGTTGAGAGTCTGCCTGCCGATGCAGGGGACACGGGTTCATGCCCTGGTCCGGGAGGATCCCACATGCCACGGAGCGTGGCTGGGCCCGTGAGCCATGGCCGCTGAGCCTGCGCGTCCGGAGCCTGTGCTCCGCAACGGAAAAAAGATTGCCTTCCCTGCTGTTTTAATGTAGTTATGACAGGGACTAGAAGTAAGAATGTATTTAATCCTCCAGGGTTACTTGATGTCTTTCCCCACTAGCTGACTGACTTAAAACGTATACTAAATAATGCAACGATAAACCTCTTTGTACCAACATCTTTTCCATAATAATTTTTAAAAGAGGTTGACGTTCTAAGTATTAACTTAAGCATTTTGATTAAATGTGTTTTTAAGAATGTATTTGGATAATTATGGTGCATATTTTATTTTAATACACACATTTAATTTCATAAGAATAATAACTAGTTCCAAGTGAGTTCAAGACCTCTTGAAAATTTATGTGATGGGTTATATATCTTAAATATTTTAAATGTTTATTCATTTTCTAGGAATAGGGTCTTTCATTATAGATTATCAAGGAATTCTATAACAGCAACAAAAATGAAAGTTGATATATTGGATAAGTAGAATTGGGATTAAAATTCCCCAATTCTTTCTGTTTTATCTACTAAGCCTTGGAACTATTAATGAACAATTACTGTGCATGAGAAAATTCCAGGGCTTAATACAACTTGAATTATGTGTGTTTAAATTTTCATGGGTGTCACTAGAACAGATGACTGTCAAGATGTTGTGTTCTCAACTGCTACCTACTATAATACAATTTTGGATAAACATTTGATAAAATTTGGTCCAGATCAACAGTAATACAATTATTGCCCATTGTAAAACATCTTCACTGGATTGTTATTTGTATCAAGAACTTAATTTGTATTGCTTGTCATTAAAATACTTTCTTTTTCTCATACTGATATGAAGTATTTTAAAATGTACCTCTAGCAAATCTGCTCATTATTAAAACAAGCTGAGAAAAATGTTGAGATTGGTATTTTCAAGACTTTTAAATGAGTTACTAGATGCAATTCATCATTTATAATATTTATTTCTCTTCAATTAATTAAGCATATGGTTAATTTTTTTAAAAAACTTATTTTCATGAAATACATAGACTATCTTCATTTATTCATGACTTAAAATTTGTGATTTTATTTTACCATCGTCATCAAACTCCATCAAACTCCATCAACAGATTTAGTTATGGGGTAAACAACATTCTGTTCAGAATTTATAGTAAATCTTGACAGTAAAATTAATAATAGTGATATATTTGAAGGTTTTTTTTAATAAAATAAGGAGCTTTTAATTAAAAATGTCTATGGTAATATAATAACTTGTAGATAATACTGCTTAATTGTATCAATCATTCATACTTTAGGTAGGACAAAATGCTCAAGATTGGTAAATCCAAATTCACTTATTGTAGTTTTTAAATATAACGTTTTAGGAGGTATTACACAAAATTTTAACAAGATGATTTTCATAGCTTCCCATTTAATAAAATAATACTGTTGAAAAGTTATAACTATTTTATCCTGTAATAAAAGCAAGTTGGCACACTCCTTTCATTTGTCCATTCTACTATCTATTTCTAGTTGTTTAGTAGTAACACCTTTAAGTCTATTTTTTTCTTTTTTCATAATTACTTTTGTCAAATGAAAGAAACCAATACATTTTTTATTTGATAAAATGAAATGTATCACTTCAATTAAAATAGCACTGAAAAGTAAAGAGAAATAAAATCCCAAATCCTCATAATATTAAAACTAAGAGACAGTTATTATAAACATTTAGCATATTTTATTTTGCTTAACAACATATACACGTTCCCATGGAATGACTATCTACTTACAATCTTTTTTTTTTGTCTCATTTTTTTTAATGTGTAGGATTGTATTTTATCCTATCTGATGAACATATTACAATTTGTTTAACCAAATTTATTTTTTACATTTTTTCTCTAATATAAATAAGGATAGTAAATATCTTTAATATAATTCGCTTCCACTTACTGACAGCTCACTCTCCTGACCCCATAACATGAGTGCACTTATTCTTATTGTATAGGTGGAACCAAATCTTGCCAAAGTCCGATGGTTTTGTAAGTGACAGATCTGAGATTAAAACCTGAAATAAAAATTTTAACAAAGTCTATTCTTTGTGAATAAATTTTTGCTGAAGTTGCAGATTAATTCTTTATGACAGATTCTCAATCAAGTTGTTAGATATGAATATTTTTATGTCTCTGAGGAACTACTAAAATACTTTTACAAAATAATTGTAATAACTTACATCTCTATGACCTATTTATAAGCATGGCTTTGAGTATTACTGGGGGGAGAATGTTCATTTTATAAGAAAATGGTGAAGATTTGTTATTTTGTCTAATGATGCTTTCATTTTCTCTTCTTGTGGTAATATTGCTGTAGCTTTTTTTTTTTTTTTAATTTTAAGAAAACTAGATACTCTGCAGTTGTCTTCATTTACGGTGTCTTGTTTTCTCCCAAGTAAGACACATGACCAAATTTAGAACAACTGGGCCCTCTGCTTTGGATTTTGAATTTTTTAAAACTGTTCATTAAAAAATAACTTTTATTGATTTATTTTTCTTCCGCTTACTTTTGGTTTAATTTTTTCTTCTTTTTCTAGTATCCTAAGGTGGAAGCTGAGGTCATCGACTTGAGATCTTTCTTCTTTTCTAAAGCAAACATTTAAGGCTATAGATTTCTAAGCACTGCTTTAGTAGCATTCCACAAATTTTGATAATGATATTTTTATTTTCATTCAGATTAAAACATTTTCTAATATCTTTTGTGAATTTTCTCTTTGACCCATGGGTAAATTTCCAAATATTTGGAAATTTTTGCAGATATTTTTGTTACTGAGCTCTAGTTTAATTCTCTGCTGGTCATAGAACATACTTTGCATAATATTAATTCTCTTAAACCTATTGAGACTGTTTTACAGCTCATAATAATGTCTATTTTACTTAGTGCTCTGGGTGCCCTTGAAAAGAGTGTGTATTTTGTTATCAGATGGAGTGTTTTATAAATGTTAATTAGGTCAAGTTAGTTGATAGTGTTGTTCCAGTCTTCAGTATCCCCACTGATTTACTGCCAAAACTTTTGCTATCGATTATTGAGACTGAAGTGTCAAAATTTCCAACTATAACTGTTACCATAAAATGTCAGGTATCAATATAACCACACCAGCTTTCCTTTGCTTAGGGTTTACATGGTATAACTTTTGCCATACTTTTATTTTTAATTATTAAAATCTATTTGTTAAGTGGTACCTTTCAGGCAGCACATAGTTGGCTATTGTCTTTTTATCTAATCTAAGAGTATTTGTTATTTAATTCAACTGTCTAGACCTTTACATTTAATGCAGTGATGGGTATTGTTGGTTTTAACTCTTCCATATTGTTATATGTTTTCTCTTATTTTCTCTTTGTTTATCCCTTTCTCTATTTTCTGTTGGTATTAGGTGAGCATTTCTATTATTCTGTTTTA
Source organism: Pseudorca crassidens (assembly GCF_039906515.1). Lineage (NCBI taxonomy): Eukaryota > Metazoa > Chordata > Mammalia > Artiodactyla > Delphinidae > Pseudorca > Pseudorca crassidens. The sequence goes on from NC_090306.1 coordinate 71,212,596, forward strand.
TTTTCACAATTGGGTTATTAGCTATAAATCTTATTTTTTTAGTGATTGTTCTAGAGTATACAGTAAAGATTTTCAATTTATCCCAGTTTACCTTCAAGTAACATACCACTTCACACATGATGTAGACCCTTACAACATTACATATCATTTCCCCTTCCATACTTTGTTTCACTTTTATTTATGACATAAAGTCCAGAACTCACCACTTTTTTTTTTAACTTTAAAGAGCTGTGAAGAGTTGCTCATCTTTTAAAGAGGTGGAGAATAACAGAAAAAATATCTGTTCTGTTTATACCTGCATATTATCCATTTTTGGTGCTCTTCATTCCTTTGGGTAGGCTCAAACTTCCACCTGTTATAATTTTCATCTGCTTAGAGAATTTCCTTTAATATTTGTTGAAGTGAACATTTGTTGGTAATGAATCAAAACCTCCTTGTTTTTGCCTGAAAGTCTTTATTTGGCTAATTTTGGAAAAATATTTTTACTACATAAAAAATGCTTGGTTGACGATTTTTGTCTGTCAGTACTTTAAAGACGTCTTTCTACCATTGTTTGGCTTGGATAGTTTCTGACAAGAAGTCTGACTTCATCCTTACTTTTGTTCCTTTCTATATAATCTATCTTTCCCCCCGGTTGCTTTTAAGATTTTACCTTTATTACTGTGGTGGGATTTTTTCAATCTCATTGTGATTTTTCTTGGCTTCTTTTTTCAAAAAATTTTTTTCTTTATTCTGCTTGAGATTCATTGAATTTCTTGAATCTTTGGGTTTAAAGTTTATAGTTTTCATCAAATTTTGGAATTTTTAGCTGATATTATTTAAAATATTCTGTTCCCCATTTCTCTTGCTAGAACTCCAATTTTATATATGCTTCCCGATGGTACTGTCCCATATCTCACTGATTTCCTATTCAATTTTTTTCCTCTCTGTGTTTATTTTGGGGTATTTATTTTGCTCTATGTTCAAATTTACTGATATTTTCTTTTACAGTATCTAGATGTAAGTCCCCCTAGTGTATTTTTTAAATCAGATATTATACTTTTATTCTCTAGAAGATCCATTTGGGTATTTTTCATATTTCAACTTTTCTCTTTATCATGTTCATCTTTACCTCTACCTTACTGAACATATGAAGAGTATTTATAATAGATGGATTTTTGAATTTGGAACAGAAAATGCAAACACTAAAAAATGTAGCAGCCATTCAAATTGGCAAGGGCACCCTGACGTGACTGTAATTATTTTCTGCTACCTCAATTGCAGAGCCTTTCTAAACTTCTCTTTCCTTAGGCCTGATTTCTTTACTCTTTTCAAATTCTTTTTTGTTAACATGTGTTTGTTGAATAAAATTATTTTTTACTTAAGTTGGCTGCAGTGAGTTTCTATAGCACATGCTAAAGTTGTAATTAAATTTTTCTAATTAAATTTGTTTATTAAATAATCCTTCACCACAATTCTTTACCAGTGTTTTGTATTGTCACCTTCATAAGACGTTAAATCTTTAATTTATGCTTTTTTATTTCTTTGTATTTTCCTCTTCTATTTAATAAGATTAAATTATCTATTTTAAAGTATTATAGAAATTGTTTCCTCAGACAATTCTTCGTTAATTTTTAAAAGATTCACTTTATTTCCTTTTTATGGATATTTCTCCATGTAGCACAATATTTTTCTTTTTTTACAAATTTATTGGAGTATAATTGCTTTACAATGGTGTGTTAGTTTCTGCTTTATAACAAAGTGAATCAGTTATACATATACATATGTCCCCATATCTCTTCCCTCTTGCATCTCCCTCCCTCACAACCTCCCTATCCCACCCCTCTAGGTGGTCACAAAGCACCGAGTTGATCTCCCTGTGCTATGTGGCTGCTTCCCACTAGCTATCTATTTTACGTTTGGTACTGTATACATGTCCATTCCACTCTCTCACTTTGTCACAGCTTACCCTTCCCCCTCCACATATCCTCAAGTCCATTCTCTAGTAGGTCTGTGTCTTTATTCCTGTCTTACCCCTAGGTTCTTCATGACATTTTTTTTCCCTTAAATTCCATATATATGTGTTAGCATACGGTATTTGTCTTTCTCTTTCTGACTTACTTCACTCTGTATGACAGACTCTAAGTCTATCCACCTCATTACAAATAGCTCAATTTTGTTTCTTTTTATGGCTGAGTAATATTCCATTGTATATATGTGCCACATCTTCTTTATCCATTCATCCGATGATGGGCTCTTAGGTTGTTTCCATCTCCGGGCTATTGTAAATAGAGCTGCAATGAACATTTTGGTACATGACTCTTTTTGAATTTTGGTTTTCTCAGGGTATATGCCCAGTAGTGGGATTGCTGGGTCGTATGGTAGTTCTATTTGTAGTTTTTTAAGGAACCTCCATACTGTTCTCCATAGTGGCTGAACCAATTCACATTTCCACCAGCAGTGCAAGAGTGTTCCCTTTTCTCCACAGCCTCTCCAGCATTTATTGTTTCTAGATTTTTTGATGATGGCCATTCTGACCTGTGTGAGATGATATCTCATTGTAGTTTTGATTTGCAATTCTCTAATGATTAATGATGTTGAGCATTCTTTCATGTGTTTGTTGGCAGTCTGTATATCTTCTTTGGAGAAATGTCTATTTAGGTCTTCTGCCCATTTTTGGATTGGGTTGTTTGTTTATTTGTTATTGAGCTGCATGAGCTGCTTGTAAATTTTGGAGATTAATCCTTTGTCAGTCGCTTCATTTGCAAATATTTTCTCCCATTCTGAGGGTTGTCTTTTGGTCTTGTTTATGGTTTCCTTTGCTGTGCAAAAGCTTTGAAGTTTCATTAGGTCCCATTTGTTTATTTTTGTTTTTATTTCCATTTCTCTAGGAGGTGGGTCAAAAAGGATCTTGCTGTGATTTATGTCATAGAGTGTTCTGCCTATGTTTTCCTCTAAGAGTTTGATAGTTTCTGGCCTTACATTTAGGTCTTTAATCCATTTTGAGCTTATTTTTGTGTATGGTGTCAGGGAGTGTTCTAATCTCATACTTTTACATGTAGCTGTCCAGTTTTCCCAGTACCACTTATTGAAGAGGCTGTCCTTTCTCCACTGTACATTCCTTTATCAAAGATAAGGTGACCATATGTGCGTGGTGAAAGCAAAGCTATACAGACAAAATCTCACACAGAAGCATACACATACACACTCACAAAAAGAGGAAAAGGGGAAAAAATCATAAATCTTGCTCTCAAAGTCCACCTCCTCAATTTGGGATCATTTATTGTCTATTCAGGTATTCCACAGATGCAGGGTACATCAAGTTGATTGTGGAGATTTAATCCGCTGCTCCTGAGGCTGCTGGGAGAGATTTCCCTTTCTCTTCTTTGTTCGCACAGTTCCCGGGGCTCAGCTTTGGATTTTGCCCCGCCTCTGTGCATGTAGGTCGCCGGAGGGCGTCTATTCTTCGCTCAGACAGGACGGGGTTAAAGGATCCTCTGATTCGGAGGCTCTGGCTCACTCAGGCCGGGGGTGGGGGGGGCGGGAGGGGGGCCGGGAGGGAGGGGCTCGGAGTGCGGGGCGGGCCTGCGGCGGCAGAGGCCGCCATGACGTTGCACCAGCCTGAGGCGCACCGTGCATTCTCCCGGGTAAGTTGTCCCTGGATCCCGGGACCCTGGCAGTGGCGGGCTGCACAGGCTCCCCGGAAGGGAGGTGTGGATAGTGACCTGTGCTCGCACACAGGCTTCTTGGCGGCGGCAGCAGCAGCCTTAGTGTCTCATGCCCGTCTCTGGGGTCCTTGCTGATAGCCGCTGCTCGCGCCCGTCTCTGGAGCTCCTTTAAGCAGCTCTCTTAATCCCCTCTCCTCGCGCACCAGGAAACAAAGAGGGAAGAAAAAGTCTCTTGCCTCTTTGGCAGGCCCAGACTTTTCCCCGGACTCCCTCCCGGCTAGCCGTGGCGCACTAACCCCTTTCAGGCTGTGTTCACGCGGCCAACCCCAGTCCTCTCCCTGCGCTCCGACCGAAGCCTGAGCCTCAGCTCCCAGCCCCGCCCGCCCCGGCGGGTGAGCAGACAAGCCTCTCGGGCTGGTGAGTGTCGGTCGGCACCGATCCTCTGTGCGGGAATCTCCCCGCTTTGACCTCAGCACCCCTGTTGCTGTGCTGTCCTCCGCGGCTCCGAAGCTTCCCCCTTCCGCCACCCGCAGTCTCCGCCCACGAAGGGGCTTCCTAGTGTGTGGAAACCTTTCCTCCTTCACAGCTCCCTCCCACTGGTACAGGTCCCGTCCCTATTCTTTTGTCTCTGTTTATTCTTTTTTTCTTTTGCCCTACCCAGGTGCGTGGGGAGTTTCTTGCCTTTTGGGAGGTCTGAGGTCTTCTGCCAGCGTTCACTAGGTGTTCTGCAGGGGTTGTTCCACGTGTAGATGTATTTCTGATGTATCTGTGGGGAGGAAGGTGATCTCCGCGTCTTACTCTTCCGCCATCTTCCCTTGCACCCTCTTGTAACTTAAGCATACCTGCTAGTGTTGGAGAGTCTCCTGCAGAGGTGGGGAGTGGCTGTGGCTCACTGCGGGGACAAGGACACTGGCAGCGGAAGTTATGGGAGGTACTCCTTGGCATGAGCCCTCCTGGAGTCTGCCATTAGCCCCACCAAACAGCCTGGAGCCTCATGTAGCACAATATTAAAATTATTCTTTGAATTTTATAAAAACCCTGTATTTATACTCCCTACCTTTTTTAGATTAATTTTTTAGCTATTCTTTAATCGCCTTTAAAACTATTTTATAATTATTTAAATTTATACAGGGATTTATGGTAAACTAGCATCTTTATAATATTTATTCAAGAATAGTTATTTGGAAGATATCTTCAGAAAGGTCCTACATATATGGATATACACTTTCTTGTGTTTTATTCTATGGGTATTTTTATGTGTGGCTATTTTAATCAAGTATTCATTATGTAAAAACTTGGATTACTTAGGATGTGAATAAAAGCACAAATATCCAAAACACATATACATATGAACATATATAATCATATATATACAATCATACATATACAAAATACATATATATGATCTAGGCTACCTTATTCCCAGGAGTTGCCTTGCCTGATATACCTTCCGTGGGTACAACTCTTATCTAATGATTGATCAGTGTGGGCAGATCACAAGCCCTGGTTCTCTTGTCAACATTTTGCTATTGCAGCTTCAGAGCTTCCCAAGGCACCAGGTAGTATCTTACTTTCCTAATATTTTTACCTATAGAAATCCTAAGAGCACTCTGCTATAAATCCACAAAAGAAAAATCTACCTCTGAGTTCCTTTCCTGGGGAACCTGACTGAAAACATGGGCATTTACATATCTAGCCAAATGTAAACTTTTGGCTTTGATGGTGTAGCAGGGAAAGGGCAGTGCAACCTCAGGGCCTCTCTAAGGTGGAAAGACTGACAGGAAAATGTCTTCACCTTAAACTTGGACCTAATGGTCTATATCCAAAAGCAAAACCAGTCTGAAAACAAAATAAAAATGTTCTTCCTAGGCCCTCAAATATACACACATGAACACACATTAATATAAAAATGTTGCTTTGATGCTAAAGAGAGCCAAGGGTGAAAAACACTTACTTATCCTTACGTTATTGTACACACAAACTAATAAAGTGAGATTTTCCAGGGCAGGGACCATGTTTTTTATATACTTATATCCTTAACACACTGTAAGAGAGCATTAAATATCTGAGAAATGAACACTTAGAAAGACACATATGTTTTGTGCCGAGGCCTGAAACCAAATAAATATATTTAAGGTAGTAAAGTACATTTCCGATTGCTACAAAGTATTATAATGATAAAGTGATGGTGTGAGTTTTCTTGTTAGCATGGTAATAACAAACCTAATTTTTTTAAAGATATTGCCCTAAGCTTCCAGGTTAAATAACTAAAGTTAATGTGACAACATGCACAATGTAAATTTTCTTGTTTGAGAAATATTTTATAGTAAATTGAATGACAGGCCAAAGATGGTCTGGATAAATTAGTATAACATCTAGTCATTATACTAAGTTCATGTTATATTTTAGATGAGCAGTAGAAGGTAAAATCATTTTACAAAGGAAAAATAAAAGTAATAGCTCTCCTTCCTTGAAGAGCATTAAAAATTGTTGTCTAATACAAACACTAATACAAGCACATTTGTCTCAATAAATCATTAAAACAAACATCTACAAAAGAAAAATACTCATAAGGTCATTGAAAAGTTTGAGTGCATACAGTGTGTGTGTGTGCGTGCACGTGTATTATAAAATTTCATTTTCCCATTCCATGAATATTAACTAAATTTAAGTCTCTAGAGAGAAACTGAAGAAACTGTATCATTGTTCAGGAAGCAGGAACTGGCTTTTGATAAAAGGCTTCCCTTTCTCTTCCACAATGCATCTGGGACCGTCACTGTTGATTACTGTAATATTTATATAACATAGCTTTGACGTACAATTGAGAACTATAACACATTTAATAGTGGAAAAAGTTGGCTAGCATCAGATATTCTTAATGAATTGGAAGACAGCCTATTTTGTTTCGTCTGAAATCAAGAAAGAGTGCCAGGTTGGTCACTAAACACTAGTCAGTTTCTTTTAAAAAGAATGCTTTGGATTTCAAAAAATTTTTGGATGTGGTTTCCAAAAATCCTTCATAATTACACTATAAAATGAAAATAGTGCCTTTTTACAGACCCCATTAACTGGAGCATCGGATTGATGGCCTTCCTCTTACAAAGATCATTGTACTGTTTGTATTTTTTTTTTTAATCACTACTTTTCTTCGTATGGACATAGAAATTTTATTTCGCTCATTTGGAAGTCTTAAAAGTGATGGGAATCCTTTTCTTTTTGCCATGTCTCTATTATTAGTAAACACTATTCTATTCTGAATAAACACTCTTCAGATAGGTATTCAAATAAGAAAATTAAAAAGGAAAAAACAACCCACAAAACCAGGAACCTATTTAGTATCTAGGGCTATAAACAAAGTTAGTAATTTAATTACTGCATCATCTCCGAACTTCCATTTACTGCCCCTTGTTTTCATTGGTTATATAACTTGTACAGGTTTATTATAAATATATATATGTAAGAAATATTTTAAGAAAATGAAAAAAAAATTTTTAACATCTTTATTGAAGTATAATTGCTCTGCAATGCTGTGTTAGTTTCTGCTTTATAACAAAGTGAATCAGCTATACATATACATATATCCCCATATCTCCTCCCCCTTGCACCTCCCCCCACCCTCCCTATCACACCCCTGTAGGTGGTCACAAAGCACCGAGCTAATCTCCCTGAGCTATGCAGCTGCTTCCCACTAGCTATCTATTTTACATTTGGTAGTGTATATATGTCCATGCCATTCTCTCACTTTGTCCCAGCTTACCCTTCCCCCTCTCTGTGTCCTCAAGTCATTCTTTATGTCTGTGTCTTTATTCCTGTCCTGCCCCTAGGTTCATCAGAACCATTTTTTTTTTTTTTTAGATTCCGTATATATATGTGTTAGCATATGGTATTTGTTTTTCTCTTTCTGACTTACTTCACTCTGTATGACAGACTCTAGGTCCATCCACCTCACTACAAAAAACTCAATTTCATTTCCTTTTATGGCTAAGTAATATTCCATTGTATATATGTGCCACATCTTCTTTATCCATTCATCTGTCGATGGACACTGAGGTTGCTTCCATGTCCTAGCTATTGTAAATAGTGCTAAAATGAACATTGTGGTACATGTCTCTTTTTGAATTATGGTTTTCTCAAGGTATATACCCAGTAGTGTATTGCTGGGTCATATGGTAGTTCCATTTTTAGTTTTTTAAGGAACCTCCATACTGTTCTCCATAGTGGCTGTATCACTTCTCATAAGTAATATTGATGTCCTGCATCCCTGGTAGGATGTATTGAGAAGGGCATATCACCCCTGCAGTACTCTTGCTAAAAATGTGTAACTTCAATTCAGTTATGAGAAAATATCAGACGATCCCAAATGAGGATGTTCTGCAAAGATAACTGGCCAGTATTTCTCAAAAAATGTGAATGTCTTGAAAGATAAGGAAAGAATAATAAGAACTGTCACAAACTGCAGGAGACTAAGGACATGAGGAGCAAATGCAATTTGTGATCCTGATTGGGTCCTGGTAAATAGAAAGAATAATAGTAAAAAGAGCAGCAACAAAAACTACTTGAATACAAATAAAGTCTGCTGTTTAGTTAATTGCATTGTTCTAATTTTCTGTGTCCACATTCAATGCATGTCTTTGTAGGAAATCATCTGTTCTATTTTTATGATCGACAACTTTTAAAAAGTCATTTCTACTTGCTTCCTTAAAATAATTCATCCCCAAAGGAAACAACTAAATGGGTTTCCTTCTGCACATTTCTATATATAATCCTACACAAAAATTGTCACACACACATTTACAGAAGATTTAGTGTGATTGCTTTTCAACAGTAATACATCACATATTGTTCAAGCAACATTTTGCCTAACTTTAAAATTACCTTATGAGAATCTCTTCAAGTCAATGGCATAGATACAAGTAATTATTTTTATAGGGAAATATTCTATGTTACTCAACAATGTTTCAGTGTTTTTTCAACCCTTCCCCTATTGATGGGCATTCATTTTGTTTGTAATTTTTTTTTTCAACAAGCAATTCTACAACAAACTACATTTTACATTTCTGTGCATATTGGTGCTTTTATTTTTCTGAGATAGATGCTCATGAATGGGAGTATTGGAGTAAAGATGGTACTTATTTTATCTATAATTAACTATAATTGCTATTGCTAAATTGTTTCACTTGAGATAATGAACTAAATTTCTATGAGCAATATATGAAAGTTCATCATTCCACTTATTAATGCCAGTCATCAGTGTTGTAATCTGTTATCATTCTTTTGTACTGGTAATAAGTGAGCTTTCATTATTACTTTAATTTTGTCTTAAATCAGTTTTCTCCTCAACTTACAGAGTGCTTCAACATCTTCTGGTATACTTACAGGTTATTGAAAGCAACTTTTTGAATTGTTAATTTGTACATTTTTCTATCGGGATATTTATTTTATAGTTTTCAGTATGCAGATGTCTTTGAGTAACATCAGTATGAATACATCATCCACCAGCTGTGGTGCAAACTTCATTTTCTTTTGATTTAGTATCTTGTACTACATAACTTTAAAAAGTTGTTTATATATTCAAGTAAGGATGGCTTTTCTTATATTGCTTTCAGACTTAATTAAAATGATCTTCCCAGGGCTTCCCTGGTGGCGCAGTGGTTGAGAGTCCGCCTGCCGTTGCAGGGGACACGGGTTCGTGCCCTGGTCTGGGAAGATCCCACATGCCGCGGAGCGGCTGGGCCCGTGAGCCATGGCCGCTGAGCCTGCGCGTCTGGAGCCTGTGCTCCGCAACGGGAGAGGCCACAACAGTGAGAGGCCTGCGTACCGCAAAAAATAAATAAATAAATAAAATAAAATAAATGATCTTCCCAAATCCTAGGTACCATATATATTCCTAAATTTTTTTGTTTTATTGTTTTCTTTTTTAAAACATTTAAGCACTTAATCCAATGGCAAGTGGTTTGATAATGCACTCATTTTGTTTCCCTTCCTTGACTTCTAACATCTCAAATGGTGTTTCCATTACCTCTTAAATAAGATACTTTCATTCAAGTCTTTGCTCAGAATCTGGGTTCTAGAGTAACCCAGTTTGACACAGAATTTAAAAATTTTTTTGATTAAGGTTTTTGAATATTTTTATTTTCAATACATAAGTCCTCAGATAGTGTGGTAAATCATCAATCCCCAGAATTAAAAAGAAAAAGTTTATATTTGCATTTAAGATCAGTCTAACAGCAGGGAACTGACAGTGAGTTTGAAGATATTAATAATTTCAGTTTAAGCAATAATCTATGACTGTCCAACCAGAAGAATTCTAAATATGAACGGGAACACATTTGACCACCTAAATTTAGGACATTAAAAAAGAAAGTTAAATCAATTGGATAAGGGATATGATTAAGTTTGAAAGTACAAATGTTATTATTAAAAACCTTAAGCTTATTTCTTCTTATGCATTCCAATAATGAAGTGTTATTTATCTAATTCCAGATGGCAAAATTGATTTTTTTCACTTTATATGTGCATACTTTCACTAAAATACATATATTTTTACAACTAACTTTTATTTTTATAGCCCAGACCCTACAAAATTGCACTGAACCTAGTAGGTACTCAATAAATGTCTACTGAGTAAATGAATGACTTTTACTCCTATCATTTACTTTCTTATATTGTTACCTCAAATAGTCATAGGTCTTATTTTTTTTTTTTTTTTTTTTTGCGGTACGCGGGCCTCTCACTGCTGTGGCCTCTCCCGTTGCGGAGCACAGGCTCCGGACGCGCAGGCTCAGCGGCCATGGCTCACGGGCCCAGCCGCTCCGCAGCATGTGGGATCTTCCCTGACCGGGGCACGAACCCGTGTCCCCTGCATCGGCAGGCGGACTCTCAACCACTGCGCCACCAGGGAAGCCCATAGGTCTTATTTTAACCATTTAATTTTACAGTCAGTGACTTGTGAGCAAGAATCATTGTGAATTACCACAATGCTCAACTATTTATAGCTGACTATTGACTAACAGCTGACACAAACAAATTTATTAATTGACTTGTTTATTGAAAAAATATACTTCAGCTACTTAGTAAAGGTATATCTTGGCCCACAGTGTGAAATTATCTCTCTTAACCACTATATTTATGTTAACTTTGCATATATTTTTGTAAATCATCTCAAATACCTTCTCAAATAAGGCAGGTTTGAGTGGTAACTCTCTTATTGTTAAAATTGTTTGATTTGTTTCTCAAATCAAACATGAAATACTGTCAAACACTCCTATATACTTCCTCTTATTGCATTTCTTCCTTCTTCCCTACGAATACCACTCTGCTTCAGAAGGCCATTACTTCCTGCTTGGATTGATACAATTGTCTTCTAGATGCTCTTTTAATGTCTAGTCTCACCAACCTCAATTTTATTTGCACTAATCACTCCTTTGAAAATGAAGATCTGAATTTGTTCATGTCATTCTCTGCTTAATAAATTTTAATGACTTCCCTTTGTTCTTAAGCTAAAGAACAAGACTCATTTTATAACTGTTGCCTCAGTTTAATTCTCCTGTCTTGTGTGCTTCTTTACATCCTGAACTTCCCCATCATGTGAACTTTCACCAACAACTCTAAAAGATACAAAGAAGAAATCAAGCAATCAGGACGATATGGTATTGATTGAATATAAGGTCAAGTGGAAAGGCAAGTCTTTATATTGCCCAACATCTCTGAGTTAATCAAATATATTATTCATCTCTATATTGCCAACACTGATGCTTATGTGTATTTTGTAGTAGATGCTCAAATAATTGTCATTGTATGAAGATCATTGTGTTAACCTTATACTCATAGTTCATTCATTTATTAAGAATTTATCAAAACTTACTATGAATGGAGCTCTATGCTATGTTCATCAGCAATAAACTAAGCTTGAGACACAGGCCAGGACTTCAAAAAACTAGGGTTAAGTGGCAATAATATTATTGTTTTCTAGTATAGTATGATAACCTCTTCTCCATACTGAGAAGTTGGTAAGGCCTAGATTTTGTTATGTGGGATCTTGATAATTATACAACATTACCAAATTCTCAATTAGAAATTCGGAGCTGAAAAAAAGAGTTAAATCTTTGAGGCTGCTGCTATGACATTTTCCCATTATATCACCAAGACATTCATTTAAATAAATACAACAGAACAAATAAATCAAAGAGCCATTGCATCAGAATTGAGAATTGACACTATTCATTTCTTACTTAATTTTTAACAGGTCACTGCCTTTAGAGTAGCAAGTATAATTTATGATTAATTATGAAAACAATTTCCTCAGATTCATGTCTCTTTTGAGCAGTATACTGGAAGATCATTTAATATGAAACCCCAGCAAGCAAAGTCCACAAACGTTAACAACTTAGAACCTGAGGAATTATTATTGTTTTAAACTAACTTGATATCCCTTACTTTTCTAAATTAGCACTTACTGAATTCTTTCTTTGGTTTTCTTTCATAAGTGGCATAATAGCTCATGTTTTAGGAAATGGATTCTTTAAAAAATTACATTAACTTTTGTGAAATTTGTAGTAGATATTAGAATTAAAACAATGTTAAATCAAAGATTTTTTTGAGGTGACCAACTTCCATGTAACTAAATTCATATTAATGCAGATTTTCCCTAATTGAAATTGTATTATTTCTAATCTCAATAAAGAAATAAGAAACAGAATCAATATAACTTAAATCTGTACTGATGTTTGCACTGAGTATTTTTCTTGTAAAAAAAACCTGAAAATTGTAGATAATTGCTAGTGTTAATTTTTTTCACTTTGCTCAATATAATTCCAAACTTGAAGAAAAGGTACAAAAATGATAGATAACCTCCCCACAACCTTTATCTAGATTCACCAGTTATTTACATTTGGTATGCTATCTCTCTCCCTCTCTCTCTCTCTCTCCACCTTCTTTCCCTCTCTCCTTCTCTTGCTCTTTTCTCTGTCCCTCTCTCTTGATAATTAGATAGATAGATATCCACTGCTGGTGAAAGATATTCACTGCTGGTGAAAGCAGTGTTACTTTATGTTGGGTGGACAAGGAAAGCTTTAGTCTTCGATTATCATTTGAGAATAAACTTGATGGAAGTGAGGAAGTAAGTATGTGAATATATAAGGGAATTACACTCCAGACAATGGGAAAAGCTAGTACAAAGTCTCCAAGTAGAGAGAGTTCTTTGCCTGTTTGACAAACAGCATGGCTTCATCAGAGAGAGGATATTGAGAATAATAGATTATGAGGGCAGAGAGACCATAGGGGGTCAGGTGACTTAAGCAATAACTTTGAGTTTTACTTAAAGTGAAACAGGAAGCCAAAGTAGTGTTTGAGCAGAGGAGTAAGTTAACTTATTTTACATTTCAAAACAGTCACTGTGGCTGCTTGGTTGAGAACAAGCTAAAGGGGCAAGTTTGGAAGCAGGATGCTCTTGCATTACTTGAGGGCAGAGTTGAGAATGCCTTGGACTAGGGTGTAGCAGTAAATACAGTAATTTATGACTGGATGATATAACTAAGGCAGCTCCTGTTTAATCTATTCGTGAAAATCAGTCACTTTGCAGGAAGATGCTAAGCTCCTATTTCTCACTATTTGAAATTTAAAATGTTCTAATGGGTCACAATCAAATCAAAGCCATCAACAAATATCCTAGACATAACTGCCACCCAGTAAAACGTCTGTATAAACATAAAAACTATTGAAATAGCATGTAAAATGCATAGCAAATTGCTTCCTGATCATCAGTTAATATGCTTTCAACAAATTGAGTCCTAAAATAATGAAAATGAATGAAGTGAGAAAATATAAAGACAATTAGAATCAGGATGTATACAGAGGACATAAAATAATTATAAGATCATACTAGGAAAACCTCATGGGAAGATTGCCAAGAAACATTTGGAAGATAAGAATAAGGTTAGAGAATCTAATCTGATGAATATATATCTTGAAAACATTTTAAACACTATAGTAATTAAAAGACTATAGCTCTGAAACCAAAACCGACCCAACTAAAAAAGTGGAAGAGACTAGATAATAACTGAATAGATACAATGCTCAACATTTTGAGGTGATAAATAAAGATGAATGCAAGTCTATCAATGTAAAATTATTGAAAATAATGATGAACTAAATGTAATTTAAATTCTATACAAGGGCATGTCAGGGTTGCTTAATAAAGTAGCTTTAACCACTTGATAGGTTATTCTGTAGGTTTTATGTATGTTTTCAACACATTTAATAACATAGAAATATTATGATGTAATAATAAGAAAAAATAACAATAATAATAGCTATCATGTTTTCATATTTAGAGTACTTATTGTGCTAACACCCTTGCATATACATATATGTATATATATCCTCACAATTTTATAAGCAAGAAGACAATCTTTGCAAGGTTACATAAGGCTTCACGGCTTCTAAAATGCAGCCAAGTCTCAACTCCAGGCAGTGAAGCCCCTAAGCCCCATATGCTCTACCAATCTCCTTTGACACCATTCCACCGTCACCAAAAGCAGAACACAATTGGTTTTTTTCCCTATCATTTTAAGCCTACAATGCAATGTTTGTACCAAGGAAAATAAACCTGAAGAAAATACATTAAAGTGCTAATCATATTACAGTGTTAAGTATCACAAATATTTATTTTCTCTTTTGTTTGATTTTTCCTTTTTAATTCTATAAAGAGAGAAAAAGATAAAGATGAAGTAAAAAAGTGAAAAGTTTTTACCAAGAACGACTAATAGTTAAGAATAGCTAAACACTAAGTTTGAAGAATAAAGGTATTATTTGATTTTACAAGGTGAAAATATACAAATGTACTTCTATACAGTCAGCCCTCCATGTCCATGGGTTCAGCATCTAGGAATTCAACTAACCACAGATGGAAAATATTTTTTAAAAAATTCTAGAAAGTTCCCCAAATCAAAACTTGAATTTGCCATGTGCAGGCAACTATTTACATATAGCATTTATATTGTATTAGGTAGTATAAGTAATCTAGAGGTGATTTAAAGTGTACTAGAGGATGTGTGTAGGTTATATGCAAATACTACACTATTTTATATTAGGGACTTGAGCAGCCATGGATTTTGATATTCTTGGGGGTTCTGGAACCAACCCCCCATGGATACTGAAGGATGACTGTATTATATTTTAAAGGGTTTCCAAGTGACTGCAAAACTATCAAGGAAAAACGGAGAATCAGCTGTGTGATGAGTATGAACTTGCTTTCTGAAGTAGGCACATTCTCCTAGTAAAGGTTTTAATGTAAGTTAGACCTCATTGTAGAAAACCTATGAATATCAATATATAAATTGATGTTTTGAAAGGTATATAGCTGATTCTTACTTCACCTGTTTCATGATTGTGGCACTTTGGACATCATGGAGTCCAAGCCAGTAAACAAGGACACCAAGCCCCATGAACTTCGGATGTTTTCAATACAACCAGTTGACTCTGCGACTCCCATCTTTAAACCCCTCTACTACACCACTTTCTTCTTTACCAAATGGTTTCTGACATAGGATGTACCATAATGTAACACAGATGCATATGCTAGTTTCCAGCCTTCAGCATAATATCAGTATGTCAGTGTTTTTATTTTACTTTTATTAAAGTAAATATGGTGTTTTTGTTGTTTTTTAGGGTGCAACAGAATATATGTGGTTTGAATAAAAACATTTCACTTTTCATAAAATCCTAGTAAATAGTAGGATTTACTATTAGTAGCACATTTAAATAACAGGGACATATAAAAAAGTAAGCTGCATAGAAACAAATTACCAGTTACATAATTAATTTGAGTATTTTCCCGTCACTGAAGTATTTGAGTTTTCCCAAATGTTTCAATCCAGGAAACATTTGTACTTAAAACGTTGTGTCTATAATATCCAGTGGGGAATAATAAGCTTATATCTTCCTTGGTTTTATTCATGGGACACTGACTCTCCAGAGCTATTCAACTGAGTCCACACTTGAGGACAACTGTAATTTTCTTTAAAGAGGAGAAAAACATGATTTTATTCTATGGATAATAGATATAAATTACATAGATTTAGGTAGGATCTGGAGGCACAGGGCACCTATTAACAATAGAAACATTCTACATGTGTTTTTACATGGCCCAGGAGAGCTCTGCATATGGAAACAAATAAGGGAAATCAGAGTAATGAGTTCCTATTACAAGTGAATCTCAAAAACACCAACTGATTCAGAAAGAAAAGTAAAGAAGGAAAAAAAGAAAAACTGGGATAATTTTAAAGCATATAGTACTCCCCAAAATTTATCCACATGCACCAGAGTTTTCTTGTGCTGACAATGAGTAAATAAATTACAAACAAGGGAAGAAAAACCTTGCTTTTTACAACAGTAAAAAAATATGTATATAAACAACATATGTATGAGTCACTCATATATATCAATAAGGTATGTATGGTTTGTATGGTTTTTAAACCATACAAGGTATGTAAGGTATGTGTGGTTTTTAAACAACAGTAAAAAAAATGTATATAAACAACATATAGTATGAGTCACTCATATATATCAATAAGGTACTGTGACTTTTTCCAATAATACAATATTAATCATAAAGAGTCGATATATATTTTTTCACAATCATTAAATTCAGGTATGAAAGAAGGAAACATTTCTTAAACTTTATGGTACTTTGTATTTATTTTTGACTGTAAACTTAAATGGCAATTTTTCTTTAAACCATTATTCTTAATATATTTTTTAACTAAAAAGCTGCCATGTGCATGTGTCTTGCAATGCTTAACTTGACTTTATGTGTTCAGTTATACTGCTAATCATTTTTCCTGCTGTGACTTTTAAAATTGTGTCCTTTCATCATGCCAGAAAACTTTTTATGTAATATTATCATTGCTGGAAACTCATTCTTTTTTTTTTTTTTTGCTGTACGTGGGCCTCTCACTGTTGTGGCCTCTCCCATTGCGGAGCACAGGCTCCGGACGCGCAGGCTCAGCTGCCATGGCTTACGGGCGCAGCCGCTCCGTGGCATGTGGGATCTTCGCGGACCGGGGCACGAACCCGTGTCCCCTGCATTGGCAGGCAAACTCGCAAGCACTGCGCCACCAGGGAAGCCCTGGAAACTCATTCTTTGTGGAAAGTTTACATGCCTTATGCCTTAATCACTATGGCTTCACTAATTTGTCTCTCATATATAAAACAAGGATACACACACACACACACACACATTCTGTAGGTTTCCACAACAGATATAAGATTTGAGTTTCACTTTACTATGATGATTTCACATACTATTTTTATTTCATGTTGAGAATTGTTTTCAATATTCAGATTCTTCATGAATTAGTGATAATTGAAAACATTCTTGCTCACTTATTAGTTAGATTTTATGTGCTCTGAAATTCCCAAATTTGTTATTTGAGAGAATGAAATATCATGAATCCTCACCACAGTGTTTTACTGAATATATTCCATTTATTGGTTACTTCTGTCCTTCCTTTCTTCATTTACTATTCATTGAGTATCTACTATGTAGTAGGTTCACTGCTAAGCAAGAAGTTAAAACATTAATAAACCAACATACTCTAAGGAGTTTATGATAATGAAAGAGGAATCACTGTTTACAAGGCAGAAAAAAAATCATGTTGTGCGTGTGTGTCTGTGTGTATGTGCATGTGTGAAAGAGAGATGGGGGAGTAAAGGGAATATGATTCTAGGCAGAAGGCCCAGTATGAGCTGGAGCCATATTCAGGAAACATATGTAGTTTGGTGTGGCTGGAGTGTAGGGTGCAACTTGTTTTGACAAATCCTGAATAGCATCTTATATTCTCTGTCTTCCAGGAAAAGATAAACATAAAAATGCATTTCTTACACATATACTTTATTGATATATAGTGCAGAGAATCCAAAGGGCAATCTGCATCTATGATAAACACATTTACTCATCTTAATAAATTAATGTTTCTCTTCCACTTAAAATTCAGATGTTTTCTTCAGCTACTTTATCAGTGGTATACCTAGGGTTCAACTTGTAAATTGCACAAGGGCATTTGGTAGAATTCACAAAGTATATCTGAAATTGTACAAAATTCCAATTTAAAATCAATCACTATCAACTGCAATTTGTTTGTCTGACAGTGGATCCCCCTGGTAGGAGCATTTCAGAAAAAAAAGAGTTTCCAATGAGATCTGAGTGGCTTGCTCATGTAAAAGCAGAGGAACCAGAGATTAAGGGTATGGTAAGACATTGATTACAGCTGATGTTGGCCTTTACGTAGAGCATGTGCCAAGTTCTCCCTGGGGATCTCAATGTCTACTATATTTTGTTTTTAGTTAGAATTATTGGCTGATCTGAATAAGGGCTGGCCTTTCCACATCATCTCCTGTCTTGAAGCATAGGCCTTCACTGAGAAAAGCCTACATGCTTTACTACATAATGGGAAGAGTAGTAATTTGAAATTCCAGAAAGATTAAAGCATGTAATCCCAACAACTACACACACATTTACACATAAATTCAATTTTCTCTTACTCTTTTTGAAGAATGAAAAAGACTAAGTCATGAATAGAATAGAAAAGGGGGATGTCTCTTTTTTTCTTTTTTTAAAAAAGCAGTCAATGCCCCTTCCCCTAATCCCCCACCTCTGGTAACCACAAATCTGATCTCTTTTTCTATGAGTTTGTTTGTTTGTTTTTGAAGTATAATTGACTTACAACACTACGTTAATTCTTGATACACAACATAATGATTCAATATTTCTATACATTTCAAAATGATCATCATGATAAATCTAGTTACGATATGTCACCATACAAAGATATTACATAGTCATTGACTATATTCCCCACACTGTTCATTTCATACCTGTGACTCATTTATTTTGCAACTAGAAGTTTGTACTCTTAATCTCCCTTACCTGTTTCTTTCCTTCCCCCACACCCCTCCCCTCTGGCAACCACCAAATACTGTTTGACAAATACTATATGATTTCACTTTTATGTGGAATCTAAAAAGCAAAACAAATGAACAAACATAAGACAGAAACAGAGTTATAGATACGGGGGATACCTTCTTAACTAAATGTTTTTTAGGTTTATTTTCTGAATGTTCCTGAATTAGAAAACAGTCCTGTGATTTCTTTGAAGGCAATGGGTTATGTCTTAGCAATCTTTGTACAACCGTAACTTAGGGTAGAACCTGGCACATGAGAGGAATTCAGAAATTTGTTGACTAGTTGAGCAAACCAAGTTTTAAAATTTTTTCTAACACCTACCTATATCCTAAATTTCCAAAGGAGTATTAAAAATTCTAGAACCTAAGCATCATTTCCTATATTTTGGGGAAGGCCGTCAAGGTACTAATGTTTGAACTGTGTGGGACTGAAAGTCAATTCAAGGCAGGGTTAGTCACCCCATCCTGGATAAAGCCAAATGGGTAATAAACTTTCTCCTTCAGTGCCATGTGGCTAAGTACAGCAATTGCAAGTTTGCTGTTGGAGTGTCTATGGGTTCAGAGCTTCACATCTTAAGTCCTATACATGTGTCTGGTATGAAATTAGCAATATCAATAATTAAATAATAATATAAATAATAGTATCTTAGGGGCCAAGCCAGAGACAATGCAGTGTGTTTACCTAGAGGTAATAGAAAACATTTCACCAGTAGGGTAACTGTGGTAATAAGATCTATGTCACACACTTTTGTATGAGTCCAAAATCAAATAATTTGTTTGAAATTATTTTGTAAATTATATAAATAAAAATGCTGCACTTTCTTTTTTATCTCATATTTTTGAGAGATCTAATTTCCTCTTTTATAATAGGAGATCCACTCTTTGATTTTAATACTATGACAATCCTGCTTCTATTGTGAACACAACATTCTTTGTGAAAATTGATAGTTTAATCTCAAATATCCTTTGACTTATCCTTTGATATATGCAGACTTTCTATGAATTTTATATTCCTTCTCACAGAGGCAATGCACTAGTTTAAATGGTGTCAGACTTGAGTAAATTAAAAGCA
Organism: Pseudorca crassidens; assembly: GCF_039906515.1. NCBI lineage: Eukaryota > Metazoa > Chordata > Mammalia > Artiodactyla > Delphinidae > Pseudorca > Pseudorca crassidens. The sequence continues at coordinate 71,232,276 of NC_090306.1, forward strand.
ATGACATTCAAAAAAGAATTTAGTGTGAAAAACTTTATACTTCCATTTATCCATTTTTAGTAATAGAGTAGATTAGAAAATGAAAATAACCACAAAAATTAAAATGCTAAACTAGAAGACAGCTCTAGAAAATTATTTGTAAATCTCTTGTTATCCACAGCTTTGTTTTTCACTTTTTGGTTTGTTTTACATCCTATTGAATTATAGCATAATACATATAAGTGTACAAATTATAAATGTACCCATCAGTCTTCATAAAGTTAACTTAGCTATTTAATCAATACCCATATCAAGAAGTAGAACATTTATAAAAGCCCAGAAGCTCTCTCATTGTTCCCTTGTTGTCACTACTCGACTCTTCTCCAAGGGTAAAACTTCTCATTTAGGTTTTAAAAGACATGGAAGGATGAAAAAGAAGGCCTAGAGTCTACGATTTGATTAGTGCAATGTTGGGAGATTGAAACAGGCAACGCTCCCTAAAGAAAGACTGCTGTTTGATGAAATGATAAACTTAACCAGCACCACCACTACTACCATGACAAAATACAATCCACAAAGGAAACGTACATGTCTTGGTTTTGATTTGGAAATGAGACTCCCCTGAAAACCTGAAATCATAAGTAGGTTCAGAACTCATATCCATGTTACCTGAATCTCCAAAATAAACTATAGCCAAGGAAATTTTCTGAAACGTTATCAGGTGGTTTGGATTCTATTGTAATTTCCAAATTTGGCCTCACTGATATAAATTCTGTCTCACAACCTCTTCTAAAAAACTTCGCTCCTCTTAAACCTGGGTATTTCTCTTAAACTTCCTGTGATAGAGCATGACAGAATTGATACTATGTGACTTCTGAAGTGAGATTATAAAAGGCAACACAGACTCCACCTAGCCCTTTCTATTAGAACAAGTGCCTTTGGAGCTCTAAGCTGCAGTGTAAGAAATATGAGTACCCTGAAGCTGTAAGGCTGGAGAGAACACATACATATGTCGAGAGCTAACTGAGGAGTCCCAACTGTTCCAGTTTCCAACTGTTCAAGTCTTCTCATTCAGGTACTATACATGTGAGGGAGTAAGCTTTCAGATGAGTACAGCTGTTGAGCCGCCTAGGCAGCTGGCCAAAGTAATACACAACCTTTTGAGTGAAGACGAAATCAAGCAAGATGTCATGGTATTTCCATGAATCCTCAAATTCATAAAGTCCAACACATCCTAAGTAAATCAGATTGTATAGAAACTTCATTGCATCAAAGTCAAGAAGAACATCTTAATAGCATACAGAGAAAAAAATCAGTATCGCCTACAAAAGAATATCATTTAGACTGATAGTTGACTTCTTGGCAAAACACAGGTGGCATAAGAAAGAACAATATCTTCAAGTGCTAAATAAAAATATCACACTTACAATGTATATACAGAGAGACTATATATGATACTAAACACATAATACCAAATTTTATAGGCTGAAACAAAAATCTTCATAGGAGCTCACAGCACAATGCATATATTTTTAAAAGAGACTAAAAATAATATCCTTTGATCCAGATTTAGATGTTACAAACAAAATAGAATAAAATACAGGCATTCCTCTTTTTATTGTGCTTCTCTTTATTGCACTTCACAAATATTGTTTTTCTTACAATTTGAAGGTTTGTGCCAACCCTGCCTTAAGCAAGTTTATTGGTGCCATTTTCCCAAGAGCATTTGCTCACTTCATGTCTCTGCGTCACCTTTGGTAAGTCTAGCAATATCGCAAACTTTTCATTATTATTATATTTGTTATGGTGATTTGTGATCAGTGATCTTTGATGTTACTACTGCAAAACGATTATGACTTATTGCCCTGAAAAGGAGTTGCATGCTACTTTTCTGTACAATAAGATGTACATGAGCAAGAGGTGATCATGAAATGAATTTTGCTTCTTAATAAAAGGGATAGTTATAGCTTGAACCACTCTTCTCCCGTCTTCCTGCCATTTAAAGGTTATTTTTGCTAGAGCCATGGTGGTCATCCTAGGATGTTTGTGAAAGGCCATGAGAATTACAGTTACAGAAGATTGGAAGATTATTGAGCTGTTCCAGCTATTACCATCACCACCTCTTTTTGTTATGTAATAATAAAAAAAACCTAACCATTGTTAGGCACAGTTTTCTTGATAATGACCAAGATAATACATACTATAAAGACCAAGTTAACCATAATGTAATAAAATATTTGAAAGCCAGGTTGTAGATAGCACTCAAATACAGTGACTGCATCAATTCACTGTTATGTCATGTTGCCTCTTTTTCTCAGTCCTTTGATCTCAGTCTCCCTCAAAACATAACACAAAGACAAGATTTCCAAGGTCTCAAGCGTTGATCAATGTATGTAATGTTTTATATACTGAGCAATATGTGTAAGTTTCAACCCCCTTATATAAAATTATGTAAGGCAGAGAATTAAATCTATTTAGATGCTTAGAGAAAAAACTGGGTTAATATAATTTGAGGATACAGTCCATTCCTATAAACTCAGATCCTTTGGATGGTATGATTTTTATTTTTAGGAAAGAAATAATGGTTAGAGGCATTTAATTCAACAATCCAATGTTTTTATCACTCATTTCTTCTCTCTACTATTAGAAAAGAAATGCAATGAGAGATGGAACTTGAGTAATGTTCTAGTAACTATTAATGTTCACAATTTCAGTAATAATTATACTTTAATTTTTGTCAAGGTCCTTTATTCATTTGTTTCTCTCCCAAGTATGATAGCTAAGGTGTGGTTTGACATATATTTTGCAATATTTAAAATATAATTTGTGAACACTGACACTTTTCCTTCTATGTGCAGCTGCCAGATGAGGGGTTTCCGAAAAAATGGATTTCCCAGACCTCCTGTCTGCCCATGTATTGTAACATTGTTCCCTCCAGGTATTTTAGCAGATTTAGGAAACAATTTTGCTACTATTAGCTTCACTATGTTGGGTCAGAGGTGCTTCATAAACCCTTGCATGGTCATTTTAATTTTATGGTTTTTACTGAGAGAAAGTCATAAAGCAGTCTAAGCCACAGAAAGAATCAAAGACTAACATCCCTATGCTTTGCAAAGGCATACTTCCCATTATTTGACTATTTCAAGGTCTGAACAAATTTAATGAATATGTCATAACCCCTTTTAAATTTCTGGATCATTAAGACAAGCAAAGAACAATGAAAAATGCCAACTGAAACCACATAGGAAATTGCCTGAGCTAACAGAGCAGAGAAATATTAAATAATGTTAATATTAAAATATAGTTATTTTATTTTAGAGTAAAATGCTATCTGTGGAATATTTATTGTATGAACTATCCCAATGAAAATATGATTTATGTTTTAGTCATGAAGAAGTTTTATTTAAATTAATTAAATCTTCTCTTTTGTCGTGAAGAGAAATTGTGTGATGGAATAGTCATAGATAAAGTATTCAAGATACAAGTTGTTTTTTGCAAGGCAAGTAATCATAACTATATTAACAGTTACATTTTCTTCTACCTTCAAGCTAGATAGCCAATTAGAAAGATATATAAGTATCATGTTTTCTGAATTGACAGTAAAATATGTTCATATAGTTAGAGAGATTCACTTTATGAATCTGCTATTATCCTTAAAAAAAATTATCACTTAAAAATTTCATTATGGGGCTTCCCTGGTGGCGCAGTGGTTGAGAGTCCGCCTGCCGATGCAGGGGACATGGGTTCGTGCCCCGGTCCGGGAAGATCCCACATGCCGCGGAGCGGCTGGACCCGTGAGCCATGGCCGCTGAGCCTGCGCGTCCAGAGCCTGTGCTCCGCAGCGGGAGAGGCCACAGCAGTGAGAGGCCCACGTACCGCAAAGAAAAAAAAAAAAATTTCATTATGAAATATCTCGTACACAAAACAGAATAAGTACAATATATAATATAAAATATACCATGAATACTTGTGAATTCATCAAACAGCCTAAGAATAATAGAACATTACATAACTTTTGAATGTCCTTATCTTCATCCCTTTCCTTCTCTCTGCCTCAAATTTATTATAATTTTATTTCTTATCTCGGTCATTTAAAACAAACAATGTTATAAGTTTTAACTGTTGTTGATTCCTATCTACTTGAATTATATAATACATAGTTTCACCATGCTTTTTTGTTTGATTTTATATTATTTTCCCTACTGTGTCTGTAGTTATCTCTTTTCATTCTTAATAACTTCTATTTTTTTTTCTGTTTTTTTTCTTGTCAACTCTTGTGAGAGTTTGTTAAATTTTGTGCAGCTATTCAAAGATGCAACTTCCCATTTGTTGATTCTATTTACTTATTGATTTAATTCATTAATTCCTGCTCTTTATCATTTTATTTCTTATATTTTTGCATAGTACTATATTTTTGTTCATAAGAAAAAATAAAATATGGGATAGCAATATGCATGAATTTATAATCTGAAAAACTTTCTACTATAAATATCTAGATGCACACAACAAATTATATCAAGCATGCATAACTGAGATCTTACAAAGGGAAGCACAATTCCTCATTTTCTACAAAGAAGAAAGAGCTCAAAACAAACTCAGTAAGCAACCAATGCTGAGGCTTGTGTTGTAGCTTTTCTAAGTTGGTGGGTACGTGAAGATGAATGGGAGCTTTTCTATAATCTAGAGGATTGGGACTTACTATCTATACAGAAAGAAGAACTCTGTGTCAGGACCCTGAAAGGTCAGTTTTTGAAAATACAACCCCTACTGTAAAACTAACCTTCAGTGAAAAAAAATAGGCTAAAATATCCATCCACAAAACAAGAAAAATGAAAAATAAGTATTTATTTTTTTTCTTGGGGTCGAGCTGGGATGTCTGCTAAGAATTTGTAACTACATGCATGCCATCAAATAGGTATGGTTTCAGTGTACACCACAACTTTACTCAGGAAAAGTCTAGCTGATAAGTAAATATAAAATTAAATTCTAAACTAACTGCATTTCTGTGGCAGCACAAACTCTAAACCCATGCCATACAAGAGTTTTAGGATAAAGCATTACAAATTTTTAGCTTGTAACATAAATGTAAATTTACAAGCCTATGAGGGTTACTATTGCTATATAACACATTCCCACTAAACTATTGGCTTAAAACAACCTTTTCATATATTCATGGGTTCTGTGGGTTTCGAATTCAGAAAGATCATAGTATAAGAGGTTTATTTGTTGCATGATGTCTGAGACATAGACTTGTGAAGACTTGACAGGAAGGGGTGACTCCATGTGATGGCTGGAATCAACCAGAGTCTTCACATGTCTGTGAGTTGATTTTGGCTGTTGTCTAGAAACTTAGCTAAGATTCACAGAAGCACCAACATGTGACCTTTCCATGTGACCTGGGCTTCTCCACTACATCATGGCCTCAAGATTCCAAAAGGAAGTGTCTTAGCAAACAAGTCAGAATTGACATTGCCATTTATAATATAACAATATAGCTTCAGAAGTCCTGCAGCATCACATGCACTATATTCTATAACAGTGAGTTATTTATATCAGCCAAAGGAAGGAAACACAGAAACTACCCTCAGTGAGAGAAGTGTTAAAGGATTTGTGGACATGTTTTAAAACTATCACAGTCTGCATTTTGGCTACAAATTATTTATTATTGTTTATTATTTATTATTTTTATTATTATTTATTTATTAAATATTTATTATTATTTATTTATTATTGTATTCCTCCCACTTGAAAAACATACCTAACTTCTCCCAAGACCCCTCAAAAATTATATTTCACTATAGCATTATGTTCAGGCTCATGGACCAGATCTCAAAATCCAAATCAGATCCAGGTCAGATGAAATTTGTCAGATACAGTTACTCTTGATATGAAGACCTGTGAAGCAGAGATATGTTTTCTGCATTCTCTGCCCACACTTTTGTCCCAAATGTATGCAATATCTATGGTGATACAGGCATGGATAACTTCTATTGATACACCCACTTTAAAAAGATGTCAAAAAAAGTTATATAACAGCGATTGGTCCATACATCCAGGTACATGATGGCAGTTCTTTCATTAAGGCTCAGTCCTACTCTCTGTACTCTCTGAAGGTTTTTTTGTTTGTTTTCCCTGTGGTACTTGGCTTTGACTCCTGGGTTCTTGGTTCTGCTCTCTGACAAGCTGTATTATACAGTATTTTCATAGATAAAACATGACAGGTTATGAGCTAAAAAAACTGAAATTACAAAGCCCATTAGGAAACAATCTAATATGATTGAATGCAATGAATATTAAATAAAAGTAGGTTAGAGTGCCAAGAATTTATAAAAGTGTTATGATAGATAGTAAAATTAATATTTTAAATGATTCAGACACAATCTTAAAATCTTAAAAATAAGATACCATGAGACAATGGATATAGGCTTAAAAATGGAATTTGAGAAATAAAAATATTATTAAAATTTAAAACGTATTGCATGGGTAAAAATAGCACTTTAGATACAGTTGAAGATAGAATTGGTTATTCTAATTCTAACTTATAATTCTAATTAGACTTCTAGTTATTCTAATTCTAACTTCTAATTCTAATTCTAAGTGGAAAAAAGGACTAAGGAGAATGCAGATCGGAGTGAAAAGGGACAAAAAAATGTGTGAGGTTTAAAGGACTTGTGGGATAGAATTACATGGTCTAACATAGACTAATGGAATCTCTTTAAGAGAAGGATAGTAGCAATTTATGATGTAAAAATGATTTACAATATTTCAGAACATCTTAAGTTGTCAAATACTAGGAGTATAGTCAATTCCCATAAGGATAAATAACAGTAAATCTATACCTAGAAATATTCTAAAGGATATTTCAGAGTCAGAGGGATCTTTTTAGCATACTGGTGAAAAGGACAGGGTAACTACTCAGAACAATAAGTTTGACATTAAACTTGACATCAGCAAAGTGTCAGAAGACAATATGATATATTCATGGTGATCAGAAAAAGTAATTATTAGTCCAAAATTCCAACCCCAGGTAAACTACCATTAAGAGTAGCCACGAAATAGAAAATTTCTAAAGAAACAATGAGTGAGAATCCACCACTCATAGACATTCATAAAAAACTTACTAAGTATGTTTAAGAGGAAGGAATTCTCTATACACTAGGAATGAGTATGATGCTATGTGCAATAATGATCAAAGGATATGTTAAATATATGGATAAATCCAATTAAGGCTGACCTAAAATTTGGAGATATGAAAAATTATGGACAAGAAAAATGTGTAAGACAGGAGGCAGTGGCATAATTAGAGGTAATAGACAACAAGCATATTATATATCGTGGCAGAAGGTTAATAATAACAGCTAACTTTGAACATTGCTAGATAAGTTATGTTCATTGAAGTTGTTAAACTATCATGAAAGTAAGAGAAAGAAGATAAAAGAAAAAAAAACTTGTTTCAGAAATATAGAAGACAAGGTACTTTGAAAATCTCTTATGACAAAACACTTAGGATGTTGACTAGAATATAGTAAACATTATTGCAAATGTATACTGAAATTCTCAGGATTTTAAGTGCAACCTCATGGGTCCAAAAACAAATAGCGAATTGGAAGCTAGAGTAGAAAGTGAGAACAACCGTATCACACAGAAAATAAGATGCAGCAGCTGTGCCAGGAGGCATGTCTTTATAGTGGTAACCAAAGGCTTGGCTGATAAAAGTCCAAAGGACAGAATGTAGGTAAGTTGAAAAGTAGGGCAGAAAGTGAGTACTGATGCTTCAACTGTGCCTGGTGGCATTTGCTGATAGTGATAATCAAAGAGCTTGAGTGCTTATGGCTATGCAGGTACAGGGTCAAGGTAGGATATGAGAATTTGAGAAGCAGACTTTGGCATGAAGCCTGGACTTTCAAAGGGTCTCAGCCCTCTGTGTAAACGTGGACAGAAAAAAAAATCCCACTTTTAAAAGGAAATGAAAAGAAATATTGTGGGTTTCAGTTTTGGCTGTGGATAGGTTAGAAAAAAATATTCCCCATGACATTTTGTGACCACATGTTTCACATGGATTTTGTATTAACATTTATACTACGTTACTTGTGAGATCTGGGAACTCAGACAACATAGAATTTCTGAGATAAAGCCCCACCAAATATAATCTTTTAATCTAAAGTAACAAAATACAAGAGGAAGCAAGCTACCATAAAGTCAGCAGCAGACAGAAACAAATTGCATGATTAACCGCCAAGAACTGCAGAACAGAATTATTGGATAGAGACTACGTGATATCGACTGGCTAGCTGTTCTTCCAACCTACGCCATCTTCCTCTTGGATTCAGAGGTGAAGTGACTACATCTGTTATATGCAAAACACTCAAATAGTAGCTGAGGACACTATTTGAGAAATGAATAAAGAGACAAACTCCTAGCCTCAGAGAACTTAGACTCTAGAGGGAAGTAACAAAAAACATTTCAATAAAATATACAGTGTTAAGTGCCATGTTAAAAATTAAAGCAGAGGATGGAAACAGAGAATGTTCAGAAGGTGCTTCAAGTTTTAGAAGTGTGGCCATGAGAGTTAAATATATTTTTCCCCTTTGTTTGCTGGCTAAAGGCAAAGTTTTTCCTGTTCTCTTACAACATTCTGACACCAAAAATGTGGGGATTTTCCCACAACAACTGATTCTCCAACTTTCTGTGGACGCCAGCTGGTTGTCTTACAATTTAATTCATTCAGATACTAACTGCCCAAACAAGCAACTACAAACACAAATACTACAGATCAGTCCCACAAGACTACTCCCCACTTCAGAAGCCAATGGTACAGATACCTAGTTGCAGGGCAGGAATAGAGACACAGACATAGAGAACGGACATGTAGACATGGGGGCAGGGGGGAAAGAGGAGGGTGGGACGAACTGGGAGAGTAAGATTGAGATATATACACTACCATGCGTAAAATAGATAGCTAACAGGAACTTGCTATAAGGCACAGGAAGCTCAGCTTGGTGCTCTGTGACAACCTGGATAGGTGGGATGGGGGTGGGGATGGGAGGGAGGTCCAAGAGGGAGGGGATATAGGTATACATATAGCTGATTCACTTCATTGTACAGCAGAAACTAACACAACATTGTAAAGCAATTACATTTAAATTAAAAAAAGAAATAAAAAAGAAAAATGGTTATCTCCTATACATATGATTCTGCAACTTGCTTTTATCACTCAGCATTGTGTTGTCTAGATCTGGCTCTATTGTCACATATAGATTGGATCCGTGTATTCTAGTTGCTGTATAGTATTCCACCATGTGGATGCTCCACAGTTTATTCATTGTATCCATATCTCACTGGTGGGCATTTTGTGGTTTTTAAATTTTTTGGTTTCTATAAGTAATGTTTATAAAACATGTACAAAATTTTCTCTGATATATCTTGGAAGTGGAATGCTCAGTCACTGGGTATGTGTATTTGCAATTTTATTAGAGTTTGCCAAAACAGTTCTCCAAAGTTATTTTAAATACCTGCTGAATTCCTGTTTCCCTGCATTTTCACCAATACTTTGTATTGTCATAATTTTCCATTTTTACCAAGAAAAATTGAATTTCCTTGTTTAAGTTGAATACCCCTGTTTACTGGTGAGGCCCAGACATTTTTTCATATGTTTATTAGATATTCAGATTATTGGATTTCTTCTGTAGATTACTGGTTTATAGTCTTTACTCATATTTTAGCTGGGCTCTTTGTCCTTTTTAAAAATTGACATAAAGAATTTCTTTATAGATTTCAAGTATTAGTCCTTCCTTATGACTTGCCTTTATTTTTTCCGAAGCTTTAAATTTTGACATTATCCTTTTTGATGTCTGATTTTCACATCTTATAAAATAAATCTTTCCCTGTCTCCATGTCATAAAAACATTCCCTCAAGCATCTGGGTCTTTAAGGCATTTGGAGTTTATTTTTGGGTGTGGTGTGACGTAGGGATCTAATGTAATTTTTTTTCATAAAGGAAGCCAGTTGTCCTAACATATTTATTAAACAGCTCATAATTTCTCCACTAATTTATAACGCTTATTCTATCATAAACTAAAGTCTAATTTATGTTGTATCTATTTCTGGGCCTTTTATTCTGGTGTGGTTTTTTTTTTTGGCATGCCACATGGCATGTGGGAGATTAGTTCCCCAGTCAGGGATCAAACCTGCATCCCCTGCAGTGGAAGCAGGGAGTCTTAACCACTGGACCGCCAAGGAAGTCCCCTCTTATTTCCCCTTCTATTCTGTTTTATTGATAGATTACTCTATCCCTGACCCCCCATTCACTTCAGTTGAAAATGATAGCTAAACCCCCTAGCCTCGTATTTCACTGCCCATCTCCGTCTGCTCCCTCAGTTTTGCCCTGCTCTCTGCACTCATCACTAGAACCATCTTTTCAAGAACCATCATCACCTAACTTGTTGAGTGCCAACTGTGTGCTAGGCAGTGTGATACACATGTAAAAAAAAAAAAAAAAAGGCTAGGTTGTCACCTGTGTAGCTGACTGACCAGCTATAAATTGGAAGCACACATGACCCCCTTCCCTGGTTTGATAATTTGCTAGAATAGGTCATAGACTCAGGAACACATTTATTTACATTTACGAGTTTACTGTAAAGGATACGACAAAGGATACAGATGAAAGGCCAGATAAAGAGGTACACAGGACAAGGTATAATTTAGGGGCATGGAGCTTCCACGCCTTCTCCAGGCATTCCACCTTCCCTGAACCTCAGTGTGTTCACCAACCCAGGAGCTCTCTGAATTCCCTTGGCTAGATTTTTTATGGAGACTTCATTACATAGGCATGATTAATTAAGTCATTAGCCATTGGTGATTAAATCAATCTCTAGCTCTTTAATCATGTGGTTGGTTTCTCTGGTAACCAGCCCCCATCCTCCAAGAGTCACTTAACTACTATAAACTCAGGAATGGTTGAAAGGTGCTGATTATAAAAAACAAAGGACTATCCTCTCAATCCTATCACTAAGGAAATTCCAAGGGTTTTAGGAGCTCTGTGCCAGGAACCAGGGACGAAAACTAAATATATATTTCTTACATATATCACGATATCACACTGGCCAATACATATTTAGAGAAGAGCCCAAAGCTTAGCTCAACTTCTTCTATGCAGATATTCATTTAATTTATAGTTCAAACGGGCTACATTTGAGCACTGAACTGGGTGCTATTAATAATTATTTTGGTACAACAGGTGAAAATAAGGACTGTACTGGAAAAGTTGAACAAAGAGCCAACATACCTATATATGGAAAAAGTTTTGGCCATCACTTTTAAACTATGTCCTTTTCCTTCTGGAAAAGTGAACTTGGCCCAAATACTAGAATCTTAGCTTAAGTTTAATGCCAGGTGATCAAGACTGGAATGTACATGTAAATAAATGTTTGTATTATCCTGTAGAGTCTTAAAGTGAATGAAATGAAAAATGAAAGATATATAAACAAAAATATTAGTCTGCAACTAAGAAATATCTGGAATAATTTAAAATAAAAATTAAGAGCAAAATAAATTGATCTAGGTAAATTTAAATACAATTTTAAGTAAGATAAACACAGAAGGCCGATTAAGAGATTAAGCAAATATTAATAGAAGTAAGGCTAAAAGGAAATGAACCCTATTAGGTAAGTAATAATCTAGGATAACTAGCAGAAAAGAAATAGGAAAAAGGACGAAATGACTTAAACAAAGAAAATAGTTCATAAGAGAGTCCCTGGAATGGCTCACGGCCTTAGGAAGTAGCTCCTGTTGGGCTTGCTCCTCTTTAGGTTCCCATCACTACATAGCACCCTCATCCACTTCCATCGTCATCTGTGTGCATCCTTTCTGCTTTTACCCTAATATAGATATCCCTTTCATTTACCTATAGAAAAAAGACTCATATTTATAAATTTGAGGACACAAACAATGGCTGAGAATTATTTTGAGTGAGAGTCTTTCTCTCCTTAAGGAATGTATAAGATGTCCACTTAATTTTTCTCCACTCTTTTCTCCTTAATTATAAGCTTTTCCCCCGCCCCGGATCAGGTATTGAAAGTCCTTCCAAATGAGCTTTTCTAAAAAAGGAGTATTTTCATTATGAGATGCAAATTTCAATCAGTTAGGGAGAGTATCAAAAGATACACAAAGACTCTGGTTCTCAAATTTAGCTAGAATCACCCAGAAGCCTTGTTAAAACACAGATTGCTGAGCTGCAACTAGTTTTGATTCAGTACATCTGGGAAGGGGCCCAGGAATCTGCATTTCTAATAAGTACCCACTTGATGCTGACATTGTTGGTCCAGGGACAAGAACTGAGAATGACTGCATGGACACTGAGAATTAATTCTTTCTTCCACCCTGAACCACATTAACACAGTCTTTTTTCTGCCTTTTACTGGAATATTTTATCCCTAGAATCTGTAAAATCTGAGTATCTTACAGGGAATGTTGTTAACTCCAACGAGGCAATATTGCTCACAAGTTGAGTTCATTTATATTTGGCGACTATTCAAAGGGCTGTGAGTTCATCTCCCCAAATTTTGATTTCCTTCTCAATAAAAGAAGAAAGATACATCTGGATTGTTAGTGTTTGTACATGTGGTGAGGTTTAATAATAGACTCCACATAAAGTGTTTGATATGATGCCACAGGATATGTACTTATCACTGGTAAGAGGATGAAGAGAAAAAGAAAGAGGAAGGGAAGGAGAGCCTTAGGAGGAAAAACATTCAATGTGCTACACATTAATTTCAAGAGGAAACACAATATTATAACTTTTCAGAAAACACTAAGCAGCACTTTTATATTTCTTACCCAATTCTGCACTCTAAAAGTAAATAATAGTATTAATAAAAATCTAAAAGTTTTTTCTATAAAAATAAAAGCAGTGATTAAACATTTTTATTAAACTTACAAATACACTGCATATACTATATAAAACTAAGCAAATACTATGCAAATAATCCTTATACACTGAGATAAATATATTATAAATTCTAAGTATGGGAATGATTATGAAAATCTTTTCTTTGGCTTAAATACATATGATATATTAATATGTGGTAACTATTTCTCATTTTTTCCCAATTTTGAGATTTCAATCTGAGGTTATTGAGAATGAAGATTCTGCTAGCTTTAAAGAAGTAAAAAATTGCCCCCAATTACAGATAGATAGAAAGGATTAAACAAATCCACTTCCCATATGACTATTTTTACAAATTAAAAATTCTTAATGATAAATCTGTGCTGTTTAAGAATGTATTTCTTATGATAAAAAGGCAAGTGATAATAATGTTATCTCAAACCCATTTTCCTAAATAAAATATGTTACAGCACATTTATTTAGCACTACTTTTGTTTTTTTTTTTTGGCTGTGTTGGGTCTTTGTTGCTGCGTGCAGGCTTTCTCTAGTTGTGGTGAGCGGGGGCTACTCTTCCTTGCGGTGCGCGGGCTTCTCATTGAGGTGGCTTCTCTTTGTTGCGGAGCACGGGCTGTAGGCGCACGGGCTTCAGTAGTTGTGGTTCACGGGCTCTAGAGCGCAGGCTCAGTAGTTGTGGCACACGGGCTTAGTTGCTCCCTGCATGTGGGATCTTCCCGGACCAGGGCTTGAACCTGTGTCCCTTGCATTGGCAGGAGGATTCCCAACCACTGCACCACCAAGGAAGCCCTACTCAGCACTAGTTTTAAATTCTGTTTTACATCTACATCTGTGGAGTGCTCAAAACTTTTCTTCTGATACATAGAAATCAGAGGAATTAATGTTATCTGTTTTTCTCAATCTTTCTTGAATGAAGTGAATGAAAGTTGTATTCTCTGCTAATGCGGTTGAAACAATTTACTCACAGTGAGATGGGAGGAAAGAAAAAGGAGACGAATACAAAGCCGTTAATTCAAAGAATCCTTAGAAAACATGTGTAGAATAGTGATTTATGAGAATATACTGACTGGGGACACGCCCAAACTCTGTTGATATGTAAAATAAATAGCCCCAACCTACTATACTATGAATTCCTTCCAGTTCTCAGTGTGGATTAAAGCTGTTTTGACTATTAAACAGCAAATAGTAACATCTGGAAACGTGAAGGTCAAAGGTCATTTTACTCATAAAACTGCACCAGCATGATTCATAATAACCTGTATCTGACCTTTGCATGGATTGAGGACTGCTGCTGATGTTGCTGTATAAATAAATAAAAACCTATTCTTTCATTCTGCTGTGATTTTATTTTGGTGACTTGTGTTACTTAAACAATTAGTATAGAATTCAAAAATTCCAAATGCAGCATCTTTATGTTTAAGTTGAAAAGTATCTATTTTTGCTGAAATTCATTCCATCGTACATATGTTATAATAACATTTGGCAGACAAGCTTTATTAAAGTAAAAATGTTTTCATATTCAAAGCTTGCATGTTATTTTCCACTTCTTGGGTTGATAATTGAATGTATTATATTTTCATTTGAAAGCATGCACTGCTTTAAATAATATTTAAAACAGAACTCCTGAATTTTCTTTTTTCCTCTCATTATTTCTTTCATCTTCCACAACATACTTGCTAAGGACTGAATGTTTGTGTGCCCCCCAAATTCTTTACTTGGGGTTATTCAGATGATGGTGTGTATAGGACTACCCTCTCAATGCAATAGGGCATGTAGTTGGGGTATATGTTATTCACAGATATTGAGGGAGAATGGACTAGTTTCAAAGAAAGCTAATAATGATGTTTTGAATGATCATCTCTATATTTGTAGATCTTAGAACTGAGCATTAACTGTAAGGAAATCTTAACTTTTAGCTGGTCAATTTCTAAAGATTATATGTAACTGAATAAAATGTCATTTTGTAGAAGATAGCAAATAAAAATATCTTAAGAATGTCATATATAGGACTATTTTTGCAAGTAATTAGGGCAGTGAAAATTTATTCTCTTTCTCCCTCCCTCACTTTCTAGATAAAATGTACCCCAGTCTGTCTCAACTGAGATGGCTGCATAAATATAAATATCCTTTGACTGCAATTCTGTTGCATCCTTGATCTGCAGAAATACATCGGAAAAATTTTAACAGAAGTTGTGGGTTCATTTGGAAAAGCAGAACTTCCAGAGAGCAGATGTTCCATAAGTGTGTATATTAGATGCCATTGGCAAATCAATGTTCTACTTCTACTCTCAGCTTCTTTCTTTTTCTAGTACTAATTAGTCTTTAACTATTAGACCACTAGTTAACTGCTTCCAATTTACGAAAAGGATGACTCTCTGATTGGGTAGATTGACTTTTAAAAATCATGGTTTTATCTCAGTTGAGTTGTTTCTTGCTAGAGAGAAGAACGTTTAGACATTCAGTGATGGTGATCTCCATATTGGCGTGTGGTTGATTTGTTACTAGATTGCATTGGGTGTTTAATGGTTAGTTGCAATGGGTTTGCTGAAGAGATTGTCATTCTAGCTGGTGAGCTAATGATAGCAGCAATTGTTCCTGATGAAATTAAGAGGTTGTTCCTAAGGTAAAAGTGGCGGGGGGGCATTAACAGCATTAAATTTTATATTTTTTTAGAAAAATCATTGGTTTATTTAGTTATATTTCCATCATAATAATATTTTCTTATATTTGAAAATGGCTTTAGTCAGTTTCTTTGTGCTGAGTTTTTTACTGAAAAAAAAGGTATATGATCTATGATTAATTGTAGATCTTATTTAATAAGTACCAGATGCTTGTCAGTTAACATTTGTCAGTTTTCTATCATTATCTCTGAACAAATGTTCTGAGTTAAATAAAATAGGAGAATTGGGGACTATGAAAGGGTAAGCCTATACCTGGATCATAGTTGGCTTCATCTGATATGTTAAAGCTGATGTCCGGTTTCTTTAAATAACATATTAAAACCAAAGGATTGAGAAAGAAATAACAGGTTTTGACCTTAGAGGCATTAGCAGATGGATTTAAAACACTGCTTCTGTAAAATTTTAAAAACACAAAAAACCTGTTTGACAAAAGAAAATTAAAAATTATAATACGATTACATATAGGTCAGCATATTTTTGTTAACAAATATATATTTCATATCATTTTGGCTTTTTATGTGTTATTATATGGAATGTCTTCTTAAAAACTACAAGTGTTACTTAATTGGAGTGCTATAACTCTTGATCAAATATCTAAGGAGGAAGACAGAAATAAACAGTATAAAAAGAACTATAATCAATAGATTCTGATAACTTTTCTTTGAGGTTGTCTTTAAATTGAGGTTTTGTGTGTGTGTATCTGTGTTGTGTAGCAGATTTCCAACATCCCACTGGTAAAGACTAAAACTGGTGAGAATTTATTAGCATATAGAAGTGCTTAGCTCTGGAATCACTGCATGAAGTTATAGATTTTTCTCTAGTATCTAACTCACTTTTAAAAAGAGGCTTACCATCTGGATCTTATTTTTTTTCTCTTTACAACTTTCTGCTGTTGCTCTTTTTTTCTTCACCTTTAGTCTGTTTTTCTGTGCTTCATTTCATGAACTAATCACTGAATCTTACTTTCATTTTAATACACTAAGAACTCAGTGTATTGGGAAGGTTATTATCACTAGGTTGGACTTAGAAGAAATAATTCTGTTGATTTCCATTTTTTCATTATTATTTTCAATTTCTAACCAATGCTCCAAACACACAATTCAAATGCTTACTTGATATCTTTATCCAGTCTACTTCTAAAGTGCATAAACCACTCCCACCTTCCTTTAAAATTTTACATACTTTAGTCAATTGCTGTATCTTGTGTTTCACAAATAGAATTTTAATGTTACCCTAAGTGTAATGTAAGTGCTTCTTATTTAAGTTAACACAAAAAGTTCTTTCTCCCATTTGGAGAATAGATTTGAGGGGAGCTAGAATATAGAACGTTGCAGTAATTGAGTAATGAGATGAGTTGCTACAAGTAAAGATGCAAAAAAAGGGGGACATTTAAGATAATTTTTGAATTAGAATAAATAGCACTTCAAGTAGGACAAAAATTTGGGAGAAGCGAGATTAAACGTTAATAATATCATCTAGATTATTGACGTGGGCAACTTGGAGAAACAGATAGCATTGATTAAGGGGGAGAAAAATGAAGGAGAAACAGTTTGGGACTTATTATTTTTCTTCCAGCATTAGTGGACAAGCATGGACTTCAGCAGACACAAGACTTGCAGTGCTTCTGGTTGTTTTCCCCATATTGCCTACCTCATTGGTGTAAGCAGCTATAAACATCCTTTGAAGCTTCCTGTGATTCCTGCAACAGCCTGACATCTTGGGAGGAAGCAGCAAACTGGGAAGATTGTAAAGAAAATACGATTAAACAGTGACTTTTTGTACCTTTATATATTCATTACTCAATGATTTTATAAACATCTAATTACCTGTATTAAAGCTATTCTTGTTTTAAATAGCTCTAATGACTTCTGTTTTACTGGCACAAAGGACTTATTTTTCATCTCAATTCTTTAAAATAGAAATATACTAAAAGTATTCTGAATGAAAGTATGTCAAAAAGTTTCAATAATATTATCTCTTGGAGTAAGGGTGGGGAATGATGATTCTTGACAATATAATTTTTGCCACATTATTTTCTGAAATTTATAAATTTATAAGCAGTTACAATTCAACAATCAGAAAAAGAAATGTATACCCTCTGGATCTTATTTACATAATAATTATAATAGCAATTAGATTAATTAATTAATACTAGTACCTACTGCATTCCAAGCACTGTTCTAGGCACTGGGATAAAACTTTGAATAAAAAAGAGTACTTCTGCTCATTAAGCTCACAATATATGTCAAGCAGTGGCATATAAATAGAATGACAGAGAACAGTAAGGGAAAAGAGAGTGTATGAATTTTGAGCAGAGGCCTGAATGAACTGAAATGAGTCATATATTATTTCTGGGCAATAATCAACCAAACCAAAAGTGGTAAGTGCAAAGGTCATGATGTGGAAATTTCTCTGAGTTATTCAAGGAAGCTCAAGAAGATGAAGGTAGATGGTTTGTCATAAACAAGTGGAAGAGGAGCCAGATCTTATTAAAGACTTTCAATGTTATTCTAAATGCAATGAGGAAGCACTGCAGTTCATGAGATGTGGAGTAACAATTTAACTCACATTTTAAAATCATTTTTGTGGGGCTTCCCTGGTGGCGCAGTGGTTGGGAGTCCGCCTGCCGATGCAGGGGACACGGGTTCGTGCCCCGGTCCGGGAAGATCCCACCTGCCGCGGAGCGGCTGGGCCCGTGAGCCATGGCCGCTGAGCCTGCGCGTCCGGAGCCTGTGCTCCACAATGGGAGAGGCCACAACGGTGAGAGGCCCGCGTACAGCGAAAAAAAGAAAAAAAGAAAACCATTTTCTGGCTAGTGTGTAAGAATAGTCTGAAAAGGGAGGGGGTGCCGCAGTAAAGCCAACTGACCTGTCAGAACAACTTTGCAGGGAGCCCAGCTTAAAGCTATTGGAAGCTTGAACTGGGATATTTCAGTAGAAATGGTGGGGAAAAGTGGAGTTCAGAGCATATTTTGAATATAGATCCAAAATGATTAGTTCAGCAAAAAAGAGGAGTAAATGATGACAACTCAATTTTGGGTCTGAGTAACAAGTTCAATAATTGAATGTTGCTATATTAGAGTTGGTAACAGTTTACATGTGTCATCTCATATTTTCACAACATTATGAGAAACATCCTATGTTATCACCTTTTTTTTGGATGAGAAACTGATATAGAGAAAAAAAAGAAAAAAAAACAACTAGTACAAGGTCACACAAACACTAAATAGTGGAGAAAAAGAAAAGTTGTACTGGAGAGAAAGTTGCTTTCAACTGGTAACAAGGGATATAACGTTTTGTTATATTCTATTGCTCTTGTAAAATATTTCTGCTGTCTTATTTCCTACCACATTGTTCAAAAACATCAAATGACATAATCTTTTTCTACAATTTTTTAATAGTTTTTTTTGGTTTACTGTTGGTACACTAGACACATCTCATGAACTTATGAGGAATTATGGTTACATCCTTTGTACCAAATTGGCTCAGTACAATATGCCTTGATATTTAACCAGGAACATTTTTAATTTTTTTGGCCTGTGCTGTGTAGCATGTGGGATCTTAGTTCCCTGATCAGGGATTGAACCCATGCCCCCTGCACTGGAATCAGAGTCTTAACCACTGGACCGCCAGGGAAGTCCCCAAATGACATAATCTTTTATCCATGAAGGCTATTATTATAGATTCACTAATATAATTGGACTGAAGGAAAACATTAACTTATTGACCTGCTCCAAGACTTTCACATCATCAGCTAGAGACACCTCTTCTAATGATGTATTAACTGTGGTAGTCCAGAAATTCCATAATTTAAAATGTGATATGGAAGTTTTATTATGGAAGGATTACTAGTTCATCAGAAAAAATTACCTGCAAAAATTCATAGGCTTCAAAGCCTGTTCACATATGCATTTGTATATATTAATAGAAGATCATGCTTATTGTCATTATTGCGTGCTTACTGTTTGCTAGCCACTGTTTTAAGTGCTACGTATGCATTCATTCATTTAATACTCATAATAGTTCCAAGAGTTGCATTACTATTATAGGTAATTATAATTATTTTCCTTTTACACGTGAGAAAACTAAAATGACCATTTTACAGTAATAATTAAAATTTATGAACATTAACACAAAATTTGAGTTCTAAATATGTAAAAGCACTATTCTAGGTTTTATCTTCTTCAGTTTTCACAACACTCTTATTGGGTAAATGCTACTGTTATTTATTATTTGCCGAGAGAGGTTAAGTAACTTGCCCAGGATGCAGAAATTGAACTAATACAGACTGACCACAGTGTCCACTCTCTCAGAAATAGCATTCAACAATCCAAAAATAGCAATTTATTTTCTCTATTTTCTTCCACTAATCAAAATTAATAATTATATCTAGCAGTTGCCAAGTGCTAGTTATGTTCTAAACACATGAATTATCACATTTAAAACTCTCTGCAAGATAAGAGACACTATTATTATTCCCAATTTACAAAAGAGGAAACTGAGGCTTAAAGAAATAGCAAAACACCTACAGGAGTCAGAAAATATTGTCAAAGTTTGTATTCAAATCCGGATAATCTGGTAATTGAGCCCATATTGAAATATTCCCTTCTGCTTCCCAACAGTTATTTATATGATGACATTTTTATACAGTGTAATCATAGTATTACATACTACATAGCATTTAGTATTTTATGATTCCATGTTATAGTTAGTCTAGTATTATATTTTCCTAATGAATATATAGTGTGCAGTCATCTTATGATTCAATTATGATCTGTGGAGTTTGATATACAAAAATTTTCTTTATTTATATTTTGGAATTGATGTAGGTCAGGAGTCCCCAACCCATGGACTGTGGACCAATGCAGGTCTGTGGCCTGTTAGGAACAGAAGGAGGTGAGCAGCAGGCGAGCCAGCAAAGCTCCATCTGCTGCTCCCCATCTCTACCCATCACTTGCATTACCACCTGAACCATCCCCCTTCCCCGCTCTCCCATCTGTGGTAAAATTGTCTTCCATGAAACCAGTCCCTGGTGCCCAAATGGTTGGGAATCGTTGAATTGTAGGTAATTGGATAGATGATACAAAGAATGTCCTTTTGCATTTTTGGTTTTTAAAATATATTTCTTTGTCCTACTTAACTTTCCAAAGATATTTGAGAACATTGAGCCGTAGGTCTCTACCCTTAGGGACTTTTGTGGCTCATTCTCTGCTTTGTTAATTGATTGCATCCTTCTTATTGGCTCCTCCTTCCACCTGTAATATGTGATTGTCAAATCTCTTCCCCCAGCTCTGGTCTTTCTCCTAAATGTCATCACCACATATTTCTAAATACTCCCTAGACATCTTTTTTTTTTTTTTTTTTTTTTTTTGCGGTACGCGGGCCTCTCACTGTTGTGGGCCTCCCCCGTTGTGGAGCACAGGCCCCGGACGCGCAGGCTCAGCGGCCATGGCTCACGGGCCCAGCCGCTCCGCGGCACGTGGGATCTTCCTGGACCAGGGCACGAACCCGCGTCCCCTGCATCGGCAGGCGGACTCCCAACCACTGCGCCACCAGGGATGCCCCCCTAGACATCTTCATCTCACTGCTTCACAGGCACCACATGTCAAGATTTCCAAACTAATTTTTTCTTTCTACACACATGGGTTTTTTCTTATAGCCAGTATCTCAAGTATAACATTTTGTATTCTCCCAGAAAGTGAACATATTATTTCAGTCATTCCTGAGTTCTCCCTTATCTCACATGTAATTATTTTCTCTTGCATGTTTCTAGAATCTATCTCCTTTGCTCCAAGCTAATTGCTTTTGTTTTAGTTCATACTCTTACTCTTCCTATTTACTGCAATAGCTTCCTAACAAGTCTCTCTGGTTCCAGTCTGTCTCTCTTCTAAATTCTGCCGATTATCTTTCTAAAGGACATATCACATGATGTCATACCTTTAAGTAAAATGTCAAAAGGATCCCCATTTCTTACAGATAAAAGTCTGTATTTTATGATATGATAAAGGTTAGTTACTCTTTTCATCAGGAAAAAAAAGAAAAACAACTTTATTTAGTGCTTTTGGTCATGAAAGGCAAGCCCAGATAAAAGAGGCTTAGCCAACAATATCAAAATATTGCACTGATATTATAGTAATTCTGTTATATGAATTTAGATTATCTGCTTAAAGGTTGTGTTAACAAGGCTTGGGGACCCTGGAACTGACTGGAGAAAAAAAAAGTATAATCAAGAGAGGACAGAACTGAGTTGCCAGAGAAAGGGACCCAAGTAAAGAAATAAAATCTTTAGAAAGAAAAAAATAGAAAGAAATATCCAATAGTGAGAAATGTAGATGTCACCTTATCTGTGATTCTTTTTTGTTGTTGTTGTTTTTATAATTACTCTGCTATATATTCTTACTACTTGTTAATTTATAAAGCAATTATTGAATGTCATGGATTTTTCTAGCTACTACCTAATAAGGGAGCCAACAAAATTGGTAAACCAACCAACAAACAAAAAACACTTCACGGAGCTTGCATTCTAATAAACAGCATAAGTAAAGAAAATACGATTAAATTTTTCAACTTCTAGGGCATATTTTCAAATATCTCACTCTCTTTACTTAATTATAAATAATTAAGACCAATAGTAAAGAAAAGAAAAAGTTTAAAAATGATTGGCATTTCAAAGAAATGCATATATTTTTTTGATATCTCAGAAAAAGCTACTGGTATATGAATAATTGAGCAAAGCCATTAACCTTTGTCAACACACATCTATGAATTCTCTCACACACAAACTACACACATACAAACATACAACATACATACACATACACACACCACCACCTGGAAAGGATATGGATGCCCACATATATACATACACTATATTTTTCTGTTTGGTGACTATCTGAGTCCCAAAAGATCTGGGTGATATTAGGAGATGAGGTAGAATAGCTTGGTGGAGTCAGAAAAGTATGGGTTTTGAAGTGTCGGACTAATTTCTATTCCTGTATATCACTGGACAAGTTACATAGCATTCTAACTCAACAGTTCACAAACTTTTGGGTCTCAAGACTCTACGCTAGTAAAATTACTGAGAGCCCTAGAGAATTTTTGTTTTGTGTGGTACCATGTTGACAGTTATTATGTTAAAGAAAAAACAGAGACATTAAAAAAAAAGAGACATTTAAAAGATATTTATATATTAATTCATTTTAAAATGACAATGATAAACTTATTACATTTTAATAATCTTTTCCAAACCCACAAATTTTTTTTTTTTTTTTTGCAGTATGCGGGCCTCTCACTGTTGTGGCCTCTCCTATTGTGGAGCACAGGCTACGGACGCGCAGGCTCAGCAGCCATGGCTCACGGGCCCAGCCACTCCACGGCATGTGGGATCCTCCCGGACTGGGGCACGAACCCACGTCCCCTGTATCTGCAGGTGGACTCTCAACCACTGCGCCACCAGGGAAGCCCTAAACCCACAAAAATTTAATGAGAAAAGTGGGATTGCTTTTTATTTTCACCAAATCTCTTCAATGTCTTGTTTAATATATTGCCATACCTGTTTTGGTATTTATTGTGTTGGAAAATACTGTTTTGCTTGGAGTATATGAAATAAATTCAGCTTCACACAGATATATAGTTTTCAGATGATTATAGATATTCTTCTTTAATATTAAACCTTAACTCACTATATATAGTTTCTGAATGGTCACTGCAATATGGAAACTGAAACCATATGAAGGACAAGTTCCTACTGTTATATTAAAACTCATCAGTCTATCTTACACTTTGAATGAATTCTTTACCTATGTATGATTTTGGAAAATATTGGTTTATTGAATCATGTATATCTTCCAAGCATTGCCACATTTCATTACATACTTTCAAAAAATTGTATAATTATTGATATCATCAGAATAGTTTTTAAGTATTGAGAACATGTCAAGGTCATAGTGGTAGATACAAATTTTCCAAATGTCTTATTTTCCTTTGACATCTCCAGATGGCATTCTCAGTTTTGGATCTTGACTTACTCTTCTGATTTTCAGATTCCTATGCACTCCAGGGGATTCCCTGTGCTTTCTTTCAAACAAAGCTTTATATTTAGCTATTTTTAAGGCATTTACAAAATTTTTTGGTAGATTTTGATGTTCCAAAAACTAGAAATCTTTCAATCAGTTATCAGTCTTCAAAAAAGGGAAAAAATATTTGTACCTCTCATAGGCTATAGTTTGCACTCTATCCTTCTCTTTGTGGATTTAAATGTTATTTTATTATTTTATTCATCATTTCAGTGGGTTTTTGAGAAGCACATTTCTCTAAGTAGTGTTGGTTATATCTCAGTGAATTACCAGCCCCTGTTTGTCCCATGGTCTATGCATCATTATTCTAGTCATTCCTAGGAAGTTGTTTGGCATGAGAATTAAAATTTTATTAAAATTACACAAGTATTTTAAATTTTATATTTAAAAATATGATTTAGTCAGTCTCCTAAGGGAATAGAAATAAAAGCAAAAATAAACAAATGGGACTTAATCAAACTTATAAGCTTTTGCACAGCAAAGGAAACCATAATCAAAACAAAAAGACAACCTATGGACCAGGAGAAAATATTTGCAGACAATGCAACTGACAGGGCTTAATTTCCAAAATATACAAACAGCTTGTACAACTCAACAACAACAACAATAAAACAACTCAATCAAAAAATGGGCAGAAGACCTAAATAGACATTTCTCCAAAGAAGGCACACAGATGGCCAACAGGCATATGAAAATATGCTCAACATTGCTAATTATTAGAGAAATGCAAATCAAAACTACAATGAGGTATCACTTCACACTGGTCAGAATGACCATCATTAAAAAGTCTACAAATAACAAATGCTGGAGAGGGTGTGGAGAAAAGGGAACCCTCCAATACTGTTGGTGGGAATGTAAATTTGTTCAGCCACTATGGAAAGCAGTATGCAGGTTCCGCAAACAACTAAAAATAGAGTTTACATATGATCCAGCAATCCCAGTCCTGGGCCTATATCTGGAGAAAACCATAATTCAAAAAGATACATGCACCCCAATGTTCATAGCAGCATTATTTACAATAGCCAAGACATGGAAGCAACCTAAATATCCATCAACAGACAAATAGATAAAGAAGATGTTGTACATATATACAAGGAATATTACTCAGCCATAAAAAAGAATGAAATAATGCCATTTGCAGCAACATGGATGGACCTATAGATTATCATACTAAGTGAAGGAAGTAAGACAGAGAAAGACAAATATTATATGATATCACTTATATGTGGAATATAAAAAATGACACAAGTGAACTTATTTACTAAACAGGAACAGACGCACAGACAGAAAAGAAACAGTTACCAAAGGGGAAAGGGAGGGGAGGGATAAATTAGGAGTTTGGGATTAGCAGACGCAAACTGTTATATGTAGAGTGGATAAACAACAAGGTCCTATTGTGTAGCATAGGGAACTATATTCAATATCCTGTAATAAACCATAATGAAAAAGAATATAAAAAAATATAAAACTGAATCACTTTGCTGTACACCAAAAACTAACACAACACGGTAAATCAACTATACTTCAATTAAAAAATAAATTAAAAAAAAAGAATGCTTGCAAATTCTAAAAACAAAATATGATTTAAATAGAATCACACAGAATGTGGGTGAAATGGTAGAAATGAGTGAAATAATGAAGTGTCCTAGAATATTTCATTTTGTCTTAAATAAAGGTAACGATGTTACATATTATTCAATAGCATATGATAATGACATACATTTTCACTTTTTTACACTATCAGGTTTACCCTCACTTGTATGTCTGCCTGTAATAGTAAGGATAGTTAAATCTTTTCTTTTTGTCCTCTTTTGGCAAGGTTGGAAATCTGTAGGATAATCTGTGACTTTTGAAACCAACAATTAAAAAAAAAAAAGAGATTGAAGAAGGCTAAAGAAACTATTGTAATTTATGGAGGGCAAAAATCTAATAAGCTTATATGTAAACAAATAATTTATGCTGCTGAAATATTTTAAGTGTAAAGACAAAATATAGATTGCATGGTGTCAAGGCTGCTTTTCACTTATATTTCAGGTAGAACCAAGGAAAAATAGCGGGAATGTAGAATAGATGAGATGTTGAGATTATTGACAGTGAGCAGATGTTCAAATCTGTTGAGAAAGTCATTGCTTTCAACCCTCAGTTCTTTATGATCTGTAATCTTGGGAAATGCCTCCAGATTTCCCTGACTATACTAGAGGAAATTTTTAATACAGATGTCTGTATTATAAAACAGGTCACCATGTAATTTCTATATTTATCAGTTTTTCAATAGTTCAGAGAGAAAGTTTCATCCGACAATGTGGCACAAAGAAAATCTGGATTACTTTTAGTTACTTTTCTATCATTTTAAAAGTTCAATTTAACCCAAGAACAGTGAAAAGGAGGGCAATTGGTTTTTGTCTACAGTGACTTACGAGATCTGATCCCTTCTGAGATATGGTACTGATTAAGAAAGTTTTTGCAGCATTTGGAATGCATTACCGAGTGATGTTATGAAATATCTTTTCTTAAGAGCTTTAGGAACATGGTAGAAAACTGTTTTTTTTTTTTTTTTTTTGTCTATCAGACAATGGAATGAACAAAATCAAAGGTCCTAAACCCTTTGAAACTGTATACGGAAGTTTGTGGGTGGGAGTCTTAGTGTATTATTCTGAAGAGAGGGTACACAACTTTCATCAGATTCTCAAAAGGGTAAGAACCCCACACACAAAGACAACAGACACTCGAACACAAAGTTTTTCCAATCCTGTAATTGTAAAATTATGCTTTGTGTTCAGGTTAACAAAGAATAAGTAAACTGGTAAATAGGAAGAAACAGCTTGACTACATGGGACTTTTCAAAAAGTAAATATTTAGAAATAAAGACATGTTTCCTTAGAACACTTGACACTGGCAGATTTTTATAATTTAGAGAGGAATGTTATTTACTTCATTCACTGCAAAAGAAACATATAGAAATGTACACTTGCCATTCACAATTCCTTTGTTATGTTTTAAAAATCCTTACAAAAGCTGTTAATTTCCTCGGTGACCAATGGTGGTCTAACATTAAGATACTCTTTGACAGAGAGGACACCAACAAAACTAAAGATAGGCCTTGCTTTTCTTTTGTATTCTTTTGAGAAACTACGTGCTATTGTGCAGAAACCATTTTCTGTTTAACACAAGGAAGGAGAAAAGTCACTTAATGAACTTATTTTATTAAAGGTGATTTATTTCACATTATTCACAATGACCCAAAGAACAAAGTTTTATGAACCATCAGGAAATAAAATACTACACACTGAAGCCCACATAGTTGAAATCCACACTTAGAGAGTTCTGTATATGTCAGTCACGTTTACAAGACTGGAAGAAAATACTATTACTCTCCTCTTAAATTTTTCCATGTTTATTAAATGCATTTAACTTAATGTCTCTATATACAGCTCTATCGACTTGACTTACCTTGCAGTAGAACCTTTCAAATACAAATTTAGTGTTCTTTCAAGAATATAGCAGTATTCTTATCATTACATCTTAAAGATTGGGACAAAGAATCTGAACACTAAAGACAACAAGGGCTGTAAAGTTTTATTTCCCACATCATTGGTTTACCTCATCCCTGAAATGTAAGCAAGTTCTTGGCGTTCAGTAATCTAGTCTCCTTGTACTTCTTCAGATCTGATATATTGCATCTGTGGTATTTACTACCCTGAGTTTCCTTTAATTAATTTTATAGAATTTGTAACACGCAGAAGATTTCCATTTGAATTTATTAACTGTTAAAATTGCTTTAATGTCTAAAGTAAGTATGCTAATGAAGTTTGATGAGATAAAGTTCCACACTCCAGTAAATCTAACGTGTCCTTAGATACTGTTTTACCAGTGTCATTTATAAGAACCTCAACTATACTTTAAAGTAAACAAAGAATCACGGATAACATCAAAAAAACTCTTCACTGAATAACAACTTGCTAGAATATAGTAAATCATGCCAGTTAATCCAACAAAAATTCTTTTCAGATTAATTTATAAGTAGCAACATATCCCCAAGATACTAAACATGCCAAAAAACAATTACTAATGCATGATAAAGATACCAAATTAAGTGTTTCAAGGATACATGAGTAAGTGATATGGTCCTCAGGTTCAGGGAGATTATCTGCTAAATAACTTAAAACCCTGCATGAATAACATGGTGTAGAGACCAGTAAAATCCATAATTAAATTGCAAAATGATAGAACGGTTCAAGAGAAGACACTATGTCAACAAATAGCTATGAAGTTTTATTTTGATGATATTGGAGAATGATGTAACTCATATGGCATCTACCCCTACTTTGTGACAATACTGAACACATTTTAGAAGATGTGATATCTACCTGTCTGTCTGAATTCATTTTCTGCTACTTTTTTCCATATTATGTTCCAATAGTATATATCTTCTTTCTGATACTGAGATAGCTCAAGTTAGTTCCCACGTCAGTGTCTTTGTAACTGCTGTAACCTCTGTCTGGAATGTGTTCTGTTCCCACCTCTACTACCAGTTTCAGCTCAGCTGGCTCCTTTTCAAAATTAACGCCTTAATTCAAATATTATCTCTTTAACCAAGATGAGCTGACCACCCTGTCTCTTGGTCTGTCCTGTGTCTGAGTTTCTTTCAGTCATATTACTCTCCTATATTATTACCCATTACCCTCTTTTATTTCTTCATATCACTTTTTACTAACCAAAATTATAGTATACTTTATTATATTTATTTATCCATTTGTTTGTTTACTCTATCTTTCCCAATTAGAATATTTAAACTTTCCTGAAATTTCTCATTTTTTTTTCAATAAAGAATTTCAGCCCCATTTCCCTCACTATTTAAACCCCCGATGAGTTTTTCACAAACAGAATTTACTAATTCATATAGGTCTTAAAATATATTGAAAGGATTTGAAAGGCTAGAGAATCAAGGAGAGGCAGAGAAAGACAACTCCATACAGTGGGCATAGCTTATGGAAAGGGAAGACAATAGAGAAAGTGAGGAATAGCAAATAATGAATGAGGCAGGATCGCAAAGTTTATAGAGCAGAATAATGGGAGATAAGACTGAAAGGGAGAGAGAAGAGAAGATGGGTTAAATTCTTTTAGGCTAGCATATTAAAATTTTACAGAGATGACATTTGAATTCATGCATAAATATGGATAGAACTTAGGAAAAGTGTATTTCAGGTATAAGAAAGAATCTTGTAAGTGTGGAATGAAGTAGAAAAACATATGAATGCCATTAACACAATTTGAGCAAACATTGAAGGTACCCAACTTTTATGCCCAGCATAATAGCTGTACCCATTTTTACCCACCTCCACTGTGAAAACTTAGAAAAGTTTTCCCTTGTCTATACAGTGTCTCTCTTTCATCTCCCTTGGTACCTATTTTTATATTTTTCTATGGGATTCCTCTTTCACAGCACAGTTTTTTTTTTTTCCCTTTGGTTTGTTTAATTTTGAAAAAGATTTTTCCTGTTTAAAAGCATAGTGTTTGTGTAGACACAGAATTCTCCTTTTGATGGTGCCTAGGATTAACTCTTCTATCCTGTAGTTAGACAAAGACTTCCTCATCCTCACTCCCACACACTCTCCACCATGCTATGCTCTGATTTTACCACAGTCCTTTGTCCATGATTATAGAATGGTGTCCAGGAACATTATTCTCTGGAATAATGTTCCTGAAAAATCATTTTTATTTGATGTTTTTTTTAAAGTTTGTTCTGCAATGTCTGGTAAAAATTTTCTCTCCTTCCACATGCTAATTATATTAAACCTAATGTTTTCATGAACATATGAAATCTCAGAAGAGTCCATCTCCCTTAGAATTTTCTTTTTTTAATTCCATTAGGAAACCATTCTAAGATTCCCACCAAGGCAACCTAACCCTCACTGACACCTAATCTTTGCTGGTATATTTTCCTGGAGATACCTTACTGACCTTGAGTGAAATACCTGTTATTTCTTGATCTTCACACTGGTATTTCATAGTTTATAGCTAGTATGTGTGAGAATGGCATTGGCATTTAACATTCTTTATTTTTCACCTTGACCATCACAGAAATGATGTATTCTTTAAATTCAACCAGCAAAGTAAGATCACATTTTAATGACATATAACATTGAGACAAGGCTGTAACTATAAATAAATAAATAAGTAAATAAATACATAAATCTCTAGTAGACAATGTAAAAGCTGATTAAAATGAATGCCCTTTGGGTTTTATAAAGACTCAGCACCTGTACGGAATACATAATGCAACCAATTGATTTTGAAATGATTAAGAAACATCTTATAAAATATGATGTATCATTTGCCTAGATTTTAAACTTAAACTATCCATTTGAACAAAACAAAAATCTAATTGCCCCGAATTTTTGGACTACTAAATACATGTGCTTGAAAAACTAATCAGAATAACAACTCTCTTTATTATCTTAAGCATCAAGAAGATTTTAGAAACAATGCAAAATAGGGAGAAAATTGAAAAACAAAGTTTGGAGATTTGCTCTGGCATGATGGAGTGAAGAGGCTAAAAATTCTTTCTCCAAAAAGCAACTGTAAAGTTGAATAAAAGTATCAAATCAACCATTATGATGCTCTGGAAATAGACTGATGAGATTGAGATAGTGGAAAAGTGTTTATTCATGAAAATTACTGGTCTTCAGATAAGAAAAGTTTGAATGTGTGGTGACCCCAAAAAGATATGTCTACATCCTAATCCCTGAAACTTGTGAATGTTACCTTATTTGGAAAAAGGGTCTTTGCAAATGTAATTAAGTATTTTGAGACAAGATTATCTTGTATGATCCGTGTCGTCCCTAAATCAAGTGACGAGTGTTCTTACAAGAGTCAAATACCAGATGAGAAGACAGACATAGAGGAGGAGGTGATGTGAGGACAGAGGTAGACTGGAGTGACATGGCTACAAGCTGAGGAAGCTGTCAACACCAGAAGCTAGAAGAGGCACAAAATGGATTCTCCTCTAATGTTTCTGTAGGGACTGTGGCCTTGCTGAAAACTTGATTTTAGATTTCTTGCCTCTAGAACTGTGAGAGACTAAATTTATGTTGTCTTAAGCCATCAAGTTTGTGGCAATTTACTATAGTAGCCTTAGGACAATACGGATATCAAGAAGTTATTTGTAACAAAAGTATTTTAGATCACATGGTAAATAATAAGAGGAATTTGCTTCAGTGGAATGAATATATTTCAATGAAATAAAATGTAAAGTCAGTTTGTTTGATAAGCCAATTAATATTAAGGAGTGGATCACATGAACACATTAAAAATGTAAGCTCATTGATTTGACATGAAATACTGACATAGAGATTTGTATAATTTAAAAAATGCTTCTATAACACAGACATCTATGATAAACAGGTTAATGAATGTTACCAATTTAAAGACTACTTAGAATTAGTCACTGCCAAAATGAACTTGAAATACATGAATATCTTACATCTTGATAAAGGTTTCCCAGATTTGACAATAATCCTGAAAATATAGATACTATTATTAATAACAAGTTGTGAAGAATTTATTAAACTACTAATGACAAAAATTAAATTTTGATTGATAATTTTGTAGAAAGACTAACTTTTCTTTTTCCTCTATAGAGAAACCATATTTTAAAATAGTTTTTATATAAGGAGAGTGTGTATATATATATATATATATATACACATACACACTAGAGTATATAGCCAAAAATAAAGACCAAAAATGTATTACAGAGATATAACAGGGTAGTTAATAAAATCTTATTTTCTTATTTTGAATTTGTATCATGCTATTTCTCAGTTCTTTAAAAATTTATAATCTGTTGGGATTCTTTTTCTTATTTAAATAAACATGTATTTTAGTACTGTGTTCATAATTTTCGGTTTTTTCTTGAAGAGTTTCCTTGTTGCATTCTGTATAAGCTTCTCGACTTACTTACAAACTCTCCATCTGTCCTTGCCCTTAATGACATTCTAAGTCCGTGATGCTTTTTATATCAGCATCCAAAAATTATCAGTTTATGATTTGCTGAGTCCTGGTCTCTGCACTAGAGGAAAACCTCAAAGTTTTCTTCTCCCTTCCCAAGGTCTGAGTTCCTCTCTCTATTTCTCGTGGCTCAGAATCCTTGGCTAGTATGAGACAGTCCTATCTGGCACAATACAACTACTTGCTTTTTTGATCATAGTCTTGGAAGAACAGAACTCCCCTATCTTTCTACTTGGTGCAAAGGAACGCTATTTCTTTCTCATTCGAAGCTCAACTTTTCTTCTTGGAAGGAAAAGGGGAAATTGACCTCTCCTTCCTTCTGTGATATCTTGCATTGCTGAAGAAAATTAAAATTAGACATGCTAAAATCTTCTTTGAGACATGCTGCTACACAAGGTACTGGATTAACCGAATTTAATAATTGTCTAGTTTGAATCTCAGAATGTTTCCCTGACCACCTTCCCATCTCCACATCCCATTCCCTCTCCCTTTAGTAACCTTTGATTCTAATTTCCTAATGAATGCAGGAAATATTCATTTTGGTAGTAATATCAATAATACTCTTATTTTGAACCTATGCCATTTGGAATTGATAAGATTTCAAATCTTAAATTTATTATTTATTTTTGTCTCTGTAAGAAACTAAAAAAAAATCCACAGTGTTGCCTTGACAGCAATTAAAATTAGCTGCAGTCCTTGGTGCTCATCTACATACATTTATTTGCCTCTAGGCCTTCACCAGCTGTTACAAGTTCCGCCTCGTGGTTCATGCTTGACATTACTATTGGCACATAGCTCTCCTTTCATTGTCACAGAGGCATGGCTCCTCCTGTCACTGCCAATCTTCCACTGCAATCCTCATGTCACTGCTGAGCTGCTTCACAGAAGTGACTGAAGCACCCTTCCACTTACGTGACTACTGCTCTCTTGTTTTCAGCTTCCTCTGTCAAGAAACTCATCTCATTTCCTGGTCAGGGGTTATTTGAGTGTCACCCCACAACATGCACTAGAAAATATTCTTCTCTGTGTTCTTTTAATCATTCATAGAGCATAGGTCTCTGTTCTAAGCTCAGGTAAATTTCCTTTCCCTTCATCCACAGGTATTATCTAATAGAGTAGGGGTGGTCTTGCCCCAGTCATAACATTTATTTAAGAGATTTTGCATCAAATTCTAACCTTATACATTTCCATGTATTTTCGATTTTTCGTACAGGAAGATTATCTGGTACACATGGGCCACAAAGAAGACGTGATGGCTCATCCATACATGCCAGTAGAAATGTAGAACAGTTTCTGCCAGAAAAGTAAATTGTTCTTTTTTAGATAGAATCTATGCTTTTATAATTGTTATATCTCCACAGAAATCATTTTGTCTTAATGTTTATGTATATACCATATATATATATACTATGAATCAATTATACATATATTACACAATTATGTGTACATATATATATAGAATATCCTACCAGACTGTCTTAATGATATTTCTCACCTCATTTAAGCCTCTCAGTAATCCAAAATTAAAATTTTACCACGCCCTATACAAGAAAATAATACTGACATTTTGAAACACTCCATAGTTATAAAATTGCATCAAATTTACATGATATGAACTAAAAATGTTTGAAAAAAATCATTGTTATAAAAATAAAATTTTAGAGATTAGTTTTAAAATTAATAAGAATAGCATTCCTTTTAGACTTTTATAGATTAAAAATATATTAATTGAAGAAAATGAGGGACATATGGAAAAGAACAAAGACTACGTGATCAATATCTAAAGTTCTACTTTATAGAGATAACCACCATTGCTAATATTCTCTTTCATGTAGATCTATATCTATACCCACAAATATGCACACAACTGGAATCAGTCTGGACCTTCCTATTTACAACTTACTGTAACCATTTTTTCCACTTAAATACTGTGAACTTTTCCTCAGTTTATTAAAATTCTTCCAACTTATGGCTTTTAAAAAGTAATGCTAGTTTTCAAAAATTATAAAACAATAAATTATTATTTGAGTATATGTGAGGAATGGGAAAAAGCCGAAGCCATAGCTAATCGAAATGATACTTTGATGAGATATATTTTTCAATTTCTTTTTCCTTAAAGACTAGTTGTTTGATTAATAAACCTGTACCTAGGGATTCTAGCCCTAAAATCTCAAATCACACACATTATCAGGAGCAAAATTCCATAAAATCAAATCATGCCCAGTATATGCCAAATGCTTTTAGTGATTTGTAAATTTGAAAGAAAAACAAACTAAGAAACAAAAAACTTCCCAGGTATTGGTTGCTGTACGTGGGTAAGTATTATTAAGCAAAAGTTCATAGGTATTTATTTATTTTGCACATTTTGCAAAACCGAAGGAATATTTTGAGTGAGGTACCAACTTACTTGACAGTAATATTTATAATTTCAGATTTCAGAATGCACATCAAAAACTAATACCTCCAGGGCTTCCCTGGTGGCACAGTGGTTGAGAGTCCACCTGCAGATGCAGGGACACGGGTTCGTGCCCCCGTCTGGGAAGATCCCACATGCCGCGGAGCGGCTAGGCCCGTGAGCCATGGCCGCTGAGCCTGCGCGTCTGGAGCCTGTGCTCTGCAACGGGAGAGGCCACAACAGTGAGAGGCCCGCGTACCGCAAAAAAAAAACCCCAAAAACTAATACCTCCAGGTATTATGACAGAGCCATATTTACAATAAATATTTTAGTATTTATCCTCATGTAAATAGCAAACAAGTCTAAACTTAGTTAGGAGAGACTTTTATTCAAAAGGATTATTGCAAGGGGAGAAAGGGACAATTGCAGTAAGGAGAATGCTCTGTCCACAAGGTCTGCAAGCAGCTCAAGAGTTAGAAAAAAAATGTTTTATTGTTGTTTGGTTTTTTACAGAGAGGAAATAATGCTAGGGGAAAAAAACAGGTGTGAGGAAGTGGGAGGGAAGAAACGGTGAGAGGATTGATAATAGTTCAGAGAATATTTTACCTTGAGGACAGTCTGTTTTCAGGAGGGGCTGTATGCTGGCTCAGGCTGAGAGTGAGCCAAAGTTCAGGGTCCTGAAGGAAGGAGAGAAGCTTAACCAAAATTTGTTTCTAAAGCATTTTGTTGTAATTGATCAGTGGGTACAAGCAGTTCAGAAAATCATTTATGAGGCAAAGAAAGGGAACATTGAGAGTCGGTATCTGGTCCTATCATAGATAAACAAGTGTGGCATCTAGTCTAAGCCCTTTTGGGAAGTGTAGTTCTTTGCAGGAAGCTATTTTCCAGAACACAAAGGGTGGGGAGGGTGGTGGTGGTGTTACAGCAGGCAGGTAGCTAGGTAAGAGCAGAGAAATGGGGGCAGGAGTCAGGTGGCAGGAAATCACGCAGCTTGTAAACAGCGGGGGGTCCATAGGCAGACAAAGGAAAGCAGGAACCTCCAGGCTGACAGGAAGCCACACATTCTGGGTGATAAGTGTAGGCAGCAGACAAAGAAAGGTGGGGGAAAGGCGGGAATCTCCTGCGTCCCTATGTAACCTGTTTCTCATTATGCTCTCATTACAATACAATTAGCCTTACAGGTAAGAAGTACCCATCATGCACCGACACCATGACACTTCTGACCTAAGCTAAATAACGACAAAAATACTTCCTCCTCTTGGAAAGACGGAGCTGAGATGAAAATCAGGGAATACAACCCCCAAGCCTCTCTTTCCCCAGTGAATATTCCTCCCCTTCATTTGTGTGCCCCTCATAACCAGCTTGCCAAAGAAACAGGGCAGCAGTTCCTCACCTGTCTGCCTGCTCTCCCTCTGAGAGCCTATCCTTGCTTAAAGAAACTCTTACTATACTTTCTTAACCTCTCTGCTTGTCTCCAAATTCTTTTGCCACGAAGAAAGAACTTTAATTCGCCAGGAACAGTGGTTCTTTTAACCTTCCCTGTTTCCAAGAGCACAGGACTCAGGTAAAATTCAATATTGTTATTCAATTTAAAAAAATTCTGCCACTGCTGCTGTATATAATTATATTTATAAAGCACCTACCCAAGCCCACTCCTCACAAACATGTGCACATGAAAAATTAGTAGATAACGTGAAGGTCAACTTTTCCTTGCAATCAAAACCATGCTAAAGTCACCCTTCCACTAACTCACAGTGACTGAAGTCAAGGAACCCAATGGCTGAACTGTATAATAAGAGTATGTTTAGCTTTGTACAAAACTGTCAAACCATTCTCCAAGGTGGCTGTACTCTTTTGCATTCCCATCAGCAATGAGAGTCCCTGTTGCTCCACATCCTTGCCAGCATTTGATTCAGTATTACCGGATTTTGGACTTTCTAACAGGGGTGGTATGTCATTGTTAAATTCAGTACTTTGTCAATTACAGTTCAGGTTTTCCTACCCCAGCACTGGTTCCTGGCGAGGTTGCAGCTTGTGGGTTTCTTCTCTAGTAAGCTGTGATTCTCTGTATTAGCCTGTAGGTCTCTCTAACTTGGGGGGCAGTTGTTTGCCTCATGATCTCACTTCTCTTATGGATGTAAGAAGAGTTGATTTTTCACTGTGTTCAGTTTTAACTTCTTTAGTGTGGAGTAGTGACTTCCAAGCTTCTAACTTGTTTCTAACTTAAGTACTGCGTTGCCATATCTTTTTTTTTTTTTCTTTTTGCTATGGTACGCGGGCCTCTCACTGTTGTGGCCTCTCCCGTTGCGGAGCACAGGCTCCGGATGCGCAGGCTCAGCGGCCATGGCTCACGGGCCCAGCCGCTACGCGGCATGTGGGATCTTCCCGGACCGGGGCACGAACCCGTGTCCCCTGCATCGGCAGGCGGACTCTCAACCACTGCGCCACCAGGAAGCCCACCATATCTTTTTATAAGTTTCTTTTTCTGTTTTCAGTCCCTTTGGAGTCTCTTCATCAATCAACAGACCTCCTTCTCTAGTAGCACCTTATTTTCCACACAAGTCCTGGCTTGGTATACAGTTTGCTAATTACAATACAACCTCAGGATATTTATTAAGCCAAAGTAAAAAAATGTGAAAAATGTACTATATTTATGAATTCATTTGAATTAACTAGGCACTTGTTCATTTCTCTTTCCTGCACCAAAATCATTCATTATGTTTCCTATAATTATTTATGACTAGTTCTATAAAAAATAACAGAGATGAAAGAAAAAAATGGTTTTACTAACTCTGCAGACAAATCTCCTTTTCCCCAGTTGTAACTATATCTCTAGCTAAATGCAGACATTCTTAATATTTCAAGAACACGCTGGGTGGCATATTGAAAGGCATTCAGAACTCCACAGAGTTTTAAAAGTGGAGCAGTTTGTCCAGGCATAGGCCTCAGGCTTAGCTTTTCAGAAAAACAACATAATTGAAACTAAGCCAAAAGGTCTGTCTTCCACCTTATTTAAGGGAGGATTGTATTAGTCAGAGTTCTTCAGAGAAACAGATCCAATAGGATATATATGTACATATATAAGTAATACCTTAATTTAAAAATATTATTTTATTGCTTAAAAAGGCTAACCATCATCTGAGACCTCGGAGAGTTGTAATGTTTTTTGCAACAGTAACATCAAAAATCACTGACCACAGATCATCATAACAAATATAATAATGAAAAAGATTGAAATGTTGCAAGAATTACCAAAATGTGACACAGATACGAAATGAGCAAATACTATGCCTGTGAGGCATGCTTTGTTTTATTGTGTATCTCTTCACTGTGCTTCACTTATATTGTGTTTTTTACAAATTGAAGGTTTGAGGCAACCCTGAATCAAACAACTCTATTGGCACCATTTTTCCAATGGTGTGTTATTTTTTAATTAAAGGTATGTGCATTGCTTCTTTTAGGCATAATGCTATTGCACACTTAACAGACTACAGTATAGTATAAACATCACTTTTTTATGTGCTGGGAAACCAAAAAATTTGTGTGACTTGCTTTATTGCAATATCCACTTTATTGCGGTGGTCTGGAACTGAACCCATAATATCTCTAAGGTATGCCTGTGTGTGAGATGTATTATAAGAATTGGCTCACGTAGTTTTGGAGGCTGAAAAATCCCACAATCTGCTATTTGTGAGCTGGAAAACCAGGAAAGTTGGTGGTATAATTCAGTATGACTCTGAAGGCCTGAGAATCAGAGGAGCTGGTAAAGTAAGTCTTGGAGTCCGAAGGCCCTAGAGCCAGGAGTTCCATTGTCAGGAAAAGATGAATATCCCAGCTCAAGAAAAGAGAAAGAGAGGATTCACCTTTCCTTTTTTTTTTTTTTTTTTCCATTCAGACTCAGTGGATTGGATGACATTCCCACTTTGGTGAGGGAGTTTCTTTTAACTCAGTCTTCTGAATCAAATGCTAGTCTCTTCCAGAAACACCGTCACAGACACACTCAGAAATAGTTTTACCAGCTATTTGGACATCCTTTAGCCCAGTCAAGTTGATGCATAAAATTAACCATCACAAGGATTAAGCTGTACACTTGAAGGAAGCTTGCATGATGCCTACTCCTACCCACTCACTTCATCCAGGGCAGATTCCTTCTGTCGTCCTCTCTGGTCAACTGCAGTGCTTTGGGGAGTTCTTCTGGGTAAATTTAAAAGTGCCCTATGTCAATATTGAGGAAACCCATTCCTGTTAATATTATTTCTTAATCTAAATCTGAACTTTTGACTATGAGAAAATAACAACTGAAGAAAATTTACTTCCAAAAAGAGGAGGACAAGTTATCAGAGAAAATGTTTCTCAGTGAAATAGAACTAACTCAGGAAATAAGCTGGTACTTTGAAAATATTAAAGTAGTATCCTAAGTGAGAGGTAGGAAGACAACATATTCATAAAACATGAATATTCGGCTATGAAGAAGGAACAATTACGTCTTTAAAATTAACTGAAAAGTCTTTGACATTTAAGAGAAATCTGTCAATAGGATTTGTATTCAGAGCATGCATTCATTTAGATTTGAAGGCATGAGTTAGGGAAGGGCATCTGAAATGAAAACACAATTATAACTAGGAAATAGTCCAATGAAGGACTAATGAAAGAATACCCCATAGTTGAAGAAAACAGGTGCTGAAAATGAAAAGGTTTTGGCCTGCCTGAAAAACCATTAAAAAGCCGGTTTGGTGGGTGAGAGCAATATTGCCAGATAAATTCAAAGAGGAAGGAAGTCTAGGGTTAGACTTTAGTGCCTTGTAGGTCTTTAAAAAGAGTTTGACTCTTACAATTGTAATGGTACACCACTGAAGTAATTAAAGCAAAGGATCTGACTTTTTGTGTTTTGAAATCATGCAGTACATATTGCAGAAAATAGACGTGGGGAGGGACAAGACTGGAATGGGGGACATTGTTTAGAACGCTATTATTTAGCCAATTTGAAAAGAAAGATAGCAATTTGGACTAGTGTGATGTCTGTGGGGATCAAGATGAATTCCAGCTATATTTTAGAAATAGAATTGGTAGGAATTTTTGATGGCTTGGTTATGAAGGTAAAGAAGGTGTCAACAAAACAGAATAGGAAGTTCAGGAAGATAGCCTATTATTTAGAGAAATTTAGTATATTATCAAGATGACAATTCAGATCTATGGGGATATATAAATTAACCTTTCAGTGACTTGGAACAACTGACTCACTATTTGGAAAAATAAATTATATACCCATTGGACATCATTCATAAATCTCAAATGGATTAAATATTGAAGGTTTAAATTTTAAGACTACAGGAAAATATAAAACATATATTTTCATAAAGTTGAACAGGAGAAACCTCTAATTTTGACACAAACCCAGAAGCCATATAGAAAAACTTGGGCGGAATTAATTATGTACAAACTAAAAACATCTGTATAGCAATAAACACTCTAATAAAAGTTGAAGGAAAGCTACAAACTAAGAAAATATCTCAAGATATATGGTAGACATATAATCTCTTTACATAATATATGAACTGAATCTAACCAATTACATGAAGATAAAAAATGACAGAAAAAAGGACATTAATTGTATGCTATTATACTGTTTTGTGCTAAACGTGTCATATATATTATTTCATTTATTCCTCACAAAACATCTATGATATAGGAACTATTTTGAATCCTTATTCTACAGATGAGGAAATTGAGGCTCTGTAAGTAAAGATACTTCATTTTTAGAACATGTACATTGAAATATCTCCTCTTCCCTGTTGGCTAAAAGTGTATTTCCTATTTCTACCTTATCCTTTATGTATAAGCACGTGCATGTGGGTGTGTGTGTGTGCACGCACACACACACATACACAAACACACTGCCTAATATTTGTCAGCAGCACTACAGAGATTTAATGAAAAATAGCTTCTTATGACATTGTGCTGAGCACTGTTTGTAATGATTGTGTATTTCCAACATGAATTCATTGTTATATATAAGAACAGCAAATGATATGCACTGATAATCTGAAGTCAGCCAGTCCAAGAAAAGAATTATTCTATATTAAGATGTTTTATTGACTTTATGAACTCAAAATATTAATATACTCCTTAATAAAAAACACATGGCTTTCTTGATGTGACAACACTCCTCATGATAAAAGTATTAGTTTACTGGTTTAATAATGATTTTGAAATCATCATTTATACACCACAGTGCTGCATAAGCAGCTCAATATTACTAATCATTTTATGATCAAAGAGCAGTTTTTATTACCTGGGTGAATATACTCAAGAGTTTATCACTGACCAATTGACATATTTAAGCTACAAACACTCTACAGAAATATTTTCTCACATGGAAGTATTCTCTAGAGGAAATAGAAACTAAATTATACTTCAGGTTCAACAAACATAGAAATTAACATGCAGTTTAATTGTCTTGCTCTTGCATTTCCTTTTCATAAAGAGAGAATCTAGCTGGGTGTCTTGGCTGTGAGACAGATCACCTCACCAGGTAATTTATTAGGTTCTTATCAGCATAATCTATCACTGTTCCAGCCAAAACATTTGATTTGGCAGAAAGCCTGGCACTTATGAGTTTATTAGAGATGCACTTTTTTAATTTGGGAGAAATATACTTAGATCGATAGCTCTAGGCTGGCCTATGGAAAAAATCAGGGGATAACTGCTCATAAGCATTTCCTAAGCTTATATATTTGGAGTTAAATAAGCATCCCTAAAGATCTTTGTTTATAACTGTCACCAAGTATTTAATATTTAGAGTAAAAACACTAGTATTTTTTGAAGTAGAGTCCCTCCTGTTTTATGGCATCAATTTTTGGCATAAGGCCAACAAATTGCAGTTTGAATATAAATAAACCTCTTCCAAAATCTCAAATGGATTGTCAAAGTAGTTTTCTTTTTTTCCTAGTGGTCTAGCAAATATTATCACATCACAATGCTCATAATAAACTTGATGCTATGAGAGTATGTAATATTATTGTAACCCAAGAAATGGGAGACAAGTGAAAACAGCCTTAACAAATATTTGATGTCCTCCAGTGGCCAAATAAATTATGATAGCAGAAGAGATATAATTCCTCTGGCAGAGCATTCTATTTCATTTTTTTAAATGGCCTGCTATTTTTCTTGGGCCTGATGTAGTTCTTATGATAGAATGTAAAGAAGGCTAAATTCTTCACAATATCTGATTGGTTGCTTAAAGATTTCAAACACTGTGAGCGTGTGCAAAGTGCAGCGCATGGCATTGAGCTGAGTGTATGAGTAGACTAAAAGAAAATTAAGGATGTCCTTTTATCACAAATGAGAATAATTCATGTAGCTATATTGAATGCTAAAATATTGATAAGTTTGATTTAGTTCGAGAAATCTTTCTTGCTATAGATGAGAGACTATATAATTTGATGTGAGCTAACATAAACCAGAGTAGGTTTCTAGATAGCTAATATTATTATTTTTTTCTTTTTTCTAAATCACATGTTATTCTAAGCAAGGGACTTAACATTTTCCTTTCTCAGATTCTCCAGCAATTTTTTTTTTAAAAAGACATGTATCTGGATTGCTTTATACAATAAGTTTGTCTAGCTTTCTCCTTTCCCTCAATCAATTCTAGTCTCTCTAGAGGCAAAATAAAGGATAGCAAATACAAGCCTTGGGCCTTTATTTAGCTTGTTAGCAGGTACTTATTGATCATACACTTTAAAGCAGTTTTTTAGTAGTTGTACTCTTAATTAGAGTACTGCATGTTTGGACTTTAGTACAAATTGGGGGCGATTATTCCCAATTACTGAGAAAGTAATTTTGTTTTCTTATATATGAGAGTGTGTTAGGGACTTGAGCTAAAGAAGAAATACATATAAATGAAAAGAACTATCATTAAGTCTTATAATTTGATTTCAGGGAAAAATATTTATAGAAATACAATACAAAGGATATAAGAGCAGTAAGAAAAAGAAGTGATGGAATGATGTGATGGACTTTTATTAAAGAAACTTTCAGACTAATACATCTTTTATATACCTTCCTAGTATATAAAAAATAGAATCCAAAATATATCCTAGAATATAAAAATCGAATCCAACCTCAGGATATGTTATATGTCTTTTACTTATGCCTTAGTGTAGGTTTATATTTCTAAAACATGGCTTCCAATTATTTACAAAATAAAATCCAAATTTCTTCACAAATTACCCAAGGCCAATTAATATCTGTCTTACCTCTAGACATTTTCCTTGGATATATCATATAATCTAGACAAACTGGACTATCTGCTATTTCCTGGTGATGACCCAGACTTTCATTACACCATTTCTTGGTCAATATTCTCCCCTTTAAGAGGAATCCTCTTTCTCTAACCTCTCCCATCAAAATCCCATAAATTCAGTAAACTCTTCAGCATTCAGATCAAATATTATATCTTCTGTAATACCTTTTATGTTCTTCCGATTAGAAATAATCTTTCCTTTCTGGAATCCAATAGCACTTGTAAAACTATTTTTTTTCTTATTATACCAGTAATACCAGGCATGACCTCCATAGGGGAGGCATGAATGTCTCAACAAACTCAGGATGCTGTCAGGCAAAAGCTATGTGAAACAAGGCTGGATAGGATGCCAAAGGTGACCTTATCACCTAGTTAAACAACAGTCCTTGGGGAGAATTCTCAGGAAGCACTAGGGTACTGCTTGTGACTTCTGAATATACACTGCAACAACAACAACAACAAAATGACTTTAGCTTATTAAGCTGTTGCTTTCTTTTTTTCCCAGTTCAATGGCAATATGTACCTATTATTTGCCTTGGAATTCTTTAGTCGCCTGTGAGAGTGTTTGTGTTCATATGATTTTTGTATGTGTATATGCATGCTTTTAGAATTTGGGCATCACTAATGATTCCCATGACTCCTTTCATTCTCTTCATGGAATCCTCAGAAAGTGGAAAGGTGAGCACTGTAGATAATTTGATGACTCTTGGAAAACAAAAGTAAACAGAATTCCCTTTGGTCCAATGACTGAGAGAACTGCAGGTTTTAATCTAAAAAAATACAGCCAGCAAACTCTCTAATCAATCGTGAACTTGAATTCTGAGCACAGTAGAAAAATCACACTTATATAGTTAAAGATAACTGAAACAAAATAAAGGGAAAATAAATTAAACAAACATAACCTTCATAATCATAAAGGTACTAATATTTTATTTTGATCTTTTAATTAAAAAATTAATCAACATTTGGTCTATTGTATTTCTTAGTTGTTAAATTAAAGCAATAGTATTCATTCTGATCTCTTAAATTGCAAATATTGATTCTTTTGACCTTTAGTTTGCTTGATAAGATGTTGGGTAATGAGTAACAGCAGAATAAATATATATTATTTGCATGTTTTTAAATTCTATGTTTGAAGAACATGACTTTAGTTCTATATTTTAGTTATCAAAGCATTCCTTCAGGTGCCATTTGCAGAATTAGTGTTAAAACAGTAAGGAAAACACTAAGGACAGTTAGTTCTATGTTTATAAAATAAGCACCTCATTTGGAAAAGAATACATGCCTAAAGATAAAACTCTGGGCAAAGAATGAAGACAAAATGAAATAACTGGAGAATTTCATTGACTCAAGAATTTAACTAAGTTATCTTAATGCCCATGCAAATTAAGTTATCATCAT
The DNA here is from genome assembly GCF_039906515.1 of Pseudorca crassidens. Taxonomy (NCBI): domain Eukaryota; kingdom Metazoa; phylum Chordata; class Mammalia; order Artiodactyla; family Delphinidae; genus Pseudorca; species Pseudorca crassidens. The sequence continues at coordinate 71,276,016 of NC_090306.1, forward strand.
AAATGAATCCTTGATAATATATAAAATCCACAAAATATACCACAGAAAAACTGTGCACTTAAGAATGAAGAACTGTGCTTGATAACTTGTTGTATAGCCTTCAAAATCAGCTTCCAAACAAATTAGAATTTACTTGCTCTAAGGATTGAATTTTAATTCAAAACCATGCAAATTTCATGGAACAGAGTTTGATTGTAATTATTCCTCAATCTTCAGGAAGAACTAAAAATCTATTATTTCGTTAATTAATGAATCTTATTTTGATGACATTTAGTTCTCCTGCTCATCCAATTCTTATTTCTAGTTCTGCTAAATACAGTTTGTAACTGGCACTAAGTAATTTCGGTTTAGTAAATAACGTTTTACTCTATTTTACATATATATGTACATATAGGTATATATATAATTTAAACAGTATAGCTTAGTAGAAATTAGAAGTTTACTCTTTTCACTTTTTCTTTTTCTCTCTCTAATGCTAGTGAGAGCAATTTGAATAGTAATGCTAGTAAATCAACTTGAATAACAATTGAAATATGAAATTTAAACCACATCGACAGAACTGTTTAAAGGAAGTAACTCCAGATGGCCCCACTGGTGATTATTCAAACTTTAAAACTGATTACATCATGAAAAATGAGTAATATATCAACCACCCAAAGGTAGTTTATTTATGAATATAGTTTCAAATATTTTAATAAATATTCCTTATTTATGCTTCTACATTCAGCTAGCTCATGAGAGTGCTTTTTTTTCTAGGCTTAATATAATGAGGTCTATTTCATATTTCCTACATTATCAATCAGATCTAGAGAGAGAAAGAAGTCATTTAAGCATTCGAGGAGAAATCCTCTATGTAGAAAAATACCTGTAACCATAAAATTGTCATTAAATGGTGATACTAAGATTTTCTGATTCTCTCAAAGTAGAGAGATAATTGAATCTCAAAGAAAAAGAGGATGAACAAGAGACTTTAAGAATAAAATACTTGAAACATTACAGTGACTACAACTCATACAAAAGGGTATTTTTCAACTCATTTATTTTTTCATACATTGTGCTGTGCTTACTGTGAAAAAAGAGTTTGAGGCAGGTTGCATTCAAAGATAGAAAGTAAAAGTTTTAAAGGGAAATACTCAATAAACAAGAACATGAAGAAACAAGAGAGATAAGCTTTCCTCAATATTTGCACCCTGACTTAAAAGATCCTTAAAAACTCAAACTCCTGGGTGAAATGTAACCCTAAATTCAATGTCTCCACCGCTTCACTGCATGTTCATTCCTCTATTACAATCTACCCTCACTCTACTACCATATTGAATCTGCCCTTTCTGGGGTTACCAAGTGCTTCCTTGTTGATAAATCCAGGAGCATTCTTCAGTATTTACATATCAACTCCATTTAGCTTCCCCTCCCTCCAGTAGTAAGCATCCCTTTGCTTTTCAAAATAGGCTGTTTCCTTGCTGGTTTCCCCTTTTCTTTTATAGCAGTACATGGCATTGGTCAAGAATAGCATGCTTTTTCCTGCTCTGGAATCTAGGCACATGACTTTTTCATAAAGGGCATGAAAGGGTTATACTAATATAGTTCATAAACAAGCCACCTAGCTTGTTAGACAATATATGAACTATATCTAAAGCTAGCAAAAGTTCACACATATTGCTGAATTACATTGTGTTCGTGCTTTGCGGTGAGATTGGCTGAGAAGTTAAGTATGGTCAAGAGGTTCAACTCTGAGATAAGGAAAGACATTGAATCAACAACTGAAGAAAAGAATGTGGTGCATAGTTGCAGGGGATGTCTGTGCTTGTGTCCAGGTGAGGGAAAGTCTAGATTTCATATTTCTGCCATGTTACTTGAGAAAAAAGTATACTACATGATAATGTGAGGTGGATAGTTGCATCACTAAAATTACGTTTAGCAGGCCCCAGCATAGTTGGCTGTTTAACCACCTGTAATGCAATGATGGCAGAAACCCTAAATTAGTAGAGAGATATTTTGAAGATTTATTCTCGCTGCTTTATTGTAAAACCTCTAGAAAGCTCTCCTGCCTGACTTGGAATAGGGGTGTTTATGTCCCTAGTTTTTCTAAGTCTCAGCCAAACCCAATTTAGAGGAGAGTAAAGAGGCTTGTGCATTGCAAGTAGCTTTTTCTTCACAGAGAGAATGGTTTTAACATTTGAGCCTTTTCCTTGGGTTTGAGGGATTAAAAAGCAAAATGACTGCAATCCTAAAGGGTGATCCCTTGGATTGTAAAGGGGACCTCTGAATCTGCACTGTGTGGTGCTACTGGGGTGGAGTAAGATTGAGGAGTCTCACAGGCCAATGCTGTATGGATAACTACTTTAAATGTGAATGGTATGAAAACACCAATGAAACACAGAGACTAGCAGAGTGGATAAAACAGCAAGGCCCAAATATATGTTGATTACAAGAAGCCCACTTTAAATACATAAGGACACGGACAGATTACAAGTAAAGAGAAGGAGAAAACATACACCATGCTAACACTCACCAGAAGAAAGCTAGTATAGCTATATTAATTTCAGACAAAGTCAACTTCAAACAAGGGAATTTATTGGGCTAAATAGGGTCATTTTTCTTATGCTTCATCTCTGTCCTACATCAGCAACAATAGTCAAAAATCATTTTGATAAGTATGGACCTTTGATATGATGTGATGAACATGACACTATAACTCTGTGGTTTTCCTTTCCAAAACACATAACATAAGTTTAATTGTGAGAAAAACACTGGACAAATTTCAAAAGAGGGGCTCTGTGATATATATGACCAGTACTCCCCAAAACTATCAAGGTCGTCAAAAACAAGGAAAGATTGAGAATCTGTCACAGTTAAGAGGAGCCTAAGAAGACATGACTTTTAAATATAATGTGGTATCTTGGTTGGGATCCTAGAACAGAAAAAGAGAATTTGGAAAAGCTAAGGCAATTTGAATAAAATATGGACTTTAGTTTAATAATAATGGATGAAAATTGGTTCATTAATGTAACAAATGGACCATACTATTGTAAGATGTTAATAATAGAGGAAACTGGATGCAGGAAATATATGGGAAACCCTCTGTAGTATCTGCTTAATTTTTTTTGTAAATCTAAAACTATCTTAAAATATACAGTCTTTTAATAAAAATAGTAAAAGTCAATAATAAAACAATATGTCCTTGAAGTGTGTTCATTTAGTTACCATGTTAGTCAGGGTTCACTCACAGATTGCTTATGGTTCAGCTCTCAAGAATAAACTCAAGATTCTTTTATAATTGTGGCCAAATCTTTTAAACGCATATGGAAGAAAAGAAAGCTGGCTCCCTTTTGAACATGTGGCATTTGAAGAAAATCTAAGGAAGACATTTTTTAGCAGCAAAGAAGATTAAGTATTTAAATTGTTGTCAAGAGAAGCTGTGGAATCTCCACTTTTGCAGGTGTTTATAAATAGAATTATTTTAGATGTAATCTAATCAGAAGACAGATTGATGGATGAGATGACTGCTTAGATTTGCCTCTTCTAATAAATTTAATATTACAGTGGCAAGTTGCCATCCTAAAGAAAATAATTGAACATTGGAAAATGATGAATAGTAGGAAGGGATGACATAGATGAAACAGAGGCTAACACTGTCCTTGAAACTATTAACATGATGAAAAGCCTACATTTTGGTACTGGACAGATATTTGTGTCCACTTCACAATGTCAAAAACCCATTCATTCAATGATCCATTTGCTGCTCAACAAATATTAAGTGGCTATAATTAATACACTTTGATAGTTGATAGATGCTAGTTAAATTTTTAATAAAATCCTTTTTTCATGAGGGAGAATGTTTGGAATTGAACAAACAAAAAAAACCAAATTAGGATTTCTTAATTTTCTTTTATAAAACCCAGTAATAGTTTATTCAAAAAATTTTGTTTTGGAAAGTTAAAATATAAGAACAAAGGAAGGACAAATCTATATTGTGAATGCTTTACTTATGAATTGCTACTCTCTCAATTTCAACTGATCCTGCAACATGGTTAACAACCATATGTCTTTTGGTTTAGTTTGTTTTTTTCCTTGTTCTTAATCATTTTTCTTCTTAGTCTCCTCTCAATTTTTATAAATGTAACCTCTTTCCTCAAGACTACCATGCAAGACCGAGCTTCTTATGTTTAACAGATGACTAAGATTTCCATTGAAATCTGAGAAATTGAAGCTTCTAGCTACGGACAATCTTAAATTCCTGGCCACGCCACTCACCCTTACATATTTATCTGGAACTTGATCTAAAGTATCAATAGTTCCTATTCTACAGTTTCAAGGGCTGAAATCAGTTTCTATTTAGTCAGGAAGGAATTCAAAAGCACTTGCTCTGTGCCACACATTGTGAGGAGCACTGTTTAAAGCTGGATTGCCTTCTTCCTTCAGCCTTCTTCAGAATTAATTACTCCTTTCCTTTTTCGGCTAAGTCATTCATATCAGCTTGTAAGTAAGCCTATTTATTGCCTGGGATTTCAAATAACAAAGATGTGAACTTTATGCATGTTATCCCCAAATTATTGGACTATTCTGTCCCTTAACATTCACTTTTCATAAAGTCAAAATCATTGTCTCAAAGTAAAGCAATCCCCACTGCAACACACACACACACACACACACACACACACACACACACACACACACCAGAGAAACTGCTCTTACGAGCAACACCAAAACTATCTTATTGGCAAAATGAACAACCATATTTTTTCAGGTTTCCTACTGGGCTTCTATACTATGTTCATAATTGTAATAGGTACTGCCTTGTTAAATATCTCTATACCCACAAGTACAGAGATGTTATTCTCTCAAAGTTCTCTGTCCTAGCTTACTCTCACTCTAAAATTCCTGGTTTGTGTTCCCCTTAAAATGTGTGTTTCACTATAATTACTTTTTTATTAAGGTAACATTGACTTATAATATAACTTTCATATGTATAACATTATATTTCTACTTCTGTATACCATACAATGTTATAATTATTTTGTTTTTATTATTGAGGCCTTCAAAATCTTGGCTTCTCCTCTGAACTTCACATTTAATATCATACTTTCTTATAGCAGTGGATAGGGAAATATCAACAATTAATACAGATAATTTTACCTACGGAATATTTCTATTTTCCCTTAATAAGATTCCTATTTCCATTTCTGTGTTTAATACCATTATTATACATATCTTGAAATATTGCAATAATTTCATTCTTGTTCACCTTGTCTTTAATATCATCTCCTTTTTATTTATTCTTTACCTAACTTCTAGATAATTCCATTTAAAAGAAGTCTGGCCTATCCTAAAGTTTTATAAAACATTTCAATGATTCAACTTTGCTTTCAGAAAAACATATATATGATCTTCATGACATAATTCAAAGCCTTTCAAAGTCTAATCTCTACCTATTTCTTCATCCTCATATTCTGAAACAGCTTTTTTATAAATTGTGCCAAATTATCTTTTTTTCGTGTAAGTACATTTTTTGTTGGATTTTTTTTTCTACTCTATTCATCTGGTGAATTTTGCTTATATTTTAAGTCTCATTTCAGGTATCATACCCTATAAGAAAAGTCTCTGAACTTCTGGTTTTAGCTGAGTAGCTTTCCTTCCCCTGATTTCTAGACAAGTATACATATCTATTTCTTCCCACTTACATCATTTAGGAATAATATATATAGGTTTGTTCCTTCTCTAGTAGAAAATAATTTCCTTGAGGTCTAAACTTTCCTTGTATAGCACAATACAGGGCACATAAGAGATGTTAAATTATAAACTTATGACGCTGGCTTCAAGGAAGATGGAATAGATATACTTTTCCTTTGTACCCTACTGGGTACACTGAAAGACTGAAACATCATATATAAAGCAACCATAAGAAGAAGCTGAAAGGTAAACAGAAGAAGACCTATGGGATAATCACCCAAGGAATGCACAGTGGTGAGTATCATGGGTTTTCTTTTTCCCTCATATATCTCATACTTGGGTCTGAATAAGCTGGCAACCCTAAAACACCAATAGCACAGAAAAAAAAAAATCGCTGTAACAAAAGCCTGTAAAGCTGTTCTCTGTAGCCATGAGACCAGGAAAGGAGCTTAGCAAGACAGAAAGCTTTTAGAAAATAACTGCTTTATTCTAGCTAAACACCACAGAAAAATACTGTGTCCCCCTACAACTTTGTCAGTAAAGACTGAGAAGAGAGCCTAGTTACTTACATTTGCTAGGCTGTAATAACATAGCCCAATCTACCATCGGTGTCAGAGGAGGTCTACTGGGGAGCAGGGACTTTCTCCCCACTGGACAGTAAGATCCCTCCATCCCTCTAGAGTGTAAGGAGAGACCTTGAGGAGCCTGGACTTTCACTCCCACCAATTTCTTTCAAAATCTCAGCAAGTTTTTTTGTAGTTATAGACAAATTTTTCTAAAACTTGTATGGAAAGGCAAAGGAACAATTTTGAAACAATTTAAAAAGAAAATGTGAGATGAATCACTCTATCTGATTTCAGGACACATGCTATAGCTATAGTATGCAAGATTCTGTGTTCTTGATAGAGAGATATATGCAGAGATCAAAGGGACAGAATAAAGAACCCAGAAATAGCCCCACAGAAGTAGGGCCAAGTGATTTTTGTCAAAGATGCAAATGTAATTCAATGGAGGAAGGATAGACTTTTAAATAAATGGTGCTGGAACAACTGGAAATCTATAAGCAAAAAAGTGAACCTCACCCTGAACCTTACCCCTTTTATACAAATAAACTCAAAATGGATCACAGACTTAAATGTAAAACTTTAAAACTTTTCAAAGAAAGTGGGAGAAGGTCTTCAGGAGCAAGGGTTAGGCAAAGAGTTCCTACACTCGATACAAAGAACATGATCCACAAAAGAAAAAAAAAAATATATATATATAACTCAGACTGCAGCAAAATTAACATTTCTGTTCTGTGAAAAACCTTAATGAGAAAATGAAAAGACAAGCGAGAAACTTGGGGAAAATATTTGCAAACTACTTATCTGATAACATATCTGGAATATTTAAAGAACTCTCAAAACCCACCAGTTAAAACCAAACAATCCAATTAGAAAATAGGCAAAAGAAATGAAGGGATATTTCACTGCAGGTGACACTAAGATAGCAATAAGCTATCTTGGAAAGGTGTTCAACATAACTAGCCTAGGGAAATGCAAATCATGACTATGATGAGATTACCTATTAGAACATCTGAAGTTTTAAAAGAAACAGTACCAATGGCTGGCAAAGACACAGAGAAACTGGATCACTCATATACTGCTGCTGCAAATGTAAAATGTTACAGTAACTCTGGAAAAATAATTTGGCAGTTTCTTTAAAAAAAAATCCCCAAAACTAAACATATATTTACTATATGACCCAAGTATATGATATTGTACTTCTGAACCTAGAGAAATGAAAACTTATATCCACACAAAAACCTGTATGTGAATGTTCATAGCAGCAAATAACCAAAATCTGGAAACAACTATAGTAAACAAAATATAGTATAGTTGACCCATGGATAACATAAACGTTGGGGTGCTTACCCCACCCCCTGCAGTCAAAAATCTGTATATAACTTTATAATCAGCCCTCCAAATCCGCAGTTCTGCATTCTCGCATTCAACCAACGATGGATCTGTGTAGTACTTATTGAAAAGAATATATAAGCATATAAGTGGGACAGCACAGTTCAAACTTGTCTTGTTCAAGAGTCAACTGTACTACCATACCATGAAATACTACTCAAGAATAAAAAGGATAAAGGATAGACCCTGGATGGATCTCCAGGATGTTATGCCAAGTAAAAAGCCCCTAATGTAAAATATTGCATCCTGTCTGGTTCAGTTTACATAACATTTTAAAAATGACAAAATTAGGGCTTCCCTGGTGGCACAGTGGTTGAGAGTCCGCCTGCCGATGCAGGGGACACGGGTTTATGCCCCGGTCCGGGAAGATCCCACATGCCGCGGAGCGGCTGGGCCCGTGAGCCATGGCCGCTGAGCCTGCGCGTCCGGAGCCTGTGCTCCACGACGGGAGAGGCCACAACAGTGAGAGGCCCGCGTACCGCAAAAAAAAAAAAAAAGGTAAAAATGACAAAATTATAGAAATGGAAAGCATTTTAGTGTTTACCGTGGGTTAGGGATGGTGGGGGGAGGGCGATGGGTGTGACTGTAAAGCGTAGCATGAGGGAGATCTTTGTGGTTATGAAAGAGTTCTGTATCTTAATTGGTGATGACACAAATGTACACATGGGTCGAATGGCATAGAGGTAGACACACTTTGTACCAATTCCAGATTCCTGGTTTTGATTTTGTACTAGAATTACGTAAGAGGTAATCTTTAAGGCGAACTTGGGGAAGAGTACCTGGGCCCTCTCTCATCTTTGGAACTTGCTGCCAATCTATGTGGCGTGTGAGCACCTGACAGTCGGCTTTTTTGATTGTAACGCAGGTGCCGGGCATTAAGCTTTTCAAAGACAACTATCTCAAATAAACACGTTGCCAGCTACATGACTAGAAAAAGAGCCAGGCTGCCGCAGCCCTGAAGTTTCCTTTGCACTAGAGGTCTCAAGTTTACGTAGATAACTGACGCTTCGTCACTTGTTTTTCCCTCCCTGGGCTTTATTTCCCGCCCTTAGGTTTTGAATTCACCAATAAAGAGTGACCCCTGAGACTGCCCCCGCCCCTCCCCTCGCCCCCAATCAGAGCAGAGCCCCAGGCGCCCATGCGCCAGCTTTCTCTACCTGTGACTTGGGCGAGTGGAATCCTGTGGGACGTGTGAGTAACAAAGCTTTTTCTTTTATTCCAAAGCTCCCTGACGGTGGTGATGTGCCTCTTGCAATCATAACGGGAACAACAAGGGCTGGTGCAGCCACAGGTCGCCTCTGAGGGGGAAATGTCTTTGGAGGCCCCACTCGCGCCCTGGGAGCGGGGCCCCAGGCATTTCTAGACGATAGCCATGCAATCGATAGGCTGAGAGCTGCGCGAAACACTAGGGCTGTTTCAAAATGAAAAGTTAAAACATATACACAACTTAAAATCTTGAAATAAGTTAGATTTCACTTATATGTGGAATCTAAAAAACGAAACTCACAGAAACAGAATATTGGTGGGGGTGGTGGTGGAGGGAGAGAGGAAAATGCGTGAAGGTGGTACTTACCTTCCAGTTATAAGGTAAGTGCTGGGGATCTAATGTACAGTGTGGTGACTATTGTTAATACTGTACCGTATGCCTGAAAGTCGCTGGGAGAGTAAATCTTAAAAGTTCTCACTGCACACAAAAAATGGTAATGTATATGAAATTTTAAAGTTGTACACTTTAAATTGACAATGTTTTATGTCAGTGATATCTTAGTAACACTGGAGAAAAAACCTTGTCGAATATGAAGGTAGATTGTAGGTAAATGAGGCTTTTAATGGAATGATGGGAAGTACATCGAAAGGCGTCAAGGCCATTTACCATCCTTGTTTGAAAGATGTGCAGATCTTCATGCAGAATGGTGGAAATGAGATTATATATGCATAGAAACTCAAGTATGAGATGGGGAATGAAAGGCAAAACCAGATATTTAGATGTCCCACAGATGCTGAATTACACAGAGAGCATCTAGGAGGGGGTTGTGAGTGTGTGTGTGTGTGTGTGTGTGTGTCTGTCTGTCTACACATTACTGAGCTGTCTACTCACTGCCAGCTGATGTTGAGAGTAGTCCTTCATTAAGCCCTGGGCCAACTGGGCAGATGCCTGGTTCCAATCTACAAGGATGATAAGCGATCACTGGAATACATTTAAAACCTGAAGCCAGTTAATAGGGTTTCTCATAGGCACAAATTAACATACCTGGCAGAAACTAAATTTTTTCTGCTCCAATTAAAGTAGCAATTTAAAACTTGGTGAGGACCGATATATCCCTAAGTATTTTGGCGGATCAGTGTCTTCATGTTGCACGTTATAACTAAGGGCCACATCACTAACTTAGAAACAAGCCTGATTGTAGTATTATCTTGGCAGTTACAGCTGGCTGAAATTCTGCAATTGAATTTAAGATGCATGGCATACTATTATTTATGGTGAATCGGTGACTTATTTTATAAAAAACTAAATTTTATACATATTAATATTCCTCTAAAAATATTGCCAAATGCAGAAAGCTAAAATTGAAAAATAGGAGTTACCCAAGAGTCTATGTATTTTGTCAAATTGAAAATCTGAAAAATATGTTTTAAACATGTTTAGTCCCATTGTATACCAGAGCCCAAGTAGTTATGCCTCTGAATGGTTTTCTGTCATTTTCTGGAAGTAAAATAAAAAGCAGTTGAATACTAATTGAAAATGTTACCTTATTACTTGTTTCTCTCAGGGCATCAAAGAGGAAAGAATGCAGTTCATAAATAACAGCACTTAAATGTTTTCCAGAAGGTGCTCTTAATTGTTAAAGTGTTAGGAAATTTGGTGTCCAGTCTTTCATACCTTTACCAAGTTCTCCTTGTTTCCACATATATATTTGTATATGTACACAGATACATATGGATTTTAATTTTTTTGTTTTATATGAATATAATCATACTATATGAATAAATCTAAAACTTGCTTAACAGTGTATCGATAGCAACTTTATATATAATGGATATACCTACAAGTAAATTGATACAAATCTAGTTTTACCCTTTCTTCCACCTACTTTGTCATGCATATATTCACAGTGCATGACACAATGCATTATATATACCTTATATATATATGTTATATGTTTATATATATACATACACATAGATGTACACATCTATAATTATCCTCCTAGCTCTTGAAAAGCTACATTACTTTTTAGACAGCAAATCTTTTTTCCCCTCTTTTTCTGTTAAAAACATGCTCAGCAATTATTTTGTCACAAGAATTTCCTATCAGAGAATATCAGGTGGCACATGTTTTCTTTCACATGCCTTAAACAAGTGATAGGGATAAAGAGGCATAGCATCTTCTTAAATACTTCAACCCCTGTGTAGTAGGCTCTTTGACACTGATGCACCCTCATATTTAGTCTTTATGTTGCCATAAAGCTGTTTTTCTGAGCTATAACTATTTTTAACTGCAATTACAGTGCAAGATAACAATGGACTCACAAAAGGTTCAAAATTGGTGAAAAAATCATAATGATGCTTAATAAGTATTCCTGAAATTGAATAAACACACAAAAGAGAAAAGACTGTCATAGGCTGAAATTAAACAAATAAATCCATCTCAACAAAACTCAGGATCCAGTGTAGGATTAGATTATGAGAGAGGGGAGAATATGGTGCAAATATCCCATTTGTTGGTGGAAAGAAGAATCAGGAAATTAAAATCCTGGGTTTCTTGGAGTTTTGTTGTTATTGTTGTTTTTTAAAGATGAACGATAGTATAGATCAGCTTGTGGAGACAATAATTGGTATTTTGTTTCTCTACAAATTAGAGACACAGGTGTGTAAGTGTGAGCAAAGAAAGAGGATGGTACCATTAACAACATGGGAATATGGAGTTGAATGCTTTGTTGCCACAGGCATAGGATTGGAGGCACAGACCACTTTATCAAGACAAAACCACCTGGAATTTTAGGTACCAGGAGGCTTCTCAGGAGAAAGTCAGAATGATTACTCAATTTTAGCAAAATCAGTATACCTATGGAAGTATAGCAAAACAAAACAAACACACAAACGAAAAAAAAACTGTTTTCATCCACTAAAATGCAAGCCACATGAAGGCGGAGATTGTGTGTGTGTGTGTGTGTTTGTGTTTTCACTTAGGAATCCCAGTGCCTAGAATATGCTGGTGCCTAGTAGGCACCCAAAAATACTTATTTAATCAATAAAGTGTTTTTATTCTTTCTAGTTTAATTTATTGTCTGTTTTAATTTTTGTGTAGTTCTCTCAAAGCTGAGTCTCCATAGATTTAATTTTATCTTTTTGTCCTTTAAAGTGTCTCAAGTACTTCTTTCAGAAGTTTTTATTTTGCTGCTCAGAATAAATACAACATTTTCCAGGTTGCTTACAACTGTAAATGACCATGTGACTAAATTTTTACCAATAAGATGTAAGTGGATACTTATCAACTTAAGACATCACTTTTTTAAGGAGTTGAGATTACTGGCCCAGGACTAGTGATATCTATACTTCATTTATGTGACAGAGAAACTCTGTCTTGTTTGAGACACTTTTGAAATTTAATTTTCGAGATTTTAGGTAAATCTAGTGAATCTAATCCTAACAAATGAACCACCCCTTCTCCAGGTTCTGTATCTTGGTAGGAGTGCATGATAAATGCTACCCAGGTCTGTGTAACAGACACATGAAAGTTGAAAGATAATTCCCAAATAGTTTAAATATTATGTAGTATTTATTTTTTGTAATATAGCATGTCTTTCAAATATCAGCATGTTTACCATTTCTATCAATAGAGAAATGTTTTATTTCCATCCTACTTAATACATGTAAGTCAAAAGTACAAGCCTATGGGTTAGAAGTATACCAAGAGATAGTCTTATAATGTGCTTATATGTTTTTGTCTGACATGTACATTTTTATTCTGGGGTGAAGAGGTATTTGGCAATAAATTATCCCTATGATATGACTATAAAATAACTGCATCTTGAGGTGAGGAGTGATGGGAAACATGCCAGGATGTGCTGCCTCTGCTCAGAGCAGACACACACACACACACACACACACACACACACACACACACACACACACACACACAGAGTAGGGCAGTGAAAACCCTGGATCAGTCCCTAAGGATCTATCTTATTCCCATTCCCCCTAGGTAGTAACACTATATCAAGAAAACAGGAGTGAAATCTCCTAAACTAGAGGACAAATTAGCAACAATTGGAGAATTTAGATTTTGCAGATATCAGATACTGATGCAGATGAAAACAGATCCTTGAGGCAGATCAAAGTCCAGACCTTCTGTTACCAGGATTAATTTAAAGCCTTCCATCATCTTCATTGGTTCTTAATATATTCTACATTTGACATACTAGGAATTTTACATACCAGAAGCTAAGAGTTAGGGACATGGGAAAAAGGATGTATATTTTCAGTTTTGCCTTGTATTTAAGACAAGTCTCCTGTGTTCTGGTTACACAACTGCTGGTTTACAAGAAAATATCACATTGATATGTGCCCTGAAAACTGGACCAGATGAACTAGTACAAGATGCTCCTAAACCTAGATTTATAAAACTGTAGCAGGCCAACGGATTTTTGTTCCCATTTGCAAGGCAATACCTTTTAATCTGCAAACTACTCTTATGACTGACAGCCACAATAAAAACAACTTATTGGTTTGAGTGATCCCCAAATGCTGACACTAGAGAACTTAGGGTGGGGTAGAGATATGGTACCCACTGGTATAGTTCACAGGTAGCTACAATCAGATATCACAGAATTATTGATACATTTTTATGTCACGATTATTGTATTCCATAGTTGTTAACGTGCTAGAATTATAAAAGTTTGTTAATGGACCAAGTAATGCAGAATGTTTCAACACTTAGTTTGTGCCAAAGTATCTTAAACCAACTTATCCTGAATCAGATACCAAGACAAATTCCGTGGAATTCTGCCTCTATATATGTCATGGACTGTTTATAAGATATGTTACTTTGTAATGTTTCATTACTGAATAGTAACAAAATACATCTGGTGATGAAAGTTGGCATATAATTTTAGACATGTTTACTGGGTCATGAATGTCAATATTAAAATTAGCTCAGTCTGCTTGAAGAAAGATAGATAAGTAATTAATAAATGCAATGTTAACTTTTTATTATAAGGGGAATAAACTCTCTACTTCTATTAGAGAATTTGAAAGGACTAGTTATATATTTAAATAGATATTTTATGGATGTTAAGTAGAGTTATTGTGGTAGTCATTCTGCAGTATTTACAAATATCAAATCACTATGTTATATACCTGAAACTAATATGTTGTTTCAGTTGTAACTCAATAAAATATGATATTTTAATTAGATTATCTAAGATTCTGAGTATTCAAAATTATATTTATTTTATTGTCGTAATAATAAGCATAGATAATGGAATTTCTAAGAAATAAATCAGTTCATGTAGACACTAGGGCCTGATTAAATATCAAGGGACCTTAGGAAGCGCACATATTTAAGAGCTTATCATGGTGTGTGTGTGTGTGTGTGTGTGTGTGTGTGTGTGTGTGTGTGTGTGTGTGTGTGTGTGTATGCACTGCCTGTGTGTTTTTCTCATAGCACCATATACCTGTTCTTTGACAAGTGTGCTGTTGGGTCACCTGAATGCCTCAGAGGGAGAATAGGGAGATGAGCAAGTATAAGGTTACATATCCTACTTGAGCATTTGTTTTCTTTATTTTTTTGAGGTTATATTTAACCACTGTTTATTGTGTTAAAATCTATCGTGTAATATAAATAGATGAATGGCAGTTTTAAAAGATGACTATACAGTTAATGTTAAATACACAAATCTAAGAAAAGAAAGTACACAAGATACTCTAAGACAACTTTCTGTTACTATATCAGAAACTGGTGTGTGCTGTGGGCTGTGTTTTTATGCAGACCTGGAAATGCACATCTAATTAAACTCACATCCTCTTCTAAGCTTCCATCATCTCAATCAAAAATAAAATTCTTGGTGTTCTGTGGGAAGTATAAGAAGTATAGCAGTATATGCTGTCCATCCCCAAATTACTCTTTTTCCCCTAAAAAGTGTTGATAGGTTGAACTTTTATGACTTGGAACACATAAATAATACTATTCATGGTGGTTTGGTTTCAGGCCAGTTTTCAAATACACTTGACCCAAAATGTAATTTAAAAATTGATTCTAATCTCCATATGTAACTGTATTTTTATGGGAAAATAAATCAATATGTCTTTCTCACTGAACCACTAATTCCGGACTAGTTACTATTTTACTTCTTTAAACTTTTAACTTTTGTAAAGGGTTTACAAGTCCTCTACTGGTGTGATAGATTATTGTTCAGCAAATACCCACTGCTTAGCTCCCAGATACCACCCCCTCCATGGGAAGAGTATACTTCCTCACCTCTTGACTTTGAGTTTGGTCATGTAGCTTGCTTTGGCCAATGGATGCAATTCAGACAGAACCTTTAAATGTGCTTGTTCTATTTCCCTTGCTGTCCTTCATGTTTGCCGTTGTCATAGGAAACCATGCCTTGAAGAGCCCCTGCCCTTCCATCCTTGGGCCCAGAACAAAACATGTGGAGCAGTGTCTCCACAGGCAGCCCTTAGATGTGGGAGTGAGAAATACATGATCTTTTCCCACTTTTGTAGCACTCTGTTATGAATAATTACTGAAACAATAGTTAATACATACATCCACCTTCAAGTCCCTGGAGGATGCCTCAAGGAGACTCAAAGGTTGAAAAAAATACTATAAAATCCATGTGAAAGTTAAGCTAAGGGTTTAAAGTTTTGCATGTGAAGGGAATGACACTAAATTTTGTCAGTTTAATTAGTCCTGACTCTTAAAAAAAAGTAATATATTAAAAATTGAGTAATATATTGAAATTGAGTAATATATTAAAAATTTAAAATGAATGCATCTTTGGAAAATACCTCTTTCATCCACACTCACTCGCTATAATTTGTTCTGGCTCAAATGACCCAGAGGAAGATGGATAATGATAGAAAATTAATGATGGACGTTAAAAAAACTTTGATCGATAATAATAAAATCAATGAAGGACGTAACATTGAGAACATAATATTGGAAAAACAAACAAACCCAGAGGCTCTGAAAACAACATCAAAATATTAAAAATCTATTTGATAGTCAAAGCATAAAAATTTTTTTTGGTGATATGAAGTCTAGACAGGTGTCAGGGGCAACGAGAATTAGAGAAATATTCTAAAGTGTATTAATATATTAGCAAGTATATTACTAGTACTGGGAAAGCTAGAGAAACGTTACAACTAAAAGTATTATGCCAGCTGATTACCCTGATGAGTAAGCTTAAGAATGGTTCACCATCATCAGAGGTGAACATTCTTAGTCACCCATGGGATGTTTTTCATAATAAGGATAGAATCAGGGAGAAGGTATATGGGAGTGTCCCTGATACCATGTAAGGAATGCACAGAGAAACAAGGTTTGTAGCTCTCAGACTCCTTATTTCTGTCATATTTTTTCTCTCAGAATGGTTCTGCTCCAAACCACACTTTGACTACTGAGACAAAATTGGCACTTGCTTTCCATGAGCGAGTCATCCATTTCTTTGATTACTAGGGAGGCAACAGCAATAATAAGCACCGACATTTAGTACATTTAGAGGCACACTGATGGGCTAAACTTATTTATGCTTATTTTTTAAGCTTGATGTGGATGTTTTTTCAGATGTTATACCACTGAAAGCCAAAGCAGTATAAAACAGAACATCCCTAAGAGATTTGTGGGAAAAGGTCATTGTCTACAGTTTTATTAATTTTGACATGATGTATCAGAAATATCCCTAGGTAACTTGTATAAACCTTTTGTTTTTGCCAGGACATAAAACATGGAGTCTTATTTATCAGACAATATTTTCTCAAGAGGAATCATACTAAAAATCAAATTCCATTCTAATGTTGCTTTTTACCACAAACTAAAATCCATTTCAAGATTCAGACATTCTTTCAAATACAGATACACACCTCAGACATTCTTTAGCTCTTCCCAAAATGTGTATTTCTAGACTAGGATTGAGGAAACAAGAAAATAAATCTTAACTTGCACAGATGTATGCATGGAAAGTTGCAAAATGTTATAATTTTTCTACATGGAATAAAATGGTGAGTAGTATAAGTAAATACCCATTTTTTAACTTTCCAAAGGTATGCTAAACAACTTATGTTTGCTATCAACCTAGATATAGAAATTAAATATTTATTTCATAAATATTTATTATGATTATGATGACATAAAAGATAGAGGTAAAAGCTGAGAATTTGTAGTTATATCTCTTATTTGCTCAGATGTCTTTGTACTTTCAAATTATTTTCCTACACATATGTCAAAAGTCCAGACATTTTAGTATTTGTAATCTGTTAATTGAGGATTTCCTATTGTTTTTGTCATTTTGACTGTATGACTGTTTTAAAAGCTTCAATGAAGTATAACTGACATAAAAGTTATATTATATTTATTTATATTTGAATATATTTAAAATATATTATATATTTAAAATATATTATATATATAATATATATATTTGAATATATTTAAAATGTACACGTTGATGTGTTTTGACATATGTATACATCCTTGAGCCCATCATCACAATTTAGATAATAAACATATGTAAAATCTCCAAAATCTATTTGTATCACTTTTTAACCCAATTTCTCTCTGCACCACTACCCCTTCCCCAGACAAAATACTACTTTGTCTCCTGTCACTATAGATTGGTTTGCATTTTCTAGAATTTTATATTAATAGAATACTAATTTATGAATTCTTTTTGTCTGGCTTTTTTCACTTAGTATAGTTATTTTGAGAAACATTTGTTGTATATATCAATAAATTCTTTCTATTGCTGAGTATTGTTCCACTTACGGATAGATCATAATTTGTATATCGATTCACATTTGATGGGCAGTCAGGTTGTTTCTACAAACAATGTTGTTATGAATATTCATGGACAAACCATTGTATGAATATGTGCTTTCATTTCTTTTGGGTGACTAACTAGGAGTCTGATTTCTGGATTTTACAACAGGTGTATGTTTTACTTTTTAAGAAACTGTTGATCTGTTTTCCAAGGTGGTTGTACTATTTGACATCCCTACCAGAAGTGTTTGAAAGTAAATCTTTGTGACCTTGCATGTGACAAAGATTTGTTAGTACAATACCAAAGTCCATTAAAAGAAAATTATAAATTGGATTTAACCACAATTTTGAAATTCTCTTTTTTGATAAAGTTAACAGAATGAACAGTCATAGAGTAGAGAAAATATTTGAAAATAATAGATAAAGGATTTGTATCCAGACTATATAATGAATTCTCAAAATGCAATAATGACAAAAACAAATCAAATTTTTAAAATAGAAAAAATACTAAGAAGACACTTAACCAAAAATATATATAGATAACAATTAGTGAAAAGATATTCATTATTAGTTATTATGGGATTGAAAATTAAAGCCACAATGAGATACCATTTTATACCTATTAAAATGGCTATGTTAAAAAACAAAGAAACAAACAACTTGAGAGTATCTAGTGCTAACACAGATATGAAGCAGTTAGAACTCATACATTGCCTGTATGTGAAATGGTACAGCCACTTTGGAGAAGTGTTGTGCTTTCTTAAAAAGTGAAACATGCACTTATTGTATGACTCAGTTATCTCACACATAGATATTTACTCAAGAGAAATGAAAACTGATATTTACACATAAACCTGTATGGGAATGTTTATAATAGTTTTATCATAATTACCCCAAACCTAGAAACAACCCTGATGCTCTTTCAATGGCGTTTGGATAAAGAAATTGTGCTAAATGCCTACAACAGACTACTATTAAGCAACAGAAAGCAAAAAACTGTTGATTCATGGAACAACATGTCTGAATTGCAAATATGTTAAGTGTAGGAGGTCGGACTCTAAAGTCTTCACATTGGATGATTCTATTTATATGACATTCTGGAAAAGGCAATTATAGGAAAAAACATTATTGATAGTCAGGTGGTAGAAGAGGAGGAGAGAGGGTCTGGCTACCAAGTACCATAAGGGGATATCTCTGAGGGCTGATATAACTTCTCTATCTCAGTTGTGGTGGTTGGTTACAAGACTTTATCACTTGTCAATACTCATGGAACTGAATAGCATAAAGAGTGAATTTTACCATATGTAAATTAAAAAATATATTTAAAAAATCTTTGTGACTCATGAAATTTTTAAACATTAATGCGATGAAATTTATTTTTCTTTTTGCATTTTGTTTCTATTAAAAATGCATTTTTATTCTGAAGTCATAAATAAATTGAACAGTTTTAAAAGTTTTTTAAGTTATTAATTGAA
This sequence comes from Pseudorca crassidens, assembly GCF_039906515.1. Taxonomy (NCBI): domain Eukaryota; kingdom Metazoa; phylum Chordata; class Mammalia; order Artiodactyla; family Delphinidae; genus Pseudorca; species Pseudorca crassidens. The sequence goes on from NC_090306.1 coordinate 71,295,098, forward strand.
GAATTATTTTTAATATGAAAAAAATTTAATATTTTAATATGAAAAGCATAACCTGTTCAGATATGATACATGCTTAGAATTGTAAGAGAGTATTTTCTTCTACTTTTTAAAATGTTTTGATACACAGTTTTTGCTTCAATATTCTTATTAAATGATAGCTTCCCTTCTTATGTAATTTATATGTTTTTCCATTGTATTTTTTAATTGGTTATTGCTATTATATAGAAAAATAAAGGTACATGTGTACATTTGCTCACATGTATTTGCAGTGTGGAGATCCTATGGATGATCTTAATAGTTAATTTGGAGATACTTGTTCTCTATTATGGTCTTTATTTGCACTGTAATTTTTTGAGGTCTGCTTGACATATCAGTTCCAGGTTTACAATATAATGATTCGATATTTGTATATGTTGCAAAGTGATCACCACAACTTAAATCTAGTTAGCATCTGTCATTATACATTGTTACAGAAATTTTTTTCTTGTGATGAGAACTTTTAAGATCTGCTTTTTAAGCAACTTTCAAATATGCAATACAGTATTATTAACAATAGTCTCCATGATGTACATTACATCCCTATGATTTATTTATTTTATAATTGGAAGTTTGTACCTTTTGAATCCCTTCACCTGTTTTGCCCATCCTCACCAGCCACCTCTGCCAACCACTAATCTGTTCTCTCTAAGCTTGTTTTATTTTGCTTTTTTTTTTTTTGTCTTGGACTCTCCATGTAAGTGAGATCATACAGTATTTGTCTTTTCTGTCTGATGTATTTTACTTATCATAATGCCCTCAAGGTCTATCCATGTTATTGTAAATGGCAAGATTGCATTCGTTTTCATGGTAAATAATATTCCATTGTGTGTTTATACAAACACACACACACAGACACACACATGCCACATCTTTATTTATTCATCCATTGATGAACACTTAGGTTGTTTCCATATTTTAGCTATTGTTAATTTTGCTGCAATGAACATGGGGGTGCATATACCTTTTTGAGTTAGTGTTTTTGTTTTCTTCAGATAAATACCTAGAAGTGAAATTGCTGTATCATATGGTAGTTCAGTTTTGAATTTTTTGAGGAACTTCCATACGATTTTCCATAGTGGCTGCACCAATTTACGTTCCCACCAGCAGTTCACAAAGGTTATCTTTTCTTTACATCCTCACCAGCATTTGTTTTTGATAATAGCCATTTAATGGGTGTGAGATGATATATCTTTGTGGTTTTGATTTGCATTTACCTGTTGATTGGTGGTGGTGTTGAGCATTTTTCATGTACCTGTTAGCCCTCTGTATCTCTTCTTTGGAGAAGTGTCTATTAAGATGCTCTGCCTAGGGGCTTCCCTGGTGGCGCAGTGGTTGAGAGTCCGCCTGCCGATGCAGGGGACACGGGTTCATGCCCCGGTCCAGGAGGATCCCACATGCCGCGGAGCGGCTGGGCCCGTGAGCCATGGCCGCTGAGCCTGCGCATCTGGAGCACAGCAAAAAAAAAAAAAAAGATCCTCTGCCTATTTTTAAATCAAATTGATTTTTTTTTTACTATTGAGTTGTATGAGTTATTTATATATTGTGGTATTAACTCCTTATAAGATATATTATTTGCAGATATTTTCTCCAATTCAGTAGGTTCAGGTCTTTAATCTATTTTAAGTTAATTTTTGTGTATGGTGTAATATAGTGGTTGAGTTTCCTTCTTTTGCATGCAGCTGTCCAGTTTTCCTGGCACCATTTATTGAAGAGATAGTCTTTTCCCCATTGTATATTCTTGGCTCCTTTGTTGTAAACTAATTGACCTATATGCATGGATTTATTTCTGGGATCTCAAATGTGCTATTGATCTATGTGTCTGTTTTTATGCCAATACTGTGCTGCTTTAATTACTGTAGCTTTGTAATATAGTTTGAAATTAGGGCGTGTGATGCCTCCAGCTTTGCTCTTTCTCAAGATTGCTTTGGCTACTCCCAGTCTTTTGTAGTTAGATACAAACTTCAGGACTGTTTGTTCTATTTCTGTGAAAAATGCCATTGGAATTTTGATAAGGTCTGCATTGAATCTGTAGATTGCTTTGGGTAACATGGACATTTTAATAATGTTAATTCTTCTAGTCCATGAACATGGAATATCTTTCCATTTATTTGTTTCTTTTTCGATTCCTTTTATGGATGTCTTAAAATTTTCACTGTATAGGTCTTTTACCTCCTTAGTTAATTTATTTCTAGGTATTTTCTTCTTTTTGATTCAACTGTAAATAGGATCATTTTCTTAATTTCTCTTTCTGATAGTTATTGATGCATAGAAATGCAACTGATTTCTGTATATTGGTTTTGTATCCTGCAACTTTACTGAATTCATTTGTTGGTTCTTACATTCTTTTGGTGGAGTCTTTGGGGTTTTCTATATATAATATCACATCATCCACAAATAGTGATTGTTTTACTCTTTCCTTTCCAATTTTGATGCCTTTTATTTATTTATTTTCTTGCCTAATTGCTCAGGCCAGTACTTCCAATATTATTTGAATAAAAGTGGTGAGAGTGGTCATCCTTGTATTGTTCCTGAGCTTAGCGAAAAAGCTTTCAGCTTTTCCCCATTGAGTATGATGTTAGCAATGGGCTGTACTGTTATTTTAATCTTAAGTGCAAGCCTGCAAAAATATATTATTTTCTCCTGTTTTACACATGAGGACACTGATGCCCATTGAAACTAAATAACTATCAAAATAACCTATTCTGTAAATGATGCTACTCAATCAGAAGCTAGGACTATCTGCTTTGAAGTTTTCCCCCCATCCAATAGTAATGTTACTATTTATATTTCTTATTACTGATTCTAGATGCTTTTTATTTGAGTTTTTAAACATTTCCCAAGTTATAAGCATGTGAAATTAATTTTGTACTTTTTAATTGATATATAATTGACATAAAATATTGTGTAAGTTTGAGGTGTATGGTATGCTGATTGTTACATTTATATATTTCAATTTGAAGGGTACATACTTCCAGTTAGAGGATGAATAAGTTCTGGGGATCTAATGGACAACATTGTGATTATAATTAACAGAATTATGTTGTATACTTGAAAATTGCTGAGAGTGATCTGAACTGTTCTCATCAAAAAAGAAAGAAATGGTAATTATGTGATGTGATGGAGGTGCTAGTTAATTTTGTATTTTATTAATCAAACTTATTCTTCCTTTCATGCGTATTGCGTTATTAGACCTTTCAAAAATATATTAACTATGGTGCAAGCAAACATCTTTATCTATTACAGACACCAATGGATTATGTCACTCCAGTGCTTTTTACTCACAAAGACTTTTCTCATTTTTTACAATAAAATCTAAACTTTTTACTTTGGATGTTTGAAGAAACTACGCTACATTGATAGAATGGACTAAAGTTAAGTAATAGGAAGGGCAAACTATCAATTCGCATAATACATCTGAATTTCACATGTGTTTTTCTAAATGAAAGAAGCTAGATCTGGCTCCTACATACCTGTTCTCTCATCTCTCTCATCCTTTCCATGTGTCCACTATGTTGAACACTCATTGGCCACTTTATATTACTTATATACAACATGCTTTTCATGCCATGGGCTTTCACACAGTTTCTGCATCCTTAAAAATCCTATCCATTGTTCTGGGCACGCCTAGTTTCTTCTGTCTTTTTCAATCTTAATTTTTTTAAAAAAATTATTTATTTGGTTGCACCAGGTCTTAATTGTAGCAGGCAGGCTCCTTAGTTTCAGCTCGCCGGCTCCTTAGTTGCAGCTAACCAGATCTTTAGTTGTGGCACGTGGCCTCCTTAGTTGTGGCATGCAAACTTTTAGTTGCAGCACGCATGTGAGATCTAGATCCCTAAGCTGGGATCGAACCCGGGCCCCATGCATTAGGAGCACAGAGTCTTAACCAGTGTGCCACCAGGGAAGTCCCCCAATCTTAATTTAATGTTACCTCCTTAGAGAAGTCTTCAGAAATAAGGAAAATAGCTGCATTAAGCACTGCAACAGATATATGCACTATTTATCTTGAGAAATATGGGTCTAAACCTATAGCATAAGACTTTCATGGGCATGGTTAGTATAGTATATAAAAAGTGACTCTCAAACCCTAGCACCATCAGAGTCACAACCCAAGACACTGACTGCTGGGAGCCAGTCCCAGAGACTCTGATTTACTAGGTCTGGGGTGGGGCCTGATGTTTTGCTTTTGTAGCATGTGGCCAGTTAATACTGATGCCGTTGGTCTGTGGACCACACGTGGAGAATCACTGTAATATAGGGGAAATTATGGGCATGGGGGAGGGGGAAGATGGAGGGAGAAGTACTAGATTCTGACTTAAGCTAGAAGGGAGAGGAAGCCAATAGCTGGCAGCTGAGGAGGCAGCATGGACAGAAGAATCCAAGTTCCAAGGTTCATTTTTGACTTAGAATTTTTATTTATGAAGATTTTAAAACAATGAGTGAACTAATAAAATTGCCACTCATGAAAATATATTATTTGAGATATAGTCAAGGAACTGTAATATACTGTGTAGCAAAATGCTTCCTGACCAATATTAGATTTAATCAATTTATAACACATTTCAAAAAATTGTGTAATCACTAACATCTGTCTTCATGTGTGAAATGCTCTAAAGAAACCTATCAAAATTTAATTTGAATCCAGTGTTTGAGCAAATCTGGTTTAAATAATTTTTCTGTGGATAAGGGACAGCTTCCTTTCCTTCCTTCCTACCTTTGTATGTGTCATTATTTAAAAGCTTTATCTATGTGAAAGGTAGAACAGAAAGTGCATGAAACTGGAGTAGAAATACATGACCTCTACTTTTCTCACAGGGATATTTTGAAGGTTAACGAGATTTTCACTTGTTGCATGTTTGATGTCTTTTGATGAGAGGAACAGTATAAACATCAAATATTATTCTAGACAAAGGGTTCATTAGTGCTTTATTTTCCATTAATATTTGCCAAAACCAAATTGGCACTGAGTGTAATTCTACAGAATGTTTGGCAACCACTTGTTTTCTGTCAAAGTCATGTCAATATACAGATGGATTCCATTTTCACAGGAACCAAAATAAAGTGATATTTAAGATTAAAATTTGGGATGAAATAACTATTAATGTGTGAAATGCCTTAAGGAATTTATGCAGTAATGCAAAACTGTGATGAAATACAATAAAAGCTAACTAAATTATAAAACTACTCAGGAAGATAGATGAAGTTGGATGTGTTATTATGATGACTGTTGGCAATTTCATTTAATCACACTATACCAATAGCAAAGGGAATATTTTAAAATTACACATTGTGTAATTTATAGAATGAGTAAATCTAGCCAGAAATAACTCCTAATGTTTATATAAAGAAATTACATTTCCCTTGGGAAAAGTGGTGTTTGTTACTGTTCAGGCACATTGTAAAACTCCAATGATAGATTGTGAAAAATTTTTTTTGTGTGGGAGAATGTGCATAAGGGTGAAACTATTGAGAGTCATGAAGGAGATTCTGTGGAAGTGAGCTAATCTGGCAATATGAGGCATGGAACGCTTGATCTTTCACAGGGCTGAGTGTTAGTTAATCTTCTATGCTTTAGAATTATCTGAGATTAATGGATTTAATCATACTTAACAAAAGAAACTTAATAGAGAGTCTATGCAAAGAGAAGCAAACAGTCCTTACTTCCTTCATTCTTTCAATGGCTGTTTATTGATGGCAAACCATGTAGGTAGTACAGTCTTTGGCACTGGAGTTATAGCAACAAATGAAACTGGGTATGTGTTCCTATAGAATTTAGTGGCACTTAACTTATAGTCCATTAGGGGAGGGATCTAATTTAAAAAAATACGTATATAATAGATAACATATATAATATAAATATATGTAAAATGTATTGTAAGGGTCATAGTTTTATAGAAAAAAATAAGCAGTTTAGATAATAGGAATTGAGAAGATGCCATTTTAAGAGGGTGATCAGGCAGGAGTCTCTGAGGGAGTGATATTTGAACAGACATCTGGAAGTGGATGATAACCCTTGGAAAGAGATTTCCAGTTCAAAAGAATAGGGCAGTATGAGTGGAGATATTTTTCAAGGACCAGCAATAAAGCCAGCATGAGCAAAGGAGAGCACGGAGGGAAACAGTGACGGCTTGGGGCAGATCATGGAGGCGTGCAGCAGACCACATTGGGCATAGTAAAATTTAGATTTTTAATCTGAAGTGAATGTAAATCCATTAGAGGGTTTTAAGCAGGAAAGTGACATGATCTGACTTATTTATAAGTGAGAAAATCTATCTGAATGTGGAAGGTTGCAGATTTAAGTAACTTTGCTGGAATACAGACATATGCTTTGTTGAGTCTACTAAGGTGATACTGTCATCCTGATGAAATACTCATTTAGAATACTACCTAAGTGGATTTTACCTAGAGGGAATGATAACTTACTGTATGCTAGGAATGTTCTATAAACACTTTACTCTTCCTATGAAACATATGTATTATATCTATGCATAGTTTTTAAAGTAGTGATAAAATGAACATGTGTAGTCTCTACCCAGATTACATTAAAGCCCCACAAGCCCCCTCTAGAGGTCTTTCAAGATGTTTGTTAAATATATTACTAAGAATTTTTTATGTCTGATTTTTAAAATATAATTTGCAATATTGTGATGCCAGCATATAAAAACGGATTATTAAAAGTTAACCTACTTGTATCCTGTGATCTTTCTAAATTGATTTAATAATTTAGTAGCTTCCTTAGGATCGTCTATATGAAGAATCTTGTCCTTTGTAAATAGAGACAGCTTTATTTCTTGCTTTCTAATCTTCACTTCATTGTTATCTTCTTTTAGTAGTTATTACCTCCAGAAAATGTTGAAAAGTGGTGAGAATCAGCATTCTTTCCCGTTCTCCTGATTTTAGGTGCAACTTGTCCATTTTTACCATTAAATGTGTTACTAGTGTGGTTCACTAGTAACAACCTTTATCAGGCTGAAAAAGTTTCCTTCTATTGTTATATTTCTGAGAATTTTTATCATGAATAAACAATCTAAAATCATGGTTTTTGTTCATCACATCAAGGCCATCTTAATGTAGGTCTTTCATTGTCTTTTCCCTTAAATGTGGATCAACGTTTCTTGGTTTTTGTATTCCAGGTAATTTTGGATTGTATTCTATACACTCTGAATGTTATGTTATGAAGACTCTAAATTCTGTTTTGTTTTATATTTTTTTCTTCTGAAGAGCATTGATTCTGGTTTGTTTGTCTTAGCAGGCAATAATCTGGCCCTACCCAAACTGAAAACTGTCTCTTAGGTGGAAGCCTAAATCTTAATTCAGTTTTTTCATTCTCAGAAAGAGTGGGTATAGTACATTTGTAGTTCAGAAGTCAGCCAGATATTTGGGAAGACTTTGTACATAACATTTGAGGTTCCCAATCAATGCTTCTCTCTTTTTAAAAATAAAAAACCTTATTTTCTAGCAAATATGGATGCCTTACATTCTACCTCTGATTTTTTAGGCCAGAAAGACTGTGGGTTTTGTTTCGTTTTTTTTTTTTTTTTTAGGATTTTATCCTTTACACAATACACTGACTTTAGCCAGCACTCAAGCTAAAGCTGGAAGAATGTGTAACTACTTCCAAGTATTGACTTACCTTCAGAATCTTGCTGCCTTTGGATAGTTTTTGTAAGTTTGTGTGTGTGCATTTTTCTTTAAGCTTATATTTGCTATCTGTGGCATAGCTGGTTCTGGTAGGAACTACTTAACCGGATAATAAGCAAAAGTCTTTATCCTTTTACTTGTAACCTATCTGAGTTTTAAAATTTTAAGTAAATTTTGTATGGACAGTTCTTAATCTTGAAGGTCTGTAACTGTGTATATTTCCTTCAAAATCTTGCTTGACAATTTAGCAGGGTATTACAGCTATTTAGATAGTTATTTCTCCAATTGCAATTTGAAAATATCACCAGAATATCAACTGGCCTATCTTGATTTGCAGATGATATTATCCTATATATAGAAAAATCCCAAAGAATCTACCAAAAACTTATGGGAACTAATAAACAAAGTCAGCAAAGTTGCAGGGTACAAGACAAATACACAGAAATACATTGCATTTCTATATACCAGCAATGATCAATAAAAAAAGGAAATTAAGGAAGCAATCCTATTTACAAGAGCATACAAAAGAATAAAACCTCTAGAAATAAATTTAATCAAAGATGTGAAAAACTTGTATACTGAAAATTATAAAACAATGCTGAAAGAAATTAAAGACTTAAATAAAATGGAAAAACATTCTGTGTTCATGGATTGGATGACTTAATATTGTTGAGTTGGCAAAACTCCCCAAAGTGATCTACAGATTCAGTGCAATCCCTACCAAAATTCCCAGTGGCCTATTTTGCAGATATGGAAAAGTAGATCCTGAAATTCATATGGAATTGCAAGGTACCTAAAATTACCAAAATAATACTGAAAAAGAATAACAAAGATGGAAGTCTCACAATTCCTGATTTCAAAACTTGCTGCAAAGCTACTGTAAAAAATATATATATGATATTGGCATAATGATACAAATTTAAACCAGTGGGGTAGAATTGAGAATCCTGAAATAAACTCATACATCTATGACCCTATAATGTTGAACAAGTTGCTGAGAACATTCAATGGCCAAGAGTAATCTCTTCAATAAATTATAATGGATTGGCTGGATATAGACAGGCAATAAAATGAAGTTGAACTCCTCTTTCACAACATATATAAAAATCAACTCAAAATATATCAGTGACTTAAATAGAAGAGCTAAAATTATAAAACTCTTAGAAGAAAACATGGTATAAATTTTCATGATCTTGACTATGAATCCATGGCAGTAGATTCTTAGATATGACACTAAAAGCATGAGCAACAAAAGAAAATTGGGTATATTAGACTTCATCAAAATTAAATACTCTGTGTATCAATGGACATTATCAACTCAGGGGAGAGTCAGTCTTTAGAACAGGAGAAACTATATGCAAGTCACATATCTGGTAAGAGTTTATTATCTAGAATACATAAAGAATGCTCACAACTCTACAACAAATAGACAAACAAACCAAAACAAAAAAGAGAGAATCAAGAGTTTTGTCTGTGGAGGAGAGTGATTCCTCTTAAGGGTAAGAGAATAAACATCCAAAAACCTTAAAGAAAAGGTGGGTAAATGACTTGAACCAGCATTTTGCAAAGAAGATATACAAATGTTCAACAAACATTGGAAAAGATGCTCAACATCATTAATCATTATGGGAATGTAAGTCAAAACCAAAATAAGGTACTGTTTGGCACCCAGTAGGGTGGCTCTGATGATGAGGATAAAAATAAGAATAAAAAAATAAGAATTAGAAGGAGAATGAAAAGAGGAGGAGAAAAATAAGTGTTGGTGAGGATGTGGAAAAGTTGGAGTCCTCATAACATTTCTGGTGGGGATATAAAATCATGAAGCACTGGCAAGCAGTTTAACAGTTCCTCAAAAAGTAAAAAATTTCTATATGACCCTGTAATTCCACTCCTGGGTACAGATCCAGAATAACTGAAAAGATACTGAAACACATACTTGTAGAAGAATGTTCATAGTAGCACTCTCCACAACAGTCAAAAGATGGAAGCAACTCAAATGTTCATCAAGTGATGAATAGAGAAACAAAACTTGGTATACACATTCTTAATTAGTTGTTAAAAAGGAATGAAGTACTGACACATACTACTATTGTGAATAAATCTTGAAACCTATGTGAAAAAAGCCAGACACAGAAAGGTCACATATTGTATAATTCCATATATATGAAATAGCCAGAATGGGCAAACCCATAGAGACAGAAAGCAGATTGGTGGTTTTCAGGGGAGTGAGTGGGGCTTGAGGATGGGAGAGTGAATGAAGAGTGACTGCTGAAGAGGTACGGAGTTTTCTGTTGGGGTGATGAAAATATCTTGGAACTAGATATAGAGTGATGGTTGCACAATGTTGTAAGTGTACTAAATACCACAGAATTTGTGCGATTTTTTTTTGTTGTTGTTTTTTTGCGACACGCGGGCCTCTCACTGTTGCGGCCTCTCCCATTGCGGAGCACAGGCTCTGGATGCTCAGACTCAGTGGCCATGGCTCACGGGCCCAGCCGCTCCGTGTCATGTGGGATCTTCCCGGACTGGGGCACGAACGCATGTCCTCTGTATCGGCAGGCGGACTCTCAACCACTGCGCCACCAGGGAAACCCAGAATTGTGCATTTTTAATGGTTAATTTTGTGTTCTGTGAATTTCACCTAAAAATGGCACTGAATTACCATTTTTTACCTATCAGATTGGCAAAAATTCAAGTTTTACAGCATATTCTGTTGCGAAGACTTGTGGGGAAACAGGTGCTTTCATAAATTGCTGATGGGAATGCAAAATAGTATAGATTCCATTGAGGGTAATTTGGCAATAGTTAGCAAAATTAGATGAGCATTTTTACCCTTTGACTCAGCAACCCACTTCTAAGACTATATCCCATAGATGCATGCAGTAGAAAAAAGACCAAACGATGTATGCACAAGGCTATTCAGTGGAACTCTTTGTAATATAATAGCAAAAGAGTAGAAATGGGATAAATCTGTATCAGTAGGGGCTCAGTTGAGTAAGTCAGAGTTTATGCACACAGTGGAGGGCTCTCTGTCTGTAAAAGGGTTGACACACTGCTGTGGAGAAAATTGCTGAGGTGGGTTGCTCCATGAAAAAAATCAAGGTAGGGCTTCCCTGGTGGCGCAGTGGTTGAGAGTCTGCCTGCCGATGCAGGGGACACGGGTTCGTGCCCTGGTCAGGGAAGATCCCACATGCCGCAGAGCGGCTGGGCCCGTGAGCCATGGCCGCTGAGCCTGCGTGTCCGGAGCCTGTGCTCCGCAACGGGAGAGGCCACAACAGTGAGAGGCCTGCATACCACAGAAAAAAAAAAAAAAAAAAATCAAGGTAAATGTCCAGAATAGGCAAAGCTATAGAGACATGAAGTAGGTTAGTAGTGGCCTATGGCTGGGAGGAGGGAGACCAGGAGATGGGCAGATTGGGGGTCTGGATAGTTGAAAATATTCTAAAATTTAGTGGTGATGAATGTACAACTCTGAAAATTTTAAAAAATATATTGAATTGTATAGTTAAATGGGTGAATTTTATAGCATGTGAATTATATCTCAATAAAGTTGTTATAGAAAAAGAGAAAAAAGGATTTGGTATGTGAACCCTGGACTCTCTCAGATTGCATATAATCAGTGATTGAGCTACAGTAAATAGTCCAGAGCCAATGGTTCAGATTAATAGAGATTTTCAGAAAATATTTCTATTTGGGTGGGAGGAAGTGATTTCAAGTATAGGGTATCTTAACAAGTCAGGGAAATAAACTTTGAAATAAAACAGGAAGTGATTCCTCATCTAGAAGGCCAAGAACCAAACTATTGGTTCTTGTGAATGTGAAATGGGTCCAGAGAGTTATTTGAAACCTCTTTCTTACCTGATGAAAAAATATTTCAGGTTGGCTCCTGAAGGGACAGAAAAGCCAGTGAAAAATTACCAGCCAAAAGTGTAAGTAAGTTGATCTGGTATCTAATCTTGACAGGATTGTCTATACTGTAGATGATTTATAAGAAAAAGTCCAGAAGATTCCACAAGGGAACATTACAAATAAAATTAGAAAAGGTGCCTAGGAAAGAGCTAGGCTTGTTGGCCAACTTTTCTTTGTTTAATCACATCTGAATCTTTATTCTCAGCTAGAATTCCTGTGGAATAGGTTATTTGTGCACTTTTCACAGTCAACAAATTGGAGGAAAATGAAAAAAACTGAGGTGAATCCACTGGCACAGAAAGTGATGGTAAAAGAAAAGAGTAAGCCAAATTCTTGGAGGCTGCAAGATGTCAGATGATAATATAAGTAGACAAAGAGTAGTTCATTATAAATTAGCCAACAAGAATAATTTTGCAGTGATTTAAAGCAATTAGTCACATCATTACATTAAAATCACTTTAATATTCAAATTATCTGTCACCTGTCAAAACAAGGTTTTTAGAAAGAATAGCTTTCATGTGAAATATTCCATAGTAAATTCAAGGACATTCAATCCTTGATTATATTTTCATGAGTGAAGGGCACATGAATGAAATGAGTCCTATAGATAATTTGACTGATTTTTATATAGTAGGTACTGATGATTGAACATTTGTGGGGTTAGTTTATGTTTAAAATTTACTTATGCACCTTAAAATTCACACACTGGATAAGATATGCACAGAGAAATGACTCACCTTTAATCTGGCAAATTAGATTTCTTGATTTTAAGGAGTCTATATCAGATGCTTTCTAAAGTAGTGTTTTTAAGGGGCACCCGATACTGGTAGGGTGAGCTGGTATGGAAAGAATGATCATTCCCTTTTTTAGAACCCTGACCAATATCCAAGTCAGTCCATTTAAAAAAAAGGGGGGAGAAATCTTGTTTGAATGATAAACATTTCATAGGAGACTTTATGATTGCAAATCAGAGAAAATATGAGTTTTCTCATTTCCTCACCTTATTTCCTCCTCAAAACATTTTGGATGCTTCCCAAGTGTTATTTCATATGCTAAAATCCAAGATGTAATAGGTTATTATATTTCCCTGTTGATTTTAACTCTAAAATGAGGATTCAGGATTAAAGTCTGCTGCTAGTTTAGCTTCTTTCAGCATGTTATCTTCTTTTCAAATGTTATCCAAATGGAACACAAATGTTCTCTAAGAATTCACAGGAGTAAAAAATATTTTTGATGGTTTGCTTAATGTTTTAAAATTTGTTCTCATTTTTTCCTACTGTATAGAGACAATCTAAAAGCTATATTTTAAATCTGAGGAAAGAAATCCCACATGCCAGAGACCAGGAAATTTACTTATTTAATTTGTGATGGTTGAAAATTATGATCTGGACATCATGATATGGCAATTACTTTTTATAAACAGCAATTATTCTATTATTACTGTTGTTATTGTTATTACATTATTGCAGTTTAAGAAAATTATCTTAGTAATTTGCTTTTTCAGGTAAAATGTTGTCTTCTTGCTAGGTTTCATTATACCAAGCCATGAGCTTCTTAATGTTTATATTTCACTTGATACACAATCATTTCGTTAGTATTCTTTCACACATTAGTCTACTTTAACATTAACAGTATACAATTTATATGTGAAATCTAGATATGTCTCACAATTAACACTATGTCTGAATTGTTTTATCTTTTTTAATGAGAAATGTATCTCTCATTAACTTTATTATTCTTCAGCATAGATTTTCAAAACTCAATTGTGTTAAAACAAAATACATTTATACTAGGGCTTTAATAGTTGGCATTTCTTTTTTTTTTCTCTAAATATTTATTGTTTATTTACTATGTGCAGTTATTAGTCTAAGCAGTGAAAATGAATGGTAAGCCAAATGAAAGTTGTCTTAGCCCCTCTGGCGGCTATAAATTCTGTTATATAATGAATTACATAAACATAATTTTTTAATTTTTGGCTGCGTTGGGTCTTCGTTGTTGCGTGCGGGCTTCTCACTGTGGTGGCTTCTCTTGTTGTGGAGTATGGGCTCTAGGCATACAGACTTCAGTAGATGTTGTCATGCAGGCTCTGTAGTTGTGGCTCGCAGGCTCTAGAGCGCAGGCTCAGTAGTTGTGGTGCACGGGCTTAGTTGCTCCACAGCATATAGGATATTCCTGGACGAGGGCTCGAACCTGTGTCCCCTGCCATGGCAGGCAGATTCTTAACCACTCTGCCACCAGGGAAGCCCCAGAAACATAAGTTAGGAAAAATAAGGGGTGCTATAAATTTTAAAAGGGGAACTGATCCATCATGGATGTAATGATATCAATAAATGTCCTGAATATGTAAAGTTTTAGTTGACCTCTAAAAGAAGAGTAAAAGAGTAGGTGTTGATAAAGTAAATAGATGGAGGGATCCCATATTCTAGGAATGTGGAAAGTTCCAAGGGAAAGTGAGAAAGTACTAGCTGCAAAACACTAAAAGAAAGTTGATATCAACTCCATTTTGACATTATCTGAGAGTATCTTACAGTGGCTTTATCAATATCTCACTGCTGACCAGATGGAAGTATTGTGGTGGGAATGTAAACTGGCACAGGCACTATGAGAAGCAGTATGGAGGTTCCTCAAAAAACTAAAAATAGAGGTACCATATGATCTAGCAATTACACTCCTGGGTATATATCTGGAAAAAAATGAAAACACTAATTTGAAAAGATATATGTACCCCAGTGTTTGTAGCAGCACTATTTACAATAACCAAGGTATGGAAGTAACCCAAGTGTCCATGAACAGATGAATGAATAAAGAAGTGGTAAATATATACAATGGAATATTAGTCATAAAAAGAATGAAATTCTGCTGTTTGCAGTAACATGGATGGACCTGGAAAATATTACGCTTAGTGAAATAAGTCAGACGGAGAAAGATATCACTTAAATGTGAAATCTGAAAAATAATAAAAATGTATATAGCAAAACAGCAACAGGCTCACAGATATAGAAAACAAACTAGTGGTCACCAGTGGGGAGAGGGAAGTGGGGGCATGTTAGGAGTATGAGATTTAAAAATATAAGCTGCTATGTATAAAATATGTAAGAAACAAAATATATTGTATAGCACAGGGAATTATAACCATTATCTTTGTAATAACTTTTAATGGAGTATAAACTTTAAAAATACTGAATCGCTATGCTGTAACCTGAAATTAATATAATCTTGTAAATCAACTATGCTTCAATAAACAACAACAAAAGAACTTGGTCTGTCTGATGCTAAACCTCCTGATGGTATAAATAAATATAAAATCTTTATCACAATATGGAAGAATTGTCATGATCTGGCCCCAGCCTCCCTTTCAATCTAATTTTCTATTCCATCACATTATATAACCTACATTCCTGACAAATAATATGGGAAAATCTTAGAGATCATAAACCAAATTTTATTTACCTTTCTATCTCCCTCAGGATCTGGCAAAATGTCTTGCTCTAGTAGGAACTCAATAAATATTTATTAAATTTTCATTAAAATTTCTATTGCCATGGAAGTGTAGTTTCAACTGTAAAAAACAAAACAGATACTACTAATCAGATAGAAAAGCAGAAGAGTTTTTGTGTTGTTTCAATTATTAATTTGTTTTGAGAATAAAAACCAACTTAGCCAAAAGAATATAATAAATAAATATTCTGTGAAAATTATTGCATAACATAGAGTGGTTAGTTTTCAGTAAAAGTTTAATTAATCCTTTAGCAAAATAAGTATGGTGTCACATATGTAAAGCTATTTGAAATATTTTAAGTTTTTGTTTTCATAAACACAATTTATTTCATTTTGTTTTGTTTCACATAGTTTATAAGAAGGCTTAAATGTTAAATAATTTGGAACTTGGTGATCTATGAATAAATAAAACAATAATTAAGGTTTCTTTGTCTCAGAAACTCATTACTATTGTCTGAAATTCTGTCATTTGCTTTATGTAGTCAATTTGTAATGGGGAATTGTCATATAAATTAATAAACGGATAAGTTCACTTTTCAGTTATACTAACAAATTATATTACTAAATAAAAAACAGATTTCCTAATTATAAAATGCAATTGAGATATTATTTGAGATACATTCTTTAGTAAAGTTTCTAATGAAATTCTAAAGCCAGATGGTTGGTATTTTTATCATTATGAGATGATTTACATTCTTGGTGTTCTGTGGTTTTGTTTTATTATTCTCTGTGCTGTGTCCCTGGTGAATTTATGCTTTCTAACCAATTATGTAACTCTAAGCTCGGTTCACTTAGGGAGGAATCTGTGGCAAAGCTTAAGACAACAACTTTGTCTTCAGGCTTCACCATGATGCGGAAAGAGTTTTTATTACTCCTCTGCTGGCGGAAGGGGTGGGGTGCGGGTACCTCACTGATGTTGTGCTAAGTACATTAAATGAATTCCTTACTTAAACCCCACAATAATCTTTTAAGGAATGAATTCTTTCTGTTCCTATTTAATATGAAGAAAGTGGCATTCCTCTGGTCACACAGCAGTAAAAAATCCTGGGCTGTTTTTCTCCTATAATTTTCAGGTTCACGTAGTTGGAATCTTCTGAGTTAGCCATTAAGCACTTTTGCTTCTAAGGGAGGTAGACCCACTAGCTGTGTTTTTAGGTTGAGCAAGGTGAAAGGTGCTCACACTTCCATTTTCTGTTTCTGTGACCTTGAGAAATTTATGAAATCTTTCAGTTTCATTCTCTAAAAAATGAGGATAATAATAGCACTTATCTTTTAAGGTTATTGAGATAGATAAATAGCATAAAGTGTGGAAACCATACTGCCCAGTGCCTTGTACCGAATCACTTTTACTGTTATTATTCTTAATGGTAGAAACACTGAAACAAGTAACCTAGTCAGGACTTGAGGCTTTTCCCCAGCAGCCTGGTTTAGGTGAGTTTTCTCTAATCTAGTCACCTGTGTAATCAGAGTAAATTTACTACCTCTAAGGATTTTCATGAAGATTTTAAACTGATAGTGTATATAATGCTCCTAGGATAAAGTCTGACATAGGTCTTTGCATATATTGGTTTCTTACTCTTCTCTGTGTGAATTACCTTGGCTACAATCTTAATATATGGGGAATGGAGCCATCGGAAGATGCAGGGACCACCAACTGAGTTTAAAAATCTTTATGAGTTTTTAAGTCTGTGTGGAACACTATTTGGATAACAGTATT
Organism: Pseudorca crassidens; assembly: GCF_039906515.1. Taxonomy (NCBI): domain Eukaryota; kingdom Metazoa; phylum Chordata; class Mammalia; order Artiodactyla; family Delphinidae; genus Pseudorca; species Pseudorca crassidens. The sequence continues at coordinate 71,311,899 of NC_090306.1, forward strand.
TGGACTGGGAGAGATACTCTAAGGTGCCAAGTTGCAAGTGTACAATTTATGTGGCTTTTCAGATTAATATGTTATAAAGGAACTTGGCAAATTATTAATCCTTTAATATGTTATAAAGGAACTAACATGCCAATTATGCTTTTAAAAGATTAACGCATTACATGATGAAATAAGATCCTGTGATTTTAATGTCTTTTAATGCAAATTTCACAACCTTTTGAAATATAGCTTTTTAAATTAATTTTAGCCAGAGAAAATACCTTAAAACATGTAGACTTATTTAAGTAATTCTTTAAACATATTAAACAATGATCTATTAAACTGGCCTCAATGAAAATATAGTTATATTAAACAACTTTAATATTGAATATGAAATTTTTTTTTGTCTCTGTGGAAAGGCCCTATTAATTGCCAAGTAAGATCTGTGAAAATACTGCGTATAAATAAGCATTGATGTGATCAGCCACACTAAAATCAATTTTGGTGGTCAGATGTAAAAATTTGATGACAAAAATTAAATATTATGTAGTTTTATAGAAACAGTTTTAAATCATTTATACAAAATGGATTACTAAACTCTTTATGTCATTTAAAGATATTGTCATTTAGCAGAAATTTATGTTTTATTATTTTAACTAAAAGTTTTATATTAGTCGATTGAATCATATTCAGAGATCTGAATCATTTGTAAAATTTCTAGGAAATAATCCAAGTGTTTTAGATTATGAATATCCCATATCTGAACAGTGGAATTACAACATATGTTTTTTTAACTGAAGTCAGCTATATATGATCACTTGCTTATATCTATATTTTTAAACACTTAGACTTTGCATATGTATTCTGCTAAATACTACAAGTCAGTTTATATATTATTAATTTATATAGAATATCACTCAACAGGCTAGATTTTATACTTCAAGGGTTATTTATAAAATTATGAAGGGAAATTTTTACCATATGTGCCGTACATACTTGTTTTAGAACCTAATAAGGTAAAATGAGTCACCTCTGGGTTGGAATTCAACAATTTGTGTAAAACAACATAATTTTTGATCAACATTTTACTAATGTACAACACTACAGAAAAATGTAAAAATTTTCAATAATATAAGAAAATGTATCAATTGTGTTTTTTAGTTGTTTTTTTTTTATTTTATACTTTTCAAGAGTTCCAAACCTGAGGCCTTTTAGTTAATAGCAAGTTGATTTAATATTATAACCTCATTGATAGAGTTAACTAATTATTCTTTGTCTATAAATTCAAACACTATGGAAGCAGCTAAAATAAATATTCATAAACACTCTAAAATCAAATATAAAATTTTAAATAAGATGTAAAGAAACTGTATTCCCATCACAGTTCAGAATATTTCTGTTGACTATAAATAATCAATTTGATTAGTCAACACAGAAGAGCAATATATACCAACATTTTTCTTGGCAAAGGAGCTATAACAATGAACAAAACAAACAAAAAAATCATTGCCTATAGGAGCTTTCATTTAGTGGGAAAATTAGGCAAAAAGCAAGGAATAGTTAACATAATGGTATGAAAAATGGTGATGTGTACTAAAGAGAAAAATAAGAGGGGTTTTAGAAGGAGGTTAGGGAGTTGAATAAAAGAAAATACTGGTTTTGCAAAATTAAATAGAACAGTCAGGGAAGATTTCATTGAAAAAGTGACATTTTATTAAATATTTGAAGGTGGAGAGGGAGTCAGCCATGCAAGTCTATGAAGGAAGCACATGTTAGGTAGAGGAAACAGAAGTGCAAATGTCCTGAGGCATAGAACAGTTAAGAGGTCAAAGTGAGCCAAGAGGATAGTAGTAGATGTTGAAAACAAGACAGCAGGGCCAAAATGGAGTTGCTTATGCTAAGCTCTACGTCACTACCTTTGAGTGATCTACCTAAAAAGCAAGGATTTTGTAACTTACAAAATAATTTACTGTGCTTCATATTGTCTCTGAGTTTTTCACCCTGAGCAACTTGGAAAATAAAATTGTTTTTTGCAGAGATGATGAAGAAATAGATTTGCATTGGGAGGTGGGGTAGTGGAATAGTCAGGAGCTCAGTTTTCAGTATATTGGTTTAATAGTTCTGTTAGATATTCAGGTGGAGATGTTGAGTAATTAAGTTGGTTACATGAACTAGGTGAGGAGAGAGCTATGGGCTTGAGATAATAATCTAGGAGATTTCAGTATATTTAAAGCAATTACGAGTTCACCAAAGATTTGATAGAAATTAGAATGTAGATGAAAAATCTGAAGAGATAAACTCTGGGCCCAACAACTTGTAGGGTTTGGGAATAAACAAATGATTGAGAAGGAGACCCTAAAAACATAGAAGAAAGACAATGAGACCATGGGTTACAGAAAATTGAATGAAAACAGGAGGTGGGAGTGAGTGATCAACTCTTACTAATGGAGCGGGGAGAAGGGGAATGGAGAACTGATTTTAATCTAAACCTTTAGTTCAGAATTGTCAAATTCAAGGGAATCTTATGTTATTCAACACAATAAAATTATTTTACAAATTAAAACTACATATGCAACAATGCCAAATAATTAATTCTCAATCTACTAATATGGAAATAAAATTTTCTGGCACTTGAAGAAAGAGGAAATTGTTCCTGGCCCTTTTAAAATAGCTCTGAGACAGAAACAGCCACTTTTTGGGGAGATTTGTGTTACTGTTACTTCATACTGTGCTCATTATCTCATCTGCTTTTTATGTTATTTTTGGGGGAGGGATATTTTCCCTGCTTGATTTTAGACATTTGCTACTAAACTCTTAAGTGTAGAACTTGGTGGCATATTGAAATTTTTTCCTTTGACCTCTTAATTAAATCTGAAGTTTACCAGCCTCTTTTTGATCATTTGACCCCTTGTAATTCCTCTTGTTTCAGTTTTACTGAGCACCTCATTTTGACAGGTAAGACTGGTATTCTTATGACATGATAGAATATTAGCCAATTGACATTTAAATCTCAGACGGCTGGACATTTTCCTTAACTTCCTAGCCCTTAGCATGCTTTTATGAAAGAATAAAAAAATCCTTTTGGCCACATTAAGGGTCTCTCATTGTTTAGTGTCATCATGTGACAAATTCTGATCCATGATCTGTTACAGGAAGTGTGACGATTTAATTGCCAGTACAAGGTCGTCTAGAGCTTTTCTTACTCTTGCACATCAATGGAACTTTGAGATGGTGGTTGCTCTATCAGTCTGGGTTCCTGAGAAACTAAGATAAGCAGAGCACTCTCTTCCCACCTGCTGACCTGTGATAGACATGTAATAAAACACAAAATACACTTTTGTTGTTTGAAACCCCTTAGTTCGAGATAACATTTCATTTTTTTGTTTTGTTTTGTTCTGTTTTTTAAAGTACAGTGTAACCCAGCTAATCTGGCTGAAATACTTTTGTAGGAAGTTTGCTTCCACAGTTTTTCAAAGGATCTAGAAATCAGTGATCAGTGATGGTTTTTATCATTTACATTAATTGTTAAGTATATTTTCACAATTCTAATTTTTATTGTAAAATATTGGTTTATTTGTAAATATATTTAAAAAAATGAAGTTAATAAATTTTAAATAAAGTCATCATTGGTAATATCAAGGTATATTATCATTGTCAATTACATTTAGTAATTATTTTAATGTTTTATTCTTGTTTATTTCAAAGTTGTTAAGATATTACTTTAGAGTTAAAATAAAATCCTCATAATAGCTCATCTTTTTTGAGCATTAATTACCTTCCAAACACTGGTCAAAGAGCTTAATGTGCATTAATTTATTAAACGGATTAGCTACATTTGGTCCTGTCCAAACGTTTATTGAGACATTTGGTCTGCCAAAAAGGTTTTGATATTTTGTCCTATCCAAAACATCCATTGAGATATTTGACCCATGCCAAAAAGTCTTTGAAATTTGGTCCTGTCTAAAACGTCCATTGAGACATTTGGTCTATGCCAAAATGTCCTTGAAGTTTGGTCCTATCAGAAACATCCATGAGCATATTTGGTCCATGACAAATGGTCCTTAATATTTGAGCCTGTTAAAAATGTCCATGCTTAGAAAACATCCCTGGGTTCAAATAGCCCCTAACATTTATTTATACTTTTTGTTGACAGGATTAATACATAAATACTATTATGTTTTATTGGTCCAATAATTGTGTTGTGGTTGTACTGCCAATAATAACCTTTCTTGCCTTGGTAGACTTGGTAATCACATGTAGGGCTAAGCAGATGGGTCAGGGTTTGAAGCTTGCAGAAGAGTGTAATTTATATTAACTATATATACTGAGGAAGAGTCCTACAGTTTGAGAAATGCACACAGGACAACAAGTCCAGGACAGGATCTCACAATGCATGATGTGTTAATATGCTGCTGGGCATTTGTATGGATGTGGCTTGATCATTCAATAAGTGTAGAGTTTAAAAGGAGGAACTTGGTGAAGTTGCTATGTAAAATGGGCTGGAAACACATTGAGGTAAACACTTTACAGAGAGTCTCACTCGTTTGGGAGGAGTGAGAATGGGTATGGCTCTCCTACTCCTTAGTGGTTGAGTGTAATAGACACCTTGAGGGTGATACTGGACATCTAATTAATCCTTCTACAATCATTCCCAAGGTTAATGGGCAATATTTCCCTTGAGTTGATGTCTTATAAAGGTATGATAGCAGTAGACCACAATAAGTGTCTGCTGCTGTTCAGAGAGGTTTTAGTGGGTGTGACTCCCACACATACCTGCTAATCAGCATGGACCATCACTGGCTGGTACCTACTTACTAGCTGATTCAGTCCAGATGAACCTGGAGTTGAATCCATAAGACATAAGTAAGGTTTTTCCTACCTAGGCAATCCATCCATCCATCCATAACCATTTTTCTGTTGCTTGTCAATAGGACATTTTTATTTGAAAGTTCTTAGTGGAATATGGCAGAAATAGTATACTCACAAAAAGAAAAGCCAATGCTACCTTATAATGGCTTTTGTTACCTTTTCTATTTCTTTAACAGAGATAGGAGTAAAAGGTACAGTTGTTGTAAAGAGAGGGGAACCTGAAATGTCCAGTGTACAACTAGTCAGGATTTGGATAATATTACAATCATTCTAGATGGTCCAGGAAAACATCAGCACAAAGTTGGTATTGAAGAGGAAGTAAGGAAGACTGAATAGGTTGAAATGACAGGCAGAAGGACCAAACGCAGTACCATCACAGTTACTTCAAAGAACTCTCCATGATATTCATGATGAAGGGGAGAAAGAAACTCATTAAAGTAGCAAGTAAATAGAATTCAAAACAGACAACAATCTTTGCACGGAATTTAAATTCCAGAGGAGTGTATAGTGACCAGATGTGGAGCATTTTTTATGCATGATTCCAGTGCTCAAGATGATGAAAGAATTATTTACACAGCTTATGACAATATTTGATGTTTAAGTGCCAATACCACACTATTTAGCGATGGCACCTTCACAATGGCACCAACACAGTTCACTCAGTTATGTATGTGCACTGTGTAGTATTGGATTACAGTATGCCACTGATTTATGTACTAACAATAAAAAGGCCAGAAGACACTTACAGTTATAAATTTGAAAAAGTATTTGCATTTGCATAAGAAAGAAATCTCAGCATTAACCCTTCATTATGCATGATGGATTTTGAGATTGCAAATATGAATGCAATTTGACTTTTCTTACTAAATGCACACGTAAATGTCGATCGTTTCACTTTTCACAATCACTGTGGTGAAAAATATCTTATTTAGCTCTAACATGTGAGTATATGAAAATGGAAAATAACACATGTAAGTGCATCCATGTTGTTTGGACTTCCATTTTTTTGTGGCTTTGGAAGATATAATTGAAACGTCTAAGTACATTGTGGAGAATGCAGAAGAACATTTAGATGACCTATTGTATTATGTTGAGACAGTATAAGTCCATGAAAGGTGTAGCAGAGAGAGAAGAAAACAAGAAGCTCCAAGATTTCAACCAGAAACTTATTGATTATACATCAGTACTGAATAGCAATCATAGGATGAACAATGCAGTGGAAGGCTGGCATAACAAATTTCAAAAGCTGATGGTAGTGCATCACCCTTCAACTTGGAGATTTATTGAAGTGATACAAGACAAACATAAAAGCAATGACAGGACAAATTAAAGACATTTTGGCAAAGTTAAATGTTTGTATTGTTTAACAAATCATGGACCACATTTCTCAGTGGACATGTTGGACAGGATGAAATGTCCTGCAAGGATTAAGTGTTCACAACAACCTGTGAGGTAGTTACCATCCCTGTTTAATGGCTGAGCAAAAAAGGAAAAGAAAGAACTTTTCCCAAACTACTCAACTAGTAGTTTGTGGAAGATATTTTGTGGGTGCAGGTTGTAGAAGAACTCAGAAAGTCTAATGGGACCTGCACTCTTAACCACTAGACTAGATTCCTATGTGACTAAATAGTCCTTATACCCATTATTTTAGATGTTTTATAATGCACTTGACATTTGGCTGATATTGAACATTAATATTCTTTCCAATATTTTACATGAATAATTTTGAGATAAACATTGGGTAAGCTTTCCTCTTTGTGGTTCAGAATATTTCCATGACTTAGGTGCCTAGAAGTGTCTATTCTGATTTAAAGAACATAAGCTTGTTTTTTAGCACTTGAATAAAAAATTCCATATTGATATTTTTCTAAATTATTGTATTAAACAACTGCCAGCAGTATATGAAAGAGTCCCCGTTGAATGGATGTGCATCTAAATCAGCCTAGAATCATGGGTAAATATAGTGTAGGAGGGACTAAGGCTATTTCAACATTGAGACTAGAAGTATGTGAAGGACAATGTTAAATTACACAATTTCTTTATTATGCCTACCTTGTGACTTTCTCAAAAATCTACTTTCAGTGCATGTATTTATAAAATATTCATGTTCTGGATTCACATTGACTTGATTAAATGTAAAATAACAGTGTCCAATATTAGGAAATAAGCAAAATAACTGAAAAAAAAAAAACCCTTGTGCAACACTGTATCAGACCTAAAGAGAATGTCACACTGTTCAGTTTTAAATTAAGAGGACAAAATAAATTCATGATATAGTAGATAAGTGCAGGAGCATGAAGAAAATGTTTACCAGATTGAAATAACAAAGGAGAACAAATGAACCAAATCCAGGACTGAATAACAGAATTTCTATGCTTCTTTTGTTAAGCATTACTTTTTCATAGGCTTTAAAAGGATTTGACTTATTTCTTGTGGTTATAGAATATACAAAATCCATTGCCAATGACACTCATTATTATGCATACAGAACCTGGTGTGTTAGCAATGAAGTGAACCAGAGAATAATGCTGGGAGAATCTTCTGCACTCTCTTCATTTACATTGTAAGCAGAGTCAGAGGTTTGCTAGAAGAAAGAATATTCTACATTTTTGGTCTGCTTTTTCCAAGTTTACTAGAGGAGTTCTTGGTGCCAAAGTTTACATCATTGTTTAGCTGACCCCCTTCTTACGACTCTGCTGTTAGTCACTCTAATTTATTCTAAAACTGTGGAAAAAGAGAAAAAAAAATAGTTGAAAGATCTTAAGATTGTTTTGTAGCTTTTATTTCTAAGAGGAGAATGTGTCCCAGTCAGTGTCTGTAATAAATCTTGGTTGTTTGTGACAAATTACTTAAATTTTCTGATTCTAGGTTATCTATTTTTAAAATTTAGTAGTATTAGTAACTGTTCTATTGAAAAGGTTGTTGTGAGTTTGTGGGCTTTAAATAAGAAAGTGTACGTGGAGATTTGAAAACCATAACAATTATGTAATGTACAAGAAAAGAATTGCCACAAGAAATCCAATATTTAATAGTGGTTTATTAAATCTCTTCCCCAATACTATATCTGCTGTATAATTAGATTTTTAAAATTCCGTTCATAGCATGATCTAAATGGCTTTTCATAATATTTTAGACCATATTGCTTTTGTTCTTCTCTGAAAGGGACCACTGGGATATTTGACAGTGAGAGAAAAATAGATATCTTCTAGTTGGGATAAAAGGTGCCATTATAAGAATAGATTCCTTGAATAAGTAATAACAGAAATACACCTCTTTTTTTCTAAATGTTATTCTCATAATATTTCCATGTATATAAAATGTATTTTTACTTCTGTTATAAAATATAAAATCTGATATATAGTTAAGTGGTTTTACTACATTTAGAAACCATTTGGGTCCAGATTTAAGCCTCCATATCTAGATCAAATATAACTATTTAAGAATATACTAATTGGTTATCCCAAATTCCAAAACTGATCTGAGAGTAGAGGCAGTTAGGAGCCATAGCCCCAGTGCATGCCAGGCAAGTTAGTGTTAGCATTTAGTACTTATTTCTGCCATATGCTGGAAGGCATTGTGCCTTTATGTATTGACATTTCCTTTGATACTTCCACAATATATGTTTCAAAGACCAAATAAAGTAGTTTTACAAAGTAAAATTTGGATTTTGATGTCTGCTCAGGAATGGATATAGAACATTAGAAACTTGTTTTACTGTACTGAATCTGATATTTATTCAAACTCTGTGGGAAATCCAAAAATAGATTTGCAAGTTTCTATTCATGTTTTCAAGGCCCTGAATGAGAAGTTAACAGGAACTTTCCTTCATCAGTTGTATTGTGGTGTGATTTCTAGCTTGAAACATTGAGCCTTACACTGTAATAGTTGATTTAATGGAATAGGAATTTTGGTTTCTAGTTAGATTCCATTAACATTCATGTAGGAACATGGTTAGAATTGAACTCAGTTGTTGTTTTCCAGTTTCACAGATGTCCTTGCTTAAAATTTTAGTGTAATTTTCCTAATACCAATTCTCTGTATAATATACAATTTGAGAAAAAGATAAAGTAAAATTCAATATTTTTGCTTCGTATTATGATATTACTTTAGGTAAATATATCAGTCTAGGTATTAAGTATAAAATAAGTATAAAATAAGTATAAAATCAGTCTAGGTATTAAGTATAAAATAAGTATAAAAATAAGTATAAAAATAAGTATAAAATAAGTATAAAATAAGTTGTAATATACTGATTGTCAAACAAATAATAAGATCATGAAATTTACCAGAAGATAATTCACAATAACAAGGCACCATTTAAAACACACATACACCTGGGCCCCTATAGTTAATCTGTCTGTTTCTCCGAAAATCAAATTGAGAACTTGTTCACAGGAACTCATAAATCGAACCACGTTCTTATAAAAATGCAGCATTAAAAAATAAAATGCAGCATAAAAATTAGGCATCTGGGTATCTGGAACTCAAACCCTCTTTAAACATTAAAATCAGTGCTTAAATTGCTTCTAAAAGTGAACAGGAAATGCGTCCTGGCTGTGTGTTTTATGTGGCCAGAAACCTTCTGTATGTGGGCTGTCGAATTATCCAGACACTTGGTGTGAAACTGAACATATTCAAGATAAGTCGCAAATAGGTGTTGTTAAAATAATATGACCTGGGTCTTCAGTTTGATGTGTTTATTTGACAGTTTTCTAAAAAGGGGAAGTGAAATTGTCCTGTGCATTTTTCATAAGTCAGTTATTGTAAATACATTTATACTTGTCTCTGACTCTGTGTCTAACTAACAGCAAACTCAAATTGGAAAGAGAAAGACTGAAAGACGTATTTATTTATTTACTTTTAGTATCCGCTATATGAGTTTTCAGACTCAACTGAATTTTAAGGGCATTTTATTCAGATCAGTGAATATGGGGAGATAAGAGATAATTCAAAAGAATATTCCTTGAACTTTTAATTATCCCCTGCATCTATTGATATATAGGGAGTCTGTGAGTACGAGCATTTTTGTTACTGTAGTTATTTAATTTTTTACTATATTAAGAATGCATTAAAATTTAAAGACACAGAGCACTTGCCTAATGGAAAAACAAGTAGAAAGAGTGAATTGTTTTACTGACTACTTACTATGTTCATAACATGTCAAAATAAAGACGCCTCTTCTCTTTGTTATTTATAAGACTGAGGTTCCCTCCCATTGCCCTCAAAATGTGAGAGAAAATAATTCCTAAGTCACACTGCAAATATCACCATTCTAACATGGAATCATCTCCCTCTTCTCACTCAGGAGAGCAGGGACTATGAGTGATGATGTTTCATGTCAATGCATGAGGCCTGAAGTCAATGTTTAGAACTGTCTCCAGAAGCCAAGGAGGTTTAAGATGGGGAAGTATATATTAATTAGCAAAGCTAATGCCAAAAAAAATCAAAATAAATAGAAGGTCATGAAAGCCAAATATTGAGGTTCACCTGAAAGCCATGGATAAATTGAAAATAAAATAGATATAAGCATAGAAACTCCATTTCTGTTACTCTCTGCAATGATAAACACCAAGTTGGAGACAGGCTGGGCAGGGCTTCTTTTCTTGTTGATCTTAAAGAGTAGATTCACCAGGTACAACCTGACAAGTCTGTTATGGAAAAGAGTATCAGTGATGCTTTCAATATTTGTGATCACAATTACAATAGCAATAATAATGGTTAACAGTAGGTTATCTTAGAACAGAAAGGCAATCTTTCTCTGTGCTGGTCCTTCATCTCAACTATTGTCAGTGGAACCAAGTCACTTATGTGTATTATAAAAGTAACTTCAATGTGTTTTGATAGATCATTCACCTTTATAATTATTTTTGTGTATGTTAATACTAAAATTATATTATTTCTTGGTACACCCAAAATACCTTTTGGATAAATGTCAGTGGCAGCACTTGGTCCCAAGCTTTGGTTGTGGGGGAAAGGTTATAGATAAAGACTGGAAAAAATAATTCCTGGGCAAGGACTTAAAATTAAAAACCTATATTGAAAATAGTGCAAATCTAGAGACCAAAATTCTTATATAGATTGAAGATTAAAAAATATGAATGAAGTTAAAAATTAGGAAACATTCAAGTATTAAAGATGAAGGGAAAATAATAAGACAGCATGGCGTAACTGAACGTGTGGAGGCATAAGCTGCAGAGATAGGGGATCCAAACTTAGCTCAGCTTCTTACTAAGTATAATATATAAATCTCAGTTTCATCACCTAAAGATGAGATTCATAATAGCTAGCTTACTGGTTTGAGATGAATATTAAATATAATTATATCAAGAATATAACAAAATATTTTAGTAAATGGAGTAATTGTCTGGCAAGCAGTCACTGAATCAGGGAGTAAAAGTAAGAGTAAGAGTAAGTAGGAAGGAAGAAATTTTTCCAAGGTAGTGAGATGCAAAGTTCAGGGAGTCAGCATGAGGCCAAGCAGTTTGGCCAGTAACAAACAAACTTTGAAATGTATTTTTCTTTAACTATTCCATAGCTGTAGACAACTGTGTTAATTTCAATGTTTCTGGGGTATCCTGTAGTATTAGGTACTTTGCCTAAAATATAGAGGATGATCATGAAATGGCTTTAATGAATAGATATATGTATAGAGCAGATAATGCAGTGTAATGAGCACTGGGTTTTAATTGAGGTTCTTATTTCCAGTTCCAAGTAAGTCACTGGATAGCTGTGAGAAACTGAGCAGGTGATTTAATCCCTGGAAGTAGTGTGGTCAACTGATGAAACAGTTCTTAAAATGTAGCAGATTTAATTTTTACTCATAAACAAAATTTATTTTTAATCTTAGCTTTTTTTTTTTCTCTTAACTCTGGACATATTCCCCAAATGGCTATGGCTTAGGTTCCAAATGCCAGTATGGGCAGTGACTCTTCATGACATCATTAGATGTGCTGTTCAAATAAAATAAAATTACCACTAACATATGTAAAATATAATTTAAGAAGTAACCAAAGTACACCCAAAAGATGTGGAATCTTAAAGCAAATATAAATGGGATTAATGTTATCTACACCATGTATTGCTCCTCCCAAAAAGGAAACTTAAGAATGGATAAGGCGGTCACTGGGAAAGATTCCTTTCCTGTTAAAAAAAATAACATCATTAATTATCACTGTTTGTATAATCAGCCACTGTAGGACTGAAAACAAGTGATACTCTATCTGGCAGTATTCTGAACTCTGCACATTTCATGTTGTAATTGGTGAAGTTGGTCGTGTTAAGAAAGACTCAACATGGTTACAGAAGTATTAGAAAATAGGAATTTAAAAGCATCAAGCCGTGGATATACTGTCACATAATTTGATTTTTTTGGTTGTTTATTCAACAAATATTTATTGAGCAACTATCCTGTTCTTGGCCATATTCTAGATGCTAGTGAGAGTGAGATACACATGACCCTTGAATGTTTAATTTCATTAAGTACTACAAGCAGATGAACATGAAACACATACGTAAATGCCAACAAATATCAAATAATGATGAGTACAATCCAGAAAATTAAAATAAAGTGAGGTAATTGAGAATAACTGAATAATCACTTTAGACGGCCAGAGCAGATTTCTGTGGCTGCTATGTCAGTAATAGGTGACAGAATAATAGCAGTGATAGCTATAAATGCCTTTACAATGGTCACTTGCAGGAAAGTGGTAGCTTGAACTAGATTTAGGTTAGTGAAAATGAGAAAATAAAAATATCGGTGCTATGTTTTGGGATAGTACTGAGAGGATTTACTCATATATTTAATGAGGGAACTAAGAAAGGAGGGAAACCAGGATAAAACACTAGATATCTTGCTTGAGTTCTGGGTCTATAGTTTTAATTACAGAGCTGGGAAAGACTGAGGGAGAAGAATTTGAAGGAGATAAATAAGAGTTTTCTTGAGGAAGGTGCATTAAAGTTTAAGAATCCTCTTATATATCCAGTGGAGAGGTCAAGGAGACAGCTGGAGTCCAAAAGAAAGTTAAGAACTGGAGATGCAGATTTTAGAGTAGCCCATATATCTTAATAACTCTGCTTTTATTGATCCTCAAGGCATGGTGCTACTCCTCCTCTCAGTTTTGGTTTTTACAACCTAAAGCTTCCTTGATTTTGCGTTTTTTAAACTTTGAATTCCAAAGACTTTCCCACCACTTACATTGGCTCTGTATCATTAACCTCAGGAAATTTACAGAACCTTTCCAATACTTAGACTATAGTATAAAAAAATGGTTTCATGCATGAATTAAACAAAAGAACATTTGTGTCTGAGTCATGGGGCTCTTTCCACTCTCTGGAATTTTGATTCTTTATCTGTAAAGAATAAAATTTGGTGGTGTTTTTAATTAACAAAAAAAAAAATCTTTGAAACTCTGGTTGAAAAAAATGTCTCAAGTGGAACCTCAGGAAATATAAGTAAAACAGATATGTTCTGTTTAAAGGAGACTAGAAAAATTCAGCCTTTTAAGTCAACACTCTATGTCACTCATTGGGTACTCAGAACTGCACACTTAGGGCTCTGCTTATGTGCCATATGATTAGATGGTACCTAAGGCCCCCTGTGGGACTAATGATTTTATTAGGTTATTGCCTCAGGATGGAAATATCTCCTATGGATTCAGCTGGGTCTGAATTAGTTTTAGACTGTTGCCAATTCCAGAATCTGCAGGTGGTAACCTACACACGTGGGAGCACCTGGATAGGCAGAGGTTAGAGATGGAGACAGAATCTGACAGTCAGAAATGTTCTGTGTAGTGCAGAGCAGTTGCTCTGTGATTTGAAACACATGGTACATAATCTGCAGAATCCACAGACTGGAAAAACTACACACTGATAATTGAGATTTCACAGTGTGACATTGTGCATCTCCTCTTTTATTTAGAATCACTGGCCAGGGTGCTAATCTACATCAGGATTTTCTAAATAACTGAGAAATTAACCACTTATGCTTTTTTTTTTTTTACTGTTCAAACTGCTTTCAGTTATACAAAATGAATAATAATGAATAAATGTATTATCTTCTCCAAACTTTTAAGAGTACACATGGAATGTATTTTAGCAGCATTTCCTTTATGAATCTCAAGTTATTGCTATGAACAATAATATTTATGTTGTGCTGTAGATAGAGAAGAAACTCTGTATATGTTAACAAGGTTTCAGAGGACTGACTAATTAAGCGTATAATTGTTTTACCAACTGTATCAATTTCTCCTCACAGGTTTGAATTGTTTGTCTCCACTCTGGTTAACAGATGCCCTTAGGAATTATTCAGATGTATGTACTATTTTTCATCCCTGCCTTCAGTACTTTTCTGAAGTAAAAGGACTATCATTTCAAAGGTTATTGTAATCAGAGCAGTGATTGTTCTCTTCTCCCTGTTCATGCCATAAAAGTTATCGAGCACCTACTCTATGCCAGGAATTGTTCTAGGCATTTGTCAGTAAACAAAATAAAAATCATTGCCTTATATTCTAGCAGTGAAGAGAGACAAAAACAAACGAACAAAAACCAAAACAAGAAAGCGAAGACAGGTAAAAATACCTAAAAATAGTTAAAATATTGAAGATATAAGACCTTGTGCTATTTTAAAAAATGAAAAATAATGAAGGATACTAGAGATTGGGAATATTGGATGTAAGGAATGTTGGAGCAAGAGTGCAGGCTGTGATACAAGATGGACCTTATTAACATGGTGACTTGGAGCAAATATTTAAAGGAAGTGAGGGAATTAGTTGTGCAGACATCTGGGAGAAGAGCCTTCTAGGCAGCCGGGAAATTAGCAAACTCCCTGTTTTGGGAGCTTTCCTGGAACAACACAGAGGCTAGTGTGACTGGAATGAATAGTGTTGAGGGAATAATAACAGAAGATGAGGTCAGAGAGAGGACAGAGAACAGATAATGCAAAACTTCATAAGCCATTGTAAGAATTTAGATTTTATTTAAGTTGTTATTGATTCTCCTATTGGAGCATGCCATAAACTCCAAATAGCACCTTTTCCCATCAGAGGTACCTTTAGTGCCATAATTCCTGCCAAGTCATATGACCCAAGTGGCAGGATTTCTTGTACCATGGCTGGACCTGCAGCAGAATTCATTCATGCTGTGGAGCTGCTGGCCTGAAGCAAATAGACTGCAGATATTTCTCCATCAAAGATGAGTTTATTTGGAATCAGCAGAGAATTGCAATTCAAAGTCTGCAACCACATGAGCCACATTCAAGTCCCTGCATGGGAAGGGAAGGAGAAAGATTTTATAGAGAGAAAAAGGTAGTTGGGAGGGTCATAATAAACAAAGAGCCCATGGCTTTTCATTGGCTGAGTCATTGTCAGGAAAGAAGAGGAATCTTTCTTTTTCCATTGGACTCTGCTGTTATCACAGGGTGTGAGATTCCCCCCCCACACACTTTGGTCTCCCACCTCTATTTAATTGAGGTTTCTGTTTATTAATTTTTACAAACAGCTTTTCTTGTCACTTGATGTATGGCTGGAGAAGTATGATCAAGCATGAATAGGCTGCTTTCAGAACCCAGAGAAGCCTGTCAGGTGTTGTGCTTCCTCCTTAATTATTAGCCTGTGTGAGATGCGATGATATATGCTTTAAGTTGGAGGTTATCCCAGCATCCTGAGGTTCACTAAATTCCCTAGTACTCCACTGATGCAGCAGGCCCCTGAAACTTCATAGTGTTTATGTCTTTTCCTCAGGAGTATGTGTTTTACTAAGGCTTCCAATTTATTTGACATTTCCTTGTTCATTATATCCAGTCAATGTTCTGTTATTGGTAAAATGGATATTCTACAGAATGTCCAGGTGGTTTAGGTCTCTTTGGACTATATTATGACAGACGGCAGAAGGGTTAACTTAGCCTGGAGTAAAGTTGTAAATGTGTGCTCTATTTTTCATCCTATTTGATTGTGAACTGCTTCTGATTCTCCTTCTTCAGAGGTAAAAAAGAAAGTACTTGCCAGATCAATGACCCCATACTATGTACCTGAGTCTTTGTTCATTTTTTTCTAGCAGATTCCACATCTGCCATAGCAGCTTCACCTGGGGTTCTATGTGGCAAAGCTTGATCATTGGTGTCTGCTACTATTCGTCTTCTTTTTATAGTAGGAGGAATGAAATGAGGTATGATAGCTCCATAGACTTTTTTTTTTTTTTTCCATAGACTTTTTATTGGGTTAGCTTCCTTCGAAATCCCAATTATTCATCCTTGATTTCTTTTTGTTGTATTACTGTGGTGATCTATTGTTGGCTACCCATCTATCTTGACCTATCCTCTATTAATTGTCGCCATAGTTCTCTGAAGTTAGGCCTGCCTGCTGCCTTCAAATGTTTCCACTCTTTGTTATCATTGGGCCTATTTTTCTTTGAAGGCTAAGTGTTACCACTTGGTCTCTATCAGTTCAGGATTCTATCATGCCATTGCTATCAGTGAGCCCAGTTCAATAACAGCATCTCCTTCAGAGATGCTATTGTCTACAGGGGAGAACCTTATTGCTTTGGAAAATAGTATATTCTAGGGTGTGCCATAGAACATAATTGGCTGAAATTTTCTGATGTTATATGGTATATTCACTCTAGTATGCACACTTCTCTGTGGTTTTTTATCCTTGTCTCTACCATCTGCCACATCTATTCTGGTCTTTCTACAACATTTAAGGTGGGACACCCCTTTCAGCAAGCTTCCAGTTTCCAAACCCCAACTTAGCAGCAGCATATTAATTTCATTTTTCTGAGGTCCTTTCTACAGAGTTAAATACTGCAAAGAATGCTCCTTTATTGGTAAACTCTCCTTTTTTCAACTTCCTATCCCTTTGCCCTATATTCATCATTTTCAAAATTCATTCCCTTTCACCACGGGAAGCTCAGCACTCCCTGGGAAATGTTGTGACTCAACCATAGTTACTGGTCTAGTGACCAAGAAGGAAGGAAGGAAGGAAGGAGTATATCCTCAGGAGTGCACGTGTGGTCTTACAAGGAAGAGACCTCTGGATTATTGTTAAACAAGAGTCAGAAATTGGGTCACATCTGCAGATTTTCAAGTGCATTTAGCCAGATGTGTACATCCCAAGTTGCAGATTACCTTCCATCCCAGTTCATGCTTGAATCGAGAATTAAACCTTCTCTGAAACTCTGCTACCCTTATAATGACATTCTGTCCCTTGGCCTCAACTTCTTCTGTTCCTTAGCTCCGGGAGAAGAGGATCTTTTTATATACTGACAAGAAAGTCTTCTAATTTTTACACTTCACCTTAAATTACAGAGTAATTACCCTAAGCTCTTCATTGTTTTCTTCCAGTGCATTCATTGTCCTATATAGTTAGTATTTTCTCTAATTTCTCAAATACCTGATGTATTGTATGCAAGACTGTGTTCTCTTTTACTAAGATTATTTTATGTCTGTGAAATATATAACAATGTCACCACGAGAATTTACCAGGGGCTATCAGTACTCTACCACCAGTGATAGCGTATTCATGCCAGTCAGTCAGTTGGTGATTCAGCTCCAAAATCCCATCTTACAGTCTGCTTCTAAGACCACACTTCGGACCAACTCTCTTCAGTCAAAATCTCCAGTAGGCAGAATCAGAAATGGAGATTTCACCCAGGTGGATTATCGTGGGAGATGAACGACTGTAAGGAATAAGGGAAGCAGGGTAGAGCAGAGTTAGAAATATGACTCAGTTACAACAGAGGCCTTAGCTGATGCTACTAGTAATTCGGGAGCTAAGATGGACCCTCTGAGTTGTCCAAAGTTTAGGCAAGAGTGTTGGGCCTTGTTATCCCTACATTGAATATTCATTGGATGTAAACTACTGTTGGAAATGGGGCATAATCTTGCCACATGAGCTTCCATACATTCGCATCAGGAAACACTGGGAGAAGAACTCAGCTGTGATCTCTAAGCAGCCAACACTCCTAGCGCCTGGGGGAATGAGTGCCTCCGTGCTTGTGAGGGATCTTGGCAGCGAGTACAACATCCAGTATATCAGCAGAGAGAAAAGTTGTGGGTAAGGCAGATTTTGGGAGAATACAGAATTTAGTTTTAGATGTATCCAGTAAGAAAGATCTATTTGACAGTCAAACGGAGATTTGATTAGGCAGTTTGATGTGAGTCTAGAGTTTAGTAGGGAAGTTGAACTTTAAAAAAACTTATTTTTCTGCATGTGCTTCTGAGTTGCAGGGCTGATGTTAATGGCTATTGAAATTCTCAGACTGTACACTGTTGTGCACCTGTTGTTTGTTGAATGTCAGTCTCTCACATTAGAATATAAACTCTACACGTTTTGGGTTCACCATCCTATTTCTAGTATCTAGCACCTAGAAGCTCAGTATAATTTTGCTGAATCCCTGCCAGGTCAGGGTGTACCTTTACTTCTACTCAGAAATTTAATTAATTAAAGTATATAAGAATGTCATCTTTTGGTTGCCTTTTAAATATTTTCATTCCATGTAGAGGGATACTTTTTCAAACTGCTTTAGAATTCAAAGATCTTAGAAATATGGAGGTTTTAGCTTAGAGTTAATCAGGAATTTGATATAGCTCAATATGTTTATTAAATTATTCTTGATATGATTTTCTACATTATAATATTTTTAAATTATAGCACATGTAGGCACAGAAAGCAAGTTGAAAAAAGTTGCAATAATCCCTCCTGGGAAAGTGTATGGATGTGCTTTAATGATTCTAGAAAAAATATGAAGCATTCACTATTTTTAGCAATCATTTATTAGCAAAGAAAAGAAGGCTTTTTCCATCGATAATTTACCTGTTTTGTGAGAAGAGATTCTATCAAATTCCATGACTTGACACATTAAAGCCTACTATAAGCAGAGTTAAGATATCTTATTGTCCTTCCTAAAAATTAAATATCTCAATTTTGATTAAGTTAAATGTAAAGAAATTGGTTTATTCTCCAAGATACATACTAAAAGGAAGTAGGGCATGCTTTTCGTTGGTCTCTTCATGTTATTAATTTTCTAATTGTGAAGAGCCCTTGTGAATTGCAACTCAAATAATAAACGTAACATCCTCTGAGGTCAGTGACTTGACAAGAGAAGAAACTACAAAAAAAAAAACTGTGTGTATTTTCAAAGTGCTAATTATTAGTGTAAAAAATTAAGGAGTTATAAAATGGGTGGAGTATGATGGTTTACTAGGTTGAAATAATATTGCAGATATGATGATAGTTAAAACCAAAAACTCTATATTGCATCTTTGAAAATGTTATTCTAGCATGAAATACACGTACAGTATTTTTAAAAATACAGAGCAAAGTTATGCATCGTATAAAATAGACTAGCTCAAAATATATGAAAGGTGAAGAATTTCTGTTTGAAAATCATCCTGACAGCTGAATCTGGTAAGAATTATGTAAATAATTTCAAAAAAGTATTATTCACTCTAATTTGTGAGAACTTTCTTTTACTTCCTGTGGACTGCAATTTGAAGGAATGATATATTCAGACATAGGTGGGTGTATGTCTTTATTGAGTTAGAGATGGCCAGATTTCTTATGTAGATTTATATTATCATTATCCAGAAGCACTACCTTATGATCAGATATTTAAGGAATATCACTAGGATAATGATGCAACAGTCTCTGTTCTTATAATTGTCTTTAGAAAGGGTTATGATGAAAAATAACATACAAATAAGGGACAAAGACAAAAATTTCTTTTTATCATAAGCGAGAATCACTATAAAGAACTACATATTAGATAAAAAGTGCATTTCATTTCAACAAGTTTCTTTTGAGTATCTACATTTGACATTTTACTTGTTTCTGGATTAATGGAACTTAATGTGATTTCTGAAGACACAGATAAGAAGAGGAGACAGAGTCTAAATAAATAATCATTGAAACATAAGTACAAGTAAGTTGTGAGACAATCTATAATGTAATTACAAAGTGTTATGTGAATTTATTAAGATTTGTCCTATTTGTGGACATCATTAATGGCTTCTTAGAGGAGGATAATGATTTGAACTAGTTTCAAAAAACAGAAAAAATTTAGCTGGAGAAGAAGGGAATTCTAGGTAGAAGGACTTTTATAAAGGTAAAAATTGGGAAAGACTGTGAGCATAATTATCAATAATATAGCCTGCCATTCTTTCATGGCACCAAGTCCGTCTTGTCCTCCCTTCAAATGGAAGTATTTTAAAACCATTCCATGATTTCCAAGTTTCCATTCAACCTGCTTGTCACGTATTTCTAGACCATTGCTTATTAAGGAGAGCAAAGAGATGGACTATAGTCTTCCTATAACTAAGCCATCTCTAGGAAAATTCAAGTTTTCATCTTTACAATAGAATAATTTAACGAATATCTCCTCCAGTATGGGTCTCTGTCTTGATAATCCCAGACCTAAGACCCTGCTCCACCATGTAATAAAGGCTACATTTGGAGATGAACCCTGGAGATAGCCCCACTCTTTGTGACTTGGTCTACCCAAAAATATGTTATTTAAGCTTGTGAATTGGATCATTCAAATGTATGTAATTCTTTCTGAAGGTTAAGGCAGATTATCTGCCACCCCACCAGATGGAAGTGAGACATCAGATCTATTTCATTCATACAGAGGGTCTAGAGATCTTTGTAAAGAAGGAGAGTGTGGAGTTTCATCCAGCTAAATATTTTGGCTTCAGTGAAGACAAAGACCATTACTTCTGCTTGATTATCAGTCCAATTTATTCAGTGTCCACTACTCAGGAAGAGTAAGTTTGCAGAAGAAGATAATGGATTCAGTTTTGAGTGTGGTGGAATTTAGATTCTCATTAAATGTCCATTGTAAATACTACTACTACTACTAGCTGTCATTAATCAAATGCTAGTTTTGTACCAGGGCTGGAACTATATTCTTTACATGAATTGATTTATTATTTGTGTAATGAATACCTTATATAGATAGATGAAGAAATTAGAGTTTAGAGAAAGAACCAAAGAAAGAGTTAAACATGTCCCATATACTTGAAAGTTATCCAAAGAGATGATAGTTAAATTTGTGAAGTGTATATAACTGCTAAGGGAGAGTGTATATGGTGAGAAAAGAGGGCTGATTATTAAGCCTGACCAAACCCTTTTACTTGTGTAGAAATCAGATGGCAAAAACTAGAACTATCAGTGGAATTCCAAGTGGCTGGGCAAGGGAGAAAGTGTCTTTTCTTAAAAACAGAGATGTGTTTATGTGGCCAAAAGCAAAAACACTATACAAAGGTGTGATTCATAAATATTAGAGCCAGGTGAGCATAAGAACAGTGAAATAAATGTAAATGGAGATCAAAATGGGAACAGAGGGCATTTTC
The DNA here is from genome assembly GCF_039906515.1 of Pseudorca crassidens. Lineage (NCBI taxonomy): Eukaryota > Metazoa > Chordata > Mammalia > Artiodactyla > Delphinidae > Pseudorca > Pseudorca crassidens. The sequence goes on from NC_090306.1 coordinate 71,333,089, forward strand.
TACCATTGGCTCATTTCTTCCACTACTTATGTCAAGGTGCTCAGGTGATTAAGATGCATTTATTAGTCCAGAGTTACGGTAAAGAGAAATGAGAATTTGCTTATCATTCGGGGGTAGACATGGAAAAGAAAGCAACCCAAAAACATTACGGAAAATTAAAATTCTTGGATATATCTGTTAGTGCCCTGAGAAGAAAGAGATGGCATTCTTTAACTGGGTAATATGAGAGGAGTTTAATAAAGTGTTTATGAAAACTAGAAGAGATACTAACCCCAGGATTAGTAATAGCTGAAATCTACTCATGCCTCTAACTCTAAAGAAGAGGAAATTGCTCCCAGAATTCAGAGTAAAACAGCTGTTTAAAGAGGACCAACAGATAAAAACTATGGCCTGTCTAGGGTTGCTACCCACATTGGAAATCCCTCCTGGAGGAAAGACAGTAGAATACGTACTGGAACTTTACCTTCCTATATTCCTTAACCTTCTGTTAGTGATACTTATTGGCCAAACCTAACCATAAACTGTAGGATAAGTGAGTTCGTTAATGTAGATCGAATAGGTTAGCCTCCTGATACATACAGCAGAATGGAGAAGGGTTTGTAAGAATGCACACAGAAGTTTGGTGTTTAGCAGCTATCTGTCTTCTTAAGATTCTTCCTAAGGTTAACACACAAAAGATATATATTCAGAGGATAAAGAGTGAAAAAATAGAGTTCTGAGGATAAAATACATAAGAACACCAAACTTTGAGACAAGCAGAAGATTTTCTTGTTATTTAAGAAACAAGAAAAAGGATATATTTCTTATCCTTGTCCCCATAGGATGCTGTACTATTCCATTCTGTCTCATCTGTCCCTGCCCTTGGCCCTTGGGGATAAGTTATGGATATATAGAAGATAAATCACATTATCAGTTGTATCATATACTTCAATATAGTTATGTACAATCAAAGCCAAAGTAAAGGCATTTTATATGTGAATACTTGGTCATTAGTGATATGAAAGAGAATTTATAACAGAGAAGTTGAGTAGGAGCAATATTTCAGAAGAACTGAGGCAGGAATGCTCCCCGAAGAATTAGAAAACATGAATCTAGATTTTTCTTTTAAGAAATGTGATGGTAAACAGATAATATCTTGAGAAAAAAACATTGGACAGAAGAGGATTCTCATTTCAGATGCAAAAGAATATAATACATTCCTAACCGAGGTAACGCAATAATGAAATAAGAAGACATTCACCAAGTAAGGAAGGGATTGGGGAAGAGTGATGCAGAGAATTTCTAAAAAAGATGCGTTGGGGGCGAGGCACAAATTTGGGGATGCAGATGACAACAGAGTGGTCTCCTCAATAAATAAAATGGGATATTTTTCTTTAATACCAAAAGATTTAATTATGACTCAGGAAAAATTGAAGTGAAGGGACAAAGAAATCACATCATAGTTTATAACCAGGGTGTCAGTAATGTAGGAGTAGTCATCTAGGTAAGTGTGAGCTCCATGCAAAAGTATTTTAATTAAGTGCTTTTTGTCAGAAGGAACAGAGAGTCACACAAATTATTTTAAGTAATAAGAGAATAATTTTAGAGCTATGCAGAGGATAAGGATGTGACCTTATAAGGATAAGGTCCAGAACTTTTCAGGAATGCAAACAGGTTACACAGAATTCAAGGCTGCAGGCTTTGGATAGGTATTTTAGTGCTGTGCCATCAGCATAAATCAATAACTCTCTCTGTACCTATCTTCTTTCCCATTATAAACTGGATGTTTGATTTTATGCCACTCAGTTGAAAATATTCCTACCAGCTTTGCTAGAAATCATTGTTGAGAATTGGCAAGTGCTTTGTATTAGACTGCTAGAACCATAGCATGTCTGTCCTTTGATCCAGTGCTCATCTGTGTTTTAATCAGGGTCTGGAGTCATGGTCATGATCATGTTTGCTCTTAGATACTTTTTCAGCAAGATATGTGTGTTTGGCTAAGTCCATAGAATTGGGAGGTAGGCACCTGTGCTGATATATCTAGCATGAAGTGTGAGATACTACTATTGCTGATGGGCCAAATTCTCAAAGAAAGCCAAAGCTAGTGCCAGTCACACAAAGACTTTTCTAAATTGCCCAAATTTGTGAGCCCAAAGATAAGGATGATCCTCAAGAGCAGAGCAGTTTTTATCCATGCCGTTACCTTCTATCTTCTGAGAGATAAATTTTATATATATATATATATATATATATATATATATATATATATATGTATCTGGACCAAATAGGTATCCTTCCTGCAGAAGAGAATAATGTTGGCTACCATAACCTAGTTTACTGAAAATTTAAGATACTAAGTAAATAACTGACCTCAAAGTTCTGTGTTTGTAATATCTCATCACCTCTTTATTTGTACCCAGATAGTGTCCTGTGAGAAATGAGGGCAGAGTACGCGATCCTTCTGAATCAGCATTTAAATAAATGCTTTATTCTACTGATGTTTATTGAGAGGCTACTACTAGATGCTGTGTTTTATGCTGTTATAAACAAAAAGGTATAGCTTCTTTCGTGTTCTTGTATTTAGCTATTGCCAGACAAAAAGAGAAACACTGCATAATCTCACTTTCAGTGTGGAATCAAAAATCGTCAAATCATAGAAAGACTGCACAGAATGATGGTTGCCAGAGGTTAGGGGTGTGGGAAATGGGGACATATTATTCAAGGGATACAAAATTTCAGTTACGCAAGATGAATAGTTTTGGGGATTTAATGTACAGCAACGTGACTATAATTAACAATACAGTATTGTATACTTAAAGTTTGCTAAAAGGGTAGATCTTAAGTGCTCTCACCACCACACACACAACACACACATACACACACACACATACACACACATGCACACATACACAAGATAACTATGTGAGAAGTTGATGGATATGTTAACTAGCTTGATTGTGATGATCACTTCACAATATATATGTATATCAAAATTTCAAAATTGTATACCTTCAATGTATACAATTTATATGTGTCACTTATACCCCAATAAAGCTGAAAAAAATTAGCCAAGGGAAGTAGAGTACAGAGTCAGAGTCCAAGAAACACAGAACTTCCACTAGCCTCTCTCTGAGAAGTCATGGATGGCTTACTTTCCTGTTCTGATTTGTGATAAAACAGAAGAGTATTATCAACCAGGGAAGTTCATTCAAACCTTGGTGCCCAGAGTTTTTATTGGGGCTTGATCACATCCTGCCATCTCTGGCCCTTCCAGAGGTTTGGCTGATAAATTTATTCTCCAGTCCTTCTGGAAAAAACTGATACTGCATGACTCAAAGCTCCCATTGTAAATAATGCTGATAGACTGTCTGGTAGCCAAAGCCCTCATGCAAACAAAGATATTCCTGACCTGTGTGACACTCTAATGACCTAGGCATCATCTCAGGAGTGAAGGGCAAAGACCACAGCTTAATTCTTCACTACACAAACACAAAGGAATAAACTACTAGTGTAATAACTTCGTTGTATCTCAAAACGTTTTTACTGAGTGAGAACAGCCAGAGAGAAAAGAGTAGATACTATATAATTTCATTTATATGAAGTTCAAAACTGGCAAAATTAATCTATGATGATAGAACTCAGAAGAGTATTAACTGATGGGGCTTGATTTTGACTGAAAGGCACAAGAATATTTTCAGGGTGATGTAAATCATCTACATCTTGGTAGGGAGAGTTGTTACACAGCTATATAGTACATATATATCAGAACTTGAATTGCACCCTCATGGTCTGTATAGAAATTTTTCCTCAATTAAAAACAAGCTGGATATAAAAGATGATTGCTAAGTCTACATGATGTGACTAGATTCAATATGGAAGAACATATTTAAACTGTCTGATATCCTAGAAACAATCTTAAGGAAATTTTTTAAATTGATCTGATGCTTCTGGGTCATATTAAGATGTACAGTCATGAAAAATAGCCAGAGTTGATCTGATTTATTTCAACCACTTTCATATAGACAATGGTCTCTTTCTTTTCCTAGAAGTTAAGTGAGACAAAAGTAATAGTCACATTTTTCAAACATTCCACTCCAAAGCATTACTAAATTGGTTTATTAACATAACATATGCATACTAATTTCAAAAATTTCCTGCCAGAGAAAATTATTTCTTGTGCAACGAAAGTCCAACTCTTTTATTAATGTAAGTTATAAGAGTAATTCTGAGACTGTGATAATTGTAAATAAGAATACCAAAGATAATATTAATTATCTTCAGAATAGCTTTGATACAATAAAAAGAACATACATTGGTCATATATTTTATTTTTCATATTTAAAATGACAATATATGGTAGTATGCATATGTTTTGTTTAAAATTGTCTAGCCTCCAGACAATTTTTTAATTTCTTAGTGATAAGGGACCTTTTTATATTGCTCAGTTTAGTTGGGGAATTGCAACATTTACTTGTATCATTTGCATAAGTTTCCTTTGAGTCAGTGGGAATGAACTCAGAATTCTGCAGTACTCCAAATGTGATAATTATAGCAATATCTTTCAGTGCTTTTCAAAAAAGTGATAATCCTCTCAATCACCTGGTATGTATATATTTATAAAAAGTTATAAAGACAATTTCTGAATTATTTTCTTTCTATATTAAATAAGTATTTCTTTTGATAAATAACAAAAACCTTGATTTTGGTAAATTTATAAATGTAAATTGGAAGTTTAGGTAAAACTAGAAAATTGGCAGACATCACATAAAGAAGTGAGGATGATAAATAACAATGTGGAGGTTTTGCTAAGTATTGACAGGGTGTATAAAAAAATATTTTCCTATTTATCACAACCTCCAAGCAAAAAGATCAATATAGCAGAGTACTCAATAAAAGGCATAATATCTATTACATGAAATTATTTTACATTAATACTGGATAAAACAGAAAATAACAGACTAAAAGGGGCTGTTTAAAATAAACACATTAATTATGCATGAGCCCTGAGAAAAGTTCCTGCCTCAGTTTTAAATAATCAGGTTGAATTTTTCTATGAGCTTTTATTTTCATACCTCAAATATATCTCAGCAATGGGTAACTGCCAGCTTATGAATATTTATAGCACATTTCCTAGTTTCTCATGCAAGATAAACTCTGAAGAATTTCATGGACAGAGAGTTTGATTTTGCATGAGTCCCAATTGCATATTTCCTAAAAGTGAAGAGATGTTATTGATAAACTGAAATCACAACAACACTCCTTGAATCTAAAAATGAACTTGGATTATATGCCATCTAAAAAAGGATTGATTGAGGTGTGGAAGTGTACTCTTATATCATTATATTTATATGAAATACTTAAAATTTTTTCTCTGTGAGTCTTAAAAAAATATGTTTCCCATCTGATGACATTTTTATTAGTGAAAATTTGGGGGGATGAAGGGGAGATTTATAATCCTAAACCAGTCAAGATGGTTGGAGTACAGTTTTTTTTTCCATCTCCCTTAGGTGTATCTAGAAACCATCTGGTGTTCCATGTTAGGGTTTCATGTAGGCAGACAGACATGGTTAGTTTTATTATTATTTTTTCCTAAGATATGGTCAGAAACTGGCATTCTGTATTTGCATTAAGTCCTACTTCTGTTCACAGAATACTACATTTTTATTATTTTTCCTTAATTCAAAATTAAAGTGAGTTTTTAAAGTGATTATTCTAACTTAAAAGTGGTAAAAGGATACAACAAAAATATCACATTCTTCTGATATCTGATATCTTAGGCAATTACTTCAAATAGAATAGCTAAATATACTTAGGTTCATGATATAACAAAAACATCAGGTAATCCCTCTGTCTTGTAGTTGCAAAATTGTGTAATAGACACACAGAAAGACTGACAATAGATAGGAGTGTGGGTAGTTTACCACACAAAGGTAAGAGTGTGTGGGTAGCTATGAGAGTGGGAGTCTATTGAAGTTCAACTTTGTTTCTTTTTCTCTCAATAAAATAGCGGGCAGGTAATAAACTGAGCATTTGTGTTGAGAAGTAGTGGTTGGAGTTTTCAGGGGAGGGGATTAAATGGTTACATCTGATATTGGGGAGTGAGAAAGTATGATTGCTGGGCACCGTTAAAGATCCTTGAGCTACCTTAGTTGCCATGACTTTAAAGAGAGGCTAGTCAAAGTTAGACCAGTCAAAGCCATTGTGTTTTGCTCAAGCCAGTGCGGACATACAAAAGGTAGATATAACCTGGGTTTAAGATCAACAGAGTAACTGGAAGGGGAGAGTTACAAGAGGAAAAAGGAACATGCAAAAAATTGATTGTAAAAGTTGACTATGGAAAATAGTAAGAAGAGGAGAAAGAAAAGAGATAAAGCAATGACACAAAATAGATTTAAAGTTATAAGTTATGTTTTTGTCAAAGGCATCAGAGATCTTTTTTCCCCAGCTTTATGGAGGTATGATTGATAAGTAAAATTGTATATATTTAAGGTATATAACATGATGATTTGATATATGTTGTGACATGATTACCACAATCAAGTTAATTAACACATCCGTCATCTCTCATAGTTACTATTTAGTGTATGTGTATGGTGTGAACACTTGAGATTTACTCTCTCAGCGAATTTAAAGTGTACAATGTAGTTTTATTAATTACAGTCACAATGTTGTACATTAGATTCCCAGAACTATACTCATCTTATAGTTGAAAGTTTGTCCCCTTTGGCTAAAATCTCCCCATTTTCCTCACCTTACTGCCCCTAATAACCTCCATTCCAACTCTCTGTTTCTCTGTGTATGACTTTTTGGATTCCACGTATACGTGATACCATATGGTATTTGTCTTTCTCTGCCAAGTATGGAGTTTGATGCCCAACAAATTAACTAAGTGAAAGACAAAACTTTTAGACACCATCTGTTGTCTAATGAGTATTAGTGTGAATGATTACTTGTTGTTTTGTTTTCAGATAACATTTTATGGACTTCAATACTAATTATTGTACTTAGAGAAATATATCTCTTCATAGTTCATGTGATCAAACATTTTTAAATGACTTTTGTCCAGGTGCTCAGTGAAGAGTTCAGACTTTTTCTCATACAGGTAGACAACCTGCCAGTCTTTAGACTATTTTAATATTAAGTTCATCCTTACCTCACTGTGTTCTCCTGTGTTCTGTGCATACATACATATTCTTCTTCTTCTTAATATTATTATTATTATGTTGTATTAATATATAGTAGTACATGGAAGCTACATTCCCTAGATCCTGTGACATATTGCTTTAGGCTATTTGGATATTAGCAGGCATCAGGTGGAGATGGTGTGGTAGGTCTCCCCATCTCCTTGCCTCACCTGTCATCTCTGGAAAAGTTTATATTTCCTCTATGGCTCCAGGACATACAGAATACGCTTGTGACATCCAGATGCTGTTCATGACACTAGTCTCTCTATTTATGTAAACTTACCTCCTCCTTTTGTTCCTCTAGCCTAGGAGTTAGCAGCTTCTTCTCTTCGACATCTCTAATTTTCTTTACTGTTCTTAGTTAGCTTCTCAGATTTTCTGTCAACTGTGTAACCAATTCACTATCATCGTGTCCCTCTATTTTATTTTTTTATGTTGTGTATTGAGGTATACTTGATGTACAATATTATATAAATTTCAAGTGTACAGCATAGTTATTCACAATATTTAAAGGTTGTATTCCATTCATGGTTATTATAACATAATGGCTATATGCCCTATGTTGTACTATGCATCCTTGTAGCTTACTTATTTCATATGTAGTATTGATAGTTTGTATCTTTTAATCCCCTGTGCCTCCCTTGCCCCCCCCCCCCCACAACTGGTAACCACTAGTCTGTCCTCTGTGTCTGTGAGTCTGTTTCTTTGTGTTGTATTCACTAGTTTGTTTTATTTTTTAGGTTTCACATATAGGTGATATCATACAATATTTGTCTTTCTCTGTCTGTATTCATTTAGCACAATACTGTCCAAGTCAATGTATATTGCTGCAAATGGCAAAATTTTATTCCTTTTTATGGATGAGTAGTATTTCATTGTTTATATGTACCACATCTACTTTATCCATTCATCTGTTGATGGACACTGAGGAAGCTTCCATATCTTGGCAAGTGTAAATAATGATGCTATGAACATGTGCGTGTACCTTTTCAAATTAGTGTTTGTTTGTTTGTTTTTTATAAGTACCTGGGAGTGGAATTACTGGATCATAAGGCAGTTCTATTTTTAGTGTTTTGAGAAACGTCCATAGTGTTTTCCATAATGGCTGTACCAATTTACATTCCCATCATCAGTGTACAACGGTACCTTCTTTTTCACATCCTCACCAACATTTGTTATTTGTGGTCTTTTTGATGAAAGCCATTCTGAATGTCCATTTTAAATACTGGTTTCTGTTTCTCTTGCTTGACCGTGAATGATAGAAACATTATGTAAGTTTACTGATTGTTGTATACCAAAATGTCTATATATGTCATTTATTCATCCAACAAACATTTAAGTACTTCTTTGGCATTAGGTACTAAACAGAGTTTTGAGAATATATTAGTGAGCAAAATTAAGTGTAGTTTGTCCTTATAAAACTCCATCTAATAGTTCAACAGATATATAAGAGATAATACAGAAATTCTTGGTGTTGAACTGGTTGTGAATAAGGTTGGGGGCGGGGAGGAGATAGTTTTTGCATAAGTAGATAGATATTTGGCAACTGCTCATAAAGTAATGTTGCATGTAGACCATGTTTTGTGGGGAAATGTGCTGAGATGTGTTTTGTTTTGTTTTGAAATGCTGAATTTTAGATGTCTTTGATATATCAAAACATCCAAAGGGAGTTGCAAAGTAGTCAACTGGAAAAGTGAAGGCTCAAGATAAATACTTGGTTGTTATTTGCAGATGACTAAAACTAGAAGCCCTGGGAATGAATGAGCTCACCTCAGGAAAAAGGGTATAGAAGGAGAAGTTAGGATGGATTTCTAGAAATTTATAAACTTGTAGACTTAAAAATAGTCCAATTCAGGAAATGAGTGATCCTCATTTTCCCTAGAACTACCTTTAAATATTCAATAATTGTATATCTACTGTTTTTAAATGGATTGTTCCTCAGAATCTAAGAAGAAAACAGCTTTAAAATTCCATCACATGAAATGTTTTGAATCATATATTATAGTTTTCTTTTATGTGTACTTGCGTGTGACACAAATGTATTAATACTACTTTCTAGATGTTGGACCTTGAGTAATACCTAAAATTTAAAGATAACTTTTTCACCTAACCCCAGCCATAGACCAAAACATATGGAGAATTATGTGGAAACATCTTTAACAGATACCACTTTTTTTAACTTACCCACACATATTTATTCATTTTTCCTACAAATGCCAGAATATTGATATACACTGTGTTTATGTACAGAGACATACTTTCACTGACAAATAAAATTTTTGAATTAGTTCTCATAGAAAAACTCTGTATTCTTCAAACATTTATTTAATACTCAATTTAAAGCACTATTTAGGGAATAGTTTTAGAATATCTTTTCTTTTTCCCCCAGCTTTTTTTGAGGTATAAACGGCAAATAAAATTGTATAGACTTAAGGTATATAACTTGATGTTTTGATATACATATACAGGCATACCTAAGATATATTGCAGGTTTGGTTCCGGACCACCACAATAAAACTAATATTGGAATAAAGCAAGTTACACAAACGTCTTGGTTTTCCTGTGCATATAAAAATTAAGTTTACACTATATTCTAGTCTATTAAGTATGCAATAATATTATGTCTTAGAAAACAATGTACATACACCATTTAGGTATATTAGGTGTCTTAAGTTTAAGCAGTATTGCTCTATCTGATTCAAGTTTCCTGGTTTCTCTAATCTGAAGGTACAGTCCTCTGTCCAGGTTTACTCTGTACTCTCAGCCTCTTGCCCATGCCCAGAATTAGCACATAATCCGGGAAAAAAAGCAACTGCAAATAATAAGCTTTCCCCTTCAGGAATCTCTCTTTTCCAAAATCTTAGCCTTTCTACTCTTCCCTGTTTCTGCAGCTCTCTGATGTTTTAAGTAAATTATTTCTTTGTTTTATTTAGCTTTTATAGTTGGTATGTATGTAAGCATTGCTCTGTTGCAAATTATTCCATCCTAACAGTAAGCAGAAATGCATCTTACTTTAATATTTATTTCCATATACAAATTATGTGAAGGTAGAATGCTTGATTTTGAATCTTGAATTCACCCATTACTGTATACATGACCAAGAAAAAGTCATTTAATCTCATATCATCTCAACTTCTACTTGTGTAAGCAAGAAAAAAAATCTGCCTGCTGATAGATTTGTTATGAGGATTAGTTAATACATAGCGATTGAAATAGTGGGTGACTTATTTTTAGTGCTCAATAATGTATTAGCTATTATTATTCTTATTGCTTTTACTTTTGTTGTTTAAAATCATGAAATTAGCAGATATCCATGGCTGCTTGAATATAATACAATTCAGAAGTTTAATTCAGTTCTGTATACATTAAAGAGGTGCTATGTGCAAGGCCTACCATAATTACTAACACTGTGGTGATCAAAATGAAAGGAAATACTATCTCGGGAAGTATATGCATTAGCAATGTACTTATGTAAAGAACAGTAAGTTCTATAAGAAAAACAAAAACAAAGATAAGTTTAGAGGCAGAACAGAGAAAGTTGCCCCTCCCCACCAGATGTTAGATTAACATATTGGCAGCTCAGAAAATAAGTACAAATAGTTCTACCTGCTCAAGCCACTTTAAATACTCTCCCTAATAAGTTCCACTTGTGTAGACTAGAAGTTCTCATTATCGAAATGCCGCCTCTAAGCACAAACTAGGTTCCTGAAATATCTTTGAATTGGCTCATTGACTACACTGAATATGCTGCTCAGAACTGATAGAGAAACTGCCAGGGAAGAACTTGGCTGAAAAGCAAATTACATTTTTAAAAAGTTTCAGAAGTGTTTATTGAGTTCCAACCTGTTTAAGAGTCTCTTTCTTAATTGTCTTCATCTAAATGCAAGTTTCATTAAAATGCATGTAAATATTCAGCATTTTTAAAGCAATGATTCTCTTGTCTTTCTTTGATTGTACTTTTACAGAATTTACATTCTGAATGAATTCGGCTAGTGTCAGTTTAAATGGGGTTGAGTACATTTAGACTAATATTTGTGATCAATTCAATGATTTCCTTCTTCCGGCGAACCATGGACCTGAAAAATTTATTGGTTTCTTTTAAGAAGGGAGAAGATGAGAATGAGAAAAAAATGTGTGTGTTGAAATAACTTGAGGCAGAAATCTGTTATACCTTTAAGATATTCTTTTAAGTCATTGTATTCAAAAACATTCTTTGAGTACCTACTCTTTGCCAGAAATGTTAGAAAAGAGTAACAACTAAATCAGTGTTAGTCTATGATTTTTTTTACCACTAGCCCCATTCTTCTCAAAATGCACATGTAAATCAAAAAGTGTTAACTTTAATGCTGTAAATGAATATATTGGTAGTATAGTTTATATGTCCCAGATAATTTAATACAAAGCTTATTTTATACTAATATTGTAATAGATATTGAATTTGTAAACAAAACTATCTTTATAATGAAACATTGAAATTGTCAAAAGAACACTGATCTTTAGTTCACGAAGTGTTTTTGAACTGTTAATGAATATGTTTTTAAAATTTCATGAAGATTGTTCTAAAATGCTTTACACACTTTTAAACAAGCATCTGTATATTTCACAATGAAAATATGAAAGGTAAGTAAATCAGAACTATTGAAGTTAATCATCACAAATACAGTAAGACATAAAAGTTGACATTTCAACTAGGTACAGTAGCTTTGACATGCAATGCTATGTATAATCTGTAATGCACAGATTTTTAAGGATACGGCCTGCTACTCATTCATGACTCCAGCATCCTAGAACATACCCTTCCCACCTACCACATTTTGAGAATGTAAAAAGAATGAGAGAGATGAATAAAGTAGGTTTTTGTGAATAGGATATCTTTGAGAAAAGCAGGGCTGTAAGCCCCTTTTCCATCCCACTTTGTTGGGGGTAGTATCTACCTTTCAAAGAAAGTGAGGGTGGGACTTCTGTTAAGCTACTCAGAATACTTAATATGAGTCTCATGTAGATTGAAGACGCACTGCTCTGAAGATCTCACTCCTGCTAAAGAAATTTAAGATGACTAGAGACAGTCTGGAGAATTACTTTGAATTTGGAACCCTTAGAATGCTGCTTTGCTGGGATCAATTGGGCTGAACTCCCAGAATTTGTAGCATACAGGTATGCATGACCATTTCTCATGGAAGATATACTAGTCCCATATGACTCTGGGATGGTCTTCTGTCCTTCATGCTTCCTGGAAAGGTGAAGGCACTCTATCAGCAAAAGCCTAGATGTGAACTTCTAGAGCCTGAGGAAGGAGCCAAAAATGAGTACCAGAAGAAAATAAAAGCATTCCAGGGTTAAAAGAATTTCAGGATGGGGAGCCTAGTGGGGACCTTCTGAGGATTGCTTGAAAATATTCCATAACAAAATCATGTTGAAATACTTACTAGCTCCACAGAGTACAAACCCAGTTTAAGGCACTGTCAATTTAAAATAAGGCCATTCCTCTTCCTTTTTAGAAAATTTAGAGAAGACACCAACCACATACACCCTTTTCCTATGGTGAATTTGCAGCCAAAAGCTGGTCCAAGCTACACAAGGAGACGATATTTAACTTTAAAGAAAGCTCAGAGTTTTGAATGATATTTTAGATTGAAATTTTTATTACTAATTGAGTAAAATAGTAATAAAATAGCACTTGTGGTAGGTAAGAGCAAACTGAACAAAAAGTAGAAAATAGGTATGGGTGATGGTAAGTTCAAGAGTTGGGTGATGGTAAGTTCAAAATTTAGATGATTGACTAAATTTCTCAAATTTTCCTAGAAGATTGGCAAGAGTGGTGGACTAGATTACAGTCTTACTGAACACTTCCCCCATAGTGCTTCATCTGTTGGGTGGGTCTTGATTTGTGTAAGCCTGTAACAGTAATCTTCCCACACCCCAGACCCTATCACAGGGATAAGAGACAGGTAGTGACATGACCTTAAGCTAATCAATACAGGACATTTCCAAACCAAACAAATATGCTCAGGGAGGTAGAAGGAATCTACCTTCAATTTTTGAGAGTCACCTTGGGGTCATGAGGGCAGCAAACACCTGGAGAAAACCAAATATACGTAAAGCATTCATGAGAGAGAGTCACAAAAATTTAGAGACACGAACCCAGCTGAACTGGTCTGAAATCAGACCAACTGGTCTGAAGTGCAGTGAAATCAATTTTACTCCTCTCTTGTACTCCTCTCTTGTTTGACCTGTTTGAGTTGGGTTTTCTCTTATTTGTATCTAAAATACAATCATATAGATTTGTTTACAGATTATAAAATAATGTTAAAAATGACTTCACCCAGGACTTCCCTGGTGGTGCAGTAGTTAAGAATCCGCCTGCCAATCAGGGGAAATGTGTTCGATTCCCTGGTCCGGGAAGATCCCACATTCCGAGGAGCAACTAAGTCCGAGGAGCAACTAAGCCCGCATGCCACAACTACTGAGTCTGCATGCCATGACTACTGAAGCCCACATACCTAAAGCCCATGCTCTGCAACAAGAGAAGCCACTGCAATGAGAAGCCCGCACACCACAGCGGAGAGTAACCCCTGCTCGCTACAGCTAGAGAAAGCCCACACATAGCAACCAAGACTCAACACAGCCAAATAAATAAATAAATAAAATAATTTTTAAAAATTTTTAAATAAAAATAATAAATAAAATTATTTAAAAAATAATTTTTAAATAAAATAAAAATAATAAATAAATATTTATTTATTTGACTTCAGACAATTATACATGATCATGATTTCATATTAAAGATATGCATAGAGAGGATTTCATGGATAACTACTCCTTTAAGAGGGCAGAATAGCAGTGTGTTTGATACGGTGGGCAATAGAATCATGTTCCCGAATTTTAACACCTCATTTCAGATTCATTACTTTTGAGCTGTTTCTTCATGTATCCAAATCTGAAATGGAAATACCACCGGAAAAATCTGAGAAGCAATTCTTACCTTTCTCTCTAGTGTGCCAGACTTAAAGAAAAAGAAAGTTTTGATGGGGTTGATTTTCAGCAGGTGCATTTATCTTGAGAGAACTGTCCTTAGTTGGGGGACTATAATACTGCCAGTTTTCCTCTGATGACTTCAGAAAGAAAGGGAAACAACAAGAGTAAGAATCATAGAGAAAAATAAGGTATAGGTTAATTAAATTTAATTGTATAACTTTCTTTACTTTTCCATTTTCCTTATGCAAGGTCAGGAGGACAGGTACTGTATTAACTCCTATTTCTGCCATTACCACAATTTATCAAAAATATAATGGCTTAAAACAATACCCATTGATTATCCCACATTTCTGTAGGCGAGAAGTTTAAAGAAGCTTGACTGGACTCTCTATTCGAGGTCTTAACAGGCTAAAATCAGTGTGCCAGCCAGGGTTGCAGTTTTCATCCGGGTCTTGTAGTCCACCTCCAAAGTCAATGATTGTTGGCAGAATTCATTTCCTTCTCATGCTTTCCATGTGGTCCTCCTGACTGTCAAATAAGCCACAGGAGATAAATCCTTTCCATGCTTTTTATCTCTCTTTTTCCTTCTCCTACTAGCCAGAGAAAGGTCTCTACTTTTAAGGGTCCATATGATTAGATTAGGTCCACTGGATAATTCATATTTCCCTATTTTATGATCAACTGATTAGTAATTTAAATTGCATCTCTAAAGTCCCTTTTGCCATGTAACATGACATATTCATGGAATTCATGGAACTAACACCAGTGGGTGAAGGTCCTGGGACTACACAGGTTCTGTATTTTATTTTTTCTTTTGAGAGGAAGCATGAACATACTAGAATAAAAAGCACTTATTTATATTGTAATCTTGGTTTAATTACATGGCAGTCCATTTATATGAGATGAATAAGCCCTCCAGGTATCATTTCCTTGACACTTTTGAAAAAAGTTGTTTTGAAAAACAAACAAAAATTTGGCTTTATTTATTAATGTTGTACAAAATCAAATTTATACAAAAGCTTGATACTATTTCACATTCTTCCTAATGTCTCTTGCAGAATTTTGCAAACATCCCTCACTAAATAAATTATTGAATCGCTACATCTGAAGGCCATAAAAAGGCCAACAGCATAATAGATGACATTTGTTTGGAACTTTGTATCAGTCTTATAATTAAAATTTCATATGAGATCTGTTTTTTCCAGTAACTGCCTTTTGCAAATTACAATGACATTTCTTGAGGCATTAAATATTTTTAATTGTTTGTAACAATTAGTCTTTGCAAAACACTCTAATGAACTAGAGATCTTGACAAACATAACTCAGTAAACAATAGTCCAGTTGGAAGACAAAGTGTTAACAGGCTTAAAATCCACTCACATGTTATTCACTTTACTTAGGTCAGCTCATTGTGGTACAAGAGCTGTGATCAGAAAAATAACGGAGGAGCTGAGACAAAAGCCAAATGTTTTTTAAAATAAAAAAAAATAAAATTTAACTATAGTTTCGGTTATAATACAGAGAAGACTATGGCAACATAAACTATGTTTGTAAAGAAAAAAATTATACTGAAGCCAACAGTTTCTTTTTTTTATCATAGTTCTAGCTTTCCTATAATTCCATGTATGTCTTTCACAGTTACAATCACAATATACGTAAAATCATATATATACTTCTCCTACCTAATATTACAGGACAAACACTATTCCATTTTTCTTCATAACCCTATTTTGATAGTTGGCTAAGTCTGTCAATTTCATGAAACATAAATTCCTTAGCTATTCTGTTGTTGGACACTTAGATGGCAGTATGTTTTTAATAATATAAATAAGACTGAATATTTTGCCAGTATTTTCTTTTTTAAAACAATAGTTTCCAGAATTAGATTATTTTGAAAAGTTGTTGAATGTTAGAAAGAAATTAGACAAATATTTTGAGGAAAATCCCTGAAATAGTTTTTTCAGAGGACTTATTGGATACATGTCTTTTGTGGGTATATATGGATTGTTTTGGCTGAAAAGATAAGGCCACCCACAGCACAGATTTGTTTTCACACTCCATCTGTTTGGTATATACTGTGTAGATGAGAAAAAAGTTCTGACCCCAGTGAGACAGAATGTTTAATAATATTTCTATCATATTCTTCAGTTTTTCTGTGTCACTCTCTCCAGATGCCTAACAAGATTGTGAGCTTTGCACAAACCTTCCAAAAATGGAAGCTACTTCTCAAAACTGAATAAGGTTTAATGACCACATTGAATTCATCACAAATAAGTGCTACTTAAATACCAAATAATGTATGTACAAGTATGGAGAGGTACAAGGCATGTGGACTAAGCTTATGGTCTAACTCTTTGTGATAAAAGCACACATCCCTGAATGGGGATGTTTCCCTGCGTGTGTGAAAGACTGTTTAAAATACTGTTGTACAAAATTTTTATCTGCTCAAAAATCTTTGTATTCTTGATATAAGTTTGGACTGATTTAATGATAAATTCTTTATCTTCAGTTGCATTTTATGATTTGATTTAATTTTCCATTTAAGTTTTATTCATAATTTAACAGCAAACAATAATGAATTTGAAAGGTAAAATGTGAAATTTCATCCAACTCAAAAATGACCCAAACCTATATCTTCATTATTGCACTGAAGGTTTTTTATTATGTTTTCTTTTTCCTTTCCTAAACTAACAGCACTGGTTTTACATATTATTACCTTAGGAGTTAATCATGTGTCATCTTAGAATACATATTGTGTTGTTACTTTTAGTATTTTTAATACTGTTAACTCATAATTTATTTTTAAATGTTCTTAATGAAAAGGAAGATCATATAAAAATAAGCCCAACTCTGCAAGTAGTTAAGAATCTATTGTACTTAATATTTTTGAGACTTCTGAAAATAATTTTAATAGATGTCCACTAAACTTACTTCTAGATTTAAATCCTTGACATTTATAAATGCCTTTGGCTTATTTTTCAACGTGGCTGTAAATTTCTTGTGGAAGGGACTGTGAATAAAATGCCACTCACTGTAAACCACACAGTGCCCAGCAAAGTGTCTTGTATACAGTAAATACCCAATAAGTAACAGTTGATATAGCCAGGGAATTAGCTGAATTGTTAGAGCAAAACTTTTATGTAAGAGTTATCAACTTTGTCACGTTTTTCTCTGCTTTGGTTTAAAACCACTTTCACTTCTTCTATTGACCAATGGTTTTTAGACCAGTTTTCTGATTGCTTGTCAATAGTTTGGTCAGGTTTAGAGAAGAAAGTCAATGAGCTTTTTTTACCACTCTTCCTCATTTTAAATATCAAATTTTCATGGAAATATACAAATATGAATATTAGGTTTTTAGTCAGATAGTTCATCCAAAAGCATTTGCTTCAGGTGGTATAGAAACTCACTATGTTCCTGAGATAATTTGGTATCAGAGTTATTACACATGGGTACTTTTCTATTACACATTGGTACTTTCTCTGTAATACACGTTGGTATTTTTACCCTTCCATAAACACATTCCATCTTTTTGGCTTTTATTTTACCTTCTACTTTTACACAAGAGTGGAAAATAAGCATGATTTATAAACACTCATGTTTATAAAAGCTCACTGTTCTTAAACCTGTGTTTCTTAATGTGGATTATTTTTCAGGTCTAATCTTATAGAAATATGAGAATAGAAATCTGAACTGCCCTAAAATACACACACACACACACACACACACACACACACACACACACACACACGTTTCTTAATTGAGAAAATTTTGAACTGAATTTAAGTCCTATATTAGTACCTAAGTATTATTATGTTACTGTTTCACTGACAATGCAGTAACCTGTTTCTCCTCTTATCTAAACACTTCTTTTTCTCTTCACCACCTCCTCCTCTTCACCTTGATCCCAATCATGGGAATCTTGTAAGACCAAAGGCATGGTCTTTTGTTCTTTTCCTGTTCTTCTTTCTGTGAGAAATATTCTCTCACGTTTTCAGACTGTGCATTTATAGAAATATTTTTTGCATGTGCTACTACTACTAATTAACCTTCAGTCTTATTTTCATTTTTGACAATAGAAAACTCTACTGCAGGATCTTTGTCACCTCAGATTCATAATATCAAAAACAAAGTCAGCATTTTCCCTCACAAAAGGGATTTTTTTCTTATATAATTTTGGTAAATGCTGTAGGTGTATGCCAGTATTCCAGATCAAATGCTGAAATTCATAGTTAATGCCTCCTTCACTTTCAGCCCCCAAGGAACTGCTAGTTATCATTTATAATATGTATAAATTGCACTTCTTCTTTTCCAGTCTCACTTTCATTACTCTCATGTAGATCCTAATGAAACTAGGCCTGAATTTCTGGAAGAACTTAGAAATAATCTTTTTATACTTTACTGTTTCACTTAAATGTAGTTTTCTGATGCCTGTAAATAACTGGGGAGTATGTTTTTTAACAGTATCTCTTAAAATGTGAGATGGCACTGAAAAAAGTTCAAGGCTGTCACATATATAAGAAATCCCTAATATTTAAAAATGATTAGAGAGGGGTCTAAGATGGAGTGTAGGAAGACCGTGAGTTCATCTCCTCCCATGGACACACTGAATCTACACCTATGTATAGAACAATTCCTCCTGAAGGAGACTCGAGAGCTGATTGAACAGCTATTGCATATAGAAGGACACATAGAAACAGGTAGAAAAGATGGAGACATGGTATCCATGGAAACCCCACCTCAATGCAGTGACCTGCAGTAGGGAGGCATATAGCTGAGGGGCTAGAGTGCAGACTACCTGCCCTGGGACACAGAAAAAAAAATTTTTTTAAATCCCAAACAAAACAAAACCCCCAGCAGTTTAAAGGGAACCTAGACTATACAAGAAGGAAATCCATTTACAAACCCTAGAGTTTCTGCCAGTTGGACAGGGGACTGCTGGAGCCCTCTATGGGAGCCCTCAGAGGAGCCAGTCAAACAAAATGAGGAGACAGAGAAATAGTTTTCAAACAAAAGAACAAAAAACCCTGAAAAAAGCCCTAATGAAAGATAAGTAATTCACCTGATGAAGTGTTCAAATAAATGGTCATAAGGATGATTACTAAACTCGAGAGAGGAATGGAGGGACTCAGTGAGAACTTCAACAAAGACTTAAAAAGTATAAGAAAGAACCAATCAGAAGTGAAGAATAAAATAACTTAAAAATACACTACAAGGACATCAACAGCAAATAGAAGGATGCATCAGTGATCTGGAAGATAGTGAAAATCAATCAGAAGAGCAAGAAGAAGAAATGATTTTTAAAAAATGAGGCAAGTTTAAGGGACTTCTGGGACAACATCAAGCATAACAACATATGCACTATTGGGGTCCCAGAAGGTGAAGAGAGAGAGAGAAAACAAATACCATATGGTGTCTCTTATATGTGGAATCTAAAAAAGAAAACAAAGAAAATAAAGCTAAAAGAGACTCAGATACAGAGAAAAAACTGGTGTTTGCCAGAGTGGAGGTGGATGGAGTGTTGGTCAAAATAGATGAAGGAATTAAGAGGTACACATTTCCAGCTACAAAATAAATAGATCACAGGGATATAATGTACCTATAGGGAATAAGGTCAATAATACTGTAACAACTTTGTATGATGACTGATGGTAACTGATCTTATTGTGATAATTTTTTTTCTTTTAAATTTAAATCTCTCATCATTTTTAAACATTGAAATGTAGTTGATTTATGATATTGTGTTAGTTTCAGGTGTACAAAGTAGTGATTCGGTATTTTTGCAGATTATATTTCATTATTGGTTATTACAAGGTAATGGGTATAATTCCCTGGCTATACAGTAAGTCCTTGTTGCTTATCTGTTTTATATATAGTAGTTTGCATGTGTTAATACCATACCTCTAATCTGTTGCTCCTCCTCTCCCTCTCCTCTTTCTTAACCAAAAGTTTGTTTTCTATGTCTGTGAATCTGTCTCTGTTTTGTATATACGTTTATTTGTATCATCTTTTAGATTCCACATATAAGTGATATAATATTTGTCTTTTTCTGTCTGACTTATTTCACCAAGGATAGTATTCTCTAGGCCCATCCATGTTGCTGCAAGTGGCAATATTTCGTTATTTTTTATGGCTGAGTAATATTGCATTGTGTCTGTATACATTATATATAACATACCATATATATATATGGTGATTACTTAGTAATTTGTAAAAACATCAAATCACTATTTTGTATATCTGAAACTAATTTAATTATGTATATGAATTATAACTCAATTAAAATTTTATAAGTTAAAAGGATTATAACTAGGCTTAATTTCCTCACTCAGGTCATTCTTTCCTTTATTGCATGTTTCTAACTCTTTCACAATATACAGTTTACACTTGAACAACATGGTTTGAAATGTACAGTTTCACTTGCAAGCTGATCTGTTTAAATAAATCCACACTACAGTACTGTACAATCTGCAGCTGGTTGAATTCGTGGATGCAGAGCCATGGATATAGAAAGCTGACTGCAGAGTTGTATGTGGATTTTTCACTGTGTTTGGGGTTGGCGATGCTAACCCCCAAGTTCTTCAAAGATCAACTGTACTCTTTGTCTACACCCAACATCAATGCACATACACACACAGACACATAGACACAGACACAGTAAATATATCTAAAGATTACTTTTGAGGAAGCTTTTTAGATGTTTTGTTGATACATACATCTTGCAAAGCACAGAGCTGCAGTCCTGACAAATAGTAAACACTCAATGATATAGACTAATCAATTGTTTATAAATTCAAGTTGACCCTTAAGATTATACGAAACATACAATTAGAACTCTAGCATATGATAGGTTATCAAAATATCTGAATTTATATCAGGCTTCATTAGTATGCTTTGTAATCTAGATTTTCTTTAAAGGAAAGTCTCGAACTTCCTCTACATCTGGGAAGATTTTTCTTCTTTTGGACAGAATAATGTGTTATATAACATATTGAAACAATTGTTTTCTAGTTTATCTTCCAATATAAAATGGAAATCTGAATATGATATGATAAAAGTATAGACCTTGAAGAGTGAATATAATGGATAGATTTGATCACTTTCACCCCCAAAATACAGATGTACTCACATATATCTGCGTTATCTTGTTACTGATAAATGTGTTTTAGAGACCTTCTACCAGTAAAAGAATTCACTCTATTAAATTTGTTTTTATAAAGATCCCTTTGATAATTTATTCAACAAATATTTTGTGCCTACTCTTTGCCAAATACATGCTAGACTGAGGACAGAAAGAGAAATACAGAGCTGTGTACTTCAGGATGCTGTCAGTCTAAATAGAATAAAATAAATATGTTGAACATAAATAATTACATGTAAGAGCTAAAAGACCTATGCCCTAGATGCAATAGTAAAGCAAACAATGGATTGATCAACTCTGATAGGGTTAATCAAAAAAATATTTAATAGAGGAAGAGATACTTATAGTAGGCTTTTAAAGGATTAGTAGTTATTCAGGTGGGGAAAAAAAGGCATTATTATAGGGAAAACTATAAGGCATTATTACAGAGAAAACTAGCAAGATCCCAAAGGCAAATCTGTCTGAAATTAACTGATGGGGGTTAATCAAAAAAATGTTTCATAAGAGGAGGAGATGCTTATAGTAAGCTTTAAAGGTTTAGTAGTTATTCAGATGGGAAAAAATCATTATTTTGGGGAAAAGTAGTGGGATCCCAAAAGTAAATCTCCCTGAAATTAACATGGAGTTTGGGGAAATTGTAAGTTTGTCATGGCTAGGGCAAAGATTATATGTAGATGTTTGGCTGGGGAAGATATTGAAGAAATAAACCAGGTCAAACAATGAGGACTATTGTCATGAGTTTGGATTTTTATTTCTGGTGACTTGGAGACTAGAGACAGTCAATGAATTTACTGTGAGAATTGCAGGATAAGTTTGGCATTTCTTACTTTTCTTCAAAAAAATTGGAGAAAATATTGTAGAAGTAGGTTTGAATGGGAGGTTAGAAGTCCCTACATAAGCATTTTTAAGCATCCAGGGGAGAGGAAGAAGAAATGTAGATGATGACTAGGGGCAGAAAAGAAAGAGAATGTAAAGGAGACGTAACTGAACTGAAAATCCAGACCACTTGTGTCAACATTACTTAACGATTTATTCCAGAAAATTCTTTACCAGGAAAGTAATTCTGTAGACCAATAATTACTTTCACCTTCAACCTAGACCCCAACTCTGTAAATACCTTGACTCTTAAATAACTGCTAAATAACTTGACTCTTCTGAGACTATTGAGACTCAAGGTGGCATTCTTCCTTGCTGAAGTAAGTTTAATAAACTCAAATTTATTTGATGAAAATATTTTTCTGGCAATCTTTGTGGGAGAGTTTACAGCCAAGGGAACTTACTTATTTCTTGGATATAATGGGTGAAGGGGAAGGAAGGAGGCAAGGGGGTTATGTATTCATAAAGGCAAGAGGAGAAGGAGAAGATGATCAGTTTTCTAGCTTCAGAAATGAATGAGTATTGCTAAAGAGCAATTTTGGGTTGACCTATTGTGATGACTTATTCTGTATGTTAATTTGAGTACATCACAGTACCCAGGTATTTTGTCTGTATATTTCTGTAGAGATTTTTTTTAGATGAGATTAAAATTTAAATCAGTAGACTTTAAAGCTGATAGCCCTCCATAATATGGGTGGGCCTCATCCAGTCAGTTGAAAGGCTTAATAGAAAACACTTTAAGGTCCCCAAGGAAGAGGGAACACTGCTTACAGACTGTCTTTTGACTCAAGCTGTAACACCAACTCTTCCCTGGGTCTCTAGCCTGATGGCCTACCCTGAAGATTTGGGACTAGCCCAGACAATTGAATGAGCTAATTCCTTAAAATCTCTTTCTCTTTCTCTCTCTCTGTCTCTCTCTATTTCACATACACATACATACACACACACAACACATTGCAGTGGTTTTGTTTCTCTGGAGAACCTTAATATACCTATCAATTAGTTCATTATAAAATTGTTTATTTATGTATTGAATGCCAATTAAGCTTTGCTTTTTGTATTGAGTGAGGTTACATATACTCTACCTCGAATACGATACACTTGCAACATGTCAAATTTGCTACTACTATTGAGCCAGTTTATGTGATTTTGACAGTTTAATCTATTTGCCATTATTTCTATTTCATTTAAATTTTTCTCAAGATCAATGTAAAGATTTATTTGCTAAAAAAAATTTTGGTGACTTTATTTTCATTTACATTATTTTTACTACCATATTATGTATTGTATGTTTAAATTGTTTTATGAAGCATGCTAAGGACATTACACATATTTTATAATTTAATCACCAGAACTGAGCAATGAGGTAAGTACCATGGTCATGCCCATTTCTCAGGTGAGAAAATTAGGAAGATTTAGGTTAATTTACTTAAGATCACACAGCTAAATCGGAACAAATAGGATTGAACCCAGACTGTATATGTTAGGGCCCATGTACTTAACTTGCATGCCATACTTCAAACTAATAATAGAAATAACCTATATGCATATTTCTATGTTTCATGGCAAACACTAAATAAAACCTGACATAGTGGAAAGACATTATGACAATTATAGTTAAAATAGAGTTCTGATCTTTCTGTTATACTTTGTAAACTTGTGTTTTCATTAACCCTTCTGGTCTTAATTGGAGTAACTGGAATTGGATTAAATAGGCACTAGGTTTTGAAAGCCCATGAATAATTTTATGAAAATGTAGACATTTAAAGTAATCCTGGCATAGTAATTCTCATACATTGCACTGTTTGTTTGTTTTTACATATGGACATTGTTAAAAGTAGCAGACTGTTGTGATACCTTTCTTAATTTTTAAGGCATAGTATTTCTTTTTTTAAACATGGATGAATAGACTATTCTGTTTATAATAATTCAGTGAAAACACTGCAGGCTGGCAAGAAGAGTTTAATTGCTGTGCCAGTTTCTGATTTATCTTATTAGTATTCTCTACTTTTATTTTTATATTTTAAGAAATGATTTTAAAGTATTCTTTGTGTTTTGGCTGCATTGAGTCTTCATTGCTGCATGCAGGCTTTTTTTTCTCTAGTTGTGGTGAGCAGGGGCTACTCTTCGTTGCGGTACATGGGCTTCTCATTGCAGTGGCTTCTCTTGTTGCAGAGCATGGGCTCTAGCTGTAGGTGCACAGGCTTCAGTAGTTGCAGCACACAGGCTCAGTAGTTGTGGCACGCAGGCCCTAGAGTGCTCAGGCTTCAGTAGGTGCGGCGCGTGGGCTCAGTAGTTGGGGCATGCAGGCTCTAGAGCTCAGACTCAGTAGTTGTGGCGCACGGGCTTAGTTGCTCTGCGGCATGTGGGATCTTCCCAGACCAGGGATCGAACCCGTGTACCCTGCCTTGGCAGGCGGATTCATGACCACTGCGCCACCAGGGAAGTTCCAAGAAATGATTTTTAAGTATTCTTAATCCTTTAATTCTTGGGGCAGACAGTTCAGAAATCCTTTCAAAGATTTCACATATTCAAACACAAGCTTTACTTTTGATTTTAAAGAATTTTTAGAACTGTTTAAATATTTTATTTGACACCATCTAGCAGTCCACAGTAAGTTAGTATCTTCCCTATAACAACTCAATTTCAACTGATTAATTCACATCTCATGATATATCGTTGACTTTTACAATATATCGTTGACATTTACTTTGCAAGGCTGTCTGAATATTAACACGTGCTTGTATATGTTGTATTATTTCAATACAATTTACAGACTGTAGTTTCATATTAAATATAGAAGGAAGAAAGTAATGCAAATGATCTAAAAGCTGCAATCATAAATATATGTATTAAAATGTACAAGATTTTTTCCTATTTTGATAAAAAGATCACCTTTTAAATGCAGATGAGATAATTTTATATTTATACCTTTTGAATAAGAGATAAATATATTTTAAGTATGGTTATATCAGTGAATATGTTTTGTGGAACAATGAATTAAAAAAATAAAAACCATCTACTTAACTTGTTGTGAATATAGTGTCTTTATACGTAAACCAACGAACTAGAGCTGTTTGTAACAGAAACCCAGCTACCTAGCTTTTCTGGGGAGGCTAGAAATAGATAGGCTTTGAGAGATATCCTTTATTCCTTTTAACCTTTCCCAACTTCTTATTCTCTAGCTCTTTCAGTACTGGCCAATTTTTCTATTAACTACTTATTTACAACTTACCTACTTTTAGATGTGTTTGAAGCTACATACAATAAAAACACCAGATGCAATAATACTATTAAAACCATACAAAAATCCTAAGCTAATTAAAGCTACTGAAATTGAGTACAAGGAATGGAAAGGCAAAAAAGGGTGGAGAAAAGAAAGACTGCTTATATAGTAACAATGGTCAAAATAAAATAAGGAAGCATGGCATCCTGTCAAAATGTGTGAGTTTTAAATTTAATTCTTAAGGACTTCCCTGGTGGTCCAGTGGTTAAGACTCTGCCTTCCAATGCAGGAGACGTGGGTTTGATCCCTGGTCGGGGAACTAGGGTCCCACATGCCATGGGGTGTGGCCAGAAACTTAAATTTAATGCTTAGCTCTCACCCTGAGAAAAATTTAGTTTATTTTTATGTACAGATATGCAAAATGAGCTGATAAGTCAAAATCCCTAGTTACAATTAGATTAAGTAAAGTATAAAAAAGAAAGAAAGGTCATGAAAGACAAAGATGTAAGAGACTTCACAGAATTGAGAACTGTGCTTTGATTACAGTGCAATGTGGAATCCTTGATTGGATCCTAAAACAGAAAAAGAACATCAGTGGAAAAACCAGTGAAAACCAAATAAAGTTTGTAGTTTAGTTAGTAGTATTGTACCAATGTTACTCTCTTAGTTTTGATAAATACAGAATGGTTATGTGAAATGTTAACATTAGGAGAAGCTGGATGAATGGTCCATGGGGGCTGTCTGAACCATTCTTGCAACTCCTCCATGAGCTGAAAATTTACAAAATGCAAAGTTAAAGAAAGTTATCTAATTATTTAATAGCTAATGAAATAATTACTGGATATGTTTGTAATTCAGTAATACACTACAATAGCAGATGAAAATTATATTTGCTTTCTATACTGCTGTGATGACGTTGTGTAATTAAATAAATCTAAAAATATTACCTCAATTGGACTCCATTAGTGGTGTATCCAGGTACCCAGGAAACAGCAATCACTAAAGATGGAAAAATATAAAAGAGGAGGAAACAAAAAAAATAGCATTAATATTGCTGACAAGAAGGGAAGATGTTACACAGAAGCCTGAAATTTTAAAGAACCCCTATTAAAGTAAGAAAATAGTAGGTTAGAAGTTAGAGGAGGTCACTGACTGGTACTTTCCCTCTTTCATGGAGGAGAGTCACTGTGATGTAGCAGGGAGATCATTGGAAGAAACTCCAAAAACGTTTGAAGGATAAGGAAAATGCCATGGTTTAAACAATCAAAATAAGAAAAAAAATAGCAATGATTTTACTTCCAGGAATCTTTGTGTAGAAATTCCACAGAACCTGCACATGTTAACTACCTTCTAAAGAAAAGGTGCTAGGCTGTAATATTGCAGGTGGCCTCTACGTTTTAGGAAACTACCTCAAACTGTAACCCATTTAGTATGAAAAGCATCCTGAAAAAAAGAAAAAAAGGTTATATCATTACTTCACATCTTATATTAGCAAGCTAAATGCCAGATTGCTTAAAATGTTAAATGTAGGTATTAAGAAATAAAAGCATAAGAGAATAAAATTTAGATCACAGATGCATGATTGAGATAAAAAATAATGATACTATGAGTGAAAATATTGATGAATACAAAATATTGAAATATACCATACATATCTATACCTACACACTTAAACTTGATATGTACAATTAAAAAAAAACCTAAAAATTAGTAACAACATATTTTGTAACCAAAGGATAAATATTTCTATTGTATAAAGAATTTCTCTAGATGAAAATATGGAAGTAAATATTGCAATAGAATAAAAAGAGCCATGGCTTCAATTCAGTGGGCCTGTAAACTTGGAAATAAACTCTTCTCCCACACACACACTAGTAATAAAACTAATTACATACTGGAAGGGAAATAGTAATTAAAAACTTACATATCTGAGAATATTCTGTGTATGTTTCAGGTCACTGTCACTCTTTTTTTCGTGTATAGTCATCCTTTACTGACTAGAAATGTCACCTGCACAATAAACTGATTAATTTTAAATGCCTTAGATTGTCCTTGCTCTCTGTTCTTACTCCATTAATATTTCTATTTAGGTGCTTCCAACATGCTTTTTAAAGTTTACTGAAGTGTGTAGACTATTTTACAGTTTGTCATAGCAACTCACTGTCCTCTTGATTCATTTCCTTAGCCCTTAATGAGTTCCAGTGTCTATTTGAATTTTCTATTAATATATTATTTCAGTAACTGAAATTTAGTGTTACTTTTCTCAAAATACTTTCAGGCATTTAATGTTATATACTTACTAGTGGTGTATCTCTTTTCCATTTCTTTCCATATACACTGCAAGGCCTTTAAATTTTTTCTCTAGTCATTTGTATAGTGTAATATACACATATGCATGTGTACACATGTATATATAATTCACATATTCAAAGTGTGCAACTCAGTGACTTTTGCACAAAATGAATGTACTCATGTAATCAGCACACAGATAAAAGAAGAAGAGATTACCAGCACCATAGTAAATCCACTCATGCTTCCTTCTAGCCACTAACTGCATAAGATAACCAGCATCTTGACTTATAATAGGCTAATTTTGCTTATGTTAATGTTCTTTTGAAAACCTATTCAGTTGTTACTTCATTTTTTCAGTACTATTTTTCCTTTGCGTAATCATTATCTTAAAATTATTAGTAACATGCATTACATAGGTTCTTGTCGCAGAATGGTTAATGAGAACTCCTCTACTAGCCATGGTAAAGTATTAAAACTGGGTAGCTAGAAAACTATACAAAATATACACAACAATTTTTTTCAGATACCACAAAACAGGTAGCACAGGACTGTGATCCCCAAGAGTAGGAAACAAACAAGATAAGGTCTCTAATCACCTGCCTTCCTGCTTAAAGATATTTTCTAGACTCTGATGCAAGTATAGTTATTGAAGCAGAACACAGTGGTCTTTCTGAATTAGACAGAAATTCAATTTCAGGACAGCAGAGGTACCTAGAATTTATGGGACAGAACACCAGAGAGGAGGAAACTCTTCAGAGAAAGATCTCCAAAGATCTGCATATGCATTCTCTTTGAATCTATGCTGAAAATGAAGTTACACTTATGTAGGGTGAAATTGCATGAATGGGCAAAAATGACTGAGAGCTGCAGGATAAATGGTTCCCAGAGCTCACAAAGGATGGGAAGATATTCCACTTCCAGTGAGTCTGAGAAGAGAGACTTAAAATTACCTGTACATTCAGAAGAAATGCCAGAGGAAATACAGAACGACAACAGAAATGATTAGAAAAATAGCAAACACATAGATCATAAATTTAAAGCAACCATGTCAATAATTACATTAAATGCAAATAACCCAAACACTCCAATTAAAAGACACTTTGCCAGATCGGATAAAAATGCAACTATGTGCTGTCTACAAGAAATCCGCATAAATTATAAAGACGCAAAAAGGTTAAAAGTTAAAACATGAAAATATATACCATGCAAATACTAATCATAAGGTAGCTGAAGTATTCTATATTAAAAGCTAAAAAAGCAAACTTTATAACAAGATGTATTAACAGAGTAATGAGAGACATTTAATAACAGAAAAGGGATCAATTTATCAAAAAGATGTGGCAATCCAATACTTGTGTGCAATAATTATAGAGTTTCAAATGCATGGCACAAAAAAATGACAAAGAAATAGAGCAATCTACAGGTATAGTAGATAGCTCCAGCTATCTCTCATCTGCCTCCTTGGATCATGGATTAGCCAGTCATGGTTCAGACCCTGAGAGTTTAATCATTGTCAGAACAGAAAGTAAACTCCCTTCTCTTGAGTTATACAGAAGTGTTTATTGTGGGCAGAATTCAATATTGTATTAGTTTTTTTTATACTTTCAATTAAAATTTAAATTTTGAGTTTCAATGTAAAGTTGGGTTGACTTTTTAACAGACTTTACTTTTTAGAGCAGTTTGGGTTGACTTTTAATCATGATACATATTTATTTTACAAAAGCTCAAACTATTGAAAATATTGAGAGGGAAATTAAAAAAAATGCTCATAATTAAACCACTTTGTTTCTTTTTAAATGAACCAAACATTTCATGTAAATTAAAAGCTTTCATTAGTCAAAGAAAGTGCAGCACAGGGAGATTCATTTATTTATCAGGAGACTAGACTTAAAAACTTACAAAGAAGAAAACATAAAAATTAAGTTTCATTGTTCTCAAATACAGGCAGAAGCTTCGCCCAGTTTGTGGAGCAGGTGGAAGGCATTAAGATTAGATTAGAACCAATGGATTATAAAGTAAAGGCAACTTTAAACTTGTTTTATTGTTGCTGATCTCTCATTTACAGAAGATTGCATTTCATAAAAGACTTAACTGCCTTTTATGGTGGGAATGTTTTAACACATTTATTTGTAAGGCTTGTAAAGATTTATAAACATTATGTTTTAATTGTTGTTGTAAGACTGATGTACTATGGCTGCTGCTTTCCATTGGTTTAGTTCAATAAATCTCCATGTTCATATTCCCCAGACATTTTTTTTTTTTTTTTTTTTTGCGGTATGCGGGCCTCTCACTGTTGCGGCCTCTCCCGTTGCGGAGCACAGGCTCCGGACGCGCAGGCTCTGTGGCCATGGCTCACGGGCCCAGCCGCTCCACGGCATGTGGGATCTTCCCGGACCGGGGCACGAACCCGTGTCCCCTGCATCGGCAGGCGGACTCTCAACCACTGCGCCACCAGGGAAGCCCTCCCCCAGGCTTTTGATTGGCCATTTTAATACACAAGCCAGGATTTTCTTCCTGACCTTGTGTAGGAAGGAGGAACAAAGGCATGGAACATATTCGATAATTAATGTTTTCTGTATTCAATATATGGTATAGATACTTAAAAAAACCTTTAAGATGTGAATATTGATCAAATGTGAAAATTGAGACATACCATTTTAAACTTTTAATTTTAGGGATTTTAATATTTTTAGCATACTTGTAAATATTTAGTAGTGATTATTTTTGCATTATTATTTCACATATACTAACTTACTCATTAATACACTGACAATAAATTAACTTTTTAAAAAACTTAGTGAATTAAAATGTTAACATGTTAAGTTACTGTATAAAAACAAAGCTGAATTTACAATATCTTGATAATTTTAAGTTAGAACATGGAATAAAATACACATGTTGACTATGCAGGTTATTAATGAATAGTTCTCCTATGACTCTCCCTCAGAACCATCCAGACTATCCTACTATTGATATTTTCATGAAAGGTATTCAGCCCAGTTCAATAAAATCAAATTGGAAGCAGTTTGTTTTGAGTATAGTATTTGGAGTGTAATACTATGTTAAAAATGATTAAAGAAATGGATGGTCTCCTTTAGGAGAACTGCAAATGGGGCAGAAGGCAGCAAGCTCTTAGAAGTAAAGAACAAGGAAGAGAAAAATAGAAAATATCTTAAGTGGCTGTTGCCACATAGTCAACTTTGGGGTGAGAAGGCCCTGAGTTGGCCTGGCATTTGGGGATTGGTTGACTGGATATACCATGTTTCTGGTCAAGCAGAGCATTTACAGGGACACACAAGTTATCTAATTTTGGTTTGTTGACATAGTACCCAGGCAAAAGCAGCTCCATCTTAGGCACAGGAAATTATTTCAACTACTATCATTGGGTATATCATGAGATCACAACAAATCACCTACCATGTAACATTTCGTCTTAGTTCACTGACCATGTATGCACCTGATTTTGTTCAATCAACACATTTTTATTAATTACCGCTATATGCCTCATGCATAAAGAAAAATGTATGATCATAAGGCAATAAAAGATTCTGGTATTAAATAAAATAGCCAGCCATATAAAAGAAATATTTGGAAAGCTAAAATTGAAAGCTGGTGATTTAGCTGAAGAGAAAAGCGTTTCTCTGGATTTGTGCACGCAGAATCCCCTAAGCAGGACTGTAGGGCTTGGTCAGAAAAGCACCTTTTACAAAGATGGCATTGATAATTATGGATTGACTGTCTTGGTTCATAGAAATAATCTTTAAGCAGAGTCAATCACAGCAGTAAAATGACTGATTTTACTGCCTGAATTCATTAGAGATTATTGAGAGGGTGTGATTTTTACACCGGTAAATTCTGTAAAATATGAGCCTTTGGAAATTGAGGACTTTGTCTAGATGGTTCCTTGCCTCCCTGTTAGCTTCAAAGTAATGTTTTTAAGTGTAGAAAATGTGTTATCTTTGCTTCTAAAAAAATTTGCGCATAATTTTTTTTGTAACCATCTCTAAGAAGGAAAGAAAATTGACTAACATTATAGGAAGTTAATTTATTTTTAGAAAGTTAATTTATTTTTAGGGTGAAAATAGTTTTGAAATCATGTATTTCATTAAACCCTGCCCCAAAGAACATGTTAAGAGAAGTTTTACACTCTTTCACAATTCTTTTATTATTTTGCCAGGCTAGAGAAGATTAGATGCATTCATACCTACAGCTTTAGACGGAATTCCCTTCATTTATTTGAATCTCTTGAAACTTCTTTTGTAAATGATAATCCAAGTCGAGTTAACAAAACAATCTTAGATCATCTAATAGCATGTGGCTTAAAGGAGTGAGAAACAATCCTGTAGTACATTGCTACACATGACATTCAGGTTTGAGCTACTACAAAGGCCTCTGAACAGAATGAAGCATAAATCAGCGCAAGCTGTGGAAACAATTGCTTTCCAAATATTGTGCTCTAGTGTCGACAGAGCGCCATAACACAAAAACATAACAGAGTCAGAATCAGACCACACTCAGGTTTTCAAAGGAAAATATACAGTGCTGCACAGCACAGATGCCATCCCTCTCCTCCCGGTATACACACATCTGTCGCAGTTCTGAAATAGGTCTGTTTGGCTCAGAGGAGGCAGTGATGGCACTGCCATTAACTGTTTGATTTCATTGAAGCTCAAGCTAGAGATTTTAGGAGGATTTCTGGAGTGCCATTTGCTGAGACTTGTTTCTTACTGATACCTTGCCACTCTTTTCTGATGTTTACGTGGGGCCAGTTTAAAAAGATATTGCAACTTAGACTTTCTTTTAATAATCTTCAGTGGGAACAATGCCCACAATACATAGACAAAAATGCTTTTTTTTTTTTTTTTACAAGACTTTCTGTAGTAGTTAACATATTTGTATTTGTAACTCAAGATAACTGAAGAATGGTCTGGATGCAGTAAATTCACTACTGCCCGCTAGGCCCCAACCATAAAAAGACATAGTCAAACTTGTCCCTATCCTCTGCCTTTCCCTCCAATGTGCTGATCATGAGGTGTAATTATTGTCTAGGATATAAGGCGTAGGAGATTTTACAGATTTTCATCATGGTGTTTTATACATTTTTACAAGCTAACTTAAGTACAATATTTTTATCAAAAAATAATAATGCTGAGACTTTCAGAGGCTACAGTGCAATCAGATGATCAGTTTAGGCCCCAGTCTTTGAAGAAGCAGTGCATTTGGGGCAGGGGTGAGGGTAGGGGGGCAGATGATCGATCTAAATTTTGGAGCTAAGAGAGCATCACGAGCCTTTATACAGATAGTTAGCTTTTAACCTTTGATTTTAATTACGTATGTGTCAGAAATTTGATTTTAAATGTACCTCTTATAATTCCTGCTTTTTTTTTTTTTTTTTTTTTTTGGCGGTACGTGGGCCTCTCACTGTTGCGCAGGCTCAGCGGCCATGGCTTACGGGCCCAGCCGCTCCGCAGTATGTGGGATCCTCCCGGACCAGGGCACGAACCCGTGTTCCCTGCGTCGGCAGGTGGACTCTCAACCACTGCGCCACCAGGGAAGCCCAATTCCTGCTTATTAAATTGACTTTGGATGTGTATTACTGTGTGCCTGTTTATGTTGAGGGGCAAAAAGACCAAGAAAAATGTGGCTCAGGCTCAGTGTCCCCCTAAGGATTACCGCAGTGGTGAGTGCTCCAACAGAAGGAGGAATAGGAGTTCTAAAAATTCTGAAATTTTTCTCAAGCATATGTATATATTTATTTCATATATAATATCATATATATATAATATTATATATATATTCAGCAGTTAGTAATAACTGACATCTATAGTACACTTATAATGTGCCAGGTACCATGCTAAGATTGTTACACATATATCTCAGTCTTTGAACAAGCTTTAAGAAGTAGATACCATAAAAAAATCCCAGTTTACAGATGAATATATCAAAGCACAAATAGTATGCCCAAGATTACACATGCATTAAAGTTGTAATTAAGAATTAGACAATCGACCTTGGAGGTTGTTTTTTAAATATGATAGTTGCTTTTTAAACCTGCAGTCATGTGGTAAGCCATGCAGAAGCACTCATAATTTGCTTAAATGATTTTTAAGTTTAATGTTGTTAAAAGACATTATCTGTTAATAACTTACACTTCCATAGTGTCTAGTACTCTAGGCTGCAAGTGACAAAAATCTCTGGGAGGAGATACATACGGTTTTTATGTTATTATATTGTTTTATTAATAAATTGATAAATAGTATTCATTATACTAATTATTCATTATACTGATAAGTATAAATAATAAATAGTATTATTGTATTATAATGACACAGAGGATATCTCATGAAACTCAAGGTCACAGAAATAGACTGGAAGCAATGTCTGAAGCACAGAGCTTTGAATAGAGAGGGAGAGATCCACATAATTCAGAGCAGAGAATTGAAAAGAATATTTGCTGACAACCTATATTTTCTCCCTACTAAGAGATAAGATATGAATTCTTTCTGACCAAGAGTTTTAAAAAGGATGGCAAAAGATAAGAGAATCTAGATGATAATGTACAGAAGGATTATATGTGAGAGATTTGTGAGGTAAGCAGCAGATTCTTCAGGGGAGACCTCAGAGAAGAGGAGTAAATTTCCCAAGATTTATCCTGAAAAGAGAGCAAGACTCTTACAGATTGAGCAGTTATTGACCAAGATTGAATTTCCAAAAGGAAGTGGCTCTGAATAATCTTTAATTGCATAGATTGTGATTATCTATTAAAAATTACAGAAGCCCTGATGGAGCATGGACCTGGAAATTGGCATTGAAAAATTTTTGCCTCCC
The DNA here is from genome assembly GCF_039906515.1 of Pseudorca crassidens. Taxonomy (NCBI): domain Eukaryota; kingdom Metazoa; phylum Chordata; class Mammalia; order Artiodactyla; family Delphinidae; genus Pseudorca; species Pseudorca crassidens. Next base: position 71,367,587 of record NC_090306.1, read on the forward strand.
TAGAGCACAATGGTAACACATATGATTCAGTCCAGAACAACTGAAAGACACAGAAGCCAAGTGGAGAGCAAATGTTATGGAAGAGGAAATAAAGAGGCAACGTCTGTGGATATAAACAGCAGATGTAGTGGAAACAAAAGTCATGTCAAATCCTTTTCATTTATAATTTCTTCCTTGTTCAGTCTTTTTTTTTCAACAAGTGTTTATTGAGCACGTACTATGTGCCAGAAACTCTTCTAGGTGCTAAGCATATAGTAAAGAACAGGACTAAAGTTTTCTGTCTTCATGGAGCTTACATCCTTGGGGGAAGGCTGACCCATAGACAGATAAGTAACTAGATAAAACACCAGATCTTGGTAAGTGGTATGGAATAAAATAAATCATGATGTAAGGGTGCTGGGGGAGGGAGCATTTGCTCTTGTATCCTATAACCTGTTTGGGGAAAGCCTCACTAATAAAATGACAATTGAGGAGAAACCTACGGGCAGTGCGCGAGTAAGTCACTTGTTATCTGGCGGAAGAAACATGAAAACAGTAAATGCAAAGGCCCTGGAGGAGGAGGGGTATGCTAAGAGGATACAAAGAAGAGCATGGAGGCCAATGTGGGTAGAGTTGAGTGAAGAGGGGGCAAGTAGAAAAAGGTGAGATCTAATAGGGTCAGTAAAAGCCAGTGAGCAAAAATAACACTACATATCCCCAAATCTTTGGTATTATTTAGGCCTCCTAAGTCCAAATATCACCTGGGAAGAAGATAAAATTCGTGGAAGGCAGGAGAATATTGATTGAGCAGTTATTGACAAAGATTGAATTTCCAAAAGGAAGTGGCTCTGAATAATCTTGAATTGCATAGATTATGATTATCTATTAAAAATTAAACCATATCATAAACTGACTTAAGATATATTGAAAACATTTTCAGGTATAATTTTTTTTATTAACCTACAAGTTGTATATTAAGAAATCAATGTGAGTCACCAAACAGTGAAGAATAAATACTAATTTATAGCTTTATGAAAAAATTCTTAAATAGCATTTCAGAAGCAATGTTTGGAATCTAATTTTATTTATTTTGAATTACAATGGATATAGATGAAAAGTTAAGTATCTTCATCAGTGTTTTGGGGCAGCTCAGGGAAAAAAAAGGCCTAAAATAAGAAAAACTGCAAGACAATATAAACAGTGAATAACCTGAATATAAACTGTTCAATGAGGGAGACAAGAAACAGGTTTTTAAAAAAATCACTAAAAAGCTTTGGCATAAAATTGTGTGATGGAAATATCTTGTGACTTAAAAGCATATTTTCAAAGATAACATTTGCTCAAGGCAAGGATATTTAAAAATAATAGGATTTTATGAGAATATTCCAAACAAATAATTTTTCCTGGTTAACCAGTTAAATTACTACAAGTGCTAATTTGCATCCTGTGAATAGTAAGACGGTTCTCCTCTTCAATTTCACAATTATTTTTAAGTGACTTTGTTTTCTAGAAATGGCTAAGCCTGATTTTGTTGGATCTTTGCTGAGTAATAGAAAGCATAGTTTTAAGTATGCTGCGGGATGTCCAGTTCCTCAGTAAACAAATAGAAGAATATCAAATACAAGTTAATGAGTTTTCAGAAACCAGTAGAATTTATATTTTGTCACTGTGGCTTGGAACTTAGAATGCTCATTTATGCATACTAGCTGTTTTGCTTCTTTGTTTAGAGAATGCTATCAGTAGAGTGAAATCCATTAATTAATTTTCCATGATTATACCTTTCTAATTATATAAAATTAATAATCCATTCATGTAGGTTCAATAAAATTATAATAATTCATAACTTTTGGTAAATCTTACATTCACTCCATTATCAGATTGTAAAATGGCCAGGATATTTTTCATTGTCAGATTGTAAAAATAATTTTCAATCCTATCTAGTTTCAAAATTTTAGTTCAGTTTTTATTTTTTCTACATGCATGTGCTTGCTGAACATTTCTGTTTCTCCAGAGGTCCTTATAGTTTTCTTGTTTCCTTTTCCCAATCAGCCCTGCTAAGTGTATGACTGTCATCTTAATAATTTTTATCCTCAGCTCTGATTATATCTACCCTAAACCAAACCAAAAAATATTAACCTTTACACACTTACATAAAATTCTATACCCTGGGATTCAAGGCCTTCTACAACAGGTAACACATTTCAGGCCTTCTTTCCCAGAGTTACGCTTGGGAAAGAAGCATAACGCTTGTTGGCTTGGCCAAGCTCATGGTTTCTCTATAATACCCACAATTTCCTGTCTACTTTTACTCTTTTCCTAGATGTCATTATAACAACACTAATGTGATTTAATATCGGCTTGACATCACATAGTTTACAAATTGCTTTCACAAATACTTAAGTCATTTAATCCTGAAAACAAAACAAAACAAACAAAGAAACAAAAACAAAGAAACATTCTGGGGTCTATCTTCATCTTATTGGTAAGGCATAAGGGACTCTATAAATGTGACCCATATATCAGTGAGTAGAGGCAAGTTTCACATCTTTGCTATTAAAGATTATTCCATTTACTACAGCTTTTTCCAATTTCTTAGATATAATAGAATCTTAGATCACGGGAGCATCTTAACAATCACCTAGTGTAACCATTTTGTTCTATAGACAAGAAAATAAATAGTTACCTGGACTTAGAAAGTCTTGTCTTCCTCACCTGGGATTGAAACACCTGTGCTCTGTATGCAACGCTTTAGGGAATCAAAGATGACTAAGACATGGTCAATGAATGACCAAATAAAATACATATTCTAAGACAGAGGCACTTTAGCCAAGAGGTGAAGAAAGTTAGGTAAAGAAGCAGTCAGTTCAGAATGGAGCTCTGGGAATGTCTTTTCTCAAATACAACCTCATGATACTTTATTGGCACATTATTCTAAACTTAGTACATCCTGTTTAATATATAGATATTTATGAAACTGTATTAAGGACTGTATTAATAGCTTTCTATTACTACAAAATTTTGCAACAGAATATTGAGTAATACCTGCACATAGTCATTATTCAATTAATATTTGTTTAAATGAATCAAATGATCACATAGTAATTCTATAGAATTAACCATGAAAATAATAACTTTACTTTGTTAGTGTTCATTTTATATTCCAAACACTAGGCTAAACTTTCAACGCATATCACATTTCATGCTTAGTGTAAGCATATGAGATAAATATTATCCCTATCACATTGTATTTTTTAACCCAAATCCAGTGTATATGAAGATCTGTATAGGTATTTGATGATTTGAAAGCACTGAGAATAAGGTCCATTAGCTCTGATTGGACCACGAACATAATTTATTTGGGATAGGGGAAGGGAACAACATAATAAATTAGACCTACGGAAGCAACAGAAGTTGATGTATATGATTTAATCTTCCATTTGAATACAAGGAATTGAAATTTAAGATAAAGATATTTTACTATCAGAGACAAAAGGAAGTTAAATGTGTCATTTTATTCACTCTTAGTTCTTAGCATTTCATGATAAGCCATTTGTATTTGAGTTTGGATGGAGCCACCTTACGAGTATGTTCCAGTTTGAAAATACAGAAACTAGTCTGTGTCTCAGGATTTATAAGCAGTGAAGATCATTTTCAATAGAAGGAGGGACAGCACATTTTAAAAAACATTAAGGAAAAATTCAAACAGTAAAAGTATATAAAATGGTATAATGCTGCATCACATCCAAATTTAACAATTATAACTTTTTCTGTATTTGCTTTATCTACATCTTTAAATAATTATTTCAAAGTAAATACAAATATCTTTTTTTTTTACTTTTTATTTCTTTATAAATTTATTTTATTTATTTTTGGCTGCGTTGGGTCTAAATTGCTGCACGAGGGCTTTCTCTAGTTGCAGCGAGCAGGGGCTACTCATCGTTGCAGTGCACAGGCTTCTCATCACAGTGGCTTCTCTTGTTGCAGAGCACAGGCTCTAGGGCGCAGGCTCAGTAGTTGTGGCGCATGGGCTTAGTTGCTCTGCGGCATGTGGGATCTTCCTGGACCAGGGCTCGAACCCGGGTCCCCTGCATTGGCAGGCAGATTCTTAGCCACTGCACCACCAGGGAAGCCCCAAATACAAATACCTTAATGATTTAGTATCTCTAAGAAAATTGCCTACATAACCAGAGTAATATCCACTCCTAATAATCCCATTATTTTTTTTTCAGGATGCCAATAATGTCATTCTTAGTGATTATTACAAACCTGTTTCCAGTCAAGGATTATACCATATACTTGCTTAGACCAGATTTATTAATAAACAGTTTTGGTTGGGAAACTTACAACAGTTGGAGCAGATTAATAATGATTTGAAATAAATATTAATAGGTGGTGTGTCAGTTGTCTATTGTTGCCTAACTTATTTATGCCAACATATTTATGCCAAAATATACTCCCAAGAGAAGGACAGTTATGGAATTCAGATATCTATAATCCAATTAAAAACACCCCAAACTATAATACAATTTTATATATATATATATATATATATATATATATATATATATATATATATATATATATTCTATGTAAATTGTAAAAAAAAAACCAGGATGGATGCACAACGAATTTAGGATTATGGTAACTTTAGTATTAACAGAGTAGTTTTGAATGGGTCAGTGTGTATGGTTCAAAGTGTACTTCAACTTTAGTTGCAAAGTTTTGTTACTTTCATATTTAAAATGACCTAATGGACTCTAATGTTAGTCTCTTTAGGCTCCTTTACATTTTATAAAAATTATCAATAAATGGAAATATTTATATGTGGAAAAACTGAAGACAGCATAATTAGTAACCTGTATAGAATTACAGCTGTGAATGAGAGTAAAGAAAGAGTGATGAGAAGAGCTGTGGGGTCAAGGGAGACATTTGTTTGTTTTTCTCCTTTCAGTTTTTTCTTTAATTCAATTTAAGTTTCATCTGAAAAATCTAAGCAGGAAGTCAGCTTTATGATTTCTAACTTAATTTCTCTCCTAAGCACTGACTTTGATTACATTTTAGGTCATATACAATATAGTCCATATTAATTTTGCATGTCTTTAAAGTTTAACAGAATGTTAAATTACAGAATTTCAACAAATATAAAGTATATAAAATTGAAATATAAAATACAAAATATTTAGTGAAATTGCAAAGCTGATCACAAAAGTCACTACCTACCTCCATATCCAAAAGACAGCCATCAGGGTGCCTTGGCATTCCTGTGCAGAAATGACTAAGGAGTAGTAGAACAAGCCCTGATAGCATCACTTACTTTCCAGTAATTTAAGGTCAACCCTGAAAGAGAAAGTGACAAGCTAATGGAGAAGCAAACTGCTGGGCAACCTGGGTTCTTGGTAACTTTCCTCTCTCTTTCTTGAAACTAAGAGAAGGGGCCTCACAAAGAGTTTCTCATAGAATTTGGGGTTTTCCACATTATTTTCCCATAAGCTTTTGTAGCCTGTTGTTGCTCTGTCTCCAGCCCTATTCAAGGCGGACAAAAAGGAATTCAAGAAAAAAATCTGAGTTGGTGGTGGGGATATGTGACGAAAGGTGGCAGAATATGCTACTCCAAAGTATGTCACTTCAGTACAAGAATCATTTTGAGCTAAAGGCACTTGAAAGACAGCAGCTGCAAGAAGAGTGTTCTCATCTCCTTTTTTCTTCCTGAAAACAGGAGATAAAACTCTCATATGAAATATGCCCTCCGTATACTAGGAGAAAAGAAACATTCTTATTATCAGGGAAGGGATGTTAAGACTAAGAGAATTTTATACAAACAGACCTTGTGAAAATGATTCTTACCTTCCTTTAGCCTCCCCATATGTTTTAGTTACTTTTCCACAATTGCCTCTCTTTGTTCAACCTATTTTAAAAGCGTTTAAATTTTGCCACTTCTTTGGGTCTTCATTTCCTTAAGAGGGCTTCCTTGTAACTTAAGACTGAAATTTATATGCTTTTCATTAATCTGTCTTTTGTTACAGAGCCAGAGTTGAACTTTAAGATGAGTAGAGGAAAGAATTTTCCTCCCCTACAGTGATACATCCAGAATACAAGAGTATTCAGTTAACAGATGGTACTGTGGACAGCTGAGCTTGAGCTAGCTTATGACAACCTCAACTTAGTTTATTGCCACTAAGCTGCCAGGAGCAGGAGCTGCGAGCTAATGTAAGAGATCGCATTTAAGTCGACCTTCCATTCAGTTAAAACCATAAATGTGGCAGGACTCCTGCTGGACCTGCTGGAGAACTCACACACCTGACACCAGAGGGCACTGTGAGGGCATAGCCAAAAAAAGGACTTCAGCAGGGCCAATTAAGGATGCTTGCCCCCTCCCCTTCCTTCCCTCCACCCAGACTCCAAAACACAAGAAGAGAAAGGGATCTAGAAGAGGGAGGAAAGAGAAAAAGTAACAATGAGGCTCTATCACCTCTCCACTCCAAGGACCGCAGACAAAGCCTAGGCCAGTACTGAGGGTGGGAAAAGGGAGAATGTGGAAGATAAATAGATAATGAAAATCTTGAATTAGATTGTGCTGGGATAGATTTTTTTTTTTTTTTTTTTTTGGTGGTGGTACGCGGGCCTCTCACTGCTGTTGCCTCTCCCGTTGCAGAGCACAGGCCCCGCGGCTATGGCTCATGGGCCCAACCGCTCCGCGGCATGTGGGATCTTCCTGGACCGGGGCACGAACCCGTGTCCCCTGCATCGGCAGGCAGACTCTCAACCATTGTGCCATCAGGGAAGCCCTGGGATAGATTTTTTAAATCACTAACCATGACTGAGAGGAAATGAGGTATTCCAAAGATGTCTTTAAGGAACAGAATATAGTTTAGTTGAAACCAGTGACTGAAGAGAAATAAGACCATTTTGTATTTGTATGCTACCAAGGGTGAACTTACTAAAATCATTTGCTGCTTGTATATTTGTTTTATTCATGTTACTATGTACCTGTACTTCATTCCACAAAGAATATTGGGAGTGTTTGCATTAAATGATTGCATTAAAGAGGCATAGTGGTGAAGAAATAAAGCAGAGGCAATAAGGTAGAAATTAAAAGGCACGGAGAAAGTGTACCAAATACAAATAATAAGATATTCTATTCTTTGCCAGAGGTGATTCATATATCCAGCCAATTCTGATTGTCCTAGTAGACAATGCAAAAAGATGAACATATTCAGTTTCAGTACTCACAGAGATTGTAAATAAAAGGAAACAAATTGCTATGGAGAATAATGACTAGTTAGAGAACAGATATTTTTATTAATCACTTCCTGTATTTAGGACAATGAGAATTTTGGAACCAGACAATGTCCTTACCTTCAGGGAACTCACACTCTAGTGTGAAAAAGTTATTTAATAATATTTGCAAGTATAAATGAGAAGTACAACATATGAAGAGTGAGCTTTTTTACACATTATACTTGATGGGAATTCCTCCGACCTAAGACACTTATGTGAGTGTCTTTATATTTGTGACTGATAATGTGTACCTACTTCCATATATATATAATGTGCTCCTAACCAGTATTTAACAGGACTTTAGCCTCACTAAAATATTAGTAATTATATGGGGCTAGAGTAATTTTGTTCAACATTTTTATTCCTTGGATTATCAACCACAATCCAGTTGTTGAATTACATTGAGGTATATCAGTGATTTTAGGTATAGTTATTAGAGCTATATCAGCAATGATTGTGAAATCTGAAATTTTACTTCTACCCTTAATTCAGTAGCTTTCTCACACATAACACACTACTCAGTTTCCAAGCAAATTACAGAAACTGCTAACAGAAGAGGAAAATAGTTTCAGAAATAGAGAATTTAAGGGTAATCCAATATAAACAAATAGTAATGTCGTTAATAGTGAGAGCTTCATCTGTGCTGACTAGAGATTTCTATCCTGTTTATATTGTCAGCCTAAAGAATCCTGATGAGATTTTACAGCCTTTTAGCTACTCAAGCAGAAAATTTTCAGGTAGGAACATTACAAAGCAACCTTTCAGTTTTAAGTTTCAAGTAAGTGAATGAAAAGATTCAGGGACTGTGTTTCTGTATCTAAATGAAGGCATAAATTTCAATAACTAAGGACTGAAGTATTGGCATGTTAACTTAAGCTTACAGGAAATAGTTATAAACAATAGGCTTTGAGTTATGCATTAATTTGGATATACAATAACTTCTGATAACAAGAGAGGAGAAAGAGACCACAAAATACTGTGGATAAAATAATATGGGGAGATCAGCTCGGTGCTTTGCGATGACCTAGAGGGGTGGGATAGGGAGGATGGGAGGGAGGCTCAAGAAGGAGGGGATATGGGGACGTATGTACACATATGGCTGATTCACTTTGATGTACAGCAGAAACTAACACAGTATTGTGAAGCAATTATACTCCAATAAAGATCTATTAAAAAAACAATATGGAAATTTAGTTCCAACCAGTCCTTATGGGTAGGGTCCAAGATTGGTTAAGCAATTATGCTACCCTCAACATTTGGCTTCTAAGTTTGGGTCAAAAGATGCTGATCTAGTTTTTGCCATCATTCAGACAGTGGGAAGGGAGAGAGGGCCACAGGAATGCATGAAAAAATCTTGTCAAGTCTTCTTGGAAGTGGCTATCATCACTGAAGCTCAACAGACATAGGATTGACCAGAACTTAGTCCAGGGCTATACGTAGCTACAAAAGGCATAAGATGTAATATATGTATGAGCAGATAAATTCCATGTCTGTGGAATGGGGAGAACAGATATAGGTGACACCTGGTAGTCAGCCACAAGATATTATATCTCAGCTACAATTTCCTAACAGATACTTACAGTTTTTGGAATTATAGATCTTTTATAACATTTTTAAGCTATAAGCTTAATATATGATTAGAATAAGAAGAGTTTTGTTCACACTTTCATCCTTTGAACCTACCATTTTATATTCTATCATATATTTCCCCCTTTAATAAAATGTTTCATAATTTCCAATGTTTTAAATATTCTAAATATGTATGAAAGTTAATAAGTTGTGGTCACTTTTTCATTGCAGTTATTCATAATTATAATGTATATATTAAATTCCATCAACTATGTATAAATATACAGGTCTACAAATGTTTTAGAAAGTCCCTTCATTCATTGAGAAGTTTGGCACTTGATTCATACTCTTCTTTACCCATAAACTCCTGCAATGATTCTAGATGAATACAACATCCATCCATCATCTTTTCTTTACTATTCTTTGAAAAGAGAATTGAATTTTGAAATCAGTGTGGCCCTTTGTATGTTATCAACATGTTTATCCAGAAATGTGAGGCAAGGGCTTGAACGCTGTCTCAGTGAGGGCTTGTAGGATATTCTTCACTACATCGTGCCTTTCTTAAAATTCAGAGCCTAGCCCTTGGGCTTCCAGACTCACAAATGAAGAAAAATAATTAATTTCTCAAGAAAAATTCACATTAATCAAATCCACAAGTGTAACAACGCTTATATATACAAGATACAATAACGTATCCCCTAAAATAGTCACTGAACTACAATAGTTAAATAATAAAACACTATTTTACAAATATTTATTGAGCTTAATATTTTGCACAAAATATAATGGGTGTTAATGGGGTATGAATAGACAAATCAACCTTCTAGAAAATAATGTTCAAATGAAAGAAGTGTGCTTCTCTAAGTAACTAACAGAGGGCAATGAAGTAAGAGGACTGAAATGCTACTGTCTTTGAACTTAGAGCTTTCCAAGTTAAAAATTCTTCTTCATATCTTCAAGATGTTCAGTAAATAATTTGAAACCCTTCCATCTGCTATATGTCCCAGTCTCTAAATACATAGACAGCACTGTTTAAAATAGAGTATGGTGATATTGGAAATGCTATGTTCCTAACCTATTTATTGAATACACATCTGTTCCCCATTAATAAGCAATGTGGCTACTCAAATATACACATTTTCCATTTTTATTGTAGGTCTACTTTAGGACCTATTTGATTTTGGTGACATACATTAGCAAATTAATTTATCCCTGCTTTAGCACTAAGCTATCTTCATTATGATGGCTTTATAATAGCTATTTCTTGTAAGATAAGTCACTTATATAGAATATAATTCAGCTCTGAGTAAAATAAAAACAAAATTTTAAAATTAATGTGGATTAAACACAGTATAGATTTATCTCTCACACATAAAAGTAGAGTGAATGGGCCAAGAGTGGTAGATCAGCTTCAGGAACATCAGGACCCATGGTCTTACCACCTTGTTCTTCTAGCATCCTCAGTGCCTGGTTTCTGCTTCATGGTTCAGTTCCAGCTACTGAATCCAAATTCCAGCCACAAAAAAGAGGGGAAAAAAGGAGAAAAGCAATACTCTCTGGCTTTAAGGACAGTTACTACAGGCAGCACACAGCAATATCACTTATGTCCCATTTAACAGATTTTAATTCACTTTTATAGTCGACCATGGAACAACACAGGGGTTAGCAGTGCTCACCCTCAAAGTGCTGAAACTCAGCCTGTAATTTAAAGTTTGTCGTTCATATCCAAGGTTCCTTGCTACCCAGGAATTCAACCAACCATGGATTATGTAGTATAATAGAATTTACAATTGAAGAAAAATCCATGTAGAAGTGGACCCATGCAGTTCAAACCATGTTGTTCAAGGGTCAACTGTATTTACAAGGGAGCCCAGAAAATATTCCTTTATTTTCAGAAATATTTCTGCTTGGCTGAAAAAAAACACTGAAATAGATAATGAGAATCAATTACAGTTTTCTCGAATATCTCTGAATTTAATATTCTTCCGTAATGTGCAGGATCTTCCTGACAAACTCTTTCAAGTACAGTTGAGAATAATCTCAAGGTTTATTTTCAAGGAAAACCTATAAAATGCCTAAAAAATTATTTTGGAGAGAATTGTATCATTTTATTTTTCTATGATTAAGTTTCTTAAGTGTTTTTCAAATTATCTGTATCATTACTGAGTTTTGTTAGTTTTATCAATTATTGAATGATATTGATAAAATCTCCTACTCTAATGTTTTAACCCATATTTATAATTATATCATTTTCATTTTGTGTATATTAAGTTAATCTATGTTTAGAATATGTAATCTTCTGAATATTCTTGAATCTTCTTTCTATTTCCCCTCAACCAAGGTTCTCATACTCCTTAAAGTCTATACACTGTTGTCACATTCCTTTAATTCAATTTGAAAATGCCTTATTTAGTTATGTCTTTCTGGTCTTATATTGCGGGCAATTTGGGGTTGCCATGTGCAGATGAAGAATTCCAAAGGCTTTTTACTTCTTCCCATTTACTCTTCTTCCAGTCTCATCCAATTGCATAGTTTCAGTTATCACTTCTACATGGATAACATACAAAACTTGATTTCCATGTCCCATTGGTCTCTATATTCAACTCCTGATGTATATCGCTAACTATAGATATCTGGTAACTGAAATTTTTTCCTGGCAAACTGTATTCATTATTTCCCCAAATAACCTCTTGCTTCTGAATTTCCTCCTCTCATGTATTCCTCCTCTCAGTTATTGTCTCATTCTCCCAAATCTTCTTTGGCTTTGCTTATCTTTCATTCATAACAAGTATAAAAACTGTCAAATATAAATTTATATTATCCCTCCACACTTACCAATCCTTTTCTATTTTAATTATTAAGAAATATTTTAAGTATACATCAAATATTAGAGAATAGTATAACAAACATCCACCTTTTTTTTTTCTTCTGGCTGTCAGATCTTAATATTTTGCCCTATATGATTCAGATTCATTTTTATATTTCAAATAAATTATAACTTTAAAAGCTTGAAGACCTCTATATTTTCCTAATCTCATGCTCATTTTTCCATTTCAGAAGTACGTACTTTTCTACATTTAATGTTCATTATTCTTATTTATCTCTTCTCCATAAAAGTATATAACATTGGTTTACATGTTTTTAAATGTTTCACACATTATGCTTTTGAACTTTATCCATGTTGATATCTGTAGACCTAGTTAATTAATTTTGATATTTAATTATATTAATATAACATCAATTTTCATTTTAGAGGACAAAGATTAATTCTAAATTTTTAAATATTACAATAAATGCAATAAATATTCTTTAAAATGTTACATTATACAAATATATGAGAGTTGCATACAAATTTTTACCAGTAATAGAATTACTGGTAATTACTGGAATATGTTTATTCTCAACTTAGCTTTTGCTAAACAGCTTTTGAAAACCGTTGAATCAATTTTTTACTGACATGAATAATCAAGAACACTTTCATTGTTCCTCATCCTTGGTAACATTTGTTATTAAAAGTTGTTTTAGAGATAGCTTAGAAAATGGAGGAGTAGAAGGACGTACACTCACTTCCTCTTGTGAGAGCACAGGACCCACAACAAACTGCTGAACAGTCATTGACAGGAAGACACTGGAACTCACCAAAAAAATAGCCCACATCCAAAGACAAAGGAGAAGCTGCAATGAGATGGTAGGAGAGGTGCAATCACAATAAAATCAAATCCCATAACTGCTGGGTGGGTGACTCACAAACTGGAGAACAATTATACCACAGAAGTCCACCCACTGGAGTGAAGGTTCTGAGCCCGACGTCAGGCTTCCCAACCTGGGGGTCTGGCAATGGGAGGAGGAATTCCTAGAGAATCAGACTTTGAAGGCTAGCAGGATTTGATTGCAGGACTTTGACAGGACTGGGGGAAACAGAGACTCCACTCTTGGAGGGCTCACACAAAGCACTGTGCACATCGGGACCCAGGGGAAGGAGCAGTGACCCCATGGGAGACTGAACCAGACCTACCTGCTAATGTTGGAGGGTCTCCTGCAGAGAATATATATATAATATTATATATATATGATATTATATATGAAATATATACATATGCTTGAGAAAAATTTCAGAATTTTTAGAACTCCTATTCCTCCTTCTATTTTTAGTTTTTTAAGGAACCTCTGTACTGTTCTCCATAGTGGATGCACAAATTTACATTCCCTCCAACAGTGTAGAGGGGTTCCCTTTTCTTCACATCCTATCAGGCATTTATTACTTATAGACTTAAAAATTTTTTTCTTAATTTTTATTTTAAATTGGAGTATTGTTGATTTACAATGTTAGTTTCAGATGTACAGCAAAGTGTCAGTTATATATCTACATATATCTATTCTTTTCCCATTTAGGTTATTACACAATACTGAGTAGAGTTCCCTGTGCTATATGGTAGACTTTTTAATGATGGCCATCCTGACCTGTGTGAGGTGTGTTCTGTGTTCACTCAGTAGTGAAATCTTTTTAAAGATTTATCACAGTTTTGTAATTTCCACATATAGAAGTTGTACATGTTTTATTATATCAATATGTCAGTATCCCAGTTTTTGGTGTTAATATACATGATATTGTGTTCTTAACTGTAAAACCTAATTGTTAATTGTGGGTATATAGGAAAGCAATTGACTTTTGTATAATAACCCTATGTCCTATGATCTTGATAGTTCCAGGTTTTTTGTCAAATCATTTGCTAAAAAAGGCAATTGTATGTTGTCCCCATTTTATTTTATTATCTTATTATACTCATTTGGACTTCCATTTAATGTTAACACGGAACAGTGAGAGGGGACATCTTGCCCTGTTTTTAATCTCAGAAAAGACATCCAATTTCTTGCAGTTATGTATGAAGATAGCTGTAAATTTTTATATTTGTTCTTTTCAAGTTGATAATGTTTCTCTTTATTTCTAGTTCGCAAGAGTTTTTAATCACAAAAACAAACAAAAATGAAACTAGCTTTTATTAAAAATGAGAATGATTTATAAGATTTTTTTTCTGTATTAGCTGTTAATAGTCCTATAATGGTTTTCCTTTAACTTCTTGAATATGATGGATTACATTTATTTATTTTTGAATGTTAGATCAACCTTGCATGCCTGGAATAAATCTCATCTGGTTGAGGTATATAATTCTTTTTATACATTTTTGCATTGAATTTGCTAGTAATTTCTTGAATTTTTTCATTTAAATTCATGAGAGATATTGGACTATGCTTTTTCTTGTGTTATCTTTATCATGTTTTGTTGTTAGGGTAATGCTGATTCATAGTATGAGTTAGAAAGTGACCCCTTGTGCTTCTAATTTCTGGAGGACATCGTAGAATTTTGTATCATTTCTTTCTTAAATATTTGGTAGAATTTTGCAGTGACATCATTTGGCCTCATGCTTTCTTTTTGGTAGGTCTAAATTATTGATTACATTTTCTGATTGCTATAGGCTTATTCAGATTACATATTTCTCTTTCTGTGAGTTTGGTATCTGTATATTTCAAGGAATTTATTCATTTTATATAAGTTTTCAAATTTGTGGGCAGAGAATTATTCATATGATGCTTTTATTATCCTTTTAATGTCTAGAATCAGTAGTGATGGCTTCTCTTTCATTTCTGATATTCACATTTATTTCTTCCTTCCATTTTTCTTGATTTGCTTGGCTAGAGTTTTATCAATTTCACTGTTCTTTTCAAATAACTGGCTTTGATCACATTGATTTTCTCTATTGGTCTCCTATTTTCAATTTTATTGATTTCTGCTCTAATTATTATTATTTCATTCTTTTTTATTGCTTTAGTCTAAAATTGCTCTCCTTTTTCTAATACCCTAAAGTGGAATCTTGCTTGTTGATTTTAGATCTTTCTTCTGTTTAGTATCAATACTTTAATATTTACTCTAAGCATTCACTCATTGCTTTCACTGCACCTCATAAATTTTGAAAAATTTTATAAATTTTTCTGTCAGAAAGTTTACCATTAGTTCAAAATATTTTAAAATTTCTTTTGAGATTATTTCTGGGCCCCAAATTTTGTTTAAAAGTATGTTGTTTAATCTCCTAATATTTTGGTGTTTTTCAGCTACGTTTCTGTTACTAATTTCTAGTTTAAGTCTGTTGTGCTCTGAGAGTATACTTTATATGATTTCTATTATTTTAATATGTTAGGGTGTATTTTATGGCCCCGAATGTGCCTATTTTCTGAACCTTCTCTGCAAGCTTGAAAACAAGATGTATTCTGCTTTTGTTTGTTGTAGTATTCTATAAATTACATCAATTTGATTGATAGTAGTTTTCAGGTTACCTACATGCTTACTGATTTTCTGTCAGCTTGATCTATCAGTTACTGAAAGACGGTTGTTGAAGTATCTAATTATATAGTGGGTTTGCCTGTTTCTCCCTGCAGTTCTATCAGTTTGCCTCATGCAGTTTGACTGTCTCTTGTAAGATACATACACAATAAGGATTGTTATGTCTTCCTGGAAAACTGTTCCCTTTATGTAATGCCCCCTGTTTATCCCTGATTATTTTTCTTGAAGTCCTCTGTTTCTAAAATTAATATAGCTACTCCAGCTACCTTTTGACTATTGTTATCATGGCATATCTTTTTCCTTCCCTTTACTTTTTTTTTCCTCAGTCAAAAAATTTTATTGGGTCATTACTCTGCTTTTGTGTGTGTGTGTCTGTGTGTGTGTGTGGTATAATACAAACAGCATTTTTCACCTTCACCTTTTAAAGTGTACAGTTTAGTGGTATTAAATACATTCACATTTACTGTGTGACCATCACCACCACCCATCCCCATAACTCTTTTCATCTTGTAAAGCTGAAACTGTATACCCATTAAACAGTTACTCTCCATTTTCCTCCCCCCACAAGCCCCTGGAAACCACCATTATACTTTCTGTCTTCTTGATTTTGACTGTTCTGAGTATCTCACATAAGTAGAATCATATAATTGTTGTATTTTTGTGATTTGATTATTTCACTTAGAATAATGCCCTCAAACTTCAAGTGTGCTGTAATATATGTCAGAATTTCCTTCCTTTTTAAGGCTTAATAATATTCTACTACACACACACACACACACACACACCACATTATGCTTATCTATTCACTTGTCAATAGACACTTGCATTGCTTTATGTTTTAGTTACTGTGAGTAATGTCACTATAAACATGAAAATACAAATATCTTTTCAGGACTGTACTTTCAATTCTTTTGGATATATACTTAGAAGTGAAATTGCTAGATTATATGATAATTCTATTTTTAATTTTTTGAAGAACCACCATACTGTTTTCCACAAAGACTGTACCATTTTACACTCCCACCAAAAGTACACAGAGTTTCTAATTTCTTCACATTCTCACCAACATGTTCTTTTCTTCTCTTTTTTATTTTAACCATTATAATGGGTGTGAGGTGCATCTTGCTCATTTTTTAATTGGATTGTTTGTTTTATTTATTGTTGAGTTTTAGGAGTTCTTTATATATTCTTCTGTATATTAATCCCTTATCAGATGTATGATTTCCAAATAATTCTTCCCATTGTATACTGTGGAGAGTGTCTTTTGATGCACAATATTTTTTAAAATTTTCATGAAGTCCAGTTTATCTACTGTTTTCTTTTGTTACTTATGCCTTTGGTATCATGTCCAAAAACTCATTGTCAAATCCAATGTCAGGAAACTTCTGTTCTATGATTTCTTCTAAGAGTTGTATTGTTTTAGGTCTTACATTTAGGTACTTCATAGATTTTGAATTAATTTTGAATATGGTGTTAGATAAGGGCCCAACTTCGTTCTTTTATAAGTGGAGATGTAGTTTTCCCAGCACTATTGGTTGAAAAGACAGTCCTTTCCTTATTGAATAGTATTGGCACTATTTTCAAAAAGTACTTGCTCATATATGCAAGGGTTTATTTCTGGGCTCTTTATCCATCTTCCAATCCATGAACATGGGATATATTTCCATTTTTTTCTTTCATCTCCTTGATTAACTTAATTCCTAAGTATTTTACCCTTTTTGATGTTATTATAAATGGAATTGTGTTTGTAATTTGTTTTTCAGATTGTTCATTGTTTATGTACAGAAATGCAACTTATTTTTGCATGTTTTCTTTGCATCTTTTTACTTTGCTGCATTCATTTATTGGTTCTACAGCTTTTTTTGATGGAATCTTTAGAATTTTCTACACATAAGATCATCTCATCTGCAAACAGATGTAATTTTACTTCTTTTCCAATTTAGATGCTTTATGTTATTCCAATTACACATATGATACACCTTTTGAAATCCAAGAATATTATTCATTTTTTGCATGTCTGATCTCTTTTGTTTTTAATTCTTTACTCTTTGCATTTACTTTTGTGAGGTTTCATTAAATTATCTTCATGCTCGCTCATTCTTTCTTTAACAACATCTAAACCATTATCATGCCCATCAAAAACATTCTTTATTTCTTTTACAGTGTTTTTGATTTTTACATTTTATTTTTATTCTTAGAGTTTTCATTGCTCTGCTTATATTACTCATCCATTCTTACAGGTTGGGTACTTTTTCCACTACAGTTCTTAAGATGCTAATCATAGTTATTTTAAATTCCATATTTGATAATTACAACATCTATGTGATATCTGAGTCTAATTCTGATGCTTTATCTATTCAGACTGTATTTGTTTGATTTTTGTTTTTTTGCCTTTAGTATACCTTGTAATGTTTTGTTGCAAGCCGGACATGCTGTATAGAATAAACAGACCTTTACTGTGAAGTTTTATTAATTTGGGTAGGGGTTGGGCTCTACTTAATGTTTGCTGTAGTTGTAAATGTCAGAGGTTTAAAATTTCTCTCATATCCTTGTTTTGATCTCACCTGTTACTAGTGGACTTCTCTAAGAACTCTTTCTCTAATAGCTGCATCTTGTAGCTCCTTTAGCTATAATCCATACATGGAGTGTGGTAATGTGTGGGGAGATGTGAGAGGGAAGCTGTCTAAAAGCCTACGATTAAACTACTGCTTTTCAGAGAGCCAGTTCCCTAGGCTGAGACCATCATAAGTGTCTTAGGTACACACACACACACACACACACACACACACACACACACACACCTCAAGTGAAAGAAGAAGGCCAGAGGAGACTGGAATCAAGAAATGCCTTGTTTCAAGGTATGTAAGACTGTGATAAACTCTTTTTCTCTTGAAAGTAAGCCTCTGTTATTAAGAAAGTTCTGAGTGTGTTTCACAACAGTTACTCCTCCCCCACCACCAATGCAAAAGCTCATGTGGGATCTTTCTTGGGTCTTTGTCGTTAGAATCTGCAATGATTCCTGTAGGTAGAGCCTGTGAGAATGTGGATATCCTCCTATGAATGGCTGTCGTCTGCAATAGTAAGAGTTTCTCACTACCATATTAGGCCAAACTCAGCCTTCAGGAATTTGTCAAAATTACCATTGAAGACTTCCTACAAGTTTTTTGCTCTCCAAACTCACCTTGAGATGAGCATGGTAGTTTTGGATGGTAGTTTGGCCTGTGATCTCAGTTCTCTGATGGGTCCATGGAAGTTCATTGAATTGGTCTGTTTAGCTTTTCTTCTTGTAAGTTTAGGAGGGAGAGTTTCCAATCTCTCTGCGTGTTGGAACTATAACCAGAAGACTGCACCCAACATTTTATGATGAAATTTTCCAAATACACAAAAAATTAAGCACTTAAGGCACATAGATACACAACTCAATTACATAGATGCTTAACAAACATGTAGAAATATAGGGAACATTTATCTCCAATTTATGTTTTGTACCCAGTTTCAGTAATTATCAACATCTTTTCATATGCCCACACCCACTTCTACCCCACCATATTATGTATATTATCTAAAGTATTTCAAAGAAAATCCAGATATCATATCATTTTACCCATAAGTAATCAGTATTAACCTGAAGAAAAAGGAACATTTTCTCCAAATCCACAATGTCATCATCATGCCAGGCAATAATAACAGTTACTCAAAATCTTCTCCTACTCAGTCCTTTTTAAAACTTCCTAGTATATCTAAAATTTGTCTTTTTATATTTGGTTTGTTTTATAAACTAAGTCTTAATGCAAGAAAGTAACCATAACTTTATGGAATTTCCCCAAACTATCATTAGGAGATAGGAAAAGGACATTCATTAGAATACGGTTGAAGAATGTGTTTGGAAGAAATAAATCATTTTATATTTATTCCCCAGTGAGTTGAACCTTCTCAGTAAATTGATGAAAGTTTTTTCTTCCAGAGTCAGAGCTAATTATGGTACCATTTTAAAGCATATTCACTTTTATGTATTGAATCAAAATATGAAATTTACTAAACATTAAATTTTTGTTAAAATTTTTATCTACTTCTAAGCTTTTTTTTTTAAATCATTGTATTCTTTTTTCTATTCCTATGGGAACTATATTTGGATTACAATTAGTTTACCATGTAATCATCCTTCTACTTTTATATAATGTTCTTGTTAATGCTGATATTTTTCTTCATAAATTTCATATTTAAAAATGTATTGACATTATACTTAACTTACAAATTAATTTGGATATGATTAAAATTTACTGTTGGAAACAACAGAATAAATACCACCAGAATTGCCCTCTCATGATAAGCAAGTTTAATAGTGGATAAAATGTATGAGGCATTTTTTTCTCAGGCAATGGACAACAACCAGTGATGGTCTGTAATGACTGAGAGAGGGAAACGCATGAGGAAGGTCCTTTGGCAACTCTACCTCTCTGCTTACAGGGACTTTATTGACCATAGAATGGAAGGGTTGACAAGCTTAAGCTGGCCATAGTGACATCATGAGCTGATGAGGCAGAGATCAGAGTCTACAACTGCTTAAAATGTTAATATTTGTTGGGCAATTTATCTACAAGGAGGAAGCTGTCCAGATTTTGGGATGGGGTGGGGCTGGATGTCCTCTCCAGAATTCTGCTTGGGGATTTCTCATGTATCCCTGCTGAGGACTGGGCTAAGCATGCTCAGGGCATGTCACTGAGAGACCCATCCAGAAAATAGCTGCCATGGGGCTGAGAGCTGAACAGATATCAGCATTCATGCAGTACTTGGGCCAGTCTGAGTATAAGATTTCTTGAGCACCTCCAGAAAGGGACACAAGTTAGGAGTAAAGACCACAACCTAAAGTAAGTGTGACACTATGGGTTCAGGACAAAACAGCCCTAAAAAACAAAAAAAATGAAGGCTAACAGGATCAAAAGAATTCTCCAGTAGTTTAATTGACTACCAAGCCTAGTTTAAACCACTATCAATACCCATTAAAGAAAAACAGCATAGTCCAGTCTCTATAATATACATGCACAGTGTCTGCCCTACAATAAACAAAGGACTAGCCATGCAACGGAACAAATATGTGTGACCTGTTATCAAAAACAATGAAAAAGGTGATCAGTAGAATAAACTTGGAGATGATTCAGGTATTGATGTTAACAGAGAAAGACTTTAAAATAGCTACAATAAACATGTTCTATGCCTAAGGGAATAAATATGCATAATGAGTGAAAATATGGAGAATATCAGTAGGGAAATGGATACTATTTAGAAAACAAAAGCAAGAATTAATGCACTCAAATGGAAATTTTAGAGCTGAAAAACACAGTATATGAAGTAAAAAATTCCCTGGATTGTTTTAATAGCAGATGGAGACTGCAAAATAAAAGATCAGTGAAACTAAAGATGAATGAATAGAAAATATACATTTTGACGAGCAAAGGAAAAAAATGACTCAAAAACAACATCAAAAAAGGTAGAGCCTCAGAGACATGAGACAATATCAAGTATTTTAGCATATGTACAATACGAATTCCAGAAGGAAAGAAGAAGGAATTGGGCATAAAAATATATTTGAAGAAATAATGTCTAAAAGTTTTCCAAATAAGCCCAAAATATCCACTTACATATCCAAGAAGAGCAGCAAACCGCATACAGGAAAAATTCAAAGAAAAGCAAAACTCATAGTTAAACTGCTATAAATCAAAAGTAAAAAAGAGAAAACCATAAATGCTGCAAGAAAAACAACAAAACTTAGAGACACATAAAAATAATACAAATGTGATAAAAAATGGACGCCAGAAGATATTAGAATGACAACGTTAAAGAGCTGAAAGAAAACAATTATCAACTTAATATTCTATATCCAATGAAAATATTTTTTGGAAATAAGAGTAAAAATAGCCATTTCTTATGAATTAAATATGAGAAAACTCATCAACAACAAAATTGTACTAGAATTAAAAAATGCTAAAGATAATGCTATTAGAAGGAAACTCGTATCCACAGAAAATAATACAGAACAACTGACATCTTAATTTTTTGTGTAAATATAAAAGGCAAACTTTCTTCTTAATTTAGTAAAAAGCTGACCATTAAATGCAAAACTATAACATTACATTGTGAGTTATTGTGTGTACAGTGTAAAGTACATAACATTAGCATCAGCCTCAGACCTAGAGTCTGTCATACAGAGTGAAGTAAGTCAGAAAGAGAAAAACAAATACTGTATGCTAACACATATATATGGAATCTTAAAAAAAAAAAAAAATTCTGAAGAACCTAGGGGCAGGGCAGGAATAAAGACACAGATGTAGAGAATGGACTAGAGGACACAGGGAGGGGGAAGGGTAAGCTGGGACGAAGTGAGAGAGTGGCATAGGCTTACACATATTAAAAAGTAAAATAGGTAGCTAATGTGAAGCAGCTGCATAGCACAGGGAGATCAACTAGGTCCTTTTTGACCACCTAGATGGGTGGGATAGGCAGGGTGGGAAGGAGACGCAAGAGGGAGGAGATATGGGGATATATGTATATGTATAGCTGATTCACTTTGTTATAAAGCAAAAACTAACACACCATTTTAAAGCAATTATACTCCAATAAAGATGTTTAAAAAAAAGGAAAAATAAATATACTGATTTTATTAGGTGATAGAAATGTGGATAATTTGAATTTTACATTACTGTTATTATTTAAATATTAGTTTTTCAGTAGACTTTTTAAAAAACCTACAAAAGAAGGAAATAATTGCTAGGTTCTATAATAAAGCCATGGGAATCATTACTATGGATAATTCCACAGTATAACTTATCTAGAAATAAAACAATAGCTGCTTATTTTTAATCCATAATAAAGGACCATGTTAATGATTTTTATAAACAAATATAAGCAAGCAATACATGCATATGTGCTTGTTGAAAATATTTTTGAAAATATAGAATTAATTAGAACTTTATTCATCAGATGTAATTTCAGTACATCGTGTGTACTTGTGGACAGTTATCTGTGTATTTATGTGTGCACTTGTGCACATCTTTGTGTGGATATAGAGGAGAGAGGGTGATGGAAGACAGAATGAATTAGAGAGAGAGAGAAACTGTCATTTTATAGTCACATTATCTTACTATCTCTATTTTTCTAACAAAACTTGCTGGAGAAAAAATCAAAGTTTACTCAACTGATCCCCACATAACATTAATATTACTGTGCAAAATTCTTAATTAGGGAAATTAACTTAAAATCCCTGTACATCGAAGTGTGTACATCAGGAAAATTCCTTTAATGCAGTATATTTATTTTTTACGCACGTACATAAAATTGTGGTGTGACTATAAACAGAATTAAGGAAAAGTGCTGTGGAAAAAATTAGAAGACAACTTATTTGAAAAATATTTCTCTAGAAATATTGAATTTAGCTTCATTAATTAGTATCTATTTACTTGTTTGGGTCAGTTTAAAAGGATTAGAATAAGAAGTTTGAGTGCTATAGCGTACAAAAACCACTTTGTGCCTTACAAAATGAAAAGGACCTTTTATTTCTTGGATTGTGGATCACCTGGTTTTCTTGATACATGCTTCTATGTTGTTATTTACAAGGGGAAGATATTCACGAATAGTGATTTTAAAAGGCTCTGAAGTCTCCTTGGTGTCAAAAAATCTTAACTAAGCAAATTTTTAATTAGCCAATTGTAAATAAATCTATAATGTGGAGAGATTTAAATTTCTAACAAATTATACATGGACGTAAAAATTAAGCAATTATACTTGGCATCACCCATTTTTAGTTTAATTGAGCCTAAAGCCTCAAGAAGGTAGGTGAAAAGTGTGTGTGGTTCCAATTCTGTAGTCATTGAAAAAATAAAAAACAAACCCTGCAGTAATTTGCATTTTTCTTCTAAGAGTTATAACGTTAGCATTTATTACAACTTATTTTTAAACTTAAAAGTCTTTTTTCCTATAGAATTTGAAGCAAACAGCAATTCGTTAGTTAACTCTCATTTAGTTTCATTTAATTACATAATCTGTATTGAAAATTAATATTTCCATTAAAGCTGTGTTCTAATTCTATATTAAATCATTGTGAATGACTGTACTGAAAAAGTTGGAGCATATACTGATTGCACCACAAGCCCAGAGGTAAAATGGCTCTTATTTAAAAAAGGCTTTTTGTAAGGCTCATAGACTGCCACATTCTATTAAGATGAAAAAATTTGATCAACTGCCTCATGGAAATGGCTCTTTACAGTTAACACTATTAGCTAGTTTTTTTTTTTTCACTATGGAAATGGGAAGATTATAAAAATGTATCTAATGCGGTAAGAAAACACAGTTCTTTTTTAAGTTAATGCAGTGAGATTGCTGTTTCATTATATACTTATATTTCTACTTGTTTAAACCCAAAAGACATACTATTCAATTCAATCCATTTTTAAGAATGTTCTTTATCTCACCATTATCAATCAATCAATTTGAAACATTAATTGCATGACCACATTGAACATGATCAGTCTCCTTGATATCCATCCTGTTTTACCAATGAAAAATATTCCAAGTAACCAGGAATATATAAACCACATAACATATATTTTCTCCATCTGAAGTATTCCAGGCCATCACAAAGTACAGCAGGGCAAAGGAAAAATGGTCCCTAATTTTTTTTTTATCTTAAAATCACATACAGGGGAAATAATTCCAATAGGAAAGCCATTATTCAACCATATGGACATTCACCACTTTCCTACATTGAGCAGTTGACATGATATACTTAGCAGACGATACAGGAAAGGGAATGGCCCTAAGCCTCAAGCAAAAAATGTATTTAATACGGTCCTAGGATTGTATAAAGCTACTAGTGAACTGGTAGAAATGATTAAAACTATTCACAAGAGGACAGCATCTTAAACAATGACTCCCAACATATCCACAGATAAACTACCATCAAACAAAAAATCAGAATTTAGAAAATAAGACATGCAAAAAAACAAAAAAAAGAAACAAATAAAATAAGATAAAATAATGGAAAATACAATAGAGGCTAGCTTGCTAAGTTAGACTTAGGAGGTTACTAAGAAAAAAAAAAGAGTAGTACAAGGCTGTCATTTTTTTTTCTATATAAAGCAAACACTCTCCTTTATTATTAACAGACCTTAAAATACTGTGTTTTGCAGAATTCACTACTTTACTATTTAAAACGGCATATTCTTATTCTCTATTTTCCACTTCTTTGGTTTAGAATTTCAAGTTGCATTATGTTTTTTTCAGAATGTGCGTAGCACAGTCTAGCCATATTATATATTTTAGAAAATAATGATTTTGTCAGCTTGGAGTCAAGAATATGTGAATTTTGTTAGAAGAGAAAAATTGGCAATGATTTAAAGATAAATTAGTTTCTGTTGCCTACTTGTCTTTTTAGATAAAGTACAAAGTACTTCTGTGTCTTGAGCATGTAGTGTGCTGCTATTTCCTACACATATTATAAAACATACCACCTGTGATTTTTCTTAGGTTTTTCATATTAATATGAAACTATGTCAGTACAACATGTGTGCAACCTATAAAATGTCTCATAAATATTTGTGTTTTAATTTATTTTAATTTCCAAATGTATTTTTGAGTATTATAACAGCAAGCACAATGGCAAAACTTGGATGAGAGGACAAAAAGGGAAGTGTAGCAAATTGAGAAGTAATGGTGAAACTCACAATGGCAAAAACATATATATGTGTATAACAAATCTGTGTTTAACAAATGAGCCACAAATCTGATCAAGAGGTTTCTCATGGTCAACATTGAAAAATAATGTTTTTCTATTATAAATGCACACCATTAGTGAGATATCATATTGAGCCATCGGAGAATTTACAACAAATTTTGGTATTAACATCCATAGAAATTTCTCCCAGTAGCCTCCACAGAAATAATTATACTCCTTTATTCATTTGTTATTTTATGTTTACAGTATTTTTATAATAATACTTTTCCTGATTTAAATTAAATATTGAAGAAATACAATTTTTCTAGTGTATGTGGAGAGTATAAAGACAGTAATTCTAACCCTCTTGTAGCCATTATCCAGTGTGACAGAGAACATAACCATTTCATTACAAGAACCTTTTACCAGAGGTCGCCTTCTCTCTGAATTTTGTATTCTCTGGCAAAAAGCAAATTTTGCATGTGAGTTGGTTATATCGGATTATGGATTATATAGATTTCCATGTTTTTTTGAAATATATATAGATCGAACAATATAATAGATTTCCTTCTATTTTTTCCGCTTAATAGTATTTTGAGATTCATGTTGATTATTTAGCTAAAATTAATTCATTCTACTTCATGAATACAGCACTGTGTGTGTGTGTGTAAGCATTTTCCTTTTGATATTTCTTGCTCACAGACTTTTGCTGCTACAAACTTACTAACATAAAAATTCTCATATATACTTTTGGTATACGAATTAAGACCTTCTTCTCCCCAGGTTATATGTCTAAAAAAAAGTACCTGAAAAATAAGGTATCGTCAAATTATTTTTCATCGGCATTTCTCTCTTCCACATGCTTACCAACTATTGCAATATTTAGATTTCTTTGTTTTGTTTTTTTAAAATTTTTACTGCTCTACTAGTTTAAGTGGCAACATTATGTTTTACTTCCACTTCTATTATAAATTAAGTAAAAAAAAAAAAGTTTCACATGATTCTTGGCCATTTGTATGTCCTCTCCTCAAATACCTTTAGAAAAGTTTATCCATTTCCCTTTGGGTTGTTTATGTCTTAAAAATGTGTGGAATATATTTCACACACATATAAAATACATATTCTAGTGTACAAGTTATGACACATACATGTCATATTTTTCAATGTGTACATATATTCATATTCTTTTTTTTTAAATATCTTTACTGGAGTATAATTGCTTTACGATAATGTGTTATTTTCTGCTTTATAACAAAGTGAATTGGCTATACATATACATATATCCCCATATCTCCCCCCTCTTGTGAATCTTTTGTTAGATATCTATAGCAATATATTTTTCCCAGTTTGTGGCTTGTCTTTTCACTCTTCTTATGACATCCTTAATGAATATAGATTTGTAATTTTAGAAGCATAGAACTTAACATAATTTCTGTTCATTTGTACCCTTTCCTAATTTAAAATCACAGATTTGTGTGCATATACTCTATATATGTAGAATACATATTTTTTAAGTTGTATAGGCTTTCCTTTAACATTTAAGTAATTAAACTATTTGGTATTTTTCTTTTTCAGTATGGTTTACTGTTTATTTAATAGGACTTTATTTCATTATTTATCTATCATGCCAGCTGTCATTTA
The DNA here is from genome assembly GCF_039906515.1 of Pseudorca crassidens. Lineage (NCBI taxonomy): Eukaryota > Metazoa > Chordata > Mammalia > Artiodactyla > Delphinidae > Pseudorca > Pseudorca crassidens. The sequence continues at coordinate 71,394,097 of NC_090306.1, forward strand.
TTGTATTTCCAGAAGACATAAACCTGTTCCTAATCTCCTTAGTGTAGTCTAGTCATATATTCCTTTCAGTGCTATGCTGTGTTAATTAATATATCTTCATATTCTCGGGATATATATCTCTGAATATATCATGGTTTTTATTCATATTTAACTTCCACTGGAAGTCTGAGTTTTTCTGTTAAATGTTCCTCTCTAATCTTCATCCCTCTTTACTTATATTTTGTTTTCTTTTTCATTATACCTTATGTTAAATTAAAAATTTTTTCCCTCTCAGTAATTGTCTGTTCAATAGAATCTAATCTGATGTTAAATCCTTCTATATTCCACTTCTAACGTTTTTAATTTTCACGAAATTTATGTGGTCTTTTCCATAACTGCTTGAATATTTTCATCATTCCCTTACCCTTGCTTCTTTTCTTTTCCTTTTTTTTTTTTTCATGGAAAGGCATTTTATTTTAGATACAGCAGTTTGTACATGTCAATCCCAAACTCCCAATCTATCCCTCCCCTACAACCTTCCCTCCTGGTAACCATAAGTTCATTCTCTAAGTTTGTGAGTCTGTTTCTGTTTTGTAAATAAGTTTATTTGTATCATTTTTTAGATTCGGCATATAAGTGATATCATATATTTGCCTTTCTCTGACTTACTTCACTTAGTATGATAATCTCCAGTTCCATCCATGTTACTGCAAATAACATTATTTCATTCTTTTTAATGGTTGAGTAATATTTCATTGTATATATGTACCACATCTTCTTTATTGATTCATCTGTTGATGGACATTAAGGTTGCTTCCATGTTTTGGCTATTGTAAGCAGTGCTGCAGTGAACATTGGGGTGCATGTATCCTTTCAAACCATGTTTTTCTCTGGATATATGCCCAAGAGTAGGATTGCTGGATCATATGTTAGCTCTATTTTTAGTTTTTTAAGGAACCTCTGCACTGTTCTCCATAGTGGCTGTACCAATTTACATTCCCACCAACAATGTAGGAAGGTTTCCTTTTCTTCACACCCTCTCCAGCATTTGTCATTTGCAGATTTTCTGATGATGGTCATTCTGACTGGTGTGAGGCAATATCTCATAGTTTTGATTTGCATTTCTCTAATTAGTGATGTTGAGCATCTTTTCATGTGCATCTTGGCCATCTGTATGTCTTCTTTGTAGAAATGTCTCTTTACGTCATCTTCCCATTTTTTTGATTGGGTTGTTTGTTTTGTTGATATTGAGCTGCATGAGCTTTTCATAAATTTTGGAGATTAATCCCTTGATGTCAGTCGCATCATTTGCAACTGACCACCAGCCATTCTGTGGGTTGTCTTTTCGTTTTGTTTATGGTTTCTTCTGCTGTGCAAAAGCTTTTGAGTTTAATTAAGTTCCATTTGTTAATTTTTGTTTTTTAATTTCCATTACTCTGGGAGACAGATCCGAAAAGCTATTGCTGTGATTTATATCAAAGAGTGTTCTGCCTATGTTTTCCTCTAAGAGTTTTACAGTATCCAGTCTTACATTTAGGTCTTTATTCTATTTTGAGTTTATTTTTGGGTATGGTGTTAAAGAATGTTCTAATTTCATTCTTTTACATGTAGCTGTACAGTTTTCCCAGCAACATTCATTGAAGAGACTGTTTTTCCTCCATTTTATAGTCTTGCCTCCTTTGTCGTAGATTAATTGGCCATAGGTGCGTGGTTTATTTCTGTGCTTTCTGTCCCATTCTGTTCATCTGTATTTCTGTTCTCTGTCCTGTTTTTCTTAAGGCACTCTTATTTTTTAAACAAAGTAAATATATTTATTTAATAATTGCTGTCTAATAATTCTAACATCTCTGCAAGTCTGAATTTGCTCTCTGATATTTCTTGGTTATAGTAACTTGGTTTTGTCTATGCCTTGTGACTTGCTTTTTTCACTTAATTCTACCTGTGAGAATGTTTGACACATTCAGAGAAGGTATACTTTTTCTTCTGCCAGTCATATGGGTTACACAAACCGAAGAACACTTTAAAATATTTGCTAGAGATTTGGGGAAACAACATAGATTTTATGAAATTGGTTACCATGCTTAGATGAGGTCTGTCTTGTGTTTATAATCTTTAGGATAGATTTATTTTACCCTTCAGAAAACCATGATTCATGTGAGATTGTCCAAATTCATTGCATTCTCTCCTATGAATGAAACTATTTCCTGGACTTTGTGGTCCAATCTTTATACCAGGGGATTCTATTAGTTATTCAACCCTAGAAAAGCCCTAGACATTATTTCTTGTCATTTACCTCACCCACTTCTTCCCACTCCTCATACACCTCTCAAATTGAAATTTCAAGTGACTGGGGTTTAGCAGAAACCCTCTGGGTGGAAAGCCAACTTCTGAATTTGCTTCCTTCAAAAGATCCCCCTTTTCACTTTGTTTGGCTTTTCCTGTTTCCGTATATTCTTGTTAACTTGACAATGCATTTAAAATGAAAATTTCATATCATATAAGATATGAAAAGATATAAGAATTTTTAGCTGCTTAATGTGAATATCATCCAGGGTATTTATCCAGTCTGCAGTACTTTACAAAATAGAAAATTATCTTCATTTTTATACCTATGTTTATGTCAAATATTATTAGAGTAAGCTTATTAGAGGATATATGTTAGAATAAAAATAAAATATGCATACATATAACCAAAATCAAAGAAAAATATACAAATAAAATTTAATTATACTCTGGGCTACTGAAAATTGTGGGGAAAAAAGTGACATAAAATTATTTTCAACAGCATGAGCTAAAATTAAATCTCACAGTATTTTTTTCAAAGTTTCAGAGAAGAAATACTTGACTCAGTCTTCATCCTTGTAACTGCTGGCATTTTCCCCTCCTTATTGTACATCTATAGATTATTTCTTCAACATGAGTGCAATTGAGAAGACAGAGTACTTGCAAGGTCTTCTTCTTGTGCTGGCCTTTCTCATCTGCTTGACATATCATAGTATCCCATGAATAATTAAATATAAGAAACTTGGACATATTTAGTCTGCTTTTAAGGTTTTCTTTCTTTTTTCTTTTTCTTCTTTCTTCTTCTCAAATACTTTGAATTTAAATAAAGGATAATTCATTTGGAAATTCTACCACAATATATACATGAACTGCAGGGGAAGAGGCATACCCTAAGATGTATAAATAGTTGATTTTACTACAAATAATTCCTCAGATACATACACAGTTTTAGCAGTCAATATCTATTTGGACAAAATATGTCCTGTAAGCTTAAGATGACACTGTCCATTCCAGTAAAAGGATAGTCATACTATAGCAAAGCACACCTATTATTGTGTTGTTTTTGGCAACAGTGAATGTTGAGAAAGAAGACAGTTCTGCAGTTCTTTGGTAGGTAAAATTATTTATCTTTTCCTCTGAGAGCATGGCTATCATTACATGCTGAATATTTTGCAATAGATCTGTGTGCTGATTAAGATTCATGTTGAGGTATTTCTTAAGTATTTAATTTGAAATATAAATTTATTTGACAGACTCTGTTACTTTGTGTATCTTTCCAAGCAGTATGCACATGTGGTTATATCTTTTCTCCTTTCTCCTAAGCTTCCCTTTGACCACCATTGAAATGTTATTTATATAGAGAAAATCCTCTATTGGTGAATACATTTTTCCCCTGTGGTTTTAATGTCTTCAATATTGATATGCTGGAGAATTAATGATATAGAACAAGAAGCTTTATTCTTCCTCCTCCCTTTTTCCTATGAATACATTGAGCTAGCACTTAAACAGATATAGTTGCACCACAGAAAATTTTACTGGCAATTATGTTACAGAAGTCTGACAATCCTTTATAATCAATAAAAAGCAGTAACTATGTCCATGTAACTGAAACTCTTCATTAAAAACTGAATGCAACAATGAGGCTAAAACCTGAAATAATTTTACAATAACACGAAGATGTAGAATATATCACTTTCACTATTAAAATTCCAACTATCTGGTGCCTTAATTTATAATTTGTATATTATTTACTCAAAGTGGATGTATTTTACAAAGGGAAAATATGACATTTCACATAATGAAATCACGTCAAAACATGTCTATAGCTATCTAAATGAAGAATCTTAATGTGACGGGGAAGAAACTTTTCTGTGGACTAATGATGCCATTATAAGGCAGACAAGGAATTCATTGATTCATACAATAGATGTGTTTTTGAAAACATCTGCCAAAAATGCATATTTTGGGTTTGCCTTGTGGCACAATGGTTAAGAATCCACCTGCCTCAATATCAAAAGAACAAACAACACAATTCAAAAATGGGCAGAAGATCTAAGTAGATATTTCTCCAAAGAAGATATACAGATTGCCAACAAGCACATGCAAGAATGCTCAGCGTCATTTATCATTAGGGAAATGCAAATCAAAACAATGAGGTATCACCTCACACCAGTCAGAATGGCCATCATTAAAAAATCTACAAACAATAAATGCTGGAGAGGGCGTGGAGAAAAGGGAACCCTCTTGCACTGTTGGTGAGAATGTAAATTGATAACAGCCACTATGGAGAACAGTATGGAGGTTCCTTAAAAAACTAAAAATAGAACTACCATATGACCCAGCATTCCCACTACTGGGCATGTACCCTGAGAAAACCATAACTCAGAAAGAGTCATGTACCACAGTGTTCATTGTAGCACTATTTACAATAGCCAGGACATGGAAGCAACCTAAGTGTCCATCGACAGGTGAATGGATGAAGAAGAGGCGACACATATATACAATGGAATATTACTCAGCCATAAAAAGAAATGAAACTGAGTTATTTTTAGTGAGGTGGATGGACCTAGAGTCTGTCATACAGAGTGAAGTAAGTCAGAAAGAGAAAAACAAATAGTGTATGCTAACACATATATATGGAATCTAAAAAAAAAAAAAAAGGTTCTGAAGAACCAAGGGGCAGGACAGGAATAAAGATGCAGACATAGAGAATGGACTTGAGTACCTAGGGAGAGGGAAGGATAAGCTGGGACATAGTGAGAGAGAGGCATGGACATATATACACTACCAAATGTAAAATAGACAGCTAGTGGGAAGCAGCTACATAGCACAGGGAGATCAGCTCGGTGCTTTGTGACCACCTAGAGGGGTGGGATAGGGAGGGTGGGAGGGAGACGCAAGAGGGAGGGGATATGGGGATATATGTATACATATAGCTGATTCACTTTGTTATACAGCAGAAACTAACACAACAATATAAAGCAATTATACTCCAATAAAGATGTTAAAATTTTAAAGAATAATTTATTTGACCAAACAAAAACAGACAAAAAAAAAAGGAATCCTGCCAATGTAGGGACATGGGTTGGAGCCCTGGTCCCCGAAGATCCCACATACTGCAGAACAACTAATCCTGTGCACCACAACTACTGAGCTTGCGCTCTAGAGCCCACGAGCCACAACTATTGGAGCCCACGTGCCTAAAGCCCATGCTCCACAACAAGAGAAAGCCATGGCAATGAGAAGCCTGCTCACCGCAACGAAGAGTAGCCCCGCTCGCTGCAACTAAAGAAAGCCCGTGCACAACAACGAAGACCCAACACAGCCAAAAATAAATAAATAAACTTATATTAAAAATAAAGTATTAAAAAAAAGAAAAAGAATGGACATTTTGATAACTGAGCCATTTAATGTTCTAAAGAGTTGCCATTTAAAAACAATCTGATATAAATTTCTTTTAAAGAGAATGTAGTATAAATCTCATTTAAAAGAAAATAATCAGTACTTTTGTATAATTTTTTAACAGTGAATCTCTCCTTTCAGAGGTTTAGAATTCAACATAAGCAACTAATGTAGCACTTTAAAAATTTTGTAATTTATACTAGGGCTTTCACTTTATGGTATTATGAGATTTGTGTTATAAAATAAACAGAATTTGTGTGTTTTAATTAGGAATTTGGTTCTCTTTTATGTTTGCTGCTGAGTAACTTGATCATTTGTTTAAGGTCAACACATACTGAAAGATCTGAAAGACTCTGAGTTCCCCCTGCCCTCCCCAAGGCACAAAGAACAGAAATAGTACCTATCTTAGCCTAAATGTTTCTGAGAAAATCCTGTGACAATATGATGTCAGGGAGCAAAAGTGCAAGACATGGAGAGTGAAAATGAGAAAGGTGAAAAGATCAACACAAGGATGTTATATGGATTTGACTAGTGCTACAGGCAACTGGTGTTTTATCTTATGAGGATGTCTAAGAGGCCTTATACAAGACACCTAAGAACTGTCCACCTGAGGGTCCAAAATGAGGACATATTCATCTAATCATTCTCATACCTAATTGGCCGAAGGTGGCTCCATGGGCTTTGATTACTGCATATTTCTGATTTGAACATATGTGAATGATGGGCAAATTCTTACGTGTTGCCCTGCCACAGTTTCAGGGACACTCCATGGCAGGAAGCAGGGGTGAGGTGCTATCAATTACATGTGCATGAAGTTGGTCAAAATCTTCATTCAGTTATTACTGTAGCAGTGACTGGAGTATGAGATAGGGCCAAGAAGATTTTGAAGTTCTCACTAGAATTGTACGAAAGGAACCTATAATATTCTTCTTAGATTTCAATTTTATTTTGCTGTGCAAAATACAACCAAGATAGACTGTATAAAGTCAGGCATAAACTTTAATCTTTTCAATTAAACTTAAATGTTCCTCAATGACACTCCCACCACTTCCATAATTTCTTCCAGTGTTGACATTTTGTGACATACTTAAATTTATTTGATGTTGTTATTGCAAATCTTTATATTTTACAAATGCTTTTAAAGTTAGACTTCTTAAAAAATTCCACATAGGGACTCCGCTGGTCACACAGTGGTTAAGAATTTGCTTGCTAAAGCAGGGGACATGGGTTTGAGCCCTGGCCCACGTGCTGTGCAGCAACTAAGCCTGTGTGTCACAAATACTGAACCCGCATGCTGCAACTACTGAAGCCCACACGCTTAGAACCCGTGCTCCACAGCAAGAGAAAGCACCACAATGAGAAGCCCACGCACCGCCACGACGAGTAGCACTGACTCGCCACAGCTAGAGAAAGCCTGTGTGCAGCAATGAAGACCCAATACAGCCATAAATAAATTTATATAAAAAAGAAAAATTCCACATAAAAAAGAGTCAATATAATATTGCCATTTAAGAGATTTTCAAAATATTGGGTGTCTATGCAATTCTCCTGCTGTAATTTTGGATGTGATAGTTTTAATTCTTTGCTACTGAAATGCTTTAAAAATTATATGATAGGTTCTTTCATTAATCTTGAGATTCTCTTTGAGGTTTTTTATTGATCTTGGCCTACCATTGAGTCTTAAATTCCTTCTTGAATGTTTTGGGCATTATCACCTCAAATATTTTGGAAGGCAGCGCCTTTTCCAAGCGTGGAATCAGGAAGCTTCAAGATCCAAAATAAGATTCCTGTACCATGAGTCATCAGGCCTTAAATGGTGATATGAGGATAATTCTTATAAATAGATTTTTCCTATTCAGCTTTTTGGAAATCTTATATATATATATATATATATATATATTAAATGTTTTTATTAGAGTATAATTCCTTTACACTGGTGTGTTACTTTTTGCTTTATAACAAAGTGAATCAGTTATACATAAACATATGTTCCCATATCTCTTCTCTCTTGTGTCTCCCTCCCTCCCACCCTCCCTAGGTGGTCACAAAGCAACAAGCTGATCTCCCTGTGCTATGCGGCTGCTTCCCACTAGCTATCTATTTTACGTTTGGTAGTGTATATATGTCCATGCCACTCTCTCACTACTTCTCAGCTTATCCTTCCCTCTCCCTATGTACTCAAGTCCATTCTCTATGTCTACATCTTTATTCCTGTCCTGCCCCTTGGTTCTTCAGACCTTTTTTTTTTTTTTTTTTTAGATTCCATATATATGTGTTAGCATACACTACTTGTTTTTCTCTTTCCGACTTACTTCACTCTGTATGACAGACTCTACATCCATCCACCTCACTGAAAATAACTCAATTTTGTTTCCTTTTATGGCTGAGTAATATTCCATTATATATATGTGCCACATCTTCTTAATCCATTCGTCTATTGACGGACACTTAGGTTGCTTCCATATCCTGGCTATTGTAAATAGAGCTGCAATGAACATTGTGGTACATGACTCTTTTTGAATTATGGTTTTCTCAGGGTATATGCCCAGTAGTGGGATTGCTGGGTCATATGGTAGTAATTTTTTAGTTTTTTAAGGAACCTCCATACTGTTCTTCATAGTGGCTGTATCAATTTACATTCCAACCAACAGTGCAAGAGGGCTCCCTTTCCTCCACACCCTCTCCAGCATTTATTGTTTGTAGATTTTTGTTTGTTTGTTTGTAGATTTTTTGATGATGGCCATTCTGACCGGTGTGAGATGATATCTCATTGTAGTTTTGATTTGCATTTCTCTAATGATTAATGATGTTGAGCATTCTTGCATGTGCTTGTTGGCAATCTGTATATCTTCTTTGGAGAAATAGCTCTTTAGGTCTTCTGCCTATGTTTGGATTAGGTTGTTTGTTTTTTTGATATTGAGCTGCATGAGCTGCTTGTAAATTTTGGAGATTAATCCTTTGTCAGTTGGTTCATTTGCAAATATTTTCTCCCATTCTGAGGGATGTCTTTTCCTCTAGTTTATGGTTTCCTTTGCTGTGCAAAAGCTTTTAAGTTTCATTAAGTCCCATTTGTTTATTTTTGTTTTTATTTCCATTTCTCTAGGAGGTGGGTCAAAAGTATCTTGCTGTGCTTTATATCATAGAGTGTTCTGCCTATGTTTTCCTCTAAGAGTTCGATAGTGTCTGGCCTTACATTTAGGGCTTTAATCCATTTTGAGTTTATTTTTGTGTATGGTGTTAGGGAGTGTTCTAATATCATTCTTTTACATATAGTTGTCCAGTTTTCCCAGCACCATTTATTAAAGAGGCTGTCTTTTCTCCACTGTAAACTCTTGCATCCTTTATCAAAGATAAGGTGACCATATGCGCGTGGGTTTATCTCTGGGTTTTCTAACCTGTTCCATTGATCTGTATTTCTGTTTTTGGGCCAGCACCATGCTGTCTTGATTTCTGTACTTTGTAGGATAGTCTGAAGTCAGGGAGCCTGATTCCTCCAGCTCCGTTTTTCTTTCTCAATATTGCTTTGGCTATTCGGGGTCTTTTGTGTTTCCATACAAATTGTGAAATTATTTGTTCTAATTCTGTGAAAAATGCCAGTGGTAGTTTGATAGGGATTACTTTGGATCTGTAGATTGCTTTGGGTAGTAGAGTCATTTTCACAATGTTGATTCTTCCAATCCAAGAACATGGTATATCTCTCCATCTATTTGTATCATCTTTAATTTCTTTCATCAGTGTCTTATAATTTTCTGCATACAGGTCTTTCGTCTCCTTAGGTAGGTTTATTCCTAGATATTTTATTCTTTTTGTTGCAATGGTAAATGGGAGTGTTTTCTTAATTTCACTTTCAGATTTTTCATCATTAGTGTATAGGAATGCTAGAGATTTCTGTGCATTAGTTTTGTATCCTGCTATTTTACCAAATTCATTGCTTAGCTCAGTTTGGATTCAGTTTAAAAATCAATTTAAAATTTAGGTGATTACAGTTAGGCTTCCAAAGACCTTTATGCTATTTATAGTATTGGTTGTTATAACATGAATTCTTTGACCAATTTTTTTTAGAAAAAAATTGTAGATTATTATGGTTGAATTCCTTTTCTCTTCTCGTAACAGGTAACTATGAACTTAAAATCATAAAGCTCACATCTGTGGAAAACCAAAAAGAGAGGAAAAGGATCCCATCGTAAGTTACTTTAAATGTAAAATGTTTGTTTAAGAGATTTTAGGATTATTATTTTTTAAAAAAGATTTCTTTTTTGATGTGGACCATTTTAAAAGTCTTTATTGAATTTGTTACAATATTGCTTATGTTTTGGTTTTTTGGCCCTGAGGCATGTGGGATTGAACCCGCACCCCCTGCATTGGAAGGTGAAGTCTTAACCACTGGACTGCCAGGGAGGTCCCAGGATTATTATTTTTAATGCAATAAATTCTATGTCATATCTCTAAGAAGTAGGGTTATATTTTAACCCTAAAATTAATTTTGGATTAAAAAGATGCTTTTGAAATTGCTATAATGCAGTTAGCTAATTGTAATTTTTGTGATTTGAGCACAAGAACATGTTTATCTTCCCTCAATTCTGTATTTTCCAGTGTTTTCAGAGAATTTTTCAACCTCCTCAAATTTGTAAGGCTTAGTTATATCAGTATGTTACATACATAGCACAGTGGATTTGCTAATAAGACTTAATTTCCCTTATATAGTTTTTGTGTAAATTAGAACAATGCTCAGTACTATGACTACTGTACAGGGTTCTCTTTTGAGAATCAACTGTGATAAATAAAAGGAAAACACTTTGAAAACAAAAGTGCTACACAAATGTTTGTAATTATACAGTTTTATAATCTTTTTCCTGAATTAGAACCACTGGATTTTCACTGGAGTAGTCTTCTCAGGGCCCTGGAGACTCATCAGAACTGTTTCTCATAGCACATTATTCCTTTTTCCACAACGTGTAATTCCATCAATCCACGTTTCATCACACCTTTAGGATTAAGAGCCTGAGTTATTGTTTCTCAGAAAGTATTTCAGTCTACATTTATACTTCACTCTATCCCTGCTCTCTTATATAACAACATATTCTATGTAACTATTCATTTTGACCCTGAAAAAAGACCAAAATATAATTTAGTCAAATCACAGAGCTCCTTTCTGAGGTTACATTACTACCTGAAAGAAATCTCATGCATATCTGGGGAGCTTGCTACATACTGCAGGCCTCTTTTAATTAAAGAATATTGTATAATTGTCAGGGTACATTTTAAACTATGTTTTAACAAGCAAGGGGCTATTACAACTTAAATAAGGATATACTGTCTTGCCAATGAATATAGATTGTTTTATATTCCCTAAGAATTCAATTTTTATTTTGTTTAGTGGATGTGCATTTAATATATAAAGTGTACTCACGTGGAAAAAAGATTTTGTTAGTGATTAACTAATTAAATTAATTAATTAAATTAGTAAATTCCAGTGACAAACATATCTCCTTAATAAAGTAGAATATAATTCTATTCTTAGTTAAGATATTAGAGTTAGCATTTCTTTTCAAGTTAATACAAAGTCCAGATTGAATACATTTTGAGTTTAAGAAGTTTGTCTTTGTGTGTGTTTGTTTGTTAACTTTTCTTCTGAAGCCTCTTACTATTACCCTTGGGAAAAATCATCTTCTCAAAACACTTAGCACAAAAACAAAAGAAAAACAAAAAATAACCAACCAACTGAAAAAGTTCAGAGAGTTTTAGAAACACAGTAAAATTATCGAAGTAAAGTGTCTGTCCTCAAAAGTTTAGAAATAAGTAAAGTAAATCTATTCAGCTTCAGATGACTTAAATACAGTCCTATAGACATTATATTAATTTTTGCTTCATTCTTTTAGGAGAGGGAACATTCTAACAAAATAGAATTATTTGAAAATACGAATTTTCATTTTTGAAGCCTTGAGTTTCACATCCCTGAAATTAAACAGTTATGCAGTTAAGTAAATATGAATTGATTCTCAATCAGGGTTATTGTGGGAGGAATCTTTATGCAGTCATACTCAATGACAAAATTTTCTTTTAACCCTGTTTTGTGTGTATTTGTGTTTAAAGATAGTGTTGCACTGACATCTGGGAAGCTAGACTATTAGATATGAGAGCCAATATAAGAAAAGGAATAGAGTGTGAATAGGGGATGATTAAGGACAAGTATATGGATTGCTAAATTAAATGAGCCCATGTAAATTTAGAGACCGCATGTTCTTAAGATTTATCAATGCCCTTTTGGGTCCTTTTTAGAAAGTTTAGTAACCCAGATTCCTGGAACCACAGAAAACAATTGTAAGAGAATTAAAGGATAAGGAATAGTAAATAGTAGTAGTGGGAAGGGAATAAGGCAAAGGGATGGGGGGTACCATCAAAGGATTGGTGAAAATGATGTACCATGAACTTTCAGTCTTGTAGCTTGAGCTGTATTGGCTCACGTAGATTGAAAAGAAAGCATAGGAGGAACACAAAAGTGAGGGATGAGATCAAGTGAGAAACCCATATACTAAAATGTGGATGTATAAGAAATGATTTAAATATCCTGTCAAAGGGAGGAACTCATATACACTGTGTAGGATAAAGGAGTAATAGCAGTGGTAAGAAAGGTTAATAACCCACCCAGTAGCCCAGATGTCCTGGATTCCAAAAGATGCACAATATCAAAATCTGTATGGTATAGTCAAATGTTTATTTTTCAAGAAGTTAAAATTTAACATCTGTCAAGGAGCCAATTACATGTGTATTTTGCACCAAAACATAGATGTTTTCCTTTTCACTGAAAAGTCAAGGGAAACATTTAATGTACTTGAAGAACAGAGGCAAGACAGTATTATGTGTTTTATCATTAAAGAGCCAGACCCTTCACCAGGTCAAGTTTTAGAGTCAAGGACAAGTGTTAATGTTTAGTTCAGAATACTTACAATGTTTTTTCCATAGCTAGTAAGATGTAAACTAACTGTCTCTTACTATTTAAAACCACCATAAACATACTGAATATGAAACTAATGAGAAATCCCTTGTGCCAAAATCTCAAACAATAACTGTATAATAATTCCCAAGAAAGACACATAAAATAAATAAAGTAGAATATTATGTAACTCTAGCAATCTTCCTTTGCATAATTAGATAACTTGAAGTGCAGGAAAGAACCATCATTTCATAAAAGGTGATTGTAACTTGATGTCTATCTCAAATCAGTAATACTGTATTATAAATACACACACACACAAACTTAAATCCAGAAAGATAACTGAAGATCATATATACAAATATTCTCATTTTGCAAATCAGAAAATGAGGCTCAGAGATTACATGTTATCAAAGTGCAAGCAACTATTTATTAGCTGAATATTTGACTCACAACCTCTGATTCTTGTCTCCAAGTTCCAGGACTACATATGTTATTTGTCTGTTTTCCATGCTTTATTATATTAGTATATCTTAAAGTTCATAGATATATTATGTACAGGCATTTGGAAGCCCTCCAGTTTAATTAATTTCCCACTTTAAATTATGCAAAACATTTATTAAAAAGTATTCATCTGTGTTATTATAGTTCATGCTGATATTCCACTAGTACTTACTGTAAAAGAGACTAACACCAGGAACAACAAATTTAATGTAAACCATTTTCCATTAACTAGAATCTGATGAATACCAGATCGTATAGATTAGCAAACGCAACCCTAAGGTTTGTGAAACATCAGTGTCTCCAGTTATCCCTAAGTGGTCTGTAAATTAAGTAAAAATCAATATAAAGTAATTTTAATTTATTTTAGTTCATTTAGTATTCAATAAGTCGTAGAAGATTCATTTATGTCTAGTTTTCTTAACAGGTTTTATTTTTTAGAGAAGTTTTTAGGTTTACAGAAAAATTGAACATATAGTAATTAGAGTTTCCATAATTGCTTCTCCCCCCACACGTGGTTTCTCCTGTTACTAATATCTTACATTAGTGCAGTTTCAATTGACGAACCAATATTTATACATAATTAATTAAATTCCATAGTTATTATAATTTACTCTGTGTTTTAAAGTCCTATGGCTTTTTACTAATGTATAATATCACGTCCACTATTACAAAATCATACAGAATAATTTCACTGCCCTAAAAATGCCCTGTGTTCTACCAATTCATCTCTTCACTCCTCCCCTTGAACCCTGTCAACCATTGACTGTTTTACTGACTGTATAATTTTACCTTTCTAGACTGTCATAGAGTTGAAATCATACAGTTGGTAACTGGCTTCTTTGACTTAGCAATACACATTTAAGAATCTACCATGTATATCTGTGACTTGATAGCTAATTTACTTTTTTGTCACAGAATATACTCCGTTGTATGTACCATAGCTTTTTTGTCCAATTACCTGTTGAAGGACATCTTGGTTGCTTTCAATTTGGGGCAATTATGAATAAAACAAATCTAAATATCCATATGCAGGTTGTTGTGTAGACATGAGTTTTTTACTCATTTGGGTAAATATCTAGGAGTGTGATTGCTGGATTGCATGGTAAAATTATATTTAGCTTTGTAAGAAGCTGCCAAACTGACTTTCAAAGTGACTGTACCATTTTACATTCTCATGATAAATGGGTGAGAATTCCTGTTGCTTCACAGCCATGCCACTATATGGCTGTTGTCAGTATTTGGAGTTTTAGCCATTCTAATAGATATGTACTGATATCCCATTGTTTTAACTTGCACTTTGTTAATGACATGTTATGCTGAGCATCTTTTTATATGCTTATTTGACAACTGTATATCTTCTTTGGTGAGGTGTCTGTTCAAATCTTTTGCCCATTTTTTGAACTTTGTCGTTTTTGTTGTTATTGTTCTTGTTGAATTTTAAGAGTCCTTTGTACATTTTGGTTACAAGTCCTAGATCAGATATGTGTTTTATAAATAGTTTTTCCCCCAGTGTGTGGCTTAACTTTTCATTTTCCTAACAGTATCATATAGAGCAGAAATTTAATTTTAACAAAGTCCAACTTATTAGTTCTTTCTCTCATGGAGCATGCCTTTGGTATTGTATCTGAAAAGTCACTGCCAAATTCAATATCATCTAGATTTTTCTCATTATCTTCTAGCAATTTTTTTTTCTTTTTTATTAAATTCTCTTTTGTTGAACCACTGAGTATATGTTTCTTTCTGGGCCTCTGACCGATACGGGTCTGGACAATAAAAGGTATTTTCCAAATGACCGCTATCTCAGCATCTGAAGATTTAAATCCAAAGACTAAGAAGTGTAACAGAGGAAACAGCTGAGTTAGAAAATCGTTCTCTGAAGAACAAAATATCTGGAATCAATGTAAGTGAATGAAAGAAGTTCATCTCTTAGAGAAGTTCAAGATGAGGAGGATTCTGTAAAAGGAAAGACTTAGGTGAGATTGGAGGCTTTTATATCACAATGTATACATAAGTGTCAAGAGATTTTAATATGTGCTGGTTATGTACATTCTGAGGACTGAAAATATTACAAGGGAACCCTGAAGTAATATAGGTTTAGTAACTTCAGCAAGCAGCTACCATCTTTAAGAATGGGGAAAGAAGGGGAAATTTAGTAGTTACCATTATCTTGAAGCTTGGAGGAGGGCCTTTGTGGTTCTGATACCAAGAATCTGAAGAGGATGGCTGGTGATGGTTCTGTAGAAACTCGGAGGAGAGAGCCTGAGACCCCCAGAGCTGGAACTTGGATCTGAGAAAGAGGCAGCCCAGCTGGTGCTGATATTTCTCAGGGGCGCAAAAAGACTGGGAAAAATCTGGAAACAGAAACTAGCTGTGCTGCCTGAGTGCGAAGGCATTGTTGAGTGATGCTACTAAGGATGAGAAGTGAACAGAAATGAGGCTTTCCTCTTATATTCCAGTCTCCCTCTACTTTCCCCACTTAGAATAACCTAACAAGGAATCAGTTATAAAGAAAAAAATGTAGTTTGTGTAGTCACAGACCCAACTTTATAGAGGGGAGTATAAAAATGGTGTGTTTGGAGCTGAGAAAATTGTTATAGTTTCCTACTGGCTACTCATGGTTAGGAAAGGAGTTGTTAGGGCGTCTGATCTTCATCAGGTAACATCAGTAGCACAAGCTTGAGTTTCTATTTCATTTTGAAAGAAAACAATCTATGCTAAATGCTCTCTAGTTTAAATTCATGTGAAATAGGAAGATAAGTTTGACTTAGTAACATTCCTGTTACAGTTTTCATGTTCACTAAGAGCTGAGTGTGTGTTATCCAGTCACACTTGGATATCTACATAACACATGGTAAGATGATTCTATCCTTGCATTTTCACTCTTCCATCATTATGGTTAATATCCAAGTTTAGGTACTTGGTACTCATCAGTTTTCATCTGGATTAATAAATGTTTTTCTGTTAGATTTCATTAGCCACAGTTTTTACATTGCTAATGATCTACTACTAGTCATCTTTCTAAAATAAGAAAAAATAGATAAATAAGAAAAATAAAACATCAATACCAATAACTGAGTTTCTGTTGATTCCAGGTAAATTATAAATCTGTAGCATAGAATATAATGCTCTATAAATTCATTGGAATTTAACCTTTCAGAACTACCTATACTCATTCCCCTCCCATGGAATATTCTAGATAGAGCAAACTGTTACCTCTTCCCAAGCATATGGTGCATTTTTACACATTGACATCCTGAGTTATTCTTTCATGATCTTTTAGGTAGTAAATGGATAATTTCCAGGAGGTCCCCAAGGAAACAATCTTTCATTTAAGGAAATATATTCCACTGCAGAAATGCAGAGAAGAATTAGGCCTACCCTTGAGGACTTCAAAATAGTGTCATGGTATAAGAAGGAGGCATAAAGATATAATAATCAGTACTTTATAATGATATATTATCAATAATAACACCACAACAATATTTTAAATACCAATTATAAATCAGATCCTATACCAATTTTTAGACAACTTATTTTATAACTGGCACATTATGTGAAA
Source organism: Pseudorca crassidens (assembly GCF_039906515.1). NCBI lineage: Eukaryota > Metazoa > Chordata > Mammalia > Artiodactyla > Delphinidae > Pseudorca > Pseudorca crassidens. The sequence goes on from NC_090306.1 coordinate 71,410,758, forward strand.
TATACAGTAGTGAAAAAATGAATCTCAGAGATCTCAGCTATGTTTTCCAAGCTTGAAAACCTAGTAAGCAGCATCCTGAGAGCCTTAGATTCCATTGATCCTAAAAGCTTTGGCCCTAACCACATACACATACTGCATCTCTCTAAGTGTCTTGAGGGCAGAAACTATGCCATTTAGTTTCAATAGCTAGCCAAGCAAATTATCTATAATAAAGACTGGTGTGTAGGGATAAGGTAAATAATAATAATCAAGATAATACAGACACTAGAGAGTGACACCAGGGCTGGGAAGGTCAAAGATCAAGTAAAGTGGCAGGATTAGAAGAGAGGAAACGCTCTGCATATTTCCACAAAGTGCAGAAAAAACTTGAATGGCCAGGACAAAAGCAAAAAATAAATCCTTAGTAGCTAACAAAGGAGAGGACTGGAAGACAAGGGAACTTATGCAGAATATGAATTCAAGAGCAAGATTTTTCAGAGGCCCCATTTTTGTCTTTACATATCATATTATTGTTCTTGGATACTGCACATTTTAAGGAAAAGTTGCCTAAATGCTCATAGGTTAAGAAAAAAGAAAAGAACTCTGACAGGGTAGTAAGTACCTGAGATGAACCACACAGTTTCTTTATTTGTTTGTTTGTTTTTTTGCGGTACGAGAGCCTCTTACTGTTGTGGCCTCTCCCATTGCGGAGCACAGGCTCCGTACGCACAGGCTCAGCGGCCATGGCTCACGGGCCCAGCCGCTCGGCGGCATGTGGGATCTTCCCGGACCGGGTCACAAACCCGTGTCCTCTGCATCGTCAGGTGGACTCTCAACCACTGCGCCACCAGGGAAGCCCGAACCACACAGTTTTAGAAAAGAATTCCTCACATAGATCATGTTGCATTATTAGAGAATTTAAAATTGCCATTACGAATGCTAATTTTTTGCTTTTTTAAAGTGGTGATTTGATATTTTCATTCTAAAAGTTCTATCCTATGAGATAATATTTTCAGGATTGATTTCAATTAATGCTTCAAGGTGTCAACAAAAAAATTAATCAGTCAATCTAAGAAAAAAATGGAAGATTTTATTCGAGCCAAATTTGAGAATTATAACCCGGGAAGAGCATCTCAGAAAGCTCTGAGGATTCTTCCACCCATTAGAAGTCAAGGCACAGTCATATAAATTTTCTGAGACAGAGGGCTTTACATCAAGTGAGGTATTATTGGAAGTTTACATATTCAGATCTAAGGGTCATTGTGGTGAGTCATGTGACCCTTTACAAGATCAAGAAGGAATGTTATCTGTTAAGGAGTTGTCTTGTTGATGCTAGGACAATGTTCTTATGGTTGAGCAGGTATTCCTTCTGATGTGAGAGGTTTGGTTGATGCATAATGCAAATACACAATGCACAGTGCAGGGAGAGAGGAGACCAAAAGGCAGAGAAGAATTTTTATGTTTAGATTTTTCTTGTCTTGCTATTGAATATGAATTTTACTTCACAAAGGATACCTGAGACCTACTCACAAAGAAGGTTTGTCCCCTACACATTCAAAAATCTTGAGGGTTACGTATTAAAAAAAAAAAAAGTTTGAAAAGAATTGAGATGAGGGGCTTCCCTGGTGGCGCAGTGGTTGAGAGTCTGCCTGCCAATGCAGGGGACACAGGTTCGAGCCCTGGTCTGGGAAGATCCCACATGCCACAGAGCAACTAGGCCTGTGAGCCACAACTACTGAGCCTGTGCGTCTGGAGCCTGTGCTCTGCAACAAGAGAGGCCGCGATAGTGAGAGGCCCGCGCACCGCGATGAAGAGTGGCTCCCACTCGCCGCAACTAGAGAAAGCCCTCACACAGAAACGAAGACCCAACACAGCCAAAAATAAATAAATAAATTTAAAACTATTAAAAAAAAAAGAATTGAGATGAAACCAGTGAATGAAATTTTAGTCTGAAGTTATCATAGCCATGTTACCAATGAATTTTTATGGTACTTTCCTCTGAATTAATTAATTAATTAGTTTTGAGACCATTTGAAATTGTGTGGCAGAGTGACATATTAAGTTATTTTTTAGGTATTTAAAAAAATCTAAACATAATCTTAAATGTAGATTTATAATAAATGGTATTATATAAACTTATTTATTAACTATATTGAGCACCAATTATATAGTAGCTACTATAGAAAGAAATAAAAATATTGTTTTATTCATTAAGCAGTTTAAAGTCTATGGAGAAATAGATAAGAAAATAAACAGTTATGTAATTGGGTAATATTAAATTTGATCTAGACTCCATTAAATCTTTGTATTTGAACAAATGATCTATGAAGTTTCTTCCAATTCTAAAGAAACACCATCTGGAGACTATTTCTTGAATCACAATATTTTCTCCATACCTGGAGTCCTCTTAAGTCACATAACTTGGGCCAGATTTTATTCAAACTGCACACTATCTAAATACCTACTTGATAATAGCTGGCAATCAAGCATGATTTAGGTAGATTTTATTGTAATAACTAGTTTGAATAATGATAGTCCAGCATGGCAAAATTGTTAGGTTGTTAGCAGGGACCCAAAGTCAAAATTTCTCCATTCTATGGTGGAATAAAAAGTAAAATTTGTTACAAATGTTCAGTCATGCATGATACCTTGAATACACGGATCTTCTCCTATGGTGATTTTCTTATCTTTGAACAAAGTGGAATAAGTAGGTTATATCATAGAATCCTAGATGTTAAGAAAATTTATTTCGGCAGAGATATTCTCTATTTGCCAAACATTCAAAAGGGGCAATAGACAGTTTTACATGTTCTACTGGAAATATTTCATAGGCTTACCTTGTGTTACTGAATTTTGTTAAGTAAAGGAAACTGAATGTTCCTTGTCATGCAGTGTTTATAGGGAAATGCAAAAAACTATGAAGAGTTTTTATGTCTTGTGTAAAAAGTAAATATTGAAGCACATAAAATAATTGCAAATAATCTTAGAGAAAAACAGAGTTTTTACAATGAAATTCTTCTTGAGAAATTGTTGCACTTTGGCTTCATCCATAGATTGTAAAACACAAAAAATGTTCAGTAGGTAGTAAAATAGAACCATTAAAAAGAAAAGCATTGCATATGACTACTTTATTTTGTAGTAGAATCATATGTTGCTTCTCTAATATTCAGGAAAAATACTTTTCTTTCCGGTTGTTATGTTTAGAATTAATCATACAATGCATTAGTCATAACAGGGATAGATTCCTTAATCAGTAAAAATGATTCATTATGGTAGAATGTTAGGTACCTGTGATCTGATATATACATTCCACATGGGATACCCAGTGTACAATAATATAAACTGGACTTCTTGGGGAGCAAAAGTCTCCATATAGAGAAGGGTTGATGGCATTGACAGTTTCACATTCCACAAAAGATTTCCTTTCTTCCTCTCTCCCCCTTCTCCACTTCTCTCCCTTTCTTCTTTTCTGTCTCCCTCTCTCCTCTTCTCTCTCCCTCCTCTTCTTTCCTTTCTTCCTTTTTTCTATGTCTTTCCCTCAGAAAATACTTATTGAACAACTACTATATTCCAAGCACATTTCGTACGTAACTTTAGATTTTTGTGACTTGGTGAGGGAGAGAGAGAAGAAACAACAACATTCAACCAGTTGAGTAAAAGAGTTAATAACTGGTCAAAAAGATTCTGCTATGTCATTTTCAGGACAACATTACAGTAAAAAGAAAAATGCTACCTTCAGTTTCCCTTGGCAACATTCTTGTTACCTAAAGGGATTTGGCTCCTAGCTTGGTATCTACATTAATTTAATATCAGTAAAACATGAAACATATAACCAGAACTGTCAAACACAGAATTTTGCCAAATATAGCATCTTAGTATTAGTACTGCACAGAAAATAAAAAGGCCATAAACTATTCATATTTTCTTATTTGAGTCATATTTCATAGTCTATCCATATGGCTTTAGGTTATAACTTACTAAAAGGAAGTACAACTATTCAAAACATAATTCATGCCATAATTTTTGTAGGAAGATATACACAATTTCCTCATATTCAGAATTAAGTGTGTTTACCTACATGGTCCATAAACATCTAGTTAGAAATAATAGATCAGTATATATAAATTGTGGTTAAATGATAAGTGTTATCCTCTGAATTTCCACTACAATATAAACCATACTTTTCACATACATTTTACTTTTTCACATATATTTTCAAATGTGATATACATTTGACTTAGTTTTTTTTAAATTATTCCATTACCCTTTTACATATGAAGTAAAATAAATAAGTTAATAAACATAAAGATATTATCAATAATGTAATTCAGTGGTTCAGTGGTTTGGATGTGCCTACCATGTCCAAATATAATAACCCTAGTTATTCTTAGGTGAGGTAATGGAAAAGAGGAAGGGACTTTAACTACTGAGCTCTTTGCTATATCCTTGTTCTATTCTGTAAAATTTAGTTCACTCAAAAAATATTTATAGAGCAGTTTCCATATGTCAGGCTCTGTTTTAGGTACACTAGGTACAGCATTAAAACAACTCAGAAAATCTTTCTCCTCAATAAACATACAACCTAGTTGGTAGAGGATGAGAATCAGTTTTGGGGAAAAAATAAAGCAGAATAAAGAAATAGGAAGTCCCAAGTTATGGTTTGGATTTCATCCCAAGTTACTTGTGTCTATATGCTAGATTATGAGTGAGGCTGAGATTTAAGGAAAGGTTTTCAGAATAATAGCCTGGGGGAATGATTTGGATGGAAGTGTGTATTGGATATCACATTACCTCTCTAAGCAAAGTATTCACTTCTGTTCTCCTTCTGGAAATGTACTTCCTTATCTCTGAATACTTGAACCATTAACAATCTACTTCTATATATGAATTGAAAGCATCTCCTATCTTTGTTCACTCTCATAAAATTCGGGCTGGAGTGCAGACCTGTTTCCTAGATCATCTTAGCCCATCTAGCCTGAAAGGGATATATAGCTAGCTAAATACATTCATAATAATATTAATAATACTAGTTAAAGTTTATCGGACACATTATTGCCAGGCATACTTCTCTGTGCAGGGCATGCATTATCTCTAAATTCTATGGGGTTGTCAATGTCATTCTCTCCATTACAAAGAAGAAGATGCAGAGTAAGGAACTTGCACAAAATTCATATTCTCTGCAATCTCACTTCAGAGTTTGCATCCATCTAGAGGCTTCTGGATTTTTATTTCTGGATAATTAGGCAAACAGAGCCCCATATATTTTGGTTTGTTTACTTCACCATGTCAAAAAAAACTTTAATCTTAATTATTACATCTTGTATAAAATACTTTCTCACTTATAGAATAGGTCAGGGCCTCCAGTTATTTATTTTCATAGAACTATGGGTTTGCCCCATCACATTTCATTTTAGTCACTTACTTAATTGGTTTTGACACTAGAGTCTCAGCAGGAATCAAGCCCATTGTCATTTTTATTATACCTCAAGAATATGAAATAGTCCTGGAGCATAACCAGCATAAGCATAACCTGGAGCACCCTAAATACTTTTAGAGTGAAGAGCTTTTAAAAAAACTGAATTGACTGACAGAGTAATGTCTAAGAGAGAGGGAGATTAAGAGAGAGAAAAAAATTGAATTTATAGAAATTTGAGATCAACTCTATTGTTTCTGTTATTTAAAGCAGTTCAAGAATATGAAATGTACTAAACTATTTTCTAACTTCAATTTCTCAATAACTCAAGGAATAAGTAATACAATTTTGGCAGAGTCCTCTAGTTTTATGATTTTTTATCAGAATTAATTTTCAAATACATTAAATATTCATGTTAGATCTATTGTTGACTTTTGATCTCATGTTAGTTTTGTCTACTTGCCATTGTTTCATCATGAGCCTGTTCCAAACCCCTAGGGGTATATGGTATTATTATAGAGAAGACAGACAAGAATTGAGCAGAGAAATGGAATAGGATAGATTAGAATTTGGAAAGAGAAAGAGGAAGTGTGTGTGGGTGTATGTGTTGGGACAAGGGCTGTCAGGATGACAGCAGAGCTGAGCTTTGGGAATGACAGCATTATTAGAGAAAATTGAATCTCGGAAAATCAGTTCCAGGAATCATTTTAAAATTTCTATTAATTTTGCCATTTTCTTTAGTTTAATTTGTGCCATCAATTGTATCTTTCTTAAGCTTTTTCAAGTTGACATTGTCAAGGAAAACTAAATCAACCCTCTTTCCTAGTTTTTACACTATTATAGTCCAATTAATATATTTCCTATAATTTATATAAAAACATTTGAGAAATACAAGTTCATATATTTCAACTTGAAGTGCATTAAGAATATATATAATTATGTAAAATGCATTAAATAAAATTAAAACTATGATTCAATTATTTTTAATAACTATAGTTTAAAGCAGTGAAGGATTATGGCTTCTTCTGAAATATAACTTCAATAACTCTTTCAATTTTAGGCATACATTACTTAATTTGAGATTTTGAAAAAATCTATATGAACTATATTAACTATTTTTTTCATTATGTCAATGAAAAATTAATCAGCCAATCTAAGAAAGAAATGGAAAACTTTATTTGAGCCAAATTTGAGGATTATAACCCAGGAAGAACATCTCAGAAAGCTCTGAGGACTGTTGTGCCCATTAGAAGTCAAAGCACAGTTATACAAGTTTTTTGTACATTAAATATTATTGACCGTTTACACAATGCAGATCTAAGTGTCAAGTGGTCCCTTACAAGATCAAGAAGGAATGCTATCTTTTAAGGAGTTGTCTTGTTAACGTTGCCCTTTATGGTTGAGCAGGTATTTCTGGCAATGGGGAAGTTTGGTCAATGCATAATGCAGGTACACAATGCACAGTGTGGGGAGAGAGGCCAAAGAGCAGAGATAATTTTTATGTTTGAATTTTTCTTGTCTTGCCATAAAATATGAATTTTATTTCACAATTACTATTCTATTTTCAAAGGAGTCTTAGATTGATGTTTCCTAATATGTGAGTAGAATTCACCAGAAGGCTTCAATACCTGTAGTTTCATGTTTATATTCTATAGTTTATTTAGTTCAATCCCTCAAAGTAATTCACTTGTATGTACAAATTTTATCTATGAATGTTTCCTAGTATATTTCACATTGGTCTAGATCTATTTAATTTTCTCATCATTTAAAAAATAATGGCATAGACTATAAGTTTTTACTTTCCAGATACAGTTAAAAATTATATATATGTAGGGCTTCCCTGGTGGTGCAGTGGTTGAGGGTCTGCCTGCTGACACGGGGGACACAGGTTCGTGCCCCGGTCCGGGAAAATCCCACATGCCACGGAACGCTGGGCCCGTGCGTGAGCCATGGCCGCTGAGCCTGCGCGTCCGGAGCCTGTGCCCCGCAACGGGAGAGGCCACAACAGTGAGAGGTCCACGTATTGCAAAAAAGATTTAAAAAAAAATTACATGTAGGGTATAAAATAGAGTATTTTCTAGTTGATTTCTGAGCAGCTTTAGCTCCTTCTCCTTTTTTTTAGGGTACCCTTATTTGGTGTTCATTATTTCTCTTCAAGTTTCATGTGCTGTAAGGAGACTGATATTACCCCCAGCTTCAGGGATGGGACTTCAATGATCTGAGCCAATCTGGATAATCCCATCTACTCTGACACAGGGTTCTGTTCCAAGATGCAATTATACCAAAAGCTTATCGGTGCTCTGTATTTCCCTGGAGTCACTAAATAGGGCAAGGTCAATCAGAACTAAACCAATTATATTTGTTCTTATTTGTAGCAGCACATTCTCCCATCTGTTGGTCATGCAAAAGTAGTATTCAGCCCCTACCCCTACATTCTGCCCTTGACCCTGTAGACTGCTGAGCAGAGAGGCAGTACAAAAGGAGATAATTAGAAACCTTATTGATACATTGCTGAATGAACCAATACAGATATGCCCTTGTCTCTAGATTCTCCAGCTATATAGTGTGTTAATGTATTTTTCATAATCTTATGAAGACAGTTTGAACTGTGATTTTGTGACTATCTTTATCAGAAGATACTCTGACTTCTCTAAAAAGTAATTAGATATAGTTTATTCAAGTTCCTCCTCTTTTCTTATAAAAGTAAACATGGGGTTTTCATGTTCTATCTTTTATATGGACTTCTAGATTCTCTAGAGGAACATGGAATGTCCATCACTCTTATGCTTTGAAGGCTTTCAGTACTCAATGACACAGAGTCTACCCAAGTCTAACTTTACAATTGCTCATGGCTGCTTTCCCCCACTGCCCTTGTGAAGACCCTACTTGCCAAGCACCTTCTGGTGTAGACAGAGAAGGTCAAGGAATATGCTCATTCCAAATCATTAGCTTCCTTATGCCTCCTAAATAAGTTAAAATAAGTCAAACAACTTTTAATTCAATCAAATAAATATCTCAGTATTATTTTATATAGGGAGGATAGGGAGTAGATTTACACATATTACTGAAGATAATCCTTCCATGCTCTATTTGAGTTCCAGTTGTGAAGAGAGTGTTTAGATCATAATTTTTCCAGGCTCATTTCAGTTTGATAACTAAGTAGATCTTTGTTCTTTGAAATATCTGTTAATGAAAATCAAAGGCAATTTCAGTACCAAATGGTATTAATTAGTTGATAAACTGCCACAATATGGTTATACAATTTATTTTAAAGCCATTCTCTAAATACAAGTCTTACAAAGTTCCTTTAATTAAGATTTTTGTTTTGTTTCATTTTCTATCTTCATCAGACATCTTCTATTGTGTCTGATTCACAACTAAAAAAAATGCATATTTGAATTAGTAAATTATTTTGTAATCAATTGTTTATGTTATTGTTTCTATGACTAGACCATAAACACTCAAAATCAGGGTGCACTTCTGACTTTATAGAAATTCCTATTTCCTAGAACAGCTTTAGATCACACAATAGTAGTAAATATTTCTGGAAAACTGAATTAACTTCCTCATTCTTTCTTTCACTACCACTGCAGCCAATATTAGAGTTTAGTTTGGGGTTATAGGAAGAGGGCTGTGATGGCCAGAATAATGGCCCCAAAGATGGCACTGTCCTAATCCTCAGAGCCAGTGAATATAGTAGATTACAGGGCAGAAAGGGATTAAATTTGTAGATGGAATTAAGGTTGTTAATCAGATAGGAAGTTTATTCTGGATTATCTGGGTGGGCCCAATATAATCACAAAGGTCTTTAAAAGTAGAAAAAGGAATCAGAACTGGAGAGGTGACAGAAGGAGAAGACTCAGCCCAACTTTGCTGGCTTTCTTTTGGATGAAGTCCATGAACAAGGAAAGCCTCTTGAAACTGAAAGGCAAGACATGTAATCTCCCCTAGCATCCCCAGAAAGGAATACACTTTGGCAACACTTTGATCTTAGTGCAGTGTGATACAGTGTGACCTGTATCTATAGGTTCTTCTAACCTATAGAATTGTGAGACAATAAATCTGTGTTGATAAATTTGTGGGAGTTTGTTTCAGCAGTAATAGGAACACTAACTAATATAGGGCAGTGACAGGCTCCTCCTCTGTGATGACCTTAGAAAAGCTCTTTCTCACTGACATCCCACTGGCTTCTTTTTTCTTCTGTGGTCTGAGATATTCTGTACCATGAAGCCTCACTTGTCCCCAAACACATAAACTTGATATCCTTTCCACATTGCCCAACTTAAAAAGAAAAAAGTTAATTTAAAGTGAAGAGAAAGTTGAAGGTCAGAAAAGGGAACACCTCAAAACACCCAACATTTCCATAATGTTAATGACACTTTCTATGTCTGCTTCTCAGTTTAAACTGAGATCAAGTAAAAAACTTTGCAAAGAAAATGACTTCCAGAAAGAAATATAAATTAAAAAAAATTAAATTTATGTGCATATATTGTTATTCATGAATTGCCTCACTTTAATATGAATGTAATGAAGCAACATTTAAAGAAAGACTTTATCTTTGATACTTTTATTCAGATGAAACAAGCTTTATATTTGCATATTTGGGTCATTGCAAAGACTCTTTTCCATAAAATTTTGGTAATCAGTGCAATGAAGCTGGAAAGATCTTGCTTTCAGTGTTCTGGCTCACTTGTGACCTGTTCATGCTAACAGCTTTAATGGAAATATTTAATTGTTTCATTTTATATGTAATCCTGGCAGTAGTTTGACATTTTAATGTTTTGTCATATTATCTTTCTGCTTTTCTCTATTTGAGCAGAAACAATATGATAATTTGAAAATAAAAAAAATCTTACAAAAAATGAAAGATTTAAAGCAATACTATATTTTAAGCACAATCTCTAATGATTGACTATTTTCATAGGTCATAAGTATGTTCTAATTTTACTTCTCAGGTGACACAGGTTATATGAATAATTGTGAAAACAGAATGGACTACCAAGAAGTCTAAACTTATAAAAAAAAAACCCTGAGTTTTGTGTAGACACTCTCTTTTTTATTCATTGAATTGCATAACTTTAATATATCTGAATAAAGCATTATTAAAATAAAGAACTTATTTTAACTCCTAAATTTTTAAAATATGCAAAGACTGCCTTGATGATTTTTGTATGGTAAATAAACTTGGATTATGTATACCAGGCAAACTGACCAGAGGCTAGAGGAGAGGAGATGGGTGGACTTTGGAGGCTGGGGCTGGACAGGAGAAGGAGGAGAAGAGGGTTGGAGAGGAGAAGGCACTCCTATCTAGGCAGCATGTTAAAGGAGTACAAAGACAATCATGAAAGGTTAACTTTCCTGAATATTTGTAGCCATTTTCTTGGCTTTTTTCCACTCATTCTATCTTACTATAATTAAGGACTTGGAGAATTATAGGATCTATATACCCCTTCTTCCTTTGGAAATTTGGTGCTAGAGATTGAATACTTTCTTAAGATTGTACTCAGAATAAAACTATGCAAAGCTCAACTATTTTCATTTACATACTTGGAAAAAAAAGAGTGAACTATAGAAATGCGACTTTTCATGCTTGTATGCTAACGGTGATCAGGAATTTGAGAGAAGTATACCAAAAATGTTGGCACTGTTTCAGAGAGCTGTAAAAATTTCCTGTTGAAGGAAAGAAGCAAAAGTGTCCTACTACCTCTGAAAAATTCTTCCATCTGGCCTGGATACATACTCTTGTCCATTTATATTTTATACAGTTACTTAAATTTATGAACATGAGTTCCTCTCAGATTTAGGGTAACTGACCCCCTCATGATCCTTTATGAAATGTTAGGTGAAAAAATAGAATTTATACAAAAGCTCATGCGTCTAGGCATGCTTTCTCTAGATGTGTATTTACTTGCACACAAACAGCTCCAGTCAAACCTAATAAGAAGAAAGCACAGGAGCCTAAGATGGAGCAGAAAAATGGCAACTCTTACACTGGTTTTGTGTTATTTAGGGAATATAAAGAAGTGGATTCTGTTATCAGTCCAACCATTTTGTGAGTAAATGCAATTTTTCTAGAAAGTTCCTCAAATTTAAAGTGATTTTAAAAGAACTGTGAATCGAAATAAAGGGAGGTAAGAATCCTTTATTTAAAATGTTAAGTAAGCTCGGGATTTCAATAAACTTCAATTTGGAATTATGCTTCTTCCAGTGTACTTACATTATGATCATGAAACCACTGGGAAACACTGGATATTCACCAAACACATGAAAATAATTATTCATCCTGTTGTAGCACCAAAGAACAGATGTCAACACTCAGCCACGTAGGGAAAGATAGCTATTAGAAAGGAAATTAACATCACAGCCAGTGCCAACAGGATTTTTGTAACTAAGTTATTTACATTTTGATCCAGTGGAAGAAAGAATACATTAGAATTAAAACAAAAATTTAGAAGAAAGCTGGAAGGGATAGTACGGTAGTAAAGGATACCAGCCAATATGAAAGGACAGGTGTTAAATCTTGCATAGACTATAATTGTCTTTAAACAGTTTAAAGTAACGTATTATAGAAGGGATTTTAAATTGGGAAAAGAACTTTATCTACATAGCTTTATGTTTGTTTAAGGAAAGAGCCACTTTGAAACAGGAGGCAGAATTCTATTCCTTTATACTTTTAGGTCAACATTACTTTCCCACGAATTTCTGTCTTTTGGTAATCCTTTTGGAAGCAAATGCAAGTGAAGGAAAGGGTTGATCCAGAAAGCAAACACCTATCAACAATTTTTGCAGCCCTTCTCAGACTCAAGCAACCATTCTGAGTAGGAATGCTAGCTCTGGTCAGGAGGTAGAAGGTTTCGGAGAGCAATTTTAGGCTTAATAGAAAAAAATGGTACTTAAAAAAAGGCTTTAAGAAGTGATATTTAGGGAAAGCGGCGGTGGGGGGTGATGGAGGTAGGGTGGTGGTGGTGGGATGAACTGGGAGATTGGGATTGACATGTATACACTAATATGTATAAAATGGATAACTAATAAGAACCTGCTGTATAACAAATAAATAAAATAAAAAATTAAAAAAAAAAGAGATACAGAAAATTACATATGAGTTCACAGAATATATGTGATCATTAAAAAAAAAAGTATGGTTCCAGGTACTTTCCATGATCTTATTCATTTTATTAAAATCTCACAATGAGAGGAAAAAAAAAGTGATATTTTGACATTATGATTTCAGGTAATGACATATTTACCAGTTTATGATACCAGTTTAAAGTAAGAAAAATTTAATTGCCCTCCATGTTTAGATAAACACAAATCACTTTGTTTGCAAACACATACCCAGTGAGAGTGGTGAAGGGGTAGCATTTTCTATGACACTTCAGTCTGTTGTGTATATGTGATAGTTCCATGTATTTGAAAGCTTTTTCATGGTTAGCCTTTATTTTGTTCTAAGGCTGTTTTACTCTTCTATAATTTTAAGTGCAATTTGAGTGTAAGATGAAAAAGAACCCCACAAAACTGCCTGCCTAAAAGTTGACTCTCCATCACCTTCCACAAATTTGTCCCTTGCATCCCTCCCCCATCAACCACCACCCACTGTCTCTGACCTCTCTTCTTGATTGGAAAATAAATGTTTTCCTTACATTATATTGATATACAAACTGATTTTATTAACATCAGTAGCTTTTAATATCTATATTATGTAATATACAACTTTTTTATTACTTGTGTACTCTAATGCATAATGTTTCAATTGATCAAAAGACATTACATATCTTTAAGAGTTGGCTTGGTATCTTGGATTGGAATAGAACATATAATTTTTCCCATTAAAATAGGAATTTCTCTTTCATGTAAGGGCTTTTTGCTTAATGGCGGATTTCCGGGAACATATCCAGTTGTAAAGTGAGAAATAGGTGGTATTATCAGGAGTAACAGTAGTGATAGAGATGAGAGTATTTAGTATTTGCCTGAAGCATATGAACCATCTCTTTATTGAAGCTTACTCTTTTTAATTGGAGATGACAGTAGAAGGTATCCTAAGAATGACTAATTACTGATGGTGTTAATTTCAATGTTACCAAAACACATTTTAAATATATTTTTGAAATCTATGAATTAAAGCATCCATAGTTTCTACTTCTTAATATAAATTGAGGACTAACTCAGGTAATTAAATGAAATATTTTGGTAGAGTGCATGCAAAAAATCTTGTTGGGGTTGTGTTTTTTTATTCAAATGACATATGAAATATATATAATGCAGACAGCCTAAAATTCCTATCGTATGTGATCATCACTAGAATGTTAATGAGATATTCACAGATAAATGCATCATGTGTTGGAAAAATTTAGCTGTTTGGCTTTTTCAGGAAAATTGAGCCACTACTAGAATAAAAAAGTAAGGTATTTAATATGTAAGTTGTGGCTTACAAGAATGTGAGTGGAGCCTGCATCAGTGAGGGTCTGAAAGGCCATCCATACTCAATCACTAAGGACTCAGCCAGAAGAACAGGGCTCGGTAGAAGCCAGAACTCATGGAGAAGTCAGCTGATTTGCTGCTACCTCTGTCACCATCATGAAAGGAAGTTCTTAAAGGTCTTTGAGTTCTGCAGATTCCTCGCATCTGGCTGCCATGACCTTTTGAGCAGAATGACTTCTTTGTCACTTCTACCTCCCAAATGTTACATGATTTGCCCCTCATTAGCAAACTCTAACCCATGACCAGGTATGGAAGGAAATTCTAGGAAACGTTGTCCCCAGCTTTAGAAGGGACTTCTGGTGGTGCTGAGTTAAGGACAATCAAGCACATTACCAAAAATGCTATAACATATCTATACATATAAACATATAGTCATGTTGCAATGGCTTAATGAAATAACCAATTAATTATTGTTAGAGTTAAAGTCCTCCTATTTTCAGTCTTAGGTAGTTGGATACTTAAAGAATTAATATTTGTTAACTGGGTTTTCAGATATTGTCCACCGTTTTCTTTTTGTTTTCCCCTAATGGGTCTTAGAAACAATCTTCACCTTTTTTTATATCCATGCTGTAAGGAATCAGTGCTTTTCTAACAATGTATGTAATTCATTTTTCAATCAAGTATCAGGTATAATCAAATGATGCATTTGATTGCTAACTTATACACATCATAAAAATTCAATTTTTGAATAAATTATTACCACCAATTTCTACTTAAAATATTCAGTTTCCCAGATGTACTGTTTTAAAACTGAAAGTAGTAGTGGGTGAAATAAACATAGTAGTAATAAAATAGTAATATTGTTATTTCTTGACAATTTGCTATGTATGAAGCAGAAACTAAGGCTTTTATATATCCCAGCTCATTAAATTATCAACTTTAATTATCAATCTTATTTCAAGTATGTTTTATGAATCCCTCTTTAAAGTTGAATGAAATGAAGCAAAATTTTAAGTAACTTGTAAAAATTCAAAGAGCTATTAAATGATAGAATTTGGATACAAATTCAAATTCATGCTATGAGTTCGCTTGAAATCATAAGCCTTCCATAACATTTCCTATAATTTGCAGTGTAGGTGTATATCTGATGAGACCAAAATTTGGCATGTAGTGGGAATATGGTTGGGGAGCAGTATATGGGAAGTCTGGGAAACAAGAGAACCATGTGAAATATTTTGTTTCCTTGAGATAGTACATTTGTCTAGACTCCAAACTCTTCTTTATACAGGCCCTTCCTCTGATTATGATTTTTCTAATATTTCTTGAAAGGTAGAGGAAACATTTAATGACTAAATCAAGACCTCAATAATCTAAGCAATCATTTTTATTAAATAGAGTCTAAGTGCCAGTACAACATAATTTGCAGCAGTATTCTAATATACATTTCTCCTCTGCCATTTATTTTTAAAATTCTAGGCAAAACCTTATATAAGATTTAAAAGTACATTACTTAAGAAATAGGAAGGTAATGATTTTCAAATGGCTTAATGATTTTGAAAATTAAATGTTATATTACAGATCTTAGAATGTTTTGCAATACAGTATTAATTTACCTGAGAGGTTATTCCACAAGGGATAAAAACATGTGTTTCTAACTAAACTTATTACTTTAAAAGCTTGATGAATGACAACTATGAAAAAAAAATCCCCTTAAAACCATAGACTAATTGGTTGAATATAAAGTCTCTGGGGTCTGAAACAACAGCTGTGCATATACATTAATGCAAAATATGAGGCAAGAGGAACAGATAACAGCAAATAAGTCTCGTTTTATGCTGAATGACATAAGAACTCTTAAATGTTTCCTTTCTCTCCTACATTCTGTTCATAGGCCCACATGTTCTATGTCAATGAGTAATGACTTGCCATTCCTTATGTTTTTTTATTTTTTTCCTGTTTCTGTTGCCTTGCCTCATTACAGTTCTTCTCAGTGTCTGCTCACAACCTTGGCTCAGTTCAACCTGCCATATGGAGGCAAATCTAGGGAGTAGGTATGGTTTCTCCTTACAGGCCCGGTATTCTTCAGGATCGCCATTAAGCCAGTTATAGCTTTGAAGTCTTTTCTACATTTTTTTGAATCTACAAGATTTTTAAAATATTGCATCTTATTGTTGCACAACTTTTACAGTCCCCTGCAATCTCTTTACCTGAACATAAGCAGACTGACATTATGAAGTGAAATGAAAATATGCTGATGCAAGATACAAATTAAAATGGCTTCCCTTGCCCCTGGGATAATTCAGCAGTCTTTGAAATGGCTCACAGAGCCATTCCAGCCTGACCCCTGCATACTTCTATGGCTTCAGTGCTCATCTTTCTTGCTTTTGCACTCCATTCTTGGGTTGCTTGATTCTGCTCGTCTTTCTCCTCTCTTAGTCTTAGTGCGGGCTGTAACCTCTCACTTGATCATCTCCTGCCGTGTTTTCCTGAATACATCTTAGTCATTTTTTTCAGGTATTGCCTTAGAAGTCATGCTCTTTATGTACTTCAGGAATGTTTATCTTCTTACCATGCTCCCTATTTTGTTTAGCTTCAGCTACCACAGTGTCACTGTTTTTTTTGTACTTTTGTTTTAATTGCTTGCTTTTTGCTTTATATTGTAAGCACTCAGAGGGAAAGACCACATCTATCCTGCTCTCCATTTCAAATTTCACTCATCGCACAGAGTCTAAGATATTACTTGTTAAATAGACATTTCATCTTTGTAAATTCTTTACCTGGATGCCTCTTATCTTTTACCTATACACGTTAAATTGTTAATATGATTGGATTGTCAGCAGTTACTAAGTCAATGGTGTGGGGGTTTGGGAATTTTCAGAGGGAATGATACACTATCAAGCATTATATATTAAAATAAATTTTAACTCAATAATTATAGGAATATTTTTTCTAAATAAATTCAGATCTGTGAATGAGAATTAGCTTGTTCAGTTAGTATTGTATGAGCAGTATTCAAACTATGAGGACAAAAAAAGTACTTTAGGGGTGTGTGTGTGTGTGTGTGTGTGTGTGTGTGTGTGTGTATATGTGTGCATGTATGTACTGCTTTGCCAGACACCACATTTACTATTTATACAATGCCTCAAAATCATGTAGTAAAGAAGAAGACAATCAAGAGGTAAATTGTTAAAATATTATAAGAAAACAGCTAATATCCTAACAAATACACAGAACTTGTATATCCCCTTTCCTATTATAAATATCTCAAACATTAAACTAAGAAACAAAGCTGGGGAAAAAACAGACTTTGAACAAATAATATAAATGGAGAAAATAAATGTGCTAAATAAAATATAAATTTCTTTTGGCCAGATTAAATTCCCTGTAATACTTTTTTGGCATACTACATATTGAATAATGAATATTTAACAAATAACTATTGACTTGGATAGGAAAACAGCTATAGCACCTAATTCTTGACTATTAAATGGCTTTCTAAACTGACTTGAGAATGAATTATGAGTTAATTTGGCCACCAATAACCAACATTTCTTCTGATATCCTGTACTGGATAGCATGAGGAAAAAAGATTTCTTTCAGAGATATGTGAACCTAAATATTTGAAAACTTACAAAGACTTTCTGCATAATAGTAGGTTTCTCAGTGTTTTTGAAATATGTTTTCCCACATTAAATCAATTGTGTGTGTGTGTGTATAACAATTGATTCAATGTTTGAAAAATATATATGTATATACATATTGGTTTGAAGGAGGAAAGAAGCAGAATTATTAACAGTTAACAGTTATTATTAACAGTTAACAGTTCATATAATCTCTGTCTTAGATGTTAAATAAAGTATGTCTTTTGCAACTTATATTCAGAATTTTGGTAAAATACTGAATTTCTTTACATCTCTATTGTATGGATGTTTTATGGATTAAATAAAACAAGGAATATAATTAGTCCAGCACTTGGCTCTGTACTTATCCTAGTAGTAGTAGTTGTATTGGTGTATTCATTTAAAAAAATCAATTTTATTTTTATTATGCTTTAAATTTTGAATTTGACTTAATAGTTCTTAGTGCTCTGAAAATAAAGACATATTTTCCACCACATATTTTGTTGTTCAGGGACAGCAAATGGAGAAGACTTAGTTTCATACCTGCACTTTTCCAATGAGAACTTTTCAAATAAATTAACTGGAAATTAAATGTGAAGATATGAAAAAAAAATATGTATTTCAAAAAAGGAAATTTCCAAAACAAACAAACAAACACAACAACAAAAACCCTTCATGAACAATCTTAAGGAACTATTTTTTGTTTTAACTCACATTTTTATTTTGTTATTTTTAAAGAAGCACTACCCTTAAAGATTTCAGAGCAGTTTAAACTAGAGGGTGCATTTCAAAATGTCTGATCATTTGCTCAATACTTAATTTATTCTACAGAAGACATCTGCCATATAAAATTACAAGAAAATGGAACAGGTATAAAAATCTTCTGTGCTGTAAATGGAACCATTAAATGGTGCCTGCTTTGTCACATTTTGTTGGGACTGGTTAGAGATGTAACATCAGGTAATACATTTCAGAGTGCTGTGACAAGGAAATTAGATACTGAATGCTTTGCAGTTCTCAATTTATAAAACTTTAAAATCTCATTTAAGGAATGACACATCCTAGAAAAGGAACCAATCAAAACTTCTTCTAAATTCTTGAATTAACAACAAGAAAAATTAACTTTTTTTTAAAGAAAAAAGTATTTTGTTCACTGGGATCTGAATCATTACATAAAACCTCTGTTAGAATCATTGCCAAACATAATCTGTGTACTTATTCAAGGTTGCATGATGCATTAACTACATTTAACAATTTAATTAAAATAAGAAATTACATTTAATTATTTATAATAAATTCTTTCAAAGTTTTCAATATCAAATTCAATGAATGGGTATGTGTGAATGTGGTATTTTAGATTTTTGAGATAAAAAAACACTTTTAATTCACTAATTCTAAGAACTGAATTTTATAGAACCCAAGATAAGAAATAACAGTACAGTCCCTAGGATAAGTTGAATTATTGTTGGATGGGTGGGGGTTTTGGCAGCTTACATCTCAGAAGCAGCAGGGTATTCAGAGCTAGTAATGATAAAAATACTTTCAAACGAGAGCTACAGTTATAATTGAAGTATAAAGAACTTAGATGGGCAAGTTCAAACATTCAGCTCTGTGTCCTAAAAAGAATAATGAAAATAAACAAATCAAAGAATTGAAATGAAAATTTTAAATAAGAGAAAAACATCAGTTGAAAACTAAAGTAAGCATAAAATAAAAATATGAGAATGGACAGTAAATAAAATCCGTATATGAAATAGTAAGATAGTAATTCTCTTTGCTTTTCAGCTTTAACTTTGAAGTTTAAATGCATATATAATTTTAAGTAATTGCTCTCTATTTGGAAATTTTGAATATATACTTTATGAAATAATTCCTGAAAGTAATAAACTGAAATGTCAGATGATACTACTATTATGAATTTATAAACATGCAAATATCCATTCAATATCTATTTACTGAGTGCCTTTCTGTGCAAAACTTGTGTTAGATAAAATGAGAACTTAAAAATGTGTACTAAGTTTACTCCTGCCTTAGTGAAGTTAGCAACCTTGTATAGGAACAGGTGAGTGAGGAACCGATGTAAGATATTCACTCTGTACTTATCTGAAAGTGCTTCTTACATTATTCACAGAGGTGACACGTTAATTCTACTCAAAGGGAGCAATAATGTCCTTCCTAAAGGGATGAGATTTGAACTGAGACTCACTAGCAAATATATGACTTTAGCTGGTGAGATTTTGAAAGCAGTCTGAGTTTAGGAAATGAAATACAAAAACCATAGTTGACAAATGTACAAGATATGTTCAAGAGACAGATAAGTCCAGTTTATCAAGATGAGTGAATGCGATAGCTTGGTTTCAGGAAAGAGGAGTTTCAGGAAAGGGGAGGATGGAAGAGTTATAAGTGGCACTGCATGGGACCAGCAAGGAGGGGTTAGATAATGGAAAACCATGAACGGAGCCTCATTCTTTGAGAAGTGGAAAGTCAATGCAGATTGTTGAGAATGGAAGTAATATGATCAGAGAGGCCAGATTGGAAAGAATTTAGTCAAGGTAGTTAGTATTCTAAGTGGAAAGGCAACAATACTCTGAACTATTACATGTTGGAAAGAAGGGATGAATGAAGATATTTTTTGAATTAGAAGTAATATTTATTCATTGCTTAAAAAATACTTAATGTCAACTACATGTCATACACTATTCTAGGACCTAATAATCGAAAGATTTTCAAACTAGAGAAGTTTCCTACTCTCCACTCTTGGGGAGCTTATGTTCTAAATCACACTGGTTAGGGAGGGCTTCTCTGGGAAGGTGATGTAGAAGAAGGAATGTGATGGTAAAGAAGCAGCAGATCATGCAACAATAAAAGGAAAGAACGCTTCACATAGAGCGTGCAGTTGGTGCCAAGGCCTACTGAGGAGGAAATGCAGAAACGTGCTGATTTCAAAGGATAGGAAGAAGGTCTCTATGCTTGGAGCTTGAGTGACAAGGGATAGAATGGTAAGAGGAAGAGAAGTAGAGAGAGCTTTATAAGTCACCATAAAGAATTTTGATCATTTTTTTTCAGTTGCGATTGGAAGACATTAGGTAGAAATGTGACAGATTTAGCTAGTGGTTTTGAAATTTTACTCAAGCTGTCTTATAAAAAAATGGATCACACAAAGTCAAATGAATAGTAGATGATGTCTCCAGTGCTTTGACTCTGTCTGACCTGAATTGTGATTCCATTATGAAAAAAAGAAAAAGGAAGAAGAGACTTGGGAATTAAAATAATGAGTTTGTTTTTTCTCTTACTTTTGAGTGTAAAAAGTATAAAAGTGTAACATCACAGAAACTCAAGGAGAAAAATGTCGCAGAGGACAAGAGCTGTACTGACACATACTACAGAGAAATCAAGAGTGATGAACACAGAGAAGATGTAATAGATTTATCTATTACAAGGTCATTGTAAATCATCCAAACAGCAGCTAGCTAAAGCGATGAGAATAGAAGCCAAATTATTAAGTTTGAAAAGGAGGTTAGAAGTGGAGCTATCAAGTGAATTCTGTTATTTAAAAAAATTTAGCAGTGAAATAAAGGAAAAGATTCAGGCCTTTCAGTTATGTTGTAGTGCTACAAAAGAAGTCATTCTTCTGAAATATGAAGCAAACATATAAAAGCTGATTTCTGCATTTTTTTGATCAACTTTTTGCATTTTCAGTTTTGGAAGTAATGTGTCACTTGTTTCACATTTACACATATTTTAAATTTAGAAGTAAATTGGTTGTACATAATGCTCTGACTTTGCTTGCTTAATATAATGAAAATGAGTGAAAGATATTTGAAATATGGAAAGTAATTTAATAGATATGAATTTGATTTATATGGTTTTAGTTTTTTCTTATGCAGAAGTTCATTTAAGGACACTGTTATAATTTAGTAGGGGTATTAAGTAAATGCGAATGATGCAAAATGAAACTTTAAATAATGTTTCCAAGATTTTGCCTCCTCCCATCTCAAACATTACAATTAAACTCAGTTTGAAGGCAAACTTCTGGTTTAAAACAGTATGACTAGGTAGGTTTATTCCTAGGTATTTTTATTCTTTTTGTTGCAGTGGTAAATGGGAGTGTGTCCTTAATTTCTCTTTCAGATTTTTCATCATTAGTGTATAGGAATGCAAGAAGCTTCTATGCATTAATTTTGTATCCTGCTACTCTACCAAATTCAATGATTAGCTCTAGTAGTTTTCTGGGAGCGTCTTTAGGATTCTCTATGTATAGTATCATGTCATCTGCAAACAGTGACAACTTTATTTCTTCTTTTCTTCTTTGGATTCATTTTATTTCTTTTTCTTCTCTGATTCCTGAGGCTAAAACTTCCAAAACTATGTTGAATAATAGTGGTGAGAGTGGACAGCCTTGTCTTGTTCCTGATCTTAGAGGAAATGGTTTCAGTTTTTCACCATTGAGAATGATGTTGGCTGTGGGTTTGTCATATATGGCCTTTATTATGTTGAGGTAACTTACCCCTATGCTTACTTTCTGGAGGGTTTTTATCATAAATGGGTGTTGAATTTTGTCAAAAGCTTTTTCTGCATCTATTGAGATGATCATATGGTTTTTCTGCTTCAGTTTGTTAATATGTTTTAACACATTGATTGATTTGCGTATATTGAAGACTCCTTGCATTCCTGGGATAAACCCCACTTGATCATGGTGTATGATCCTTATTTAATGTGCTGTTGGATTCTGTTTGCTAGTATTTTATTGAGGATTTTTGACCCGTATGCAGAAAACTATAAGATGCTGATGAAAGAAATTAAATATGACACAAACAGATGGAGAAATATATCATGTTCTTGGATTGGAAGAATCAACATTGTAAAAATGACTATACTACCCAAAGCAATCTACAGATTCAATGCAATCCCTATCAAAATACCAATGGCATTTTTCATAGAACTAGAAGAAAATATTTTACAATTTGTATGGAAACACAAAAGACCCCGAATAGCCAAAGCAATCTTGAGAAAGAAAAACGGAGCTGGAGGAATCAGGCTCCTGCATTTCAGACTATACTACAAAGCTACAGTAATCAAGACAGTATGGTAACGGCACAAAAGCAGAAATAGAGATCAGTGCAACAGGATAGAAAGCCGAGAGATAAACCCATGCACATATGGTCATCTTGTTTTTGATAAAGGAGACAAGACTACACAATGGAGAAAAGACAGCCTCTTCAATAAGTGGTGCTGGGAGAACTGGACAGCTACATGTAAAAGAATGAAATTAGAACACTCCCTAATGCCATACACAGAAATAAATGGAAAATGGATTAAAGACCTAAATGTAAGGCCAGACACTCTAAAAGTCTTAGAGGAAAACGTAGGCAGAACACTCTATGATATAAATCACAGCAAGATCCTTTTTGACCCACCTCCTAGAGAAATGGAAATAAAAACAAAAATAAACAAATGCGACCTAATGAAACTTAAAAGCTTTTGCACAGTAAAGGAAAACATAAACAAGATGAAAAGACAACCCTCAGAATGGGAGAAAATACTTGCAAATGAAGCAACTGACAAAGGATTAATCTCCAAAATATACAGGCAGCTCATGCAGCTCAATATCAAAAAAACAAACAACCCAATCCATAAATGGGCAGAAGACCTAAATAGACATTCCTCCAAAGAAGATATACAGATTGCCAACAAACACATGAAAGGATGCTCAACATCACTAATCATTAGAGAAATGCAAATCAAAACTACAATGAGGTATCACCTCACACCAGTCAGAATGGCCATCATCAAAAAATCTACAAAGAATAAATGCTGGAGAGGGTGTGGAGGAAAGGGAACCCTCTTGCACTATTGGTGGGAATGTAAATTGATACAGCCACTATGGAGAACAGTATGGAGGTTCCTTAAAAAACTAAAAATAGAATTATCATATAACCCAGCGATCCCACTACTGGGCATATACCCTGAGAAAACTATAATTCAAAAAGAGTCATGTACCACAATGTTCCCTTCAGCTCTATTTACAATAGCCAGGACATGTAAGCAACCTAAGTGTCCATCGACAGATGAATGGATAAAGAAGACATGGCACATATATACAATGGAATATTACTCAGCCGTAAAAAGAAACGAAATTGAGTTATTTGTAGTGAGGTGGTTGGACCTAGAGTCTGTCATACAGAGTGAAGTAAGTCAGAAAGAGAAAAACAAATACCATATGCTAACACATATATATGGAATCTAAAAAACAAACAAACAAAAAAACAGTTCTGAAGAACCTAGGGGCAGGGCAGGAATAAAGACGCAGATGTAGAGAATGGACTTGAGCACACGGGGAGAGGGAAGGGTAACCTGGGATGAAGTGAGAGAGTGGCATGGACATATATACACTACCAAATGTAAAATAGATAGCTCGTGGGAAGCAGCTGCATAGCACAGGGAGATCAGGTCAGTGTTTTGTGACCACTTAGTGGGATGGGATAGGGAGAATGAGAGGGAGATGCAGGAGATATGGGGATATATATATATGTATGTATAGCTGATTCACTTTGTTATAAAGCACAAAGTAACACACCATTGTAAAGCAATTATATTCCAATAAAGATGTTAAAAAAAAAGCAGAACAGTATGACTAAACGTTTCTAAGAAACTTTTTAGAGCTCAAATGACAGAAGTAATAGAATTGTCTGTGAATCCGAAGCACCTCTTGGTGTATTGCCTCACTTGATCCCCATGACAACTTAGTAAGTATGCAAATTGAGGAAGCTGAATCTTAATGAGATTGAATTGAATTTTACAGTTTAGCAATAATAGAATTAACATTTTGGCCCTAGTTTTATTATACTTAAATAGGAGCTTTTGCCAAAAAGCAATGTCCAGAATATTCTAAGAAAGCCTATAATGGACCCAACAAATCTTACCAGTTATTATTTTTTCCTGTAATGGTTTCTAGAAAGTTCAGAAATCAATTTTACAATTATTCCAGGTCATATATTGTTTTACTACATTATTGTTATTTTGCATTGCTTTACCATTTTGTATTTAAACATTTTGGTTTGTCATTATTTGATAAGAAAGTTTGTATTGTATTTGAAACTAGACACGATGATTACAAAGGATGAATAAATGAATGAATGAAAGTACTAAATTATTCCTTGACTTTTTTTGTATGTATTTGAAGAGATCTTCATTCAACTGAAATTTCCATTTCAGTAGCATATTCTAATACTATTTATTTAGTAAATATTCACCAAGTACCCATTAAACATATTAATTAAAAGAACAGTATGATACACAGTATGAGCAGAGGGTTCTTTGTAAGTGAGAGAGAACCATCTGGTTATTCATCAAGAGATTCCACAAGATGGTCTTTAAATCTGGTGAGTAAGTATCTAAGTTTTAGAATTAAAATCATGATTTTTCTGCCTAATGATAGCTCCTTCTGTTAAGAGTGAATATATGTAATAGACAAGTTCAAAGATACTCTTATACAAACCAGAACTACAATGTATTAATTCAAAGTGAAAATACATCTGCTGAAAGAAATGCATTTATATTATCTGCTAAATGTTTCTTTCTTGTTATAAAACAACATGGGAAAGCCAAATTATAATCATAAATTTGTTTAGTGATAAGACCCTCAAAGAATTAAAAAATATATATTTATGATTGCCTGCATCACATTGGCAAAATGAGAAACTAAAATGTTTTATTTATTTGTACAATCTTGTTACTAGTACAAAGTCCTTGTAATTTATCTTTATAAGGCAGATTTGTAAACCATTTGAATAAGCCAGTCACATTCTTTAGGCCTAAGAAGTCTTTGCCCTGGACTAGATTTGGAGTCCCTTCCTCAATGAATGTCCTTCTCATATGTTCCAGCAGGAACAACACCCTCAGTGTATTGACAAATTTTTAATTAATGTTACTATTTTATTCACTCTTTCTCATATGTGTCAGTGTCCTATGTGTCATTCTATTTGTTTAAGGTGATCTTACATACTTGTGATGTAATCAATTATAGAATGACTTTATAATATTGGTCAAAAAGCAACTTTATTTTCTCATTTTCAAGTTCTTAGAGACATGTCTGTTTCCACTTATGAAAACAAATGTATATTTAAATGTAATATTGCAACATGCATATTTTTTAAAGTCCTATGCTTTTTTTTTTTTTTACACAAAACTAATAATGATAGTTATCCATAGGCAAAATAAAAAAAGAAGGCAAACCCCACAACCGGGAACACTGAATCTAATTCCACAGTTATTTAGAAATTATTTACCCATTTTTATTAATGATTCTGGTATAGTTTTATTATGTAATCTTCCCTGATGCATTTTCTTCTTTAATTTGATATTAGTTATTAGTTTTCTTTTAAGTAAATTTTAATTTTCAAAGAGAAAAAAATTATTTCTAATCTGATTAGGCAGATGATAATGTACCTGCAGTATATTGTAGTCAGTATTAAAGAATATTGTTTGAATTGTATTGATGTGTCTGTTTTACCAATAAAGTGCTATAAATTTAGATTTATTCAAAATAAAGGCATAAGTGAATCAGTAAAGTGATTACTATTCAACATTTCAGCAGGCTTTCTCAATCTTTCCATGCCTCTTTTCTCAGTGAATAACTGGACATATGGCTTTGTAGGGTTCTCTGGAGACTGAAGAAGGGAGTGATTTTTTTTTTTAAATAAATTGATTCTAGTATGTATGGTGCGCTTCTATGTCTGTGTGTATCTGTGAGTGCTTGAATATGCTACACAATATGAGGCTGGGGATTTTTGCCAAGGGAGAGCATGTGGCCATCCATCACAGGGGGGTGGGCAGTCATTTACAGAATGCTCCTTCCCCTTTCCAGAATTAAGTTGCCAAATGTGGAAAGTTACTGAATAAAGGTAATGAGGTCATTCATATGATAACTGTATGACTACAACTATGTGCAAAGAATGTATAGACATATATACATACACACACGCACAAACATATGAAAAATTTATTCTTGAGAAATAATTTGTATGTAAATATATATAAGGTAAAGTTTATATGCATAAAAATTTTTTAGGGTAAAGTTCTTCAGAAAAGTAAAATTCAAATTCAATACATGCAACTATGATTTCAAGCAGCAATTGAGAATTTCTGACTGTCTGAAAAGTTATTTACATGAATATTTAAATCAATGGTGTGGATGTTAAGTCATTATCATATTTAGAGTTTATTACTTACCTTTAAGTGGCATTGCAACAGTTTGTTTTAAAAGTCAGTCTATAGAATTCCTTTACAATTATTGAGACAAGATGAACAATTTCATATTTCATCTTAAGAATGTGAGTATATATGTCTCTTTTAAAATTCTTTTAGGGAGTAATTGAGTAAGGAAATCAGAAAATACTGTTGAAATACACAAGTTGAGAAGGAATAAAATAGGTAATATCATGACAAGGAAAGAGTGGACTGATGCATTTCATATTTAAAGAGAGGATTCTGTAAGACGCAATAATTGTTTGCCTTAAGTAGGTTGATGTGGAGCAAAGGAAGAAGGTGTTAAATATAAAGGTAGGTTTAGAGTCTGAGTAACGAGAATATTGGAAGATTTGAAGTGTCTTGTCAGAAGACAGTTTTAAACTTTTTCTTGATTTCCATTTGGCAGAATCCATCTAAAAATTCGGGACATGAGTCAATCAGGTCTTTCAAACTATTTAACCATTCATCTAGTCAGGTTTATCTGAGTACCAAGATATCTCATTACTTAAATATAGTTATTGCAATTGAGGAAAATAAAACACTTTACCTTGATCAACTGAAATGTATAATCTGAATTATCTAAACTTTTAATACATAAGAGTCTACTACCTCAATATTCTTCTTAATGTAGTTTAACTGTTTTATTTGGTTTAATTGAAAATTTGGTAAGATCATAAAAGCTCATCACCATGACTCCTTATAGCTCTTCAGTTTTTAAATTCAAATTGTCCATTTTAGTATTATGCGTGTGGTTATTAATACAGTTCTAATACTATACACACGTACATACACATATACACACACATCTCTTCAAATTCAGCTTCAGCACATAACTTTATGTGCTTAATTCTTCTAAATACTACATTAAGTGCTAAAGGAAAAAATATGAATAAAACATGATTCTGCACTCAAGCTGTCCACTGACTAGTTGGAAGGATAGATCTAGAACGTAATTCAATAATGGAGTGATATGAAAAAAATTATTGAATAAGTTTCAATGTACAGAGGCAGAGTGATCCTAGGGTGCCACAAATATGTGAAGGAGGCTTCAAAAACGAGGTGAAATCAGAGGGAAGTTTTGAGGACTGAATCAGACATTTGCAAAGGAATCCAAAGGAGGAGGGGTATTTTGAGTGGAAGAAATTTCCTTAAAGATCTTGATATGTTTACGCTACTGCTCAAAATGAAAGAAGTAACCCTGGAGAATAAAAAGTGGGTATAGATGAATGTGATTAGGACGAGAGGCTGAGGAAACAATATAGGATGGCAGTGATGAAGCCTGAAGCACAAAAAAAATGGACCTCATCTGACTACTTTGGCTTAGTGTCAGGGTCTCTGCAGTCTTTCCACTGCTCTCCTTGACCTACCTCCAGATTGATTCAGGCCTGCAGAGAAAGGGAGTTTGCATGTATGCCTCTCTTATTACATGCCAGCCATATTGTCTCATGTAATCCTTCCAGCAAGCCTCTTGCATTAGGAAGGAAGGATAAGCAGGAGCCAGCAGATCCTGAAGGCATCTGTACACAGCACTGGGAATTTAAGATTTTATCCTATTTGTGATGGGAATTCAGCATTTATAATAATAAATGAAATAATAGATAATAGACTTGCGTTTCTGAAATAACACTCAAATAGCAGTATGGAGAATGCATTGGCAGGGTACTGAGGGCAAAAATGAAAGGATATAGTTCAGATATTCATATTCATATAGTTTCAATACCTTTAGTTGTTAACAGATAATAGTTTCCTCAGTTTTATTACCATGAGAACAATAGGATACATATCAGAAGAAAATAAATCTACTCTATTATTTACTCCTGGTAAGCCAGATGTTAATGTCACACATTTAAGTGTGGATTTTATAAACTAGGACAAAAGCACCAATTGATTGAGGAAAGCAGAAGAGTTTGAAGTGAAAGGTTTTCTGAAAATGTTCAAACTCACTTGGGAATTCTACTTATTGTTCTTTTAAAAGCTATTACTCTACTGTACCCTGCATTATGCTCAAGGAAACCACTAATAAACAGCAATAATAATGACATGGTAAATTGTCCCTAATGGATTCCTATACATTTCAGTAATGACTTGTATAACAAGATTAAACTACATAGGAAAGAATAATCAGAAAACATGTACACATATTATATCCTTTATTGTCTTATTTTATAATATTAGATGTTCATGATTGTGAGTGTAATAAAAACTTACTCAAGACAATGCTATTAAAAAGAAAACTAGGGCTTCCCTGGTGGCGCAGTGGTTGAGAGTCCACCTGCCGATGCAGGGGACACGGGTTCGTGCCCCGGTCGGGAAGATCCCACATGCAGCAGAACGGCTAGGCCCGTGAGCCATGGCCGCTGAGCCTGCGTGTCCGGAGCCTGTGCTCTGCAACGGGAGAGGCCACAACAGTGAGAGGCCCGCGTACCGCAAAAAAAAAAAAAAAAAGAAACCTATAATTACAGCAATGAGAATAAGCTCTGAAAGCAGAATCAATAGGTGAATTTCAAAGTATTTGTAAAGAAAATAAAATAATCTGGGAAATTTTGAACACTTGTGATTCTGTGCTATACACCTAAATTATTATGACCTACATAGCTCTGGCATAATTTCACCATGGCTTGACTTTTTCCACATCTGGATTTAGTTGGTGGCTTTAGTAACATGGATTTTCTTCAACAAAGTCTACATTTGGTTTCAAGATTTTGTCTTAAGAGCATTGGAGAAGATCTGAAGGGCTGGGGAATAATTCCTTGAAATGTAGCTTTTGGCAGGAAAGATTACCATAGATAGCCTTTTGTATTTCCATACAGGAAAACTGTTAATATATAAATATCCAAACATTCAGAAAGCCAAGAATATAAAAGTCATGATGCTTATTTGATCTGCCAATCTGCTTTTTAAAGGAGAGTGATGTGAAGGACCATTAAAAGTTAACACTATAATTAGTCTACAGATGTAGTAGAGTTTGGATTCATGGACCTTATCTTAAAGTCAGGGAGATGAAGTGAACAAGTTAATGTATAAAATATTGAGAAACATTCCTATAGCATTCCCAATGGTATATATTGAAAACAAAGGTATACTGAATAATTAATATGCACCAGTTAGCTTCAAAGTGTATATACCATTTATACATTGAAACAGATCCCATACTGCATTATCACTACCATTTTACAAGTGGGAAGGGTGAGGTATAGTGAATGTTATTGTTCTGCTCAGAAAGTGGTATTCAAAATGTTTTGATATTTAAAAATATATGCTCTCTTTGTCCCCTCTTCTAGAATTCATTTTCCATATGGATAGGAATTATCAAAGCAAAAACTGCACTGGACAGAGTTATAGAGGTAAGAAAGATTTTTTTCAAGGCTATTCTAATAGGGTAGAGAGACCAGAAAACAGTTCAAATACAAGTCTAGTGGAAAAAGAATGCAAGAGTTTTTAAGAGGGGGGCTGGGGGATGATCATGTGCTGTCTGTGTTTCCTAATAGAAGGACATTGAAATTGTGAATAAATTTTAACTTAGTAATTCAATTTCTAATACTTTATTCTTGGAAAACAATCCAAGAAGCACACAAATATATTTTTACATATTAATATTTAATGTAGCATTATTTATGATAATGCAAATCTGGAAACAATCCAGATGAGCAGCAAAAGGAAATTGGTAAACAAACTGTTCTATCCAAATGAGGGCACACTATATAACCATTTTACAGTGTTTGAGGGGCATATTTATTAATGTAGAATAATATTTATGGTCTTAAATAAAAAACTAAGCAGATTATATACATATTTATATTGAGTATCCATTTTTGAAAAGAATATTGCATTTAGTAGAAAATTTAGACTCATATGAGGTAAAGATATAGCAGTTTTTTATTTATGAATTATGAAATTAGGGTGATATTTTTCATAGTCTTTGTATTTTCTAATTTTCCAAAAAATAATATACCTTTTTTGTGTGTGTGATTAAAGAAATGTGGAAAACAGAGAGAGAGAGAATAAAAGGGAGAGAAAGAGAGAATGTGAGGGGCATTTGAAAATAAAAACACTTGAAACTTTAGCAAAATGAGTTTAAAATGATCATATAATTCATAGAAAATTAGTATTCTATTAGTAATGGATTGTTTATTTAGGTTTCTTTTACTTATGACAAATAGAAAAAGCTCTCACTTATGTAAATATTAACAATAACACAATTATAATATGTATATATAACATATAATTATATACTAATTATAAATGTAATTATATATATTAATACTTATTAGATGAAGACTTGCTTGCGGCTAGATAAGTGAAATGTGTTTTCAAATAGCTGGCTTTAGTCATGACTGAAATAGGGTCATCAGGCCCATCACTTTGTTGTGTTTGCTTTTGTGCTGTCTGTATTTTCTGGTAGGACCCAACTTTGCTGTACACTAAGTTATATGTTTTTCTATTTGTTAACAAGTTAATATCCAAGTAGCTGGAGGTGTGTCCTATCACAATGTATATATTCAAGGCGATCAAACATCTTGGCTAGGAGACATGATTGTCTAATTGGGCAAGTTCAGATTGAAGTCTTCAGCCCTTCTATTACATGGAGTGAGTAGAGGAAAGATGGCCCTCCAGATGAAAATCAGGGTGCTGTTTAATATATGTGAAAGAATTCTGCATATGAAAAGAATCAGGTGGCCACTAAAAATATAAATTATACAGGTGTCAGTGAGAGATTGTAACTAGGCTAGCTAGGTAGAAAACTACTGTAATGATTATTGTAATTACTGTACTAATCAATGTATAAGTGATATGGATTAATGCAGAAACATTAATGTTATTATATATTACAATATAATGTAAAATATATTAACTATGTAGAATGGTATTAATTGAAAGAAAGTGTGACAATAGTATAGTAATTCTATAATTAAAACACAAATTAAATGACATTTTAACACTACCTCACAAGATTTATGTGTAGTTTTATGTAAGTTTTGTGAAAAATACTTTATTTGACTAAAATTTAACCATATCTCCTTGGAAAAGACAGTTACAGAAAATAATGAATAAGCAGAAATGTACAGAACTAAAGGCAAAAAATTTTTCAAGAACCGAAGTTTATGGTTTAAAATTTTCCAAGTCAAAAGCCATTTCTAAAATCCATTTGGCACATCATATACTTACAGCACCCTGTCTAATAATCTGTTAATAGAGGTGGAGATGCAGGAAAGTGCTGCTTTAAAGAATCCAAGCTCAGAGTGAGACTGCTTGAACTTTAATTTCAGCTTTATCATTTACCATTGGTGACTTAATCTCTTCATGCCTCAGTTTCTTTATCTGAAAGCAGGACTTAATTCAGCACTTAATTCAGGGATTAAATGGGTGTATATATATATACTCACACAAACACACACGTATACACATATGTACAAGTTAACACAACAGTGTCTGACATATAGAGAGCATTTCAAAAATATTGAACATTGTTAATAAAAAATCAGTATTAGATATTAGCATTTCGAAACACAATTATTTTCTAACAAAATTGAATGCTTTATATGAAAAATGATTATACATGGCTATCTGTATTCCAAGTTAAATTTGTTTGCTTCCTTGTCTACAGGGAATTTATAAACATTAAAATTGTCTTCACTGTGAAAAATTTTTTTAAAATTTTCTTCAAAAATAATTAGACCACTGTTGTGCACTATAATTGAGCTGCAATCACAACAAAACTCCAATGGTCATAGAACAATTGAAAACAATTTCCTATAATCACCATTATTTAGAATAGACAATGTTTTCTATTTTCATTAGGATATCTATTTTTTGCCTCTATACTTGTCTACCTCATAATATTTTAAAAGTTTTGTCTCATTATTCAGAAATTACATCCTCTTGCCTTGCAAAACCAAGAATTTGCCTACCTCTAAAAGGAGGAATGGAACTATTCCAAAATCTTTAAATATGAAGGAAGGATACATGCACATAGACACATTGAATATATTCCTACAAAAATTTTGGGAAACCATGAGAATGGGTGATGAGTTTGGTGGGAGGGAAGGGAGAGAATAAAATTTCAAATAGAAAACTAAAAAGAAATCTGAGAAAAACAACCTAAAATGTATTTGTCAGTTTCTTTTGTTGATGTGCCTTTTTATTATTATTATTTAAAAACTATTCTGTATTTATTTATTTTTGGCTGCTTTGGGTCTTCATTGCTGCACGCGGGCTTTCTCTAGTTGCCGTGAACGGGGGCTACTCTTCGTTGCGGTGCTCGGACTTCTCATTGTGGTGGCTTCTCTTGTTGTGGAGAACGGGCTCTAGGTGTGTGGGCTTCAGTAGTTGTGGCTCTCGGGCTCTAGAGCACAGGCTCAGTAGTTGTGACACATGGGCTTAGTTGCTCCGTGGCATGTGGGATCTTCCTGGACCAGGGCTCAAACCCATGTCCCCTGCATTGGCAGGCAGATTCTTAACCACTGTGCCACCAGGGAAGCCTGATGTGTCTTTTTTAAAGCATTCCTTGGAACAAAGTGTCTTTAACAGAGAAGGTAATCAAAAATTAAGGCTTAACCAAATATGTGATTTTACAAGTTTGAAGCTTGTCATCTACTATCGTATATAGGGATGACTATCCTGGAAATTAGTTCCGATTAATCAGTAGGGGGGCACTGTGTAGTTGGACTAGAGTATTTGCATATTTTATTTTTCACGATGGTGTGCTAGAGGTAACTTGTATTTTACTTTGAGAGTGATTTTGTCCCAACTCTGTGTTCAGTAACAACACGTTGGTAGCTTGAAATTGTCCATGCTAGGAGTATTAACACCATGGAAATCAGCAAATACTAGAAAACAGGGCTTTCTTTATCCATTTTTTTCTCTAGAGAGCCTGATGTTCAGCATTTACAAGCATCCTGCTCATATCTCCTCTAGTCACAAAATGACCTCATTCTCTGAGAAAAACTCATGACACCGAGTCTTTTCTCTCAAAACTGTGGGTAACTTAAAGTCTAGAGAAAGTAATCCCACTACTGGATATGTGACTAATGTACCATATATATGTGAGTACCATCAAGTTCCCCCCAAACAAAACAAACTAATATGAATCAAAAAGACAAAAACTATAAGCACTAGAGTTCTGTGTTTTTACACTCACTAAAGAGCTAACTAGATCTTCCCAGCCAATTTCAGAGATAGTAAGAACACTATTTCTTAGAGATGCAAAATATGCTGAAAATAAGAACAGTTTGAAGTGATAGCTTAAGAAAGAACAGAGACAATGTCAAACTACATCCAGGACCTGTTTAAAGAGTGTTACACTTCACGTGGGTCTTCACTTTGCCTAAATCTGACATTAGTCCTGAAAATGTCACTGTGAGTATTTATTCCCTACACATAAAATACCGAGACTTAATATGTCAGGTTAAAGCAGCGTGGCACACAGAGAAAAGTGAGCTGTTTTAAACAGTGTTAGGATGAGACTCCGAAAGACTCTGAGTGAAGATGTCTTTCAGTCATGTCATAAGTAAAACATCAGAAAGATAAGGAGTTTATTTTTTAAGTGAAAAATATCACTTATAGCAGCAAAATTGATAAGTAGCCTATCTAATTCCTTTTGCAGACCGAGTCACTTGATGTTTGGCATCTGGTGTCAACAGTTAATAGGTGACTCCATAGAAATGTGGAAAATGATAGAAGGACATCATCTGGAATATTTGATCATTAATCTGTTTCTAAATGATTGCCTCAGCCAGAAATTTAACACTAGTGGGGACTTGTTGTCATGACTATGACACTGCCATGTTCAATCTTGTCCTTCTGAAGGGAAATAGAGCTGTACTTCTACTCTGCTTTCCTTACTTCCTTTCCATAATATTTCAATTGTGATTTTTGAAAAGAGAGTAATTGTGTGAGGGTAATCTAAAGGACAGGTCAGTACTGTAGAGAGGAACTATAGCATACAGAAGGCTGTGCCACAGTAATTATTTTAATAGAGAATATTTACTGCAAAAATGTTGTATAATTATTGAAAAAAATAAACCAAAATGGATAACAAGGGTAACACTGAGATAGTCAACTTAGACCTTGGAGAAGTATCCACTGCTCAACTTGTGCTGAATCTTCAGGGTTATCTGAAGAAGCAAAAACAAGCTAGTTTTGCAGGTTGGAATAAGTCACAGCTGCCAGGATGAAGGGTTGCTGTGATGACATTGTCCATAAGGAGAAGCAAACAGGTGGCAGCAATCTCTTCTTCACCCCCAGACTTCCAGATCCCCTCTAGCATCCCATTTGGCAGAGCCTAAGAGCCAACTAGCAAAGTAGAATGTGATTCACAGAGTCCCAGCCCTCACATCAGAAGGCAGTGGAGTGAAGAATGGGTTTGAAGCTGAGCTAAAGCTGGAACTTTGTCCTGATCAGCAGAAATACCTACTTTATCTATAAACTCATGAACAAAAATATATGGTTGATATATTAAGTTAATAAATTTTATAGTGGTTTGTTGTACAGCAACAGATAACTAATGCACTACTGTTCTGGTTAAAATGCTATCTTCAAACCTGGGAGAACTCAGAGATTCTTTTTATCCATGATTTCCTATTGAACAAACAAGTTGAGAATAAACTTTATTTCTACCATGTGATAAATGGAGAAGATACAGAAAGTATTGACTCCACATAAAAATAGAACTAGGGTCAAAAATAACTATGGAGCTTATTTTTTTTTTTATTTTTTTAAAAACTTTTGGCTGTGCCATGTGGCATGTGGGATTTAGTTCCCCAACCAGTTCCCCCTGCATTGGAAGCGAGGAGTCCTAACCACTGGACCACCAGGGAATTCCCTGGAAATTATTATTAGAGAGCAGAATGTAAATATTTTAAACCATAAAATGTAAAAAATGTAGAATATATATAGATATAATATAGATAAATATAGATATGTATATATCTCCAATGAGTGGAGGTGAAAGATGATTATGATAGATGTCTATTGAATTTGGGCTCATTACTTCTGGCAAAACTGTACTCAGTATATTTGCAGCCGCACCTCCCTCTTTTTCATGCCGTGGGATGGTTAATCCTGCTCTCAACGTCAGGAGTAACCACTGATAGTTTGTATATATCAGCATATCCCTTCCCCCTCGTTGCACTTAGTGGCTCAGATGTAAACACACCATTCATTTTATAGCCGGGGTTTCTTAACCTTGATACTCTTGACATTTTGAGCCAGAAATTCTTTGTTGTGGAGGGCTGTTCTGTACACTGTAGGGAGGTCGAGCAGTATCCCTGGCCTCTGTTTACGAGACTCCAGTAGTATCTATTACCCTGTCCCAGTTGTGACAAGCAGAAAGGTGTCCAAATATTGCCAGATATCCTCATGGGTGCAAAATTGTCCCTGGTTGAAGACAAAAAGAAATGCAAATATATGTGTGTGTGTGTGTATATATATATATATATATATATATAGTATAGGATTTAACAAGTAATGCTTATCTTTCAGCAAACAAAAGATAAAACCAGAATACCACCATGCTGTCCAATATTATATTCCACCACAGAACATGTATGTTTCTTAAAAATAAGTAAAATGGAAAATACCTGATACATTTGAACATGACAGTTCATGCCAATAGAAAATTGAGCACCGATCAAAAAAAAACAGCTGTCTAGATTTTGTTAAGTGAATAATTAATGCCTCTGATGTTGCAATGAAGTATGCTTTAGAGGGCATTTTATAATGATAAAATGCTTAAGTTTAAGGGTCTGTAGATGAATTTTGATAAGCAAGCTGTTGCTTTACAATATAAGCAAGCTGTTTTCTTCAAGTGAGAAAATTGCTCTAAAAAGAAAGCTGTTTGCTTGGGTGAGGAAATTGGTTACCCAGTTAAACTTGTTTATATTAATATTCTGAAGCAAGCAGTGAAAAGATGTGTTAGTTTGAAGTTTTACATTTCCTAGAACAAACAGATAAGTTATATTTGCTTCAGTCATTTCAGTTCTCATGTTAAGTGGAGAAGCAAGGGTGTGATACCTACCGCTCCTCATAGTTTTGAGGTATAGTTTTCCTATACATGTACCAAGTTGCTTCTTATCAATTTAATTTTCTGATATCTTTTAGAAGGTAATAGGTTTATTTTTAACTGAGTCTAGTTTATTATAATTTTTATTTATGGGATTTATTTTTACAGGTATGCTTGGAAAATTCCTACTGAACCTGAGACCCTGTTATTTGCATTTTACTCTATTACCTATGTACTTGGCATTATCGCCCTACTTTTTCCTGGCATCTTTTCTTCCACTCCTAAGATTAATGTGGTTAGAGTGGAAGCAGACTTACTTAAAATTGACCTAAGACAACTTAGAGTCTCTTCATTTCGAATTTGTTTCTGGAAAAGAAATCAGTTCTTGGTGATTCATATAAAAATCCAAATACTTCCAGTAGCTATATTTGTGTGTGTTTGTGTGTGCTGTTTGCATTATGGGTCATAATATCAGAGGAAGAGTTGAGCTACAAAAAAATAGAAGAATGAAGCAGATATTTAGAAAGAAACAAATATGAGATAAAGAAGAAAAGTACTCCCGGTGTCAGGGCTGGCTGCATAATTTGTGGGGCCCAGTGCTAATGAAAACATGAGACCTCTTATTCAAAAAAGCAAAAACAAAGTGCTGTTAAAGGTACAAAAATATAAAGCTTTTCCTCCGTCTTTTGTGGTCCCTTTCTTGACCTATCAAGTTGTTTTTAATTTCCTACGTAATTTTGTGCTTCCTTAAGAATGAGGAGGGCTTCCCTGGTGGCGCAGTGGTTGAGAATCCGCCTGCCGATGCAGGGGACACGGGTTCGTGCCCCGGTCCGGGAAGATCCCACATGCCGTGGAGCAGCTGGGTCCGTGACCCATGGCTGCTGAGCCTGTGCGTCCGGAGCCTGTGCTCCGCAATGGGAGAGGCCACAACAGTGAGAGGCCCGCGTACCACAAAAAAAAAAAAAAAAGAATGAGGATACTTGCAGGGCAAGCGCAGACCCTCAGAAGTACCCACTGATGGATGCACACTCTGCTCCCCTATGCATCCCCTACCCCCAAACCAGGTCTAAGATGCTGTGACCCAGCCAGGGAAAGTCAATCTTTTCCATAAGCCAATCACTCCCAACCCAGAGTAAGAGAAGACTCCGAAGGGATTGTGATCTCTGTGCCAGGGCACATTAATACCTGAATCATGAATACACGACAGTCTCAACCTACCAAGTTGTCTGATGGATGTGCCATGGCTTTGCCAGCCTGGGGTGGGGATGTCTGCTGCCCATGCTGCATTCCCAACTCTGACTTGTGCCCAGGTCTCCACAGTTGCTGGGTAGATCAGGGGTTGGGGAGCAGTGCAGGGGCCAAGCCTCTGGGGGGCAAGTGCAGCAGGGACTAGTGGTCAGCTGAGAGGAGATATGGGCTGGCAGGCCAGGGTGCCAGAGGACGGGGGGAAAAGGCAACCTGGGAAGAGGAGAGGCAGGAGGCAAGACCACCTAGGTGCCTAGGCTCCAGGGCCCTACGACATGCTCCAGTGTCCTGTGGAACTTCACCTACAAATACAATTTCAGAGATAAATGTTCAGAGATAAACTTTTAAGCATCAGCCTTTCTGAGTGAGAGACTCTGAGTGGCTGTTTGTGAGCCCATGAATCTGACCCTAGTAGGCATTACAGTCTCTAGTTTAAGTTTATTCCTGAGACCTAGCTGTATGCATGTCCTTGGATTTTTGGAGACTGCCATGTATCCTTACCACTTGTTCTCATTTTTTGCTTAAGGTAACCATAGTGGAAATCATTTATTTTTCATTAGGATTCCATTCTTTTCATTGGCTTATTTCTCTCCCATTCCCTTCTTCTACCTTTCCACTACCCCCATCTCTCCCTACTACTCCCTCTCTGTAACTTTTTCTTTCATTCTCATTTATATCTTTAATCCTAGAGTTTATTGTAGGATATATTGTCATGAAACACCTAGTAAGACCCTAATTCCATGACTTTGATATGGAAGAAATGAAGTTATCTCAGAGAGGCGTCTCCCCCTTAATCTCATGATATTACAGCATCTCTTCATGTTGAAGGATAAATAAAAAATACTTAAAAATTAATTTGGGCTAGTCTCTTATTTCAGAATTCACTAAGACAACTTATAATTATTTTTAATTAATTAAACTTTTAATTAATTAAAATGACTAAGAAACCCTAATATTAACAACCCTCTAGATTTTAAGAAATAATAATTTGTTCCATTCGTTTACCTTTGAGTAGATGAATGTAAAAATGATAAAAAACAACTGTAAACAATAGAAAAATGACATTCATGTTCTTAACAAAATGAAGCATGTCAGGTCTGAAAAATTTGTAGGTAGAAAAATCTTTCACCTTAAATAGGTTTCTGTTTTTTAAGTCAAATTCTTATCTGAACTTTTGCCAAGGAAAGGGTATTAATATTCAAAGTGCTAGGGAATACAAAGTTTGTTTAGAGTTGTGCTTTAGACAAAAATCCTACCTAGTAAATTTAATATACTTGGGCCACAGAATATATTATACATTACTCCCAAAGTATCCACATGTTAATTTCAGTTGAGGCTCTTCCAGTAAAGGGCAGCTCCTGTTAGCATGTTAGCATTCATAAAAAAAAAAATAATGTCTTTCAGATGCACATTTTAGAATAAAATGGAAGAGTAGTATTTGTAGGATCAAAAAAAAAGAGTTATTGCTATAATTTCTATCATAATGCTAAAACACTTTTCTTAGTACTAAAAGAATACAAATATTGATGTGCTGTGTGACCTGGAAAAAGACTACAGAGATAAATAGAACAAACCAGAAAACCAAGAAAGCGTTGTCTCTAGTAAACAATGGATCTATTCTAGGCTGTTATTTTGTGTTACATTCCATTTTTGTTAATTCGAAGTCTACAAAATACGCAGGAACTTTTGTCTGTCCAGTGATTTATCTATATAGTTTTCCACTCTCTTTTAAGTAGTTTTAAAACATACAACTCTCTAGGGACCATGCTGAGAGGATACAAGTATAGTTATTTTCACTTCATATTTTTAAAGATGAAGAATTTTAAGTCTTCACTAAAACACTATTATAACTTCAACTTTTGCTCCCTTGGCATCCTTCCTTTTTCAGCTACTGTTCTTTAAATAGCCCTTCTGTTTTTTTGTATTTATAAGCTCTTTCTCCCTACTGACATTATTTTCCTCAGGAAATAAACATTTGCCTGTTGTTCTTATATTAAATAAAGGTATCAAATGGGTCAGAGAACCTTCAGAAGTGGCCACAATTGAACCCACTATTACCACCAAAATTCTTAATGCTATTAGAGTAGTCAGTGTTTGTCTCAAGTTCCTCACTTCTCCTAGTCTCCTATAACCTCTATAATTCTACTCAAATTATATTTTCCAAAGGGAGCCAATTACCAAATCACCATACTTCATTTCAGTCTCCATCTTGCTTTAAAATATTTGTTA
This sequence comes from Pseudorca crassidens, assembly GCF_039906515.1. Classification (NCBI taxonomy): domain Eukaryota; kingdom Metazoa; phylum Chordata; class Mammalia; order Artiodactyla; family Delphinidae; genus Pseudorca; species Pseudorca crassidens. The sequence continues at coordinate 71,450,911 of NC_090306.1, forward strand.
CCATTTAAAGTTTCACTATAAAGAGAATAGAATGGACAATGAATAAACTAATATCCAGATTACACCTCCAAATTGTAGCCTTGCATTTGTGCATTGCAGCAACACTGCTTCATTAAACAATAATGATTTCTGCAATTAAAAAGTGTATGTATGTAAGGACTATACCTTCAGGTTTTTTCCATACTTAAAAAAATAACTATAGAAATAGAAAAAATAATCATATTTTCTTTGAACATCATGACTTTTATGTGATTCAAATGTTTTAATTAAATCAAACTTTTAAATTACATCATTTTATGATGTCCACATATAGAATATAGGGGTACTTACAAGATACAGTGCTGGTCTTTTTAGATGTAACTTCTCTGTCTAAAACATTGATTCAGTTGTTTAAACTTTTTAGCTTCTAAGAATGATACAAAAATTAAGATTAATTGATTCCATTTCAGTATTTTGTATATATTATATACTATATATTATGTATAATTATATATGTAATATATCATGTATAATTATATTTGTGTGTGTGTGTGTATATATATATATATATATATATATATATATATACACATTTATATACAAATACAAAGTATTTGAGGCTATTTCCAAAAATTCCTCAGAGAAATTTATGAACTATTTATTGCTGTACCAGTCAGTCAGTAACAGAAATGATATAATCAAATTAAATAATTTTAGTGCTTACTACAAGAGTAAAAAAGAACACTGCAAAATTGTGAAGTATTACATATTTTATTACTTAAAGTAATGTTTATGTTATATTTTCAACATCCTGACATTAGCTTACACTCCTTTATTTTTTGTATTCAAAATATTTGAGAACAGTATTCTTTTTGGTTTTACTCCATTCTGGTATGTTCATACACAAACATGCATACACGCCTGCGCGCGCGCGCGCACACACACACACACACACACACACACACACACACACACACACACACACACGCTTCGGCTGTCGTGACTCTCTGCCAAGATTGCAGCAAACTAATTTTTTCTAGTTCTGCTCTGAAGGCAAGATTGAAAAAAGATGTGACTATGTGAAAACCTTCATCAAAACTATTCTCCATTTAGATTCCAACCATGCTTTCATTGTTACATTTATACATGTAATTCCTTTCAGTGGAAGTATCTTACATGACTCAGTAGACTATTTAACCCATTGTTTTAATTTCTTTTGACTTCATTTCTCATTATTTTTATTTTATTTTAAAAGATACTGTTTCCTAAAGAGAGAAAACTTGTTCATCTTCATTCACACACTTTTCTAAATATAACTGGCTTATTTTAACTCTTATGCAACATTTTGATGGCCAGTCATATTTTGTTTAAGTTAAATTCAGTAAGTAAATCATATGACACACTTGTCTAACAACATGAAAATAAGAGTGTTAAGACTTATGAGACAAAGTAGTACCTTTAAACTTTTTTTGAGTTATAGTTAATTTACAATATTATTTTAGTTTCAGGTGCACAACACAGTGACTCAATATCTTTATAGGTTATACTCCATTTAAACTTATTATAAAATATTAGCTATATGCTCTGTGTTGTACACTATATCCTTGTAGCCTATTTATTTTATACATAATCTTTTTGTACCCCTGAATCCCTTATCCCTATTTGCCCCTCCCCACTTTCCTCTTCCTGCTGGTAACCACTAATTTGTTCTCTAAATCTGCAAGTCTGTTTTTGTTATATCCATTTGTTTTATTTTTTAGGTTTCACATATAAGTGACAACATAGAGTACTTGTCTTTCTCTGTCTGACTTTTTTTACTAGGCATGATACCCTCCAGATTGATTCATGTTTTAGCAAATGGCAAAATTTCATAATTCCATTTTCTATGGCTGAGTAATATTCCACTGTGTGTGTGTGTGTGTGTGTGTGTGTGTGTGTGTGTGTGTGTATAGGTTGCTTCCATCTCTTGGCTACTTAAATAATGCTGCTATTAACATTGGGGTGAATGTATATTTGTGAATTAGTGTTTTCATTTTCTTTGGCCTTTCTTTCTTCCTTTAAATGTTTTCCTTCTTATCTCACACTAAATATTTCCTAAAAGTTGATGGGACATTTAAAATATTATCTCAGATATTAAAAAACAATGACAAAAATTATGAATAATATTTTTATCCAATGTCCAAACACTCCAAGTGTATGGATTTTGGTACTTTGACCTGTAACAGCTCTTGTGGTTCTCTAGAAAGCAATGGTTTCTTCAAGATAAAAATACCTACTTAGGGGATATTAACTTTAAATTCTGTTTTGAATTTGGAAATAGCCCCAGGCAGATTTTCACAGCATGTTAAATTATCATGAAATAAATCAAGTTATGCAAGTGCTCAATTGCCTGAGAAAAGTGAGATTAAAAAAAAATAATAAGTCAGCATTTTCTGTTAGTATTTAAAACTGCTTAGCTACTTTAGTCAATGCTCCATCTGTCTGCACAAACAGACTTACTCATCAGGAGGAAAATTCTATTTTTTAAAAATGTATATGGGAAGGATGTTCTCAGAAATTGGTAGAGCTCTTTTCTGAATGTGTATAAGTTATGCAAAAAAAAGTTTCTCTAAGTATGCGTAAGACTTACAAGAAAGTGCATTATGCTGTTGTTTAGACACTATAGATATACTTATTGGATAACAATATCCCCATAGACTTCTTGGCTGCAAATAGATATTGGCAAGGCCTTCTTGATTTTAAGAAACAAATTGGCTCAATATATGCAAAGTTATCAGCAATAAGGAGTAAATCTTTAAGGCTCAGTGAGGAGTTGCTCAACTATTCCAAACCTGTACATATCTATTCACCTAGTTATTATTCAGTTTAGGGGTTACAGCATCAAAAGTGTTTTAAAAGTGTGTATCATAAGACTCAGCAGGAGATATTTATACAAGTGCACCAACAATAGCTTAGTTATTTGAAAATCTTTGTCAAAAAAGTGTGTTCGTATGTATGTGTGTGTGTCTGTGTGTACACCTGTAGGTGGGAATAGAGATTGCCTGTGGATGTTTCTAAAGATGACAAGGTCCTTCCCTCAAGAGATACATTGCTTACTGGAGATATGGGAAAATACCACAATTCCTCAGTTCTAAGGTGTATATTTTTCACATTGTAATATCTCTAAAATTAGGATGACTCAGAGTCAATAGTGTATTACAATTTTTGTCAAGTTGTTATTGTCATATAGTTGTCATTGTTTTCACATGCATGGGACACTGTTGTGTGATCAAGAAAATGCCAACATCAAAAATTACAGAATGGGAGGGTATGATTTAGAAGTAAAACCCAAAGATATTACTGAAGCCCTCTCTTAAGAAATAGATTATGAATGCTCTTGATGATAGAGAATGATACTATATAACAAATATTTATAATCCTGAGTTGAAAAGTAACTTAGCAAAAGTTGAAGTCAGAATTTGAATAGCTTTAGAAACACTTTACTCTCTTTATTTCACTTACATTTTCCTTCTTAGATCTGCACAAAAGTATCATATAATAAATTATTTTAAATAAGTCTAAAACACTTATTTCTACTAATAATATATAATTTTATGTAGAATGATACATTAATATTAATTATATTAACAGTGAGTTTTGGTTTCTTAGAGGATTAAAAATTTTGGTACACCCATTTATGTTTTATATTTGATGAAATATGGTAATTGTAATAGCATATGAAAACTACTAAAATAGAGGAAAAAAGAGCTGTACAATATAGAGTGAGAGTAATGAATTAGCATAGTCTGAAGGTGTCAGGGCAATATTTGACAAAAAAATTGAAAATGGAACTGAACCTTGAAGGATACACAAAGACTTTACCAGGAGGAGAAATGTAAAGAATGTTTTCCATGCAACAGGTAGAGAGGCATGACAGTGCATGGTGGTAAAAAAAAAAAAAAAAAAAAAAAAAAGAGCCATAAATGCAGCTGAAGCATTTTGCAGAATGTGTTCCTTAAAGTATTATTCCAGAGAAATGGTCAGCAATGAAAGGCATCTGTGGTCAAATAAACTAGTATCTTCTCCTCCTTGGGAATTTCACAAAAAATACACTATGTATTAGGGATTTGGCTTAATTTTTTTAAACTAAATATGTTTTAACCCAGAACACACTCTTAGGAAATGTCAGGGTAGATAATGAATTAAAAGGGAAAGAGTGCAGAGAGATAGAGCTGGTTATATAAAATAGACCCACAGGCCTTTTGAATATTGGGTAAGATTCTTCAAAGATTTTGAGCTTCATTCTTGGAGCCATTAATAGCCATTAGGAAATGGGCAAAGAGTCCCTATTTGAGATTAAAAAGTTTAATAAAAGGCAAGAACTTTATTTAATAAATAAACATATTTAAATACATACATTAATATATAAATTAAAATAGAATTTTACTTAATAAAGTTAGATGTTACTTTCCCAAGAAGAAAGAATAAGTATTGTGCTCTTTTTTTCCCCTACATGACAGGCATTCACTATAAATGTTAATAATATAGACTCACCGAGTGTAGTTCTAAAATAACTTAAAAAAAATATCTATAGTATTGGATGACTCATTAGTTGTCTATGAGGCATTTTTCAGCTAATTCCTTTTTAAAATATTTATAAAACTATTGAAATATAAACATAATAATTCAATAAGATTTAAATTATTGAAGAATAATTCTCATGATAGAAACCACTCATTTCAAGGAATATTAAAATGAAATTTGTTTCTGTAAGGTAACAATATTTGTAGGATTACATGTAAATTTCATATGACTGTAAATATACATTTACATGTAAAATTTTAAAATTCTTTTAGTTTGCAATCTGTTTCTCCAAAAAGAGAATATATTAACCATCCTTACTAAAACATATGCTACTATTAGTTCATAGCTTATTTTCCTGGATGTGATTTAGCAAAATTGTACTATGGAATAAATCTCCAGGTGAGGTTTAATGTATGTTTAGTATTAATCATTAGAAAGCTTGTCACCAAGTTGTTAAGCAGCTCACAATAGGAAGAACATATTCTACCACACTCTTATAGTAAATCACTGTCTTTGATCTTTCTGATGAAAATTGAACCTTGAGTGTGTTAACATCATGTTCAGTAAGATTATTTATTGTTTTGATGTGGCCAGATATATTAGGCATGTCTTTGCATATCATTAAGTAGGAAGTTAGGTTGGATAGTGCTGTTAAGGCCACAGGTGAAGAAAAATGCCCTCCACAAAGATAAAAGGTATCATTAACACTGGCCGAATACACTGAACACTAACAAGGGCCAACATACTGTTTTAAGCTAAGAGATATAATTGGTAGTTAATGCACCTTTGAATTCCCAATGTTTTCCACATCGTGTATAACTCTTTGAACTTTTTTAATTCTAAGTTTTTCTCTAGAAATAAAATGAAAAGTACAGTGGATGTAAAGGGAATAGTACAGCTGCATGTCCTGGTTACCTGGTTAACACACATTTATTTTCAGTAATAGTAACAGCAGCAGCAACATCTGGATTCTTGGCTCGCTGCACTATGGGAAATGACTGGCCAGATAGTGCTTACTTACACTGGCATCCAGTGACTTGCCTGAAGTTCAGTCAGTTGGGGGACTATCTGGGAGAACCTGCCCAGATGGATGTCATACTCCTTTGATAGCCCTGTCACTGGCAAGAATTTGTTCAAGTTTACGTGTCTAAGAAGAAAATCTTGTTCAAGTTTCTGATGATTTCCTTCACATGTTAAAACCCTTTTTTTGATACAGAACAAAGGCCAAAAGAATTCAAGTGGAGGCAAAAAAGGAGGTTTCAAAAGTTCCCTTGGCTGGCTGACATTTGATGAATTATTAAACTACAGATTTCACCATGTGATAGACAATTCAGTTTTCAGCTCTAGATGAAATACCAAAGTGAAAGAACCCTTCTGAGATGACAGATTTACAGCAAAGCTGAAAAGATGAACAACTTCAACCTAAAAAAAATTATTTATAAGTAATGCAAAGAAAGAAACAAGCTGATTTCATAATTTGACATCAGTGAATGAGCAGAACACATATAGTGAGAATATAACTTTCTCTTCGATTGTCTAGACCTTATTTGTAGAGGTTAACCACAAATTTAGCTTGAGGGTTAGATAAAATCCTAAAAAAATGTTAACTATCTGATGTTTAATTCCTCTACAAATGCCTGTTTTTGCCAGGCTATGCTTTGATACTACCAATGATAGCAGTTCACTACTTTCTGAGGCAGACAGTTGGAAAGTACATCTTGGTATTTAAGGGAAATCATTAGCCAACTACATTATGAGATCAGATTGTATCTGTGAGGACCATTGTATCTGATTCCACTCATATTAGTCTGTTTTTCAAATATTTGAAAGGAACCATTATATTCCACCACTCCTCTCATCTTGAGTCATTCTGTCTGCAGGCTAGCAAACTCAGTTTCCAACTACTTTTTTAATGCATGTATTTCAGAACTATTCATTTTCCTTGTACACATTTTAATTTAAATATACCTATCTTAAAGTGTGATTTTCATAATAAATAAGATTAAATGTGATCTCACCATTGTGGAAAATAACTCGTAAGGACAAGCTAAGATTTGTTAGATAATTCAAATGTTGCATATTATAGATTCAAGGAGACAGACTCCACAGGATATCCCAGAGATATCAAAATCCAGATGGTCACTATTTATTCTTCCTGGAAAGGCAGTAAGAGTGCCTTGTTCCTGTCTACCTTCCTGAGTATGGCTAACATAAAAAACCCTTATACCCATTCTTTACCCTCCAATACCTTATAGTCTAATGAGATAAAAGACTGATAATCACAAGATAAAAATAGATTGTAGTAAGTACTCCTATTGAAGTAGAACACATTGAGTCTCTTTTATTATGAAGGTCTGAGGTCTCCAAGGTCTCTAAATTCCCTTTGCTCAGATTTATTTATGACTTGAATAAATAAATAGTTATTTATTCATTTATATGAATTAGAGTAATTAACCTAAAGAAATCATACCTCTTTAACCATTCATTTTTTGTTGGTTTCTCCTCATTCACTTGTTTCACATACATTTTCTTTCACATCTTTACTGTAGTATAATTGCTTTACACTGGTGTGTTAGTTTCTGCTGTATAACAAAGTGAATCAGCTATACAAAAACATATATCCCCATATCTCCTCCCTCTTGCATCTCCCTCCCACCTTGCCTTTCCCACCCCCCTAGGTTGACATAAAGCACCTAGCTGATCTCCCTGTGCTATGCGGCTGCTTCCTATTAGCTATCTATATTTGGTAGCGTATATATGTCCATGCCACTCTCTCACTTCGTCCTAGCTTACCTATCTCCCTCCTCGTGTCCAAAAGTCCATTCTCTACATCTGCGTCTTTATTCCTGTCCTGCCCCTAGGTTCTGCAGAAACTTTTTTTTTTTTTTTTTAGATTCCATATGCATGTGTTAGCATATGGTATTTGTTTTTCTCTTTCTGATTTAATTCACTCTGTATGACAGTCTCTAGGTCCATCCACCTCACTACAAATAAATCAATTTCATTTCTTTTTATGGCTGAGTAATATTCCATTGTATATATGTGCCATGTCTTCTTTATCCATTCATCTGTCGATGGACACTTAGGTTGCTTCCATGTCCTGGCTATTGTAAATAGAGCTGCAATGAACATTGTGGTACATGACTCTTTTTGAATTATGGTTTTCTCAGGGTATATGCCCAGTAGTGGGATGCTGGGTCGTATGGTAGTTCTATATTTAGCTTTTTAAGGAACCTCCATACTGTTCTCCATAGTGCCTGTATCAATATACATTCCCACCAAGAGTGTAGGAGGGTTCCCTGTTTTCCATGCCCTCTGCAGCATTTATAGTTTGTAGATTTTTTGATGATGGCCATTCTGACTGGTGTGAGATGATACCTCATTGTAGTTTTGATTTGCATTTCTCTAATGAATAGTGATGTTTAGCATCCTTTCATGTTGGCAATCTGTATATCTTCTTTGGATAATTGCCTATTTAGGTCTTCTGCCCATTTATGGATTGGGTTTTTTGTTTTTTTGATACTGAGCTGTATGAGCTGCCTGTATGTTTTGGAGATTAATCCTTTGTCAGCTGCTTCATTTGCAAATATTTTCTCCCATTCTGAGGGTTGTCTTTTTGTCTTGTTTATGGTTTCCTTTACTGTGCAAAAGCTTGAAGTTTCATTAGGTTCCATTTGTTTATTTTTGTTTTTATTTCCATTTCTCTAGGAGATGGGTCAAAAAGGATATTGCTGTGATGTATGTCATAGAGTGTTCTGCCTATGTTTTCCTCTAAGAGTTTTATAGTGTCTGTCCTTACATTGAGGCCTTTAATCCATTTTGAGTTTATTTTTGTGTATGGTGTTAGGGACTGTTCTAATTTCATTCTTTTACATATAGCTGTCCGCTTTTCCCAACACCACTTATTGAAGGGGCTGTCTTTTCTCCATTGTATATTCTTGCCTCCTTTATCAAAGATAAGGTGACCATATGTGAGTGGGTTTATATCTGGGCTTTCTATCCCATTTCACTGATCTCTATTTCTGTTTTAGTGCCAGTACCATACTGTCTTGATTACTGTAGCTTTGTAGTATAGTCTGAAGTCAGGGAGCCAGATACCTCCGGCTCCATTTTTCTTTCTCAAAATGGCTTTGGCTATTCGGGGTCCTTTTGTGTTTCCATACATATTGTGAATTTTTTTGTTCTAGTTCTGTAAAAAATGCCATTGGTAGTTTGATAGGGATTGCATTGAATCTGTAGATTGCTTTGTGTAGTATAGTCATTTCCACAATGTTGAACCTTCCAATCCATGAACATGGTATATCTCTCCATCTGTCTGTATCATCTTTAATTTATTTCATCAGTGTCTTATAGTTTTTCACATACAGGTCCTTTGTCTCCTTAGGTAGGCTTATTCCTAAGTATTTTATTCTTTTCGTTGCAATGGTAAAAGAGAGTGTTTCCTTAATTTCTCTTTCATATTTTTCATCATTAGTGTATAGGAATGCAAGAGATTTCTGTGCATCAGTTTTATATCCTGCCACTTTACCAAATTCATTTATTAGTTCTAGTAGTTTTCTGGTAGCATCTTAGGGGTTCTCCATGTATAGTACCATATCATCTGCCAGCAGTGACAGTTTTATTTCTTTTCCAATTTGGATTCCTTTTATTTCTTTTTCTTCTCTGATTACTGTGGCTAAAACTTCCAAAACTATGTTGAATAACAGTGGTTAGATTGGGCAACCTTGTCTTGTTCCTGATCTTAGTGGGAATGTTTTCAGTTTTTCACCATTGAGAATTATCTTGGCTGTGGGTTTGTCATATATTGCCTTTATTATGTTGAGGTAAGTTCCCTCTATGCCTACTTTCTGGAGGATTTTTATCATAAATGGGTGCTGAATCTTGTTAAAAACTTTTTCTGCATCTATTGAGATGATCATATGGTTTTTCTCCTTCAGTTTGTTAATATGGTATATCACATTGATTGATTTGCATATATTGAAGAATCCTTGCATTCCTGGGATAAACTCCACTTGATCATGGTGTATGATCCTTTAATGTGCTGTTGGATTCTGTTTGCTTGTATTTTGTTGAGGATTTTTGCATCTCTATGTTCATCAGTGATATTGTTCTGTACTTTTTGTGACATCTTTGTCTGGGTTTGCTATCACGGTGATGGTGGCCTCATAGAATGAGTTTGAGAGTGTTCCTCCCTCTGCTATATTTTGGAAGAGTTTGAGGAGGATTGTTGTTAGCTCTTCTGTAAATGTTTGATAGAATTCAGTTGTGAATCCATCTGGTCCTGGGCTTTTGTTTGTTGAAAGATTTTTAATTGCAGTTTTGATTTCAGTGCTTGCGATTGGTCTGTTTATATTTTCTATTTCTTTCTGGTTCAGTCTTGGGAGGTTGTGCTTTTCTAAGAATTTGTCCATTTCTTCCACGTTGTCCATTTTATTATAGTTGCTTGTAGTAATCTCTCATGATCCTTTGTATTTGTGCAGTGTCAGTTGTTACTTCTCCTTTTTCATTTGTAATTCTATTGATTTGAGTCTTCTCCCTTTCTTTCTTAATGAGTCTGGCTAATGTTTTATCAGTTTTGTTTATCTTCTTAAAGAACTAGCTTTTAGTTTTATTGATCTTAGCTATTGTTTCCTTCATTTCTTTTTCATTTATTTCTGATCTGATCTTTATGATTTCTTTCCTTCTGCTAACTTTTGGGATTTTTGTTCTTCTTTCTCTAATTGCTTTATGTGTAAGGTTAGGTTGTTTATTTTAGATGTTTCTTGTTTCTTGAGGTAGAAATGTATTGCTATAAACTTCCCTCTTGAACTGCTTTTGCTGCACCTCATAGGTTTGGGTCATCATGTTTTCATTGTCATTTGTTTCTAGGTATCCTTTTGATTACCTCTGATTTCATCAGTGATCTCTTTGTTATTTAGTAGTGTATTGTTTCACCTCCATGTGGTTGTATTTTTAACAGGTTTTTTTCCAGTAATTGATATCTAGTCTCATAGCGTTGTGGTCAGAACAACGCTATGATTTCAATTTTCTTAATTTTACCATGGGTTGATATATGACCCAAGATATGATCTATCCTGGAAATGTTCCATGAGCACTTGAGAAGATAGTGTATTCTGGTGTTTTTGGATGGAATGTCCTATAAATATCAATTAAGTCCATCTTATTTAATGTATCATTTGAAGCTTGTGTTTCCTTATTTATTTTCATTTTGGATGATCTGTCCATTCGTGAAAGTGGGGTTAAAATCCCCTACTATGATTGTGTTACTGTCAGTTTCCCCTTTTATGGCTGTTAGCATTTGCCTTATGTATTGAGGTGCTCCTATGTTGGGTGCATAAATATTTACAATTGTTATATCTTCTTCTTGGATTGATCGCTTGACATTACGTAGCATCCTGCATTGTCTCTTGTAATAGTCTTTATGTTAAACTCAATTTTGTCTGATATGAGTATTGCTACTGCAGCTTTCTTTTGATTTCCATTTGCATGGAATATCTTTTTCCATCCCCTCACTTTCAGTCTGTATGTGTCCCTAGGTCTGAGGTGGGTCTCTTGTAGATAGCATATATATGGGGCTTGTTTTTGTATGCATTCAACCAGTCTATGTCTTTTGGTTGGAGCATTTAATCCATTTACATAAGGTAGTTATCAATATGTGTGTTCCTATTACCATTTCCTTAATTGTTTTACGTTTGTTATTTTAAGTCTTTTCCTTATCTTGTTTCCTGCCTAGAGAAGTTTCTTTAGCATCTGTTGTAAAGCCGGTTTGTTGGTGCTGAATTCTCTTAGCTTTTTCTTCTCTGTAAAGGTTTTAATTTCTCCGTCAATTCTGAATGAGATCTTTGCTGGGTAGAGTAATCTTGGTTGTAAGTTTTTACCTTTCATCACTTTAAATGTGTCCTGCCACTCCCTTCTGGCTTGCAGAGTTTCTCCTGAAAGATCAGCTGTTAACCTTATGGGGATTCCCTTGTATGTTATTTGTTGCTTTTCCCTTGCTGCTTTTAATATTTTTTCTTTGTATTTAATTTTTAATAGTTTGATTAATATGCGTGTGGCATGTTTTTCCTTGGATTTATCCAGTATGGGACTCTCTGTGCTTCCTGGACTTGATTGACTCTTTCCTTCTCAATATTAGGGTAGTTTTCAACTATAATGTCTTCAAATATTTTCTCAGCCCCTTTCTTTTTCTATTCTTCTTCTGGGACCCCTATAAGTCAAATGGTGGTATGTTTAATGTTGTTCTAGAGGTCTCTGAGAGTGTCCTCAATTCTTTTCATTTTTTTTTCTTTATTCTGCTTTGCAGTAGTTATTTCCACTATTTTATCTTCCAGGTCACTTATCCATTCTTCTTCCTCAGTTATTCTGCTTTTGATTTCTTCTAGAGAATTTTTAATTTCATTTATTGTGTTGTTCATCATTGTTTGTTTGCTCTTTAGTTCTTCTAGTTCCTTGTTAAATGTTTCTTTTATTTTCTCCATTCTATTTCCACGATTTTGGATCATCTATACTATCATTACTCTGAATTCTTTTTCAGGTAGACTGCCTATTTCCTCTCCATTTGTTTGGTCTGGTGCATTTTTACCTTGCTCCTTCATCTGCTGTGTATTTCTCTGTCTTCTCATTTTGCTTAACTTACTGTGTTTGGCATCTCCTTTTTGCAGGCTGCAGGTTCATAGTTCCCATTGTTTTTGGTGTCTGCCCTCAGTGGGTAAGGTTGTTTCAGTGGGTTGTATAGGTTTCCTGGTGGAGGGGACTGGTGCCTGTGTTCTTCTGGATGAGGCTGGATCTTGTCTTTCTGGTGGGCAGGGCTGTGTCCGGTGTTTATTTTAGGGTGTCTGTGAACTTATTATTATTTTAGTCAGCCTCTCTGCTGATCGGAGCGGTTGTGTTCCTATCTTGTTGTTTGGCATAGCGTGTCCAGCACTATAGCTTGCCAGTCATTGAGTGGAGCTGGGTCTTAGCGTTGAGATGGAGATCTCTGAGAAAGCTTTCACCCTTTGATATTATGTGGGTCTGCTCCCAGACTTGGCCCTCCTACCTCAGAGCCTCAGGTCTGACACCCAGCTGGAGCACCAAGACTTTGTCAGCCACACGGCTCTGAAGAAAATGGAGAAAAAAAAAAAGAAAGAAAGAATAAAATAAAATAAAGTTATTAAAATAATAAATAATTATTAAAAATAAAAAAATTAAAAAGAAAGAAAGAAAGAAGAGAATAACCAAACCAAAAAAACAAATCCACTAATGATAACAAGTGCTAAAAACTGCACTAAAAAAAAAAAAAAGGACAGACAGAAGCCTAGGACAAATGGTGAAATCAAAGCTATACAGACAAAATCACACAAAGAAGCATACACATACATACTCACAAAAGAGAAAAAGGAAAAAATATATATATCATTGCTCCAAAGTCCACTGCCTGAATTTTGGGATAATTTGTTTTATATTCAGGTATTCCACGGATGCAGGGTACACCAAGTTGATTGTGGAGATTTAATCCGCTGCTCCTGAGGCTGCTGGGAGAAATTTCCCTTTCTCTTCTTTCTTCGCCCAGCTCCTGGGGTTCAGCTTTGGATTTGGACCCACCTCTGCGTATAGGTCACCTAAGGGCATCTGCTCCTCCTCCACCAGACTGCATGGGTTTAAAGTAACAGATGATTGGGGGCTCTGGCTCACTCAGGCTAGCAGGAGGGAGGGGTACGGAATGTGAGGCCAACCTGTGGAGGCAGAGGCCAGTGTGACGTTGCAACAGCCCGAGGAACTACGTATGTTCTCCTGGGGAAGTTGTGCCTGGATCATGGGACCCTGGCAGTGGTGGGCTGCACAGGCTCCCATCAGGGGAGGTGTGGATAGTGACCTGTGCTTGCACACAGGCTTCTTGGTGGCTGCAGCAGCAGCCTTAGCGTCTCATGCCCGTCTCTCGTGTCTGCGCTGGTAGCCGCGGCTGATGCTCATCTCTGGAGCTCATTTAGGTGGTGCTCTGAAATCTCTCCTCGCGCACCCTGAAACCAGTGGTGCCTCTTAGGCAGCTCCATACTTTTACCTGGACTCCCTCCCAGCTAGCTGTGGCACACTAGCCCCCTTCAGGCTGTGTTCAAGCAGCCAACCCCAGTTCTCTCCCTGGGATCTGACCTCCGAAGCCCGAACCTCAGCTCTCAGCCCCCACCCGCCCCGGTGGGTGAGCAGACAAGCCTCTCAAGCTGGTGAGAGCTGGTCAGCACTGATCCTCAGTGCGGGAGTCTCTCTGCTTTGCCCTCTGCACCCCTGTTGCTGCCCTCTCCTTCGTGGCTCTGAAGCTTCCCCCCTTCCGCTTACCAACCCCCCCCTCCCCCCGCTTACCCCATGCTCTGTCTCTGCCAGTGAAGGGGCTTCCTAATATGTTGAAACTTCCTCCTTCTCAGCTCGCTCCCCGAGGTGCAGGTCTCGTCCCTATTCTTTTGTCTCTCTTTTTTCTTTTGACCTACCCAGGTATGTGGGGAGTTTCTTGCCTTTTGGGAAGTCTGAGGCCTTCTGCCAGTGTCCAGTAAGTGTACTGTAGGTGTTCCATATGTAGATGTATTTTTGATATATTTGTGGGGAGGAAGGTGATCTCCACATCTTACTCCTCCTCCATCTTGAAGCTCTCTTCACAAATATTTTTATTTGTTCAGGAAAGTCATGAAAATTTCTTTCACTCTGTCTTTGTAATGTTCTTTTTACCCATTGCTTTTCCTTCTTTCAATTCTCACAAGACTGGAGTTTTCGTAACTTGCTTATTATAACTAAAAATTAAACATACAATGTTTATTAAAGCAGCACTATTCATTTTTTAGCAAAGAAAAAAGGCTTTTCTTTAAAAATGCAATTATTTTAAAAATCAAGTTTAATTTTCTGTTAATTTTGAGAGTGCTCAGAAGATCCCTTAAAGAACCCTAAATTATGTTTCTGTTCTATACCTTCATTTTTTTTAACTCTGAAACTTCCACTGCTCAAGATATTTATTAAAAATCATACCACTTAAGCATTGTTCTATTTTTGACTAATTTATCAGAAGAATAATATATAAATACATAAAGCTTCAACTACATCATGTTTAAAAAAAGAAGTTTCTGCAGTATCCTGAAAATCAAAGATTTATGTGCAAATTGAAAAATGGTTATTTCCAAAGAACGAACGTATAAACATGTGTGAACACAACTTATACATGTCTAATATTTCTTCTGCTGTTTCTTGAGATAAGCACATAAATGAATTCTTGGGTCTTTCTCCATGTGATAATCATGCCCAGAATTCTTATATTATTTCACCCAAGACAACTTTGGTATTCTAGTATTCTAGTATTCCAATACTAGGCTAGTATTCTAGTCTGTCTTAAATATTAAAAACTCTTAGCCTGGGACAAATTGTCAGCTTAAAATGCTACAGTCAATGAGATGATTATGTGGGGCATTGTTTTTGCAGCTCAATAATTATTTTCCCTCAAAATAGGTTGCTAGGGTTAGAGTTATCAAATAAGAATAATTATGATATGACGGTAACCTTGAAAATGTCATAGATCTGTGTTTTAAAAGTATTTTGTAAAAATGTTGGAGCAAATGGTCAAACAATTTTCTTTACAGCAGGAATTCTGAGATCTTATGTAATATGGTTCAAGAGCATTGTAAATCTCTAAGGGATGATATAGTAGGCAGCATTTCTAGGGAAAAAAATGTGTGTATACACACACGCAGGCACACATACATATTATCTATCCATCTATCTACACATATACAAATAGCTGTTTGAGGAATATATCGTGGGACTACTGTTCCAAATAACACACTTTAAGAAATGTTGGTATAGGCGAACTATTCATCTCACATCAGTTTAAAAAAGGACTAAGATAATTTCTTTGGTGTTTTGCTCAGAGTCAAACAGATAATTAATGACAAAACTTTATTTAAAAGATATGGCTATAGCAGCAGCAGTAGCACAAACAGCTCAGCTACATTGTCATCAGCATACAGGCAGCCAGTCAAAAAGTAAAATGAAAACAAGGCACACTAACCACTCCCAAATTCTGAGTCTTGCATTATTTTTTCTCTTTTTCAAAAACATAAGAGCATATAATCAAAAGGATTCTGAGTTTCAACTTTGTTTTTATTTTTTAAATGTGTCAGTATTTTACACTGCTGTATGTACAAACTTTATACAGAAGCACAATCTTATGATTTTTAAATAAGAACATAGGAATGGTTTAACAAACCATTAGGGTTGTTTTGCCCAAGTTATTGCTTTTTAAAAATGTCTTCACTGTACATAATATATATGGAGTTAACTTAAGAAATATTAGAAACATCTTTTAGAAGAATGTAGTTTGATATTTATTTAGTATAAAAAGTTTGTGCACAGTGCAACAAATACAGTTTTTACAAATTGGTTTAGAAATATATATATATATATATATATGTATATATATAATCTGTCTTCTTGTCTAATCAGTACCCTTTCTCCTTGCCCCTTACTGCCATAACATTCAGAGGTGAGCTGTTGAGTTGTGAATGCTGTTTTTTGTTTTTAATTGAACAAATAGCAGTAATAATTGAACAGAAAATCAAAATTTCCCAAAGTAGTTACTTTCAAACACTATCCACTAAAGTACTCTTCTATTCATCTTTTTGCCTTGGTCAATCTTGTAAGCTATTTTAAAAAAAACGTTTTACTGTATTCCTACTGTTCATTCCTTTATCGCAAATACATAACTTGAGCTCTCTGCATATTTTTCTGTGTGTGTGTGTGTGTGTGTGTGTGTGTGTGTGTGTGTTCTTCTCCCCATTTATGTATTCTGTCTCTATCTTTGTTCTCTTTTAATGAATGAATCAATCATTATATATTAATTATTCATCTTATACCACAGTATGGTAAAAAATGGAAGAGATGCAAAGGAATCTAAGGCAAGATTCTTTCCTTCAAACAGTTTATAATAAACTTAGGGAAAGAAAAGTGGCTTGAGTTAAATAGTTACATGCTGTAATGACTGTAAAGACAATATAAATTAAGGGAACCTGGCATTGATATGGATTCTAAGGGTCTGAGAAGAAATTTTAGAATTGAAGTGAGGTTATATTGTCCTTCAAGGTTTTAGAGGAGGAAAAAAATAATTCCATGCAACAGTGGAAACTCAGAAGTATGAATGAGAATAAGGTAGTCAGCCTCATACATGAAGAAGGTGCATATATTTTGGAGAGCCAAGGAACCAGGAATGGAATGACTATTTAACAGTAGGTTGTTTAATCTAGCAGTACGTTTTACTTATTATTAAAATAAAATGTAACATTTTGATAATGATTTCAACATATACAAAAAATTATTTGTTAAATACTGAATACTTATTACTAAAATTCAACGTTTTTGCAAAGAAGGAATAGAAGTAAATATCCCTAACCACATTAACAAAATAAAAACAAAAACCTACACACATTTTAGTAAATGGAGAGCTATTAGAAATGTTTCTTTAGGTATCGATAAAAGTAAAAACATCATCATTATTTTACTGCTTTTGGTATTACATGGGCGGTCCTAGGTGAAATCATAATAATGATAATAATAGTGATATAGATGCACATGAGAAATTAGGATTACTTTTCTTCATTTACAGAGAGTATTCTTATTTCCAATAGAAAAACTAGAAAAAAATACTTATTTATTAAATATTGCCTGAGCATAGCAAGTTCATGGATATATACTCATTTAAAAAATTTTATATACTAGCAACAACTAATTAGAAAGTGTAATTTAAAAATATCTCACAATAGTAGTAGCATGTTCCAGTACCTAGGAATAAGCCAAAAAGGCAAGATATTTATAGATATAATTATAATTTTTAATGAATGTTTTAAAATAAGATAATTATGTGCAAAGATGTACCGTGTTCATGAATGGGAATGTTCAATATTCAATAGATATCAATTCTCTATAAATTAATTTATAAATTCAAAGCAGTGAAATCAAAACCACCACTTTTTTTTTTCCATTAAAATTGAAAAACCCTTCATTAAATTTTTAGGGAATTTTAAAAGCCACGAATAGACCAGACAATATAACATAAACCCAAGGAGAGAAGATATGACATTTAAAGGTTTAAGACACAAATCTATAAAATTCAAGAATTTGGGTGTTGAACCAGGGATAGGCAAATAGATTATTCAGAAACAGAACTTAAACATTTTGGCTATCATTATTATTAAATCAGACAAAGTCTTATACTCATATTCTAAGATGCAGGAAAACCCCTGGTACCAATATATCCCAGAGAAAACTTTCCTATACTTGTATGATGAGATAAGTGTAATGTTACTCATTTCAACATTATTTGCATTAGAAAAGAAAACAAATGAAGTAGATTTCAAGATTGTAAAGCATGAATAAACTATAAATACAATGGATCATCAAACAACAGCAAAGTGAATGCAGTTGTACTTGAATACTTGAATTATCCAAATTGAATTATCCAGTTTTACAAGATTGTAAAAACAATTTTGTGTAAAAAAAGGTTGCAAACATATATTATGATAGCAAGTTTTGTTGATTATACACACCAGTGTTTTGTCACTTTTTATACATGTATATGTAGTACATATGTACACATATGTATATAGATATGTGCAAATATAGGTATGTACATGTGCACCAAATGATAAGAACATAGATGCAGTAGTACTTAGCTTTGAAGAAAAAAGTGAGATTGTGGAGGAAGTACAAGGATAGTTTCAACTATATCTATAAAGTTTTGTTTTAAAGATCTCCAAATTTGTTCTCTTTGATATCTTTTTCCTTGGACTGGAGTTGATGGAAATCATCCATATATTACATAATAAACTAACAACTCTATTGTGAAGAAAACCTCACTCTCTAGTCCCATCAAAATCTCAATAAATTCTTTGTCTTTCTTATATTGCCTGGGGGTGGGGGATGAAAGCCTAATGCTAGTAGAACCACTATTATAATCTCTTAGCATACCTTGTACAGGTGGTTTAGCAACTGGATTTAGAATGTGGGGTATTTGGATCTGTAGTTTAGTCTTGACCTCTTTAGCCTGAACCACCTCTGAGATAGGAAGAATCCCATTTTGACATGTTTCACTAATGGTCTCTCCCCTTATGTATTTCCCCCTTGACATAACCATACAGTTCCCTTGCATAGTTATCCTGTGAAATTATAATTCAATGTGCTATGCTTATTTTGCTTCAGAAATCAATATTGTTTTCCATTGGTGTCCAAATAGGTAGAGGTTCTTCAAAGTGCGTTCAGAATCTCTTGTGATATTTAACTAAACTCTATTTCTGACTTCCCTCTATCCTTACTCCCGCAGTGAAGGAAAACAAAATGGGAAAGCATCTATTGTTGCTTTTCTTCTATAGGAGAATGAGGGCTTAGTCGGAGAAGGTCCATAATTATCAGCATCTTATGAACATAGAATTTTCTGACTTTGCATATCTGATCATTGAAATCTTAATGCTTTTTTTTTTAAAATTCCAAATCCTCTATAAAGCCATGTCTCTCTCTTCTAAGGGAAGCAATTTATTAAAAAAAAAAAAAACAAAACAGTGTCAACTATGTGCTATCCTTCTAACCACTGAGATAAAGAAATGAGTTTAAAAACCACAAAAAGAACAATGAACAAAATAGAAAAATTTCATTTCCTCATTTTATATTCTGTGTAATATAATCTATCATTTTAATTTCTCCTACCACCATCTTCTTCCCTACTCTAAATCCAACTTTACCCAGGCTAGTGCTAATTTCCTTAAAATGCTATATATTTATTGCTATGTTAATTTCTTGATAGCCCTGATTCAGTTTTCTCTATTTCAGTTGCAACACACACCAAAGCAGAGAACATAATAGGGGCTCAACATATATCCGGATTTGACTTTATTCATTTAATAAACATTTTTGGTGTCATACAACATGACAGCTGATTCTAGAATAGAAACTGGATCTGAGCAAATGTAAAATGAATAATGACTTGAGAGAAGCAGATGTTACTATACATGAATTAAAGATCATTTGTTCAAGTTTGATGTATCATATTAGTTCCTAATTGGGCAAGAAAGAAGGGGTCTGCATAGGCATTAAATGACTATATTGTCCAGGATCCTGAATGGTTAAAAGAATGTGCTGTCAGGTTGCTAACACAATAGCAGGGAATTGACAGGGGGAAAATGTGAAACAGCTGTTGTTATATTTTAAGAAGTCTTAAATAATGCTACACAGTGATTTTTAAAAGATTATTTAAAGATTTAGGGAGAGAATCAGGTTTTAATTACAGCAAAGAGTAGGAATAGAAAATGCATGTAGAAAAGCATAACCACAATGAGTTAGTGAAAGAAGGTAGAGAACAGTGATATGAATACAAATAATGCTTATATTTGAAACTATATAGAGCGCAAAATACATTTGGCTTATCATATCCTATCTTTACAGCAATGCTTTGAAACAGGAACATGATTAGAACTTGCACTGAATTCTACATACCTTCAACCTAGTTCCCATTGCTTCAAATTAAAACTATTTGTAGTTTTTTGTTGTTTTTTTTAATTTTTTTTTTTTTGATGATGAGAAACAATGCCGTATTTTATTTTATTATTTTTTTTGCGGTGCGGGCCTCTCACTGTTGTGGCCTCTCCCGTTGCGGAGCACAGGCTCCGGACGCGCAGGCTCAGCGGCCATGGCTCATGGGCCCAGCCACTTTGCGGCATGTGGGATCTTCCCGGACCGGGGCACGAACCCGTGTCCCCTGCATCGGCAGACGACTCTCAACCACTGCGCCACCAGGGAAGCCCTGTAGTTTTGATAGAAGTTGCTTGTGTGAGATAAGAAGTATTCTTCTAGGATCAAATGGAAGTTTTATTTCTATATATTTTCTAGTTTAGTCTGAATTATTATTGATTCTCCCATCAATAAAGAAGTATGAAAGGAATAATGTGATTATTTTGGTAAAAGGAATATTCTGGAATCAATGTGGAAAATGGAGAAGAGTGGAGAAAAGACAAACATAGAAAAAGGAAGGATAATTAGAAGGCTGTGGAATTAATCTGGTGAGAGGTATGAAATAAGAAGTGAAGTCATGTGAAATAAGAAATGTCAATGGAGACAAGGAGAATGGATCAGTGTTTGGATGCAGGGATAAAAGAGAGGAAATATTGACAACTAAAAACTAGATTTCTAGCTTTAGACACTGGCTATTACACAATGTCCATCTCTATTAACACCAGAAAAGGGAGAGATTTTGTGGTAAATGGGAAACAAATTGGTTTGAAAACATTTTGAGTGAAGTATTTGTTCTAGGATGTCCAAATCAGAATTTCTAATATAGAAGTAAATAAGTAAATATAATCTTAGAGCAGAATTCTGGAAAGATTTTAAAAATCTAGGTGATGAAAGAAGTCATGGAAATGAATGTTTTCACTAAGTAGAGTGTGCCATTAGAAGACATGATGGTGGGTGGTGAAAACTGGTGAACACCAACAGATAAAAATTTAGC
Organism: Pseudorca crassidens; assembly: GCF_039906515.1. Taxonomy (NCBI): domain Eukaryota; kingdom Metazoa; phylum Chordata; class Mammalia; order Artiodactyla; family Delphinidae; genus Pseudorca; species Pseudorca crassidens. The sequence continues at coordinate 71,471,954 of NC_090306.1, forward strand.
ATAGGGAAAAATGCCATGAAAAAGATGGAGAAAAAGTTGCTATATATGTAGGGGGAAATATGGGAAGGTGTTTTTTCGCAGATCTCAAGGTAAAAAATCATGGGAAGAAAAAGAGAGGTTGATTAAATCAAAGAGAAACCATGAAAAATAATAGCTAAAAGTCAGTTTTCCTACAAAGTGACCATTCACAACTTTAACCAGACTTGTTTTGGTAAAGATTTGAGTATAGACCCCAGGCTGCAAGAGTTTGAGGTGTGAATAAAGAAAGGTTGGACACAAGTCTTAGTGGGAATGAAAGAGACACTTGGTCTTTGGGTGTGAATAAAAGAGACAATTATTAAAGGCATGAAGAGGAGGTGATAGAATATAGCATAGTGATGGTGAGATTAGCCTTTCTATGGGAGGAATATTTCCATTTTTACCAGAGAGGAAAGAGGCAAAGGTGTGAGGCAATTTTATCTACTTTGCAACACCTCAAAAACTAACAGGAAAATAGTAAATGTTTTTGATAACGATGACCTCATTCTGTTCAAACTAGAACCAATTTAGATCTTAAGGTTTGTCTTTAGTGAAAGACAAGAAAAAAAAAAAAGAATGAGCTTAAATGTTCAGATGTTTAAAAACAAACATCTAGAGCAGCAATTTAGAGTAACATGATATTGATCAAGAGAGTAGTTAACCTCTCATAGCTAGTAGGTATTTGCATGTTTAATCACAGATGGTGTGTATAGATTTGTGCCAGAACTTGCTGTCTCTAATTGGAAACACCTCAAGTCAACTCCAGGCCTCCTTTTCAGAAGCCAAATGCACTTTTAGCCCAATGCTGCCGTTAAAATTCCAGGTTTTTAAAAGACGTTATTCCAAAAACTCACTGCCATAAAATATATGTGCATTTTATTATCTCCCTTCCCTATGTCAGTACTCTCAGAGTGTAATTTCTTCACCTAAATAAATATATTTAAAATACATTGATTATAATAAATTTGACTTCAATTTGTCTCATATGAAGTTTGTTTCTCCCCCTCATTTCAATATTCATAAAAATATGTTTGAACAATCACTCAAACAACAACAACAAAACCTTACTCTTCCTAACTCTATATCTATTTTTTCCTCATAGACAATATCTTTTCCACACCAACAAATAGCATTTACATTCTTTATATTTTCTGAAGGCTTGTCAGAGTCACTGGTTATATTTCATTAACTGATCTGTATGGTTATTGATAGCTAGTTCACTGTTGGTCACATTTTTAATTGTCCCCTAATACTTCAAACTTTTTTCTGACATCTCTCCTAATCCTTCAAGTTTTCTTTCATTTCTGCACATTTTAAACTAATGAAATACCCTTTAATAGTCCATACTGTGTTATCAAAGTCTGTTCTGTGTTTTTGTTTTTACTTTATAAAATAAAATTTATAAATGAACATATAAATAAAGGATATCTCGATTTAGGATTATAGTGGGATTATTTTAAAATATTAGCAACTGTATTTGTGCACCTACAAAAAGTGAGTGCAAGTAAGTGTGGGGTTAGAACAGTTAGGGAAAAAGAGAGTAATGGAAGGGATATAGAACAAAAATACTAATAATATTAAATAATTATCAATAATGTTTAAGCTCTACATTTATTGAGGATACCATCCTCTTTAAGTTATATTCATAATCTTATTAAATATGTACAATTATAATGACCACCTCAAAGTAGAAAGAGAACTTGAGGTTTAGAGAAGTTATTACAAATGACATCAATGATCACACAGCTAGTAATAGTGAAGCCAGAATTTGAACGCCAATTGTCTGAATCTAGGAAGGATCTTAAACACTAATAATATTTCTCGTTAGAGATTGTTCTACAATTGGAATTTGAGCACTAGTTCTATTGATTACTAGTGATAGAAACTTAAAGAACGAATTTCTGAAGCTTGGTTACCTTTGCTTTCATATTTGGGTAATGTTTGTTTGTATTAGATAGGTTTAATTGCTACCACAAAAAGACTCTTAACATCTTTTACCCAAACAAGTTAGGAGATTAATTATCTCTCAAGTAACAATCTAGAGATGGGCAATTGATTTAAGAATGGGCTGCTAAACTAGCATGGCAAGCAGCCCACCTGAAAGTCATAAAGAAATTTTTATTTCTTATATCTTTTCAATTTATCATTACCTAAGGCCTTTTTCTTATTTCACATGATATAATACACACTTTTGTAACGAGGGAAAGAGAAAATGGAAAGCAAGAAATTGCCTTATAAAATGCTATAAGTTGCAAAAATCACTTATTCCATTGACCAAAATCAGTCGTTTATATACCTAGCTTCAAGAGAGACTAATAAATGTAGTTTCTAGTTGAGTAATGTGTCAGTCATGAAAATACACGGCTCAAATCTCTCTTTAAGAGAATAGTTTAGGAGAAATGTAATTGGCAGATGTCATCGAGCTGCTGGACTTTTGGATTCACTGTAGCATTCTAGCCAATGATATGCTCTCTTTGGCCAATACCAAGTCAACAGTTGTGCTTGTTGGGTTACTAAAGCTAGATTGTTTCTGTTTAGAACCTCTCTGATGGGTAATCATTTTTTTCTGGGTCTCTTTAAATGTCTGGCATATGCTTCCTCAAAGCTGCACTAAACTCAGACCTCATTACCTAATCATTTTACATTCCATTCTTCCTTTCACAGATGCCATACTGTATCATAGTCTGAAAGTGCTCCTCGCCAGCTCTTAATCCTTTTTCACTTAGCCTGGAGTTTAAATCTCCTTTACATCTAATTGTACTTTGTCATATGCTTCTCAGAGGACCCAGAATGAGATAGTGGTCATGTGCTTAACTAAAATCTTAGGGGTTCAGTCACACAAGAGGAAGATTATAATGGATCCCAGGAACATTTTACTTTCTCAATAATGATCTTCAATTCTGTTCCACCAAATATCAATTCATATCATTTTCTCCAAATATAGAACACATTTACTCTCTCTCCAATGAAGAAAATCCAAAGTCCCATATGGTTATTTCATCCAGTTTAAAATTCAGGATCTCTGAATAATGTGATCTCCCTTCTATCCAATTAGCATATGAAACTGATTTAATTTTTTTAATAAAACATGCTAGTTATCTTCTCACATTGAATATAAAATGACAAAACTGGAACTTGTTGAATACAATAAAAACTCCCACTTGGAAGAAGGAAGAATGCAAACACATTCAGTTATCAACTCCTGATAGGCTGGAATTGAGGAGAATCCTATTCTGTCAATAGAGTTAAGTACTTCTGTTAGCCCATCAGCCTGCACCTTGTTCTTTTCTCTGGAAATAACTCTGTATACCTTGTTTTCTATGGTTCCTGGTTTTGTTCTTTGAGAGATAGTTTTAAAATTGGTTTAGGGTAGATATTATTAATATTCAGTACTAATGAGCTTCTCTCCACTTATAGGCAGAGGAAAAAATTGTTCTTCTATGCCCACTTGAAGTTACATATGGCCACATGGCTTTCTTTGGCCAGTTAAATATGGAAGCATCCTAATGGTGGTGGAAACATATATTTACATGGGAGCCATCTGCCCTGGCGAGATGTCTGATTTTACATTAAACATGGTAGATATAAGAAATAAGACTTCTTTTTTTGGTCTTATGCTCTAGAGATTTTAGTCTTGCAGTGAAACTCAGTCTACACTGATTAATCTATCATTTTTTTTTTTGCATGGTCACATTTTAATGAGTGTTGAAATGTGTGCCTTCTCCAGAAATGGTGAGCTTTTTGAATCTATTTTCTGCTAGGGAAGGTTTGGAAATCTCGGGGCCATTATAGGAATAAAACAATCTGAGATAATTTTGTAATTCAGACTTATTTCTCTGGCAGTAAATTTATGTAGTAGGTTTCTAGTTGATTCATTCCACTGTTGAGTAACCAAACCTAAAAATCTATTCTTGACATCATGTTTAAATCTATTGATTATCTTTTTTTGGTTACTGGCTTCTGTGAGTGAATCATCTGTCTACCCCTGTTTTTAATCAGAACATCTGCAGCAGTAAGCTATCTGAAACACCTGTCTTAGACTGTTTTTTAACCTCAGTTCTGACTCACAAGATCTAGCTGAAATTCTAAAGGAGAGACCTCAGAGCAAATCTCTGAACAAAAATAATATCTCCTTCTAATTACAGTTGAATAACTTCTCCAAACATATGATATACCCCGAATTATTCAGTATAGCTATAGGCTTATGGGCATGTGGTGTGCCTTCTAGGTTAACAAATAACAGCAATTTAACCAAATGTTTGCCAAAACATAATAAGGATCACCAGCTTTTTAGCCTGCAGTACTGCCTGTCCTTCCATATTCTAAGACAGTACTACATATTTCAGATTATCTATTTATATATTTTTAAAATTTTATGGGCCCCACTTACATCAATGGACAGATCATGCAGACAGAAAATCCTTAAGGAAATACTGGCCTTATGATATATTAAACCAAATGAACTTTATTTATATATGTAAATGAACTTTTATATATGAACTTTATATATATATAGAAAATTCTATCCAAAAGAAGCAGAATACACATGCTTTTCAAGTGTACATGGAACATTCTCCAAGATACATCACATGCTAGGTCACAAAACAAGTCTCAATAAATTTAAGATGATTGAAATCATATCAAGCATCTTTCTGACCACACAACTATGAGACTCAAAGTAAAGTACAAGAAAAAAAAACTGCAAAAACACAAACGGGTGGAGACTATACAATATGCTACTAAACAACCAATGAGTCACTGAAGAAATCAAAGAAGAAATCAATAAAATACCTGGAGACAAATGAAAATGGAAATGCAATAATCCAAAATCTGTGGGATGCAGTGAAAGAAAAGTACATGGCAATACAGCCTACTTCGGGAAATGAGAAAAATCTCAAATGAACAACCTAAAGGAATAGAAAAAAGCGGAACAAACAAAACTCAAAGTTAGTAGAAGGAAAGAAATAATAAAGGTCAGAACAGAAATAAATGAAATAGAGAATTAAAAAAATAGAAAAGATTAGTGAAACTAAGAGCTAATTTTTTGAAAAGGTAAAAAAAAATTATCAACCTTTAGCAAGACTCATCAAGAATAAAAGACAGCCCAAATAAATAAAATCAGAAATGAAATAGAAGTTACAACTAACACCATAGAAATACAAAGGATTATAAGAGATTACTATGAAAAATTATAGTGCAAGAAAGTTGACAGACTAGAAGAAGTGGATAAATTCCTAGAAATGTACAATTTCTTAAGACTGCATCAGGAAGAAAGAGAAAAAATGAACAGAATGATTACCAGTAATGAAATTGAATCAATAATCAAACAAACTGCCAACAATGAAAATTTCAGGACCAGGTGGCTTCACAGGTGAATTCTATTGAACATTTAAAGAATAATGAACACCTATCTTTCTAAAACTATGAACAAAAATTGAAGAGGAAAGAGTGCTTCCAAACTCATTCTACCAGGCCAGCATCACCCTGGTACCAAAATCAAACAAAGACACCACAAAAAAATTATAGGCCAATGTCACCAACTAACACAGATGCAAAAATCCTCAACAAAATATTAGCAAACCAAATTCAACAATACGTTAAAGGGATCATACACCATGTTCAAGTGGGATTTATCCCAGGGATGAAAAAGTGGTTTAATATCTGCAAATCAGTCAATGTGATATACCACACTAACAAATATGTTTGGGCATTTAAACTAATGGGTTTCTTGATCAATTACATAATCCATTTGGGAGCATTTAATAATTCAGTCACATTAAACGTACTTTCATTTTGGTGTTTATAATTTACTTGCCTTCCAAAGTCCATGATGTCATATATGTTTTACTGAAATTGGGATGAACTAGAGGACGTTCAATGGCATTCTCTTAGATACCCTTTTGGGGAATTATGAAGAACAAGAATGCATACACGTACCTATAGAAAGAGAATCTCTTTCTTTCATACCCTTGAGAACAGTAAAGGGTGTTGCAAAAGGAACTTATTACAGACAAACATTAATTACTCATATGGACATCATCAAGTGCCAACTATGAGCCAGACACTATGCCAAGTACTAACAAAGGAAAGATGAGTAAGATAGTATCTCTTGCCACGGGTTTAGACTGATCAAAACAACAAACATTAATAGGTATTTGGTGATTCTGGTTCAATATTTTGAACTAGATTGATCTGCTAGCCCTCCTGGAACCTCATTACAAGATTTAAAAGACATATAAACCCACATCAATAAACAGAACAGTGATGGAGAGGCAGTTAATGGAAAACGGTTGTAAAAAATACCTGGAAGAAGAACACTTAGTATGTTTGCTAGATAAAGTAAGGCAGTGGAAGTCGTAGTGCAGGACATCCTCAGAGAAGGCTGAAGAATGAGGAGAGAGATGATCTGCCAATGCCAAATCACCCATTCCTGCACACAGGATGATTAGATGGCAAACATCCCCCCCTTAGGTAAATGCATAGAAGTAAATGTAATTATATGACGGAAAGGACTAGAATAGCTGCAGTTGTAACCCAGAATAAATCATCTGCATTTTGGCATTTGGGAATGCTCAAATGGAATGTCAGACTCTTCACCAACTCATTCTAGAATGAAATACATCAGTTGGCAGGTTTCATTCATGAATGAAAACCACATAGTAGCCTCTCCTTTTACTTTATTAATCATATAATTAATTTCTCAACAAAACCAAAACTGTCCCTGGAGAAAAAATATATTCAGTGAATTGAAGAGTACATAAACAGAAAAACAAACAATCACAGCCAAAAAAATTAGAGAAGCTAGGTTAACATATTTAAGCAATCTAGGACAACCAAATTCCAACTAAAAGGACTGTGGAGAAAGAGAGTAGAGGAAACCAAATGGAAGACAGTATAAAAAATAATTCAAGAAATTATTTTAAATTAAAACCCAAATCTTCAAGAAATATGATACATATGATATAAATATAGAGATGTGTGTGTATATGTAAAGTGAATAGAAATAATTGGAGGTTTGATACATTAGTATTGGTTTTAAGAACGTCAACAATTCTAAAAGTCTTTTAATTTTTCTTTATTTCAACTTTCACTCACTTGAAATAAAGTATTTTTTCTTTTCATTTGAAATATGACTGTGGAAGTGTCAGGATAGTAAGGTCAATTGTGGCAAAAACTAACTGAAATAAATATTTTATTTTGAATTTTGTTGAAATATTTCAGATTCCATTCACTGTACATCACCAAATTAATTCCAGATTTACACAGGACAAAGGAGTTCATTAATTTCATGTAATCATTGCATTTTGAAAACTTCTGATTAGTCCGGAAAGTCAATGAACACATTGATGCAATAGACGTAGAAGTCTGTTTAATCTCAGAAGAAATTGAAACAAAAAAATAGTTTAAACAAATTGTGTGGCACTCTTGAAGTTTTCTGTACCTGGACTATGCTGTGAGTTTTTTTTTTCTTTTTTTATAAAATTCACGTGAGAAAGTTTGTTTCTTATGCATTTTCAGTTTAAAATTATATGCATGAATATGATCCTCAAACCTAACATTTTTTATTGTAAATTGCAGATTGCTTTAAATGTCCATTTTTCAGAAAGTATAAAAGCTCAAATAACCATATATCTAATGCCTGATTTTGGATAGATACGGAATTAGATCTGAATGGATACAAATGTGAATAAACCATTATAAGAAAGACCATAGAAGACCTATTCCATTTTGAACTTGGTTTTGGCTCTATTGAAATTTAATTAAAAATAATTAAAGTGTAATTCCATTATTTGGACACATCATATTGCAGTTTATTAAAATGGTACAAGCTTCTGGGCTGAAAGTTATAGGTATCTCAAAATGAAATAGGTTATTTTGAGAGATAACAGTCTGTACAGGAAAGTGAGAGAGAGTGAATTCTGTTTTCATATTATAAAGGGTTTCTGATATAACAACCACATATACCTACAAAGAAAGACTCTGGCTATATTGATGTGTTTTTTTTTTTTTTTAACATCTTTATTGGAGTATAATTGCTTTACAATGGTGTGTTAGTTTCTGCTTTATAACAAAGTGAATCAGTTATACATATACATATGTTCCCATATCTCTTCCCTCTTGCGTCTCCCTCCCTCCCACCCTCCCTATCCCACCCCTCTACGTGGTCACTGCCATGAAAATGATTAAAAACACCAGCTCTTCAGTTTAGTCAGTGTGTGTGTTTTTTTGTTTTATTTTGTTTTGGTGAACACCAGCACAAAGTAACGATACATTACCTACCCAAAGAATATATAATTTCAGTTGAACAGTCTACTCAGTCATACCAAGGCTGTCATTAAATCAAGAAAATTAAGATTGTGGATTTTAGGATGGTTTATAACTTTTCTGGAAAAAATTTGTGCTCGCTTGTCGAGCCTTTTATTTCCCACCCAGCTAAAATTAAATATATCCCTTTTTTGTGCTCACAGACTATTTTATACATATATATGTTCTGTATAAGCATTTTGTTGTATTTGTTGCTTTTGGTCTTTCCCACAAGAGTGTAATGTCTCTAAGGCAGGCATATTGTTGTATTGCTTGTTTATTTATCTTCTTCTTTTACCACATCCATGGGCAGTTTGTAGATGCTCAAAAAGCAGTTACTTGATCTCTCAATTAAAGCAAATATAGAATGATATGTAAGTTCTCATTACGTATTTGTTGTAGCAATGAGCATTTGTTTCTTCATAAACTACTCAAAATTTAGATATGAATTTAAAAATAACTACAATGGTATATGTTAAAATATTTTATTAAAAATTAAAAAAATAATAAGCACTTAAAACCATATTAAGAATTAGAATGTATATTAAATATTTTAGATGAACTTAGAACATACTCTATTATAATTAAAAGAAAAAACATGATCAATGATCAAATAACACCAACATAGCTGTTAGAATGAAAGAGTAAGTGAATCCTTTGAAAAATCAGTAAAATACACTTTGAAAAAATGTATAAAGAATAGAAGTTTTTAAAAATCACCACAGCTTAAATTTATTTTTTTAACTAGGGATTATTAAGATCTAGGGAAGAGAAATGGGAAAACGGCTCGTTGATAAGTATTGGATTATGCTGGCAAATAATACTTTGCACTCAGCTCTGTCCTCTAGCGTTAGTACCAAGATACTGTTGATAAGGCTAAAACAAGGGGACTCAGTTTCCTCAATTTCAGCGGTGTAGAGGTACAAGTTTAAGTAGAGCAAATTCAGGAGCTGTCATTCTGTACTCAAGCCTTCTTCAGGATAATTGCTCTTACTCCCTTATCCAGAGTGGCTATCATTCTTATAGTGAGGTCTCTGTATTTTCCTAGAAGCACGTTACAGTTTTTGTATTTGCCACCATATAGCCTCCATCTCAGCTGTTTTTTGTTCTCACTTTTGTTGCCAAAAGAAAAAAATCTTCCTGGACATGACTGTTGCTGAGCTGAATCAGGGAGAAGTGTTTAGAGGGCAGGTGGCAGGTAGGAGTGGGGAGAACACAGACTAGTTGAGAATACCTGAAAAGTTACATCTGTCTTCAAAAGTAAATTTTTACTAAAGAAGAAGAAAGCTTATAAAAAATTAGGTCAATAGTTTAAAAAATATAGAAATTTTAAAATATATTTTTGGGATTATTTTGTAATATATGGAAATATCAAATCACTATGTTGAGCACCAGGAACTAACAGTGTTGTAGGTCAATTATACTTCAAAGAGCAAGCAGACAAGCACACTCACAGAAAAAGAGATCAGATTTGTGGTTATCAGAGGTGGAGGAAGAATAGGATGGAGGTAGCCAAAAGGTACAAACTTGCAGTTGTAAGATAAGTAGGTACGAGGGATGTAATGTACAACACGATTAATATAATTAACACTGTTGTATGTTATGTAGGAAAGTTAAGAGAGTAAATCCTAAGAGTTCTCATCACAAGGAAAAACTATTTTTTTTCTTTCTTTTCATTATATATGAGATGATGGATTTTTACTAAATTTATTGTGAAAATCATTTCTTGATGTAAGTATTTCAGATCATTGTGCTGTACCCCTTAAACTTATATAATGCTGTATGTCAATTATATATCAATAAAACTGAAAGAAAAAATATAGAAACATTTAAATAAAACTTTTCAGTCTCCATGAACAAAATGTTGAATATTGAAGAATAAGAACTATGTCTTTACAATGGAAAATTTAAAACTTTGGCAAATGTGTGTGAACACAAATCTGGTGGAGAAAATAGGATTAAAGAGTCACTATGAGTTGACTGTACCAAACTCCTCATGATTATTTTTCTGTTTAAAAAAAAAACTACTTTCATACCACTCTGCAAACCAAAATAGAGTGGTAGCTTATGTTTCACAATTTGTGTTTCTGATTTTAATTTCTCTCACAGCTTTGTCCTACAGAGATTTCCATGCCCTCTACAAATTGAGGCTGGTATGTGTCCCACTTTTGCTTCCAGTTTCTTTACTATCACAGATACCATCAGTGACATTAAACTGGACCTTGCTATTCTACTCCAACATTACTTTGCTGAGTTATAAAAGAATGTTCTTCACTTACTAAATTAAAAAAATGTATTTGAGTCATGAGTATAAATTGACCATAGATATCTACTAGTATGCCCTGCTCCTTGTGCAAATTTGTAACAAATGATCTGTAGAATGCATATATAAGGAGAATTGTGCATCACTACTCAAAACAAGGAATGAGCAAACATTTGCTAGATACAGACTTAAGTAAACTACAGAAGACTTAGAGTTTCCACTCCTCATTTCTCTCCTCCCACCTAATAGAAAGGAACAGTATGCAGAATTAACTAACTGGCAGACATCCCATAGAGTGGAGGGGTAAGAAAGTGAATCATTTTTGGCAATATCATTAGAGATGAAAGAACACCTAGGCATATACCCTATAGCTAGAGAGGTAAAAACATGGTAAAGGGCTTTAAAAATTCTTTTGGTTTTGGCTAACTGTCTTGGAAACAGTTATTAACAGTTATTAACAAGGAGAGTCATGATTTTCCTCTGAATTAATGATACCTTTGCCATGAGAAGCAAACAAGCATTATCTTACATACTGTGGATAAAGCAGATAAAGCATTGATTATGTGAATCCAGGCAAATCTGGGATCAACTGGAAGATATGTTCTAGCTCTGTGACACTGCTCAAGTCATCTGCCTCAGCTTCTTAATGTACTCTCATAAATGTAGAGAACAATATGGGAAACAAAAGCAAAAATAAACAAATGTGACTATATCAAACTAGAAAGATTTGCATAGTGAAGGAAACTATCAAAAAAAATGAAAAAGCAACCTACAAAATGGAAGAAGATATTTACAAATCATACAACCATTAATGTGGTATAAGTCCAAAATATACAGAGAACTTATACAACTCAACATCAAAAAATAAATCCTGATTAAAAGATGGTCTCCACCTAGAGGGGTGGGATAGGGAGGGTGGGAGGGAGGGAGACGCAAGAGGGAAGAGATATGGGAACATATGTATATGTATAACTGATTCACTTTGTTATAAAGCAGAAACTAACACAACATTGTAAAGAAATTATATTCCAATAAAGATTTAAAAAAAAAAAAAAAGATGGTCAGAGGATCTGAATAGACATTTTTCCAAAGAAGATATGGAGATGGTCAACAGACAACTGAAAAGATGCTCAACATCACTAATCATCAGAGAAATGCAAATCAAAACCACAATGAGATACCACTTCACACCTGTCAGAAGGGCAGTCATCAAAAAGACAACAAATAGCAAGTGTTGTCAAGGATATGGAGAAAAGGGAACCCTCATGAACTATTGTGTGGAATTGTAAATTGATACAGGAAAGCAGTATGGATGTTCCTCCAAAAATGCAAAGTAGAACTCCCATACAATCCAGCAGTTTCACTTCTGGGTATTTACTTGAAGAAAACAAAAACACTAATTTGAAAAGATAAATTGTTCATTGATAAATGAATGGATAAAGAAGATGTGGTATATATATATATCTTCTATATATATATATTCCATTGTGTGTGTGTGAATATCTATACATACACGCACACTGGAATATTAGTCAGCCATGAAAAATGAAATCCTGCCATTTGTGACAACATGGATGGATCTAGGGTGTATTATGCTAAGTGAAATAAGTCAGACATAGAAAGACAAATACTTTTTGATCTCATAAAGTGGGGTCTAAAAAAAGAAAGCAAACAAACAAAATAAAATGAAAACAGATACATAGTTACAGAGAACGAAGAAACCAGTGGTTGCCAGAGGGGAGGGGTGTTAGAGGGGTGAGGTAGGTATAAGGGATTAAGAAGTAAAAACTTCCAGTTATAACATAAATAAGCCACTGGGATGTAATATACAGTGTAAGGAATATGGTCAATAATATTGTTATTGCCATAACTTTGTATGGGAACAGAGGATTTTCAGGCTTGCCATGGTGATCATTCCATAATGTATTCAAATGTCAAATCACTATGTAGTATACTTGTATCTTACATAATATTCAATATGACTTCAATTTAAAAGTATATATGTTAAAATAATTAGATTAATTTTGTGTATCCGTAGATCACTGTTTCTCAGCCTTGGAAAAATTGACAATTTGGGTCAAATAACTCTCTGTTGTGGGCTGCACTGTTTATTGTAGGATGTTTAGCAGCATCCATGGCCTCTACCCACTAGATGCAGTAGCACCCATCCTCCCCAGTTGTGACAAACAAAAATATCTCTAGACATGGCCAAATGTCCCTTGAGCAGCAAAATTGCCCCCCATTAAAAGTAATTGTTTTAAAGACCTGAGATGAATGTTTGGGAAATGCAAAAGACAAATATTAAGTGAAAGGATTAGAGATTTCTTTTTTCAGAAACTGACATGCATGACGTTTAAACTGACAGGATTACAGTTGAAAGTTACTATGAGTTTATTCAGTACAACTTCTAATTTGATAATGGAATCACCTGTACCTATTGCCTACAGATATTATACCCCAACGTCTTCTTGACAAATTTGGCTGCTAGGCTAGTTTTTTTCCCTCCTTTTCTTGTAAATCTAGAAGTTAAGAAATAGCCAGCCATTGGAACAACTCAACAATGGAAGTGTTTAATTAATGTAGGCTTGTATTGGAAATATGCAAAGAATCTGAGTGGACATCTCAATAGAAGGTTGGATGGAAGGCATTCCCACATTAGGTAAAACGACAAAAATACTCCAACAACTATAATTTTGTGCATATAATAATAGTGATTTTATTGCTTACGTACGCAATTATGAAATAGCCACGTTGTTGCCTACCAGTCACATATATAAAGATGCTGAGTCCCTTAGCTTCAGCCAGGCTGGATGGCACCTTTCACTTGACAGGCAGCTTGCCATGACTCACTCAGCACTTCCATAAGTTCAGTAAATACAACCAAGTGAAAATTGGTAGGAAAGAAAATGTGCGTATGGTCTCCAGATGCAATTTTGCTACTATAGTACCACTAATATAATCCAGGCTCAGTCAATTTAACCTGGAAGACACCCAGACAATATGGAAACATTGACTCTGTTAACAGGTAGCATCAGGTTAGAGTCTCTGAAACCATACCACACACAGAAGGTTTCTACTTAACAGAAATCATTGATTTTACTATTTTACTATTATGTTCTTAGAGATTCTAAGATCACATGAGCCCTAGTTTTCTTGCCAGTATTATTTTCAGCAAGTTCCATGATCCATCACAGTTAGACAATGGGAAACTTATCAAGTAGTTGCCATAAACCTGTCAAAATCTAATTCATCAATAGTCTCAAATGTCACTCATTCTGTCAAGTATGCACTTACTAGCCACAGGATTTTACCCTCCTCTTTCATGTATAAATTTTCCTGTAGATAATTTTCACTATCATATTAGAGGTAAATATAGATGCAAATATATATAGATACATAAACACATATGTATATAGATATCTATCTTAAGATAGATGATAGATAGACAGACAGCTTTAGGAAGAAGTGAGATAAATAGATTTAGAAAGAAGTGTCGGTAAATACACCTTGGAAAAATTGAAAAAATGATGGTTTTGTTTGTTGTGTTTTAAATGAGACCTAATCAGCAATGAAAGAACATCATGAAAATTAATGAGCTGCCCACTAAGAGAGACTTAAGCAAGATTAATTACTCCAAGATATGATAAAAGGGATGTTTGAAAAAAGTTTTCTCTGGTGGAAACCAACTAATAAAAACCCAAATAGTGAGGGTTGCTTTGGCAAATAATTTGGTAAATTATTGGCACTTGGTATCTTTGACCCAGGTAATTAAGAAGGAAGTTTCTCTAGATATATGACAAAATGGTAGCAAAGAAACATGTAACTTTTTATTTTTTAACTTTCTTATGTAATGTAAATAAGCAGACTGACATAAAAATCACAGGCATTGTCATAACTGATTTTGTAACGTCAGGATGTATTAATTATTCTTTTGTTTAATTTTAAAAAGTTAATTTCTCTTTTTCCATCAAACTACCTTATAAACAGCCTTACATGTCTTGTAACTACAGGGGCCTTTCCATATTCCTTTGTGTAATGAATTCTTACCTTCTCTCAATTTTCCTCAGTGCAAATAGACCAAAAATAAAAAGAATTCATTTGTCTAATAGATGTATTCATGAGTAGTGAACTCTGTTTTAGTAAATCATGTGCACATACTATAAACTGGATTAATGAAAGGAAACTTATTTTTAAAAATAAGAACAAGGGAAGCTTTCAAACAGCTTGACTCACAGGGAAAACTGCAAGCTCTTTTCTTTTATGTTTTATGTTCTGTGGTCACTCATTGAAAGTTTATTCCCTGATATGAGTACTGCTGGGTAAAAGAGGCATCAAGTGTGTGGATGGAGTAGAATAAATACATTACTATTACAAGGAGGCCGTTCAAAATGCCTCTGGTGACTATGGATGTTGTATTTTCTTAAACGAACACTGCATCATTTTCTTAGTAGATAGGAGAACTCACCATGTGAATACATTTCATAGAGTAGCATAAAGCCACCTACTGGTTAATCCATATGAAAACTCTGTGTGATGGTTAAGTATTTCCAGAGTTGTCATGGAGAAGCTGAGAGGCAGACAGAAAATCAATGCCAGAGTAAAAATTGCACCTTTAATGTTTTGTATTCTTGAATGTTCTCTGAACACCCCATTTGATTTCCCTAATACAATTATTTATATTAATTAGGATAATCAATATGCCAGGCACATTGCATTTATGTCTCATGTATTCTTCCTAAAACTACTGAAAAATAATACTTACCCATATTTTAATGAACTTGTGACAAACTAGTGTAGAGCTAATTTCAAATTCAACTTCCTTAAACTACAAATTTCAGGTTCTTTTGAAAATAATAAATACATTCCATTATGTATTGGAAAAATATGGTTTTGTACATGCAGATTACATAATAAATATATCAATAGTATTAGTGCTTGATAAAATTTCTAAGAATTATCCCAGTATCTTGCACATACTGGAATACTTTGTCTATGTCTTTCTCTCTCTCTCTCTTTCTCTCTAGATATATATGTACATATTTGTCATTAATTTGAATAGTAGAAATGGGAAGAATTGGAAATATGAAGACTTTTTAATTAGTACTATTTCTGTCCTTAACTGAGGAGATAAGTATCATCTCTATATTATCATACTCAAATTATTTTAACAACAGCTTTCTAACTCACAGAGTTATCAGAATGTATTTGGACAAATAGAAATAATGAGAAACTGTGTAAAAATAACTTTTTGAAAAATATAAAATAATAATTAATAAAATCAATGAGAATACTATTAACCTCATGACTTGACCTTATTAGTTTTTCAAATAAGTTTTCTCTTTAAACAGAATTTTAGGGTTTATGTATCTTTAAGGTTTATTATTTTATGTGAGGAAACTAAACGTTTTCAGGGATTGGGGGTTTTAACAAACTTGCTGATGGAAACAAAGAACCATGACAGAACTGGATTTTAGGTTAAAAAGTTAACTTGTACATTCTTACAAAAAGAAAAATCAAACATAAAATGGTGACAAAGAGTTTTCCCTTATCATTGAAAATATGAATTATTATTTTCTGGGAGGAATTTAAAGAGTTTCTGTGGCTTATAAAACCAAGAACCTTTATGACAACACAGTTTTGTTCTATAACATTTAGTTATATTTGTGGAATATTTATCTATAATTCATATTCATCTAACTATAATTTCAGTTGCAGAATACCACTTTACCTTGGTAACTACTGTTCTTAAAATAACACAAATACTTGTTCAATGAAGTTGAGACTGAAAGTCAGAAACAATTATCATAGTATTTGTGTATTATATTTGAAGTCTCTGAAACTAGAAGCTATGCTACTAATGAATCTAAAGGTAAATAACAGCCCAACTCGCAGGAGTCAACCTTGATAAGATCAAATATACTGGCTCTAGAAGCCACAGCAATTATCAAAACCTGTGGCCCACCCCAGATCAGTTTGCACCTGGTGAAATGTGAATGATCATCTCCTCACTTTAGCCAGTAGACATAAGAAGGAATGTGCTTTTCAGGGAAAAGCAAAATAATAATATATATCAGCTTCCACTGTTAATCTATTAATAAATTCTGGTAAACATTACAAAATTTTTAAAAAGTGAAAGGCAAAAAATGGAACTCATAATCAAAACAAATAAATGCAGAACAAGTGATGACTCAGACAGTGGAATTAGCAGATCATGATCTGCAAGAAAAGGTAAAAATAATGAATGAACAGATGGGGACTATCTTCAGAGAACTGAAGACTATAAAAACAATCATTTTAGTGCAGTGAAAATGAGAGAATAATGACAGATATATATCATTATAGATTTGTTCAAACCCATAGAATGTATAGCATCAAGAGTGAACCCTAAGGTAAACTGTGGACTTTGACCTTTACCTTATCTGATTATGATAAGTCCATGTAAGTTCATCTTTGGTAAAAAATGTATCATTCTGTTGAGTATGTTGATAATGGGGAAATCTTTGCGTGCGTGGGGGCAGAGGGTGTATCAGAAATTTCTGTACCTCCTGCTCAATTTTGTTGTAAGCCTAAAATTACCTTTTAAAGAAGTTTTTAAAAAACAAACACATAAACAACAATCAAAGTAAAATCCTAGAATTGAAAAGTTGGGACTAAGGGTTAGTGAACTTAGTTATCAGTGAGTTGAAATGTAACATAATGATTAATTTTAGAACAAGTAGAAGAAAGAAAATTGAACAGACAAGCTATATAAGAGAAACTGGTCAAAATTTTCCATAGAAACATCAGTCTATCAGTACATATTCTAGGACCTCAGGAAATCCCATGTAGAGTAAATATGATAAAATGACACCTAGACACTTTGAAGTAATTCCTGAAAACCAAAATTAAAGAGGAAAATCATGAAAGCTGCCAGAGATAAAAGGACATATAACAGGTAGAGAACAATGATAAGAATGTTACCTGAATTCTTGTCAGGAATAATGCAAACTGTTATATTGATATAATGGAAAGCATTTTTAAAGTAATGAGATAAAAAGTAAAAAAAAACAAAACAAGACAAAACAAAAACCTGTCCAACTTAGAATTACTAAGCTAAAATATACTTGAAAAAGAAGGTAAGACTATTAAGTCTGACTGGTGGACTGATCCTTTTATCATTACATAATGTCCCTTTAGCTCTAGTAATTTTCTTTGCTCTACAGTCTCTTTTTTCAGATATTAATATAACTACTTTTTTAAAATTAATGTTTTCATGGTATGTCTTATTCCATGTTATTACTTTCAACCTACCTATATTGTTGAATATGAGGTATGTTTCTCATATTCATATAGTTGGGTCATTTTTTAAATCTGCTTTGTCAATCTGTCTTTTTTTGAATGATATTTAGATTTAATGGCACAGTTTAATACTAAGATGTATATATTAGCTCTTTCTGTGATTTGACAGATAAAATGAATTATGTTAAAAAAATCAGTGACTTGTCCAAAATGATAGACAGGATCAAAATTAGAATATGATCAATAACTTCTGACTTGACTCCAAGTAATATAATTTCTAGTTTCTTCTTACATATTATACTTAACACTAACATGAATATACATTGATATAAATTTTATTAATTCTAAGGATTCTACAAAAACATACAGTTAATATGCAGTTGTTTTCGCACTAGTATGTAAGCACAGTTGTTCAAAAGTCAAGACCAACAGTTTTTGAGTCATCTTTAGTGTGTAAATTTTAATTCTTTTGTATAATTCTAAATATTTCTTTCACATTGGTCTTACAGAGGCTGACATGTTTTTTGAGTCCAAATACTTTCTAAGGGTTACTTAAATTAGTATTTCTGAAAACTACTATTTATAGGATGTAGGTGATTTCTTTTCCATCTTCCAGAAGCAGGTCTCTGTAATTTTAATACCTTCTTCAAAGATGTACTTTTATTGTTATTTTAATTGATTTTTGATTCCCATGGTAATTGCAATATGACTTTTACAACCAACCATAATTTTTTACCTTAGCTGTCAGAGTTTACTACCACAAGATGACAGCAGATATCAGATGTGTAAGAGCAAAAACGCTACAGTAACACAACCACAGGAAAGTGTAGCTCAGACTTTTGAAAAAATTGTACCAATCAAATCTCCTGTGCAGTAAACACAAAATGAAATACATAAAATAATCCTACTAGAGACATAATGACAAATGTAAATGACAGTTTTATGCTGGAGATAAAATACTTTGAAACGAGCCTGCAGTCCTATGTTAATTTTCTAATCTAAAACCATATTAATAAAATCAATATAGACATTTAGGCCCTCTAAGTTAAATGTGTTCTTTATTGGGAAAAAATCTTCCATCTACTCATAATAGTAGCACAATTAGAAGATGAATCATAACATTGAATTTTGAGAATTGGATAAGCTCTATTAATTGGATAGTAAGTTGATTTAACTGTATAAACCCCCTTGATACAAACATTTTAACTAACGAGTTTGGACATTTAGATTTTTGAAAATACTTTTTCTGTTAAAAAACAAACAATAATTTTCCTTAGTAAGAATTCATAATGAGAATAATTGTACATATGTAGCTTGGCTGTACATCTACTCTTTAAAAAGTATATGGAATAATTTTGAAAATAGACTATCTGTGAGTTACCATAATTAAACATTAGAATCACTGACATTTATGATTTTTCTTAAAAAATATAAAATATTTTGTTACCAAATGGCTTATTGGATTAGAAATGGGAGGCTGCATAATATAGTAGCTAAAGGTACAATTTCTGGAATCAGACTGCCTGAGTTCAAGTAATTGCTCTTCTGTTCACTCTGTCTGTGACCTTGGATTACTTACTCAATTTTTCTGTGTCTGTATCCCCATCTATGATATACGTTTAAAATTATAGAATAACTTCTGTATTATTATTATTTCTATATTCTATTTCAATTTCTATATTCTAAATTGTAGTACAATAATTTCTAACGCGTCTCACAAAGCTATTGGAGCATTTCAGGAGAGAATACACACATTTGCTTAGCATGCTGCTTGCAGTTTGTAAACTCTATATAGTTACCTGCTGTGGCCATTTTTAAAGCAATTTCAAATGCCTTTCCCTGTATTTTGCCAAAATATTATACAGTTTATTGCTTTCCATGTTGATGATTCAGAAATTCACATTGTGTTACTTTGGGTGTGTATGTGTGTACACTTTTTAAAATGACACTTCAAAGGTTTGGGAAATCTTTGAAATCTTATTGAAACCAGAACATATGAAACCTGAGTGGCCTGATGAGCCAAAACACCACTATTCTTTCCATATATCAACCCACCCTTTGGTGAATTTTAAAGGTTCAAATGCAGCCAGGCAGTTCTAAATGCACCATGAGTTTTGTCAGTATTCTTGCTGTTAGGATTCTGGACAATGGCCAAGCTATAAAAATAGTTTAGACATGAGTGAAGTGATGGAGTCACTCATGGGGAATAACCCTGTTATCCTCCATTCTTAAATGGGAGGTTGCAAAATCAGTCAAATAACTCAGAGGGGGGAAGTTGGCCCCCTCTTCATTAAAAGAAAAAAAAAATCAGAAACAAAAGGTAGCCTGACTTCTGGGGACATTAGCCATTTGTATGTGCAGTTAGATGTAAATAATGGAATTTTTCATTTCTTAGTACTTGGGTGTTTTGAGCTAAGGAAAGTCAAGAATCATTAAAAAAAATCACAGCATAAAAATTGTTTTTAAAAATTAACAAAAGTAAATCTTGGTTAAATTCTGCTTTTGGATTCTTGCCTATGAGTACACTATTGCATTCATTTTGTTTCTCTTTAAGTTTGGCCCATTCATTAGGAAAATGATACTTTTTTTTTTTGTATCTCCATTTATTTTTTGCAACCGATGAGGAGCACTTTTTAAGGGGCTCATTTTAATATGAAAATTAAAGTATTTTTCTGTATAGCCGCTATTACAATTACTGCAAGTACATTTAAGTGTATCTAATAAAAGAATTATTTTGTTTTAATTAGATGACTGCAGTGCCCTTCTATCTCTATAACCAACAAAATTTGAAGGTATTTTCTCAACGCACAGTTTCAGTGCATGATTTATAGAAAGCTACAACAATTCTCATGTGAAAGATCACCATAGAGAGAATTTAATTATGTATTGTGAGAGTCAGTGTCACTTAAGCCTACATCAGGATATCGCAGCCTTTAATTAAGTTGGCCCTTACACCCTGTGCCAAAATATCTTTCAAGTCAGCCAAATTGCTAAGTGTAATATGCTTATCCATGCCAACTGGTAAAATAATCCAATATTGTTCTAGTAGTGAGGCTTATATTTAGTTTGAATTTACCTGAATCACACAGTTTTAAAAAGGTAAGACCCCTAGCCACATACACGAAAATTTTCCTAAATGTCAGTAAATAACAGCACTCAGTTATCATAAAGCAGTTTTCTCCATAGGACTTAACAAAAATTTTTGTAAATTGTTTTATTCGGATAAATAGATTCATGTTTTTGTTTTCCAAATAAAAAGTATCATTTTCTCTTCATTCAGTATTTAGTCAGCAAATGCAGTTACATCCTGTACTTTGAATGGCTAGTCCCCATGAAACCACTGACAACTCCCATTTGTCTATTTTGATGCCCCTGATTTTTTTTTTCTTTTTCCTGCCTCAGATTTCAAAAGGTCATAATGGACATTTTCTTTACAATCCCTGAGGGAGTTCTTCACAGCTCTGTTTACCTGCTTCCTGTTCAAATTGCTTAAAGAATTTGGGGCTGAAAAACATTCTTTTTATTAGGGCTCAAACAGACTTCTTTACACAGACTATAGTTTCTCAAAAACACTGGCTGAATTGAAATGAAAGCCTTATCAAAATGCCTCTGGACATCTAGAAAACAATTAGTAGAACAAGATAACTGTCAAATTTAATTTCATCCCTTTGTAAGAATCACCTCATTAAAATGTTTGTGAATAATTTCCAGTGTTGACGACAAACCACTTCTATTAACTGTACAGTGCTTATGTAGAAAGAATAAAATCCAGTGAGTCCCCACTGAATCACAATTTAACTGATGGCTGCCATGTCTAATTATGATTATTATTACAACAACCATTTTGAAGGAATTTATTTAAATATTGTTTGTCTCATTAGACTGAAAGGGATTCTTAGACAAAATTTAACAAATCAATTGCATTGTGTAGAATGTAGTTAATACATATTATAGGAGATATTTATATTTCATTATTTTAGAACTTGAGAGGATTCACAAGAATTTTATCACAGAGCAAGTCAAGAGTTAGAAGGTAATTGTAAAAAAAAAAAAAGAGATGTAATATCATAACAAAAGACCATGCTGATGTCAGAGGCCTGGCTTTTTTCTTAACGAAATCTTATAGACAAAGATGAGGTCACTCAAAAAAACTGCTCATCAAATTCTTTCTTCCTTCCCACTCCCTCCTGCTTTTCTTTTCTATGGCTTAGTCTATGATTGTGTATGTGTGTGTATAAAACTTAGGTCCTAAATTACAATATGTTTTTGTTGAGACATTACTAAATGCTAGTTTTTCTACAAACAACTAGATGAACAATTAAGTTTTTAATTGATTATATGGATACTTTATTCAGTATCCACATGTGAAAGATTTACATTTAAATCATAAATTTGAATACAATGATAAATACATAATAGAAATAAATTAACACTTAAAAATAAAATAGTGTTTCAATTTCTTTTGCACCTATTATGAAGATAATAAGTTGATGTGTATTTAGAATATTTCAAACCGATATTTGTTTTTTTTAAACCAAATAAATCTGTTCTCTAAATTAATTTTTATTTTAAAGTGTTTTGTTTTGTCTTCTATTTCAGATAGGGTGTATTTCAAGCAAGATCTCAGTGGTCACTAAGATTGTATCTAGTGAAAAAAATCATATTTCTGCTAATTATTTTTTAAGGGCCTATGTCTTCTCTTTCCTCTTGAGTTTATGTACTTAGAGTCTCTCATTTTCTGCACTCAGACTCACACCACAGGTATCAAAGGAGAAAAATAAATAAAATATTTGTTTCAGTAATATATTGATGACTCTATTCTACAGTCACACATAATTATGTGTCTCTATAGTCTGTCTTTTAAAAAGAATATATTTACTTGCCATTTTCTCCTTAAAAGTAGGTGTATGGGGGTGAAAGCTAGAGATAGATGAGAGTGAGAGCTGAGGTTGGGAATTACCTTATTCCAAGATACTCATTAATAAGAGGACAGTTTAAGTGAGTAGTAACAACATTGTATCTTCTTGCCTACTGTTGTTTATTGAATGCTTTAAAACTAATGCTTAAAAGTGTTTTGTTTCTTTTTTCCCGTAAATTTTTAAATAAGTGCATGCTAAACTGTATATTATTTCTCATACTTTATTGTGCACTGATGCATGAAGTTTTTGGAAATGCTAAAGAATATATTACATAGTTTAAAAAAAAATGTTGTCATGTTTGCCTTGAAAGTGAATTTAGTGGACCTAGAACCTCTGAAATTGGCACTGCTCCTGTTGAAACTTTTCCTGAAGTTCTCTACTTATGGTATTCCCAGAAATAACAGGATATAGGGATACCTTTCAGTCTATAGCTTCCCAAGGTCATGAGATGTTGAATTGTGGATAAGAATGTTTTTAGAGTGTATATGCCAATACCCATTATTTCTTAGGAACAAAATATTTGTGTTCTCATTCTGATATCAGCATGCTGTAAAGCCCTAGAAAGAGGTGAAAAGCAAGAGGGCAGAACTTCCAGAAAGATCCTTCTAGAAGTAGTTTGGTAAAAACTAAGAGCAGTGCTCAGTGGGTAACTATGATAATCCCAGTGAAATCACTTCCCAGTGAGTTAACATCAACACAAGTACTGTAGTTATACCATGTGTTTCTTTTTCGATAACCCCACTAAACTTTTTCAGAAGTATATTAGCAGTTAATTTTCATAGAAAGTTATCGGTGTATCTCCTAAACCACATCCTGAGAACGTTCATTGCAATGGACACTGAAATGGTCTAACAGAAGCTCCAAGGGGATTCCTTCTGTAGTCAAATCAGCTCAGTGCCCCAGAGTTTTAGAGATTTGTTTTAAATGCCAACAAAATAATTAAGTCTAATGCAGCAAATTAACTAGCCAAATATTTTCAGTACCTTTGCCAACAAACCCAAACCTGAAGCAAATAAATTCAGTGAATTTTTATGTAGGGTGACTGTTAGAAACTTAGCACTAGACATAGGAAGTCAAAATCACATAGTCTTTGTAAACAGTTGTCACAACACAAAATCTGCTTTTTTATCCTTATACAACAAAGTAATGCCTTTTTAACTGTAGTTATTTATCTTCACAAACAATAACACTTCCTATCTCAGTGCTTAAACTAGGAACTCATAGCTTGCCTGTTAAAATCCCGCCACAACTCTACTCCAAAGTAGCAATCATTCTTCCCTCTCACTGAATTTTATTTTTAATCAAACTAAACAAAATCCCTCACATACACCTTTCATCTTCCTGATATATTGTTTCGGGCCTACACAATCCCTTTCCCCAGAATACTAATCCTCCTTAAATCCGCATCTTCTAATATGGAAATCCCAACTCAAATCCCTCTGCCACCACAAAAATTTTCCCCCAGCCAGAATTAATCTAGTCCTCTTCTAAATTCCCATAACACTGGAACAATATCTCTATCCTGTCATATATTATTTTGTATCCTTTGTTACAGTATTGGGTTATGTCTGCTCTTACTTTCAGTTTGCATATTCTTCAAGAGCAAGGAAAGTGCATGTTTGTGTCTATATTTACATGTCCTCTCAGCATAGTACTTTGCACATATTCCTTGTAAGCTTCATAAAGGAATTGGTATTTGAGTCACTGTCATCATGAGGTATCCGACAAAATAAAGCTTAAATGAGCTTTATTTAAACAAGATTTCCATTTCCCAGAGAGATGGCATTGACTTTGCAGTGAAGAAGTGCTAATTTCTCACAAGACAACAGTCATTGGTAACTCTTAAACATAAATATATGAGATAATTTCCCATTTTTCAAACAATGCCTGTGAGCTTTACATCACTGTTCATGGTATGTTTGACCCAAAACTACTCAAATCCTAAGCAATCCACCCTCTACTTTCACTCATTCTAAGGACATGTTCCTCTGTTCCTCTCTGGATACCGTGATGTTCAGAAGACCTTTTACTTTAGGAAACTCCTACACCTCTGAAGTCTCATTAGAGAAACCTTTGGTAGGTTGTGTTTTCCTGTCCACAGTATATGTATGAAAAATTAATAAAATTTTTTCTCCAATTTATGTGCATTTTATATATCATGAGGTTTAGAAAATGTGTTGGCATTTATTCATGAATACTAATGTGCAATGAACATTGCAACTATTCATGGGAAAAACAATCTCCAAAATAAATAAATAAATAATCACAGTTGAGAAAGAGGAGCCTGGCAGGATAAGAGCTATCTTTAGCATCAAAGATAGATGTTAGAAATTTTTTATACAATTTCCTACCTTAATTACTTTCCCATCACAGTTGGTTTAATGTTTTCTCGTGGAGGGAAAGGAAAAGATAGAAGTCTGCTATCCTTCTGCTTCATATGTAAGTGCTATGGATCAATGTTTGTGTCCCGCCAAAATCTATATTTTCAAATCCTAACCCACAATGTGATAACATTAGGAAGTGGGGTCTTTGGGAGGTGATTAGATCATGAGGTTGGAGCCCTTATGAACGGAATTAGTTTCTTATAAAAGAAACTCCAGAGAGCTCTCTTCCTCTTCCTCCATGCGAGGACACAGCAAAAAGATGGCAATCTGTGATCCAGGAGGTGGGATCTCACCAGACCAGAATCTGCCAGCACCTTGAGCTTGAACTTCCCAGTCTCTAGAACTGTGAGAAATAAATTTCTGTTTATAAGCCACCTCATTTATGGTGTTCTGTTATGGCTGCCCAAACTGACTAAGATGCTAAGTGTATGCAAGAAGCACAAATATGACCTAGTGCTGTCCATTATACTACAGGCACCCTTTATTTCTATTACCCCTTCATACTTCACAGACACTTTTATATTTTTCTGATGTGCCATTGTTTCACTGAGTGATTCAAATAATAATTCATTACTCAAATGAAAATGTGTTCCTTTTGAATATTCCTGTTGAATTCCACAACAATCTTCACATCATTTTGAGAAATTAATCCATGGTCTAGAAGTCACCAGGAAAACTAGACAGTGTAGTCGGCACACATTTGAGCAGGAGATAATCAATTTTACTTTTTAATACATTAGGTAATATTTGTGTAAAATGATATCTCACTGGGGATAGGCTTATTTCTATTTCATACTTCACTAACTTTTTTTCATGTTAAAAGGTGTTATTCTTCTCTTTTATAATCATCATTAAGATTCCCATTATCCAGGTATTAAAGGAACTTCTCTCTATTATGTATAGAACCTTACTGTCAGGTAATAATAAAAGACTGTCTTGAAAAAGAAAACAAAGGAAAACCAAAAGCAGATCAACAGTGAGAATGAGCACAGGAGAAAGATTATGGTTTAAGGCCATTATAACTTGCTAAGTTACACCTGTAAGTCAAGAAAAGTTTCATATACTGGAAAGAGTCTTCAAGCCTGTGTTTACAGAGCCATGGTGTCCTATTCTTTAGGAGATGACAAAATACCACAAGAAAAATGAACTTTTTTAATAAAAGAAATAAAAGTTTTATAAGAAAAATAAATGGCCAGAGGAAAAACTAGGAGAAAAAAAAAAAAGCAGGAGCAGAAAAAAAAGAAGCAAATAGAATTAAATTAATTAAATTTATTTTAATAACAATTCATTTTATACCTGTTCTGTGCCAGATGCTATGTTAATAGCTAAAAAATAAAAAATTATATTAAAATCCCACTCCTCAACAAATTCATAATGTAACAGAGGAAATTGGTATTAATGATGATAATAATAATAGTAATAATGAAAGTAAAACATTTTGTGTAGTAACTAGAGTAAAATGTTATATGAATGTCTTTATGAAGAATACCAAAATGAAGTGTGATTTTTTTTGCTTTTAAACATAGCACCATGTTTACATAGATAAGGCTTGGGCTTAAGGTAATCATAAATTAATAGAGTAGACATAGAAGTCAATACAAGTTTAATGACCTTCAGAGAGTCTCCTCACTTGTGAATATGAAGCCATAGTGCTATTTTTCAGGGGGTGACAAAATAGCACAATATTAATTTTTAATAATGAGAAAAAAACCTAAACTTTAATATTAGTATTAGGAAAACTTGAAATTCTTGGGATGTTTATGTTGTTGTTTTGGGATGCATGTTTGTATGCTCACATGACAGAAATTTTGGATATAGTTTATAGACTAAGAAAATGATCCCTTATATTTTATATTAACTTTTGATCAATATTTTTGTAAACAAAATGTAGAAGTTAGACTTTTAGAATCAGGTCTTTTTCATGTACTTTTTATTAGGGAATGTTTCAAACATGAACCAAGATAGAGGGACTTTCAAAATAAACTGATATAAATCCGTCCCCTACCTTAAATCTTATTTTATTTATATACCTGTTTCCTTTTCTCCACCCAAATACTATATTAATGAGAGTCATAGTCATCATTTCATTTCATCTGTGATTATTTAAGCACATTCAGAGCATTTTATTTTATTTTATATTATTTATAAATTTATTTATTTATTTACTTTTGGCTGCATTGGGTCTTTGTTGCTGCACACGGACTTTCTCTACTTGCAGCGAGCAGGGGCTACTCTTCCTTGTGGTGTGCGGGCTTCTCATTGCGGTGGCTTCTCTTGTTGTAGAGCATGGGTTCTAGGCATGCAGGCTCAGTAGTTGTGGCACATGGGCTTAGTTGCTCCATGGCATGTGGGATCTTCCCAGGCCAGGGCTTGAACTCGTGTCCCCTGCATTGGCAGCCGGAATCTTAACCACTGCACCACCAGGGAAGTCCAAGAGCATTTTAGATTCTGTAGAATCATTATTTACATCCCTTAATTTTATAGATGACAAAATTCAATTCAAAAGACATAAAGTAATATGTCTAGTAAATAGTAGAGTTGGGATTAGTATCTGAGCCCAGTGCCTCATCTGGTCCTTGTACAGCTGAGTTTTAGGAAGTTATAAGAAGAATGGAAATTTCTCATTAGGGAATTGCAGAGGAAAAGATGACACATCAATGAAAACATGAAAGCCTTAAATTCTATTTTCAGCCCGCAACTCTGAAGAGCTGTTATAGCTGCAGTGCTACAAACCCTCAGAGTTATAGTTCTTAAGAGCGTTCCCTAATATAATTTCTGCATGCAAATCTCAGTCTCTACTTTCTGGAGAAATTAACCTGTTTCAAAATTGAACCTTAGAGTTATTTCTTGTCATTGTTATAAGTCTGTATATTTTGAAGGCTCTGATTTGTCCTAAAACAATTTGCATGTCTGTATGACTCTTCCCCATCAGTGGCTGGCAAGAGAAGTATAAAATAAGATGGTAAATTACTTAATTAAGCCAAAATTGGGATGTAAACTTGGTTACGGGATCTTAAGTAAATAGCACAGAATTTATACTGCAGATTTGATAGGAAATAAGTGGCTGTTGCAAATGTCTGTATTTGTGTCATAGGAAGGAATTTATCTCTATATAACTGGCTCAGCAACATCAATGTGTAGGTTAGTGGGCTTGGGTAGTAGACTGCCATTTCCACTGAGTTCTAATAAAGGGTGATACTTACCAGAATGTTATACAAACACTGACAAAATGAAGACACGAAAGTCACAGACTACAACTTTTTTTTTCCCCAGTTATGTTGGGGACAAAAGTCAGAAAGCAGTCTGTAGCTGCCTATAATTGCACTCATGAAGCAGCAGTGAAATTTGGCCAATTTCTACTTTGTTACCAACCAGTGCTAGAGTTGAAATAATAAGTTTCAATTAAGAGGTCTGTTTATGCTTCACAGGGTCATCCATATTTTTCTCACTAACTCAGAGATGGCACAGTTCAAGATACTATGAAGCAGCTAGGAGGGATAAAATCTTGGAAGAGAACTGAGTATTAGGAACCAGGGAATACTACATAAGACATTTTGTTGGACAGTGGGATGGATGCACCTATATGCAGTCCTTCTTCTCCTGGCTGTTTGTATTGACTTGCTTGTACATGAGGTGGTTCTAATTTCAGTGTCTTTAAACTTCATTCTGACATATAAAAATAAATCACCAAATTACCTATAAGCAATAATGAATAGCAGAGTTATAAAATACAAGGTTAATATACAAATGTCATCCTCTTTCCTTTATTATCAGCAATGGACAATTGAAATTTAAAATTCAAAATACAATAACATTTATATTAGCACCACAATATGAAATACTTAGGCATAAATATAACAAAATATGTACAAGGTCTATGTGAGAAAAACTATAAAACTGATGAAACAAATCAAAGAACTAAATAAATGGAGAGATATTCCATGTTCATGGATATGAAGACTTAGCAGCATTGTCAAGATGTCAGTTATTCCAAAACTTGATTTATATATAACATATATATATATCTTATATCTATTTTATATATATAGACATACACGTTACATCTTTCACAAAAATTGTCAAAATGGTTCATAAATTTAAATGTAAAACACAAAACTATACAACTTTTTGGAAATAGAAAAAAGTCTAGATGGCCTTGGGTTTGGCCATGATTGTTTAGATACAACACTAAAGACATGATACAGGAAGGAAATAATTAGTATGTTGGACTTAATTAAAATTAAGTCCACAGGCACTGTCAGGAGAATGGGAAAGCTAGCCACAGATTGAAAGAAATTATTTGCAAAAGACATACATAATAAAGTACTATATTCCCAAAGTATACAAAGAACGCTTAAAAGTCAACAGTAAGAAAACAATTCAATTTAAAAATGGGCAAACGATCTAAATAGATGCCTTACAAAAAATATATATATTGATAGAAAATAATCATGTGAAAAGTTGTCATTACATACCTATTAGAATAACTAAAATCCAAAATATTGATGTTACCAAATGCTGGTGAAAATGTAGAGCAACAGGAATTCTACTTCATTGCTGGTGGGAATGCAAGATAGTACAGCTACTTTGGAAAACTGTGAAAGTTTCTTAAAAACTAAACATGCTCTTCTGATCCAGTGATTGTGCTCCGGAGTGATTTGAAAACTTATGTCCACACGAAAGCCTGCACATGGATGTTATGGCGGCTTTATTCATAACTGCCAAAGCTTGGAAGCAATCATGATGTTCTTCAGTCAGTGAATGAATAAATAAACTGTGGTACATCCAGACAATGTAATATTATTCAGCACTAAAAAGAAATGAGCTATAAACCACGAAAAGACTGTGAAAGAAGACAATTTGAAAAGGCTGCATACTGTATGATTCCAACTGCATGACATTCTGGAAAAAGCAAAACTATGGAGCCAGTTAAAAGATCAGTGATTGCCAGGGAATGGGGGGAAGAAAGAATGAATCGACAGAGGATATTTAGGGCAGTGAAACTAGTTTGTGTGATAATATAATGGTGGATACATGCCATTATACATTTATCTAACTCATTGAATTTACATCACCAAGAGTGTGTCAGTGTAGGTTCATTGATTTTTAAAAATGTACCTGTCTTTGACAGGGGGTTGAATAGTTGGGGAGGCTGTGCATGAGTGGGGCATGGGGCCTGTCGGAACTCTATGAACTTTCTGTTCAATTTTGTTATGAACTTGAAACTGCTAAAAAAAATCTATTAAAAATATAAAAATTGGGAATTAAAAAAATAAATTGCCTAAATAACATGTATTCTGGTCTAGCTTCATACATACCCTCAGAGCCAAATAATGTCAATATAGTTGACAATTTAAAAGTCAAAACACCAGTTAACATTCAACTACAAACCTCTGAGTTATACTCAACACCATTAACCAGTACAAAATTAATTAAAAAAGCATTTGAGAACTAAGTGGTGGGTGTGCATAGATTTTAGAATCTTGCAATAGGTGTTATGCCAGCAGGAATATCTAGTTTTACTGATGATGAATGTTAGTCTACTTTCTGATTGGCATATTTATGAAGAGGCAGCACGGTGTGATGGATCAGCAGGTGTGGTGTGGAGTTCAACCAGTGGCCATTTGAATACTTGATCTGCTGCTTCCTGTGTAAGGGACAATTCACTTCTCTGTAAAATAAAGATAAAATAAATTTTTAAAAATTAATACATATAAATGCCTTAAACAAGGCTTGCACATAGAAGATACTGGATAAATATTGTAATTTTTATTAGGACTGCTGGTGGAAGTACAGGCAGAAAGAATATGAGAATTAGGGTATATGATGGGATACACTTCCTAAACCACAGCTTGAAAACTGTCAAGTCACAGGCCCAGGGCAACTTGAGCTTTCACAGAAAGTGTTGACCTAGCTTCAAAAACTAGGCAACTATTCCTTTTATTTATTTTTTATCTTTTTAACTTTTGTTGGAGTATAGTTGATTTACAGTGTTGTGTTAGTTTCAGTTGTACAGCAAAGTGAATCGGTTATACATATAATGATTGATTTTTATATTCTTTTCCAATATAGGCCATTAGAGAGTATTGAGTAGAGTTCCCTGTGCTATACAGTAGGTCCTTATTAGTTATATATTTTATATATAGTAGTGTGTATGTGTCAATCCCAATCTTCCAATTTATCCCTCCCCCCTTACCCCCAATAACCATAACTTTGTTTTCTACATCTGTAACTCCGTTTGTGTTTTGTAGATAAGTTCATTTGTACCCTTTTTAAATTATTTTATTTTTATTTTTTAAACATTTTTTTTGATGTGGACCATCTTTTAAAGTTTTTATTGAATTTGTTACAATATTGCTTCTGTTTTATGTTTTTGGTTTTTTGGCCGTGAGGCATGTGGGATCTTAGCTCCCCGACCAGGGATCAAACCCGCATCCCCTGCATTGGAAGATGAAGTCTTAACCGCTGGACCGCTGGGGAAGTCCCTGTACCCTATTTTTTAGATTCCACATATAAGCAACATCAAAACTACAATGAGGTATCACCTCACACTGGTCAGAATGGCCATCACAAAAAAAATCTACAAACGGTAAACTCTGGAGAGGTTGTGTAGAAAAGGGAACCCTCCTATGTTGTTGGTGGGAATGTAAACTGGTACAGCCACTATGGAGAACAGCATGGAGGCTCCTTAAAAAAACTAAAAATAGAGCTACCATATGATCCAGCAATCCCACTCCTGGGATATGGAAAAAACCATAATTTGAAAAGATACATGCACCCCAATGTTCACTGCAGCACAATTTACAGTAACAAGGACATGGAAGCAGTTTAAATGTCCATCAAGAGAGGAATGGATAAAGAAGATGTGGTACATATACACAATGGAATATTACTCAGCCATAAAAAATAATGAAATGATGCCATTTGCAGCAACATGGAGTGACCTAGAGACTGTCATACTGAGTGAAGTCAGACAGAGAACTATTCCTTTTAGATAAGCTGTGGCTCTCCTGTCTTCCTCAGTCTCTGGTCTTTCTCACTCTTGCATATGACCTACTTAGTCTCTGCAACCATATGTGTTTGAAGACCCCAATTTAAAGTGAACTAAATTGCATGGAGTAAGTCTACTTTTAAGTAGCAAACTATTTTGTCAAACAATATTTAATAATATTTAATGGTACTTCTATTTAATTATATTTAGTGTTTCACATGTTAAAATGTAGATAATTTTACATAAAGGCACAAATAATTTCTCTTTAGTGGAAATTTATGGCCGTTGCACTGTAAGACATAACCAATTTAGCATCTAATACCTAAGTTCCATTCATTAATTGAAATGTATCTGTAAATATGTCTTAAATATGAAATCATCAAATGCTCTTTGACATAATTTTAACATCTTATTGTTTCCTAATTAAGTAATAAGTTTAATAAAATATTGACATGTGCTCATTTTATCTTTGCATGAGTCATAATTTTACCTTTTGAAATTACACTTTAGTAACCTTATTGTTAAATAAACATTAGCAAACTAATAGTAGTGGTTAAAGATATATTGATTTTAATTCATTTTGAATACAAAAATAGGTTTGAATATGAAATCAGATTCAAGTAAAAACCTTATAATCTTTAAATTGAAAACGTTTGCAGTAGAAGTAATTGTGAAAAGTAGTACATTAATTTGGTAGTGGGTGGAATTAGATGTTTTAAACATGAGCTTATGCAAAATTCTGCAATTACAGTCTAAAATAAAAAGATCACTTTTACAAAATTTGAGCAGGAATCTGTACCAGTGCTCCTAAGCTGTGATTCCCAATTTCTCATCTACTGCTTCTTCAAATACCGAAAACACGCTTTGATGATTCAGACTCTATTACAAATTTCAAACAAAAGTAGGATGAAAAAAGTAATCCTATTCTGAAATCTTAATTCCAGAGTAAAATGAAAATGTCAAGTAAAGTAAAAAAAAAAACAAAGAACGCAAATTTAACAAAAAAAGACCCTCAATCCTTTTAATATATTTTGAAAAATTTTAACTGAAAAAACCCTTAATCCTTTTAACATATTATTGATATTTTTATGACACCTTGTCAAAAATCATTTCCTATTCACCCAGTAAGTTATATGTTTTCTTGGTAATTAAGCTTGTTGGGAATATGTTAATAGTACTTAGGAAAGATAATTCTCTCTCCCCCACACTCTGTTTCTTTCTTTCTCACCATCACATTCATCTTCATACTCATCCATATATATACCGACATGCACAAACACATATACCCATGCACTGTCCTTTTAGACATTAAGAAGAATGCCAAAAGGAAAACAAGATTTATTTTCAGCCTGACCATTTCAATGTAAATATTTGATGAACTATATGCTTATACATAGTAATTATTTATATAGCAAGTAGGTATATATAAATGATAATTTGTATCTTTAAAGATGTGTTAATAACAATATTTCAATAGTATATTAAAAACTTTAGAAAAAATAAAGAAGCTCAGTTAAGTTTCAAGAATATTGGCACTTTTTACCCTCATACTACATATAATGCAAGATAAACCCTATTCCTTAAGAATATAATTTTATCAGTTGGTTGGTGAAAAATTCATATTTATGAAAAGAATTTTTTAGAGATATAATCAATGGTGTGCTGGAGTCAGCTTTCATGATCTTGTCCGAACTGAATGTTTCCGTTGCTTCCCATCTCTGTGTTTCATCTTTAGTGACCTGTTGGTACTTTAAAATCAGCCATGGTGGGAGTACTTCTTTACACAGTGAAAATCGGCAAGTACTACAAAATAAAGAGTTGTTCATGTGTGTCTTTGTGTGTGTGTGTGTTTGGAGAACGGATTATTAAAAATTATCCACCATATCACTGGACATCACCTACACCTTGCACAACACAGTGATCTTTTTTCCCCCCCCGTTTCAGCTGACAATTAAGCTTTCCTTTTTTCTTCAAATATATCCTTTTATGTTTGTAGTTATAGAAGAGCCTGTAAATGAAAAATGTGATTACAGATAAAGTCCTTTTGTTACACTTTATAGTGTGAAAAATTATGAAGCATAGCTTCAAAATATATTTTACTATTTAAATATTCAAGTTTGAATTAATAGTATTTTAGGGATCATCATTTTTATAAAACTAAAAATCTCTTTAGAAATGTTCTAATCATTGTCCATCCTCTTCCACTGAATTTAGAAAATGTCAAAATCTATCTGCTTGATTAGTTTCTCCATTTCAAATAGCTTTTAGGAGACAGAAAAAAAATGAAACTCATGGATGGATTGAATTATAACTGAGATGCCCATCTTAAGTCAAAAAAGGTCTTCAACAAGTCAGTGTTTCCTTTCTGGAAACTTACTTTCTTATCACCTAGTCAGAAAACCTCCTGTCTTTATTTTATTTTTGAGTTGGGCAACATCTGTGTTGTTTTTCTTCCATGACTGAAGACGCTACAAATTGTGGTGTCACATGCACCACTGTTGTCTGGAGTAAAGCTGGAGACTACATAATGAAGGTATATCTAATTGTGTTTACTTCTAAGATGTATATAGACGTTTAGAGCAGTAATTTTGCATTCCTGGATCAAGAAAAAAAAGTAAAGCTCCTCTTTTGTTGCCGTTGTTTTTTCATTGTTGTTTTAAGAAATGAAAAAAATTGTGTTATAAGGAAAACTTTTTTATGGTAAAGAAAAATTTTCTAAACTAGATGTCCTTCTAGGTGCAACAAAATCGGTCTGTGTTCATTAGTTCATTATTACACCAATTTTAGCCAACTCTCAAAGTGAAGACATTATTGGTGATAATTTCTTTTTGGATTTGGCTGGTTCACATTCTTTCTAGGACATGAAGTTCATGGTTAATACATGTCAACTTGAAAAATAGGATCCAGTTCCACTAGACATCCATTGGAGACAGAATTTTGCTGCAAATAGTCAATTCTCTTTATTCATAAATTCCATATTTGCAAATTTGCCTACTGGAGAAAATTTATTTGTAACCCTCAAGTCAATACTCATGACACTTTCATGGTTATTTACAGATTTGAGGGGAGGAGCAAAAAATTTGAATTGCCTGACATACATGTTCCCAGCCGAGGCCTGACAGAGTGACGCTGTTAATTCTTGCTTCAGCTCTTATACTGTAAATGTGTTCTTTTTTTTTTTTTTTTTTTTGGCGGTACACGGGCCTCTCACTGTTGTGGCCTCTCCTGTTGCAGAGCACAGGCTCCGGACGCACAGGCTCAGCGGCCATGGCTCATGGGCCCAGCCGCTCCACGGCATGTGGGATCTTCCTAGACTGGGGCACGAACCCGGGTCCCCTGAATCGGCAGGCAGACTCTCAACCACTGCGCCACCAGGGAAGCCCTAAATGTGTTCTTTTTGTGGTCTATTTAGTGCCAGTTTTTGTGCTTTTTGTTGGTGGTTCTATTGTTTAAAATGGTACCCAAGCATAGTGTTGAAGTGGGTCTCCTGTTCCTAAGCACAAATAGGCAGTGGTTTGCCTTGAGGAAAAAATGCATGATGCATGTGTTAGATGTGCTTGTTCAGGCAGGAGTTATAATGCAATTGACTTCTACTGAGTTCACTGAGTTCAGTGTTAATGAATCAATAAGGTATATTAAAGTGTCTTTAAGCAGAAACACATAAAACAAGTTATCTAATGATTAGTTGCTAGAAGTGTTGTGACCAGAGGCTCACAAGAACTTAACCTTGTATTTCTCCTAGGAGCAATGATTCAGTATTCATTCATTTAGCATTTGCAGCCACTTTGTAGATTATAACTACTGTAAATTATGAGGATGGATTGTATCTTGAAATAATGTAGTGAGCTAGAATGTCATAACGAAAAAAGATTTTGTGGAGAACTATCAGTTTTCACAAAACCTTTATTATCATTAAGTGATACTCTTCAATTAAACAAAATATAGATATTTATAATCAGAATTTAACAAGTGATAATAATGATATAAATTTCAAAGCCACCTTAAAACTGTCAATTCTATAACTATTTGTTGGCCAAGGCATTCCTAAAAGTTAGACTCATTTTGAGAACACTTATTTTTTGATAATATTAGCTCTGTATACTCTAGATGATGTAGACATTCATTTTTAGAATTATTCAACTCATTTAAAAACTATAATATATATAATAGAAAAGTGAGAAAAAAGGGTTAACAGGGTCTAAATCTTCAGGTCATCTGTATTTGAAATATAATAAACTTCTACAATTTACATATATCCAAAAATGTATTGTCTTTATAACATCAACCCATATAATTTAATAAGGAGAAGAAAAATAGTTACCATATATTGAATATTTATTACGAAGCAAATGTTTTCCTTTGCTTTTTGTATGTTATTGTATTTTGTCTAATAACTCCTCTGTCAAGTAAATTATATTAGTATCCCAATTACACATATAAGCTTACTGGGAGCCAAGTCTATTAATTAACAAGCCCAAAGTAACATAGCTGCTGAGGAAGAAAGCCCAGATTCAAAAGTGGGTAGGCCTGACTCCATAGGCCAGGAAATAAAGACATAATGTATTATAGATAACACTTTTAGCTAATAATATTTTGTCAGTACATGAAAATTCCACTTTCAAATCTGCTCTCCATCCATTATACCTAAAATATCACCTACGTCTGTCTATCTATCTATCTTAATATATATGTAGAATATTTGTAACTTGGACTGTTTCCCTACTTTAAAATTCAACACTCTTAATTAAGAAACAGAGAGTAGTCATGAATATAATTAGGTGTGAACTGGGATAAGGGTATGGGGTACTTCAAAACAATTGTCATATGCTTTTTTAGGGAAATAAGTAATTCTCTAAGTTGTTGGAATGGCTAAATATTTAACAAATAATTTAAAGAAACAGAATATTATCACCTCCAGAAAAGAATACCTAATGGATTTGGTACAATTATGGACACGTTTATTTTAAAAATTTATTTAATTTATTTACTTTTGGCTGCATTGGGTCTTGGTTGCGGTGCGTGGGCTTCTCATTTAGGTGGCTTCTCTTGTTGCAGAGCACGGACTCTAGGTGCGCAGGCTTCTGTAGTTGTGGCTTTTGGGCTCTAGAGCACAGGCTCAGTAGTTGTGGCTGCATTGGGTCTTGGTTGCGGTGCGTGGGCTTCTCATTTAGGTGGCTTCTCTTGTTGCAGAGCACGGACTCTAGGTGCGCAGGCTTCTGTAGTTGTGGCTTTTGGGCTCTAGAGCACAGGCTCAGTAGTTGTGGTGCATGGGCTTAGTTGCTCCATGGCATGTGGGATCTTCCCTGACCAGGGCTCGAACCCGTGTCCCCTGCATTGGCAGGCGGATTCTTAACCACTGCACCACCAGGAAAGCCCTTGACACCTTTTATTAAACAAAACTGATGACAAAACAATCTTTTCTCAGAATATAAACACCGAAACGATAGCAGTCAGGTACTCTAATTATTCTTTGTAAAATTCTCAGATAAATTTGGTTATGGTATTACTTTTTGTTTAATATGTGCTATACATCATTGTAATAAAGTAATTATTATTTCTGCTTTACTCATTCCTAGCGAGTATGAGATTTCTCCCTCTTTTTATTTGAGACCGGATTTCCACATACCCCCAAACCCTTTGAGGATCTTTTCAATTTTTCAAAGAAATAAGTTTTTGACACGCTGTTTTATAAATCCAGTGGAACCTTTAGTTCAAATATTACTGTGATTCTTTTATTTCAGTAAAATCTTTCGGGGTGGACCAAGGTAGATGATCAAATGTGATTCTTCCTAAGGGCATTACAGTACAGCAAATGTATTTGTTTTCTGGATTTGTGACAAGTAGCAAACTCTGTTTATAAATACAGATTGAACCATAGGTATTAGTGACACTCTGTCACATCAAATCACACAGTTTCCACTAAATAATTTTAGGGTTTCTGATTTTCATTCTTTCTGTGCCTGTTTTTATAAGCTGAAAACGATCAGCTTTGTTCCACTGAAATAAAATTCACAACAAAACATGAATTCTACCCACCCCTTCAACATGTCCATCCCTGTTTAGTCATGGGTATCTGAAGTGGCATAAAGAGCAGATTTCTTTCACCGTCAAAGA
The DNA here is from genome assembly GCF_039906515.1 of Pseudorca crassidens. Classification (NCBI taxonomy): domain Eukaryota; kingdom Metazoa; phylum Chordata; class Mammalia; order Artiodactyla; family Delphinidae; genus Pseudorca; species Pseudorca crassidens. The sequence continues at coordinate 71,510,225 of NC_090306.1, forward strand.
CAAAATAGTGCATCTCCTCCCTTTTTTTTTTTTTCCTCTATAATAGGAAAATCTATCTGAAAACACTAACCAATTTACTACCTTCTCTAAAGTTTTATGGCAAATTAGGCACAGCTGAAATCAATGGAAAGTTCCTCTTGCAGGGTTTCTCAGGGTTTGATTCTTCACACATGGAATTTGCCAGGAAATCTCAATTATGGTTTGGGCTCTGCTGGAGGGTGTGCCTCCTGGCGGGGAGAATCCCTTGCAATAGGGATGAAGACCCTCCCTGCTGGACTAGTTCTGGAGTAACTCAGAGGATAAATAGACGAAGTGGTCTCAAGAGTGTCCGTCCAGCTATACAGAGAGGCATTCAACAGCCACTGCCATCTCCTAATTAGAAACAGGTGCACTGAATCGTTCATCGACAGCTCAGTTTCTGCCCTTCTTTACATTTTAGTGGTATGTCAGTGTTTGACAATTAGATGAAAAATGCAGATAGATGACCGTAATAGAATGGAGGATAAAGTGAGGAAAAATATGACTCCCAGGGATAAAGTCTTGGACTCAAAAAACATAGACAGTGGAGTCCCCTTATATATTATATAAGTTATTAGTTTGTAAGAAGGAAATAAATTACCCATAATTATACTAAACAGATAGATTCCATAGACAATGAACACATTCAAGTCTGAAATAGTCATTGGCAAAATTCACAGAAAGGATATACAAATGGTCTATAAAAGAGTTGTGAACCATGTAGACTCCAGAGCCAGGTGGCCTGGGAGCAAATCCTGTCCACTTACCTGTTGTATGATCTTGGTCGTGGCACTGCTTAACTCTTGTGGATCATAGAGTTCTCATTTTTCAAAATTGGAAATGTTACTAAGACTTGCCTCATAAGAGTGTTGTGAGGATTAAGTGAGTTCGACTAGACCTAAAGTGCTTAGAACACTGCTTGTCACAAGGTAATTATGGTCTGTGTTAGCTATTGCTTTTGTTGTTGTTATTGTTACTGTGTATATCTTTGGTATTAATGAGAATAGCCATCATGTGGCATGGCTGATCACTTCTCTTAGAGAAACTTATTTTCGTTTGGCGTCTGAACCACCACATTTCTTAATTTTTTTGTTTCACTGTTCTTTTCCAGTATCCTTTACTGACTTTTTCATCTTTTGCAGTGTGTCTAACATCACTGTCTCCAGGGCCTCTAAATTTGGGGTTTGCCTCAGGGATCCTTCTTTAGACCTCTTTTCTATATGTATTTACTCCCTTGGTGATAGACTCATGGCTTTAAATTCCCTCTATCTGCTGACAATTCCCAGAAATATATCTCCAGACTGTATATATTTCCTGAACTACAGGCAATTGTTTATTTCAACATCCCTCCTGTAATCTGTACAAAGCAGGAGCAAAAACACGTTTTGTGAGACCTAAAACTTATGTAATTTGGGGAAACCTTAAGAAAAATAACACAATAACATTAATACAAAATTAGGGCTAAAAGTGTTTTTTTTTCTCCCACATGTTTTATAGAGATTCACACTTCTTTCTTCTGAGATGTCTTTTAGCATTTTACCATAAGTGCTCATACTGCAATACTTCTTGTCTGCACCTGACTTTCCTACTTCACTTAGAACACTCTTCAATCCCCCAATACTCCAGCAGTCATTGAAATCTGTATAAGAGAGGTGCCAGGGTTTTACCCCTCACTAGCTAAATAGTAAATCAGCCTCAGTAGGAGGGTATTTGAACTGATTCTAATATAGTCCTCCTTCCTCTTATTTAAAGAAATTGGAAAAGAGAGTCTCTTTGAAGCCAGCGTTCTGGATATAATTTTTTTTCTGATAATTTGATGCATTTGTGCAAGTCTTGGAAGAGGAAAGCAGCATATGATAATTTTCCTGTAAGTCTTGGCTGTTGCTTCTAGCTGTCAAGGTTGAGGACACACGAGGCTCTGAAGAGCTTTCCAGTGTCCACTCTTTGGGTTGGTGGATGAGAAGAAGCAGTGGTCACAGCAGGGGCTTTTTGATCTGACTTAATCCCTGGAGCACAGATTGATATATCTGTTCTTCTGTTTCCTGGTGAGGAGAGGAAGTTAATGAGGTAGTGATGGGGGAAGAGCTACTGTAGACATCTGAGCTCTGGGTCCAGAAATTTTCTCCACAAAAGGACCTGGTATAGTGGGGCAACAGAAGGATTTCACATGTTTGTTGGATGTGAGCCTAGAGTGTTTGTTTTTGTTTTTTCCTTTCAGATAAAACAGGTGGAGAATGTAAGGTATCAGAAAAGAAATGTAGATGGAGTGGGCCTAGTGAGTCAAGTAAAGTTCTCATATCTCAAAATTCCAAAGGAGGAACAGGAATATTCCATTTCCTAGGTGTGTCATGAAAGGACCTGAAAAAACCCAGCGTTTTTCACAGCCTAACATGGGCCAGCCGTAACAAAAGTGACTCCCATTCTTAGGAGAGACCTGTAAGCATTTGAAAAAGAGTACCAAATTTAAAAAGATCCTGAGGTTGAAAATAGATAATTTAGCAGTGAACTGCATAGACCACATAAGAATGAGGAACACTTAGCAGAAACCAGTGGGGAAAGTTGATGTCCCAGACAAATTATCCCCCTGTAATTTTACTAGGCATTACCCAAGAAAAATAAAAACATCCACAGAAAGACTTGTAAACAGATGTTCCAAAAAGTTTTACTCACAATAGCCAAAAACTGGAAAAAAAACCCCTTAAATATCCTAAAATAATAGATAAACAATGCTTTACGTTCCCACTAGGAATTAAAAAGTTCTCATATGGGGCAATGTTGTCCCCCTGGGGAAGATCAGTAAAATGCAGAGTCACTTTTGACTGTCATGATTGAGGTAGAATGTGGTATTAGCTTCTGGTGAGTAAAGGTTAGAAATGCTCTTAAGCATCCTACAATGCAGAGGACATCTCCTTTAAAACAAACACTATCCAGCGCAAAAAATCGATAGTGCTGCGGTGGAGAATCCCTGTACATGAAGGGCACCAGGAATCTGAATAGCAGAAACTGGAAACGACGATCTCAGAAAAAACAGATATGTAATGTATTAATTCTTAAAGGATACCAATTTTATTAAGTAGGTGATCAAGCTTTCTCTGTTTGCTTTGAGCTCTCAAGTTATTTTCTGGTGTCTTGGAAGTGACTGATTCACCAAATGGCCTCTTGGGACAATAAATTCTCTTCCTAAATGAAAAAATAAATTCTAACCCTCAAAGCTTTTACTCATCTTCTCATTATATAACTAGTTCTATTATGCTTAACTGAACTTCCAAGCACTCACTTTGGGGCTTCTATTTTATTTTATTTGTTTATTTAATTTATTTTTTGCATCAATCGACCTTTAATGTCCAAGGCATGGATGCAGAGCACAGGAGGTGTGGCAGGGTCTCAGCCCCTGCTCCAGAAATGAGGGAGAGATGAACACAGACCAGAACCAGACATTTCTAACTGGCCACACAAATCTGGGAGGGCAGGGGGAAACAGATCTGGACATTCATAAAAAAATAAACCGAAACTCAAGCACTCAGTCTCGTGCTCGCCAAAGGGTTTGATATAGGGGACTCACTCACCATCCCAGTACCCACCCTCCCCTGTCAGCATCAAAAAGAAAGCTCAGCACACACTAAAGTCTTGAGAAGCGACCATTCTCCAGCCTCCCCACCTACCCCTAGGATGGACTTAAAAAAAAAAAAAAAAAGAGAGAGAATGAGTTGGATCCCAAACCCCCCTCCACACAGCATCAACCCTACACATGAGAGTTTTTCATGCGATTTGCAAGAATCAACTGGGGCTTCTATTTTAAATGAGCAAATATTTCTTGGTAACAATGTACACTGCATCAGACAATGGGGGAAAATAAATGCATCATTTTTACTTGTTAGCGTAGACCTTAATTAGATCATTTTCCCTCTCTTTTGTTTGTCTTTTCAATTCTAAATAACTTCCCCATTAGCTGTTTTTCTTTTCTGGTGATACTAGTTTTCTCATGCCAAGATTTCAAACCTATATCTTAGGTTTATGTCACTGACATATAAAGTACTAAAATACAGGGACTAGTCAGACTTATTGTAATTCAGCAATAGCCTATATCTAATTGCTTTGCAGAAGGAAAATAAGGAGCTTATACTGTAAAAATATCTACCCATCAAAATGTTTGAAATGGAAATTTAATGGTCTAAACATCTATTTAAGTGTATAGAAAAATGTATAATGGCATTCAAACAAAACCATAGTTGATAGTACTTCATGAAAATTATTTATCCTTTTAAAATTTTGTCATGAACTGGGCAGCTTGTGATCTCTGGATCCTTTTTTCTTAACTTGCACATATAGAATGTCACAACATTGGTCTTGTGGCGATCAAATATGAAACCGTTTCAGAAGGGAGATTTCTATATATGGATCTTATGCAGGAGATACTTTTCAAACATACCCAATGGCTTCTATTTGATCAGGTGTTTAAAGTTTTTCTTGCAACCTTTGCCTCCAGATTTCTGCAAATACCTACATTATTTCCAGACCTTCATTGTAATTATAAACATATTTGTTTAAAAAGTGCATTCTTCAAATAAAAAGTTGTTTTTAAGTGTTAAAGGGTCACAATTAACTGGTCTAGCTTAGTATTACAATATTAAAATATTATTATAACTCTTGATGTAGACATATTTAATCCAGTGGAAAAGGATTTCACTTTCCAAGTTAACAGCTAACATCTCTTGAGGGATTTATTTTGAAATAAAAGTAATGTATTAATTGCAACTCTACACAAAGGTCAATCCTATGCAACTGAACATAATCAGAGATTTCTATCTCATAAATCGATAACATATTTTCTTTAGAGAAAATATGGACAAGATTGCAATAAACTAAGTTAAAATTCTTCTAACCTTTTGAATTTCCCTGTTCCAGCTATTAAAACAGATTTTTAGGAATAGAAATGTTGAAAATCATTTTACAACATCAGTGACATTTTCAATGTTTCCTCCTTTTCCTTCTCTTACTGTTTTAGATATTTGGACCTTCAGCAATTCATATTTTTCCTCACTAAATGGTGAATGTAAATTATGGAACATATTGATGATCATTAGATTTAGAACAAAATTAGATTCCAATAATTGAACTACAGAGGAGAAACTGGGAGAGGAAACAGGAACTAATACTTACCTGATGCCTAATGTGTGCCAGAAGTTTTGCAAGCTACATTGGCATGCATAAAAAAATGACAGCGTTGTGGCTGTATTATTATCCCCATGTTTAGAAATGAGAAGTCTGAGTTGCAGAGAGATTACATACTTTTCTCAATCCACACAGTTAATAAAAGTCTGCTAAAGATTTTATCTATGTTTGTCTGACTCCAAAATCTGACGCTTTCTTTTTTGTTTTCTCTGATGGAGGTTTTTGTTTATTTCCTTTTAAAACCACTTTATAGAGGTATGGTTGACATACAAAAAGCTATGTACTTTTTTATGCATACAACTTGATGAGTTTGGAGAGAAGTATACATCTGTGAAATCATCACCACAATCTATGCCATTAACATATTCATCACCTCCCAAAGTTTTCTCCTGCCCTTTTTATTATCTTATTATTAATTTTGTGATAAGAATAGTTAACATAAGACCTATCCTCTTAACCATATTTTAAGTATACAATACAGTATTGTTAACTGAGTCATTATGCTCTACAGCAAATCTCTAGAACTTATTCATCTTGATAATTGAAACTTTGTACCCTTTGATAACTCCCCATTTCCTCCACCTCCCAGGCCTTGGCAGCTACCATTTTACCCTTGCTTCTATGAGTTTGACTATTTTATATTTCACAAATACGTGGTATCATGTATTCCAAAATACATAAGAAACTGTTACAACTCAGTAGCCAAAAAATGGGCAAATAACTGAACAGACGTTTCTTCAAAGGAGACATACAAATGGACAGCAGGCATATGAAAAGATGCTCAACATCACTAATAATCAGGTAAAGACAAATCAAAACTACAATAAGCTATCACCTCACACCAGATAGAATGGTTATTATAAAAAAAAACCAATTGATTACAAGTGTTGGTGAGGATGTAGTGAAAAGGGAACACTTGTACACTGTGGAAAACAGTATAGAAGTTCCTTAGAAAGTTAAAAATAGAACTATATGATCCAGCAATCCCGTTTTGGGGTATATATCCAAAGGAATGTAACCAGGATATCAAAGAGATATCTACACCCCCATGTTTATTGCAGCATTATTCACAATAGCCAAGACGTAGAAGCAACCTGAATGTCCATTTCTGCACAAATGGGTAAAGAAAATTTGACACACAGTGGGACAGTATTCTTCCACTGCCGGGGGCACAGGTTCGATCCCTGGTTGGGGAACTAAGATCCAGCATGCCGTGCAGCAAGGCAGAAAAAAAGGAAAACAATTCTGCCATTTTTGGCAACGTGTATGAACTTGGAGGTCGTTATGCCAAGCAAAATCTGACATTTTCTGCTCAGTAGAATATAGTATTAGACCTAGTATTAGAAGATAGTATTAGTATCGCTACTTGTAATAGTAATTGACCTGAGAATAGTGATAGCAGCAGCAGTAGTAATTGACAAAGGAGAGAAAAATTAGAAAGAGGAAGAGAGAAAGCTAGAACTTATTAAGCATTTCCTATGTGCTAAAGATTTTTAATGAATTACTTACTTTAATCCTCAAAACACTGACATACAGTGGGTAGTGCTATTTTGCATATTTAGTAGATAAAAAACTTTAAGTGATGTTAGATTAGTTGTTCAAGTAGCACAGCTAATAAATTATATAGTTCATATTCAAACTGCAGGAATCTAATTTTATAACCCCTGTTATTACCACTTGGCTGATAATTTATTATGGTTCATTATATCGCAAGCAAAAAATATATAAGTAACACAGTAATTCTTCTCTGATACAGAATGAGAGAAAAAAACAGAATGATAGGAAGAATCTTCAGTAAGCAAAAGCAGGATAAAAATGACATTTACAGTATAATCTTAACTATATTCAGAATTATTGCAAAAATGAATAAGTGGTGTAACACAAACTGTTACTGATCATATTACCTGTGTTGTGGAAACTACTACTATTGTTATTATTATTTGTTTTTCTTCTTGTATTTTCAAAAGTTTTATTAATTGCAATGATAACTTTAACATTTTCATTAGACAATAAACAGTATTTTAATAGCTTTTTAAAAATTGGAAACTGACGCAGAAAAGTATTTTATGATTTCTCCATATCAGTATTCATTTTAGACTAAGAATAAAATCAAGATAACTATTGTGAAAGGATTATTACTTCTATGCTTAGAACAGGTAAACACAAAATATAGGTAGGAGAAGACTTTGGTAAACTTTAAAGAGTAACTTTCTATGAAGTTTTAACAACTAAATGAATTATTTTGTTTTTGTGCAGGCATCAGCAAAACCATTATAGATTTTTCCATCTTTAAGATTCAAGCTAAATATTACAGTTTTAAAGGATTCTGTAATTTGTCCTGCTGTGTATAAAAGCTGTGGTTTTCCCACTGAAATTTACAGTCAGCATATTCCATAAAGTTCTTGTTATGTAAAGAAATAGCTGAAAGGAAGTGGCTATCGTATGCTTTGAATTGAAAGCTCAAAATCTTTATAATAGAAATATTCATCAGCATGGATTAATTTAAATAAAACTGACATATATACACTACCAAATATAAAATAGATAGCTAGTGGGAAGCAGCCGCCATAGCCCAGGGAGATCAGCTCGGTGTTTTGTGACCACCTAGAGGGGTGGGATAGGGAGGGTAGGAGGAAGACACAAGAGGGAGGGGATATGGGAATATATGTATATGTATAGCTAATTCACTTTGTTATACAGCAGAAACTAACACAACATTGTAAAGCAATTATACTCCAATAAAGATGTTAAAAAAAACTATGGATTAGAGGATTATTAATGAACAAGAGGAATATGAAGTTTTATTGCATCTATATTTTAGTTTCAGTCAGTGACCATATAAACAATAAATGAAATACGGCAATAGAGAAATGAGAGAAAGACTACCTTTAGGAAACTCAGTTGAAAGGAAACATGATACAATTTCAGAGACAAGGTTTATGGGTTAGCAGACATTTTTTTCTGTCCAAAACATCCATAAGACATTGTTCCATAAGACATTTTTTCCATAAATCATTTGGTCCATGCAAAAAAGTCCTTGAAATTTGGTCCTGTCCAAAATGTCCACAAGCATGTTTGATCCAGGACAAATTGTATTGGACAAGATCAAATATCAAGTACATTTTGGCATGGACCAAATATCTTATGGGCATTTTGGATAGGACCAAATGTCCTGCAAGGGGTTTGTGGAGAAGCAGTTTAATTTTAACCTCAGTTACACATAATGTCTATCCAGAATATGATCTTTCCAGGACTTAGAAACATTTCTGAATGAGCTATTTTTATGACATTACATCTTCAACACTGGAATCAAAAGAATTGTAACTAAAAATTAAAGAGAAAAAGTTATTTATAAATGTTAGAACTTCTTCTTTGTTTCAAAATAGGTGACATCTCAAAGACTCAAATCTTGAAACAGTTAATTTTGGGGACATCTAATTTATTAACTAATTTCTTTTTGCTAATCTTTAGAAATATTGAGACTTTGGATTATTCAGGGATGCAGTATGAAAGCTAGGATGGAAATGACATTATGAGGAAAAAACTGGCATACTAAATAAATTGTTCAATTACCATCACCCTTTCTGCATACAAGTCATTTTTTTTTTGCTTTCAATTAAGGTTTAAATAAGGGAAATGTTTACTATATCAAAATATGATTTATCCATTTAATAATAATAAATACCACTATTTTATTAAAGTTCATAACTCTTATTAATGTTTTTATAATAAAATAATTATCTGCAAGGAACCATGTAAATAGCAGCTAGCTGAATTGAGCTATCAAAAAAAGATAAAAGTAAACATATGCAATCAAGAAAGATCTGAGAAGCTATTACATGCATAACATGTATTATCTAACCTCAAATTCTACATAACTTCATTGGGAAATATGAAAAAAATTACAGTGCAGTAAAACCATTATTTTATATTACAGAATAACATTGTTTTCTATTTATGATGTGACTTCCCAGTAAATTATGTAATTTGGCTGGCATTTGATGCAAGTCCATTTAACATTTTAAAGCAGTATTATAACCTTGATCAAATTCTAAAATAAAGTCTTTTGCTTAACCTGGAAACATTCTAAACTGATTATTTAGACACCATAATGAGTAGAATATTGAAGAAGAAAATATGAGGGAAAATGGAAACTGTTTTCAAAGAGGAGGTACATTGAAAAAGATTTAAAAAATGAAAAAGAGATATAAAATGTGCCTTTCACTAGCCTTTCAACTGCCCAAACTTTTCCACTGAAGAGTAAAGTTACTAACTACAAAGCTATCAGAGAGAATCCTTTGCCTACTTACCACTTTCTAGACTTCACCTCCACTATGTTCATTATTCTCTTTCCCTTAGAAATTTGCAACTTGGAAAATATAGATCTCACTAGTTAAAATTTTTCAAGACATTGTCTCAGTAATTTAAAGTCTTTGCTTTCTGTAAAGTAATCTAATTAACTTTCTTTTTCTCTAGGACCAGTATTTGAGGTCCATTTCCAGCTTTTCTGCCTGGCTCATTTCTATGCCAGTTTTCTAATTGGATGAGTCAGTGCTCTGTCAATTTCTTTTATGAAAACATTATGAAATGTTAACTCTTGATCTCTTTAATGGGATCTTTGTCAGTTCAAATTGTGGGCCCTTTGGCACTCAACAGTTTCCATCAGATATTGCATTTACAACTATACTGCCACATTTTAAATCATGAAAGCCAAAGAAAATACTGTAGGATTCCAGCTAAGGATGTGGAGTTTAGATCAATTCTTCAAAAAAAAAACAAAAGCCAAATCTCTATTGCCATGTCGTGATGAATTTTACACTTGAGAAACTCCAAAGTTTTGATAGTTATAGCTATTGTATATTGTCTTATTATTGATGTAAAAGGTTTTTCTTAAGAGTGATAATAATCATCAAATTGAGATGAGGAATGCTGTTTAAACTTCTCTATGAAAAAATTTTCTAGGAAATAACTTTTTAAGATGAAGAAGAAAAGCAGAAGTATTAGCAGGGTTTGATTTACTTTATGTTCATGAGTGGCAGCAATGACTTTTTTTAAAAGTATATTTGACATAATAACAATAACAAAAGTATAGCATTAAAAAAAAGGATGCTATGAGGGGAAAGATTACTAATGTTTGCTACTATTTTATTCATGTCATCTAATACATATTGGAGTTATCTTTAATTTTTATTAATAATTTTTATGGCTTATGCAATTATTTTTAATTATCTTGAATAAATTTAATTTTAAAGGAACTTAATGTAAGTTTCTTATTGAATTAAATAAGGAGGAGGTTTCCTTTATACTTTGAGTATCACCACTTTTAGACTGCAAAGAAAACACAACAGTCTATAGTAAGTGTAATCTGATTGGGGATTTTATTCAGGAAAAATAAATCTAGCAAGCAAGTATTCCAATATGTAGTACTGATATAAGAATATTCAAAAGAATATTACATCATTCAATATGAATATGACAGAGTGTAAATAAGAATTATTCAATAAGAAATACACAGTTTCTTATTGGGAGAACTTATACTTTTCTTCCTATGTATTCCAGAAGGATTAACCTGAGGTATTTTTATCCATTTGGTAGGCAATTGTATTATCTCCATTTATAGTTGAATAAGCAGAGATACAGAAAGCTTAAGTAACTTGTCTGAGGTCAGATAACTTCTAGAGTGCCACAGGTTCATAGGTTGACTGATTCTAGTGCCAGTGCTTTTATCTACTGCGCTGTGTTGCTTCTTTCTATTGTCCCCAGATCCAAGCATCTTATCAGAGTTGTTCAGTTTTTATTAAGTATATTTATGTGTAAAATAAATGTCTTTTTCACACATACATGTATCATTATAATAACATCCAATCACTTCACGTAATATTAGGATTGTTGTCCTTTATCCAAGTATAAAATGACCCAGTTACAGAAAATATAAATAATGGAAAACAGAATAAAGAAGGAACACCGACAAATTAATATTCTAGAATTAGAGAACAGGTTATAATGGAATAGACAATAATCAAAGAAGAGATAGAAGATAATTCCCCTAATGTCTCACTGATTAACAAGCAAAATCTATAGAATTTGACCTCTCTCAAGAAATATCCTGGTATTTTAAGTTTATTTTGAGAACAAGTAATGTGGCTAAGCCATATGAGGGGAAAACAAAAACAGACTTTCATAATAGAATAATGTGGGGGCTTAACATTAGTTCTAAGTGATAAAAATATTTAGTAATAATTGTTTAAGAAAAAAGTACTTCAGTTGAAGAATTTTAACCAGGTGTATTATAATCCTTGTGTAAGTGCAAAAGACACAAAATATCAGATGTCTAAGGGTAGAAGAAATAAAACATCCATAAAATCTCCTGAAAAATATAGTCAAAACATAATCTATCAATAAATTATTTTATTCTCTAAAGAAATCAAGAAAAAAAGAGACAAGGGAAAGAAATTATCAGTAAAACTATGAAAACTTGTGTTTACTAATAATTATTACCACCATGATAATGAAAGCACCTGTAAGAATCATGACATAAAAATTAACTGAACATAATCTACAATTACTAATGACATGTATCTGAAATAACATTTTATCGTCACAACAACTGAATGAATGATGGAGCTAAAAGAAGAAAGTAAATGTTAATTTTTGTTGAGTACCACCATAGGGAAAAACAAATATTTCTCTCTTTCCTAAACTATCTAGATTTTTTTTTTTAATATACGATCTTATTTTTATTCTTATATTAGCTTTGATTCAGGCTTATTGAATCTTGAACATTATCAAAATTAGATTAGGATTTTCTTAAATTTTCATTTCCTACTCTAAGCATTCCACTCATCTTGTGGAAAATTATTCATTCTTTATTTAAAATAGCCACTTGTGACTTCCTATACAAATAGGATACATTAGGTAATAGGAAGCCAATACTTCTGCTGATAACAACTAGAAAAAAGCTGGATAAATTTAAAAAATAAATAATTTGAAGGCACCAAAGACTATTTCATACCCACACAGCATCTCTAATTCAGTCCTATCACCTAACAGAAGAAGGATACCTACTCTTGGAATACAGCATCATCTGGAGCCTCTATGATTTTTTTCTAACAAATTTATTGAAATAAAGTAAAAAATTATTAGACATGTTAAAATATAAGACAGTAAGACTGATAACCTAGAGAAGGCAACAGACAATAGAGGCAAACCAAAAGGTAATTCAGACATTAGAATTAATAGAAAAAAGTAACAACTGATATGTTCCAGAAAATGCAAAAAAATAGAAAAAAGTATTTGAAATTATGGAAAAATTCATTGGAGAATTGAAATCTATAAGAGAGCATTAAATGAAAGTTTAGGAAGTGGAAAATCAAATACCTGATTGAAAATGTAGCATATGGATTACACAATACATTTGACAGAGCAGAAAACTTAATCATTGTGAAAAGGAACATAGGTGGATAAAAACAGTCAAATTGAAACAGAGAAACAAAGAATGTTAATAGAAAAATAGAGCATAAAATATACATGAGATGCACTGGAAACGTCTAATATATGTCTGCCTTGAGTCCCAGAGACAGAATGGAATGGAGATGAAGCAATATTTGAAGAAATACTTGCCAAGAATTTTTCAAAGCTAATGCAAGACATCAATCCACATATTGAAATGAATCACAAGCAGAACATATATAAAGAAAATTATAACAAAATATATCATAAATGAAACCAAAGGCAAATAGGAAGCCTTTAAAGTAGTTAGTGAAAGAAGACACGTTAATTTCAGAAGAGTAATAAGTCTGAGATCTGACTTCTCAACAAAACTGATTCAAAGACAAGGACTATGGAGTACTATCTTTAACCTGCTGAAAGAAAATAGCTCTAAACTAGAATTCTATACCCAGAAAAAAAACTTTAAATAAATTTGAAGATGTATTGTAAAACAAGAAAAAATACTGAGGTAGTTTCTCACTACACAAACCTGCAATAAAAATAACGTAAAATTGATTTCTGTAGTCAAAATGGAAAAGTTCAAGATGTAAACATGGAGATACAAGAAAAAACAAGTAACAGTGGAAAGGGGAAAATATGGATAAATATAAATGAATATTGTCCATACAAAACAGTATTTAAAAAGACTTTGTAATTTGAAATAAATTTGGAACCAAAATGCATGACAACATCAATGTAAAAGTCTGGAGGGGGAAGTGGTAATAAAGTCAGTCAGCTATATAGCAGATTCCATGTCTCAGAATATGATTGCTCGACCACTCCCATTAGAAAATCATCCCTTCCATAATACTCAAGGAGAGAGCAAGAATGTGCAGTTATTTTCATTCTGTACCAATACTGTCTCTTTAATTAACTAAGAAAACTAAGTGATTGGTAGACCCACAGAAAACTAAGCTTCATTACTGTAGAGATGGAGGGACCCAGATTCCCACCATGGTCAGATATCTTCAATAGCTCTGCTCCCTGAGTTACAAAGCTACTCTAAAGAAATGGCCATGTTGAGCATTAGTAGGAGAGTATTATGTAAAATCTGTTTCATTCCATATTCTTCACGTAACTACAATTGTGTTGTCACAAACTAATTGATTAGTTCTTGCGATGGTTAGATTTATGTGGCAACTTAGCAAAACTGAGGTTTCTTCGAGGAAGAAGAAATTCTGCCTCAAGTCCGCGGTGTCAACTGTCTGAGTTTCTAGCCTGTGAGCCAGCCATACACATTTCAACTTGCTTAGCTCATTATTGGGTAAGCCAACTTCTTGAAATAAATCTCTATCTCTCTCTCTGTTTCTCTCCTCCCCATATATATGTGTATGTATGTGTATATGTATATATGTAATATATACATATACACATACATACACATATATAATCTCCTCCTCTTTCTATTCCTATGGAGAATCCTGTGGATATATGTTTCTATTTTATTTTCCTTATGAATTTGATGTAATTTAGCATATGTTCCTATAAGTTTTCTAATAACTGAATGGATTTTTTTACATCCAACTCAGATATATTTCCACAATAGTCTATTTGCTTTGTTATAGGTGGTGACAAATTAGAGAAAAATTGTGAATAAGTTCTCAGCATAGCTTAAGAATATATCAACTAAATTTTGAGAGCATGGACTACTTAACTCTTGTTTTAAGTGAATCCAATGGTAGTCATGGGCAACTCTGTAAGAAAATGTTGGACTTACCTCCCCAACTCTACCATACTTACATACTTACTTTTAAGCAAAAGGTCTACCAGTTATTTTGATGAGTACTGATTGTATTTTCAGTGTTCAGTGGATTTAATAAAAACTCATGGTTCTAGTAGAATTAAATGAATTTTAATTCTAATAGAGACGTTTAGTTAATATGACTAGTACAGCATCTAGTGTGGTATAAAACAGGCTTAAAATGTAGTTCTAGTTGTTCACATTAGAGATCTACTGCAATTTCTCCTCACCACGAATGATGATGCATTCTTCTAAGACACGTTTTTAAGTTCTACTGCTAAATGAGATACCTAAATTTGTAATCATTTTATGCATTTGGCATAGGTTGAATGCCAAGTGCATAAAAAATATAGGCAAATAAAAAATAGGCAATTGTTTTTATTGGATTACAATGTTTGTTTCTGCTGTACAACAGAATGAATCAGTTATAAATATACATGTATCCACTCTTTTTTAGATTCTTTTCCCATATAGACCATTGCAGAGTATTGAGTAGAGCTCCCTGTGCTATGCAGTAGGTCCTTATTAGTTATCTGTTTTATATATATTGGATTGGCCAAAAAGTTCGTTCGGGTTTTTCCGTAAGATGCTACGGAAAAACCCGAACGAATTTTTGGCCAACCCAATAGTACTGTGTATATGTCAATCCCAATCTCCCAATTTATCCCACCCCTGCTTCCCCCTTGGTAACCATAAGTTTGTTTTCTACATCTGTGACTCAATTTCTGTTTCATACATAAATTCATTTGTACCATTTTTTAGATTCCACATATAAGCGATATCATATGATATTTGTCTTTCTCTGTCTGACTTACTTCACTCAGAATGGCAGTCTCTAGGCCCATCCGTGTCACTGCAAATGGCATTATTACATTCTTTTTCATAGCTGAGTAATATTCCATTGTATATATGTACCACATCTTCTTTATCCATTCCTCTGTTGATGGACATTTAGGTTGTTTCCTTGTCCTGGCTATTGTAAATAGTGCTGCAGTGAACACTGGGCTGCATGTATCTTTTCGACTTATGCTTTTCTCCAGATATATGCCCAGGAGTGGGATTGCTGGATCATATGGTAGCTCTATATTTTAGTTTTTTTAAGGAACCTCCATACTATTCTCCATAGTGGCTGTACCAATATACGTTCCCACCAACAGTGTAAGAGGGTTCCCTTTTCTCCATATCTTCTCCAGCATTTCTTGTTTGTGGATTTTTTGATGATGGCCTTTCTGACAGGTGTGAGGTGATACCTCATTGTAGTTTTCATTTGAATTTCTCTAATAATTAGTGATGTTGAGCATAAATTTAAGTATTTGGGAATGTTTTGTAGGCTTCTTGAAAAAGTGGAAAATCATGTGCTCGAGGCATGATTACACATATGTAGAATATCTTTTCTGCCCTCACATGGAGAAAAACATGAATAGCTTCCCTTGACAAGATATTATATAATTACTCATACTGAAATTAATCAAAAAGATAATACATTAAATATGGTAAAATATATAAATGGAATATCGTTTTTAGATCATGATAAATGTATCCCCAACATATGTCTAACACATTTATTCAACTTGTTTTTGTTTGGAACTGGTATTTTCCTATGGTGATAAATTTTATACAGAAAGCCATTCTCAAAAACAAATTTATTATATCACTATTAATATCTTCCTGACTTTATTTCTTCTAAAACAGTTACAATTCAGAAAAGCCATTATCCTGAATTTTTCAATGATCACTCCTACAGCTTCTTTCCAATAATTTTTTCTAAAAAGAATATCTCTACACCCTCTTCAATTGCAGCTCTCTGTATAAGAAATATGTTGTTCTTTTGGGATAGCATAACATTAGATTTAGCGATTTTTGGTTGGCACATCTCACCCTCTTCCTGATTTGCTCTGTTGGTATGATTTGTGCTATTTTGGTTTTATTGTCACAACATACTGTCTAAAAGCTTTGCATAATGTCTTTCAAGTGGTTAGATGTAGTAAACACTACAGACTTTTTTTTTTTTGCGGTACGCGGGGCCTCTCACTGTTGTGGTCTCTCCCATTGTGGAGCACAGGCTCCGGACGCACAGGCTCAGCAGCCATGGCTCACAGGCCCAGCCGCTCTGCGGCATGTATGATCCTCCCGGACCAGGGCATGAACCCGTGTCCCCTGCATCGGCAGGTGGACTCTCAACCACAGTGCCACCAGGGAAGCCCAACACTACAGACTATTCAAGGTGACTATATCTAATGGGAGTAAAATTCATTGTCCATTTTTTAAACCCATTTTGTTAAGTAGTTAATAAAAACAAATGCATTTACTTGAACACACCATCTTGGTTTTAAAAGTTAAAAAAATTAAGTCCCCTAAGATGCTGTAGCTTCAAACCATACATTAATAAATTGGGTAATACAGGAAATTCAACAGAAATTCCATTTTCACTGGCACCTAAAAACCAAAGAGTCAAAAGAATGAATAATATTTCAGAACTTGAATAAATAAATATGTATACAATTATAAATTTATGCCAAAAATTTTAAGCTTTTCATTTTATACAATCAATTAAACTATACTTTTTTCTTAAAAATGTTTTCTTTTATGGATGGGTAACAATAACAAACTTGATTATTAATGTTGAGGTGCTTTCTTTTTTCTTTACTTAATCAGAAAAGAAGCCAGAATTATTAGTCAATAGTCACATGTTCATGCACACATATTTTTATAATCTTCACATATCATGTAACCTTTGGGACAAAAAAGTTAAGTATCATATTATAACAAGAGCTTGAATTGAGGTCTCACAACTCACATTGTAGTCCATTAGTCTCAGATAAAGCTTACAATAGCAGACATGATTACTTAAACAGTTCAGGAATATATGAGATATTATTCAGTCATCTAGTATAAGTAATCATAAAGACATGCCATAATTTATTACAGTTGGATCAGGCAGTGCATCCTGAAGCACCAGCAAAATTATTCCCCTTTATATGTGTACTCAACTAATCTTTACATGCAGAGTCTCATGAAGAAAAGAACCACTGAGAGTAAAGCAGACCAACAGGGGGAGATGACATGGATATCTGCTGCTATATCCATGTAAGCTATAATTTAAGGTCAGCAAAACCAGAGTTGACTTTCTCTTTTCCCCTATGAAGAAGTAAGATGCCAAAACATCTTAGAAGTTGGCTTTGATTCACCTGCAGGTGTGAAGAGTTGAATGTGAGTAGCCATGGTGATTGAATAAATAAAAATGTAACCTGAAAAAAAGTATACCTTTGAGATTAAAAATTTTACATCAGCCAAAATATGCTGTAATATTTTTAAGAGAGATTTTTAAAAAATCAGAATGAAGGATACTAAAACTTACATGTGAAATAGTTTGATTTCACAAAGTAGTAGTTTATATATTTTTTGGTAAATAGTCATGCAAAACCCTTTTTTTTTCTAAAGCCATGAGATTTTTAATGTGCTTTAAAAATTGTGTTTTCTGGGACACTTAAATCCCTGAGCTACATTTATTTTCTAAGTAATAGCTAAGGAATGATGATAGATATTCAAATATTTTCTGCAGAGTGAGATTGCAGACAGTGATTAAAATGCAATGACTGGTTTTATAGGAAATTATCTTTATAACCATTTAATCGAGTCCAGTTTATAGAAATCTCTGTTTATTACCAAGTATGAACACATCTAAATGTAAACCATTATTTCACTGTTGTTTTCAGTATAGTCAACTGCTGATTGCCAGAAAATATAATGCCTGTAATATGGATTTTCCTAAACAGTTTACATTAAAACATAACTTCTCCTTGCTATCTAATTTGCTTCTAAGGTTTTTCTATCACCAGGGAATTTCTTATGGGATATAAACTTATTTTGTTTAAAATTAATACTTTAGATAATAAATTTGCCAGTTATGCATAGTTAAGATAACCCTTCTCTATACTGATCAAATGTTTTCAAACACAAAGAAGGAGGTATAAGTAAACATAACTTTGTATAGAGGGGAATTTAACTTTACAGTTACCTCTTTTTTTTTTTTTTGTCTATCTGGGAGTCTTTATTTTGCATTTATTTGTTTATTCATTTATTTATTAACATCTTTATTGGAGTATAACTGCTTTACAATGGTGTGTTAGTTTCTGCTTTACAACAAAGTGAATCAGTTATACATATACATATATCTCAATATCTCTTCGCTCTTGCATCTCCCTCCCTCCCACCCTCCCTATCCCACCCCTCTAGGTAGTCACAAAGCACTGAGCTGATCTCCCTGCACTATGTGGCTGCTTCCCACTAGCTATCTATTTTACGTTTGGTAGTGTATATATGTCCATGCCACTCACTGTCCCAGCTTACCCTTCCCCCTCGCCATATACACAAGTCCATTCTCTAGTAGGTCTGCGTCTTTATTCCTGTCTTGGCCCAAGGTTCTTCAGAACTTTCTTTTTTTTATATTCCATATATGTGTGTTAGCATACAGTATTTGTTTTTCTCTTTCTGACTTCACTCTGTATGACAGACTCTATGTCCATCCACCTCACTAAATAACTCAATTTCGTTTCTTTTTATGGCTGAGTAATATTCCATTGTATATATGTGCCACATCTTTTTAATCTATTCATCTGTCGATGGACACTTAGGTTGTTTCCATGTCCTGGCTATTGTAAATAGAGTTTCAATGAACATTGTGGTACATGACTTTTTTTTTTTTTTACATCTTTATTGGAGTATAATTGCTTTACAATGGTGTGTTAGTTTCTGCTTTATAACAAAGTGAATCAGTTATACATATACATATGTTCCCATATCTCTTCCCTCTTGTATATATGTACATATTACTCAACCATAAAAAGAAACGAAATTGAGCTATTTGTAGTGAGGTGGATGGACCTAGAGTCTGCCATACAGTGTGAAGTAAGTCAGAAAGAGAAAGACAAATACCGTATGGTAACACGTATATATGGAATTTAAGAAAAAACAAATGTCATGAAGAACCGAGGGGTAAGGCAGGAATAAAGACACAGACCTACTAGAGAATGGACTTGAGGATATGGGGAGGGGGAAGGGTAAGCTGTGACATGACTCTTTTTGAATTATGTTTTCCTCAGGGTATATGCCCAGTAGTGGGATTGCTGGGTCGTATGGTAGTTCTATTTTTAGTTTTTCAAGGAACCTCCATACTATTCTACATAGTGGCTGTATCAATTTACATTCCCACCAACAGTGAAAGAGAGTTCCCTTTTCTCCCCACCCTCTCCAGCATTTATTGTTTGTAGATTATTTGAAGATGGCTATTCTGACCTGTGTGAGATGATACCTCATTGTAGTTTTGATTTGCATTTCTCTAATGATTAGTGATGCTGAGCATTCTTTCATGTGTTTGTTGGCAATCTGTATATCTACTTTGGAGAAATGTCTATGTAGGTCTTCTGTCCATTTATGGATTGGGTTGTTTGTTCTTTTGATATTCAGCTGCATGAGCTGCTGGTAAATTTTGGAGATTAATCCTTTGTCATTTGCTTCATTTGCAAATATTTTCTCCCATTCTGAGGGTTGTCTTGTCGTCTTGTTTATGGTGTCCTTGGCTGTACCAAAGCTTTTAAATTTCATTAGGTCCCATTTGTTTATTTTTATTTCCATTTCTCTAGGAGGTGGGTCAAAAAGGATCTTGCTGTGATTTATGTCATAGAGTGTTCTACCTATGTTTTCCTCTAACATTTTTATAGTGTCAGACCTTACATTTAGGTCTTTAATCCATTTTGAGTTTATTTTTGTGTATGGTGTTAGGGAGTGTTCTAATTTCATTATTTTACATGTAACTGTCCAGTTTTCCCAGCACTACCTATTGAAGAGGCTGTCTTTTCCATTGTGTAATCTTGCCTCCTTTATCAAAACTAATATGACCATACGTGCGTGGGTTTACCTCTGGGTTTCTATCCTGTTCCATTGATCTATATTTGTGTTTTTGTGCCAGTACCATACTGTCTTGATTACTGTAGCTTTGCAGTATACACTGAACTCAGGGAGCCTGATTCCTCCAGCTCCATTCTTTCTCAAGATTGCGTTTGCTATTTGGGGTCTTTTGTGTTTCCATACAAATTGTGAAATGTTTTGTTCTAGTTCTGTGAAAAATGCCAGTGGTAGTTTGATAGGGATTGCATTGAATCTGTACATTGCTTTGGGTAGTTTGGTCATTTTCACAATGTTGATTCTTCCAGTCCAAGAACATGGTATATCTCTCCATCTATTTGTATCATCTTTAATTTCTTTCATCAGTGTCTTATAGTTTTCTGCATACAGGACTTTTGTCTCCTTATGTAGGTTTATTCCTAGATATTTTATTCATTTTGCTGCAGTGGTAAATGGGAGTGTTTTCTTAATTTCTCTTTCAGATTTTTCATCATTGGTGTATAGGAATGAAAGAGATTTCTATGAATTTATTTTGTATCCTGCTACTTTACCAAACACATTAATTAGCTCTAGTAGTTTTCTGGTAGCATCTTTAGGATTCTCGATGTACAGTATCATGTCATCTGCAAAGAGTGACAACTTTACTTCTTTTCCGATTTGGATTCCTTTTATTTCTTTTTCTTCTCTGATTGCTGTGGCTAAAACTTCCAAAACTATGTTGAATAATAGTGGTGAGAGTGGGCAACCTTGTTCCTGATCTTAGTGGAAATGGTTTCAGTTTTTCACCATTGAGGATGATGTTGGCTGTGGGTTTGTCATATATGGCCTTTATTATGTTGAGGAAACTTCCCTCTATGCCTACTTTCCTGAGGGTTTTTATCATAAATGGGTGTTGAATTTTGTCGAAAGCTTTCTCTGCATCTATTGAGATGATCATATGGTTTTTCTCCTTCCATTTGTTAATATGGTGTATCACATTGATTGATTTGCATATATTGAAGAATCCTTGCAGTCCTTGGATAAACCCCACTTGATCAGGGTGTATGATCCTTTTAATGTGCTGTTGGATTCTGTTTGCTAGTATTTTGTTGAGGATTTTTGCTTCTATGTTCATCAGTAATATTGGCCAGTAGTTTTCTTTCTTTGTGACATCTTTGTCTGGTTTTGGTATCAGGGTGACGGTGTCTTCTAGAATGAGTATGGAAGTGTTCTTCCCTCTGCTGTATTTTGGAAGAGTTTGAGAAGGATAGGTGTTAGCTCTTCTCAAAATGTTTGATACGATTTGCCTGTGAAGCCATCTGGTCCTGGGCATTTGATTGTTGGAAGAGTTTTAATCACAATATCAATTTCAGTGCCTGTGATTGGTCTGTTTATATTTTCTATTTCTTCCTGGTTCAGTCTTGGAAAGTTGTGGTTTTCTAAGAATGTGTCCATGTCTTCCTGGTTGTCCATTTCAATGGCATATTGTTGCTTGTAGTAATCTCTCATGATCGTTTGTATCTGTGCAGTGTCAGTTGTTACTTCTCCTTTTTCATTTCTAATTCTATTGATTTGAGTCTTCTCCCTTTCTTTCTTGATGAGTCTGGCTAATGTTTTATCAGTTTTGTTTATCTTCTCAAAGAACCAGCTTTTAGTTTTATTGATCTTAGCTATTGTTTCCTTCATTTCTTTTTCACTTATTTTGGATCTGATCTTTATGATTTCTTTTCTTCAGCTAACTTTGGGGTTTTTTGTTCTTCTTTCTCTAATTGCTTTAGGTGTAAGGTTAGGTTGTTTATTTGAGATTTGAGATGTTTCTTGTTTCTTGAGGTAGGATTGTATTGCTATAAACTTCCCTCTTAGAACTACTTTTGCTGCATCCCATATGTTTTGGGTTGTAGTGTTTTCATTGTCATTTGTTTCTAGATATTTTTTGATTTCCTCTTTGATTTCTTCAGTGATCTCTTGGTTATTCAGTAGCATATTGTTTAGCCTCCATGTATTTGTTTCCTTTACATTTTTTTTCCTGTAATTGCTATCTAGTCTTATAGTGTTGTGGTCAGAAAAGATACTTGGTACAACTTCAATTTTCTTAAATTTACCAGTGTTTGATTTGTGACCCAAGATTTGCTCTATCGTGGAGAGTGTTTTATGATCACTTGAGAAGAAAGTGTATTCTGTTGTGTTTGGATGGAATATCCTAGAAATATCAAATAAGTCCATCTTGTTTAATGTGTCATTTAAAGCTTGTGTTTCCTTATTTATCTTCATTTTGGATGATCTATCCATTGGTGAAAGTGGGCTGTTAAAGTCTCCTACTATGATTGTGTTACTACCAATCTCCCCTTTTATGGTTGTTAGCATTTGCTTTATGTATTGAGGTGTTCCTATGTTGGGTGCAAAAATATTTACAATGGTTTTATCTTCTTTGATTGATTGCTTGATCATTAGATAGTGTCCTTTTTTGTCTCGTGTAATAGTCTTTACCTTAAAGTCTATTTTGTCTGATATGAGAATTGCTACTCCACCTTTCTTTTGATTTCCATTTGCATGGAATATCATTTTTCATCCCCTCACTTTAAGTCTGTATGTGTCCCTAGGTCTGAAGTGGGTGTCTTATAGACAGCATATATATGGGTGTTGTTTTGTATCCATTCAGCCAGTCTATGTCTTTTGCTTGGATCATTTAATCCATTTACATTTAACGTAATTATCGATATGTATGTTCCTGTTACCATTTTCTTAATTGTTTTGGGTTTGTTATTGCAGGTCTTTTCCTTCTCTTGTGTTTCCTGCCATAGAAGTGCCTTTAGTATTTGTTGTAAAGCTGGTTTGGTGGTGCTGAATTCTCTTTGTTTTTGCTTGTCTGTAAAAGTTTTAATTTCTCTGTCAAATCTGAATGAGATCCTTGCTGGGTAGAGTAATCTTGGTTGTAGGTTTTTCCCTTTCATCACTTTAAATATGTCTTGCCACTCCCTTCTGGCCTTCAGGAATTCTGCTGAAAGGTCAGTTGTTAACCTTATAGGAGTTCCCTTGTATGTTATTTGTTGTTTTCCCCTTGCTGCTTTTAATATGTTTTCTTTGTATTTAATTTTTGATAGTTTGATTAATATGTGTCTTGGGCGTGTTTCTCCTTGTATTTATCCTGTATGGGACTCTCTGTGCTTCCTAGGCTTGATCAACTATTTCCTTTCCCATATTAGGGAAGTTTTCAACTATAATCTTTTCAAATATTTTCACAGTTCCTTTCTTTTCTTCTTCTTCTTCTGGCACCCCTATAATTCGAATGTTGGTGCGTTTAATGTTGTCCCAGAGGTCTCTGCGACTGTCTTTAAATCTTTTCATTCTTTTTTCTTTATTCTTCCCTGCAGTAGTTATTTCCACTATTTTATCTTCCAGGTCACTTATCCGTTCTTCTACCTCAGTTATTCTGCTATTGATTCCTTCTAGAGAATTTTTAATTTCATTTATTGTGTTGTTCATAATTGTTTGCTCCTTAGTTCTTCTAAGTCCTTGTTATGTGTTTCTTATTTTTTCTGTATTCTATTTCCAAATTTTGTATCATCTTTACTATCATTACTCTGAATTCTTTTTTAGGTAGAATGCTTATTTCCCCCTCATTTATTTGGTCTGATGGGTTTTTACCTCGCCCCTTCATCTGCTGTGTGTTTCTCTGTCTTTTCATTTTGCTTAACTTACTGTGTTTGGGGTCTCCTTTTTGCAGGCTGCAGGTTTGTAGTTCCCATGTTTTTTGGTGTCTGCCCCCGGTGGCTAAGTTTGGTTCAGTGGATTGTGTAGGTTTCCTGGTATAGGGGAGTAATGCCTGTGTTCTGGCGGATGAGGCTGGATCTTGTCTTTCTGGTGGGCAAGTTCTCATCCGGTGGTGTGTTTTGGGGTGTGTGTGACCTTATTATAATTTTAGTCAGCCTCTCTGCTAATGGGTGTTGTTGTGTTCTTGTCTTGCTTGTTTGGAATAGTGTATCTAGAACTGCAGCTTGCTGGTCAATGAGTGGAGCTGGGTCTTAGCATTGAGATGGAGATCTCTGAGAGAGCTTTTGCCGTTTGATATTACGTGGAGCTGGGAGGTCTCTGGTGGACCAGTGTGGTGAACTCGGCTCTCCCACCTCAGAGGCACAGGCCTGACACCCGGCCAGAGCACAAAGACCCTGTCAGCCACACAGCTCAGAAGAAAAGGGAGAAAGGAAGGAAGGAGAGGAGAGAGGGAGGGAGGAAGGAAGGAAGGAAATAAAATAAAATAAAGTTATTAAAATAAAAAATAATTATTAAAAATTAAAAAATTTTAAAAAAGGACAGAAAGAAGGAAGAGAGCAACCAAATCAGAAAACAAATCCACCAATGATAACAATTGCTATAAACTATACATAAGAAAAAAAAAGAAAATCGAAAATGGACAGACAGAACCCTAGGACAAATGGTAAAAGGAAAGCTATACATACAAAATCACCCAAAGAAGCATACACATACACACTCACAAAAAGAGAAAAAGGAAAAAAAAAAAAAAATATATATATATTATTGCTCCCAAAGTCCACCACCTCAATTTTGGGATGATTCGTTGTCTATTCAGATATGCCGAATATGCAGGGTACATAAGTTGATTGTGGAGGTTTAATCCGCTGCTCCTGAGGCTGCTGGGAGAGTTCCCTTTCTCTTTGTTCTCACAGCTCCTGGGGTTCAGTTTTGGTTTTGGCCCCGCCTCTGCGTGTAGGTCGCCTGAGGGCGTCTGTTCTTCGCTCAGACAGAACGGGCTTAAAGGAGCAGCTGATTCGGGGGCTCTGACACACTCAGGCCAGGGCGAGGGAGGGGTACGGATGCCCGGCGAGCCTGCGGCGGCAGAGGCCAGCATGACATTGCACCAGCCTGAGGCGCACCGTGCATTCTCCCGGGAACTTCCCTGGATCACAGGACCCTGGCAGTGGCGGGCTGTACAGGCTCCCAGCAGGGGAGGTGTGGATAGTGACCTGTGCTCGCACACAGGCTTCTTGGTGGCTGCAGCAGCAGCCTTAGCGTCTCATGCCCGTCTCTGGGGTCCGCGCTGTTAGCCGCGGCTCGCGCCCGTCTCTGGAGCTCCTTTAAGCGGCGCTCCCAACCCCCTCTCCTCGCGCACCCCGTAACAATGGTCTCTTGCCTCTTAGGCATGTCCAGAGTTTTTCCCGGACTGCCTCCTGACTAGCTGTGGCGCACTATCCCCCTTAGGCTGTGTTCACGCAGCCAACCCCAGTCTGAATCCCAAGCCTCAGCTCCCAGCCCCGCCCGCCCCGGTGGGTGAGCAGACAAGCCTCTCGGGCTGGTGAGTACTGCTCAGCACCGATCCTCTGCGCAGGAATATCTCTGCTTTGCCCTCCGCACTCCTGTTGCTGCACTTTCCTCTGTGGCTCTGAAGGTTTCCTTGCCACCCCCCACCTCTGGCAGTGAAGGGGCTTCTTAATGTGTGGAAACTTTTCCTGCTTCACAGCTCCCTCCCCGAGGTACAGCTCCCATCTGTATTCTTTTTGTCTCTGTTTTTTCTTTTGCCCTTCCCAGGTTTGTGGGGAATTTCTTGCTTTTTGGGAAGTCTGAGGTCTTCTGCCAGCATTCAGTAGGTGTTCTGTAGGAGTTGTTCCCCATGTAGATGTATTTTTGATGTATTTGTGGGGAGGAAGGTGATCACCACGTCTTACTCTTCTGCCGTCTTGAAGGTCTCCCTTTCTTAATAATTTTTAGGAGGAATCTCCCGCTCCTGCTCCCGCTCCCGCTCTCCGTCTCTCTCATTATTTATTTATTTAGGATAATGAGAGCTAAAAGAAAGTTGCTTGGATCTAAGTTTATCCTCATGGTGTTTAAAGTTTTATTCTCCGGTGCTTCATAAAATGCTTTATTTCTGAACAAAAACTACCATCACTACTTACAACACAAACAGGACTATTATTAATAAGCCCAATTGTGTCGAAAAATTAAGATACTCATAAGAAAAGAAATCCTGTGCTGTTTCTCAACTATCCATCTCTGTTAAGAGGAAATATTTTCTATCGAGGGTGTGTTTGGGTAGAGACATAAAAGTTTAGGAAGAAAGCATCGAAAAGATTGCCAGACTAAACAGAGTAGTAAATGTTGTAGGTAATATTGAAGGTAATATTGAAGACTCATTTATTATGCTCTGTTGTAGGATTTTTTTCCTAGCAGTGATCACTAGCATGCTATAAGCATATAGACAGGCTTTATATTTATTCAGAGATTTTTTTTTATTCCAGGATATGAAAAAGAAAAAGGATATTGGTATTTAGAAGATCTGAAAGACAACAGTTCAAAGAATGGGGCTTGCACTTGAAGAAAAGCAAGCTTTGACGGACGACAGTACTGGTAAGGAAGAAAATAGGAGTCTATAGATTAAATAGCCTGAGAAAATATAGGAGTAAAAAGTAGTAAAACTCAGTGGAATAAGCATCAAAGAAGCAGGGGTTTTATTAAAGGAAAAACCATTTCCTTGAGGCTGCTTCATGGTTGAGGTGAGATAATGTGTGAGCTATAGGAAATGGTTATTCTCAAAGGATACTGTACTGGAGGCTAAGGGCAGGAGATAGCAAGATTATCAATCATGGAATGATTGGAGTTTCAGAGGACGCAATGGGAAAATTTGAAAGAGGGGAGAAAGTGTCAATTTAAGTCACTGGAGAAGAAGCTTACAGTATTATGTGTCTATAGGTAATCAATCAAGGTTTATATAATATTATCATTTTAGGTATGAAGTCAGGGGAATGGTATAACCCTCATGGTGAACGTTATTGACTGATGAGAGGCTATATATTAAATCACATTGGTCCCCAGTGTCACACTGAATGCTGAGAACTAAGTAAATGCCTTCTCCACAGGTCTGATGGCTGTGGTGTGGTCAGAATAAGTCATCACACCAGGTGGCTGAGAGCAAATAATAGAGTTCATCTGGCACTTGTTGCTTTCCTATAGAGCCCTTGAAGTGGGCACAGTGATAGGCAGAGAAGCCTGGGCTGGCACATCAGGATTTGCAGCTTGTGTCAAATCATATCACGTTTTGCATGTGGCCTTCTCTGCTTTTCAGTGCTCTAGGACATTTTCCTTGGAGTAAAATGTCCAAGGATCAAATTTTTTCTTCCAAAATGTGTCAGAATGGTGATAAAGTATTTCTAACAGTTGTATTTTTTACTTTCAAGAGTTTGGATTTGGAAAAATAGAGAACTTATTTCTGTGGTTCTTTATTTGTCACATTATAATGAATGAAAAAGGGAAAGGAAGTGAGTAGTGGCAAAGTTGATCTCTTTTGCTTGGTTAAGCAACCATACTCATGTAATAAAGACTTATTTCCTTAATTTAATTTAACTTTCATTAATACTAATATATTATGCCCTGGTGTTTATATCTTTCTACAAAATGCATGCAGATTGTTTATATATCTGGACTAAATTTGAAAGCATTATGACCTCTGGCTCTTCTAGGTACCCAGTGGTTGACAGAATTATTTCTGAAAATTTAAACAGCAGAGCCAGAGAAGACATTGTAAAATCTTCTGAGATTGAGAAGGAGATGATTTCACCATTTGACGATGTCTTAAGGATAGTTACATAAGAGGATTTCTAGAGAATTTCTTTTGTAACCATAATTTAAAATGAATGTTCCCAAGGCACAATTCTGGGAAATTATATTAATAACACCTATTTGTTTGATAATTTAATTGACAAATTTTCATTGACTATTACCAATTCTAAAGTGACTTCTTCAGATTATATGGGAATTGACTTATTTAATTTCCACACTTACCACATGTTTACTAAACCTCTTCTGAAGTGATGAGATTCTGAACTTACAAAGGCTAAGGTGAAAGTACATAGCTCTTATTCTATGAGTACTATTTAGCTGTGCACATAACTTTGTTATTATTCTTTTTCTACCAGACTATATGATTAACAGATTCAACCAGGTATATCTCTCCTATGCTTAGGTTAAAGTGAGACTCACCCATATCTCAAATTATTGATTTAAAAGGATTTATCAGAAGCCATAAACAAAAAAAGATAAGGGAGAAAACACACACTAAATGACTCCTTTTCTGGCTTCTCACCCCACTCACCTTTCCATTGTAAACATAAAATTTTCTTTCTTACTCCTATAATTCCTATGCTTAAAATCGTTCCACTACCCCCAATTTCCAGGATTATCACTTCTAGTGCAGTGTTTTTGAAACTGAGATAATGGATTAGAGGATCATAACCCATTAGTGGGGTTGTGAAATCAGTTTAGGGGTTAAAATTGAATAAAATAGGATTGAAAATATGAGTGCATCAAACACAATAGGGATATGTATGATTTCATGAAACTTTAGTTTCTGTAATTATTATGAGTGTGTGTCTATGTGTTCATATGTGTGTGTGTCTGAGTTATAGGCTGTTTTGTAGTGTAGGTTGTATTTGTAACTCTGGTGCATGTTCAAAAACATTTGATAGCAATATCCTAGAAAATGGATACTCGTCTTTCAGGACATGATTTTTACGAAACCATGACAATGAAGCTTTGTGTGCTACCGGTCACCTTTGCTGGAAAGAACTGATTGCACTATTTAGCACCACGTTGTAGCCTGTAATGCCATGTTGCCTTTATTTCTATGCCTGCGTTTCTTTGATGAGCTGTATTGTATACTTTGATAAAACAAACTGACTTGTTAATTCATCTTCACAACCACAAACTTGAATTGTCCGGTATATAACAGACACTTAGCTCATGTGTTTGAATAATTGTATAAACTGGTATGTAATTAATTAAAGCATGTTCAATTTTGAATAAATTATTACTTCTTTAAGTAGATACAATTCATAAGTTAAAGTCAAATAGAATTCTGCAGTTATAATCTAAGCTTTATTTACTTTGGACATAGAAAGCATGTTTCCTGGTACAACCCTACCAAGTGATACTCCTAAAATGAATAGATGCTATTACTTAATTTTAAAAAAAGTTAGGTGAAACAGTTTTAATTGTAATCACCTGGAAACTTTCCAGCCCCAATTAAACTACAAAATGAAGAGAGGACTCATTTGAAATGCAGGTGTAACATATATCTGTGTCACAGTGTCTGCAAACAAGTTAGCTGCCCTGGAGAAGCCTTTATAATATCATTGCTAATATTTGCTCATTTCAGTGATCTGCTGTGTTTTCTCAAGAGGTCAGATGCTAACCCTCACAAAGCCGGTTGCCTAGGTACTACCACACTCTTTCAGCCCTTCTTAGGCCCACTAGCAATTAGTTTTGTGAACAGAGAAATAATGATTTTTTTTTCTGACGTTGCTAAAACAACTTTTACTTGAGCTGCTTCATTGATGTTTTCTTTAATTGTATACCACTAAGTCATAATTATTATGCTCATAAAATAAATGCAAAAACAGAAGATGTAGTCATCTTGAAAATGCCTGCAGTAAATTGGATTGATTTATTGGTATTCTTGTGACCATCTCTTTCTAACAGCCTCACACCCACACAGTGAAACTACTCTCTAGTAATTACTGATGGAATTATGATACTTTATACGTTATAAAAATGCTACATAAAGTTTACATATTATAGTAGAAAATATGGCATTATAAAATAATACAATTATTTTATTGGGGACAAATATATATTTAAAAATATACACAATATCAAGAAACACTTTTCCCTCTCTAGCACACTATTAATATGAAAGATTATTTTTCAAAGAATGCCAAGAGGAGAGTATATCATTCTTTTGTAATTTCCTATATGTAATTTATAGACTTAAAGAAAGAATTGAGAAAAAGTAATTAATAGTTTTCAAAATTATTAGTTAAATTTTGGAGGAAAAATTACACTAAGTTCATTATTTCATTGTCTATAAAACTAGTAACCTTTGTGTAATTACACATATTGCTCATACTTATATAATGATTGCTCAACAATCATAAGATAGTTGGTCATATTTTTATTACTGATATGTTTCTAACAGTGAAAAGTGAAGGCTCCTCCACTGAAACAACTTCACAGGTATAACAAAGAATCCATAATCAGGAAAAAAAAATGATTTAATCTTTTCGGAACATGACACAGTTAAAAATTGTAGTCACAATATTGCCTGCATAATTTCAAACAATCCTTTACCAAGAGAAGATAGTACTTTCATATGAAGTCGAATGATTCTTTTTAGAGACATCTTGTTCTTTTTGTTCCTTTCTAAACTAAGGTGCAACTTTATTGTTGTTATCTCTAACAAAATAAAATAACATTTATTTTTACATTTTAAGAACTAATTATTTTTTTAAAAATTTGTCCTAAGGATAAAACAATGGTGTCCCTCGTTCAACCTTATCTTTCAGCAGGCATGGAAAAAAACAAAGTGTGTATGTAAAAATTTGTTAATCTTCAGAAGTTAATGCATAAATATTACAAAAAATAACAATTAAGACTTAAAATTTTAACTTGGCAACTAACATTATATTTATGTATATATAGCTTCTATTACATTAATCCTAAAATAATCTGGTAAACCATATTATGTTATTGTCACTAAATTCAACTAGATAGGAGAAAGAATGTCATCAGCAAAGTACAGGCAGATTGCTTTGTTATTTCAAACATGATCAAACTTAGCAAGTTGTACCATCCTTCTCTTTCATCATTTTGGTGGCAAATGGTGAATGCTAAATATCAGTTCTGCCACAATGTTTAGCAAAATCAACAGATGATAAATTAAATCATAGCAAGTAATTCGATAAGTATAACATAACTTCTCAGATTAGAAAGTAATCATTTGTAAATTACACAAAGAAATATCAATTTCTTACTGCCAATTTTATTTAAAAAATTCAGTTGTACTATGTATAATTATTAATTTTCTAATCTATCCTCCATACCAGGAAAGAAACTAACCAGATTATAGAAGATTTTATTATTGATAAATTTGATTGTAAAGAAAATGCAATCCCTTCCCTGAGATAAAAATCTCAGGAATTGTCTTTTCTAGCAGGAGTTTCTAAAACATTGCAAAATCAAAAAAGATGAAACGCTAATATGTAAGTCCAAGATATGAAGCCAGCTGTGGGAACATAAGTAATTAGACATATTCCAGAGACTGTGGTCAAGCCATAGACAAGCTGTATTTATGAGATATATTTATAAGGTCATTTTTGATATTTGCTAATATTAGCAAGAAATTAAAATAAAAATTAAATTGTTGTTGCTAAAGTTTCTAATAAGAGGCAACTAGTAAATGAATGCAATAATCATTAGTGCTTTTTGCAAAATATTTCTATTATTCACCATTCTAGACATAGGTAAGATCCATACACTAGAATTTTCCTTTTCCTCCAGTGATGTTTAAGATCCAATGATGCTGCTTCATCATCAGCTTGGGCCCCTGACCTACCATTAGAAGCAGAAATCCCTTGCATACTTGCAGTGAAGAGAAGGCATGAGCAAGTAAGAAATATTATTAAATAATATTTTGGAACTTTTATAGAACCATAATTTTGCCTTTCCTGACTGATACAATGGCAGAAATAATACCCGTGAGCTTAGCATTTTACTCCATGTCCAAAGCTTTCTTTTTCTTCACAATTCCATTCTGTCACAGAATGCATGTAGTAATCCTTAGCAGGTCATGAAATCAATAGAGTAGATCATATCCAGTATTTTTTTAAAAAAGAAATTTAAAATGAAAATAATGGAAAACAGCTTAAATAAATGGTTAATTCATCAGACCACTATATATATGTATTTGTGTGTATATGTGTGTATATATATGTATGTATATGATAGAAAGAGAGAAAGGAGTTTTCACTTATATATATGTATAAGGTAAAATGTAGGTAACAGTAAAACATATGATATAAATCATATGCTATTTGACATAGAGGAAAATGAAAACATAATAATATTATAATTTGTGTATTGTAAATAAACCAGTACTCAGGGAAATTTATAGCATTGAATGCATATATTAGAAAATATGAAACATCTAATAAGAAAACCTAGATGATTGACTTACAGATTTACATGAAGGAAATTAATAAAATGCCTTTAACCATTAGAAAAATGCAAATTAGAACTGCAGAGGTACCATTGCACACCCTCTAGAATATCTAAAATTAAAAACAAACAAACAACCTGCCAGCACCAAATGTTAGAAAGAAAATATTACCTAGGTAGCCCTTAAGTATTTACCTAATACAAATTAAAATATATTTCCATACAGACACTTACACATGAAGGTTTATAATAGCACAGTTCATAATACTAAAATACTGAAAACAAGCCAGGTGTCCATTAAGCTGGTTGGTATATACGGTGGAATATTATTAAGTACAAAAAGGGACAAATTAGTGAAACATGCAACAACTTGGATGATCTCAAAAATACTGTGCTGAAAGAAGTCAGATACAAATGACTGCATATTGCATGATGCCATTTATGTGAAATTCTAAAAATGATTGAATTAATTTATATTAGTACAGAAACCAGATGATTGCCTATATTTGGGGCTGGAGATGAGTAGCTAAAAAACGCCGGCAGGGAGATTTTGGCAGTAACAGAAATGTTCTTTGAGATGGTGGTTACATGGGTATGAAGTATACATTTCTCAAAACTCTTCATACTATACATTTTAAATGAGTACATTTCATTGCATATAACTATACCTCAATCAAATTAATACAGTTTTGAAATCCAACAAAATATCAGTTGATACACAGAAAATAGTGTTCATGATGTTATGAAATCTAAAATATTGATATGGCAGAAATGTCTACCTTCCCATGCATTTTTTTCTTCATTTGGGCACATAACTAGACTATATTTCTCATCACTTAGTTAGGCATGAGCATGTGAATGAGTTCTAGCTATTGGACTATTATACTGTGAAAGCACTGCTGTTTACCAGTTCCAGGCCTGGTTCCTGAAAAGCACCTGTATATGAGATCCTCTAGTTCTTTCTTCTTTTGCTAACTGGATGAAAATACTCTAGCAATTTTGGAAG
The DNA here is from genome assembly GCF_039906515.1 of Pseudorca crassidens. Lineage (NCBI taxonomy): Eukaryota > Metazoa > Chordata > Mammalia > Artiodactyla > Delphinidae > Pseudorca > Pseudorca crassidens. Next base: position 71,543,533 of record NC_090306.1, read on the forward strand.
ACATGTTTGAATATGGCATAGTCTTCATAAGTTTGAGTCCCTGAATGACTGTATAGGAGCTACCCTTATATTGCCACTTCATATATACACTTACAAACATCTGGAGCTGTTTATATGAATAAATACAAAAAAAAAATTTTTTTGGCATCTCTATGGTACACCAGTCAGCCCACTCTAATAGCATTTGATATAAAATTCTGCAGAAAATAATTCTTAAATTTCTAAATTTAATTCTCCAGCAAACTTTCATCACCTTGGGATAAAAACTAAACTATTTGCTTAGGAAGCCCTACATAATTTGGCCTTTGTCAGTCACTTTCTATCACTCTCTTTCTCTTTCAATATATTTCAATCACAATAAGTTTCTTGCCATCACTCCGACATACCAGCGTGTTTTGTACGTTGTTTCTTCTGCCTGGAAAGATATTCCCCAAGATAATAGCATGGCTCATTTTCATTATCTCTTAAGATGACTTGACCACTTAAGCCTACTTCCCATCTACCATTTTCTCCCCTTTTGTCTGACTTCATTTTTCTTCAGGCAGTTAGCACTACTTTCCAGTATATCATATAATACACTTATTGTTAATCTGTTGATTTCTTGTTCCTACTACCAGCATATAAGTTGCACGAGGACATCAATAGCAGTTACAGGAGTACCTGGTACATACAAATTACTCAATAAATGTTTGATGTAGAAATTAATTAATATATGAATATAATTATTAAGAATTTTGATCTTCTTAGAAATAAATGAGCAAAACAGTCAGGCAAAGAAAGAATATGCTAACGTGAGTAATTCATATTTTCATTGTAAGATGCCCACTTTTCCATTGGTCAGAACACAATTATTGTGCTTATCTTGTTTGATTTTCATCTGAAAATGGGGGAAAAATCATCCAGACAACTAACATCAAAGAACTACCATTTTCATAAATGTGAACAGCTAAAGGATTTGTCATTCAGAGGAAACTGTCTCTGTTCAGGGTAAAATGTTAGACTAAAAAATGTGCAGATAAATTTTAGATGTTTGCGTACACTGTTCAATGAAAGCAATAGAGCATGTACAAAGAAAGACACACATTAGGACAAATACCTGTGTTTTCTTGGGGAAAAAAACATTTTTTGTCACTTTAATATGCTTTAAACTCTTTGATTACAAAGATGTATTATTTATAGCAGTAAATAAAATGTAAAATACTGTATATTACCATATAAAGTCATATATTAATTAAAGGCCAACAATATTTATCTAAATATTGTTTGACAAAGAATGAGTATTAGTTGAAACATGAGTCCAAATTAAGAAAAGGGTATCAAAATGGGTTATATGTAGTGATTTGACATAGACATCCCTATGTCTTCTATTAGTTTGTGTCTTAAAAGTAAGAACAGTATTCTGGTCATCATTATATCCACAGTGCCAAATGAAGCTCCTCAATCAGTACATAGTAAGTGCTGAATGGATGTTTGTGAATTGAGGATAGAATATTAAATGAAAGAATTAATATAACTAAGGCTTCTGGTACTCTCAGCTTTTGGGGACTCAATTCTAAATTGAAATGTGTGGTCAAAAATATTATAAGAACACATGCATTAAAGTATTGTATTTCTTGGGTCAGGAGTTTTCAAATTTGATATACATAAGAATAACTTAAGGAGCTTAAATATTTTAAGCTTCACCAAACTCAGTAAATCTAGAGTAGGGACCAGAATCTATATCTTCAGTAAGAACTACTGATATTCTACAGTTTGATATAGAAGGCCCTAGAAAGAAATTTTGACAAATCCTATATTAGGTTGTTTTCAAAACTTTAATGGCCATTACTTCCCATATAATACCTAAGAATGTCAGTTATCTGACTTTCTAGCTCAAAGAAAATTAACATTATCAATTCATAAACATCCATAATGCACAGAATTTCTAAAACTCCATTAAGAACATTTAGCTGAGAAATGTGTCCCCTCATAAATATATAATAATTTTATCACAATATTTGAAAGAATGGAATAGGATTATTAAAGAAAACAACCAAGGCCAGATGACATCCTTCTCACTAATACCCACTTGTATAATCTTGGCTAAATCTATAGTTCTGCCAAATTAAATCTTTCAAATTTCCACCTCTATCATTTTGTTTTAATTCAGTAGTTATTTCTCAGATGTTTTAATCACTTGGGAGTTTTCATATTTTAGCAAATCTGGCATTGTATCCATATACTTTTACACTCTCTAAACTATATAGACCCAGCTGCCAATTTAGAGCAAACGAAAAATAAAAATTAATTTGTAAACACAACACTCTTTTCTCTGAAACATGATGAAAAACCTGTAAAGCAGGTAAATAAATGAAATTTACCTTGTGGTCTTATCCTTGTGACTTTGGAGGAAGTAACCAGCTATGGAGGAGTAGAAAGAAGCTCTGATAGAGTCTCCATGTTCTTTACCTGCTTTAACGTCTAGACTCTCTTTTATAATCTGTACTTTAGTAGCAGGAAGTAAGAAATATGATTTTCCTATTTTTTACAGCTATAACCATTATTTTTGATAATTATTCTCAAGTAGACTTCTGAAAATTGCCACATTATATTTTCACATATAAGAAAAAGTAACAGGGGCTTCCCTGGTGGCGCAGTGGTTGAGGGTCCGCCTGCCGATGCAGGGGACGCAGGTTCGTGCCCCGGTCCGGGAGGATCCCACGTGGCGCGGAGCGGCTGGGCCCGTGAGCCATGGCTGCTGAGCCTGCGCGTCCGGAGCCTGTGCTCCGCAACGGGAGAGGCCACAACAGTGAGAGGCCCGCGCACCGCAAAAAACAAAAAAAAAAAAAAAAGAAAAGGTAACAGGATATTTTGTTATGCATTTAAAATTTGTATAACTTGGAGCAAGTTCTCTAGCCCTTCTAGAACTTAGTCTCCTCATCGAGAAAAAGAGATGTAGCAAAAATAGCCCTCTTGCGTGGTTATTGTGCAGATTATATAAGATGATAAACAGAAAGTATTTATTACAGTGCCAGGAAATAAAAAGTTCTTATGTTGCTTGTGGTATATTCATTCATATTATGAAAGATTAAACCATATATGTCTATGAATGACAAAATGTAACCAACAGGAAATGAGCAGAAGTCCTTAGTGTCAGGACTGTATCTGTGCAAACTGAAGGTAATGTAAAAATTTGTAGGCAAAGTGGGGAACAGATTATACATAAAAAACAAAAGATTACATATTCTGTTGAACAAAACTTTAGGCACTAAAAGCAGAGCTAGTTTTTCTTTTCTAGTTTCATGTTGGCTTATTTTAACAGACGGAAGTAGTGTTTGTTGAAAGGTGTAGGTAACTTATGTTAACTTCATGGTCTGAAGTGTTTAGCTATCAAGTGGATTCTTTAGTAGCAAATTTTCTGTCACTGAAGTGTTCTGAAGTATATACCTTGATGTTTAAAAGAAAAATACTTGTTAAAGCAACTTTCATCTTCTGGGATTTACTTTTGAAACCTTACATTGCCTGTAGTTGTTGACTGCATGTGCCAGGCCTCTAGAAATTAGAGGAATATACAATTTGAATATATATTCCAGAATATCCTTCACTTCCAGTTCCTTGAATTTAGTTTCACTATATATCTTTAGACTCAGGTTAATTTTACAGATATATTTCATATTTTCATATTATATATATATTTGTGTCTTTAAATATACATACAAGTTTGATGATAAAATTTCTGTTGAAAAGCTTTATAGCCAAATATACATTATATGTAATTAGGCCTATACTTAATTTATTAAATATAATTTTTTGTATCTCTTTCATAATAATATTTTTTCTTTAGCCTTTAGTAATGATATACAGCTTTCACTCCTATACAAATTGACAGCAGAAAATATTAGCTGTTTTATAATTTTGGCATGTAAATGAAAGGAAGTAGTTTTGCTTGATTTCTGAAATAAATGTAAAATAATTTCTTCTTGAGCTGGGAAAAGAAATTGTTGGATCAAGGATGATCCAAATAAAAATGGGATTTTTTTTCTGAGCATTCACAAGATGATATCTTTGCATTTTCAAAACAAACAAAATATTGTTTCAGAGAAATAAGTTTAATGTCATAAACTATTAAAGTGATCAATTTTAAAAAACCATTAAATACTAATCAAGGATTATTTTGTGTATTTGATATATGTAAGCAAACCATTATTTGGTTTAAGTTTAAATGTCAGGTGAGTAAACATGGATGTCATATAATTTCCTTAGAATGTGTTTCAGTGAGTGGCTAATTAGAGATTTAACATTGATGAATTGATCACTTTCAGTTGTGTGTGTGCAATTATTTTTGTATAAATATGTGAAAAATAATCATTATACTTTTAGTATCACTAAAACTTCAGGACACAAACTGAGAATTACTTTTCTAAATATCTGTTTCCACAAAATTTTCAGATTTTTTTTTCAAGTTCTTGACCAGCAAACAATATGTAAAAGCTGTTTATTTGTTTTTAAGAACAACTTTGGAATATCTTTACATCCAGCCTATCATACATAATCGTCTAAACAGTCTTAGCCGATCTCAAGTCCATGTGATTAAAATGCACACTGAAGTCCAAAGGGGGATAAATCCTCCCTAGTTTTCTGAGTTTCCTGGCCTTTAATTTGACTATGGCATTTCATTTTTCCAAGAAACGGTCAAATTCTACATGTTTTTTACTACGTTGATATTTGCATCTTTTGCCTAAAGGAGCTGGAGAATTTGGACCAGTCACCTCAATTTTGTCAGTATAAATTTCCATTATTTTATCTTTCACAAGCCTTCCTTCACACAGTCACCACCTAAAAGATGCAACGCTACAGGCAGTGACAATGTGTGGACAAGGCATGAGGAGAATGAGGACTCAATACAAAGGATGAAATGCAAAGGAAGAAATGTAGCTGCTCCTTTTCACATTAAATCATACATATAGAAATGACTTTTGGCTACTCACAAAAATCCATGGTTGTAAATGAGATTAGATGAGATTAGAGTTCTCAAAAGAGCTCTTAACTTGGAGTCATCATATATAAATTCTAAACAAAGTTTTGCCACATTCCAACTTCACTATTTAACATTCATTGTAATATCTCTGTGTCCCAGCCTTAATTTATTTTATATAATCCATTATGTTATTTTAAGGATAAAGTAAAGTGGTATAGTCTATATTTAAACTGCCTTATAAAATATAATGTATTACAAAATCCTTAAGAAAAGATTTGTTGATTTATTCAAGTTAACAGATACTAATGAGAGGTCTAGAGATTTCAGTGCCCTTAAAAACCTTAAGGAAATTGCTCACTATTTCTGGTTTGATATTTTTTTAATCCTAAATGGATGGTGAGCATTATCAAATATGTATTTTTTCATTGATTAACATTATCATATAGTTGTTTTCCTGTTAATACAGTGGATTTTATTAATCACTTTTCCTATTAAATAAACCTTTTATTCCTGGAGTCTCTGATATAAGGTCAGAAGGACCATAAGTGATTACTTTATTTAATATTTTCCTGGATTTAGTTTGTTAACATTTTGTTTATGGTTTTGACACGTATAATTATAAATGTGATTAGGTTGAAATTTATTTTTCATGCATTATTATTATCATGTTTTGGTAATAGCCATCCTAGTCTCATAAATGAGTTGGGAAATGATCCCTATTGTTCTGTTCTCTGAAAGTGTTTGTGAATGATTCTAATATTCTGTTCCTTAAATGCTTATGGAAATGACTTTTGGAGCAGGTGGCTTTTTGAGCGGGGTAAGATTTTCAGTTATAAAATAACTTAAAAATTGTTATGAGATATTCACTGTTAAATTTCTTCTTAAAACTCAGATGAAGATGGTTTTTCTTAAGTTGGTTCTTTTCCTCCTTTTAAATATTTGTTTTAGAGCACTTTTAGATCCACAGCAAAACTGGGCAGAAAGAAGAGAATTCTAATGCATTCCTTACTCCTCACAAACACAGTCTCCCTTACTGTCAACATCCCATACCAGAGTGGTACATTTGTTACAACTGATGAACCTACAATGAAACATCATTATCAACCAAAGTCCATGCTTTACATTAAGCTTCATTCTAGATGTTACATTCTATGTGTTTTCAAAATGTATAATGACAAGTATCCAGCATTATAGATTCATCGAGAATTGTTTCACTGCCCTAAAAATATTCTGTTTTCCTGCTGTTCATTCCTCTTTCCCTCTCCCTGACAAGCACTGATCTTTTTCTGTCGCCATAGTTTTGCCTTTTCCAGAATGTCGTATAGTTCGAATCATACAGTATGTAGCCTTTTCAGGTTATCTTCTTTCACTTCATAATATAAATTTCTCTCGGTCTTTTCATGGCTTTTTGGATATGGATAATATTCCATTGTCTGCATGTATCACAGTTATTTATCCATTCACCTACTGAGAAAATCTTAGTTGCTTCTAAGTTTTGGCAATTGAAAATAAAACTGCTGTCAACATCATCTGTAGGTTTTTTTGTGGATATAGTTTTCAACTCATTCTGACGAACACCAAGGAGTGTGATTGCTGAATCACATAGTCTATGTTTACTTTTGTAAAAAACTGACAAACTGTCTTCCAAAGTGGCTGTACCATTTTGTATCTCCACCAAAAATGAATGAGAATTCCTGTTGCTCCACATCTTCACCAGCATTTGATGTTGCCAGTGTTCTGGATTTGGATTATTCTAATAGGTGTTAAGTGGCATCCCATTGTTGTTTTAATCTGCATATCTTTTAATCCACTGACATATGATGTGGAACATCTTTTCATATGCTTATTTGCCATCTGTATATCTTTTTTTTTTTTTTTTTTTTTTTGCCGTACACGGGCCTCTACCTGCTGTGGCCTCTCCTGTTGCGGAGCACGGGCTCCGGACGCACAGGCTCAGTGGCCATGGCTCACGGGCCCAGCCGCTCCGCGGCATGTGGGATCTTCCCGGACCGGGACACGAACCCGTGTCCACTGCATCGGCAGGCGGACTCTCAACCACTGCGCCACCAGGGAAGCCCTGTATATCTTTTTGATGAGGTGTCTGTGTAAGTCCTGTGCCCATTTCCTGTTGGGTTGTTTTCTTAATGTTGAGTTTTAAGAGATAATTGTATTGGATACAATACGTATTATATATATTAGATAACAGTCCTTTATCACATAGTTTTTTTGCAAATAATTTCTCAAGTCTGATGCTTGTCTTTTCATTCTCTTAACCTTGTCTTTTCCAGAGAAGTTTTTAATTTTAGCGAAGTCCAGATTATCAATTATTTCTTTCATAGATCATGTCTTTGGTATTGTGTCTAAAAAGTTACCAGCATATGTTGCTTCATAACCTACTTGGGAGCTTCCCAGGTGTAATCTGAAACCTGCCCCCGTATGTGGAAGACAGGGAGAGACCAAAGAAAAAAAGCAGTACACAGCAGATTGGTAGCTGGCAGATTTAATAAGCAGGGGAATTTACTTATGGGACATGTCTTGCGTGACCACAGAGTGGATTTCAGCACCCGCCCTCCACACTCTTAACTACTGAGTTCTGCTATCAGTTTCTTACTGATTTGCTACCTGTGGGTTTTGTCTACTCCAATAGAGGGGTGTTGAAGTCTCCAACTATAATAGGGGATTTATCTATTTCTTACAGTCTATAAGTTTTTGCTTCATGTATTTTGATGCTCTGTTGTTAGGCATATATACATTAAAAATTGGTAAGTCTTTTTGGAAAATTGATTCCATTTATTATGATATAATGTTCCTTCTGATACCTGATCACTTTTCTTGCTTAGAAATCTGCAGTGTCAGAAGTTGATATAACTACTCCTGAATTATTTTGAGTAGTGTTAGTTTATTTTTCTCATCCACTTACTTTTGGTCTATATGTGTCTTTGTATTTAATGTGTTTTTCTTATAGACAACATATATTCAGATTTTATTTTGATCCACTTGGACAAGCTTTGTATTTTTTTTTGTTTTTGTTTTTCAATATCTTTATTGGAGTATAATTGCTTTACATTGTTGTTTTAGTTTCTGCTGTATAGCAAAGTGAATTAGTTATACGTATACTTATATCCCCATATCCCCAACCTCTCTTTTCTTTTTTTTATGCGATACGCGGGCCTCTCACTGTTGTGGCCTCTCCCGTTGCGGAGCATAGGCTCCGGACGCGCAGGCTCAGCGGCCATGGCTCACGGGCCTAGCCGCTCCGCAGCATGTGGATCTTCCCGGACCGGGACACGAACCCGTGTCCACTGCATCGGCAGGCGGACTCTCAACCACTGCGCCACCAGGGAAGCCCCACCCCTCCCTCTTGCATTTCCCTCCCACCCTCCCTATCACACCCCTCTAGGTGGTCACAAAGCGCTGAGCTGATCTCCCTGTGCTATGTGGCTGCTTCCCACTAGCTATCTATTTTAGATTTGGTAGGGATATATGTCAATGCCACTCTCTCACTTCTTCCCACCTTACCGATCCCCCTCCAATGTCCTTAAGTCGACTCTCTACGTCTGTGTCTTTATTCCTGTCCTGCCCCTAGGTTCTTCAGAACAATTTTTTTTTTTTTAGATTCCATATATATGTGTAGCGTATGGTATTTGTTTTTCTCTTTCTGACTTACTTCACTCTGTATGACAGATTCCATGTCCATCCCCCTCACTACACATAAATCAATTTCATTTATTTTTATGGCTGAGTAATATTACATTGTATACATGGGCCACATCTTTTTTATCTATTCATCTGTCGAAGGACACTTAGGTTGCTTCCATGTCCTGGCTATTGTAAATAGAGCTGCAATGAACATTGTGGTACATGACTCTTTTTGAATTATGGTCTTCTCAGGGTATATGCCCAGTAGTGGGATTGCTGGGTCATACGGTAGTAATATTTTTAGTTTTTTAGGGAACCTCCATACTATTCTCCATAGTGGCTGGATCAATTTACATTCCCAGCAACAGTGCAAGAGGGTTCTCTTTTCTCGACACCCTCTCCAGCATTTATTGTTTATAGATTTTTTTGATGATGGCCATTCTGACTGGTGTGAGGTGATACCTCATTGTCATTTTGATTTGCATTTTTCTAATGACTAATGATGTTGAGTATTCTTTCATGTGTTTGTTGGCACTCTGTATATCTTCTTTGGAGAAATGTCTATTTAGGTCTTCTGCCCATTTTTGGATTGGGTTGTTTGTTTTTCTGATACTGAGCTGCATGAGCTGCTTGTATATTTTGGAGATTAATCCTTTGTCAGTTGCTTCATTTGCAAATAGTTTCTCCCATTCTGAGGGTTGTCTTTTCGTCTTGTTTATGGTTTCCTTTGCTGTGCAAAACCTTTTAAGTTTCATTAGGTCCCATTTGCTTATGTTTGTTTTTACTTCCATTTCTCTAGGACGTTGGTCAAAGAGGATCTTACTGTGGTGTATGTCATAGAGTGTTCTACCTATGTTTTCCTTTAAGAGTTTTATAGTGTCTGTCCTTACATTGAGGTCTTTAATCCATTTTGAGTTTATTTTTGTGTATGGTGTTAGGGAGTGTTCTAATTTCATTCTTTTACATGTAGTTGTCCAGTTCTCCCAGCACCACTTATTGAAGAGGCTGTCTTTTCTCCACTGTAAACTCTTGCATCCTTTATCAAAGATAAGGTGACCATATGTGTGTGGGTTTATCTCTGGGCTTTTTATCCTATTCCATTGACCTATATTTCTGTTTTTGAGCCAGTACCATACTGTCTTGATTACTGCAGCTTTGTAGTATAATCTGAAGTCAGGAAGCCTGTGTCCTACAGCTCTGTTTTTCTTTCTCAAGATTGCCTTAGCTATTTGGGTTTTTTGTGTTTCCATACATATTGTGAAATTTTTTGTTCTAGTTCTGTGAAACATGTCATTTGTAGTTTGATAGGGATTGCACTGAATCTGTAGATTACTTTGGGTAGTATAGTCATTTTTACAGTGTTGATTCTTCCAATTCAAGACCATGGTATGTCTCTCCATTGTTTGTATCATCTTTAATTTCTTTCATCAGTGTCTTATAGTTTTCTGCATACAGGTCTTTTGTCTCCTTAGGTAGGTTTATTCCTAGGTATTTTATTCTTTTTGTTGCAGTGGTAATTGGGAGTGTTTCCTTAATTTCTCTTTCAGATTATTCATCATTAGTGTGTAGGAATGCAAGAGCTTTCTGTGCATTAATTTTGTATCCAGCTACTGTACCAAATTCATTGATTAGCTCTAGTAGTTTTCTGGTTGCATCTTTAGGATTCTTTATATATAATATCGTGTCATGTGCAAACAGAGACAGTTTTACTACTTCTTTTCTGATTTGGATTCCTTTTATTTCTTTTCCTTCTCTGATTGCTGTGGCTAAAACTTCCAAAAGAATGTTGAATAATAGTGGTGAAAGTGGGCAACCTTGTCTTTTTCCTGATCTTATTGGAAATGGTTTCAGTTTTTCACCATTGAGGACGAAGTTGGCTGTGGGTTTGTGATATATGGCCTTCCTTATGTTGAGGTAAGTTCCCTCTATGCCTACTTTCTGGAGGATTTTTATCATAAATGGGTGTTGAATTTTGTTGAAAGATTTTTCTGCATCTGTTGAGATGATCATATGGATTTTATTCTTCAATTTGTTAATATGGTGTATCACATTGATTGATTTGCGTATATTGAAGAATCCTTGCATTCCTGGGATAAACCCCACTTGATCATGGTGTATGATCCTTTTAATGTGCTGTTGGATTCGGTTTGCTAGTATTTTGTTGAGGATTTTTACATCTGTGTTCATCAGTGATGTTGGCCTGTAGTTTTCTATTTTGGTCAAATCTTTGTCTGGTTTTGGTATCAGGGTGATGGTGGCCTCGTAGAATGAGTTTGGGAGCATGCCTCCCTCTGCTATATTCTGGAAGAGTTTGAGAAGGATAGGTGTTAGCTCTTCTCTAAGTGTTTGATAGAATTCGCCTCTGAAGCTATCTGGTCCTGGGCTTTTGTTTGTTGAAAGATTTGTAATCACAGTTTCAATTTTGGTGCTTGCAATTGGTCTGTTTATATTTTCTACTTCTTCCTGATTCAGTCTTGGAAGGTTGTGCTTTTCTAGAGTTTGTCCATTTCTTCCAGGTTGTCATTTTATGGCAGGTATTTGCTTGTAGTAATCTCCCATGATCTTTTGTATTTCTGCAGTGTCAGTTGTTACTTCTCCTTTTTCATTTCTAATTCTGTTGATCTGAGTCTTCTCCCTTTTTTTCTTGATGAGTCTGGCTAATGGTTTATCAGTTTTGTTTATCTTCTCAAAAAGAACCAGCTTTTAGGTTTATTGATCTTAGGTATTGTTCCCTTCATTTCTTTCTGATTTATTTCTGATCTTATCTTTATGATTTCTTTCCTTCTGCTATATTTGGGGTTTTCTTTTTTTTTGTTCTTTCTCTAATTGCTTTAGGTGTAAGGTTACGTTGTTTATTTGAGATGTTTCTTGTTTCTTAAGGTAGGATTGTATTGCTATAAACTTCTCTCTTAGAACTGCTTTTGCTGCATCCCATAGGTTTTGGGTCATCGTGATTTCATTGTCATTTGTTTCTAGGTATTTTTTGATTTTCTCTTTGATTTCTTCAGTGATCTCTTGGTTATTTAGTTGCATATTTTTAGCCTCCATCTGTTTGTATTTTTTACAGGTTTTTTTTCCTGTTATTGACTTCTAGTCTCATAGCATTGTGGTCAGAAAAGATACTTGATATGATTCCAGTTTTCTTAAATTTACGAAGGCTTGACTTGTGACCCAGGATATGATCTATCCTGGAGAATGTTCTATAAGCACTTGAGAAGAAAGTGTATTCTGTTGTTTTTGGATGTAATGTCCTTTAAATATCAATTAAATCTGCCTTGTTTCATGTAACATTTAAAGCTTGTGTTTCCTTATTTATTTTCATTTTGCTTCATCTGCCCATTGGTGAAAGAAGTGTGTTAAAATCCCCTACTATTTTTGTGTTACTGTTGATTTCCCCTTTTCTTGCTGTTAGCATTTGCCTTATGTATTGAGGTGCTCCTATGTTGGGTGCATAAATATTTACAGTTGTTATATCTCTGTGGATTGATCCATTGATCATTATGTAGTGTCCTTTTTTATCTCTTGTAATAGTCTTTACCTTAAAGTCTATTTTGTGTGATATGAGAATTGCTACTCCAGCTTTCTTTTGATTTCCATTTGCATGGAATATCTTTTTCCTTCCCCTCACTTTCAGTCTGTATGTGTCCCTAGGTATGAAGTGGCTGTCTTGTAGATAGCATATATACAGGTCTTGTTTTATAACCATTCAGCCAGTCTATGTCTTTTGGTTGGAGCATGTAATGCATTTACATTTAAGGTAATTATCAATATGTATGTTCCTATTCCCATTTTCTTAATTGTTTTTGGTTTGTTATTGTAGGTCATTTCCTTCTTTTGTGTTTGCTGCCTAGAGAAGTTCCTTTAGTATTTGTTGAAAAGCTGGTTTGGTGGTGCTGAATTCTCTTTGCCTTTGCTTGTCTGTAAAGGTTTTCATTTCTCCATCAAATTTGAATGAGATCCTTGCTGGGTAGAGTAATCTTGGTTGTAGGATTTTCCCTTTCACCACTTTAAATATGTCCTGCCACTCCCTTCTGGCTTGCAGCAATTCTGCTGAAATATCAGCTTTTAATTTTATGGGGGTTCCCTTGTATGTTATTTGTTGTTTTCCCTTACTACTTTCAATATTTTTTTCTTTGTATTTAATTTTTGATAGTTTGATTAATATGTGTCTTGGTGTGTTTTTCCTTGGATTTATTCTGTATGGGAGTCTCTGCATTTCCTGAACTTGATCAACTATTTCCTTTCCCATATTAGGGAAGTTTTCAACTATAATCTCTTCAAATATTTTTTCAGTCCCTTTCTTTTTCTCTTCTTCTTCTGGGACCCCTATAATTTGAATGTTTGTGTGTTTAATTTTGTCCTAGATGTCTCTGAGACTGTCCTCAATTCTTTTCATTCTTTTTTCTTTATTCTGCTTTGCAGTAGTTATTTCCACTATTTTATCTTCCAGGTCACTTATCCGTTCTTCTGCCTCTGTTATTCTGCTGTTGATTCCTTCTAGAGAATTTTTAATTTCACTTATTGTGTTGCTCATCATTGTTCGTTTGCTCTTTAGCTCTTCAAGTTCTTTATTAAACGTTTCCTGTATTTTCTCCATTCTACTTCTAAGATTTTGGGTCATCTTTACTATCAATACTCTGAATTCTTTTTCAGTTAAACTGCCTATTTCCTCTTCATTTGTTTGGTCTCGTGGATTTTTACCTTGCTCCTTCATCTGCTGTGTGTTTTTCTGTCTTCATTTTGCTTAACTTACTGTGTTTGGGGTCTCCTTTTTGCAGGCTTCAGGGTCATAGTTCCCATTGTTTTTGGTGTCTGTCCCCAGTTGGTAAGGTTGGTTCAGTGGGTTTTATAGGCTTCCAGTTGGCAGGCACTGGTGCCTGTGTTCTGGTGGATGAAGTTGGAGCTTGTGTTTCTGGTGAGCAGGAGCGCATCCTGTGGTGTTTTTTGAGGTTTCTCTGAACTTATTATGATTTTAGGCAGCCTCTCTGCTAATGGGTGGAGTTGTCTTCATGTCTTGTTTGTTGTTTGGCATGGGGTGTCCAGCACTGGAGCTTGCTGGTCATTGAGTGGAGCTGGGTCATGAGATTGAGATGGAGATCTCTGGGAGAGCTCTTGCCGATTGATAGTACGTCGGGCTCGGAGGTCTCTGGTGGTCCAATGTCCTGAACTCGACTCTCCCACCTCAGAAGCTCAGGCCTGACACCTGGCTGGAGCACCAAGACCCTGTCAGCCACACGGCTTGTGGGAAATTTGAGGTCTTCTGACAGCATTCACTAAGTGTTCCATAGGAGTTGTTCCCCATGAAGATGTATTTTTGATGTATTTGTGGGGAAGAAGGTGATGTCTACGTCTTACTCCTCTGCCATCTTGAAGGTCCTCTCTCTTCACACCTCCTGTTACTAGAGGATCCACATTTCATCAGGGCTGCCAGCCAGCAGATCCCACTGGGCCATCTGCTTCTTGGTCAGTAGCTCCCTGCACAGCTGGTACCCAGAGCCCAACTCTAGTGAGCCCCTGAAACTGCTCCAATCTTTGTTTTTTATTGGTGTATTTAGACCATTTCTTTCACAGTGGTTATTGATATAGTTGGAGTAATATCTGTTATATTTTTTTACTATTTTTAACTGTTGCCCTTTTTCTTTGACCCTACTTTTCTCTTCCAGTTTTCTTGCATTTTGCTTTTGCATTTTAAGCAATTTAAATGATTTCATTTTCTCTCCTTTGTTAGCATATAGGTTATTCTTTTTTTTAGTTACTTTTTTGGTGGTTGCCGTAGAGTTTGCAATATACATTTACAGCTTATCCAAGTGCACTTTCCAATAACACTATACTACTTCACAGGCAGTGCCAGTACCTTATAATAAATTAAAAAAAAAAAATCCTAATTCCTTTTTCTTATCTCTTTTGTCATTGCTGACTTTCTTTTCATTTATACATAAGCATACAGAAGGATATATATATACATAAGCATACATAATTGTATTCATTGTTGCATTTATTATTTCAAACAAATTGTTATGTGTTAGATCAATTGAGAATAAGAAAAATAAAAGTGTTTATTTTATCTTCACTTATTTCTTTTCCAATATTATTTCTTTCTTTATGTGGATCCAAGTTTCTGATGTATATCATTTCCTTCTCTTTGAATAACTCCTTTTAATATTTCTTGCAGTTCAGGTCTATTGGACACAAATTCATTCAATTTTAGTTTGCTGAGGTAGTTTTATTTCATATTCTGTTTTGAAGGATGATTTCACAGGGTACAGAATTCTAAGTTGGTAGGTATTTTCTCTCAACTTTTAAAATATTTCACTTCACTCTCTTGCTTGCATGGTTTCTGAGAAGTCAGATATAATTTTTATCCTTACTCTTCTACAGGTTAGGTGATTTCTTTTTTACCTTGGCATCTTTTAAGATTTTTTTTTTCTTTATCTTTGATTTTCTGTAGTTTGAAACTGATATCCTTAGGTATAATTTTTTTTGCATTTATCTCTACTTGCTGTACTCTGAATTTTCTTGATCTGTGTTTTTGGTGTCTGACATTAATTTGGAGAAATTCTCAATCATTATTGCTTCAAATATTGCTTTTGTTTCTTTCTCACTTTCTTCTACTTCTGGTGTTCCCATTATGTATGTTTTACAATTTTCACAGTTGTCCCATAGTTTTTGAATATTCTGTTCAATTTTTTTCAGCCTTTTTTTTTTTTTCTACTTTTCAGTTTTGGAAGTGTCTATGGAAAGAATCTCAAGTTCAAAGATTCTTTCCTCAGTTGTGTCTAGTCTACTAATATGCCCAACAAAGGCATTCCTCATTTCTCCTACAGTTATTTTGAACACTGGAATTTTTTAAATTTGTTCTTAAAATATCTATGCTTATATTACCGATATGTTCTTGCATGTTGTCTACCTTTTCCGTTAGAGTTCTACCATATTAACCACAGCTATTTTAAATTCAGAGTCTGATAATTCCTACATCCCTGTCACATCTAAATTTGGTGCTAATGCTCGTTCCATCTCTTCAAACGGTGTGTGTGTGTTTTTTCCTCTTAGTATGTCATATTTTTTTTGTTAAAAGCCAGATATGATGTACTGAGTAACAGGAGCTATGGCAAAAAGGCCTTTAGTGATGTGGTGGTAAGGTGTGGGCAAGGTGTGTATTCTGTAGTTCTATGATTAGGTCTCAATCTTTTAGTTACCCTGTGCCCCCGGGCTGTAAACTTCACAACTACTCCTCATTTATTTTGTCCCCACCTTAAGAGGGACATGATGGCTGGAGGGGCCCAGAGTGGTATGTTTCCCTTCCCCAAGGTCAGTCTCTGATATAACCTCAATAGATTACATTCTATTAAAATAGTTTCTCTTGAGGGCAGGCCTTCTAAAGAAGTATAGAAAAGTTCTGGCCATTTCAAAATTGTTAACTTTTCCCTCTCCTTGCCAGAAGTCTAAGGGGCTTTTTCTCTGAATTTTATGTGAGAACCAGGTAGAGCTACAAGAGGTAAAACTCACAAAATGGTGGGGGTCTCCTTTTAACTCTCGACCTCATCTACACTGAGCCTTCAGCAACTCATCAGTTACAGTACATGTTTTCCTATTCCAGTATTGATTCCCAGGGATGTTTTTGCTAGTTGGTTTTTGCTTCAATAAGTTGTCATTGTCTGTATTCCATTTGTGTGTCTCCTATTTTGGGGGGCAATGGTTTGCCCTGTGGCCTCAATTCTCTGAAGGATTTAAGAAGAGTTATTGATTTCAGTTTGTTCAACTTTTTATTTATTATTAGAATGGATTACCAACTTTCAAAATCCTTACATGCCAGACTGGACACATAATGTCATAAGTAAATTTTGATATGTTGAATTTTATGAGAGATTTACCCATTTCCTCTCAGTTTTCAACTAATTTTTTAATAAAATTGACTGTGTACTTTTTAAAATCATAGTATTTTTGTATTCTGATATGAATGCCCTTTCTTTTTTTTCCAATGAATGTTACCAAAGTTTTGTTCATTTTATTAGAACAAGAAGCATTATATTAGAAGACAGGGATGGAGGGAGGTGTGGGAATGGTGGAGGACTAAATCATTTTTCAGGCTATTCAGGTGACTTCAGTTTTTACTCTGAGGGAAACAGGGAGCCAGTGAAGGCTTCAGAAGAGTCTTTATCAAGTTCACTCAAGCTGCTCTCTTGTAGACTGAGGAGGTGGCAATGCTGGAAACAAGAATATTGTTAGGAGGAAATAGCTGCTATCATCATAAGAGATATTGGGTGCTGTAACCATACTGCTAGCAGTGAAAGTGATAAGATGGGGTTGGAGTCTAAATATAATTTGAAGACAGAATCAAACGTTATAGGCAGGTTGGATGTGTGGTGTGAGAGCACGTAAAGACTAAACCAGGGTTTTGTGCCTGAGCAAAAAGAATGTGAGAGTTAGCTGGGATGAGGACACTGCTTGGGGGAGCAATTTTGGTGACCATCATGGCGATTAGATTAGGAATTTAGTTACAAAAAGTATATACCAGATTTGTATCCTAATGAATACATTCTACAAAAATGCATTTTTTTCTTTTGGGGATAATTTTTGTCTCCCTGTCCACATGATAACCAAATTTTTTTCCTGGACATGAGTGCCTCATGATCTTAAAATTGTTTTTACACTGCGTTTTGACCTGTTACTTTCTCCCTCTTTTAGCATATTTTATCCAGAAGAGTTAATATTCACATTTTGATCTAAATTGAAATGAATTCACCTCATCGAGAAAAGATGCATGATATTTCTTATTTTATACCATTAAGTGAATCTCCTGGCTACTACTATTTTTTTGGTATGGTTTAACCACGTTTACCCAACTATCATCTATCTCTTCTATCACACGCCTTAGCAAAACATTTATTTTTCATCTAGCACTAATCCACACATCCAAATAGTCTCTTTCAGTTTCCCATGTTCCACTTGGATCCAGGAGAACAGTATTAAACTCAGAGTAAGTTGATTAGTTTTACTGTGTGACGGCAATTGCTTTAAACACAGGATTAACTCCAGCCTCATACTCTTTTCCTTATTCAATAAATACAGATTTCCTGACCCAATGAGACATGAAAAATTTAGGTAGCACTTATAACTTACACAGTTTGGCATCGCTAAGGAGAACGTTTTCCTATATACCCTGTGGCATTTCTAAAACCACTTCCCCAAAACACTAGCTAGTTTCAATTCAGCTCTTTTCCTGTTAACCTCTTGCCGGCATGGGCACTTGACTTGGCCATTCAGTGAGCCTTCCCTCATTTCCATTTCCACCTCCTTCACAGATGCAGAAATTCAGCTACAAGGCATGGAAGCACTATTCTGCAGCCTCCATTATTTCTCAAAAGGCTATATATCACAACATATGTCCCCACATTTCTATCCATTTTACCTCTAATGTCTCTTCCCAAAATTCTCTTCTCTCTTTTTCTAATCATTTCCAACAAACTGAACATTCATTCCCCAGACTGGGGAGTATTATATAGATAATCTCTCTATGGAAATCCTAAACCAAAATTCAGTGCTATCAGGAACAGGGAATTATTTCAATTGGATATCTGAATAAAATTATTCCTCAGGTGATTCAAACGTTTAGTCTTATGGTTTCAGGCGGACACAGTGAAGTGTTCTGACAGTTTTAAGTAGAAATGGGAATAAAACTATTTTCCTGGATCAGATCAGTCTCAAGTTAACCATGCAACTTTCATTAATAAATGTTCTCCAAGATTTGCTACCTAAGCTATTTCCATTGTTTTTATTTCCTTTTTCAGGCAATATTCATTAAACAGGTGAGATTTTGAAGTATAAACCCTATGAGATTTTAAAAGTGTCTCAGGAGAATAAGAATACAACATTATAATAATGTCTCCACACTAGACCCTTCATTATTATAGATACTTAAACAACTTTGTAGATTTTCAATAAAATTTTTGGTGAATCCTAATTTTAATAAAAGCCTTATATTATTAATATTGAAAATAAAGGTAGAAGAACTAACTCAGATTATTTGAAAGAAATTATGAGCAGGTGTCTTTATTACACAGTTTTATTAAGTGTTTAATCAATGAATTATTAAAACAGTACAGTTTGTAATGCCACCTAGTGGAATTCTGAGTGAAAAAAGTCCCCTGAGTATAACTGATTTATAATACGAAACATAGGCAAAAAGAATGTTAATCCAATCTTCCTATATGTTAACACTGGACTCTCTCTCTCTCTGTATATCTATATATATAAACACATATATACGTATATATATAACCACTTCCCCAGTGCATATCTGGCACTTGACTTGGCTGTCTCAATGTGACTTCTCTTCCTTCTGTAGAGAAGAGAAATATATATATATATATATATTTTAATTTATTTATTTCTGTATGTTACCTTGAGATATAAAGCATTAAACATTTAAAAACATTAAATTGGAACAGAAAGAGAAGACAATGTATGTCTTAGAAGTTTCTCTTCAAGTTTTTTATAGGTGTAGAATGTTTGAATTGAATCTCAGAGACAATAGGTAAATACTTGGCACAATAAGTTATAAATAGCTGCTTATAAAGGTAATTAAAATAACTAAATAGCAAGGTATATACAGAATTTATGGTAATATATAACATCTTTTTAATATATTAGCACAGATTAAGCCATTATCAGTTAAACCTTTACTTTTTAACTCCATGTAAAATTACTTGGATAAGTATGAAGCTGTGATTTATAAAACTGGCAGTATATAAAAAATTTTCTCATTAAAAGTTTTGAGGGATAAGGCCCAAGAATGTCTATTTCTGAAACCTCCACAAGTTATTATGACACATAATAATGGCTGATATCTGCTGGTGTAAATTATTATCTAGACTCAGAGTCTAGTGTCCAGATCACCAAAAATGACAAATAAAACCAAATACAGAATATTGTCTTATGATGGTTTCTTTGTGCTTGGATAAATAGGTATCATGGCAATACTCACTACTTCCACTTCTCTGTCAGTTTTCAATACTGGTATACCCTATGATTCTTTGTCTCATCTCCTCTCCCATCTTTACAATCTCCCTGGATCACACAATTCATTTCTATGGTTTCAGATACCATATATATGCTGATAGCTTCAAAATGTATGGAACAAATTCATATCTTATCTGGACTCTCAAATCTGTAAACAACTACCTCTTGACTATCCCTATAGTTTCACACCAATTTCAGAGTACCCAAAGCTAAAGTCCTCCTGTTCCATCTCTAACCCCCAAAGAAATTTATCAAAACTTTCACTTTCCCTATTTTAAGGAATGTAACCAGCATCCACCAAGATAAGAAAATAAATGTTCAAATGTGATTCTTCTATCTACTAACCTCTCACCACTTAACAGTCCTTAAAGCTCATCAATTATATTTCTTAGTCTTAGATCTCCTTAATTCCATCTCTCTTTGCTGTGATTATCTTAGCTCAGTCCTTCTTATTTCTTTCTCTGATATTGGACTGATATTGATATCCTGAAGACCTTTTAAATGGTTTTTGAAATAAATTTTGTACATATTAACAGCAGTATTTCTCAGAGGCTCTTCAGTGATCCAACTGCCACAGAATCACCAATGGGTGGACTTGTGAAAATATAGATTCCAGAGTTTGATCCTAAACCATGGGGTGCAAGGAAAACTTTAAGGGAACACTCACTGCAGAACCACTGAATGCTGAAAGACACATTTTTTGAGGCATTGCTGGTATATTAAGCATTAGGAAATTTCTTCAAGAGCACTCCACCTAGAATAAAAAAAAAAAAATCAAATTGGTGCCGGATCTAGAAACCCGGTTACGTATTTCTGGAAGTATTACAGGAATTGGTTAAGCAGACAATCACCGATATTGGGTTAGTGAGCTTTGGGCCAGTTTCTGAGCCTCATAGTCTTGTATTGAGACAAGAAATTTGAGGAGAGCTGAAATATGCTCATATCAGGTACATCTCCTTGTAAAAAGATACAAATCACCACAATGTTCATTGCAGCACTGTTTACAATAGCCAGGACATGGAAGCAACCTAAGTGTCCATCTACAGAGGAATGGATAAAGAAGATGTGGCAATATATACAATGGAATATTACTCAGCCATAAAAAGAAATGAAATTGAGTTATTTGTAGTGAGGTGGATGGACCTAGAGTCTGTCATACAGAGTGAAGTAAGTCAGAAAGAGAAAAATACCGTATGCCAACACATATATATGGAATCTAAAAAAAAACAAAAGGTTCTGAAGAAACTAGGGGCAGGACAGGAATAAAGACGAAGACATAGAGAATGGACTTGAGGACATGGGGAGGGGGATGGATAAGCTGGGACAAAGTGATAGAGTGACATTGACATATTATACACTACCAAATGTAAAATAGATAGCAGGAAGCAGCCACATAGCACAGGGAGATCAGCTCGGTGCTTTGTGACCACTCGAGGGGTAGGTTAGGGAGGGTGGGAGGGAGATGCAAGAGGGAGGGGATATGGAGATATACTTATGTGTATAGCTGATTCACTTTGTCATTCAGCAGAAACTAACACAACATTGTAAAGCAATTATACTCCAATAAAGATGTTAAAAAAATATATGAATCCATTTTGGACAAACATTATGCCAGTTTAGTCTCACAGGGATCTGCCAGATGACAACATGGCAATGGTCGTATAATAAATATCATCAAGCACACAAATACTTACCTGTGAAAAAAATGATTTTAATTATCTACTGGGATATAAGTTATTGAAATTGCCAGAAACACAATATTAGGGAGCCAAATACCTGTATAAGATTTTCAAGAAAATTTTTTTAAAATGTAGTTCTAGAAATAAAACATAATTTTTTAAAAATGTAAAGGTGAACAGACAGATGAAAGAGCAAAAATGATACAATGGAAAAGAGAAATAAAGAACTAGAAGATGTATCCAAAGAACACACTCAGCATAGAGTGACAGAAAGATAGAAAATACAAAAAAAAGTGAAAAAAGTAACAAAACATTTTAATGTGTATTTGATAAGATTCTCACAAAAAATAAAATAGAATGAAAGGGAAAATTTTAAGTAATAATTGCAGAACAATTTTAATGATTAAAGCAAAAATTGAATGTAATTCAGGAATTAAAAACATAAAGAAGATGAACAAAATAACATATATCCATAATTAAAGAGGTTACGATTCTGAATGTCAGGGTAACATAGCCTTTTCTGTGCCTTTATGCTATATTTATTTATTTATTTGACTGCTTTGGGTGTTCGTTGCTGTACGTGGGCTTTCCCTAGCTGTGGCGGGCAGGGGCTACTCTTCATTGCAGTGCGCGTGCTTCTCATTGCAGTGGCCTCTCCCGCTGCAGAGCATAGGCTCCAGGCGTGCAGGCTTCAGTAGTTGTGGCACATGGGCTCAGTAGTTGTGGCCAGTAGGGGTACGCGGGCTTCAGTAGTTGTAGCACACGGGCTCAGTAGTTGTGGCCTGTGGGCTCCAGAGCACAGGCTCAGCAGTTGTGGTGCACGGCCCAGTTTCTCCGTGGCATGTGGGATTTTCCTGAACCAGGGATCGAACCCATGTCCCCTGCATGGCAGGCGGATTCTTAACCACTGTGCCACCCGGGAAGTCCCAGTGCCTTTATTCTTAAAAGTTACTCCAAATTATTCTCTATCAGGTAAAAGTTATTCATTAATTTACTAAACATTGCATCATGAATTTGAAACTACAAGATAATAAAGATTTATAAAATTATATTACCCAGAATACGTATATTAATTATGAATAAAAACATTTCCTATTAAATACTACAGGTAATTGAGTGTCATTCAAGTTTGGTTATATCTAGCAGGAAAATCTAGCTTATTTTGAAGTAACAGACAGCTCCCAAATATCAGTGGCAAGAATCATGGTTTATGTTTTGTTCATACTCAGTGTCTATTTTGAGTTATCTGTGCAAGCTACCTATTGTCATCATCATCCTCACCATGGAAACCAGGCTGGTACTGCCATTATCTGCTATTGTGAGTTGTTACAGTAGAGGGACAGGAGTAGGGGAGGGCACTCACTGGCTCTTCAAATGTCTACCTAGGAGTGACACACACCCCCTCCTGTCCTATTCACTAGCCAAAACATATCACATGGCCACCACTAAATTCAGGTGGGAGGACAAAATGCAATATAAGCCAGAGTATCTGGAAGAAGAGGCAGGTGGAATATTTGTGATCTCTTTAATGTCTACCATCCATAGTACACTAATATAGTTTATGGAAAATAGAAACTTGGAGAATTTAATTATGACCATAATTACAATCAACTAAAAACCCCATGGGCTTCCCTGGTGGCGCAATGGTTGAGAGTCTGCCTGCCGACGCAGGGGACACGGGTTCGTGACCCAGTCCGGGAAGATCCCACATGCCGCGGAGCGGCTGGGCCCATGAGCCATGGCCGCTGAGCCTGCGCGTCCGGAGCCTGTGCTCCACAACGGGAGAGGCCACAACAGTGAGAGGCCCACGTACGGCAAAAAAACAAACAAACAAAAAACAGCCCTGTATTCCTCTCTCTTCTCATTCTCTCTCTCTCTCGCACACTTTCATTCCTATGTAATATTTTAGTGTTTGAGGGATATGTTTACCAGTCTATCTCTTTCTGGAACTGGAAACCCAGCCCCTATTACCCTATGAGTGGAAGAAAGCACTTTTACATAATACCACCCACTTGCTGTGTCCCTAGATAAATGGAGCTTATTTATCAATTAGAGTAGAATAAAATAAAACTATATCATCAGTATTAAAGAAATCCCCAAAGAGAAAGAAAGGACTGTAGAACAGACCTTGTAGAGAGTAAAAAAAATTAGAAAAGGGAATTTAGATCCGTAAGTTGTACTGGAACAAGATAATCCTTAAAATGTTGAGAGCAGTTTTGAAATCATTCCAGTATAAATAAAGCTTCAGGGGAATTGTCTGAATAGGATGAGAGTGTTGAGTGTTGAGAGGATGAGTGTTCTTGTTTCCTTATCCTACTTCGGGCAGAAATGCACAGCCAGAAAAAATATTGTCAATCCAAGCATTAAATGTCACTACTAAATATAGCATAGACTGATCTAAAATGCAAAAGAATGGAAACAATTGTCAGTATTTGTGCACAATGAACTTCTCTATCCTACCAATATCTATTATCCTAACTTTATAACTTCCTGTATATCTTTAATCAGTGTCAGTTTTTTGTTTTTTTTTTTAAGAATGTGTTAGCAGTAAGTTTTCAATACAATGTAATTATCTGAGAAAAACAGGCCATATTTAACTATAATTTTGGTTTACTTTTGAATAATATTTTATTGTTAAATAATATATCCTCTCCAGGAAGTAATTTAGCCAGAAGAGAAGACAGTTAATCACAATTAATTAATTTTTTGAACTTACGTAAAGTTCTTAAGTTGTTTTTGTTTCCTAGTATGATAGGTTCAACTTTATGGGACAATACATATGTATTTTCATGCAAGTTCACCTTTTAATTCATTGAATTATAAAGGATAATTCAATATTTTTTTGCATTTGGCATTGGTAAAGATTATGAACATAAATTAATATTTATGTGTAACTAAAGATAACGGAGGCATGATAATCCTCAGATCATCAAATCTCTCAAAATAAGAATATGGCACAGGCTTCCCTGGTGGCGCAGTGGTTGAGAGTCCGCCTGCCGATGCAGGGGACACAGGTTCATGACCCGGTCTGGGAAGATCCCACATGCCGCAGAGCGGCTGGGCCCGTGAGCCATGGCCGCTGAGCCTGCGCGTCCGGAGCCTGTGCTCCGCAACGGGAGAGGCCACAACAGTGAGAGGCCCGCGTAGTGCAAAAAAAAAAAAAAAAAAAAGAATATGGCACAACTAAATCAAATTTTAAATTTATTAAAAAACAGTGAATATTTATTCTGTTTTCCCCACTGAATATAAAATAATGGTAGTTTCACTTGCCATAGAAGATGTTCCAGGGTTAATAACCGTTTAGAGTTAACTGCCCTTAGTTCTGGAAAATTACCATGGATCATCTCTCCATCTCATCCTTTCTGTTCTTTGCCAGTGAACTTTGTACTCT
Organism: Pseudorca crassidens; assembly: GCF_039906515.1. Lineage (NCBI taxonomy): Eukaryota > Metazoa > Chordata > Mammalia > Artiodactyla > Delphinidae > Pseudorca > Pseudorca crassidens. Next base: position 71,568,218 of record NC_090306.1, read on the forward strand.
TCACTCTTTTCGCCACATGAACTATAGTCACTGATAGCTTCTAAAACTCTTCTATCAAGGTTAGTACTACCAGAGGAGGATCCGCCTGCTCTTTGCTATGGGTTGGGAAATCTAGTAAAGATTTCTAGATGGCTTAATTTGATTCATGTGCACAGCTATGACTCATACAGGGGTAGTCAGGAAGATATGACTAACGTGATTGGCTCAACTTGGGTCAGATTATGCTTCATGTTGGGCTTAGAATGCTTCGAGCTAGAATGCTGTTAGCACAGAAAAAGCTTACAGCCCAATAACATGGATTAAGACCAATCTTAGAAAAGGAGCAATCACTGAACCAGGTACCATCTCAAGTGTTTCATCCTTCTGATAGGCAATTCCACATTTTCTCCATCTCCAAACATTTCTTGATGTTAGGAATCAAAAATAGGGTACTCATGTTCTAAGGAAAGTGAATATATTTCCCTAATACACATTAGAAAGCCTAATTTTAAATCAATGAACGTATTAACTAACCTGATTCTGATAGTCTATTCACAATAGATATGTGTATCAAATCATCACACTGTACACCTTGAACTTACTCAGTGTAATATGGTAATTATATTTCAACAAAAATGGGGGAAAAAAGAACTCACAATTCAATAATCAGATAAACAGTACAATATTAAAGTCTGGAAAGGATTTGAACAGAAATTTCACCAAAGAAGATATGAATGGCCCATAAACACATAAAAGATGCTCAATAGCATTAGTTTTCAGAGAATTGCAAACTCAAACTACAAAAATACATCCACTCATATGCAAATGGTAAACAGGCTACCAAGTTTTGGCAAAAATGGGGAACGAATAGGCTCATGTTGCTGGTGGTATTGTAAGATGTTACAACCACTCTGGAAGGAGTTTGGTAATTCCTAATAAAGACAAATGTACCATTACCATATGACCTAACAATTCCACTTTTATATAGTTACCTAAAAGGTAACATATTCCACAAGAAGATTTGTATGCAAATGCCCTTAGCAACTAATTACTCATACACACAATAACATGGATTATGCTGAACAACAAAAAGCCAGACGCAAAAGCATCCATAATATATAATTTTTATTGTATCTTTTTGGATTTATATGAAGTCCTAAAATTGTTAAAACTGTAAAAAAATAAGTTCCAATATTTTACAAATCTAATGTAGGTGAGTTAATGAAATCCCAGCAAGATCTTCTACTAAAGCTTTCATTCACAGCTTGTACTCAAACATTTCATTTAGGTTAAGATAACACATCATTTTATATAATACATATGTCACCAATTTCAAGCAAAATGAAGCCAGAGAAAAATGGTTTTTTACTTTTTTCAGAACTTTTTCTAACTTTCTGACTGATTCAAAACAAGAAAACAAATGAAGAATATTAGAAAAAAAGTCCTGGAGAAAATAAGAGAATAATTGTGGGGTTTTCTTCTTTTTTAACAATTTATTATTAAGAGGAGGAATGTGTAATCCTGAAAAAAATATCTGGTTTTCTTCCCACTTCTGTGATGCATGTCACAAAATCCTCAATGAATAATACACACTGATGGGTCTAAATATTTTAACTGTGTAAAATTGTGTGAAATAATGAATATGAAAGAACTTCCTATTTGAATGTATTCCCTGTACTCTTGTTAAAGAATCAGCTTTTGTTTGTAGTGGTTATGACAAGGATTATAAAACATGAAACTTGTCATTTAAGAAAAAAGGTAAAGAAAAATGTTCTTTCAATAGACAAGTAACCCAAGGTCTGCAAATAATTATTGTAAGCAATATGTCTGCTGGTGATACATTTGTTCCATACTATCATTCCATTTTTTTCTGTGAGGTATACTTAAAATTACACAGTTAGTTGTTGTCTCAAAAGTTGGAAACAAGAAGATGTTTGCCCAGATTTTCTAATCTCAACAGCTGCAATTCTGATAGAAAATGCCAATCTATTACCTAATGACATATTTCCACGACACCAACACATCTAAGTATTTTGAATGATTAGTTCTCAGTTAACTGAATAGTTATCTGGGTGTTTCAGAGGCAGGGAATGCTAATGTAAACCGATTTTTGTTTTTCAAAAATACTGACTCATTCTTTGCCACTAATGTAGATATAGATATAACAGTATCTACTGATACGAAATACGGAATGTAAAATTAGATCTTTTTTAAATTTCTTCATTTTAGAATTACTAGACTGGGGGCCATCATTTTTATTGGGGGGGAATCACGTTTTTACAGTAATTTGGATTTTTTTTTAATTTTTAATTTTTGGCTGCGCTGCACAGCATGTGGAATCTTAGGTCCCTGACCAGGGATCGAACCCAAACCTCCTGTGTTGGAAGCATGGAGTCTTAACCACTGGACCACCAGGGAAATTCCTGGAATTTTTAACACAGCATTTTTTAACCTTATTTTATTTCATGCCTCAACAGCTGAGCTAAGTTTGTCAAGCTTTAATTTCTAGAATTTATGCTGCAAAATATATACTCCTTAATTTCTTAAATATTAATTCATTTTACAATATAGTATTTGATGTAAGTTCTCAAAGTCCAGTGCTCTGCCTCCCATCCCCAGAAAATGTTTATTTGTTCCCTTAGAAGAGTAGTTTCTCCAAGTCATGGGGAAAAGACCATGGACTTTGGGGTCAAGTGAATTAGAGTCTATCTTTAGCTCTATAGTTTACCAGCACTGTGGTAATTTATTTGCCCTAATCCTGATAACCTGTTTTCCTGTTAAATGAGAATAGTACTTACCCTCAAGGTTTGCTGTGATTACAGGACAATAACTGGCATAGAAGTCACTAAATAATAATCATTCAGTGTTTTCCAATTATTGTTGAAATGAATTCCTAGGATTATTCAATAAATATTTCTATATACATGTCAACAATTATTTTGACAAGCAAAAATATAAATATTAAAATTAAATTATTTATGCAGTGTAAACTCCCAAGATTTTAAGTATGGGTGATTTCTTAAGCACTCACTATACTTGAGTAAGCTGTTATAGGAAATACTATATTCTCAACACTGGATTTGTTGATATGACAATAGAAACCATCCAGAATGAAACACATTCAAAAAATAAATAAGGGGCTTCCCTGGTGGCGCAGTGGTTGAGAGTCCGCCTGCCGATGCAGGGGACACGGGTTCGTGCCCCGGTCCGGGAGGATCCCTTGTGCTGCGGAGTGGCTGGGCCCATGAGCCGTGGCCGCTGGGCCTGCGCGTCCGGGGCCTGTGCTCCGCAGCGGGAGAGGCCACAGCAGTGAGAGGCCCGCGTACTGCAAACAAAAACCACAAACAAAAACCACAAAAAAAATAAATAAATAAGAGCAGAGCACCAAGAAGTTTGAGATGAAATAATCTCCAACAGCCTAATATATGTAGTATGTGTAACATATGTAATTGTAGTCCTCAAAAAAAAAGGGTAATCATAGGAAATATTTGGTGAAATACTGGTCACAATTTTCTAAAATTTGAAGACAATATAAACTGACAGATTAAAAAATCTTAGTGAACCCCTGACTTAGTGATATAGTGGCAAGGCAGAAGGAAGAATAATTGCAAGGCAAGTTTGCTTATTTTAATTTGTTAATGAAGTTCATTTGAGGCAGTGTCTCACATGGGGTTAACAGTTGTCAGCATGTCAAAAATATTCAAGTAATTAGGTTTGCATTTTGAGGAAAGTGCAGATAAACATTATTGACCACTTATTTAGTTTTGGTTTATGCAAGATTTAGTACATAATCCATTCTAACAATTTTATATTTCTATACTAAAATAGTGATTTTTATTTGATATTGTGTTATCAGAAGATGAAATTTAAATTTTGTCTCTCTCTGGCAATCAACAGTTGAAAAGTAACAAAGTATCCTCATGGTTTTTTTTTTTGCGGTACACGGGCCTCTCACTGTTGTGGCCTCTCCCGTTGCGGAGCACAGGCTCTGGACACGCAGGCTCAGCGGCCATGGCTCACGGGCCCAGCCGCTCCGCGGCATGTGGGATCCTCCCAGACCGGGGCACGAACCCACGTCCCCTGCATCTGCAGGCGGACTCTCAACCACTGCGCCACCAGGGAAGCCCAAGTATCCTCATCTTAATTTAAATGTTCCAGGTGATTTTTTTCAAGTCCCTAAACAGTAGTCGCTCTACCAAAGTAGAGATGTTATGATAGAAGAAAGGATACCAGCAAAATAGGTCTGTTATTCTCAAACAAGAAAGCATACACTTGGCCAGAGAGAATTACCTCTTTCTAGCTGTGGGATTCTTCCTAAGCCAGAAGATTTCTCTGAGATACTACTAGAGAAATCATTATGGCTATGTAAGCCTGAGAAATAATAAAGTTTTATTTAAGTGCACTCTAGAAGAGAAGGATATCTGTAACATTAACTATATTAAGAGAAGAAAGGATCATTTTTTTCATTTGTTTATTATTTTAAAGTAACATTTGTGATTATCTCAACCAAAATTCTGTGTCTAAGTTGCATTTCTAAAAAGGAAAAGGGAGAGACAGAATCTTTTCAGGCCCAAATATGCTTTTGTAAACATAAAGATGGTATTATTAACAGACTTGTTTAAATACATAGTTAAATCACTTTCTTTAGGAGTGTGAATGAACTAAAACATTCCCTTCATAAAGCAAACCATATAAGAAGAATTATTTTCCAAGTCCAATACTTTCATTCTCAAGTTCAAGTTACATAATCGATCCTCAGTTATTATGAATATAAACTCTGTTGTGGCCAATAATATTTTAATAGTGTCAAAACCCCCAGAATATTACACATTGTAAGGATTATATATACTATTCCATGCCATACTGCGTTTGGGAAGTGCTCTGTTGAGGGTGAGGTATCAGGGTCCAAGCTTCCCAAGATTTTTGCTTTGTCCCTAGAGTGAGGAGATTTGTGAAAGGGGATTAGGACTCCAGTGACCCCAGGGAGCATCTGCCTTATAGTCATTCAATTCTTAGAGTCACGCTTCTTGGTAAATTGCTGTTTATGTTACAGCTCTTCACTTCCATGTGGAGGAATTCACTAAAATAATACTTCAAGCTCTTTCCCCACTGGGTATCCATTTCTTTCTGTGGGAGGAGTGAGTTTTCTGATTAGAAATCTAACAAAACTAGCCGGATATGCTCAGCTTAGCTCTTTCCTCTTTTAGAGTCAGGGGTCTCTTCATGTTATAAATTTTACGAGGGTAACCTCAGTAGAGGAAGTCTGTGGTTTTCCAGCTATGTCTGTACCTGGGTAAATAAGTGTACTTCTTCAATGCACTGTTAGCAAGCCGTGTCTTCCAACCTAGCTTTTGTCATAAATAAAGATGGTATATTAATCTCCATCTGTCTCCTTCATCTAAGCCACACTTTTTGTGTATATTTATGAAGGCTCTTGTTTCTTTCTACTTCACTTTAAATTTATCCACCTCTTTCACAAGGCTGTCATTTCCATTATAGGCAGAGGATGTCAATTCCATTGCCCCATTTTAATTGCCTAAAAGGTTTAAACATAGGAAATAGGCAATGAATGTTCATGGAGTAAATGGATGAAAAGGGCAGTAAGAATTCCATAAAATAAAGTTTATCTTGGATTTGTTTTACATAACAAGTTCTAAAATAAAGTTCCAGTACCCTTATTCAGTAGTGTTGCTGCTGTTTACTAGAATACAAAACATAAAGGTGATAGATTTGTTCTAAAAAGGGGCCATAACAGGGAGCCAATGTCCATCCTTAGCCTGCTGACTTCTGAAGAATCAAGGGGGCTTTTCCAGGCAATTAAACATCCTCTGAAACACATACAGCTAAGTTTTCTGTTTCTCCTGTTGGATAATTCATCTTATACCTGTGGTTCTTGTGTGATTCTTTCCACCTAGATCAAGTAAAAGAAGTAGAAGTTTGATTGAGGGTGAAAGAGAGCCCACTGGCACAATGACAGGGGAAAGCCTTTGAAAACACATGTATTTCTTATTCTTCTAGCAGAGCAGTCTTTCCTTTTCAAACCAGTTGTTTGATTCTCTAGAGTCCTGTTACTTAATTAGACTATCTCAACTTTGAAAACATTGTGGCATAAAGTTTTTAAAAGATGTATTCCAATATTGGTTTAGAACTATTCTTTTAGATCAAAATCTAGGATGCAGAAATTTAGCATGCAGGTAGACAAAAATGCATTACTGGAGTAGGGAATGTAAAAAAAGTTATTAATATTTATTTGCTGAAATATTAGCTTATGAAATAAAGAATAACCAGGATTTAATAAGTATTAAGTAAAAGGTAGAACTCTCCCAGGCCATATTATAATGCCTCAAAAATCAGGCAAGAATTTTTCCATTTCCTTTCTTTTCCAAGAGGAAAAGAATACTAATAACTATGATACTGAACCTCCTCTGGGAGTTAGTAAAACATTATAAAAACTCCAACCTGTGCATTTTTGGTTTTCATGACCTGAACTGAATATGACCTTATCCCATATTTCCAACTTCCTTTCCAAAACTGAGAAATTAGTGATTTATAACATCATGTCATTTTTGGCTGAGGTTACATATCATAAATGATGTTGTGCGTTGTTACAACATGCAGAGTGTTGAACAAATATTTCTCTTGTCTTTCCTCTTTCTCTGTTGTTTATTCACTTGTATTCCTAGGAGATGCCAACTCAACACAAAACTTTCTGGCATAGAAATCTTTAAATGAGTGGAAATACCCAGTGACATTTTTGGTTTAGGACTTGTGCTAGCTATAGACTCCCTCAAGCCTACAGGAAGAAGCTATTAAAATGGATTCCCTACATGTTCATTTTAAATGGGTCAGAAGGTTACATGACAATATAAAACAGCACACTAGAGCTTTAAAAATGATTTATACTTTGTTTCATTTATTAATGCTAATAACTGTGAAAATTTTATATAGAAAAAATACTCTTAAAAAACATCATGTCTGTCTGTGGACGTAATGGTGTTTGTAAAGTGTCTTTATTTATACCTTTGTATCCTCATTTGTAAATTTTCTATGAAGTTTGGTTTTGTCTCAAATTTAGGCTTTTCTTCTTTTTCCTAGAAGAAACTATTCTTGGCATTAGTAAAAAATAAATTAAAAGGTATATTTCATACAAATGCATTATATATTATCAAGAACATATGTGCAGTTACCTTGAAGAACACATTTAAAGAAAAAAAGAATAGGCATGTTTTATAATTCCTATTTATTTCTATAAAGGGCTTTACCCTTTTATTTTATTTAACTTTCATGTCATTTAATCCATGCCAAGCATTGGTATGAATTATTTTTGCATATTAACTGAGGTAATTCCAATCATACTCGTATGCGGTAGCTACTACTAGTATCCCTGTTTTATGGGTAAGTAGATTGGGCCAAGCTGTGCTAAAGAAATTGCTCAGGTGACTCAGCTAGTGTGACAGAGCCAGATTCAGAGTCTGAGCTCCAGAGTCTGGACTCCAGAGCCTGTGCTCTTACCCTTTATGCAGTTACTGAAACTTCAGAATATTGAGTAGAAAAAAAAACCTAAAAAAACCAAAACATCCAAAATGCTGCAAAATATTCTTACTTATTTACTTTTGTCCATATGTTTATGCCTAGGAAGTAAATTTATGTTTTCATTTACGTTTACAGAACACCCACAATGGCTATACAAAAATTTACCTCAAGTTTAACCTATAATTTTAATCATAAATTTTAGTCTGTTATTATATTGTGAATTTAACTATCAGTTTGAAAAAATACATAAAATACTACTATATTTTTATATACCTGTCCTTTATTTATGGAGGTTTAAATTCATAATATTTTCTCTTACAGATATGAAAATGAATACTATTAATTATGGTTAATATTTGGAGAATGTGGCTAAGCCTTTTTACAATAGTCACAACAGCATTATGAGCAGGTACAGTTATCCCTATTTTAATGAGGAGGAAACTAAACACAGGATGATCAAATAGGTAAATGGATGTTACACAACTCTACAGACTAATGCAGGATGCAAATAGGCAGTTTGACTAGAATCTCTGCTCTTATATATAGTACATTCCCTCCCATTGAATAAACCATTGTTCATAGAGAGTGCTCCAGGATCAAAGGCAAATTGTAAGGACTATAAATGCAGTTAGACAATTTGATGTATGAAAGGGTTGTATTATTTCCTTATTTGACTGGACTGGAGGTGTTGTTCCTCTACCTCTGCCAGCATTGGGAGCTCTCTCTCCCTCTGGATTCATCTATCTTTATATCTCTATACAAAGGTGGAAATATATGTAGAAATATATTTGCTTATTTTAAAAGGAAAAATATAAATTCTTTAAATATGCAAATAATGTATTTATTTAGTGATCAAAGTTAAAAGTCCTACGTGTGTGTATATATGTATAACTTTAATTTCCTTTTTTGCATATTTTTCAATAATTTTGGCATTTTTAGGTTACTTTTAATGTATGGGATACCTTAGTGTCATAAAATATTACCCTTTTTCTACCTTATTTGTCTGTTTTCTCCATTTGAAAGAGGTTCTTCAGCTATGTTGACACAATGGCTGAAGAATTTTCTATGTCATACGTTCACAATTTTAATCCAGAAGAGGAAGGATGTTTACCCATTAATTTCAACCAAGTACCAAACTGAGACTCAATTGCTCTGATTTGCCCAACTTGAGCCAGAATTCATCTTCAGAAATAGTCCTTGTGGCAAGCTAGTGAAATGTATCCACGTGCCCAGTCCTAGTGTACAAACTTCAAGTTGAACCAGGAATTAGAGCTGTTCATGAAAAAAGCACGGGTTGAGAGTTGGTGAGTTGTGGTTCCCCAAATGAGTATCAGGAACAGTTAATATAAGTAAGGATAAAGGAATGCTGACTGGACAAAATCAGTAACTGTAGCCTATATGAGTAAAAAAAAAAAAAAAAAATTATCACTGGTCTCTTGGAGTTTATATTCTTGTGGATGAAGACAAGTAAATGAATATATATATAAAGCAGGTAAAGGTGACAGTTGATGTATTATAAATGAATTTATAGTGTAATACAATGTTTGGCAAATTTGCTATCAGATTGTATTTTATAAGCTTTCCAACTTTTCTATGAACTAGAGTATTTCATAAAATTTAGAACTTCTTTTAGTCAATCAAAATCATTAATATTAAGAAATGAATTACTCATACTGATCTTTAGGACATATATAGTCAAATAGATGAGATAAATAAATACATATATTTTTCAATATTTTTCCACTTATATCTTTTTAAAGTTGGAATGACAAATTATAATCACCATTAGATGCAAGATGTTTAAAGCTCCAATAGCTCAGGAAAATTGCCTATGAGATGAAATAGATGAATAGTATAGATTTTTTAATGAGAATATGATGTACCAGCTCAGCACAGACTAAACAACCCAAGTGAAGAATTTTGGACAATTTGGCATAAACATAACAGAATGATAACTTAATCCTGTGCTTATATAAGCAGTGTGTATCTGGAGAAGGTATTTGACAGTGTACGGTGGAATAGTTGTAGCATTTCAATAATTATTAATGTATATCTTACTTTAAACAATCTTGATCAGATTCCCCAATGATTCACTAATCATTTTAATTTATATTTATACTTGAACAAAAATTCTTGGTTTTAAAATAGTTGTTTCTTTGTATAGTATCTCCATTTTATGTAACATATACAAAAACAATTGTATAAAAGTGATGTGAAGTTTTTACTTTTTCTTACTTTATGATAAAACTCGGCTTTATGTTAGGTTGGCCCAGAAGTTCGTTCGGGTTTTTATGGAAAAACCGGAATGAACTTCTGGGCCAACCCAATATAATGGAAGTAAAACAATTATAGTGATTTCAGAGGATACAAATGGCATCACATTTAAGAGGAATATTATTTTTATTGGCTAAAAACCTATATTTGATACAAGTGACACAAACATTTTATCACTTCAGTGAACAATTTTTGGTTACCTCTTTATTGATTTATAAAATTTGTGGCCAACCTTCAGAATTTACCTTATTCTCAAGCTTTTTGATTTTTGTACCCTTTTCTCTTTTCAGAGCCATGTGTTCTTTTATAGGAACTTAAAAGCTCAAAGTTCTTTGTTTATCATATTTACAGAAAGTAGAGAGAACCTGGACTTCCTTTTCTACTAATATGCCAAGACAGATGCTCTGAAAAAAATTCCTGATAAAAAAATGCCTATAAATGCTGGGAAAATGTAGCAAACATTTGTTAATGCAACACTGTGCTTGCAGGAGAATAACAAAAATCCCCTGAGGCAAAGAAAGAAAGCTGAACCCCAAATTTGCAACCTAACCTTCAAGCTATAGTCACACTTAAGCCATTTACTAATTGTGATAATGAAGAATACTGGGTTTTAATGCTGAACCTCAGAACATCTACAGCCTCCATGAAAATGTTGACAGAAATCCCCTTAGCTAGCAAAAGTAGCTGAAAAGGAAAATTGTTTATTTGGGTATTTACAACATGGTCAAGAAAGTTCATACTGAGGAAATGATATTAAATAGTTCCAAGTTTGGTAGCAGCCAGGAGTACTGACTAAAGTAAATGCCAAGGGCTACCATATATAAAATTAGAGAAAACCTCACTAGATTAAAAACCCAGCTAAATTACAAAACACCCAAGAAAACAAAAAACCATGATGGATATTCCCCAGAAGTGAACATCATGGAACTTCGTATGATGTAAAGATTGAGTGAAATATACAGTCTAGCCGAATAAGCAAATAATACTACCCTTCCATATGTCAAACTGGCAAAATATATCTATAGCCTTGAACATTCTCTTATCCCTTGAGCTTGGAGAACTTTCTGTGCACACTGGTTTACTCAATGGGAGGGAATGTAATATATATAAGAGCAGATATTCTAGTCACACTGTGATTCACATCTTGCATTTGTCCATAGAGCTGTGTGGAATTCAATTATTTATCTGTTTCCTCTTCATTAAAATAAGAACAATTAAATGAATTGTACCTGCTCATAAGGCGATTCTGAGCATAAAGTGAGATTTTAAATGAGAAAGCTTGGCCACATTCTCTAAATATTAACCATAATTAATAGTATTATTTATGTCTATAAGGGAAATATTATTAGTTTTCTAGTAAAGCTAAAAATAGTAATCGACTGACTTTTACTCTTCTGAGTCAGTTTCAGAATGTTAAGGCAAAGATCAAAGAGAAGAATATTATTTACCTCTAATCTTTGTGGCAACCATGTGATTTAAACACAATTTTTGGTATGTCAGTGTTATGGATTGAATTGTGTCCTCCCCCCAAATTTATATGTTAAAGTCTTATCTTCCAGTGTCTCAGAATGTGATCTTATTTGGAGATAGGTCTTTAGAGAGGTAAAATGAGGTCATTAGGGTAGGCTCCAATCCAATATAACTGGTGTCCTTATAAAAAGGGGAAATTTTAACAAAGAGAAATACCTAGAGGAAAGATGGCATGAAGAAACAGTAGGGAGATGATCGCCATTTACCAATCAAGGAGAAACACCCGGAACAGATCCTTCCCTCACAACCCTCAGAAGGAACGAACCCTGCCTATACATTGATCTTGGACTTCTAGATTCCATAACTTTGAGACAATAATTTTTATTACTTAAGTCACCCAGTGGGTTACTTCTTTATAGCAAACTAATAGTATACAGGCTAACATGATTAATTTGGTTTAAAAAGAAGAGAGATTTAAATTAATAATAAACATAAAGTTAAAGTAAGCTTAAAGTTTTTGCAAAAATGGAAAGATTTTTAACACATTTTTACTTTATATTTCAAAATGATAACAATGCATGTGTTATGCTGCTTTATCCCATATGCTTACATATAGCAACATACTGAAACCTCATAGGGCACAAATATTGGTATCTAATAGCATTTTCACTTTAATAAACAAAGCTTCATCTTGTTGTTTTGAATCTTTCTTTTGAGAAACAACTATCAGTTTGAAAGACATCAGAAGTTGGTCAAAAGGAGTCAGCTTGAAGAGACTCCTTTTTGCCAAACTGTGACAGTTTAGCTTAATTTTTTATGTAAAGATGACAGTTAATTGAAAATAAGTTATCTTGTTCTAAGCCACAAATCCATGCAGATACTCAATTAAAATAAAGTTTATGGAAGTCAAATCTCTCCTGTAAGTCAACTGATTTGTTTCTAATTTTCACATAAAAGAGGGAGAATAATTCAATTGATAAAGGAAAGTATAATAAATGAGTTTTATGAATGCAGTTTTATCTCCCAAATAGTTCAAAGAGTTGTTGGAGTAATAGTGATAGGTCAAGGTTTTGTTTTATTTCCCAGAAAAGAAAAATAGACAGTAAAGGAAAAAAAGCTTAAGGAAGCACGAACAATTTGAGGCCAAATCTATGAATTTGATAAGGTGAGTCTATCTTGGTTCAGGGGTGGATTTCAGAACTCTGCCTCAAGCAATACTCAGGTTTTTCCTACTAGGAAGCACTCACTCTGTGCTGATATGTTGCCCTGGGGAAGGGCAGTTTGACTGATGTGGATGAATAATTGCTCAGACTACTGAGTTCTTAAAAGAGAATGCTGGCTGGACACTACCCCAAGTAGACTAGGATGAGGCCAAACCCGTTAACAGATAGAATTATGTCATATAACCTGCTGGTGAGAGTAATCCAGTTGTCGAGAAACTGATGAATGTTGACTACTTTACAGGAGGAATATTGTGACACCTTTTAATGTGTCATTAGAAATATTTTATAGCCTTTAAAATCTTCTAATCTATGAATTTAAGAGAAATGGAGATAACATGGATAACTCTGTTTTGTTTTGTTTTACCCCTTTACTCTCTGACTATTATTAGATACTGGTTATGTGTTGGCCACTTTATTTGGTGCAAAAGCCTGGTACCAGCCAATCCCAAAACATTTCCCAGTGTTTCCTGGATGTCTCATTGTTTCATAAATGAATTTTCTAAGCAGTTTACCCTTTTAGGTAATACAACACAATCATAATGAAAGCAGACTCTTAAGAACTTTTTTCTTGCTTGTCATTAATTTCCCACCTTTTTTGTTCTCTTCATGGGAAATTCTGATTCAAACAGTATCTCAGGTATGATATTTTTAAAGTGAAAATGGTATTGCTTTTTAAAAATTTTAGTAAAATACACATAAAATAAAATTTACCATTTTTAGGTGTACACTTCAGTAGCATTAAGGACATTCTCATTGTTGTGTGACCATCCAAATCCATCCCCATAATTATTTTCATCTTGAAAAATGAAACTCTATTTGTTAAACAATAATTCTGCATTCCCCCACCCTTGGAACCCATCATTATAGTCTCTGTTTTCATGATTTTGCCTACTCTAGTTATGACATATAGGTGAAATCATACTATATTTGTCTTTATGTGGCTGGCTTATTTCACTTAGCATAATGTCCTCAAGATTTTTCCACGTTGTCACCTATGTCCGAACTTCCCTCCTTTTTAAGGTTGCATAATATTCTATTGTATGTATATGCCACATTTTGCTTGTCCATTCATCCCTCCATGGGTACTTGTGTTGCTTCCACATTTTAACTATTGTGAAAAACTGATGCTATGAACATGTGTGTACAAATGTCTCTTCGAGACCCTACTTTCAGTTCTTTTGGGTATAAACCCAGAAGAGGGATTGCTGGATCATATGGTAATTCTATTTTTAATTTTTTGAGAAACCACCCTACTGTTTCCTCAGCAGGTCTACCATTTTTCATTTCCACAGCAATGTACAATGATTTCAACTTCTCCACATTCTTGCCAATGCTTGTTATGTTTTCTTTTTGTTTTTGATAGTGTGACTTAGTATCTCCTTGTAGTTTTGACTTGCATATCCCTAATGATTAGTGATTTTCAGCATCTTTTCATGTGTAATAGGCCATGCATATATCTTCTTTGGAGAAATACTTATTCAAGTTTCTTGCACATTTTAAAAAATTAATTTATTTAATTTTTTGGCTGCTTTGGGTCTTCGTTGCTGCATGCGGGTTTTCTCTAGTTGCGGCGAGCACGGGCTACTCTTCATTGTGTTGTGCAGGCTTCTCATTGCAGTGGCTACTCTTGTTGCAGAACAGATGCTCTAGGCACATGGGCTTCAGTAATTGTGGCATACAGGCTTAGTAGTTGTGGCTCTCAGGCTTTAGAGTGCAGGCTCAGTAGTTGTGGCACATGGGCTTAGTTGCTCCATGGCATGTGGGATCTTCTCGGACCAGGGCTCAAATCCATGTCCCCTTCATTGGCAGGTGGATTCTTAACCACTGCACCACCAGGGAAGTCCCTCTTGCACATTTTTGAATCATGTTTGTTGTTGTTGTTGTTAGTGAGTTTTAGGAGTTCCCTATATATTCTAGATATTAATCCTTATCAGATATATAATCCTTATCAGATATATGATTTGAAAATAATTTCTTCTAGTCTATAGGTTGCTTATTTACTCTGCTGATGGTATCTTTTAATCCACAAATTTTAAAAAGTTTTATAAAGTCCAGTTTGTCTTTTTGTTTTTGTTAACTGTGCTTTGGTGTCGTATCCAAGAAATTGTTGGCAAATTCAATAGCATGAAGATTTTGTCCTGTGTTGTCTTCTAAGACTTTTATTGCTTTAGTTCTTACATTTAGGTTCTTGATGTGTTTTGAATTAAGTTTTGTATATGGTGTCAGCTGAGGCTCCAAAGTCATTACTTTGCATGTGGATATCCAGTTTTTGTGCACCATTTGTTGAGAGACTACTTTTCCCATTGAATGGTCTTGTCAAAAGTCATTTGACCATATACATGAGGGTTCATTTCTGGACTGTCTTGTTTATACCATTAGTCTATGTGTCTGTCTTTACACCAATACCATACTATTTTAATTACTGTAACTTTGTACTAAGTTTTGAAATCAGGAAGTGTCAGTCCTCCCATTTTGTTCTTCATTTTCAAGATTGTTTTAGCTATTTGAGGCCCTTGAGATTCCATATCAATTTTTGAATGAGTTTTTCTGTTTTTTCAAAAAAATGTCATTGTGGTTTTGATAGTGATTACATTGACTCTGTAGATTGCTTTGGCATTTTAAAAATTGACATTTAATATTGACATTTTAACAATATTAAGACTTCAAATCCATGAACATGAGATGTAGTTCCATTCATTTATATCTTTAATTTATTTCAGTAGTGTTTTGTAGCTTTCATTGTACATGTCTTCCATCTCCTTAGGTAATTCCTAAGTATTTTCTTCTTGATGGTATTATGAATGAAATTTTTTTGAATTTTCTTTTCAGATTGCTCATGCGTAGAAGTGCAACTCATTTTTGTGTGTTGACATTGTATCCTGCTACTTTGATGACTTCATTTAGTGGTTCTAACAGGTTTTTTTGTGTGTGTGTGTGTGGAATCTTTAGGGTTTTCTACATATAAGATCATATCATCTGCAAAAAAGGTAGCTTTATTTATTGCTTTACAATTTGAATGTATTTTATTTCTTTATCTTGCTTAATTGTTCTAGATGGAACTTTCAGTAGTTGAATAGATGTGGTTTTTCCTTGTTACTGATCTTAGAGGAAATGCTTTTAGTCCTTCACCGTTAACTCTGATATTCACTGTGTGTTTTTCATACACGATTTCTGTTATGTTGAGGTAGTTTTCTTCTATTACTAGTTTGTTGAATGTTTTTATCTTGAAAGGGTGTTGAATTTTGTCACATGATTTTTCTACATCAGTTGAGATGACCATGTAGTTTTTTCCCTTCATTCTGTTTATGTAGCATTTTGTGTGCATCAGTTTTTATGTGTTGAACTACCCTTGCACAACAGGAATAAATCCCACTTGGTCATAGTGTAAAATTCTTTTAATATGCTGCTGAATTCTATTTGCTACTATTTTGTTGAGGATTTTTACATCAGTGTTCATAAGGGATATTGGTCTTTAGTTTCCCAGGGGAAAGTTGGCCTCATAGAATAAGTTAGGAAGAGTTCCTTCCTTTTCAATTTTTTTGGAAATGTTGGAGAAAGATTGGTGTTAGTCATTAAATGTGTCATAGAATTCACCAGTGAAGCTATCTGGTCTTGGACTTTTATTGTTTGGTAAGTTTTTGATTACTCATTTGAACTCTTTATTAGTTCTATGTCTATTAATATTTTCCGTTTTATTGTTTGTTTGTTTGTTTTGTGGTACGCGGGCCTCTCACTGTTGTAGCCTCTCCCGTTGCGGAGCACAGGCTCTGGACATGCAGGCTCAGCGGCCATGGCTCATGGGCCCAGCCGCTCCGCGGCATGTGGGATCTTCCTGGACCAGGGCACAAACCCGCGTCCCCTGAATCGGCAGGCAGACTCTCAACCACTGCGCCACCAGGGAAGCCCAATATTTTCTGTTTTGTGATTTAGTCTTGGTAAACTTTTGTGTTTCTAGGAATTTGTTCATTTCATCTAGGTTATCTTATTTGTTGATATATACAATTATATTCATTTTTTATTTCTGTAGAATTGGTAGTAATGTCCTCACTTTCATTCCTGATTTTAGTAATTTGAATGCTTGCTCTTTTTTTCTTAATCCATCTAGCTAAAGTTTTGTCAATTTTGTTGATCTTTTTGAAGAAACAACATTGATTTCATTGATTTTCTCTATTGCTTTTCTACTCTCTATTTCATTTATCTCTGCTGTAATCTTTATTATTTCCTTCCTTTTTCTAGCTCTGGGTTTTAGTTTGTTCTTTTTCTAGTTCCTTAAGTTGTAAAGTTACGTTGTTGATTTGAGATCTTTCTTGTTTTCATTTTCTTCACACATCATTTCCTTGACTTTCTCCATATCTTACTTTAGTTCTTGAGCATCTTTAAGATATATTTTTTAAAGACTTTGTGTAGTATATCTGCCTTTAGGTCACTTTCATGGACAGTTTCTGTTGATTTCTTTTTTTCATTTGAATGAGCCATACTTCCTGTTTCTTTGTATACTTTTGATGATTTATTTTGTTTGGGTACTTGAATCTTGTAATATAGATTCTGAAAATCAGATGGTTTGTCTCCCCAGGGTTAGCTACTGTTTCTTATTGCTTTATTTCTTGTTTTTATTTTTATTTTTTTGCTTGCTGTAAGCTGTCTCTGTGCCAAAGATCAGCCTGAATGTCTTTGCACTGGCACTGAAGTGTCTTTCCCATTGTGCAGGCTTACATAGCTTATCCATCTTATGCACAAAGGCATATCAGCCAATATCACCACCTACACTAAATGAGAATCCTAAGAGCTTGGAAATGCTTGCATTTGTCATTCTATGCATAGTTAGACACTCATGTCCCTGCACCAGACAGTCCAAAAATCTCCACTTATATACCTAATCAGCTGACATTATCCTGTATAAGTTTCATTTATTTTTATGTTTTCAGTTTAATTTAATTTTTTAATACTGCAGGTTCTTATTAGTTATCTATTTTATACATATTAGTGTTTATACATCAGTCCCAATCTCCCAATTCATCCCACCTCTGCCCCCCTCCCCACCACTTTCCCCCCTTGGTGTCCATACATTTGTTCTCTACATCTGTGTCTCTATTTCTGCCTTGCAAACCAGTTCATCTGTACCATTTTTCTAGATTCCACACATATGTGTTAATATACGATATTTGTTTTTCTCTTTCTGACTTATTTCACTCTGTATGACAGTCTCTATGTCCATCCATGTCTCTACAAATGACCCAGTTTTGTTCACTTTTATGGCTGAGTAACATTCCAATGTATATATGTACCGCATCTTCTTTATCCATTTATCTTTCATTGAGCATTTAGGTTGCTTCCATGACCTGGCTATTGTAAATAGTGCTGCAATGAACATTGGGGTGCCTATGTCTTTTTGAATTATGTTTTTTTCTGCGTATATGTCCATTACTGGGATTGTTGGGTCATATGGTAATTCTATTTTTAGTTTTCCAAGGAACTTCCATACTGTTCTCCATAGTGGCTATATCAATTTACATTCCCACCAATAGTGCAAGAGGCTTCCCTTTTCTTCACACCCTCTCCAGCATTTGTTGTTTGTAGATTTTCTGATGATGCCCATTCTAACCAGTGTGAGGTGATACCTCACTGTAGTTTTGATTTGCATTTCTCTAATAATTAGTGATGTTGAGCAGCTTTTCATGTGCCTCTTGGCCATCTGTATGTCTTCTTTGGAGAAATGTCTTTTTAGGTCATTTTTTGATTGGGTTGTTTGTTTTTTTAATATTGAGCTGCATGAGCTGTTTATATATTTTGAAGATTCATCCTTTGTCCTTTGATTCGTTTGCAAATAGTTTCTCCCATTCTGAAGGTTGTCTTTTTGTCTTGTTTATATTTCCTTTGCTGTGTA
Organism: Pseudorca crassidens; assembly: GCF_039906515.1. NCBI lineage: Eukaryota > Metazoa > Chordata > Mammalia > Artiodactyla > Delphinidae > Pseudorca > Pseudorca crassidens. Next base: position 71,586,581 of record NC_090306.1, read on the forward strand.
AAAGCTTTTAAGTTTCATTAGGTCCCATTTGTTTATTTTTGTTTTTATTTCCATTACCCTAGGAGGTGGTTCAAAAAAGATCTTGCTGTGATTTATGTCAAAGAGTGTTCTCCCTATGTTTTCCTCTAAGAGTTTTATAGTGTCTGGTCTTACATTTAGGTCTTTAATCCATTTTGAGTTTATTTTTGTATGTGGTGATAGGGAGTGTTCTAATTTCATTCTTTTACATGTAGCTTTCCAGTTTTCCCAGCACCATTTATTGAAGAGACTGCCTTTTCTCCACTGTATATCCTTGCCTCCTTTGTCATAGATTAGTTGACCATAGTTGTGTGGGTTTATCTCTGGGCTTTCTATCCTTTTCCATAAATCTATATTTCTGTTTCTGTGCCAGTACCATACTGTTTTGATTACTGTAGCTTTGTAGTACAGTCTGAAGCCCAGGAGCCTGATTCCTCCAGCTCCATTTTTCTTTCTCAAGATTTCTATGGCTATTCAGGGTCTTTGTGTCTCCATACAAATTTTAAGATTTTTTTTTCTAGTTATGTGAAAAATGTCATTGGTAATTTGATAGGGATTGCATTGAATCTGTAGATTGCTTTGAGTAGTATAGTCATTTTCACAATATTGATTCTTCCAAGCTGAGAGCATGGTATATCTCTCCATCTGTTTGTGTCATCTTTGATTTCTTTCATCAATGATTTCTTTCATTGTCTTATAGTTTTCTGCATACAGGACTTTCGTCTCCTTAGGTAAGTTTATTCCTAGGTATTCTATTCTTTTTGTTGCAATGGTGAATGGGATTGTTTTCTTAATTTTTCTTTCTGATATTTCATTGTTAGTGTATAGGAATGCAATTGATTTCTGTACATTAATTTTGTATCTGGCAACTTTACCAAATTCATTGATGAGCTCTAGTGGTTTTCTGGTGGCATCTTTAGGATTCTCTATATATAGTGTCATGTCACCTGCAAACAGTGACAGTTTTACTTCTTCTTTTCCAATTTGGATTCCTTTTATTTCTTTTTCTTCTCTGAATGCTGTTGCTAGGACTTCCAAAACTACGTTGAATAACAATGGCAAGTGTGGACATCCTTGTCTTGTTCCTGATCTTAGAGGAAATGCTTTCAGTTTTTCACCATTGAGAATGATGTTTGCTGTGGCTTTGTCATATATGGCCTTCAATTTACTGAGGCTTGATTTGTGACCCAAGATGTTATCGATCCTGGAGAGTGTTCTGTGTGCACTTGAGAAGAAAGTGTAATCTGCTGTTTTTGGATGGAATGTCATATAGATATCAATTAAATCTATCTGGTCTGTTGTGTCATTTAAAGCTTGTGTTTCCTTATTAATTTTCTGTTTGGATGATCTGTCCATTGGTGTAAGTGAGGTGTTAAAGTTCCCCACTATTATTGTGTTACTGTCAATTTCCTCTTTTATAGTTGTTAGCAGTTGCCTTATGTATTGATGTGCTCCTATGTTGGGTGCATATATACTTATAATTTTTATATCTTCTTCTTGGATTGATCCCTTGATCATTATGTAGTGTCCTTCCTTGTCTCTTTTAACATTCTTTAATTTAAAGTCCATTTTATCTGATGTGAGTATTGCTACTGCAGCTTTCTTTTGATTTCCATTTGTATGGAATATCTTTTTCCATCCCCTCACCTTCAGTCTTTATGTGTCCCTAGGTCTGAAGTGGGTCTCTTGTAGATAGCAAATATATGGGTCTTGTTTTTGTATCCATTCAGCCAGTTTATATCTTTTGGTTGGAGCATTTAATCCATTTACATTTAAGGTAATTATTGATATGTATGTTCCTATTACCATTTTCTTAATTGTTTTGGGTTTCTTATTTTAGGTCTTTTCCTTCTCTTGTGTTTCCTGCCTAGAGAAGTGCCTTTAGCATTTGTTGTAGAGCTGGTTTGGTGGTGCTGAATTCTCTTACCTTTTACTTTTCTGTAAAGCTTTTGATTTCTCCCATCTAATCTGAATGAGATCCTTGCCAGCTAGAGTAATCTTGGTTGTCGGTTCTTCCCTTTCATCACTTTAAATATATTGTGCCACTCCCTTCTGGCTTGTAGAGTTTCTGCTGAGAAATCAGCTGTTAACCTTATGGGTGTTCCCTTGTATGTTATTTGTCATTCTTCCCTTGTTGCTTTTAATAAATTTTCTTTGTCTTTAATTTTTGTCAGTTTGATTACTAGGTGTCTCAGCCTTTTTCTCCTTGGGTTTATCCTGCCTGGGACTCTCTGTGCTTCCTGGATTTGGGTGGCTATTTCCTTTCCCATGTTAGGGGAGTTTCTGACTGTAATCTCTTCAAATATTTTCTTGGATCCTTTCTCTCTTCTTCTCTTTCTGGGAACCCTATAATGTGAATACCAGTGCATTTAATGTTGTCCCAGAGGTCTCTTATTCTGTCTTCATTTCTTTTCATTCTTTTTTCTTTATTCTGTTCCATGGCAGTGAACTTCACCATTCTGTCTTCCAGGTCACTTATCCATTCTTTTGCCTCAGTTATTCTGCTACTGATTTCTTCTGGTGTATTTTTCATTTCGGTTATTGTATTGTTCATCTCTGTTTATTTTTTCTTTAATTCCTCTAGGTCTCTGTTAAGCATTTCTTTCATTTTCTTGATCTTTGCCTCCATTCTTCTTTTTCGGAGGTCCTGGATCATCTTTATTATCATTATTCTGAATTCTTTTTCTGGAAGGTTGCCTATATCCACATCATTCATTGTTTCTCTGAGGTTTATACATGTTCCTTCATCTGGTACATAGTCCTCTGCCTTTTCATCTTGTCTATCTTTCTGTGAATGTGTTTTTCGTTCCACAGGCTGTAGGATTGTAGTTCTTCTTGCTTCTGCTGTCTGCCCTGTGGTGGATGAGGCATTATAAGAGGCTTGTGCAAGCTTCCTGATGGGAGGGACTGGTGGTGGGTAGAGTTGGGTGTTGCTCTGGTGGTTAGAGCTCAGTAAAACTTTAATCTGCTTTTCTGCTGATGAGTGGGGCTGAGCTCCCTCCCTGTTGGTTTTTTGGCCTGAAGCAATCCAGCACTGGAACCTACAGGCTCTTTGGTGAGTCTAATGGTGGACTCCGGGAGGGCTAGTGCCAAGGAGTGCTTCCCAGAGCTTCTGCTGCCAGTGTCCTTGTCCCCGCAGTGAGCTACAGCCACCCCCCACCCTTGCACGAGACCCTCCAACACTAGCAGGTAGGTCTGGTTGAGTCTCCTATGGGGTCACAGCCCCTTCCTCCTGGGTCCTGATGTGTACACTACTTTGTATGTGCCCTCCAAGAGTGGAGTCTCTGTTTCCCCCAGTCCTGTCAAAGTCCTGCAATGAAAACCCTCTAGCCTTCAAATTCAGATTCTCTGGAATTCCTCCTCCCCTTGCCAGACCCCCAGATTAGGAAGCCTGACTTGGGGCTCAGAACCTTCACTCCAGTGTGTGGACTTCTGTGGTATAATTGTTCTCCAGTTTGTGAGTCCACCACCCAGAAGTTATGGGACTTGACTGTATTGTGATTGAGCCCCTCCTACCATCTCACTGCAGCTTCTCCTTTGTCTTTGGATGTGGGATATCTTTTCTGGTGAGTTCCAGTGTCTTCCTGTTGATTGTTCAGCAGTTAATTGTGATTCCTGTGTTCTCACAAGAGGGAGTGAGCACACATCCTTCTACTCTTCCACCTTGAACCACTCTCCCTATGTAAGTTTTTTTTTTAACATCTTTATTGGAGTATAATTGCTTTACAATGGTGTGTTAGTTTCTGCTTTACCACAAAATGAATCAGTTATATATATACATATGTTCCCATATCTCTTCCCTCTTGCATCTCCCTTCCTCCCACCCTCCCTATCCCACCCATCCAGGCAGTCACAAAGGATGGAGCTGATCTCCCTGTGTTATGCAGCTGCTTCCCACTAGCTATCTACCTTATGTTTGGTAGTGTACATATGTCCATGCCTCTCTCTCGCTTTGTCACAGCTTACCTTTCCCCCTCCCCATATCCTCAAGTCCGTTCTCTAGTAGGTCTGTGTCTTTATTCCTGTCTTACCCCTAGGTTCTTCATGACATTTTTTTTTCTTAAATTCCATATATATGTGTTAGCATATGGTATTTGTCTCTCTCTTTCTGACTTACTTCACTCTGTATGACAGACTCTGGGTCTATCCACCTCATTACAAATAGCTCAATTTCATTTCTTTTTACGGCTGAGTAATATTCCATTGTATATATGTGCCAGATCTTCTTTATCCATTCATCCGATGATGGACACTTAGGTTGTTTTCATCTCCGGACTATTGTAAATAGAGCTGCAATGAACATTTTGGTACATGACTCTTTTTGAATTATGGTTTTCTCAGGGTTTCTGCCCAGTAGTGGGATTGCTGGGTCATATGGTAGTTCTATTTGTAGTTTTTTAAGGAACCTCCATATTGTTCTCCACAGTGGCTGTATCAAATTACATCAATTTAAATTCCCTTTTCTCCACACCCTCTCCAGCATTTATTGTTTCTAGATTTTTTGATGATGGCCATTCTGACTGGTGTGAGATGATATCTCATTGTAGTTTTGATTTGCATTTCTCTAATGATTAGTGATGTTGAGCATTCTTTCATGTGTTTGTTGGCAGTCTGTATATCTTCTTTGGAGAAATGTCTGTTTAGGTCTTCTGCCCATTTTTGGATTGGGTTGTTTGTTTTTTTGTTATTAAGCTGCATAAGCTGCTTATAAATTTTGGAGATTAATCCTTTGTCAGTTGCTTCATTTGCAAATATTTTCTCCCATTCTGAGGGTTGTCCTTTGGTCTTGTTTATGGTTTCCTTTGCTGTGCAAAAGCTTTGAAGTTTCCTTTGCTGTGCAAAAGCTTTGAAGTTTCATTAGATCCCATTTGTTTATTTTTGTTTTTATTTCAATTTCTCTAGGAGGTGGGTCAAAAAGGATCTTGCTGTGATTTATGTCATAGAGTGTCCTGCCTATATTTTCCTCTAAGAGTTTAATAGTTTCTGGCCTTACATTTAGGTCTTTAATCCATTTTGAGCTTATTTTTGTGTATGGTGTTAGGGAGTGATCTAATCTCATACTTTTACATGTTCCTGTCCAGTTTTCCCAGTACCACTTATTGAAGAGGCTGTCCTTTCTCCACTGTACATTCCTGTCTCCTTTATCAAAGATAAGGTGCCCGTATGTGCATGGGTTTATCTCTGGGCTTTCTATCCTGTTCCATTGATCTATCTTTCTGTTTTTGTGCCAGTACCATACTGTCTTGATTACTGTAGCTTTGTAGTATAGTCTGAAGTCAGGGAGCCTGATTCCTCCAACTCCGTTTTTCGTTCTCAAGATTGCTTTGGCTATTCGGGGTCTTTTGTGTTTCCATACAAATTGTGAAATTTTTTGTTCTAGTTCTGTGAAAAATGCCAGTGGTAGTTTGATAGGGATTGCATTGAATCTGTAGATTGCTTTGGGTAGTAGAGTCATTTTCACTATGTTGATTCTTCCAGTCCAAGAACATGGTATATCTCTCCATCTATTTGTATCATCTTTAATTTCTTTCATCAGTGTCTTACAGTTTTCTGCATACAGGACTTTTGTCTCCTTATGTAGGTTTATTCCTAGATATTTTATTCATTTTGCTGCAGTGGTAAATGGGAGTGTTTTCTTGATTTCACTTTCAGATTTTTCATCATTAGTGTATAGGAATGCCAGAGCTTTCTGTGCATTAATTTTGTATCCTGCTACTTTACCAAATTAATTGATTAGCTCTAGTAGTTTTTTGGTAGCATCTTTAGGATTCTCTATGTATACTATCATGTCATCTGCAAACAGTGACAGCTTTACTTCTTTTCCGATTTGGATTCCTTTTATTTCCTTTTCTTCTCTGATTGCTGTGGCTAATACTTCCAAAACTGTGTTTTAATAATAGTGGTGAGAGTGGGCCACCTTGTCTTGTTTCTGATCTTAGTGGAAATGCTTTCAGCTTTTCACCATTGAGGATGATGTTGGCTGTGGGTTTGTGATATATGGCCTTCCTTATGTTGAGGAAAGTTCCCTCTATGCCTACTTTCTGCAGGGTTTTTATCATAAATGCTGTTGAATTTTGTCGAAAGCTTTCTCTGCATCTATTGAGATGATCATATGGTTTTTCTCCTTCAATTTGTTAATGGTGTATCACGTTGATTGATTTGTGTATATTGAAGAATCCTTGCATTCCTGGAATAAACCCCACTTGATCATGGTGTATGATCAGTTTAATGTGCTGTTGGATTCTGTTTGCTAGTATTTTGTTGAGGATTTTTGCATCTATGTTCATCAGTGATATTGGCCTATAGTTTTCTTTCTTTGTGACAGCCTTGTCTGGTTTTGGTATCAAGGTGATGGTGGCCTCGTAGAATGAGTTTGGGAGTGTTCCTCACTCTGCTATATTTTGGAAGAGCTTGAGAAGGATAGGTGTTAGCTCTTCTCTAAATGTTTGATAGAATTTGTCTGTGAAGCCATCTGGTCCTGGGCTTTTGTTGTTGGAAGATATTTAATCACAGTTTCAATTTCAGTGCTTTTGATTGATTTGTTCATATTTTCTATTTCTTCCTGATTCAGTCTTGGCAGCTTGTGCATTTCTAAGAATTTGTCCATTTCTTCTAGGTTGTCCATTTTATTGGCATAGAGTTGCTTGTAGTAATCTCTCATGATCTTTTGTATTTCTGCAGTGTCAGTTGTTACTTCTCCTTTTTCATTTCTAATTCTATTGATTTGAGTCTTCTCCCTTTTTTTCTTGATGAGTCTGGCTAATGGTTTATCAACTTTGTTTATCTTCTCAAAGAACCAGCTTTTAGTTTTGTTGATCTTTGCTATAGTTTCCTTCATTTCTTTTTCATTTATCTCTGATCTGATCTTGATGATATCTTTCCTTCTGCTAACTTTGGGGTTTTTTTGGTTCTTCTTTCTCTAATTGCTTTAGGTGCAAGTTTAGGTTGTTTATTCAAGAAGTTTCCTGTTTCTTAAGGTAGGATTGTATTGCTATAAACTTCCCTCTTAAAACTGCTTTTGCTGCATCCCATAGATATTGTTTCGCCGTGTCTCCATTGTCATTTGTTTCTAGGTATTTTTTTATTTCCTGTTTGATTTCTTCAGTGATCACTTCATTGTTAAGTAGTTTATTGTTTAGTCTCCATGTTTTTGTATTTTTTACAGATCTTTTCCTGTAATTGATATCTAGTCTCATAGCCTTGTGGTCGGAAGGATACTTGATACAATTTCACTTTTCTTAAATTTACCAAGGCTTGATTTGTGACCCAAGATATGATCTGTCCTGAGAAAAATGTGTATTCTGTTGTTTTTGGATGGAATATCCTATAAATATCAATTAAGTCCATCTTGTTTAATGTATCATTTAAAGCTTGTGTTTCCCTATTTATTTTCATTTTGGATGATCTGTCCATTGGTGAAAGTGGGGTGTTAAAGTCCCCTACTATGAATGTGTTACTGTCAATTTCCCCTTTTATGGCTGTTAGTATTTGCCTTATGTATTGAGGTGCTCCTATGTTGGGTGCATAAATATTTACAATTGTTATATCTTCTTCTTGGATCGATCCCTTGATCATTATGTAGTGTCCCTCTTTGTCTCTTGTAATAGTCTTAATTTTACAGTCTATTTTGTCTGATAAGAGAATTGTTACTCCAGCTTTTTTTTGGTTTCCATTTGCATGAAATATATTTTTCCATCCCCTTACTTTCAGTCTGTATGTGTCTCTAGGTCTGAAGTGGGTCTCTTGTAGACAGCAAATATATGGGTCTTGTTTTTGTATCCATTCAGCCAATCTGTGTCTTTTGGTGGGAGCATTTAATCCATTTACATTTAAGGTAATTATCGATATGTATGTTCCTATTCCCATTTTCTTAATTGTTTTGGGTTCGTTATTGTATATCTTTTCCTTCTCTTGTGTTTCTTGCCTAGAGAAGTTCCTTTAGCAGTTGTTGTAGAGCTGGTTTGGTTGTGCTGAACTCTCTTAGCTTTTGCTTGTTTGTAAAGGTTTTAATTTCTCCATCAAATCTGAATGAGATCCTTGCTGGGTAGAGTAATCTTGGTTGCAGGTTTTTCTCCTTCATCACTTTAAATATGTCCTGCCAGTCCCTTCTGGCTTGCAAAGTTTCTGCTGAAAGGTCAGCTGTTAACCTTATGGGGATTCCCTTGTGTGTTATTTGTTGTTTTTCCCTTGCTGCTTTTAATATGTTTTCTTTGTATTTAATTTTTGACAGTTTGATTAATATGTGTCTTGGCGTATAATAATAAATTTACAACTCAAAGAGTAAGTCAAAATAATGTTAATAGGGCTTCCCTGGTGGCGCAGTGGTTGAGTCCACCTGCTGACGCAGGGGACACCGGTTCGTGCCCCAGTCTGGGAAGATCCCACATGCCACGGAGCGACTGTGTAAGTTTTAAGTTATCAGTATTGCATCAGTGAGGAGTTTGGAATAGAGTGTCATAGAGGCGGAAATAAAGAGAACGTTGTGATTATTCTCTCTATACAGGTATGTGCTGATAGTGAACTGACTGGTCTGTAGAAGGAAACATTCCATGATTGATGCTTAGGAACTCTGTGACACTGGAGTAGAATTGCCTAAGTTCAAATCTTAGCAGTATTCCTTATGAGCTAAGTAATAATGAGCCATATCAGTAAATTCTCTGAGTATCATTTTCATCATTTGTAAATGGGGAAAGTAATGCCACTTCATTTGTTTGCAGTCGTTATTCAATTTAAAGATACAGTGATTGGCATAGGAAGCACTCAGTAAATTTGTGGGTATTTATCTACTTCCAAATATGTGTGTATATGTATGAGTGTGTGTGTGTGTGTGTGTGTGTGTGTGTGTGTGTGTGTGGCAATAGTTGTGTAGTAGTCATGGTGGAAAGAAAGTTATGGATTTTAAATACGCTTTGAGTTAATACTGTCAGAATTCTTAAGAGATCAAACAGGTGGCCTAAGGAAGGACCCAAGAATGTCCCCTAGATTTCAAGCTTATATAACTGATAGTGTTATTACTCAAGATGTGAAAGCATGGGAGAATGTACAGTAATGGGATCAAGCGAGGAAAAACAAACTGAAGCCATGTTTGTCTGTCTCCAAAGTCCATACGTTAAACAATTCCTACTACCCTTCTTTTCTGTTTGCTATGGAAAGAGTTCACTCTTCTTTGTAGTCTCCTCCACTGAATGTGGAAACACTATTCAAATAATAAATAGGCCAATGATAATTGTGATTCTCCCACATTCTCTGGTTTATATTCATTTTGAATATTTGAGGCTCATACTTGATAGTGACTTTAATTGGTGTCCATTTATTTTTTTTCAGATAAATTTTGGTCATCTGCCACAACCCATTCCCCCAAAGTGGGAAAATATATATAAGCTTCATATTGATGTATTTACATAATATCATTTTTCTTATATTGTTTCACTATGTAAATGCCTTATTATTTTGCCCTCAACACAGCTTCCTTTTGAGGTTGGAATTATTGGTTAGTAATATTATAAAAGGCCTCACATCTATTGTTCACTTGTGTTACATAAATAATATAAAATATAGGCTGAACTGGAATTGTGTTTGTATTAATGATCATAACCAAACTTTCGATGAAAAAATTAATACCATGATTATTGGTTTTAGCAAAATCCAAACATCTTAGCTCATTTCTAGGGAGGAAAATGGTCAGTGAGGCCTTCCTTGCATGGCTATCATTATTATCTTTGAGTCTTCCTCAGACCTTTCTCCTTTGGCTACAGGGCCATTCACACACATGGCAGTTTGTAGACAATGAGTTAAGTATGCAAGTGGTGAATTCTGATATATAACCTATTCCATAAAGAAGATAAACATTCCTTTTAAGTAATAAAAAACAATGATAAATATACCTTCTTCAATATATTTAAAATATATTACACAATAATTACCAAATACATAGTCTCAGCCAATTTATATAGACCCATCTTTCACTTCATAACTTATACGTCCATTGTGTGTTTTTGAAAAATAAATTAAATAACAAACTTTTCAGTAATACTTCAAAGAAATTTCATTCTAATAAAATTCCCATTTAATTATCTGGAAATACTTGTACTAGTGCTGATTCTATAAAGTTTGGCAGGATAGTAAAGATGTCTGCATAAAAGAATTTTCGTTAGAGAATAAAGTGGAATTCTTATAACTGTTATGATTATAAAATTTCTACATGAACCGTGATAATGACACATTTCTAGGAAATAAAAAGGAAACAGCCAAAGAAGGAAGCTATAAAAAAGAATAGAAATAAGTAACATATGTGCTATGGAAATACTTTCATTGTCCTAAGTATCTCTTCTATGGTATTGGATCTAATATTTATTTTTAGCACAGTTTGGAAAAAATTGTCACCATCTCCTCTCAGAAAGTTTTAATAATATTAGGAGACAACTGTAACCTCAAACCATAATGCATAAAGAAAACTGGTCTGATGCAATGAGCATTAAGTAGAGGTGTGGAAAGTCCCTAAGAGGTAAAAATGTTGAATTTCCCCTGAGCCCTAAAAACAGCAAAGGTTAATAAATCACCCTACACAATTTTGCGCCCTAGAAAATGGCTCACCACAAAGAACCATCCTTCCTCATATGATTTACTAAGACCTGTTGTCCACTCTTTTTCATGACCCCTGTAAGACTCATTAGTAACACCTTTGTTTACCTATGACAAGGCTAAACACAGATCTTTAGCCTTTTGCCGAACATAACAAGGTCAGACACAGACCCTCCAACTTGCTATCCATTGCCGCATGAATGATTAGCTGAACCGTTTGCCCCTCTAAATTATTAGACACAGAGATAAATATTTCCTGTTTTTCTGACTGACTGAGATCCCCCTAATTGCAAGTTCAATTCCAATAGTAAATCATTCCAACTATAACTTGTCTCCTGCTTTTTGTAAAAGTACAAGGCAATATCATCCTGCCAAGATACTCTCATCTTCGGATCTGGGGTGTTCTCCCTATTGCAATAGCTTGAATAAAATCAATTTTCTTGTTCTGTTTTGGTCATTGAAAGAGGGAACATTCAAAGATGTGTACCCTATAAAAAAGGCAGATGACATTTCTCTACATGGCATTTAAGAACATAGACTCCTCAGCCATTACATCTGAATTAGAAACACATCTCTAACATTTAAAATCTTTTTGAACTTAAGTGTATTTACCTAAAATTTTTATCTCAGTAACCTCAATTTAAAATGGAAATCAGTATATGACCTATTTCATAGTGTCACTGAGAAAATTAAATGTTACTCTATATCTGTATATATACATATATCACTTAGAACTATAGTAAGTCAAGCAAGTCACACAGTAAGGATTATTTGAATGTTAGACACTATTAATGCTTTTGAATGTTAGCTAAATTTGTTATTAATATTATTGATTTTATTATTTTTTTTCTCTCAAAGTTGCACAAACTAAGGAAATAAAACAATAATGGGTTTGAAAAAAAAAATGGAACAAAATTTTGTGGGCTAGAAGTGGGAGCATCCCTGGATGTAGTTTGGAATACATGTGTGGGTCTAAATGAGGACTCATTCAGAAAATCAGTTTATACAAGATGGAATAGATAATCAGGATAGAAGAGAGGAAATGTCCTCTAACTGTGAATGTGGATCTCACTTATAAGGACTAGGAGTTAAGTTACTTATATACACAGTTATAAACATTTAAAAATAATAATAATTCCTGCTTCCTTCAAAGAAGAATGCAGCCCACCTCTGTATGAACCTAATAAAAATAGCTCATCCAAGAAGACTTACTCTTATAAAAGCATTAGGGAAAACCAAATCAAGACACATACACTACTCATTTATTTATCTATTTATTCATTCAACCAGCATTTCATGAAAACCCACTCCAGGCATTTTTTTGATACATCAGTAAACGTAGAGATAATGTGCCTGTTTTTAAGGAATTTTCATTTTACTGAGAGAAATGGATAATAAGCAGCTAATATTCAGTAATAAACAATAAATTTTACAAATGACTAAATTTTATGTCATGGTAGAGAGTGATTAAGACTGGAGAAGAGAAAAAGTGAAACAAAATGAAGGGAATCATAAATTCTGAGTAGTATAAATGGGGGATACTTGGAGTGTAATATTAAATAGATATTAAAGATAGTCCACATAAAGCAATAACCATAAAGGACAAATATTGAGTAATACATTATTAAAAATTAAAAACATGTGCTTGTAACATATGAAAGCAAAAAGGAAGTGGATAACCTAGCCACACACCGGGGGAAACTCTTTCAATATGTTTATCTGACAAATGACTTTATCCAGAATATGAAGAATCCTACAACTCAATAATTAAAAGACAAATGAGTAAAATGGACAAAGGCCTTGAACAGGCATTTTAGAAATGACCAATAAACACATGCAAAGTGCTAAAATTAATAATAATTAGGGAAATGCCAGTTTAAACTACCAAGAAATACTATTTTATACTCACATAAATGATTGAATTAAAAAGACTAATGACATCAACTGTTGGTGACTATGTGGAGCAACTGATACTTTCATATATTACTGTGTCAGTATAAAATGGTACAACAACACTGGCAAACTTTATGGAAATTTCCTATAACATTGATCATAAATCTATTCTCTAAGTCCCAGCAGTTCTGTTCCTGGATATTCATCCAATTATTTACCCAAGAGATAGGAAGGTAAATGACCCTAAAAAGACTTGCATAAAAATGTTCAGAGCAGTTTTATTCATAATAGCTGCAAACAGCCCAACTGTTTATCGTGAGGAGAATATTTAAAACAGAAAATTCTGTAAAATTAAAATATGATAATTAAAAGTTTAGTGTATTGGTGAAATGAAAGATTTGGGGAATTACTGAAGAACTTAAAAGCAAAAGTCAAATAGAAAGAAAACATGAGAAAACATAAAAGACAAAGAGGATTAATCTAAAAGCCCCAAGATCCAAGTGGAATGAATATAAGAGACTGGAAAATAAGATGTTATCAATGGAATAATACAAGAACAAATTTTAGAACAGAATTGAGACAAGGGTCTTCTGTTTAATAGATTTACAGAGTCTGAGAATAAATAAAATACCAAATGACTCACATATGTTGTATACTATAACTTTGGGATTTTTGATATTGGATTTTCTCTCCTTATAGAAAAAAAATCAGAGATAGAGGCATTTATTACTGTTACACTAGAAATTTTAGTACTATTTAAAATCTAATGTTGTCTTGGAATATTGTCTTTTAAATAAAGGTGACCATTAGGAAATACTATTCCTGATCAACTAATAATTTTATAGGAATACAAATACATATAGATACATATACATATATATATATATATATATATATGGAAGTAGTTTGCCTTCTTTTCTAAGTTTAAAATCATAGCCTGTAATATAGAAGAAAATAACCTTTAAAAACAAGACCAATTCTTTCTCACAGCTTAGATGGTGCGAGGTCTAAAGACTTGATCTATACTTCTTGATGGAAAACAAGCAGAAGCAAAAATACAAAGCCATCTCTAATAGGTGCCCATACATGCACACACATCAATATTTACTCAGTAGTTGGGGATAATTTTGTTACTATGAAGAAATTTTTTAACGTTTTATTCTAAATTAAATGGGAGTTCCTTATTACAGTTATAGTATGAACTATTATTTTATTAAATACAGAAAATGTGTATATCTGTATTTGAAATGATTCATCAATCTTCAAAACAATAGTGTGAAGCCTTCTTTTGCATAGTCAAGATTAAATGTAGTAGTAAAAGCATTTTATTTTTAGTCAGATTTTAGTCAGACTGACATGACTTAAACCGTAGGTTACCACTTAGAAGCCATGCCCTTGGGATCTGAGAAATTCGGTTTCATCTGCTAAATGAGAATGGTAATATGTACCTTTTAAATTTAATACAAATTTTAATATATGTACAATATCTAATATGTAGCCTGGAACATTGTAGATGTTCAATTCAGAATCATTTTGTAAAATCCTTCCCTGGCTTTCCAGTTCTCCCACAGTAAAATCCAGTGTCTTAAATATGTATCACCAGACTCTTCATCATCAAAGACTGTCTCATTTCTCCAACCCAATATCATGTGTTTTCAGGAGTATTCAGGCACTTACAGTCTCTTCAATGTGCCATGCTGTCATCCATTTCACGAACTTTACATATGCCTCTTCTTGCATTTGTCACTCCACTCTTCTATGTAGATATGTTTCAGCTTTCAGCTTCTCAGTCAAATCTTATTTATTTTTATTTTTTCATTGATGTATTCATTCATAATATAGTGACTGTTACTATTTTTCAGGCACTGTACTGTCTCTCAGAATGTAAAGTTTGCCCTTAAGGAACTTACAGTTGAGTGGGTAGAGTTACAAATACATGCACATGCACACACACACACACAAATATATAACACATGGGGGCAAGTAAATAAAATGTGTTGGTGATGAGAGCTATGATCAAAACAGAGCCATAGGCTATAAGGCAGTATGGATTTAATGGTGTAAGATAAGGCCATGAATGGGAGGAAATGAAGTCACAAACAAGGAATATTTACTATACCAGCCTGTAGGACACACTGAGAAATTTAGATTTTATTTTAGGAAGACTGGAGGATTTGGAAAAGGAAAGCAGCATAATCCAATTGGCGTATAGCACATATCTTGATGTTTACTCAATGGAGAAAATTGTACAGGATAGCAAGGAAGGAATAAAGAAACCAAGTGGTCAAGGTGAGGGAAGATAATGACTTTTATTAATGTCAGAGGGACTTGGGTTAAGAGGTTCTTAATAAGATATTTTGAAGAAACAAATTGACTCCAACTTCCTGATGAGATTTGGATATGAGAGATAAGTGCAAGGTTGACATCTAAGGATGTTGGTTATTGGATCTGCCATACACTAAGATGAGGTGACAGAGGAAGAGACTTGGAAGAAAATCAAGAATCCTTTTCAACACATTACATTTGAGATTCCTGGTAGTTTTTCAAGTGAAAATATGACTTAATGGAGTTTTGAAAAAAAATATTCCACAGAAGTTATCAACATACAGGTGCTATTTAAAGCCATGGAGCCAAGGATTATATAAAGAAGAGAAAGGAGTGGAAGACTGAACCATGGGTAGCTAAATTTTTTGGCAGAAAAGAAGAGAAATAGCATATAAGTGAAACATAGAAGAAGTGACCAAATAACTGACAGGCAAACCAGGAGAATAAGTAGTCCTGTAAGTGTACTGAAGAATTTTGTGTACAAGCTAAGATATCGTAAGACAAAAATTGAAGCACACGTTGGGTTAAATAGAATTGTTTTAATGCATTAGTCCAGGAATTCACAGTCCAGGTTTTTAAGGCAGTTTTGTTACTCTCAATATGACTTCCATATCTGGGTCCACGTGTCTGTTCCTGTTCCAGTCATCTCCCAGATGACGGAAAAGAAAGAAGTGGCAAAGGGAGTTTACTCCCATTTATTTTAAGGTCCTAATCCTGAAGAGGCACACATCACTTCTGCACACATCCTAATGGCAAGTACCTGATTTCATGGCCCTACCTACCTGCTGCAGAATTTGAAAATACAGTTTTTAAAGAGATGGCAATGTGTCCAGCTAAAACTTTATTACTATTGAAGAAGGAAAAAAATAAGGAAGGTAATGATTAGGAGTTTCTTCCATGCAGCTATAGTAAAGAAGACAGTGATTGACTATTTAGAATGTTGCAGTGAAGTCAAGGGATTAATTGTTGGATTTGTTAAAATAGAGCTTACTAGTGACAATGATTTGTTTTCAGTGGAGTAGTGGGAACATGAGTCTGATTGCTGTCATTTCAAAAGAACTAGGAGACCTGGGAGTAGAAACAATAAATATGGAACAGCAATAGTCTTACTAACTTTTAAGAAAATGGCAGTATCACTGGTTTCCAGTCAAATTCATCCTTCTTGAAGTAAGGTAAGTGGAGACAACAACCAGAAATCACAAGGTCACACAATGCAAAATTTAAAACTTGATATGTATTTGAAAACGTAAAACATTGTTTTAAATTGTATGTTCTGATTTGTTCCAGAATGGTTTTATGGAAGGAAAACATGTTTATGAAGAATCAGCTTGGCTAATGTAAAGACAAACAAAAGCAGGCAAATTTTTTTTAAAAAAGACAGGCCAATCTCAAAATTCTAAACACTCTATACTCAAGACTCTATAAAATCAATGAGAGAAATACGAACACAAATGTGTTCCCTTGATAGCAGATTTTAACAACAAAAGGCAGCATAAAGATAGAACAATTTGATAGCATTCAATTACAAATATATATCATTTGTGATCGGATAACTTGAATATATCCCAGCAGAGTGGGAAAGATTGTAAGTCAAACTAAAGGGAAAAGATACTCAGAGAATTCTTCAATAACCTCAATATTTTCATATCTCCCGGATTCAATGAATTGCTCACATTTATTATATCACTTTAGCCAACATTTTGATGGAAATTCAAAGAACAGTTAGCAAGCTAAAAGGAGCTTTCTTGAATAATGAATGGCTAATAATTACAGAACACCTAGCTTACGTTGACTCCTAGACATGCAGTCAGGTGAGGAATCAGACAACAAATAGAGCATGGAGGAATTCAGAGATTATTTAAAGACAAATATTTTAAATGTATTTGATTTTGCACCTCTGATTGTTGTTTTTTTCCTTTAAAATTTTGAGAAGGCATTGTTTTGATTCATACTACTAAATACTTTTTAAAGTATTATATTTTTATCTCAAAATTTTATAAATGTTTAGAAACATTTCATATATCAATAACCAGGTATTGAAAGATTGAGAATTGATATTTTTATAAAGTAAACTTTTTAAAAAGGAGATTTGTTTTACTTCAAAATAACTTCTTGTTTCATTATATCTCACTGGCTTCAAAAGGTGTGCATGATTCCCATTCTGTGAAAATATAATTAGCAGTTACTGTGAAACACAAAGTACGTAGAGCATCAACAAAATTACTCCTTGGTAACAGACCAAACAAATTAAAATAAAGAAGGAACGATTTCTTTTGTAATCTTTCCATTAATAAATGCTTTTCAACTAACATAGTGGAATGAGTCAATCTGAACATCTCAAAAAACACTGCTTTTAATAATAGACTAACTGGTGTAAAAATAGAAAATATCCAACTGGTTATTTGACATTTTTGACCCCCCCCCCCCCAAAGTGGTTCCACTGAAAGCTTTACCTTTTGGCTAATAACTTTTTATTGTAGAATAAAATAAATCATGTCAAATTAAGAATGATATGCTTATAAATATCAGAATGGAAGTAACTAAACATGTAGGAAACATTTCATTTGCTCCAGGAGTGTGTCATAGTTGTTGCAATATATCTGCATTCACAAAATTTATCATCTTTCTAATAGCAACAGTAAATTCCTCCTAGTAACAAAAATAGACTACTCGATTCTGCCTTTCAATTCAAAAAGGCCAGTTTAATTTACAGATGATGGGAAATATTAAATAATCTAACCTCTGCTCTCACCTGCATACTTGATATTATTTGTGAAAGCTATGTATACATCTAGGTGTTCCTGACAACTCCCAGCTTTCATGTGTCTGAATGAAAAGTCACAGGGCCCTTGGAGTCTTGAGGTTGAGGCAAGTTCAATCAAAACATATTGGAGCAATCTTGAGTGTAAATGTGAAAAACAGCAGAGCATGTACATTACAGCATGGACAATTTTAACAAAGGGATTCCTTATCCCTCCCTTTATTGAATGAATGGACGTAAACTGTAAGAAAGAACTAATTCAAGCTATAAGAAAGAACTAATAAATACTCATATACATATATATACACACAAATGCACACTGACACACATTTTTGGAAGACAAACAGATAAAGTTAAGGTTTTCATTTTCAGGCTTGTCAGAAAATTCCCCTAACTAAGCATACCTGTTTACAATGTTTATATTCTACATACATTCTGTTGAACTCTATTGCATTATCCCCCAAATCTATATATATATCTTTTAATTCGAAAACAGTCCAACTAATACTTGTGAATTTTTTATCTACAAAATCATGTTTTCACAGAATTTCTCATTCAATGCCCAACTAATGGGCAAATACTATTACTATCTTTTTTTTTTTTTTTTTTTTTTTTTTTTTTTTTTTGCGGTACGCGGGCCTCTCACTGTTGTGGCCTTTCCCGCTGCGGAGCACAGGCTCCGGACACGCAGACTCAGCGGCCATGGCTCACGGGCCCAGCTGCTCCACGGCATGTGGGATCTTCCCGGACCGGGGCACAAACCCGTGTCCCCCTGCATCGGCAGGCGGACTCCCAACCACTGCGCCACCAAGGAAGCCCCTGCTATCTTCTTTTTATGGTTGAGGAAAAATGTTAAGAGGGATTAATGTTACCTGACTGTTAAGTGGCTGTTACCAAATTCTGCAATTAATAACATCAAATTTATTTCTAATTATATAGTAATGTTGGAAAATAAGTCTTCCAGGGTATATTTTTTTAACATTTCTAAATATCATAGTTTATCTGTTCCCGGAAACGATAATTTTCTATAAATAGGGACTAACTCTTTGTAAGGAAGACCATGATAATCCACATATTTTATAAATAACAACATTACTGTAAAAATTGATTTTGAATATCAGTGATAAAGAGAATAATTAAAAACAGCAAATGTATATTCCAGCATGTTCAGTGAGCCTTAAAAATTTGGCTTCTAGCATGGAAATGTGTATTTCTTAAAGCAGAATCTCCCAAATTGTACAAATAAAAATAATTATCTAGGAGACTTATAAAAATGATGGATTACAGTCCATATATAGTGAATCAGAATATTCTGAAAAAAGACCTGGGAATCCACATTTTTAATAAATAAGCTAGATGATTCCTATAATTATAAAAGGTTGGGAGAAATAGTATAGTTCACAAACTTCTAAGGGTAAAAAGGAATAAAATTCAGCATATGAATTCCTGTTCTAAATAAAAATATAATATTAAGTGTTTTTGCTAAGTTTTGAGAAATGTATACACCCGTGTAACCCATAATGCTATGAAGATATAGAATCTCACTATTATATAATACCAGGAATTTTCTGAATGGCCTTTACAATCAACTCCTCTCCTACGTGTATGGAAATAATGGCTTTTCTGAATTTTTTCCACCATAGATGAGGTTTGCTTGTTCTATAAGTTCATAAAATTGCAATCAAACAATTTTACTCTTTGTTTAAGGCTTCTTTCACTCAGCATAAGGTTTTGGAGAACAACCTATGGTGTTTCATGTATCAGTAGTCTGTTATTTCTCTGTAGTGTTCCATTTTATTATTTATCCATACTCCTATTGATAGACATATGGAATGTTTCTAGTTTGGGGCCATTATGAAGAAAGCCACTATGAATATTTTCATACAAATATTTTGTGGATACACGTTTTCATTTTTCTTGGGTATATACTTAGGATTGGAATGGCAGAGTCATAGGGTAGGTATAGTTTTAATTTTATAAGAAGCTTAAATACATTTTTCCAAATGGCTAAAACATTTAACACTGCCACCAATAATGTGAGTTCCAGTTATTCCACCACCTTCCATCATTTGGTGTGTTTTTATTATAGTGTTGATTTGTCTTTCCTTGATAACTAATGATGGTGAGAACATTTTAATGTGCTTAATGATTATTCAGAGATATTTCTAGTGAATTTTCTATTCAGAAGTGTGTGCATTTCCAGTTGGCTTGTTTCCTTTTTGGTAAACTCTGGCCTACTGCTCTTTGAGGCACATGTACTTATGAAGACTATGTAATTATGAATAATATGTATTTATACAGAACAAAACACAAGTTAACTGAGTTGTCTACTTCTTCAAGTATTGAGTAAGTTTCCAAACACAGAGATATACTTAGTATAATGGTAACCTCTCTAAAAGCAGAAAGGTTAGGAAGTAAATGCTAAAAATGGCTTTCTGTCTGTGGCCTGCAATGCAAGTTGACTGTGAGAATATAATGTTCCCCTTGTCCATTTTAGGATAGGTAAAGATTCAAACTAAAATTAGGATAAAGAATGGAAGCAAAACAAGACATTTTCAGCCACAAGGTAGATCCTGGAGCTGTAAAGGATAATAGATAAAGGAGGTCCCTCCATTAATTGTATTTTCAAACATATTTCTGTAAGCTTAGAGTTTCCAGTACAGTTCCACAGGTCACTGAATCTCACATTATTTTTTCAGTGTTTTATTTCTCCAGATTTTAGTTTTGATAGTTTATATTGCTAAGTCATAAAGCTCACTGATCTTTTGTATGCCCGTTCTAAATTACTGTTAATTTCATCCTAAGTTACAGTTGTATCTTCTAGTTTTTTCATCTTTAGTTTATGTTAGTTATTGTATGATTTTCTGTGGCTGGTACTTAAGTTACCCGTAAATCAGCTTGACTTTTTTGAGGCTTGTGTCTGTTTTAGCTGTTATCTATTGCTAGTTTATCCCTACTACTAAGGCCTGGCTTTCCAGGGGTATTTAATGAATTACGGGTGGTCAGCAAGTTTTCTTCATGGAAGATGACTGTAACTTGACATTATAAAATAAATTTTGAAATTCTATATTTTTCTATGGCTTATTATAATTTAAATATTTTGCCATTATCCAACTAGAACTAACTCATTTTTCAATATACATTAATTAACCTTCTTTATGTTTTTAAGTACAATTAGTTTACTCAAACTTTTCACCTCTTCTTGGATCAATTTTGATGATTCACACGTCTCTAGACAAATATACAATTGTTTTATAAAGTCACATTTAGTATTTTCTTTAAAATAGCTTACCTGTTTTTCCAATATTATTTACATATTTGTTTCTCTTTTTCCTTATTTAATTTGCTGAGAGCTTATAAATCATGTTAGTTATTAAAATTTTTATCATTGTATTTTTGTTGGTTATCTAATCTCAAAAGATAATTCCATATTCTTTGCAACTTTTCCTCTTTCTTCTTTAATGAATTATAGCTATAAACTTTTCACCTCAAAGCATGTACTTTATTTCATATGTATAAGTATAAAATATGTTCCTTTTCATTGCTTTCTAGATAGTTTGGAATTTCATTATTTTAATTTTCCTCTTTGATTCTAGAGTCACATACATGTGTTTTTCCAAATTTCCAAGTAATTATTCCTTAACACCCTTTTATTATTCATATCTAACTTGATTATATTATAATAAGAGGAAATAGCCTATAAAATCTTAATTGTCTAAGTTTTCCATGTGGTAGCAACTTGAGAGGTTTTTCTAACAGCTTATACCAGTGGATATTTATATAATATATGCATATTGTCTATTTGGGAAAGTTAATTTTCTGATTTTCTTCTTTTCTTTCTATGCCTTCTTCCCCCTTTCCTAATTCCTCTTTCATTATTTCTGTCTCTCTATGATGTATTTTACTATAAAATTTTATTTTATTATAAAATTAATTTAGTTTATTATGGAATTTATTTTATTATGAAGTCAATCAATGTCATGTTTATGCTGGCTATTTCTTCTTAATAATGTATTATTATTCACCAATAATGTCACCACTATATATTTATTCTCAAATTTCGGTATATCTAATGTGAATATTCCTGTTTGTGCTCATTTTGTTTTCATGTACCTGTTTTTCTATTACAAAGTATTATTTTCAACCTTTCTTCGCTTAGTCTAATTATGTCATTGTTTAGGAAACAGTATTTAGTTTATTTGTTTCATGTTAACCTAACCTGAGACTGCATTATAGAAGGAGAATTAAATCTGTCCACATTCTATATAATGTTACATACAAAATTAATAATGATGGTTTGTTATGACTGAAAGGATGTAGATATTTTTCTTTATGATTAGACTTTAGTAATTTTACCAGGATATGCTAAGTTTTGTGTTTCATTTGGTTTTGCTTTTTATTTATTTATTTTTTCTTATCAATTCATCCTGAATTGTCTGAGCTCTTTCAATCTTCGATTAAGTCTTTTCAACTCAGGGAAACTTTTTTCAGTAATTTTTAACTACTGCACTTCTTTAACTTTTCTTTTATTTTCTCCTGGAATTCTAAATACATTTGGGGTTCTAGATAATTTTTCTTTTCTATCAACATTTTCTTCCCACTTGACAGAAGTGCCTAGGCCTGGTCGCCTTTGTACCACTGCGCGGTTGGGGACTGCCCTAAGAAGCAAATGGAATTAGCTCAAAAGCTAATATAAGCACTTACAGGTGGGAGTTGTCAGCTAATCACATTCCTCACATCTAGGCAGCCAGTCCTTCTCTCAGGAAGGGTCTGAGCAGTACATCTCTGTGCCTGTCACAGAAAAACATCTTTATCTCTATCCTGGTTGTTTAAAGAAGCTTAAAAGAACATATCAATAATATAATAACATTGTTTAAATATAGGAAGTAAAGAAAAATTAACAAGATTTTGAGATTAAAAGGAGCCAGAAATGCAACTATGCATGATATATACATTGTACGTGAAAGGTCACATTTTTAAAAACCTAAGCTTTCTAACACCTAACTAAAACTAAGAAGTTAGATCATTTTTTAAAATTCATGATATCCTTAGATTAAGACTTTGCAGTTACTTACATGAATCACAACTTTCCTTGGTGCTATGATCAGGCAAAATTTCTTACCCAGCATATTTGTTATGGCAGTAGACTGATTAGGGAAGGAGACCAGACTTTGTAATATCACTGAACCAGTGGTGAGATTGCCATTTTGTTTGTTTTCTTGCCTTTGGCATTACTCAGCCTACATTCAATGATAGCCCCAAGCCCAAAAGTGTGCAGTGAGAAAAATCTCCAAAGGAAGTGCCCATATTCTGGTCCAATAAGAGGGAAAAGGAAACTTCTAATGGTCAGACGCAGTGGGGAGCATTCTGTTTTTCTTTCTTTCTTTTTTTCTTTGTTTTCTCTCACCTCAACCACCAGTGACTGCCATGGTGATGGTGGCAACAGTGGAACAGAAGCCACAGTGCTGGTCAGGCAGTGGCCTTAAACTGAAAGGGAGGGAAAGTTTTCTCTCTAACCACAGGAGTTTTAGTCCCAAGAACATGAGCTGAAGTTCCACTGCTTATCTTCTCTTTCTTTATCCTGATAGTTAGCTCTAGATGTGGATGTAGTCACAGGAAGTGTGCAGAAGAGTGGGAAATATAAAGGAGTGAAGCCCAAGGGAAGCAGAAGAGTTAGAACAGTCACAGAGAAGAAGGTGCTCAAGAAAGAAATTCATTAAAATTGTTTATGACTTCCTGGGTTCACTCCCAAGCTGCACTGCATAGGCCTGTCCCTAAACAGAATATCAAACATTTTGAAAACTGAACTACAGAAAAGAAATCACCATCCAAGTCACAGACTGCCCACTGGGTGGCGTATATGGAAGACAGTTCCAGATAGCACTAAAAAAGGCTTTCAAAAGTTACAAAGTTATGATTATACAAGATGATTAGATCATAGAGATCTACTGTATACCATACTACCTAAAGTTAACAATACTATAATGTACACTTAAAATTTTGCTAAGATGGTAGAACTTACGTAAAGTGTTTTTACACATAAAGTAAAAATAATAAATAAAGAGGGTGGAAGGAAACTTTTGAAGGTGGTGAATATGTTTATGGCATAAATTGTGGTAATAATTTCACAGGTGTATACTTATATCCAAACTTGTATACATTAAATTTGTATAGCTAGTTGTATGTCAATCATATCTCAATAAAGTGGCATTAAAAAAATGAGGCTCATATTGGAATTCAGCCCTCAGAAAAGCCTGAACGCAAAAAGGTGGAATGTCTATGTAAAACATTCAAACAGATAAAAATCAGCATTATTTTTAGGATTCAAACAAGAACAAGAGACTAAGGATATAATATTCAAAATATTCAAGATGCAATCTGAAGAATCAGGAAAGTCTCAACTTGCAAGATTAAAAAAGCTCAACAGACTTCAAATCCAAATAAGACACATGTTGTAAATACAGAGAATAACTTAAAAACAGCTCTTATAGCCATTCTCCAAGAAATAAGGGGAAAAAAAAAGAAAATAGAAAGCCTAAGCAATAAAATAATAGGTACAAAGATAAACCAATGGGTGAGTTCAATAGCATAATGGATAAAACTGAGAACTTATAATCAGTAATATAATCAGTGAACTTGAAGGTAGATCAAGCTGAAAAAAATAGAGGAAAAAAAATGAAAAAAATTAACAGAGTCTCAGAAACCAGTGGGAAAATACTAAAAGATTTAATATCTGTAGCATAAGCCTTCTAGGAGGAAAAGAGAACAAGTGTGGAGCAGAAACATGTATTTTAAAAATAAATAAATAATGGTTAAAACCTTCTAACTGTGGTGAAAGACATACACTTACATATTCAAGAAGCTAAGAAAATCCCAAGCAGGTAAAACTCAAAAATATCCATATCCAGCCTCATGATAATCAAACTTAAAAATTAATGACAAAGAAAATGCTTATAGAAGCTATAATTTCTCTATAGTTTCACATATAGAGAAACAGTGACTTAAATGACTTAGGATTTCTTATTAAAAACCATGAAGGTGAGAATGAAGTGAGGAAAAAAAATTTTAATTTATAATGAGCTGAAAAGAAAGACGGTTGATTCAGAGTTCTATTTCTACTGAAAATATGCTTCAGGAATAAAGGTGAAATAAAGAGAATCTCTGAGGAAAGAAACCTAAGAGAATATATCTCCAGCAGACATGATGGATACGCTCAAAAGGATATTATTTAAACAGAAGAGAATTGTGACTAAAGGGAGCCGGGTAACATGAGGAATTAAATAAGAGCAAAGAAATTATTAATATTTGGGTAAATATGACAGACTATTCTTCCCATCTTAAATTATTTAATATATGTTTGGCAGTCTAAAGAAAAATTATAATATCATCCATACAAATTGGAAGAAGTAAAAATTTCCCTATTTGTAGACCACAGGATTGCCTAACTTAAAAACCCCAAGTTATTTACAGAGAATCACCTAGAACTAATAAGTGAGTCTAGTAAGGTCACAAGACACAATGTCAACTCACAAAAGTCAATTATAATTCTATATAGTATTCTATATAGATCCTTTTGACAAATGGTATTAGAAAAAAGCATATTCTATAGGCAAAAAAATGTACCTCAAACTAAACCTCATAACTTACACTACAATTAATTCTAAATGAATTACAGAGCTGAATGCAAAATATAAAATTTTTACTTTAAAACTTTAAGTGTAAAATACAAACTTTTAGAAAAAAATAAGCAAAAATATTCAGAGGATTGTTAGATGTGACACAAAAAACACAATCCACAGAGAAAAAAATAAAGATCAACTGAACTTTTGCTCTGTGAAAGGTTTTTAAAAGAGCAAAGCACATACTTAAAGAAAATATTTTCAAATCATATTATATCTGACAAAGAACATGTATCCAGAATACAAAAAGAATTCCCAAAGCTCAGTAGTGAAAAACCAACCCAATTCATATATAAGCAAAAACTTGAATAGATACTTCACCAAAGAGAAAAAAAGAATGCCAAATAAGCCCCTGAAAAATGCTCAGCATTGTTGTCCATTAGGGAACTGTACATTAAAATCATGATGATACACTAAAACATGCCTATTAAATGACTAAAATAAAAACAATAATGATAAAAAATGGTATTGAAACTGATAATAACAAGTGCTGACAAGGACATAGAGCAACTAGGTATCTCATAGATTTACAGTGTAAATGACAAATGGTACAGTACCTCGGCAAAACAGTGAGGCAGTTTCTTAGAAACTTAAACATCCACTTATTTTATCACCCAGAAATATTATTCCTGGGTATTTACCCAAGGGATATGAAAACTCATGTTCACACACAAACCTGTACATAAATGATAATTGCAGCTTTATGCATAATAGCCCCAAACTGGAAACAACTCAAATGGCTTTCCTGAGTAAATCAATAAACAAAACTGTAGTATATCCATCCATACAATGGAATACTATTCAGCAATAAAAAAGAAACAAGCTATTGACTAATGCAATAACATGGATGAATCATAAATGCATCTGCTAAATGAAAAAAGCCAGTTTCAATGGCTGTATATCTTAAGATTTGATTTATATGACTTGCTGAAAAAGACACAATGACAGGGGTCAGGAATTATCGCTGGTTGCCACAGATTAGAAGGGAACATGTGACTACAAATGGACAAAACACCAGGGAGATTTTTAAATGAGGTGCTAAAACTATTATCCTGGAGATTTTTTAATGAGATGCTAAAACTACTACCCTGATTATGGTGGTGGTTACACAAATCCATACATGTGTTAAATCTCATAGAACTGTACACCAAAAAGAAAGTCAATTTTACTGTATGCTAATTTTAAAAATGATAATGGGTTCCATAAAGAGTCTGGAAGAAGACCCTCCTCAACTCAGTGCTACACTGAAGTATCTCTGACTTTGCTCAGTTTCCTGCAAATAATCTGCTCACAACTGTGGTCTGAGCTTTCTATACAAGATCAAAATCCAGTGCATGAGGCTGGTATTAATCCCATTTTATTCACCTCCCACCTTCCACTCATCTCTCCTCCTCTTTTCTTAGTCCATCTGTAAAAGTCCCTCTTTCTTCTTTCAATGCCTCTTTCTTCCTCTCTTTTTTAATTATAAAACTGGGGCTTATTTGTGCATTTTAGAGGAGAACTTTTTTAGGGAATGACAGAAGTAATGTGTTAGTCTAAATTTTCTTATTAAGTAGTCCTCATTTGATGGATAGCTTATTGACCAGAAGCAGAAACTGGGATTGGAAGCTAATAGGCTCTAGCACTAAATATTTAACTCAAATATTCTCTATGAAAAATTTTTTTGATTTAACTATACCATACTGTGGAACTGATCAGTTTTTTATCAGTACATACTAGGCTTTGTAGTTTCTAATTAAAAGTTAATTAACATTATTTCATTTAAAATTAACAAGTGCTTCTTTTTCACATGTAATTAACATTATTTTCTTTATTGATGTTTTAATTTTTATTGAGTCCCTTCTAGAATGAAAGAAATATGGGTAATGCCTCTGCATTTTTTGTTAAAATTATTATAATATTAAATCTGAGTTTAGTTTAGCAGTACTTTGTAACTTTCACTCCATCTCAGAATGAGGTCTTTTATAACAACTTGAGTTCTTAAATACACTTTTGCTGTACAGAAATTCTGCCAACTGTTACTGCCACAATGTTCATAAAACATAATTATATATGACATTACATGGTTAATGAAACAAACACTTGTTTTTAATTCAAATCAACATCTGGTTTTGCTCTTGCTTTGCCACTGAAGAAGCCAAGGTTGACTGACTAAAGAAAGATCAATTAATATATGATGGTTGAATTAGATGTTACCAATCATATATAGTATATCCTCCTCATTCAAAGTACCCAATAACAATACAACTTTCCATTTATATTTGTTAATATCGTTACTCTTAAATTTATGGTTATAATTTTGTCTAAAATGCTTGCTATTTCAAAAATTTTATTAATAGTGTTTTTCTCTACTTTCTGTTATGCTAAAGTGTTTGGTAAGTGAAATAGGAAACAGTGGGTGGTGAGATACCATCTTTGCTATTTTAACTATTATTTACATTAAAACTGGTTGTTAAATCTGCTTCAAAGTTTTGCTTTGCCAAAACGTTTTAAAATTGTCTTATCTGACATCAGTATGAACTCATTATTAATTTAATACATATACTGGTAGCTGTATACAGAAACAATTATAGATATGGATTTCTACATTGGTCGGTGCATATACATATATTGCTATCTGTGTCCACTGAGAGGGTTTAGAAGTACCCCAGTAGTAATAAGCATGTCAAATACAAAGACGTTGGTTTCTAAATATCATTCACAAATAACAAGAACCAAAGTTCTTCAGAGAAATGGTTGATTCTAGGACTGGGCTAGGGAAAACACAAGACAATCCTAGAACGTTTTGCAGTATCAAAAAATAAGAAAGACTGAGTAAAAACCAGAAGAATGAGAGTGTGTCAGAGGGAATAGGAGCCAACTGAAAAAGCTTCCAATGACCAAAGGTAGAACAATTTGAACAACAAAATAAATAATGACAATATTGAGTTATAAACCAAAGAATAAAATAAATATCTAAGCTCATGTTGATATAAATAAATGATAAAATAAATTTTAAAACAGAGGAGAAGAGACATATATTCTCTTCAGAAGAATTCCACAAACCAAAGTTAGAAGGAATAAAAATACAATAGAAGATCATTATTAGGTCATTATGCAAAATATCTTGATGAATGCTAAAATTTGTGGATGAAACTTTATGAAGGATCAATATTTTTATAGCCTCAAAGCATCATCATTAATTACTGTGATGGTCTTAACTATGTGAAAATGCCTTGATATTCCTCCCTCCAGGAGGTAGATATTAATTCCTTTCCCTTTAAGTGTGGACTAGACTTAGTGATTTGTGTTAAAAGAATAGAGCATGGAAAGTGAAAAGTCTTACGTTTGCAACAATAAAAACTGGCACACAAGAACAGAATGATTTAAGCCAACGTTACCAGACACAAATCATACTGATGTTATGTATCCTCTGATATGATTTACTTTGAAGGACATTTTACCTCTGTGCTATTCTCCCAAATCCATAACTCCAGGCTTATTTTGAGAAAACATTAGACAGACTTTAATTAAAGGAATTCTACAAAATAGCTTACCAGGATTCTTCATAAGTGTAGAAGTCATTAAAAAAAAAAGGAAAGACTGAGAAATTGTCACAGATTGGAATAGAGATGATGACAAAGTTCAGTGTGTTATCCTGGATTTAATCCTGAATAAAACCCTGACATTAGTAGGAAAACTGTTAAAATTCAAACAAAATCTATTAATTGGTTAACATTGTACCCATATGAATTTTTTTTGGTTTTCATAAGTTTATTATAGCTATTTAAGATGTTAATATTGGAGAAAAAGGGTAAAGTTTATATGAGAACTCTGTACTGTCTTCACAATTCCTCCTTAACTCAAATTATTTCAAAATTAAAAAGGGTAAAATCCAAATGATCAAGTAACAGGAAGTGGCAATCAGATTCAGTAGTAATTAGGAAAATTTAATGAAATTCTGCAAGGCACACACAACAGATTGGCATGAAACTAAAGAGTCTGGAAATAATAAGTATCAGCTAAAGTATGGAGCAAGTTCTCTGAAACACTCCTGTTAAAAAGTGTAAATAAGTACAGCTTTTTTAGAAAATTGTTTGGCTTTATGTGGCAAAGCTGAGGATATGCTTATCTATGACCTAACAATTTCACTCTGAGGTAGATATTCTAGGGAAACTCATACCTATGTACACCAGAATAAATGACAAGGATATCCACAGCAGCATTGTTAGTACTAGCCCAAATCTCAAAACAATTGAAATGCCCATTGTTATTAGAATGAATAAACTGTTATATGGCCATACAATGAATTAACAAATATACAACAATTAAATTTATTGAACTCTAGCCATATGTAAATATTTATGTATACCATAAAAACAATACTAAAAGATACAAACACAAGATAAAATATGCAATATGATTACATTTATAAAAAGGTCAAAAATATAATATTATATTGTATCTTTAACGGGACATATGCATAGGTAGTATCTAAGTCTGTTTGGGCTGCTGTAACAAAAATACCATAGGCTGGTGACTTAAATAACAAACATTTATTTCTCACAGTCCTGGAGGTTGGGAAGTCCACAATTAAGGTGTTGGTGATTTGGTGTCTGGTGAGAGCTCCCAT
This sequence comes from Pseudorca crassidens, assembly GCF_039906515.1. Taxonomy (NCBI): domain Eukaryota; kingdom Metazoa; phylum Chordata; class Mammalia; order Artiodactyla; family Delphinidae; genus Pseudorca; species Pseudorca crassidens. The sequence goes on from NC_090306.1 coordinate 71,616,450, forward strand.
CCTGTTCCATAGACTGCATCTTCTCCCTGAGTTCCTGCTGTGGAGGAAGGGGTGGGGGAGTTTTCTGGGGTCCTTTTAATAAGGGCATTAATCCCATGTATGAAAGCTCTGTCCTCATGAGCATATCACCTACAAAAAGCCCCACCCCTAGTACCAGCACACTGGGGATTAGAATCTCAACATATGAATTTGGGGTGGGAGGGACACAAACATTCAGGTGGTAAAAACATGAGTGAAAATAAAGAAGTAATTATCATCACAGTCATCATGTGTTACTTGTAGGATCCTTTTGGGATACATACTAAATATTTTAAAAATACAAAGCTATTTATAATTAAAAAGTTTGCATTAGTAGTTACTCCTGAGCAGTGGTGTACAATGAAGCAAGGACACGTGAGGGGATTCTGGGCAGATTGCATGTTTCTCCCTAGCCTAGATGGTGGTCACCTGGGCTTTGGTTTTCTAGTTACTTGATATGTTGCATAATACAATTTTATGCACTGTCATTATATATATATTATTTTTCATACTTTTTAAAGGAAAATGCATAGGTATATTTGTTTTAAGAAACCCAGAATCCAAACTGAGATTTCAAAATCTATAATACTCCAAAAATAACATTTGTACAATTAATGAATAGGAGAAAATTTGGTTAAGCAAAAGTTAACAAAGTGCCTACTAAAAGCGTCATTTGACTCTAAATTTGAAAATTAGGTATGGAATAGAGTCTCTATGAATGTGAAACACATTTTCCCTATATTTTGTAATGTAGAATCTTAAATTTATATGAAACTAGGAATAGCGGTTTGGCTCACCATCCAGTCTAAATATTCAAAATTGCTGCCAACCTGAGTGATTTAATATAATATATTCAGACTAAGCTGATACACTAAAAAAGTGAACACCAATTATAGGGACACAATAAAATCATAGGGGAGGTAGAAGAAGTAACACAATATTATAAGTTTCACTTTTGCATCACTTCCAATAGTTTATTATTCAGGCAAATCATAATCCCAGAAAGATTATACCCTCTCTGTGGCTAACTACAACAGTCCAAGTAAAATATTTCAGTCCTTCATGGGCTAGGTTATATAGCTGAAAAGAGGGCTAGTCACTAAATAGATCTCTTTAAATCCCTAGGCAGACTTAACTCCTTCACTCACCCATTGTGAAGCTTTTATTTTTATTATTTTTTACAATAGCTGCTGTCATTCCCACTTGCCCAGTTGTTCACTGACTCTACGGTTTAAATAAACCCAGACCATGAAAAGTTATCCTGGATCCTTCTTTTGGTGCTGTAGTAAGATTTTCTCACAGTCTCTTTTTATACTATAGCTTCCATTTCATAGATTTTTTTTTTGCTTTCCACTGAACTTTTCTGTCATTACCAATATGTCTTCACAGTTTATACTTTTCCAATTATGTAAGAAAGGGGTGGTAGGACTTCCCAATGTACACACTTGGATCCTAACAGCTCTTTCCACATCATTTATAGTATCTAAAACAAAGACTGTATGGATCATAGACATTTCTTTCATCACTCCTGGATTTTGATATCACTGATGGATTCATACTAAGTAACTTCTCTCTCCATTGGACATTTGCTTGAATTTGAAGCCTGCTCTATGGGGACATATAGTCACTCCAATTTTCCTTTGAAAAACTGTCTTCTAATACCTCTCTTTCAATACTAGGACATTGTATGTTTCCTCTGCTTTCTTTACAACAACCTTCAAGCACATGAGGATTTTATCTCTTCATAGATTCAGTTCATGGATCCAGAATCCCAAAAATGTAGGCAGATTACTGGACGCCATTTTGTCTGTATTTTTCCATGTTTTGGGTGATTGCAGTTCTAGACTAGTGGTCATATCAGATTGATTTCACCCGAGGGCCAAAAGAACAGTTTTCATGAAGTAGGTGTCCTAGTTGTTGTTTGTCTATTCTAGACATAAGACTGGTCAAGGGACAGACATAGCTGAGTGGAAGTGACAGCCCATAGATGTGTGACTGATATTGAGAAGTTCAGAGACAGTGGCTTTTCTGAAAAAAGTGATTTTTTTCTTATAGTCATGTGAGTAACCATTTGCTACTAAAAACAAAATCTAAAGTTTTTAACAGCTGTCTTAAGATCTATCCTGTATAAATTTTAAATTGCCTTACTTTAAACATAAATTTTTAGTATATTATTCTTTCTAAACTATTAATTGTAAATAGTATTATATTAAAAACTAAATGAAATTTGTAACATAAGTAGAAAAAGTAATATGTGAGGCACAAGACATGAGACTACGTGAAAAAAACATATTTTGGTTGTTAGTTTTCAGTTACCATAAAATTCAATTTTAGATTTGAAACCAAAGTTTTGCACTAAAGAAAAAGTGCTTAGTTTTCACAGCAATAATTTGTTTCTAGATTTTCTGTTTTGCCTCTTCCTCAATCAAAATAAAATTTTTTATGATATTCTGAGAGAGATAAATCAACAGTCCTGCAATATGTTGTAATCTGCGGCTTCTGAGGGAAATTAATAACATCTGTAATTGGAAACTTTGTAGAGACCAAATTTCCAATGAATGGCACCAGAAATGCTATTATTGACTCGGAAAATTACTATCTAAATAAAAATGAAAATCCATGTTTCAGGCCATTATTATTTCCTTGCCTCAAGTTAATTTCCTCTACACCACCTTCCCCACTGATGACAGCCACTAGAGTTTTGACTAACCACAGCATATTACTGTTCAGATGCCACAAATAGCACAAAACATACCCATACTGGAAGATAGCTCTGTTCTCATTCCAGGCTGAAAATATTTTTTTCAGAATGATAAACAGGACAGCTAACCCCAGTGGCATTCTGGTACTCACAAATGTATAATATCTTAGTGTAAGTATCTATAGCAGTATTTGTCCTCTGTAACACTTAGACCTTATTTGCATGTCCAGTAAGTATTTTGAAGAGAAGAACATGTTTGTAAAATAGTAATAATTATGTAAAAGTATAGCAATAATATTACAGAAGGAGTCACTTTGAAATCATACTGAGTGTGCTGACAAATCAGAATTTTTAGCTATTAGACCAAGAGCCAGACTAGTCACTGGGCTTTGCAAATTCATGAAGAAACGTGTCATCTTGTTTCTTGGCCTCTTCCCTGGGTAGTTAGTTCTTGGGATTCTATCTTAACTGCAAACATCCACATTTTTCAGATAAAGAACCTAAAAATCTTAGAAATTAAGCAACGTTATTAGAAGTAAACAACTCATAAGAGAACCAAAATCTATGTCTGTTCTACCTGAATTCAAGGTCTGTAATATCTCTAATCATGTGTCCCTGCTCTTCTTTCCTATTCTACAGACAATATCCTACAGACTTATAATCCTTATTCCTTAAAGTTATGAAGATTACATTCATGGTGTCCTGGAGGATGCAGTGAGGTGGTGAAAAGGTGCAGGTATGGAAATCAGGTGGAGGGCATTGTAATGGTTAGGCTAGAGGCAATGAGCGTCTAGAATAGAGAAATGTCATAAATGCAGCAAGAGAGGAAGAGATCTAAGTGATGTCTATACAAAATATATAGGCCATAACAGCTCTTTTAATGAAGAAGGAGGCTGCTTCACTCCATATGCCTTTTAAAGTCGTGAAAAAGAAATGAGTTAAGACAATTAGATTTATCTTCTAGAAACTTGGAATTGGAAATCATGAGATGAGCCAGTTGCTACCGAGCACTTGAGATAAAAAAAATATAAAAAGTTCAGACATTTAGAGAGGAACAGAAATGTAGTGACTGAGAGACATTCTGGCCATGATAAATAGAAATCTGAATTCTTGATGGCTTTCAAATTCCCAGTTGCACTCCATAAGAGGTCTGGATGTATTTTGGTCTGTTTGTGGGTTTCTGTGAGATTACAGCATGTACCCATATAAAAACCACTTGCCTGAGCTGGTTCTAGTGAGTCTTTGTTTTTTGTCAAAAGAGAAAGAGAGAGAGAAAGAAAGGAAAGATATAAAAGGAGAGAGAGAGGAAGGAAGGGAGGGCGGGAGGGAGGGAGGGAGGAGGAAAAACTTTGAGAAATAACATAAATTGTTGAGAAAGGTCTGTATTTATGGTGATGAAAGCATAAAAGGGTTAAAGATGTTAAAACAAGAAACCAGTGAGAGAAGCTATGGACAAGAGGGTGATATAGGCACAGATTCATAACTGCTTTCCAGAAATCCACTGAGATGATCCCAACTGAATAATGAAATAGGACATCATTTATTTATATGGCATTATCCTTTACAAAATTTGTCTATAGGTCAAGTTCAATATGAATCAAAATGAAGGAAAGGCTGGTCCCACGTCATAGAGTGATTAAAAATAAATTTATTTTAGCCAGAATAGTTTTGTTTATAGTATATGGATTTATGCTTCACATCCTTTAAACTTGCATTTTATTTTTTTAATTTTATTAATAAAATTCAAGGTTAAAAATTAGGCTACCTGCTAAAAAAAGAAATGAAAATTGTATAAATTAATTATATAAAGCTATGCTAAATACTATGGAAAATCTAGTGTGAATAGCATTCTTATTAAAAATAAATTGCAAAATTGGCTTTATATTTAGAAGAAAAAATTTAATCACAGTCAGGAAAAAAACTGAGAAACATTTCCAGATGAAAATGGCTCTAGGCCTGCCTGGTTTTGTCAGGAAGTGCTTTCACACTTTCAAGAAATAAATAATCTAACGGTTATGTACTAGTTTAGAGAGGATAATCTATCTAACATCTATCTATCTATCTACTAAATATAGTATATATGTATATATGCTAAATACAATATATATACACACATATATATAAAACTTTACCTTAATAAAATAAAAAAATATATTGACATACATTTTGAGTTAAAGCTTTCATTGTGTTAAAAAGCAAATTCTATGTTAATGTAGCTATAGACAAAGTCTCCTATAGTCTATCATGTTATTGCTTGTTTTGAAGTAGGAAGTAAGGGTTCTGCAGATAAAAAAAAAATTTTTTTTTAATTTTGTACCATATCATTTTTAATTGTCTTAACCTGAGTCATATTCATCCAATAATACATGGCTCCAGTGTCAGGTATTCCTAAACCAAAATGTTCTCCAGTCCAGTCATTTTGAAATTCCAATTTAGCTAACATATTCTCCTTTCTGAGAACACTTGGGAACATCTATACAAAGATTAGGCAAAAGGTCTAAATAGTCATCAGGAAGGCAGGTGGGGAGAAGAGAAGGAAAATAAATCATTGTGTGACAAGCATTGTGATGGTAACTTTATCTTTAATCCTCATAACCTAACAAAGTAATTATTCTCATTTGACAGATTAGATATACTTCACAAATACTCTCCTATACTTTAGAGCATGCTATCACTCTAAATGTTAACATAGTAGATCCAAATTCAAAGTGAAAATCTCACTTATATTAATGAAAGACATTAGAGGACAGTGGTTACAACCACACTCTAAAACTAGATGGCCTGTGTTCAAATTCAATTCTGAGATTTAATGTTCGTGACCTTGGGCAAATTTTGTAACCTATTGTACTTTAATTACTTCATTTTTAACAAATAAATCCTGTTTCCTAATGTATTATAAAGACTCAAATGGGTAATGTATATAAAACACCTAGGAAAATGCTTGATACATAGTGAGAGCTTTGTAGGTTTGCTAGTAATATTTTTGCATAAAATTAAACTTGGTGGGGAAAAATAAGAATTTTCTGTCCAATAAACCAGAACATGTTCACTGTTGTGCATCTTCTACAAACAAGACATTGTGAAATCCTAGAGTTTCCTTTTTCCTTAATCCTTCAACAATCTTTTAATTAACTAAAATAAAGTGAAATTTCCTGCGGTTTTCCTTTTGAGTATTAATATCCTCCTCTAACTTAGAGTAATTTCCCTGTGTGATGGTTAATTTTATGTCACTTGTCTTGGGCCACAGTGCCCTGATATTTGTTTCTGTGAGGATGTTTTTGGATGAGATTTACATTTAAGTTGGTGGAGTTTGAAGAAAGCAGATTGCTCTCCATAATGTAGGTGAGATTTCTCTGATCAGTTGAAGGCCTGAGTAGTACAAAAGCCTTGACCTCCTCTGAGCAAGAGGAAATTCTCCAGCATACTAGAGATTAATCCAGGATGTTGCGTGTATAATGGATATTTTTCCTTTTTATTTCTGAGTGGCATTCTTTGGCATGGATGTACGGCAGTTTATTTAATCAGGCATCAATTGAAAAACATCTGGGTTATTTTCCGTTTGGGGTTATTATGAAAAAAACCTGCTATAAATCTTTGTGTACAGATTTTTGTGAGAACATATATTTTCATTTCTTTGGGGAAATGCTCAGGAGTGCAGTTTCTCCACTGTATAGTGGTTGTATATGTAGTTTTTTTTTTTTTTAGGAAACTGCCAATCTGTCTTCTAGAATTATCATTTTAAATTTCTACTGACAATACATTAGTGAACCAGTTTCTCTACATCTTAACAACATTTGGTGTTGTCACTGTTTTTTCCTCCTTCTGATAGGTGTTTAGTGGTATCTCATTGTGGTTTTAATTTGCATTTCACTAATGGCAAATAATAACAAACAATTATTCATGTGCTTGCTTGCCATCTGTATATCATCTTCAATAACATATCTTTGCTCATTTTCTTATTTGATTGTCTGTTTTCCTGCTGAGTTAGAGTTCTTTATATGTTCTAAATACTAGGTCCTTGTCATTTTCTTATTTGATTGTCTGTTTTCCTGCTGAGTTAGAGTTCTTTATACGTTCTAAATACTAGGTCCTTGTCAGATATATGTGGTTTACAAATATTTTATCCCAGTGTGTAGCTTGTCTTTTCATCCTTTTAACAAGTTGTTATCCAAAGCAAAAGTTTTTAATTTGATGAACTCCAATTTATTAATTTTTCCTCTTATGGATTATTCTTTTGTTATCAAATCTAAGAACTCCTTGTCTATCCTTAGATTTCAAAGATTTTCTCTTATGTTTCTGTCTAAAAGCTTTATGGTTTTATGATTTACATTTAGGTCTATGATCCATTTTGAGTTGGGGTATGTTATTACAGCCTTGAAAGGGTGGTGATGTACGCTCACCCCAAACCTTTGCTGTCATGTGTGCAGGTAGAACATTTTTCTTCTGTAGTGTGGATGGAATATGGCTGTTACTGTCTATAAGTTTCCTGGCCCTTTGGTTAAAGATAACAGACACTGGGGGAAGCTTTATTTTTTTCATTTATTTATTTTTTAAGTCTGTTCTTGCTGGCATTTCTGGATTGCTGGCTTCTTTAGCTCCATGTCTGGAATATATGAAGTAAAAAGAAAACCCAGAGAACTTGACACCCTGTCATTCATCAGATCCCGATGTTCCTGGTCAATCTGCCTCATTCTCTTCACCTTCGGAGTCTTTTTATGTTTGTTTTATATTTACTGGCCATGAGTTTTAGTTATATTAAATAGTAGGAATAGGGAAAATTGTGTCTACTACCTCTTCCCAGAAGTGGCAGTCATCACTTAAATTGAATTTGTATCTGTTTCTTCATCTTATAAGAGAGTATAGAAATACAACTTTACACATGAATTCATTGTGTGAATTAAATGAGCTAATATATTTAAAGTATCTACAACAGTGTGTGACATATAATAAGTACTTAGTATGTGGTATCTACAATTAATACATAATTGTTTCTCTCTTATGTCTAACTAATGAATCCTATGTAGCTAAATAGACTCCCATGTTATAGATCTACATACGATTTAATTCACATATATACAAACATAATTTGAACTATAATAGATTCAAAATTAATAATTGAAAATTGTTCAGAAAATCACAAATATTGCTTTTTTTCAACACATAGGTCATATCTTTGACTATAAGTTCTGTAAGTGAAGGAAACAATTGAATTCCCCTAGGCCTGTTACACAGGAAGTCATTAATACACATGTGTTCGATGAATGATACATGTTTCAGAATTTAGTTTAGGCTGTTAACGCAAATCTCCTATTTTAAAAAATAGTATAAAAAAGAACTGCAGCTTTCTGTATCTCTTATTTTGCCCTTTCTCTTTCCTTTCTTTCCCTCTCTTTTATTTTTCTTGCCTTCATTTCCTGACCAGTTTAGTCCTACATACAGGGGTTATCAGGGCTGAGCATTGTATGCATCTGGACTTAGGAGAATCACGGTAGTCCAGAGTGTTAACTTAGAGCCAGCCTCAAATGAGGACGAAGTTCAAAATGTGGGGGAGGGGTGTGGCTTGGCTCACGAGTCAGAGCCCGAGAAAGATGAGGAAGCTGTCTCATTGAGGAACGTGGAGTTTCACAGCTGCAGTAGCCTGGGGTGGCATATGGGAGGCTGTCCGGCACAGGGTGGAGGATGGGGATGAGAGCTAAGGAGGGTACTCATATATGAAGGAGCAGCCAGGTTCAGGATGTCAGAACCCAACTGAAGAGAGAGGAAATCTACACAGTAAGGCAATAATGAGAATTTGGTTACGGAGGACCATTCAAATTAATATATTCATTTTATATAATGGGAGCCAGGTGTCTCACTGTCTGAGAAGTGAGTCACAAATTAAAAAAAAAAAAAGAGAGCGAGAGAGAGAGAAGGCTAGTAAGCCTTGTGGTTTTGCATTAATATATTTATGGTGTCAGTGTGAACACATGGTTTTCAATATAAATGTAAATAGGTAGAGAAATAAATATAGATGTATAATTTAGTCACAAGCTTTGTCTGCTGAGCTCACTCAAGATTAATGAGCACACCTCAGACCATGCCTGTATATGCCAACCTCTACTAAAATAAGAAACGAGGATTTTTTTGGAGATATGGTTGATTCCAAGGTTTAATCAGAGAAATTTCAAAGGAACCTAGAACGTTTAGTTTTGCCATAAAATAATAAAGTGCTTAAAGAATAATTCAGCCATGTCAAAAGGACCTATAAATAGCTTGAGGGTTTTTTCACTGCCTAAAACAGAGACATTCTGAGAATCAAAAAATATATATAATTATAGTAACAATTTATAAAGTTTTGAATAAGGGTCTGAATTTCTACTGACATTATTTAATTAATTCATAATATGATGAAGAATGAGATATTTAAGTAGCCTCAAACTACCTCCCAACAAAATACTACATTCTGTGAATTGACACACGATGGCAATGTGTCCCATTCCTGGTGATGTTAACATTGATCATTGATTAAGATGGGATCTTCTAGGCTTCTTCACTGTAGATATATTATTTTTTCTTTTTGTCATTAATAAGTATTCTGTTGGGAGGTACTTGGAAGAAACTGGAAGAATTTAGGATCAATGTGTATAGGATTTAAACTGCTAACCAATATATTACATTATCTTGTGTTTTGTATTATCCTTCTGTGGATTTATAGAATGAATACTTAATAAGAATTACTCCATATTTTGGTGCACATAAGGTTTAGTCTTAGATGGTTTCGATATCAAATAGGTGATATTGAGATAGAAATACTTAAGAAACTGTAAGAATAATTTTTACTTATGAACCAAATTTTTCTTGGATTTATGTCCTCTCTATGGAGTATACAAGTCATTTTTTTTTCAGGGAGGAAGGAAATCTTCATAAAATACATTGTCACTATATGCCACATTGTGCTGAGCATTTTACATGTTATCTTAGGCATTTTTCATATCAACTCTTTTTGCATGTTATAAATAACAAATGAAGTCCACTATCATAAATATTTTGTATTAGAGCTGGGATTTAAAACCACACTGCAAGATTACAAACCCATTTTGTCCACAACTCTACCAGGTAACAGTTATGTGTTATCTAGCAATTATTTGCCAAAAACTAAGGAATGATAATGAAACTTAAATTTCAAATAGCTTTTGAATATTGTCCCTCATCTTTCCCCTGCACTTACAAGGAAATGTGCTAATCTGTCCCCTAAGCCTGGGTACATCTCTTTCCTAACATAATTGATTGCACACCATAAGACACATCCAATTTATAAGTTTTACCCTACTTTTTCCACACTTAACACTTTCTCTTTCCACCTTTTATTTCTTCCTAAATTACTTATTCTCCTATCTTGCTTTTCTTTTAAGAAACCAAATACGTGTTTTTACATAGAGCAGCAGGCTTTCAGTAGATACTGGTTTAAATACATTAATAATAAGATCAACTTATTACTTTTTCAAAAAATTACTCCAACATTTAGATATATAGCAAAACATTAGAAAAATTTAAAGTTCTAAAGAAAACTAGCTGAATTGTTGCTGGAATAATTTAATAAAGATTGCTTAATTAACAACAGGCATTTTCTGTAGAAAAGGCAAAATTCAAACAAGTAATTTTTTTTTTCACTTCTGACCAGAGGGTACAGTGAGAAAATACTGTCTTGTGGTGGGAAGGAAAATATTTGAGGTTTTATTTTAGTGGGTCCAAGAAATGCTTTTCATTTTTCTTTTGCGGTACGAGAGTAGGGAAAAATAAGAAGAAATCTTCCTTTCCTGTTATCTTTTCTGTAGGATAGATAAATGAGAAATTAGAAAAGAAAGTTCTTGTACTACCCAACAGCTGGAGGGCTTTTGGCATCAAGGACTGGAAAGAACTGGAGGAAAAGGAAGAGCCTTTGTTATAAAATAATTGGAAAGATACAAACCTTCCTTTGAAGCCAATTATACAAATTAAAGAGAGAAGTTCCAGGAATGGACAATCACTAATAACCAAATTGCTAATTATAAAAATTAAACAAATATGATGAATCTTAACTTTCTTTTGCATTTTCAATTGAAAATGTGAAAAACTCTTCATAATATTCTGAGGTAAAGAAAATGTGAACAAATACTTAACAAATCTAAATAACCTAAATATGCTTCTGGAAATGATGCAATAACTGGTGCCAGACTAACTCTCTTGCAGTAAACAATTTTAAACTGGACAGTATATAAAATGAAATTATTTTCATGTCAACAGGAAAAGTAACACTACAACTTTGAGAAAAGGGAAGTTTACAAAGTCAACTTTGACACAAATGCCTGACTTCCTGCCTAGAGTCAATTTCCTGACCACATTGCAGAAAACTAGAGCCTGAATAGATAAGGCAATGATCAGACCTGTGAGTTGGAGCATCAGAGAGAGGAGGGGTTACAAAAAGAGAGGGCCCCAGCTGAAACTAACACACCATTGTAAAGCAGTTATACTCCAATAAATATGTTAAAAAAAAAAAAAGAGAGGGCCTGAGAAGTACATCAAGGGGCTTGTTGTAAGTTCATGACTGAGAGGTGGGCTATCCATTCAGGGAGTAAGATGAGTTGAGGCATTCCAGAAAGTGGCAACAAATGGGTTAAAAAACAGGATAGAGATATTGTATTGCACTGGCAAGAACAGAAAAAGGAAAGATTTGAGTTGTGGCCCACCCAGAATTGTCATAACTTATTAACATTTGCCAAAAATCCAAAAATAGCAGAATTAAAACCACCAAATCAATAAGTAATATTTAGTAAGAGTTTACTGTGCGTATAAGAACAGTTCGTGAACTGGAAACCTTCAAATTTAAAACTAATAGAAAGCGCAGTGGCATGACATTACAGGATGGTTTATAAAATAAAAATAACCAGTCATTAATCTTCACAATGATTGGTTATTACAATTACAATGGGGATTTCCAGACTGAAAGGGATTAGTTATGAATGATTATCTTATACCATTTTCAGGAAGATGACTTAAATTTCTTTTGTGATTATCAGAGGAATTTACAAGATATAACCTAAGTTTTGTGTATGTTCATGAAGTAAATTTTGTTTATGTGGCTTAAATGGTTTTGTCTGCTCAGGGGCTTTTCAAGTCTGGTCTCAATTTTGTATTTAATTTAACATATTCATGGCATCTGGCTGAGACAACAGAAAGACCACCACATATTAGGAGAAAGGACCATGTCCTAGATCACTAGTTCTTAATGGGAGAGGAGGTGAATGGTGCAGGTATGGCAACCAGTGGACATTTGGCAACGTCTGGGGACATTTTTGATTGTCACAAATTGTGAAGTGATACTGTTATGTTGTGGGTAGAGGCCAAAGGTGGCGCTAGCCATCCTCTTTTCACACAGCAGCCCCCACAACAAAAATTATCTGCTTCAAAATGTGAATAACACCAAGGTCGAGAAACACTGCCCTAGAATTGCATCTACTCTCTACCTATCCCCCCCAAAATCCTAAAAATAAGCCTCAACAAGATACATAGGAGAGAAAGACATGTTATATTCAGAGTAACGGAGAGAATAAAGTTCTCTTGACTTTTCATCAGAAATAGTGGAGGCCAAAAGTCAATCTAGTGGCCTTTCTAAGTGCTGGAAGTTATAAAAAAAAAAAGAGAGAGGAGGAAAGAAAGAAAGAAAACTGTTGACAAGAATTTTATATACAGTGGAAATATCCTTGAAAGGCAAGGTTTAAATGACATTTTTAGAAAAATGAAAGCTGAGAGAGTCTGTCACTACAAGAAATGATAAAATGCCTTTCATTCTGAAAGGAAATGAGACAAGAAAGAAACTCAAATGTACAGAAAATAAATAAAGACCACTGGAAATAAAAGTCTGTGGAAAGGCTGGTCTTCAGAGTTGATTCAGTTGCTCAGCATCGTCATGAAGATCTCAGGTTTTTGCTACCTTTCAGTTTGACATCATTGGGAAATATCATAGGGATGGTAGCAATATGTCTCCCACTTTTTGGACATCAACTCTGACACGATAACAACCAGAGTAAGTAAAGGGGATTATCTCTATGGGGTTTTAAGAAGTAAAGAAATTTTACAGCCTATCTCTTTGGCCAAAATTGAGTCGTATGTCTATTATCAAGCCAATCACAGGCACGGAGTCTTAATGACTATGACTGTTGTAGAACAGTCACCTGCCATGGGGTAAATTCCAAGGAGTCACCCTACAAATCCTCCAACACATGAAAGTGGAAGCTCCAATAGTCACATCTGGACTAAATAATTTTGCGCCCGTCCACCTTCAACAAAATCACATCACCTATCTCTTTATTGGCAGCTAACACCTAGATGTTTCAAATGGAAATTCTTCCATTCTCCTGTCTAGGTCTGTGGTCAGCTACAGGGTTTCTAGGAATACACAGTAATATCATAAGTCATGACTCTTTGGTGAAACCTATAAACTCTAAGTCCTTTAGTTCTTAGGATGAACGACAGATTGGGGGAGGAGAGAAGATAGAAACATCTTGAATTGCATTGTTTATGCAACAAAACCAATTCTATGGATCAGGAAATGACTCCCCGGGAACGTCAGTGCACTTCTTCTAACTGTGAAGCAGTGGGGACAGCATCTTTGAGCTGTCCAATGTAAAATGGTCCCCAGTTCTGATACCACTGGCTGACTGGGTAACAGAGCCCTGGAGCTACTCACTCTACTTCCAGAATTAGCTCTTGCCACCACAGATATTTCAGCAGACTTCTGGGTTGGTCCTTGAAGCTTTCTTGATTTTTTAAATCCCTTTCCACATAGTGTAGGAATTCTCTCTTGGATCCTAAAGTCTCTAAGAGCAGGGTTTTTTTAAACTCCTCTACTTCCTACCTAGACCCAATTAGGGCTGTCTTTGCCTAGGGTCATCACTTTGAGCAAGAGCAGTTATCTCTCAACATGTACCTGCCTCTCTCTACACCTCTCTGCTCTCTGCAACACCTGTCACTGCATGCTGCTCCCATTCGTAAATGTCTTTGTGCCATCTCCAGCTGCAGTTCTATCAGCCATGCAGATCTACTCAGTGTCATCTGCCTCAGTGAGACATCTTTGATCCAGCAGGCAGCGTTAACTGTTCCTAAAAGACCTTGAATTTTTGTTATGGCTTCTTCCATTATTGCCTGAAAAAATTAAGCTTACTTTTCTATACTCAATCATAATTTCACTTCTGAAGCCAGAATCAAGTTTTCCTCATTTCTGACTCATAGAAATAGTATGGTCTTTGCAATCAGACATGTACAAGCTTGAATTCCAACTCCACTATTTACTAGCAGTTTGACTTTAGACAAATCACCAAGCCATCCTGAGACTTAGTTTTCTCCATCTGTAAATAAGAAAATATAAGTAACTCAAAATTGGTGAACCTTAATGTATGTTAAACTTCAATAAAAAATAAATGTCAAAATCTGAATGAGTTCGTGGATGGAGCTGAATCGAATTTTAAATGTGTCTCCAATTTCTTTGGCTAATTCAACTAGCAGCCTATTCAAGTGTCAGTAGCAAATTTTAGATAAGGAAAAAAAATAGCCATGTGGGCATTCTGTTTTTAGAATGCTACCAAAGTAACATCTCTCCCAAAATAAAAATTATAAGATAATAAAATAATAATTAATCATTTTAAGAGCTTAGGACATATGATCTTCTCAAATGATATAGGAAAATATTATGTTCAAATGCAAAGGACCTCTTAATCGAAAGTTCTTAGCAAACTAGGAATTGAAAGAAACTTCTTTAGCCTTGTAATGGTCATCTATAAAAAAGAAAAACAAAACACAACAACCTACATTATTGTAGAATGAAATTTTGGAGCATTTCCTTTGAAATAAGAAATAAGACAGCTATGCCCACTATCTATACTATGTCAGTTGAACATTGTACTGCATGTTCTAGACAAAATATTCTGCTGATCAGCTGGCATAGATTTTCAAAAATGTTAATGTCATTATAGATATGGCCCTAGGTTATAAGGTAAAAATTGACAATGGGGAATATTTTAATATGAACTCTGGATTAGGTAATATAATTCTATCAATGTTAATTTCCATGAATATATTAATGATATTTTGTTTATGTTGAGAGATACATGCTGAAATATGTAAGAAAGGGTAACGCCTCATTGTATCTACAACTTACTTTTAAATGATATATCAAAATATATATAAATATTTGTGTGAGTTTTCTGCACTTGTGAATTTGCACAGAGAAAGATAGCACATGTTATTAAACAATGACAATTGGTGAGTCTAGATGAAAGATACATATGAGTGTTCATTGTACTATTCTTTCAAATTTTCAGTAGATTCGGTATTTTAAAAATAAAATGTATTAAAATTCGGTGAAGAATAAAATAGGCTATTCAGTAAATAAGATATCTACATTAAAAAAAGGAAAAAAAATTGGATCCCTACTCAAAACTTATTTCCACATGAATTAAAATCTTATTTGGGAAAGAAAACTGTTAAAGACCTACAATATAAGAGAATATCTTTATATATATTACAGACCATAAAGAAAATGAATGGTAAATTTGAACACCTTAAAATTAGCAAAACAAAATGAAAATAAATGCCACTGAATTGTGGTCCTTCCAATGTATATAACTATCAACAAATTAGTATACAGAATGTGTAAGAATGTTTATAATAATTAAAAGACAAAAAAATCACAATAGGAAATTAGACAAAAGGTTTGTATAGACAATTCACAGTAAAGAAACTACAAATAACCAATAAAGATATAAAAATGTTTTTAGACTCACAATATGGAAATTTTAATTAAAGCTAGGGAGAAAACATCACTTCACATTGTTCAGACTGGAAAAAAAAAAAAAGATACTGATGATACAAAGGTTTGCAATTATTCTGAGCCACAGAAATTTCCATACATGGCTAGTGATGCTAGAAAATAGCATAGTCAACATGGAAAACAAACTGGCACTAACAAAGGTAAATAATAACATTCCCTCTACCCATTAAATCCACTTTAGATATATACCCGAGAGGAGTTGTCAAACATGCATGAGACACAATGTTCAAGAATGTTCATGGCACCATTATATGCAGTAGTTAAATCTTGGAAGCAGACTAAATGCTCATTAACAATACAATGATAATTTTATTTTGTGTTCCTACAATGGAATATAATATAACAACTAAAACGTGTACATTAAAGTATGGATAAGTTTCAAAAACCTAATATTAAGAGAACAACATTTTAGAAGGATTTTGTAGTATGATGTCATTAATGAAGCATGCAAATAGGTTAACTGTTGCTTAGAGATATAGGCCTCTGTAGAAATCTTTTCACAAAAGAGGAAAGTTAATGAAGCCATGGAACACAAATATTTAAGTGGAGAGGAAAAGAAAATGGGCTTGGAAATGAGCCTAAAATGTTATATATAAGTTCACTTTTAGTCCACTTTGATATTGCAAGGCGCACCTTCTACCTATTTTAAGATTTCATTGTAACAAAAAGCTACTCATAGAAATGTACCTGAATTCTATCAAACTAAGGCCTAATTCCTTTGCTTTGAGGTATCTCAGCTGTCTCCAACCTCAGATTTTCCCAAGAATGCCTATCTTAAGGTCATTTTATGGTTGAATTTCATATTTCTTGCGTTGACCTAGTTTCAACTGATCTCTCAGTGTCTGTGTTTTTAATGTACACTCAAACTAAGCTTTGCCGTCACCTCCGCGTTCTTCCCAGAAGTTAATCTTCTCCTGTGTGCTAGATTATTCTATTGTTAACTTGGTGTTTCCAAAAACTGTTTCCTATAATTGTTATTCCTTTCAAGTGACAGGAAAGAGTTGTACGAAAGTAAATTTACACAAAATTGGAAAGACAAAAATGAAGTGAGAATCATTTTTCTCTGAAGGCCATTGTTGGTTAGAAATGATAAAAGGCACAGGCAGAGCTAACAGTGAGTTTCAGTTTGCCTTCAACCTCCTCCATTTCTCATTTAGCTCTTCTCCCCGATTGCCATCACTCCTGACACAAGCCCACCCCCAGACACTTAGCTCCAGTTTGAAAGCGACAGTAGCCATCAAGAGCTAACATTTCACAGGTTCCCACATCAATTCCCTTCTTGATTTCCAATCAAGCAGCTGAATATACATATGTCTAGTTCCCAAATTTCCCTGAAAACCCCGACTCTTTCTCTCTTCTCGGGGTTGATAAGTATATTTTCCTTGGTCTAATCAATTCCCTTTTAAGACATTTCTTCCCCATCTCCTCACACAATTGGGTAAAAGTTAATTTCTATGATAAATTCCCTATTTTATAATCTTCATAGTGATTATGCTTTCCGACCTGAGACTCAGCTGTTAAAAGGAAGATCCACAAACCTAAGTATATTCTCCCCTCCTCTGCACCATGATAACAAGATACTTCAGCTTTATATTGAATCAAGATATAGTAATGTTTTCATGAATCAAACATGCTTACTAGGAAAAGATCTGTTGATTAGCTGTATCTTTCCCTGTTCTAGTGATTACATTCTACTTCATGTTTAGCTAATAATATAATCACACCAATCATCAGAATGTTGGAGAGCAGTAAGACTAATAGCTGTGCTTAGAATGGAGCTTGTTTCAAGGATGGTGAAGAGGACCATAGTGCATCCATGAGAAATATTCACTCAGGGCTGGCAGAATGCTGCTAAGCCCTAGTGGTGTTAATTCCCTGATAGGGAATTCAATGATAGTGTCTTTTCCTGTAAGGACTGGATCCAATTCTCATAAACACAGAGGATTATTCTGTTGATTATCTATAAGAATTAAATTTAGGAAGTATTTTTGATTCAATTTTAGTAAAATCTGCCAGAACCTTCTGGATATGCAGTAGCCATCCTGGTAATCAAAGCTAATACAGCCATTGTCAAGTCTTGGACACTCTTGCTCTCAGCAGACAATAATCAGGGTTTGAAACTTTGACCAAGAGGGTACGAAAACTCATAAAAGTTGCTTACTGTACTTGTTGACCTTGCATAACTGGCAAGTCATCCATATAAAAACAATTGCTTTAACAAGAAAGAATTTTTGAATGATGAGAAGAAGGAATCACACTGGTATTTTGGTAAGGAAAAATATAGTTCTGTCAACTGGAGATCCCCTATACTTTTACTCATCCCATAGCTGTATCTTTCCTTTTTATGTGTCAAACAACTGACTATTTTTTTAAACAACCAATATACTTCCATTCACAATCATCATCAGAGTCATCATATATAGTAGAATAATTTGAATGTCTGGAAAAAGTTATCTACCAATAAAGAATTGAGAGAATGGTTGTATAGGATCTTAGTTCTTCATTTAGACAAATCTAGATTTGAATGTTGGCTTCTCTATATTAATCATGAGATCTTAATCACATTGCATAACATATCTGATCCTCGGTTTCATAAACTGTAAAATGGGAATAAAAAGAATATTCATCTTATAGGGTTGTTGTGAATAGTATAATATACTATGTACTTCAAAGTCTTAGTACAGTTTTAGCACATACTTACGTGTATATATTTTTTTATGACTTTTTTTTTTTTTTGCGGTACACGGGCCTCTCACTGTTGTGGCCTCTCCCGTTGCGGAGCACAGGCTCCGGACGCGCAGGCTCAGCGGCCACGGCTCGCGGGCCTAGCCGCTCCGCGGCGTGTGGGATCTTCCCGGACCGGGGCACAAACCCGTGTCCCTTGCATCGGCAGGCGGACTCTCAACCACTCGCCATCAGGGAAGCCCTATGATTTATTTTTATACTGCTATAATCTAGATACATGGAAACACTCAGATTTTAAGTGTATTCTTCAATCAATTTTGAAACAGATAAAGACACAAAACATTTCTATCGCCTCAGTGAGTTTCCTTGTGTTCCCTCCCAGTCAATTACCCATCCCAGAAGCAATTGCTGATTTGATATCTATAACTATAGTTTAGTGTCGTGGATATAATTTAAAGATGAGACCTAATAACCAATGCCCTTTGTAATCCTATCCCCCATCAATGTGAGAGAGACCTATGACCTATTAAACTTTTCAGATAAATGGAATCATAGAGCGTGTTCTATCCATGTTGTTACATTTATCAGTATATCAATTGCTGTGCTGCATTCTATGATATAAATATATACAGTGGAATTTCTATATTCCTGTTTATGGAAATCTGGATTATTTACAAGTTTTGGATATTATGAGTATGGGTAGTATAAAAATCCATATAGAAATTGTTTTCTGAATGTATATTCTCATTAATACCTTTTAAATATTTAATTAATACCTTTAATTAATACCTTTTTCATATAGAACTGGAATTCCTGGATTGCTTAATTTCTTTGAAGAAATTTCCAAACTGTTTTCCAAAATGGTTGTATCATTTTACAGTACAGACAAAAAAGTACCAGAATTGCAGTTACTCCTGCATCCTTTCCAACATTTGGTGTGGTCATTTTTTTTTCATTTTAACTTTTGCAGTGATATCTTAGTATAGTTTTAATTTGTATGTCCCTAATGATGTTCTGTACATTTCTTATGATCCTTGGTCACTTGTATATATTATTTTGGAAAATGTTAGTTTAATTCTTCCTCAATTTTTGAAAATTGGCATATTTGTTTTTTTATTATTGAATTGCAGGTATTGCTTATATGTTTTCAGTAAAAGTCCTTTTTCAGATAGTAGTGTTTCAGATATTCTCTCCCAGTATGTAAATAGTTTATTTTCTTGATGAAGTTTCTTTTCTTTTCTGATGAGCCCAAATTTTTAATCTTCATAAAGCCTAACTTTCTACACAAAAATGTACAGTTTATGCTTTCTATATCCCTTAAGAAATCTTTGTCTAACCCAAGGTCTCAAAGATTTTCTCCAGTGTTTAAATTGTGTTTTTCTAACTCTTATGTTGAGCTTCATAATTCATCACACATTAATATTTCTACATATGGTATAAGGTGGGAGGGTGAGTTTCTTTATTTCTGTAGGGTATCCTATTATTCTAACACCACTTTTTGGAAGATATTTCTCCTTTTCCCATCAAATTGCTTTGACTCTCGTTATCACCATCATTGTTGTTTTATTTATAGTTGAGATTTGATTTCCTATTATTGTGCTCCATCGCCACATTCTAGAAGTAAGAGTAAGGGACCAAACATAATTTGAAAAAAATATAATTTAATACTTTACTAAGTTATTAGTAATCCCTTGAATTTAGAAATTCTTCATTGCTCCTATACACAAAATTATCTTCTACCTTTGCTGGGGGAGAGAAAACTCAAGCAGTGGTTGTTTTAGATATTGGTTTCAGTTATTAGGATTAAAATATAAGAAGGAGAAGGCTTTATTCCAAAGAGAGTTTGTCACATCTGCTTATCTCAATTCTTCCTTTATTCTTTAATTTCTTAATTCATATATCATGCAATATATTTATTTAACCCCTATTATGTGCAAGTAACTGTGTGATCCTGGGTTATAAAAGATATGAAAGAGTAACCCCTGCCTGCATGGTAGTGTTTGTATTAACTAAGCTCCTTGATTTTTTCCCCTAAAACTTTCCTAGTATGTAATTTTTTGTATGACTTTTTAAATTTAAGAATGAGTTCTAACACTTAAGGAGACTCTGCCTCAGTGTGTAGACAGAGCTAATTCAGAGATGAAAATGGGTAAATTAAAAGAGAGTTCCCTAAAAGCAGAACAATATCTCAGAAAGCAAGGATGCAACACCTTTTAAGAATCAGTGATAATCAACAGAATAAAATGCACACACCAATCAAAGAAAGAGAATGACAAAATTAAAAAAAAAAAAGCACTATGGATACAAGATAGTGGTGGGGAAACTCAATTATAATTATATAATGATTATGACAAATTATATGTAGGACAGGGTCTAGAAGCATAAGTACTGTTCACAAAATCTTTCTTCCAACAGTGTTCCAGGGCCAGTTTTCAAGTTAGCCACTCATTTGTTATTTGGAAGGTATTAGTTTTTCTCCAGAAGCCTCATATAAACACATGAGCTTACAAAGCTTTGCAATATTCCCTATGAAAAGCCTAACTTTGTTCTTAAATACCTGAAAAAATCTTTTGCTCAAGGAGCAAGTATCTTTCTGATTCCCTGAAAACTATTATTAAAGCTGAGAATTAATAGCAATTTTCTTGACCTTTTCCCCTCTAGCCCCCTCAACAATTTTAAGCAAATTATTATTTTTATTAAATCAATTCCTACTTAAAATACCTAAGGTATTTATTGTTTTTTTGACCTAACTATGAATACAACTGGAAGTAAAATAAAGTTTTTTTTTAAAATTGGAGAAAGCAAATGTAGGAAATCCTTCTAACAAAAGTAAATGAAAAGGTATATCGGCATAAAAATTTAATACCCTTTAATGGAAGGCAACATAATCCAAATAGCCTTCAAGTTAACATACGTAATGTCAAGCAGACAATAAAAAATTAATAGATATGTATAGAAGCAGGAAAATATTATAATCAGGAAAAAATTAGTAAACATAAACTGACACCAAGATGATTTAGATAAATAAATAGCTAAGAAAAACTTTGTCAGCTGTTGAAAGTATGTATGAATCTTGAAGGACAAGATAGATATAATAAGAAAATATTTGAGGAATCTCAGCAGAGAAAAGAAAATTAAAACAACCAAAAAATCATTAGAAGTTCTGGAACTGAAAGTACAATAGCTGATACAAAAGAAAAAAAAAGTTCTGATGGGTTTAACACAAGAATGGAAATAAGAAAATTTTAAAAAAAGAGTTAATGAATTTGAAGGTAGATTATTTAAATTGATTTACTTTGAAGAACAAAAAGACAAAATAAAAAGATTGAAGAACTTTACTATACCTCAGTGACTTTTGGGACAAAAACTAGGGAGAGAGCCCTCACCAGAAACCAGATTTGCTGGAACCTTGATTATGGACTTATAGCACATGAGAAAATAAATGTCTTTTGTTCAAGCCACTCAATCTGTGTGTTTTTTTTGTTTTGTTTTGTTTTTTGCGGTACGCGGGCCTCCTACTGTTGTGGCTTCTCCCGTTGCGGAGCACAGGCTCCGGACGCGCAGGCTCAGCGGCCATGGCTCACGGGCCCAGCCGCTCCGCGGCATGTGGGATCTTCCCGGACCGGGGCACGAACCCGTGTGCCCTGCATTGGCAGGCGGACTCTCAACCACTGCGCCACCAGGGAAGCCCAATCTGTGGTATTTTGTTATGGCATCCTGAGAAGACTAATACTCCTTATTAAATACACATTTTAAAAATATTTCATAAAACCAAAATAACTATGTGCTAATAATTAACTATGTAAATGGAAATATGTGAAAAACTATATTATTTTTCTATATTCTAATTTTTTGGTAAAAAAAATATATATAACATGAAATCTACCCCTTGTCAAAATTTTAAATGTAAAGTACTATTAACTATATGTACATTGTTATACAGTAGATTACTAGAACTTTTCCATCTTGCTTGACAGAAACCCAATAATACCCATTGAACAGCAACTTCCTATTCCCCTATCCCCCCAGGTCTCTGGCAACAACTGTTCTACTTTCTGCTTCTATGAGTTTGACTATTTTAGGTACCTCTTATAAGTGGAATCATGCAGTATTCACTCTGGTTTATTTGACTGGCTTATTTCACTTAGCATAATGTCCTCAAGTTTCATCCATGTTTTAGCACATGACAGGATTTCCTTCTTTTTTAAGACTGAATAATATTCCATTGCATGTATATATCATATTTTATTTACTCATTCATCATTTGATGGATATTTAGGTTGATATACAAATGACCAACAAGTATATTAAAATATGCTCAACATCACTAATTATCAGGGAAATGCAACTCAAAACTACAATGTGATATCACCTCATACCCATTAGGATAGCCATTATCAGAAAACCCTAGAAAATAATGAATGGTGGTGAGGATATGGAGAAATTATAACCCCTGTGCACTGTGGTGGAAATGTAAAATGGTGCAGCCACTATTGAAAATAGAATGGAGATTCCTCAAAAAAAATTAAAAATAAAACTAACATAATCCAGCAATCCCAGTTCTGGGTATTTCTCCAAAAGAATTGAAAACAGGATCTCGAAGAGATATGTGCACTCCCATATTCACTGAAGCATTATTCATGACAGCCAAAAGATGAAAGAAGTCTGTATATTTAACTGTAAATTTTTGAAACTATTGTGTGTAAATCCTCTATAGACATTATTTTATATGCAGTTTTTGTCTCCTTCCAAACTAGATTTGTACATCGGAAATGACTTCATTCTGTGTCAAATTTTTCTTAATATGAACTGTTAAAATTTAAAAGATGAAATACATAATCAAAAGATGATATTTAAATCCATGAAAACAGAGGTTTAAATAGAAGCAAAATTTTTGGCTATCCTTATGTACCACACGCCATAAATTCTAAGTTTATTTCTATTTTTTTCTCAAAATATACATAGCTCCATATGTCTTATAACCACCACTCTTCATGGCTCAGTAAGTCAGTTATCATTTATGCAAAGGATAGAGCTTTAGATTTAATGAATGATATATATATACATATATGCTGATATGACAAACAAAACCAGAGTACTGATATCTAACTTTGTACATTCATATATATACCATGGAAATGATTTATTGCATTTGTGAACTGCACTAATATTTTCCATTATTTTACCTTAGTTTTGCTGCATGTAAGTTCTGTCAGTCTTACTGTCAGGGAAACATTGATTTTCCATTGTAATCACTGCTGGTATAAAACACAGCTGCCTAACAAATGTACACTGGAATGGGCTGCTTTTAGCATCTGTTAAATCTCAACACAGTGTACAACTGCTCTTTTTAGAGAGCATCAATCATGTAAGAGTGAGACAGAATTAAAGAGTTTAGCCCTGCTTGGCTCCCTTTGTATCTAATTTAGGCATGTATGACCCATTGCATTCATTGTTGTGCTTACAACAGCTGTTTCTTATTATTAAGAAAAACAGCTTTGCGTGCAGAACATAAAACAATAAACTCTAGCCATGTGGATAGAGTACATTTGCTTTTCAAGGATATAAATATACACTTAATAAAAAAATAAGGTGATGCTAACCATATTTCACAGAGAACAAATGGTACCACTTCAGGCAATAAAGTCTAGCACCTCCTGATCAAAAAATCCCCAAATATTGAATCTAACAATTCCTATCCCTGCAAAAAGTTTGTAATGAATAAAATTACAGTGAGCACAGAATGGATTGGGTGCTTAAGAATTATGGTACAGAAAGATCATCTTTAATGTTTTTCCTAGAATTCCACCTAATTTAACCTTTAGAGACTATTAAGTATAGAAATTAAAAAATGGTAAGTGAATATAAGGATGTATGCTTCAGACAATGAATTTAATTTTACTTATATGTGTGCATATTTATAGAAAAATTTTGGAAACACTTTTTGGAAACACTTTGCCTTGCCCAATTTGTAATGTGAAACTGTATTACTTTAATAGTGACAACAAATAACTATTAATAAATATGTTGAAAATTAATTCTAGGGCTTCCCTGGTGGCGCAGTGGTTGAGAGTCCGCCTGCCGATGCAGGGAACATGGGTTCGTGCCCCGGTCTGGGAGGATCCCACGTGCCGCGGAGCGGCTGGGCCCGTGAGCCATGGCCACTGGGCCTGCGCGTTCGGAGCCTGTGCTCCGCAGCGGGAGAGGCCACAACAGTGAGAGGGCCGCGTACCGCAAAAAAAAAAAAAAAAAAGAAAAAAAAATTAATTCTATACTTTTATAATTTCTTTCACGTTGAAAGTTAGTAAATTAAAAATCATGGAGGTGACTTTAGGGCTTCCTTGGTTAAGAAACTTATCAATCAGTAGAAGTCAAAATAAGAAAATATGTTATCAAATTTATGAGTTAAATTTTTAAAAGACTGAATATTTTCTGCATTATATTTTCTTTAATCTCCTTTCAAACTAAAGGTCAGTATGTTTCTAAGTGGTCTTTGCTGATTATGATTAGTGAGGTACCTATATAACAAAATGATTCCTTTTACTTTCTAGTAAAAATTTATGCAGCTACAAGGAGTTCAATAAGCTAATAATTTCTTTTTTGATACAAATGATAATCTTCTACAGCAGTCTTTTATTTGAGTTCTTTTTAAAATTTGCTTAACCAGATTACTTCTCTATACCCTTTTATGATAATGGTTTATCTTTTAAAATTTCCAAAATATCTTATTTATTACACTTTCTTTTTTTATTTACTTTCTCTATACAGACATATTATAGGAATATTTGAAACCTTTACATTTTTGGTTTCAAAAACTCTATAATATACTGGTAGATAAATTAGCCTATGAACTCTTCAAAACCAAGGACTATAAGTAACCCTGGGTCATAGTGACCTGGAAGTAAAAATGAAGTCGTGACAATAAGCAAAATTTATCTTTTCCCATCCACTATTACAAATACTAGTTCCTCTCCAAGTCTTCTTTCTTACCTTTTGGAGCCCAAAGGAGTTGTCTAATGAGTGTCATAAGAAAAAAACGTGAAGTTCTCCTCTTCCTCTGGTCAGGTGCCTATTATCCTGACAGAACATGATTTTTGTCCCTCTGCCTGCGAAGTCCTCTGTACCAGAGCCAGCACTGGGCAGAAGTGAATAGACTGCCTCTACCTTCCCCAGTCTTGATCCCATCCTCTCTTTTACTGTTGCCCAAATAATGCTACTTTCTGATTCCAACATCTCACAGAAGCTTGTCTGAAAACAGTTGCATCGTTTTTAAGTTGTTGCACCTGTCTTTCTCTTCCCGGAATTCAGGTCTGAGTTCATGGTATTGGGCTAATGACAAATTTAAATGAGAAACACCAAGCTTTAGCCCTTTGGAAAAAAGGAAGCTGACACCTGAGGGAGCTTTTTAAATTTTTTTTTTCCTTCTGACCACTAGGGCTTTATTTTTTACTAAGCATGCTTTCTCATTTAATGTCCCTTCCACTCTTCCATCCTCTTCCACAAGAAGAGTCTACATTCTTCATACAAAGCAAATCCTAGCGACTCGCCAGACCTTCTAGACGTGCATTGTGGATTCAAGTTAGCCGTGTCTGCGAAATATTCAATTCACCTTTGTTGTTCCCACAGCACCAGCTGAGTACCTATGCTTAATACATGGGTAACAAACTAAAATGTTTAATAGTAACTAAAATTGCTTTAAAGAATAAGGCATTTATCTATACTAAATAGTGAGTTGTTAATGATAATATTGATTCATTCCTATATTTTAAAAATCTATATTGATAGTGTCAATATGTGCTAGGCACCATACTAGGCCCTAGGGAAATCATGGTAACTACAACATTCTGTAAGGAGAAAGGAATTCACAATCTGGTAAAAGAAACAAACACTAAACAAGTGAACAAATGCTCAAGTAAATATTGACAATATTTTTAAGTTCTCTGAAGGGATAATAATAGCCTAATGAGAATAATAAAGCAATTGAGAATATGAGGTGCTCAGGAAAATATACTTTGTCTGCTAAAATAACAACAAAAAAGCTATGAAAAGAACTGGAGGAAAACCATTGAAGATAGAGTCAAAAAGCATGCAGGTTCTGATACAGGAAAGAACTTGGTAAAGTTCAACCATGAGACAAAGAATGGTGTGCAAACAGCAAAGAATGTGGAAGAGGGAAGGGAAGGGCCAGTCCAGGCAGAGCCTTGTAGGAGGTGGGAAGAAGTTTGGATTTTTTTGACTTCACAATAGGAATACATGATGTATTTTAAGCAAAAAGAGGTGTACGATATTATTTTAATTTTTTTGCATTTGTCATATAACAAAATATATTTGACAGTGTGTCGTATATAATAATGTACATACTTAAAAAGCAATACTCATCTTAGCCCATAAAACTTAAAATATATACCCATAATCTGCAAAAAAGGATTGCGACTTACAATTTTAACAATTTCCAAGTGAGTGTGTGTCAGTGTGCCTTAATATTTTAAGCGAGTTCATTATGAATACTCATTTTTAAATTCATTTCTATAAAATGATTTATGTGCATGGATGTCTTCTACAAAGCATACCCTGAATTTTCAGTGAAATGAGGTCCCCTGTTTACCAAATAGCATTATTTTAAAAAGAAAAGTTTTTCCTTTGCTCCTCTCTTACTTTTTAAGTGTTATTTTGTTTTAGTGTAAGTATGCACTTGGATACTCTTTTTTGGACATCAGTACGTTGGATCCATTTCTGTCATTTATTCATTTTGAAGCTCATTTTTGGCTGGTGGGAGCTGTTTAATCTGGCTCCTGTGTGTTTTTGCCAGATTTCCATTAGTCTGGGAGAATTTTCTTACTTTATTGAACAATTAGATATTT
Source organism: Pseudorca crassidens (assembly GCF_039906515.1). NCBI lineage: Eukaryota > Metazoa > Chordata > Mammalia > Artiodactyla > Delphinidae > Pseudorca > Pseudorca crassidens. The sequence continues at coordinate 71,643,559 of NC_090306.1, forward strand.
TACCTTACTTTGAAATTCCCCTGTCCCAGAATAGTAACCAATCATTTCTGCAAGAAGCACCAGTTTTTTGTTTTGCTTTGTTTTGGTTTTTTTTAGTAGGGAATAGTATTTAGAGTGGGCATAAAATATGCCCACTGCTAATGAGTCAGCTTTCCTGTCTTTTAATAATGACTTAACCTCAATCCCCTTAATTCCAGTTCAACATCATATTTCAGCATCACTGTTTCTCTCCTTTCCTTTCCCCGTTCCATATTAGTATCTCCTGAGAAATTAAATATCTTTACTTATTATTCTCGTAAACAAATTTAACTTGACATTTAGATGTGTAATAATAACGTAATCCGAAATTCAAAACTGTGGGAGAAGGTATTCATAAAAGTTGAATCCACACTTTTACCACTTTCAACCCACCTCCTATAAGCACCTGTTTTCATTAGTTTCATAAGTTTATTGTTCCTGTATAAAATTCTTCTAAAATAGCCTTATTTTCATTTCTTGCACAAAAAGCAACATATTATATATACTGTTACACCTTGTTTTTTTAACTTTAAAATGTAGCTTAGGAAACATATCATATAAGTTCACAGAGATTTTTCTTATATTTTTTATAGCTACATAGTATTCTTATTAAAATACAACAAAAATACATGCACAAATGTATACACAAATGCAATTTTCATAGTAATATGCTTCATTTTATATATATATATATATGTCTTTTTTTCCAGTCAATAACCTATTATGCTGTTAGATTATTTCCAGCATATTACCATGAAAATTGCATTTGTGAATGCATTTGTACATGTATTTTTGTTGTTGATATTATGTCATTGTGTGTTTATTTTCCAATTAGTGAAATTATTTTCTAATTAGTCTTTAGGGTAAATTCCTAGAAGTGAGGTTGCTGGACAAAAGACCAAAACAACTGTGTTTTATAAGATTTTCCTAACTTCTCTCCATAGGGATATTACCATTGTTCACGTGCCACATATGAAATTGTTTTTACCCCCACGGTCTTGTCAGTCTTGCCTTGTTTACAAGCTTTTGGAATTTTGCCTTAAATATAAAAGGTGAAAAACACCTATCTCAAAGTAATTTTAATTTACATTCATCTTAGTATAAGTGAGGTCAAGCAACTTTATGTATAATTTACATATATTTTAGGGACAATTATGGCTGTTTATTTCTTCTATTTCTCTAATACATGTTTCACTTCTAGTCCCTCAGTTATCTTGATGCTGTTTATTTTTATAGTGAGATATAATTTGCATACAATGAAATTTACAAGTCTTATTTGAATTTGAGGAGACTCGAGGAATATATAGTGAAGTAACTACCACTGCAATTGGGATGAATATTTCCATCATTCCAGAAAGTACTCTCATGCCCATTTCCAATCAATGCCAACATCTGCTCCTCACAGCAAACTCTGTTTTGATTTTAAGCAGCATATGTTACATTTGTATTCTCTTAAATTACATATGAAGAGAATCATATATGAATCTTTGGGTTGGGCTCAGTGTTATTCCCATGAGATTCATCTATGTTGCTGCGTGGATCAGTACCTCATTCTTTTTATTGCTGAGTGGTGGTCTACAGTCAGTTTATTGGTTCCCCTTGGTTGTTTCCAAATTGGGGATATTATAAATTAAGCTACTATGAACATTTTTATATGAATCTTTTTTTGAGCAAATGCTTTTATTTGCCTTTGATAAATACCTAGGGTAGCAGGTACATGAAATTCATAAGAAAATGTTGAACTGTTTTCCAAAGTGTTATGTTACTTTATATCCCAAGCTGCATATGAAAATTCTGATTTTTCCACATCCTTGCCAAATTTTTATTGTCAGTTGTTTTTAATTTTAGCCATTCTAAAAAATGATCATAACTCATTGTGGTTTCATACTGTGTTTCTATAAGACTAACGATGTTGAGAATATTTTCAAGGACTAATTGGCCATTTCCATATATTTTGGAAAATGTATGCTCGAATTTTCACCCACTTACATCACATTATTTTAGTTATTTATCTCTAGTGTTTTTTAATATATTCTGGATATTATTCCTTTGTCTGATACATGTCCACTGCCAATATTTTTTCTAATCTATGGCTTGTCCTTTCATTTTCTAAATTATGTATTTGGATGTAGAGAAATGTTCAAGTTTGTTAAAGTCCAATATGTCACTTTTATTTCTTTTTAATTAGTGTTTTCTGTCTCAAAAATATTTTCCTACCATAAGAATACGAAAATATTCCTCTGAGTATTTTTGTAAATCTTCATAATTTTAGCTTTTTTGATTAAGCCTCTGATCAATCTTAAATTAATTTTTAATATGATAAAAGTTAGCAGTCAAGATTCTTTTTTCCCTATGATTCTACAATTGTTTAAGAACAATTTTTTTCTAAATAGGTTTTTTCCCAATTGAATATTTTTGGAGCATTTGAAGATCAAAAAGTGACCATATATGTATGAGTTTTATTTCCAGCCTCTATTTTATTCCATTACTCTAGTATTTTTATGTCAATACCATACTTTCTTGATTATTTTAGGTTAAGTCTTGAAATGAGGAAATGCAAATTTACCAATTTTTCATATTGTCTTGCCTATTTTAAATATTTACAATACCTCATAAATTTTACAGTGAGTCTGTCAGTTTCAAAAAAATTCAAGGGTTTTGATTCAGACAACATTTAATCTGTAGATCAATTTGGAAAAGATTGGTATGATAATAATGAGTCTTAAAATTCATGACCATGTATATTTTCTCCATTATTTATACCTGTTTTACTGTCTCTCTTGTAGTGTTAGATGTAGGGGTTTTGCATACTTGTAAAATTTATTGCTAAGAATCATGCCTTTGATTATACATGTGACTTTTTTTTTATCTTCCAACTCTTGCCCATATAGCAATATAATTGACATATTGACTTTGTATCATGAAGCTCTGATCAATACATTTACTAGTTTTACATATGATTACAGTGCTTAGAATTTTCTACCTATAGAATTAGTTCTTCTGTAAGTAAGAATGTCCCTGCTACCAGAAAGCTACTAGAGCTAATCAATTAATTTGGTAAAGTAGCAGGATACAAAATTAATGCACAGAAATCTCCTGCATTCCTATACATGAATGATGAAAAATCTGAAAGTGAAATTAAGAAAAAAACTCCCATTTACCATTGCAACAAAAATAATAAAATACCTAGGAATAAATCTACCTAAGGAGACAAAAGACCTGTATGCAGAAAATTATAAGACACTGATGAAAGAAATTAAAGATGATACAAATAAATGGAGAGATATACCATGTTCTTGGACTGGAAGAATTAACATTGTGAAGATGACTATACTACCCAAAGCAATCTACAGATTCAATGCAATCGCTATCAAACTACCACTGGCATTTATCACAGAACTAGAACAAAAATTTTCACAATTTGTGTGGAAACACAAAAGACACCGAATAGCCAGAGCAATCTTGAGAAAGAAAAACGGAGCTGGAGAAATCAGGCTCCCAGACTTCAGACTATACTACAAAACTACAGTAATCAAGACAGTATGGTACTGGCACAAAAACAGATATATACATCAATGGAACAGCATAGAAAGCCCAGAGATAAACCCACGCACATATGGTCACCTTATCTTTGATAAAGGAGGCAAGACTATACAATGGGGAAAAGAGAGCCTCTTCAATAAGTGGTGCTTGGAGAACTGGACAGCTATATGTAAAAGAATGAAACTAGAACACTCCCTAACACCATACACAAAAATAAACTCAAAATGGAATAAAGACCTAAATGTAAAGCCAGACACTATCAAACTCTTAGAGGAAAACATAGGCAGAACACTCTATGACATAAATCACAGCAAGATCCTTTTTGACCCACCTCCTAGAGAAATGGAAATAAAAGCAAACAAATGGGACCTAATGAAACTTCAAAGGTTTTCCACAGCAAAGGAAACCATAAACAAGATGAAAAGACAACCCTTAGAATGGGAGAAAATATTTGCAAATGAAGCAACTGACAGAGGGTTAATCTCCAAAATTTACAAGTAGCTCATGCAGCTCAATATCAAAAGAACAAACAGCCCAGTCCATAAATGGGCAGAAGACCTACGTAGACATTTCTCCAAAGAAGGTACAGATTACCAACATGAAAGGATGCTCAGCAACACTAATCATTAGAGAAACGCAAATCAAAACTACAATGAGGTATCACCTCACACCAGTCAGAATGGCCATCATCAAAAAATCTACAAACAATAAATGCTGGAGAGGCTGTGGAGAAAAGGGAACCCTCTTGCACTGTTGGTGGGAATGTAAATTGATACAGCCACTATGGAGAACAGTATGGAGGTTCCTTAAAAAACTAAAAATAGAACTACCATATGACCCAACAATCCCACTACTGGGCATATACCCTGAGAAAACCATAATTCAAAAAGAGTCATGTACCACAATGTTCTTTGCAGCTCTATTTACAATAGCCAGGACATGGAAGCAACCTAAGTGTCCATCGACAGATAAATGGATAAAGAAGATGTGGCACATATGTACAATGGAATATTACTCAGCCATAAAAAGAAACAACATTGAGTTATTTGTAGTGAGGTAGATGGACCTAGAGTCTGTCATACAGAGTGAAGTAAGTCAGAAACAGAAAAACAAATACCGTATGCTAACACATATATATGGAACCCCCCCCCAAAAAAAAAGGTCATGAAGAACCTAGGTCCAAGATGGGAATAAAGACGCAGACCTACTAGAGAATGGATTTGAGGACACAGGGAGGGGGGAGGATAAGCTGGGACAAAGTGAGAGAGTGGTAGTGTATATATGGACATATATACACTGCCAAATGTAAAATAGATAGCTAGTGGGAAGCAGTCGCATAGCACAGGGAGATCAGCTCGGTGTTTTGTGACCAGCTAGAAGGGTGGGATAGGGAGGGTGGGAGGGAGAGAGACGCAAGAGGGAAGAGATATGGGGATATATGTATAAGTATAACTAATTCACTTTGTTATAAAGCAGAAACTAACACACCATTATAAAGCAATTATACTCCAATAAAAACGTTAAAAAAAAAAAAAAAAGAATGTCCCTGAGCAAGAACCACCTAGATAACCTGCTACTGAAATAATATATTTCATTCTCTTGGATTTCTTAAGTACATGATCATAATCTACTCATGGAATACTCTTATACACTACATATGGCATTATAATCCCTTCCATAAAATTATTTCTGATTCTAGTTTTTTTGTTTCTTCATTTGTTTGTTTCTTTGGGTCTGGCTGCACTGACTAGAATCCTCAGTTCAGTGTTGAATAGTAAACCATCTTTGTTATATCCTTATGTTAAGTGTGATTCTTCTAATATTTTATGATAAAGTATACTGTTTCTCTGAGTATCCCATATCTGTTTTTTTCTTAATTTAAACAAGTTCATTTATTCCCAGTTTCATGAGATTTTAGCATGATGATGGGTTGAATTTTATTAAATTATTTTGGAAATTTATTTGGTTGTCACATTACAACATCTACTATATCCTATTACTAATAGTGATCTAGGGTTCAAAGGACAATATAACTTAGCAGAAAGGATAGGCTTCACACAACACCAAATATATTTTCTTTTTTAACAGCTTTTTTGAGTTATAATTAATATAACAACAACGACAAATAAAACTGCACAGGGACTTTTAGTTTCCAGTTATGTATGTAATTCACTATTCTATGCTAATAATAAGTAAAAAGCCGAACAAACTGAAAAATCAACATCTCTTTTAGTATCTTTAAGAGAGCTGAGGACACAAGGCAAACCACTGCCCCTGAGACTGGCAAGACAGAGGAGACCACAGGGAGCCATAAGCTTACATGAGCAGAGACTCATGAAAGAATTACCCTGGGAACCAATACCAGAGTCGGAAAATGTGTACTGTAGTTTATTGGCAAATTGCTGAGTTTCACTGTGGACAATTTTGGGAGTTACAAACTCCAAGAGGACTCAGTCAAACCCCTGCCCCCCCCAATTTTGTAAGATTTACCTCTAGGAGCTTGATCAGGTTCTCACAGCAAATATTGGAGAAAAATCATCTCATGCTTCCACAGGGGAAGGAGAATAGGTACCTTTTTTTTTCCCTTGAGAATGTTTTTTATCGGAGTATAGTTGATTTACATTGTTGTGTTAGTTTCAGGTGTACAGCAAAGTGAATCATTTATACATATACATATATCCACTCTGTTTTTAAGATTCTTTTCCCATACAGTCCATTATAGAATATTGAGTAGAGTTTCCTGTGCTATACAGTGGGTCGTTATTAGTTATGTATTTTATATATGGTAGTGTATATATGTCAATCCCAATCTCCCAATTTATCCCTGCCCCCCTTACTCCCTGGTAACTTTAAGTTTGTTTTGTACATCTGTGACTCTACTTCTATTTCATAAATAAGTTCATTTGTACCCTTTTTTTAGATTCCACATATAAGCAATATCATGATGTTTCTCTTCATCTGATTTACTTCTCTCAGTTTGACAATCTCTAGGTCCATCCATGTTGCTGCAAATGGCATTATTTTGTTCTTTTTATGGCTGAGTAATATTCCGTATATATGTACATCTTTATCCATTCCTCTGTTGATGGACATTTAGGTTGCTTCCATGTCCTGGGTATTGTAAATAGTGCTGCAGTGAATATTGGGTTGCATGTATTGTTTCAAGTTATATGCCTAGGAGTGGGATTGCTGGGTCATATGGTAGTTCTATTTTTAGCTTTTTAAGAAACTTCCATACTCTTCTCCATAGTGGCTATACCAATTTACATTCCCACAGATCTAAATAGATATTTCTCCAAAGAAGACATACAGATGGCCAAAACACACAAGAAAAGCTGCTCAACAATGCTAATTATTAGAGAAATGCAAATCAAAATTACAAAGAGGTATCACCTCACACCAGTCAGAATGATGGCCATCATCAAGAAATCTACAAACAACAAGTGCTGGAGGGGGTGTGGAGAAAAGGGAACCCTCCTAAGCACCATTTTTAAAATATGCCAGAGCACTCTTTTCTTCTTAACAAGGCCTTCCATCAGGAGAAACTAGTTAATCAGAGCCTAACCTGCTGGAGTATTATCAGAGCCTAACTAATCTGAGGGAAAGCAAACTTTAAACTGCACCCCACTCTAGACACCCTCTCCCATTTAAGGGGAGAGGAAAAAAAAAGAAACAGCCTTACAAACGCTGATGAAGTTCACAATCCAGAGGTATAGGCTCACTAAACAACTGAGTCCTACTCTAAGAACTATAGGAAGCTTCCCCTCTCCTCATCTCTTTATAGCTCATTACTAAAGGTTTATTTACAGCCGTTCCTTTGGTACATCCTGTCCAGCTATCAGGAAAAATTTACTAGACATACTAAAAAGCAAACAATACAATTTGAAGAGACATGGCAAGCATCAAAACCAGACATGGCAGGGGTGTTAGAAATATCAGAGGGGGAGGTTTAAGACAACTATGATTAAGATGCTTATGACTCTAATGGATAAAGTAGACAGCATGCAAAAACATATGGATAATGTAAGCAGAGAGATGGAAATCCTAAAAAAGAACTGAAAATAAATCTTAGAGATAAAAAACACTAATGAAATGAAGAATAACTTTATTAGTAGACTGGATACAGCTGAGGAAAGAAACTCTGAACTTGAAGATATCTCAATAGAAGCCTCCAACTTCTCAGAAATCATGCAAGTGAGAAGAGAGTGGAATAATGTAGTTAAAGTATTGAGAGAAAAAAACCCCAAAAACCTACCAATCTAGAAATATGTACCCTGAAAAGTTATCTTTCAAAATAAAGGAGAAACCAAGACTTTCTCAGGCAAACAAAAATTGAAGGAGTTTGTTGTAAGTAGAACAGTCTTTCAAGCAATGTTAAAAGGCATTCTTTAAAGAGAAGGAAAATAATAGAAGTCAGAAACTCAAATCTACATAAAGGAAGAATACTGAAGAAGGAATAAGTGAGTATAAAATAAAAACTTTTAATTTTCTTATTCTTTATTGACCTGAGAGGTAACAACTCATTCAAATAATAATAATAATGTGTTCAATTATGTATGATTATATATATAATACATATTATATACATTATATATAAGTAAAATAAATGACAGCAGTGATACAAGAATGATACAAAGAATGGGAGGGAACAATTAGGATTTTTTTTTTTTTATTGTGATGTACTCAGGCTACTCGTGAGGTGGTACAGTGTTATTTGAAAGTGCACTTGAATGAATTGGAAATGTATATTGGAAACTCAGGCAATGTCTTAGAGATATATATATGTGTGTGTGTGTGTATATATATAGATATAGATATATATCTGATATGCTAAGAAGCAGAAAAATGTGAATCACATAAAATGACCAATTAACACCACAAAAGGCAGAAAAAGACTGGAAGAAAAAAAATACAGGAACAAAGAACAGGGCAACAAGTATAAACGGTAACAAATATGGTAAATATTTATCCAACTATATAAATAATCATGTTGGACATCAAGGACCTTAATGCACCAATTCAAAGACAGAGATTATCAGAGTGGATCAAAAAGCAAGACCCAAGTATATGCTGTCTTCTTAAATATAAAGACCCCTAGAGGTTAAAAATAAATGGATGAGAAAGGTATACCATGCTAATACTAATCAAAAGAAAGCAGAAATATCTATATTAATTTCAGACAGAGGACTTCCCTGATGGTGCAGTAGTTAAGAATCCACCTGCCAATGCAGGGAACATGGGTTAGAGCCCTGGTCTGGGAAGATTCCACATGCCGTGGAGCAACTAAGTCCATGTGCCACAGCTACTGAGCCTGCTCTCTAGAGCCTGCAATCCACAACTACTAAGCCTGTGTGCCACAACTACTGAAGCCCATGTGCCTAGAGCCTGTGCTCCACAAGAGAAGCCACGGCAGTGAGAAGGCCACTTACCACAACAAAGAATAGCCCCCACTCACTGCAACTAGAGAAAAGCCTGTGCACAGCAACGAAGACTCAATGCAGCCAAAAAAAAAATTTTCAGACAGAACAGACATCAAAGGAAGGAAAGCTATCAGGGATTTTAAAGAAAAGGGCATAGCATAATGATAAAGGGGTCAATTCCCCAAGAAGATATAACAACCCTTAGCATGTATATGCCTAAATTAGAGCATCAAACTACCTGAGGCAAAAACTGAGAGAAATGCAAAGAGGAAAAACGAATCCTCTATCATAATTGGAGAATTCAGCACCCTTCTATCAGAAGTGGATAGATCCAGCAAACAGAAAATCAGCAAGGACACAGTTGAACTCAATAGCACCATCAATCATCTAGATATAATTGACATCTATAGACTAATTTATTCAACAAGAGAGGAGTACACATTCTCCTCAAACTCCTATAAAATAGATCCAAGATAGATCAACATATAGGCCATAAAACACACTTTACAAATTTAAGAGAATAGAAATCATACAATGTCTGCTCTCAGACCACAGTGGAATTAAACTAGAAATTAATAACAAATATAACTGGAAAATCCAGAAATATGTGAAGATTAAACAACACACTTCTAAATAACACATGAGTCAAAGAAGAAATCTCAGGAAACATTCAAAAATATTTTTAACTATATGAAAAAAACACAACTTATAAAAATTTGTGGGGTGTGGCAAAAGCAGTGCAGAGATGGACATTTAGAGCATTAAATGCATGTATTAGAAAAAAAGAAAGAGCTAAAAGTATAAACTTCCATTTTAGGAAACTAGAATAAGAGGCACATTAAATTCAAAGTAATCAGAAGGAAATAAATAATAAGAATTAGAATAAAAATCAATAAAATTGAAAACCAAAAGCCAATAGAGAAAATCAATGAAACCAAAATTTGGTTCATTGAAAAGATCAATAAATTGGTAAGGCTTTAGCCAGAGTAACCAAAGGAAATAAAGAGAGAAATGACACAAATTACTAACATTGAAATAAAAGAGAAAGCATTACTACAGATCCTATGGATGTTAAAAAGATAATAATTGAATGACATGAACACTGCAATGCCCACAAATTTAATAACTTAGATGAGATGGACTAATTCCTTGAAAGGCACAAGCTGTCAAGACTCACATATGAATAAATAGATAATTTGATTTGGCCTATATCTATTACAAAATCTGAATCAATAATTAATAACCTCCCAAAACAGAAAGCACCAGCACCAAATGGGCTCAGTGAATTCTACCAAATATTTAAGGAAAAAAATTATACCAATTCTTGACAACCTCTTTTTGAGGATAGATGCAGAGGGAATACTTCCAAATGTATTCTCTGTAACCAGCATCACTCTAATACTAAAATCAGGCAAATACATTAAAAGAAAACAAAGCTATAGGCCAATATCTCTTATAAACATAAACATAGATGCAAAAACTTCAACAAAATATTAGCAAATCCAATCTAACAATATATGAAAAGAATATACACCCCAGACGTGCGATTTATCCCAGGTATGCAAGCCTTGATCAACATTTAAAACTCAATTAACTAAATCCAGACATCAACAGACCAAAAGAGAAAAATCACATGATCTTATTAATGGATGAAGAAAAGCATTCGATAAAAAGCAACAACCACTCATGATAAAAACTCTCAGTAAACTAGGGATAGTATGAAACTTCCTCAACTTGACAAAGAATATCTGCAAAAAAAAACAAAAAACAAAAAACCCCACAGCTAACACCATACTTACTGCTGAGAAACTCAAAGTTTTTCCACCATGATCAAGAACAAGGCAAAGATATTGCCTCTCACTGTTCATTTTCAACATAGTACTGGAAGTTCTGGCTAATGCAATAAGATAAGAAAAGAATATGAAAGGCATACAGATTGAGAAGGAAGAAATAGAACTATCTTTGCTCACAGATGGCATGATTGTCTATGAAGAAATACAAAATAACTGACAAAAAATCCTGGAACTAATAAGCTTATACCAAGTTGTAGGATACAAGGTGAATATACAAAAGTAAATAACTTTTCTGTATATCAGCAATGAATGAGAGAAATTTGATGTTAAACATAATGCCATTTACATTAGTGTTCCCCAAAATGAAATACATAGGTATAAACCTAACAAAATATGTACAAGATTAATATAAGGAAAACTACAAAACTCTGATGAATATGATTAAAGAACTAAATAAATGAGAAGATATTCCATGTTCATGGATAAGAAGACCCAAAAATGTCAAGATTTAGTTCTTCCCAACACGCTCTATAGATTCAACACAATTCCAATCTAAATCCCAGCTAGTTATTTTATTGCTATGAACAAACTCTTTCTGAAGTTTATATAGAAGTAAAAGACTCGGAATAGTCAACACATGTCAAAGGAAAAGTAGAAAGAGGACTGACACTACACCATTTAGCTTACTAAAAAGCTACAGTGATCAAGACAGTGTGGTATTGGTAAAAAACAATAGACAAATAAATCATTGGAACAGAATAGATAGCCCAGAAATAGATTCACATAAATACACTCAACTGAACTTTGACAAAGGATCTAGTGTCACACAATGGAATAAAGGTCTTATCTTCAATAAATGGTACTGGAACAATGGACATCCACATACAAATAATGAATTGAGACACAAACCTTACACCCGTCAAAATATTAACTCTAAGTGTATCATAGGCCTAAATATAAAATACAAAATTGTAAAGCCCTTAGAAAATGACACAAGAAAAAATTTAAATGACCTTGGGTGTGACAATGTCTTTTTAGGTGTAACCAAGAAGGTTTTATCCATGAAAGAAATAATTGATAAGATGGATTTCATTAAAATTTAAAATTCTGCTCTGTGAAAGACAATGTCAAGAGAATGAGAAGACAAACCACAGACTTGGATAATTTATTTGCAGAAGACACATCCGAAAAGGGACCATTATTCCACATAAACAAAGAACTTTTAAAACTCAACAATAGGAAAACAAATAACCCAATTTTAAAAATGGGCCAAAGATCTTAATAGACACCTTACCAAAGAAGATATACGAGTTGTATAAGCATATGATAGATACTCCACATCAAATTTCATCAGAGAAATGCAAATTAAAGTAACAATGAGATACCACTACACATCTACTAGAAGAGCCAGTACCCAGAACACTGACAACAACAAATGCTGGTAAGGATATAAAGCAATAGGAACTCACATTCATTGACGGTGGGAATGCGAAATGGTACAGTCATTGTGGAAGACAGCTTGGGTTTTTTTAAAAATAAAACTAAACATGCTCTTACTGTATGATCCAGCAATCGTGTTCCTTGTTATTTTCCCAAAGGGATTGAAACTTTATGTCCGTGTAGTAACCTGCCCATGATGTTTATAGCAGCCTTATTTATAATTTCTAAAACTTGGAAGCAATCAATATTTCCTTTAGAAGGTGAATGGATAAATAAACTGTGGTACATCCAGACAATGGAATATTTTTCAATGCTAAAAAGAAATAGCAGGGCTTCCCTGGTGGTGCAGTGGTTGAGAGTCCCCCTGCCAATGCAGGGGACGCGGGTTCGTGCCCCGGTCCAGGAAGATCCCACGTGCCGCAGAGCTGCTGGGCCCGTGAGCCATGGCCGCTGAGCCTGCACGTCTGGAGCCTGTGCTCCGCGACGGGAGAGGCCACAACAGTGAGATGCCCAAGTACTGCAAAAAAAAAAAAAAAAAAAAGAAATAGCTATCAAGCCCTGAAAAGACATGGAGGAAATTTAAATGCATATTACTAAATATAAGAAGCCAGTCTAAAAAGACTACATGTATGACTTCAACAATATGACATTCTGGAAAATGCAAAACTATAGAGATGGCAAAAATGTCTGGTTTCCAGGGACTGAAGAGTGGGGAGAGATTGATAGGCAAAGCAGAGAAGACTTAGAGCAGTGAAAATGCTCTGTACGGCACTATAATGATAGATACATGTCATTATACATTTTTACAAAACCATAGAGTGCATAACACCAAGGGTGAACCCTACTGTAAACTAGGGACTTTGGGTGATTATAATATGTTACTGTAGGTTCATCAATTGTAACAAATGTAGTACTCTGGTATGGGGTGTTGTTACATTATCCTCACAATTCTGAAATAAATCTTATGATAATTCTGCATTTTTTCAAATTAGTTCCTTTTAAAAAATCTCATTATGTGTGCAATGCAATTATTCCTTTCTATATTTTGAGCACCTATATTTGCAAGTGAGATTGGCCAACAGTTTTATTTGGTTTTGGTTGGTCAGTTTGTTTACCAGTACTCTTTTTGTTTTAGAGAAATTTGTATCAGGACTCTGTAATCCTTGTAAAATATGTTGGAAAGGTCTTCGCTTTTTAAAAAATTATTCTCCAGAATATTATATAGAACATGAGAATGATCTCTTCCTTGAGTACTTGCTAAAATCTTCTCTAAAACTGCCTTGGCACTGTCTCTCTTTATAGGTAGAAAATTTACTAGCTTTTTATATATACTGCAGTTATTGATCTCTTGAGGTACTATAATTATTTCTGAGCCAGTTTTAGAAATGTATATTTTTCCCAGAAAATTGACCATTTTGTCTATGTTGTCAAATTTATTGCCATAAAGTTGAACACCGTATTCATTCTTTATAGTTATTTACCAGTCTTCCTTAAATCTTTAGTTTTGTGCTCTTTTTGTTCCCAATCTTGCTTGTATATGCTTTTTCCCTTTCTTTTCTAATCACAGTTAGCATAGATTTGCTGATTCAGTGGTGTTTGTAAAGAGTAGGAATTTTTAATTAATGAATTATACAATTGTTTTTCCAATTCATTAATTCCAGCTTTGTCTATAGCAATTACTCTTTTAATTTCTTTTTGTCTTTCTTATTTAAAATAAAAACATTTAACACTATATATTTTCCTACGAGTACTCTCTTGGCTCTATCCTCGTGTTTGGATATGTGTTTGGTTCTTCTCTAATACTGATTGCCTTGAGATATTTGACTCTTGGATCCATGCTTGTCCTGTATTGTTGATTTCTTATTATTTTAGCTGAATTATATATCTGTTTATAACAGCCTTTTTGTATGAAGAGGTGTGATGCTGCCAGGTCTTACTTGAATGATTTGGTAGGAGGTGAAGTTCAGCTGCTGCTGTTTGAAATGAGCCAGTGTCATGTCTTCTGGGACAGGAATCTTGTTGTTCCTCCCCAGTGTCAATAGTCATCCTGGACATTGCTCTTTCTCTGTAGTGCATAACCCCACACTACTCATTGCTTCCAACTTGTATTTTATCTCTTTATATTCCTTCAAATGAAGGATCCATTTCTTATTTTATGTTGTAATTCTATATTGTAAATAGATAGATTGGTCAGTAGATAGATGTAGGTGTATGTATGTGTGTTCATGTATACATATATGTGTGAATGTTTATGTGTGTGTATTTTCTTTTAATCAGCTATTAAAATATCTATTTTATAGATTTAGTGATAAATTTTGAGGATTGAGGGGCTCAATATATACAATATATTTAATTTATTTTCTATATTCTGAACCAATGAGGGATAGAAAATGGGGGGGGGGCCTCAAATTATCAAATTTAGAACTTGTAGATTACATACTTTAGGTGCACAACAACAATGATTGTATCACTGAATTAAACAGCCTTATCCAACCACCCCAATACAGGCAGTGCTAAAAAACAACTGTTTGTTCCTCCCAGGAAAGAGAATATCTAAGAAATCAAAACAGCTAATGTGATATATCACTTGCAAACTTATCCTCAACTCTGGAGCCTGCTTCTGGGGAGACTGTCCTAGGAAAACACTTCATGAGATTTTTGGGCACTTGATGTGTACCATATAAAACATGCTATGGTTGGAATGCCAAGGAATTATCTATCTAACTGAAATATCCTTAAAGGATATAATAGTTAATCAGCATAATAATATTCACTTATTTAACAATATTTATGGAGCACTTATAAAGTATTGTTTATGGAATCACTAAAGCAAATGTCATATCCTAAAGTAAGAAACAAGACTGTAGAAGAGGTTTTTTCAAAGGATGAGCAAAAAGGGTTCTAATTTTTTTAATCCTTTTCCACATTCACTTACACTGTAAAGTCTAAAAGTACCTGGAGTTGGAGGTTAGAATAAAATTTACTGACAAATCTAAGGTCTGCTCTAAGTTCCTCTTCCTCCACCAGGGCTGGGGGGTGGGGGGCAGGAAGTAAAGCTTTAAGAAAACTCAGTGAGCTTGATTAATGCCCTATGAAAAGTGCACTGGCATGTGAATCCTATAGAGATATCTAGAGAGCGATGATATCACTAGTGGCTTGGACACATAAGTGGTAGAAAAGTAGCAGCTTTGGGTGGCCCACACTCCCAGAGCTTGTTGGGATAAAGCATCTGTTTTTACCAAGGACCAGATGTGTGCCATGCCCCAAGAGAGTTAGGATGGTTTTGTCTTGGACACTATCCAAGAAAACTACCTTGAGGTGTACATATACTTCAGCAGAGAGACATTAGAGATACCACTACAAACTTGGTAGTTGAACAAAGACAAAATGACATAAAGATGTAGAGATGTGTTTGCCCTTATCAAGACATCCATAGATAACTAACTGCCAGCCCCTGAGTGATGGGCAACATCCATACAGTTTTTTAAAAGAGAAAATCCAATTTAAAAACTTTCAAGTCCGTGAGTTGAGTTATAACTTTACTCCTATATTTGCTTTCTTTATACCTCAACCTTGAAAAGATCAGAAACTCGGATTATGATAAGAAATGGCAGACCACCCACTTCTTATCACTCCAGAGGGCATCATTCCCATTTAAACAAAATGTGGATGCCATCTCAGGACATATGCAGTGTAGCAGTTCTGGATAGGAAGTATGGAAGGGTTGGCTGGGAAAAGAGAAATGTGAAAACAATCATCTTTCTCAATAGACTTGAATGGGGAAAAGATCAGGGAATAATTTTTTAACTTAAGACTGAAAATTTGACAAACATTTTTGACTAAACTTTCAAATGACTAAACCAAGATTGTGTTTTATGATTTGAAGTCATATTTGAAGACACTTTTTGTTACCTAAGTGCCACCTTAAAATTCATAGGTTTTAGTAGACAACTTCCAAAACGGCCCACAATGATCTTGCATACTGATATTCATGCCCTTGTATAATCCTCTCCTTTTGGGTGTGATATGGGTCTAGTGAATTTTTCCTAATGAATAGAATATGGCAAAAGCAATGTGACATCACTACTGAGATTAGGTTCCCAAAGACTGTAATTCTGTTTTGCTAGCATTTTTTTTCCTGACCTCATGCATACTCATTCTGTTGAAGCCAGTTACCATGTTAAGAACTGTGTGGAAAGACCTAAGTAGCAAGGAAGTGAGGGAAGCCTGCTGCCAACAGCTTGTAAGAAACTGAGGCCTGTTCAACAGCCTGTGAAAAAATAAATCCTGCTAACGATGAGTAGAATGAGCTTGGAAATGGATCCAACCCCAGTCAAGTTTACAGATGAGACCACAGCCTTAGCCACCACTATGATTGCAACTTTGTGAAAGACTCAGAGCCTGATGGCCCAGCTGAACCACGTTTGGATTCCTGATGTACAGAAATGGTGATGTAATTAATATTGTTAATTTAAGCCACTAAGTTTTGGGGCAACTTGTTACAAAGCAATAGATAACTAAACATGAACCTTGCCTTAGTTTTCAACCAGAGGGATGGGATGATATAACCCCAGCAACTAAGTGCAAAAACAATGAGAGGCAATGATAAAAAATTTTGACTTCTGTTTATACTCCAGAGGACCTTCTCTAGTAGAGGTAATCCTTACAAAATCTGAATAAAACATATTATCTGATTTCATCAGTTTACAATCTAAAAAGGGACACTTGCACCAAAGCAGGATGCTTTGTGCATGTACTGTGGAATTGCATGTACTGTGGAATTGCAAGGCGATATTTTTAGAATTCATAAACTCCTAGAAAGCTTTAAGTTTCTTTCTCATCCAGAGATCAGAACTCCCACTGATGATGAATTGCCTCCATTTAACAATTACTGCAGTATCCTACAGTTGTAATCTCTGTTTCATTGTGCTTTCATATATATAAAATTCACACATGCAGATACACACACACACACACACCCTCCAGGAGATATTTAAATGTAGAAGACTATATTGAAGATTCAAATGCTAGCAGGAAGAACAGAAGATACATTTATGTCCAAACAACAGACATTGATTTAAATAGAACTTTAAAGAGCAACAATTAATAATTATTACTTCCCTCCAAAAAAATTTTTATAAGTTGCTTCACTTTGTATGGTTCTCGATTCCATGTCATCTCAGCATCTGGTTATTCAGGCAATAACCTGCCCCCCACCTTGTAATTCTTAACTCTTCTTTCTTAAGAACAGAAATAAGTTTCTCTAATTTTCCACCTAGTGCACTTCGTCTCTTCAGTTTCTGAGGCCCTTAACTAACACTCATACTCTAAAGGTCAACTTTTCTACCCCTAGGTACTTATTAACATATTTTCTTATAAAAGCATGAGGATTTTTAATAAAAATAAATTCTGTTTCAAGCTGCTAATTTCACCTGGTACTGGAATTTGACAGGGATCTTATTTAGTGCTTATGGACACTGAGGTGTGCTCCCGGATATCTACTTCTTTTGGAAGCAGAAGCATTCATTCCCACTAGCTGCTTAGGGTGTGACAGATGAACCAAATTTGGACACTATTCAGAAGTTCAGCATTCATCCAACAGAACTTGTGTGTTGATCACTGTCAATAAATCTTTGCTTTAGGGTTTGATTCCCAGGGAAACTAACCTGCAGATATTGGCAAGATAGGATAGCAGATTTCAGGAGGATGTTAATTAGATGGATTTTAGACACACTGGAGTGTGTGTACTGTTAGATGTCCAGTGTAAATTGTTCACTAGGTAGCAGAGAAAATAAATAGGAGAGAAAACCAAGTTGAATATAGGTGTTGGAGTAATCAATACACTGGATATAATTTGAATCAAAAGAGTTAGCTGCTTTCTTTTTATTGAAAAGCACTCGCCTTTGTTTTTCATGACCACCAAATTGGTTTTCATCCTGAAATTTTTCTTAAGTTCACCACTTACTCTTCACCGGCTTATTAAACAGTCTAATTATTTCATATATTAAATAATTAATTTATTAAAATAATATCAGCTGAATTCCTATAATGTACCAAAGAGGGTCTAAGATATGTTGTTTTGAACAACACAGAAAAATTTCCAACTAATGATTAGAAGGAGACAGACATCAATGATGTGACAATAATAATCCAGGCAAAGATTCTGATGTGTGAATCTGTTTGGTGTATTTAGCATCACAGATAAGACCAGTGTAGTTGGAAAGCAATAAATGACTCAGGAGAATATATGGAGATGAGTTAAAGAGTTTGGCAAGAATTATAAGTAGGCTTTTAGATCAGATTTCAAATTTGTTCTTTATTTTAATAGTAGGAAGAAATTTGAGAACCTATACAAAAGATAAATTCATTCATTTGTTATTAAAACTTATTGAGGGCTTCCCTGGTGGCGCAGTGGTTGGGAGTCCGCCTGCCGATGCAGGGGATGCGGGTTCGTGCCCCGGTCTGGGAGGATCCCACATGCCGCCAAGTGGCTGGGCCCGTGAGCCATGGCCGCTGGGCCTGTGCGTCCGGAGCCTGTGCTGCACGGTGGGAGAGTCCACAACAGTGAGAGGCCCGTGTACCGCAAAAAAAAAAAACAAAACACAATAAAACCTTATTGAGCACCTTCTATGTGCTAGTTTGTATCTTTTAGTGCTGGTGTTACAGTGGTGAACAAAGTAGATTACCTAGTTGTCTTGTATCTACATTCTGATGGTACAATAAATTGACAACAGAGAAATAAATAATAGATAAAAATAATAGAGGAGAAAATAGATAATAAATAAATAATTCTGTAATAAAATATGAAATGGTGATAAAACTCCTGCAGAAAAAATAATAAAGCAGCATAACAGAATAAAGAATGACAAAGGGTGTTAGTTTAGAATGGGTGATCAAGGAAGACTTTTTCAGCACAGACCTGAATAAAGCATAAGAAAGAAATATGACAATTGTATTTATTACAATTATATTTACATTTTAGAATATTGTATTAACTATAAAAATTTCTTGACATAGATTTGAGAGTCACAAGCAAGTAGATGACTTTTAGAACATTGATATAAGTCCACTTTAGCAAAGAGTGTAGAAAGAAAAGAGATAAAAGGAAAAGCAAGGGGAACTTCAACAGGAGACTTTCAGTTGAGAGGAAAGAAGTCCATCTGGAATAAGTTGAAAACAGTCTAAAGTGGTGAAAAGTGTGAGTATAAGAGCATGAATGACAGTTTTGAGAAATTCTCCTAGAAGTGGAAAAAGATGTGAATATAGCTTGTGTTGGACAGGCACATGGGATCAAAGGAGTTTTTTGATGATTCTATTATGCGTTTTGTTTGCTGGTGAAATATGTTCTTAATGATACAGAATTTGGTGAAGTGGTGAAGAGCAGAAATAATTTTAGGAGCAAAATTCTTAATTATGGAGAAGACAGTGTGAGCCAAAACAGAGGAAATGGGTATGTGTGTTTTGTTTTCTTAGGATTATAAAAACTCATGTGCAAAATTCATACATTTCTATAGACCATTATTATTTTATTGTTCATATTCTATGTTACACCTACTAAGTTTACATATATGTAGTACTAGGAGAAATAAAAACCAAATGAAGATGGAATTTTATGTTACCCTTTTATTGGGACTTTTAAAATCCTATATTAAAGAATATAAAAAGAGATTTGACACCTTTTCTTTAAAGAGAATGAGAATAGAGTACACATAATAATGTTTTCTATTCACTTAAATTAACATTCAAATGTATGACTTCACACTAAGTCACTATTTCATAAGTTCCACCCTGGCAGATGAAAATTCCTGATGGGTTAATATATCCTATGTCCACTTCTATCCCTTCCCATTTCCTTTTTGAAGATTATTATAACAGAGGAATTCTTTCTGCTCAGAATTAATGGCAATTTAAAATATATTTTCGGGCTTCCCTGATGGTGCAGTAGTTAAGAATCCACATGCCAATGAAGGGGACGCGGGTTCGTGCCCCGGTCCGGGAAGATCCCACATGCCGTCGAGCGGCTGGGCCCGTGAGCCGTGGCTGCTGGGCCTGCGCGTCCGGAGCCTGTGCTCTGCAACTGGAGAGGCCACGGCAGTGAGAGGCCCGCAAACCGCAAAAAAAAAAAAAAAGTCTGTTGCAGAAGGGACCACAGGTTGAAATCTAGAAATACCTTACTTCTTGAAGATCATCAGTGCTATATATCCTTAACTTGTACTACATTTTTCACAATTTCAAAACGGAACTAAAAAACTGATGTATTGAATTTACGAGGGAATCTTGTTTTTGCACCACAAAATTAATTCTGAAAAATATATAATTTTTAAATAAATATTTCCCTTATTAATTAGCTTTTTTTTTAACTAAGGTAAACAGTTACAAAAAATTAACTGCTCATTTGAAGAGAATATAAATCACAATAGGTTAAAACAATTCAGATTTATAGTGATAATTTAATTGTTAACATGTAAGTTCTGACAAGAGAGTATGTGTATTTAAACACTCTTAATATATAAATCATGCTGCCCAAATTTATTGGTAGTGAAATGTTAGACCTAAATTGTGATATTGTACAGTATAGTTTAATGAGCAATGCTTTATAGCAGAAATACCCACATTCTAAACAAACAAAAATGTATTTAATATGTTAGGTGGTGTTTCAAACATGCATTATATTTAAGGACTCAGTACATATTACAGAAAAATGCATGAGTACTTCATTTTATCAATCTGAGAGAATTAAATTTTTTTCACTTAGTAAGGGTTACCTATGTGCCAAGGGGGGAAAGAAAAAGTTTCTGTCTTCATTTATTTTGTGTGAATGTGTGTCAGTGACCCTCCAAGTCACTGAAAATATAACAACAATCAGTTCTACCCTATTGTCTACCTTATTGTCTTATTTTGTCCTCAAACTATACTGTGAGGTATTAATATCTTCTATACAACAAATCACAAAACTGGGAATAATAAAAGTAATAAGTTGCAAAGTCACCATTATAACCCATGCCTCTCTGACACAATGGACAATTTGAGGACAACAGTAGTTTAGAAAAAGGATAATAAATTCAGCCTTACAAACTAAATTCCATACTCTGTTTAGGATAGTGTAAGTTAATGAAAATGGTATTACAAGAGTTTTACATTTATTCATTCATTGCGTGGTCTGTGATGAACATCGATTGACTTACATTCCATGTAAACAAGGTTCCCTTTTTCATTATGAATGAATCACAGTTGTAAATATTTATTTTCTCTGAGTCAGGAAGGGATTAAGTTGTTCAAATTAAAATCAGTAAGAGCATGATTTTAAAAGATGATATTCTACAGAGTTACATCAGGCTGGAACTATTATAAAGATATTCAGTTGTGATTGATAAACCTAATAAGATTGAAGCGATGAGTTATATAATTTAAAATACACATGATTGAAATGTATAAAATCATAATCATAAAGAATGTGAAAGTTTTGCATTTTGACTCATAATATTTCCATGTTATTATTTTATATAATATATTTCATTTGAATGATGATTTGCATTCAGTTTTGCAATTCCATACATGATAATTAAGAGAAGCTTGCAGTCAGTCAGACTCAAAGATCAGCTCCCATTATTTGATTCCAGGTTCTCCAGTCTTAAACTTTTCTTGTTGACATCAGTCTTTTCCCTTATTATGAAATTTACTCCTTTCTCTGAGAGGTTAACTTCTTACCTCATATAGAAGAATCTAAACCATTACCTAACATTTTTTTCTTGTTCCTATTGTAAGATATTATCAAAGTGCATTAAACAAAACTACCCAAAAAACCTTTTTTAGTGCTCCCTTTAAATTAGATAATAATAGAATTTTACCTAACATTTAACCATAGTAATAGTGTCTACTACTAAATATTTGTATTATAAAACTTATTTTCCCCTCACACATTTTCTCACCGATAGCCACATTGCATTTTTGATAGCGTTATTCTCCCTGTCATCTAGGAATGAATCATTTGATCTGCCATTTCACTCTTTTTCTTATTTTCCACATCTGCTAAAACTTATATTCAACATTCATCTACTTTCTATCCCCACAGTCATTGCTCACCCTTACATATCATGCACAGACATTCACTTATTGCATCCTGGGGACCCAGCACTGTGCTAGGTGCTGAGGATGCCACCGTGCAAACATGTCCCTGGCCCCTGTGGAACTGGAACCTTGTTACGAAGTCTCTTTGTGTCTTTTAGAAGTTTTGCTGCTTATATTCTATCATGTTCTATCATAAATTTGTTGACTTCCCTTTACATATTTTTTTATCCAGATAAAACATAGTCAAGTTACACGCTTGTGGAATGGCAAAGTTCATGGGACTTATTTGTTTTGTTTGTTTTTGGTTTCACTCACCATACCCTTAGGTAAGGCTGAAGTCCTTCTCAGACATACTCGTGGAAAGCAGGGTAATAGGCAGTGCAATTTCTAAAGTATCTGTTGAACCACATATGGTTATCTTCTCTTTCCACTGCCTGAGTCTCTAGCACTGACAGGTAGACAGGGTGACTTTACATCCTGACCACACCTTTCAATGAAGACTTTTCCTGCCTCTTAAATTTCTACAGGAATTTATTGTTAAATTTTACCTTTACCAGGATGCAATGTGGTATCACTAAACTTTTATATTTTCTGCCACAGTAGTTTGTAGGAATTGCATTCTCTGAAAAGCTGTGAAAGTGGTGTTGGGCAGGCAAGACTGGAAAAGTCACCTTGAACAGATGATTACTTTATAAAGATTAGCAACAGAAAAGAGGAGAGAGAGTGCACGTTTTCTGTTTGACATAACTGTATTTCTCTGAATCAGGAGTAAATGTTAGAAAACAGCTCATGGCCCCATGTTCTTTCAGTCATTCAGGGCTTCAGTTGTTTCATGAGGTGATGAAAAGTTCGGCCACTGATGGTTCTTATAAGTGTAATTTATATTTAGTTGGTATTTATCCCAGAGGGTGGCATTTGTTTTTTTATTGGTCTTAGGTTTAGTACTTTTAATGAGTTTTTATGTGTTTCCTGTTTAGGAATAGTTTCCAGGAAAGTAGGAAGAAGTTGATTCCATTTTAATCCAGAAGTTGCCCCCAACTTTTTTTTTTTTTTGGTAGTGTAAACATTGAATGGGTTTGTTTTCCTTTACTTTTGAAGATTCCATTAAGTAGTTTGATTTATTTATAGTGACATCTGTTTTTTCCTTTTTTACTTTCAGAAGGAACATGTTTTGTAACTTTAGTTTAATTAAGAGAGAAACAGAGCAATAGAAAGCAGATGAGCTTACACTTGAATGTTTAGAGCACCCAGAAGTGTTTGTTTTCTTTTGCATCTTTAAGCATCAGTTTGATATTACTTTTCATTTTTTTTACATGAATGCTGCCGTAGATTGCCAATAAAGCATTTTTGGACCACTTTTAAAGCATGATAGGGAAATATGCCCAGATTGGCAAGCATCTTTCCTTTCCATCCTAGTTATTTCAATCAAGTTATTTCATATTCATTAAAATAAAAATATATACTTCAAATAAAATATGATTTGTGCTTTTATATAAGCATGATCACAACTGGTTTCCCTCTATAACATAAAAAAAACCTAATTGTTTTATAATGATAGCTTAAAAATCTAGGAATAATTATTTTAATAATGTATAATATTATTTTAATTATTTATTATTAGAAGTACATTAGTATAATGTATCATATCTGTATTTTAAGGATACTTTATTATAAAACTAAAAACAGGTATGTCTATCTGTTGAGGGTCTAATACAAAAATAAAATACACTTAAAAAAACAAAAACAAGGAAACATCTCATAATGGCTTGCCAGAATAATTCTGATGAGATGAGATGTGTGATAAGCAGTATGTCCTTAAGGAAAAGAGTGAAGAAGACACATCTCTAACAGAGCTGTGTTTTGGAAATTTTAAATAAACAAGACATCCAAATAGGCTATGATTAAGCTAAACAAGAAGCCCTAAATTTTTTTAAGCACAGAATATCATCACTTTACATAGTATCTAAAGGCTTCTATTTTATTTTTAAACTTAATATATAACCAATTAGATTATTTCTGGCATAAATGTGTGGTGGCAAAAACAACCAATTTAAGAACCATTTTCACATGTGAATTTTAATGTAATTGAATAAAAATTCACTTTAAAATGTATTCACAATCTTTTAATGTTGTGTTACATATATATTCATTGCAGAAAATTTAAAACATACCAATAAGAAAACACTCTTATTTTCTTTGTAAAACTCCAAGAAAATAAGTAATACAAGGTAATTATTTTTCTAATTTAATTTTCTGTTAATAAGTATATTACATATTAAGTTTTGAATAAGCTTTCCTTGAATAATTAAGTAAATGAAAACTAGAAATACCCAAAATAGTTAATAGAAGTTATCAAAATTTATTTAATCTATGTACCCTTCATATTTTAATTTTAATCATCTTGTATACTAATATATTTAGAAAACAACTGCTGAATAAGAATAAGAAGGAGGAAGAAGAAAAAGAAATCAATTAATATGTGCAGAGCAATATTTTAAGTATTTACACCAACCCAATGAGCCAGATATTATTGTTATCTTTATTTTTCCAATGAGGAAACTGAGACACAAATAGGTAAAATATCTTGCCCAAGTTTTTATAGCTATTACATGTTAGAAGAGGAATTCGAGTTTAGGAGTCTGGCTCAAAGTCTGTACCATTAATCAATATTTATTCTGATAGAGATAATTAAGATAGGTACACAAAATGAAAATGAAGAAGATAGGAGAATAAAATGTATTTGCTTCTAATTCACTACTATTTGTTGGGAGAAAAGATAATTTCAGAGCTGACATTAAGGCTATGTTCCACAAAGTCCTCAAGGATATAACCTTCTTTGGCTTCACTGAGCAAACTTCATATTCTCCAGATTCCCTCAAGATCAAGCTGGATATTCCAGCCTTCATATCTATGTTTTAGCCAACCAAAAAGAAAAGGCACAAATTGCACTTTAAAGGAACCATCCTGAATTTTATACACATTCCTTTCTCTACATTTTAATAAGCAGATTATACTCAATTAGTCATTGTTAGTTGCAAAGGAAATTGGAGTTGTATTATGATAAAAATTAAATGTGACCTTATTCTAAATCAAAGGGAAAACAGATTTGGGGTTAGATGACATATCTTCACAACTAATACATAAAAATATACCCAAAAAAGTCGACAGCTGACACAGTCTTTAAGTGTTAGAGCTGAGATTTGAATTTAGCAACTTGAGTCAAGTTAATATAGCATCAAGATACTAATGGAAAAAAAATGTTGATTAAATTGGCTTAAATGCAGACAGCCTTGGAACAAGATTATAACGAGGATTCATCTAAGATACTGAAAATAATAAAAATTAAGACAAGTATAAAATCAAAATTATATTTTAGCTTTAGGTAAAATATTTCCTGAGATGAAGATATCTAATTTTCACTGGATAGAAAATTATACATATCCATCCCAGTGCAGAATTTGTTGAGAATTTATTAAATATACTGCTTTAATAAATGTAAGGAAGCTCCTGCTGATAGTTAGAAATCATCCAACTATAAATAAATTACACTTCAGCCACATTTTCAAATTGGATAAAAATTATTTAATATCAGGGAGTTATATGATTAAATTTTTCTAGTTTAAAAGCTTATAAGAGATTAACCCTCTTTCTTTTGGTATTTGCCATAACATAATCTTATTGTAATTAAAACTTAATGAAAACTGAAGGTCATGTATTATTAATAAATCCAGTGATCTTCAAATATCAATACAACTAAAATTTACATTATAGTAAAGATTACTTCTCTGGGAAAATGTATTTAGTTTTTGAACACAGTTGGAGGAAAAATGTATATAATTCACTTATACAACCAATTTTTAAGGTTTTCTTCCTAGTTTTTATGTAAAACTTTTCTACAATGCTTAAACACAAGAGAAACAGAAGGCATCTGATCTTAACCATGATAATAATTTTCTCTCCCCAATTAATGTATTCATATTCATTAGGATAAAATAGAGGAGAACTCTGGAGCTAAGCAGATAGCCAGGAGGATGGAAATATAAGGATAAGTATAGGAGGAAGGAAGAAAAGTGTTCACTCAAAAGTTCAAATAAATAATAGAGATAAATCTTAAGTACTCAAAGAGGATTTGAATTCTTCCCTGGAATTCTCACAGTTGGGTACTTTACAACAAAAAATTGTCAACCTATGAAATAAAGAAGCAACAAACACTCTTCAAATTCTTCACCGAAGGGAAGGAAGTTAAACTATTGGTATCATTTCAGAGGAATCAGAGAGATCCTCCTCTCTGGGAAAGAAAATACTCCTCTGTAATACCCGTTGAGTAGTAGCCATGAAAATGAGTCACTCAGATCTATTGTTTTGGGGACCACATAGTTGACCAACAGTCCCAGCTACTGCTGCTCCTCCAGATCTGCCATCACACCTATGACAAGGCCACCCTTCCCCAGAGCTGCTCCCAGCTAATTACTCCCAGGATACTGGCACTGAACCTTTCCTGTGGGAAGTAGGACTGCTCTGGTAGGTGAATTTGACTCACACACCCACCATTACCCTGGCCAAAATTTTCTCAGAACTGCACTGCCATGTGAGAGTTTTCCTCCTCCTCCTCTCCTCATTCCTTCCCATTCTCCTGCACAGACCAGATCTGCACTATGGTCTGAAGTTTCTCCTGCTTCCTCTCCTTTATTCTTCACAGTCATTTATCTCAATAAATCTTTTGCATGTCTCATCACACCTGGCCATCTGCTTCTTGAGAAAGCAGAACTAATGCACCCTTGTATAGGAAGTTACATCAGGGAATAAATACTGGCAGCCAAGATATAGGAAACTTTACCTTGTTTATAAATTCTCAAGATAATTTTATTGTTAATGTTTGTAAATCTCATCATCAAAAAATAGCTGATTTTTTTTCCAGGGTCTTTAGAGATAAACTTTAAAGGTAGGAATAACAAAAATATAACATGACTTCAAATTTTATTTGAGGTGATTTTGATGAACTTAAATCAGGAATTTTGCTTAATGTGGTACAGAACCACTTATATAGGGAGATATGTCCTCACATAATATAAAGCTTCAGGGGTATTTCTTTTCTATTTAAAATTTCTCTGGCAACTGCAAATCTAAGTTCTTGAAAGAAGTCAGTGAAAATACAATAAACAGCATTGTTCAACAAATTTACAAGAGATCGATGAGATCCTTTATATGCTTACATAATGGACGCATGCTCTATAAGTAGATTCTGCGTTTTTTTTCTCACCATGTAATTCAATAAATTAAAGCAATCTTTATGGAAATCTTAGCACATTTTATATGTCATTACATCTTTATTCTTTTGCACTTAAAGTGATAGTTTTATTAGTCTAACACCAAAAAAGGAGAATGTTTATAAGTCCCCTAGCACAGACTATAAAAAAAGTTAAATTGCACTAAAATACCCACATGTAAGTTGAGCTGAGATCAAGTGGCTTAAGAAATTTGGAATTAATTATAAGAAAAATAAATCTTGTAGTCTGAAATAGTCTTTTACATGCTGTTCAATTATCATAATATAGTTAATATGAAAGTCTTTTTTATTGATAAACACAAGTAGTTTTTTGTGTTACAGAAAAAGACAAATTAAGAACCAGTTAAAAGTTACCCCTTCATCACTGTATACAGATTATTGCCCACCCTGTGCAGTCTTTGATTTGAATAAATTATAAAGCAGATATTAGAAAACATGATTCAATCAGTTGAAAAGGTGTATCACCTAGACCAGTGAGAAGACAGTGTTAAGTAAACAAGTTCTATTCATTCATCTCTCCATCTCTCCCCCAAAATCTCTGTCAGCCACTGATATTTTCAATGATCTCTGCAATTTTGACATTTTCAGAATGTCATATAGTTAAAATCATACAATAGATGGTCTTTTAAAACTGCTTTCTTTCACTAAGCCATATGCATTTAAGGTACTTTCATGTCTTTTTTGTGGCTTGATAGCTCATATGTTACTATGACTGAATAATATTCCATTATATGAATGGACAAGAGTTTGTTTATCCACTCACCTACTGAAGAATTTCTTGGTTGCTTCCAATTTGTGGTGATTATGAATAAAGCTGCTATAAACATCCCTTTGCAGGTTTTTGTGTTGACATAAGTTTTCAGTTCATTTGTGTAAATACATAGGCGCACAATTGCTTGGTCTTATGGTAAGTCCATGTTTGGCTTTGTAAGAATCTTCCAAAATGTCTTCCAAGGTGGCTGCATTATTTGCATTTCCACTAGCAATGACTGAAAGTTCCCATTGCTCCACATCTTAGTCAGCATTTGATGTTGTCAGTGTTTTGGGTTTTACTCTTTCTAATAAGTATGTACTGGTTTCTTGTTGTTTTAATTTGTAATTCCCTAATGACATATATTGAACATCTTTTTGTATGCTTATTTACAATCTGCATATCTACCTTGGTGAGGTGTCTGTTTAGATATTTTTGTCCATTTTTTTAATCGAGTTGTTTTCATATTATTGAGTTTGGAGGACGAGCATGATGAGTCTCATTCTGCGAGTGCTATAAAAACAGACAAAAGCTGAAAACTGGAGGTAACTGCTATCTTCAGCTGAAGGGCTGTTGTGTGGCTTTGCTGGCAAAAATGACAAGCAATTGGGGAAGAAAAGTCTTCTTTCTTTCTGTCTTCTAATTGCCTTCTAGAGCCCTTCATTGATAGAGCTTAACAGCAAGTTAGCTGAAAATGGGAGGCTTCTTTGCTGTTAAGCAAGGTAAACTTAGCAAATATGCAAAAAGGTACTAGTGATGTGATAATCTATAAACTTCTATCATATAAGTTTTCAAAGTACTTTATAATTTTATTCAGTATAATAAAAGGGATGCTCAGAAAGGGAGGTTAAAAAGATGATAGCTACAAGAAAAAAATGGACAATTTGTTTTTCTGAAAATGTTTTAACCTTAAAAAATTTTTTCTTATCCAAGGATCTATAATCGTTCAGTAATTGTTTTGAATTATTAGTTATCATGTTAGCAGGTGTTCAAAAAAAGATTTTTTAAGTAAACTAATTTCTCAGTATGACCTAAACTTATATGTAATGTGTAAATTTTAATTTGGCTGAACGGAACATGGAATTGCATATATTACAAAAAATTTCTTTGTTTCAAGGTGTTTTTTCTTTCAATGTTTATGAAAGGGAAATTCTTCTATTGGATATACCTAGTGATATTTAGTTATTTACAAGTGCTCTGTGCTGTATACGATTCAAAACCCATTTGTTTCAAAGCCTAACTGTTAGAAATATGTGTTATTTATATTCCCATAGGTTCCATACAATTATTATTGAAGTTTACAGTTAGATTTTTGCTATATTCACATGGAAAGAAAGTATACAAATATAAAACACAGCAGTTTTAACATCTTAAAAACTTGGGAATATTTCTACAGGTCAATTCTCACAATACTGTCTAGATTAATATTTTTTTAAAAAACATCTATTGTTTGGCATTGAGATTTTCTTTGATGATAGCACAATTCAGAAAAATGCTTCAGAATGGTACCATAATTTTTGTTGCTGCAAGAAAGATTCAATATAAATCAAGATATAAAGTGTGTGTGTGTGTGTGTGTGTGTGTGTGTGTGTGTGTGTATGTTTCCTTTTATTCCTAGCCTGTTAATTATTTTATTCAGGAATAGATATGATATCAAATATTTTAAAAAGTATCATACATTGGTGTTATCTTCAATTTATATTATTATAATCAGTGTTATGTGGTGGTGAAACATCCAGTAAAACTACCACATTAAATTTAATAATAGAAAATATATCCAATGAACTTGTGGCAAGGTGACTTCTAGGCAAATGATGAAAATTTGAGATTGTTGCTTCATATAAGCTACCAAGAAAATGGATAAACTAAGAAAACAACTGGAGAGATTTCGGGGATAATTTAGAGATAATATAGAGAGCCCAAAACTTTGGATAGAAAAATAAAACTGTATCTTGTTTCCCACCTCTCCAGTCAGTAAAATATTCTCAAATTAAGATAGAGCCTGGGGACACAGACAAAATCAAAAGAAGGGGAGTCACTTTTATATCTGAAAGAATAAAGATGACATCTAGTAGATCCTTTCATTTGGGCAAAAGAATTTATGAAAGGCATAAATTCATGGTTCTGCTGAAGAAAGATATACTTAAAGACTTCTAATTATATCTATAGGGAAATAGATGTCTCTAAAAAAATTATGGGGATAGAATGTGGCAAAGAGAATTGGCCAAACTCAAATAAATAGAAAATCCATGAAGTTTTTAAGAGAAATATATTTTTTAAAGTGTAGCAAGCCTTAAGTGAAATAGTGCAAGTTGAGAAAAGTTCTCTTGGTCCCCAACTTTCTATAGGTATGAAGAAAGATGGGAAAATTATTCATCTCATAAAAAAAGCATGTCGTACAATTCTCTCTAAAAATGGTCAGAGATAATGATGGAAAAAGAAGGCTGTCCCTAGGGCAAATCCAAGAGTCTTGGAGAATATTGGAATGACAAAGCAGTCCCAAGAAGCAGAATCAGTGCCTAATAAAATGCATCTCCTACCCCACAGTTAGGGAGATCTGGCATCATTTATCCAGCAGGATTTCAAAATGGTTATGGACAAATGAACAAGTGACTCCTATGTGTCTCAAATTATCTAAATACAAGTTTTTATTGAGGATATCCTTTCCCTGTTCTACCATTGTATTATTGGCTTGTTCATTTTTTCTGTTAGATGGCTCTAGTAGTGCTTAGCTGTCTTTAACTTCATTCGAAACAACTTTGTTACATTGTGTTGTGACAGCTATCATATCAGCGTGCATTTAAAAAGATACCTATCAAAATTGGTGAATTTTTGTGTAGACATTTTAATATTGAAGATGGAAGAAAAATGCAACATTTTTGGCATGTTATGCTTTATTATTTCAAGAAAGGTAAAAACGCAACTGAAACACAAAAGTAGATTTGTGCAGTATATGGAGAAGACGTTATGACTGACTATGTCAAAAGCGTCTTGCGAAGTTTCATGCTGGAGATTTCTTGCTAGACGATGCTTCACAGTCGGGTAGACCAGTTGAAATTGATAGCGATCAAATTGAGACATTAATTGAGAACAATCGACGTTATACCACATGAGAGATAGCTGACATACTCAAAATATCCAAATCAAGTGTTGAAAATCATTTGCACCAGCTTGGTTATGTTCATCGCTTTGATGTTTGGGTTCCACATAAGTTAAGCGAATAAAAACTTATTGACTGTATTTCCACATGCAATTCTCTACTTAAATGTAACGGAAACGTTCCGTTTTAAAAAATTGTGACGGGCGATGAAAAGTGGATACTGTACAATAACGTGGAACAGAAGAGATCATGGGGCAAGTGAAATGAACCACCACCAACCACACCAAAGGCTGGTCTTCATCCAAAGAAGGTGATCTTGTGTATGCGGTGGGATTGGAAGGGAGTCCTCTATTATGAGCTTCTTCTAGAAAACCAAACGATTAATTCCAACAAGTACTGCTCCCAGTTAGACCAACTGAAAGCAGCACTCGACGAAAAGCGTCCAGAAATAGTCAACAAAAAATGCATAATCTTCCATCAGGATAATGCAAGACCACATGTTTCTTTGATGACCAGGAAAAAATTGTTACAGCTTGGCTGGGAAGTTCTGATTCATCTGCCGTATTCACCAGACATTGCACCTTCAGATTTCCATTTATTTCGGTCTTTACAAGATTCTCTTTTTGGAAAAAAATTCAGTTCCCTGGAAGACTGCAAAAGGCACCTGGAACAGTTCTTTGCTCAAAAAGATAAAAAGTTTTGGTAAGATGGAATTATGAAGTTGCCTGAAAAATGACAGAAGGTAGTGGAGCAAAAGGGTAAATACATTGTTCAATAAAGTTCTCGGTGAAAATGAAAAATGTGTCTTTTATTTTTACTTAAAAACCGAAGGCACTTTTTGGCCAACCCAATATGCTGAGGGGATGTTTTCTTTCTTGTTCATAAATATTTGAATCATTAGGAACTAGTCCAAAGTTGATACTGAAATAGATCCCAAGATCTTGGATTTCAGGCCTCATTCTGTTCTTAGATTAGGGTCTTGGGATGAGAGTGAACATGTTTTACATGTAACAAGCTTGTGAATAAATGTGACCAAGAGAGCACACTGCATTTAATAGAATGGCTAACATTCTTCACTTTTACCTGTTTCCATGCCCCTTGATATATAACTGTTTCCTCTATAACAAGTCAAAGTGCACTTTTCCCTCTGACTTTGAGGTTGGCTTTGATCAATAGCATGTGGATGGAAGGGATGATGTGCCAGTTCCAAGCCAAAACCTTAAGTACCGTTATGCATATACTGATTGTTCACTTGTGCTCTGCTAACATCTTTAAAAAGCATGTCTTAGCTGACTCTTAGATCCATGAGAATAAAAAAACTGCTGCTTTGAATCAATGAGTTTTTGAGTGGTTTATTACACAGTGGTTTGTAAACAGTGGTTTATCATGGTGGCAACAGCTAACTGACGTAGTGAATCAAAGGATGAGATAGTTATAAGAAAATTTTATAAGGTACTCTTGAATTGTTTTCAAGATGAATGTAACCATTTATACTCCTCTTAGTAGCACTGATAAGTTCATGTCTCTCACATCCTTACCAACAATAGATAGTGTTAAATTTTCATGTTTCTTCTTTTTGCCAATCTAATGAGTGATTAATTAGGTCCTAGTAAAAACTGAATTTCCAGATTTCTAGTGACTTTCAGCACCTACTATGAATGCACTACTCATATTTGTGTGTTTTATCTTCAAGAGTTTGTCTTTTTGTATTAATATGTAGAAATGTTTTGTATTTTTTTACATAATCAAATTTCTATTCCTTTCTTGGCAATGTGAGTTCGAAATATTTTCCTAAGTATGAAGATTTTACTGCATGTGGCTAATTAATCATTTCCACATGCAGAAGTTTATAATTGCAATGTAATCAAATTTATTATTTTTGATTTTTGGTCTTTTAAAAAATCGTAGTGTTCCACAATGTCCAAAAGCATTTCTATATTTTCTTCCAAGTTATTTTTTTGTAATCTTGCTTTACAAATACACATATTTGTTATGGGTTGAATTGTGTCCCCCTAAAAAAATATGTTGAACTCCTAACTCATATGTGAGTTAATTTGGAAAGAGGATTGTTACAGATGGAATTAGTTAAGTTAAATGAAGTCATACTGGAATAGGGTAGACTCTTAATCCAATATGATTGGTGTCCTTTTCAGAAGAGGAAAATTTGGACACAGAGAAAGAGATAGATGGGGAGAATGCCATGTAATGATGCAGCTGTGAGCTAAGGAATACCAAAGATTGAAGACCACCACCAGAAGCTGTGAGGAGGCAAGGAAAGGTTCTAACCAGAATTTCAGAGGAAGGATGGTCTTGTTGACATCTTGATTTTGGACTTCTAACCTCCAAAAGTGTGAGAGAATAAATTTCTCTTTTAAGCCACCCAGTTGTGGTCATTTGTTACAGAAGCCCTAGGAAACTAACACAGATTTTGGTACTGGGAAGTGGGCTGCTGCTGTTATTAATACCTAAAACCATGGAAGTGGCTTTGGAATTGAATAATGAGAAGAGCATGAAAGCATTTTGAAGTACATGATAGAAAAAACATAGATGGCCTCAAAGATGTTGGCAAAAATAAGGAATTTAAAGGCAGTTCAGGTAAGGGCTCAGAAAAAATGTGAGGAGAGCTGCAGAGAAAGCTTGTCTTATCTTATAGAATTCATATATCATCATGAACAGAATGTTACCAGAAATGTGAGTGTTAAAGGTGCTTCTGGAAAGGTCTCAGTTGGAATTTAGGAACATGTTATTGGAAACTGGAGGAAAGGTATTCCTTATCATAAAGTGGCAGATCTTGGTTGAATTGTATATGTACTTTTTTGTGGAAAGTAGAATTTGTAAGTGATTAACTTTAATATTTAGCTGAGGAAATGTCCAAGGAAAGTGTCTTAGAAGGTGCATCTATCTCTCTTTGCTGTTTTTGGTAAAATTCAAGAGGAAAGATAAATTGAAGAATGAACTTGTAAGCAAAAAATAATGAGCAGTTGATGATTTAGAAAATTCACAGCCTACTCTAAAAATAAGACCAAGGGTGTGCTGGGCAATCATTTACTGAAGAGGTTAGGTAGGTAATTTATTAATCCAATCAACCTTCTCAGCAGAAGCCAGGAATAGAGATGAGATTATCCAGGAAATATTTGAGTAGGACTCTCTTGTTTGATGACTTGGAACCATACAATTGCATGGAAGACCAAGGTTTTTGAAATTTTTTTACCAATAGATACAATGCCAATATGGATTGAAAGGAAGAGAGATGGGAAGAAATGAGGGAAGAACAAGTTAGAGGGAAGAGTCAGAATGCAGAGGCAGGCAGGGCTACTGCTACTACCATGGGACAGAAGGCGCAGGCCTGGTGGAGGGGAAAGACACTGCTGCAGTTCCCCTGCCCAGGGCTGAGGGGGCAGGGCTGCCCCAGTGGGCCCAGAGGACAGAGTACGGAGGCACAAAAGATTATTCTCAGGCCTTGAGATCTAATATAATTTGCCTTGCTGGGTTTTGGACCTATTCACATCTGTAACATCTTTATTCCTTCCAGTTCCTTCCTTGAGTATGGGTATCTATCCTATGATTTTCCACCAGTGTATTTTGGAAATTGACTACTTGTCTAGTCAGAGGTTCGCAGATAGTGGGGAATTTTGCCCCAGGATGAATCATGTCCTGAGTATCACCCATAATTGATTTAAATGATTTAGATGATGAGACTTGGGACTTTAAACTGATGAACTTTAAATGAGATTTTGGACTTAGAGTTGATACTGGAATGCTTAAGACTTTAGGGGATGTTCAGATGGGGTGGATGTATTTTGCACATGGGAAGAACATGCATTTTGGGGGGTTAGGCAGAAGTGGATTGTTAACAGGTTGAGTTGGGTGCTTCAAAAAGATACGTTGAAGTCCTATCCCCATTACCTTAGAATTTGACCTTATTTAGAAAAAGGCTCATTGTATGTGTAATTAGTTAAGTTAAAATGAGGCCATAGGGCTCCCCTGGTGGTGCAGTGGTTGGGAGTCCGCCTGCTGATGCAGGGGACGCGGGTTTGTGCCCCGGTCCGGGAGGATACCACATGCCGCGGAGCGGCTGGGCCCGTGAGCCACGGCCACTGAGCCTGTGCGTCCGGAGCCTGTGCTCCGCAACGGGAGAGGCCGCAACAGTGAGAGGCCCGTGTACTGCAAAAAAAAAAAAA
The DNA here is from genome assembly GCF_039906515.1 of Pseudorca crassidens. Classification (NCBI taxonomy): domain Eukaryota; kingdom Metazoa; phylum Chordata; class Mammalia; order Artiodactyla; family Delphinidae; genus Pseudorca; species Pseudorca crassidens. The sequence continues at coordinate 71,679,160 of NC_090306.1, forward strand.
AAAGAATGAGGCCATATTAGAGTAAGGTAGGCTCTTAATTCAAAATGCCTAGTGTAATAAGTGAGAGATTTGGATACAGAGGCAGAGACAGACAGGATAATGGCATATGATGAAAGAGACAGAGATTGGAGTGATGCAGTTGCCAGCCAAGGAATGCCAGTGATTGATGGTAACCACTAGAAGCTGGAAGGAGGCAAACAAGGATGCTACCCAAGATCTCAGAGGGAGCATGGTCCTGCTAACATCCTGATTTTGGATTTCTGGACTCCAGAACCTTGAGAGAATAAATTTCTGTTTTAAGCCACCTAGTTGTGGCACTTCGTTACAGCAGCCACAGATAACTAATACAGTATTTAATGCAGCAGTATTTTAAGTTATGGTGTGAGGTACAAATCTAAGTTTATCACGCTTTTGATGTGAATAGCTTTTTTTTTCTCCAGCAGTATTACTTAGATAGTACATCATAAACACACACACACAGAATTCTAATAAAATAACTCTTTGTTTTACTTTGTGTACTTTTAATAGTATTTTTATAGTCAGTACAATTTTATAATGGGTTTTAATATCCTGTCTCCTCCTACTACAAATATTCTATTTTGAGCCCTTTAATTCTCTATATGAGTTTTTGGCTTGGCTTATCATGTTACATATCATGACACAAAATTGGAATTTCATTTAAACTATAAGTTATATTGGAGAAAAAGGACATCTTTGCTGCATTTAGTCTTTCTATCCATAAACCAAGTATATAACTTTATGTATGTGGAAAAGCTCTTTGATTTTATATATATATTTTTTCTTTGGTGCCTGCTATCCAATAAAGATTCATGAGTTTCTTCATTAAATCTTATACATCTTTTGAAAGGTTTATTCACAAGTACTTTATAGTTTTCCTCCTATTATAGTTTGTATATTCTTTGTCTTAGACTGCTGTAACAAGTTACCATAGACTGGGTGGCAATAAGCATTTATTTCTCACAGTTCTGGAGTCTGGAAATCCAAGATCAGGGTGTCAGCATGCTTGTATTTTTGGTGAGTTCCCTCTTCCTGGTTTACAGGGAGGGTTGTCTTCTGGTTGTATGTTCATATGGTAGAAATTGAGCTTGCTAGTTCTCTGACCTCTTCTTATAAGGTCACATTCCATTTATGAGGGCTCCATTCTCATGACCTAACTACCTCCCAAAGGCTCAACCTCCAAATACTATCATATTGGGATTAGGTTTTCAACATATGAATTTTTAAGGACACAAAACCCAGTAAAAACTATAGTGTTCAGAATAGTTCAGAATATCTCTTTTATCATTTTTGTAGGGATCTTTATTAGCCTTAGCACTATTATTGCCTGTTTACCTAAAGTATATGATATTATTATCATTTTGCCAGGTTTCTTTTGGTTACTGAGTACCTGGTAAAAGTTTTTTTCACTTTTTAATATAATTATGTTTCATTTGTGGCTTTTAGACTAGTGCTAGCTGGATATTTTTAACATCCAATTTTAGACTCTAGACCCTTTGCAAATTGATAAGTTTGCATTTATTATGACTACTGACAGATTTGTATTCTATTATCTTCTTTTGTAAGACATATAATAATTATCAACACCTATGTACCTATGAATGTACATCAAACCTCATAGAATATAAAGAAACAGCTGTATTATAAAGTTCTATGGGTTTTTTGTTTGTTTTGTTTTTTTGCCAAGTATCATGTGTTGTTTTATGAATTAATGTAATTTTTATTGAGGTATATAGTTGATTTACAATATTATATTAGTTTCAGATGTACAGCATATTGATTTAGTATTTTATAGATTATACTCCTTTAAAAGTTACTACAAGATGATGGCTATAATTCCCTGTGCTGTACAATATATCCTTGTTGCTTATCTATTTTTTTATACGTAGTAGTTTGTATCTCTCAATTTCCTACTCCTAATTTGCCCCTCCCCCTTCCATCTCTGGTAACCACTAGTTTGTTTCCTATATCTGTGAGTCTGTTTCTGTCTTGCATATACATTTTTTGTATTATTTTTTACATTCTGCATGTAAGTGATATACAGTATTTGTCTTTCTCTGTCTGACTTATTTCACCACGCATAACTTTCTCTAGGTTTCATTCATTGATGGCAGAACTTCATTCTTTTTTATGTGAATAATATCCCATTGTGTGTGTGTGTGAGTGAGTGTGTGTGTTTGTGTGTGCAGCACTATTTACAATAGACAAAATATGGAAGCAACCCAAGTGCCCAAGTTCCATGGGTTTTGATAAATACATTATGCCATGCATTCACCATTACAGTATCATGCAAAATAGTTTCATCACTCTAAAAAAAAAAAATCCCTGTGCTTCACCTATTCAACACACCTTGCCCACCTCTGAGCCTCTGACAACCAATGAATTTTTAGAGTTGCTAGAGTTTTATCTTTTCCACATGTCATATAATTGGAACCCTATAATACATGGACTTCCCAAGTTGGCTTGTTTAAATATCAATATGCATTTAAAATTCATCCATGTCTTTTTGTGGTGGGGTAGCCCTTTTTTAAAATTGCTGAATAATCTTAGATTGTATGGATATACCACCGGTTGTTTATTCATTCACTTATTGATTGGTTTCAGTTTTCAGTGATTATGAAAATAACTGCTATAAACATTCATGTGCAAGTTTTTACATGGGCATAAGTTCAAATGAGTTGGATGTACACCTAGAGAACAGTAGCTAGATTGCATGGTAAGACTATGTTGAGCTTTGTAAAAATCTGCCAAAGTGGCTGTACCATTTTGCATCTCCACCCACCAGCAATAATAAGAGATCCATTTGCTCTGCTTCCTAGCCAACAATGAGCATTGTCCATATTATTGGATTTTGATCATTTGTATAGTTTGTAGTGGTATTTTGTAATTGCTTTTATTTGCAATTCACTAATGAAAAAAGATGTTGAGCATCATTTTATATGTTTATTTGTCATCTTTATATCTCCTTTGATGATGTGTCTTTTCAGATCATTTGCCAACTTTTTTAATTGGGCTCTTTGCTTTCTTGTTGTTGAATCTTAATGGTTCTTTATTTTGTATATGAGTTCTTTATATTTTTCAAATTACTTTTTTCCAGTCTCTTATCTTTTGTTTATCTTAATTGTGATTTTAGCAGAGCAGAAGATTTAAATTTTAATAAGTCTGAAGCATCTTCTTTTTTTTTTTTTTTTTTGCATATCGATTTCTACTTTCCCAGCATAATTTGTTAAAAAGACTACCCTTTCTTCATTAAATCTCCTTGTTTCTTTGTCAAAGATTAATCAACTATATTATTGTAGGTCTTTTTCTGGGCTCTCTGTTCTTTTTCATTAATCTATGTGTATATACTTTCACCAATATCACACTACCTTAATTACTGTAGTTTTATAATAAGCCTTAAAATCAGGTAGATTGGAGTCTTCTCTTCTCCAGTACCTTGTATGCTATCCTATGTCTGTGCCATTCCACATAAACTTTAGAATCAGTCTGTCGATATCAACAAGAAAGCTCACTGGGATTTTTATTGAGTTTGCATTACTCTATAGACAAATTTGGAGAAAATTGACATCTTAACAGTATTTAGTCTTCCACTCCATGAACACAGAATCTTACCCTTTCTTTAGATATTCTTTTATTTCTTTCATCAGAATTATGTCGTTTCCACATATAAATCCTATAAATAATTTGTTAGATTTATACCTAAGTATTTCTTTGATTTTTTTAAAGTTATGTTAAATAGCATTTTTTAAAAAAAATTCCAAATGCCACTTGTTTATTTCTCGGCTATAGAAAAGCAATTGACTTTTGTATATTAACCTTATATCCTGTGACCTTGCTTTACTCACTTATTAGTTCCAGAGGTTTTGTTTTGTTTTGTTTTTGTTTCTGGTCAATTCTTTAGGCCTTTCTGCATAGACAGTCAAGTCTCATGTCATCTGCAATAAAGATAGTTTTATTTTCCTTTTCAATCGGTTTACCTTTTATTTTATTTTATTTTATTCTTTTATTGCACTTGCTGTGAATTCTAGCACAATACTGAATGGGTACAATGAGGAGGACATCCTTGCTTGTTCTCAGTCTAAAGGGAAAATGTCCAATCTCTCATCATTAAGTATGAAGTTAGTGATAGGTTTCTTTGTAGATACTCTTTTCCAAGTTGAGAAACTCTCCTTCTAATCCATAGAATTTTTATCATAAATGGTGTTGAGTTTTGTCAGATGCTTTCTCTGCATCAGTTTTCATGATCATATAATGTTTATTTTTTAGCCTCTTGATGTAGTAGAATTAAGTTGAATATGATATGTAGAATCAATTGTATCTACTATCAAAGTAGAATCAATTGAATATGATATGCCTAGGTGTAGGTTTTCTGTTGTTTTTGTTTTGTATTGTATTTATCTAGTATGATGTTTCCTGAGCTTCCTGTAACACTGGTTTGATGTTTGTAATTAATTTGCTATGTTCTCAGCCATTAATATTCAATACATCAAATATTTCCTCTGCTTTCTTCTGTTTTCTCCTTCTGATATTACAATTATGTGTATTTTTATCTTCTGAAATTGTTCCACATTTTGAATGTTCCATTCCATTTTTGTCTCATTCTTTTCTTTGGAAAGTTTCTATTGACCTATCCTCAATCTCACATCCTTTCCTTGGTGTCATTTACTGTTGACTCCACCACAAGCATTCTTCATTTCTCTACAGTATTTTTCATTTCTAACTTTTTTTAATTCTTTCTTATAATTTCATTCTTTTTCTTATAATACATACCTGCATGTTGTCGCCTTTTTTCATTAGAACCCTCCACATATTAATCAGTTATTTTAAATCCCATCTGATAATTACAACATCTGTCTCATGTCTAGTTCTGATGCTTGTTTTTTCCCTTCAGATTGTGTTTTTTCTTCCCTTTGTATGTCTAGAAATCTTCTGTTGAACACCTGATAAGATGCATCAGGTAGTGGGGACTGAGAGAAATAGGCCTTTATTGTGAGGTCTCTTGTTTATCTGGCTAGGAGTTGGGCTAGGTTTAATGTTTGCTGTAGCTATAGGTTCCAGAGTCTTCCAATGCCTTAGGTTCTTTGTTTTTGTATCCACTCTGCATTTTGGACTTTCCTAAATACTCCTCTTTAGAGATAGGTTGTGTCTTGCAGCTCTTTCAGGTATAATTCACTGTTATACTACAGCCCTTTTGGTGTAGTGGTAAGGTGTTATAGAGGAGAAGCATTCTGTAACCTCATGATTAAATTTCAAACTTTTAGTGGGCCTGTATCTCTAGGCTGTGATCTTCACAAGTATTTCTCCACTGGCATAGCTTTTTTTTTTTTTTTCCCTTAAATGAGACAGGAAGAGTTGGAATGCGGGGGTTGTTGATAGAGAGGGAGAAATGCCCTTCTCCAGCTAGAAAAAGGCAAAATAAAATCTTTTCACCTAGGAAGCAAGCCTGTGTTATGGAGAATGTTTTGAGTGTATTTCATGTTGATTACTGATCCTTCTCTCTTCCTAGCCAGAGCTAGGAGGAGATGTTTCTCAGGTCCATGAGACCATGGTGGGGTCTCTGAAGGTGAAGTCCATAAAAGCCTGTGCTCCTCTAAGATTTCAGCTTCTGGGACTTTTCACTCCAAAACTCAGCCTCTAAAAATGCATCAAAATTATGATTTATGTTCTTTGAAAGACCCAAGAAAAATTAATGTTCAGCTTACTGGTTTTTGTTTTTGTTTTTGTTTTTCTTGTCAGAAGAAAGGGAGTAAGGATTTCCAAGCTCTTCCTGTGTCAGACTTAAAACCAGAAGTTCACTAAAGTTCTTTTAAGGTAAATAATAAATGATATCCAATTTTAAATAGTGTATGCAGATTTAACATTCACTCCTTCTTTATTTAGCTATATCCAATCTCCAGTCAAGTTTATCACGTACATAAGGACTTCTGAGAGTTTTAAGGATTGTTTTGCTCTTTTTTTAAATTAAGCAAATGGCTGAGTTTTATATCTCAGTTAATTCATCTCTGAAGAGAGATGGCATATAAGCATATTATAGGAGCTATGATTTAAACCAATTGTATGGAATCAGAAACCCAGAACTAAAGATGGCACACATTGATTCCCGTCCCCCAAAATTTGCAGAAATCTTGAGAAATATTTAGAGTCCCTTCAGGAGTACAATGGAAGTTTGAGCTGATTTTATTTCAGTTGATGCAGACACAAGGGTGTTCTCTATTTTTCTGCTTCTGATATCCTTAAGAAAAGTTATTAATCTTTGCAAGGATAAATTGAAATCCAGGCTCTGGGGACTTAAAATAATCTGATATTCCAGATCTCAAAGATATAATTTTTTCAAGAAGAGGCTTTTAAGCAAATATAAGTAAAACAATGATTTAATTTTATGTTATTTAAAGTTATTTTCAGTAAACCTTTTAAAAAAATAAAATTTATTTAGAAAAATATACAAATTTTAAGGGTACAGATTACAAATTAAAAGTGAACACACCTTTGTAATCAGCATTGATGAATTTTCACAAATTATACTCACATATGTAAACAAGACCCGGATCATGAAACAAACTAGTGCCAGCACCTCAAACACCCTCTTCATGTCCTTCCCTACCCCAGAGCAATGTAAGTTTCTAGGACAGCAGCCATCTAACATATTATAAAATACCAAAGGAGAGCTTAATTTACCCTTAATAAATGATCACTAGACAAACCACTGTAATTGTTATTTAAGAGTTAGAGCAAAAGTCTTCTAGAATGAACTTTCCTTAGTTGGAGTAGGATAGGATATGTTGCCGTCAAAACAAACAAAATTCATTAACACCTCAGTGGCACAAAAAAGGAAATTTTATTTCTCCTACTAAATGTACTTGAAGTCTGGGTGACTCTCCAGGGAAACTATTTTCTATGTTACTACTCAATGATCCAGACTATGCCAATTTGTTCCTCCATCTCAATAAAAGGCTGATGCGGTTGTTCTGACAAGGGAAGAGATCAGTGGAGTCTCACACTGGTTTCACTTCTTCTCACAGCACATGAGCTAGAACCAGTCATATGGCTCTGCCTAAGTCAGGAGAAGAGGAGCTGCAATGTGTAATGTGCTCAAAATGAAAGGAAAGTTGATTAGGGGTGAGGAGTAGAAGCCTTTCCTAAAAGAGATATTTGGGGGTTTATCTCCAACATGCTAAGTAATTCTGCTTAACAACAAAAAATATTTGTTTATAAAATGCAGAGTGGTTGTTCTAAATAAAACATTTCCTTTTGAAGAGTGTTCATTTTTTTCAATTTTAATTTAGTCTACTTTGTGCCAGCGTATTATTGATTCTTGTTGTCTGTTTACTTTCCTGTTGTCTTTTAAGGCATGGCTTGAAGATAAACTGGAGATGTAGATCAGTCTTTATCTTGTCTTTAAGGAAACTTTATAAAAAGTAATTAATCTGGATTGCTTAATTTACTTTTAGTAGCTTAGATGCTGGATGACTGTGTTCTGGTGTTCGGGAGAAGAGAGAAAAGGATGCCTGCACCTGTGAGGACGTTGGTGTGATTTTCCATAAAGAAAAAGTAAAATCTCACTGCAAATCTTGCTGTGAAAATGGTATTCCTTAGACATGGGATGGTACTCTATAGGCAGTCCTTCATCATATGTTGGGGAAAATATCCTCTTGCTAAGCTTGGCCTTTGGATGAGGGCGTTGAGATTTTGGAAGTATTCCTAATGGTATAGGTCTTAAGACTCTTTTCTTCCTTAACCTTGAAAAAGACAGAGCTGAAAATATAAACCTATCGTTTAAAATGAGTGCTAAAGAAGAAGGCATGGAGAAACTAGAATCCCAATGAAAGCCAGCAGACTGGAACTCAACATTTATTTATATCCAAAGAGTAAAAACATTTTCTTGCTCTTCAGCTAGGTATACATAAACACACTCACATTCACACATAAACACACAACATACACAAAATTACAAACATAAATTTGCTATCCATCAAAAAAAGCCATAATTTTATAATATATTTAGAAGTATCACATATCAAGGCATGGCCTCATAGCACTACTCAGCCCTCATTAAGCCCTCATTATTCCATATGCAGCATCGAAATATTTAATGATGTGACAAAAAGGCTATGCCCCAAATTTTCAAAGATCTGAGTCTAGACTGGGCCTACTATTAACCAGCTGTGTTGCCTCATTCATGGTACTGAACCTGTCTAGATACAGGTTCTCATTTCCTTGTTGGTTTCTTCACAAATTGCAATGAGTGAAGATCATTTATGAAAGTGTCTTTTAAAGTACCATACAGATCTTCAGGCCCCACTCTTAGTGACTCGGTGTTGGAGAGGCCATGGGGAGAGAGGCCATTTAAACAGCCCAGTTCCAGCCATGCTCCCAGGTAAATGCTGCCAAGGAAAAACTGTAAGTGAGACTAGCATGGGAGAAAAAAAAAAGAAGAAAAACAAACCAAAAAACACCTAGCTGAGCCCAAGCCAATCAACACAATCATGTAATGTAATAATCTGAGGTTATTTTAAGACTCTGAGAATGGTTTTTATGCAACGATACCAGTTAATAGAAAATGTAGATCTGTATCATGTCCCCAGGATCTCTAAGAAAAATTTCCCCAAGTGATTCTAATACTCAGCCAAACTTGGAAATGGTAGTGGATGGATTTTCCAGTTTCACCATTTCAGGAGTCTAGGATCATAGGCTGGTCCAGAAATGAATCAGAGTCTTAATGTGATTCAAATTGAAAAAAAATTCTCCGCATCACCTCCTTCCAAGGATCTAGCATTTAGGTAGTCTCAGTAGGCCCTGGAACAAATTCAGACTCACTACCTGATATGACAGTGCTAAATGATAGAAATACCACAAATTCTGAGCCTTTTGCAATCTTCATTATATGTTCCAATTGGCAGCCTAGTAGTTGAGTCTTAGGCGTCACAGGAAATATTGCATATCAGACTCAACTGAGGAAAATTTATCCTACCATTATAGGATTCCGATTTTAACACTAATCTGTGTTTGAATATTGACTTCATCACTCAAAACTAAACAAAACAAAGCATCAGTGCAGAAGTATTTTACCAGACTCTGTGGTGAGTCTAAGCCAATGTGCCTGGTGTGTGAAAATGCATCAGGGCCAACGATTACAGGTTGTTAAGAGATTTTCACAGCTAGTTCAGAAGTAAAGGACCAGGCCAAAGCACATGAACTTATGATTGCCAAGTAAAGATACTGAGAAGAAGACTTCTGGTCCCAAGGAGATAAGGACTTGATTTTACTGTTTCTTAACAATCAGTGGTAGGTCTTTGGCGACTATCAGTTCTATGAGCAATGTTATTGAAGGAAGCAACACACCAGCCTTTTAATATTTTTATAAACTACCTCATAAAACTTAAGGAAAGAAATGTTCTTCCTTACCTCCCTCTCTCAAGAAATTGTCATGTTCTGAGCCAGACTTTGATATGAGAGGAGCTTTCTTTGCCTTATAACAGCTTACACAATAAACTTTGCATTCAGGCTCATTTTTACTGTTTATTCCTCTGGCCAGACTTCTGGCTGTTTGCATGGGAATTTTATCTACCTGCAGCCTATATTTATACGGCAGTTCAAGATTTAGTTCCATATAAGAGACTCTATTCCTTTCCATGCATTGTTTTAAAAATCTGAAACAAAGAAAGTAATAAATCATTTCATAAATTATTTCATTTATTTGTTGAGTATTCAGGAAAACTGTAAGTAGATGATATGAACTCAACTTGTGTGCTCTGAAATTGTGAATTATGGGTCTATTTTCCACCATTTCCAAAATGTTCTGCTCTAACTTCTGTTTGTAATTAGTTACTTTGGAAAGAACTAAGCAGATGTGTTTCAGTTTCTTTGAATTATCAGCATATATTTAAGACAAACTGCATCTTCTGAAGAAATTGTGTCCTCAGGGGAATTATTTGTCTTGTGCTAAAAGACTTTTATTTGGGTTGTAGAGTTAGTTTTAGGTTTCAGGTGTGCTGGCTTGAGATCAATATAGCTAACAGCTACAACATAAATTTTTTAACACACAAGATCGTCACACTTGTTTCTGAACCTTTGATTTCTAAGAAAGGATGTTTTCCCAGGCATTAATATCTGGAAACCATATCTGTACAAGGATTTGCAGCAATTTGGATTGATGTAACAAAGTAGAAGAGTACAGGTAGCTGGAAGAAAGTTTTAAAATAATTACTAAACTTTCCCTATTGTACATTATAGACAAATTCTATTACAGATGTTGGTTTTTATAGGGAAGTAAATGTTCAGGATAGAGACATATATATCTCATGAAAACAAACAAACAATTCTCAATACAGAGCTTTCAGAAAATAGTACTTTTTATTTTTTAGAAAAAAAAATCTGTATTATTGGGAAAAAAATAAGTGATTTAAGAACTTATTATGAAAGATTCAAGGAAAAGCAGTACCTATTGTTATTCATTTGAATATATACATCCAATTATGATCTTTCAATCAGAAGATAATTTTAGTCTTTCTGTTAAGTTGGCAATTTATCATTTTCTACTTCATTATTTATTTAAGTGCTTTAAAATCCTGTTCCTTCTTAATAATACCCTTACTTCTTTTAATTAAAGTAGTCCCTCAGAAATAATGTTATGCTTTTTTATTTTATAAATGACTTGGTTCCTAACCATTAACCAAGCAAAACATCTTTTATTTGGCAAATATACTTAGAATTGCATATTAATAAGGTTACATATTGGTTTGATATAGGATAGTATTTTGTGTTTTGTTTTATCCAACAGTTTTCTCCGTATATTTTATTCTAAGATTATAGTGCATTTTAAAGTAATAATCTAAGGTAAATATTATCAAAGTTCAAAGGAATAATTAATAGTATTCATTACTTTTTAAAAAATGAAGATATCATGTGTCAGTATACCATGGCTTAAATTTCCTCAAGGCCTTTGGCCTTATAAATTACATTAATAAGATTTTCATATTTGAAATTTTCTTCTAGTTTGACTGTATTTGGTCATCTTACATGTGACAAAAATAAAGACTCCCCTACACAAAAAATAAATTATATTTTATTGAATCTCAGAAAGAACACTTGGAATTATCAGTGCAAGTTTCTACAATTTTAAAACGAATGTAATTGATATCTTAAGAAAAATTTAAAATAAATAGGAATTTGCTTAATAAAACATATTAATTCAGTTTAGTTTTATAGTTCATGGTTTAAACATGGCTTTATATTTAGCGTCTATTGTAAATAAAAGGTTTGCTTCAATCAGGTTCCTAACTTCACTGACAACATCCTCAGAAAATAAACACTAGAAAATCTTTTATCTAAGAAAGATATCTTACACAGGTATTTTCTTAAAGAGTAAGATCAGTCTTCATATGCTGTACACTGTTTCTCATGGTGTATTAAAAAACAAACGTGGTTTGAAGCTATGGAGAGACAAGAAGACCTCTCATCTCACTCCTAACCTGTACCACAGTAGAAATGGGTATCTTATTTTCTTATTTTATTTTAAAAATAAGACCTTGATTCTAATTGGAAGACCATCAAAACTGTGAAAATGAATAACAACTTTGGCTCCAATCTGTAGTCTGTACATTCATGTAACTCCCACTGAAACTAATTACCTTTTTTCCTTCAATTTATGTTATTAGCAGTTGGGCATGCAGAGGTTTCTATTAAATTGTCCGTATTGAAGTCAGTGAGAGTTCAGTGATGTTGACGGGGATTATATGCATGAAAAAGGTGTGAAAGAAAATGTTAAAACTTGCTCAGTTTAGACCCTTTAGCAAGGAAACGTGTTTCTGAAAATTAAAGATTTACTTGTCTTCTAAATCGGAGTTTGAATTTTATGTATGCTAAATTGTCAAGCTTTTTAAAATGATTAAAAAAATACCAAAGAGAGGGGGGAGGACCTTCAAGATGGCAGAAGAGTAAGACGTGGAGATCACCTTCCTCCCAACAAATACATCAAAAATACATCTACATGTGGAACAACTCCTACAGAACGCCTACTGAATGCTGGCAGAAGACCTCAGACTTCCCAAAAAGCAAGAAACTCCTCACGTACCTGGGTAGGGCAAAAGAAAAAACAGAGACAAAATGATAGGGACAGGACCTGAACCTCTGGGAGGGAGCTGTGAAGGAGGAAAAGTTTCCACACACTAGGAAGCCCCTTCACTTGTGGAGACGGGGGGAAGGGCAGGGGGGAAGCTTCGAAACCATGGAGGAGAGTGCAGCAACAGGGTTGCAGAGGGCAAAGCGGAGAGACTCCCACACAGAGGATCGGTGCTGACCAGCACTCACCAGCAGAGAGGCTTGTCTGCTCACCTGCCAGGGTGGGTAGGTTCTGGGAGCTGAGGCTCAGGCTTCAGAGGTCAGATCCCAGGGAGAGGACTGGGGTTGACTGTGTGAACACAACCTGAAGGGGGCTAGTGCATCACAGCTAGCAAGAAAGGAGTCTGGGAAAAACTCTGGACCTGCCTAAGAGGCAAGAGACCATTGTTTCAGGGTGCACGAGGAGAGGGGATCCTTCCCTCTCTGCCCACAGAAGGCAGACCACTGCCTGAACAAGCTCCAGAGACAGGCATGAGCCACGGCTATCAGCGAGGACAGCAGAGATGAACAAGAAATGCTAATGCTGCTGTAGACACCAAGAAGCCTGTGTGCAAGCACAGGTAACTAACCACACCTCCCCTCTTGGGAGCCTCTGCAGCCCACCACTGCCAGGGTCCTGTGATCCAGGGACAACTTCCCTGGGAGAACACACGGCATGTCTCAGGCTGTTGAAATGTCACACCAGCCTCTGTCACTGCTGGCTCACCCGCATTCCGCACCCCTCCCTCCCCACTGGCTGAGTGAGCCAGAGCCCCCTAATCAGCCGCTCCTTTAACCCTTCCCTGTCTGGGTGAAGAACAGATAACAGAGGGAGACCTACATACAGAGGAAGGGCCAAATCCAAGGCTGAACTGCAGGAGCTGAGCGAACAAAGAAGAGAAAAAGAAATTTCTCCATGCAGCCTCAGAAGCAGCAGATTAAATCTCCACAATCAACTTTATGTACCCTGCATCTGTGGAATACCTGAATAGACAATGAATCATCCCAAATTGAGGAGGTGGACTTTGGGAGCAACTGTAGACTGGCGGTTTGCTGTATGCAACTGACTAGTTTCTGATTTATAGGTTTATCTTAGTTTAGTTTATAGCGCTTGTTATCATTGGTGGATTTGTTTATTGGTTTGCTTGCTCTCTTCTTTCTTCTTTTTTTATTACTTTTTTATTTTAATAATTTTTTTTTATTTTAATAACTTTATTTTATTTGTTATTTCTTTTTTTTCTCACATTTCTTCTGAGCTCTGTGGCTGACAGGGTCTTGGTGCTCCAGCTGGAGGTCAGACCTGAGCCTCTGAGGTGGGAGAGCTGAGTTCAGGACATTGGACCACCAGAGACCTCCTGGCCCCATGTAATATCAATCAGTGAGAGCTCTCCCAGTGATCTCTGTTGCTACACCAATACCCAGGTCCACTCAACGACCAGTAGCCTCCAGTTCTGGACACCCCATGCGAAACAACTAGTAAGACAAGAACACAACCCCACCCATTAGCAGAGAGGCTGCCTAAAATCATACTAAGTTCATGGACAGCGCAAAACACACCACCGCAGGTGGTCCTGCTCACTAAAAAGACAAGAGCCAGCCTCATCCACCAGAACACAGGCACCAGTCCCATTACCCAGGAAGCCTACACAGTCCATTGAACCAACCTTGCCTACTGCGGGCAGACACCAAAAACAATGGGACCTACGAACCTGCAGCCTGCAAAAAGGAGACCCCAAACACAGTACGTTAAGCAAAATGAGAAGACAGAGAAATACGTAGCAGATGAGGGAGCAAGATAAAAACCCACCAGACCAATCAAATGAAGAGGAAATAGGCAGTCTAAATGAAAAGGAATTCAGAGTAATGACAGTAAAGATGATCCAAAATCTTGTAAATAGAATGGAGAAAATACAAGAAACGTTTAACAAGGACCTAGAAGAACAAAAGAACAAACAATGAGGAACAACACAATAAATTAAATTAAAATTTCTCTAGAAGGAATCAATAGCAGGATCAATAGCAGAATTTCACAGTCAAATTCTTCAGAATAACTGAAGAAGAAGAACGGATAAGTGACCTGGAAGATAAAATAGTGGAAATAATTAACACAGAGCAAAATAAAGAACAAAGAATGAAAAGATTTGAGGAAAGTCTCAGAGGCATCTGGGACAAAATTAAATGCACCAACATTCGAATTATAGCGGTTCCAGCAGAAGAAGAAACAAGAAAGGGACTGAGAAAATATTTGAAGAGATTGTAGTTGAAAACTTCCCTACTATGGGAAATGAAATAGTCAATCAAGTCCAGGAAGCACAGAGAGTCCCATACAGGATAAATCCAAGGAGAAACACACCAAGACACATATTAATCAAACTATCAAAAATTAAATACAAAAAAAAAATATTAAAAGCAGCAAGGGAAAAGCAACAAATAACATACAAGGGAATCCCCATAAGGTTAACAGCTGACCTTTCAGCAGAAACTCTGCAAGTGAGAAGGGAGTGGCAGGACATATTTAAAGTGATGAAAGGGAAAGAACTACAACCAGGATTACTCTACCCAGCAAATATCTCATTCAGATTCAATGGAAAAATTAAAACCTTTACAGACAAGTAAAAGTTAAGAGAATTCAGCACCACGAAACCAGCTTTACAACAAATACTAAAGGAACTTCTCTAGACAGGAAATAAAAGAGAAGGAAAAGATCTACAATAACAAACCCAAAACAATTAAGAAAATGGTAATAGGAACATACATATTGATAATTACCTAAAATATAAATGGATTAAATGCTCCAACCAAAGACATAGAATGGCTGAATGGATACAAAACCAAGACATATATATATGCTGTCTACAAGAGACCCACTTCAGACCTAGGGACACATACAGACTGAAAGTGAGGGGATGGAAAAAGATATTCCATGCAAATGGAAATCAAAAGAAAACTGGAATAGCAATTTTCATATCAGAAAAAATAGACTTTAAAATAAAGACTATTACAAGAGACAAAGAAGGACACTACATAATGATCAATGGATCAACCCAAGAAGATATAACAACTGTAAATATTTATGCACCCAACATAGGAGCACCTCAATACATAAGGCAAGTGCTAACAGCCGTAAAAGGGGACATTGACAGTAACTCAGTAATGCTGGGGCACTTTAACCCCACTTTCACCAATGGACAGATCAACCAAAATAAAAATAAGTAAGGAAACACAAGCTTTAAATGATACATTAAACAAGATGGACATAATTGATATTTATAGGACATTCCATCCAAAAACAACAGAATACACTTTCTTCTCAAGTGCTCATGGAACATTCGCCAGGATAAATCATATCTTGGGTCACAAATCAAGCATTGGTAAATTTAAGAAGATTGAAATTGTATCAAGTATCTCTTCCAATCACAATTTTATGAGACTAGATATCAATTACAGGAAAAAAAACTGTAAAAAATGTAGACACTTGGAGGCAAAACACTACACTACTAAATAACCAAGATACACCTGAATAAATCAAAAAGGAAATTAAAAAATACCTAGAAACAAATGACAATGAAAACATGATGACCCAAAACCTATGGGTTGCAGCAAAAGCAGTTCTAAGAGGGAAGATTACAGCAGTACAATCCTACCTCAAGAAATAAGAAAACTCTGAAATGACCTTACCTTACACCTAAAGCAATTAGAGAACGAGGAACAAAAAACCCCTAAAGTTAGCAGAATGGAAAAAATCATAAAGATCAGATCAGAAATAAATGAAAAAGAAATGAAGGAAACAATAGCAAAGATCAATGAAACTAAAAGCTGGCTCTTTGAGAAGATAAACAAAAGTGATAAGCAATTAGCCAGAATCATCAAGAAAAAAAGCAAGAAGACTCAGATCAACAGAATTAGAAATGAAAAAGGAGAAGTAACAGCTGACACTGCAGAAATACAAAGGATCATGAGAGATTACTACAAGCAACTATATGCCAAAAAGATGGACAACCTGGAGGAAGTGGACAAATTTGTAGAAAAGCACAAACTTCTGAGGCTAAACCAGGAAGAAATAGAAAATATAAACAGGCCCATCACAGGCACTGAAATTGAAACTGTGATTAAAAATCTTCCAACAAACAAAAGCCCAGGACCAGATGGCTTCACAGTCAAATTCTATTAAACTTTTAGAGAAGACCTAACATCTATCCTTCTCGAACACTTGAAAAATATAGCAGAGGGAGGAACACTCCCAAACTCATTCTCTATGAGGCCACCATCACCCTAATACCATAACCAGACAAAGATATCACAAAAAAAGAAAAGTACAGGCCAATATCACTGTTGAGCATAGATGCAAGATCCTCAACAAAATACAAGCAAACAGAATCCAGAAGCACATTAAAAGGATCATACACCATGATCAAGTGGGGTTTATCTCAGGAATGCAAGGATTCTTCAATATATGCAAATCAATCAATGTGATACACCATATTAACAAACTGAAAGATAAAAACCATATGATAATCTCAATAGATGCAGGAAAAGCTTTCAACAAAATTCAACACCCATTTATGATAAAAACTCTCCAGAAAGTAGGCATAGAGGGAACTTACCTCAGCAGAATAAAGGCCATATATCACAAACCCACAGCCAGCATTGTTTTCAGTGGTGAATAACTGAAACCATTTTCACTGAGATCAGGAACAAGCCAAGGTTGCCCACTCTCACCACTATTATTCAACATAGTTTTGTAAGATTTCGCCAAAGCTATCGGAGACGAAAAAGAAATAAGAGGAATCGAAATCGGAAAAGTAGTAAAACTGTCACTGTTTGCAGATGACATGATACTATACACAGAGAATCCTAAAGATGCTACCAGAAAACTAGTAAAGCTAATCAATGAATTTGGGAAAGTAGCAGGATACAAGATTACTGCACAGAAATCTCTTACATTCCTATACACTAATGATGAAAAATCTGAAAGAGAAATTAAGGAAACACTCTCATTTACCATTGAGAGAAAAAAGAATAAAATACCTAGGAATAAACCTACCTAAGGAGACAAAAGACCTGTATGCAGAAAACTATAAGACACTGATGAAATAAATTAAAGATGATACCAACAGATGGAGAGATATACCATGTTCTTGGATTGGAAGAATCAACATTGTGAAAATGACTATACTACCCAAAGCAATGTACATTTTCAACCCAATCCCTATCAAACTACCAATGGCAATTTTCACAGAACTAGAAAAAAACATTTCACAATTTGTATGGAAACACAAGAGATCCCGAATAGCAAAAGCAATCTTGAGAAAGAAAAACGGAGCTGGAGGAATCAGGCTCCCTGGATTCAGACTATACTACAAAGCTACAGTAATCAAGACAGTATGGTACTGGCACAGAAACAGAAATATAGATCAATGGAACAGGATAGAAAGTGCAGAGAGAAACCCATGCACAGATGGTCACCTTATCTTTGATAAAGGAGGCAAGAATATACAATGGAGAAAAGACAACCTCTTCAATATGTGGTGGTGGGAAACCTGGGCAGCTACATTTAAAAGAATGAAATTAGAACACTTCGTAATATGATACACAAAAATAAGCTCAAAATGGATTAAAGACCTAAATGTAAAGCCAGACACTATCAAACTCTTAGTGGAAAACATAGGCAGAACACTCTATGACATAAATCACAGCAAGATCCTTTTTGACCCACCTCCTAGAGAAATGGAAATAAAAACAAAAATAAACAAAGGGGACCTAATGAAACTTAAAAGCTTTTGCACAACAAAGGAAAACATAAACAAGATGAAAAGACAACCCTCAGAATTGGAGAAAATATTTGCAAATGAAGCAACTGACAAAGGATTAATCTCCAAAATTTACAAGCAACTCATGCAGCTCAGTATCAAAAAAACAAAGAACACAATCCAAAAATGGGCAGAAGACCTAAATAGACATTTCTCCAAAGAAGATACACGGATTGTCAACAAATGCATGAAAGGATGTTCAACATCACTAATCATTAGAGAAATGCAAATCAAACTACAATGAGGTATCACCTCACACTGGTCGGAATGGCCATCATCAAAGAGTCTACAAACAATAAATGCTGGAGAGGGTGTGGAGTAAAGGGAACCCTCTTGTACAGTTGGTGGGAATGTAAATTGATACAGCCACTACGGAGAACAGTATGGAGGTTCCTTAAAAAACTAAAAATAAAACTACTATACGACCCAGCTATACCAGTACTGGGAAGATACCCTGAGAAAACCATAATTCAAAAAGAGTCATGTACCACAATGTTCACTGCAGCTCTATTTACAATAGCCAGGACACGGAAGCAACCCAAGTGTCCTTTGAAAGATGAATGGATAAAGAAAATGTGGCACATATATGCAATGGAATATTACTCAGCCATAAAAAGAAACGAAATTGAGTTGGTTGTAGGGAGGTGGATGGATCTCGAGACTGTCATACAGAGTGAAGTAAGAAAGAGAAAAACAAATACCGTATGCTAACACATATATATGGAATCAAAAAAAAAAATAGGTTCTGAAGAACCTAGGGGCAGGACAGGAATAAAGATGCAGATGTAGAGAGTGGACTTGAGGACACGGGGAGGGGGAAGGGTAAGCTGGGATGAAGTGAGAGAGTGGCATGGACATATATACACTACCAAACGTAAAATAGATAGCTAGTGGGGAGCAGCCACATAGCACAGGGAGATCAGCTCGGTGCTTTGTGACCATTAGAGGGGTGGGATAGGGAGGGTGGGAGGGAGACGCAAGAGGGAGGAGATATGGGGATATATGTATATGTATAGCTGATTCACTTTGTTGTAAAGCAGAAACTAACACAGCATTGCAAAGCAATTATACCCCAATAAAGATGTTAAAAAATATATCTAAAAGAGACATCTAGAAACATCTGAATTCTCCCAATTTATCATATAAAATGTACTTTTTGCTCCTCTTTATGATAAACCTTTTTTTCTAAATTTCCTATTAATGTATTATTGTATTGTTTTATTGACTGAAATTTAATTAAAAATGTTGGGAAAGTCAGTGGTCTGTGTACAATCTGTTGACCCTCAATCAGACTATTCGGTAACATGGGCTTTTTGTCTGATATTTCCTTACCAAGCAATAAAGATCCTACACAGTGATGCTGATCACCTTCTACAGGAATATCTCTTCTGATTTCATTTCATGCTCAATGGGTGTTCCTTTGCTCTTCTTAAACATGTATGTCAGTGGACCTCAGGCATGCCTGCAACTCTCAGTTTTCCATACTTCACAGAGGAGGGTTCAAGGTCCTTCTGCTGGGGCATGAGAGCAGTGCACATAGGCCAGTTGCTCCGTGTCTGCTTCCAGGGACACCCGCTAGTCATGAGGGACTTACGAACACCATTGGAGTTGATCTTGTTCTGTCTCTTCTCTATGTGAATTAAAGCATTGTTCCACCAATGCCTGCTGTTCTGTGCTTTCCTTGGTGACTCAGATACCAAGACGCCAGGGACTTCAATTCCTGGTGGCTACCATTGTGATGATCTTTGCTGTTTTCCATGTAGTTGGAGTCCCACTCTGGCACTGGTAACTAGTACATGGTGTTCTGCTCAATATAAAACTTAGTTGCAAATGTATTTAAAAGGGAGGAGGAGGTAACCGCTGAACAACTGCCCAGCCAGTCTACAAGAATTTAGCTGGCTATGCATGCTATCCATCTCAGGAAGATATAGAGCTATCAATGGAACCAGCTCTGAAAATCTTAATACAAGTTGTGATAGGTAGGTAGATCGATAGATAGTACATAGAAGTAATGAAAAGAGGATTTGTTGTGTGTAATTTTAAGTTTTAATCCACAAAACTCCATGGTATACCATTTCATTCAAAAACAATATATATGCTTTCCCTGTACAAGGCATCACATATTATTTTAATGTATTTTACTAATAATGTTCAGAACAATTCTATGGAGTACAAATCAATATCTCTATTATATATTGAATAGATGAGAAACTGAAGCTTGGAGAATTAAAATGCAGTCTAGATTTCAATTCATATTTTGTGACTCCAGGTTCAATTTTCTTTTACATTTTGTCATACTAGCTCATGAATCATCTTCAAAACTATTGTACGTATGAAAATCCACTGATGTATTATTTGATGAGCATATCATTCTCCATCTTACTGAACTTCAGTAGATTCTAAATAGCTTAAATGCTCTCATTCTTTAAATCCCAATTCCCAGTTAAAATGTTGTAAAAAACTTATTAAAGGGATGTAACTCATAAATCTACACTGAATTCATAAACTTTTTTATACTAATGTTTTGCTAAGATATATGTGAGTAATTATGACCATATGTTTCCAATTTTATTTAACAAGATAAAGCAATGAGAAATGTTACTTGACAAAATATTTTGCCTAAACCAA
The DNA here is from genome assembly GCF_039906515.1 of Pseudorca crassidens. NCBI lineage: Eukaryota > Metazoa > Chordata > Mammalia > Artiodactyla > Delphinidae > Pseudorca > Pseudorca crassidens. Next base: position 71,699,712 of record NC_090306.1, read on the forward strand.
GGCACTCAAAATAATTTGAGGATGTTTTGTCAAATCAAAATCCCCAAGTTCATTCATCCGTAGTTTTTTTCCAGATGTATTATTATCACTTTCTTTTCCTCAGCAAAATGTAGTAATAAAAATTGGATACATGACAACCTCTGACATCCAACACCAATGCTGTTCCCAGCACAGTGGTGACTAATTGAAGGAAATCCTATTGTCTAGAGAATAAATCTCTTGAGCAGATTGAGGAACTCACATTACTATTGTATAATATAAATCGACATAAAATTAAGTGTAAATAATAAAATTTTAATAAATGAATATCACATTGAAATTAGTTTAAGTAAAAAGAGGATGATATCTATTATTTCAATTCCAAATTAAATAAATACTTTTCTACAAAATTAGCAAATGTTATTTTCAAGATTTTCCTTTTTTGTTTCTCCCTTTTCTTTTGCTTTTTAGGAGATGCCAAATATGCCCTATATCAACTGAGATTTTGATAATTATGCTATTATCATAGTTGATAATCACAATCCTTTGTGCATCATACTAGCTGGAAATCCAAAGAAAGTGAAATAGGTGATAGACATATATAATAGGATCATAGATATATCCATCTGTCTGTGATCTTCTGCCTTATATTTTGCTCCAACAAGTTTTTCTCAGTTTAATAATCCCCTCTTCAGGTAGCCAGGTTGGATGCCTCTCCCTTTTGTCTTTTTTGCAGCTTTTACATAATTCTTAGCAGAGCATTTAATTGTGTTGCCTCAAATATTACTTGAAATTGTGGCTAACACCAAATCTTGCTTATCTTTGTGTTCTCTGTATCTAAAACAATGTCCTCCATATAATAACAACTAAAGAAATAATTTTTTAATTAAAAGGCCCAGTTTATTGTGTTGCAGCCCTGAATAATCCACATTATGAAATATGGATTCAGTATATATTCCTTGGTGAATTTCTGATGTAACATATTCATTATTATATTAATTACAATTAAATAATAGTAATTGTCATTTTAGTACCTAGTATGTGTTATTATCATGTTGCAGCATATAAACTACATGTTACGCATTTTTCATAGGTTGTCCTATTTAATTTTCATAATCATTCTATATGGCAGCAGAGTACTAACACATTTTTCTGAAATGGATACTGAGGTTTAGAGAGATTAAATAAATTCCTTAAAGACATACACAACTAAAAAATGGCATAAGTATTTAAATTAATCCTTTTTGGATCTTAGAGCCAGATTTTTCAACATTCTGCTAAGCTAGACTTTTTAAAGACAGTATGCTAACTGTAAATTCCTTGATTGCTCTTTTAGAGAAATCACTTTATTTTCTTTAGTAAAAGTAGTAGAAGACACTGGTGTTGTTCCTTCTAAGAATACAATAGAATTACACATATCTGTCTTTTTTGAAGTTAGGTGTGACTGAGGAACTTCCTTTGGGCAAAGCATTAGTGGTATGACGTGTTATATGTGTACACAATTGTCCGTCTGTCATGACATTTGACAATGGCCCAGAGAGTTGAGTCCTGGTTCCCAAGAAAGCAACGTGAAACAAACTTCCACAATTAACAAGTTAGAATCTTTGCTTTTTAAGTTACTGAGATTTGGGGATTGTTTCTTACTGCAGTAAGATCTACTTACCTGACAAGTTCAAGGAATTGATACATAACAAAAACTCAGTTTTAGACATGTTTTGACTTTTGTTGATTCAGATTCCAATGGAATACTAAGATATCAGTCAAGAAAATTCTGGAGATAAGGATCTAATTCTTTAATTCTCTTTTTTTCAACAGCTTTATTGAGGTGTACTTGTTATGCAAAGAACAGCACATGTTTCATGTGTGCAAGTTGAATAGTTTGGACATAAACAAACAGCTGTGAAACCATCACCACAGTCAAGGTAATACACATGTCTAACACCTCCCAAAGTTTCCTTGTGTCCTTTTGTTTTGTTTCAGTTTTTCTTTTTTGTGATAAGAACATTTAACATGATATATACACTTTTAACAAATTTTGAAGTGCATGGTACCATATTGTTAACTGCAGGCACTGTGCAGTACAGCAGATCCCTAGAACTTATTCATCTAGCATGAGTGAAACTTTATACCCATGGAGCAACAGAAAATAATACATTATTAGTTAAAATGCCAGCCATTATTTTCTGGTCAAAGTTTATCACTAGTAGTAAAGATTAATAAAAAGTGGCCAGAAAATTATAAATTTTTAAAAAACTATTTGAAAATATAATGAATAAAGCTCTACTAAAAAGCAGCTATTTTCAGTTCTAAGATGAATAAGGACTGAGGATCTAAGGTAAAACATGATGACTACAGTTGATGACACTGTATTATAAGACTGAAATTTTGTAAGAGAGTAGAACTTAAATGTTCTCACCAAAAAAGGAGAAATATGTGAGGTGATAAATGCGTTAATTAACTAGATTGGGGGGGGGGAATCCTTCACAAAAACAATTGAAAATAGACAACTGTTTTCAAATATGTGATGGAAAGTAAAAGTCCTATATTACCCTACAGAAAAATAATCCTTGTTTACTTTCCTTTCTAAAAAACAGTGCTTCATTTTTAACTGTGTGAGTATGTGTGACTTTCTGTGTGTGTGTATGTGAGTGCATGTGATTTACATTATAGCTTTGCGGGCCATTCCTGTAAGCGTCTTCTGAAATTATAACAGTATAATGAAATAGAGGCAGTACAGACAAATTCATTTGTTGATGAGAGATTGGGGGCTCCATTTAATATTATACTCATATTCCATGTGACAAAATATTACTTTGAATATTGTTTGTTCACCAGTCCCCTAATGGTTCAAATTAAATAGATTTAGTAATTGTAAAAAATGAAGCAAGGTAATTCAGTTTATAAGTTAAGAACTGAAATCTGAGAAGGTCATTATCTTGAATAGCAATGACTAGCTTTTCTTTTTTTTATGTTTCTGTATTCACAAAGATATTGAATACACAAAATCAGTAACATATTACAAAGGAAAAATATTTAAGTTAAGCAAGAGATACATTATGTGTGCAAAAGGCAATGAAAATAAATATATAAGCATTCCTTACCACACAATTAACTTGGAAATATACATTTATATCAATAGGCTGAGATTGTTCTTTTTAATATAACAGGAATATACACATTTACAGCTATAAGGCAATTGCATAGTATATTTTATTAGGTTTCTGCCATTGGCTTTTGGTTGGTTATTTGTTTATTGGTTTCTAGTGACATGAAAAAACAATCAAGTTTGTTTTAAAAGATCAGAATATGGTCAATCTTTATAATTGTTGTATAATAAAAGGATTATTAGACAAAGTCTATAAGATTTTTGGATAAATTGCTAACAATATAGGCGTCAATATCTTCATTTGTAAAATAAGATTTGATGTTAGATGAGCTCCAAAGGTTTCTTTCAGTTCAGAATTAGGACATGAAATGTTAAAATTATAAGGCTATTTATTGCACATCAAATTTTGGAGTAATTCTTATGTGTTCTGAAATGATATTTTAGTAAATACAAATGAGTATTAGCCATTTCAATCATTAATTATATTGGAAAAGCATTTTTGAAGCTCTAAATATTATTTACTCCTTATACTCAGTCTTTTCAAACACTTGCCAGAGTAAGAGAAATCAGAAACTGTCAGCAGACACTAAAATTCCTTAGCATTTGACACTTCAAATATCTGCTGGCAACATCCCCAAGATGATGTCAGCTTCTTGTACAGAACAGGACATTTAATACTCCCCCAGAGCATCTCACTTTCAGAGTTGGTGCACTTTCAAATATCAAGTGCATTAATGGTTTTTCTCCAAACGGTAACAAATCTTTAGAAGTAATTCTCCAATCTCAACAAAGAATGATATTATGGTATGAAAAACAAGTGAAGGAAACATAAAATATATATTAAATGTCTGAGAAAACATTTATAAAATGAACAGATGCTTTTAAAAAAAATCCCAGAAACAGCTATGGTAAATGGTATAGATTAAAACTAAACTAATTATGATAAAATTTTTAAAATAAAACAGGCCCTCTAAATAAAATTATGTCTTTTAAAGAGCTAATGAACAATGTTACTGTTCATACTACTTCTTAAGACCACATTTCAAAGAGACTTTATTGTGATTAATATAGCAACATCATTTATTTAGCATCCATAGGTAAATAAGTTGTTGCTTATAAGTCAATTTTGTATATTAATAAGTTTTTTGAATTAGCAACTTGGCTTATTTTTTATCTTTTACAAAACACATTTTTTTGCTCTCTAAACCTGACATTTTTCTTTGCAACTATAGTACACTATTACAATAATCAATTATTATAATAGATTGAAAACTTTTAGGAATTTTTACTTATGTGTGGTAAGCTAAATATTCCAACACTGAATAACATTGATAGCAATGATCTTTGGCTTATTTTGCTGGTTATAATATATGAGAGTATAACATATACTCATAAACAAGACTTTGGGAATTATGAAAGTAAAAGAAGCTGAGAAAGGAAGTCACTCATAATTCCACTATCTGTTGATACCACCATATTTCCTTTCTGAATTTTTCTACATGGTTTTCACCTGGTTAGAGTAATATTTCTATAAAATGACGCATTCTGTATTTTTCTCATAGCCATGCATCCTAAGCAGTTCACCATTAAAATTCTAAAACCCAATTTTAATGAAATATCATGCATTCTGTTGTGTTAAGGCACCTATTACAGGGTAATTAGGTGACCTCTAGTTTGGGGCTTTTTTATTTTGTCTTCACCATAATGTCTGTTATATCCCTAAGGCAATAAACATAAAAGTATTTAAGTATCTCATGTAAAAAGTAGTCTAGAGGAAGGCAGTTTAGTGACTAAGTGACATCAAGCCTCCATGTCATTTTTTCAGAAATTCAGTTAATCTTTCCCTGAGGGTTGCTAAGTGGCTGCAAAATCTCCAAGTTTCATGTCCTTACACAACTCTGCTCAAACACAGAAAGCATAAGAGCTAATCAGAGTGACAGGAGACTTCTTAATACACCTTTTTTCCTTTGGTCATGGAGGAAATAATCTTCCTAAGAGACCACTAGCAACATTTTCATGATTTATTAGCTAGAACTGCATCACATGAGAACAGTTAATTGCAGGAGAGAGACTGAAAATGGGGGATAAAGGGTCAGAATTGAACTAGATTAATTGTGTTCCATCCCTTTTGTCTGGCACATTGATATGCAAAGAAAATCACTTTTCATGTGGCAAAGCAGGAACAGGCATTCATTTTTGATTGGGCAAATAACTAGATTAAGAAAACCTCTGAATATCATGTCTGTTTCTTAAAAGATACTAGCAATTAATGTATGCACTAGTAGTATATAAGATTATATAGTTTCAGCTTTGTGTATTCTTATTCTAAAACTATTGCTAATTTGACATGAAATTTTAATTTTTTTATTGTAATGCTGTAATGTTTTAATATCCAAATGTCTTTTATTTTTTTCTTTTGGGAGTTGCTTTGTTCTAGACTTTTAAAATTATTTTTTGATGTCTTCATATATCTCACACAAATTTGAAGTTGCTATACTGTTAGGATAGTAATAATTACACTGTGACACATTTAGCAAAAATATGAATGACAGTTTTTTTCTAAGTTCTTATTAGCTGAAAACTGAGTTGCCCTGGTGAAACTCCCTGTAGTAGTACTGCCTTTCTTTGTTATTATTTGCAGATTCTAACATCTTGACTATTGGAAATCAATACAGGTGATTTTTTTTAATTTTGTCTATTAATTTTTATAATTTTCTGAACTTTGGGTACTTCTCAAAAATTTTTTTATAATTTACTCTTGTGTACTTGAATATGTTCCATCGTTTTACATTTGCTGGGTTGGTAGTGTTTACATAAGGAAGATGCTACCTAAACATTTCATTTTCCAGAAACAAGGGAGGGAAAAACTAAGGAAAGTCCATGTTGCCCAGTTTCTAGTACAGGGTTAGGGAATTAAATGATGGTAATAATAGGGCCACTAATGATTAGCCCATCAAACCCCATGAACCCATGAGTATCCTTCTGTAACTACTGTCATTTAAAAAGAGATAATTTGCCAAAAGATGCAGAGAACAGACACTCTTACGGAATATGTGGTTGAACTGTTTGTAATGGAAAAAATTCTGGAATGATTGGAGAAGAATTCCTCTCTTCAATGACCACAGAGCTCAGAAGGTAGAAGTAATAGGCCAATCAGGACTAAAACATTGTTGATATGAAGTGAAAGACTATATTAAAAGTCATTTGCAAAAGTATTAGTCTTACAGATGTATATTAAATACCATCTGAAACTCTTTCTAATCAAGTTGACCAGGGCCAAAGTCTCTGCTTAGGCCTTTGACTTTTTTTTTTTTGTTTTAAATTCTAATGATACTCAATGATAGTCACTTTTCCAGATAAGACCTTCTATTTCTTTGATTAATTTCTAGTTAAGTTTATTTTTATATTGATCTTGTAAATATACATTTCCTAAGAAAAAGTTTATTTCTGACATAATAAGAGTACTTCTTTAAAAATAAGTGTAATTTATTTGTATAACCCTAAAGCCTCTTTTCAGGAGGTAGATACCAACCAATTGATTTCACCATAGTCAGAATAATAATAGGCATAAACTAAATGCTAGATAAGATTAAAACAGACATATAGAAACCATATGAAATTCTAATTGAGGTGAACCACTAATTATATTTTCAATTAATTATAGCAATGGTAATAATATGTTGATTATGGTGGTGGGTGTTTTTGTGCTTACTATAGGCTCTACTCTTTGAGCTACATTTTCTAGCATTCAGTTAGTAAATGAGAAAATAGGCTGTGGAAGTTTAAGTAAATTTGCTAAGACATCTAGCTGATAAGTAAAGGAGACAGTATTCAAACACATTTTTTTTTAACATCTTTATTGGGGTATAATTGCTTTACAATGGTGTGTTGGTTTCTGCTTTATAACAAAGTGAATCAGTTATACATATACATGTGTTCCCATAGCTCTTCCCTCTTGTGTCTCCCTCCCTCCCACCCTCCCTATCCCACCCCTCCAGGCTGTCACAAAGCACCGAGCTGATATCCCTGAGCCATGTAGCTGCTTCCCACTAGCTATCTACCTTACGTTTGGTAGTTTATATATGTCCATGCCTCTCTCTTGCCCTGTCACAGCTCACCCTTCCCCCTCCCCATATCCTCAAGTCCGTTCTCCAGTAGGTCTGTGTCTTTATTCCTGTCTTACCCCTAGGTTCTTCATGATATTTTTTTTTCTTAAATTCCATATATATGTGTTAGCATATGGTATTTGTCTTTTTCTTTCTGACTTACTTCACTCTGTATGACAGACTCTAGGTCTATCCACCTCATTACAAATAGCTCAATTTCGTTTCTTTTTATGGCTGAGTAATATTCCATTGTATATATGTGCCACATCTTCTTTATCAAACACATTTGACTCTAGAGTCTACAGGTTAAAACCTGTAGTGAGAAAGGAAATATCATCGTGTCTAAAGTGACCAATTATGAAAGCAACAGATGGAAAAGAAAAATAAATTAGAATATAGAAATTTTTTAATTATAGCAAGCTCTAGTAACTGAAAATATTTCCTCACTTTTAAATGAATTCAAAACACCAGATTTAAAAGCTAAACTAATTATAGTAACCATTACCTCTATAAATATTCAACAAAATGTGTCTTGTGAACTTTTACTACAACAATAAATGAATTCAAAATAATTAATATTGTTATTCAAATATGGCACCCTGGACTAACAGTCTACCTAACTAGTCTAATATTGAAACATTGTAATGCCTTCATATTATAACCAACAATAATAATAGCAATCAGTTTTAAAGCCGTTATGTCTATGAATAACTGTATTCCCTAAGTTTCATCAGAAAACACAGATTTAATTATATGTATATAGATAAAGACAGAGAGAAGAGTAATAAGATAAATAAGAGATTCTTCTAAAAAATAAATTCCCTCTACCAGAACCTCTCAGTAATCATTGACTTCACTATCAACATTGAATCATGAGTAGTTAATATGCTTTGGAAACAGCCTTAAGGGATCCAAAGTTTGGTTCTTTAATTTACTAACTATGAGGTTCTATTGGTAAGCCTGACACTGGAACCTAAAAGATATTAGTGCCTCCATGCTCATTTCTCTAAGATTTCAATTATATGAAAAATTTGGCTTCCACTGGAAAAGAGGTAAACTAAATGTGGCCTATGGTACAAAATGAAACCATGAGCTGAAAACCATGTGCTTAGGCCCCAGATTACTTTGGAATACAGAGAGAAATTTGAGCTCCATAATAGATGTACATCTATTCACTTTGAAACAAAAATATAAAATGCTACTTTAATTTTTCTCATCTCATTAATATAAATATGCAAAACAAAATAATGAATCTTGAAGGATAATCCCCCCTTTCCAAACTGTTTTCCATTTTTCACTAACTAGTTGGCTGTGCTGACAAAATTGATTTCACGTGTGCAGGAGCTGGCATTTAAATTTTTCAACTTAAGGAGGTCTAAGCCATTGTAGCAAATGAAATTATGTTGCAAACTGAATTATTCAAGATAGAAATATAATGTAGTTTACAGTGGTCACTTTAGGTAGCTCTTAAAAAGGATCCAGAAAGTATAAATTTGATCTAAACCTCAATTCCAGTTCCTTACGCTTTACGCCATTTCTTCAATTTCTGCAAATCTCTTCAATATCTGCTTATGACCTCTTTTGTCTACATTCTCTGCCTTTTTACTCCTGACTGCCTTTGCTGTCTGTTTTCTGCTCTAGAAAATTTCTTTAATTATGAAATATAGTTCTTTCACTGATTTCCACAAGAACACCCTCCGTCAAACAATTCTTAGTAAATTTACTGAAGAATTGAGCACTCAAAGATAGTCATGTAACAGGCAATCATGCTCTGCTCTCTTTTCACTTTACTTCTATACCCATCCTCCCTCTTTCTCTCTCAGACACACACACACACACACACACACACACACACACACACACATACACACACACACACGCAAAATATGTTCATCATGTCATGTTGTCCCACAGAGAGAGATTATTTCACTTGGGGAATCTCAGGGTCTACTATGTACAGTTTGTCAAGAAATTCTTTCTCATAATTCTAGTGTTTTCTTTAAGGACACATTAGCTTATATATAATATTGTTCATTTTGTTGTGGAAATACTGTGTAGAACTCCTAAGGTTGCGGCATTTTTCTCTGGGCTTGAGTTCAGTATGTGCCTATGTAGAGAACTGTCCACATAGAGGATGCTACCAGTGCTTATAGGCTGGATTGTGCTTCTGTTGGCAGTTGTTTTCATTTCTTACATGATACTTGTATAAAGAAATAGAAGCTGTCAGTCATTAAAATGGAAGGCATTCAGCTTTGTGCCTGTCTGAGGATAAAATTGGATTTCTCTGTCTGGGTTGTGCTGATTCTTTTTTATTCCACAAAGCAAATTGCTTTTCCAAGGCATCAGTATTAACGGAAAAAGCCTCTGCTAAGACAGGTAGTACTAAAAGCTTATTAGCAGCAATACTTTGTATTCGCTACTGAATATCATACCAGTGGAGAATAGATTCATGAAATACAAAACTCCTTTTCAGAGTTTTGTGCAATTTCATGTGTGTTTTGTGCCCATCTCAGCTTTCCAGTAAGCAATGTTGTGGTTGGACTGGCCCTTGTGGTTCATTAAGAACCACATTAAGAATGATTAAGAATCATTAAGAATGATTTCAAGATGCCCTTCAGCAATACCATTAGTAAATTTTGAAAAAATAAAGGTTTATTACTTACAGAATCTAGGAATTACACAGCACACCTCAGGCCACACAGGTAGGTATGTATGTAGGTTTCAGGAAGAGAAAGAGAGAAAGAGGGAGGGAGGGGGAGAGAGAGAGAAGGCATGCAGGCCTGGGGTTCTGCTTTTATTGGGGTCAAGGGTGGGGGCCTAGGGTTTCATGGGTTATTCTTTATTGATAAGTTAAAAGCATAAGAGCAAGAATTGAAAGCATAGGAAGAGAAAAAGCAAGTAGTCCAAATGGTCAGTTATCAAACCCAAGGTCACCAAAGCAAAGGAGCCTTACTGGGGGGGAGACAGCCTGGCTCTTAACCTAGTCCTGTGGCTGGTAACATATTTACTTGAGAGCAGTCTTTGAAATGGATGCCTTTTTGAAGTGAATGGCTCAGCAATCAAAGCTTAAGTCAAATATATACACTACCAAATGTAAAACAGATAGCTAGTGGGAAGCAGCTGCATCTCACAGGGAGATCAGCTCGGTGCTTTGTGTCCACCTAGAGGGGTGGGATAGGGAGGGTGGGAGGGAGACACAAGAGGGAGGGGATATGGGGATATATGTATACATATAGCTGATTCACTTTGTTATACAGCAGAAACTTAACACAACATTGTAAAGCAATTATACTCCAATAAATATGTTAATTTTTTTAATTAAAGAAAATAAAGTTAATAAAATGTTGCCCAAAAAAACCCCAAAAGCTTGAAAAACTTGCATTACAAAAAAGAAAAAACACGAAAACAAAACTCAACTGTCAGAATTTACACTACAATCTACCCTGTGATGCTCAATCAACAGAGTTAAAGACATTAATGGCCTGGGAAGTTGATTAGCTAAAGGCCAGGGGTAGGATGTGTTGTAACCCAGAAATTGCGTGTCTAAGTAAGGTTATAATAGCAATTCTAATAATTACACAGGCGATAGTTTGAAATCTAATCCATAACCATTGTTTCAAACTTGGGAAAATAGGTGAGTGATCTTGGGGGCCCTGGGAATCTGTTCAAAAATTTGAGTAATGTTGTGGAATATTTTAATATCTTGGGTCATCTGGTGTAAGCAGGTTTGAACTTGTTCTGATTTGGTAGATTGCCCCATATCTCATCAAACCAGTGACTTAGTCCTGGGAATAGATCAGTCCAGTTATAGGGGTTTGTCCCATTTCAGGAGACAGTGAAACAGGTGGATTTCCCAAGTAAGACCCATTTGGCACAATTATTTGCATCAGGTATTTAGTAAGAAGCACTTTCATGGAAACAAAAGAAAAAAAAAGTTAATCATTGGATTAGATTATGATCCCAGTTTCTGAGTTTTGAAGGCATCCAATCAAGGAGATTTCTAAATGTTGGGCTTGAATTATCTTCAGATGTAGTGAGGGAAGACAGTGACAATCACAGATTTTCCTGGTTTGCCATTTGAATGTCTCTGGTGATCTTTCTGAGTGGCCCACACAGCAACAGGCATGAAGATTGTCTATACATGAGCTGTTGTGGTAATTTCTTCGAAGTTTTTGTCAAGTTGTCCCACTTTAGCCTGCATGGCTTTGGGAAAAGGGCAGTTTTAGTTCTCAATGATTTCAAGTTGTAAGGGAAAAAAATGGAAACATTAGTTTGGAGAGTTGTAGCCAGATATTAGAGGAAATGAGAAGAATTCAGCATCCAGTCCAGTTAACAGATATAAAACAAAACCACAAAGGCAATTAACAGGACTAGAATCTGATATCTACAAGGGTGTACTATAGTTTTCCATTGAAACATATATATTTTTCTCTCTCTACATTTACCCCATTTCTATCGGAGATAATCAAAGTAAGATTGATTTGTTTGCAAAAATAAGTCTAATCTCAATAAACTTGGCCTTATATAAGTGCAGCAAGAACAGCGATTAACCATATAGGCTGCTTTGCTCTAACTTTTCATAAGAAAACTCAGATTGAACTTTTAAGTCTCTTGAGGCTAGGAAGCCAAGCCAAGAACTTGCCAGCAGACTTGGCCTGCAATACCTATAGATTTGGGTGAATTCCTCTCTTCTTGAGATCCCCCAAATATCCTGAGGTTCCTGGGCCTGCCAGGAAGTGACCTTCTTTATTCAACTCATAAATCTGCTTAAACACTGTAAGCAAGGTACCAGGTAGATTTTCCCAAGCGGCTTTATTGGCTCCATAAAGTCAAATTTAGTTTTGTAAAGCTGTCTGATCATATCTGAGTATATGTATGTCTCTCTCAAATATGATATTCCAGTCAAAGCTTTGGTAATATAACCCATGTTTTCAGTTGTGATCTGTTACAAGAAAAACAGATACTTATTGAACTTATGCAATAACTATATTGCCATGAAAATAAAAATACTCACTGAGAGTTCCTGAACGCTGGAAGGAAAAGGTAGGGAGAAAATAATTGTTTCATCTTTGTTCACAAAGATACACTTGATCAAGTTATTGTAAGTCGTAACTAGAAAAAGAAAAATTTATTTAAATCTGGGAAACAAAAGATTAAAGAACCAGCAAGCTTTCAAACAAAAGTCATATAATTATCCTCATCAGTTCATTTAGTCTCATGTAATTAATTCTTGATCTTTTGTTAACAATTTTATGAATCTAGTTTTTCCTTAAAGTTATGTAAATTCTAACCTAGTTCAGTGATAATATCTGAAGGTTAACAGAAACCTGTACTTGTTAGAGTCTTTTCCATGAATCTCCTTGAAGATGAAACACTTTTGCAAAAACATCAGAGTAGAAAAATAACTGTATATAAATGACAAAAGGCTTAAAAATGCCCATGGTTAAAGATCTGATAAGAGATCGTTATAATGCAGGTGACAAGGAAATTTGGTTATTTCTATGACACACAAGATTTTAGGATGATAACTAGAATTATGACTGATGATATTACATATTAGACTTTTAAGAATTTTATATAATTTCTGGAACACTTATATTAATAGCATATATCCATGCAAAGATATCCATATAGAAGTTTTAACATTACTTCTTTTTTGACAATGTTCCCCATGTAATTTAACATATCAAATATCCTAATTAGTTTAATGTCTCTCTTTTTATAAGGAGAGAGAATGAATCTTTGGGGATGTTTCAGGGACCCTCTGGAAAACTCCAAGTTAGTTCAAGGTCAAAAAGACTTCATTTAGAATTTGATTTTAGGAAGTTTGTCAAAAATATCAAAAAGCTTTGGACAGTTGACTAAATAGGATTACAGATCATTATGAAATAATAATTATCACTTAACCAAAGTGACAAAAGTTTTTAAAGGCAAACACAAAAGTTTACATAGTTGTGAGCAAAACTTTTAAATCATTTAGTATTGAGAAGACTCTGTTTTGTTAAGAAATCAAAGACCTGATTAAGACAGTATAAAGCACAGAAAATTATTTTGATAAAACACAAAATCTTTTCTTTCTAGCTTATTATACTTAAAAGGTAAAGAAAAAACTTTCATAATTTTTATCAGGAGCAGAACAATGTTTCAAGAAAATTTTGTTCTCTTAGCAGATGAAAGAAAACTACATAAGCATACTATTGATATTAAAGCTTATTTTTAAAAAAACAAAACAACTTTATAATAAAAAATCAATTTTAGACAACTTGGCCACACAAGGTAAAAATATCTCTTTCTTTCCAACTTTCTATACTATTTTGTCCTTTGTTTTCTTCTTCCTCATTCTGAAATAACCAGTTTTGCTTTAGGACCAATTTACTTTCTTTTCCCTTAACAAAAATGCATCTCCATAGCTCATACCCTCTCTTAGCCAAAATACATTCTACTTTCCTTGCATACAGAGTTGTTTCCCTTATTATTTATGGTAGCTTTATTTACATATATTAATTAGAATTCTTAACCCTTAAAAAACAATTTCTAGTGAAAACTAAGAAGTAAGAAATTGTGCAGTGTTACACCAGCATTCTTTAGACTGGCAAATTTATGAATATGTTTAATAATTTGTAGAAACATACATCTATTCATAGCACACTTTTGCAGTGTAGCATAAAACATGTTTACTAATAGGACCAAATATCTTTCATTTCTCAGTAATAAGGTCAAAGTAGGGAAACTTAGAATTGTTTTGCAATTAATGTTTCAGGATTGTATCTCATTTAGAAATGATCTAGACATTCAGTGTATTCCCATCATTTAATATGTCTTAACAAAATTCTAAGAGTACAAGTTACCAGAGATTTAGGAAACTATTTTTAAGTAGACATACCGTAACACATGATTATTGCCGAAAAGGTCACCTAAAAGCTCTTATCCTACTTGTATCTATTTAAATCATTTACTACCCAAAATTATGTTTAGATGACACGTGGAAACTTCATTAGACACTAGATCAAGTCAGTTATCATCCCAAGTTACTTTTCTTGCTGACAACTTTTGAAATAAAGATAACGTGAATTATTTGACTAGTAAACCCATGTAGAATAAAAGTTGATGTGAATTATGTTTAATGCTGATAACTCTGAACACATTCTTATTTTAATTAAACCAAACTTAAACTAGCATTTTTTTTTTACCAAAATTTATGCCAGATCACATGACTTGTAAAACGTTGGGGTTAGTTTCTCTTTTTTGAATATTTGGAATGCTTATTCATAATCAATTATTTTTAAATCAGCTAAATAGAACTCTTTAACAAATTAATTTTGGCAGTACCATCCAGACATAGAGAGGAAAAAAAGTCGCATATACATAACATACATCTACAAACATACATAAACACAAGACAGACACAAACAAAAACCCTGTAGCTTCCATTCCAAAATTTTGGCCATGAGTCAAGTACAACAATATAAAAGTCACTAGTTTATAAATAACAGTTTCTGCCAAATTGGCTGATAAGGAAAATTAAGGTTACCTTCTCCAAAGGCTAAAGCTTTTTACTAATATTTGTGGAAAAGACTTTTAAGATTTGTATTTGTCTTTTGCAAGTAATTTTAAGTTACCTTATGGAGTGCTTACATTTCAAAGATATGGTAAATTTACATCTTCAAGAGACAGAGGAAAAAAATGTAAGTTTTCTCCTAGACATTTTAAAGCTTTTTGGAGGGTTTTGGCAGTTCCAGTAAAGTGTAGTAGCACAACCTTGTAGTTAAGGGAGCATCCTATAAAAAATAATTCTCTGGGCTCAAGGTCAAATGGGGCCTTTTCAGGGTTAGAAAAGAAGAGGGGGTCATTTGGGTTACTATGGTTATGGAAATAATAAACCCATTGTACCATGACAATTTTGCACAGCAGGATTTGGGCTTCATCCCAATGCTTTCTATTTATTGTGAGCCTTAGCTCTGATCACTGTGGTGGAAGGATGGACATGGTACCAGGTGACAAATAAGTGAGGAGAAGAAGGGCCCTCTTACAAATATCAGTGGCTCTAGGGGTCTGTGCCTTCCCATTTCCCTCTTTCTTCTCACTAAGGGACTTGATAACCCTGTCAGCTTTCCCCTTGGTGGCAGGGACACCTCATGAGGCATGCTTCTAGTTCTGCCCCATTCGGAAGAAAGCTAAGGGGGCTCAGGATCTGTGGTATCTTGAAGGAAATGAGCATAGAGCCTCGCTGGATCTTTAAGAAAGTTATAGATTTTAGGGTGTTTAGAGATACCAGTCATTTGACACACGTTAGCAACTGTAACAATTCAGAGCCCATTCCAAGCAAACAAGAAAACCTGTAATAGTCAATTAGTCCCCCTCTCTCCTTCCTAGGAGATGCATAAATCTTTAAGAAAGGTTTGACTTTCAGTTAAGGTGTAATTTTTTATCTCAGTTTCTATTTCTTGTTTTTATCCTGTTACCTTCATCTTATACAGTGCTCCTGGAAAATTTTGGATGGTGTCACTGTGAGCCTTCTTTGTGGGTGACTGCTTTCCTTTACAGTGTGTCCCACAAGGTCTCTCTGGGATTGGGCTGTGCCTCTACCAGTGCAATATGCACAAGGTTTTTGAGAAAAGCCCCTAGGCCTATGGAGTGTGATACCAGAGTCTTGGCATGATGGTATGCATAGCATTGAATAATACCCAGGAAGCATCCGTGGGGGGTTGCATTGATCAAGGAACAAGTATACCTCCTCAGAGTTCTTAGGAGACATTGACCCAGATGTTCAGGATATTTATGTTTGTCCATTAATTTTTAGTAACATCACACGAGGTATTGGACCCATAATATCCCATCAGGTCAGGGAATGAGGAGCAACAGTAACGAGTAAAGTGGTGACACAGAGACCACAAGCCTGTGTTGTATTTTCCCCCTGGTGGTGCCATTGATTTCTGATTGCAAGGCTATTTCACTGCTGTGGGTTAGGACATGGATTCTGGGCATAACCCTCTGACCCAATGCTTGCAGGCAGAGGTCTGCCATCCTCCTCACCTACAGGAATCTTTTCCTTGTTTCTTTAGCCCAGAGCCTCTCCTTGGGTGGTAACAATATCCTTGCAATTCAATCTACATTCCTTAGCTCTCCTTGGTCTGGAGGCATGAAGGATCCTTATTTACATTAATAATCAATTAAGACCTTTGTAAATAGTGGTCTAATTGTCTCATTAGACCATATGACATTGGTCACACTACTCTGAAAAGATCATTGGATTATTATGGCAGCTGTGACCTTTTGGGCTGGATATTGCAGGCAACACACCACAGAAGCAATTTGTGAAAACACATAGCATGTTCATGGAACAGACCCACATCAAGCAGTGCTCCTTTCCCAGATGGTATTATCCATCTGAGTTAGGTCATTCATTAGTAACCAAGTTGTAGATTATTGCAAGGGCAATCGTGCAATCCTGCCAACTGTGCCAATTGTTTTGTGCTGGTCTCTGCCTATCAATAAGCAATGTTGTGGTTGGACCAGACCTCATGGTTCTTATGACTGCAGGATGCCCTTCAGCAATAACCTTCGGAAACTTTGAAAAAATAAAGGTGTATTGCTTACAGGACCTGAAAATTACACAGCACACCTAAGGCCACACAGTGAGGTCTCCGATAGAAAGAGAGAGCACATGAAGGCCTGGGGTTCTGCTTTTATTGGGGTGGAGGGTAGGGGCCTAAGGTTTTGCAGGCTAACTCTTCATTGGTGAATTGGAAATGTAAGAGTGAGAATCTGAAGCACAGGAAGAGAAAAAACAAAAGTGGCCCAAATGGTCAGTTATAAAAATCAGCCAAAATCTCTAAAACAAAGGAGCTTCAGTAGGTGGAGAGAGCCTGGCTCTTTATCTAGGTCTGTGGCTGGCAATGTGTTTATTTGAAATAGCAGTCTTTGAAAGGGATGTCTCTATGAAGTGGATGCCCAGGCAATCAAAGCTTAAGTCAGGCACTTGCACTACAAAAAAGGAAAAAAAAAAATTTATCAGGGTTTATACTACAATGTGTTAAGCTGTTTTACTCTTTCTTTCTTTTCCATTCCCATTCCCTTCTCATCTTGTTTGTGTCTAACACATCACATTTTTCACATTTATTGACAGTGCAATATTTCATTTTGGAAGTAATAGACAGCTTTAGCAAATGACTACATTTGTGATGAAGAAACAAGAAAAAATTTTAGTGTCAAAAATAAGATATAATTTTATAGCCTTTATGAGAAATTTGAGACACTGTTTTAAGCATGCTAATTTCTTGTGTATCGTTTTTTGTAAAATTGATTGCCTCAAGTGTAAACCATCAGTATTTTCCTATGGGATGACCATATATTTTTACTATAATATTTATTCAAAAAAGGGAAATTTATAATACAACACATGTGATTTAAACACATACAGTTAAATCAAATTTGATTTAAATAAGAAGTTTGAGTACATATCATGTAAGTTGATATATTCATTATTCATATTCACTAGCACTATAGTATTTTCGAAGGTTTGATGTAAATGTAGTGGTCAAGTTGAAAGCGAAGTACTTGGATTTTTTTCAACAATTTAAATTTATTTTTAATACCATTTAGAGATAAATAATGATTTTTCATTGAGGTGAATGGGAATCAATGTTTACTATGGTGTTAATTAATACCATTTTAAACAAGTCAAAAAAATTAATGCCATAAAGATATATCTCAACAAAAGTAATTCGTGCTTCACCTATCCCTGTGGTTCGTCTGACTGAAGGTAATTGTATAAAAAGCAAATTGAATAGCCAATTTGATTTTTAAGTTTTGTAAACTTTGAATTGTATTTGCAATGTTATTTAGAGATAAGAAATCGCATGCCCTTTTTTTAATAAAGGGAAATAAAATTCCATTTATAAATATAAATGCTTAAAATAAAGTTTACAAGTATTTTAAAAATTAGTATTGATTTACTGAGACTTAGTAACTTTTCTCAAAAGTTTCGTTGTAATATCATTCGAAAATTTTAACAATATATTGACTATACAAAATAAATATCTGAACCAAAATTATTATGGACTCATCTTTTCCTGCTGACCCAAATTGAAACAAATAAATAATGGGAATATTTTGGATAGCATCAAATATTTTTTTAAAAATGTATCTGATAAGTTCAACATAACCGTTAATAACATGTTAAAATAATTATATGTGGTTTGTTTGAAAATGTGAAAGAAAAACTCTGTAACAACAGGGCATTTCCAGTTGTCATTGCAATGTTTTTTTTGTTTGTTTGTTTTTTGCGGTACACGGGCCTCTCACTGTTGCGGCCTCTCCCGTTGCGGAGCACAGGCTCCGGACGCGCAGGCTCAGCGGCCATGGCTCACGGGCCCAGCCACTCTGCGGCATGTGGGATCTTCCCGGACTGGGGCACGAACCCGTGTCCTCTGCATCGGCAGGTGGACTCTTAACCACTGCGCCACCAGGGAAGCCCTGTCATTGCAATATTTTTATATATTTTTTTCTTTTTGCTTATCTTGTCATAGCCTCTTTACTTTTATAATACTATGTTTGAATTAATTCATAATTCAGTTTTTTCTTGACTCTCTGCAACACTCATCCCATTCCAGCACTTGCCTCTTCATAATTTTAGTCTAACAAATTTCACTGTAATAATCTAAGCCTGGTTATCTCCATTATATCATATCAAACGTCTGGAAAAGCCTGGAAAATCCAGCTGTCAAACACTTTCAAATTTCTGCTACATACCATGATATATATATACATGATATATACATTACCGAATGGTGAGTTCCTGTTGATGTTAGCATCATGTATTATCTTAATTTTACTAGATATTTGTATGTTTCTAATTATTTCTTGTTTATTTTGGTTTTCCATAAGATGTTATGGAAAAAACCGAATGAATTTTTGGCCAGCCCAATATTTTTTAACAATGTTATTGACATAGAATTTAAACATAAAATATTCATATTTAAAAGGTATAATTTGAAAATTTGACATATACATATATATATATGTATATATATAAAACCATGGAATCGTAACCACAATCCAGATAATGGACATGTACCATCTACATCTATCATCCCCCTAAATTTCTTCATGTCCCTTTATAATCCCTCTCTCCTTCCGCTCCTTTCCCAACACCCATCTCAGTCCCCACATAACCACCAATCTGTGTTCTGTCGCTATAGATTGGGTTCTTTAATTTTATAAATGGCATCATACAATATGTATTTCTTTTGGTCTGGCTTTTTTTACCCAGTATAATTATTATGCTATTTATCAATGTTTTTGTGTATATCAATAGTTCAGCTAAGTAAATACCTAAGAGTGGAATAGCTGGTACATGTGGTGCTTTATTAAAAACTTTTCTTAGAAACTTCCAAACTGATTTCTAAAATTACTGTACAATTTACATTCACACAATCAGTGTATGAGAATTCCAGTTTCTCTACATCCTTGCAAAGTGAGTGTGGTCAGTATTTTTAAATTGTAGCCTAACAGATGTGTAATAGTATCTCCTGGTTTTAATTTGCATTTTCCCTAATGTCTAGTGATAATTAAGCATTAACATCAACAAGATTTTTCTGTGTTTATTTGCAATATGTATACCTTCTTTGATAAAATGTATGTATCAGTCTCTCAGCCATTTTAATTTTTTTCCTTATTGAGTTTTGAAAAATTGTTTTACATTGTGGATATGTCCTTTATAAGATATGATTGGCTAATATTTTTGTTCTTCTTCTTGCCTGACTCTTCTCTAGCACCCCTACAACAATGTTGAATGCAAGTGGTGAGAGTGGACATCCTTGTATTTTTCCTGTACTTAGTGGGGAACATTTAATTTTTCACTCTTAAGTATAATATTAGCCATAGGTTTTTTGAAGAAGTATGTATGTATGAGGTAGAGAAAGTTACCCTCTTTTTCCATTTTCCTTAGAGTTTTTGTCTTGAATGTATGTTGGATGCTATCATTTCTTTTTTTGCACCTAATGAGATTATTACATGGCTTTCCTCTTTTAGTTTGCTAATATGGTAGATCACATGACTAGTTTTGGGATGTTAAACGAATCTTACATTCCTGGGGTAAACTCTACTGAGTCATAATGCATTACTGTACTCTTTTTCTTTATTGTTGAATTTGTTTGCAAAATTTTTGTTTAGGTTTTTTTACATACATATCCAGGAAGAATATTCACCTGTAGTTTTCATTTCTTATTATGTGATTGTCTGATTTTCTATATTCTTAATGAGTTTTTTTTCCTTGTTCTGTCAGTTATTTGCAGAATAGTATATAAATTTCTATAGTCTGTAATTTTAGGTATGTTTCTTTCTCCTTAGAGTTCTATCATATTGTGATTCATATATTCAGGAACTTTGTTGTTAGGTACTTAGCAGTGTAGGATCGCTATGCCCTCTCAATGAATTGGACCCTTTATCATTATGAAATGACATGTTTAATTCCTGGTGATATTCTTTATTCTGAAATATACTTTTCTGATATAAATAGCCACTCCAGACTTCTTTTTATTAGTGTTACTGTGGTATATATTTTTCTATCCTTTTACTTTTAACACATTTGTGACTTTATAGTTGAAGTTCCTTTCTGGTAAGCAACACATATTTGAGTCTTCATTTTTTTCTTCAATCTGAAAATAGATCTTTAGTAAGTGATTTATTCAGACCATTTACGATGACTGTATTTATTGCTGTTGTTATAGTTAAATAAATCATCTTGCCACTTGCTTTTTATTGGAGCCATGTGATCTTTATTTCTTTTTTGTCTTTTTTTGGTTTCTAAATTATTTTAAAACTTCATTGTTTTATTTTATATCCTTTGAAGTCTTATTAAGCATAACCATTCATTTCAATATTTTAGTGGTTGTTTTAGGAGTTAGAGCATTCACTTTTAACTTATCATAGTCTAGCATATATATAGTATATAAGGTGTAAAACTAGGGGTTTTTTTTTTTTCACATAAGTAAGTAATTGTTCCAGTGTTATCTTTACCCACTGGCATTTTTCTCTTAAAGGTATTTTATTCTCATTGCGTGAAAGCCATAAAAGATTCCCATCCTTTTACAGTACTTTTAATATGTTTTTGAGTTTGTATGTGAAGTGTGTTTCTTATAAATAGCATACAGTTGGGTCTTGCTTGCTTTATCCAATCTGAAAGTCTCTACCTTTTTATTGGGCTGTTTACCCTTACGTTCAATGTAATTATTGATATGGCAGAGTTTAAGTCTACCAGCTTTCTATTTATTTTATATTTGTCTTACGTGTTATTTTTCTTTTTTTCTTCTCCTTTCCTCTTTGTTTTTACTATAATATGGAGTATTTTCAATATGCATCTTATTTCCTCTATTGTTATGACTAAACAAGATGAGTCTGTTTAGTTTCTTAGGAAATAGAGTTCAAGCATCTCAACCCATTGCTTTGTAAGACTTAGATTCAGTTATAGTCACCGATTTCATGGTACTGTTATAGGCTCTGCTTTTTAACCTATCAGCATGCTCATTTTGTCCTAAGTCTCAGAGTTAGCAAATTGCTCAAAAGGAAAATTTGCCCATTATATCAGACCCTTCCTGTATTGTTGTCCCTGAAATTCCATTTTTTCTCTCAAAGCATGCTAGTGTCACAAACCCTAGACTGCAGCTTTTTATGCCCCATTCAGGAAATCAGAAAACAACCTGGGGGAAAAAAAGTGGCCAAAATAGGCATCAACTTAATGCAGTCCGTTGTCTCAAGGTTCTTGCCTCCTCAAATTCCTGCCTCTCTTGGATGATTTCCAATGCTATAAAGGGCTAAATTTTTTATATTTTATTCAGGTATTTTATATAGTCTCAGTGGGAGGCTTATTCTGATATCAGCAACAGTATGATTTCAGAGTAAGAAAGTCCCCCTTTCTTTCTATTTTGTCTTTATTATTACATTGATATGTAGCTGAAAAGATTTACTTATATATCCAATAATTCACTTATTTCTTTGATCATCCATTTATTCAGCAAATATAGATTAGGCACTGCGTTTATTACTCTAAGAACTGTTTGTACTAGAACAACAGTAGCTCATAAATACTTCTTATTGAATACAAACTTCTGTGTTCATATCATCTATTATTTATTAAATGCTTAAGCCCTTAAGCACATGAGAGATATACACATGTTCACACATATTTATCACTTTATTGAACTTTTTCAATAATATTATCCTCTGAATTGTAAGTAAATTGAAGCTTGATGTTCACACATTTAATAATGTATCTGGATTTTGGGCCCAATTGCATGTACCTTCACATAGGATACACCTTTAGTAGATTTTAAGATAATAATATTAGCGAAAATAACTATGTTTCCAGAGATTATCATAATACCTGGTATAACATAGGCATGCTGGAAAGAATTGCTTAATTTATAATGATTAAATCTCTAGAACAAAACATTTTGCTTATGCAGAAACTGAATCTAAAATCTTAACATTATTTTATACAACATTCTGACAACTTAAACAATTTGCTACTTCATGCTCATCATTTTGCCTGAAAACCTCTTACCTGCCTTTCCAATATGCACACACAGTATTTAAATACAATACATTATAATTATTGGAGCTAAATTCAAACCACTCAAAAATATTCTACAATGCTTACAGAAAGAGTTCCTCATGTTCATTCCATTTGTACCCTGCGATACTTTTATGCTAAAATTTATGACCCAGGTTTATTTATCCTCCTGTGCCTTTTTCATAGCTTAAGCATAGAATTATGCAAACCAACCTCATGTTAAACAATTAGGAATTTATTTTAACCCAAACTGAAGTTACTTGGCTAACAAATCATGCTTTGCCTATAGTGAAGTCTAGAAAAGGAGTCTATCTGTATTTCTGATCACATCTTGATTAATTAGAGGCAAATATTTTGGTTATATTTGGTTTCCCTAAGGTTCATGTAACTATGACACCTGTACAAATCTATGGCATTGACATTATTAAATTTCCTGTTGCCAAAAATTATGTGAACATATCACCCTTTCTGCTCTTTTTATTAGATAATATAGCTCATAATCTTACTACTACAGATTTCTACTGGGAGTTTTATCATTATGTAATCATTTGCCTCTTGAAACTGTTGAATTATTTACCTGATTTTTATCAGAAAGGAATCTCCAACATCTAAAGCCCTAGTTTTTAAAATTTTCCTTTTGTATAATTTACAACTGTATTTCAATACTTTTATGTTTTAATAAAGAATGTATATTGTTATAAACATAATTGATGTTTTTGGTTATCTATATTGAAGGAATGGCTTTAGGACCAAATTAGTCCAATACAACATCACCTCTGTCTGTTGACAGAGAACTGAATTTTCGGCAGAGCCTCAAAGAGAAGCTAATGAGCCTCCAAAGAGAATGAACGTTTTTTGCATTTTAGCTAATACAGAGTATGAAAGACCTGATCTGAAGATTTGCAAAGTTTATCAAAACCTTCAAGGATGTATCTGTTTTATTTGGTTATAGCAAGATTTCACTACAGTAAAAGAGCATGGGACACGGCTGGTCCCCAGCCGCTGCTTTGTATTATTTCATTGGAGTGGAATGTTTGTTACACCAAGCTTCATTAAAATTAAATTCTACCTTCACTCTATTTACCATGAAAATTAATATTTTTTATAGGCCAAAGCTTATGATTCTGCACGGTACAGAGTAAGAACAAATAAAATGGAATATGTTAAGAAATATGTAATTTAATAGAGCAAAGGAAAGGATTTGGAAAAAATTTTTGAAAGAACCATTTAAAGGACAGTCAGCACTTGCATCTGAATAATATCCAAGGTGTGATGATCAAAATTCTTGACACTGAGTCCCATAGTTAGTCAATCCGGTTAAGTAGCAGCCTCAAGATCAAATTGGGGAAGAAGCAACTGACCTTAAACACAATTTATTAAAAAACAAAACCAAAAGCAAGACAAAACAGAAATAAGAGCTGAAAAAGGAGCAGGTTTATCTAGTAATAGTGAAGTAAACACAATATAGGTATTGCCAAGTATTAATTTAAAATCTGAGACTTAGTAAAAGAGGGGCAAATGGTAAAAGATAAAGACAATGGAAGTGGAGACAAAGCATGAAATAATTTCAAATTTGTTCTCAGCATAACTGGCTTTAGACTTATAGTCATTCAATTTTCACTGCAAACTAAATAATAACAATAAAATAATGGTTTAAACAATTCAGACATTTATTACATAACTTAGAAAGAAGGTGGGCCATTTCACAGCACAGTGACTTAATGATGTCATTAAGGATGCAGATTTTTTAATCATTTTGTTCTGTTATCCTCAATGTAATAGTCACATGTTATTTTCTATGGATCTAAGCATTAATTAACATGCAGTAATATACCAACAAGAAGGGCAGATGAGTTAAAAAGAAAAATAACCTGTATTCTTTCTCTGCTCTCCTTCCTGTAAGGGAATAAATTTTTCTCTTAAAAACACCTAGCAAAAATCCCCTTGAAGATCTATGATCAGGACACGACTGTTGTCCATCAAGAGACATATCAATGGCACCTGTGACAGAGTTTCCATGGTTGGCTTATATCTGTGAATTTAAAAGTATCCCACAGTAAGAAAATTATTTGTAAATAAAAAATTTTATACACAATTTATATTTCTAATAAAAACAGAAATTCTATGAACTGTATTTACCATATATCAAAAAAAAAAGCATTTTGATATTTTCCTTACTGTTTCAATTGGTTTTGACCCACCAAATTAATTTTATGACTCACAATTGGTTCATATTCCATAGCTAAGAAAATGCTGACTTATGTATATCATAATTTATTTCCTGAGGCTGGTAGACTCTACACAGGTTTCTGTGAACCAGAAAGGTGAACAAATGGTTATTAGGCATATATTCAACAATATCCCACCATTAAAGTCACAATCTGGTAAAATGGCTTGTCTTTGGCTTCTCTCTTCTTTCCTTTTGGTAACTCTCTCCTACCACCTGCTTCCATCCTACAGCCAATCATACCCCCAATATGACTGCCATATTAGATTGTGCTCTACTATGAAGTTCAAAAATTCTCTGAAATTACCAACATTCTCCATTCCTGACAGGGGAAACCACATGCATTAGCTCAGTTTAAATAAGGAAACAAATTTTTTATTAATTCATGCAATGTGTGAAGGATTATTAGGCCATTATATCCCAGCATTTTAAAAATAAGATGATTTCTAGCCATTTCTAGCCAAACAAATATCCATTTGGTGTCAAGTAATAGAAGCAACTAGAACAAAAACAAAAATCAAGCAGTGTAAGGAAAATGCTTAGTTACAGAAGTGTCTATCATTAAGCAAATGAGCTTTTTCTGGACTTCTCAGCTTGGGGGTGTCTACCTTCTGGGTCATTCTTGATTTTCACAGGTATAATTCTTCCTTCTTTGGACACACTAAGGGCATTTTACTCCAAATATGTGGAATACAGAAAAACAGAATGACCTTATTGTTAACTTTAAAAACAGTATGGCTATAAATGTCAAATACTGCAGATAGCCCAGGATAAGGCAGTAACATTTTACCATCAAGGTCAAAGGATTACCCTACCTACAGAAACTATTCAGCTTCATTTCTTTTTTCTTGATGCTAGATTTTGCGGGTAAAGATGAGCAAATGTTGTGATCCCT
Source organism: Pseudorca crassidens (assembly GCF_039906515.1). NCBI lineage: Eukaryota > Metazoa > Chordata > Mammalia > Artiodactyla > Delphinidae > Pseudorca > Pseudorca crassidens. The sequence continues at coordinate 71,725,596 of NC_090306.1, forward strand.
GATTGGGAGCTACAGGAGAGGGAGAGGCAAATAAGCAAAGAATGTAATAAGCAAACTAAGTTATAAAGCCCAGTCCATTTCTAATTTAAGACAGAATTATTTCTCAGAGAGTCTTCCTATTTGTACACTCACTGAGTTCTAGATTTTCAGAGCTATTTTATATAAATGCCTGTTTTCATGTACAGATAGTATTTGTGAAAATTATTGATTAAATGTATAAATATATGCTTTTGTATCTTTGTAATATATTTAAAAAGAGTCATGAGTAAATTAAAGAATATATATATATGTATAAAGTCAAGTTCCATTTTAAAAATAATTAATATTCATGTTCTATTCCTACTCAGGTACCATTTTATAGAAATTTTTTTTAAGTAGGTCTTCTATTTTAGACATTTTTTATGTAGTTATATTCTTGTTTGTTCAATTATGCTTTTGTTTTTTTTGGATTTTTTTCACTTTCTAGTTTTCCTGAAAAATCAAGCCTGAAAACTTGTAGGTACAAAACACTATAGTTTCAATTTTGTAACAAGCAAACTATGTTGTGAAATTATGCAATTTTCAACATTAAAACATAGAGACATGCACATTTTTAAAAATTACTTTTTAAGAAAAATGGAAGAATGCAATTATTCCTAAAACATAGTAAGATATTTTCCTATGGCATAACCTAAAACTTTGTTCATTTTCTTCCTAAAGAGAAGAAAAAAGAAAGCAATAATACTTGACCACCTTGCTTATTCGGATTCTAAAAATTTTCCAGTCCTACAATTTTTGGATGGCTCAATAATACTTTTAAATATAAAGAAGCCATAGGAGGAGTAGGGTGGTTATATAATTCATTTTCCAAACTAGAAAACTTCTTGAGAGTAGAAAGGAATAATATTAATAATTATATGACAGTGATAAATGTTTTCATAATACTTGGAAGTCAAATGCACAAAATGATTGGCATCTCGATTTCTTCATTCTTCTTTTCTTTCCCATGTTTCTAAGTTGGTATGATTGTTAATTTAGAACATTAATAAGAAGGAATTATTCGAAGGCACAATGATTTTACGTAAGACATTATCTTCAGCCCTGTGTCAATAAAATCATCCCCAACATCTTGCAGAGTCTGTTCTTATACTCAAAATATTTTAAGCTAATAGAACCCAACTTTCTGTATTAGCAAAATACAAAATATGAAATATGTAAAGCATACAGTCCAGGAAAATAGGAGCCATAATGTCACTCTACCTATGACGGATGTTGTAGAAGCAATACTCAGGTTCTTTTGCATAGAGAAGTTTCTTTATTTATGAAAAAACAAGGTTCTTCATTATTATTCTGGCCTCACTGCCTGCTTATTACGTGCTTGTTTTTTGCCAAGTATTTCACATGCATCGCTTCATTTTTCTTTTGTAAAACCTATGAGGTAGACATTATTATTTTATTGTGCTCATGAAAAAAACTGAGATGAAACTCAAACTCTTCATTATGATGCTCCAGTGTTTCACACTGCTTCAAGCTATATTATATGCTTCCCTAACTAAGCCACTAAAGCAGTGGAATAAATGAAAAATAGTTATAAATCTCCCTTCCATGGGGGCTTTATAGAGCACTTGCCTCCAACATCTGTGAGAACGTTGTATCAAACAACCCACAAACCTGCTTTCAAGCCGAGATGGTAAAGGAAATAAGGCACTTTGGATGATATGGGCAAAACTCACTCATTCAGATAGCAAATATGGTTTTTGAGCAGCTACCAATTATGAGACACTGCAGTAAATAAGATGGAAGAAATCAGGTTCATAGCTTCCAGGAACCAACATAAAGCATAAAGATAAGATAGGTAAAAATAGCTCTACCACATGGTATTATTAGATTAGGAGCCCAGCTGTAATGTGTTTCCATGGATGGAGAATGATAGAGAAGAAGGGTTTTCCAAGTAAAGAAACTGACGAAAGGATGAAATGCTCACTTTGTCTTCAGGAAAAAGCAAGTTGCTTTTGTTGGAGAGGGAATACACAGATAGGGACACACACAAGACACAGACACATATGCATATGTATGCACTTGTACATTTACATATATACATGTATATAATCAGGTACTCATATTGGGTTGGCAAAAGGTTCGTTCATTCCGTAGCATCTTACGGGAAACCCGAACAAACTTTTGGCCAACCCAATTATATATGTTCATGCATACATATGCATACATACATCCTAAACAGCTATGGAAAATAAACAGAACAATGAAGTGACTTTCTTTTTATTATCAGACATAGAGAACGGATGTGTGGACACAGGAGGGGAAGGGAAGGGTGGGATGAATGGGGAGATTAGGTTTGACATAAATACACTACTATGTGTAAAATAGATAGCTAGTGGGAACCTGTGTTGTAGCACAGAGAGCTCATCTCGGTGCTCTGTGGTGACCTAGATATGTGGGATGGGGGAGTGGGAGGGAGGCCCAGGAGGGAGGAGATATATGTATACATATAGCTGATTCACTTCGTTGTACAGCAGAAACTAACACAACATTGTAAAGCAATTATACTCCAATAAAAAAAAATTAAAAAAAACAAAAAAAATCTATATAGTATTTCTAATTCTAAAAGTCATTTTGAATCTGAAATATAGGAACTTTTTTTGGCCCCAGTATGCTTAATCATCAAACTTCCATCATAAAGAAATCCTATGTATATTATCTGTGTAAAAGGAAACATAAAATCCCCTTGAAGCTTTCCCCAATATTTCTTAGGAAACTGTTATATTTGTCATTGCATTTTCAGGACATTTTGCAAAGAATAATAAAGTTGTAAATGATAAGCCTCAGGCTGATATATTTGCCCTTTAGAAATAATGAAGGACTCTTTCAGGAAGCTTTATCTAAGGGGAAGATGTTTTTCACAAAATGACATTTTATAGCTGAAACTCAAAAAGGGAGATGGGACAAGGAGGGTAAATGTGTGTGTTACTTTATTTAAAATGACATGTAGAAGCAGAGTAAGTAAGAAGAAAGGGATCTGGTTTCAGATATACTCAGTATTGGAAAATAAAACAAACAGTGTGCGTCTGTTTCTCTTAAACTTGACGTTTCTTGTTAGAGCTTTAAGATCTGCCTCACTGGAATGAAAAAGACTACAAATTCATTATTACATTCCTTTATGTTTTTCTAGCCCTTTACATTCTGTGGGCAACCATTTGTTATTATCTTTAACGGTTTTTAACAATCCTTAATACATTGGAAAAAATTATACTTATTGAATATTTTTGCCTTAAAAATTTCAATGTACAAACTTTATTCATAATGTGCAAAGCTAAATATTATTTTTAAATAATAAGAAGACTAAAGTTTCTTTTCTTTTCAGGTTATTTTATTTGACTGTCAAAAGCATTAAAATTTAATTCATTAACCAATTACTTATTTGAGATTTGGAGGAATATTTTTGCTTGAGTACATTTTTTTCAAAGGGATACTGCAACATGTGGCATAAAAATTTTAGTATCTAGAAAATTAAAATCACATAAAAACTGTGGCAAATGTTTTGATAATACTTGGAAGTCAAATGCATAAAATGATTGGCATCTTGATTTTTCATACCTCTTTTCTTTCCTATGTTTCTAAGTTGGTAGGATCGTTAATTTAGGAAATTAATTAAAAGGAATTATTCCAAGGCACAATGATTTTACAGAAGATATTATTTTCGGCCCATGTCAATAACATCATCCCCCGCATCTTGGAGAGTCTGTTTTTGTACTCAAAATATATTAAGCTAATAGAACCCAACTTTCTGTATTTCTAAAATATGGTCCAATGTTAAAAAAAATAAAAAATAAAATAAAATAAAATATGGTCAATATATTTTATATACTACATATTCACTATTTTCACAATTATGTACTTAACATATTCACTAATAATGTACTCTAACCATGATAGTATGATTAGAAAAAATTTAAATAAAATAATATGATGTAAAATGTTTTATCACACATGGATTGAACTTACAAAATGGTGGATTAATAAAAGTTTCAATGATCCAGTAGAATTTTTCAAATACTAAAGATAAGTTTAGTAAAGATTTTTTTTCTGGTAGAATTCTGTGAAATTTTTAAAACTTATATTCCCTATTTTCTTCTTTTATTAATTTGTGGCATGATTATTTGATATTTTAGACAACATTTGTATATTCTTAGTGTACTGCCTAGGAATATTATTGAAATTATTCAGCCCCAAATATAACTACTTATATTGGTTAATTTTAAATGTTGTATATTAATTTATTATTAAACATCATAACAGTCAATTTTATTGACACTAGATAACGTATTGTGGGCTTCTGAATACCTAAATAGACAAAAACATTACATAAATATTTATTTAAAAGCACATAAGGGTGTAATGAAAATAAAAAATTCTATGCAGCAAAGAACAATCACTTACTAGGTTTATCTTTTTTATATCAATTGAGCATATACATATATATGCTTGTATATATCTATATATAATTCTTTGAACGATTTTAGAATAAATTGCAGATGTGCATACCACATTATTCTAAGCACTCAGTATATGTTATCTAACAATAATAACATTTCCGTACATAACCTTAGTACAATTATCAAAATCAGATTATTTAACCTAATTTAATCTAAATACAATTAATAAATGTAAATATATTTATTAATTTATAAAATTTAATCTAATACAGTTGTTTGGTTCACAGACCATATAGACTTTTCCAATTTTCCCAATAATGCGCTTTATGTATAAGATAATTATCTGTCTTGATACATGGTCCACCCAGGATCACACATTGTATTTAGTTTTCATGTCTCTATAGCCTCTTTAAGAAGTTTGTCAATCATTGTCTTTCAAGAATTTGGCATTTTAGAATAGTGGAAGCCAGTTATTTTGTAGAGTGTTCCTCACTTTGGATTTTTTTGTTATTTCATTATGTTTAGGAATACCACAGGGATGATATTGTGCCCCTCTCTTTCCCATAAAAGATAAGGCAAATCTGAGTTAATCCAGGGACTCACATGATCATAGATAGGAAAAAGGGCAGTCACAGGAGACCCCTCAGTTGACTCTGCCCTGAACTTGGTCTTTTTATGTTTATGTTCTCCAGCACAGATAGAAGTAGCCTGATTATTATAATATTTTTATTTTTACCATGATAATCTATTATAGCAGACCCTCAGTCTGTCAAAAACTCGTCTTCAATAGGTATTTTATTTCAGCACTGCAGGCTAGAGTAACTTTTTTGCCATAATGGACAATAAAAATGCCAGTCTCCATTTTCTAATGTTCATGAGGACATCGGTGTCTTCAAACTCGGCCAGAGGATGACCAGTCTCAGACTGCCCTGCACCTCAGTGCTTCTTGCCTGTGACCACTTCTGGTATCAAATGTTATAGCAGAGTAAGGGGAGCAGAAGACACAAACTCTTAAAGTAGCTTTTAGGAATGTCTCCCAAAGACATAAGTCACAATAGCAGGACACCAAATTGTCACTGCCTTATCTGTAATTCAGAGAATGGTTGCATTGCTGTGACTTTAATCAGGGATCATAATATCAGAAGCCTATCATATTTGGGAAGCTGTGTATGCTCCAGAAATGTGTAACATCAACAAAATGGGTGCTGCATGTCTTCCTTCTTGATATCCTTACTTTAGTGACTGGTACTTCGCTAATATTAACACAGAAAAACAATGGCTTCTGTGATCCTGCGTGTCTGTAGAAACCATAGAACCAGCAGAAGTTTGAACTCCACCCTACTCCCACCTTCATTGTCCCACACAAATATATCGGGTTGGCCAAATCAAAATTTTATGTGCAACCAAATCGCAAGGGAGCCTAGAAAATGCACATTTTAGCTTTTCAGTCTCTATAGTGCAAGGAGGCATGCAGTGCAAGGAATACTGATGCACAGTCTCCACTGCAGGGGCTGTTGCAGAGTCCTCAAAGCTTCATCTCTTGGCTTCTTCAACCAGTTTGCTTAACACAGATTGTGTTCTCTACCCCTGCCTGCCAGTAACTTTTTGAATCCCCTCTATTGCTCTCTCTTGCTTCTTTTGGGTTACGTCTTTGCTTGAGTCATGATGTCATTCCAGAAAATCCTTTAGGGGCATTTCTTTTTAACAGACAACTCTAAGCTGGTTGCCTTCTCTGGGACCATGTATAGTACACAGGAAACAACTAATGCTGTTATGATTTAGGAGGAGATACAGCCAACTTACAGTGTAACCTTCACTTTTGTTGCTCCTTAACCAGACAAGCATTATTAGTAGACCAATCTGCATGCCTTTCTCTTCCTATGGGATGTTATCTATCATGCAACTACACTTCTGCGGGGCCCTGTCCAATAGCTACAGAAAAAGCCTCTGGCTATATATACTCATGAATATAGCTCAAGATGTGGTTCCTAGTATGCATTCTATTATCTCTTTTAATATTCAAATACTTAGAATTATATATTTTCCTCATTTACCATAAAGAAAAAAAGCAAGTGATCAAATAATAAGCAATTCAACAAAACTCTGAGAATTTTTGGTTATACTCCGCTCTCTTCAGAGCATTCAGAAATTATTCTAAAGTTTCAACAAATTCCCAATCAGTTTTTTCATATTAATGCACAAAATCTGTAATCTAGTATTACGGTTTTTATATTTTTAATTCATAGTATTCATTTTTCTCTAATTTAAAATTGAAGTAGATACTAGAATAGTTTTTCTCTTCAAGATGGGTGCAATTTCTCAAATGTATATAATCTATAATTTTGCTAAAATATTTAACATATGTTGTCAGCCTGAGTAGAAGAAAATTTTTTTCTTTCATATTTATTTATTTCTTCCAGCTTTATTGAGATTGTATTTGACATACAGCACTGTATGAATTTAAGGTGTACAGCATAAAGATTTGACTTACATACATCATGAAGTGATTACCATAAGTATAGTGAACATCCATCTCCTCATACAGATACAAAATTAAAGAAAGAGAAAAAAATATTTTTTCCTTGTGATGAGAACTCAGGATTTACTCTCTTAACAACTTTCATATAATAACATACAGCAGTGTTAATTGTATATATCATGTTGTACATTACATCCCTGGTACTTATAACTGGGAGTTTGTACCTTTTGGCTGCCTTCATCCGATTTCCCTTCCCCCATCCCAACCCCAACTCTGGTAACCACAAATCTGATCTCTTTTTCTATGAGTTGGTTGGTTTGTTTGCTTGTTTGTTTGTTTTTAAATATAATTAACCTACAACAATATGTTAGTTCCTGTTACACAACATAGTGATTTGATATTTCTACACCTTTCCAGATGATCATCACGATAAGTCCCGTTACCATCTGTTACCATATAAAGATTACATAATTGTTAACTATTTTCCCTACATTGTACATTTAATACCCATGAGTCATTTATTTTGCAACTGGAACTTTGTACCTCTTAATCTCCCTCACTTATTTCTCTTCTCCCCTCAACCCCCTGAATGGAGGAAAATATTTTTTTGTGAGTACTTTGAAAAATAAAAAGAGTCTGCTATCTATCCTCTATATATTTTAAAAAGTTCTCTGTAAATGAAATGGTTTTTCCTGCATAATATTTTCAAAAATTCCTATTCAATGTGTCTATTTTCTACAGCTGTTATTATTGTTTTGTTTGTTTGTTGTCTGATGATTATCCTTAGATTATTTTCCACTTAAATTTAAACCATCTCTTTTCACATATTCCCTGAACTAGTGTAACTGCCAATTTCTCCACATCCTGTTTACTATACTGAGGGTTATGCAAACCCTGACAGGATTAGTGGTTTTACAGAAGTGAAGGATTAGTATTAGGATTTGGATATTTTCTCAGTCTTTGCATTTTCTTTACCTGCCAGCCATGTGTACTAAAAGCTTCCACAGTTTACCTCAGCACACATTGCCAGTGCCTGAAACACTGAGCACTGCCTAACGGTACTTTAGTTGTTACCTTCCCTTTAATGTAAGATGGGATTTGGAACTAGACTTCTTGTTCCACTCTGGGGTATCTGGTAGGGTTCAATGAGAAACGAGTTATATCTAGTTTTCTCAGTTCCTGTGAGCACTGGGTTGCAGCTTCCCTACCTAATTCTTGGTTCAGCCAATTTGTTGACTAAATTGCTGGCATACAGTCCCTCTCCAGTTCTGTACTAGGATTCCACTCAGCTCTAGATTCAGGCCTGGTCAGCTGAGGGTTTCTGATCTCCTCACATCATCTCTGCCAGTACTTCTCAGGGTCAAACTCTGCTTCTGGAATCCTCTATCAAACACATGTTGTCCAATTCCATATCATTCACGAATAATAAAGGTCTTTTACTCCATTTCCTAGGCAGCTTGACCATTTATTCTAGGTTTCATATTGAAAATCATCTCAGTCTGTATTGATTTTTTTTCCCTTTCATGCTATTCATTAGTTTCCTTTGGAATCTCCATGAAAGTGTGTGAACATATTGGATTTTGATTCTCTAAGCTCCCTCTTTGTGTGTTTTCCACGTCTGTCCACATCTCAGGCCTATGTGTTTCCTTCCTATTCCTCCCCTAGGGACCATATATTTTTAATTCACTGTCTTCTCAAGACTCACAGTGAAGAAGGGTCCAATAAATTTATTTACACATTAAAAATGTAAGAGATTTGCATTCAAAGACAACAGAGCTTGGGCCAACGGAAAGAAGATGTAAAAATATAATATGTAATTAACCTGTGATTGATGGATTTGTCCTACAAGCCACACCAAATGCCTTCTATTTTGTTGTAGTTTATGACTACCACTGAGCCTAGATAATGTTGCTTTTAGGGAATAATTAGCCTTTTATTCCTGGAGAATAATCTGATTTTACAAATCTTTAAAGGAAGAAATGTCAACAAACATGAAAATTTCTAGAAAATTTCTTTGGTGTGCTTTTGACCTCTGTGATGAACCAAGAAGTCTGTTTTCTTTGTTTCAGTATGTATTTCTATTTAATAGGATCAGTTCCTTACAAGTCCAGAATCCTTGATTCAAATAGCTCTTTTGGTGATCGAGACACTTTACTGGTCTCCAATTACTAGTTGTCCAGTCCTCAGACTAAATCAGTTCTCTATTTTGATCCTTAATGATATCCACCAGTTTTTCCTGAAAAGAACTTGCAGGTGATAAAACTAATAACTCAAGGGAAAGGACAACTGTGACATATAACAAGGACAAAATAAATGGTTCAATTTTAGGCCAATATTGCTTTGCAGAATATGAAATGCCATACCTTTTGTAGTCCCAAAAGGCCAACATTTTTCAAAATCTCTCTGAAATGCTAAGGAATATTTGATGAGACTACAATCTTCATAAAATATATTTTTCTAGTAAGTAGGCTGTGGCCTCCCATTTAACACATATCTTTTCAAAGCCTAGAATTCAGGAGACTGAAATCTTCTTCTGCGTTCAACCTACTTATATTTTAAAGATATACTCCTTCTAAACATATAAATAAACATGTGTTTTCTTTCTCCCTAAGACTGCACTATACTTCACAAACTCCAAACCAATTAATCACCTCACTTCATTGATTGCTCTGAGTGTTCTCATTTTCATGAAAGCAGGAACCAAGTCTGAAAGATTTTTTAAGAACTTGTACACAATAAAATAGTTACCAATATTATTACCAACATATAACGGAATGTACCTATATCATCCTCACAATTTTTCTGTAAATCTACAACTGTTCTTAAAAACATTATTTTTTGGTACTTTATTTTTTTAATTGAATGAAGGATTCTTTAAATTCTACAGTGCTTCACAATTTTCAGATGTTTCACAAACATGATTTCATATAATCTCATAATAACCCCCCTTTTTTAATCTCCTACCCCTGTTTCCCCTCCCCCCTCCCCTCTCCCCACTGTTAACCACTAGTTTGTTCTCTATATCTGTTAGTCTGCTTCTTTTTTGTTTTATTCACCAGTTTGTTGTATATTTTAGCTTCCACATATAAGTGATATCATACAGTATTTGTCTTTCTCTGTATGACTTCAATTAATATGATAATCTCTAAGTCCATCCATAATGCTGCAAATGGCATTATTTCATTCTTTTTATGCCCGAGTAATATTGTATTGTGTATATATATATTTTATATATATTTATATATATACCACATCTTTATCCATTCATCTATTGATGGACACTTAGCTTGCTTCCATACCTTGACTATTGTAAATAATGCTACTATGAACATTAGGATGCATGTATCTTTTCAAATTAGTGATTTTGTTTTTTTCAGATATATAATCAGGAGTGAAATTGCTGGGTCCTATGGTAGTTCTATTTTTCATTTTTTGAGAAATCTCCATACTGTTTTCCACAGTGGCTTGTACCAATGTATGTACCCACCAACAATATAGGATGGTTTCCTTTTTTCCACATCCTTCCCAACATTTGTTATTTGTGGGTTTTTTGATGATAGCCATTCTGACAGGTATGAGGTGATATCTCACTGTGGTTTTGATTTGCATTTCCCTGATGATTAGCGATGTTGAGCATCTTTTCATGTGCGTATTGGCCATGTGCTTTTCCTCTTTGGAAAAATGTCTGTTCAGTTCTTCTGCCCATTTTTTAGTTGGTTTGTTTTTTTTTTTGGATGTTGAGATGTATGAGCTGTTCATATATGTTAGATATTAACCCCATATCAGTCATATCATTTTCAAATATCTTCTCCCATTCAGCAGGCTGTCTTTTCATTTTGTCAATGGTTTTCTCTGCTGTGCAAAAAGCTTCTAAGTTTAATTAGGTCTGAAATAAACCCACACATTTATGGTCAATTAATCTATGACAAAGTAGGCAAGAATATACCGTGGAGAAAAGACAGTCTCTTCAATAAGTGGTGCTGGGAAAACTGGACAGCTACTTGTAAAAGAGTGAAATTAGAACATTCTCTACCACCTTACACAAAAATATACTCAAAAGGATTAAAGACCAAAATTAAGACTGGATACTATGAAACTCTCAGAGGAAAACATAGGCAGAACACTCTTTGACATAAATCTCAGCAATATTTTTTTTTGGCCTGTCTCCTAAAGCAAAGGAAACAAAAGCAAAAATAAACAAATAGAACCTAATTAAACTTAAAAAATTACTTTAACATGTTCTATAACTTGTCTTGGTTGGTGCATCTAGAATGTAGCAGAGCCAGGATTTGAACCCAGGCATTCAGACCCCACATTCCACTTTACTGCCAAGTAATACTGTGAAGAAAGTGATATATAAAAAAAGTATGGGACTTCCCTCGTGGCACAGTGGTTAAGAATCCACCTGCCAATGCAGGGGACATGGGTTCGAGCCCTGGTCTAGGAAGATCCCACATACTGTGGAGCAACTAAGCCCATACGCCACTACTGAGCCTGCACTCTAGTGCCCGTGAGCCACAGCTACTGAGGCCACATGCCACAACTACTGAAGCCCACGCACCTAGAGCCCGTGATCCGCAAGAAGAGAAGCCACCACAATGAGAAGCCCACACACTGCAACAAAGGGTAGCCCCTGCTCCTGCAACTAGAGAAAGCCTGCGCCCAGCAGTGAAGACCCAACTCAGCCAAAAAAAATAACGTAAAAAATAATAAATAAATTTATTTTTAAAAAGTATGTAAAGAGAAATAACTTTGAAAAACACTAGGTCACAAAGCTAAATTAGTTTATCAAATCAAAAGAGCTCTAGGTATCTTCAGTGGGTTAATATCACTGTGACTACTCTAGAAAACAATACCATTCAACCATGGAATCACTTTCCCTTCATGGACCTTTTGGTCTTGGAGCACATCCTGGGACTTATGTTCCATAAAACATACACTTTAGGGAACAATGACGTGCCATTTTCACATATCTGGGAGGTGAATAAAAGATCACTCTGAAAGAAACCCCCGGCATCACAGATAATATGTTAGTTTTAGTTTGTATACTTGTTTGTATTGTTCATTTTTAAACAGAGGAAAGAAGACATATTTTGCCTAGAATATCATACTTTTAGCAATAGTCTCCACTTTATAGAAAAACTGAGGAGAGAAAAAACACAAAATAAAATATTACTTATTGTTCATAGCTGGTATATTTATTTAATTGAACTAATTTTAGAATAATGATATGTGTTTTTCTATAATTAATCTTAGTCTGTCATTCTGTTTTCCTTGGCACCACTTTGTTCTTTTTCCTCTGATTGTATTGCAGTGATCACAGTCCAAATGTGCTGTGAATTATAGAAGGGAGGGAAAAATCCTTAAATCTCTTCCACTTCTGTATTTTAAAAATGCAAAGTGATTAAGCCATTTTAGTGGCTTATGAAACATTGGATTGAGCATTTATTCTATTATGCAGGACCTTTCTCTCCTCTGGTTCTTACTACTCAATGCTGGGACAAGATAGAAAACAGTTCATCTTACTTCTCCTCCTCTGAAAATATGAGATGAAATAGTCTATAGAAATGTAAACAAACTACGAATAAATGTCAGGGTATAAAATTAACACAAGAGATGAAACTAACATCTTCCCTGAATGATTAATTAATATTCCAAGGCTTGAAATGTCCTAGCTTTCTATAATTAAAAATCTTTATGCTTAGCTCAGTAGATGATATATAGGACTTAATCAAATATGGACTTGTCTATAGCTGCCAAAATAAAACGATAGATATTCTACCCTTTTAAAGAGAAGAAATATGAAACTCATTCAGCATGCCATCCCAGAGTCGAAAACTGAAGTAATTACTGCTGTCTTCTCTAAATCTGACATGCATACAATTATAACTATGTAGGTAATTTTTTACATGAAAGTCAAAGGGAAATCATGTTGCTAAAGAATAATACATATATTTACAAATCACATATTTTATGTGATTCAAATACATTCTAAATTCTTTTTAACCATTTATCCAAATAAACTGATTGTCAGTTTTCCTAAACTTTTGGTGCTAAATTATTTAGCTCACTTTGTTAAAGCATTAACAATGATGTTAGTGATTGATAAGTATTATATCAATTAATCAAGTTTTTAAAATTGTATAAATAAATACAATTTAATAAGGCTTATGATTTTCCATACACACAAAAATGTGTTATTGGTCATGTTAATTAGTAAGAATATATAAATATACCAATTAAAATGTATTGACCTTACAGGAAAAGATAAACAAACTCTGAATCATACTGATGAAAAGGAATTAAAGAAACAGCTCTACAGGCACAATTTAAATATAACTCAATTTATTAACTTTTATTTTTATATTTACTTCATATTTATTAACTTTCTAATAATATTGTAACAGAATTTTTCTGCAATGACTTTATTAAATAATGAAATTAAAGACTTATAATATGGATGGTAATAATAATGACTTTCCTTCTGAGTTCCTTTTATGCCTTAAGGATCATCACTGACTTATGTTAACTCACCCAATAATCATAAGTCATATGAGCTAGATGTTATTATCTCAGTTGTACAGATCTGAAGATACAGTTTTTTAAAAGTTCATTAATCTTCTCCACTATCCTATCATTATTAAGTGGTAATGCTAGTATTCAGGAACAAATATTTGAATATAAAGATTATGTGCTTTCATTTACCACATTCCTATTTTTAATTTAATTTAAAATACAATTGATTAATTTTAATATATAAATTAAAATTTTAATTTGAAATTTATGAAAAGTTTATGCATACTTTATCCCTTTTTATCCTATCAAAATCCCTATGAAATAGTATTATTTTATCCTCATCTTATGGATAAAGAAATTCAAGTTTCACAAAGTTACTAAATTTGTCCAAGTTCACAAAATTGAATCAAGTAGCTGTATCCCTGCTTCTCTGTCACCAGTGTCATGCCTTTTCAACTGCTGCCTCCCTTTCTTAAGACATAAAAGATATTTACTTTCTGCATCAATATATCAAAATTACTTTGAAACACATGGATGTATTTGTTGTATGCAATTTGGAAAAGTTAATATGATTTTTAAAATATTTTTGCATTTTATAAAATTGATATTTATATAATGTTTGTTTTACATTTACTGGTAGCAAAGATGGGTATTTAGTAATTTAAACACAGTCATTTACTAAGAAGTTACATAACTCTTGAACAATATAAAAGATTGAGATATTCTAGATATAACCCCCAAAAACGTATCAACTATTGTTTAATTTATGTAATTTGAATATGGAGTATCAACAGTGTTTTAAAGGAGTATCAACTTTGCAGCTTTTTAAAAAAATTTTGGATTCACTTCACAGACAAAAGGCATGCATTTCCAAAGTGAGTATTATAACCAATATTTATTCTGAAGTGTTGAAAAATATTAAGAATGGTAAAAGACACTATACCTCTGGTCTTACTAATAAAAAATATAATGGCTTTTTTAGCATGTGTTATATGCCAAAGACTATGCTGATCGATTCATTTATTTGTTCATTTTAACCTCACAATGAGATTATGAGATTTTTATTATATGCCAACAAACCTGAGATCTAGGGTTCAAAGAGTTTTAATCGGAGGAATAACAAGAAAAATATTGAAGTAAAGAAAAATATAAATAGGAAAAAATATTTACCTACTTATCGACTCTTAATATAATAGAAATAAATTCTTAAAACTCAGAAAAATGAATTGTAAGATTAATGACTCTGAGCATTATTCATTAATAAACAAAAGACCTGAGGTGTTCTTCATCTAGTAGACCATCAGAGGCTCTTCACATGATGGTGGTTTCAAAATTCCCAAGAGCCACAAGAGCAAGAAAATCTTAATAAGCAAACACTTTTAAAGTCTCCCCTTGAATCATGCTGATTTTTCCCCATTGGCCAGATCAAGTCACAGTCACCTTGGTTATTGTCCCATGGCCAGGAACATACTCAGTATGGGAAGAGACTGCCAAGGATGTGGATATAAGAATGTAAATTACTGCAACCATTTGCAAGCAATATAGAGTTCGAATTGATTTTTCTTATCCCAAGCTTGCACTCTGTCCACTACAGGGCCTACATCTGAAAAACACCAGAAAAAGTATCAACAGTCCCAAGACTATTGAGCCCAGACCTCTCAGGCCTCAAATGAAATCAAATGGTTTATTCTTTATCTTATTATCATCTTCATACTGCTTGACAAATACCCTTCTTTATTCTCCCTATATTATTATTATTTGTTGCTTTGTTTTGTTTTGGGTTTTTTTGCGGTACACAGGCCTCTCACTGCTGTGGCCTCTCCCGTTGCAGAGCACAGGCTCCGGACGCGCAGGCCCAGCGGCCATGGCTCACGGGCCCAGCCGCTCCGCGGCATGTGGGATCTTCCCGGACCGGGGCACGAACCCGCGTCCCCTGCATCAGCAGGAGGACTCTCAACCACTGCGCCACCAGGGAAGCCCCTCCCTATATTATTTTTAACAAACCTCTAAACTTCTCTGAGGGTCAGTATCTTTTGCCTTTTTACTGCCACTTCCTCTACTTTATTAATACCCATGCAATTTACTTTTAACATGGAAGTATAGGTGTCAAGAGTATATGTTCTAGAATCAAAATACATGAGTTCAAATCCTGACTATGTGGCTTTTGGCAAATTACTTAATTACTCCTCTCTACAGTTTGATTTCCTCATCTATAAAATCAAAACTATCAAGTACCTACCTGATAGGGAAAAAGTGAATCTTAGTTAAAATAACATATATAAATAAAATACTTAACATTTGCTTAATACTTTATGTGGTCAGTAATAAGTAGCTCTCAATACTTCATTTGCCTCTTGCTATATGTAATATAAAATGTTCCTCCTTCTTTGAAAACTTGCCATCAGTTGACTTCTTTTTGTTACACTCCAATTCCTACCATCAAACTGGGGGATGTCAGTAAGATTATGGATGACTCGTGTAACACTACTGAGACCTGAGCTTTATTATTTCTAAGAAATTTTCTCAGTTTACCTTGGTAACTAATCTTCTCAGTCATACTTTGAACTCTGTCATTCCCACAAACTTCCCTTATCTAGAATCACAATTTCACACCTTTCACTGTTATAAGCCTCTCTCAAATACTACATCCTTTGTTCTACACCCTGGTTGGGACCTCCTAACTTTTGATTCCTCCTTGCCTTCTCTATCCACCAGCAGCTTCCTGTCTTTCTTTACCTCCCTGTATAGATTCTTTAATACAGCAGGTTAACAGGTTAAGTTGTCCTTTGCAAGTACTTTTCACTTCCTTTTTGTCACTACATCTCAGTTACACTGGGATTTTAAGCCTCAACCATTATGACCCTCTCCCATCCCCATTCACCTAAGTTTTACTCCTCAGATCTTCTAGTGGCAGCTTGACTACCATTTTTCAGGTAAGCTTTGCATGTGTTTTCATTGTATAGTTTAGTCCTCTTAGAACTCATCAAAACTACACTTAACTAAATCATCAAAAGGCTACTTATTTGTCAAATTACTTATGTTCACTTGCTCTGATAAGCCTTGAGTGCAGGGACCACATCTGACTTGCTTGTCATTTTTAGTAGTAATCTGCCTTCTAAATGTTATTGTTATTGATGCCTCAATGTCAGGACAGACATGAATATTCTTTCATCTCTTTTTCTTCCCACATATCTCCATCTCCAAACTATTTTCCATTTTCTATGCAAAACAGAACTTCTCTTAGAAATTCCAAGTTTTAAAGCTAGTAATATAAACCGGGTTCTGCTAGGTCATTGTGTCCAAGTCATCTGTTTTGTGTTGGTTAATATTATTTCTTGCAGATGACAGGAAATGCAATTCAAACTGGCTTAAACAACAACACAAAAAATTTTATTGCCTCATGTAACTGAAATGTCCAGCTGTAAATTTTCAGGTGCAGCTTGATCCAAAGCCTCAAGTGTTGTCAACAGGAGTTATTTTCTCTACATGTCTTGGCTCTGAATATGCTATACACGCTTTGTTCTCAGCCCCCCAGCCTTTTAGGTTTAAGTCCAACAGGGAAGAGTCTCTGCCTCTCAGTGGCCCCAGGAAGCATCACGTTGTATCTCAAGGCTCTGTCTGGGTGCTCATCACTTAGCCATTATTTTGTGCTACAGAATGTTCTATTTCATTTGTTCAGACTTGAGTCTCCCACCTGCCTGTCCTAACCCTGACATTAGAGGTAGAATTCCAGGAAGCATCTGGACAGAGACTTTCTCGAAAGGAAGTGACAGAACCATTTTATATAGCTACCAGATTAAGAATATGTGGCAAACACACACACACACGTATATATATGTTCACTATAAATCACATAACTATAAGGCATTGATGAAATCATACATGATCATATTTATATCCTCCACTCTTACCATTTTGGTCACATAAACAAGAAAAAATATTATGCAGTGAAGCTCAACAAGATCTATTTCTCTAACTGAAGGACATTTAATCATCTTTATTAGACTTTTTTTTCTCCAAAGAGCTGAAAATAAAACACAAACCATGGAGTTGGTGATATTTGTGTTTTTCTTATATATTTACATAGATATGTCAAAGTCCATTGTATACATTTCCGGTTACTCCTTAATTGAAATATATTTCATATTCAAATTTTCTCACTTCCAAAATTAGCCGAGTAAAGAAATAATTAATTTCATGTTCCAAGAAATATCAAATAAGATTAATTTTTATAATAAAATAACATAATGTAAGGAACCAGCAGCTGGGGGGGGGACCATATGAGCGAAAGTTTGTCTCTGTGAGAGAAATACTTATTCAATTCACAAGATGAAGATGGGACATGGGAAGAAGTTGGGAGGAGGACACTCTGTGCACCAAGAATATTGTGAGAAGAATTCAAACCCAAAAGGTCAATCCTTACACTAATTGGAATAATAAGATAAGTGGCAGAAGGAGTAAAAACCTGTGACTGGAAAAGGATTCTCAAGGGTGTGGTGAGGGGAGCATATGAGTTGGTCCTGGTTCTTCCACTTGCTATCTGACTTTGGTAAGTTATTGAAAATCTCTGGGCTTCTGTTTTCTTGTCTGTGAAATAGGAATTATAATATCTACCTCTCCAGAAATGATAACAACTGTATAGAACACAATAAAAGTGAAGGTAATTGTTACTCCAATTTGTAAGGTAAAGGGAGAAGAAAGGATGATTATAACAAAGAAAAAGTTTAAACAAAAGCACCTAGGCACAAAATAAGTGCACTGTAAAATTATGAAATTTATACTCTTATGCACTCTTTCTCCAAATCTTTGATTTTTAAAACTCAAGAAATGAAATCCTAACTCATTTTCACAGATGTCATTCTCCCTACTTAATTCTTAATTCTGCCAATACTTTTACTTAATTCTGCCAATACTTTTTTTTTTCCTCTAAGTTGAAATCTCAACTTTGCTTGCTAACAGGATGTGCTCTAAGAACATTGATAACTTTCCTGTCTGAAAGTACGGAAAATACCCAAATTACTCAGTTATCTAATGTCTTTCAGTGTTCCAGTTTTCAAATCATGTCTAAGTGTGTTGGCTGTATTTGGACAGGTAAAAGGTTAAATAAAAGCAACAGTAAAATATCTGACCATCCCATCAACATAGAGGAGGATGTCAGAATAATTATAAATTATTTTATGAATAATTAATACTTTCTCTCCCCTCCCTTGGGACCATTTTGAGCATGTTCATGTTATCAATTAATAAAGACTTATTGAGGGTATAATTCTCTAAGTTTTTTCAAAACTCAGTTGGATTCAAAATTGATGGTGGACCTTTCCTAGCAAACATACAGATTAATTGCTAGGTCAAAAAGATTTTATCAATGAATATTATGATTATTAAAGCACTGGAAAAATAATTTGACAACTCATGCCCTTTCCATAAGGACATCTAATTTTCTCTTTGAAAGTAGAGTCTCTTTGCCTCATAACCACAAAGGCGGAAAGAAATCCTGTTTTTATTCCCGAGTGTCTCAAAGTAGGAAGTGTTTTTATGAATATGGTTTTTAAAATTGCACATGTACTTAACTTGATTTTTGATTTCACAATCCAACAATTTAATCGATGACTGATAAACACATAAACTAATATAATATGATGCCATCCTAGGTTTTATATACAGAAAAATACAGAGCATTTCTGGAGTACAAAAAATAATACAGGGCTTCCCTGGTGGCGCAGTGGTTGAGAGTCCGCCTGCTGATGCAGGAGACACGGGTTCGTGCCACGGTCCAGGAAGATCCCACATGCCGCAGAGCGGCTGGGCCCGTGAGCCATGGCCTCTGAGCCTGCGCATCCGGAGCCTGTGCTCCGCAACGGGAGAGGCCGCAACAGTGAGAGGCCCGTGTACCGCAAAAATAAAAAATAAAAATAATACATCCACTCATTGACATCAATCCTCCATGGGCTCTTGTACAACGTCCTGTGCTCTGCCCCACGCCACCCCACCCCGCCACCACACACATACCTTACAGCTTTTCCTTCTTGACAGTAAGGGAATAAGGCTCAAAAGTGGCCATGTTTTTTGTCTCTTCTTCCATTAATCCAAATATTCTGTCCTGCCCCATCAGACAGTATTTCTCCATTTTCCATTTTCATTTACTCCCAATAGTTTTCTATCTGAGATTTCTACATGCTTTAACATTGAGTTTGAGCATGATTTTTATAAATGGTACCATTATAAATATTACTGGTTTTACAGATTTGGTAATTAACTCTTGCCAACGTAGTTTGATAAAATGAGAGAATTAATATTTGGAATAAAAACATGACTAATTATTTTGTCAGAAGTTCCTAAAAGCCTGACTGCAATGAATCATGAAATAGTCAATACTGAGGTCATTTCCTGAGTTTCCAGTGAGGAAATATCACCTTGTCTTATATTTCCATACAATTTTTAACCTCTTTTATAACACTCCTTCAACTTATATTATTTGTTTAATACCTATTTTTCCAGCTATACTATGGGCCAAGGGCTAGATTCATGCCTACCTATTTTGCTGTGGCATAGAAGTGTCTGACATATACTAGGTACTTGCTAAATATTGGTTGATTAATGAATATTTTTTTAATTGCAAACAAAGAGAACTTGTGCTTTTAACATCCCATCTCTCTATAAAATTTATCACTTGATGGCAAAAGTTCTTCCTAACACAGGAATTGGGTTATTTCACACCCCTACTTATAAGTAATGAGTTATCCCTTTATTCTACTGCTCAGAATAATTACCAGATCATTTAAAATCTACCTTTATACCAATCTTTATCCTCCACAATATCCTCCCCACACTTCTTTGTCATCTCCGCCGTTATTACCTTGGCTTACAATATTATCCTCCTACTGATATAACATACAAAACTTTAATTTATGGTACAGCTCATATCACTCACAACTGCCAGCCAGCTCAAAACTGCATCCTTGGATCGAGAATAAATCAACACCATTATAAAATGTTCTGACCATGTTATGATCCAGAGACTAACTGAAGAGGAAATGGGCTTGAGAAATATTCCTTCATTTTGTTGTCTGAATTCTAAAGAGAACATTTACAATGACTTTTGTTCAAGCATAGATGGCTAGGAAACACTGCTGTATCCCTATGAAATTAAGGACTGTGTAAATAGGGGGAGCCAAAGATCATAGCTGAGGTTGCGTTCTGACATGCAGTTACACTACTGCATAGATTCTCTGAATGAAGGCCTGATTCCTGATACATACATAGAACTAGTCAAGTAATGGACAAAATTATTCACAATTTATCCACCTTCATAACTGGGGCCGTAGATCCTGAATGGTGTAGACTATAACTAAGCTACATAGTTATCATCACTTATGGTTCTCTTTTTTCTATTCTTTTCAGCTTCTTTAAATTTTATGCTTTCTCCTTAAAATATTTTTTCCTATTAAGTTATATTAGGTCCTCTTTCACTGAAATATTATCACATCTTTGTTTAGTATGTAACACAAAGAAAGGACTTGACAAAATAGCTTGAGAGTCACAAAATTAAGTGGTTAAGAGAATGTGTTTTGTAGTCATACAGACCTTGCCATAAATATTGCATTGCCACTTTCCTGCTGTGTGATCATAGATGAATTTCTTAACTGCTCTGAGTCCGGTTTCCTCCACAGGAAACTGAGGATAGTAACTGAACATACCTTATAGTTTTGTTGGCAAAACCTACTGAAAATTCTTGGTAAATAATAGGGACTCAACTATTCATCATGAGGATAATAGTCAGGTACCTTGGGCACTGGGCATGGCTATTCTCCTAGCAACATGACTGAAAAGATCAGTTATCCTTTTTGATAATCAACACCATTAATTCTAGACTGGTGATAAAATTATACATTTTTAGTCTGATTCATATAGTTGTTGTGAAGATTAGAAAAGATCAAAAGCCAATAGTTTAATCTGAATGTTATTATGATTGCACATTTATATTATTTTTAATTAGAATAAATTTGTTAATTCAGGTGCTATTATGGAGTGAATGTTTGTGTCCTCCCCAAATTCATATGTTAAAACCCTAAACCTCAATGTGATGTTATTTGGAGATGGGACTTTTGGGTGGTAATTAAATCATGAGGGTGGAACACCATGAAGGAATTAGTGCTCTAATAAGAAGAGGCAAGAAAGAGCTTGTCTTTCTCTGCCATGTGAGAACACAGCTATTTGTGAAACAGGAAGAAAGCCTTCACCAGAATACGACCATGCTGGCACCCTGATCTTTGACTTACCCAAGTGCTATGAGGAATAAATTTCTATTGGTTAGGCTACCTAGTGTACAGTAATTTGTTATAGCCACCCAAACAGACTAAGACAGATACACTGGAGTAGGGCACAAGGTGGAAAAAGATGAGGTCTCTGTGTAGAGATTTTTCACGTGCCATCCTGTCAAACATGGTGGGGCTTCAAACAAGGGGGAATAAGTAATAGGTGTTTAGCAAAGAATTAGTGCTCAGGAAATAACAAACTGAAAGCCAGGAATGAATGCTTACCTCTGGGGGGTGATAGATGCCTGAGATAAGAAAGGAGCAAGATGGTAAGGACAGCATTATCTTGGAAACAACTAGCTCATGTTAGGTGGTCAGTCCTCAGGAATTCATCTTTTCTACTTTGTAATTAACATACATGTTTTATATATTCTCTAAAAGTTTCAAATATTACACAAGATTCTAAAAACAATAAGTAGTTACTGATTAAATATTATTTTCAAATTATTATGTTAATGTGAAATATATGAGGCATCTTATGTTTGAAGAAAAAAAAAAAAAGAAACACAAATCTTGGTCTCAAGGAATATTTTTCCTTGAAAGTCCTTACCTGCAACCACATGTTTACAGAAGATTTTAAAAATTATTCTGAGTAATATCATTGCTATGTGATAAAGTCCATGAAACCATCACTCTACTCTTCCTTTCGGCTTACATCTGAACCTGAATTTTCTAACTATTCACCACCATGAATTTATTCCTATCACTGTGTTTTAACCAAATTTTTATTCCCTTGCTCATTCCCAGGGACATAATTAGACTCTTTTTTTTTTTCATTTAAACACAGTAACATAATAAAGAATTACCTGAGAAACAAGGTGACTTTATGAATACCAAGTCCTTTTCTTGCCACATGTTATGCATCGCTTTTGGTTTAAATGTATAACTGGGCGCACACAGGCAAACAAAGAACCATGTTGTTGGAATCGTTGTGCATTGGCCTCTGAGGATGGACTTCGAGGTATATGCTTGTAGAAAGTTTTCTAGCTGGGAGTTGTATGCGTTCTCTCCTGCTGTTTTATCCCCTGTATTTGATTATACACTGGAATCATTGTGGGGCTCTATTTACAGAAACTCAGTTGGGTTATTAGGCTCAAACCATGACTCTTTCATATTTGAAATGCTGCATTTTTTCCACAATAAACTATTTACATCAAACTCTATAAAATAAAATAGTTATTTAAAGGTTTTAAATGACTCAGTGTAGTAGGAATCCATTAAACTGTAACAACTTGATCAAATTTACTTCTCATCTCAGTGACTTGCTTCTGCATGGAGTGTCTCTGAAGAACAGAAAGACACCAAATAAACAGATGTAAGAAAGTGTGAGTTTGGCCAGAATGAAGACATATCATAAAAAATATGGGCAAGATGCCCAGCATTCTTCAGAGACACCTGAATTCTGTTTTCTTTGCAGTATGTAAAGTTTCCATGTACAAGTTTCCCTTATGATTTAAAGTTAATTAAGTAGAAGAAATATTCCAGTAGGTTTGATGGCTTTCCTTTTGTGCCTGTAAGTTTCATGAGGTCAGAAACTATATTAGTCAGTTTTCCTGATCCATTTCGTTATTACAAATAATCTCATAATTTCACTGGCTTAAAAAAACAAAGGTTTTTGTTTGTTCACACTGTATGCAAGCCATGTGTCAGCTGAGGCTCTGCTCCACATATATTCATTCTGGAATCCAAACTGAAGAAGCAACCACTATCTGAGACATGTCATTCTCATGGCACAGAGAAAAAAATTAATGGTACAAACTGCATGGTTCTTAACATCTCTTCTTGGCAATGGCATGCATCACTTTTGCTTACGTGCCATTGGTTGGTCATAGCCAATAGAATGGGCAACCTTGATGTTACTTAAACAAGAAATGGTATTTTCATGCTTGGATGTACATGCAAATCATATGACAATGAGTAAGGATTATGTTCCTCTTAGAGGGAGTGCATCAAATAATTAGGAACAATAATACAATCTACACAAAACTTAGTTTGACATTCACTACTACATGCCTTGAATCTAGGACAGTTTCAGTCATTTAGTAGCACTGTTACCAAACTCTGCTTTGGCTTCTCACGACTTGAAAGCCAATACTCAAGAGACAAGTGTTGGTAGGAAAGGAAAAGTTGCTTTATTCAGGAAGCTGGCAACCTGAGGAGAAAGGAGACTCATGTCCAAAAGCCACCTCCCAACTCCAGATCAGAGGGCAAGAGCTTTTAAGGGGAGTTTCAGAGGTGTACAGACGGAGGGAGGAGACTATGTGCAGAACAGAATAGTTAGCTTTGACAGTT
This sequence comes from Pseudorca crassidens, assembly GCF_039906515.1. Classification (NCBI taxonomy): domain Eukaryota; kingdom Metazoa; phylum Chordata; class Mammalia; order Artiodactyla; family Delphinidae; genus Pseudorca; species Pseudorca crassidens. The sequence goes on from NC_090306.1 coordinate 71,749,628, forward strand.
ATCTTGCAGTTGGTCATGTGGTGGTCTGATCAGCTTCATCTTGGTTGTTTTAAGGACAGTTAATCTTCAGCTCCAGGGTTGGTTGGTTCCCATTTCCTTGAGGCCAGTTCTTGGAACTGTGTAAGATGGAGCAGCTTATGGCATGGCTACAGTCTGGGCATCGTATACTTAACTTCTTCCACTTGGTGGGGACTTTATTATCTGCAAAGCAGCTCAAAGGATATGGCTCAGAATATTTTCTATAGCCCTTGAAGAGGAACTAAAGGTCCATGACTTAAGTTAGTGGCTAAGCTATTATTATTTTATCTTATTTGACTATTTTCCTTTGTTTCTGCATTTTCTCTTTTCTCTGATTAAATGTATTTTTTGGAACTAGGGCAAGGCCTAGGAGGCTAAAGTTTTTCTACGAATAAGAGGCAGGTAGAGGACATGAGGAGGTGGGGGGTCTGTCCCAGGAAGACCTCGTAGGGCCCTGCTCAGTTTCAGTACTTCATTCATTCAATGGGTACTCAAACATTAATTTATCAATTTACTACTATGTGCCTGAAATACACTAGATGTTTAGGATGCTGTAGTGAACAACCATTAATTCCTGGAATAATAAAGCTCATGTTCTAATGATAGGAGACAATAAACAAAGTAAGTTAGGTAAATGTATATACAGCAGTTAGATGTGATAATTTCTAGGAGAACAATTAGAGTTAGGGGCTACAGTTTTAAATAGAATGATGAAGAAAGGTCTCACTCAGAAGGTAATAGAAAGATCAAAATGAGTGAAGGAGAACAATATGGAGATCTCGTTGCAAGTATATTACAGGGAGAGAGAATACCAGGTCCAGGTGCCTGGTGAGTATGAGAAATGGCAAGGAGACTAGTGTAGCTAGAGCCGAGGCAGATAGAGGGAAGGTGGTAAGAGATGAGATCAGAAAGATATCAGTGCCCCAAAAGTGGTAGGGAATGTAGACCTTTACACATACTCATTTTTTCTGTGAGTAGGAAATCACTGGAGGACTTTGAGGAGTGACAACATCTGATTTTCATTTTAAAGGATCATTCTGGCTGCAATGTTAAGTACAGATTGACTTGTGGTTGGGTGGGTGAAGGAAAACTAGTTAGTTATGAGTCTATAACAAACTAAATGAGGGATGACAGTGATTCACACCATGGAGAAACAGTGCTGGTGGTAAGAAATAGTTTGATTCTGGATATATTTTAAAGGTAAAACCTATAGAATTTCCTTGTGGATTAGATGTGGGATATGAGACAAAGAGGTACCAAGGATGACTGTAATGTTTTGCCTGAGAAAATAAAGGATTGATGACATGGATTAACTGTGCCAGTGAACCCAATCTGTTCTCATCTTCCTTATCCACATAGTTTGAATACAAGGATATTCCTTTAAATGCTCCTATACTGAATCTGTGCTTGGCCGTGTGACTTGCTTTGGCCAGTGTAACAGTAATATGTAAGACTTAAAAGGTGCTTGCATGTTAGGGCTTGCTCTCCTGCTCACCTGGAATCCTGAGCCTCCATGCAAACAAGCCCAAACAGGAGTCCAGATGATAAGAAACATGCAGCCCAATCACTCTTGTTTTCTCTGATAATAACCAGTTAATCCCGCAAAAAAGAACTAATCTAGCTGATCTGTAGCCAATCTCAGATGCATGAGTGAGCCCAGCTGAGAGAAGTAGAATACTTACCCAGCTGATCCTAACCCAAACTTCCAACCCACATAAATATTTGCTAACTAATTGATTTCTGTTTTTGGCCACTACACTGTGGGGCTGGCGGAGTGGGGTAGGGGATGTTACATAGCGAAAGCGATCTGATACAATGAAGTTACTAGTAACTTTGATGGGGATGATTTTTGTGAGGTTTGCTTTTAAAGACGAAGACTAGAAGCTTATTTTGGACAGGCTAAATATGTGTTACCTATTATGTATTCAAGTAGAAGAAATGAACAAGGGAAATATAATACAATAGGCAGGCAGCCTTAAGGACTTCATCAAGCTTGGCGACCAGTTAGCATGTCTGTGTGTTTTTCTCCACTTGTATGGATAGAGAATAGGAAGAGGCAGAGACCTGGCTTACTAGATAGCTGTTAAATGTTGAGATGCTGAAATTCGGCAGGTCAGAGTAAATGAAAATCGATCAGAACACACAACCAAAAAATCTTCATGGTCTTCCCATGTGTCCCCTCCATTTCAAATTTCTTAGGCACTAATTAGGACCTATAAACCCATGCTTGGTGTGTGAGATATGCAAAATAAAAAATATAAGATAATTTTATTTATTTGAAAAAAGAGATTAATAAATATAAAACCAAGTGAAATGGATTGAATGAAAAACTGCCTGATACTGACTGTAAGATTAGAAGAAATAAGAGAAGATAGTAAAACCCATATATAAAAGCAGCTGGGGAAATTTTTTGGCACATGGTAAGTAGGATTTTTGTTGGTAGAACAAAGAAGTAAGAAAGAGCATTCACAGAGGCATAGAAAAAATAAGAACAGACTTAAATTACAAGCTGGAACAAGAGATGCATGATACAATTAAAGTTGATTATTAGACAGACTTTGGTACTTCTCGCCAATCAGACTCTCAAGGGTAGTGGTATGCTGGTAAATTAACAACTGGTTTTTCAAAGGTTGGGGAGGCTGGTTGTCTTGTAAAATTCGCTGTTTTCCATGCATAAATTCTGCCATCGTTGCCAATTTCAAGCTAACAATATAGTTCAACTGATTTACAAAATTCCTGGAATTAAGGAGTCATGTCTTGCAGGTCACTAAACACCAGATCCAGCACATCATTGCTAGACATTCTTACAACTAAAGCGGAGATCTCTTTGTCACTTTGGGAGTACTGCGTCCCGGGATATTAATCCCTCTAGATCACCTGGAAAATGATTAGTTTCTATTCAACCCAGGAACATTTCTAAAAAGCTAAAATGACTTAGGTGTTCAATTAAATGTGATTGATGTTCTTTGCCTCGGTGTTAGAAGGCAGGACTCAACATTTAGTTCCATCCTCTAGTGCTGCAACTCATTGAGCTCTGCTTGTGGATGGGTTTTCGGTCTTTCTCTGGTGAATCACCTAATGTGGCCCACAGTTCCATAGAGGGGAACTTCATGCTGACCCCAAGTGTTCTGTCCCTAACCTTATGGAATTTGGTGTCCCTGGGAGGCAGTTCATGTAGTGAGAAAAAAACAGACTTTGGGGTCAGACTGGAGTTTGCTTATGAGTTCCTCCATTTATCATCTCTGTAACCTTGTAAAAGTAAACTCACTGCTCTTTCTACTCACAACACTTCTGACACCAGATGTGTGGGGTTTTCCACACCAAGTAATTTTTCAATTCTTGGCAGACACTGACTGGGTGTCCTACAATTTAATTCAATTCTGATACTAACAGACCAGAGTTAGAACGGACCTCACAGGCTAATGGATTTGTCCCATCAGACTGCTACCTTTCTCCCAGATGCCAGTTGCAAGTAGTGGGTCCGCAAGTTACCCATAACTTCTATCCAACTTGATGACAAATCAGAGGTTCCCACCAAACCCCTCCTTGAGTTTGATAATTTGCTAAAACATCTCATAGAACCCAGGGAAACAGTTTACTCACTGTTACGGATTTACTGTAAAGGTTATTTCATAGGATGCAAATGACCTGACAAATGAAAAGATACATAGGATGCAGTCTGAAAGGATCCTGAATACAAGAGCTTCTGTCCCTGGGGAGTCAGGGTGTGTCACTCTCCCAGGACATGGATGTGTTCATCAACCTGGAATATCTCTGAAACCCTTTGTTTAGGGTTTCTAATGGAGGCTTCATTACATAAACATGATTGATTAAATCATTGGTTATTGGTTATTAACTCAACCTCCAGTCCCTCTCCCTCCCTGGAGGTCAGGGGGTAGACCCCAAAATTCCACCACTCTTATCACAATTGGTTGTCCTGGCGATCAGCCCTTCATCCTTAGGGGCTTTTCAATAGTCATCCCATTAACATAAACTCAAGACGCTCATTTCAATTTAATGCTCCAGAGCTGTTTCAAGAGCCAAAAACAAAACCATATATAACAGAAGATGCTTCTGTTGCTCTTATCACTTAGGAAATTACAAGGGTTTTAGGAGCTCTAATCAGGAGTGGGGATGAAGATCAAACTATATATTTATTATTATATCACAATAACCTTGGAATATTACTTATGCTCTCTGAGTTTTCTGTAAAACAGGACAGGATGATGATAATGCTTATATTAACAAGTCCAAGCTCGTGCTGCTCATTTCACAACAGGCCAATAAATTGAGAGATGTGTTGGGGCAGAGAACAGTGACTTTCTTTGGAAAGCCAGCAGACCAAAAAGATGGCAGGCTAGTGTCCCAAAACACCATCTTACCCGAGTTAGAATTCAGGCTTTTGTTATACTAAAAGGGGAGAGGGTGTGGCTGGCTGTTGCAAACTTCTTGGTGCTGGCCAGACCTGGAGGGGATGTAGTAATCCTTTGTTCTTTCAGCTGTGCACATAGATCTGGTCACAATGTTCCTATAAACCTCCAACAAGACAAATGTTATTCTCTGTTCTGGAACTTTTTAAATCTCTGTATGAATGAAAAATGTTATACCTTTAAAGGTCAAGCCTGGGAAGCAGAGCCTTGAGAAAGGGCTATTATGTATATTTCAGGCTATAGGCAACATTCCCTTACAAAGATGCAGAGCCAGCATGACTAAACACAGGCAACAGAGCACACAGGTTAGAGCTATAGGAAGAGATCCAATATGGAGTCAGGTTTGTTCTTTGCCACACTTACTATATAAGGTAGCTTATGCTGTCATATAATTATCAGCTGATATTTAGTTGTTCTTACTGTTTATTTAAATTTTAATTAAATCAGTGATGTCTCTTTACAATTCTTTTCCTGGGTGACCTCAGGTGAGTTAACTAATGTCTGAGATTTAATTTATATTTAAATATTTAATGAGACATTTGATATACATGGTCCCTCAAGTCTCTTACATTCTATGATTTCATGAGACTATAACCCAAGTCTCTGGGGTCATTTGTTGCTCTAGCATGTTATTTTTCCTTTGCTTAAAACCAGCATTCGTATACAGAAGACTTAGTACATAGAATTTTGTTTGAGATTAGTGGACTCCCAACATTTTCTGCTGTCTTCCCTGCTACTACTTGTATTTTCTGCCCACAAATAAGCCCTTCAAATCTGAAGTGTCCAATGTGGTAGCCACTAGACACAGGTGGCTATTTAAATTTAAATTAATAAGATTAAATAGAATATAAAATTTAGATCCTCAGTTGCACATGCCACATTTCCAGTGCTCAGCACTCACATATGAGGATATAGAACTTTTCCATCATTGCAGAAAGGTCTCTTTGACATTGCTTCTGCTCTAAAATTATTCATGTGATATGACAGCTCTTTTAAGTATAGCACATAAAGTCAAAAGTCTGATCTGTGGGGATGGGAAATGGAACTTTTGACCAAAATAATAGCCTCTAGTCATTTATTTCTTCTCAACTCAATACCTATGCTCTTAAGTTACAATGTGAGAAAATTCCATCTTGCTTTCTCTACTGTATCTAGCCTCAAATATCTATAACTATAAAATAGTTTATATCTATATCTGTATCTATATTTGTATCTAACCTATATCTATAAAATAACCATCATCACTTAGAAGACTTGTGACATAAATGACTGTAAGTGTTCCATGCACTCATCATTTGCAGAAAAGGAAACTATGAGTCACATTTGTCACACTGTTTTTAGTGGAATAGCCAGGAATATAAAGAAACCAATTGGATGTACAATTCTTTACTTGTATCCTGTATACCACACCACCTCACATGCTTAGGATATACCAAGTTTTCTAGGAGTAACTTTTCTACAGATCATACCACCTCCTCCTTATTTAACCATGATGGACTGTTTGCAAATTAAGATAAAAAAATAAATCCTGACCTATACTTGTAGTAGACCATGAATGTTAACCTAATGAATGAAATGTTAATGAATGTTGTTAATGAAATATACTTTGCCTCTTCAATAAAATCAAAACTTTTTCATTTCTGTTTTTCAATCTTAAGCCTAACATCTAATATATATTATGTAATAGAATAGATCTTAAGGTTGCAGCTATATTGTTCTTACTAAGGAATTTATAATTTTGGTATATGTTCCTTTTATTGGTAATGGAGACCTGTCAAAGATTATTTTCCTTGAAAAATAGTCCCCCCCACAAATTTCTGCCTGCCTAATGAATTAAAATCACTCATTGAAGAAATTGCATGAAAACACCCCACTAATTTCAAACTAAAATATATACTAGATTCATAGGCAGATCACCACACTAGTTGGTGGGATTTATTTTTCTCTGCAGCAGAGCAATGTAGGTAGTTACTGGAAATAAAACTATTTCAATTGCATAAAGAGTAATGTTAAGTTAAAAGAAAACAATAAGTGTCTCCTTACAAAAGATTAATAATATTATTTTGCTGTGTTTGTTCTTGCTTACTTAGAGTACTCTTCTCCAAAATGATCTGTTTGTCTCATGTTCTTCCTTACGTCCAGACATCAACAGCTTTTTGTGGGTATCTACTTGAATGAGGACCAGCATATTGGAGTGGTTTAGAGAATTCGTTAATAGGAGTGTGACAGTCTTGGTTTGGCTACTAGCGTCAACAATCTACGTGACCTTGGGTAAGTAATGTAACCTCTCTGTGCCACCATTTCTTTATTTGGAGGATGGGAATAAAATTATAATCTTACCTCAGAAGAGTAACTATATTATAAATTAATTTATAATTAAAGGGTTTACAACTGTGCCTAGAGTAGTAAGCCCTCCACGTTAGCAATTAATCATTTAGAGATGCTTATTAAAAAAGTATAAAATATTACCATATGAATATACAAATGCATCTATTTTTAGTAGATAGTAATAGGAATCATTTTTTTAATAGGATGAAAACTAAATAGTGCCTTATGTAATTTTCTTTTTTTCTTTATATTTATACAGTAAATAGTAAATAAGGTATATAAGTTAAATGTGCTCTAGAGAAATTGTTTATATTTACAGTTAAAGAGTTTAAAACTTTTGTTTTTTTAAATATTTTCTAAGAAATAAGCAAATTATATTTATATTAGTTAGATAAAAGGATCTTCATAAGTTTATTTTTGCTCCTTATACAAAAATCTGGCGAAACTTTTAAGTGATATGACTGGCCTTTCCTAAATAAGGGCCTCATCTTTGGTTAGTTATTTATTGGAAAATTACAATTATATTCAGAAGAAACCTGATACAGTAAACAATCTTAGCTAAAAGCTAATTGGTTGGTAACTTTTAAATTTATTTTTCGGGGTTACAGAACTTATCTAATAATATTTCTTGTAGGAGTTTTTTAATTTTAATTTTAAATTACTGCTTGCATCGGTCAAGGTTTGGACCAGGAAATGGAAATTACACTACATATTTCAACAGAAAATTCACTATACTGATTTGGTTCCATATGTGGAGGGCTGAAAAAGCAAAAAGGAACATTAAGATGACATAAAGGTAGTAACAGTAGGAAGTAGCTACTGCACATAGGAAGCAGGATTATCAGAATCTAGAAACTTGGGGATGGGGCCCTACAAAGCTGGCACTCAGACCTCTGAGAAGGGGTTGCTGCCTGGCTGATGCTAGTGACTCAGGAGCTCAGAATAAGGGCATTTGGCGTTGGGGCTAAGATTGTTAAGGCGGTAGTGCTGCTCAGCTTATTGGATACCTCTGACAGAGCTTAATGAGGCTCGTGCTGAGTGTCAAAACCCCTGGAACCAGCTACTGTTGCCCAGGTAAAGTGCCCTTGCTTGGGCTGTGCTGACAGAAACAGTAATAAATGGGAAAAAGAAAATCCCTTCTCTCTTCTTCCTGCTTCCAAAGTCCCTCTCCCTCCAGATCTCCCTAGTGACAGAGGAAGTTAACTGATAAAGGGGAAATGTAATTTTTCAGAGTCCCAGGACTCAGTGTCACAAGGCTGAGAATAGAAGGATAAACAAAGGCTTTATAAGTGAAACATGCTCAAAAATGAGATTATTGTAAATGTCCCCCATGCTAATGGCTCTCAACCCATCTCATGAACACCTCTCTCTCTCTCTGTCTCCCCGTAGAATATAGTGAACACTTCCTCCCACTTTCTCAAAAACTTTCCAGGTTTTAGCACTGAAAACCCTACATCTCGAGAAACCCCTTAGTCCTCGGCAAACCAGGATGGTCGGTCACCTTAACCTAGAAATTAACATTTAATTTCTATTAAATTATAAATAAGGGCAAGGGGAAATTACAAAATTGAAAGGAGAATGGAAAACACGTTTTGTTGTAAACAGGTCTATACATCTGTAGGTTAGGCATACCCACCCTGCTTGTTATTTTTTATTACAATTATTTGCATATGAACATAAAGAAAACTGATGGTGTTGGAGGGGATGTGAGAGGAAATGTTTTAACTCTGTTCTCACTTGAGTGAAACTGCAAATTGTCACTACCTGATAGTTGGAACTGATTTCTCTACCACTAAGCAGCCATAAACTGACAGGTCACTGTGTGCTAAAAGTCAGAATTTTCTGGAACTGAATGTCACAAGTTCTGAATCAAATGAATATTGGACTTATCAGTGCAGGCAAAAAGTATACTGGTTACCACATTATCCACGGAAGGCTATTCCCTTTCACTCTATTGAAAAATATCTGACAGGACTTATAAGTTCAGCTAGAACATGTCAACTTAAAATATTAATGTTTTCTGGGGCAAGTGATTAGATGGAGCATGCCGGCTTGTCTGAGTCACGCTGAATACTTCATGGTGCTACCATCCTGGTAAGTGTCTGAGCTGTCACGTGTCCTCCCTCGTGGACATCTTTATGCCATTTTAAGCAAATTGCAATCAAACAACATCAAATTATTTTCTGTCTTTGATCTTATTTCCCTTCATAATATATATATATATTTTTGTGTGTGTGTGTGTGTGTGGTACGTAGGCCTCTCACTGCTGTGGCCTCTCCCATTGCGGAGCACAGGCTCCGGACGCGCAGGCTCAGCGGCCATGGCTCACGGGCCCAGCCGCTCCGCGGCATGTGGGATCTTCCTGGACCGGGGCACGAACCCGTGTCCCCTGCATCGGCAGGCAGACTCTCAACCACTGCGCCACCAGGGAAGCCCCAAAGTATTTTTCAATGAAATTTAAGGCTCATAAAGATCTGGTTTCTTACTACTTTCTCAAACTCAGTTTCAACTACTCTGCTCTCATTCTCTGCCACCTGATGATACATGACCTAGTTCAGATTCAAATGTTGTATCCATTAAGGTGAAGGCTAAGCTAGGGTAATTATAACAAAGGGACACAAGTGCATTTTTTTCTCTTGGAACAGGCCAGCTAGTTTAGGCTAGTGAGGCAGCTGTGCTCCATGAAGTCATTCAGGGATCCAGGTTCTTCCCTTCATTTGCTCTGCCATTTGTTAGACATTGGGCTCTTCTGCGTGGTCCAAGCCGAGATGCAAATCATTTGCATTCCATTCTGTAGGAGGAGGAAAATGAGATAAAATCCAGGGCATTCCAACCCTGGCCACTCATAGCTACAAGGGAGACTGGGATCTGTAACAGACAGCTGGGAGACCATATCCTGAGGAAGAGGAAGAAAACAGATTTGGGGGTACAATCAGCAGTCTGTCAATGAAGTCACTCATTTTATGGAAACTTCAAATTGCCTAAGTGAATAGAATCAATTCCTTTGTTTTCTATATCTTGAACATAAGAATGTTATTGCATCTCTCACATCATATTATGTATTTCAATGTCTACCTCAAATAAGAGACTGCAAAATCCTTAACATGAGGATAGAGGTTTCTTCGTTTACATAGTTCCTAACCCTTGTATGTAGTAGATGATCACTTCATATTACTGAGTTGATTTGAATAGATTGTGTTGTTGTGACAGCTAATTAGGTACAGAGATTTTTAGCAACCTCCATTTTATAGATGGGGATCCTGAGGCTCTAACACAATCAAATGACTCTCCCAAAATCTAGCTCATGATGAAGCTAGGATTAAAGCAACGTTTTTGATTCCTGGCTCAATTTTATTAAAGTAAGCCAAGCAATGGTGTAGGTCTGCTCAGGCGTAGAAACCACTCATTTAAAAACTACACACTAGCCATTTGAATGACATTGTGTTTATTGTGTATTTTTTTTAATGTCAACATTCAAAGGCATTCTTCAGCATCCATATGCATCTTGACAATATGCATAATCTAATCCTTTCCTTAATTTAGCATCATTTTACAACGTCTAATTGGTCTCTTTCTAGTTAATATCGCTTTCCTCAAACATCAAGCTGGTTCTTGATAGTCTTAAAACTGAGATTGTTGCTATTTTATCATATGAAAAGAGCTACAAAAATAAAAACTATCTGACTTCTAATTAATAAGATGAATTTATTAGAACAGCTTAAATACACATATTTGGTGGGGGTGGGGGAATGTGTGTGGAGATGATGCTGAAATTTATCAGGAAAAAAAAGCCTTAGAAATTCAGTGGTGACTGACTACATTATAAATAGGTTCTAAAATCAGGTACACTTTGGTCACATCCTGGCCGTACAGTTCAGCAGCTCCACAACTTTCAGAAAGTCACTCTTTTTTTGCAAGCCTCAACTACCACATTCCTAAAATAGGGTAATTCCTTAAGAACAGCTTTTTAGGATAATTGATTTAACATTTTTCCTGGAATAGATTAAGCAAATAATAAATGATAGCTTTTATTGCTGACTATCATTATAGGTCTAAGTACCCTATAAGACATGACTGTAAGTAACATAAGATAATGAAATAGCTTTGTTTAAACTAACTAATAATTTTGAAATGATCCATAAAGAATAATTGTTCCTCTAAATTCAGGCATTATCATTCATATTAATTTTTAAATAATTTTTGCTAACATACAAAGAAAAATAACATAGCTTTTGAGTTAGTCTACAATATGTTTAAAGCAGTAGAGCAAAGAGTGAAAATCTAGCACGCTCCACTGGAAAAGTAAGCAATTGTCAGAGGCGGTAATCACAAAGAAATGCAGAGATTGGCAAATGCCTTAAAAGTGCTAGAAAACAAACACATATGAGATGCCTATTTTTAAAATGAAAACATTTTCATAGCCAAAAGTTAAAGAATAAGAGAAATTAAAAAGAAGAGAGATAAAAGAGAAAATAGTTTTCACTTGTATATCTCTGAAATTAAAGGATTTTTATCATCTACCACTTTAATTACCAAAATAACATCAACCCTTGTGCACCAGACTCCTTACCAAAATAACGGCCTAGAAGAGATTTTGAATTAGACAGATTCCTCCACTGAGCTTTGAAACTTATTAATGATTGAATTTTTTTAATGGAATGTTATTTCTGCAATCAGTTGAGCTAAATGAAAATTATGCATCTATTTACACCACCATAGAATTATAGGAATTAACACTGATTAACCCTGTCATTAATTTGTTGCTTAGGATTTAAAGGAAGGACCTCCAATGGGTTAATTGTGAATATTTTATTGAAATTTATAAGAACGTAGTTTGTAATTACAGTTTTAATATGACATTGAAAATGTTGGATTCAAAGTTAAAGAAAAGCACAGATATGAAACTCTCATAATTATTGGTTCATAAAACTCTAATTGCATTTTATGCCATTTTATTCTATCATTTGAAGGTCTCTGTGATTACACTTTTATCTTATTTATAGATGGATGAAGAAAGGTGAATTTAATTCATTTTCATGTTAGTTACACTTGTGATTTTTGAAGAAAATCTGAAAGTATAGACATTTTAGAACTGGGTTTCCCTGAACTAAAAAATTTTTTACTAAAACATACTTGAATCTATTAACATTCAAGTCTGTCTAGAATGGGAAAATATTTTAGTAAAAGTAAATGTAAATTAAGGATTAATTGTTCTGGGTTTTAGTGGAAACATTTATTTCGTTCAAACAAAGGAGATTGCAGGCATAGAAAATCTTTTGTAAGTTTTTACAGATTTTAGTTTTGTCTCATATCACAAATTCATTTCACCCTTTTCTAATGAGTTATTGCTGAGTTGTTTGAGAGCTGATAATATGATGCAAGCCCTTAGAATTTAGAACCTAAAACAACAATATAAACGTAAAAGAACCTATATGAATAATCTACAGTTAATTAATTTGTTCACACTTTAACCATCAAAAAATTTAAGTAGATATTGAAAATATTTTAGTTCTTTTTTAATCGATTGTCTAAGGGCACAATAATCATGCATAACGAATGGCCACACAGCTCCTGTGAAATACTACAGTTAGTGTATTGCTCACTCATCAAGTGTCATCAGCTAGGCAGCACTACGACTTCAGATGGATCCACTCATGCTTTTTCATGTTAGATAAATGTTGAAATCTCCTGGGTTGACTGGAGTGAGTCAGCTCTGCTCCACATGTCTCTCACCCTGCAGCAGGCTAGCCTGGCCATGTTCTCATGGTGGTGATGGTAGAGACACAGAGAGTCAACAAAAACACCCACAGTCTTTGAGATACAGAGTGGGAATCCACTCCACAGCATCCTTGTCCACAGCATCCTGTTGGCCAAACAAGGTACAAGGTTAGGTAAACTTCACAATTTGGGAGAAACTCTACCTTTGTAGTTACAAATATTGCAGTGTCACATGACAAAGGGTGTAGATACAAACTAAAGAATTTTTAGAAACTATGATATATTTTTCATATTTTATAATAAATTTCTTTTATACTCATTAACCAAACAAATCATCTATATGCAGGAATTATGCTATAACAATTAAATAATTTATTTAACTGATTTGTATTTCTGAACTATGAGGCAACTATTCATGCTATTTCCCAACTGGAAAAAAAAGTTCTATTTTGATCATTTTGACTACATTTACCAGTATGGGAACAATGAATGGAGCATCGAAAAATTAAACTTCAATAACATATTGGATCCTGTACAGTTCTTACCATTTCAAACAATGTAGAGGGTTGTCCAGTAGCATAGTAAGGATGCTTCTGTTTAGATAGCTACCTTTCCAGTGGCAAGTAAAGTCACAGAAATAACGGTGATAATATGCATCCTCTTCCATGGAAATTCATAAAAATTATGAAAATAAAAATGTGAAGAACAGGTAGATATTAAAATCTACTTCTCTTCAATACAGTTCTACAGAACATAATCACAAACCCTTTAAAGATGTGTAGGAAATAAAATTTCCCTAAATCTCAAATCTAAAAAGAAGTATAATTCTACTACATAGGCAAGAAAATTAAATTATGATATTAATATTTCACTGAACTAATATCATTTTTTATTCATTGTCTCAAATTTTATTAATAAAGATCTATATTTTTCAGAATGAAGCTGGTATTATTTATGTCTTAAGTTGGACAGTTTCTTCCCTAAACCTGTTTCTTGAATATCCTTAAAGTCATGGCCTCTTTTCAAATGCATTACTCAATAAATGACAATTCCAAAAGTAATCATTGACCTTTAATAGAGGTGATTTTAGACTTTATCTGTAAATACCAATCATTCAAATGAAAAGTTAAAAGAAAAATGATATTTTCTATTTAGAATTTACTGTTTCCACACTGAATTTTTAAAATAATGTTTAGTTTGGTTTGTTGATGCTCCATGGGGCAGAAAATTTGTCTTGTTCACTGCTAGATTGCCAGAACCTGGAATAGAGCCTGGTACAGAGTATGGGCTCAATAAATATTTTTGAATAAAATATTTGTTGACTGAATGAATGATGTTATTATGGAATTGAATAACATCGTTCCTTGATGACTTAGGCATACTCAACAGAGAATTTTCCACGTAACTGGAAAATAATAAAGACATGCTTTAAGGGCTGTCATATCCTTTATAAGTTTCTTGAGAATAACATGAATAATCCTAAAATGAAAATCAGAGCTAAAAAGACTCCATGCCATTTTCAACTTCTATACATTTTGCAGATTTCTTTCTAGATTAATGACTGTTTGAATTCTTCACAGTCAAATCAGAATGGTTCTTTTTAGCTACTGTGGCAGCCAAAACAGAACATATTGTTAGGTTAAAAATCTAAGACTGCATTTAACTTCAATTAGTTTATATACTCAGGAATTTGTAAAATGTGGGGAGAAATGTTATTTGCACTAAACTAGGAATTGCATGCCTATTAAATTTGCCAAAGAACATACATAAGCAACATAAATTTAAAAAGTAATAAATTTTCCAATATTTCAAATTTAGCTACTTAGGAGATTATCCGAGGTCAATAGAAAATTATCATTTTGTTATTATGCTATTGTAAAATCCATAGTTGGATTCAATATGTGGGAAATATGAGCCTTGGATTTCCTATTATTTAAAAAAGTTATGTCTGGTAAATAAAAATTATTCTAGGTGAATTTTTATCAAAGATAACTTCACTGCATTCTTTTGCTATCCACTATATAATTGTTCCTTCTAATAAATACTATAATGAAATTATAAAATTTACTGTTTTCTTAGGCAAAATCACTTTGGAAAATCATTAACATCTCTGAGGGGGGGAGGCAGAGGAAAGGATTGGGAGAGGGACTGATCAGTAAACTCAAATTACTGTAAATTTTCTAGTTTTTAGGTTTAGTAAAGAGTTCATAAGTAATATTTATATTACTGTGCTTCATAATAGTATTATGCTTATAACTTCCATATATGTTACATATATTTTATGTAAGTAACAAATATTAATAAGTAAAGTCATTTTCAGAGACAAAATGTAGTTACTTACAAATGCTAATTATATTGACCTATTTTCAACTCTAAAAGAATCTTGCTGAAAGCACATCAGAAGAAACATTTTTCAGATTTGCTTCCTGGGGAAAAATATAAAATCTTAATTTTTTTATAGGAGATTTCTACATGTTATCTAATCCAAGTATGAATAACATTGTTTCCTGACAGTGTTATTGAGAGATTAGTGGAGGACTTTATACAACCTTCATAAATGGAAAATAATAATTCTACGCTGTTTATTTTGATTGAAGGAAAATGCCCATTTATTTTTCTTGTAGTTAAATTTAAAGAAAATTTAAAATTAAGAAAAATGCACTTTAAGAAACAACTGATTTATTATTTATGACAATTCTTGTTTCTAAATATGAGGTTAAGAAAGCACATGTGTACAGATTTTTTTAATGAGTAGGCACAGCATCGTACCAAAAGGGAAACTGAAAGTAATTATTAGTGCTCAATTTTGACAATTACATAAACTCAATAATTGACCTAGGTTACCAAGAAATTACAAGTATAAACTATATTATTTAGGTAATTGTTGATATATAATAAAGCCATGTATAGATAAAATACAGAGTTAATATTGAGACAGAAATTAACATTGACTTGATAAAAATATAATTGGGTGAAACGATAGGTAAGAATCAGTTTTCAGGTATCTAGGAAATTCAACTTTCTAACTAAGAAAACATTGATATGAAATTGTTAATATACAATGTATTTTTAAAATAAAATTAATTTTGACAAATTGCAGTAAGTAGTATATTACAATTACATCGCATTATGCTAGACATAACATTGCAAAATATAAATGATGCACAGGTTTTCAAAGATTGTTCTTCTTTATCATTCACATTTTCCTTCTTATTTCAGAGAATAAATTGACATTTCTCTATCCCTCCCCACCTGTTACTCATCTTAGATGTTTACTGGTTGTAAGTGAGAGGAAAAACAACTCACATTATTTTAAGCAAAAACAAAAGGACGTTTTACTAACTCATATAATAAGTAAATCAAGAGAGGGTATTTGATCTTAAATGTTGCTGGTTCTAGGAATTAAACAATATCAAAGGCGTATTGGGCCTCTCTGTTCCTTGATTCAGCTTTACCCTGTTTGGAGAAATATCATTAGGCCATCTCTACCTACAGAGTGAGGTTGATGACTATTGGCAGATGGGTAGGTCCAGGCTAATATTCTCTCAGCTTATTGAATTTGATAAAAAGTGAAGACATTTTATCCCATAATTCTGGAGAAGTTCCCAAAGCTGATCTTCATTGTCATTTAGTCACATGAAAGTATATAACCCCTGAAAAATGGTACTCAAAAGGAAAATTAAGTACAGCAACCAAAATTATTCTGAATATCTCAATTTTCTTACATATAAAACTAAGATAATGAGAGTGTCTACTTCACAGGGTTGATGTGGATTAACTGGATTTAACACACAGAATCTGCTTAGGGCCGCACCTGACTCATATTTGATTAGTTATCACTGGTATTGTTATACCAGAAGTCTGCCTTATGTATCTTCATGTCTTTACCTTTGACCAAGCTGGTTTGATTGGCAGGAATTCTTTTCTTCCTCCTAGCTAAAGTCCATCAGAACATCATTACCTCTAAGAATACGTCTCATATTTTGCAATCCTCATAGCTCATTTTTGACGTCTATTAGATGTAGCCCTTAATGCATGAGTTAAAATTATGGGCATGTATATCTTTCTACCTGTGTATCCTGCAGGTCTTTTTCATCTGTGTTCTCCATGGCATCTACTCTAGTGCTATGTTAATATGAATGCAAATTTTTTAAAAAAAAATTGAACTCAATCTAGGCATCTGAGGTAAAATAAATAAATTCAAAATCATCACACACACAGAATACTGAAATTCAGTATATTAAAAAAACTCGGGCTTCCCTGGTGGCGCAGTGGTTGAGAGCCCGCCTGCCGATGCAGGGGACACAGGTTCGTGCCCCGGTCCGGGAAGATCCCACATGCTGCGGAGCGGCTGGGCCCGTGAGCCGTGGCCACTGAGCCTGCGCGTCCGGAGCCTGTGCTCCGCAACGGGAGAGGCCGCAACAGTGAGAGGCCCGCGTACCGCAAAAAAAAAAAAAAAAAAACTCACTCATTTTAACCTCTGGTTATATATGTCTGGAGCTCTAAAATACATAGGTGGAAATATTTATATGCAAATAATTTCAAATAAAAGAAACCTCTGTTAAGTGCTATGTAAAATAGGGGCCAATAATGAAGATTAGAAGATTTGAGAAGTCTTCTTATATTCTGATAGATTGAGCTGAAAATTATACATGTACGGTGTATAGTCAAGTGATTAACTGTTAAAATCCATAGTATAAACTAGATGTAGAAGGGTAACATTAAGAATGATTAAAGAATCAAATGCTTTTAAGCACTTTTGGAAATACACTTACAATCAAATAGATAAGCAGAGCCAAGTGGTACTTAGGATCTTATTTTGCTGTGCTTATTTCAGTTAGCTGCTAGCTAATCATTAAAACCAGATTTTAGTTCAGGGAGGTATATAAACCTGAAAATACCAATTGCCATTTCTCTAAATATCATAAATAACACATCATTAATTCAGATTGTCCTAGTCCCTAAATATTTAATAAACACTTGCAAACTGCTGTTCAAGTCCTGATCTAAACTCCCTAGATGAATAATTTGATTTCATCCTCAAAACACCACTTCCACTCTTATTACCATTTTACAGGTGAGGAAATTGTATCACAGGGAGGTTAAACCACTCGCTGAAGCTCATGCCACTAGTAAAAGGCAGAGTCAAGATTCCACCTAGAAGGCTTGGCTCCAGAGTTCAAACTCTGAGACATTACACTGTGCTGCTTCTGATGTTTAATTATACCTAACATAGAATATATCTAACATAGAAAATAAGGAGAAAAAACTAGAAAAAAATGGATACTCATATTAACAAATTTAATTCAACCAGAATATGCCAATATTATGTAGACATTTACATCATTCGAGGTTAGAACTACTGTTCCCCTGTTTGTCAAATCTGCCATTTGCTTCGATCTGACAAATTAGGTATTGCTTATTTTAAAATATTTATTTATTTATTATTTTTGGCTGCGTTGAGTCTTCATTGCTGCGCGCGGGTTTTCTCTAGTTGCATTGAATGGGGGCTACTATTCATTGTGGTGTGCAGGCTTCTCATTGCAGTAGCTTCTCTTGCTGTGGAGCACGGGCTCTAGGTGCACAGGCTTCAGTAGTTGTGACTTGCAGGCTCTACAGCGCAGGCTCAGTAGTTGTGGCACACGGACTTAGTTGCTCTGGGCATGTGGGATCTTCCTGGACCAGGGCTTGAACCCGTGTTCCCTGCATTGGCAGGCAGATTCTTAACCACTGTGCCACCAGGGAAGTCCCTTGGGTATTGCTTTGACATCCACTTCTCAAGTTAGAAACTAGTTCTAAAAACAGGGTTCGAGCCCTGGTCTGGGAAGATCCCACATGCCGCAGAGCAGCTGGGCCCGTGAGCCACAACTACTGAGCCTGCGCGTCTGGAGCCTGCGCTCCGCAACAACAGAGGCCGCGATAGTGAGAGGCCCGCGCACCACGATGAAGAGTGGCCCCCGCTTGCCACAACTAGAGAAAGTCCACGCACAGAAATGAAGACCCAACACAGCCATAAATAAATAAATAAATAAATTTAAAATGCTGAGAGGAAGAAGTACAATGTATAAAGAAGAAAAAGACTCCGAAAAAAAGAGATAAGGGAAAAGAACTATTAAAAACATGTTATTGACTGAAAAAATCCTTGTTTTTAAGCACAATAGATGGCCAGTATTTCTCAGCCCTAAAAATGGTAGATTTTTGTGCATCCAATGACATTATAATACACTGATATGATTATATCAGGATGGTTAAAAATGTTATTATTATGAATCAATGGGGAAAAAATCTATTAAATATCTGTCAATTACAGCTTCAGAAAAGAGAAGATTAGTTATAGAGAACGTTTGAGAGGTTCATATAAAATATTCTAAGATACTGATGTTCAGAGATGCATTCCTTACTAAGGAAATCTGATGCAGTTGGCATTTAAAACAGTAATATTGCAATCTTGTTGGGTTTTTTTGTTTGTTTTTTGCGGTATGCGGGCCTCTCACTGTTGTGGTCTCTCCCGTTGCGGAGCACAGGCTCCGGACGCGCAGGCTCAGCGGCCATGGCTCACGGGCCCAGCCGCTCCGCGGCATGTGGGATCTTCCCGGACCGGGTCACGAACCCGTGTCCCCTGCATCAGCAGGCAGACTCTCAACCACTGTGCCACCAGGGAAGCCTGCAATCTTGTTTTTTTAAAGCTAATATTAACAATTCTGTATTAATTTTATTACTGTCCCTGGGTTTCTTTTAATGAATTTTAAAATTATGGTCATTATTCCTTCCAAAGAAGTTTAAGGTAAAATTTTGAGTACACTTTTATCTTAGGATATTTTAGTGCCCTCTAGTGTGCAGAAATTAACAATAGCATTTCATTTGTAAATTATATAATTTTTTTTTAATGCAAGATTTTCTAAAGGGCAACTTTAGACAAGTATGAAGTGGGTAAAAAAAAGAAGAAGAAAATTCGTCTTGGAAAGCAAATTAGAACCAGATGTCAGTTTAACCTTGATAGAATTGCCAACAAAATGCAACTTTTTTCCTACTTTTATTCAACTCAGGTTAAACAGCCCCTCCTCCCCTTCTCTGACTGCTAGACAGGATGTCTCATTTGCATAAATTCATCTCCAGATTTGAGAGGTTCAGGCAAGCTAGTCTGTTTTCTGCCCTTTCTAGTATTGTGAGTTGCATGTTTTCTTCTGGGTGAGTGTACAAAACAACATATGCATATTGCTAAAATGGGTGCCTTCTGTGAATCTGTTAGCCTGCAACACACTGAAACATTTGATTTGTGATTAGGGCAGTTGGCTAGTGCTAAGTTATAAAAGCCTAATCGAAAGCCTCCTGTCATTCCCACAGACAGTTTGTTTTTGTTTTTGTTTTTTCAAACAAGGTTGGGTATCAAGGAGATGCAACTATTTTTAAAAAGTGCAGGGTCTGTGAAGGATCAACAGGAGGGTTCTGAGCCAAAAGAAATGTTTAAACTGAGTTTGGGAAATCATTTTGGAGGAAGTTTTTAAAAAATTTAAACTTAAATCCAATGAAAGATTCATCAATAGAATTGAGGATAATTATTCTTTATCTGTCAATGTTCAATACCAACATATGACAAATACCAACAATACCAAGATATGATGAATGATATCGCCAGCTTTCTTTTAATTTTCTGTGGTTAACCCATAACTTCTAAATTAGAATGCATTCACATAGAGACCATAACCCAGTTTATATTATTAGAAAAGCTGTGAATGCCTCAGAATCGTGTGAATGCCTTGTATCACCTCCTTTATCGTGTTTTTACTGAAAAGTGAATAACAGCAAAATTGAGTGATTACAAATTGCTTTGTGGTTTTTAATATCCAAAAAGGAACACTAAAGATTAAGAATCATTGTTGAATACTCAAAGGACATCCAAAATGCCAGATAATGATATTTTATTTGGCAATGCTATATTCTTAATGTGATCCAAATTGTATGAATAATCATCTCTGTAAAAAATCACAGAGAATTATTTTGTCTTTGTGTTTTGGCAAGTCTCCTATAGGTTTCCTTTGTGTAGCTTTGCGATGAAATCATAAACTGTAGGAGATTGTAGCATCGGAAGAAAACTAAACATTTCCATACATTTTAGAATTTAAATGAAATTTGAGTTGATATTTTTAATATTTTAAGATAAAATATTAATAAGCATGTTATTCAGTCAAAATTATCCTCAGTTAATATAACACTACACTGTATACATTTTATAATAAATTAACCAGAACAGACTGAATTTTCCTAATTTGTATAAAAATTCATAGAGTTACCAAGTGACTTGAACATCCTAGTTATTTTACTTAACAGCTTAGACAAGTGAGGAATTACAACTATACCCACTGTTATAACAAAGGAAGCATCAGTATTCATTTCTATGAATTCCTTGGAGCACGTTTCGTTTACTCTCCTGTTTGTTTACATGTACCTTTCCCCTAATCCCAGATTAGTAGTCATATGAAAAATATGAACACCCTTGAATTCAACCATCTCTTTTCTACACTAAACGTAAGGAAGGGGGATTCATGTTAGTTCAGTATGTACCATGTACTAGGTGTCTCCTCTATGTGTTTTGTGGTCTTAATCTCTTTTATTTCTCATAATAGTCATTTGATGGGGACAACATTACCTTTATATTAAAGATGAAAACACTAAGGTTCAGAAAAAAATTAACAATACAGTAAGTCCCCTACATACGAATCTTCAAGTTGTGAAATTTCAAAGATGCGAACGTGCGTTCTCACATCCAACCACGTTAAGTTAGTTCACGTGTCTGGCGTACATTGTAAATGCGTGCGTCCTCTACAAGTGGTTGTGCTTTTGTGTACTTTACTGTGCAGTACTGTATAGAGTACAGTAGCTTTATTTCAAGGCCAGAATGTCTGGAAGCAAGTGTAAATGCAGCAGTGATGTAGCTGGTACTGCTAATAAACGCCGGGAATTGGAGGCCCAGAGAAAGAACGAAGAACGACAAGAGGAAGAAGTAACTGAAGAACCGAAGCGATTCATGAAATAGGAAATGGCCAGGGGATTTTCTTTATTTCAGGAGGCACTGTTAGTTTCTGAGGCACAGGACCCAAACGTAGAATGGTACATGAAGGTTGCAGCAGCTGTTCAGAATGCAATCCAGTGTTACCGCGTCATCTATGATGAGAAAAAAGAGGTACTACCCCGATATCACTGGATCATTTTTTCAAGAGGGTAGGTAGAATTGAATCCAGCAAGGAACTAGAACCTGTGCCATCAACGCCAGGTGTGAGTGAAACTGCAGCTCGCCCTCTGTCTCCTATTGTGATGATCCTTCAGCTCTACCATCTCCCACCTCCTCTCCCTCCTCCAGTCAGTAACTCTTCTTTCCCGTTCACTTGATGCCAGCCCCTGGATGCCAGCTGTTGTACTGTACTACTGTGCTTTCCAAGGTACTGTACTGTAAGACTAAAAATGTTTTTTTTTTATTTTTGTGTTTGGTTTTTTAAGTATTATTTGTGTGAAAAGTATTATAAACCTATTACAGTACAGTACTATATAGCTGATTATGTTCGTTGGGTACCTAGGCTAACTTTGTTGGACTTAACACACAAATTGGACTTAGGAACACGCTCCCGGAATGGAACTCGTTCCTATGTAAGGGACTTACCATAATCTCTCATGTATTGAGCTCTTTCTAGATATCAGATACTGTTCTAAAATCTTTTCATACATAATTATTTTTAACCCTGATGGCAGCACAAAGACATAGGTTTTATGTCTCCAGTGTTACAGATGAAACAACTAAACCTTAAAGAAATTAGTAGCTTGACCATGTTTACATAGCTTTCAAGTAGTAAAAGTGAGACTTTATCGCAGATCAGTCTGATTCTAAACTTTATTCTCCTACTAGTGTTAACAGGGTGAATTAGTAAGAACAGTTGGAGGGTGTCAGCATCACTGCCCTCATCCTCATTCCCAGGAAAAGGACAGCGTTCCTTTTCTTTGTTTGCTTAAAGGCAGATTGACGGTTGTTACAAAACTTACAACCCAGGTTTGTGGAAGTCAGACTTTTAAAAGGAATCCTTTGTATAATGCTGAACACTAGGACTAGGGCTTCCAGCTTGGCAAAGAACCATGTGCCCATATTTGGCATGAAGTTATAAGGTTATCCAATTTAAAAGGAACTGTGAATAAATGAGGAAATACTGAGTGTCGAGGAAATACTGAGTGTCTTAAGGAAGAGTCAGATCAGTACAAACTTAAGAAGACTAAAGATGAGTAGTGAGGAGAAAAGAGCGCAGGCTACAGAAACCTCGCTTCTTAGAGAAATGATCAGACTTTATCCATTGATGTTCAGACCACTTCCAAACTCCTATTCTATTTTCCATCCATGCCCCACAGTTTGCACTTTCTCCTGCCTCTGACACTTTAGTTGTGGTGTACCTTTACATTGAATCCATTTCCTCACAATTCTTCCCACACTTTGCCTTGATATTTCCTACTCATTTTTTAGGTTTTAACTTATTATCATTTCCTAAGAAAACCTTAAGTCCACATTAAGTCCCACTTCTTAAATTTCCTAAAATACCTGAACTTCCCCTCTCATACCTCTAATTACTTATTAGGTCCCTAATAATGCCCTCTTTACAAGGCCGCCTCTTGACCACATGCGAAGCTCCATGAAGTCAGGTCCTATATATACGTGATCCACCAGCACTTCACTGCATTTGGCACATTGCTGGATGGATGAATGAATGTTAATCTGCAGCTCCCACTTTTACAGTGAATCATAATTACAGTTTTAATATGAATAGAAGTTCTTATGAATTTGTGAACTTCTCATGAGGACACAGAAGAAAATGAGCTGCAGGGTCTTCAGAGTCTAGTTACAGAAATTGAATAAATGTCTATAAAATGTTTTGGAATGAAAGTGAATATACAAGAGTTTTGTCCAGATTGTAAGTGCTGGATTGCTCTTAAGTGACTTTTTAAGAAACTAAATAAGAACAGAAAAGAGTTCTAGTGTGTCTTTATTGGTTCCATTAATATTTTAAAAATAAAAGCCAATTTTTCTTACCCTTTATTTTCCCCTAGTGATCAAAAATATATTACAACCCTTAACTCATTCAAATGCATGGTATCAACTTTACATACAAAGCATTTAGAACAAACTAAAAGGTTGACATTGAGCATTTGAAGGATGTGTACTTATGAGCAGATCTTTTGTGCTAGACTAACTTATTGATAAAATTTGCATCTGCTCTTCAAAGATGCTCTAAATTATACACAATGGAGCACTTCAGATTAAAAAATAAATAGCCGTAATGAGTGAGTAAATTGCAATTGAAGACACACTTCTTAAGCTTAATAGAGTGGTTTTGTAGTAGCTACATGTTCAAACAGTTTGGCAACAAATGTAGTTCAAAGGATATATTTTTTTGACTTTGAAGCTCTCAAAATGCTCTAACATCTATGATTGTCAAAACCAAAAAGAATCTGTGCCTATATTAGTCTGCTATAGAGAAATGATCCAACCTAATTTATTCTTCATGCAAGCAGTTTTGCAAAATGTATTCAATATCTATTTATATTTATAAGCCATCAGCCATGAAATGGAATAAAATTGATTGTATTAGTCTACATTTTAAACTTGTCTGTATTTTGTTCTTCCTGTTTAGCCAAGTCATTCAAGTAAATTCAATCTGGCTTCCCTCCATTATCTGATGGATACAAATAATATTTTTGAGTCTGAGTCAAAATAAATCCTCATTTTAACTGACAGTGAATGATGTATTAGATCTTAATAAGAAGAACCACTGATATTCAATAGACTAACTAGATGGATAGATACATCAAGTGATAGAAAAAAACATTATAAGGACTTAAACAGATAAGGGTTTATTTTTCCACGTAACAAGAACTCCACATGTAAGCAGCCTGGTGATTGTGGAGCTGTTCAAGAATGTTGAAAAAGACCTGTGCTTCTTCGATCTCTCTGCTACACAACCTTTATTGTCTGGCTTTTGTCCTTAAATTTGCAATCTGGCTGTGTACCTAAAGGCAGCATTACTGTTCTCAAGAAGAGGGAAGGTCATCGGGCAAAAGTGAAAGACTTTCTTCCAGCCTGGCTTTTCCTTTTTTTTTAGGAAGGGTTGTTCTTTCATGGGCTTTTACTTATGTATCGTTTTTTTTAATGTAAGTAACATCCCACCACTAGGTGCAAGAAACTCTCAGTTCAAGTTTTGTTTTGAACAATTGCAGCCTTGTAGTCTCTGTGGTAGAATCAGACAACGAAGAAGGGAGTTGACATCAAGGTCTTATTGGCCAAACTTCACTGTTGGCCGCAAGTTTGCCTACTCTCTGTGTCTTTCTCTCAATCTCTCTTTTTCTATCTCTATCTCCCTCTATCTCTTTCTCTTGTACACATGTCTTCAGATGCTGAGGACTGAGTTAATCACTATCATCAAACTCTACAGTGTTCCTCTTTCATTCTTTCTAGTTATTTGGTGTTATTCAATTACCTCATTCCCATGCCCCTGTTCTCCCACAGGCAACCATCCCAGCCTGTTTAATGTGTGCACCTTTCTGTTTTTATGTGTTCTTATGTTTATTTTTGTTCTTATATGTAACAATAATTTATGAACCTGATATTCTATTTTATATCTCATTCTTCATCTTACTCTTACATACAGAGCTATGTTTTAGGTATACGTTGTAAAAAATAAAATTTTAAATGTAAATGTAGAATTCTTTTTTTTTTAACATCTTTATTGGAGTATAATTGATTTACAATGGAGTGTTAGTTTCTGCTGTATAACAAAGTGAATCAGCTATACATATATATATATATATATCCCCATATCTCTTCCCTCTTGCATCTCCCTCCTTCCCATCCTCCCTATCCCACCCCTCTAGGTGGTCACAAAGCACTGAGCTGATCTCCCTGTGCTATGCGGCTGCTTCTCACTAGCTATCTGTTTTATATTTGGTAGTGTATATATGTCCATGCCACTCTCTCACTTTGTTCCAACTTACCCTTCCCCCTCCCCGTGTCCTCAAGTCCATTCTCTAGTAGGTCTGTGTCTTTATTCCCGTCCTGCCCCTAGTTTCTTTATGACCTTTTTTTTTTCTTAGATTCCATATATATGTGTTAGCATACGGTATTTGTTTTTCTCTTTCTGACTTACTTCACTCTGTATGACAGTCTCTAAGTCCATGCACCTCACTACAAATAACTCAATTTCGTTTCTTTTTATGGCTGAGTAATATTCCATTGTATGTATGTGCCACATCTTCTTTATCCATTCATCTGTCGATAGACACTTAGGTTGCTTCCATGTCCTGGCTATTGAAAATAGAGCTTCAGTGAACATTTTGGTACATGACTCTTTTTGAATTATGGTTTTCTCAGGGTATATGCCCAGTAGTGGGATTGCTGGGCCATATGGTAGTTCTATTTTCACTTTTTTAAGGAATCTCCATACTGTTCTCCATAGTGGCTGTATCAGTTTACATTCCCACCAACAGTGCAAGAGGGTTCACTTTTCTCCACACCGTCTCCATCATTTATTGTTTGTAGATTTTTTGATGATGGCCATTCACATAGGTGTGAGGTGATACCTCATTGTAGTTTTTTTGTTTTTTTTTTGTTTTTTTCGTTTTTTTTTTTTGTTTTTTTGCGGTACGCGGGCCTCTCACTGTTGTGGCCTCTCCCGTTGCGGAGCACAGGCTCTGGACGTGCAGGCTCAGTGGCCACGGCTCACAGGCCTAGCCACTCTGCGGCATGTGGGATCTTCCTGGACCGGGGCACGAACCTTTGTCCCCTGCATTGGCAGGCAGACTCTCAACCACTGCGCCACCAGGGAAGCCCTCATTGTAGATTTGATTTGCATTTCTCTGATGATTAATAATGTTAAGCATTCTTTCATGTGTTTGTTGGCAATCTGTATATCTTCTTTGGAGAAATGTCTATTTAGGTCTTCTACCCATTTTTGGATTGGGTTGTTTGTCTTTTTGATATTGAGCTGAATCAGCTGCTTGTAAATTTTGGAGATTAAGCCTTTGTCAGTTGCTTCATTTGCAAATATTTTCTCCCATTCTGAGGGTTGTCTTTTTCTCTTGTTTATGTTTTCCTTTGCTGTGCAAAAGCTTTTAACTTTCATTAGGTCCCATTTGTTTATTTTTGTTTTTATTTCCATTTCTCTAGAAGAGGGTCAAAAAGGATCTTGCTGTGATTTATGTCATAGATGTTCTGCCTATCTTTTCCAATAAGAGTTTTATAGTGTCTGGCCTTACATTTAGGTCTTTAATCCATTTTGAGTTTATTTTTGTGTATGGTGTTAGAGAGTGTTCTAATTTCATTCTTTTCCACGTAGCTGTCCAGTTTTCCCAGTACCACTTATTGAAGAGGCCGTCTTTTCTCCATTGTATATTCTTGCTTCCTTTATTGAAAATAAGGTAACCATATGTGCATGGGTTTGTCTCTGGGGTTTCTATACTGTTTCACTGATCTATATTTCTGTTTTTGTGCCTGTACCATACTGTCTTGATGACTGTAGCTTTGTAATATAGTCTGAAGCCAGGGTGCCTGATTCTTCCAGCTCCGTTTTTCTTTCTCAAGATTGCCTTAGCTATTTGGGGTCTTTTGTGCTTCCATACAAACTGTGAAATTTTTTGTTCTAGTTCTGTGAAAAACACCAGTGGTAGTTTCATAGGGATTGCATTGAATCTGTAGATTGCTTTGGGTAGTATAGTCATTTTCACAATGTTGATTTTTCCAATCCAAAAACATGGTATATCTCTCCATCTATTGTATCATCTTTAATTTCTTTCATCAGTGTCTTATAGTATTCTGCATATAGGTCTTTTGTCTCCTTAAGTAGGTTTATTCCTAGGTATTTTTTTCTTTTTGTTGCAATGGTAAATGGGAGTGTTTTCTTAATTTCACTTGCAAATTTTTCATCATTAGTGTATACAAGAGATTTCTATGCATTAATTTTGTATCCTTCTGCTTTACCGAATTCATTGATTAGCTCTAGTAGTTTTCTGGCAGCATTTTAAATTTCTTTTTCTTCTCTTATTGCTGTGGCTAAAACTTCCAAAACAATGTTGAATAATAGTGATGAGAGTGGGCAACCTTGTCTTGTTCCTGATCTTAGTGAAAATGGTTTCAGTTTTTCACCATTGAGGACAATGTTGGCTGTGGGTTTGTCATATATGGCCTTTATTATGTTGAGGTAAGTTCCCTCTAGGACTACTTTCTGGAGGGATTTTATCATAAATGGTGTTGAATTTTGTCAAAGCTTTTCCTGCATCTATTGAGATAATCATATGGTTTTTATTCTTCAACTTGTTAATATGTTGTATCACATTGATTGATTTGCATATATTGAAGAATCCTTGCATTCCTGGGATAAACCCCACTTGATCATTGTGTATAATCCTTTTAATGTGCTGTTGGATTCTGTTTGCTAGTATTTCGTTGAGGATTTTTGCATCTATGTTCATCAGTGTTATTGGCCTGTAGTTTTCTTTCTTCATGACATCTTTGTCTGGCTTTGCTATCAGGGTGATGGTCGACTCGTAGAAGGAGTTTGGGAGTGTTCCTCCCTTTACATTTTGTAAGAGTTTGAGAAGGATAGGTGTTAGCTCTTCTCTAAATGTTGGATAGAATTCGCCTGTGAAGCCATTTGGTCCTGGGCTTTTGTTTGTTGGAAGATTTTTAATAACTGTTTCAATTTCAGTGCTTGAGACTGGTCTGTTTATATTTTCTATTTCTTCCTGGTTCAGTCTCGCAAGATTGTGCTTTTCTAAGAATCTGTCCATGTCTTCCAGGTTGTCCATTTTATTAGCATATAGTTGCTTGCAGTAATCTCTCATGATCCTTTGTATTTGTGCAGTGTCAGTTGTTACTTCTCCTTTTTCATTTCTAATTCTATTGATTTGAGTCTTCTCCCTTTTTATCTTGATGAGTCTGGCTAATGGCTTATCAATCTTTACTATCATGGATCATCTTTACTATCATTATTCTGAATTCTTTTTCAGGTAGACTGCCTATTTCCTTTTCAGTTGTTTGGTCAGGTGGGTTTTTACCTTGCTCCCTCATCTGCTGTGTGTTTCTCTGTCTTCTCATTTTGCTTAACTTACTGTGTTTGGGGTCTCTTTTTTGCAGCCTGCAGGTTCATAGTTCCCGTTGTTTTTGGTGTCTGTCTCCAGTGGCTAAGGTTGGTTCAGCGTGTTGTGTAGGCTTCCTGGTGGAGGGGACTAGTGCCTGTGTTCTGGTGGATAAGGCTGGATCTTGTCTTTCTGATGGGCAGGTCCGCGTCTGGTAGTGTGATTTGGGGTGTCTGTGACATTATTATGATTTTAGGCAGCCTCTCTGCTAATGGGTTGGGTTGTGTTCCTGTCTTGCTAGTTGTTTGGCATAGGGTGTCCAGAACGTTACCTTGCTGGTCGTTGAGTGGAGCTGGGCCTTGGTGTTGAGATGGAAATCTCTGGGAGATTTTTGCCATTTGATATTACATGGAGCTGGGAGATCTCTGGTGGACCAATGTCCTGAACTGAGCTCTCCCATTTCAGAGGCACAGGCCTGACACCTGACAGGAGCACCAAGACCCTGTCATCCACATGGCTCAGAATAAAAGGGAGAATAAATAAATAAATAAATAAATAAAATAGTTATTAAAATAATAAATAAATATTAAAAATAAAAAAATTAATAATAAAAAATAGAGAAAGAAAGAAGAGAGCAACCAAACGAAAAAACAAATCCACCAATGATATCAGGTGCTATACTAAAAAAAAAACCCAAAAAACAAAAAACTGGACAGACAGAACCCTAGGACAAATGGTAAAAGCAAAGCTATACAGACAAAATCACACACAGAAGAATACACATACACACCCACAAAAAGAGAAAAAGGAAAAAGATATATATATATTGTTGCTCCTAAAGTCCACAGCCTCAATTTGGGATTATTCTTTGTCTATTCAGGTATTCCACAGATGCAGGGTACCTCAAGTTGATTGTGGAGATTTAATCTGCTGCTCCTGAGGCTGCTGGGAGAAATTTCCGTTTCTCTTTGTTCACACAGCCCCTGGGGTTCAGCTTTGGATTTGGCCCTGCTTCTGCATGTAGGTCACCTGAGGGCGTCTGTTCCCCGCTCAGACAGGAAGGGGTTAAAGGAGCAGCTGATTCGGAGGCTCTGGCTCACTCAGGCTCCGGGGAGGGAGGGGCTCGGAGTGCGGGGCGAGCCTGCGTGACGTTGCACCAGCCTGAGGCACCCGTGCGTTCTTCCGGGGAAGTTGTCCCTGGATCACGGGACCCTTCCAGTGGCGGGCTACACAGGCTCCCAGGAGGAGAGGTGTGGACAGTGACCTGTGCTCGCAGACAGGTTTCTTGGTGGCGGCAGCAGCAACCTTAGCGTCTCATGCCCGTCTCTAGGGTCCGCGCTTTTAGCCGCCGCTCGCGCCCGTCTCTGGAGCTCCTTTAAGCAGCTCTCTTGATCCCCTCTCCTCGCGCACCAGGAAACAAAGAGGGAAGAAAAAGTCTCTTGCCTCTGCGGCAGGTCCAGACTTTCCCCCGGACTCCCTCCCGGCTAGCCGTGGCGCACTAACTCCCTGCAGGCTGCGTTCACGCCGCCAACCTCAGTCCTCTCCCGGCGCTCCGACCGAAGCCTGAGCCTCAGCTCCCAGCCCCGCCCGCCCCGGCGGGTGAGCAGACAAGCCTCTCGGACTGGTGAGTGCCGGTCGGCCCTGGTCCTCTGTGCGGGAATCTCTCCGCTTTGCTCTCCGCACCCCTGTTGCTGTGCTGTCCTCCGCGGCTCCGAAGCTTCCCCCTTCCGCCACCCGCAGTCTCCGCCCGCGAAGGGGCTGCCTAGTGTGTGGAAAGCTCTCCTCCTTCACAGCTCTCTCCCACTGGTGCGGGTCCCGTCCCTGTTCTTTGTCTCTGTTTTTTCTTTTGCCCTACCCAGGTACGCGGGGGGTTTCTTGCCTTTTGGGAGGTCTGAGGTCTTCTGCCAGCATTCAGTAGGTGTTCTATAGGAGCAGTTCCACATGTAGATAATGTATTTCTGATGTATTTGTGGGGAGGAAGGTGATCTCCGCGTCTTACTCTTCCGCCATCTTGAGGCTCCTCAGTCTAAATGTTGAATTCTTAATGAATATTTGAGGATTGAATCATTAAAATTCAGTTATTTATCGAACATTGATTTTTCGAATACCCACTGTATGTCGGGAATTGTTCTACGTACTATGGATACAACATTGAACAAGAAAACATTTTTATAAAAATGTGCTCTGGAGCTTACATTCTAGTGAAGACGCTAGAGGTAAAAAGGAAATTATTAAATTGTACAGTATGTTAGACAGTGATAACACCAAAGAAAGCTAAATGAAGACATAATTGGAGATAGGAAGAGCTATAGGCAGGGGTAGTGT
This sequence comes from Pseudorca crassidens, assembly GCF_039906515.1. Lineage (NCBI taxonomy): Eukaryota > Metazoa > Chordata > Mammalia > Artiodactyla > Delphinidae > Pseudorca > Pseudorca crassidens. The sequence goes on from NC_090306.1 coordinate 71,780,548, forward strand.
AAAGAGTGGAGCAGCAAGATGTAGTTTTATTTTATTGTTTTTTATTTTTAGGCCACGCCGTGAGGCATGCGGGATCTTAGTTCCCCGACCAGAGATCGAACCCAAGTCCCCTGCATTGGAGTCTTAACCACTGGATCACCAGGGAAGTCCACAGGGTGAAGGCAGCCAGGGAGGTTGGCACTGCAAAGACGTCATGTGAGTAAAGAGTTCAAATGTGGACTCAGGTTATATTGATATGTGGGGGAAGAAGATTCCAGGCAGAAGGACTACTAAGCGTACAGGCATTTTGGAAGAGAGCACAACTAGTCTGTTCAAAGAACAGCAAGGCAATCACGGTTGCTGTAGCAAATGTAGGGAAGAGGAGAGGACAGAAGGTTTGGGTTTGAGAGAATGTAAGAGGATAAATAATGTAAGGACCGGTAGGTCATCATGAGCACTTTGACTTTCACTTTGAGTCAGCCAAGCCCTTGTAGAGTTTGAGCTGAGGAATAAAATTGATCAGGCTACTAATTTGCAGGATGATTTTTTTCTGCCAAATTAAGAACAGATCAAAGGTGGGCAACACCAGAAATGGGGATATATTGAGAAGCCATTAAAATAATGCAAATGAGACCTGATAGCAGAGAAGTGGTAACAATTTATTAAATTCTAAATATATTTTGAAGAGTAGAGCTAAGCATAATGTGTTAGTGAATTACATTTAGGGTATGAGAATAAAGAGGCATTGAAAGTGATTCCAAGCTTTTTGGCCTGAGCCAAAAAAAAAAAATAGAATTGCCATGTATAGAGATGGCAAAGTCTGTGAGAAAGCAGGAATGCGGGATGATATCTGGAGGTCATTTGGGACTTGGTAGATTTGATATGCCTGTTAGAAATCCAAGTGGGCATGTCAGCTAGACAGGTGTATAAACAGGTTACTCTTAAATGTATAATATGTGGCTAGGCTCTGGATCACTGACTCCTTCAGTATCTTTCCATCAATTACTGTGCAGTAAGTCCCAGAGTGGGCACTCCAGGGCAGTGGGCTGGAGCAGTTGGTTTTACCATAAACCTCTCACAGTTGTGTCACAAGATCATGATTACTGTATACAGTGTATCATCACTACACCAAGGATGGATTACATATGGCCCCATTTCTAAGGTAGACCATGAAGTTGGAGAACCATGGTACATGATGGAGAGTAAATTTAACTTTCCCCACCATGTAGCAAAGCCTAAAGATAAGCCAGGTAGCACTAAAGAACAACAGTTGATTGCAACATTGTGTGAGTAGAACCTACACCATCCCTGCCTCACACATCAGGGGCACTTTTTGTCCTTTTGCCCAGGATAATTCTTTCTTCTTCTGGAAAAGTAATTACCGACTTGATAAACTGTCACTATAAGAGCATGGTTTGGACCATTTCTCTCTCAAGACATAATTTTTATGTTACATAAGAGGGAAAGATCAGCAGCAGGACATGCTCTAAGTCTTTCTATCTTGCTACTTACCTAGTTGTGATCTTTCTATTTGAAAATGAAATGCCCAAACAAAGAAGGAAGTGCTGTGAATTAATAATGTCATTATTGTCAATATTCTCCATTACAAAAGAGCAAGCCAAATCACTGTGCTAGGAGGAAGAGTGACAGATTTGGGTTCACAAAGGATGACTATGGGTAAAAAACTCTTGTCTGCCCTTCTTAACACAAAGGAGAAGGGAGAACTCTTCAATTCTGTACAGGTTTTAAAACAATTCAAGAAAAGGATCTTACCAGTAAAGTGCTAAGAAACCAGTGTGAGAAATTATCTGGTTACAAAAAGGCAGCTTCTCTTTTAAGAGAGTGAGATGGGTAGCTTTGGGGAACAAAATGCCTTTAATTCCTAAACATTGTAGAATGTGCCCAACAGTTTCACAATAACAAAAACAGCAACAATAGTAATAATGATACCCCTTAAAAAGCCACCAATACACCATGCTCTCCCACTCTTCAGAAGAGCTAATTTATGTTTCAACTACTCTGTCCCTGGTGAAGAGCAAAGAATAACAGAACAATTTTGATGGACGTACACTGGGCAAAATTTTGTTCACAGATAGTTAAGTAACTTACCTCTCATCCATTTCTCAGTCCATACATTATACATGTAAATATGCACAAACTGTTACACGACTCACATTCAGGTCAGCTCACAAAATGTTAAAATGTTAAAACTACACACCAAAGCCATGTTTGTCAAGGGTGTCCTAAACAGTATTTCTATTAAAGACAGCCACAATGAAACATCACTAGAATGTGATGGAAGCATTGCTCCAGGCTAGTAATGCAAAGAAGGAGACAAAAGCCCAGAAATAGGGCAAACATAAAATTTCAAATCTATTCTTTTTAATCTGGTTTGGGAGTTTTTAATGGTATTTATTTAATTGATTGATTGATTGAAGTATTGATGTAGTTGATTTACAATGTTGTGTTAGTTACAGGTGTACTGCAAAGTGAATCAGTTATACATACATATATATATTTTTCTCAGATTCTCTTCCGTTATAAGTCATTACAAAATACTGAGGGTGGCTCCCTGTGCTATACAGTAGGTCCTCTTTGCTTATCTGTTTTATATTTAGCAGTGTGTATATATTAATACCAAACTCCTAATTTATCCCTATCCCCTTTCACCTTTGGTAACTGTTTTTTATGTCTGTGGATCTATTTCTGTTTTGTATTTAAGTTCATTTGGATCATTTTTTTAGATTCCACATATGAGGGGTATCATATGATAGTTGCCTTTCTCTGTCTGGCTTACTTCACTTAGTATGATAATTCCTCAATCCATCCATGTTGCTGTAAATGGCATTATTTCATTCTTATTTATAACTGAGTAATATTCCACCGTGTATATATACCACATCTTCTTTATCCATTCATCTGTTGATGGACATTTAGGTTGCTTCCATGTCTTGGCTATTGTAAATAGTGATGTTATGAACATTGGGGGGCATGTATCTTTTCAAATTATAGTTTTCTCCAAATATATGCCCAGGAGTGGGATAGCAGGATCATATAGTAGCTATATTTTTACTTTTTTAAGGAACCTTCATACTGTTCTCCATAGTAGCTGTACCAAATCTAGCCATCCACTGTGTTTTACACGTTATCTGCATCAAAAAACAAAATAGAGGGCTTCCCTGGTGGCACAGTGGTTGAGAGTCCGCTTGCCGATGCAGGGGACACGGGTTCGTGCCCCGGTCCAGGAAGATCCCACATGCCGCGGAGCGGCTGGGCCCGTGAGCCATGGCCGCTGAGCCTGCGCGTCCAGAGCCTGTGCTCCGCAATGGGAGAGGCCGCAACAGTGAGAGGCCTGTGTACTGCAAAAAAAAAAAAAAAGAAAGAAAAAGATTTCAACTTTCTTTTAGGGCACTCAAGGTTCTTTAACATCTGGACCCAATAGTTTTATCTCCTGTCGTCCCTTTCATTCCCACTCACTGTCTGCCATCTGGCCTGGGTAGACCATGACTCCCTAAACTCACATTCATGTTGCAACTCTTATCCTGGAATAGCCTTTCTTCTCTATCTGAAAATTATCTACTTATATTTTTGAGTCTCTGTCAAATGTCACATAATTTGAGAAAAAAGTTTCCTGATTCCAATAGGAAAGGTAATGGCACAGTTTAAGGTACCCATATAAAACTCTGATAATAACATTCATTATATTGTACATTATAATGTAATATGTGTTTACTGGTGTGCTTTTTCAAATGAAATGTGAGTGACTCATTAACAGGGTTATGTCTTTTTAATCTTTGTAAGCATAGTGCCTGCTCAAGGGGTTATCTTTGTGAATGAATGAATCAATGAATCAATCAATTAAAAGTGCTGTATTGCTATATTGCAATACATTTGGGATTTCTGTGAGGGCAGAGACCATATCTCTTTTTTTTTGTTTACCTCATCTGAGAGTACTCACTCTGTGATGTAAAGTTGATCTCTTAATGTATAAACAAATTACTTACAACTATTCTTTATCCTTGTATGGTTTTTTGACTGTGTCTAAATTATGATACAATTTTTACTTTGCTACCTTCAAAGGCCTACATAAAGTTTTTAATATCTTAACTTTAATTTTTTATAATCTATAGCTATTTATATTTGTTTTATAATTGCCATTTAGAAAAATCTTAAGACATTATACTGTTCTGTACATCTAGAAGGGTCTAGTAAAAGTTCATGGAATGAGAGATAGAAAAAGTATACAAGTGAGGTAATCACAAATATTGTCAGTTTAAAAGAAGCATTTCATAGCAGTTTTCTGCCTTGAATAGTTTGAAATTTTCCTGTCACCTAAAGGGAAGAATGTATTTCCTAAAAGCTAGATGAAAGCAAAGTAGAATTCCCCAAAGTAGGAATCTTAATTATTTCAATATATAACAGACATTGGGTTCTTGCTTAAAATCTCTAGCTTCAAGGATACCCTGGCCAGACTTTGTATCAAGCAAAATAGAAGTTATTGCTTCAATGCATACCTGAAGATAATAAATCAATAACAATGAGACAGCCACAAGTAGGTTCTGTTTACCCTTTGTCATCAAGAACAAAACACTGAGTTTCTTCAAATATCTGATGATACTTTCTTAAGTAGCATTAGTGGCTAAAATATTTTTATTTAGTTTTACAGTTCGCAAAAATGTCTTCCTAATGAGAAACTATCCTCATTTCTCAGACTTTGTGACCACAAGAAAATAGATTGCTGTAACATAATGTGCTGCAGTGTTATGTTAAGCTTTCCTTTTATGTCAGGACACTCTAAACTTTAAGCTACTGTCAAGTACAATAAGAAAAACAACTGAAAATCTCAAAAGGTATCAGTGATTCTGTGCATCAGCTGTGTGTTTGGATAATGTCCTTTTACAACAGCTGAACAAAATTGAAATGTTCCTGATAATTTTTCTAGAAATTGTGACCTATTTATAAATGTAAAATGTTGACATTCTGGTTACTTCTTTTTATGTGTGTTAGGGGGGTTCATCTAGTATACAGACTCACCTGTATGGTCTAACACTGTGCAACTCTGGCATTTTAAGTAATACAGAGAGGGCCTACTGTTTTATTTGTTGAAGGCATCCAAAGCTCCTGGAAATACAGTAAAATGGAAAAGACAAGTATGGAATTATTCACCACTTAGTGCTTCAACACAGTAATACGGTCTGAGTAATGAAAGGTCCTGGGAAGAAAGAAAAAAAAAATTGTTCCAACAGCTGCCTGTTTCTATCAGCAGGTAAAGCCAAGATGATAATGGCCTTCAGAACTTTAAATAATATACTTTATCTTACTCTGCTGGAATGCTCTCAAAATATAGTCTAAAGACTTCCTAATGGTTCCCATGAACAAGAATATAACTAAAAAAATTAAGGTGTTTTCTGTGTGCTTTAAGAGCAAGACTACTAAAACTGAACTTGGTTTAACTAAACAAATGGTATAGTTTCGTTTGCCACTCTTCTTATTTCCTATTTGTTTTCTTCTTTCTTTTCCCCACCAACTTCACATTTCCCCATGATTTAGCTAAGTTTTTATGCACTGTTTTGGAAAGGGTTTACATACTGAAGGCTTAAATTAAACCACAGACCTCACAGAGGAAATCACTTACTGGAAATATGCACATAATAAAAAAATTTCAAGTGGGGTTTAATATAAATTGATTCAGAAATAGAGCTTGTATATTTAAAAATCAGATAACACATTAGTTATACTAAGAATTAGGCAGTCTGAATATAGTTTGCAGCATTTTAGGAAGATAAAAACAAAAAATTCAGGAAGTTAGAGTGAAATTTTTTCAAATTTGATTTTTTTCTTTTTACTTATCAACTAAGAGATAGACCCGACATCCTATTCTCAAAATTATAAAAATCTTAATAAGTCAAGGTATGTAATTGTCTAATCTTCTTAATTTTTATTAATGGAGAAAGCACCCCTCTGTCCAAAGTTGTTTTTTTTTTTAATTTTTAATCTTATTTATTTTTTTGTACAGCAGGTTCTTATTACTTATCTGTTTTATACATATTAGTGTATATATGTCAATCCCAATCTCCCAGTTCATCCAGAGTTTTAACACTAGCAATTTCTTATATTATTATTTGTGGTTTCATTTAAGTATTTAATTATTTGTTTATTTTAATCATTACCTCCATAATTGCCAGCTACTTATTCTGACGGTTAAACATATAGAGATTAAAATTATTCTGTTCATAAAAAAAATTTTTCATTTATTGGAAGACAGTAGTCATAACTCAAAATTCTTTTAGAGTAAATGTGTCTTTCTTGTCCCAGCTAGGACTTGCCATAGGTAGGAAGCCTGAGATGGAAAAGATGCCAGTCATTGACTTCCTGTCTCTTCCCCAGCTTGATTTCTCCTTCTCTTCCTCCACTCAGGAGGGGGGCCTCTGGTTCCTCCAGGTTGAAGAGTGGGAGAGGAGAGGAAAAGGATTTTTCTTGTGTTCTGGCCTGCGTATCTCAGCCACTGGGGAGTGTTTAAAGTCCACTTGCTCTGGACTTAGCTCATGCTGATGTAGATGTTTTGGAGGTTTTGGAAGTCACACTAGAAACATTCCAATGCATTCCCATTGCAAGATGATGCAGATTTCTTTGGTAGGCCCTTTATGGTTCTTTCTGTGATCTTGAGATTTGCATTGTTCATCCTTTTGTTGGGCTCACGCTGTCTCTCTGGACAGCCACTTGGGAAGAGTTAGAATTAGCCCCTGGGTGGCTTTCTCTCCTGTGGAGTTTTAACTTGATCCTCAAGAAAACATAAATACCCTTGCCTCTACTATCAGTAGAAAAGAGGCTCCCAAAACAAATAAAATTCTTTTTCTTCTGTTGCCTCAGATCAGTATTCACCTTTTGCCCGCCCTTTCCTCCTTTTCAATCCCAAGACCCATCCACTCTGCCCCCTCAAACAACAAACGGGCTTCTTAAACCATTTCTCATCTGGCTTGAGCTAAAGAGGAAGCGACATCTCTTTGTGTTTTGATACAGAGCACAGTTTCTCCGAAGAAATTCTCACTCCCCATTTCCAACATGTTGGTCACTTCAACCATTATATCAATATATATTCAAGGTGTGTGAAGGGTTGTTTTTGCCCACTTTTTTCCTAGTTCTACATTGGTGGTCTACTAAAGCATTTTTCAATTTAAAATATTTCCTACATTTCCTACATATGGTTGTTGGTGCTGTTGTTTTGGACCATTGGGTCTTTTTGATTCTGAAGCAAAATCCCACTTTTACATTCTATTTTGATACTTGGATCAAGTTCTAGAAAATCAATTAATTTCAAGTTTATGTTTATGTTATGATAATAAGCCCATGCTTCCTATTGATTTATTTAACCAACAGGTAAAATAGACACTTCTCAATGTAGTTTTTAGTTTAAAACATGTAAATTAAAAATGAGACAAACAGGGTAGGGTATGTTATGAAATTATTCATGTAGCCATAACCTAGTCTAGAGACCAGAGATTTCTGAAGAATATGATGTTTAAGCTGAGAATGAAGAATGAGTAGAGGATATGAACATTATAAAAGTGAAAAGAGCATGGATGAAATCACTAAAGGATGAAAGGTTGCAGTACATTCAAGGGAGGGAAAAATTATTTTATAAACAAAGCATTAAGGAGAAGGGTGGCAGTACTTAAGCTAAAGAAATAGGTAGCCACCACATTACTTAAAGCTTTCTTTAAAAAATATATATATATATATATTTCTAAGGATTTTAGTTTTCATTAGGTTCAGGGGATATATTAACAAAAAGGTAGATTGAGAGAAAACAGGTAGCTAACATTAGAGATGATGGTGGCTTGTACTTGGGTTACAGGAGAGGAAGAAATAGACTTGATTAACTCGACTTGGTGCTTGACTACTTATGAGGTGCAAGAGAGAAGAAGGACTCTTAGATGAGCTCCAGGAAAGTCACTCAATTAATAATCCCTGGAAAAGAAAACAGGTCATGTAACTTGCAGAATCACAGAATTATAGGTTTTATGGAAGGGATGGAGCCTAAGGGTCCCTGAGTCTCGATCCCTGAGTCTAACTCGGTCTTTTTGCTAAAGAAAAAGGTAACTCCTCCTCCTTTCAAATGTCTTGTGAAATTCCACTTCCTTCACCTTCTTGGTCTACTAGAAAACTGGCTTTCTCCTGAGTATATTGCTTCTTCTACAATCCTCTCAAGTGGTGGTTGTGTTCTCTCCTACACCCCTGTACCAATGGTAAAATGTTCCTCTCCAAACACACGACGCCTCTTCACTACAAACACTTAGTTTATCAATCATTAGCTTTCAATGTAGAAGTAATCTAGCAACTGCTATCTCATTTTGTGAAGATTATTATCTTCAAAACTACCACCAATTTCTTCATTATTAACTTTATTTTACTCTCTGGTAATCCCAATATCAACATAGAATAAGCTTCTGAGTGATTTGACCCTTTGCAGTGATCTTCTTCTCCATTCCTATAGTCATTCCCTCTATATTTTGTCATTAACAATAAGTACATTCTCTACAATGCTCTTCAATCTCAATTTCAAGCACCCCATTCCATGTTTATATTGGCTGTCTAGCCCTCAGTCACAGCTAGAGTTGTTATAGTCTACTGAAGCAAAACGTTACCTGCTCTTTCCTACCAACACAGGGGTATAGATAAAATTGAAAGGTATTATTTGCATAAATTAAGCTACAGAATAGCCAAATTAGCATCTTTGTGTTTATAACCTGTTTAAATAAGGAAAACACAATTGCTCCCAATATTGCAAACACAGCCAGGAGATGGCTTTTGAGAAATTTCACAAGGCCACAATTAGAAGAGAGAGCCAAGTTTTGTGCACCGGGGCTAATGAAAAAGCTTGATATATTAGTGAGTTACTAGAGAGAGAAAGAAAAAAAAAAATGATATTTAGAAAGGGATTGGAGGGATTATTCTCCACACTCACCTTTAAGTTAAAGACTAAAAATGTATTAAGTGCCATTGCTTGATACATGAAACCAATAGCACAGGAGTTAAGGGCACCTGTTTTATCCTCAGCTTTATCTTGGTGACCCTGGACAAATCACTTACTCATCTAAACTTCTATTTCCCCATCAATAAGACAGGAATAATTATTACTACTTCATCAGGGTTTTCTGCTGATTAAATGTGATAATACATATAAACCACTTAGCACCCTGAAGACTCTTCCAATTTTGTTTCTTTTACAACTCAAACTTTTTACTAATTCATCATAATAATTTTCCCCCAAGTCCCTGAGATCAGTCATTAGTATGAAGCACACCTTCAGAAGCAGAATGTAGTTGAGTAGCGTACTAGTGTCTCTCATTTCATGAATGCTGGTCTTCAAAATTTGTTTATTCTTCACCCTAGAGGTAGCCCATCAAATCCTACTGCAAAGGAAAACAGTTTGGCATAGGTTTTACTAAGTCAAAACTTAGAGTAAATAGGAAGAATTAGGGTCTTTATTTTCCATTTTGTCAAAAGTACTTCTTAGGTTTTTGTAGTTGGCTTGCTAAATGCTGTTGCACATACTAATAATTCAGTTGTGGTTTTCCATTGTTATCTATTCAGACATCTTGTCCAGCAGTTCTTCCCCCATGTTCATCTATCAATCTGTCCATCAGAATAAAAACACACTCTTATCTCTTCCATCTTAACAAAACTCCTCTCTTGACATTACTTCTCTTTATGCTGTCACAGTATTCCTCTGTGTAATCACCAAACTGTATTAATATTAAGTCATCAGAGAAGTTTTTATGTTTTGGAAACTTAAAAAAACTTTATTTTTAAGCAGTTACGTTTATAACAAAATTGAGATTTCCCTTATACCCCCTGCCTCCATACGTGCACAGTCTCTCCCATTATCAGTAGCATTCACCCAAATAGTGTATTTTATACCAAGAATGAATGTATATTGACACATTATAATCACGAAATTCCATACTTTAGGGTTCACTCTTGGTATTGTACATTCTATGTGTTTGGACAAATGTATTACAACATATATCCCTCATTATAATATCATACAGAGTACTTTCACTGCTCTAAAAATTTTTTGTGCTCTACCTATTTATCTTCTCCTCTCCCCCCACCTCTGGCAACCACTTATCTTTTTATTGTCTCCATAGTTTTGCCTTTTCCAGAATGTCATTTAATTAGAATCATACAGTAGGCTTTTCAGATTGGCTTCTTCCACTTACTAATATGCATTTAAGTTTCTTCCATGTCCTTTTGAGGCAGGAGATAGATGGGCCCCAGGCTGAACAGCTGAAGTTTCTTCCCTGTGGACAGAAAGTCCATAACAGCAGGAACGAGAGAGGAGGCTGGGCCCTGCCCAGATAGGAGATAAAAGACCACATATTCCTCATTCTAGAAGTCAAAGAGACCTTCCTGACTACACATGGGCAGAAAGGCTCCTTGGAGGTCAAAAAGGGAGGGGGCGCCACCCCATAGTAAGTGATGTCAACTACCCATAGGCCTCTTTGCTAGAATCCATCTTGGCTAAGAGATGCACATGCACACAGGGGAGGACCCTGAGCTATACCAAATACAGACTTAGAACCAGGCAAAGCAAGATGATTGGTCAAAGGAAACCCGGAAGAAATGCTCCATAAAAGTGATTCAAACTACCATGTGGGTGCAGCTCTCTCTCTGAGCCTGCCCATGTGTCTGTCCACACATACTCTTTTTTCTCCTAATAAGGTTTACTTGCTTCACTACTTTCCATCTCTATGTGGAAATTCATTTCTACACAGCATACAGGCCAAGGCCTTGTCCACTAGTCCCTGGTGGGCTAGTGGCTAAGATTCAGCACTCTCACTGCCCCAGCCTGACTTCATTCTCTGGCCAAGAATCGAAATCCTGCTTCAAGCTGCTGCAGGCTGAGGCCACCCAAGATCACTTTCATGGCTCAATGGCCATTTCTTTTTAGCACTGAATACTACTCCATTGCCTGAATGTACCAAAGTTTATTTATCCATTCACCACTAAGGACATCTTGGTTGCTTCCAAGTTTTGGCAATTATAAATAAACCTGCTGTAAACATCCTTGTGTAAGTTGTTTGTGGACATGAGTTTTCTATTTTGGGGGGTAAATACCAAGAAGCACAATTACCAGATCATATTGTAGGAGTATATTTAGTTCTGTAAGAAACCACAGAACTGTCTTCCGAAGTGGCTGTACCATTTTGCATTCTCACCAGCAATGAATGAGGGTTCCTGCTACTCCACATCCTCCTCAACATTTGGCATTGTCAACGTTTTGGACTTTAACCCTTCTAATAGGTGTGTAGTGGTATCTCATTGTTGTTTTAATTTTCATTTTCCTGATGACATGTGATGTGGAGCATCTTTTCATATGCTTATTTGCCACCTGTATGTCTTCTTTGGTGAGGTCTGTTAAGGTCTTTGGCCCATTTTTTAATCGGGTTGTTTCTTTTCTCATGGTTGAGTTTTAAGTGTTCTTTATGTATTTTGGATAAAGTCCTTTATCAGATATGGGGTTTTTTGCAAATCTTTTCTCCCAGTCTGTGTCCTGTCTTCTAGTTTGTTTGGGAAAATTCTGATACTTTTTGTGGAAAAGCAGTATAAAAAGTAAAGTTTAAATAGGAAAATAAGATTGTAAGAGTAGATTATCTAGAAATGCACAACCTCATGTGTATTTGTACTTTGGAGGTAGATAGATAGATAGATAGATAGATAGATAGATAGATGATAGATAGAAAGAAAGAGAGAGATTGAGAGAGCAAAGCCAGGAGCTAAGGCCAGATGAAGCTGTTGGACAATTGAGGCACAAACATTCACACTATATTGGGCAGGGTGTAGATTGCATAGACACACCATAGAGAATTCCAGGAAAAGAATTCCTCCCCCTAATGCTCTACATTTTTTTTTTTATAGGGAGAGGATACAGAGATGATCCAGGATACTATTTTGTAATGGGAAGTTCTTGATGTAGAAAATGGCCTCATAGAAAGGGATGCCTCTGGAGTTAGATGGCAGATATTATTTTATTCTTATGACGAGTTAACTCAGTCTTGTTAAGCCAGCTCTTGGAAAGCTAAAGGGAAATGGAATAATTCTCCAGGAGCATCTGAATTTTGAGTTTAATTAGCTATAATAATCACAACAAATCAAAATGGTTTGAAAGTAATCTTGATGGATCTAGGGGTTATACTAAGTAATATATTAAAAAAGAAATTATCAAGCTTATTTCTAATAATAAATTTTATAAGGCTGAAGATGCAGTAGAATATGAGGTCCCTAGAGGTTTTTCCCTGATGGCCTCATCATATGAAACTGAACCTCATCTCTAAGGACTAAAGAAAACAATCCCTAAGTTAACTTAGTCCAAGCATCATTAGCATCATTCCTTGACATGGCTGCAAAATAATTGCCAAAAAGAAGTGTGTGTATGGGAAGATGCACAGGATTGCTGAGGAAAATCATACTCAATGAATACTATTTTCAATAAACACTATTTTTATATAGAATACAATAAGGAAAATGCAAAAATATCTTCTAGGGAGTCAAGTTAGGAGGCTATTAAAATAATCTAGGTAAGATAAGATGATAAACTTCATCATGACCATGGTGAAGGGTATAAGACCTGGTTGGGAGTAGAGCTGCAAGAAATTGCTGATGGACCAGAGTGTTAATAAATAAAGAGAGGGGAAAAGGATACTAACAAGATGGTTGGCTTGAACAAATGGAAGAATGGAGTTGTCACTGACCAAGATACAGTCTTCAGCACATTGCCTGACACAGGGTTAAGCACTCAGTATAAGTGAGGAGGAGTAGGTGTTCTAAATAGAAAATACAGAGGGACAGCAGAGAAAGTGGGTGCAGTAAGACCCTGCAAGCAGTTAGATATTACCAGGTGGTCAGGTGGGAGGAAGAGCACGGAAGCAGATGAGACACATAGAAATCAGTTTACAGGTTTCTGTAGGACATCGTAAGCCTCAGCTGTCTTATGTAAGTTGGGAAAGAGAGAGCCAAGAATTGGTAATATGTGCATGTGATATATTTTACATACATACGTAACACACATTACATAGAAATTCTCAGTCCCCCTCCTCCACCACTGCCTCTCTTTCCCAAACAACAAAAAATAGATATTCAGAGAAAGAGGAAATAAAAACGAAAACAAAAAACAAAACAGTGAAAGAGAGAGCGAAGTAATATGGGAAGACTTGATTATGTTTGAGTTCCTTGTTCAAGACCCCCTCAGGTCAGCTCCTTCCTTTTCTTCCTATATGTTAATTACAGAAGCCAAAAATTCCTCTATTATGCCTAAATTTTGACTGGATTCATGTCATTTCCTACAGAAAAGTTGTGACTATTATGAATAAAAATTTTCATATTCTAATAGGAATTTTTCATTATTAAATCAAACTCTTCTTTAGTACATAATTGACAAAAAGCTTCACGTTTCTGCCCTAATTCCAGTCTAAGTATTCTTTTATTATCCTGGCTCTGTTTCATTGCATGATCTTCTTTGTCACATGCTGATCTGTGTTCTATAGTCTTTCATACCATTCTGTATATCACTTGATATATCTACTGACCAGCGTATTCAGTTTCTGCAGTTGTTCAAATTTAACTTTAAATTACAGTATTTTTTATTTCAATAACTTCAGCTATATTTATTCTTAATACCTACTATAAAAATACAGGAAACATTTCTGAGGAAGTTTACTTTTCTCCACTACATACTCAGAAAATTCACCTTTTGCAGCTCAGGAATGCCTTATTACTGCTATGCCTTAGAGTGTGTGTGTGCATGCACGTGTGCACATGCACACATGCATATTTATGAATTAAAGCTGTATATAAATATGTATGTACAATATAAAGAACAATTATAAACATTCATATAACTATAATCCAGGTTAAGAAATGGAACATTGCCAGTACCCAAAAGTCCCTCTGTTCTCTGCCATGTGTGCAGTAGTATATCATCACATCTCCCTTCTTTCCCCAACAGATAACCACTATTCTAACTTTTGTGATAATCATTCCACTCTTTAATATTTATTATCTGTATGTTTTTAAATAATATAATTGATAGTTTTACCTGCTTTTATTTTATATAAATAAACTTATACTTTGTGTAGTTCTTATGACATAAATATATAGCTTAAGTTTGATTGAAAGCTGTATTCATATTAGTGTATGTAGCTATAATTTATTTTCCCAGATGTATAACATTCTATTGAAGACTATTCCATTTATTTCTGCTCTCTTCTACAGTTGGGCTCTTAAACAGCAGAAATATTAAAATCTTCAGGCTAAAGATCACCTCAAAAAAGAATTCCCTTGTCAAATGAGAAATATTCTATGGTATGAGGTCCCAAAATATGTTCTCAGTGTAGGACAATGAAGTGGTAAACATTTTTTTTTTTACTTTAGAACTCAAAGGTTTACATATTTTAAAGATATTTTGAATCAACAAGAGGAATATGTTGTGCAGTTTACCCAACACATTTAAGTGGAGAAAATCCTGTTCATCTCTCAGGATACGTACTTCAGAGAAAATACTTCAGCAGGTGGTACTCAAGGGTTACTGCCTGTATCAAATACTCCCTCCTCCCTTCCAATCAATCAGTCTTTCACTTCCTTCAGCCTGCAGTTTTGCCCCAAGTGTGTGTGATGTGTGTGCCATAATGTTCCATGTTTTTTTTTTTCTCTCTCTCTCTCTCTTTTTTTTTTTCTCTTTTCTTTTCTGAGTGAGGATGGTTCTCTCTGGGGGCGCATATGAACTCTTGACTCCACTCATATCCTTTTAATCTCTTTGAGAAAGCAATTAGCTTGATGCCTCCCTTAATTATGCCCCCTGGCACTTCCATCTTGCCAGCATGGTAATAATTGTATTTTCATTGACTCCTGGAATCACAGCTGAGATTGAGACTGCAGTGGTTAAATATCCAGTCAGTAATTGGGAGTGCATATGTAAAGAATAAATTCAGGATTTTTCAAGACCTATTATAAAACTCCTAATCTTCCACTGTCAGAGGCTGTTATAATTTAAATGAATCATTGAACATTACATTTCAAGCCAAATCAAAGTTTCACTTGTGGTGACTATCTTATCATTTTATACACTCAATTATGAATTGTGTGCAATATGTTTTACAGATAGTTCCTGATTGAAGCCCTCTAAAATTAAATTCGGTTTAGAGTAAGTCAACTTTGGGTAGTTCAGTTCAAGTTGATTTTTAAGCCACTTGAAGAGCTGAAGATGTAAAGGCCTACCTGACTCTTTCAAGCATCCCCTGTTGCATTTATATATTTGGATGCTTTCCCTCTTGCATCTGTTCTCCTGAGCAAGCAGCCTACTCTATCCCCAGTCCATTTGCGGCTCCCACCGTTACAGGGTCAACAGTGTCTCCTCATAAAATGGCTCCTCCTCACCTGTAAAGTTCCGTTAGGATACACACATTCCCCGACTCTTAGAGCGGCATTGAGAATCGGTACAGACTGTCTACTCTAATAATTGTAAACAAAAATTACGTTTTATTTTCCTGGCTAACAAGAATTTAGGCTGGCTTTTTAGATGAGTTTTTCAGCCTGGGGCACAAACACATAAAAGCTTTTGTGAAAGCTTATACATCAAAATCACAGCTTTGAGTCTAAGATGAATTTCTCTACATTTCCCCAATATGCCTTATGAGTCAACTTAAAGGAGGAATTGTAGAAAGTCATGCCATGAGGAGTTCTTAACGAACCCGATTTACTTGTATTTTAAGTCAAAATTCTGTGCACTCAGGTCTTCTCTACAAAAAGACAAAAACCATATTACTTTATGCAGTGGAATCCCACGATATTAAAATATGATATAAGGATTTAGACCAGGAAATCTCATTTTTATTATGGTTAACTATAAGGATATTCCTTTTAATCTTATAGGCATTGGTTAGAAAGTAGCCATAACAAGGAAATTCTTGCATGAAAGGAAAAAATGAGATGAGTCTCACTAATTTGAACTATGATTTACAAATTCAAAGTTAGTATGAAAGTACTAAAGAATGCAAAAAAGAATGTACTTGCACAGTGCCTGGCATAGCATGATGTTGATATTAGCTATGATGGCAGTGATGGTGCTGGTTGCAATAATAATTATTAAAGTCAAATATCTACAAGGAAATAAATTATTACCTAGTTTGGAAATTTAGGTTTAGTAAAGAAGAAGACTTGGCACCAACTGGGTTAATCATTTTTCAGCAAATTGGGTTAAAAAAATAATAGTACCATCATTTGAGTGCAGGTTTCAGTGTATATAAACAGGTATCATTCTACTCTGATTTTGGGGTTCCCTGGAAATTATCATACTAAGAATTGGACGATGTCAGTAGAAATTATAGTCATCTACACTGCATACTACACACAGAAGGAGGGGCGACTTAGGTGGTTTGCCCACCCCTTAGGTGGTGGTGTATGCAGGGGGCATGCACAGTATCCTGCTTTTGCTCCTGACCCTGTTTTTGCTCCCAGGTCTTCAGAAGTGGCAGTTGAGCTTTTTGGTCATTTTGCATCTTTTGTCCAGAATTTGCCACAACTGCACATCACGCAGTTATTTTTAGTCCCTTATAGTTCCTTTGTATTTTGTAGCTTGAGGAGACGTTTGTCCAGGTGCAAGCATTGCAGCACTGCAGCAAAGTGTCCCAGGTCCCAGTCTGTCTCAATACAATAAATACTCTTTGTGTCTGGCTTTTTTACTCAGGATAATATTTTTCAGATTCAGTGTGTTATTACATGAATCAGTCATTTGTTCCTTTTTATTTTTTGCTGAATAGTATTCCAGTGTATGGATATACCACAATTTGTTTATCCATTCACTGTGATGGACAATTGTATTGTTTCCTGGTTTTGGCTGTTATGAATAAAGATTCTGTTAATGTCATGAGGGGTTCAATTATAGGACATACGTTTACATTTTCCTTAAGTAACTGGGTAAGTGTAATTCTATTTCTGGACTCATTATGTTCAATTGGTCCATTCACCCATCTTTAGGTCACATCACACTTTCTTGATTACTGTAACTTTGTCAGTTCTATTATCAGGTAATATAAATCTTCAAACTTTACTGTTTTTCAAAATTGTTTTGGCTGTTCTAAGCCTCTGCATATTTTTTACATTTGTGAACCATTTTATCAGTCCCTCATCCCTCCAAAAAATCCTGATGGGATATTGATTGGGAATGTGTTGAATCTATAGATCAATTTGGGGAAATTGATATTTCAGCAATATTGAGTCTTTGAAGACATAAATATATCTCTCCATTGATTCAGTTCTTTATCTTTTGTAACATTTATATACATCTTTGTTAAATTTATTCCTAAGTACTGCATGTTTTTGAATGTTATTATAAGTGGTCTATTTTAATTTTATTTTCCTATTTTTGATTGCTAGTGTACAGACATAACATTTTTATGTTTTGACCTTGTACTCTACCACCTTATCAATGCCAGTAGCTTTTGGGGAGATCCTTTAGGATTTTCTTCCCATACAGTCATCTCGTCTGACTATTTATCTGGCTTTCACTTATTTTTCTTGCTGTGTTGTACTGAGTAGACCTCCAAATAAAATGTTAAATAGAAATAATGAGACTGAAATCCATGTCTTTTTCCTGATGTTAGATGGGTGTTCTTTAGTCTGATGACAGCTACACGTTTATCATAATGTCTTTTAAATGTCTGAGAAGGTTCTCTTTTATTCTTATTTTGCAAAGGGTTTTCATCATGACTTGTGTTGAGTTTTTTTTTTTAAGAAGATGTTGGGGGTAGGAGTTTATTAATTAATTAATTTATTTTTGCTGTGTTGGGTCTTCGTTTCTGTGCGAGGGCTTTCTCTAGCTGTGGCAAGCAGGGGCCACTCTTCATAGCGGTGCGCGGGCCTCTCACTATCGCGGCCTCTCTTGTTGCAGAGCACAGGCTCCAGACACACAGGCTCAGTAGTTGTGGCTCACAGGCCTAGTTGCTCCGCGGTGTGTGGGATTCTCCCAGACCAGAGCTCGAACCCGTGTCCCCTGCATTGGTAGGCAGATTCTCAACCACTGTGCCACCAGGGAAGCCCTTGTGTTGAGTTTTACATATTTCTTTTTGATCATCTGTTTTTTCTGTTTTATGTTGTTATTATAATAAATCATATTGACTAATGTTTAAACTTAAATCTACTTTGCATTTCTGGGATAAATCACACCTGCTTATAATGTTTTATTCTTAGTTATAGCTGAGTTTATTTTCTAATATATTGGGGGAAATTTTGCTTCTACTTTCCTGAAGGACATTGGTCTGTAGGTTTTAAAAAATTTTATGACTTTATAAACTTTTAATATCAAGTAATACTAGCCTCATAAAATGAGGTGGGAAATGTTCCTAACATCATATATTTTATGAACAAGATTGTGTAATATTAAGTGCTTGAGAGAATCCACAAATAAAGCCATCCATGACTGCAGTTTTTCTTTGTGAGATGGATTTCCAATTAAAATTTCAACTTCTTTAGGCTTTTGGATTTTTTATTTACTTTTGTGTTGATTTTGATAATGAGTGTATCTTTCATGAAATCTGTCCACTTAATCTAAATTGTATAACTTATTGCTGTATTAAGTTGTATAACATACATTTAAAAGTGTTCTGGACTAGCTCCACTCAAGACTCTGCAATTTAAAACTCAGGCAATTTAAAACTCACAGGAAATTAAAAAAATGTTGATTAAGTTTGTACCCTGCTATTTTAGAGCACCAAAAAGTATATATATACCTTGTGCCTCTCTGAACAAGGTTGTTTTAGGAACTTTGAGAATAGTTTCAATAAATAAATTCAATAATCCTCCTTGTAAAAAATTTATGTCTGATGGATATGATCATTTTATACTTTTTTCACCAATTAAGTAATCCTTTATGTAAAGAAATATTCAGAACATATAATTTTTTCATTAGGTATATTAAGAAATACTATTTGGAAGGTCCTGAGGGAAAAGAAAACTATTGTCTCCACACCCAAAACAGCTCCAAGTTTCACTGCTTTGAAAGTAAATTATAGGCACTAGTTGTTTTTCAAAGCATCAAAAAAGAATTGATTAATATTTTTCAAAGAGGAGCTGACCTTCAGAATATAACAAAAATAGCCAGTTATTGGTGTCTGCAAATAGTTTTCTTTGGAATTGTCTATATTCTTGTTGAAATAGGAAAATCTGACTTGTATCTCACAGCAACAGAACTGCATCAGAGATGACAATCTCATGTAATCAAAAGTCTTAAGTTTGATAATTCATCTCAGGGTTTGTACATGTTTTCTGGATTGATTTTACTGTTTATTTTGCTATTTCATGTGTATAGGTATGTGATGTATGTTCCTATGTATATTACAATTTCAGATATAGAGATTAAGGGTATAGAGTTGGTTGTCTAATACTGGCAACACTATTTAGTAGTTTTGTGCCCTTAAACAACTTAGTCTCTTTTGGCCTAAATTTCTTCACTGGTAACATAAGCATAAAAACCATGCCTTCTTCCTGACATAATACATGTAAATCAAAATCTGACACATAATAGACTCTAAGTCAATTTTAAATGATATTAAAATAACAATAATAATAGGAAGACTACTTGTTCATTCTTCACTGTGTTCCTTTTCTCTTTTTAGAATGGTTGAGAGACTATTGTCCCCTCAGCCAAGCTTGATTGTGGCCTGATTTGATATGGCCCATGATGCAAGAATGTCTTTTACATTTTTAAAAGGCTGTTAGAAAGAAAGGAAGAAAAAGAAAGAAAGAAAGAGAAAGAAAGAAAAAAAGAAAGAAGCTAAAAACAAAGAAAATGTAGCAGAAATCTTATGGCCTGCAAAGCCTAAAATACTTGCTATCTGGCCTTAACAGAAAAGACTGCCAACCCTTTACTGAGTTATGTGTAGTTAACCTATGGATTTAATTTTGTATTTAATCAATGCTTAGCTTCCTTTACTTTGTCTACCTGAATAAATAAAGAAAAGATTTCAATAATCAGATAATAACCTCAGGTTGGATTAATTGATCATCTTAAGTTAAAGAAATGGGGAAAAGTAGACAGAATTTGAGCCATGTTTTGAATACTATAGATAAAAGTTCTGTTACATATAGTAGGCCCTGCTTTAAAACAGTTTTATGAGTTTTTTCTGCTCAATCACGCAAAACATAACGAATAAAGTATTTTGCCAATGGTTGCAAAAGGTCAATTCAAATGAACAAAAGTTGAAAAAAAAAATAAAACAGGAAAAAGTTACTAGAATCCATTTTGTCAACTAATTGACGTTACTAATTTGGCAATTAAGTGATGACAGCTAAAATAGTATCTCCCCATTTCTGCTATTTTAGGGATTTTTTTAAGGAAATAATAAAGTTAAAAAATTCAATTTGTATAACTAAGAATATTATTTAAACTGTGTGGTAGGCAAAATTCTAAGACTACCTCCAAGATTCCCAGCCTGGTGCACACATACCTCCTTCCAGTACTTAATCAAAAACTAATGTAAGTACTACTGTGAAGAGATTTTGCAGATGTAATTAAGGCCTCAAATCAATTGACCACAAATATGGAGATTACCCAGTGGATCTGACCAAATGCTTATTCAAAACAAGAGGGATTCTACACATGAGAAATTTTCTAATAGCTTTGAAGATAGGAGGGCCCAAGTGACAAGGAACATGGGTGGCAACTGGGAGCTAAGACTGGCCCCTGATGACAGCTTGCCAAAAAACAAGAGCCTTAGTCCTAGAACCACAGGAACTTAATTCTGCCAAACGCCAGAATTAAGTTGGAAGCAGATTCTTCCCCAGGTCCTCTAGCCTAGAACTCAGCCCTTCTGACAATCTGACTTTAGCCTGTAAGACCCCAAGCAGAGAATCCAGTCATGACATGCATGGACTTCTGACCTACAGAGCTGTGAGCTAATGGAGCTGTTTTAAGCCACGAAAGTTGAGGTAATCTTATTCAGCAATAGAAAGCTAATACAAACTGACACTTTAAAAACAATAAATTTCTCATATTTGGGCATTTTTATCATTTAGACGTTTTTGAGTTTGTACACATTATACTAGGTCAACAGAAACCTAGTACAATTGAACAGATATCATGTTACATTTAAAATGAAGTAGATCACTCTTAACAGATGTCAGAGTTTCTCAGGCATAAAAATAGTAGACATACCTATGATTTTATAACTCTCTCTTTATTACTTTTTTAATTTTTTCAATTTCACACAAATGATAGTCAAATACAGCATTTTAAAAATAAGTCCATAGGTAGAGTCAATCAAAATTCTTACAACAAATGTTCATCCTATTTTATAAAATTACATCATGGTCAAATGTTTTGATCCCCCAAATCACAATAGCTTATTTTGAACATTTCTAATACTTTCAGTTTTGAACCTTGGACCGAGAAACAGAGAACTTAGCTCACCTAGCTATCATGGTGTTTGTTTCAGACACAAGGAAAAGAAAGATAAAAGAGAAAATAATTTTTGAGCTACTTTTACTATCAAGTGAAGGATGTTTACTACTGCAGTCTTTTAGTTTTGCTATGGATTCATAAATGTAACTTTCCTGAAGGCAAACAAATGTATTTAGTAGGAGATTAAAGAATTACAACAGTGCTGTTGTGAAAAATACTTGCCCCAAGGCATGTCTCCTGAGTTCCAAAAGATACCTTGCCCAGTTACATTCTGTGGAA
Source organism: Pseudorca crassidens (assembly GCF_039906515.1). Classification (NCBI taxonomy): domain Eukaryota; kingdom Metazoa; phylum Chordata; class Mammalia; order Artiodactyla; family Delphinidae; genus Pseudorca; species Pseudorca crassidens. Next base: position 71,802,260 of record NC_090306.1, read on the forward strand.
TCAGAGAGACTGAATAACAGGTAAATATTATGTATTGAATACATTCCACCAAATTCTCTGGAAATATTTGTTCTGCTATGTGTAAAGCGCTTTAGCAGTATTGTCATTTTAATCTTCACAGGCAGACTGTGACCTAAGTACCATAATTATCCCTGTATTACAGATCAGCAAACTGAAGTTTAGTGGGGTTAAGTACCTTGTTTAAGATCACGTAGCTAGCAAGAGGCTGAATGAAAAACTCAGCTAGGCATACTGATCTCATTTGTTTAACCTCTGCCCAATGCTGCCTCCATGCTTGAATATGAGGAATGAAATACCTTCAAGTTAAACCAAGTTACTTCATAAATGTTGACATTTTAAAATATTTTAGAAAATGTTATATATTGCAGGCTTTTAGTTTTAAATTTAATTTGATGTCTATATAAAAATAAAGAGCTCTTTTAAATTATGATCAATGTCTTTGCAATGTTTTAGTCGTTTTTTAGTTACCTTATTAATTAGTAGATGCATTTAACTGTGGTCAGAGAACATATTGCAATCCTATGAAGTATGATGAGTCTCGCTTACAGTGTCAATAAATGTGATACGTGCAGTGTTGCATGATGCTTCATGAGATGCTTCATGGAAAGAATCTGTACTCTGTCATTGTTGGCTGCAGATATGCATGGTAAATAATGTCAAGTACGTCAAGCTTGTTAATTGGGATGTCACATCCTTTGAATCTGACGGTTTTCTGCTTGTTCTATCAGCTCTTGAGAGTATTCTCTTACAATTGTGGATTCATCTATTTTTTCCTTCTAATTGTGTTAGTTTTTTTTTCTATATATAGTTTGAAACTATGTAATTGGATGCGTGTAGATTTAGAATTGTGATATCTTCCTGGAGGACTATTTTATCATTATGAAATTTCTCTCTTTTATCTTAAAAAATATCTTACCCTAAAGTCTGCTTTGTCTGGTGTTAGTATTGCAACACCTCCCTTTGTTGACTAGGTTGATGTTTATCTTTCCCATCCTTTCATTTCAACATTTCTCTGTGTTTAGATATAAATATGTCCCTTGTAAACAGCATATATTTGGGCTTTATGTTTTATCCAGTCTGACAGTCTTATAGTTTTAAAACTACTAGCTAACTTATACTTAGAATAATTGCTAAAACATATGGGCTATAACTACCGTTTTCTTATTTGTGTTCTATTTGACCTACATGATAATAATTACTTTTGTTAAATGAACAGATAAATTACTTTTTCTCTCCTTTCTTGTCTTTTTTTGAAGGTAATATTTTTCTTATCCTGTTTTTACTTCATTAACTTGTTATCTAAAGATTATGACTCCTAGATTATTAAAATTTAATACAAATTTTGTTTCTCTCCTATCCCAACAAAGCTATAAGATTACAATGCTTTAATTACATTTACATCATGTCCACCTTTATTTTTATTGTTTTGTGCATTTTGATTAAACATATATTTTAAATAGCACAACATACCATTATTATTATTTAGCAGCAATAGTTATTGACATTTATCTACAGATATGACCTTTTGCTATCCCTCATTTCTTCTTTCACTTCTGTGTTTCTCTCTGAGATTTCATCCCTTCTATCTGAAGAATTTTACTTTATGATATCTTTTATTAAAGTTCTGCTGGCTCGTTAATCTTTTAGTTTTTGTGTGCTGAAAATATCTTTATTTTGTCTTGATTTTTGAAAGTAATTTTTACTTTGTAGGGAACTTTATGTTGGCAGTTATTGTCTATCTGTGTTGTTTTTTTTTTTTCTTTGTTAGCATCAGGGGCAGATCTTTTTTTTTTTTTTTTAATTTTATTTATTTATTTATTTATGGCTGTGTTAGGTCTTCGTTTCTGTGCGAGGGCTTTCTCTAGTTGCGGCAAGTGGGGGCCACTCTTCATCGCGGTGCGCGGGCCTCTCACTATCGCGGCCTCTCTTGTTGCGGAGCACAGGCTCCAGATGCGCAGGCTCAGTAATTGTGGCTCACGGGCCTAGTTGCTCCGCGGCATGTGGGATCTTCCCAGACCAGGGCTCGAACCCGTGTACCCTGCATTGGTAGGCAGATTCTCAACCACTGCGCCACCAGGGAAGCCCTATCTGTGTTTTAAGATAGTATTCCATTGTCTTCTGGGCCCTATTATTACTGTTGAAAATGAGCAGTAGATATTATTGTTGTGCCTTTGAAGCTAGTGTGCCTTTTTCCTCTTATGGCTACTTTGTAGGATTTTCTATTTGTTTTTGTTTTTACTTTATGATAATGAATCTCACTAATATATTATGGAAGCCATATTATTTACCGCATTATAAATTGAACCTTTTACTTATGTTGTATATATGTAGAAATATCAAGAATATATGAAATGTTCAACAAGTTAATTTATGTTTTTGCTTAATATAGTATTATAATTTTTAAAATTTAAATTCTTAAAACTAAAATTTATATCAAAATAATTCATTTTAGCATAAATATGACAGATTACATTAGAACTATTACTTAATTGTGTCTAATACATTACTGATTTCTAACTTCCTTAAATGTTCCATAAGCTGATATAATCCAAAATTACTTTCAAAGGATATTACTTAGTATCTAGCTTCGTTTTAACTTTGCTTTTTTTATAAGCTATCTTGTATAGTGAGTGCCTTTTCTATTCTGTTCTCTTTTTATACAGTAGTTTACACTGAGATTCTTAGATAACATTGTCCATTTCTGATCTGTTCCTTGTTGAAAAAAGAGCTACATGTTGCATGTTGTAAACTCCTTACTTCCATCACTGTGACTTGCATATAGTAGGAGTTCAAAAAATATTTGTTGAATGAATGCATGAATATATGATTAGATGAATGAACAAATGCCTTTGAATCTAGGTTTTCTGACTTAGTGACTTTCAAACTACTTCCAAATGCATTGTCTTTATTTGGCTGCAATATAGTTTTACACTTATTAACAACCATCTCCCTTCAGTATATATTCCCCCAGGTACAATGGTTTTATGAGGTACAGCTTGTAAGAGGTACTGATCGACATATGGTCCTGTCTCCAGAGCTTGCCAAAGAATGCAGGATATGGTGGAGGCAGTGAACACCCTGTTGAGATCAAAGTTACTAAATTCTCCAAGGCCAGGTTTTTAAAAGCCCTGCTCCTTGGTCTACTATGCCTCTTCTGCCTCTGGATATGAGAGAGGGTAAAGTGATTTACCCTCTATAGATTTACCGTGAAGAATTGAAGGAAAGCAGAGTGAGTTGCTGTTCTCCAGCACTTAATGGCTGAAGAAGCTTTGTCAACATGCACAGACTAGAAGAGACAGAGGAAATCAATGAGGCTATGCTCCTTCCTCCTCCCCCACCAGGAAATGGATGACAGCTGACAGTTAACAACCAATCAGGAATACAAACTATGAAACCAGACTGACATGTCATCAGACTGGTAGGAAGAAGGAGAAACAATAGAGCAAAGTCAATATCAGTCACTGAAATATTGAACCTTTCCATGTTTATAGTTGAAATTCCCAATAATACCTATAATTTTGTGTATAGGTATTATTTTTCTGATTAAGCTTTCTGATTTTCATGATGTTGCCCTGCATTACGCTGAACAATGATCAATTTCAATGCTTTAAACTCTTCCTTCTTCTTTATTCAGCCCAGCTATCACAGTGAATAAGCAATTCTCTAAGCATAAATTTGGCTATACTGTATTAACACCCATGGAAACTTTAGTGAAAATGCAATTAGGTTTTCTCTCATATAGAGAGATGTTGAGTTACTAGTAAAACGATTCAAATATTAAGTGTGGAGCTACAAGGCTTTTTTTTTATGTGTAAATTATGAAGATAATAATGTGACTTGGTTATTTTTAGCTCAGTTTTATTTATCTGTTTTTTTCACAAAAATATCAACATGTTTCTACAGAGTTACATTTTTACTTAATGGACAAATCCTTATAGCATTGATTTGTGTGTAGTTTGCACTAAATCAGCCAGCCTTTTATTTTCTTTATATCCTCAAATGTACTCAGTCTAATTTTTTTTTAAGTCCTTGTCTTAGATTTGGACTGAAGGAAATCTTTTAAGCACACTTTCAGCTAAAATGCTTTATGCCTTGGAGGAAAAATGCCAACACACAAAGGATAGTACTGAGGAACCAAGTAATTCTAACCTTCGGTAATCACCACCCCCAAACAGTGTCTAACAGATTAGGAGTTTCAGATAATAAGCCCAAAGGGATTTGTGTGATGGAACCCTGCTGAGGAAAATTCATTAACACATCAATTTATGAACATAAACAGTGTATCTGAGATGTTTGTGTGTGCCCTGTGAACATATTAACAAGTTAATTTAGCATCATATTTGAATGAAATAAACAGTTTGACCTCATTCAAGATCAATTATACTCACAAAGTAGATTTCCATTTTCTGTGTATTGGCAGCATGTCAGCATTGGAACAGAATAACTGGCACATGACCAAAGTCTCCCTTACACAGAAGCATTTCACAAAAGCAAGAGGTTGTTCTAGCCAGCAGAATTAAATTAAATATTAAAATTGTCACCCTTAAGTATACTTCCTGACCAAGGGTTACTGGGATTTGGGGAATTAGGAATCATACATGATAAAAAGACTAAAGCCTGATTTTAAGTTTATTGTTCAAAGAAATGTAAACAAAAGCAACAAGTAAAGAAAAGGAATAATAGCCACAGAAAATTATAATTTACTAAGGTCAAATTTTTCTAGTTCCCAAAGGACAGTGTTTTGTTTATGGTCCTTATAGCAGCTAATCTATCCTAATCTTAGGACATTGGAAATTATTTATATTCTATGTACAGTTTCCTGTACATTACTAATGTACAATAGTATGATCTAAGACCAAATGTGAAGTAGTACATCTTTGGAAGTAAAGCATACACCTTTGGGAGAAGACAATGTGTACAGGAGAATCCTGTATCTTGGGAGCTATGGAGAAATAAAAATGAAGGACTAAGGACAAAACTTTTAGCAGGATATCTTTGTTCTAGTTCTTTTCTTTCGTGAATGTCCATCTTCTCTCTGGCTTTCCATTCAACAAATACCTTCACTCTCCCTTCCCCACCCCCACTGTAGAGACCAGTTCAAACGTATATAAATTACATCATATCTGTTCCATTGTCAGTTCAGTGCCCACTATTACTGATGTAGATGTTTCACAGAAATAATGTTTTTAAGATAAATCAATTGGAAAAATAACAGACTTCAGGAAGAACAACTCATGTAGCCACAATTATCTAGTATTTTCAAAGCCACAGATTTCACACAAAACTATTTTTAATCAAGCTATTTCATATTCTATATGAGGATATTTGATGATTTTGAGAGGGAATGCAAAATCCTCTAATTAGATGTGAGTTCAAACTAGAATGATGGAATATAACAATGCAAGTAATAGAGCAGACTATAATACACTGGTAAGTTATTCACATTGACATAAATGACCCTACACATGATCAAATAAATAGAAGTTCTGTTCTTAACAGATCTTCGTTATCTTATTTTCCACATCATAAAGGATTAGAGTTTCCTTGACAACTTACAATGACTTTTTTTTTTTTTTTACAAAGAGATTTTGAAGGTCAGAGCTCCCTTCTCTGCCTGAACACTCACTGTCTACCCAAATAAAATGAAACCTAACAAGTCATTCCTTCCTTTCCTGGAATATAAACCTATATATAAACCTCACCAAAATGTTTATATTCTAGAAATGCGTAACAAACACTTTGTTCCACTGCCCCCTCAGTCCTATCTCATGAACTTCTGGTTAGAATTTGAACTTCTTATTTACTTAAGAAAATATCTTGAGCATCTAACTATATTTCAGTCTTATTACGAAATAATCTTTCTACATTTACTTGTATTGTTGCCCGGCCCAGACTGACTTACTTAGGTTCTAAGTAAACTTTGGTTAATGGCTTTCTGGCAGTGATGACTCCACACATTTTCCTTTGGATGTCTAATCTGCAGAGTGATCCTTACTTGAATTAAGTAATCAGTAACATAAAGCCTAATACAAGAATATTAAAAATGAGCATAAACATTTTCTAGAGAAAGGATTTCTATAAGGAAGCTAAGGGCACAACATGTCTGACACCTATTAAGAGAACGAGGTTGTAAACAAAGAGTTTACAATTTACATCTGCATTTAGAGGGCCAATGGAGATGTTTTATAATTCCTGATTCTGAGGTGTATAATTAAAAATTATATTCACTCCAACTCAAACAGCCATTTTTCATTGTAAAATTAATTTTTTAACTTAGATTTTCTTCTTACTCCTCATTCCTAGAAGAAATGGCTATAAAGTAGGAGTGTGCTCAATAGTTTTTCCAGTCAACTACTCATAGGAAATAATGCACTCATTTTCTAAAATGTATTTATATAAACTATAATTTTATTAGCAAAGTTCTTGGTTATTTCAATAAATAATCTTCACAAAACAGTATGACCATAAAAAGCATAAATCTGGTTACATCAGAGAACATTGCAAATATTATATCTAGAATATGCTTAGTGAATATTAATAGCTAAAGTTCACATTTGGTGAAATTTTTCCATACTCAGAAATATAAGTAAATACAAGATTTTAAAATTTGTTTTCGGACTAACACTTCAGCATTGGAGGATGTGAACTTTAAAAGTCATTGTCAAATAGGTCATAGAATGCCTTGATTCATATTTACTATTTTTATAATGCTGTGATAAAAGTTTCACATGAACAACAACAATAAAAATAAGCATTAACACTTATTGAATAGTTACAATGTATCAGGCACGGTGTTCAGCACTTTCCATGAATTATATAATTAAATCTCATAATAACTCAACGGGACAATTTCTAATACCCTTGTTTAACAAGTGAGAAAAATCATTCTTGTTCATGGAAATGGTAGAAATTATTATTTTCATATAAAAATTATTAAAAATTTTTCTAAGACACTGTTTAAAAGTCTAATTTCTACCTGTTTTTGACATCAATAAAATACCCAGTTATTACATGGTATGCTGTATACAGCTTGGGATTTGGTTTTTCTTTTTGTTTTTTTGGCCGTGCCATGCCGCTTCTGGGGATCTTGGTTCCCCGACCAGGGATGGAACTCAGGACCACAGCAGTGAAAGCACTGAGTCCTAACCACTGGACTGCCAGGGAATTCCCCAGCTTGGGGTTTTTAATATATTAATGGAAATATTTTTTCATTATACAATCTTGAAATATTTAGCAATTCCCAATAACTTTAGTTGCATAATTTACACCTCAGCGTTTTCCATATTTTCCAGTAATGCTTCTTATGTGTTCCATGATGATTACCAAGGTTTTTTTCATCACCCACAAAAAATGTTTTTTAACTTTCTGCTTTTTAACTGTTTTTAAACAGTATCTTAACTTTAACTTTGTTTTTTAATTTTTTTTTAACCTAGAGTCTTCTACAATCCTGAGCACATAAATTCTATGCAGTTTGATATATTGGGAAAATGGAATGACTTGGATACACAAATACCTGGTTTATTTATATATTTATGTATGCTGTGTTTTAATGTAGTAACTATGCAACCATATGCAGAAAAGACAAACACATAACACACCAAACCCCTCTAGCAGGAAGTCAATAAAACAGAGGTGTTCATATTTATTACAAAATAAAGTTTGAAAACTAATTAGTTTTTTTAAAGGTACATAGCATATTTTTTGTTTTTAGTGAAGTAATTCTGATCAGAGGCAAAAGGACTTTTTACATCTGCAGAACCAAGTGTGAAAGATAGATGCCTAGTGTTCAGGTATACCTGTGATGGACCACCCATAACTGCCTTCCAGAAGTAAGGACTGCCAGCTTTGCACATCGCCTCAGCTCAGGAGTGTGACCTTTCACAAAGTCACATTCCCATATAAGGGCAACTCCAGAAGATGCCTATTCAATATGAGGGTTATCAAAGCCAAGTCCCCTCACCCTCCTGGGGAAAATTCTGAAGAAATACCTCAGCCCCCACCTCCAATGAGACCTCATCGAAGTTCATCTTCTCCTTCTGTCCATTCTTGCTTCATCACTTCTTTCAACAGGTGTTGATCTTGCAAGCTCTTTAATAAACCTCCTTTACACTAATCAACATCTCAGAGTAAGCTCTCTGGAGAACCCACCCTGGGAAAGTATTGTTTGTTTTGTTTTGTTTTGTTCTACTTGAATAACTCCACCCCTAGAATCATTCAGAGGACGGTAATGGTAACAACTTATGGAAGGGAACAGTCCAACTGAAAGCAAACTTCAGAATTAAGTGGCCAGCTTAGTACCTCAATCGGACACTTCAAGCCTCAAAAAAAGTGCAGGCCATTTAGTGCTGCTCTGAAGGAAGTGTCTGTGATGAAATAGGCTATGACAACAGGAAGAGTTTTAAGGACTATGTACCGGAAAATATTTGTCCAGTTTTGAAAATAGATATAATTCTTTCTTATGAAGCATATTTAAATAATAAAAATAAATTTTGATAAATTTGGCATCTGCTAAAGTGGAAATCATATTATTCCTTGCAAATCATGAATTCTTCGGTTTAAATACTACAGTGTATTCTTTTAATTTTGACGAAAAATTGCCAAAATCTTACAAACTAATTCAGTCACTATAACTGACACTATATCCCACACAACATGAGAATAATAATTTTGTCTAAAATGAAATTTATCTGAGATTCAGAAGTTCAAAAAATTTTATTGAAAGTTATTTCTCATTAATCTGAGGTGCCAGGGTTATTTTATTGTATATATGCAGATTTGAAGAGAGAGATTGTTTTGTGAGGTAGAAGTAGAGGGATTTGGGTATAACTTCACTTAGCCCAGTTGCAGGTAGCATTTTAGTAATTTAAATAATAAATTTAAATAATAAATCTTTGTTGTAAATTAAGATTGTAATTCTAGTCTCAAAAAAAGGCAATGAAAACCTGATTATTCTATTGAAAATGGCTGGACTCAGTTGCCTCATGGAATCAACTTTTCTGAAGCATTGCTTAAGTAAAAGCACACATAAAATATATCACAAGGTAATTATATTGAATTACTTTGGCTTCACTTTTTGCTAGCGAAGCAAAATTTCTTACCCTGCCTTATCCTAATATGGATTGAAGGAACAAAACCTTTTATAACTATTCTCTATATTGTGAAATCAAAGATGAGTTGTTTTTAAAATCAAATCCATTTGATATTCCTTATAGTTTTCATAATGGTTCCCCAAAGTCAGAGTTGATAATTTCCTTAAGGAATGTGCTAAAGTACTAACTTTGTTGCTCTTATTTGATTCCAGTGAATCTTTACCTTTTTTCATGCTCTGTTTCATCCAGCTATAAATCCTACTCATGCAATGTAATGCACCAACAAATCAGTTTAAGGAGGTTGGCCCAATTTCCTGATGAGTCTTCAGGGTAAATTCTCTAGGTACTTATGAAATAGTATGTAATGGAAGAACTATTGGAAAACAATTTTCATGAAACCACACAGTTCATACAAGGGAAGAAAAATTATTTTGTTTTGTAAATTTCAAATGGAGAAATTTTTTTAATTGGATTCAGAAAAATATATTACTCTATTTAGCTAATAAAAATGTAGCAATTATTAAATTTTCTTTAAAATGTGCAAAACTACCCAATATCACACTGTCTTTCTAAAAAGAGATTTTGTTAAAACCAAAGAAACACCATCTTCCCTCTTTTTTTAATGCTAAATATGTAGTGTGAAGGGAGGAAAAAGCAGCCCTAGATTGGATATTAGGCAACAAATCTGACACTCACAGCTAAGTCTTCATGTTATTACACATTTTTCTGATGCTTAAAGCTAAGTCATGTTGTGCTCCCGTTGGACATAAACAATCTCATAAAACATCCATTTCAGATTAGGTCACTGAGCAACCCACAAAATATCAAACATCTCCCTCTCTACTACTAAATGAGCGACTGCTACTTCTTTACCTATTATATCTTCATCCTTATTCTAGTCTGTGCTCCCTAGCGGTAAGATTTATTGATATGCCTAATCACAAAATCGTCTCTGCCGTCTCACAATACCCAGTTGAGAGCATACCTCCTTGCTTCTTTCACCTAATTACTCAGCTGCTGCTCAAATTGTACAAGTTCTTTCTAATACCCTTTTACTGAGCTGCACCATGGTTCCCACCGTGAGTGTTCTCTCTCGCTGCAACCAGTGATAAACCCAACTGATTTAACTACAGGTGTGTTCCTGGTGGTTTTGGCTGAAGGGCACTGATAGTAGCAAGATGGATAGGATATTATTCATAGGACACTGTAGTTTCTTCTAAAGGTAGGATGTTATAAGCAAACTTTCAGACAACCAGATTTTTCACATTGATTTTTAAGTAACTCAGTAGAATAAGTGTAAATTGCATCTGAAATCCTTAAAATTCCAAAGTTAGGTATTTCTCTTTGTTTGGTCTGGGATAAATTAAGCTCTGCTCTAATATACATAGTTTTTCTTAGAGAAAAGGGATGATTCATTGATTGTCTTGCATTACTTCTTATTTGAAGATCTTTATTAAAGCATCTTTGTCTTTTCTGTAGGCTCAATAAAACCAATTACTGAAGTTTTTTTTTTTTTTTTAAATAATCACTAACCAATACTTTCATCATGTTAACAGATCTCTTCTGGCAATTTTTGGTTACCCCATAGGAATGACAAGACTTCCTAAACTAATCACAAATACGAAAGGAAAACTTAAGTCATAATTCAGCTTTTTCTTGTATAGACATAGTTATTGCATAGATATTGTATTTATATTAATATAATAGTGTTAAGAATAGAAAACAGTCTTCCATTTTTAAATATTCGTTTCTTATTGTGGGGGATATTAAGAAAATACATCAACTCTAAACTGATATTCAATTAACAATATAGCTTTGATATATATGCAAAGGGAAAATGATGAAAATAGAAGAAAAATATAACAAAAAAACCAGTGATGTCAAATCAGCTTTAGAAATTGACAAGTCAGGGCAAAAATAATAAAAATAATGTAAAAGAGGTAAATAACTGAATCAACAACTTTATCTAGTAGATATTGTATGAGTTTTCTATTGCTGCTGTAAAAAATTATCACAAACTTAGTGCTTTGAACAATACAAATGGATTATCTTACAGTTCTGTAAATCAGAGGTTTGGCGCAGTTCTCACTGAGCTAAAATCAAAGTGTCAGTGAGCCTGCATTACTTGCTTTAGGCTCTAGGGAAGAATCTGTTACCTTGACTTTTCTAGCTTCTTAGAGGCTGTTCATAGCTCACTTCCACCATCTTCAAAGGCAGCAAAGTCACATATCTTTAAAACTCTTCTTCAATTCTCACGTCTTTCTCTCTCTGACCACAGCTGGGAAAATTTCTCTGCATTGAAGGACTCAAATGTTTAGATTATGCCCACCCAGATAGTTTAGAATAATCATCCCACTTCATGGTCTTCAATCTTAGATACATCTGCAAATTGTTTTTTATCATGTAAAACAACATATTCACAGGTTCCAGGGATTAATATGTGGACATATTTTGAGGGTCATTATTCTGCCTGGTACAGATATAATTAAATTTTTAATCTCCAAGAGCAAGAATATACATTGCTTTCAAACCCATATGTAGTATCCACAAAAAATGAACACAAAGTCAATAATAAAATGTACCAAAATGCAGAAATAATACAGATCATTTTGTCTGAGTACAATGGAATAAAATGAGGTATAATAACAAAAGTACCTAAAATATTTATAGATCTGGAAATTCATAAGCCCTATAATAAAACACTATTCAGATGGATTAAAAAGAGTATTGAATTGGGAATTAAAACCTAATCATAAATACATAACATAGAGAGCTCAATGCATCAAAAGCTTGGAGGTTGAGCTAAAGTGATAACTCAAAGGAATAGATATCTTTAATCTCATTATCATCAAATAGGAAAATTGAAAATAAAGTCATTTACTCTCCCAAAGATCTAGAAAAAGGACAACAAAATAACCACAAATTTAAAAAAAATAATAATAAATTTACAACTCAAAGAGTAAGTCAAAATAGTGTTAATAAAGACAATGATTAGACAATGAGTCATGGAATGAGTCATCAGATTAATGCTTTCATATTCATAACTAAGAGAGAAGGAGAGAGTGTGAGAGAGACAGTCTAGCTTCCTGCTTCCTCTCTGACCTAAATTTCCCACTAACTCTCCCTCTAACTTAATCTCCCTCTGCCCAACTCCCCCTCTGCCAACAACACTATTCTTTGTTGTCCCTGAAAAATTACAGCTATGTTCTGCCTCAGGACTTTACGCCTGCCTTTTCTTTGTCTGGAATCCATTTTCACCAGATATCCACATAAATACCTTCAATATAGGTGTTCATTATTTCCTTCCTTAAGCTCTATCTTGCTGACTGTACTTAACTTTGAAGCCATCCCTCCTTATCCTCCCTGTTTCTCTTGTTTGTCTTATTTCTTTTCTCAATAATTTATATTATCATCAGAGATACTATATTCTATTTATCATTCACTGCCCTCCGCTAGTCTATAAATTCAGTGAGGCTAGAGATTTCATTTATTTAGTTTTTTCATTGTATTCCAATAATAGAAAAATGAATATCTAGTACATAATAAGTACTTGTAAATAGTTGTTAATAATTTGTTGATGTGGTGTGTCACACTGATTGATTTCTGGATATTGAAAAATCCAGACATCCCAGGGATAAATCCCACTTGATCATGGTGTATGATCCTTTTAATGTATTGTTACATTCGGACTGCTAGTATTTTGTTGAGGATTTTCTCGTCTATCATCATCAGTGATATTGGCCTCTAATTTCCTTTTTTTTTAATCTGCGTCTGGTTTTGGTATCAGGGTGACGGTGGCCTCATAGAACATGTTTGGAAGTTTTCCTTCCTCTGCAATTTTTTTGGAACAGTTTCAGAAGGATAGGTGTTAGCTCTTCTCTAAATGTTTGATAGAATTCGCTTGTGAAGCCATCAGGTCCTAGACTTTTGTTTTTTGGTAGTTTTTAAATCATAGTTTCAATTTCAGTGCTTGTGATTGGTCTGTTCATGTTTTCTGTTTCTTCCTTGTTCAGTCTTGGGAGATTGTACCTTTCTAAGAATTTGTCCATTTCTTCCAAGTTGTCCATTTTATTGGCATACAGCTGTTTGTAGTAGTCTCTTACGATCCTTTGTATTCCTGTGGTGTCAGTTGTAACTTCTTTTTCATTTCTAATTTTATTGGTTTAAGACATCTCCCTCTTTTTCTTGATGAATCTGGCTATAGATTTATCAATTTTGTTTATTTTTTCAAAGAAAAGTCTTTATTTTTCAACAAACTAAAGAATAAAAACCATAGGATCATCTCAATAGATGCAGAAAAAGCTTTTGACAAAATTCAGCACCGACTTATGATAAAAACTCTCCAGAAAGTGGGCATAGTGGAAACATACCTCAACATAATAAAGGCCATATACGACAAACATACAGCTAACATCACACTCAATGGTGAAAAGCCGAAATCATTTCCTCTAAGATCAGGAACAAGACAAGGACATCCACTCTCGCCACTTTTATTCAACATAGTTTTGGAAGTCCTAGTTATGGCAATCAGAGAAGAAAAAGAAATAGAAAGAATCCAAATTGGAAAAGAAGAAGTAAAACTGTCCCTGTTTGCAGATAACATGATACTATACGCAGAAAATCCTAAAGACGCTACCAGAAAACTACTAGAGCTCATCAATGAACTTGGTAAAGTTGCAGGTTACAAAATTAATACACAGAAATCTGTTGCATCTCTATACACTAAAAACAAAAGATCAGAAAGGGAAATTCAAGAAACAACCCCATTTACCACTGCATCAAAAAGAATAAAATACCTAGGTATAAATCTACCTAAGGAGACGAAAGACGTGCACTCCAAAAACTATAAGATGCTGATGGCAGAAATTTAAGATGACACAAACAGCTGGAAAGCTATACCATGTTCATGGATTGGAAGAATCAATCTTGTCAAAATAACTATACTACCCAAGGCAATCTGCAGATTTAATGCAATCCCTGTCATACTACCAATGGCATTTTTCACAGAACTAGAATAAAAAATCTCAAAATTTGTATGGAGACACAAAAGACCCTGAATAGCCAAAGCAATCTTGAGAAAGAAAAATGGAGTTGGACAAATCAGGCTCCCTGACTTCAGGTTATACTACAAAGCTGTAGTCATCAAAAATAGTACTGGCGGGCTTCCCAGGTGGCGCAGTGGTTGAGAGTCCGTCTGTCGATGCAGGGGACAGGGGTTCATGCCCCAGTCCGGGAAGATCCCACATGCCACGGAGCGGCTGGGCCCGTGAGCCATGGCCACTGAGCCTGTACGTCTGGAGCCTGTGCTCCGCAACGGGAGAGGCCACAACAGTGAGAGGCCCGCATACCGCAAAAAAAAAAAAAATAGTACTGGCACAAAAACGTAAATATAGATCAATGGAACAGGTTAGAAAGCCCAGAAATAAGCCCACACACCTATAGTCAATTAATCTACAACAAAGGAGGCAAGACTATACAATGGGGGAAAGACAGTCTCTTCAACAAATGGTGCTGGGAAAACTGGACAGCTACATGTAAAAAATGAAATTAGAACATTCTTTAACACCATACACAAAAATAAGCTAAAAATGGATTAAAGACCTAAATGTGAGATCAGGCACTATAAAACTCTTAGAGGAAAATATAGGCAGAACACTCTCTGACATAAATCGCAGCAATATTTTTTTCAATCTGTCTCCCAGAGTCATGGAAATAAAAATAAACAAATGGGACCTAATTAAACTTAAAAACTTTTGCACAGCAAAGGAAACCATAAACAAAACGAGAAGGCAACCCACAGATTAGGAGAAAATATTTGCAAATGATGTGACCAACAAGGGAGTAGTCTCCAAAATTTACAAACAGCTCATGTAGCTTAATATCATCAAAATAAACAACCCAATCAAGAAATGGGCAGAACGGGCTTCCCTGGTGGTGCAGTGGTTGGGAGTCCGCCTGCCAATGCAGGGGACACGGGTTCGTGCCCCGGTCCAGGAGGATCCCACATGCCGCAGAGCGGCTGGGCCTGTGAGCCATGGCCGCTGAGCCTGCGCATCTGGAGCCTGTGCTCCGCAACAGGAGAGCCCACAACAGTGAGAGGCCCGCGTACCGCAAAAAAAAAAAAAAAAAAAAAAAAAAGAAATGGGCAGAAGACCTAAATAGACATTTATCCAAATAAGACATACAGATGGCCAAGAGGCACATGAAAAGATGTTCAACATTGCAATTATTAGAGAAATGCAAATCAAAGCTATAATGAGATAGCACCTCACACCAGTCTAAATGGCTATCACTGAAAAAATCCACAAACAATAAATGCTGGAGAGGATGTAGAGAGAAGGGAACCCTCCTACACAGTTGATGGGAATGTAAATTTGTACAGCCACTATGGAGAACAGTATGGAAGTTCCTTAAAAAACTAAAATAGAGGTACCATATGATCCTGCCATCCCACTCCTGGGCATATACCTGGAGAAAAACATGGTCCAAAAGGATACATGCACTCCAATGTTCATTGCAGCACTGCTTACAATAGACATGGAATAGACATCTTCCAAGACATGGAAGCAACCTAAATATCCATCAACAGAGGAATGGATAAAGAAGATGTGGCACATATATATAATGGAATATTACTCATCCATTAAAAAGAATGAAATAATGCCATTTGCAGCAACATGGACAGACCTAGAGATTGTCATACTCAGTGAAGTAAATCAGACAAAGAAATAGAAATATCATATGATATTGCTTATAAGCGGAATCTGAAAAGAATTGATGCAAATGAACGTATTTACAAAACAAAAACAGGCAGACTTAGAGAACGAACTTATGGTTACTGGGGGGAAGGGTGGGAGAGGGATAGTTAGGGAGTTTGGGACTGACATGTACACACTGCTATATTTAAAATAGATAACCAACAAGGACCTACTGTATAGCACAGGAAACCCTTCTCAATATTACATAACAACCTAAATGGGAAAAAAGTTTGAAAAAGAGTAGATACAGTGTATCTAAAAAGAATAGATTCAGTGTATAACTGAATCACTTTGCTATACACCTGAAACTATCACAACCTTGTTAATCAACTATACTCCAGTATAAAATAAAAAGTTAAAAAATAAGTTGTTAATAAATACATGAATGAATAAATGTAAAAGAAATTGAGAGAAAAGAAAAAGAGCTATAGACATACAGAAGATAAAAATTACCAAAAAATTACAACTTTGTAGAAATAGGAGTTCAAATTTAGATGTAATTTGGTTATTTTTATGAAAATATAGAAATATTTTTAATGTTTAGTACCTATAGAATAACATCAAATAACATTTATACTGAATAAGTGCAAGAAAAACAACTAAACTGAATATTTTAAGTAAAGATACAAATTATTATTTTTGAAGTAAAATTATCTCTTTAATTACCTATTCTGTTTTTCCCATTGTGCTTTGGTTGAAGAAGTTGTTTGGAATTTGATTTGAGCAATAGGGGCTGAAAGGTAGGAATGAGGGCAGATTGTTAAGAGGTGCTTAACATATATATATGTTATATAGCTAAACTCGGATATATTAACCTCCTATCATGCAAAGAGTACACAGATTTGTTACTTTTTTAAGAATAAAGTACTTTTGTAAGACATCAAATTTGAATTTAGAATGATTCAGTCAATAATGATTATAAATAGAAATAAATTAGCTTTATTATGTACAGTCCCATTTTTATCGTTTTTCTTATATATGGTATTTTATCTCTATATCCATTATCTTTATTACTGTATTGAGTAGTTATTGCTCTTCTATTCACTAACTATCCCTTTTTTCTAATCCATCCAGATTTTCCTTTGCAAAACCAGGCCTCCTCCAATTTTATTCATCTTTATGATGTTGATAGTATTAAACTCACACCAAGCTCCATGGATAGGCCCCCAGTGACATCATCCAGTCAACATAATTTTGTCCCTTTGCTTAAAGTTTGGTTTAGAAATCAGTAGTCTCAGTAAATAAGAGCTGGCATTCCCTGGCCAAATTCAGGGGTTATGTGATAGCGATTAGAATCGATGCTCTTCCTTCATTATTAATGTGAATCAGAGAACTTGTAGCTTTGGTGTTAACGGCAGCCATTCTTTACGCTATGTAAGATATAGCAACCTAGGGAAGAGGGCATTGCTAAAAGTGTCACGAAAAATGGAGCTGGAGTCCTGCTTTGATCATTTCTGAGCTTTTCAGTTGCATAAATCTATTGATCTTTTCCATCGTTGAAGCATGGTTGAGTTGGCTTTTACTTTGTAAGGACAAAATGTGTGTGTGTGTGTGTGTGTGTGTGTGTGTGTGTGTGTTATGTGTAAAATTTGGACTTTGAGAAAACAGTTTGGTTTTTGTTTTGTCTTTTAAAATTGAGAGAGATTCTTGCCAAATGTAAAGTTCTTCCTTTTCTCTTAACACAGCCTAAAACTGCTGTTCTTCAAATCAAATTAAAATACTCAGGAATTTCGCTTCCCTAACCTGTAGTTTTGTTCCCTGAACCATAAAATAAGTTTAGATATGACTATGTAGACACTTATTCAGCACATTATTACAGATTGAGATAATTGGCTCTGTAATTATAATATTTCTCTTTAGAAAAATGGAATCAGAGCAGTAATACTGCAATTTGTACATTGATCCCTTTATATCATTCTGTCAGACTTCTGGCCTTCAAAGGTTTCCTGAGTCTGTTATAATATAGCATAATTCATCCATTTTGCTATCAGCACCATTTGCAAGAATATTCTCATTAATTACTTTCAACCATTTTACCCTAATCCAAAACCATGTCCTTTTCTTCAACACTTTTGTCATGATGTTTTGAACTCTTTCTCAGGGAAAAAATAATAATCCCAGATCTTTGTGAAGACATGATGAACTATTTCTATGAGGCCTCATTTACAAAAAACAACAAAGTGCTCTTATTAGAAACAAGGGAACAATCAGTACAGATGAAAAAAAAAATGATCTATGCCTACACAAACCCAAATGAATCTTTCCTATGGTTCAAGATTTGGTTAGCTTGTTTCTATTTGTTTTCTTTTTCATTTTCATGCTTTTATGCATTTCCAGCTGGACTGATTCTGGAAGGAGCAATATATTACAAGAAAGCTTGTTCTCATATTTCCAATCTGATTTCAACCTCTATGAGAAAGGTTAGGATAATCACAAGAATGTTGAGTTTCTTATCTGGACCCCATCTTTAAACCTTGAAAGGCTTACCCATCACTAGTTCTCAATTTCCAGTGTTCCCTTCTGGGCTAGAATATTTAAGATTAATGTATCTCTGATCTTTCCCTCTATCTGTCTCAGTCTCTTTCTTCCTCTGCCTTCCACAGATAAAATCTTTCCAGTTTTCCTCTCACATTGATTTGTTTATTTTCAGCTCTTTCATCTTTGAAAGGTTAACTTTGGAACCATGGCTAGAGAAACACTGGAAAGTCCACTAGGAAAATATATTAGATAGAGATTGTTAGTTAATTTTATGATTTTTCTCTTTTTAAAAAAGATATCAGTCCAACGTTCAGTTATATGTGTAGATTTGACAATTAAGGTAATATTGCACACAGAATATTTGTCACTATCAGGTAGTTATAGTTATTGAATTTATTGTACAATGGATATGATTAAGAAGTTTTAAACAGACTAACTCTTATATAAATATTTTCCTATTGTAAATGAAATAATCAAAAATATTTTTTAAATGTTTTTTTGTTAAAGCAGGAAATCAGAGACATTATTGACTTCATTTCAGCTTCTCTGTCCTGTGAACATGGAGTATAAGAGAGAAGAAAACCAGGGACATTCAAATACTATGAATGTAATTGACCATTTTGCCAGAAAGTGTGTGATTTGGGGAAAAGGGTTACATGGAAATGAGCCTGAATTGAGAACCAACAGAGAGGATATTGGAGAAATAAAAGGAACTCCTGGTTATTCTTCATCATAATTTTAGTCTTCATAACATTGTTCTCTCATGACATAGTGATTTTCAAAGTTCGCTTGAGTGAGTTCTAGTCTAGATCACTTGTTATTAGAGATATTTTAGGATGCATAATGAAACGTGGAAAAACTGTATAGTCTTTTTATTTACCTAATCTTAATCTTAATACAATACTTGTTTATGCCGTAGGTGCTATACCTAGAGCATATTTGGAAGACTGTCTACAGGAGTGGCTCAGAATTAGACATTCAAAGAGATTTGAATCTCTATATTTTACTCACCTTCTAGATTTGAGCAAATAAATTAACTCCTAAATCTTAATTATCTGATCCATCTAATGTGAAAAAATTGTATCTATCTTATATAACTATTACAAGAATTAACCCTAATACAAATAGAAAACTACTGAAGAGAGTACCTAAAAAATGTATTTAATACACATTAGCCACTATTGAGAGTAGTATTACAGTTTACCTTTTTCTCTTTTCGGCCCCACCACACGGCATGTGGGATCTTAGTTCCTTGACCAGGGATCAACCTGTGCCCCCTGCAGTGGAAGTGCAGAGTCTTAACCACTGGACCGCCAGGAAAGTCCCTAAAATTTACCTTCATTTTCCTTTCCTTAAATTGAATATTAAGCTGTTACCCTGGAATTATTCATCTATGAAGTATATATTCAACAATCACCTATAATTATTTTTATAAAATTACAACTGGCTTTCTAAGGAGGGACATTTTACGATACTACATATTTAAGTATGTATGGTCTCATTATACCTACATAAACACATTATTGAAGAGAAATATAATAAAGTGAAAAAGCTAAAGAAAATAGTAATGAGACTCTAGTAGACTGGATTTTGGAGACACCTGAGTCTAGATTGGAACTCTTCTGCTTTTAAACTCATGACTTGATGCAAATTCCAACTTCTTGTAGCTCCAGCTTCCTCCTTTATAAAGCAAAGAAAATGATGCCTATCTCATTGAGTGGCTTTGAAAATTAAACAAGATGATGTTTAGCAGAGCTCTTCAAAGAGAGTAACTAACAGTCAATGGAGCTAACAATAATAGTCAGTATTACCACCATTAGTGAGAAGATGGCACTGAGTATTTTGAAGTCAGAAGATTGACCCGGTGAGAAGCTGTAGCCCACTGAAAGTGAGATGAACCTTTTAAAAATCTATAGTTCTTTATAGGCTAAAAGCTGCTGAACTGGCATTTTGTTACCATAATACTGGAAAACCTAAATGCCATTTTTCATATATATTAAACGATGGGAGGAACTAATTTTAAACACATGAACCACTTTGATGCAATCTTTTTTTTTTCCTCCACAATTCCACAAGGACTTTTTAAACTTCCTTAAGGTTGTTGTCAATATGATACTGTTTATTTCCACTTATGGAGCTGCTCTGTCTCCATGTTCCTTCCCTGGCCACATTTAACCAGCTTTAACTGGTGTCAACTCTCTGTGACCTCTAGTGAGGAAAATGGCTGAAGCATCTGGCAGGTTCATTTGCACAGTAATGAGTTCTGTCTACTAGTCTGCTAGAGACTGATGGTGAGAAGAAGATTACCTTCCACTACTGCCTATTAAATGTGATTGACATTCCTGTAGGATATCTGTCTTCCTTAACAGTCCTCTCTCCTCCCCTAGAAATAGTTCATGAGCACAAAGAATTGTACTTAAATGAGGTCTGAAGCATTGCTTTCCTACTTTCACATATTTTGTTTCAATTATTATGGGGTAAAATAGAATTTTTTTAAAAAGAAAAAATCATATGATATTATGTATAACTGGTAAGAGAAGGAAGATTTTCATCACTAAAAAAATAAATTAAAAACATACCAAGTCTCCTTCAGCCAAAGAATTAGAGAGAAAAAGGTAGAAAATATTTCCTTAACTCATTATATTTTCTTTAGCATCTTTAATTGTGCTGTTTCATTTGATATTTTCAAAGATTGGCATTTATTATTATAGCTTTTACATCTACATTTATCCTCTAATCTTTATTTGTTCATTCAGTTCCTACTCTCTATTTTAAGATAACTTTTGTTTTATGGTGTGCTTGCCATAAACATCTTTAAAAAATGTCTCTTCCGGCTTCCCTGATGGCACAGTGGTTGAGGGTTCGCCTGCCAATGCAGGAGACACAGGTTCGTGCCCCGGTCCAGGAGGATCCCACATGCCACGGAACGGCTGGGCCCGCGAGCCATGGCCGCTGAGCCTGCGCGTCCAGAGCCTGTGCTCCACAACAGGAGAGGCCACAACAGTGAGAGGCCCGCGGACCGCCCAAAAAAAAAAAAAAAAAAAAAGTCTCTTCATAGCTCTGTAAGACATAAAATTGCAGCACTTACATAGTAACTCTAATTTTATACTTCTATAAAAATGCATTTAGCAGAAAACATTCCAAAAGCCTCAAAATAAAAACTATATTTTAATTCTTGTAAAACTTTTTCTATTATATACTTTACCTGCAACATTTTAGGCAATTAATTCATTTACATTTATTTTACGGTCCCATTTTTAAGCAAAATGGAAGGCTAAGTTCTATTTAATTGCAAGAAATCATGGGCAAGTCATATTGAAATTCTCTCCAAGAGTGAAATGGAACATGCATTTTCCATTTTGAGATATTTAAATTCATTCCTGCTTATGTTTTATGATCGATGTTTCATGCTATGCTAAACTTCAGCATAGTTTAATTTTTAAATGTACCCAGTCATAACATTATTAATTCTATGTTCTGATAAAAAAATAAAACTTAAATAGCTTTCCACCAACTTGGAACTACATGCATTGGATCCCTGCATAATCATCTTTCCCCATAATGCAACCAGCCTCTATCTATCTAGTTATCATGAAGTTCTGTCTGTTGGTTAAAGTTTTGGGTATAGTTCCAATTGGAGGTACTTTGAGCCATGAAATCCACCTTGCTGTTACCTAGAAGTTCTGGATGTACTGGTTTAAATTAACTGCTTGACTAAAGCAATGTAGCCATGAAAGTGAGAAGAGAGCAGAAATGTATTTACATTCACTCTACATTCATTTTCATCAAATGAGAGAGCAAGGGCAGCAGCTGCAGAAGAAAAAAGCAAATGCTGCTGTTTGGAGTTACTAAACGCTTGTACCACATTAATTGCTTATAATATATTATTCCAGTTTTGCTGTTGCAGAACAGTAAGCACTAAAGAGTATTAGATACCATCTGTCAGCTCTAGCAAAACAGTTGTTCTCTACATTTTATATAGAAAAAATAAAATCGTGCTTCTACATCAATGATTGCTTCACTAAAGTATAGAGAAATAGTTATTGGGATCCGTTCTGGTATTAGTGTTATAATTTAACTCAGGGCACAGCAGGAAATTGATTAATAGCTACAAAATGCACACATGATTTAAAAGCATGAAAAGGAATTACTTCACCAATTATAGGAAGTCCAAAACAGCTGTGATTGACAGTACAAGAAATGCATTAGAGTTGAAAAGTTGATTTGGAAAGAAAAAGAAGACATATAATCTCTTGATTTTATTTATAAAGATATACTTTTTTGTTGGTAAATTGCCAGAGATTTAACATAACAAACACCCAAAGTGTACACATCAAATCATTAAAAAAAGTTCAGTCACCAAAGATAACTGAATTTTAATCAAAGCTGCAAAATTTAATGCCAGATAGCCGTAGGAACGCTCCAACCCTGGTGAATCAGAACCACATTGACAATGTCTGAAATTGTTTCTAAACTCTGATTTTCTAATGATCTGTGAGAATTTGTCATAAATCTCTAATACAGCAGTTCAACAAGTTAATGCCCAAATCAATGCCAACCAAAGCAAATAATTTAAACACATAATATTCATTTGAAAACAAGATAGATGCAGTATACTGACAACTAATCTTCAAACAAAAGGTTTTCTTCCAGCTATGAATAGGTTAAAACTGATAACCGATTCTTAAAATAGGCTTTTATAAAGACAGTCTTGATTCATAGATTATATCCATTTTTCCCTTTAAAAATGAATATATACATACATATATATGTGAAATCAGCATTTATATTTCATTTTTGATGTAAAATTTACCTAGCTTACCCTAAAGCCATTTATAACAAATTGCCTATACTTTATTCATTCTGTCTCCCTTAATGAAAAATTCATTTTCCCTTTTCTGATTTCTGGAAATAAGTTGAATGTTTAGGATTCACTTTGGCCTTATTATTCATTCAAATTCTGCTTCTTTTCTGGGGTTTAAAGATATGTATTTATGAATCATTCAGCATGTCAACCACATGTGGATTCTACAATGCTATGAGCATATGTTATTCGTATCCTGCTTTCTGATTTTCTGATTGACAGCATGAGTTTAAGGGTGACTAGGCTTATTTCATGCAGTTTAAGATTGATAGAAGTTTAGAAAAGCATATTCACTGATACATTGTTTCCCTGATGACTGTGGGAATGGAAATTGACGTATAAACTCTTTGAACTTCAGAAAGAGAAAAACTTTAGCAGATTGTGGGCTTATGCAGATAGTGCCACAAATTAACTTTGAAAATGTTGAGATTACAACAGGAAGAAAGAAATTTGAAAATGAGCCAGTCAAAATGTCAGGAAATTGTAGAATATTTTCAACCACTTTTCATTTTCTGAATTTTAGATATGAGCATTATTCTTTTTTATAAGGTAAATCTTATAAGTTTTATTAATTTGCAGTTGAAAGAAGGTATTCAATTATATGGTACAAAATTAAATTCTACTGGAACTTTTGAAAGAAATATATCACAACTTGAGTTCTACGGTGACAAGTTAGGACATAAAATATTGATATGAGACAATGAAAACTACCGAGAATATATTCATCACTGCTGAAGCTGATATTATCATAGAAGGTCAAGAGGAGAAAGGAATTCGAGTTATGATTTATATTTAAAAGCAATTAAAATGGCTTTGATTTTCATTGCAAAAATTGATCAAGATAAATTAAGGACAACAATTTTTTTTTCTAGAGTTTTTGTTAGTCAAGATTTCAAAATTGGAAGATGAAGTTTCTATTTTTTAGTCTAGCTAAACCCTTTTGTAGTCCTCAGATCACACTCTCTCAGGTGTCTTTAATTTTCCTAATGCCTAGAATTCTGAAAGTACTTCCAGCAGAATTTCTACCTACATGGGAACCACATCTCCTAGCCCAGTGTCTAATATAAAGTATGTCAGCAATAAGTAGTTATTGTACAAAACAAATGAGTTAAATAGCATATCCTTAGACATGGGATATGAGCTTATTTGTCTCCACAGGCAGTAATTATCTTTGTATGGACTAGAAGAGTGTCTTATTATGCTTTTTATTTCCAATGCATATTACAAAGCCAAGAATATAATATATACTTGATAAATATTTTATTAAATAAATGCGTATTCAAACGAATTTTAGAGAGGCACAACTGAATGAAGAGGTAATTCTCACATTTACAAACTCCAAAACTTGTTTAAACAGGAATCCTTCCCTATGTCAGAAGAGAGCATTAATTTATCAGGAAGAGCTCTTACTTAACAGAGTTTTTTTACTTACAGTATACCCTGATATAAAGACTAATGTGAGACCACCTTTCTGCTTTTCACCCCAGATATAGCGTGAAGTACATCCCTCCTTTTCCCTTCAAATGGACGAGGTTTTTGCTTTAAAAAAGGAGCCAAAGTACTTTGTGTTTTGGAGATGAAAAGAGGTATTTGCTCAGAGTTCAATATCTGAACATAAGAATACTGTGTCAATGGCTTTCATAATGTACAGAAATATGGGTGGCATTCACTGTCTACTCACGTGTGGAGCTTTTTCACATATTAGGTTGTGGCAGAGTTAGTATTCCATGGTGACAAAAACATGGGCTGAAGAATTAGAAAAATCCAGGTTCATCTGAATCCTGTTTCTGCCACAGACTGGAGCCTTGGGGAAATTATTTAAGCACTTTAAATATCAATTCCTTCAATTATAGATAAAGACAATAATATGTTTAATTCACAGGACTTGCTCTAAGGATTGCGTGCAACCCTGTGAAAGTCTTTTCTTTAGTTCCCCCCAAAACTAGCTCTGTAGCTTTCCTCTGAAAGGGCTAGAGGTCTACAATATCAAAACTAGCATTTTCCCAGAGGTTCTGATTTCCTGACTATTTCATAGTCCCAAGTAATGGTGTACGTGATGCTTGGTAGTGACCACAGAGAACTGGATCATCCCTTCCCTCATCCAAGTACCTTCCATGGGTAACTTTACCAAAAGAGAATCCACATTCATATCCTCAGGAGTGTTTTGAAGTTCTTTAAGCTCTGGTTCAAAATTCAAACCGTAGAGTCAGGAGGTGGAAAAAATCGTCACATTTTTCTTTAGTCAAAGCACCTTATCTGATTTGATTTGTGGTATTAATTAAATTCTATACTCTGGGTTCTTTAAGGTTCTTAGTACCTTGGAGCCCAACATATATTTTTCTCTCTAAGAGTACCAACTCTACAATTACAATCTCAGCTTTCAGGATTATTGCTTATCCTATGGGTTTTAGGAGAAGCTTAATTTGAAATACAAAGCTGAGCAATGATGTTTTCGTTCTTGGATATATTTCTTCATCCCCAGGCAAATCGAAAGCTCTCACAGCTACCTAGTTGTTGCCAAAAAATTGGAGGTTACCAGGAATCCCTAGAAGTCGAATTCTTAATAAGTGTCTAAAAACATTATCTGCCACAAAAATTTGCACACAAAATTCCAAACCAAGGTTACATTTAAAAAGCCCCTTTCTATTGAATTTCACTACCAAATGGTGCCATGATCTTCCCAAACTCCTGGATTTCTCCTCAGCTCACAGTATACTTTATAACTGACCACAGAATGCATACTAAACATTTAAGATCCATAACAATGCCCGGTGTATAGTAAGTTCTCAATAAATGGTAGCTAACATTTTAACTCAATAGAATGGCTTTTTATAGAGATGGAACTTCTAGCATAAAAGAAGGCCATTGTGGGAGAAAAAAATAATCAGCAAAATGTTTTTCCATTTTTTGTTTCACAGGTGAATTGGAGGAACGTTAGGACTGGTTCCAAGTTTGCAAATCTGGTTTTAGTCATTATGTAATGCTTCTCACAGCCTCCTGTAACCTATAAGTAATAATATCGAACTTCTGTAGCTATAGTTCACAAATGGCTGAGACAACCTTGTGCCCTTGCCCTTTGTTAAAACAATTTTGTTATTGCAGCCTTTTTCTTCTTCAGTATTATGTCTAGGGGAGCATCTCAAACTATTTTTCATTTCAAAGGAAGGTTAAAAAGGTGACAGGTAGCTAGGAACTCAGAGGGCTTTAAAATAAGAGTCCCTGCGTACTTCCGACATGGCTCAGCTAGGCAGTGAAACAGTTGTAAGATTTACAAGGATCTCAGCCCAAAAGATAGCAGACAGAGCTTGGCTAAGCTCAACAAGCTGCAAGCATACTCACAAACTTCTGCTTTTTGTTTCTCTTTCTCTGCCAGAACAAACAGTCCAAATTTGACAACCAGTTGCCCTGGGCCTTGTTGGAGCAAGAGACCTAACATCATTGTTGATCCTATACTTTTGTCTTTTTTTCCTGAGTTTAACCTTCCTTTGGGGGCTTGTGTGGGTGTTTAGAATTAAAAACTAAAATAAGGTAGAAACACTGACTATGAGGGTCTTTGGTGCAGCTGTATTAGCTCTGTTTAAAAGACTATGATGGCCACATTTCCTAAACACTGTGTAAAGAAGTAGTAAAGAGATGACGTCTGTATTTGCAATTTATCAAATTTTTGTATTTTTAATAAGCCAGTCATTTGATAACACATAATGATAACACTTATGGCACTTATGGTTTTAAGCAAATGTGCCTTGGCAGACAGCTTCTTGTAAACATGTGGCTGCAAGTAGAGAGGGGTGGTCACCTAGAAGAAAACTAGAGATCTGTTGGCAATAAAAAGCAAATATCCACTACACTTTTCCCACAAGAAAATTCTACAGTCTGTTAAACCACAAGCACAATATCAAGTCTTGTTGAAAAAAATTATATATATATATGTATACATGTATGCGTATATACATGTACATTCAGATATATATGTACATATGCATATATATGTATATATATTTGATGGTACTCTCATTTCCTTTAAAATAATTAAAAGCATCATGGGATGAAAGGCATAGGGAAGAACATTGAACTAACACTTCTATATCCTAAAATATTCAAGTAAAATAAAATCAGTGTAACTACAAAAAGTCATATTTAGGAATAGTGTAGTTTGTTTCCACAGGTATAACTCACCTTCATTCTTCCATTTTTATAGATTCGTTCTTTTATTCAATACAAGCTATTCTTAACTATATAAACAGAATTGGAAAGGATAATTTATAGTACCCTGAGGATAAAATAAGGGTATAGGTAAAGAACAGAAAGGGGAAGTGTAAGTACAGTGCCTTAACAGAAAAGCACAAAAAAGGCAGGCAGCAATATATGAAATCTAGGTAAGCAAAGAAATCTTTCCATAACTAACATGGCCCCAGGAATGAAGTTGGTTTCCCAGAGTGGCCCCCAGTCTTCAAGAAAAGGGAATCATTTGCAAAAGCAAGATAGGAAGCAAGATTAGCCTGTTTGAACCCGATATTTAACTACTATTTTTTTCATTACATTATTCATTGATTTTTCTTTAAACAATGCATTGGGTGGTTCCTGTGTTTTTACAATTATTCTTTAGGTTGAACAGATAATAAGATCTAAAACAAGAGGATCTACCTTCAAAAACTTAACTTTGTGCTATGCAAAAACGTATTTGATGAGGTTGTAAGTACCATATAAGGTATTTCACTAACAAACCACAAAACAAGAAATATTTGCAATGACAGTCTCTTGTTATAAAAGGACTCAGGAAGTAGGTGCAGAGACAAGGGTTTATTTATTTGGGTTGGTTTCCTCCTGGGAACTAATAAAAATTATTGCCAGCAGGTCATAGAATTAAAAAAGGATGCCCCTGAAACATCTGATAAAGGATTGTTATCCAAAATATATAAAGAACTCTTAAAACTCAACAATAAGAAAACAAAAAACCTGATTAAAACATGATCTAAAGACTTTAACAGAGACCTCACCAAAGAAGATATACAAATAGCAAATAAGCATATGAAAATATTCTCCACATCATATGTCATGAGGGAAAGGCAAGTTAAAACAACGAGATACCACTACACACCTATTAGAATGGCCAAAATCCAAAACACTGACATCAAATGCTGCGAGAATGCGGAGCAAAAGGAACTCTCATTCATTGCTGGTGGGAACGCAAAATGGTACATCCACTCTGGAAGACAGTTTGGCATTTTCCTATAAAAGTAAATGTACTTTTACCATGTGATCAAACAGTCGTGTTCCTTGCTTGATATTTACCCAAAGGAGTTGAAAACTTCTGTCCATGTAAAACCTGCACAAGGATGTTTACAGCAGCTTTATTAATAATTGCCAAAACCTGGAAGCGATCAAGATGTTCTTCAGTAAATGAATGGGTAAAGAAACTCTGGTACATCCAGACAATGGAATATTATTCAATACTAAACATAAATAAGCTATCAAGCCATGAAAAGATTCTAACTAAATGACATTCTGGAAAAGGCAAAACTGTGGAGACAGTAATAAGATCAGGTTTGGCCAGGAGCTTGGACTAGGGGGAAGGATGAAAAAGGCAGAGCACAAAAGATTTTTAAGGCAGTGAAACTCCTTGTATGATAGTGTAATGATGGGTACATGTCCATACTCAGAGAATGTACAGCACAAAGAGTGAACCACAATGTAAACTATAGACTTTGGGTGATTATGATGTGTCAGTGTAAGTTCATAAATTGCACCAAATGTATCGCTCTTATAGGGGATGTTGATAATGGAGGAGGATTGTGTGGGGGGGCAGGGAATATGTAGGAAATCTGTCACCCTCTCAATTTTGCTGTGAACTTAAAACTGCTCTAAAAAATTGTCTTTAAAAAGAAAAAAAAGTACCATTTCAGGCCCTGCGGGCAGGGCAAATTTTTTACAATGGTTCATTGATAAACAACTTTGGAACAAGACGTGTTCTCATGTTCATTTAAAAAATACTTTTATAAATCAAATTGATTTGAGAGTGAATGTAGAATTCACATTTCTTTTTGGAATTTACATTTATTTCTTTAATCAAGGCAAGAGACTTTAGTTTGAATTAATTAATTTAATTAATGATTGAATTGATTGGCAGCAATTAGTAAAACTATCTGATAGACTTTACCTGTTTTAGATTCAGTTTTCAACTCTAAAATATATACAGAAATTAAAACAATCTTAAAGTATCAATGATATACACCTGGAATTGCAAGTTTACTGGGAAGACAATTCATCAAAATGAGTCTTATTACCCTTTATTTATTACAAGCAATCACTAGGTTATATCTTTCCTGTCCTCTCTGTTGGAGGAAACAAGTCCCACCTTTTAAATCCCACTTCAAACAGCATCTCCTCTACCCTCTAGGAGGCTCTCTTGATTCACCAGTTTGAAGTATTTTCTTTTCCTTTCAACTACTGCAGCAAAAATGTTCAGTATCATTCAGTTGTCTTTTATAATACAATACGTTTTACAGGGAGCTATATATTTTATGTGTTACTATTGTATTCTCTACTAGAATTCTCTACTATACATATTCCACATTGGCAAAGATCATTTTACACTTCTTTATACTCCTCAATTACATGCAAACAAAATTCAAAGTGATATTATAGATTTTAAACAGCCAAAAAGAAAAATTCCTAGCAACTGCTTTTTTTAAAATCTAAGCAAATCTGCTACTGCCCACTCTTCAACCTAGATCCCAGATTCCTCTTACCAAATAATTTTTAAAAAACAAACAAAACAAAACAAACAACCTCTGTCATTGAATCTTCCTTTCTTTACCAGGTTCCTGAGAAGGTCTTGAAGCTCTTTCCCATGTTAATACAAGTGAAACGAGGTCCCCTAGTTTTTGTTTGTTTGTTTGTTTGTTTTATTAAAGATTTTTCTGATGTTGACCAGTTTTAACATCTTTATTGAATTTGTTACACTATTGCTTCTGTTTTATGTTTTGGTTTTTTGGCCGCGAGGCATGTGAGATCTTAGCTCCCCAACCAGGAATCAAACCCACACCCCCAGCATTGGAAGGCAAAGTCTTAACTGCCTGGGAAGTCCAAGGTCCCCTGGTTTGATCAGTTAATTATATAATTTCATATGGTCCCGAGGTGGTGGAAATCTTCATTGCTTTAGTGTCCATTGGGAATTCTTGCCAGGACATGAAGCTCCGTGTTACCTTCTTAGGCACAGCAAAGTCCATGGATCCACTCCCTTCTGAGGTCCCACTACCACTCCACAGTGGCACTGTTCTGCTGGGCTCAGGTCTTGCTATAAGGAATAAACCATTATCCCCTTCTCAGCATTGAGAATGTTTCTGTTTTGCCCCACCAGGATTGGTAGCTTTCACTTCTCCCCTACAAACCCTTTCCTCCATACCCTCTCTTTTTGGTGATGGAAGTCTGGATCCTTCATAATTTCACTTCAAAGAACCTTTAAAAATATAATGTTGGTCTCTTTTTCCTATTGTTTGACAGCCAGTTAAAAATGCTGAAATTCAAGTTTTGTGTTTTTGTTTTGTTTTGTTTTTAACTAGGTCCCCTTGTTACATTAACAAAGCATACACAGTTCAACACTAGCAAAAAAAATTTAAATAGCTGGTTTGATTTGTTAATATTTTAGTTTGTGGAAATGTAAACGGAGAGAGATAGTCTTGGAACTTAGAACTTTCACCAAGCCTGTTAACCTGAGACTACTGTCTTTCTAACAGCAGACAATAGTAATAGTATGCACTGCACATTATTGGACATGAGCAAAGTTAGAAAAAATCTAATAAATTATCTTACTTCCCTTCTTGTTAAATTCCAAATTGGCCAATTTCCCTATGAATCACATTAGCTCTAGATGAAAGGAAGTTCTGTTCATTATTTATAATAAGTGTCTGACATCATGGATCAATTAATTAAATCATACAATTGACAGTGCTGGCCTTTCCTGAGTTATTTACATGGAAAATTCTAACTAAAATGAACTATGACATAGAACTGAGTTATTTTTAAAGTTTAAAAATGTGTTTTGGGAATGATAAAACAGTATCCAGAGCACTCACATCAGCTTGAAATAAAATGGAAAATATTCATGAAAAAAATCCAAATCATACATGCTGAACATGAATAACCTGAAAATATCACCATTATAAGATGTCATGTTAAGGTAAGCAAAAGATCTGGAAGTTTTCCTTCTCTGGAAACCCCCTACCTACTGAGGACATTGTAGAAAAAGGAAGAAGACATTCTTAAACATTTGTTGCTACTGCCACAGATGAATTATGTTCATTTTAAGAGTCTTCTAAAATGGATAGACCAAACGTTTCATTTTATGCTTGACAATCTACAGAGTTTCATCAGCCTGATTAAAGTCTGTCAAGATCAATTCCAAACAATGTGTAGGAAATTATGTAAAATAAGATACTCAGCAAAAAAGATGTTATGCTGAGTGTCCCAACTTTTACAAAGACATTAGGATATCAAGCCTAATTTTGATTAGTCAAAATCACATGTTTCTTAAAAGAAATAATGTGACATTATTAAAGAAAATTGAAATAATGTATGCTTTTAAGTTTATAGTCCTGGCACTTAACA
The DNA here is from genome assembly GCF_039906515.1 of Pseudorca crassidens. Lineage (NCBI taxonomy): Eukaryota > Metazoa > Chordata > Mammalia > Artiodactyla > Delphinidae > Pseudorca > Pseudorca crassidens. The sequence goes on from NC_090306.1 coordinate 71,834,077, forward strand.
TTAGGTCTCCTCTCCATAGACCCTGCCTAGTTCCATCCTGTGCTATAAATAGCTATATAATTAAAGAAAATATTTTCTCAACTTACTATTTCCGTTCAACGTGTGTGTTGTACATAGAACATATATTTGCTTGTCCATGCTACATGTTAGCTTCCAAAATTTGTGAAAAAGTATTCCTAGGAAGAACTAATTTTAAGTAAAATATTTATTTTAGGCTCTTAATACATCTAAATGCCAGCATGTTCATATTGTGTTTATTTTATTTTAATCTGAATGCTTGAAATAATATATAAATTGTGGTAGATAGACTTCCAGTATGGCACAAAAAGAGTCCAACCTCCTGGTGTTCATGGCCTTGTGTAATCTCTTCCCCTGAGTAATGTATTCTAACCAAGAGAATATGGAAACACTGAGAGGGAGTTACTTCCATGATTAGGCTACAAAAGATTACGACTTTTGTCTTGCTAATAGATTCTCTCTCTTGTTGGCTTTGATGAAGTTAGATGCCATATGGAAAGGCTTGTGTGACAGCACTGAGGAAAAACTCCAGCCAACACCTTGTAAGGAACCAAGAGCCTCAGTTCAGCAGCCCACAAGGAACTAAATTCTGTCAGGATCCATCGAGTGAGCTTGGAAGCAGATCCTTGCACACTCAAGCCTTCAGATAAGACCCCAGCCCTGGCTGATACTTTGTTCCCAGCCCTGTGAGAGATCCTGAATCAGAGGACCCAACTAGGTCATGCCTAGATTCCCAACCAATAGCTACTATATATATATATATATATATATATATATATATATAGTATATACTTTTATATATATATGTATAGTATATACTTATATATATACACTTTATATATATATATTAAACAATAGTTTTAATCACTGAATTTGTGGTAGTTTGTTATGCTGTAACAGATAATGAATAAGAGAACAGCATAGCAATGAAAATCAATGAAAAGAATAACATTTTAAATTGTTATATAAATTGTCATTATGAAGAGTTTCTTTGTACTCAAAAGTACATTTATATTTTCTGAGATATTCTCTGTATTAGCTTGGGTGTGTGGACCTAGCATTAATAATAACAAAATACAACCATCTGCTCAGTGGCTTACATCATGGTTCTTCTATCCTTGGCCCCTGACATCTATTTAATCAGTGAGCCCAGTTGATTCACACTCAAAAATTTTCTCATTTCCACCCACTTCTCTCCTTTTCCACTCATTTCACTATTACCTGGCATCTGAAACACGACATCATGCCCTCTCTATTCACTTTATAGGCCCTCTTTCTCCTACTCGTCCATTTTATTCAGATAATCCAGGGCAAAATTTTAAAATTCATGTCTGATCATGTTTCTAACATTTTATGGGTTTTGTAGAATAAAGTCCCAAATCTTTAATGGAATGCACCTGTGTAAATATAATGTGGCACCTGCTGACCTCTCCAGGTTTCATGTGATGGATTGCACTCCATACTTTACATAGACTGGCATTTTGTTTTCACTTTTTCAAATGGGCCATACTTTGTTCTTCTACATGATTCTTCCTCTGTCTGGAGTACTCTTTTCTTCGATACTCACTCCCCTTTCTCAGTCTCCTCTGATTAGCCTCTTCTTTTAGAATACTGATATTTCAGCTTACAATGACTTCGAGAAGGGAAAATTTTCCCAGCCCCTAGTTTAGGTTACACTTCCCTGTTGCATACTTTAATTTTAGCCTATAGTTCTTCATAGCACTTGTTTAAAATACTAATTCAGTATCTCTCTTTCCTACTAGATTTTAGGTTTTTGAGGGCAGGAAGAAAGCTTCTCATTTATTTTGTAATCTCAGCATCTAGCAAAATATGTAGGCCACAACAGATATCTCTTCATCGTGTTTCTTAACCGGGGTGGGGGGGGGTGTGATTTTTCCCTCCCAGGGCACACTTGGCAATGTTTGGAGACATTTATAGTTGTCACAGCTAGGCAGAAGGTGAAAGAAAAGGGTGGGTGCTGCCAATGTCTAGTGAATAAACATGAAGGATGCTGCTGTTCATCCTACAACTCACTGGGCAGCCCCCACAAGAAAGGACTATCCAGCACAGAATGTCAGTAGTGCTGAGATTGAGAAACTCTGCTGTACAAGTTAATATGTATTGAACGAATAAGTCAAAAACTAATAAATAATTTTTCATTATGAAGAAAAGCAAGATTCAGAAACATGAAGAAACAAAACCTTTTGTTTCTACTAGTATATAATTTTCCTTTGCAATTTCTTTAATAAAGATAGATTCATTCATTCACCCAGTTTTTAAGTATTAATTGACTCTGAGGCATTGTGCTTGGTGGTGGTAGGGATTCTATGATAAACCAGGACCCTGTACTTGAGGATCGTAAATACCAGAGGAAGAGAGCGATGATAAACTCATAAATAATTAGGTTGTGATAAGTGTTAGAGACTAAATAAACAGAATAATATAATAGAAATTGATACAGGAGATAAAAGTTGCCAGCACTTTAACAAAGGTATTCAAGGAGGCAGTCATGCAAAGAACTGGAGGGAGAATATTCCAGGTGTAGAAATAGTGAATGCAAACTCCACTAGACAGGAAAGGCCTTGGTGTATTCAGGAAACTTAGGGAATTCCAGTAGAGTTGGATCATACACATTTGAAATTATTTCAGAGGGCAACGAGAATTTATTGAATGGTTTGTGGAAGAAGAATAACGCGATTTGGCTTATATTTTTAAAATGTCATTCTGCTGTGTGGAGAATGCATGAGGAGGGAAAGAGATAAAGAAGGGAGTAAAATAAAACATTGCTTGCAACAGGCCAGTGAAAATTAATAGTGATCTGGAGATGAAAAGAAATGAATGGTTATGAAGTACATTTTGGAGATAGCATTTGTGTGACTTGTTGAGAAATTGAATGTTGATAATGAGAAGAAAGAGATATAAAAATTAACACTAATTTTTTTGCTTGAATAAATTAATTAAAGGTGATACCATTCATTGAATTTGTAAAGACTGAAGAAGAAAAACCTGTGACAGGGAAAATCAAGAGTTCTGTCTTAGATATGAGACATTTGAGATACCCATGGGTAATTCTATAAGAGATTTTATAGACCAAGTTCAGCTCGCTATAGGTCAAATATGGTGCACTACCTGGTCTTGTAAGTAAAGTTTTATTAGAACACAGACATTCTTATTCGCTTACATATTGTCTCTGACTGCTTCTCTGCTACAACAGCAGAGTTGCAGCAGGGAGCATATGGTCTGCAAAGCCTAAAATATTTTCTGTCTGGCTCTTTACAGTAAAAGTTTGTTGAGCCTGCTATATTTATTTATGTGATGTATCCCAAGCATCAAAAAGAAAAGTGCCTGGCATTTCATAGGTGCTTAATAAGTGTGTGTTATTGGAATGAATGTCAAGTGGACAGTTAGGCTTATAAACTTGAAGGTCAGAGATCAAGTCTTTTGAGATATACATTTTGAGATCATCAGCATGTTCAACATCTGAAATCCTAGAATTAAATAAATTGCCTAAAAGCACCTTGTTAATGAAAAGAAAGAAAAAAGAGGAGAGAATAGATGTAACAGAAGAAATAGTAAAGAGGAAGGCAAGGAAAAGGGAACAAGAGTTGAATCTCAGAAACAAGTAAAATGTAGAGATGTCATAACAAAATACAATAAGGAGAAGCCTGTAAGGTAAGAAGAAAAAGTGTGTATGGTACTTCATGCTGAAACCGGGGATTGAGGAAAGAGAAGAGGATGATTTGTGTTAATTTGGAAATGGTGCTTCGAAGTAAAGGGGTAACAATGTGAAACAGATTGGAGTATTCCAAAAAGAGAAGTAAGTGATTAATGACAGTGTAGACAATACCTCCACTCTTTGCTAAAATTCAAGCAGAGCAATGTAATGGCATTTGGAGGATGGTGTAAAGGCAAGGGAAGAATTTCTTTTAAGTGATTATTCTTTAAGTGGGAGATACTGGAAGGTTTCAGTGAAAGGAATTATAGAAAGGGGGAAAAAAACTAATGTTGTAACTGTGAGGGAATAACTGAAGAACTTCTTGAGAAGTTGAGAGAGTTGTGATCCAGAGAACAAATGGAGGGTTTGTTGTTTGACAAGAGGAGGAACATTTATTCCATTGTAATAGGTGTTAAAATGGAACAAAAGGAAGCAAATGAAAGAAAAATTGAAGATTTGGTCATTGAAATATACTATTTTCAATTTCAAATAACAAAACTGAAGTTCAATGTGTTTACTTAAAAGAATGGAATTTACTATCTCATATAAGCTGAAAGTTCAGGAAAACTAGTTCCAAGAGTCTTTAAATCAGTTATAACGATGAATCAGTTATAAAAATATAATTATACCTGGTTGCTGTCTCTTGGGCCTGCCTCTATATGTGCATGAATTCTCTGTAGTAGCCTGTGGCATTGCATTAATGGCAGCAGCTTCAAATCTTATACATTTGTGCCACCTAATCTGAAAGAAATTGCAAACTTCGTTTTCCTAGAAGCATCAGAAAGAAAGATCTTCCATTTCACTCTCTTTGATTGACTACATATTTTTCATCACATCATCTTTATGTAAGGATAGAGTATAAACGAATTGGTTTAACCCTATATTGGGTGGGGGTCAATTCTACCCAGACATATTGCTGAGTATTGAGAGGATGATTAGGAATTCCAGTGAATTCTAGAAGTATAGTAACCAAGAGAAAGGTGAATGATTGCTGATGAGCACAAACCATATAAGGTGAAGTTTTTGTATGTATGAATGATGTGAATTTTAAATTATACAATAAAATATTAATAAATCTCACTTTCTATGTACATTCTTTAATTATGCAAATATCTCAATTTTAAACACTCCAGAATTTGAGTAATTTCAACTATCAGAGACTAAGTGAACTGTAAACTATGTGTACTGTATTTGCACTTCGTGGAATCACTTTGAAAGATAACCCCAGAATCTGCCCCTGTAAGGGATTTGTTTATTCTTATGCTATTATTTCAATATCATTATATAATTTAAAATGTTGTCTTATAACAGTGTCACCTGAGCACTCATTAATTTATGAGTCTGGTACTAAAAATATGCTTAATACCCAGTAACTTTAGAGAGAAAGTTAGAAGCCATATAAGCTAATGAAGAGGACAGATGACATTATTATGCACCATGTAGTTTATTTCAGGGATCATGCAGTGCAGAATACAAGAGAATTCTGCACAAATAAAAATCAACATCAAAGAGAAAAATATATTAATGCTTTTAGATTTATTTGCTCCAAGAATAAGCACATGCAGACACATGTGCATGTTCATTCTTTGTATTCAGATGGAAATTTTAATCTTGAATTATGTAGACTTTGAGTACGAAATGTGGAAAAACTGTGCCTACAGTGTGTATCCACTACAGAAGTATCCACTACAGAAATTTCCCCTTTAAAACAGTTTCTAAAGGAAGAATAAAATGTGGTCATTATGTAAGACTGAGAACAAGAAAGAATTATTAGGCAGTTTCCCTCAAAGAGAAATCATTTAATACTATAGTAAGTATGAATTATGGGCCACAAATGCCCTTTTGCAAGAAGTTGCATCTCTTTACTTTCTATTATTCATTTTAATTTCTGACTAAAATTTCCCAATCCAGGCTTTTGAGAAACTTAAAGTTGGAGCTTCATAGTATTTTTTTTCTTTTCAGTAGAGAACTTCAAACACCAAGAGAAAAGTAATATTGATTATGTAAACACACTGTGAAAATGTAGTGTAATTTTAAAACATTTTGAGTACTCAGCTGAGGTTTTGTGGTGATTTGTTTAAAGTGATGAGTCAGCTTAGGTGTGTGGCTTCTCTAACAGCTTTCAGCTGCTGGAGAGCAGGTGCAAACGTGGTGACTATTTGGATGAAGCCAGGAGAAGAGTGTTACCAGATGAGGGCCGTGGCAGGAGTATGCATCCAGGAAGTTGAGGTGTGGTTATACACTGCCATGGTGAGGTATCAACTGTAGATTGATAGTTGTCTTAAGATACGGAGATTGTTTATGTGGTATTTAAACTTCTTTAATGGCATAATGTGGAGGAAGGAGAATGGGCACCAGTCTCCCAACAGAATTGAGTATTCAAATTTTATCCTAAAAGCTTTCAGAGTCCATATATGTAGCTACTCAATGTATGTATCTACTGAGCATGTGAGTAGATAGCTCAGATAAAGTTGGCTCACATCAGGGATTGAAATTTGGTTTCTACTTCAAGATTTGGTAGCTTTCTGTTTTTATCATATGTGTGTATTAGAGTTTTATATATAGATATCGATGTGTATGTGCATGTATACATGTATATCTAATATATGTTACCAATGTGAGGTAAAATATAGAATGCAATTAGAGGTATATTTTTCACGTAACCAAAACAGTTATTTTGACAATGATGAAGTTGTCATCAATATAAGAAAATAATCCTTAAAAATTTATCTTGACATCATTACTACATGACTCTTCCCCATATCTCTTGCTTACAATAAGTCCACATTAGAGTTTCATCTGTTTTATGCTGCTAATGCAGGCGTACACACACACACACACACACACACACACACACACACACACCCCTCTAGCAAGAGGCCAGTGTTTTCAGATACTATTGATGTAGTTTGTTTCTAGTTCCAAGTGAATCTTCTATAAAATCTGCTAGAGGGAACACAAAGATAAACTGCTTTTACTCCTTTCATTCCATTTAACACTAAGGAAATATTGAACACTGAAGGGACTCTCAAACTATGTTGATGGATGAGGCAAATATTGAGTGTCCAAATTCTAAAGTCAATATTTACCTTGAGCAACAATATATCTTAATACTTCCTCAAGCAAGAAACCAATATAATATAGATCTCTGTTATCATATTATCTTGTCTATGTGTCATAGATTTGAGAGCATTAAAGTGTTTCAGAAATTATCCTGACAGTTTCCATCTGGAAATTTTCTATTATGGATATACTATAGAATATTTTAGTTTGTTTTATTTTTGAAAGATTATTACAAGAGTTCTGATTTTAACTGCTTAGCGTCTATAACTAGTGATTAATACATCAAAATAATTACGTGATTTTCACTTCCTCTTTAGACATAATTTTATGAACTTTATATGATTTTACTCTCTTACTAAATCATGAAAATAAAGTTTCTATAATAATGCCTCAAGGTTTTAGGCATAACATATACTCTCTGTATATAGAGTGAGTGACTATTGATGCATATCCACAGATGCAAATAAAACTTAGGAGGAATACATCAGAAAAAAATCATGGGGTCCCATGGTTAATATGTATTAGTTTCCTAGGGCTATTGTAACAAATTACCAGGAACTTCGTGGCTTAAAAATTTATTTAGGAAGTCTGTTCTCTCACAATTCTGGAGACAAGTCTGAAATCAAGGTATCCACAAAGTTAGGTCCTTCTGTAGGTTCTGAGGGAGAATGTATTCCACACCTGTCTCCTAGCTTCTGGTGGTTGCCTGCAATGCTTGATGTTTTTTGGTGTGTAAGATACATCACTCCAATCTCTGCTTCTGTTTATCACATGGAATGATACTTGTGTGTGTTCTTTTCTGTGTCCCATCTTCATTGTTTACAAAGACACTGGTCATACTAAATATAGGGTCTCCTTTAATCTAGTATGGGCTCATTTTAACTTGATTACCCTACAAAGAACTTATTTCCAAATAAGGTTATGTTTGCAAGTTTCAGGTGGACATGAATTTTGAGGGGACACTATTCAACTCAGTACAATATACAACTAGACTCGTGAGGTGGCTGGTCCACATGCACTGTGTAGAACTAGGCTCACTTACCAGCCCATATTAAATATACAGAATTAGTTTAGGCACTTCTATTTCTAGAAACATGATAGACTAGATAACTAATGAAATCCATTCAAAACTGGAAAATTAAAAATTATGAGTCAAATATTTATTAATGTGCTTTGAATTTATAGCTGAACTACCAATAAAGGGAGGGGAATTCTCAGAGAACAAAATCACAAAAAAACATGACTCTGGCGAGGCCAACAAGAACTAAAGCCAACAGCTGCCCTTAAGAAATCTGCCATTCCTTCTCTACAACTTTCCATTTTGAAAGTTCACATAAATGTGGGATGGAAAGAAAAGTCTAGGACCTGTGTGAGAAGAGAAGTTGGATGGATACCTTAATATGATGCCATGACCCCAAAGGAGATGTTATGAAAGATTGTCTCAGCCTTGGTTCTGGATAAGTAGAGGGGAAAAAAAAATCTCCCTGAAGAATTCCTAATCACAAACCAGAATTGAATTTAAAATAGTTACAAATTGGTAGTGTCCCAGATGCATGGCAAGAGGAAAGTCCTCCCTGGCAGAAATAACCTTCAGCCTGGAGCTCAATGTCTTACCACAGGGTAAAGTCCTGTGGAAATTAAGCTCACAGTAAAAGCTATAAAAAACAATGAAACATGCCAGCATGAGAGTAAGAAATAATAACAAACAGAAACAGATTCAAGGAGACTGCAGATTTTAGCATTATAATAGTTGACGTTTAAGTTGACATTTCAACTTAAATAAGAATTATTTAGTTGGTTTAAAATTAAAAAGAAGGTACTTAATATATGAAAAAGGAACAAGAGACTTTAAAAAAAGACCCAGAAGAATTTTTAAAAGAGCCAAATAGCCCTTCTAGGAATGAAAAAATAAAGTAACAATTACAATTAAAAATTCCTTCATAAACTAAACAGTACATGGGAAATAGTTGAAGTGAGAACTCGTGAGCTAGAAAATTTATCTGAAGGTTTTTTCCCATAATTCAGAGAGATGAAGAGGTTAACCATGAGAAAAAGAGAACGAAGAGATTCAGAAGGAGAAAACAGAGTATGAATGAGAAATGAAATTCAAAGAGCTATTGGATGAGATATCCAGAACTGTCTTAAAGTACAAATAATTAGATTTAGAGAAGCAAAAAAAAACCTTACTATGATGAATGAAAGGAAATATAAGGCACATTATAATGAAACTTCAGATGAATGAAGATAAAGAGAATATCTTAAAAGAAGCCAGAGGAAAAAAGACAAACTATGCCCACCCCCCACAATTAAAGACAAATAAAAATTAAACTGACACTTGACATTTTCAACCGCCACAGTGGAAATCAGAATTATATCCTCATATAACCAAGAAAAATAATTGGCAGTCTAAAATCATATACCTAGGGAAATCATTATTCAATGAGAGCATATTAAAAACAGTTTTTGGAAAACTGAGATGGTACAAACATTAGACCCTTGCTGAAGAAATTTTTTAGATTATATAGATGAAATTAGCAAAATGAATACAAAAGAAAAGTTGAAAATACAAAAAGCAATGCTGAATAAAGAAAATCCAAAAAGATGAATCTAAACAAACTTTAGCTGTACAAGATGTTAATGATATATGTTTTATGAGATTATAAAACAAAATACAGGGGCTTCCCTGATGGCACAGTGGTTAAGAATCCACCTGCCAATGCAGGGGACGTGGGTTCGAGCCATGGTCCAGGAAGATCCCACATCCGTGGAGCAACTAAGCCCACGTGCCGCAACTACTTAGCCTGAGCTCTAAAGCCCGCGAGCCACAACTACTGAAGCCCGCATGCCTAGAGCCCGTGCTCCGCAACAAGAGAAGCCACCGCAATGAGAAGTCTGTGCACTGCAACGAAGAGTAGCCCCCGCTCACCACAACTAGAGAAGCCTGTGTGCAGCAATGAAGACCCAATGCAGCCAAAAAATTAATTAATTAATTTAAAAATCTAAAATAAAACAAAATACAATTAAAATACTGTACAGCCTTATGAGTCATGAGGTTTCTAACTGGAATTAATGTCTCTGAAGTTCCTTACGTTGTTTAAGTGGAAGATGTAAATATATCTCCCAGTCAACAGAAAAGAGTAAAAACTGGGGAGCTGGGGTGGACAGGAGGCAGGGGGAATGTAAAAAGTAGGACAAAGAAAAACACATTAAAATGGTAGTAATCAATCCAAATTTTATTAGTAACCACATACCAAAACAAAACAAAAACAAAAAAGAACTATCCCACCTAAGTTATGTTTACAGAGGCATACCAAGCATAAGGATCAATTTTGAAAGTAAATTCCTGGAACAGTATGCAGACACATGCAAGTCAAAGGAAAGCTAGAGAGCCTATAGTAATATCAGACCAAAATATTTTTAGGCAGCAGGCAGTACCAGGGAAACAGCTACACGTTATTTAAATACAAGACAAATAATTGGGAAATCAGTCACAAAAAGAGAACACAATTAGGGTAGCTGGATTACGCCCAGGGAACTCAATGAGTTTTATATAAACTTAGAGGTTCCAAAGTTTCCTTGAGGATGGATAGCTTGGCGGCTTAGTTCTCAGAAATAATAGGCCTTCCTTTATGTACCTAGTCTGCAAAGTGTTGTTGAGAATTGAAGTTGTCTTGAGACATAGCTTGGACTTGTCATGAGTCCCAGACTTTTAGTGCATATGGCAGAACAGGTATAAAATGAGAATGTTATTGATGGTGGGGAAAAGGGGAGATTTTACTGAAAGCTTTGGACTACGCTGCAATCAAAGTTAATAAAGAATGTATATTATTTAAACACAAGAGAAAAGTTATTCATCTAACCAAGAGAGCCGTGTGCTAGACTATTGGTTTGGAATTGGAAAACTAAGTTACATCATCATATAAGACAGAACACTGTGTAGATTTCTCTTCTGCACCCTGAACTTCAGTATATTCGATCACAGATAGTATTACATCAAAAATTTTAAGGAAAGTTTTTTTTTTAAATTTTGATTTAAAAATCTCATCAGACAGGATTATCTTATATAGTTATAGATTAATCTCAAAACAGGTATATTTCTAGAGATCCTAGAGTCTTTGTGATGAGTTTTATTATTATTATTAATTTTAGTTATGGTTAAAAGTCATGCTTTATAAAATATTTAAGCAATATTTTTTAACGTTAACTTAATGCTCTCCTGAAAATCATGGGAAAGTTCTTTGTATTTACATAAAGATTATGCCACCCATACTCATTACCTTACATTACCATTACCATTCTCATTACTTTAACATTCAGGATTTTCTAAGCTTAAATTGCTCAGAGAAATAATGTTGGTTTGCCTCAAACTGGTTTCCTACTGCATAACTAAAATGAAGTGAATAAAGCATTAAAATCCACTGAGAATAAATATCCAAGGATGAAGCTAAAATTTTCTAATTATGAACCCATGATTTGATTTCTTCTTAGATAACTTGAGGTATGTTTGTTACTTTAAAGGAAATATCAAAGCTGCTTAAAAATAAAGTATGTTCTAGAGTCAGAACTACACAGAAACAGAAATGTAAATGTTTTGCTCTGTTTAACTAGTAATCATGTAAATGTAATTAAAAGACATATTGGGTTATTTCCTGTTCCTGTTAGCTAAGCTCATGCTTGGATTGTTTATAATGATACTAATTTGCATCAGCTTATTTAACATATGGGACTTTTTTTCTCTAAGCAGGAAAAAAGCACTTAGAAAATTTTACTATTTCATTATAGAAGTTTCACTAAAATGCCTTCGCAGATTGTCATTGTGAAGGGTAAAAGTAATCTTGAGAAATTTCTTTCAATTTCTGTTGTACATTTTTGTCTGTATACAAAGATTTTTCCATTGGTTTCTTCAGGGAGTACACATCTGTTATAGCACACATATCTGGAGCACTGCTATTTCTCAAATTGAGTACATGTGTATTCATGCCTACATATACTCATCTTGATAGTTATAAATCAAAGGAAGCATTTCAAGAAGTCATCTGGTCCATCCTCACATCTCCAGGCATAACTGCCTTGGAAAGAGGCCAGAAAAGGAATGATTTGGCTTAGCATTAATAACGTCAGAGAAAATGATTCCACACCCAGCATAGTCGTCCTCTCTAGCATTCCAAACCTTAAAAGACTCCATTTCTACCCGCTCTAACTTAAATACTTTTTGACATTTTAGAAACCCACTAACTTTTGTGTCCCACGCTCATGATCACTATTTTCAACTACTCTGTAAAAACTAGTAAAATAATTTTTGCCGGCACTTTCTTCCCCAAGTCCTGTTTCTTTTCACTGATCTTTTTCTTTTTTTTTTTTTCACTGATCTTTTAAAACCAGAAGAACACTGTTCAAGTTCTTATTCATCTTTATTATAAAGATATTTACTATGTTTTTAACATATATAAAAAATTGAGGACTGAGTGAAGCAGGGCTCTGAGTTGGAGAATTTTAAAAATTAGCCGATGAGTATAGGAGGAAGGGAAGATCATGGTAGTCATTTTCCTTAGATTTCTTACCAAAAACTGACAGAATGTCACTTATTATTATGGCTCTACTATAGTTGAAGTGTGGATGTATGTGTCAGACTACTTTCTCGAGTGCTGAGAATAAGCTCATATTTCTTCTAAGATATCGTTATTGAGGTAGATATATAGATATAGCTATTGAACCAGATCTATCAAAAGTCCTCCATATTGCCCACAGTTTTTCAGTTATACAAATAAAAAACCTGTAATAAGAATAATGGCATAAACAATGAACTATAACAATGATTCATAAATTCTAATAACCAGGATGATATAATGTAAATTATAATTGTTTTGAGTTTTTCAATTTAATTTTTCAAAAACAAATGACTTTCCCTGAAAGAAAACTTTGATATTTTCCCTAAACTACTAGCCCTGTACATACCACATAAACCCTTCCTTTATGGTTTATAGTCCTTGATTTTCTCTTTATTGACATTCACTGAATCTTAGAACCGGCCAACTTAATAGAATACACTAAAATATAAATTTGTTTACTATGGGGAAACCATTGTTAGGGACCACTTGAATTCAAAATGAGCAAGCAAATATAGTACTCAAGAGTGTATTCTCTGGTAGAAGAAATGTTTTTAAAAGCTACATATAAATATTTCATTTGCAAATGAGTGGCAGGAACTCAGTTAAATTGGACTAATCTGAGATTGAGAATTTTTTTGGCTCAAATAACTAAGATGTCAGGCTACCACATCACAAAATTCCTGGAGGTACCATTGATACAGAATACAAGTGAACATTGTTCCCTGTAGTTATGCAATACAGAATTCCTAAATCCAGGGTCAAAATATTTTCATTAGAATTGGCCTTTTTTCTCTTCATCCTCATTTTTCTCAATGCCATTTTAATCTACGTTGACTTAATTCCCAGGCCAGTCCTCTTCATGACATTAATTCTGTCACTTACATGACTCTAGTAGGAGGTGAACACATCATTCTTTATAGTGTCAGAAAAATCCAGATGTTGATGCTTGATTGTTCTACCCTCCTCACTTGGATCATAAGCCAGTTAACCATGGCCATGGGAATAGGTTAATCCTATGTGAATGTAATCCTAGAACCACATGGCCTAGGTAGTCACCTAATTTTAACTAGGCTGCCATTAACAGAAGCGTATGGAATGGATGCTGAGCAGGCAAGCAATATATACATATATATATCAACTAAAGTACATAAATATGATAAAGAAAAGAGTATGTAAGTGCTATGAGGGAGGTCTGAAGGTACTTCAGAAGAATGGAAAACAGAAATGATCTGCAAGTAGAGAGAATCAGGGAGAGTCTAACTGAATAGACAGTATTAAATCTATAGCATGAAAGATGCCTCAGATATTGACATTGAGGAACTAAAAAGGTGATGTTCCCAAGTGGGAAAAATAAAAACATGAGAAAGAACATTCAGTCAAGAAATAGTGGAGTAAAAACCGAAAACTGCCTGTTACATAGTTATTCAAACTGTGATGAAACATAAAAAAAATAAGGTAAGAAAAAATTGATTCAAAAGGGCTTTGAATTCCACAATAAAATTTGGGACTGTAAGTAATGACTAGTCCGTGATGGCTTTTAAGCAAGGGAGTACTGTGTTCAAATTTGAGATTTGAAAAGATTCATATTGAAACTGTTTATAAAAGGCATTGTGCCAGGGAAGGGCTATTTAGGAGGCTATGGCTGTAACCCAAGTAAAATAGAATGAGGCTGTGAACCAGGAAAGTGGTACTAGAAAGAGGAGTGAAATTTCACAGCTCTTTCAGGTAACTTTCCCTTGACCTCTGACTCTCATCCTTTCTATCACCTGGTATATGTGTATGAAATATTGGACCTCCTAATGAAAAACCCAGTGACCTCTCTGAAATCTTATCTTCACTGAGTTCTTTTCATTATTTGTCACTGTAAACCAGTAATTCTTTTAAAAAATCATTTTTCTCTTGGCTCTCATGGTACTACACTATAATATAAAGATTAATTTTTATCTGTATCCCTCACTTATACAGATATTCCTTTTTTGAATTTCTCTTCTCTCTCTCCCTCTCTCTCTCTCCCCACTTCTCTCTCTGTTCTCATTATTTTCTCACTCAGATAGTCTTAGGTCAAACACTCCCTCATCCATGAAGGCCCTTCTGATATGTGTGACCATGCATGCTAATTCCTTCTCTAAAGAGCCAGTGTACCTGATGTATGCTTGTCATGTCATATACTTTAATACATTCATTATTTTTTTGGTGAATGCAACAAATACTGATTAAGCCTTATGTGTTTAGGCTCTATGCTAGTAATTGAAAAATATAACATTAAACACACCACCATCATTCCCTGCTTTTATGGAACATTTATATCCAATTGTAATGTCCTTGTGTATAGACTGTGTATTTGTATCAAGCACAGGAATTGTCACATAGGGTTTTTGTAATAAATATTAGTTGGATAAATTAATTAATAAATGGATGAGTTATCAACTTTATTTTCTTTAATGTTGAAGTATTTTGAGTGTTCGTACATAAAACATTCACAGTATAAGATTCTAAAGACAGGGTTGTGCTTTACTCCCTTCCATACAGAAAGATGGATTCCATAAAACTCTTCAGTTAGCCTTAGTGACTGGTAATAACAAGATTGTCTTTACCTTAGACATGGTTTCCTAACCTTGACACTATTGACATTTTATTCCAGATAATTTTTTGTTGTGGGAGCTGTCCTGTGCATTATACATTCAGCATATATGTCCTCTGCCCACTAGATGCCAGTAGCACCCCCAGACATGGCAATCAAAAATGTCTTCAGACATTACTAAATATCCCTGGGGTGGAGAGGTGAGGGGTGCAAGAATTGTACTGCTTGGGAACAAATGACCTTAGTGATATAGAATTATTCCAAATCTGCTGGAACTGAAACAGGAGTCATTTTTTTTAAAAGAAATTTCCTGAGAAACTGATAATGTGTTTCAAATTAACTAACTACTTTTTCTGATTTGTGTGACTATTATGCAATAAGAAATATACAAACTTCCCCTTTGATTCTCGGTAAAGATAAATCCTTCCTTGCTCTCCACAAGACTGCCAGTCCCTGGCTCTCTTTGGGGAGAACTGAATGTGATTTCATATTTTCAAGTGAACTTGTCTGACAAGACTTGTCTCATGAAAAATAAAATTACTATACATAATGTGAAAAATAAAAATACATTAGGAAAAAAATGTTTGTTTTTCCCAAATCATAATAAATTCTATACAACCAAAGAATTTTGTAACAATAATGTGATTATTCTCAACAAGTAGGTTGTGCTAATGTTGTTTTGCTTTTCTCTGAGATAAAAAACTGAAAGGTTTTCTTAGAAAATTTAATTGATAAGCACTTTGTGACATAAAAATATCAAATATATTCCAGGCATTTTTGAGCTTTCATTTAAATAAAGGCACAAGAATATTTTATATTAGTTACCACTGTCTTGAAAAAGAAAACAAACACAGAATAAATGGAAATGTAGAGAGTAATATTTACCTTGCAAATGTAGCTTCGAAGGTAACAATTTGGAATTTTTTCAATCACATTTATATGTCCACTTGATTGTTTTCCCACAGTGGATTTAAAGAGTTCAAATAACAATTCCCTGGGCAGAGCAATTTTGCATGTGCATTTATATCTCCTATAATGAAGAAAACAGAGCTAAAGGATGATGTTCCTATCATTTAGAGCCATTTTCTTTCACCTAAATAAAAAGAAATAAAAGAAACTTAGTCTGTAAGACAGGAAAAAGATAGAAAAAAGTACAATGTGTTGAGCAATGGCAATTATGACACGCTGATTATTATATTTTCTATATTTAGGAGAAAATGCAAAATAAATGAAATACCTGGCAAGCCTGAATAATGACCGGGGGGCACTATTCCACTGCAGGTCTCCAAAGATTTCATTAAATGCCATGAAACCGTTTGCATCTGGTTTGGGCTCCAGAAGACAAGCACGGGTTAGAAATAGGGATGATGGTATGCATTGTCCTTTAGAAGCTATAATTTTCTGAACTGAAGTATCTTCATTTAATCCAACAAGAAACATGATCTTGAGGCCCATTTTAAACAGATGTTCAAACAGCTTTAGATCAGTGAATCAATTTAGATTTGTGATGCAACACCTTTTTCTTCTTACTAAAATTGTCCTAGTTTTCATGTGCTGTTAATTGGACTCTTTTAAAGTACTTAATTTTGACTAATCAGCTGGGCTGCTACAACTATACATGTAGAAGGGTATCTAAAATATAGACAAATAAAGTATAGATTAAAATAACAGTCCTATTTATGATTTATGCATCTTCAGGGAATTCCCTTAGTAGTCAAAACAACTTTGCTAGAATCTTTAAAATATCTTTCTTTTCAGAAGAACATTGTCACAGGATTTATTTTTATCTTTGTCACTTAACAACTATTATGTATTTTCCAACTACAGTAAGTCACTCTAAGGTAAAACAAGCTTATAAATGTATAAGAAATTAATTCAGCACCCTGCATTAATAGTCATATAACTACATATTTGGTTGAAGATGAAGACCAACAAAGTCTATTTTAACAGAACTTTCTAAAAAAACTTCCATATTATTGTACACTTAGAACTTTAAAGTAAGTTCCCATGTAACGTACATTTTGTTAATTTATTTTATGTGTTTCTCTTACCTAAAATGTAAAAAACTCAGTGAGGTTCCAGAGTTTTGTCTGTGGTTATTGCTTTAGACCTTATATGTATCAAAACACCTGGTACATATTTGGTGCATAATAACTATTTGCTGAGTGAGTGAATAAAGTCTACTGAAATATGACTACAGAAAAAAGTGAAAGTTTTCCCTCATTTAAAAAGATATAAATGCCAAGGTCTAACATGAAACCAGTTTTACTTGTAAATCCAAACTTTTAATGTACCATAGGTTTTACATTCAGATCAATCTGAGTATAAATCTTGATTGTTGCCACAGACTTTCTGTAACCTTAAGCAAGTAACTTAACCTCTCTGAGTTTTTATTTCTTTGTCTGTAAAATATAGCATCTAGAAAAGTACCTGACAAAAGGTAGCTATTCAAATAAAAGCTATTTTCATTCCCTTTCAGAAATTTTGGGAAATCACTTAAAGGGAAAAATACTACTAGTATATGCCAAATGGAAATAGAGTAGTATTTTATGGTATGTCCTTTTAATACTTACACCACTGAAGTAGCTGAGAAATTATGTATTTTCTCATCCCAAGCAAAAAAATAAATTATCACCCTCTTAAATTGACCTGTTCCACGTGTAGTCTTGCATATAGTAGGCCTACTGTGTAGTTGATGTGGTTTCACGTTAGACTTTGTGCCTTGCGTAATTATAGCAATAGGAGTGTTATGCCAACTGTCAGAGCACATTAATCTATTCTCACACCAAAGAGGGAAGAGTAATTTTGAACAGTTTTCTTAAGGTGATATAAAATAAACACCTAGAGTCACGTGAAACCCTTTCTACTTTGTCTTTTCCATCAGTGAAGTTCTTTAATTAAATTTAAGACAAGTAGGAAGAAAAGAAATTATGCAGATAGAGAGCAGCTGTTTTGTAGGAGTGAAGTTGAAGTCAGTCAAACTGGGTTCTAATCTAGGATTTAGTACGTAATAGCTGGACAAAATTAATCAAATTATTTAACCTCAACCTTCCCAAATCTTATTACCTTTACCTGCCATAGTCCCTTCAGCACAGTATATGCTGGATTATTTAAATTTTTTGAGGAAATATGTAAAACATCAGTGTCCAAATCTTATTTGATATTTAATAAATTGTAGTTATTACTATTGTCTACCTACACCTATGCCTTCATGTCTAGCATATAATAGAATTCTACAGCTAAAGCCAAGACTGATAAGCTAAGGGCATTTTATTGTCTTGGTGGCAGTTCCCAATGACTCACTCTGTGTTCATGCTCCTTCTTGGTTTATTCTTTCATCAAACTCCTGGCCCTCAGATTATATTTTATTTTTTGATGCTATATTGCCCATCGCACTTGCCCTCCTTTATCAATATTTTATTTTTTGATGCTATATTGCCCATCGCACTTGCCCTCCTTTACTTCAAGAGATGCTGGGAAACATAATTCTAGCAGTTTTCCTATAAAAAAAAGAATGTGGACTTTAGTAAACAATCTTTACCACAACTGTTAGATCTAGCTTTTAATGATCTATCGTATGTCTAGTTTTGTCATCTATCAGTTTCCTTCTGCTCTAAACTCAATTAGCTTCTTTCTTTGCCCCAAACATTTTTGTGGCATTGAATTTGCTGTTTCTTCTTGCCTGGAGTATTCTACCTCTAGATTACTCATTTCTGGATCTTTCTGATCCTTCAGATCTCAGCTCCAATGTCAACCCTGGGAGCCATTTTTGATTTTCCATTCTAGATATTAACTCACAGATACTGCCTTTCTTAGCACCTTGTTTAACTGCCCTGAAAGCACTTACCTTTCTGCAATGACTTCTGAGGCTGACTACTGGAGTTAGGACAAATTTCACAGATTAAGGGCACAGTCCTTCACAAATCTGCCATCACTTCAGACACCAGCCTCAAGCTTGGGGTTCCTAAGCCACCTACAATTTCTGTCAAACTAGCTGCTACCAAGTTGGGGGTTCCCATTACCCCTTCATGTTTGATAATTCACAAGAACAAACCACAGAACTGAGAAGAGTGCTATACTTACTATTTCAGTTTTATTATAGCAAAAAGGATACAAATAAAGATCAGCTAAAAGAAGAGACACATAACGTGAGGTCTGGGAGGATCCCAAATGCAAATCCTCTGGTTCCCTCTCCCTAGGGAGTCAGGACAAGTCACCCTCCCTGCACATAAACGTGTATTACCAACCAGAGAAGCTCATCCAAGCTTTGTTTTCCAGTTTTATTGAGATTTTACTACATTTGTTGGAGGTTCATTGATTGAGTCATTGGTCATATGATTGAATTCAATCTCTTAGCCTCTCTCCTCCTCTCAGAAATCAGCTGCTCTCAATGAGCTCAAAACCCAAAGCTCTAATCGCATGGCTAGTCTTTCTGGCATGGCCAGCGCTTATTCTGAATCTTCTCATTTGTGCAAACTATCTGGGGGTCCACCATAAATCATTTCATTAGCATAAACTATCAGTATCTACCATGAAAAACAAAGACACTCCCATCACTTAGGAAAAGGATTGAGACTCCTTCTCAGGAACTGAGGCAAAGGCTAGCCATATTCTTTGTTATACAACACTTTCCCTGAAAAGATTCTGTGCATTTAGTTTTCAGTCTCTACTCTTTCTGAGCATAAGTTTCATGAGGCCAAAACCTTTTTCTGCTCTGTTAGTGCAGAAGAGTAACTGGCAAATAGTAAGTGCTAAATAAATATTTATGAATGAAAAAAACTATGAATTGTCAGTTCTGGCCTGGACAGTTCAATGGAAAGTTGTTGGTAATCAGTTGGTTCTTAAGGCAACTTGAAGCAGTGATGTGTGGACCCTAAAATAATAGCTTCATTGACGTTTTAATTATGGAGAGAAATTTGTCTTTGCTCATCGTTGTCTGGTCTTGAATCTCAGTTCTACTACTTATACACTGTGTAGACTACTCTGTGCTTCCTTTTCCAGTTTCAACACAGTGATAATAATTCTTTCTACCTCTTAGTGAGGATCAAATGAGATGTCATCTAAAAAGCTGTTAAAATCTTTAATATTAAAATCTTTAATAATCATTATTTATTGTTGAGAACACTGTGATTATTGCGTAGAAAGGTGTAAAGTCATTGAAATGGAAGAGTCACTGAAGTAAATCAAGCATCATTATTAACCTTACAGAGATCAGTACAATCTAACCAAAAGCATTCATTAAATAACTTTGCTGTGCACACAGAAGCGCTTAATTAATAAGTTATTTAATTTAATTTGAAATTCACTATACTAGATGTGCTGTGGGAAAGTCAGATGGCCTATCCCTTAAAACTATACAACATAGCTAGAGGAAGAAAAAAGATTGACATCAGGATTATACCAGAATGCCCTTGAAAGCAGGGGATGTGTTTATTCAGATTTGTCTCTCCCCAGTATCTTAACTGGTACCTGACAGTAGGACCTAACTAAGTGAAGTAAATTTAAGAGATTAGATACATTGAATAAATGTATATATTATACGTTAAAATGTGTGTACTATATTAGGTTATATATATTTATGAAATTACTACCATGAAAATGGTTTCCAAATCACAAAAAGGTTGGGAAATTCAATGTTGGACCTTTTCATTTTAAATCTTCAACCGTTGACTATGACAATATTAAAATTTAATGTCTAAAAACAAAAGATGCATTAATAATAAAAGTATTTTTATTTTAGCAGTTTCAAAAAGCCATTCTTAAATATGTAGTCTTTACTTTTATAATTAAAAAAGACTAAAAAACAAAAGCTAATAACTACTTTTTTGTTTACATATCATACAAAACTGACAAATTTTATTTCTCATAAAATTAAAAATGCTTGACCTCATTTAGGAAAATCACATTTTCTCCTTTCTATACCAAGAATTTTATATTGAATTTTATTTCAGAGCAAATAGGCATTGCATTTTGAATGCTATAAAGAGGTTCTGCAGACTTCTTAATTCATGCAATAGGTATTTATTGAATGCCTGATATGTGCCAGACCTGCTCCTAGATGCTAAGATATACATTGAACAATGCAAGAAAAAATTCCATTCCTCATGGAGCTTTCATTCAAATCATGATACTACTTTGGGGGAAAAAATCTATAATTTAACCAACATAAAGCCATATATCATTTTCACCTTATCATTCTGTACTACTCAGTATTCCTTCGATATCTGGACATTTATTTTATGCCGTCTAAGTGTGAAATATGTACTGAATCCTGAGAATACTATATTGAAAAGGGGATAACTGATCTGTGTCATGATGAAACAAAGAAATTACAGAACAGAATTTCAAGGATAATAGAATTTTTAAATGGCTCTGCAAATAATGACTTGATTAAAGTTTTAATTACAGTGAGAAATATATCTTCACACTTCGTTAAATTTGAAAGGAGCTACCTTAGGAAGGACCTTTTTTTAAATTTATTTAAAGAGAAAGATGCTGAGTTTCTAAAAGATTACATTATTTGCTCTGGTTAAAGATAGAAATAAAGATAAAACACATCTCCTGAGTCCGAAGCCAATATTCTCTCTGGTGTAACACCCTCTTTTCAGTTCCTCATGAAAACACAAGCTCCACAGTATGTTTGGAAAGATTCAACCCTAGTATCTCCATGTCTTGAAAACGTTGAGCAGATTAATTAGCCTACTTTCCAGACTGATTTTTCTTTTTTTCTTTTGCAAATGTGTGTTCTTTGGAACAAGGGTGGAAGAAAAAGGAGCTCATGCCCCACTCAGTGAAGTTCAAATTTTAGGATTCTAAAAAGATTACAGAAACAAAACAGTCTGGGCACCATTGTGAGTGTCCAGCTTCAGCTGAGTGGATTAGAGCTCTAAATAAACTAGAAAGAAAATGATCTTCTTTCAGCATCCCAATAATACGTTTTATATTTTCAGGTTGAAACAGTGATAATCGGGGCTTCTTTGTCTTTTAATTCAAGTAGGGTTGCCAGTTAAATTTGAATTTCAGATAAACGATGAATAATCTTTTGTAAAAGAATGTTCCATGAAATATTTCTATCTGCTAAAATTACCAATCCTACTACAAAAAAAAAAAGAAATTGCAATTGTTCTAGTCAGTGAAAGATTTTTTAAGAAAATTTTAAAACAGAAAAAGAATTCTATAGTATTTTTCTGACACACTCATGCTGACATTTAAAAAGAAGGGGAGGGGGCAACAAAAGTATTGGAATAGTTAGTAGTTGTTTATCTGACTCAGGACTCTGGTACCAAGACACCCATAGACACTTGGTTCAGCTTCATTGTGAAGTGCTGCACATCAAGATTTCCTCAGAACTTTCTCAGTGAACTGTTGTTTTGCCTGGTATTGATTTTGCATCTGTTTTATTTTTTGTTTATTTGGGGTTTTTTTGTGGTACGCGGGCCTCTCACTGTTGTGGCCTCTCCCGTTGCAGAGCACAGGCTCCGGACGCGCAGGCTCGGCGGCCATGGCTCACGGGCCCAGCCGCTCCGCAGCATGCGGGATCTTCCCGGACCGGGGCACGAACCCGTGTCCCCTGCATCGGCAGGCGGACTCTCAACCACTGCGCCACCAGGGAAGCCCTTGCATCTGTATTTTGGGTGAATCAAGTTGAGTTACTCCCAGTTTTCTACATATTTAGCATTTATATTTGTATACTGACTGAGCCTGACCAACAAAATAAATATGCCTTCATCTTCCACTGTCAATTTCTCCTCAGCTGAACTGTACCTGGGCGCAGAATAGTGAATAATTTTACAATGAACAACTTGTGTGAACTCTTTTCTAAATATTGTTCTATGGCCAATTTTCATAGTCGCTCTTGATGATTTTATCACCATAGAGAAATATGCCCTATGGCATGTTGAACCTGCTAATTTAAAAAAATTAACATTAAAATTTAGACTGGGAATTATATTTTCAGTTGCCTATGTTATTCAAAAGCATATACTTGAAGAGATCAAAGTGCCAATGGTCTTTGGTAATCAACATGCTCATTTATTTTCATAATAAACAAACCTGAATTCTCAAGGATAAATCAATACTGATAGAAAAAGTTACTTATTTAATGGAACATCTTCTGTTACATAATTCTATTTAATACCTAGTATTACCAAATTTAAAATATTATAATTTTATTGATGAACTATAGCAGTGAATGTTTTCCTTTACCTTCTTTAAAGAATAAAAGTTAAATCAGCTACAGTCTCACATAAAGTATAATGTTACATTTGTACCTTCATTAAAAAACACACACACATATTTATAAAACTGAAAGGGATGCTGCTATGTCCAAAAAAACAAAAAAAAACCCATTTGAAAATACATTAGGAAACTAAAATAAAATGAACTTTAAGGAATCTCTCTGAAAATACCTTGACCCAATTGCTGAACACTGACAGCTGCCTTTCTTCATGAAGATATGAGCTGATTATAGCCAGAGAATCCCATTCACCTGTCTTGACATCAAACAAAATGATCAGAGATAGAGGACATATAGAAGAATCATCCACAAGATCGATAAAATAACCATAGGAAAAAGCAAGACTCCTGGCATTTTCAAGAACTGGTTTTCAGTCTAGGAAAAATAAATATTGTAGGTAACAGGGAATATGAACTTATATTCATTCATCAGCTGAATTAGATAAGAATGTAGTGTTTAGGGACTTACGTGGTGGTCCAGTGGTAAAGAATCTGCCTTACAATGCAGGGGACAGGAGTTTGATCCCTGGTCAGGGAACTAAGATCCCACATGCCGCTGGGCAACTAAGCCTGTGCACCACAACTACTGAGCTTGCACACCTCAACCAGAGCCTGCGTGCTGCAAGCTACAGAGCCCACGCACTCTGGACCCCACACGCCACAACTACAGAGTCCATGCGCCCTGGAGCTTGTGCACCACACTAGAGAGAGAAAACCCACACGCCATAACTAGAGAGAAGCCCGCGCATGGCAATGAAAGATCGTGCGTGCCTCAGTGAAGATCCCACATGCCACAACTGTGACCCAATGCAGCCAAAAAATACATAAAATAAATAAATAATAAATAAATCTTTTTAAAAAATGTAGTGTTTACACAATTGGAAATTTCCCAGTTTTACTCTATGGCAATGGTGAAAACCTTGGCACCTCTCTCTGAAGAGTATTCAAACTCATATAAATTACTTATCAAACAACAGATGTAAATTGCCTGCCAGAGCATCTTAGGCAGTGCCTCCATCTTGGCTTGAATATCTCTAAAGGGAATAGATCTTTCAAATCTATTCCGAACAGCCTAACACTTGAGCTCTTCTTGATGGGAGAAAAGAAACACCTTGTAATAAACAAAATATAGAAAATGGTGCACTCCCAAATCTCTAGGTCAAAAAACATGTTTTATTTCCTCTTTAGTTAATAGGCATACAATTTATATAAAAAATAATCACAGGGCTTCCCTGGTGGCGCAGTGGTTGAGAGTCCACCTGCCGATGCAGGGGACACGGTTTCGTGCCCCGGTCCAGGAAGATCCCGCGTGCCGCGGAGCGGCTGGGCCCATGAGCCATGGCCGCCGAGCCTGCGCGTCCGGAGCCTGTGTTCCGCAATGGGAGAGGCCACAACAGTGAGAGGCCCTCGTACCGCAAAAAAAAATAAAAATAAAAATAATCACAGTGTAAGTATTCAACTGAAGGAACAACCAATGTGCAGTCAGGGAAAAGGCAGAGTTGAAACTTGAGATATAATTTACTGAAATTGTGCTCCATTTGATTTGAGTGTGGAGAGATCAAGTATTGTTCCTAACAGAGAATAATGAACATAACAGAGAAACTATGGAAGTTTTAGCGTACAGCTGTAGAAATAGTCATGAAATGAACGGATGTTTTTGTTTCATTTCAACATTGTCTGAATTGGTTATATACTAAACACAGTATTCAGAACCACAACCACAAATAGAATAATTCATGGAAATTATTCATAGAAAAATTGTGGTAGTACAGCTATAAATCAGTAATTAATAACAATTTGCAATTTCTCTAATGCTCTAGAAAATCTACTCTAGGATACTCACAGTAAAATATCCATCTAGGTAACCATTTCTTTCACCACTGTGCCTAGTATACTCCCTGGAAAATTCAATAAATAATTGTTTAATGAATGCATAAGTGAGTTGTGAAATAGCAGAAGAGAGAGTAATTAGTTCTGCCTGGGAAAGTCTAGAAAGGTTTCAAAGAGAAGTTGACCTTTGATTTGGGTCTTGAAAGATAAATAAAACATTAACAAGCAGTCATAAAGAGCAGAGCATCCAAGCCAGAAGCAACAACAGCAAAATATGTTCAATTTCCTGCTATACTCAGGAATAGTATCTGGTCTGGTTTTTTGAGCTGTAAGTTGTATATGGAAGTTGAGAGGTCCATGGTAGAAGATGATATGAAAATGTAGATTAAAGGCAGATTGTAACATGATCTGAATTCAGGTCAGTTTTTATTTATATAACAGTAAGTTCATACAATTTATTTAAACTTTCTGGGCTTAAATTAATATTAATATTTTAATGTATTCATTCATTTAACATCTGTTGATCAGGTCTCACTATGAGGCAGACACTGGTCTAACCACAGGGGCACAGTCTCAAACAAAACAGATGAAAGCCCATTCTTATGTGGCCAGTATAGCCTAATGTATGTGATAGGTGGTTAGGGAGACAGAAACAAGCAAAGGTACCAAAAGTCTATAATATTTATTTATTTAGCCAATATTTGTTGAGCACCTCTGTGTGCCAGTCACCATTTAAATCACACAAAAATCCTTGTACTACAGATTTATATTAGATTTTTTAAAACGTTAAGGAAAATAAAAGCAGGATATGGAGCTAGAGAGTTACTGAAGCCAGTTTTGGAAAGTTGGCTATTTTTAATAGAATCATCAACAAAGAACCCTTAAGAAAAGAGGACATTTGAGCAGAGACTTTAAAAAGGTGAGGAAGAAGAGTCAAAAGAACATGGTAGAAGTAACCCAAAACTGGAGTAACTTTGTCGTGGTCCAGAAGAGTCTGTGGATAATGTGGCTGAAGTAAATCAGATGAGGGAATGAGAGGAGCTAAGGTCACAGAATTATCTGGGGCCATGATAATGAGTTCCTTGTAAGCCAGTGGAGTAAAATGAGGACATATTACTCATATAACCTCATATAAAATAATCTCATATAAAATGAGGGTTTTGAGCACAGAAGTAAGGATCTGATTTATTAATTTACATAATCCAGTTGCTGTGTTGAAAAGGGTTAAAGAGAGCTAAGTATAGAAAGAGAGCAGTGAATTAGATGTAATTGTAATAATGCTGGTAGGAGACACAGTGGATTGGTCACACTGTAGACGATTTTCAAAGGTAGAATCAGCAGGATTTATTGATAAACTGGTTGTGAAGAATGAGAAAAAGGAAATATCAAGGGATGCACTTGATACAGTGCATCAAGGATGATCTGAGCAAATGGAAAAACAAGAGTTGCCATATACTCAGGAATGAGCATTTTTGTGAGGAAAAGAACAGAAGTGAAGTTTTGTAAACATTAATATTGGGGGGGGTGTACCAGTATATTCAAATTTTTTAAAAGGTAAATAGGCAGTTGAAATATTTAAATGTGGAATTCAGGAGAGTGCACTTGGCTGAAGGTGTAAATTTGAAGTAATCAGCATTCAGATGGTATTTACATATATACTCTGGATTAGGTCAAAATAGATTAATTGTAGATTATTTTTAATTGTAGATTTATTATGTAGATTTATGTAGATTAATTGTACATAAATCTAGATTTATGTAGATTAATTGTAGATTTATGTAGATTAATTGTAATTATGTAGATTATTATGTAGATTAATTGTAGATTTATTATGTAGATTAATTGTAGTTCTACAGGGACTGAGCCTGTAGAACTGCATTATTTAGAAGTCAGGAAAACAAGGAGAAAACTGCAAAGAAGAAATATGTAGGTAGTAAAGTAAGAGAACTACATGAGATTGATATTCTCTATTCAAACGCTAAAAGCGTTCCAAATAGTGGTGTGGTTAGCAGGTTAAGGGCTGCTGACTGGTTAAATAAGATGTGGAATGAAAATTGACCCTTGAATTCCATAATGTAGAGATCACTGGTCACCTTGACGAGAGTGGTGTCAGTGGAATGATAGTGACAAAAAATATATATTGGAGTGGGTAATATGAGAATGGGAGGAGAATACTGAAACTCTCCAGAGAAATTTAGAGAATTGGGGTGTTAGATCAAGGGAGTGTGGGGTTAAGGGAGAAGTATTTTAAGAAAAAAGCTAACATAATATGTTTGTGTTTTGATGGAAGAAAGAGCAGAGAGGGAATATTGATGACACAGAAAAGAAAGTGAAAAAAATCATAAGTGATGTCCTTGAAGAGGTGAGAGGGGATGAGATGAACAAGTGGAAGAAGTGGCCTGAGAGCAAGAATGGTTCATTCTTTGCAATTAAAAGAAGAAGAAATATGTAGGTACTGACTCAGATAGAATGATAGATTTAGTGATAGAATTTTTAGAAATCCTCTTCTAATTGCATCTATCTCAGTAATTGAGAAGCAAAGTTATCAGCTGAGAGTGAGGAAAGGGAAGGGTTGTGAAATAGTCATGTAAAAAGTAGGAGAGTAAACTGATGAGGGAAATGTAGTAAAATTGCCTGGCAGTGCTAAGGGCCCACTTGAGATTCCTGGTCATGAATTTAAAGTGAGATCAGCCAGCATGGTTTTCTATTTTTCTGTAGCTATTGTCAACTGCTGTCATGGAGTAGAGTAGGTGGTGAAATGAATTTAAAGATGAATTGCAGTTATTATAACAATTGCTGAGGTTGCTACAGGATTCAAGTAACCAAACGTATGTGAAAGAACTTTGAAAGCTGTAAACTATCATAGAGTTATACTTCATCACTGGGGTCCAATACCGTAAGGTCCCATGTAGTAGCTTTGCTTTATGAATGCAAGTCAGAGTGCCATTATTGGTGCCAATCTTTAAAGTAAATCAAAGATGCCTAGTAGTCTCACGAGTCTTGAAGCCTGTACCTGACAGATCCTAAAGTAAATTAAATTTCACATTACTAGATGAGAAGAATTAAAAGGACCTGGCCAAGAATGTACGTATATGACTGAGACAAAGGCTGTGGCATTTTCATTTTTCAGGATGCTTGCAAGCTCCCTTGAAGCCAGTGTTACTGTGGGAATCTAACCGACAAGCTTTGCTTTAGGATTTAAAATGTCCATGCTTTCTCTTATATGTCATGTTAATAAGTTTCCTTCCATGAAAAAAAAAAAGATGCTTTTGCCAGTTATTTCCCTGAAGATTCCTCTGTGAAACAAGTGTTGCACTCCAAGAAATTCTTTTCATGTTGCAAGATTAGATCAATTTCATTCATTACCATCACCCTTGGCAATCCCTGTACAACTTTTTGGAATAATTGAGTAATTCAACAAATTCAGCAATGGCTTCAGCTTTCCCATAACTGAAGAATGGTTCTTTATACTCTTCATTTTTCACTCAGAGCTTTGGGAAGGGAATTGCAATTTTAAAGGAAAGAAAGAATATACATTTGATTGAATGGATTTTCAGTATTTGGTTTGAAAATAAGATCTTTCTGAGCAAGTAACATTTTCTCATTCCTTTTCAATCGCTTTTCTTTTAAACTTCCTACATTGCCTCTTAGTTTCATATATTCCTTTATATTTAAACACATGCTCTTTCTCAGACAATTACATTTACTTATTTTAGGACTACATTAAAATTGGTGTTTAGTTTTTTTAAACAATTTTTGAAAACATCTGATTATTAATATTATAAAAATATCAATATGATTTGAAAATTGGTCATGATCAAGCAAATTCTTAAAATTGCTTTAACTAAGATGCACCGTTAGGTACCAGTGTAACTAGTGTAACTCAAATATAAATTCCTAAGATCAATCATCAAGAGAAAAAGAAAAGAAGAAGAAAGAAAGAAAACTAATTACTATGTACTTATGAGCTTTACACTAGGAACAAAAACAATTAGTTATGTATGTTGTGATCCCAAACTTAGCTTTGTAAATTTTAATAAATAGTTGAGGAAATAATTTGATTTAGTCCAAACTTCAGTAATTATAGATGTAATTCTTATTGAGGTTTTATTTCGGTATGTATAACTAGGTTTTTTCTATGAGATTAATGTATTATAGTTCTGTGACCAATCAGGGAAAAATATAAAATTGATTTCAAATGAATAATAAAGTTAAAAAGAAGTAAGAATTTTTCTTCTCAAAATATTGACTCTATTTGAAATTTAAAAATCTTAAATTGCTAAGAAGTAAGAGCATGGCATCATATACTGTATTGGAAATGATGCAAAGAATCACAAACCTGGAAGAAGCTCATACAGTTCCTCCTCTTTTTATGAAAATGAGGATAATGGGTATCCCAGAGAGGGAGGAGAGGAAGAAGGGAGAAGAGGCTTTAATTAAAGAAATAATAGCTGAGAACTTCACAAACCAGGGGAAGGAACTGGATACACAAGTCCATAGAACTAAGAGACCACCTAATTACCTCAACACAAAAAGACCTTCTCCAAGACACATTATATTAAAACTGTCAAAAGTCAATGATCAAGAATTTTAAAGACAATCAGAAAAAAAGGATGGCAAGCAACAAAGGAACCCCCATAAGCTATCAGCAGATTTCTCAGCAGAAACTCTATAGGCCAGGAAATTGGAATGACATACTCAAAATATTAAAAGATAAAAACTGTCAGCCAAGAATACTGACATCTAGCAGTGTTATCATTCAGATATGAGGAAGAAACAAAGGCTTTCCCAGTCAAACAAAACTGAGGGAGTTCATCACCACTAGACCTGCCTTATAAGAAATGTTGAAAGGAGCTCTTCTTCCTGAACCAAAAAGGCAAATGTATACAAAACTTTGAGTAAGTTGATATAAATAGATTGACAGAACCAGAAAATTGCAACTCTATATATCAGAATAAGTTTTAAAAATGTTATAGCATGAAGATTAAAGGGAAAAAATCAGTAAAAATAACTATAGCATTACTTCAGTTTGGTAACAACCTCACAACATAAAAAGGAATAAGTTGAGACAACAAAAACATAAAAGAATGAAAAGGATAGAACTTGTATAGGCAAATGAAGGTAAGATGCTATCAGCAGAAAAAGAACTATTTTATTTATGAGACATTTTATACAAACCTCATGATAACCACAAAACATAAATCTAGAGGAGAGACACAAAACATTAAAAAAATGAGGAAACAGAAACATCGTAGAAAACCACCAAACTAAAATATCAGACAGAAACATAAGGTAAAAGAAATGGGGAGATACAGAGCAACCATAAAACAAAAGATAAAATGGCAGTACTAAGTCCTTATTTACCAATAATCACTGTAAATGTAAATGGATTGAAATCACCAATCAAAAGACACACAGTGACTAGGTAGATGAAAAAAAAACAAGACTCAACTGTGTGCTGCCTCCAGGAGACTCATCTCAACTCTAATGACAAACCTAGGCTTAAAGTGAAGGGATGGAAGATGATACTCCAAGGGAATGGCAACGAAAGTTGCCATTGCAGGTGCAGCCATACTCATTTTAGACAAAATAGATTTTAAGCCAAAAATGGTAACAAAAGAAAAAATGAATAATATATAATGATAAAGGAGACAATTCATCAAAAAGACATAGCAATTACTAATATATATGCAATTGCTATAGGAGCACCAAAATATATAAAGCAATTAGTGTCACACCTAAAGAGAGAAATTGTCAGCAACACAGTAATTTCAGGGGACTCTAACAGCCCACTTACATCAATGAGTAGATCATCCAGACAGAAAATCAACAAGGAAACAGCCTCCTTAAATAAAACATTAGGCCAGATGGACTTAATAAATTTATACAGAACGTTCCATCCAAATAAGGCAGAATACATTCTTCTCAAGTGCAAATGGAACATTCTCAAGGCTGAACCATATGCTGGGATGTAAAACAAATCTCAATAAATTTAATAAGATTGCAATCATGTCAAGCATCTTTTCGAACCACAATGGTATGAAACTAGAAACAGCTACAGGAAGAAAGCTGGAAAAAAAACCCCCAAATATGTGGAGACTAAACAACATGCTACTAAACAACAATTGGGTCAATGAAGAAACCAAGGAAGAAATAAAAAAATACCTAAAGACAGATGAAAATGTGACAAAGCAAAATTATGGGATTCAGCAAAAGCAGTACTAAGAGGGACGTTTATAGCAATACAGGCCTACCTCAAGAAATGAAAAATCTCAAACAATCTATACTTACACCTAAAGGAACTAGAGAAAAAGAACAAACAAAGCCCAAACTCAGTAGAAGGAAGAAAATAATAAAGATCACAGCACAAATAAATGAAATAGAGACTTAAAAGACAGTAGAAAAAAAAATCAATGAAACTAAGAGTTGGTTCTTTGAAAAGATAAACAAAATTGACAAACCTTTAGGTAGACTCACAAAGAAAAAAAGAGATAGGCTCAGATAAGTCAAATCAGAAATTAAAGAGGAGAAATTACAATAGATACCACAGAAATACGAAAGATCATAAGAGAATACTATGAACAGCTATACACCAACAAATTGGACAACCTAAAAGAAATTAATAACCATCATACCATACACAAAAATCAACTCAAAAATATTTGAATGTAAGACCTGAAACCATAAAACTCCTAGAAGAATACATAGGCAATACATTATTTGACATCAATCTTAGTAATATCTTTCTGGATATGTCTCCTCAGGCGAGGGAAACCAGTGCAAAAATATACAAATAGGACTATATCAAACTAAAAAAGCACTTCTGCCTAGCAAAGGAAACCATCAACAAAATGAAAAGACAACCTACTGAATGGGAGAATATATTTGCAAATCAGATATCTGATAAAAGGTTAGTAAGGAGTCTGTCATACAGAGTGAAGTAAGTCAGAGAAAAACAAATGCTAACGCGTATATATCGAATCTAAAAAAAAAATGGTACCGGTGAATCTAGTGGCAGAGCAGGAATAAATACGCAGACATAGAGAATATACTTGAGGACGCGGTGGGAGGGGAGGGGGAAGCTGGAGCGAAGTGAAAAAATCGACATATATATAATACCAAATGTAAAATAGCTAGTGGGAAGCAGCAGCATAGCACAGGAAGATCAGCTCAGTGCTTTGCGATGACCTTAGGGAGGTGAGATAGTGAGGGTGGGAGGGATGCTCAAGAGAGAGGGGATATGGGGATATATGTATGCATATGGCTGATTCACTTTGTTGTACAACAGAAACTAACACAGCATTGTGAAGCAATTATACTCCAATAAAGGTGTATAAAAATATATATATATATAAAGAACTCACATAGCTCAACAACAAAAAACAACTTGATTAAAAATGGGCAGAGAGCTGAATAGACATTCCTCCCAAGAAGACATACAGATAGCCAACAGACACATGAAAAGAAGTTCAACATCATTAATTATTAGGGAAATGCAAATCAAAAGCATAGAGAGATATCACCTCAAGCCCTTTAGAATGGCTATTATCAAAAAGGCAAGAGATAACAAGTGTTGGAGAGGATATGGAGAAACGGGAACCCTCTACACTAGAGGTGGGCATGTCAACTGATGTAGCCACAATGGAAAACAATAGGGAGATTACAAAAAAAAATTAAGAGGAGAACTACCATATGATACAGCTATTCCACTTTTGGGTACTTATCCAAACAATATGAAAACACTAATTCAAAAAGATATATGCACTCCTATGTTCATCGTAGTATTATTTACAATAACCAAGATAGGGTAACAGCCTAACTGCCCATCATTGGGTTAATGGGTAAAGAAGTTTTGGTATTACATACAATGGAATACTACTCAGCAATAAAAAAAAGATGAAATTTTGCCATTTGCAGCAACATGGATGGACCTTAAGGGTATTATGCTAAGTGAAAGAAAGTCAGATGGAGAAGAATAAATACCTCATGATTGCACTCATATGTGGAATATTTAAAAAGTAAACAAACCAAACCAAACAAAAACAAATACGGATACAGAGAGCAGAATGTGGTTACCAGGAAGAAGGGGTTTGGGGGAAGGCAGGATGGGTAAAGGAGATCAACTGTATGATGATGGATGTAAGCTAAACTTCTGGTGGTGAGCACACTGTAGTGTATACAGAATTTGAAATGTTTTACATATAAGACTTATATAATGTTATAAACCAATGTCAGTTACCTCAATAAAATAAAATATCACTACATACCTGTCAGAAAGGCTGAAAAAATAGTGATAACACAGAATGCTGGCAAGATTGTAGGTTATAAAAGGGTAAATGTTTTCCACGCTGGACAAGAGTTCAAATGTTTCTTGTAAAACTAAACATGTAATTACTATAAGATCGAGTAATTGCATTCTTGGGCATTTGCTCCAGATAACTGAAAACTATGTTCACAAAAAAACTTCAGTTTATCTGTAAATGACTCTTCAGAGCAGTTTTCTTTGTTATAGCCCCAAACTGGAAACAACCCAGATGTTCTTCACTGGATGAATATTTAAGCAAACTGTGCATGGGATACTACTCAGCAATCAAAAGGAAGGAAATATTGGTACATGCTACAACTTGAATGACTCTCCAGGGAATTATGCTGACTGAAAAAAGCTGATACCACAAAATTATATACTATACGATTCCACTTACATAACATCATTGAAATGAAAAATTATAGAAATGAAAAACAGACTAGTAGTTGTTAGAGGTTCGAGTTGGAGTTTGGGGGTGGTAAGGATGACAGGCAACAGGGCAAAACAAGGTATCCATGCTATAATGGAATTGTGTTGTATTTTGAATGCGGTGGTGGATGCCCAAATAGATATGCAAAAATTTTTGTAGTCCGAAATAAACATACACACACAAACACACACACACACACACACACACACACACACACACACACACAAATGAGTATATGAAAAACTGGGGAAATCTAAGTAAGACAGTGGACTGTAGCAATGTCGGTTTCTTCGATGGGATATTCTTCTGTAGCTTTGAGAGATGGTATCACTGTATGAAACTAGATCAAAGGCACATAGGATCTGTCTATATTATTGCTGACAACTGCATGTGAATCAGTTCACATGAAATCAGTTCAATTACCTAAAAAATGAAAGGAAAAAGAATAAAATGTGTGTGTATTTGTGTGTATGTGTATATGTATTCTATTTTATTGATTTCAATATTAACTTTTCCATTTTAAGCTATCTGAAATTAAGATATATGTGTACTTTTTTACAAATGACAGTATGTTGTTATTTGGTACTTTTTTCTTTTTTAATTGCACATAAATTAAAGATGTATTTACTATTTATGGCATCTTAATGAAGTACAATAATATTCTTTTAGAATATTGTTTTAAAATCATATATATTCAACATTAAGTAGAAAAGTACCATCAATCACTTCTAAATCACCAGGGAATCCATACACATACTTGTATTTTCAGATTTTCTATTAAAATTTTGAATTCTTAATATACTTTTGAAAGGTAGTCATCAGATCTACTAAATATAAAGCAGACCAGGCAATTAATAATGTGAATTTCTTCAATGTACTTCAATAGGTTCTACATTTTCATATAACCTCAGGGAAGACCAGAGAAGCACTTGATTATTAAAAACCCCCTTCTCCCATGTCAAATGGCCTTTCTAACTCTGAAGCTGACAAGAAATAGTGATTTGAACATAAGAACTCCTGAGGATTTTATCTATGAAGCAAGTGCCTCACTTTTCAAAAAGTCAGGCAAGGACATTGGTGTATTTAGCCTGTATTCCCAATTTCCATCACAGTGCCTTCTGAAAGAATGAATAAACAAATGTCTCAGTACAATTGGAATATTGAATATACATCTCCAAATTATAGTACTCATTTCAGAACACTCATTCCCAAAGCATCTCTATACATTCAGTCAAGAGATATTCTATAGAAAGGATCAAGTATAGCATAGAGATTTTCTCACTAAGAGATAGTAGATTTTATTTTACCATTAATCTTATCACTGTCTTTGGTAACAGAGTTGTGCAGAAGCAATTACAATTTTTTATAAGTTCCAAAGTGAGAATCCAATCATCTGGTGATCTCTTTTAAAAAAATCTTTTATATTTGTCTGAAAAAATAGTGGACAATATATTTCTACAATGATATTTAGCTATGTGAATTAACGTTTGACTAGGTAAGAGACCAACCTCCAACGTAAGTCAGATTCATGGCAAATGTAATTCTTCTCTCTAAAAATTTAATCGGTAATCCGTCCACTGTTTCCACTGGTTTTGATTTCGGTACCACAAGAGCTTTATCTAGAAAGAAACTCTATTAGTAAGTTTCTGTGTCACTTAATTCAAATTGAGACCATATTTTCTAGCAAATGATCTTTGTATTGAGAAAGCCATGTATTAACTGTTCCTTTTTCTATCGTGGCATATGACACAATTTTATTTTAATGTTTTTGGGGGTTTTTTTTGCGGTACGTGGGCTTCTCACTGTTGTGGCTTCTCCCGTTGTGGAGCACAGGCTCCGGACGCGCAGGCTCAGCGGCCATGGCTCACGGGCCTAGCCGCTCCGTGGCATGTGGGATCCTCCTGGACCGGGGCACGAACCCGTGTCCCCTGCATCGGCAGGCAGACTCTCAACCACTGCGCCACCAGGGAAGACCTAATTTTAATGTTTATCTCTGAAATTATATGTGAATTCAATAAAGTGCTTTTCTTTCCTCTCCCCATTTTTACATATTACAGATGGTATGCGTGCCAAAGCTTTTTTGAGAAAATGTGCAAGAAATAACTTCATTTAGATACATTCTAAATAAAGTAAAATAGGAATATTTAAGACATAGCTCCAAATATTTTTCCTTTCTTCAGGATATAGACTATTTATGTATTTCTGTTTGTGTGTTCCAAAATTTTTGTTCAAACTACCACCATCCATTATTCCAGGTTCTCTCATTCTCTAACTCCAGTAGAGCTGTGTCTTTATCCTCATTTAAATATTTAGTCTCTTAGGTCGCCTATAAAAAAATCTTTTTTTTTTTTTTTTACTCTAGTAATTTACTATAGGAGCTTTTTTTTTTAGTCTTACCTAATGTGTACGCCACCATCAGTCATGTCAACCATGCCTTTTTAGTGCCCTAGAAGCTTCTATTATAACCACCTTCTAAACTCCTTTTCCCCATCATAGTCTAAATTTTATAGTTGGAAAAGCAGAACTTTTTAAATGATAGGCCTCTACACAAGAAACATAGACTCACTAAGTTTAAGAGAAGTAGAGGAAGTGTTAATGTCATGCCTCCCATTGCCTGGAAACTATTTATTTATAGTTTATTTATTCTATTCTATCTAAACTATTTATTCTCCTTCCCTGTAAGAGGATTAAATATCCTTGCCAATTGCTATGTGTCCAGCAGTAACTGCTTGTGGGAAGAGTATAGTTTCCCATCCCATAGATACTGGGCTTAGCAATCTGACTTTCTTAGTCCATGGCATACAAGATGACTTTTTATGTGCCAAATCCAAGCCTATCATTACAAACATCTCATCTGAGATAAATTCAGACTACCCATTCAAATTAAATTACTTCAGTCTGCTTTTTATTTAAAGTCTTCAAGGGTCAATTTAAGGGACATTCTGGAGAAAGAAATTCTTACTACTATATGGTAGTTTCTTGGGGAAGTTTGAAGTCTCTCTTGCTAATTGATCTAATAGATCATAAAAAACTTACTACCTTTTTAAAAACATTTTTTTCACGTGCTTAATCCTAGACTGCTGATCATATCTGAAAAAAGCAAAATATGCCAATGAGTTGGTATTGTAGTGTTTACCAAAATGCATATTCTAGAATACTATTACCATGTGATATTCCAGAAACAAAAATTCCCATGATCTAATAAAGTAGGGAACTATTACATGATATATCCATCTTTGTGAAAATATACAATGCATAATGACATATTTCAAACACAGAGAAAAGTCCAGAGAATAGAATGATGAACAATCATATACTACTACAAAGCTCTATTGTATCTGAGTGTTTTGCTACACTTCATTTTATTTTTATAGATAAAATAATATGCATATAACCGAAGCCTCTCTGTATAGCCCTCTTGATAGGAGGGAATATTATTATTCCTATTTTACTGATGTTGAAACAAGCCAAGGGATGATCTTACTCAAGATCACAAAGCTAGTAAGGAATTTAAGTGATGCTTAAACTGCTTCTGGCTCATAATCCAGATTTCCTTCCTGAAAATAAATCACCGGTATAATGTAGGTTCATCTAAAAAAAGAAAAAGAATTACATATGATGTATATATGTGTTGTAATATCTCCTGCTAAGACTTTGAAGTTAAACATCTAATCCAAAATTTCTGTAGATGATAGTCTATAAATATAAAATCATCTGTATATAAAGTTACTCAAACCTATCTCTTAAGATATAACTGTATATTTTAATTCAGTTGTTTGTCTGTTTTTCTCCATTGACTTTATACTCACTTTAATAAAACACTATCCTTTCAACGAAGATCTTGGCACATAGTAGGTATTCATTAAATGTTCAATGAATATAACTAAATTTACAACAAATAAAAGTGTATAAAAAACTGCATACAATTAAAATGTTCTTTTAAGATATATAGAGTTATAATACTCTTCATAATCTTAAAATAGATTATAATGGAACTGAAATTATTTTAAAAAAATACTACAATGAACATTTTATTTTGTAGAAGAGGCAAACAGACAAGACTCAAACTTTGCCAATTCTTTTACTTCTCTCTATTCTCTACTTTTAGTGAGAGTTAAGAAAAGCCACACATCACAAACCTTTTTACAATATAATGATCAAGTCAAATACTATCATAAGGTGACCTTATACAGTTATTTATTCCCAAATACTCACTTACCATATTAATTTTCTGTCAACATCAGTAACTGCATTCTAATTTATCTGTGCTTGACCTAGTGTTTCACACTGACAGCTAGTTTATAAGCATAAAACTATTTTGAAGTAAAACATCTAAACTCTCAATTTTTTAATTGATTAATTTTTTTAAAAAAGCACTGAAATAAACAGCTCCATGCCATAAGGTGATAAAATTATATATGGATAGAAAAGCTTTTTAATTGTTCTCATAAAAATATAGTTTGTTAAAGACTATAGCATTTGAAAGGTTATTTAGAGTAAGAAATATTATGATTTTCTCCCATGCAAATAAAACAATGGAAAGGTTTGCAACTAAACAGCAGTCAGATGTCAGGTTTTCTGTCTCTTGATACTTAAGCCTTTTTAAAATAAACTTACCTGATTTTCTTCTCCATCTTGCATTCTTGCATCATATTGTTTAAAGAACTTTTGTAACTGGATGTTTTTCTAATTATTCAATTGCTCATGATAATACATTATACCATAAGCACAAAGTCTAAAGTTTTGAGTCCAAAGAGTCCAAAGTGTTGTGACATTTGTGTTGTAGGGAAGGAAAACATTTTTCTCGACCCTGTTAGGGTCCCTGGATGGGTATGAAAATTAAACTGGCAATGATAGGTTAACAGGAGAGGAGCAAACAAATGTATTTAATATGTTTTACATAACATAGTAGCATTCACATGAGAAAAACAGATGAGTTTATTTAATATAAATTTTATGTGATAACAGTAGCCTTCATAAGGAAATGAAGACCTGAAGAAACAGACTCGAGTATTTTTTTTTTTTTTTTTTTGCGGTACGCGGGCCTCTCACTGCTGTGGCCTCTCCCGTTGTGGAGCACAGGCTCCGGACGCGCAGGCTCAGCGGCCATGGCTCACGGGCCCAGCCGCTCCGCAGCATGTGGGATCCTCCCAGACCGGGGCACGAACCTGTGTCCCCTGCATCGGCAGGCGGACTCTCAACCACTGCGCCACCAGGGAAGCCCAAGACTCGAGTATTTTTATGCTAAGTTTGCTCAAGGGTGGAGAGTCACGAAGCAATATGATAGGTGAAGAGTATGACATAAGTAATAAACTTTAAACTGGGAGAAACTTAGCAAGACTCCTTTGATTTCTTGTCAGTGTCTCTTTGTCTTCAGAGATAAGGATGTTCATTTCCTCTGGGAATAGGGAGAGCAAATCTCATGTGAGAGTTTTCTGACTCATTTCAGGGGAGAGGCATGGGGAGAAGATCAGATGGCCTTCCTCTTTCTGCTGTCATCTTAAGTTCCTTCAACTTAAAATATCCAGTATGCCAAAGTGCCATATTTTGAGGTAGCATGGCCTGAACCCCATCACTGTCAAATTATAATGCTGAATATTCAGTCACTATTTTAGATAGGTTAATCCACTCTTAAAATCATGTCCTGGAAGTGGAGAGGGTATAGTGAACACATTACATTAACCAATAGATAAGATCAATATCTTGGGTTAACAGGCTAATAACAAAAATATATGTGGGGATATGTATATCTATATATACTCAGCCATTTATACATAGATACAATTAGTCAGTAGAAAAATCAAGCTGAAGACAACAAAAGAGAATAAATTGAGCTTTATTAGAGACCATTTATAAAACCAAAATTTATAAGATCAAATAGTTATTTTATTAATACCATAGACTAGGATCTCATAGTGTAGTCTGTGAGCTTGGAGGGTTGCTAAAACACTTTCAGGAGGTGATCAAGGTCAAAATTATTTCTATAAGACATTTTTTGCCTTTGCCTTTTTTAAATGTTGACATTACACTAATGGTGGGTAAAATTACTGGCACTGAGCCTGAAATAAGGCAGTTGCACCAAACTGTAGTAGTCATTCTAATCTCTGCTATGCAACATGCACTCACAGATAAAAAAAAAAAAAAAGATTCACTTAAGAATGCCCTTAATGAAGCAGTAATAAATATTAATTTGTATTAAATATTAACCCTTGAGTATGCATCTTTTTA
Organism: Pseudorca crassidens; assembly: GCF_039906515.1. Classification (NCBI taxonomy): domain Eukaryota; kingdom Metazoa; phylum Chordata; class Mammalia; order Artiodactyla; family Delphinidae; genus Pseudorca; species Pseudorca crassidens. The sequence goes on from NC_090306.1 coordinate 71,874,091, forward strand.
ATATTCTGCCTAATGCTCTTGATAAAGAAGTAAAATGATTGTACTTGAAACTTCTCTTTTTTTCTTTTAACATTTTTACTGGAGTATAATTGCTTTACAATGGTTTATTAGTTTCTGCTTTATCACTAAAGTGAATCAGCTATATGTATACATTTGTCCCTATATCCCCCCTTCTTGCGTCTCCCTCCCGCCCTATCCAACGCCTCTAGGTGGTCACAAAGCACCGAGCTGATCTCCCTGGGCTATGCGGCTGCTTCCCACTAGCTATTTTAAATTTGGTAGTGTATATATGTCCATGCCACTCTCTCACTTCGTCCCAGCTTACCCTTCCCCCTCCCTGTGTCCTCAAGTCCATTCTCTATGTCTACGTCGTCTTTATTCCTGTCCTACCCCTAAGTCCTTGAGAACCTTTTTTTTTTTTTTTTTTTTTTTAGATTCCATATATATGTGTTAGCATACGGTATTTGTTTTTCTCTTTTTGACTTACTTCACACTGTATGACAGACTCAGGGTCCATCCACCTCCCTACAAATACCTCAATTTCGTTTCTTTTCTTGGCTGAGTAATATTCCATTGTATATATGTGCCACATCTTTATCCATTCATCTGTTGATGGACACTTAGGTTTCTTCCTTGTCCTGGCTATTGTAAATAGAGCTACAGTGAACATTGTGGTACATGACTCTTTTTGAATTATGGTTTTCTCAGGGTATATGCCCAGGAGTGGGATTGCTGGGTCATATGGTAATTCTATTTTTAGTTTTTTAAGGAACCTCCATACTGTTATCCATAGTGGCTGTATCAATTTACATTCCCACCAACAGTGCAAGAGGGTTCCCTTTTCTCCACAGCCTCTCCAGCATTTATTGTTTGTAGATTTTTTGATGATGGCCATTCTGACTGGTGTGAGGTGATACCTCATTGTAGTTTTGATTTGCATTTCTCTAATGATTAGTGACGTTGAGCATTCTTTCATGTGTTTGTTGACAGTCTGTATATCTTCTTTGGAGAAATGTCTATTTAGGTCTTCTGCCCATTTTTGGATTGGGTTGTTTGTTTTTCTGATATTGAGCTGCATGAGCTGCTTGTAAATTTTGGAGATTAATCCTTGGTCAGTTGCTTCATTTGCAAATATTTTCTCCCATTCTGAGGGTTGTCTTTTTGTCTAGTTTACGGTTTCCTTTGCTGTGCAAAAGCTTTTAAGTTTCATTAGGTCCCATTTGTTTATTTTTGTTTTTATTTCCATTTCTCCAGAAGGTGGGTCTAAAAGGATATTGCTGTGATGTATGTCATAGAGTGTTCTGCCTATGTTTTCCTCTAAGAGTTTGATAGTGTCTGGCCTTACATTTAGGTCTTTAATCCATTTTGAGTTTATTTTTGTGTATGGTGTAAGGGAGTGTTCTAATTTCATTCTTTTACATGTAGCTGTCCAGTTTTCCCAGCACCACCTATTGAAGAGGCTGTTTTTCTCCGTTGTATATTATTGCCTCCTTTATCAAAGATAAGGTGACCGTATGTGCATGGGTTTATCTCTTGGCTTTCTATCCTGTTCCATTGATCTATCTTTCTCTTTTTGTGCCAGTACCATACTGTCTTGATTACTGTAGCTTTGCAGTATAGTCTGAAGCCTGGGAGCCTGATTCCTCCAGCTCTGTTTTTCTTTCTCAAGGTTGCTTTGGCTATTCGGGGTCTTTTGTGTTTCCATACACATTTTTTGTGAAAAATGCCATTGGTAGTTTGATAGAGATTGCACTGAATCTGCAGATTGCTCTGGATAGTATAGTCATTTTCACAATGTTGATTCTTCCAATCCAAGAACATGGTATATCTCTCCATCTGTTTGTATCATCTTTAATTTCTTTCATCAGTGTCTTATAGTTTTCTGCATACAGGTCTTTTGTCTCTTAGGTAGGTTTATTCCTAGGTATTTCATTCTTTTTGTTGCAATGGTGGATGGGAGTGTCTCCTTAATTTTTCTTTCAGATTTTTCATCATTCGTGTATAGGTTTGCAAGGGATTTCTGTCCCTTAATTTTGTATCCTACGACTTTACCAATTTCATTGATTAGCTCTAGTAGTTTTCTGGTAGTATCTTTAGGATTCCCTATGTATAGTATCATGTCATCTGCAAACAGTGACAGTTTTACTTCTTTTCTGATTTGGATTCCTTTTATTTCTTTTTCTTCTCTGATTACTGTGGCTAAAACTTCCAGAACTATGTTGAATAATAGTGGTGAGAGGGGGCAACCTTGCCTTTTTCCTGATCTTAGTGGAAATGGTTTCAGTTTTTCACCATTGAGAATGATGTTGGTTGTGGGTTTGTCATCTATGGCTTTTATTATGTTGAGGTAATTTCCCTCTATGTTTTCTGTCTGGAGGGTTTTTATCATAAATGGGTTTTGAATTTTGTCAAAAGTTTTTTCTGCATCTATTGAGATGATCATATGGTTTTTCTCCTTCAGTTTGTTAATATGGTTTATCACATTGATTGATTGGTGTATATTGAAGAATCCTTGCACTCCTGGGATAAACCCCACTTGATCATGGTGTATGACCTTTGTAAAGTGCTGTTGGATTCTTTTTGCTAGTATTTTGTTGAGGATTTTTGCATATATATTCATCAGTGATATTGGCCAGTAGTTTTCTTTCTTTGTGACATCTTTGTCTGGTTTTGGTATCAGGGTGATGGTGGCCTTGTAGAATGAGTTTGGGAGTGTTCCTCCCTCTGCTATATTTTGGAAGAGTTTGAGAAGGATAGGTGTTAGCTCTTCTCTCAATGTTGGATAGAATTAACCTGTGAAGCCATGTGGTCCTGGGCTTTTGTTTGTTGGAAGATTTTTAATCACAGTTTCAATTTCAGTGCTTGTGATTGGTCTGTTTATATTTTTTATTTCTTCCTGGTTCAGTCTCAGAAGGTTGTGCTTTTCTAAAAATTTGTCCATTTCTTCCAGGTTGTCCATTTTATTGGCATATAGTTGCTTGTAGTAATCTCTTATGATCCTTTTTATTTCTGCAGTGTCAGTTCTTACTTCTTTTTCATTTCAAATTCTATTGATTTGAATCTTCTCCCTTTTTTTCATGATGAGTCTGGCTAAAGGTTTATCAATTTTGTTTATCTTCTCAAAGAACCAGCTTTTAGTTTTATTGATCTTTGCTGTCGTTTCCTTCAGTTCTTTTTCATTTATTTCTGATCTGATCTTTATGTTTTCTTTCTTTCTGCTAACTTTGGGGTTTTTTTTGGTTTGTTTTTTCTTCTTTCACTAATTGCTTTAGGTTTGAGGTTAGGTTGTTTCCTTGAGATTTTTCTTGTTTCTTGAGATAGGCTTGTATTGCTATAAACTTCTCTCTTAGAACTGCTTTTGGTGTATACCATGGGTTTTTGGGGTGTCATGTTTTCCTTGTCATGTGTTCCTAGGAATTTTTTTATTTCCTCTTTGGTTTCTTCAGTGATCTCTTGGTTATTTAGTAATGTATTGTTTAGCCTCCATGTGTTTGTATTTTTTACAGATTTTTTCCCTGTAATTGATATCCAGTCTTATAGTGTTGTATTTGGAAAAGATACTTGATGTGATTTCAATCTTCTTAAATTTACCAAGGCTTGATCTGTGACCCAAGATGTGATGTATACTGGAGAATGTTCCATGAGCAGTTGAGAAGAAAGTGTATTCTGTTGTTTTTGGATGGAATGTCCTATAAATATCAATTAAGTCCATCTTGTTTCATGTCTCATTTAAACCTCGTGTTTCCTTATTTATTTTCCTTTTGGATGATCTGTCCATGGGTCAAAGTGGGGTGTTAAAGTCCCATACTATGATTGTGTTACTGTTGATTTCCCCTTTTATGGCTGTTATCATTTGCCTTATGTATTGAGGTGCTCCTATGTTGGGTGCATAAATATTTACAATTGTTATATCTTCTTCTTGGATCGATCCCTTGTTCACTATGTAGTGTCCTTTTTTGTCTCTTTTAATAGTCTTTATTTTAAAGTCTATTTTGTCTGATATGAGAACTGCTACTCCAACTTTCTTTGGATTTCCATTTGCATGGAATATCTTTTTCCATCCCCTCACTTTCAGTCTGTACGTATCCCTAGGTCTGAAATGAGTCTCTTGTAGACAGTATATATGCAGGTCTTGTTTTTGTATCTATTCAGCCAGTCTATGTCTTTTGGTTGGAGCATTTAATCCATTTACATTTAAGGCAGTTATCGATATTTATGTTCCTATTACCATTTTCTTAATTGTTTTGGGTTTGTTATTGTAGGTCTTTTCCTTCTCTTGTGTGTCCTGCCTAGAAAAGTTCCTTTAGCATTTGTTGTAAAGCTGGTTTGGTGGTGCTGAATTCTCTTAGCTTTTGCTTTCTGTAAATGTTTTAATTTCTCTGTTGAATCTGAATGAGATCCTTGTTGGGTAGAGTAATCTTGGTTATAGGTTTTTCCCTTTCATCACTTTAAATATGTCCTGCCACACCCTTCTGGCTTGCAGGGTTTCTGCTGAAAGATCAGCTGTTAACCTTATGGGGATTCCCTTGTGTGTTATTTTTTGCTTTTCCCTTGTTGCTTTTAATATTTTTTTCTTTGTATTTAATTTTTGATAGTTTGATTAATATGTGTCTTGGTGTGTTTCTCCTTGGATTTATCCTGTATGGGACTCTCTGCACTTCCTGGACTTGATTGACAATTTCCTTTCACATGTTAGGGAAGTTTTCAACATAATCTCTTCAAATATTTTCTCAGTCCCTTTCTTTTTCTCTTCTTCTTCTGGGACCCCTATAATTTGTATGTTGGTGTGTTTAATGTCGTCCCAGAGGTCTCTGAGACTGTCCTCATTTCTTTTCATTCTTTTTTCTTTATTCTGCTCTGTGGTATTTATTTCCACTATTTTATCTTCCAGATCACTTATCTGTTCTTCTGCCTCAGTTATTCTGCTATTGATCCCTTCTAGATAATTTTTAATTTCATTTATTGTGGTGTTCATCGTTTGTTTGCTCTTTAGTTCTTCTAGTTCCTTGTTAAACGTTTCTTGTATTGTCTCCATTCTATTCTATCCAGGATTTTGGATCATGTTTACTATCATTACTCTGAATTCTTTTTCAGGTAAACTGCCTATTTCCTCTTCATTTGTTTGGTCTGGTGGGTTTTTACCTTTCTCCTTCATCTGCTGTGTATTTCTGTGTCTTCTCATTTTGCTTAACTTACTGTGTTTGGGATCTCCTTTTCGCAGGCTGCACGTTCATAGTTCCCGTTGTTTTTGGTGTCTGCCCACAGTGGTAAGGTTTGTTCAGTGGGTTGTGTAAGCTTCCTGTTGGAGGGGACTGTCGCCTGTGTTCTTGTGGAAGAGGCTGGATCTTGTCTTTCTGGTGCACAGGACCGCACCTGGTGGTGTGTTTTGGGGTGTCTTTGAACTTATTATGATTTCTGGAAGCCTCTCTGCTAATGGGTGGGGTTTTTTTCCTGACTTGCCAGTTGTTTGGCATGGGGTGTCCAGCACTGGAGCTTGCTGGTCGTTGAATGGAGCTGGGTCTTAGCATTGAGATGGAGATCTCTGGGAGAGCTCTCACCAACTGATATGACGAGGAGCCAGGAGATTTCTGGTGGACCAATGTCCTGAACTCTGCTCTCCCACCTCAGAGGCTCAGGCCTGACACCCGGCCGGAGTACCAAGACCCTGTCAGCTCTAGTCCCAAAAAACCCTGAAGGCTCTCACCTAGGACTCAGGTGGCCCTTTCTCACCTGGGCCTTGCAGAAAGAATCTTCTCTTGAATGATTCCAACAGAAGCACTTTTATGATTGTTTGGGTGGTGAGACGAACTAGCAGCTTTTTTGATGGTACAACATTTGTACTTGAAAGAACAGTGGATAAACTGTGATTATTCAGACCTGGGTATTTGGCAGATATTTTGCCACAAATGAACAGTTAGCCTGTCACTTCCAGGAAAAGGAATTACAATATTTGCTGCCAAAGATAAAATTTGAGCTTTCAAACAAAAATTGTAATTTTACAAAAATTACATCCACCACCATGAGCTTGAAATTTTCTCAACACACAGAGACTTATTTGAGGATATTGGTGGTGATGTTAGCAAGTGTGATATTCAATATCGTATACAAAAATGTGTCAAAATTTGCAAGATCTGCATAACTTCGTTCACTCATGTTTTCTAATACATCAATGTAAGGGGTTAAGAAATAATGCATAGGTAAAAGATTTGTTTAAAGTAGGAGAGAGGCTGATGGATTTTAATGCAAAACATCCATTGATATGGTTTCAGATTCCACATTGTCATTAACATTTAAGAAACTACAACTTGTCAAGTTTTGGTTTAGTATTAAAGATAAATGTCCACAATTATCTGAAAAGAATATTAAACTGCTTCTCCCTTTTCTAACTTATATGGGTTAGAGTTTCTTCGATACTTCAGTCAAAGCAACATAGAGCAATAGGTTGAATGCAGAAGCAGATATGTGAATTCGGGTGTCTTCAATTAAGTCAGGCATTAGATTTGCAAAAATGTAAAATAATGCCAATATTCTCATTATTTTTTGCTTGTAAAACATAGTCATGTTATATAAAACATGTTATTTATCTTAACATTAAAAGGTTTATTATTCTTAAATGAATTAACAAGTAGTTTTAAATTTCTCCATCTTAATGTCTAATATTGATAAATTATAAAAATAATAATAATAAACCCCTTTACAATCATACTTTTAAGATTATAAAGGAGTCTTGAGATCAAAATTTAGAGAATCACTGTCATGGACTTTTTAAAATGTATTTATTTACTTTTATTGAAATATAGTTGATTTACAATGTTGTGTTAGTTACAGGTATACAGCAAAGTGAATCAGTTATAATACATATATATCTATTTTTTTCATATTCTCTTCCCTTATAGGTTATTACAAATATTGAGAATAGTTCCCTGTGCTATACAGTATTTATTGTGCTCTCCAGCATTTATTGTTTGTAGATTTTTTGATGATGGCCATTCTGACCAGAGTGAGGTGATATCTCATTGTAGTTTTGATCTGCATTTCTCTAATAATTAGCAATGTGAAGCCTCTTTTCATGTGCCTTTTAGCCATCTGTGTGTCTTCTTTGGAGAAATATCTATTTAGACCTTCTGCTGACTTTTAAACACTTTGCCCTACCTCCTGGAACTGTGATTTTTTTAAATCATTTTTTAAAAAAACTCTTATTGGAGTATATTTGATTTACAATGTTGGGTTAGTTTCAGGTGTACAGTAAAGTGAATCAGTTATACGTATACATATATCCACTCTTTTTTTTTTTTTTTTTAGATTCTTTTCCCATATAGGCCATTACAGAGTATTGAGTAGAGCTCCCTATGCCATACAGCAGATTCTTATTAGTTATCTATTTTATATATCATACTGTGTATATGTCTTGCTGTGCATTTGCAATGCCAGTGCCAGATAGTCCTACTAACGACTGATCACATCACTTTTGTAGGTTACGAAAGGTCAATGTTTCTTGGCTCCATCACCTCCTGCCTTGTATTTTTACCTAAGCCAGTCAGGTCCTTGCTCTTGAGATCCTTAGGAAGTTTCATTCTAACACACTTGCAGTATTAAACATTTTAGCATGAGTATAGTTGTTTTTTTCCTGTTATTTTTTGAGCTTCTTAAAAGCAGAGTCGTGCCTTTCCCAGTGCCTTGTACTTTGTAGGTGTTTTTATTCATTCTTTCATTTAGTTACTACCTGCCATATGCTGGAGAATGAATGATTGGTTAGATACAGAACTTTGCATCATGGTTGTTGATATTAGTTGCAGAAAAGATCCGATTAGGTCTTGTTTTATGTAAAGTTCTTTCCATATAACAGCATTAAATCTCCACTCCATCTATAGCTGTTTAGCTAATTAATTCCCAGTGTTTTGTGGGTTACATTTACACAGAATGACTCATTTCATGAATTGAAGGTATATCAGATTTGTTTTTATAAGAATATTTAGAATAATAAATAGAAGTTTATAGAGTAATAAATCAGTTTGGATACAGTCTAAATGCATTTCTGACACAAACCATGAGCGTATCCTTGTGCCACAGCCATAGTTCTAAAGATGTCACTCTGGGCAATTACCCTGAAATGTGATTGTAACTCTGTAAGTTAATATGATCACTATAATTATTCTAAAAGGTTCAGTCCTACTTCCTCTTTTAGAGTACTTTCTGTAGTTACAGTTTTATTTTTGTTGTATGATTATTTGATGGATATTTGATCCTTCTACTGGCCTGCAAAGTCATAAGGGCAAGAATATCACTATTGCTCATTATTGCATCCTCAGAACCTAACACTGTGCCTGGCACACAGCTGATCCCATATATTTGTTAAATAAATAAGTGTAAAGAAATAAATTCTTCAAGATATTAATAACATGTTTTCATTATGATTTTTATAATTCTAACTTTGATGCACTTCAATGTCTGTCAGTGTTCTAACATAATTCAACCTTTGTTTATACAGTTACTAATGGAGAACAAGAAGTACAACATTTAGGATAGTTGTGGCTACAAAACTATCTATGGCTAAAAAAAAAGCCATAGACAATATAGAAAATATTAGATGAAGCCAGAGCTGCTTGTTAAGCACTATAACAAATGATTAATAATTATTATGTATTTGGTAGTAATATTTGTATTCAGAATATGAGGCAATAGTCAAAAAGTCTGTGGGTTGGTCTTTTAGAGAAAGTTAAGTATTTAGGGGAATTCCCTGGCAGGCCAGTGGTCAGGACTTGGTGTCCGGGGGGCACTGGGTTCAATCCCTGGTCGGGAAACTAAGATCCCACAAGCCATGCAGCACAGACAAAAAAAAAAAAAAAAAAGTTAAGCGTTTACTTTGCTTACAATATTATTTCCTTTGCATGACCAAAAAAAAAAAAAAGTTAAGTATTCACTTTGGTTACACTATTATTCTGTTTGTCAAAGTATCCTTATTCATAGGAATAGAGAAAGGTATTGCAATACCTTTTTTTTTTTTTTTTGCGGTACGCAGGCCTCTCACTGGTGTGGCCTCTCCCCTTGCGGAGCACAGGCTCCGGACGCGCAGGCTCAGCGGCCATGGCTCACAGGCCTAGCCACTCGGCGGCATGTGGGATCTCTCCGGACCGGGGCACGAACCCGTGTCCCCTGCATCGGCAGGTGGACTCTCAACCACTGCGCCGCCAAGGAAGCCCTGCAATACCTTCTAAGCTGCATGATCAGCCTCTACTTTCTCTCTGTCCCCTCCACTTTTCATACAGTACTCATTTGTCCTGCCACCAGAATTTCCTCTTTAAAGCCTAAGTCTCATCGTATAGCTCTATTACACTGCACCCTCTCATGATTATGAGATCCAGTGGTTCTTAACTGGGGAGCAATCTCTCCCTCCTGGGGAACATTTGGCAATGTGTGGAGATATTTTGGGTTGACACAACTGGGGGCGAGTTGAGCATTACTCAGATCTAGTGGGTAGAGGCCAACGAGTCAGCTAAACATTTTACAATGCACAAGAGAGCCCTCAACAACAAAGAATTATCAGGACCACAAAGTCAATAGTGCTGAGGTTGGGAAACTCTGACCAAGGAATAAAGTCCAGATTGGTATATATCCCAAGTGAAATAATCTTACCACTCTTTCTACATCTTTCACATAGGAAGAAATTTGTAGTTTAAAGGACACATCTGGCAAGCACATGTGTTTCAGTTGATTGTCTGCACCTTTTGGATGCTTCAGATGCTTTCCAGTTTGCCACATCCTCCACCACTTGTTACTGTCTTCAACCAGCTGTCTTCACTTATTCATGTTTCCCACCTTACCTAAAACATCCAGTCTTGGCAAACCCTACTTCACACCCACACAAGAGCCCTGCAAACCTGCCTTAAGTTCCTCAGTATGCCCTTTCATGTGCCCTTGTTTTTGCATTTGCTCCAAAATCGAACTGGAATTTTATACAACTGTGCCATTTGCCTGATGATTAATCCATGTCCTTCCAAATTCACTTCTTTCATTTGTGTCTCAGCCATATGTTTTATTGTGTCTATTATAACATAGTTTGCACAGAGTAACATTTTGATGCTTATGCCTTTGCCTTCCCTTGAGGTACTTCCATATTAGGGCCATGCTATAATTAGTATGCTTTCTTTGCAGCACCTAAGACAGTGCCACGGCACGCATTTGAGAAATTTTGTTGAACTTCTGTAGTTAAATCAACTTTAGTGCACCGTTTAACTTTATAAACCACAACTGCCGTACATCTAATCATCGTGGAATCCAAGTAAAGAATATTTTACACTATTTTTCTGTCGTCAACATTATAGACAGTAGAATTAACATTGTTTTCTTGTGAAATTGCAGGTATTAAACTATATAAGAAGAGAAAAATATATCTATGGCAAAAGAGTAAAGAATAGTTAATGTATTTAGTAGGGAAGAGTAATTTTCAAAATCAATGAATTTAATATATGATAATTATAGATGTTTCTTTGCATTAGTCTGTATATCCTAAGTTTTCTAGATTAAAATTCAGTTTCTTTATTATAATATCAGAATAGGGAATTGCTGATTGGGCCCCCATTCTTGCTGTAAACAACAAATAAAGAAACTCGTAGTTAGTGCAGCCATTATAGAGGTTCCTCAAAAAATTAGAAATAGAACTACCTTACGATCCAACAATCCTACTTCTAGGTATATATGCTTCTGGGTTAATGGTCAAAGGAAACGAAATCAGGATCTCAAAGAGATATTTTGCTCTACCATGATTATTTCGGCATTGTTTATAATACCCAATAGGGAAACAAGCTAAATGTCCATGGATGAGTAAATAAGTAAAAAAATGTGATGGATAGTATCTCCACAAAATGAATTATTATTCAGCCTTAAAAAAGAAGTCAATCCTGACATTTCCAACAGCATGGATGAACATGGAGGACATTATGCTAAGTGAAATAAGCCAGACACAGAAAGACAAATACTGTATGATCTCACTTATATTTGAAATCTAAATAGTCAAACTCGTAGAAACAAAAAGAAGAATAGTGATTACCATGGGCTGGTAGAAGAGGGAAACTGGGAGATGTTGCTCAAGGGATACAAAGTTTCGGTTATGCAAGACTGGTGTTCTGGAGATATAATGTATAACAATGTGACTGTAGTTAAGAATATTGTATTGTGTACTTTAAATTTGTAAGAGGATAGATCTTAAGTCTTCTCACCATAAACAAAGAAAAAAAAGAAAGAAAAACAAAATGGTAACTATGTGAGATGATGGATATATTAAGCAGTTTGTGGTGAATATTTCATAATGTATACATATATCATATTATCAAGTTGTATACCTCTAATATATATAATTTTTAATTGTTAATTATACCTCCATGAAGCTTGGGGGTGGGATGGGGAAGCTCATAGTTTGACCATAATTATACAAACCAAACACATTTTACATTTCTTCAAGCATTTTGGAAGCAACTTTCAATGTGCATAGTATATGTGAAAACCACAATTCATTTAAATTTGTGCATTAATGTACATGATAGATTTATCATAAGCTAATGTGTTTCTCAAAATTAGTATATGCAGTTTGTTAAGCTTATAATAGAGAGAAATAGGTGATGTAATCTCACACGTCAGGTAGTATGTTAGAATGATAACAAGTCTCCCATTGACTTCTGTTACAAATACACATAAAGGCAGACACACCTCTATTATGTAAGTTTGGAGAAACTCTTGGTCTCTTTTAAGTGTTCAAACGGCATAAGGAAAACACAATAGTCTTGTGGCAGAATTTGGCTAAACATTAGCTAAGAATCTAGTTTGGGTGAGGTGATAATCTGACAAATCATAAATCAGGGCAGAATCCTAAACCAAGGACACCATTCAAAAGAGAATAGTTTATTCAGCTTTCTAGATTCTTACACATACTTTAAACAAAGATAAGTATTCCTCAGCAATCCCAGCACTTGAATACCACTTATTTCATTAAAACTACTTGTAATATTTGTTAGGATTGTAATTAACCATCCTCTGTTGTTTATGAGATATAAAACTAGATAAATCCACATACTTCCATTAGACTTCTGGAGTACGAGCTTCTGAGTAGATCTTTCAAATGAGTACAAATGACCCCTGGTATGTCCATGTACATTTCACATCAGGGCACTTCAATATTAGACTGTTGTCTGTGTAGTATAATAAAGATTAAAACTAACTAGCACACACACACACACCGTTCATACTGAAGTAGATTTAAATAAACTATAAATAATATAAAACCATGGCTAATTTTAAAGTAGGCATATATTAAGTATAATAGAAATGTAGTTAAAACTCTGCTAATGATATAATAGCTAATATTTATTGAGAATGTAGTAGTGTCATTACTAAGTGCCTGGAATATTTCCTGGCTCATTATAGATACTCCATCAACTTTAGCTATTTAGTAATGAATGAGTAAATATGTCAATGAATGGATGAATGAACACCAAGCACTCTTATAAGTACTTTACGAGTAGTATCTTACGAAGTCTTCTCAGTACCTCTATGAAGTGACATTACACAAAGGCATTTTTCTGAGGCTGACACATTAAGGATTAAAATGTGGTGGCACCAGCATTGTAGTTTGGATATTAGACATTTTTATTTGTCTGTTTTCTTCTCTTTCACTAATATGCGTATCATTTATAGCACATGAACTGAATATAGGTGTTGAGTAAACAAAGGCATATGGCCAGGAAGCACACACATACCAGGTCTGATGGAACAACATTTGTTGGAGAAAGCCTAGAGACAAGAGAGAAAGCAAGTGTTCATTAAACACAGGGATCCAGGAGTCAGATGCAGCGGATCCAGGAGTCAGATTATGGGAGAGGTATCTCAAATTTGGTCTGGGTGACTTCTAATCTAGATGCTGGAAAAGAAACAGCCTTCCTTCTTGTGATGGATGAAAAGGGAGGACTGGCATGGAAGTCCTGTAGTTGTCCAAAACTGATTGCCTTAAGCACCCAGCTACTGCTGGTTTCCGTGGAGCTTGGAAGGGAGCTCAGCTCTTCTCTGCAAAGCTAGGCTGTAAGGGATTAGCCTTGAACAAATTAACCTTTAATTCATAAAGTTAAATCTTAATAATGATTCCTATCATTTATTAAATGAGCATTTACTTTACCAGAGCTAAGTGCCTGGGACTGTCTGAGCCAGCCTCTGAACTCTGTAATGATTCTAATGCATTCCATATAAAAAAGCAGTCTAGAAACTCTAAAGCAAAAGTCCTTTATTTTTACCAATAAATAAAATCTACAGAATTGAACAAGATTGGCAATAAAGATACAGCTTCTCCTTGATGGCTTCTTTAGTCTGACCCAGTAGAATCAGGTTTCTTGCAAATAGCTATGCAACTAGCACAACTGGGTGTTTGGGAACAGAGAATAAATAACCTTCCATTAAAAAGCTTAACATATTTACATTAGATTCAAATTTAAGTCTAAAAAGCAAAAGGTTTTGCTCCATAACAAAACCTTCATTAAAAATACAAACCCAAAATAGTGATTTAAATGGGATTGGCAAACCTCCAGTTTACACATTTCTCATGAAATTCAATTAAGTCAAACAAATACCAAATCCTGAGGAAATGTTAAGAATTTACTCTATTCTATTTAGATGAATAATATCAAATTTATTAGAGAAAGTGTTCTCAACTTTTTTAAGAAGTCAAGTACTTAATGGAGTTTGTAAAGCTATGTATTTCCTGATGGATGTTTAGCTTAAAATATTTCATAAATCTAAATACTTGCAAAGGAAGTGATTTCTGCATATGGAAAATACTGACTTTTTGAAATAAATTGGTTGCAGTACTTTTAAAAAAATGAATTCAGTGGTTCCTAAATACTAGAGGTATTTAATTCCTATGATCGCACATTTTAAAAATGCATGAAAAAGCCATTTTTAACATTCTTAACTTTTAAATTATTATTTTCTCTTGAACTTATATTTCCAGTTCACTTCTCTGATAGAATATTATCCTAAAACATGTTTTGATGCCTGAAATATTTTATTGATCACCTAAAATACTTCTCTGACACAAAATTATAAATCAGTGTTTGATATTCTCCAATGATTCAATAATGCTCAAGTTTTCTTCTGGATGATGTTATTATTACAGTTGTTTCTTAAGTTATTATTACAGTTCAGTTCTTTACAGTTGTTTCATGTATCCTTTGATGACTATAACTTATTGCTAGATTGAGACTGGGTCAAGCATTGATTCTATTCTTGTTTTCTTTTCTTTTAATAGATGCTAGCACTGATGACCACCTTCTCAGTGGTCCTCTCTTCCCCAGCATGGTTCCTCTGTGTGAAAAGTACTTTAACTCTCAGATACTTGCTTGTATCCATAAATAGCTAATAATATCAGGGGAAAAGCAACTGCTATCATCAGTTTATCTCTTTGTGATTCTCCCCTTTCTGGAATCCTAATGCTAATCCTAATCCCATTTCTACTGCAATTTTCTGATATCTTTAACAGATAATTTTATAAATTAGTTTTCTCTAGTTATTGTACTTAGGAACATTTGTCCACTCAAAGAATTACTCAACTCCATTCAAAAGTAGAGATCTGTCCTAACAGTGCTATTTGTTTGTTTGTTTCTCTGTTTTTCAACCTGCCTGTTAACAAAGTAAAGAAATTTTGGTACATTCATGCAATTGAATACTATGCATGATTAAAAAGAATGAAGCAGATTTATATGTCCTGATATGGAAACATCACCAAGTTATATTGTTATGGAACTAACCTTATTTTATATATACCTTCTTGAGTTAAATTTTTTCCTACATATATACATTAAAAAATACAAAAAAAAAATTAAAAAGTCCTGACAGTGGAGTTCTTTGAGTGAAGATATAAACTTAAGAATTGAGCCTCTTGTTACAGAATTGAAAATGAAGGAAAAAAATGTTTACTTTCTAAATATATGGAGAGAGCATTAACAGACAAGCTTTAATGGGATTACACCATATGTGAAAAATCTGGATGTTACAAGATTTGTACTCTAGTGTTAATCTTTTAGTTGAGTAATATTGGAAAGCCTCTGACTTCTCAGTGTCTCAAGATCCAATCTGTAGGTTGATAACACTAAATAATATAATTCCTTTCTAGACTTCTGTTACCCATTAATGTGTTATTCCATATCTGAAACCCTGACAGAATAAGTGGATAAGCATCTTATATAATCAGTATATGCTCCACTGAGGCATATATAAATACATATATAAATAAATATTATAAAAAATATAAATATGTTATACAATATATATGTTAATAGTGTATAATATGTTATATTATAATTATATATGTTAATATATGTAACATTCAATTTGTTAGCTACTCTGAAATAAAGTTTTAAGGTTGAACTACTACTTTCTCCATTGATACATTAGATCAATGATATAATACATAATGAATATAATAAATAAATATATAATCCATAAGTAATATATAATATATACTGCTATATATATTATTATATTATAAATATAATATATAACATTCAATTTAATTCAGTTCAATTAATTTAACTTAATCTGAAATAAGTTTTATGGTTTAACTAATACTTTTCTTTGATTTATTATATAAATATAATGATATATATGTGATATGATATTTTATATATGTATATACACTTATAGTATATAAGTGTATACTATATATAGTATAGTATATACACTATATATAGTAAATTATATATAGTATAAATAGTATATATAGTAAATATATATATAAAATATATATAAAGTATATATATAAAGTATATATAGTAAATTCAATTTACTAACTAACTTGAAGTAAAGGTTTTTAAACTTTAACTCTTTTAACTTTAATTTAGATTAACTTGTTATTCTGTGTGTGTGTGTGTGTGGTGTTCCATTTCGTTAAGTACAAGGTATATTTCTAAGTTATTAAGTTTATTTGATGATTACAAAAGAGCACTCTGGTTCCCAATAGCTTTTACTTTTATGGCTCTATTCCATTCTGAAAGCTTTTCGATTACTCTCTAATAGGCTTAGCTATTAAAGATCTTTTAAATTATAAATAGCATTTATTAGAATACTTTTTTTTTAAGTTTTAGGAGTTAATTACCCAAATTGATATAAATATTCCCCTCATAAGGTGTCAAATTTAATGAATGCATGAGCCAATTTATTATCAAAAAACATAAGAGCTAAATAATAATATCTAAATCTTATAGCCATTTAATTAGAATAATTTCAAATGCAATACTTTTGTGTTTGACTATGTCTGTGAGAAAACTGGTAGTCTTATTTAGGCTGGTCAGTGTGTATTAAAAATGTACATTCCCTATTATATTTAACACTGTATTAATTTAAGTAACAGCCACAGTGTTTTAGAATGCAGGTATAAAGCCACTGTAGCAGACGCTGTGGGTGCCCTGTCCAGATCTCCTGAATCCCTTTAACTGTTTCCCCAGCTTCTGTCCATTGCTTCTAAGAGTTTATACCTACAGTTCTCTTCAGAGGATTTATCTTGTCTCCTAGGAAGCTTTGTCTGCCCTCAAATGCAAACAACTGAAAATGTTTGGAAGTTTCACCAAGCACTCCTTGCCATCCAATTTTGGTTCCTTTAGCCTATCGACTAGTGTAGAAGTATGAAAATATTAATCCTGTGCTTTGAGACATGACAAACTCTGAGATATCATTTACACTCCAGAGATGCCCCACAGGATCAGGCCCAGGGTGAGTGTCCCCCTAAAATTGCACCATTTCTTGACTTCTTCCCCTTCTCTGTCCTGCTTCTCCCACCCTTTGGCTGAGTTATACTGAAAGTAATCTTTTAAATAAATCACTTGTATACAAAACCTTGTCTATTTCTACTTCTGGGAGAACTGACTTAAGACAGTCAACTTGTCATTGAGCAGCATCTTGCCATAGAGAAAAGACAAGACACTATCACCCTCACCCTGATCCTAACCACCCTTCCAAAGGAAACCACCACTTTGTAAGGGTAGAGGCAACTGAACAATTCTTTTACCCTGTAGCTGTGCTGCTGTAGGTCTACATCGAAGGTAAAATGACTGTCCTTGTGCAGAACATTCAGAAGCTCTGCCCACCCTGCATTCATCCTCCCTCAGCATGAACATGGGACATGCAATTAGCTATGCAGATAACATTAGTCTTATTGGAATTTTTCCAATAAATGAAAAGAGCATTTGACTCTTCACTGCATACCAAATGGATAATAGCTTCTTGTATGCAGTAAGGTTTTTCTAATCAAGTGCTTTAAAAGATATCTGTAGCCACTGTTTAAGTCCTGGAAGCAAAATATTCTTATCTTGATACGTTCGGGATTTTTTTCTCCAGAATTTAAATAACACAGCAGATGGCAGTATATTTGAAGCATTTCCAAATTATTTCACTTAAATGTAATTACATTATAGTCCTATTACAGAGAAAAAGAAAGGGGTGATAGAGGCCATGTTTAAATTAAAGAATCACATTCAGACTAAATTGTTAGGTATAAAAATACAGCTAGAGCAGATGGCAGAGGTGATATCATGCTTTGAAATCAAAATAAATCCTTGTTTTAATATAAATGAATGTTTTTGAAATGTGAAAAATTGTAATAAAAATAACTAATTTTAACCTTATTTGTTATTGTTTTGTAATAAGGGAATTTTTTATTAAAAAAACAAAAACCTTATTTAAATGCAACATACATTAATACTCTTAAAATTCCCTCCCAGATTAATTAATGCTGCAATTTACCTGCTTCTTTTAAAAAAAAAAAAGCTCAAATTATACGAGGTTGTATTTCCCTATGTGCTGGCATCAGAAATATACCCCAAAGAGCAGTATTATCTTTTTGTTTCACAAAATTACCATTTCTAGCAATAGGATTCTTGATTTTACACTTGTTTTTATCTTCTGGCCCTGATACATACGGTCCTTCAGGGGACAAAAAGTGTCCAGTGCTCTGCATTAATGCTTCTCAACTTTCAATTATGCATAAGAATTACATGGAAAAGTTGTTAAATCACAGGTTCCTGGTTTCCACTCCAGAGATTCCGTTGCAGTAGATCTGGGTTGGGACCAGAGAATCTGTTCTTTTTTATACAGTATAACAGTGCTAATGCTGCCTGTACCAGGAATCACATTTTCAGCAACACCCTCTAAGTAAAGGTATTCTTTTTTTTCCAAATAAAAGATTAACTTGGTAGTGGTTATCTGGTCCCATAAATTCTTTTCACCTCTCTTTCTATATATGATAGAGAATGCAAGATATTTTGTTTTTTATTTGCTTTGAGTTTTGAAATTGCAGTTTTAGGTTATTTTGCAGTATAAATTTTGGGATTCATCAAAAGCCAAAAGATTAGGTTTCTCAGAGCACATATTTTGAAGAAAATATCTAGCTGTTGACATGCTCATCAGAGCATCATGTCTGGAAAACTAGATAAATCTCCCCAAAAGAATTGACTTTTGAGGAGTAGTGTCAACTCATTTCATCCTTACAACTATCACTTCAGCTCTAACTTGCCCTCACCTGTCTTTCATTGGATGTTTGGCCTGTCCTTGATTGCTTGATAGCTTCCCATTATTTTTTGCCACATTGGGAAAAAGAAGTAAAAAGTGAGAAACCCCATACTGATTCCATCCTCGAAAGAAAAGTTACTCCATGTGGCTTGGAATTAACTAAACCTGGGACTGAATCCTGGTGCAGTTCTGGGACTCAGTCACATGGTATCTTCAACTTCCAGGCAGCTTGGGTCTATAATGACCTCCAAATCTCAGAGGACCCTTATAAGGTATTTTATCAAACAGTTATCTGTCTCAAATTTGAATATTTTATTGCAAAAATCTTAGAAGTTTTAGCCAGACTTTTGTTGTAGTTGTTAAATATTTTAGAGAAAATTTCATAGTTTTTCGTTATTGGATTGAAATCCTGGACACTCCATCTGTAATTATCTGTTTTATGAGATCTTGTACAAGATACTTTTCTCGGCTTCACTTTCTCTCATCTGAAATATGAAATGGACAAGATATCTACAT
The DNA here is from genome assembly GCF_039906515.1 of Pseudorca crassidens. Lineage (NCBI taxonomy): Eukaryota > Metazoa > Chordata > Mammalia > Artiodactyla > Delphinidae > Pseudorca > Pseudorca crassidens. The sequence continues at coordinate 71,893,147 of NC_090306.1, forward strand.
TCACAGCTCAGAAGTCATGCTATTCCAAAAACAGTTCCTTGTACCACATTTCTCAAGTAATTTTCTTTTGGAGATGGTAAATATACAACATACTCTTTTTCCATGAGAAAGAAGGAAGATGAAGACAAATTAAGTTTGCATATATTTTCCAGAAGAAAACCATAATAAAATTATTTATGGGATTTAAACTACTTACCCAGGTCAATTTCCTAATCTCAGATGTAATGTTTAGGTTCTCTATAAACTTGCATTGCTTCATTATTTATACCCTTTGAGAAATCATACTACTACTCACTGCAATTAATTGACATTAGAGAGTAATGTTATTTAATAGATTTGAAATATTATCAAACTCTAGATTTGTTTAATAGACATAGCTTTCTGAATTCCTAAAATGGATTTTTAGAGAGGCATCATAAACATATAACGAAAATTAAATACTTTTAAGCAGCATATTTATATAAGAAGATACAGTTTGAAACAAGATCTAAAAGTACTAGTCTCAACTTATACCATTCCTAATTTTAATAACAGTTTGACAAAAACTTGGCTTTTATTATGCTTCCGTAGAAATTCTTTAACTTTCAAAGGAGCCGGACCCTTGCCATACAGGGCCCCGGGCCAACCATTTTTACAACTTTGGCGCCTGTTGTTCTGCATCCAAGTTTGTCACTTCATCAGAGCTAAAGCATCTCTGTTAAATCTGGAGAACAGCTTTCTGGGCAGAGCAGGAACAAATCTCTTTGGCCTCCTCCTCATGAATTCCCTCCACATCGTCAAAAGAGTACCTCAACATGGTGGACATTCACGTTGGATAAATTGCATAGATAGTAAGATGGAGATGCAGTAGTTTAAGTGAAAAAGATAGAGATTCTTATTTAGCCACAAGTATAATACAAGCTAACAGTGTAATGATACTGTATATAGATTAACACCTTGTATTCTGCTAACTTCAGAAAGTTTGTCTAATTTCAAACCTTGTATCTGAAGAAAGTATTTTGAAAAGGTACCCAGAGTAATTTTTTTAAACCTTAATATAACATAATAAGAATGACTGAAGGAACTAATGCTAACAAAACCATCTGACCAGTTGTAGGTTAGAGATGGAGATAAATTATTGTTGGATAAGGAGTGGGAATATACTATTGTTTGTAAAAATTTACAGTTAGATTATTCTGTGCTATTCCTGAAGATGAAATTAGGATGGAGAAGGAAAATATAACTGAAACTTATTTTGGCTCAGATAAAAATCAGCTTCCAAGAAATCATCGGTGGATAGCAGAGAAATAAACTTCCTCACCAAAATGATTAGAAACCTAATCACTAAAGGAGGTGTTAGCAGATATCATGTAACTAATTCTTAAAAAGACTCCTACCCTAGAATTAAATTAGAAAATAGAACTTCTGTTCTTCTGCCCAATTTAAAAAAAGAAAAAATCCATGATTCCTCAGTTTGAATGTGAGTTTCTTGAGGACAGGTCTTGCGTTCTTTCATACTCCTCAAGTTGGAAGCCTCTCTTAGAAATGGCTTCATGAATCACAGTGTCTCTTTTATCCTTAGTACAAGTGCATAATTTACCTAATGAGAGCAAATGAGCATCATAACAAAGGAAGAGAGTGATATAACCCAGTACTGAACACAGAGGAGATAGATGTTTTTAAATGAATGGATAGTTTTCAGTTTATCTCAAACCTTATTTTATAGATCTTCATTTTAACCATTATTGCTCATGATTTCTTTAGCAAATGATAACCAGAATCATCGTTACTTTTTATTGCCATCTGAGAAGTGATATAAAAAAATTCTTCTGTCTATATAGCTTTAACCTTTGTTTTCCCCAGAAGTCTAGATTTCCAGTGGCAGAATGTTTCCTTGCAAATTTATAGATGATGGAATATAGGTAACAGAGTATAACTAAGATTCCTTCAAGTGTGTACAGTGGAAGGTTTTTTGTTTCACTTATTTATAGGGCATTTTAAAAGTGAAAAAATTCAGGGGGAAAACTAGCAAAAGTTTGAAAATGTTATTGCTTAAAAGTAAGCATCAGATTACATTTTAAAATAAGTTTCAAATGCTATGCTTTTGCTAGATTTTCATCTCGAAACAATTTCTATTTGGTTGATCTTTATGTGGTGTTTCATATTTCCTGCCCCTAAGAAAATGTTTTTGGGTGTATTGGTACATTACCTTTGTGCAACACCGTTACAAGTGTGTTTAAAGAAAAAAAGAAGAAAACAATCTAGCAGGTTAACATATTAACATTTCGGTGTTAGAAATAGAGGCTCAAATTTCAAACTGCTGAATGGGTTTGGTGCTAGGAGGTCATTCATCCACTTCACAAAGATAGTACAAAATTGACAGCTTCGTATTAGGTGAACAAAATCATAGAATGAAAAGGAGACATACATAGTCTTCAGAATAAATCCTTTGTGTGGGTCCTTTCAAATGGTGCTGCACTATCATTTATATAAGGATGAATTTTCTGACATTTTCCAGTTCACAAAGATACATTCTCAAGTTTTCCTGAAGATGCCCCCATGTATTTCAAAGCTATTTTTAAATTTACATAATTAAAATGAAATAGGGTCTTCCCTGGTGGCGCAGTGGTTGAGAGTCCGCCTGCCGATGCAGGGGACACGGGTTCGTGCCCCGGTCCAAGAGGATCCCACATGCCGCAGAGCGGCTGGGCCCGTGAGCCATGGCTGCTGAGCCTGCGCGTCCAGAGCCTGTGCTCCGCAACGGAAGAGGCCACAACAGTGAGAGGCCCGCGTACCGCAAAATAAATGAATGAATGAATGAATGAATGAATGAATTTCCCCTCCATGTTTCTAATAGTTATGTTAAAACCTAAGGTATTTTAGTCTTTTCAAAAAATATTGCAGCCTTAATGCAAGTTAATTTGTCTCCTCAGAGGGCTTTTGATACTTTTTAAAATTAATTATAACACTCTGATATATTCTGATTATTTCAGGTTGAATATTTTGCTACAATTTCTATTAACATCAAATAGTGAAGTATAAGATGGTGCAAAAAGGTGCTACGGAAGATATTCTACAGAGAGGAATAAATTAAAGTAAATGTTAGATTTTCTAAATGTTAACTTTTAGCTAAAATAATGGTCAGAAGTTTTTATGCTAACCATACAATTTTTTCTTTTGTGAATCTTAAATTCAAAAAGCAAATTGTAAGTGCTAAACAAACTGCATGACAGAAAATAATCTTCTAGAGTTGAGTGTGCCTGCGATTATATCTGTAAGAGTCCAAAGACGAGATTGACATCAATGAAAAGAACCTATAGTCAAGTTTCAAAGCATAATGCATCTCTTTTTAGTTGAAAAAGTGAGACACAAGAGGAGATGGAGGGTATTTTCCCCACTATAATGAGAAATATGATGGAGAAAAACAATAAAGGGTTGATTATGTGTCATAAGTGACAAAGGTCACTATCAAAGGATGCAAGGACCCCAGAAACGTGGATACGAAAATATTTGGTGATCCTCCCAATTGGAGGATTAGACATGTTTAACAAAACCTGTTAAACTCAAGCATGATCATATAACTTGCTTTGGCCAGGAAATGTGAGAGTGACATGTTCCATACTAGTCTGAAGGTTGAAATGTGGCTTACTACATTTTCTTGTCACTGACAGCAATTCTGGAAGCATGCGTCACAATAGAGTTTTCATCAGCCCACACCCTAGATAACTGTGATGAGCGTAACCTCCTTGCTTGCCCACAATAGAGATGAAACATGTGTAAGAAATAAACTTTGCTGTTTTAAGTAAGTGAAAATTTCAGTTTGTCTTCACTGTACCATAGTTTATGCTATTGTGACTGATACATTAAGCCATGTGGCCTATGAGGTCATCATTGGAAGTTATAGAAGAGAAAGATGCTCCCTGGCGGCTTGAAGGATTCTGAAGGATAGTGGCACATTTAAGATACTTCATTAATTTCATCAGAAAAAAAAGTATATCGGGACTGGATTTCTGTAATTCCATTGTGGATATCTGTCATGCAAGAAGTTCACAGACACATATCACTAGCACCACACAGTGCAAATATAACATAGATTTTATGGGGGAAAAACTTACAAGCAGAGAAGTAGTAGAAAACATGCAGGCCTATGGTCCGTACAGGTACATATAAAATTCTAGGGTCTTGAGGGAGCCCAACAGTTCATACCCTGCTTCTCCACCTACGTTCTCATAGTACAGATAAAAAGAAACATCAGTGTTAGAAAATGTAGGGATACCCTCATTATAACTATGATGTTATGAGTATTGGAACAGTCCAAATGGTATCACCACTTTCCTAATCACCAGTTTTAGCCTTAGAACAACTCTCCGAAGGATTTGAGCCTACATAAGAGAAATTCCCAGTGATAGACCTGCTGATCTGAGTGGAGGAGTTTGAGAGAGCAAATTCCCCTCACGTAGGAACTTCTAAAAGATTATCTACACTCAATCAAGAAATTTCAATCATGATGTCAGCTCACTCATTTTTCTTCTGTGAGTACGAGTAAGAAGTAAGACAAGAGGGCAAGAGTATTTAGAGAAAAATCTCTTTTTATAGAAACTAATTGTAAGGGGAAAACCCTTTCTCCTTAAGAACATTTTACTGTCTTAACCATTTGAGTTTAACCATGAGGTCAATGGTGATCCAGAAGTACGGCTGGATGCGTTAGAAGACATCATTGATCTCTCAGAACAATCCTGATCCAGCCTTCTGGAGGCAACTCTCCAATGTCAGCCATGTTGATGGCATAGATTAAGGCCCTAAAAGATTCTGAAATGAATATAAAAATAGTGCACTGAGTAAAATCATCCCAAGGCCACTTTTTACTCAGAACTAAAAATAAATTCTCTATTCCCTTTCCCTTCTAAGTTATGGCTGGTTATTTTGTGCAATATAGCCTATGAGACCATGAAATCAAAGTGGCGTTACAATAACCTCATGAAGACCTACCATTGATAACGTGCTGATACTGTCCCTTATCAAATTCCCAAGGACAAATTAAATATCAGAAATAACATTGTTTTTACTATAAAGGGAATTAAGGCCAAATATTAAATTATTTTACTTGGTGAATTCAGAGAAATTTGAAAGCTAAAATCTACCCACCCCACCCCCTCTACTTTGTATTGTGCTTAGTCTCAGCTGGAATGTTCCTCAAAACCAAGTGGAGGGGCTTCCCTGCTGGTGCAGTGGTCGAGAGTCCACCTGCCAACGCAGGGGACATGGGTTCAAGCCCTGGTGCGGAAGGTTTGAAGATCACACATGTCGTGGAGCGACTAAGCCCTTGTGCCACAACTCCTGAGCCTGCTCTCTAGAGCCCGCGAGCCACAACTACTGAATCTGCCTGCCACAACTACTGAAACCTGCATGCCTAGAGCCCATGCTCCACAGCAAGAGAAGCCACTGCAATGAGAAGCCCGCGCAACACAACGAAGAGTAGCCCCCACTCGCTGCAACTAGAGAAAGCCCACGTGCAGCAACGAAGACCCAACGCAGCCAAAAATAAATAAATAAATTTCAAAAAACAAGTGGAGTTGTGGCTTTTCTCAGCAGCTGCAGCCTGTGCTGTCTCTCCCTCCAATTGCTTGTGGTTCCATGACATGAATTTAATGCCAAGTATTTCATAGGCTGAACATTTAAAGTTTCTAAAGAATTAATCATCCTCACAAGATTATCACTGCACTGCGCAACATCCACTAAATTCAGAAAGCAAGCCAGTCTGCATTTCCTACCCCAGGCAGTCCAGACAACAAAGTGTTTTTCCCAGAATACAATTAGGGTTGCCACAGACTCACTGCTATGCCGGTGATAGAGGGTAGGCAGACAAAGCCTTTGGCTTTAGCCTCAGCAATATCTCAGTTAATCTATAACCATCGAATGGGATTTACAACTTTGAAGTTATCCATTGAGAGTAATATCCCAAGAGCAGTTCATTTCCATACTCTGCCTATATCATACTTTTGAAGAGGACCAAATCCTGTCATCTTCCCTCAGAAAGTGGCATTTAAGTCCCTACTGCCTTCTCAATTAGTCGATACCTTCGTAGGCATGGAGACACTGGTTCGCAGTTCTAATCTGTGGTGCCTTTCCCCCTCTTTATTGAGATCTTAATTTCTGTTTCCCTCTTTAACTCTGTTTTTGGCATTTCAGTGCTGAATAGAATGCAAATTCTTTGTGTGTGCATGTGTTCATTAAATAATTCAGAACTAAGAGAATTGCTGCTAGAAAAGTGGCCATCGCATCTTCAGTTTGTTTCTGGGGAATCACCTGCAGCAGATTCTGAACTGAAGCTGCTGTAGAAACTTATGAATCTGTTTCACTAGAGAGGTGGTGAAAACCAATATCTCGACCATTCAGTCCTCATGATGTCTTTTCCTCAGTGTTCTAATGTTCTAGCCCTTGAGTGGGTTTTCACTGTTTTCTCCACACACTAGATGGAGAGAATTCCAGTGGATTATTTCCTGATACTGTTCGTCTACTGGCTTCAGGAAGGCTCAGCTAGTGTGTACAGTTAAACCTATTTAATTTTGACTCTTTCCTTACTATCCATGGTGAGCACTCTTTGCTGAGTCAGGTAGCCTTTTTTAGGTTTTTGGTCCAGTTATAGTTTTATTAGCATTTTCTAGTCGAGTCCATCTTGTTGTGTCCCCACAGTGAGAGATTTGAAACCATGAATTTGGTGACTGCCAAAGGCATCAACTCTTCCAACCTCGTGACCAGTTTCAGATTCTTGATTGGATAATCCTTCCCAGGAGATATTCTCCCATGTACATTATATTTAGCCAAATCTCAGACTTAAGCTAACATTGTCTCCCCTGTTTTTCTTTGTGTCATCATTCCCATGTCTTTCCTTGGAGTCCGATTTCCACACATTTTTATGGTATGTTTTCTTGAGACCCAAATATTACCTGGGTACTTTGCTATACTACACCACTTGGAATCTCAAAAAAATATTTATCTGATTATATTTAACTGACATTCAAGGTCTTCTTTTCTCAAATATGTTCAGATTTGTTTTCATATAGCTAGTACTCTAATTTTCAAAGGTGCATTCCCAATTTCTCTGATTATGGATATTATTAATACTGTTAAGAAGTCAACTCTAAATGTTTCTCTGGTTTTCCTTTTCTGTTTTGTTGTTTTGATGATCAAGTGCCTAGAACAATGAATGCCTGGCACAGGGCTGTTCCTCAATTAGTATTGACTGAATGAATGACTGATTATTTTTCATCCTTTATTCAAGATTAGTCTCTCCATGGGTTTAGTCTAGATGGAGTCAAATTAAAGGCAACCAACATACTGTCACTCTTCTAGGTCCACAGTTAAAATTTTCCACAGATACCAAGGGGAAAAGGGATGGGGTGGGAGGAATTGGGAGATTGGGACTGACACATATACACTACAATGTATAAAAAAACTAATGATAACCTACTGTATAGCACAGGGAACTCTACTTAATGCACTGTGGTGTCCTAAATGGGAGGGAAATCCAAAAGGAAGGGGATATATGTATATGTATGGCTGATTCATTTTGCTGTGCAGTAGAAGCTAACACAACATCATAAAGCAACTATACTCCAATAAAAATTAATTAAAAAAAGAAAAGAGTGGAGAGACAATAAAACATAGTGGTTAAGAGTAAAAAAAATTTTTTTCCATAGAATCACTGAAATACAAGATACGATACAGCAAATAAGTGCTTTGCCTTCCTTATAGCTGTAAGGGAGTGAATACAAAAAATTCTCTTTTCGCTAGATTCTTCACTCCAGCCATGCTTGTATTCTTGGTGCTTGTTAAATCTTCATGCCTTGCTTAAGGCCAAGGGATCTTCTATAGATATGGACACTCACCTCCATAAAAAAGGACACATACCTCAATATGGGCAAAGCCACCCACAAAGTCTTCATTCAGAAAGTGGCACTTGAGGTTGTTTTTCTATTAATTTAGGCTCTGGGAAACACCAATTGCCAGCTCTAATTTAAGGTGTCTTTTTCCCCTCTATATACAAATCTTAATTTTTGTTTCTTTTTTGAGCTCCTTGTTTTGGCTATCCAGGGCCAGGATAGTTGGAACCTACTAAAGTACCAACAACATTTAGAGCCACTCTCAGCAAGCCAGAATCCTTGAACTCTCTATGTCCATTTGTCTATAAAATTGTCCCCTGCCTTGTTTATTCCCAATGATTGTTCCCTTTGCAACCAGGTAACACACTTATTCATTATATATTTTCCGTACCAAACTGAAATTAAGCATTGTTTTACTATTCTGGGAAGAGGAAGAAAGAGTATAAGATAGGAGCCTGGGAATGCTTAGGGAAAATCCATAATGGAAACCAGGCTTAGGCAAGTGAATCCTATAGGATAATCCCCTTAGTTATGTCAGTATCTTGTTTGATCACCAAAATCCATCAAGTTTGCTTTATTTTCTCCATTTTTTAAAGATAAGGAATATGAGCTTTAAAACAGTAAGATAGTTTTGCAAAATTACACAGCCTATCATCGACCATAGTTTCTAAGTCTCTTATTCTCTCACTACTGAAATACTATCTGGATATGTAATTATATATAAGACCTCAATATCCCAAATACAATTCCAAAAAGCTTTTGAAATTCTGTTTATATCATCTCATCATTCTAGAGTTTTTCATGTAGGTGCTTTACCTTTAGATTATACAAACAAAGGCAAGGCTAGTATCACTGGAAACTGGAAAGAGAACTTGCCACCCTCCCCCTACACCCTCTGCTTCCAGTGCTATTTTCAAATGAACTTGGGTTATTTTAAAGTTATGGTTTTCACTTTGTACTATGATATTAAACTATGGACTTCTCTGAATTATATTAAATGAAGGAGAGAAAAAGAAGAAAAACCAAAAATATCTAGAATTGAAAAAAATAGGTACTAAAATATGAGGAAACTAAACATTGAAACAAAAATAATAGATTCTAGGTTGCGAGAGGATCCCTGAGATACCATGATTTGCTCCCTTTATACTCACTCTCTCCCCATTTTAACTTTCTCCTCTTTTTCTAGTTTCTTCTCTCTTTACCCTGCCATATCAAGCTCCATGATACACAAAATAACTATAGGAAACACATGGAAATTCTAGAAGGATTTTGATGAAATGTAGATAGCAAGATGAATATAGATACAAAAATTAGGTATGGTTTGGGATGTGCTTCTTTGTGAATCTCGGTGCAATTTGTTTTCAGGTAATTGGGCTCTCATATGCTTTATTAGAAGAAAACCCAACATCTCCCTTGAATTTCCCTCCTCTAACTATCAAAGGGCTAGTAATCTAGAAAGGATTTAGTTCCGACTTCTAGACCCCAGAGGGAGACTACTAGTTTGGAATGATTCTCCTTTGATCTGGCCCCTCCACACTGAATTGAAGCTAGCATTCCATACTATTCTATTGCTGAGATGAGACCTAGTTGACCCAGATCCCTATACAGGCCACAAGGCTCTTTGACAGAGAGCAACGTTATTCCTCAGTCCCAACTTGACCAAAGATACTAGATGCTTGTGCTCCTATGATTTCAGTCCTTATTACTGACTTCTTCAAGTTCATACACCTTAAAAATTCTGAACCACCATACTCTCACCTCCTGAGGAGCTACAATAGGGGATATAACAAGAAATGAATAAAATTTAAATAAATTATTACCCAAGCCTGTGCAATATGTGAATATGTCTCTTCTTTGTAGCCTATTAAAATTTTAATGGAAGTGGAAGTAAAATGAATACACCCACTTCAATGAGGAATATGTCTGAGGAAAGTAGAATGATGGAGTGGCAAATGTAAAGGTCAAAAATTAGGAAAGGATTTCAGCAACCTGGGCATCAGCTATACAAGAAACTTCAACAAAAACTCAACAGTAGAAGCCTAAGAACCATACAACCGTTATTGGAAATGGTAGAAGAAAAGAATGCTGCTAATGACAAGGATTCCCTCGCAGGCCTTTCTAAGGGAGCTAACTTCAAGAATTCTAAGATAATATATGCTTCTAAGGGAAATCTGTATGTTTTCCGCCTTGCAGAAAAAAATTGTCTGTTTTCAGTGATTTCAAACTGAATTTTGAGGGTTTTTTTTTTTTTTTGCATTTTTGTAGGTAAAAAAGAAACTAGAAATTTATTCTTTGATGAGGCTTTTTGTTACATTTGAAATTAGTTTTAATTTTTGGTAATAACCTAAACTCATTAAGAACTGAGTGTATTAAATGGGAGGGATATTTAAGCTGTATAATACTGGTTTGGGTGAAAAATGATCTATTTCCCAAATAGATCATTCCCAAATGATCTATTTGGGAAATGGGTGATGGTGATAGCTGTACAACAATATGAATGTACTTAATTTCACTGAACTGTACAATTAAAAATGGTTAAGATAGTAAGTTTTATGTTATGTGTATTTTACCACAATAAAATGAAATGATTTATAACTATAAATTAAGGACCAAGTAACTGAAAAACTGGTTCTGACAGTATTTTATGTCTATAGTCCTGGTATGTTTGCTTTTATAAAGATTTTTGACTTCATAGTCACTCCTCGTAAAGACAGATAATTTTACCAAAAAAAAAAAAAAAAAAACCCAAACATAATGGGTTAACACTTGGGGTGCTTAACACCCCAAGATCTAGAAAAAATTCATTCAATGGTTTAACTTTGGAAAAAAAATTAAACTAATAAATAAAAAGATGTGAAAATATACTTTCTGAAAAATTAAAGTGTGACTTTCATACAAGTCTAACATGAAAATCTGTCAAAGATTATACTCAGTTTTATTATTCAAGAGGTAGCCAGTAGGACAAGACTAATTAAAAGAAGAATTTGAGAACCACGGGTTTATATAGTCAGTCAACAGAATGTTGAAATGAATTGTCTAATAGATACAAAACTGGCTTATGTCCTATAAGGCCACAAAACTGTAACATTTGTGTTTATATATTTCTACCAAACAAAAATCTAAAAGTTCACATGTAACAGTTAACGGTTTTCAGGACTCAAATAAAATATTAAGTCAAGCACAGTGTTTACTCTTATAAAATTAAATAAGTTTTGGGTGAGCCTGTTTTCTAGACCTTAAAATATATGCAAGATTTGTAAGGAGGAAAGTCCATTCACCTGTTACATTTCAAATTTGGATAATTTTTCTTAACAAAAGCAAAGCAAAGCACAAAGAGAAGTTATGTAGAGAAGAATTAACATTAGGTTAACAGTTTAATTTGAGATTTTTTTTTCTCTTTATAATTGAACTGAGATACTAAGAAAGAACAAGGATGTTTATTGTAAGTAGCAACACATCGTTTTTGCCAAATGCAAGCACAGATTTTAAGACATTAACTCAAATAGAAATAGCATTCAATTCAGAATAGCACATATTCAATTCAAGCACTGGAAGTAAAAGGAGGCTAAAATTAGAAGGATATGGATAACTTTACTTTTTTAAAGTGGCTGTCACTCATAAAGCCTTTTTTGTTTAATTGTCGAAGTTTCCCTTAGAGGTTTGCCCCATACGGAAAATCATTCAATATCAATACGGCTCATCGGGATATAAGATTCAGCATACAGGGAGCAGACAACCATGTCCTTAATTTGGTAGTTCCATGTCAGGAAATAGTTTTTTTCCCTTTTATATTCTTGTTTTCATTCCACTGAAGACTCATTTTAAATAATTACAATACCAGCCTCAGCACACAAGTAGGACCAGCTAGCCAGTCATGAACATATGTGGGCATGACTTATATGTGTTTTATAACTTACCATCACTTATTTAACAGAGTAACAGAGTACTGTGTTTTTCTCAGTGGGTTTTATGAAATATTTTCAGTACTTTATCCCTAGGACAAAGTATGTCTTTATCCACAGGATCCAAATATTTGTCCACAGAAAAGTGAGCACAATTTGAAAGCAAAATGAAATTTGAGAATGTAAGCATCAAACAATCATCATTGAAAAGTAATTCTTTAATAAAAGAAAAAGTCCTAGAGTAATTAGCAACATACATATATATATATAACGACAACTCATTGCCATAAACTTACATAAAATAATTTTAAAGTATCAGCATATTTAATAAAGATATATCAGCAGCATTTGATTTGTAATAGACATTTAGCTATGGATATAGAAAATTCATTAGTACAAATTACTGCTCACATATCATCAGTTACATGAAGGGTCATATAAAATATTTGAGCTAGAACTTTTAAGCATATACTTAATAGTTCGCTCCCATTGCCCCCTAAGCCAACTATTCATATAACTAAATAACAAATACAAAATATATACTATCATTATTATAGCCTACATCCTCCACTTACTAACTGTATTGTGTCACCTTAAGCAAATTATTTATCCCTCTCATGCTTCATTTGCCCATCTGTGTAGTGAGATGATGTTAATAGTACGTACCTAATAACATTGGTGTGAAGTTAAAATGATTTAACAATACATATAAAGCGCTTAGTAAAGAGTCCAGTATGCTGTAATCACACAAAAATATTAGGTGATTGTATTATAATTGTAATTATTATTAATAGTAATAGAAGTAACATGTTCTTCTTTAAAGTCTCCTATTCACATTGATCAAACTGGAACATTGAACTTGTTTTCTTAGTCCAGTTCTTTTGATAGGATTACAGAAATTCAAAGCCATTGGTGGTACAGGGTAGAAAAGTGATTTTGGTTGATTTATTTTCTGGAAGAGGGATGTGTGTGTGTGTGTGTGTGTGTGTGTGTGTGTGTGTAAACCAAAGCACGTATGTATTCTAAATTTAGATCACTGGTACCATCTTAGCTTTACTTTTTTGTCTTTCCTCTGTTAGCTAAAAAGAAGCTTCTTTAAATGCAGTTCTCAACTGTGTACTCTGCAGTGTACATCCTACACTACCAAGTTAAGTGCTCTGGAAATCCTATGAGGCCTATATCTAACCTAGACCATTTTTTATTTATCAAAAAAGGAAGAACAAATGCACATTAAGGTATGCATTTCCTAACTTAAATCGCTGGCATATTTAACACATCTTGTTAGAAAGAAATATTTTGTTACAGAATATGTTTCTATTAAACCACCTAACTGATATATCTGTTTTGTTTTACTTTTAAAAATAAATATTAGTATTATATTTTAATAAGAATAATTACTACAATTGATTAAGTGCCTACTCTGTGAAAACTCCTAAGTCTTACGCATTTTGTAATATCGTACCAATTTTACAAATGAGAAAATTGTGATTTAGAGAGGCATAGAACTTGACAAAATCCACCTGAAAGTAAAAAGTAGAGCAAGGAATTTACATCATATCAGAATGTATCCAAAGCCTAAGAACTGTCTGCACTATATTAAGAATGAACTAATTTGGGAAGGGGGGAGATATATGTTCTATGAAAGAAAAAAAATGGCCAAGAATGGTTAAATCTACTCTATAGTGATAAGTGCTCTATTTAATTTTTGTTCTTTAGATACAAAATGTTCCTGTATGGGAATAGGATATTTAAAATATTTTATTGCAAATTTACTTTTAGTTCTACTCAATGTAAGAAAAAATTAGTATAATACGAAGTTATAACAGTCTGTGTGATTTTTTTAATATTGACAGATCAGAGAGTCTCAGAGACTACAGATACTATTTTTAATCATTTGTAACATTAAAACTACTCAGCATCTGGAAAAAAACTTGGTTATAAAATAATGTATATAGCTGCATGGTTAGTACATCTGCCACTGAGTTGTCCTGTGGGGTTTTTTTAATCACAGCTGGAAAAAAATATATAAAATATTGCCATTAATATTAAAATTCCTACTTTAAACATTTGGGATATATCAGTCTACACACTAAAAATAGATTGTTAAAATGAAAAAAATCAAGGAAAAGACATGATAATAAATACTCAGATATCTCTGTGTCAAGTCTAAGGATTACTTTTATGTCTTAGTTATCCGATGAGATTCCCATACATTGCCTTTGGTTCTGCAATAGAAAATAAATAATTATGAATGAACTTAATAAATTTCTAGAATTTCAGTTAGCTACATCTAAACTTTGAATCTATCCAATATATAAACAAATGTTTCTGGAAAGAATCGCAAAGAAGAATCTAATATGAAGTTGAAAGGTTGAAAAAATGCAGTCTCCCAATGTTGTATCTACATCATGTTTCTCCCTAGTGTTCTATTGCTGCTGTAGCAAATTGTCATGTACTTGGTGATTTCAAAATTACAAACACGTATTTTCTTACGGTTCTGTAGGTCGGAAGTCCAACACAGTTCTCACCGGGCTAAGATGAAGGTGTCGACATAATTGCATTCCATTCTATAGTCTCTAGGGGAGAATCTATTTCCTTGCATTTTCCAGCTTCTAGAGGCTGACCACAGTCCTTGGCTAGAGTCCCCTCCCTCCATCTTCAAAGCCTGCAACCTTGCATCTCTAGCAACATTCTTCCTAGATACGTCACTATCTGATTCTCCTCTGCTGCCTCCCTCTTCCACTGATAACGACTGTTGTGATTATAGGGGGTCCACCAGGATAGTCTGTTTTAAGGTCAGCAGGTTAGCAATCTGAAATCCATCTGCAATCTTTATTCTTCTTTGTCATGTAAACTAGCATATTTATAAGTTCCACAGTAATCTCTGGAGGCAGCTATTCCTCTGCTTACCAAACTCCCCCACTGTTTTTACTGTATTCTAAAGTTATCAGCTACATTATTTTAGCAATATATTTACATCCTCAAGAAACTCTTGTGAAGAAGATACTATTCACTGGCTTAGCAAACAAAAATCCCAAAACCCAGGCTTCCCTGGTGGCGCAGTGGTTGAGAGTCCGCCTGCCGATGCAGGGGACACGGGTTCGTGCCCCAGTCCGGGAAGATCCCACATGCCGCGGAGCGGCTGGGCCCGTGAGCCATGGCCTCTGAGCCTGCGCGTCCGGAGCCTGTGCTCCGCAATGGGAGAGGCCACAACAGTGAGAGGCCCGCGTACCGCAAAAAAAAAAAAACAAACCCAAAACCCCATTCTCCTTGAAGCCTCCACTGTGGAGAATGACATAGTTTGAACCTGCTTCCCCAGCCAGAATCCTGGCTAAGAGTGGCTATGTGACAGAGTTATGGCTAATAAGCCTGCCGAGAGCTTCTAGTTTCCCTTTGCTTTTAAAAGGGTCAGACCTAGCTGCTCTCATATATTATTTCTTCTCTCCACCTTGGTTGCAGATATGATTCCTGAAGATAGAAGAACCATGTGGTCTGCAGGAGGAAAAGGCCAAGAGAATCACAGGTATGGCAGCCTTTAAATGGATGATCCATCAAACTAATGCCTGAAGCTGCTTATCTCAAGAGTTTCTGTCATGTGAGAAAAATCAGTACTTATTTGTTTATGTGACTATTAGTAGTTTACCCTGTTGCTTGCAGCTAAGTTGAGTATTCTGCAATTAGTAACCCAAAGTACTCATATCGAATTTACCTTGAAACTAGAAGCAGCATTTTGAGACTTTTTCTGAAAAAAAATCTTCTTAATCACTTTGACTGTTCCTATTATTTAAAAGAAAACCACAATTTTGGAGGAAGTCCTAATGTCTGTACAATGTCATCAAAGTAAACAAAGAATACAGAACACAAGGATTTATTTTCTTCTAAATTTCATAATTTTAAATGCCAGTTATCAACTTAATGTCTCTCACCTCAGAATTTACCCTTCCTTACATGCTTTGCAAAAACAAATCTGGCACTTTAAATATATTTTTCCCTTGCCAGTTGGCAGTAAGCTTTGTCAATAGCTTTGCAGGAGAGAGGGCTTTTCCTCCTGGTTATAGCACTCACTTGGAAGCCTCATGCATTGCACTTGAATACTTGGCCTCTCCAGCACTGCATTAACTGTGGTGTGGGTAGCTTCTCGGCTGCTCCAGTGTCCGGCTCTTAGAGCACACACTGCTTCTCCAGCATCAGGCTCCTACAGCTCTTGCAAACTTGTCTATCGCCCAATTTTTGCCATGTATAGCATCCAGCAGTACTCAGCAGCGAGCAGCTTCCCCCAGAATCCCCTCAGGAAGTTCCACGGCAGAATGTTTCCATGAGACATCTTTCTGTGAATGGCTTTCTTCTATACCCCAGAGAATTGATTTCCAGCAAGTTCTAGAGGGAAGAGTTCCAGCAAGTTCCACCAGCACCTCATCACAATGATGTCTCTGCCTTTCAGTGAGAAATGGCCATGCCTTCTCCAAAAAGGTGTAGCTTTCAGCCCTGTCAGGATGGAGGGTAGGCTCTTCCATCAGTGTTCTGGTAGTGGCCAACACATATCTGCTATTCCCATATTCTTAACTCTTAACATTTTACCAGCTTATCTATCATTAATCTAATCCCCACTACGCTTAAAAACTCTTTATATTAAATGTTCCCTGTTCAAATTACTGCATAGTTCTATCTCCTGAGCAGACCGATTGACATTCTTTGAAGTACTGTTATATTCAGTTACAGTGACATTTAAGAAGTAATTGTAGAATTTACCTTAATGCAGCTTCTCTCAAAAATGTTTCTCAGAACCTGCCACATGATGTGCTCCAGGAAAAATGGGTTCCAAAGTCCAACAGCTTAAATAATTCTAATTTCAATTAGAGATTCATAGCACCTATATTAATTCTCCCAGAGATTTTGCAGCAAATATAATCTAATTTTAAGCTAGCATTTCCTGAACCTAAAGGACTTTGAAGCAGTTTATTAAAGAAAAACAACTGTAGCAATTTGTGAAACATCGGAGTGGGAAACAGTCTTGGAAAATATTTTCCTATAAATATCAGTGTAATACACTAGCCTGTCAACAACAAAAAGCTTTTGAAGTGTATGGAAAATGCACCCTCCTGGCATTGTGTGCCATTTTTCGACTCTTCTTCTGCAAATGTTAGGAAAATTTTGACTGTAAGATGTGTTTCCCATTTTTCCATAAATGCATTCCTATTCAGAGTGGGTATAATCTGGCATAATTTTAAATAGATCTTTAAATTGTGAATAACTGGGGAAAAAAGAGAGCTTTCAGTTCATGTTATCTCATACCAATCTTCTCCATGTGTGATATTGGTCACTTTATTTGTTATGAGCCTTGCTCTTAATCAAAAATAAATTCCTAACTGAAGTCTGGCTAGCCTCTCTCTCATCCAAAGAAGATTTAAATAGAAGAGTAGCTCTCTAACACTCAGTATCTGTGGCAGGCCACTGCTGAGTGAGCTTAGCTGAAAAAAACTCAACACTAACTGCTGTAACAGGGAAAGTGACACTGTGTAATGGTGATGTGATCGTTATTTATTTAGACTAAAACTGCAAAAATTGCCATTCTTTTCCAAAGTCCTAACCTGATTATAACAAAATATCCAGTCTCACTGCTCCCTTTATATAGCTCTGTGACGCCAGATTACATTAAAGAACTCAAATTGATTCTTCAGAAAGAAGAAATATTTTTTTACAATTTTACTGGTTAAAAAGACACAGCAAAAATATTTCAAGTTTTCCCTCCTGAGTGCTTGAGATGTTTTTAGCAAAAATTTTGATATCACATTGATGTCTCTGTCCCTTGGCAGCCAATAGTAATTGTTATGAGACTACTATTGGAATTTTTTCATGGTTTCTTGACATGCTGGCAACTTATAAAGTTCATGAGAGCAACATTATGCCTTATCTTTCTTTTGTTGCCCTGTGTACGTAAGTAAATTAATAACCTATAGTGAATCTCCAATAAATGATGAAGTCAGAAATCATCATGATAAGTAATAAAGAGCCTAAGGTCTACAATTAAATGTTCAAAATGGTGTTAATAAACTTCTTTTTATGAAAGTTCTGTCTGAACTTTTCCAGTCTCATAATTTTACTGACACTAGTGCTTCTCAACTATACTGCAGGAATGCGATAAAAGCTATTGGTGCCTCACCCTGTCCTCTTTACTAGTTTATTATCCGCTGTCTGCTGTGAGTACTGAAATGAATGGTTTATAATTGTGGCCTTCTCAGAAGAACTGCCCTTGGCTGGAGGAAACCAACCTGCCTGGAAACACCTGGGCAGTTTCCCCACCCCCTTCCCATTTACTGACTAATAAAATTATACAAAATTCTGTCCCTTAGTCTCAAGGTGTACAACTCTATGGGGTAATTCATTCTTTAGGAATATCCGCTACTCCCTGTCTGTACCACAGCAAAACTAGTTTGCATCCTTGCTCAGATTTTCCCCTCACCTACTTGACTTCCTTCATTCTCTTACAGGATTTTCCTGCAGAGCACTCACTCAGTACATCGTGCACGCCTGAATCTTTGTCTCAACCTCTACTTCTAGGATGTAAGAAGTGATCCCTAGGAAGCTGACTCTAGAATGGGATTGTGGAGTTGAAAATTTGGTGGCCAGCTGAAGTGAAGACCCCATCTCAGATGGTAGGTAGAAAATTGACAGTCACTGGTCTACTGTGAAACTGCAATTCTTAAAACTTTCACCTCTAGTGAATTTGACTTATCTGCGGTTGGAAAGGGGTGCACTGACATTTGATATCTGATCAATAAAATATCTCTGGTCTTTGAGAAATATGGCTATTATAGTAATGATAATAGTTGAGAAATCAGATAGCTGCTGGTAAGCAACACTGGTACTTTGAAAAGAAAAAGTGGCAGACTTGGGGTGATCAAACATCAATTCCAATAATTTAAATAAAAATGTGAGAGTCAGTGCTTGCTTCAGCAGTACTTACAATAAAATTGGAAAGATACAGAGAAGAATAGCATGGCCCCTGTGCAAGGATGACATGCAAATTCATGAAGCACTCCATATTAAAATAAAAATGTGAGTCAGAGGCTTCCTTAGTAACATCTGATAAAACAATCATTTCCTATAATGGGAGGGCTGATCATGTTAAGAGACTGGCATAGAAGTTTATTTAAAGAACAGAAAAATATAGAAGAAGGTTGAGTACTCATCTTGGCAAATCTCTTTCATGAAATTTGGATTACAGTTATGAAGGATCCTGAGACTTGGGATGGGAACATTAGGTAGATGAACTAGAATATCTTGAGGGCCCAAGTCCCTCTGAAATTTCTAGACCTAGAAAAGTAGCACTGTATTTTATCCTCTTGCTAAAGGATAAAATATAGCCCCTTGCTTTAGGACTATATGGAACCCTCAGATGTGCTTTCCCAGGCAGTTTTCCCCCCCACCGGAGGAAAAATACACAAGTTTTATTCATATGCGTGTGGGAGCATTCAGATGAAGAGGCTCACCGAACATCTCGAAATAGAAGTTTATATACCAACTTAACAGGGAAAGGGAAGGGGGAGAGAGGGCTTCTAGGGGAAGAACAAATGGACCTTTTTTAGGGAAGAAAAATGGATGGTATGAAAGTTTGTGATAATGTTCGTTTATGCAATTTCTCATCCAGTGAGAATGATTGGTCTTCTCCTGCGAGCGAAGCTTCCTGAAAGAGGGGATTTATGGCAGCTTCACTTCCAAAGTTTCTGCCTTTTAGTCAGATAAGGGAAGCTCTAAGCTTTCTATATCTGCTGTATCTCAAAAGTAAATAAAATAATGTTCATACTAACTCTGGGGGCTGAGTGGGTCCCTACAAAGGGAAATGGACTCTAAGTGAGGATCAAAACAATGTATGAGCTTTAGTGACATCTATGGTGACACTTCAGAGTCATTTAAAAAAATGTTCTGTTTCTTAGCTGTGCTCTGGGCAGGTGAGTCCCAGGCAATTTTTGTCTTCTTCAACATAGGCTCCCATAACCCCCCCTGCTTAACAGATCAAATCATAAGATAACCAACTGGAGAAGTGCTAGGCCTGCTAAGAGAGGAAAGGCTACATGACAAAGAGCTGCCATAAGTCACGTAGCAACAGGAAGTGGGAGGATATGACTGGGAGCAGATCCTGAGGGAGCTGAATCAAGGGGCACAGAATATAAAGGTGAAAAACAAAGAGTTTGCCAATATGGAAACTCTTTCATGACACAAAATTTAAACCTTGACTTCGGTCCTAGTAACCAATTCGAAAATGTTTCTGAGATGTCCCTTGGACACTTTGAAATAGATTGACCACACACAGTAAAGAAGATGCTAGAACTGCCATGGCAGATTGTGGAGAAAAATGGTCGTGCCTGAAGTGGGTATTGTAGAATGGATCTGTTATGAAAGATGATAAACTACGCCAGCTGTCTTTCCTCAGGAGGCCTGTGACTTGTCATTTAAAGATAAAAAGGAATGCACTGTGAGTGGGCAGCAGCACTGATAAAATGTTCAGCCATGTCTCTTCATTTTTAGACTAGGATTCTTGTTACAAGATGCTGTTATAGGACTGAAATCCCTAGTAACAATGAGGATGATTAATCTCTGAATAGCAGAAGACAAGTGCAAGCAAGGTGAGCATAGTTGCCATTAATAGGAGAGCAAGGTTGAAATGGTAGTCTGTGGAGCATGACCATGCATGGCTATATACAAAGATGTATGTGGAGATGACTAAGCAAATATGGTGGTTTAGGGGTAAGATATATATATATATTCCAAGGAGAGTCAAAACAGTTATATTAGGTTTCAAAAGAACAACATAACAATAGTATAATTAAGTCTAGACTCTTCACTGGTAACAACCTAGCAACAACTTAAAACAAAATAAGATAGTTTGAAACCAAGGAATAATAGACAAATCAATAATAAGCAAGTGCAAACAAAAAAAAATACTGTTAGCTAAGATTGAATTTAAGTGTAATCATAATAAAGAGGATACATAAAATATGATGCAAGTGTCTAATAAAATATACAATAAACCTTTATTTTTATGTACCATATAACATAGAAACTAATAAATTATGCAAAAATTATCCAAAAGAAAAAAGACCGTTATAACAATATAATTGTACTAAGAGACAAATTTTTCCAAATTGGAAAAATATAATAGACAGAAAAGTAAAATAAGTAAAATCATAGCAGAATTGGGAAATATGATAAAAATTATTGACTCTATCTAGTACTCGTTAATAAGTAAATAAAGAATATGCATTATTTTTGGTATGAACATGAAATATTTATCACCAAATATTTATCACCAAAATTATACATATTTAAAACAAGTGTCGTGGTGTTATCAGGTAACTATATTAACAGTTATCTGATAATGATCCGATAAAATTGAAAATAAATCATAAAAAGATCTTAACCATTTAGAAATGATGAAATTTATACCTATATAATCCTTGTATCCAAAAGCTGTATTTTAAAACTTTTAAGATTCAGAAAAACTGAATTCAAAAGTAAATGTATAGCCTTAATGAATTTGATAATAAATAATTAAATGAAGAAAAGGAGGAAGGAAGGAAGGAACTTCTTACTCAGCCTACAGAACATTTGAGAAAGAAATATAAAATAAACCAAAAAAATCAGAGGAAGAAATTAATATAGATTAATATAGTTAAAATGTAAAATTAATAAGTAGAAAATATGAGAAATAATTTTTTTAAATATCTACAGGATTTCTTTATTAAAAACAATTAGATTATTACTGTCCAGTAGAACTATTGATGATAGAAATTTATATATCTCTACTGTCTAAAAAGTAGCTACATGGGACACTTGAAATGTGGTCAGTGAAACTGAGGAACTAAATTTTCAATTTTATTTAATTTTAATTAATATAAATTTAAATCTAAAGGACAGGTGACTAGTTGTTATAATGTTCAACAGCACAAATTTAGTTGAATAATTTTTCACAAGGATAATTCAAGGAAAAAGATAAAACTTTAAAATATTTTTTATGGATTAAAAAATCTATAAATAAAGTCAATGTACAAATAATAGATTTGATTTGGAAAAAAATATATTTGATGAAAAATAAAGACAAAGGATAATATCTATAGTATATAAGGAGCTTTTACAAATTGGCCAGAAAGGAATAAACAACCATACAGGAAAAAAATAGATATGAAGAAACAATTTACAAAGAATAAATAAATAAGGCCAACTGTGACACTCAGAATTCTAAGGTGGCCTCCATAATTCCCCAGCATCCATTCCCTTGAGTATAGGTGGAAGTGTGACTTTTTTCTAGCAAATAGAATATGGCAAATGTAAAGGGATTTTTTTCACTTGAGTTAAGGTTCTTAAATGGTTAACTTTGAGTTAATGATGTAAAAGATTGTCCTGCCTGGATCTGACCTAACTTTGAAGCAGTAGAGACTAACTCTCTTCACTGCTGGTCTTGAAGAAAAAAGCTGCCATGAGGAAGTGAATTCTACCAACACCTAGAGGCTGCTTGAAAACAGACCCTTCCTTAGTCAAGCCTCCAGATGAGATTGCAGCCTTGCCAACACCTAGATTTCAGCCTTATAAGGTTCTAAGCAGAGAATCCTTCTGAGCCATGCCTGAAATTCTGAATTCTTTTGAGCCATGCCTGAACTTCTGAGTGAGATGGGTATTGTTTTCAGCTGCAAAGCTCCTGGTACTCTGTTATTCTGCAATAGAAAACTGATACATGAACAAACAGAAAGATGCTGAAAATAAGTAGTGAGAAAAATGAAAACTAGAGAAACAATGAATTATTTCTATTGTGATGGTTTCAAGACTGAAAATTCTTTGAAATTCTTCCCAAAGGTGGAGTCCAATTCTCCATGATATAAGCTAGCCTTAGTGACTGACTTCTAATGAATATAATGAGGTAGAAGTGATATTAATGACTCTCCTGTGCTGAGAGTTCTCCCCTGGAATGCTTGCCCTGGAGCTGAGCCACCATACTATGAAGAAGCCAAAGAGCTCTTGGAAAAGCCACATGTACGTATTCTGGCTACTAACCCCAGCTGAAATCTTAGCCAACAACTATCGTCAACTTTGCCAGATCGTGAGTGAGCAAGGTTTTGGATGATTCCCTGCACAGCCTTTAAGCAAGCCCAACTGAAGCTGAATGAGGCAGAGAAGAACAAATTCTATCAAATCAACCCACACTGCATATTCCGCAGAAGACGTTGTCAACATTTTAAGCCACTAATTTGGGGTGGTTTGTTACAAAACAATAACAGAACATCTTTGTACTCATCTGACAGGTGAAAGTTTAAAAGAACAATAATACCTATGGCCGGTAGGGATGTTGGGAAAAAGCTAACTGTGGGGCAACAGGCAGAATTGTTCGAAAATGATTCTGAGTGCTCACTCTAATGAATGGTGAGGCAATGCCTGCACCCAAACCCTGCTTCCCACGGGCTTAAAGATTTCCAGGTGCTGGGCAGCTGGTTTTCCCAAACAAGCATAAACATCTGAAAAGGAAAATTGACCTTGCCCGGCAAAAACTAGAAAATATATTCCTCCATTTACAAGGTTGCAACAGTGAATTGTATCCCTCTCTTGGAACATTTATAGACTGTGTGTGTATTCAGCAAGCTGCTGTGGTCCTGGCAGGAGTCTGTATAGGAAATAATGAGGATGGAGGATCCGTGCCTTCTTCTCCTATTGGACTCTGGTTTAGAAGTTTTCTGAAGTGTTCCTATGTGATATTGTAGAAAATGTCCTGAAGTCTAGAGCAGGGCTAGTAGCAAACATAAAGGGGCCCACCTGTATGATACGGAGTGACAATAAAAGGTTTTCACCTTGCACAATATTTACTCAAATGTTGCTGGTGATTGTTTAAAGCAGAGGTTCAACATTTAATAGAAAACAAACAAATGTAAATAGAAAACAAATATAAATACAATGAAAAACAAAAAAAGAATTAATATAATTTTAATATCTATTGATAAAAGAATAGTTGAATACATTATTGTATATCAAGAACATGGAAAATAAGAACTCCCATATATAAACATATGCATATAAATTGATTATATATCATATATATGCTTTTGGTGAAAATGAGAAATATGAAGAACTCTCTACTAGGTTGTTCATATGAAGAGGGTAGGTTCAGAGAAAAGGAAAATAAAAGTTGATTATTTTTAAAAAAATAAAAAGACATCAGAGTCACTGTGTGTCAAACTAAATAGGCATCAGTAATTTTAGCAGGCCAGAGTTTATTACCTGGAGGATATGTCACATCATGGGATTTTCAGCCTTTCCTTAGGTACTTCACAATTCCATAGCTCAAGATGGAAATAGTCACATTTTACTCATTCTATCTTTTTTATTTCGGACAAAAACTTTCGATTTTTGATGTTCAAACCAATCAGTAGAATAAAAGGCTGAATAATAGCATATTTTCTTCTAAGTCCAGGAGTCTGCATTATTCTATAACAGACGCTATTTCAGAAAAGCAATGTCCTGATCAAACAATTGCTTGGTACTACAGTTTCAAGCCCCCTGGGAAGCTGCTGGAAAGAGAGAGGAATATATTTTATCACAATTTTTGCATCTTCCTTGCATCCCAAGTGCAAGTAGAGTAAGTAAATCCCGTGAATGGTATGAAAGGAGAGAACAAATGGGGGGAGAGCTGGATGGTTGAGAGCAAGGCTTTGAAACCCTGCTACTGGATTCCCAACTCTGCTCCACCATTTATTAGCTCTGTAAATTTAGGCCATTCTTTGTAAAATAGAGGTAATAATAGTACCTATTTCATAGTATTTCATAGTATTGTAATGAGGTTTAAATGTGTTAATGCCTTTAGTGTTCTTAGAAGTGAACTTGGCATGCTGTAAGAGCTCAACGGATGTCAGCTGATATTATTATAATTATCATTCTTGACAACTGAGCAGTCTAGTTCCAAAAGCAGCAAATAACTAATTCCTGTTATTTCTAAATGGCTAAGGTGTTTTATTCCACCAGTAATGACATTGTAGCAAATGCTGTAGATGCCCCGTCCATATCCCCTGGACCTCACCACTTGTATGCACTCCAGCACCCTCCTGTTACTTGACGTCAAGCAGACTTGAAGAACTAGAGAACTAAACTCCCACCCCAAGAACAGCTCTCAACCAATGACCTGACAGGAGTTGGTGTCTAAATACTCTAGCGCCCTTTCCCCTCAGAGAAGTAATTTTGAGACATATATTTTACCCCTTCACTAGAGCTCTTATGCTTTGATTAAGGTGCATCACATAGGTTTATTGGCTGTCATCCTTTCACTATCTCATGGTCCCCCGCCCTACCAGGAATGCAGTGGAATCCTTGTTTCAGGGTTGGCTCCTGGAGGAGCTGAAACTGAAACAGACTTCTAGTTCAGAAACACAGTAACATATACTGGACTTTTGAAATATAGAAAATATATTCAGAAATCCCTCAACTGATAAATAGCATTACTTTTGCCTTATGAAGTGCTATAAAATATAACTGAAAAAATAATTAAATGAATAATGGTTAAGAGCACAGATTCCAGTGTCATTCTGCTCCAACTCTCACTCCACCTTGGCAATGTCACTTAATCTCTCTGTAACTAAATGTCTTCATCTATAAAATGAATATTACAATATTACCAACCATATAGGGTTGTTATGAAGAACTTATATAATATGCAAAGCACTTAGAATGTGATCACTGTTATTATTAATAAAACTGAGTTGGGCTTCCCTGGTGGCGCAGTGGTTGGGAGTCCGCCTGCCGATGCAGGGGACGCGGGTTCGTGCCCCAGTCCAGGAGGATCCCACGTGCTGTGGGGCGGCTGGGCCCGTGAGCCATGGCCGCTGAGACTGCACGTCCGGAGCCTGTGCTCCGCAACGGGAGAGGCCACAGCAGTGACAGGCCCGCGTACCGTAAAAAAAAAAAAAAAAAAAACTGAGTTGATATGCAGAAGCTAGATTGCCATAGTACAAAGTAAAATATTGATCTAAGTCTCTCTCTCTGTCTCTCTGTCTCTCTGTCTCTCTCTCTCTCTCTCTCTCTCTCTCTCTCTCCCTCTCTCCCCACTCCCCTCTCAGTCTAATGCCTTCAATGCCATCCTACTCCCTGGAATACAGCTGACCTCTCTGCTGATCCCCAGCCCACTCCTGGCACTGTGGCCTGCCCCAGCCACTGACAACCAAAAGCAATTTTGGCACAAATGTTGTCCCGCAATCTCCTTCATAATCATCGCTCTTGTTTCCAAACCCAACCCTAAAATGTGATTGAAAATTGGGCTTGGACATTCTGACAGGTGTGAAATGATATCTCACCGTGTTTTTGATTTGCATTTCCCTGATGACTAGTGATGTTGAGCACCTTTTCACATGCCTGTTGGCTATCTGTATGCTTTCTTTGGAAAAATGCCTGTTCAGGTCCTCTGCCCAGTTTTAATCTTTTTTTTTATACTGAGTCGTATAAGTTCTCTATATATTTTGGATATTAACCCCTTATCAGACATATCATTTGCAAATATCTTCTCCCATTCAGTTGATGGACTTTTTGTCTTGTTGATGGCTTCCTTTGCTATGCAAAAGCATGAAACCATAAAACTCCTAGAAGAGAAAAAGAGAACATAGGCGTAACACTCTTTGACATAAATCATAGCAATATTTTCTTGGATCAGTCTCCCAGGCAAAAGAAATAAAGAAATAAAAGCAAAAATAAACATACGGGACCAAATTAAAAGTTTTTGCTTTTATACATATATGTATATATATATAATGGAGTATTATTATTATATTTACTATATATAATATATATATATGTGCTGGAATATTAGTCATAAAAAAGAATGAAATATTGCCATTTACAGCAACATGGATGGACCTAGAGAATATTATGCTTAGTGAAATAAGTCAGAGTAAGACAGATACTATATGATATCACTTATATGTGGAATTTTAAAAATAATATAAAGGAATGCATATACAAAACAGAAACAGACTCACAGACATAGGAAACAAACCTGTGGTTGCCAAAGGGGAGAGGGTGTGGGGAGGGACAAATTCTGGGTATGGGATTAGCAGATATAAACTACTATAGATAAACAACAAGGATTTACTGTATAGCACAGGGAATTATACCCAATACCTTGTAATAACCTATAATGCAGCAGAATGTGCAAAAAATACTGAATCACTATGCAGTACACCTGAAACTAACACAATATTGTAAATCAACTATTCTTCAGTTTAAAAAAGCTTTTAAGTTTGAAAAGGTCCCTTTTGTTTATTTTTGCCCTTGTTTCCCTTGCCTGAGGAGACAGATCCAAAAAAATATTGCTAAGACCTAAACTACTAGGTTTAAAACAACAAAGATACAAAGATATAATGTTCAGCACAGGAAATATAGCCAGTGTTTCATGATTACTTTATATGCAACATAATCCATAAAATATCAAATTGTTGTACAACTGAAACTAATATAATACTGTACGTCAACTATACTTCAATTTTTAAAAATTGGGCTTGAAAAAATTTCCAAATTGGTACCCATCATAAATTCTATGTATAAAACTATGAACACAAATTCCAAGTATTGAAGACCTAGTGTATATCTTCATAGTCATTAAGTAAGTTTCTAACCAAATTATTTTACCCTAAATTAAATATTCTTCTCATTTGAACTTGAGAAAGCATCCAATGTCAGTAATGACAAGTTATATTAACTAAAATTGAGGCTGAGTGATAGGTCTCTATGCCCTGTCCAGCTGGTGCTGTCTCCTGCAGATGCTCCTATGGAGGCTGGGTAACCTCTGGAAGCTGACTTTTTCTGCTACAGTCTTTGCAGTTCTTTTATTTGCATCCAGATCTTAACCCAGCTCTCCTCAGTGTCAGAGCCATCCATTTTCACTTACCTTCCCTCTGGCCTAGCTGAGAAATGGTCTTTCTTCATCATGCATTCTTCCAAATTTCTGTCTTCTGCCCTGAGTTCTTGCCTTCCTCTCCTGAAGTCCAGACTTTTACAATATAATTACCTGTTCCTACTTTTCTGCAATAATGACCTTCATCTCAGGAAATGGATACCAAATGCCTAGTTGTTTCCCGATTTGGGGGTCACAGGAGACAGAGCAGTGTGGCTTATGTACATTTGTAATTGAAAAGTTATATTCCATCAAAGTTAGTTAAGGATTGTGTACACAGTCATCATTTGTTAATCTGTTTTGTTAACTATGATAAACTGCTTAAGGTCAGAAGCTGTCTCAAACACCTTTGGATACTTAAGCCTTAGCATGTTGCCTGATATATTAGAAGACCTCGGTGTATGTTGGCTCTTTGTTGGTGGCTGAATAAATTTATGAGATGCCAAAATGGGAAGACACAGAGAGATGCATGTTAGGTGGGTGGTATGTGAAATTTGATCACAGACCTAGGGTGGACCACATACCTTTATACTCAGAGGAAATTCCATTTTAGCTGGTTAGCATCAATACAGAACAAAAGGCAGCTCGCTTAGACCATAGCAAACTAGAGCTGTTTTACCCAAAAGGGAAAGATAATGACCATTCCTATGCCAATACACACACACCTAGAAAGAAAATCCCACTGAGAATAAAGTTTGATTTAAAAGGAGGGAAAAATAAGGCATTAGTTGAAATAGGTTATAATAAGGCAGTTTATTAAGGGCTTAATTATCCACACCCCCAGAGGAGGGTATGATATTATGGTGGAGGAAGAAATCATAAAACTTAGCATCAGGGATTCATCTTCTTAGATATTAAATAGGTAATTAATCTTAACTGCAAGAGGCAATTAAGCCTCACTCAGTAAGGTGAGGATTTTTAGGCTCACAGTCAAAGCAAATCTTCAAGCCAAAGCAGAAATAGAAAAGGCAGGAGAGCAAAATAAATGACACCTGTGAGTACTTTTCTTTTGCAAAGTACATTAATCTTTACATTGTTTCTGTATTAATCTGTATCGTTTTGAAGAAATTTAAGTTGTACTTGAGATAAAATTTTATTTTCTTTTATTTAGAAAAGTACTCTGAATTTTCTCTTATTTTGGTGATTTTTGTTTTTCTGCAGTTGCTATAGGCATAATACCGTAGATGCCAAGGGTGCACCTTTGAACATTCTACATGTAATAGAAATGTAATTTGGCAATAAATCTGTAGAAGTACAGGCTGGGGGAAGCATGATTCGTAGGATCCTTTATACATACCTTAAAATGTACGTAAATTCTAAGAGAAAGTTTTTATTAAAATAAAAAGAAGCATTAATTTTTGCCCTACATAAAATATTAAGTAAATAAATTTGAAAACATTTTAACTAATATTGTAACTTGAGGAGTAAGGAGGATAGCATGAATTTGCTAGAGTAGCCATTACAAAATGCAGCACTATTTAAATCTATTTAAACTATAGACTGGTCGGTTTAAACAACAAAAATGTATTTTCTCATGGATCTGGAGGCTGGAAGTCCAAGATCAAAGTGTCAGCAGGTTTGATTTCTCCTGAAGCCTGTCTGCTTGGCTTACAGATCTCCATTTTCTTGCTGGGTCCTCAGAGACTTCTCTCTGTACACACAGGCCCCTGGTGCCTCTCTGTAAATCCTAATCTCCCCTTCTTAGAAGGATACCAGTTAGGTTGGATTAAGACCCAGCCTAACAGCCTCATTTTAAAATAATTACCTTTTTAAAGTCCTATCTCTAAATACAGTCACATTCTGAGGTACTGGGGGTTAGAGCTTTAATAAATAAATTTTTGCAGAACACAGTTCCATTCATAATATATACATATAGCCCCCCCAAAAAGCATAAACCTTTGAGATAAAGAGAACTGAGTCAAAATTCCAGTTCTACTCTTGCTTCATGATTTGAAGCAAACTATTTAAATCCACTGAGGCTTGGATTCTTAAGCATATGTACTTGGATAAAAGTATTAACGTGGATGTTCTCCCTGACTTCTGCCAGCCCCACAGTAGGATCCTGTACTTGGATTTCAGCTCTCTTCTCACTAGGACACACCTACATACTCCTATCGCCCCAGGTGAGTCAGTCTTTGCGAGACCAATTTCTGGATTTCTTGTCTGTAAAATGGGAACTATAGAGTACTTCAGAGGTTGTGAAGATTAAACAATTGAATACAAGAAAACTTCATACAAAAATGCCTAGCCAAGGGAAAGCACTACATATAAAAGATAGGAATTACTATTATGGCTATTAAATACCAGAGATAATATATACAAAGTACATGTGCCAGAGCTTGGTGCACAGTAAGGTTACATTACAAAATAGTTACTTGTATTATTACTAGTGTTTACTACAAGGGTCTGTTTATAACTACTGCTACTATTATAGTCATTATTTTAATTACTGCTATTACTATTATCATCCACTGCTGTTAATATTTTTACTGAAATGACTGATCTTTCTAAAATTCTAAAATTCAAGTTGGAAAAATGTTACTCCCCTGATTTAAACGTTTTAGTGACTGCCAATTGCTTTTAGGACAAAGCACAGAGTCTTATATGGCTCATAATTTTCTGAAGACTCTAACCCCTCTGAGCCTCATCCCTAGCCATTTCCTACCTGCCACAATGTAGCCGCACAAATAATATTTCAGTTCCTTCCACAGCAACAAAAGCACTTACCATGGACCTGCCTACTGTGATAGAAGCACAGGGACTAGAGCTGTGGGGGAAACAAGATCCCTGTACTCAGGAAGCATGTATTCAGGAAGGAGGGGATTGTGGAGTCAAATAATAAGCAAGTAAACATATTAGCCAGTGAAACATGCTTTGAAGAAAGTCAAATACAAATACAAGAAAGAGACTGAATGGTGGACAGCTTGGGATGGATTGCATAGGAAAGATTTCGCTGAGGAAATGATATTTAAGGTGAGATATGAATGAGAAAAAGAAGTAAGGTGAACATTCCAGGCAGAGGGAAGACCACATGTAAAAGCTCTAAGATGAGAATGCACTTTGTGAATTCATTAAACTGACAAAAACATGGAGTGACTAGGGCCCACTGTGCACAGTTGAGAGAATCAAAAGATGAGATCTAGAGGTTGGGAGCAGCCAGATCCTTCAGGAGCTAACCTGTGTGAGGAGATTGGCTTCTTTATTTTTTTTCTTTTCTTTTTTTTAGTATGTATTTATTTATTTGACTGCGCCGGGTCTTAGTTGCCGCATGCAGGATATTCATTGTCGTGTGCAGGATCTTTAGTTGCAGCATGCTGTGTCTTTAGGTGGCCCAGTGGCTAAGACTCTGAGCTCCCAATGCAGGGGGCCCAGGGTTCGATCCCTCATCAGGTAACTAGATCCCACATGCTGCAACTAAGAGTTTGAGTGCCACAACTAAGGAGATTGGTTTTTATTATAAGGGCAGTGAAAGCCATTAGCAGAACTTGGGCCTAATAAAACATGATCTGATTTCCATTTTCATAAGACAACTTCAACTTCTTTATTTAGAACTGATTGGGAAAATACAATCATGGAGACCAATTAGAGGGCAATAATGATAGTCCAGGTGAGGAGTGATGGTTCTTGGCTTTGAGCAACTAGGCAGATGATGCAAAAGGCTGGATGAGAAAGTTTTAGAGGGTAACGCTGAGACCTATTTCACATATTATGGCAGATACTGTTATTCTCTCGTATCTGTTCTTTCCTCCCTCCTTACTTGCAGAGCTAGTTGATTTTTAGCTGGACATGTGTCTGCCTAGAATAAAGACCGTATTTCCTTACTGAAAGGAACACAGACTAAGTTCTGAACAGTGGAACATAGAAGGGGTGTGTGTAACATCACAAAGCATGCTTAAAGGCAAGTTTCTCTTTCACAGTTCTTGTTCCTTCTGGTACAAAGTAGACCAGGAGTGACCATCTTAGCGTATTTACCGAGCATGGTGGAGCACAGGGTACCAAGGAACATGGGTTACTGAGAATTAATCTTCAATATGGGTGAGAGAAAAATTAATCTTTATCTTTTTAAAACCACTGGTATATAGTTAGATATACAAGTCTGGAACTTAGAGAAGTTGTCAGGGAAAGATACATGAATTTAGAAATCATTTGCTTAAAGATGTTATTTATCTAAAGCTTAAAACTGACTAGAATCACTGAGGAAGAAAATTTAGCCAGAGAAGTCCACAAACTGAGCCCTGGGGCACTAGAATTAGGGAAGAGGAGGAAGCTTCATTAAAATAGGATAAAAAGGAGCAACCAGTGAGACTGTGCTATCTTAGAAACCCAGAGGACAAGACTTCAAAGAAGGCATGAGTGGTTAAATAATAGGTCAATCAATGAGGACATAGAAGAAAACAGTGAATTTGCAGCAGCATGGTTGGTGACCTTGACAAGAACAATTGCAATTGTGTTGTGTGGACAGAAGCCCAAATTTAGTGGGTTGAGGAGAGAGCAAGAGGGAAAAACATAAAAACAATGAAGACCATAGGCCACACATCTGAGTTTTTGAGTTTGTTTTGTTTTTGTTTGTTTGTTTTACCCTAACAGAGCAGTAAAAAGATGCAAAAGAGGAGAATGAAGGTGAGTCAAGGAAGAGGAGTTTTCCTTTGTTTTGTTTTGTTTCATGGCAAATAATAGATCTATTTATTCTTTAAAACATCCCCAGGCATAGTCTTTCTCATGGGCTTTTTCACATGTGTTCTCTGCCTAGAATAAACAATTTTCATTCACAATTTTCTCCTGGCTTTTCCACCCAGCGAAAATTAAATATATCCCTTTTTTTGTGCTGACAGTGAAATTCAGGCTAGAGAGAAAGAAGTCTCCTCTTTCAGAAATTTTTACAGTAGAAAAACAGGACCTGTGAGTCAAATGGACCTTCTAAATAGAAGTTGTCTAATATTGAAGTAGTTGCTTAACGATTCTGTCTTAATTTTCTTATCACTAAAAAAATATGCTTTTTTAAAAATTACTGAAAGTCTGCTGTAAAACCTCAATGAGATAACATGTAAAAGGCTTTGCATAGAGCCTGTCACATACTTGGCCACCAATAAAAGTGATTCTTTTTATCGTGAGCCTGTCTGGGTCCCTCTTTCCCTCTTGTCCCTCAATTTCTGCAGATTCCTTTCTGTGCTTCATCCTATTTTTGTCCATTTCTAGACTGAGCTAGAATATTGACTCCTTTTTCGGTAGTTTTAATTGCAAGGAACAGAGATACATTCATGTCCCCTCAACTTAAATAAATTTAAATATAGGAA
Source organism: Pseudorca crassidens (assembly GCF_039906515.1). NCBI lineage: Eukaryota > Metazoa > Chordata > Mammalia > Artiodactyla > Delphinidae > Pseudorca > Pseudorca crassidens. The sequence continues at coordinate 71,926,121 of NC_090306.1, forward strand.
TGATTGGGAATAATCGATCTAATTCAGTAATTTAAATCTGAGTGCAAAGAGACTCAATAATTGGGGCAGAAGCATAAAGAGCAATGTCAATCTGCAGATGCCAAGAGGCAAAAAGAACTATGAGTAGGCAGAAACTGTGAATGAGTGTCCTTTTGAAAGACTATTAGAGTAGAGAGGAGATGGTTGACTTGCAGCAACAGTGGAAATAGAAATCAGAATTGGTTGAATCTGAATCAACACTGTGACGAGATTACTCATACACAGATGAATAGTGGCTGCTAAAGGCCAAAGATAAAACCCAGTCCTCAGAACCCTGTCAGTCCTGAGTGACCTTCTATTTCCTGAACTATATTCCGGTCTCCTGCAGCCTTGCTATACTTGTTGCTATTTCTTCCATGATGTCGGTAGGATGTCTTTTCCTGATTCCAGTGAGGTGCCAGTCTTTTGTCTTACTTGACAAACAAAAAACAAAACAAACAAAAAGCAACAACAACAAATATAGTTGTCCCTAACTATATCAGAAATAGAGTCTTACGGTGCAACAAAAACAAAAATACTCAGGAGTATATCTACCAACACCTCTAATGCAAAACAAAACTTAAAACAGGGAACTGAAATATGTTTCAGAAAGGAAAAAATAGGAGAAAACTTCAACTATTGTGCATAAAAGGCTGTCACTCAGTGATAAAATATTCTACATTTCCAAATCTTTCATAGCCTAAAACCATCCATATATGTTTTTTCTTAACTGCAGCAGCAAACCTTTCCATCTGACTACCTTCTATATGGTGAGAGTACAGCAAAATGACTAAGAGGGTAGATTCTGGAGGCAGAAGGAGTTTATTGGAGGCCCAGATCCAACTCTTACAAGCTGTGTGATTAATCTTCCTGACCCCCAAACTTGACTTCCCTCTTCCATAAAGTTAAAACTGCTCACCAGAACTCTCTCTTTGGGTGTCCTGTAGGTATTCATCATTTTCTTCCTCTAAACACCCTACGTCTTCAACAATACTGAACAAATGCAATTCCATGACAGTAATTTAGGGGAATTTCTGACCAAAGATCAGGCAGACACCCTTAACTGCAGGCCACTGATTAACTAAAAAGTTGTCATTTGTTTTCTTTTTTGTTTTAAGGCAGTGAGTCAAAGTTCAGAACAGCATGAGATAGGCATCATTCAGAAATCTTTTGTTGTTGCTATGGGTTTTTTTTTATTTTTGTTTTTAAATTTATTGTATTTATTTTTGGCTGCGTTGGGTCTTCGTTGCTGTATGCGGCTTTCTCCAGTTGCAGCGATAAGGGGCTTCACATTGCGGTGGCTTCTCTTGTCACAGAGCACGGGCTCTAGGTGCGCAGGCTTCAGTAGTTGTGGCATGTGGGCTCAGTAGTTGTGGCGCACGGGCTTAGTTGCTCTGCGGCATGTGGGATCTTCCCGGATCAGGGCTTGAACGCGTGCCCCCTGCATTGGCAGGCAGATTCTTAACCACTGCGCCACCAGGGAAGCCCCTGGGTTTTTTTTGTTTTTTTTAATGTTCCTTTATTCTGTACTCAAGATATGGAATATCAGATTATCAGCTAGTCCTATGGACATTGTTTTCTCAAGTGATGGTAGACCTTTCATATTTCTGAGAAATGAGGTCACGCTATTTTATGAGGGTAGGCAGGAGAAGACATCCAGACAAATCACATATTCATTACTTGTCATTGTATTTCTCCTTGACAGAGTAATTTCCTTCCCTCTTTTATACCAAGATGATCGACAATATAAGAAGACTCAGTTATACTAGTTTCTTTCATCGGGATATGAAAATTAACCAGCATGTAGTGTTTTCATGATATAGCACAAGACGTATGTACTGTATCACATACCATGCTTTACAATTCTTCCACTTGGAAATTCTGTACGTTGTCCATTGGGAATGGAATAGCCCAATCCATGTGGTCCCATCCTCTCTGGTTGCAGTTTTTTAAGTCCATGTATTCCTGCAAGGAGGAAGCACTGTCACATTACAAATGACCCAAGGTCTTGGGTACCCAAGTGAGAATGTCTGGGGTCCTCCTTCTTGTGCCTTTGTACATGCTACTGTCTTTTCCTAGAATGGCTTTCCACTTCCTGCCCCTTTCTTCATCTGGTTACCTCTTCACCATGGATAACTGCTCTTCTTATATATTTATTTTTATTTTTTTACATCTGTACACATAACTTTCCTGATATTTAGCACAATGGATTGCACTTGTGTAAACTCCTTGAGGAAAGAAACAATCTTAGTATGGACTTGTCACATAGTAGATACTTAAATATTTGACAGAGTGAATAAATTGATGGTTTACAAATTGATTTTACGTTACTGTTTGGCAGACACATTGCAAGGTATAATGTGATCAAAGGTGGGAAGAAGGGATTGAACTAATAATAGCGTGGTGTGGAAAATGGTATCTAGTGACAGAATTTGGGATAAGAAATTCACTACTTACATGAAAACAGGTTTGTGTGTGTGTGTGTGTGTGTGTGTGTGTGTGTGTGTGTGTGTATGAAGCAGTCTCTTCTAAAATGAAATCATAAAAAATAAGATTAAAATAAATGTACTCAAATAAAATGCCACTTCTCAGAATCTTTTAGTATGGCCTTTCAATTGAACCAACTAAATTGGGGAAAAAACCTTAATCTATCTTCATTTTCTGCTTTGGTATCATAGCTGAAAATATCAATGGTCAAGGTAGAATTGAATTTCTCAAAAGACAAAAAATAGCTTTTAAAAATAAGCACTTGTAAAAATTTTAAAGTTGATACATTTTAAAACATAGTAGAGATAAAGCTATACCTGTTTTTTATGTTAAGTAGTTAGCATATTTGTTGCATGAATTAATTACCTGATTGATACAGCTTCATATTTCTTTAGTATGTGCCTTGAGGATTTTAACTGTAAATACAAAAGTCTAAAAATATAAAAGTTCATATCAAGAGTTAAGAGTTAGCATCCCACACTGGCAAAGACATTAAAATGTCAGACCTATAATCCCTTCAGACAAACAGGTTCTACGAGAAGAATAGAGCAGTAAAAGTATTTTTGTTTCCTCCACTGACCTGAATTATGCAACCACTACCTCTTTCATCTCTTTAAAAGGCAGAAATGACTAAGATGTTCAGTTTTACGTTACTTTTTTTATGTCCCATGACTAACTTTTACTTTTTATAAAGATATGTGCATTGCTTGAAGTAATTAACATTTTAGAACAAAATTGGAGACGAAAATTCTCTCAGAATTTAGATTGAAATCAATTACTACAATATGTAAAGTGAATGCTTTGAATATTTCAGCAGCTTTTCTAGTGAGGCAATTTTGCATTTTAATTACATATTTTTATCTTAATTTGGAGGAAGAAGTAGGTGTATCATACATAAAAAATGTCGCTTTAAGTCATTAATGAAAATTTTCTCTATATTAGAATTGCATATTTTAACTCCACTCCTGACTAAAGTTCATATATCATCCACTTACACAGCTTTGATAGAACATCATTCTCCAATCTTTTCATTCCATGACAGATCATTCCAATTTTATGTGTGTAGAATTCAGGAAAGAAAGTGAAGATTAGTGAATTTCAATGGACTAATGAGTTTCTTTGATTAAATTTTTCTTAAAATAAAATCGACATTGTACATCAACTGTACTTCAATATAAACAAACGAATAAATAAATAAATAAAATTAAGACAATTTCATGTATGGGACAGTCTTCAAGAAAACCAGGTAATGCTGTCATACTCCAATGTAGTTAGTTGCGCTAAAATATGTTTTTGCTTTCAATCATCCCAAAGCTCTATCCCACAGTTACATCAGCTCTCTCACATTTATTGATGACCTGGAAAGCAGGTCTGTTCCAAAGGGTTACTGGAAATATTAGACGTAGATGCCAAGTCCCCATGTGGAATAGCCCTAGCCTTATGCCATGCATCTTTTTGTTTTAAAATGAATAAACTATGTTCAGTAGGAATCTGAGATCAGATTGTTCCATACTGCTGAAACATGTTCTTATTTTATACTGAATCTCCATATTCTACTCTATCTTTTTTTTTTTTTTTTTTTTGAGGTAAGCGAGCCTCTCACTGTTGTGGCCTCTCCTGTTGCGGAGCACAGGCTCCGGACGCGCAGGCTCAGCGGCCATGGCTCACAGGCCTAGCCGCTCCGCGGCATGTGGGATCTTCCCGGACCGGGGCACAAACCCGTGTCCCTTGCATCGGCAGGCAGACTCTCAACCACTGCGTCACCAGGGAAGCCCCTCTCCTCTCTCTTTTATACAGCATCATTTGGGAGGGAAAAATCAATGATGTAGTAGATGCTTTCTGAAATTATGTGTCTTAGACACGTGGATTGCTTGGGTCATTGCTTTTCTTCACTAGTGGAAAATATAATGAAAACTGCATAATGAAAAGAACAATCCCAATGAGAGCAGGTTAAACTGGTGCAGAATTTTAAACTTGAAATGTGAGCTATGGAATAAGTAATAAGTTGTCATCTTTGCAAAATAATAATTTCTTCATATGGAATACCACCAGATTAAAAATGATTTTTAAAAACTTTCTGAGATTAGAATCTTCTCTCTATATATCAAAAGATTTATTTTCATCTTTTTTTTAATAGAGCTTTATTGAAGTATAATTGCTTCACAATACTGTGTTAGTTTCTGTTGTCCACCAAAGTGAATCAGCCATTGGCATACATATATCCCTGTATCCCCTCCCTTTTGAACCTCCCTCCCATCCTCCCTATCCCATCCCTCTAAGTCATCACAAAGCACCGAGCTAATCTCCCCGTGCTGTGCGGCTGCTTCCCACTAGCTATTTTACATTCGGTAGTGTATATATGTCGATGCTACTCTCACTTCACCCCAGCTTCCCCCTCCCAGTCCTGTCCTCAAGTCCATTCTCTATGTCTACACCTTTATTCCTGCCCTGCAACTAGGTTCATCCGTACCTTTTTTTAAATTTTTTTATTCCATATATATGTATTAGCATATGGTATTTGTTTTTCTCTTTCTGACTTCACTCTGTATGACAGACTCTAGGTCCATCCATCCACCTCACTACAAATAACTCAATTTCATTTCCTTTTATGGCTGAGTAATATTCCATTGCATATATGTGCCACATTTTCTTTATCCATTCATCTGTCGATGGACATTTAGGTTGGTTCCATGTCCTGGCTATTGTAAATAGTGCTGCAGTGAACATCGTGGTACATGACTCTTTTTGAATTATGGTTTTCTCAGTGTATATGCCCATTAGTGGGATTGCTGGGTCATATGGTAGTTCTAATTTTAGTTTTTTAAGGAACCTCCATACTGTTTTCCATAGTGGCTGTATCAATTTACATTTCCACCAAAAGTGCAGGAGGGTTCCCTTTTCACCACACCCTTTCCAGAATTTATTGTTTCTAGATTTTTTTGATAATGGCCACTCTGACTGGCGGGATGTGATACCTCATTGTAGTTTTGATTTGCATTTCTCTAATAATTAGTGATGTTGAGCATCTTTTCATGTACCTCTTGGCCATCTTTTGCACAGCAAAAGAAACCATAAACAAGATAAAAAGACAACCCTCAGAATGGGAGACAATATTTGCAAATGAAACAACAGACAAAGTATTAATCTCCAAAGTATACAAACAGCTCATGGAGCTCAATATCAAAAAAAAAAACAATCCAATTTAAAAATGGGCAGAAGACCTAAATAGGCATTTCACCAAGGAAGATATTTTAATCTTTAGTGAAGTTAACATCCCTAATGAATCTAGAGCTAGGACACAAATTAAAAGGACCTGTTATGTTGAACAGGCAAGCGATCCTGGAAAGTGCACCCTTGAGGAAGTATCATTTAGGTATTATTTACATGAACAAATCCCTGAAGGGAGATGAGAAAGGAGTGAGTGTATTTGTCAGTTTTAGTTAGACTATATATACATGGAAATGACAAGAATATTGACTATAAACTTGTTAAAAAACACTATCTCAGAACAACTGTAAACTAGGACATGTTTAATAACATAAATACAAGAAGTGGCATGATATTCTTATTTCTCCCAAATGAAGGAAATCACCCCTGTATCCAGCCTGAATTGGGAATTTCTTCTATATTTCCCCACTCCACCCCCCAATAAAACTTGAATTCATCATCACATTATTACATATAAAACAGAAAGTGAATCAGGCTAAATTCAGAGAACTGTGAGAGAATAAATTTCTGTTGTTTAAGCAATCCAGTTTGTGATACTTTGTTAAGATAGCCCTAGGAAACAAACACAATGTAAGTAATAGCAAATTTTGGTATGAGAGATCTATTATGAGGCTGCTTTGACAATTCACCATTCTGCATCATGCAGATTAGTGGCAGAATACAATGGTAAATGGGAGTGTTTCCTTAATTTCTCTTTCAGATTTTTCATCATTAGTGTATAGGAATGCAAGAGATTTCTGTGCATTAATTTTGTATCCTCCTAATTTACCAAATTCATTGATTAGCTCTAGTAGTTTTCTAGTGGCATCTTTAGGATTCTCTATGTATAGTATCATGTCATCTGCAAACAGTGACAGTTTTACTTCTTCTTTTCCAATTTGTATTCCTTTTATTTCTTTTTCTTCTCTGATTGCCGTGGTTAGGACTTCCAAAACTATGTTGAATACTGGTGAGAGTGGACATCCTCATCTTTTTCCTGATCTTAGAGGAAATGCTTTCAGTTTTTCACCATTGAGAATGATGTTTGCTGTGGGTTTGTCATATATGGCCTTTATTATGTTGAGGTAGGTTCCCTCTTTGCCCACTATCTGGAGAGTTTTTATCATAAATTGGTGTTGAATTTTGCCAGAAGCTTTTTCTGCGTCTACTGAGATGATCATATGGTTTCTATTTTTCAATTTGTTAATATAGTGTATCACATTGATTGATTTGCATTTGTTGAAGAATCCTTGTACCCCTGTGATAAATCCCACTTGATCATGGTGTATGATCCTTTTAATGTGTTGTTGGATTCTGTTTGCTAGTATCTTGTTGAGGATTTTTGCATCTATATTCATCAGTGATATTGTTCTGTAATTTTCTTTTTTTGTAGTATCTTTGTCTGGTTTTGGTATGAGGGTGATGGTGGCCTCATAGAATGAGTTTGGGAGTGCTCCTTCCTCTGCAATATTTTGGAATAGGTTAAGAAGGATGGGTGTTACCTCTTCTCTGAATGTTTGATAGAATTCATCTGTGAAGCCATCTGGTCCTGGACTTTTGTTTGTTGGAAGATTTTTTATCACAGTTTCCATTTCATTACTTATGATTGGTCTGTTGATATTTTCTATTTCTTCCTGGTTCAGTCATGGAAGGTTATACATTTCTAAGGATTTGTCCATTTCTTCCAGGTTGTCCATTTTATTGGCATAGAGTTGCTTGTTGTAGTCTTTTAGGATGCTTTGTATTTCTGTGGTGTCTGTTTTAACTTCTCCTTTTTCATTTCTAATTTTATTGATTTGAGTCCTCTCCCTCTTTTTCTTGATGAGTCTGGCTAAAGGTTTATCAATTTTCTTTATCTTCTCAGAGAACCAGCTTTTAGTTTTATTGATCTTTGCTATTGTTTCCTTTGTTTCTATTTCATTTATTTCTGCTCTGATCCTTATGATTTCTTGATTTCTTTCCTTCTACTAACTTTGGGTTTTGTTTGTTTTTCTTTCTCTAGATATTTTAGGTGTAAGTTTAGATTGTTTATTTGAGATTTGTCTTGTTTCTTGAGGTATGCTTGTATTGCTATAAACTTCCCTCTTAGAACTGCTTTTGCTGCATCCCATAGGTTTTGGATCATCGTTTTTTTGTTGTCATTTGTCTCTAAGTATTTTCTGATTTCCTCTCTGATTTCTTCAGTGATCACTTGGTTATTTAGTAACATATTGTTTAGCCTCCATGTGTTTGTATTTTTTTACATTTTTTTCCCTGTAATTGATTTCTAGTCTCATAGCGTTGTGGTCAGAAAAGATGCTTGATATGATTCTAATTTTCTTAAATTTACTGAGCCTTGATTTGTGACCCAAGATGTAATCTATCCTGGAGAATGTTTCGTGCGCACTTGAGAAGTGTAATCTGCTGTTTTTGGATGGAATGTCCTATAAATATCAATTAAACCTATCTGGTCTGTTGTATCATTTAAAGCTTGTATTTCCTTATTAATATTCTGTTTGGATGATCTGTCCATTGGTGTAAGTGAGGTGCTAAAGTCCCCCACTTTTATTGTGTTAGTGTCGATTTCCTCTTTTCTAGCTGTTAGCAGTTGCCTTATGTATTGAGGTACCCCTATCTTGGGTGCATATATATTTATAATTGTTATATCTTTTCAGAATGATCCCTTGATCATTATGTAGTGTCCTTCCTTGTCTCTTGTAACATTCTTTATTTTAAAGTCCATTTTACTTGACATGAGTATTGCTACTCCAGCTTTCTTTTGATTTCCATTTGCATGGAATATCTTTTTCCATCCCCTCACTTTCAGTCTGTATGTGTCTCTAGATTTGAAGTGGGTCTCTTATAGACCACATATATGGATCTTGTTTTTGTATCCATTCCACGAGCCTGTGTCTTTTGATTGGAGCATTTAATCCATTCACGTTAAGGTAATTATCGATATGTATGTTCCTATTACCATTTTCTTAATTGTTTTGGGTTTGTTTTTTTAGGTCTTTTTCTCCTCTTGTGTTTCCCACTTAGAGAAGTTCCTTTAGCATTTGTTGTGGAGCCGGTTTGGTGGTGCTGAATTCTCTTAGCTTTCTCTTGTCTGTAAAGCTTTTGATTTCTCTGTCCAATCTGAGTGAGATCCTTGCTGGGTAGAGTAATCTTGGTTGTAGGTTCTTCCCTTTCATCACTTTAAATATGTCATGGCACTCCCTTCTGGCTTGTAGAGTTTCTCCTGAGAAATCAGCTGTTAACCTTATGGGAGTTCCCTTGTATGTTATTTGTCATTTTTCTCTTGTTGCTTTCAATAATTTTTCTTTGTCTTTAATTTTTGTCAGTTTGATTACTATGTGTCTCAGCATGTTTCTCCTTGGTTTATCCTGCCTGGGACTCTCTGCACTTTCTGGACTTGGGTGTCTATTCCCTTTCCCGTGTTAGGGAAGTTTTCAACTATAGTCTCTTCAAATATTTTCTCGGGTCCTTTCTGTCTCTCTTCTCCTTCTGGGACCCCTGTAATGCAAATGTTGTTGCATTTAATGTTGTCCCAGAGGTCTCTTAGGCTGCCTTCATTTCTTTTCCTTCTTTCTTTTTTACTCTGCTCCAGGGCAGTGAATTCCACCATTCTGTCTTCCAGGTCATTTATCTGTTCTTCTGCCTCAGTTATTCTGCTATTGTTTCCTTCTAGTGTAGTTTTCATTTCAGTTACTGTATTGCTCATCTCTGTTTGTTCTTTAATTCTTCTAAGTCTTTCTTAAACATTTCTTGCATCTTCTTGATATTTGCCTCCATTCTTTTTCCGAGGTCCTGGGTCAACTTCACAATCATTATTCTGAATTCTTTTTCTGGAAGGTTTCCCCTCTCCACTTCATTTAGTTGTTTTTCTGGGGTTTTATCTTGTTCCTTCATCTGATACATAGCCCTCTGTCTTTTCATCTTGTGTATCTTTCTGTGAATGTGGTTTTTGTTCCACAGGCTGCAGGATTATAGTTCTTCTTGCTTCTGCTGTCTGCCCTCTCTCCTTTTATTATTCTTGTACAGTCTGCCATTGTAATATTCATAATAGTTGTGAAAATGGTGTGCAGTTTACCAGAAAGAAACTACAATGCCTAAAGAGCTTCTCAAGGTAAATCTTATTGGTGTTCTGGCAGAGTATATATAAGACATTATTTCGGGATTTTAACATCTTTCCTTACCCACTTTAGAAAGGCTGACAGTCGTTTAGTTGTGGAATTGAATACCTTTGTCAGGGGCTGGAATATGCACTCAGCTGATACATGGATATAAACATGCGATCCCCGTTCCCAAGTCCAGAGTGGAAATGTACTTATATGAGTTGCCATTTACAACACTTAGTGATAAATCCTGAGGGTGGGGGGACAGACAAGGTGCACTGGCCACAATGTCAGCTTAGTGGAATAGAAAATATCTGAGCTCACTTTTAATAAAGGAATAGTAATTTGCTCAGAAAATAAGGAAAAAGAGTTCCCTAGCAGGACGAACTGTAAGAGCAATGATAAAAAGACCAGGGTATGTGTGGCATATTTGAGAGGTGAAAACTATTTAGTGTTCCTGAAGTATAAACAGAACATTTGTAGAGTCAAGATAGAAAGCAGGATAAGAAAAGCAGTCCTTAAACTTAAGTGGTCCTGAATCTATGCCAAGCAATTTAAATTTAATTTTGTAGGTAATGGGGAGTCATTAAGGAATTTTGAAAAGGGTGGAACTGGAAGTAGAAACCAATCCTAGGCTGACAAAAGTCCAAGGAAGAGGAACACAAAGCAGATAAAACAAAGTAACAGAGGAAGGTTAAAGAAATAAAGCTTTCATTTATTATTTAAGCAACTGCTTGAGAAGATTTACAAGGATGGACAAGTCTGCATGATTTTCAAGTTTCTAACTTGTGATACTAGGTGAATTGTATGCTATTTTGTTACATAGAATATAATAGATTCAAAGAAAGTCAGTGTATTTAGTTTTGAGGTAACTGATGGACCTGACGAAATTTCCAGAAGAGGCTTAGACAAAAAAATAATGTTGGCTCTTAAGAGAGGAAAGAGATATTGACTGCAAATAAAGTTGTTGGTGTATATGTAGCAATTAATGCCACAGGGTTAAATTCACTAATAATTTGACTCATCAATAAGTATTCATATATATCACAAGGTTATTAACTTTATATATTACAAAATATATAACGAATGTGAAAATAAAACATAAATCAACACCAATATCAATTTTATAATATAACCTCTATTCATTTATCATGCATCTAACCCATGATGTCTCATATACTGTCCATTTCTCAACACACATGAAGTCAGAAATATTTAACAAATCATTTAAGCACTTTGCAGACTTACAGTAATTCATATAGAACATAAATATCTAATTACAGTCAACAAAATCTGACTGCTTCTGTAAACCACAAAGAGATGTTTTTGACATGCACATCAGTTGTTAGGGAGCTATTATAATGTTCCTAACAAATAACATTATGGTCTTGCAGTAATGCAGTGACATGGATATAGAAAAACGAGCTCAGAGTAAAAGCACTTCTGTGTTTAAGAAAGAAGTTAGAAGTTAATTGAATATAATAGTAGCCAACAATTTTTATTTAACACCTGCTAGTCACCATTCTAAGCACTTTACATGTGTTGACTCATTTGATCCTCACTACAGTCCTAGGAGATAAATACTATTATTGCTTCCATTTTATGGATAGAAAACTGAAGTAAAAAAAGGAATCAAATTTAGCCCAGAATTTATACTATAGTAAACACCTTTTAAAGACTGGAAGTCTGGGTTCAAATACATGCTGTAATCTTCTACACTAGATTTGTGGTCGTTCCTAGCCTTTTGGTATACTCTACTATGTTCCATGAAGTAGTATCATACATATTTATAATAATAACTTTATCACAAATGAAAAAGCTTAATCCGTTCATGAATCCAAATCGGTAAACCTACACAGAGGTGGTCAAGAAGTATGTATTTTTTATTCTGTCATGTGAATGTAGGCTCAATAAAGATAGGTAGAGATTTTTGCTTATAACCCTGTCGTATCCACAGCGCGTAGAACTAAAGTACTTAGTGAGCACTTAAAATATATATTTAAATTAAGAAATGAATAAACAAATTAATTAAGCCATAATGGTCTGAAATATGGGAGAATAGTCTATTTTAATTGAAGAATATATATTGGCAAACACAAGTCTTTTCCTTTAAGAGATTACTGCATAGAAAATTTGTTTACTATTAACAAGTGATTAGAGAAAAAATAATACAATTTATTTGCAATATGCCCAAATACTAATGAAAGGCACTGACATAATTTTAATACAGGGGTTTGATTTCCAACTCCTCTTTAAAAATAACACTTTGTGATTGGTATGACTATACATATTTTTGAAGAAAATATGTACGCTAAAAGAAGATATAAATACAAAATTGAAAAGAACTTATAATGCATCATCCAGGGATAACCATTGTTAAACATCCAGGGTCTGAATATCTAATATCCACTCTATGAATGTGATTAAATTTCATTTAAAAAATTAGACTTAAACTATGTATATTGTTTTATTATCTTCTTTCTTCTCTTAAGAGTGTACCATCAAAATTTCCACATGCCATTAAATATTATTTGAAAACTTAGTTTTAGGGATACATAGCATTCCATTTTATGAATATATCACAATAAATCTGACTTTTGTGATTCCTAGTACAGTAAGTCTCCTACATATGAACCTTCAAGTTGCAAACTTTCAAAGATGCAAACGTGTGTTCACATGTCCAATCACATAAGTTAGTTCACGTGTCTGGCGTACGTTGTCATGTGTGTGCTTCTTCTACAAGTGGTTGTACTTTTGTGTACTTTACTGTACAGTACTGTATGGAGTACAGTAGTATAGTTTCTTTATTTCAAGCCCAGGATGTCCAGAAGCAAGAGTAAAAGCAGTGGTGATGTAGCTGTTACTGCTAAGAAGCGCCAGGAATTGGAGGCCCAGAGAAAGGATGAAGAAAGACAAGAGGAAGAACTAACTGAAGAACTGAAGAGCTTTATGATGCAGGAAAGGGAAAGGGGATTTTCTTTATGTGAGGAGACACTGTTAGTTTTTGAGGCACGGGACCCAAACGTAGAAAGATACACGAAGGTTGCAGCAGCCGTTCAGAATGCAATCCAGTGTTATTGTGTCATCTATGACTAGAGAAAAAGAGCTACTACCCCGACATCACTGGATCATTTTTTCAAGAAGGTAGATAGAATTGAATCCAGCAAGGAACCAAAACCTGTGCCATCAACGCCAGGCGTGAGTGAAACTGCAGTTTGCCCTCCATCTCCTATTGCTGACAATCCTTCAGCTCTACCATCTCCCACCTCCTCTCCCTCCTCCAGTCAGTAACTCTTCTTGCCTGTTCACTCGATGCCAGCCCCCGTATGCCAGCTGTTCTACTGTACTACTGTACTTTTCAAGATACTGTACTGTAAGATTAAAAATGTTTTCTTTATTTTTTGTTTGTTTTTTAAAGTATTATTTGTGTGAAAAGTATTATAAACCTATTACAGTATAGTACTATATAGCTGACTGTGTTAGTTGGGTACCTAGGCTAATTTTGTTGGACTTATGAACAAACGACTTAACGAACGCGCTCTCAGAACGGAACTCATTCCTATGTAGGGGACTTACTGTATTTCATTTTACTGATTTCTGTAAATAACACTGTGCAGACATTCTTACATGTAAATACTTGAGCACATCTCTAATTATATTTAAGAATAAATTAGGAAAGCTTAAATTTAAGAGGTCAGAGTTGATTTAATAATTGTTAGAGCTTTAAGAAGGCTAAGTTATAATAGAAAATGATACATTTGTGTATAATGTCTATCTATTAAGTAAAAAATGGCTTGCATTATTCTATATAAATATCATCAGGTATAACTAAGCCTTCTTTATTTCTTTCATTATTTAGTATTTATAGAGAAGTCTACTATGGATCAAGCAAATTGCTGGTCATAAGACATAAAATTAAATGGCAATTATGTGATAGGTTTTCATGTATTTATTGTCTTCATCTATGCATGCTTAAAATTGACGAACTATTGATTTATGGAAGTGTTTGAAATAAAATTGGATCATTATTGAAAAAGAATAAATTTCTAGATTTGGAATCTATCATTATTTTTCAGTTGAAATGACTATCAACTCACTAATCATTAAATGTAGATTTGAGCGTCATATAGAATTGCCTGTTTCCCTCAAATGTTCTCTAATTTAATATGTTTTCCTTTAATCAGTAAAACAATTACAGGCTTTATTGGCACAACTTAGAGTAATAGGCATTAACACAATAAAAGTTAAGTAAATAGAAGTTAATGATTATGATCAAATATTATTCTGCTAAGAGTAATAAACCTCTGCCTAGAGGTTTAAATTCTCTTTCATAACTGTTTGTTTACATTTATTTTAATTTTATAGTGTTAAATTAATTTAGACATGATTTTTGATCCAAAATCAAATTTTGCAACTAGACAAGCTTGCAAAATCAAGAGATCTTAAATCACAAATCTATGAAAAGCCTGATAGCTTCCCGAATAGATGGCGGAGATGAAAATTTTAAAGCGAACCTACAAGAATAAACCCACTTATAAATTCTCATGTAAAATTCAACTGAATATTAACATCTTCACATTCCTTAAATTTAAAAGCAACACATTTATTCACATTTTTACCCTAGAAATCATGATAAAATCAGACAAGATTTCATCTCAGGAAATATTGCACTCACTGTAGGCACACATGCTTTTATATTAGGAGCAGAGAGCAGAAATTTTTTTGCATGGTAGGAAAATTAAAGTCTGTCTGTAACACTCAACTGATACCTAACATATTATTTTCTATTGTAATTGCCTGGTTGCTTATCTCTTCAGGTGTGTGGAGCATTTTGAGAACTACTTATATAAATAATTTAATACTGACCCCTAAGTCATCTACCATTGACCACTTTTATCAGATATGTCCATGACTCAGTGTAAACGATTAACCCTCACATATGTCAGCATAAAATGGCCTTTTAAAACTTTCTGTATTGAAACTATGAGAACTGAGGACGTTTGTAGCAAGGACAGAAAAGGGGGAAAATGAGTACTTTAAGAAAAAATACATAATAAACCTGAATCAACAGATTAGTCAAATTAAATAATTATTTCAAAGAAAATAGAAACAATAAAGACATCACTACTTTGTATTCCTGGTAAACTATCCATTCAATGTTACTGTTATTTTTGAATTCTACAGAAGTGTCCAAAGTGTGCTCTACAGACTATTAAAGCAGATATGTAGCTGTTAATATTTTAAAACAAAAACCAAGGAGAGACAATCAAAGTTCTGTAGCCAAATAATTTGAGGAAACTTGGTTAAACAGAACTGTATACTTTTAATTGTTGTTTTGGTTCTGTAGTTTCTTTTCTTATAGTTAATATGTTTATGGGTACTGTAAATTCTTAGGATATTTGTATCATTTATTTACTGATATATAATAAACCACCCCAAAGCTTTGAATCTATGAATTTTTGAGCAGCTCTGCTGACCTGGACCAGGCTCCACTGACGTCTGTGTTCTCTCATACTTCTCTCATCAGCAAGCAGGTCAGGTAGGGATGGTCTACTGTCCTCAGCTGGGGCAACTTTACTGTGCTTCACATGGTCTTTCATCCTCCAATAGGCTAGCCTGAGCTTGCTCTCCTAGCAGAGGCAGAATACAAAAGAGAGAATGGAAGCATGCCAGATCTCCTGAACCTACACTTAAAAATGGCAAACATCACTTTCCCTGTATTATATGGGCCGAAGCAAGTCACAGGTGCAGCACAAATTTAAGGGGTAGAGAAATAGATTGAACCTTTTGATAAAAACACCTCTTGGTAAGAGTTATACTGCAAAAGATATGTACAAAGAGAGAAATGGAATATGGGGAATAATACTGTAACCAATGTACTGTACACTTTGACTTGGGAACCCCTTTTTTTTCACATAATGCCTTTCAAGATTGAATTTGTAGCTCATATCTCATAAATGCTAACATATAAGGATTTTATAATCCACCTTATTCAATAAATATTAATTGAGCACTGAGTCCAGTCAGCAACTAGATTTTTGGCACACAGGGTGAGTTGAGAGCATGTTCTCTATCTTCAAGATAATTCAGGGACTTCCCTGGTGGTCCAGTAGCTAAGACTCTGTGCTCCCAGGGCAGGGGGCCTGGGTTTGATCCCTGCTCAGGGAACTAGATCCCACGTGCTGCAACTAAAGATCCCACATGCAAAATATAAGACCCAGAACAGCCATATATCTATATATATATATATACACATGTATATATATATACATATATATATATATATAAAAGATAATTCAGTGCAGCTTTCAGTGGTTGCCCATGTAAGTGAAGCAAACTGTTGCATTGGTGTATTCCAGTAAACTACACTTAGTGTTATTACATACCTGTATTCCTCTTCAATGCTGAAGCTTGGCCATGTAATTTGCATATCAGTGGGATATTAGTGAGTGTGATGAAAGTAGAGGCTTGATAAGTGCTAGCAAAGAGGTTTGTCCTCTTGGAATATTACCTCTTGAGCCTCAGAGACCACTATCTATGGGAAAACTCAAGCTAGTCACATGGAAAATCTAATGCAGAAGAACCAAGAAATTGAATGGATATCCAGATCCAAGACCCCAGATATATGGTCCCAGTCAACGTACTTTAATCAGCTCCAGCCATTCAAGCCACAACATTTTAGGCTACAGTCATTATGGAACTGATACCAGCAGTCTCTGCTTTCCTTGCCTGAAATTCTGACCCACAGAATTATGAACAAATAAAGTGTTTCTTATTTTAATATACTGTTTGGGGTGGTATGCTATGTACCAATAGATAACTGTGAGAGAAATTGATACCAGAAGAGTAGTGCTGCTGTAACAAAAACCTAAATGCAATATTGGCCTTGGGACTTGAAAGCAGGCAAAGGTTTACATGTACATGGCATTTCTTATGGAAAACAAAGATAGACTCAGATGGAAGGAGAAAACCCAGAGACAACAACTCTATGGAAAAGAACTAGCCTATAATCAAGGACCATGTCCTGTCTCCCAAAAAAGGATACCTGGCTATATGGAGCTGGTTGGATTTTAGACTTGTTATGGACCAGTGACTGCTATGTGTTATACTTTTTTGATAGGAATGTGTGCTTCAGTTTTCCTATTATTATCTCATCATTAAATAGTGGGTATGTAAAGGCAGAAGACTTCCCTTTTTAGTTCACAGATTTCTGGATTAAGAAGAGTAATACCTGAGCAGCTGCATCCAAAGAACTATGTCTAAAGATCCTCATTTGTACCTGAACCTGATTCAAATGACAAGAGCCTAACTAAGCCTGATACCATAAGGAAATATGATGTTGAGGATCTTGGGAGGAGGGAAGTGTACTTTGCATATGGAAGGGCTGTGAATTATTAGACATCAAAGTATGGACTGAGGTAAACAGTTGCATCAGTTGCTGCCGCAAACCCGTACCTTTCAATATTCATACCCTTATATAGTCTCCTCTAATTCCAGCTGATTCTGGAATCAGCTGTGTATCTTGCTTTGGCCAATGGGACATTAGAAATACACTTGATAGGCACCAACACATTGGTTTAGTCCTCATGTAGTGCACCCTCTTTGGACTCTGAGACCACCTTTTTATGAGAAAGTACAAGCTAGCTACATGGAGAGATCACATGCAGGAGAACTGAGGAACCCAGTTAGTCACTAAAACTGAATCTCCAGACATCTGGCCTCAACTGAGCTGTTGTAGTCAGCTCCCACCTGTTCAAGGCAGCCCACATGAGATCCCAACATCACGAAGCAAGATGAGTTACTTCCATTGTTCCCTGCTCAATTTCTGACTGTAGAATCATGGTCCAAGATGTTACTGTGAGTCACTAAGTTTTGGAATTGTTATGGAGAAATAGATAACTGAAACAACAGAGTATGCTGCAGGTTGGTAGAAGAGTGAACATCATTGAGGAATCAGATGGATCAACAAGTATCAGTGCAGGTATAACAGAAATATTATATAATGAAAAGTGTGGCTGCCTCACAGAGACGATAGATAGGTAGATAGATAGATATAGATAGATAGCCAGCCATTGGTCTTTTCCTTTTATTGAGATAATTGGATAATTGAAACCTAGCTCTATGACTTAGAGATTAAACTGTTCAAGTGCACATAACCCACCAGGTCCTTTCACATTATATTGTAAAATTTAATCACATTCTTACTTGATTAGCATAGGCTTTATAAAATCTAGACAGTCATATTATAAGCAAGTTACATATGCCTACTTTCATTTTAATTAGGTTTACGATCCTAAAGCAATTTAATGAAAACTGGCAAATAAAGGGAGATGGTCTTATTCCAAAGAAGTAGATGTAAAGAGAGACTACACAAGAAAGAAAATTTTCCTAAAGAATTCTTTATTAAGAATATCTGTTATAAGGCACAGTGTTTTATATTTGGATATTCTAAGTTGCATCTAACCCTATCTCGATCTGAGAACATTTTAATATGAAATATTATATATCTAATAATTTGAGAATTACTAAAAATGCCAATGTGGAAGTTTTCTATGATTTTCTATTTCTTAAAAAAAATTTAACGTGAAATTTTAATATTTTTCTCTGTATGACTTACTATGAAGTTATATATACTAGTTAAATGATACACCTGTAATAGAAGGGAGGAAACGCATTAACATGTTTTCACTTAATACAAATTAGAAATCCCCATGTATAAAAATATTAAACAATTAATTCCTAAGTTATATCATATTTCTGTGATCTATGCTGATTGAAGGGAGGTTTTATGAGTATGTTTGTTTGTTTGAAACAATCCTATGGCCAATTGGTTAAGAACAACAACTTCAGAGCTCAATTTGCCAAGGTTCAAATCCTCACTCTGTCACTTCTTAACTGTATGATCTGTGTCTCTGATTCCACAATGTTAAAATGGAGACAATATTAGTAACTTTTTCAGAGCGTTGGTATGAGAATTAAATAAGGTAATATACATAAGGCAATCAAAGCAGTACCAGAAACAATATCACACGCAGTACCTAAGTGTAAGATATTGTTATTCTTAGCAGTTTAGTTGCTAAATTTCTCTTCAATTTAGGTAAATTGTCCATCCCAGTCATTCGTACTTCTTTGCGAATTGTTAATAATTTCTTTAAAAGGAAAAAGAAATTAACTTACCGACTGCCAAGAAATCTTTTAACAGCTTTACTATTAGAAGTAATGTATTGATTGATTTGATCATTACAAGCACCACTATGAAGCAGAAACTATCATCATCCTTACTTTAGAAATGCAAAAACAGAGCTTCAAACAGTTCAAAGAGGCTGCCCATGATATGCCCCTAGTAAATGATGAAGTCAGCACTCAAAGTATTAGAGCTCCAGAACCTGCAATCTTAATTATTATATTAAATGACCTCTGAACCACTCTGGATTATATAATTTCCAATTTTTTCTGTCAAAATCGGACCCTATGAAAATTATTGCCTCTAACAGTCTTCTTTCAACATCTTTATCTTTGCAGAAAACACAGAGAAGAAAATAATAGTGCATGAAAGAATCAACAGAAAATGCAGATTGGTGAAAGAGGAGAAAAGAACAAAGGGGTCCATAAACCATTGCAGTGAGCACCTGTGCTGTTCTAGGAACCGTGGATACCGGAATAAAAAAACTGACACTGAGAAGCTCTTTGCCTGTGAGGAGTTTGCATTGATTCCAGAGAAGTCTTGTAATGAAATGATGACAAAATTAAAGAATCAATACAAGTTAAATGAGTAATAAGCACTGGATAAAAGGTAAGGGAGAATCAGGATATGCCACACCAAAATATGCCACTTTGGCATACTGATTAATTTGAGCTGAAAGCAATTGAGAAACAGCAGATGCAGGAAAAGCTCTCTATCTTTCCTCTATCTGCCTAAAAACAGGACATAAATTTCCCGTGAAAAAGGTGCCCTCCCTGTACCAAGAGAAGAGAGCACTCTTTATCACCAGAGACAGAGTCGATGCCAAGATGATTCTGCATAAGCAAGCATTTCTAAAATAACCCTTATCTTCCATTAGTTTCCTCCATATATTTCTTAGTCACTTTCCCACAATTTATTGGCCCTAGAAGCCCAAACACCCTTTTTTTTGCCTAGTCACTTCCCTACAAGTTAATGCCCTCTGTTTAAATTGGTGCATAAGCTGTTAATTTGCCTTTTGTCAGTTTAATTCGCAGGTCCCAGTGACTTAACCTAAAAAGGCAGAGGAAAAGTTTTTCCTCCCTTACAAGGGTAATGACATAGAGAGGTCAGGGCATGCTATTTTGGAGACTGTACCAAGCAAAGCCTCTCTAAGTAAACATCATTTGTATTAAGACTTGAGAAACTAAAAACGTGTGTTGCAGGTAGAGGGACCAGCAATAGCTGTGGCCTGAAGTGAAAGGAATGGTGGTCTGTGCAAAGCACAATGAGACCAATGTGAATAGAGTGTAGTGAGCAAGGGGGAGAGGTGAAGAAGATAAGTTTCTAGAAGACAGAGACCCAGGGAGGGATTTGTGTACCAGGCTAAGGAGTTTAGAGTTTATTCTAATTAAACTAGAAAGCCACTGAACAACTTTAAGCAGGAGACTGACTCCATTTGATAAAAGAATATTTCGTGTCATTCATTCATGGAGGTCACCATGCATACCCCTCTGTGACAGAAATGCAAGGCAGTATGTGGAATCGTGTTTGTTATTTATTTTGTTAAGTGTAGAAAGGAAGCCTCTTATTGAAACAGATCCATGTGTCCAGCATAATATAGAACACATCTTCTGCATTGCGTTAGGTCTTTAATTGCCATTCAAACTTGTTAATAAACCTTAAATTTATTCTTTTCCTGAACTATTTTTTTCTTTTTGTTTAAAACTGTACCCTAATGTGATTTAGTCTTAATGATTTTAAAATGTCACAGGTGTAGTAAATGTGAAAATTATACTTGAGACATTTTTATTAGCAAACAGTAAATATTTATACCATTACAGAGTAGGGTTTTTTTTTTTAAGATCTGACTTTTAAGGTTGAATTAATAACAGATTGAAGCAGTTAGAATAAAGATAAAAATCATAAACTCCTAAGGATTTTGTTAAATCTCTATAGCCCTCTAAGTATACTTCAGTTTTTTTCTTGCTAATTAGCATGCAATTGGGACACAAAATGAAGGCTTTTTCTCTGAGCCATTGTGGTCCCTCTGAAGCTGCTGCAAAAATTGAATAGTTCAGAAATAAACCAAAGTAGCTTTCAGTCCATTTTCTTGGAAAGGTCTTGCCTGAGGGGGTAGTTAGAGGTGTGCCATAATGTTTGATTTTAATGCTAAAGAGAAGTTATTTGATTTGCCCAAGGTCATCAATTGCCACTACAAGAACTGAGAAACAATTCCAGCTCTTTACATCATTCACTGTATCAATGATTTATATCATTTTGTTCTGAAACTGGAAAACATAACAAAACTTCCTACTGGGTAAGTGAATTTTTTATTATTTTTCACTGAGATATAATTGACATACAACCTTATATTAGTTTCAGGTGTACAACATAATAACTCAATATTTGTATATAAATTGCAAAATGATCACCATGACTTGTCTAGGTAATATCCATCACGATACACAGTTACAGCATTGAATTTTCACTTTTTATGTGACTTTCTCCATTTTGGCGTACTATCCAGGGTAGTGTACTGGAAAGAGCACAGAATGTTGGGACAGGTAATCAGAAGACTTTAATTATAGTCTCAGGTACACTTACTAGTTCTTCCACTTACTATTGCAATAGAACATATCATCCTGATGCTTAGTGACTTAAAACAACAAAAGTCATTGTGCTATTATCACTCCCAGTTGCCGGGGGTTATTGAACTCTCATCTGGAATTTCTTACACCGTTGCTGTCAGATTGTAGCTGAGAATGGAGTCATCTCCAATACTTCTTCCCTCATGTGCCTGTTGATTGATGCTAGCTGTTGGCCGTATGGCCTACAGGAGGCCTTTTCGCAAGGCTTGAGGTGCCTCACAGCATGGTAGCTTTTATAACCTAACTTCAGAAGTCGCATAGCTTCAATTCTAGTCTAGCCAAGGGCCTGCCCTGCTTTGGGGGAGTGAACATGGACACTTGCATCTCTCAGTGGGAAGAATGTCGATGTCACTGTGTAAGAAGAGCATCTGGAACTGGACAGCTTGTTACAGCCATCATGGAAAATACACTCTGCATACTAGCTATGCTATCTTAATCAAGTTTCTGAATCCCTCTGTGCTTCCATTCTTCCATCTATAAAATAGAAATAGTAACTGCTTGACTTATTCCAAACTGGGGTTATGAAAGTCAGATATGAGGATGTATAAGAAAAGATGTAATAAACTTTCAAACACAGTAGCTGAAAGCTGTTATTAGGATATACATATTCTCTAACTTATGTGACAAGGAGGAGAGGATTGAAATCTTAGATTCCAGCTACTCGTCTAGAGTTATTTCTAGCTTGGCAATGACTTGCCCATATGAGATATGCAATCGAATTAACTAAATATTAAAACAAAAAAATCAAGCCCTATAAAGCTGATTCCAAAAATTCTGTACATGTACAAACTTAAAAATGAATTGTCATAAGAATTAAAATGCTTTATTTATGATAAAATAATGATTCAATATGCTGTGCAATTGTCAAAATCTTGGGAACTTTAAATTTAATTTTTCTAATGAAACAGTGCTTTTGCATATAACTTTTCTATGCTTCAGTTGTCTTCATCAGTAAAATTAAAATACTAGCACTTTTTAATATATATTAAATAATCAATTAGATAAAGTTTAGAATAATACCAACATCAGTGGTAAATATAATCTGGTATAAAAATTATCGTTGGGGGCTTCCCTGGTGGCGCAGTGGTTGAGAGTCCGCCTGCCAATGCAGGGGACACGGGTTCGTGCCCCCATCCGGGAGGATCCCACATGCCGCGGAGCGTCTAGGCCTGTGAACCATGGCCGCTGGGCCTGCACGTCCCGAGCCTGTGCTCCGCAACGGGAGAGGCCACAACAGTGAGAGGCCCACATACTGCAAAAAAAAATAAATATCATTGGAATTTGATTCTGAGTTAGGCTTGATCAGACCACATAGAAAGCATGAAATAATGACCAAATTTATGCCCCCTGCCAGATATCCTACTCATATCAAGGGCATATATTTAAGCATATCAAGGGTCTTATATTTGGATTTTTCTTTGCCTATGAAATCTGATGATAACACTTTTTAGTTCTGGCTTTCACTAAAGCTGTTTTCTAATGATTCAAATGCAGAAAAACATGACAAATACTATTTAACTAAGAAACTTAGAGAGTAGGATCATGGATCAATATGCGTGTACGTGCCTAAGAAAATAAACTGAAGACTATATAGTTTAGTAATTCATCGTCATTATCTTAGTGAACAATGATAGAAGGAAAAGAATTATTTTTTAATTAAAATCCAAACAATTATAATTTAAAAAATCATTTTGACTGAGCTATAAATTGATTTCTTTTTTCTCTAAATAAGTAAGCACAAATCATTCTAAAATAGGGAGATTGACTGCATATGCCATCACTTTTTTCAACTAAAATTTATACAATACCAGCAATACTAACTTTGAAGATTTTAAGGAATGTAAGTGGTACAGTGGAGTGTGATTAAAGGCAGCAATTTTCACAGTCATCTAAAAATATCACCCCTCACCAACAGTGATTCATTTAAAAAATATTTACTGGGCACCATAGTTTCTATGTGCATGGCATTTTTTCTTAGATCTAAGAAGACAGAAATGGAAGAGACACAAGCACTGTCCTTAAGGGACTTCAAACAAAGCAACATGATGATTTTCTATAAAGGAATCATGTGATTTAATTGTATAATTGTATTTTCAACAATTATCTTCCTATGGCAGAGACTAGTATACTGTTTATCAAACTAGTTGCATATTCTTTTTGGATACACAATTATCCACATTTTTCCCAGCCTCATTTGCAATTGAATGTGGCTTTGTGTCTGAGATTTAGCCAGTGGAATAATAGTGACAGTGAAAAGTACCACTTTCAGGACTAGACCATGAACTTCCTAGGGTATCATTCACTGTTATTCCTCACACAACCTGTTTGATATTGAAAAACAGTGAAAACTTCAAAGCTATGTGAAGATGATGCAAAACTCAAGAAGTGACCAAAATCACTTTAATGTTTCCCTCAGCTTGACTAAACTTTAAACAGGTTTCTTATTGACTGTAGACCCCTGACCTCCCTTTTCTTAGAGCATTTACTAGAATATTTGCAATCCAGTACTTCTCCACTAGCTGACCCTAGCACTTAAAAAAATCTCCCATCCTATGTTGAGTTCAACCTCTCCCTCCGATTGCAATAGTCTTGACACCTATTGCCATAGTCTTGAATAGTCTTCTTTGCCAGTTTAACTTTTCTGATGCATTTTCTTTTGGTATAGGAAAACTGGGTCTCTATATCACCTCATGGATTCCAACACAAGCTATACAGTAATACCTGTTTTGGACTTAGCATAAATGAAAAATCAATTATCTTGATTGAGCTATAAAACTTGGGATTTGTTGCTTAGAAAAATTAGCTTTCCCTTAGTTAACATAATCCCCACAATAATGCAAGCCTCTGAGGACAAATATCCTTTTTTTCTTATTCACCATTGTTGTCCTATAACTATGAGAACATAGAAGAAGGGACAAGATCTAATTAGGATGATTCAGGAAAGTCTTCATATAAGATAACATTGATTTGAAACATTAGTGAGAAGGAATTTTCTGAGAGTTGATGCTCTCCAAAGAGTGATCAACATATATGAAACCCTGGCCATAGAAGTAAGCATAATATATAGAAACTAGTCCTTAGCTATAATTAGGTTACTTAAAGGCAAGAAGTTTGCATTAGTATTAGATGAATAAATAGAGGGTGAATTTTAGTATCTGAATCTCTCTCTCACTGATTGATGAATTTTAAGGTTCACCAGAGCAATGGGTTTTCTTTGGACCAAGGATGAGAGAAAAAGGCAAAGAATCAGAGGACATGAAAATCAGAGGACTGAACAAATCCAGGAGGTTATTTGGGAACTTAATTTAAAAATCTGAAGAAATAATTAGGCCAGAAGCAAATACCAAAGCCAAGCTTATAGAGCCAAGAATATATGAATCACAGATATTAGCCAGAAAAATGTAGTTGGTTACTGCAACGGTTCAGGAGAAGTCTAAAGACCTACATTTGTGGCATTATGGTAGAGGAAAGAAACCAGACAGAAGATATGAAATCTGTAGAATTCTGTGATCAACAGACTTTGAGAAATTATAGAGAGGAAAATCCACTGGGCTTTGGTTTATGGCTTCTGGCCTAGGAAAGTAAACGACAATGTACTCATTCACTGAAAGTGATTTAAAAGGGAGCAACTATTTTTGAAGTAAAAAAAAAAAGAATTACAAGATCATTTAGGATAAATTAAATTTTGAAACCTTTATGGGCTATCCAGGTGGAATCCAATCTTCTTAAGTTGTCTGAAACTTGAATCATCACCTAGATACCCCATAAGAGTTTCAAAAAGAAGATGAAGGATGAAGAGTTGAGGAGTCTGGAAGTTTTTTTTTATTATGAAATAGGGGTGGTAGAGCACACAGTAGATTATAAAGGGGGTCATCAGTTGCAAATGAGTCAGTGACAGAGCAAAATAAAACACTCTGAACTTCAGTAATGAGAAAAAAACTGATGGCTGGAGGTGCTTGTCAGGGTCTGTGGATATTTGTTTTATATAAAAATAAGTCATGTACTACACAGATTAGGGTGCATGACACCTACTGGCATGGCTAGTGCAGTGAGGAAATTAGTCTTCAGATGCTATCCTTTTCACTGCCAAAAACCATCCTCAACAAAGTTACATGTTGGATTAGCCCAAGCTGAGAATAAATATGATATTGAAAGTAGGATTTATTAGATTATCTGTTTGATTCCTGCAATCAACAGCAGGTAATAAGCAGATTTTGAGTGAATAAGGCAAAAAATAGTATTTTTGATTAACTGAGAATTTAAGGGCAGTTGACATTGGAGCACCAGCTATCTGAACCAGAAAATGGTGGCCAGTGATCAATATGAAAGTTATTTTCC
Source organism: Pseudorca crassidens (assembly GCF_039906515.1). Taxonomy (NCBI): domain Eukaryota; kingdom Metazoa; phylum Chordata; class Mammalia; order Artiodactyla; family Delphinidae; genus Pseudorca; species Pseudorca crassidens. Next base: position 71,952,079 of record NC_090306.1, read on the forward strand.
CCACTTGAAGATGTAGTAGGAGTGGACATATGATGTAGTAAGTGGGGTGGACATCGAACATACAGTACACACTTGACTTTTGTTAAGTTTGTTAAGTAATCATTGCACTCATTTTAGAAATGTTTTCACATGATTATTTTTTCCTAAAATATAAAGAAAATTTTTTTGTAATTTTTACAACTATCTCAGGGAGATTGTCAAACATTGAGCTGTCTGTAAAATTTTGTCAGCTCTCTTTCACTAGATTGATTATACAGTCTTCTAATTAAAGTGTTTATTTTCCTTTTTCCGTTATTAAAAAGAAGTCAAAACCTTGAGATTGAGAACTTGTATGTGAACTGTAAGATTCTCAAGCATTACATCTTAAGACAAAAGACTATTTATTGGCCTTTACAGAGTTACATATAACTTGTTTGAAGGTTTTAACTGGAAAAATGGTAAGAATATTTTGGAACCTCAGTCATCACAGCACCTTGTCAATAGACAGTGCTCTCTCTCTCTCTCTCTCTCTCTCTCTTTAAAGCTATCCATTGTTCTTCATTCAGGTCAAAATTTTAAAAGCAGGGTAAAATACAAAGTATATGCACTAGAAAACTATCAGTTATTCTCGACACTACAGTGCAGTGTTTTGTGAGGTGCTGTCAATTTTGGAATGGGTTACACTATCAGGAACTCTGGGAAATATTGCGATGTCATTTTATTTAGGAACAATTGACTTACAAAGTAGCTAATTTATTTTTAAATACAGCTGTGCTAAGGCATCAAATAAAACTAATTAGGCAACAAGATGTTTATTGCTCAGGCTCTAAAGACAAGCCGACTGGTTTCAAATTAAGTTTCTGTCACTTACTGGCATGTGACTTTGTTCAGGCTGTTAAACTCCTGAAGCCTCAGTTTTTTCACCTTTAACATTAGTAAAATAACAATACCTACTACACCCTACTTAAATAGGGGTTTTATAAAATAATGTACATTAAATGCTTTAAAATACATATTGTTTTTTAAATAAATAATTGAAGCTTTCATTGGAAGATGAGTATAACAGGGCAGAGGTGCGGGCTAGGAGCACAATTAAAGTACTGTGGAGAGGCACTTTAATCACTGGATAAAATTATTTCCTTTATCCTAAACAATATGGTCTAATTTATAGCACAACACTGTTAACTGACTCATGACCAGATAATTTTGTTATTAATTGTGAAGATCTGCTCAAATTGCACCATGAGGAAAACTCTTTTACTTTCTTACATCTTTCCCCCTAATTCACAGATAGTAAGCATCCCCTTCACTGTACTTTCTTAATGTATACCTAGTGAATTCCAAAAAGAGGAATCGATTCAGCAGCATAATATTACGGTGATATCTGCCATCAAAGAACGGGTGCTATTTTGACAGCAATTCCCCTGGTGGTTGATCATTTATCCCTGGTGACACTAGAAATGCAAAGCCATCAGCAGCCACCAGTTAAGTGAAAAGATTAGTAGAGCACATGTTCAACAAATAGATTTACTCTAGAAAGATCCATTTGAGTCCTTATTTGATTTTACACTTTCTCTATAAATTGTAGCTTTATTGATTCAAGAAGCTACATTTGATTGAATAAAAATAACTAAACATAATTTCTTCCATTTACATATTAGCAGTCAAAGAAAATTCTGTTTGAAGCATGTAGGAATATTGAGTTTATCCAGATGCAAGGTGTTAACGAGGCTTCAAGATGAATGTGTCAATACTAAATGTGTGGAAATGGAGTGAGAGTGGGAAAGTATGGAGTCCGATTAGTCAGCAAGTGCTAGAAGTAAAGGAAGGTCATAATAAAGCAGTGACCATTCGTTGTTCAGCTTTTTTAATTTCTAAAACTAGCTATAGAGAATATAATGGGAAAGCCCTTCAGAGACTGAGAAGTGGAGTTTGTACTATAACAGATGAAGCAAAAAACAGAGTAAGAGAGTGTTACAGACTGAATTGTGTCCCTCCAAAATGTGTTTGTTGAAGTCCTAACCCCCCAGCACCTCAGAATGTAACCATGTTTGGAGATAAGGTTTTTAAAGATGTGATTAATTAGGGCTTCCCTGGTGGCGCAGTGGTTGAGAGTCCGCCTGCCGATGCAGGGGACACGGGTTCGTGCCCTGGTCCAGGAGGATCCCACATGCCGTGGAGCGGCTGGGCCCGTGAGCCATGGCCACTGAGCCTGTGCGTCCAGAGCCTGTGCTCTGCAACGGGAGAGGCCACAACAGTGAGAGGCCCGCGTATCGCCAAAAAAAAAAAGATGTGATTAATTAAATTTTGAGGTCTTTAGCATGGGTCCTTATCCAATATGACTTGGTATCGTAGTAAGAGGAAATTTGAATACAGACATGCACACCCACAGATGCCTTGATCTCAGACTTACAGCCTCCAGAACAATGAGAAAGTAAATGTTTAAGCCACCTAGTCTGTAGTGCTTTGTTATGGCAGCACTATAAAACTAATACAGAGAGAAAAAGAAGAGGGCAAGGTTGGGGAAGGCAGGTATTCCAGGTCCTCCAAGATCATACTATGCCATCATCATCTCCTTCCTGCTGAGGTGACCCTTATTCAGTCTCTAATAGCCTAGATCTGCAAGAGGGTACTTGAGGTATAAACCTTTTCCTTGATCTCCTTGGTGGTCCTTATTTAAAATTCTTTGTACATTATGTTGAAAAAAATCATTGACTATTCCTGTTTCTTGGAAACTTTTCTGTAATAATTCTCAATCAAAGGTGGAAACCTTTGACCGGTTGAGTGTTGGCACAAGAAATCATGGGAGTTGACACATAGATTGACTTTCTCAGATATATAATATTACCCTTGGACATGAAATTTTCAAGTCTATATGTTAGTAAAAATTTTCAATTGTAAGTTAACTCATTAGTATCCAAGAACATTAATAAATCAAGATAACTTATTGAAATATTAATGTCTGCTTGTTCTTTCATTTTTCTTTTTTGCTTCTCTGCCACTCTCACTGTCTTCTACCAAAGTAGGTAGCCAGGCTTTGGAAGTCCAGGGACTTTTGGTGGGGTGGAAAACTTCAGAAGTAAGTGATGTAATAAATTATTTTTGTCTTTTGAAAAAAAGATGTTTAACTGGGAGCTGAAACAGGCCAGCAGGAGTGTCAATATTGTTAAAAATATGAAATTCGCAACAAGCTTCACTATTCTTTATTATAGTCAGTCTGATTCTAGGAGACAAGTCAGCTTGAAATCCCTGAGCCCTAAACCAATAAAAAAAAGATTATGTTAGGTGTATGGGCAGAGTTTGGAAGAAAGAGTACCTTTAAGAATCAAGGAGGCAGAGAAAAGGATTATGGAATGGAAGATAGTATTCTGAGTTCCACAGGTAATGGGGCATCTAAGTACTCCTCCATGCGGCACCAGGGAAGATGACTCAGTCTTTAAAGAGACGGCTGTATAATCTATCTTAAGGAGATGCTATATCTATTACAAAAAGACAGAGAAACAGATCCAAGAGCTTGAAGAAAAGCAGTTTATTGGCTTACATGGCTGAAAATTTCAGGAGTTATTTGATCAGCTGTTGAAGTGATGCCCCAGGATTCAGTTTCCTGTCCTCTACCTTTCAGTTCTATTCACCTTAACATCAGTGCTATTCTCCAGCAGACTCTCCCCTCTTGGTTTTAAGACAGCTTAAGTAGCTCCAAACTATACATGATCTGAGCTTCATATTTTAAAGGAAAAATGAGATTCTCTTATCCAGGATCCCCTCCCTGAGGTAAGGTATCATTCATTTCATTAGCCCTGAATGTATCACATGTCATCTATGAACCAATCACTGTAGCCAGAGGAATGCACTGTGCTGATTGGCCAGGCTAAGGTAGTACGCATACTGCTGGGTCTTGAGGTTAAAATCAGCTTTACCCAAACCACATAGGATGAGATTGAAAGAAATGACAGCTTTCAAGGACAAAAATGGTTTCCAAAAATAGAATAATTAGACAAAGATTTCTATAGCCCACATCTAACATGAAAGCACAAAACTGCAGGACACCAAGGGAACACTGCAGACTTAGACAAAAAAGATACCAGCATTAAATAGTAAACAAGAGCTTACAACTCATTATCTCATTTGGGGGGTAGTGTCTAGATCTCCTGATTTCTGAGTGAAACTGGAAGAGGAAGGATCCTATAATGACTGAGAAGAAATTCTCATCCAGCACAGGAAAAGTGCAACTTTGAGACCAATCTGAATTGATTTAATGGTATGTACAAAGTAATATTTCTTTTACTCTTGGACTTGTGGAGTAAATTTAATATCCTCTCATAAGGGTCTTAGACTTCCTTTTAAATGCTGACCCAGCCAGGTTACTGAACTTGTAAGATTAAATGATATCACTGAAATCATGAAAAGTCACCACAGAAATGCCAACATATGATAACTATATATGACTTGGGATAATTTCGTTATGACATATTCATGAATTAATGAATATGTAAAACTATAACCATCCATTTACTGAAACCTATCTTAAAAACTATACCATTTCTTCCAAAGTTATCAAATGAATTTAAGAAAAATAAATAGAGTAGACAGCGGGGACTGTTTTACTTAAAGACAAAGCCTCTTTAAAGAAATAAAATCAAAGAAGAAGACAAAATCCATGTATCACATTCCTCTTGATACCTCTCTAATTTAACTCCTATTTCTGGAAATATTAAAAATGTATGTCTGTACTTCAGAAAGAGGAGACCCTTTTGTTACCAGCGTTAGGGTTGTGTTTTAATTAAAAAAAAAAAAACAATGAAAAACTATAATGTGGATCCAACCATAAATAAATATGGAAGTATTTCAAGTCCTAAAAACCTAGATTTTTGCCCACACATTCCAGCAGAATAAAAAATGAAACCAGATGACCTCCAGTGGTGACAGATGGGCTCAGTTTTTGACAATGTGATTCTTATATTTTGCCCTAAGCTAGAACATCTTTAAACTTGATGAGGAATAAAATGAGAATTTTATTGCACAATTTAAAATAAGACTCAGTCATATAAATTGAGCATGAACCTGGAGAATTAATTTGCAATAACTTGAGCTACATATAATTATACAAACATTTATTCTAAGTCAGTAAAGCAGAAGCAATTTTACAATATAGTAGTTCAGTTTGCCAGGATGGTGTAGGGTTGATAGTTAATTAGTTTTTTCCTTTGTTTCGCAAGAATATTTGAAAATTAATTTGTTTTCTTTCTCTTGGTTACTTGGTTAATTTAGTGAATGTTTCCCCAAAAGTAAATACCTTCATGCCAAAAGTAAATACCTTCAAAAGCCTAAGAAATTGTCTTCATTTGATTACCTGTATGTCTATGATTTAGAAACCAGTTGTTCTCTATAGAAAGTTTGTTTTATTAATTATTAGGCTATATAGTTTTCTTTCCTCCCTCTGGTGCCCAAAACATTTATTTTAGAAAAATAGGTGTTCTTTTTATTATTCATAATATTTTGAGTCAATAAGTAAGAAAAAATCCAAAGAAACTTAAAGTTTGAGATTTTACATAAGGTTTCGGTACCCCTCAGTATACTGAGATAAACTACCTGCCAAAACATTTATGTGTTTATTTCATGCAAGATACCAAATTTTCCTCTTCTTTTTCCAAGTTATAGTTAGCTAGGGATCTTTTCATTTTGGTCTTAAATTGAATCAATGGGGGGCAAGTATGTATGCATTTTAGAATATATCACAGAATGATTTTCCACTATAACTTTCCTATGGGAGCAGTCTGCTACCAGACAAGTGTTTTAGCTGCTTTCCACCAGATCATTCCAGTTATGGAATGCATAACTACTTTGAATCCTGCTTTTTATTAGGTTGGGTTGTTGACATTAATATCTAGGGTGCATTAAAAAAAAAACCAAGTATAGGTACATCAAGTAGTTAGGGAAAGGAGAGGGCTCCCTTTTTGACTCATTTGAACCAATATACATGTGAAACAAAAATTTTTGTTTGATTAATTGAAATATTTAAGGCAAACTGACCAATCAGCCTTCTTAATTCTCCTCTCTCTCTTTGCTTTTGCTTGTCAAGGGGAAGCTATAGGCAATGGTGAGTGGCAATACAGATTCTTCAGTCAGATTATTATACAGGTAATCAGAAATACTAAAATGATTTTTTTCAAAATGCAAAACTACTGAATGTCCACAGGGCAATAATTATTGTGTTCCACTTGACAGAATTCATTTATATTTCTATGGATATGAATTATTTACTTTTCTATCAATATCCTACACCTTGGAACAGTAAAATACCAACAACCAAAGTCACAGATAACCCAGCAGGCTGAGTTAAATAGGTCTTCCAGGAATCTTTTTTACCCATTTCAAAGTCTCCCACATTTCTTCTTGACAATAAAATGGATAGGAAGCAGAAGCATATTAGTTGTTTGATGAGAATAGCATGTTACATCTTCCAGATAAAGAAAAAAAAGGAAAGGAAGAGAGCAAGGAAGAGAGAGGACGGATGGGAAGAGAGAAGGCAGACAAATAGAAACTTCACAAAGAAAAGGAGTCTACAAAAACAATAGTCCAAATAGGACACAGCTAAAATGTGACATAATTTAAATGACTGAGGGATGTAAGAAAATATAATCCATTTGACCTTGACTCTAAGAACATTCTCTTTCAAAGAGCAATCCAGAACCTACCAGATGTTATCTGCAGTGGCTAAAACTCACAGTCATAATAATGGAAATGGAATTTATTTGTTTTCATCCTTTGGAATCTGTTAAAACAAAAGTGAAAGAATAATTTATGAGATAGCTAGTGGGAAGCAACTGCACAACACAGGGAGATCAGCTCGGTGCTTTGTGACCACCTAGAGGGGTGGGATAGGGAGGGTGAGAGAGAGATGCAAGAGGGAAGGGATATGGGGATATATGTATACATATAGCTGATTCACTTTGTTATACAGCAGAAACTAACACAACAATGTAAGGCAATTATACTCCAATAAAGATGTTAAAAAAATAATTTATGGTTTACACAAAAATATATAAATATGAAAGATATAAAATATACTGCAGAAGGATCCAAATGTGTCTCAGCATTCAAAACAGAAAATAAAAGCAAAGACTATTTCATCATTAAGCAGTAAAAAATAGCTAACATTTATTTAAAATGTGAAAGACACCTTAGTAAGCAGTTTACATTTATCATCTCATTTATTCCTCACAAAACCACTATCAGTAAGGTGCATTTTTATTGCCAATTTACTACTAAGGAAAATGAGGCACAGAGAAACTTTGTAGCTGGTGATCAGATTACACAACGAGTGTCAGAATCTGGACTTAAACCAGGCAGTTTGACACCTAGGTTAACATAGGAGAAATTGGAAACTAAGATTTCTCAAGAAAATACTACAAATACACAGAAAACCAAACATCTGTATTATAACTCTTTCTGTAGTGAGTATCAGAAAACAGAATCCAAACTGGATTGGGCCAAAGGAGAATTTATGGGTTAACAGATCTGACAGGCCCAAGAGTATAAATAACTTCAAGAACAGCTTTATTCAAGGGCATAGACAATGCCATCTCTCTCCGTTTGCAGTTATGTTTTCCATGGCTTCTATATTTAGGTTTCATTTGGTATCAAGATGGTTCTCAGCAGCTCTAAGTCCACATCTGCCAGGTTAAATTCCAAAGAGGAAAGGAAAGAGGGAGGGGGGAGAAGGAAGAGATATAGTTCCACAGATGTCCTAGCCTGTGTCCCTGTTGAATTGTTATAAAACCATCCTGAACCAATCAATGTGGCCAGCACAATGTGATGTTCTGCTTGGCTTGGTTTAATATGCATATCTATTCTGGACCTAGAATCTGAGCTAAAGCAACCAAATCATCACAGACTGATCTTGGGACATATTTCACTTCCTGCAGAAAAATTGGGTTGCTAATACCTAAAGGGTGAAAAAAATACTAGTTGGTAAAAATGAGATATCTAATATATCAGATATATGCAGTCCTTCGTCAATTTGTAGGAATTACAACTCTCTCCTTATATATAAGCCTGTGTCCAGAAAAATGTCCAGAACTCACAAAAATAGAATAATAGCTTGAAATATGATAGAATATTGGATTTTTGTTCTCAAAAGCTCTAGCAGTATTGTAACTTCATTGTATGAATGCAGTGTGAGTAACTCTTAATAAGTCAGCTGATTACTCGTAAGAAATTATTGCTTATACCTAAAAATAAAAGGCAATGGGATAATATATCATTTGACTGTAAGAACTAAATAAGGGAATAGTCTTGTTTTTATCAGCTCCTCCCCATGAGGCAGATACTCCAACTCCACAGTTTGGGAACACCTGGCCTAGAGCACTGAAATACTTACCATGACATACAACATATTACAAAAGTTAATCTAACTTACCTTCGTGGTACACTGCTGCATCCCACAACTCTCACCTTCTCACATATGAAACATGTCATCACTTTTGAAACAATCTGTACCTTCATGCCTTTATGTTTTGGTGTTTTCTCCTTATTTTTTTTTAGACAGCTCTTTCCTGTCTACCTGTCTTCTCAACCAGGTGAATTGATAATCACCCTTCATAACTAAATATATATCACTTCTTCTTGGAAATTTTCCCGGAAAAGGCCACATAAGTTTAGATGCTCCTACAAAGTGGACTCACATGACACAATTATATTACTGATTATATTTGTGTAACTGGTATATTTCCTTTCCCAAATTCTCACTTTTCAATGACAGGGATTGTGTTTTATTCATCAGTCTACTTCTAGCACCTACTATAGCATGGTGTTGAGAACAAAGAAGGAACTCATAAATACCATATTTCATTAAATCTAAAAACGTCATCTGATGTAAGATGCACTGTCATACTATATACCATTAAGAAAGAACATAATAACTTTAGCAATTAGAGTTCTCATTTTATTATTCCTGAGAGACTTTATCATACTTTCCTGAAACTTCTTGAGTCTGACTTCTCAGAATTCTTTTTCAACTCTGATAGATTGATACCTATTTTTTCCACACAATGTCAGCCTCTGTGCTATTACCAACATCAATGATGCAGCATTTCATTAAAAGTTTCCTAACAATTATTCAGAATTTTCTTTTCAAAGTGCTGACATGTTTTTATACTGGGCTTCCTTGGTATTAATAGACCAAGGACTCACTTGCCACTTCAGTTGTACTTAAATGTACTTAAGTACTTTAGCAATTAAATGTTTACTGATGAAAATGTCAGTAGTTTACAGTTGTCTTGTTTTATCACCAATAAGAAAAATCAAGTTAGTGTATGCCTTAGGCTGAAGTATGTTAAAAATGAATAAATAACTAAAAGAAAATTTATACCCTATATTTATTTTTTCTAAGATATTATAATAAAAACTTTCCAACATGGAAAAAACTTGAAAGGTTTTTTCAGTAAAGACCTAGTTCATAGGTGATACAATTAATACTTTGTTATGTTTGCTTTATCATATATCTGTTCATTAATTCATCCCTCTATTCATCCATCAACCTATATTACTTTTGGTGTACTACAAGATTATTTGCAGACATCAGTACACTTCCCTATAAAGACTTCAGGATATATATAATTACCTACAGTTTAAGCTTTGTTTCTTTTGAGATAAAACTTACAAACAATTAAATGCATAAATATTTGTGTACCATTTAAAGAGTTCTCACAAATGCATACACCTGTGCAACCTAGTAAAGATATAGAATATTACCATCACCCCAGAAAGTTCCCTCATGCCTCTTCATAGTAAATCACTGCACCAACTCCCCAGAGACAAATACTATTTTGATTTTTTTTTGCCTATTCTAGAACCTCTTTTAAATGAAGTCATACAGTATTTATTCTTCTGTACAATCTTTCTTTCACATCCATATTGTTTGAGATTCATTCATGTATGAATAGCTCATTCTTTTTATTGCTGAGTATTTCATTTTATGAATATATCACAATTTGTTTATCAGTTCTGTTACTGCTGGACACTTGGGATATTTCCAGAAAGTTTGGGCTGTTATGAATATAACCGATATGAATATTTTTATAGGTATTTTTTGTGGACATGTTTTTAATTCTATTGGATAAATACCTAGGCTTGGAATTTCTGGTTTATGGGTAAATATGTGTGTGGTTTTTTCTTTTTTTTTTTTTTGCGGTACGCGGGCCTCTCACTGTTGTGGCCTCTCCCATTGCGGAGCACAGGCTCCGGACGCGCAGGCTCAGTGGCCATGGCTCACGGACCCAGCCGCTCTGCGGCATGTGGGATCTTCCCCGACCGGGGCACGAACCCGTGTCCCCTGCATCGGCAGGCGGACTCACAACCACTGCGCCACCAGGGAAGCCCTCAGACTGTGTCTTGAACATTATGAATGAAATGTTGTAGAAGTTCTAACTATTATATTCCTCCAAACTTTTTTTTTTTTTAACCAAGACTAAATTTACACTTCAAACTGCAAGTTCTTGTTTCCCCTTTAGTGGAAGATAGCTTAAACCTCAGATCAGTTCATTTAGCGTTTTCTGGGCTGCTTGGAGTCTTTTCCACACATACATATTCAGGGGTCAACCAAGATATAGGCAGAGTTTATACATAGAACATAGGTTCCTCTCTCTGACTTTCCTCCTCTTAGGATTTAACTTCTAGCTTTCCAGGAAGTTTGGCCCTGAACCCTGTCCTGTTCTTCATGACAGCAAGAAACAAGGTTTTCCATTGAAGTTTTAGCTGACCCACAAGGTGTTGTCTGGGACCTGCCCTTCTGGTAAAAGCTGTAAAAATAGGATATTCACCTAGTGTCATTCTCTCCTTCCAAATGTCACCTCATCTTCAGAATCTACCTACTTCTGTCTACTCTCCAGGCTTCAGGTAGTTGTTTTATACATAGCTTCCAGAGTTTGCAGTTATTATCTATGGTATGGTTGGTCCAACAAGTGCTACACAACCATAGCTGAAGTAGAACTCCTACATTCATTCTTTACTTACAATTATATGTAATTAATTTCTTCCACCAATAAAACACATTGTGGTACATTGTGATTTTTCAATAGTATTGGTGATAATTTTACTCCATCTTTATAAAACTAATGGAAAATACTGGGTTAATAAAGTTTGAACTAGTAGTGAAAAGATAAAAGTTATTTAGAAAAAAAACAAAGATAATATTAAGCTTTCTCTTTTTGTTTGATAAGTTTTTGCCAAATGCATAAAAAATCCCAGAACAGAACTATTCCTTTGTCTTTTCTTTTTGGGAAATAGAAACATTTCATATGCCTAATAAATAGCTTTTATGTTAGCTTTTATGTTACTGAGAGATAACCACTTTAAGGCCAATGCCTTAAAACAAGACACCAAATTTATCAGAAAATTCTGAATAAAATAATTTTTTATTCCTCTAATACTCCTAAATATAAAATGATACCTTCAAGCCCTTTATATATAAATGTGTAACTCTCTGTAAATGTAATAGGAAAATATGAAAATTGTAGAATATTGTTACAGTGAAATCAATAAAAAACACAAAAGCCAGCTAATCTGCCACTATAGATTTTAAGATCTAGCCTCTTAGCAATTTTGAAGTATATAATACAGTACTGTTGACTGTAGTCACTATGCTATGCATTAGATCTTCAGAACTTATTCATCTTCCAGAGGCAAGATTATACTCTTTAACATCTCCCCAATTCCCCCACCATTATTGATTTTAATACATTGTATGAAAACACTGGAATAAATGTGAATCTATCAATCATGTCTCTATGAATTTACCAAAAATAATCCAAATTATCTAAATAAGTGTCTGAATGTTTTTAACATACTATATAAAAGGTGTTTTGGATTAGTTATTGCCATAATTCCATCAAGCAGTCAATATTTTTGAGTACTTACCTGTGCAGACCTGTACAAAGAAGAGTTATTAAAAATGAAAAAAGTTAAAAGAATGATAGAGAAACAGAGCACAACCATAAGAAATAAAAACACAAATGGCATTATTAAAAAAAAAAGATTGAGACTGGCATTTGGAAAGAATTAGAAATAGAAAATAGGAAGTTATGAGATTAAAAAGTTTAAAAGGTAAAAACAATGAAATCCAAATTAGAACCAGCTTTTCCAGAATGAAATGAAATCCAAGTTACAAGAGGGAAAGAAAATTATGAAACATGTTTATAACAAACTGAAATCCATCGTAGGGCACTTAAATGTTAAGTCCAGTTGACATAAGTGCTTAGTAGACAGATGACTGTAGTTAAAATTGGAAAAAATAATTAAGATAGAATTTAGTTAGAATATAAGTGTAAATAGACTCATAAAATCAAATCAAAGGTAAAGGGTCTAAAACAAGTTGAAATAGATGGGGCTTGAAGTATACCACTTCCAAAAAGCACAGATTGGTATTTGACAGTGTAAAGATATTTCTCACTAGACAGATGAAAGAATACCATTTGACATTTGTTGCTTTCCAAAGTTCATCCTTATTATAACATATTTCCCTAGTCTCATGTATAAAACTTAAATAAAAAACACACACTTTTTTTTTCATTTTCTATGAGAACTTGTGATTCATATATATTTGGAATGGAGTTATAATTTTTTTAGCCTGTGATGTTAAAGTTTTCATTCCCAGTCCTAAGAGAATTGAATGAAATTTTTTATCTTGAACTTGCAGAAATGAATAGTCAAATAATAAAAACAATAAAATGAAATGTGTTCCATTTTGAAAGAATCTTAGAGAGGTCTTGGTTCTCACCAAAAAAAAAAAAAAAAAAAAAAAATTATTGGCATTTATATGTGCTCCTAATATCTCCTAGTTACTACTGTCTACATTTGATTCATGGACCTGCCTTAGATTCCATTATCTAGAGTAGATAAACTATGTAATAAATGATTTAGCTTCATTTTTCAGTATGATTTTTAGATAAGAGCAATGTAGCAAAGAAAGGTGGTAAGGGAGAAACTTTCAAAGATAAAAATGAAAGTTATATTTACTCTAAATATTTCTGTTTTTATAATAACTGAAGTAAGTTATCACTATTCTAGGAAATAATAATAAAAATATTTACATTTAAATTAGTAACAGATATTATTGCATATGTAGTATATCTTATATAGTACCCTATGTTGCTAAAGAGGCTGAGCTCTGGGGACAGATGTTTTGTTCAAATCCTGTCTTCAGATGTTTTGTCACATTATTTAGTTTCCTTACGTTGCAGCTTTATATCTGTACTATGGGGATCGTGATGTTACCTTTCAGGTTTATTGTAAAGTTAGTATATAAAAAGTGCTTATAATAGTGCTTCCTATGTTATTACTATTATAGTTATTTGTACATAATGCACAAGGAAGTGGAACTCAAAATTGAAAACTATGAATATTACTAACCATTGAGTGTTTACTTATCAGCCTTTTCTAGTCTCGTTATCAGTATGTGATCTTTGAAGCCAAGAGTAAGAGATGAGGCATGTGGAGAGATATCTGCAACCACAGAGGATTTTTTTTTTTTTCTCAAAATAGATCTGCCTTAAAGCTATATGAAGCTACAAAATTAGAATTCAGGACACGGGTGAAATTGAGAGGAGAGGCAAATTTTGTCTGTCACCCTCTCATCCTCAACCTTTGAAAGCCATTTGTCCAGGATCTAGACTCCTGAATGACTCACCCAGAGACTGCCTGATGACAGTAACTATGACAGTATTAGGCTTTTCTCTAGACGTATATAACACTTTCTGAAATGTTAGTTCCATTTTTGTGTGTGTGTGTTAATTTGGTGACTATTTTGGGTTCTCTTTGTGTGGTTATTTATAAACTTTTCATCTCTTCATTTAACAGAATAATTTGTGAGCCTATCATGTACCTGGCAAAACAAAAAAAGAACAAAGTACATTTCCTGGCTTCACAATAAACTGGGAAGAAAGCCTGAAACTCACTGGGGAGAAAGTCTAAATTTTCGAAAAAGAGTAGAAGGCAACTCTCCAGCTAGGCTTTCTTGAAGGTAGGGTTTACTGGGTTTCAGGTTAAGGTCTAAGATGAAGAGAGTCCACTGAAGCAGAAGCCCAACATTGTGAGAGAATGTTTTCCCCTGGGTTCTTGGAGATCTTAGAAGCAACAGCCATGAGAATCTCAACAGGGTAAAGAGAAAGGGAAGGAAATGTTTCATTATTTCTATGTTGCAAAATACACAAATATTCTTAATTTAAAAGAACCTAACTAGTAATTTGCTAACTTTCCACTTATTTTATAGCCCTGTTGGCATTGGTCTAATTTGTTTCCAGTACCTTCTCAATCTTTCCCTGCATTCATTCCCATTCTACATGAGAAGCCCCAAATGTCATTCCTGTCTGTGATCTGTGTTCATCAAGAAATTGAGCATTTATCTACCAAGATCATTTAGTCCCCAAATTGGAACCATTTACTTTTTTCTAAATACTTCCCATGCTTGATCTTATGTGTGACCCTTCCTCACTCTTCCCGCATTTCTCCCCAGCCCTACAGGTTAATCCTACTTATACTTCAAGGCCTGGTTCTCCTTCTGTGCTCTCAGCAGCCCTCTGTTCCTTCTTTATGATACCTCATATTGTATTTTGTCATAATTTATTGTTACCTGTTCCATTTTTATGCATTCTCTACCAGATCTATTCAATAGTTACATTCCTACAAAATTCAGTGTCCATTAAAATTATGCAAAAATATCCTTTGTGTTTATATATAAAATGAAAGGAGGTTCTAGTCTCAAATAATTATAAGTGAGTTTTTCCACCTGCAAGATTGGCTATGGAAATATTTAAAAGTCATTAGGACACAGGAAAATTATTTTTTATGTGGGACTCTCTCCCACATTCCAGGATTTCTAGCGCTCTGATGTGAGAGCTCTGAATGATAGCGGTGCAAAATGATAGTGACACCCAAAAACCCACTCCACAACATTCCAACTCCTGCCCAACTCTCAGGAGTTAATGTGATTTTTAAAGTAGCCAGTATTAAGATTAATTTTACTCAGGGAGAAGTACCCTACCAACACCATCACCATCCAGGATATAGTGAAAATATTTCTTAGTGATGGGGAAGTGTTTGAAGAACTCACGCCTTCCTGTTCTCTGGGAACTAATTTTTAGATGATTGTTTAATGGACCATGAAGGTATAATTTGACAGAAAAAGACCTAGGGAGGAACACAAAGAATGTGGGGCGGAACTCCAGCACAGCTTCCCGAATTATGTTCCAGAAAAGAAAGGAGAGAAGTGGAGTCCTGCTGTTGGTGAAGAGAAGGGAAAATAGGGCTTGCATTTATTAATGTTTATTTTTAATTTAGGGGCAGGTTGTCTCTGACCTGCTATCCAAATGATCCAGGTCATAAGACATTTGATCTGCCTCTTCCAGGCGGACAACAGGAGGGAACTGTTCTTCCAAACCACCATATCTCACCTGCTAACTGCACACCTGGGAAGTCAGGCAGCCCAGAAGATTTTGCTCTGCCGCTCTCTGTCTACCACTGAGTACATATTCCACAATATCTGAGAACGCACATCGGCCTAAAATGAGTTTCTGAGTGTGCAGCAGTGCGTTTCTGGTGGGGTACAATTCCCATACCTGCCTTTGACAGAGAGTGCTAGAGTGAGTGAACTGAGACCTTGGAGGTGGTTCTTATAATTCATAAGGATTATAAACCCCTTGAAGGTGAGATGATCATTTATCTTAGTAATCCCACCCCTACCACCACAACCACCATGAGATCTTAACACACTCTGCGAAAGATATATTCCCAACACATTTTTTAATTGATTCCAATCTCTTTTTTCATTATTTACTATTCCTTTGCAAAGAGAGTGTGCTTTTAAAGTGTTGCCTCTTCGTTATACTCTAGGATTTTTCTAAACCCAAACTGTTTATAGCTTTCAAATGTATGTGTGTATAGTATGGAACTAATAATTGGTCAAACCAACTGTGCGTATGTACAGGTGTTATATTTGGAACACAAAATGAGTACCTTAAGAAATATTTGTCGAATTGGATATAAACTTGTTACACTCACTACGTCCATGATCCTTTTTTCTGTTTTTTTTCCCATATTTTGCATAATTAGAATTGTTGAGGTTTGTCCCTAAGTGCTTTGCACAATATTGTGTACATTATAGGATTAAGTAAAACTTCTTGAGTGAATTAATAAATGAATGACTGAATAAAGTGACTACTAATTGTTAGCAAGAGGTGTAGCCAGAGACCCAAAATGATCTGCATTTAGCTTCTATCTTGTCAATTCTGAATTGATTACTTTGATTTTAACCATTCTTGTAATTTTAGAAAATAAGACTGGGGGATTTTGAAGCTGAGAGTGGAGTCTTTTCTTCTTTCCTATACCTATACTTGCAATTACATCAAGAACAACAAATGCACAACCATCTTTTCATCTTTTGAGTGTGGTCTCCTGTGCCACAAACTACGTAAATAAATCACAACTGGATGGCCTAGGTCAGGGAAGAGCACACAGGCACCAGCTTCAATTCTGTTTAGCCAGTCTAGGGATCAATGCCTCATATATGCCCTGTCAGTGTGGGCAACCTCTGCAGCTACGGGGTTGCTGAAGTGCTGTATAATGGAAACTGTAGACCCTGTTGGACCAAAAGTAAACAATGATGAAATAGTGAGTTCTTGAGAGACCACAAGTGTATTTAAGTAGAAAAACAGCATCCCACCATGTGATGACTTTAGCCAGCTGTGTGAATTTTCCTTGGACTGAACCAGACTTTTGGCAGTGCCAATTCCTCATTAGTAGAACTCTGGGCATGCACCTTTTGGAGCCAAGAAAATGAGATGGGATGGGGGGAGGGAGACTCTGAGTACGTGGGTGCTTTTTGGCAAGCAAACCAGCTGGACACAATCATAATCTAAACTTTGCTTGGTCATAGCATAAATGTTGGGAATAAATGTCTAACTGATTTGTTTGCCCTTGCTTGCTTGAATAATAGAGCATTAAATCAGCCATGAACACCAGACAATGTTTCTCTATCCGGAGAAATGTAAAACAGCAATTATTCATTACATTATAGCAATGCAGAGAAGCTAACATATCTTTATACTCCCCCCTTTTTAAAAAGAGTCAACAAATATTTATTACCCATCTACTCTGTGCTAGGAGGTGTTATGTTTGCTTAGTACATACCTCTGAAATAATACCACTGTCCTTAAAAAATTTATGTTCTAATAATAAACTCAAAAACAAATAAAAATAATGTATGTGTATACATGTGGAGAGAGAGAGAAGGGGAGAGAGAGAGCCTAAGGAATATATAATAAGCTAGTGTAATAGGCTACTGTAATAAAGAGGGATGAAGATAGGACATTTGAAGGTGGGTACTTCTTTTACAGGGGCAGTTACAGAAGACCTCTCTGAAGTGACATCTGAGTTTATATGTTTTCATTCATTTATCAAACACATGCTATGGTATAGGAATTTCCTATCAGTTTGGCAATATCTGTGAACAAAGCTCCCCTACATCACTACCTTCTAGTGATGGTAAAGAGGAGTGAGAACAGAAATTGATTAGTAAACATAATAAATAATGTGATAGAATGTGAAATGTGCTATAGAAAAAGTGATGCAAAAAAGGAAGAGCAGAAGAGCTAGTGGCAAGTTGTCATTTGAATGGGGTGATCAGAAGGCTTACTGAGGAGACAATATTTGATCAAATACTTGAAAAAGTAAGAGATCTGCTAAGGGATATTTGGGGTAAAATTATTCCAGGCTGAAGAAACATTTAGTGCAAAATTTGGGGGTGGTTTGCTTAGGGATTTTCAGAAACAACAAGGAAGCCAGTTATGACCAGAGCAGAGTTGAGGAGGGGAAGAGAATTGAGAAATGATTGCAGAGGTCTCTGGGTTTAGTTCTGAATAATGAGGCTGTGACAATGTGTCAGATTTTTACGTCACCAATCGGTACTTCTCTGTTTAGGAGGAAAGAAACTTTGAGAGGAGGAGGTTCACCTGCTCAGAATAAAACTCTCCTCTTCTTTCTTATCCGTAAAAAACTTCCACCCCTAAACCCCGTCCACATGCCTCCCCAACACACACCTATACCTGTGTGCACTCTCGGCAGAGAGAAACATTAGTCTAAGCCCGTGGTTTGCCACCTTAGCTGAGACTCAGAATCAGCGGTGCAGCTTATTAACTGCACACATGTCAGGGGCCCACTGGGTGATCCAGATTCAGATCTGTGTTATGGCACAGGCCTCTCTTTTGGTGTAGAATCTCCCCGAGGTAACTTTGATGGGCAGTCAGGCATAGAATCCAGTGCTCTACATGTACTTGGTGTGTGGTCTGAGCAATGTGAGTGTTATCTGGGAGCTTGTTACAAATGTACAATCTCAGACCTCATCAGAGAACTGTGGAATCAGAATCTGTGTTTTAACAAACTCAAGAGATATGTATGCACATCCAAGTTTGAGACACACATCTCCACATCGTTGCCTTAATTCTCTATTCTTTTATACCTAGTCTGTGTAGATATGCCCAAGTACTTCAGACCTGTTTCTTAGAGGGAAGTAAGCATAGCCCAACGAAATAGAATAATCTTCCCCCCAAGAGGAACTCTTCATGGGACTTCCTGTGTAAATCTGTTCTGCTCACAGTATTTTTATAACCTGGAAACAATTTGTAAAATAGTGTATGTGGCCAGAAATCCATGATGCTAATTATATGTAATTTGATATCATAATAATATAAGTATTCGTTAATTCATTGGTTAAACATTTTTTATAAAGTTTTTCAGAAGTATTCTTGAAATTGAAAATTTCTTTTCTCTCAGCTTGAAAGTATGAGTAGGCTCTTCTGAATGTGTGAAATTAGAAAATGATCACATTCATACGAAAAATTTATGGGGTACATTTTCAGGGTCTGGTAAACAATATGTTTTCTTTTTCAGTTTGTTTTTTTCTCTCTCTCTTTGCTTTTAATAAGTGGACATGAGTATTAAAGCTATGGGCTCAGAATTTCTTTATGTAAGTTTTTAAGAGTAAATAATAGCCTATAGATGAAATAAAATATTTTTAATTAAAAAATAAATCAAAAGTATTTAAGGTCCCTTCTTCATATATATGTGTATACATATATGTGTTAAATGCAATAACATATCCAACAGAAATAATAAACTTCAAAACCATATATAATTATGCCCACATAATTTCCACAGCTGTAAGAGTAATATCTCATGAACTCCAAAACCACCACCAAGGAACAAATAAATACATCAAAGGATATTTTTCTCTTCAGGTTCATGGCAAAGAAGATTTATAATTCGATTTGAACATCACATCTGAAAGTGAATATATTGCAGAAATAGGAACCTGCAATATCAGCTGTGGTTGACAATGAATTGAAGCCATTCCCAATGACTCATATCTTTTTTTCTGCACTGGCAGTCAGTTGAAAAACCGGGTAGGCTGTTTAATATCTAATTTTGAAGCTAGATGTGTTTCCATCATTAAGGGTCCACGCTTTATGACATGGGAAAAACTTCATTTGGAAAAGGGCAAAGCTGATTTGTTAAGTGATATTTAGTCCAATTCTGTATGGTACACTAAAGAATATCAGCCTTTGGTAGGGTCACCTCTAATGATGAAAGATCATTAATTGAGCCACAAATCAGCAAAACAAGTCATTTGTTCAGGACAGCAAAGTAAGTAAAATACTTTGCAAGGAACATCAAAACACTGTCACAAATTTTAACAACTAGCCTGTGTCTTCTAAATCTAAACTTGACTTAAAACTTTGTCAGATAAAATGTACCGCATATAAAAAGTGTTATTGGAAAACAATTCATAGATTTCATGTACAATATTTCATTTCAGCTACACTATAATTCTGTGAATTCAGAAGGACAGAAGTTTGATTGCTTCTCAGAAAACCATTTATTAACAAATCTTCCATCTAAATGTACACATTGCTGAAATAACTCCCTTCTCTGGTTCTTTCCACATCTTCTAAAGATCCAGTGGTATAGAAGGCATGGAAGGATGAGAGAAGGCATAACATCTGTAATATGATCTATTGGCGTACTGAGGATTCAAAAGGAAATGCCACTATTCCATTTTTAATACTACAGAAATTGTTCATTATAGTTAAATTAAATTACCCTTATTTTAACTAAAGCCATCAGAACGTCTAAGACACAGTCATGATAGCATAAATTAGAAAAAATATGCAGTTTTCAATATGCTATTAAGGTAGTTTGGATAATTCAGGCAAAAAAAAAAACTTTTACTGAATTATCTTGGTAAAAGAAAAATATGGGTTATATCTGTTTTCTTGAGTTGCCTGGAAATTGGAGAGATAAGAGACTAATTAAAGATGACTTATTTTTAGCAAATCTAAACAGTAATATCAAATCTTTCCTCAAAATGGAGCCACTGCAAGATTAAAAATATATCAGTTTGAGTCAATTACAATCAAAAGGCTGTCATCTGGGGAACAAAATTCTGGAAAGAAGTTCAAATATTTTGAAAACTATTTTTAAAGGAAAACAACTTTTTAGGGACACCCTCATCTTTTTGTCCTATTTCAATCATTCCCAAACTTGGCCACACACTAGAGTTACTCGTGTTATTTAATAAAAATAAAGAATTCAGAGGTTAATCCCTGGAGATTCTGACTCAGTGGAGAGAGTTCTAGAATTGAAAAAAATTTTAAAGACCTCAACAGACTTGGATGGGTCTAGTCTAGATACAAGGATTTAAGATCAATGCCAACAGATACAAATATAAAGGACCATGTTAAGGAGACTATAAACAAACCAATCAACAACAAAAACAAAAACAGGTAATAGGTAAGGATTGGCTAAAAGTATACCAGTATTGTATTTAAGTGCTGTTACTAGTCGGAGATTTAGATAAATCACACTTTTTTCTATAAACTATTAAATCTAACTTGCTTTAAGCATTTTATTGTCTCAGAGATCAACCATATTGACCACTAAGTGCAACTGGGCATCCATACCAATGTCCTGTGGTAAACAGGATCATTTCAGGCAAGAAGAAAACCTCAAGTAAATGTCTCGGCTATTATTATATTCCACACTCCATTATGTCATGTTCATTCTTACTGGTCTTTCCTATGCGATTGCTTGGGAAATAAAGGAATAAAGTGATTGCTGTAGAGATATTAGGGTTGTAAATAAAGGAATAAAGTGATTGCTGTAGAGATTTTAGGGTTGTAAATAAAGGAATAAAGTGATTGCTGTAGAGATTTTAGGGTTGTTGAGAAAAAGTTTATTAAAAACTTTTCCAGATTATTTTCTGGTTTGTGGTATTATGGGTGATTTTATTTACTTTTATAATTTTTCAGTATTTTCCAAGTTTATATACTGTATATAAATTACTTTCAAAATTAGAAAAAATAATATTTCAAAAATATACCAAATGGGAATTATAAGTGGAATGAATATTGTTATAATGATCAAAGATATCAATACCAGTAGATTTACTCAGCATGATAATATATTGTGTTGATAGTTTGTGCATTTTCATTCTTGTTAATTTCTTTTTATTAAGTCATGACTTTGGGCTCAAAAGCAAAGCAAAAGTTCCTTGCAGCCCTGCTATCCTACCCGTCTTTCACACAGAAATTTTAGTTCATGGAGGGTATAGAGATTGAGGGCTTGAGGAGAAAGAAAGCAGAGAAAGTGTCTTTGCAAGGGGAGAGAATAAAAGAAAGCCTGTGTGGTGGATCTAAGGGAGCCAGATTCTTTCGACACAGGTGTTTCACAGTGTGCTGGAGCTAAGAGCATTTGTTAAAGTTTGAAATAATTTGTGCATCTGAGTTAGTGGAATATGACATCTATTCACTACACTGTTTGCTTCATATATTTACACCTGATGGTAGCATATTTCTCATAGTAAATGATGCAGATCTTTTGTATCCAGATCTGCAAAAATATCCATTAAAAATAATGTCAATCACTGAGTCCTTCCCAGACTTATTAAATCAGAATATCTGAGAACTAGAAAGTAGTAATTTAAATAAGCTTCCTAAGTCATTTTAATCACAGTAAAGCTTGAATACTATTATTTAAAGGCATAAATTAATATTTATTAAAGACTTTTATCTTTAGAAATTAACATTTATCATATCATTACACATCTAATTTTAACACTGGGAACAAATCTCTCATATTTCCCTCAAACAGAAAGTCTCCTTTGGTCCACAACAAGATGGGGAAATGAGGATCAAGCAGTGAATATGTAACTGAGACACCATGCTTCTCCCTTCCCTCATTCTTGACCCACCAGAGAATTGATTCTGATGGACAGAAGGATAATAACTCCTTCTTTTACCCCGTTCACTGACATCCATTTGCTTCTGTCTAATCTAAGGTAAGTAAACATATTTTTTTCTTCCAAAAGGACTTTTTGTGGAAGCAGATACCCACAAAAGACAGATGCTTGGAAAATGCACAGCAATTAGCACTATTTTTCATTGGCCCATAGCCCTCTGAATATGGTTTTGGAATTGGGAAGAGGATCGTAGGCGTGACTGATAACACTTTGGTATCTACAGGATAGGCGAAGTAACCTAGAGAGAATAAAGTGTGTTTAATGTGAATCTGGACCACACTCCCTCTGAATTATTATTTGTCAAGGTATATGTGCATGTAAACATTTTACACAAAATTTCCACTAACAAATACCCATCTCCAGTCCATCCTAGTAGAGAGTCCTCAGAGGATACTGAAAATTGGAGTACCAAAATCTGACCCAGACCTGTGAGCTATACCTAAATTCCCATGTCTCACCCACAACAGTTCTGTTAAAGCCTCTTCTTCTACACTTGCTATTCATAGGTTGTTTTAAACAGAAAAACAGACCCATGATATTTACTCAGGTTCTTTTATTGAGTCCCCCAGATTGCACTAGTGGAGGGGAAGAACTGATTCTAGAATAAGACTGGAATCTACAGTTTTGAGTGGAGTTTTCTAAGAGGGGGCTGGAGGGAATGGACCCTAAAAAGGAGAATCTCTCAGGAGATGGAGAAAGCAACAGGGTTTGACGTAGGGGAGCACGACTAGCTTCCGGGAGTCTGGCCATGGGAAATGGGATTCTTCTGAAAATCTCTTGGTTAAATAGTTTATAATAGCATGAAAGTTTCCCTAATACTCATCATAAAAAGATATTTTTCTCTTATTCTCACAGGGTAGAGGTGAGATTAGGAACGTCTGATTATTAACAATTGACTTTAATATCTGTGTGAACTTCGGGGGGGGGGCGGGAAGGGGGGAGATAAATTAACCATAATACAAGCAACATGTAATGATTCCTTGCTATTCTAATGTTGTTCTTAGAGAATAGAGAGGGACCACATGTTCATTGAATCCATCTCAATGAAGTGATAGAATTACGATTGCCTTTTATCACTACTCATTGTTTCTGCCCAAGAAGAAGTAATAAAAATGGCTGGAATCCCTCTCCCCTTTGCAAGTCACCCATTGTAAGCAAAACCCTCTGGGGACATTCAGAACAGCTAAGAGTTTTAGAAAAGAAAAGGAGTCATTTTAATTAGGACTAAGGGATGAAACCTATGGGGATAGAACCTAAATGTGTTTAATACTGTTTGAGGGTAAATAGTAAGAGGCACTGTGGATTCGTCTCTGCCTCTATGTAACCTCTGTTTATTTTAAAAGGACCAAATTAAAATTATACGCTGTCTGAGATTTGCTTTAAAATACTCCAGAAAAAAAAATAGCTGTGAAATAGATTAAACAAGATTGGCCAGTCCTTTAAAATTATTCAAGTTGGGTGAATGAAATACATGAGGATTTATTATATCTTTCTCTCTTTTTTGTGTATGTTTTAAAATTATATAATAAAAAAATTAATTGTGTTTTAGCCCAGAAAATGGTGCTATCTCTGATTTTTCCACACTGAACTAGAAGAAACTATACTCGGTGTGCAGTTTTTGTATTTTTTCTTCTATGCTTTCATGGTTAAGTTTCCTAGTTAACCCTGATTTCTCAGTAAAGCCGTATTAACTCGTAGCCTTTAATGGACAAATGCAGCACAGTAAAGTCTGACCTTTTGCATGTCAACATTTCTGTTGAAAATATTGTAGCATTATCCTGGGAGGAAATGGTCCTGAAACTTTAGGCCATAATCAGCAAAGAAGTTGCAGTGTGGCAGTCCATTTTAGAAGTGGGAGAAAGTAATTGGTAGACACACACACACACACACACACACACACACACACACACAACATGCTTAGGAAAACATGCATAACTGCTACAGCGCTTGTTTTTGTAATAAGCCATGAAGTCATAGTTGATGTCAGGCCCTGACTTGCAGCATTTGCTGATTTTTGTGCTGTACATGCTTCCAAAGGCTGATTTCCAGCTTCCAAGGTGATGTCACAGATGCAGAGCTGAGAAGTGAACCACGTAGTTCTCAGGAGCCCACATGTGCCTGCTCTAGAACACCCCTGCTTTCATAGTACCGGAAGCTGAGACGGTACCTTTCTAGTTTGCACTGGGCCATTTTGCATTCCTCATGCCACTCAAACAAGAGGCAAATGGGAGGGGCTTCCCTGGTGGCGCAGTGGTTAAGAATCCACCTGCCAATGCAGGGGACACGGGTTCGATCCCTGGTCCGGGAAGATCCCACATGCGACGGAGCAACTAAGCTCGTGAGCCATGGCCGCTGAGCCTGTGCTCTGGAGCCCATGGGCCACAGCTGCTGAACCCACGTGCCACAACTGCTGAAGCCCACGTGCCTAGAGCCTGTACTCCGCAACAAGAGAAGCCGCCGCGATGAGAAGCCCTGCGCAGCGCCAACGAAGAGTGACCCCCGCTCGCCGTGACTAGAGAAAAGCCCTCGCACAGCAGCGAAGACCCAGTGCAGCCAAAAATAAATAAATAAATATTAAAAAAAAAAAAAGGCAAATGGGATAGTATCCTGGTGGGGGTGATAAATCCTAATTAACAAGGATAAACTGTGGTTGTTGCTACACATCGGGAACCTCTGAGATGCTCATTACTTCCATCCCAATCAGCAAAGTTAATGGAAAATTAGGGCAAAACAAACATATGAACAAACAAGTCGGCAAACAGACAGATAAACGAGGCAGGTCCACACATGATTTAGACCCCTTAGGAACAAACCTTTAGATCACTAACAGGTAAAGAACTTCAAGTAGCTCAGATCCTGACAGTAAGCAAAGGGCAGTGGAATGCGCAGTGGATTAAGATCATTGACTATTAATTTTTGTGCCCCCCCCCCAAACCTAATAGAGTTTCTGACACATTTAAGTGCTCCATACATATTTGGCAACTGAATAAAATTCATCTACCTGGTTAATTATGTAAATTGTCTTTAAACCAAGTGCTGTTTCTGAACTAAATTATCAAATATATTAATGACTTTGGATTTGAAATTCCATTGTTTGTTCCCCATAAATGTATACTGAAGCATAACAAAATTGACCTAGTTAACTTTGCCATCTTGATAAAAATCTTCTGGGTAATCCTGATTAGAGATTCCCAAATTCCTCACTTTACGTTTCATTATACTGATATAAGGAATTCTGGAGAAGTAAATAGCAACTGACTTTAATAGCAGGTGCAGAGAAATAACAAACCGTTCATTTGGGTACTGAGCTCAAAGAAAGAAAAACATCCATCTACCCGTGATAAATATGATTTGCTAGTTCTCAGTACCATCCCTGTCCTTCAAACCTCTCTCCAAGACTGCAGGGGAAGAAAACTAAAAACCATTTTTCCCAGACTCACTCACCATGTGGGAGGTGAAGGACAGGAGGAGAAGTGAGTATCCCACAGCAGCTGCAGACAGATATGTGGGCACGAGCAGTCAAGCAGCAGATGAAGGGTATTGTCGGCAGCCACTGGAATTTCTCCTGAGTGTATTCATTTCAGTGCTCTATGCCTTTAAGATCATTACTGGAAGCTTCCCAAGGCTTTCCTGAGCCATCCCGAAAAGAACCCACTGATACTGCAAGCAGCTAAGGTCACTTGTGTTGATCTCCCTGATCCTTCACTTTTCCATTTCCTGAGGGTGTCTTTACTGACCGTCACATCCTCTGCCCTTGCAATGGTTTGGAAAGCCTCTAGTTACCCATTTAAATGCCTTTCCTGTCTCACACTAATGAGCATCACCTCTGAATAATACACCATCCTATCCCATACTTTTTTCTTCATAAATGGCATGATGGAGAAGGATGAAGCAGAAAGAAGAAACGAAAGAGAAGGAAGCAGAGATCAATATTTGTTGATCTGTCTTTGAAACTAATGCAAAGATTTCCTAGGCCCATGGATCCTTAGAGAAGGATTAGATGAACGTTTGTCAGAAAATACTGAAATAGCGTATTTCTTTAGGAGTCTAGTAGTCACTTCTAAAATTACTTTTAATGCTGCAATGTTGTCTAATAGTCACTTCTGAAGTTACTTTTAATGCTACAATACTGTAATTCTATGAACCATCAGGTAGCAGCCAAGGAAAGGGAGTTCTGAATCACTATGGAATTATTATCAAATTATCTGTAATGTGATAGAATAATAGCAGTAATCACATTGATAGCACACATTATCACTTAAAAATGCTTCAAGGTACAAGCCTGCATAATTTCCTCATTAAAGCATTCATTATGGAAGCTTTATTCTGTAATTATGTCCACTTTTCTAATAATTTTCAAATGATATAAAAATTATCAATCAATATATATACAATATACATTGAATATATCATGTATACCAGACCCTATGCTACGCATGTACTTTGGAACATACCAAAGAGCATAATTTATATGCTCCCTGATTTTACAGAGAACCTGAGTCATCCTTAATCCCTTCATTCAATCCATCAGCCTATAGCTGTAGGTCCTGACTCCAAAATACATACCAAATCTATCTACTTTTCATCTACATCAAAGTCGCATGGGCTAAGCAGTCAGTTTCTCCCAGGAAACTGCCTCTTCACTCCTGCTTCCGCATTTCCTCACCACCACCAATCCAATCTACACTCAGAACACACAGTGTCGTTTTTAAAACATAAATCAGGTCATGTCAATTACCTGTTTTACAACTTTCGGGACTTTTTCTTTCTTTCACAATAAAAATTAAATGCCTTTGGACAGTGAAGCCCTGCAACATACAGCTCCTGCCTCCTTTTCAAGCCTCATCTGGTGCATACACACCCCTTCCCTCACCGTGCTAAGCCACGCAGCCATTCTGTCTCTGGCCCCCTTCTCTGTTTTAGTGCCTTAGCTTTTACTGTTTTCTCTCCCTGGTACACTCTTCCCTAGTGGGTTTTTTTTTTTTTTCACTTTGGATTTTAAAATAATTTCAAACATACATAAAAGTCATTGGATAGTATTAAGAGCTCCCATGTACCCTTTTTCCAGATTAGGACACTTGCTTTCATAACCCCAGGAAAATGATCACAATCAGGAAATTACTGTTGATCAAATATTGATTAAATATTACTATCTAATCCACAAACCTCACTCAAATTTCACTGATTGACCTAATGATATGCTGTAAAAGACTAAGATCCAATACAGAACTTTATGACGCACTTAATTGTTATGTTTCATTAGGCTTTTTTAATCTAGAACAGGTCCTCAGCTTCTTCTTGTCTTTAATAGGTTTCAAGAATAGATTAGTTACTTCATAGAATGTTTTACATTAACTGTGTTCTCCTCAATACATTGTATTGGAAAGTACACCATAGATAATTGCTGTATTACTGGTGATATTGACTGTCATCATTTGGTTAAGATGGTGCCAGTCTTCTTTACTGCAGTTAATTACTTAATGTATTTATTAATAATAACTTTAAAGTATTTTGTAGAAATATACTTTGACTCTTCATGTTAATATTGTCATTAGCACTCTTCAGATTTATGTTCTTCAAGAATTTATGTATCCCCCAAATCAACTACCTGAAGATTTTTTTAAAATTATAAACTTAATATAAACTTATAAATATAAACTTATAAACTTAAAATTTTTTTAAATTTAAAATTTTTTTTTTAAATTATAAACTTATCAACTTAAAAGCACTGAAAAATATTGCATACTTGTGAGCAGATTATACGAAATGTGAGTAAATTTATGTTAGTAGACTATTTCAAAAAAGTACTATTTATTTTCTTAAGTAATTCATGGAATTCTACACACACTAATACACACACATGTAAAAAATGTCTAAACAGTGATGGAAAAATGGGCTAATATATTTTAACTGTTGTTATTTTAATAAAAGAAAAATATTTTACTAAAGTCCAAAATTGTTACTGGACTATCAATATATAATTTTCTTGATAATTGCTTTAATTTAGGAAAACAAGATTTTTTTTAACATCTTTATTGGAGTATAATTGCTTTACAATGGTGTGTTAGTTGCTGCTGTATAACAAAGTGAATCAGCTATACATATACATATATCCCCATATCTCCTCCCTTTTGTATCTCCCTCCCACCCTCCCTATCCCACCCCTCTAGGTGGTCACAAAGCACGGAGCTGATCTCCTTGTGTTATGTGGCTGCTTCCCACTAGCTATCTATTTTACATTTGGTAGCGTATATATGTCCATGCCACTCTCTCACTTCACCCCAGCTTACCCTTCCCACTCCCTGTGTCCTCTTCCTCGAGTCCATTCTCTATGTCTCTATGTCTTTATTCCTGTCCTGCCCCTAGGTTCTTCAGAACCATTTTTTTTTTTTTAAGATTCCATATATATGTTTTAGCATACGGTATTTGTTTTTCTCTTTCTGACTTACTTCACTCTGTATGACAGACTCTAAGTCCATCCACCTCACTACAAATAATTCAATTTCATTTCTTTTTATGGCTAATATTCCATTGTATATATGTGCCACATCTTCTTTATCCATTCATCTGTCAATGGACACTTAGGTTGTTTCCATGTCCTGGCTACTGCAAATAGAGCTTCATTGAACATTGTGGTACATGACTCTTTTTGAATTATGGTTTTCTCAGGGTATATGCCCAGTAGTGGGATTGCTGGGTCCTATAGTAGTTTCACCTCACACTGGTCAGAATGGCCATCATCAAAAAAATCTACAAACAATAAATGCTGGAGAGGGTGTGGAGAAAAGGGAACCCTCTTGCACTGTTGGTGGGAATCTAAACTGATACAGCCACTATGGAGAGCAGTATGGAGGTTCCTTAAAAAACTGAAAACAAGATTTTTAATGATTGTTTATCTGTATTTTGTTTTGAAGAATCAATTATGTTGGTCTTTTTATATTCTTATAAAGGTTTTATTTCTATAAATTTTTTTTAATTTACATGGTAATAGAGGTATAAAAAAGAAAGCTTTAAGGCGTAAAAACAAGATTTTAACATAAACATATGCCTTCCAAAGCACCAATTATTACTGTCAATTTACTGGAAATAATGTGAATGAAAATAGTTGAAAACCTTCTACTGATATAGAAATGTACTACTGCCCCCTTATGGAAAATACTTTAATGACACTCAGTGGTTTTACACATCTCTTTTGAAGTGGAGAGAAATAGTAACAAGATTTTTTAAATGATTCAGTTCACAAAACAACACAATTTTTTTATTTGTATAATTTTTGCCTTAAACTAACCAATGTAGAATTTCTACAAATTCCCTTCTCACATAGTGTCCTTTGAATTTGTATCAGAATGACCGTAGTAGTATATTTAATGGAAAACTGAAATATAATAATTGACCATTTAATTTGGAAGGTGGATAAAAATACTCATTTTAATATTTAAACTATTATTGGTTAACATGTCTGGTTAATCTAGATGGAAAAACTGAATAAGAAAATGTTGAAAATAATAGTTAACACTATGTAACATGTACTATTTAATATGCATTAGTCGAGGTACAGAGCATTCTACATATATTAACTCACTATGTCCTCACATCAACTTTATGAGTTAGGTACTGTTATCATCCCTCATTTACAGATGAGAAAAAGGAGGTGTGGAGAAGTATGTGAATTACTCAGTCACTTGGATACTAAGTAGCAGAGCTGGTATTTGAACCAGGCAAACTGATTCCTTGTTTTTAACTACAAAACTCTACTGGTCTCAATGATCAAGATAATTTATTAAAACATTTTATACATTTATCCATGATCCCTGAAAAAAACCTAGAAATTGCCAGCTCATTATTTGTTGGATCTTTTTAGCAAATGGTCCTATTTAGTAAAAGTGCGGGTGTTTAGATATGACCCTGTTTATTCTCCTCTAATGCTTCTTCCTCCTTCACTATCTCCTTCTCACCTATTTCTCCTTCCTTAAAAAAAGAGGTGGGGGAAGGAAGAGGAGACAGAGAAGAAGGAGAGAAAGAAGAAGAAATTGCATGTCCATTCTGTACCAAGCACTATGTTAAGCCCTGGAAATACAATTCTAAATAAAACTAAACATCTAACATTTGGGAGTGTATAAGCTAAGGTGGAAAACAGAGAATCTGAGTATTGTGTGATGATGTTACTCCAAAGATGACAGAGCACATAAGCAGGGCAAACAACTCCACAAAGAAAAATACCTTCTAAACTGAGAAATGAAAGATATGTTGATTCTAGCCAAAGATAAAGAGGAAAATGGGGAGGGATGGAGAGCAATCCAGATACATAGAATGGTGTGTGGAAAGAAATGGATTAGGAGGGATTCAGAACATTTGAAGTATAAATACATCAGTTACATGTGGCTGGGGTGTAGAACGTGCCAGGAAAGAGATGAGCCAGAGGCGAGGCAGAGACGTATTGCAGAAAACCAGGTCTGTCTGCCATCGTGAGCAGTCTGAACTTTATCCTGAGGGAAATGCAGAGCCTTAGACAGATTTTTAAGAGAATAATCAGAGCAGAATTATGCTTTTAAGTGCTCTACTTATCTGCCTTTTTCTCTAGAAATGAAGGAAAGTAGTGAAGTCTATACTTTGTTATTACTCTCAGCAGCATTAGATTTATATTCACCAGGGAAGCCGAACATAAATGAACACAGCTTCAGCCTCCTTCGTTGTGGGCTGAAGTGTGTTCTCCAGAAGTGTATGTTGAAGTCCTGACGCCTGGCACCTGTGAATGTGACATCTTCTAGAAATAGGGCTTCTGCAGATCAAATTAAGTTAAGATGAGATCATATTGGACCAAGGTGGGCTCTAATCCAATAAGACTGCTGTCCTTATAAAAAAAAAAAAAGAGGGGCTTCCCTGGTGGCGCAGTGGTTGAGAGTCTGCCTGCCGATGCAGGGGACACGGGTTCGTGCCCCGGTCCGGGAAGATCCCACATGCCGCGGAGCGGGTAGGCCCGTGAGCCATGGCCGCTGAGCCTGCGTGTCTGGAGACTGTGCTCTGCAACGGGAGAGGCCACAACAGTGAGAGGCCCACGTACCGCAAAAAAAAGAAAAAAAGAAGAGACACAGACAGGTGAAGAGAGAACACCATGTGACCATGAAGGCAGAGATTGGAGTGAGGCATCTTTGCCCAGCACCACTGGAACTAACAAAAAGGCATGGAAAAGACACTCCTCTAGAACCTTCAGAGAGAGCATGGCTTGATTTCAGACTTGTAGCTTTCAGAACTGTGAGAGAATAGATTTCTGAGGTTTTAAGCCACCCAGTCTGTGGTACTTTGTTAGGGGAGTCCTACTTAGTTCTGCCCTTAGGCCTTCATATGGGGGTCACTACAGAGCACTACAGAATCCACCAAGTGATAGGCAGTTGGCTCATGAGAAAAGGCCATCATTATATTTGGCAAGACATTTTTCCATATTTTCCTCTCTCTAACTTTTCTATATGGGTATGTCTTTAGGTAAATGCAATTGTCTAAGCACCCAAGAAGTTTCCTAAGTTAAGTGTAGTGTCTTCTCATTCACCCGCCAAGATAATAGTGCATGAAGAAATACTCCCTGGGCAGGTGATTCCCAAGATTTTATATGGATGCCATGATGGTAGTAAGAACAAATGAGTTATTGCATGTGGATGTGGTAGCAGACTGGCAGCCTGTTAGCAGAATCTGGCTCTTAGAATGTGTTATTTCATTAGAACATATGTTTCTTAATTTTTTTAACAATCATTTTGAATGAATTTAGACGAGGAGCCCAGTTTCCAACATTCCCTCCTGCTCTCTAGATTCTCAAATACGTTTAACTTGAAGGATCTGAGTTTGTCACTATACACTGTCCATCTTGCTTTGCATATATGTACCTGCCATCTGACTATATTATGCTTATAGAGGGCAAGAAGGGTCTGCACTGATCTGGTTCTTCTAAGGCAATACAACAAACCATTGCTACCCCCATATGAAGGAGATTTGGGTATCCCTGTTCACAGTCAAATTTCTGGTCCCTCAGGCTTCATTCTTTCCTTTGCTTCTTAGTTCCCATTTCTTCCCTCAGTCCCTGACTCTTGACTTTTGGGCTACATTGTCTATATTCAGCCCTGCATTCATTGGTTGTATCTTATATTTGGCTGTAATCTACAAGAGGCATAAGTTTGGTAAATATATGTGGAATAGAACAGAAGTATATAATGTCTTGGCCATTTCTAAATCAAGAAGCGTAATTTGTCTTGGCATCTCAGGGCCAGTCTTACACACAGGAAATATAGGAAGTACTTATATGTGGCTTGATTTTTGTGGGTTCTGGAAAGCCTCAAGCTGGTAAAGAATCATCTTCAGCTTCTGGAAAATGCCTGAATATAATGTCCACTTAATATGGGCCAGCAACTGTGCTGAGCATTTTATCTCATTATCTTCTTTAATTCTCATAATACCCCTATATGGTAGATACTGTTATTAATCTCACTTTACAGATAAGGAAACTGAGCTCAGATTGGCTTGATAAATTATCTAGAGTCACATAGTATTAAGCGGTAGAGCTCATATGAAGAAAAAATTAAATCCAATTCCAGGACCAAAGTCTTCTTTTATATATATCAAAGAGAATATTTGCATATAGGTTCTTATAAACTTAGACTTCATTTTTTAATAAAATGTTACCCAACCTAAAAACGGAAAAAAGTGGTGCTGCTTTAGTTGAATAGAAAGGAGGGTGGAGTAAGTAAAAACCTGAAAAAAACCTAGAAATTGCCATTAAGGGTGGATTAAGGGTGGAATGGATTTAAGGCTGCACTCTCTATTAAATGGTGGCTGCCACAGAGAGTGGAGCTAAAGCCTAAAACTCCTACTAGTCATTCATTCCTTGACTAGTGGATATGAATTAAGGAGAAAAGCACAGAAAAGAGCAGAACACTGCAGCCAGAAATGGGCAAGGAGGGAGGAAAGAGCTGAGAGAACCTCGTTGACGTAAAGCTTAAGGCTACCCAGGTAAAATTTATAAACACCTAGCTTAAAGGGTGTTAATAAAGAGCAGGGATGCAATAGATAAATTCTCTATACCTAGCTGCCCAGACCTCAGTATTGGAGCTCTTAACAGAAATGATTACATTTCACTGTTTCAAAAGTTTGGACTCTAATTTTCAGTAGCCGAGTCTCCAGATTTTCAAATCCTAAAACATACTGTGCTTCTTAAAACATGAATAATGTGCGGAAACTACTTTTCTTTTTTTTTTTAATTAATTAATTAATTAATTAATTTTTTTGGCCACACTGTGAGTCATGTGGCATCTTAGTTCCCCAACCAGGGATCAAACCCTCACCCCCTGTACTGCAAGCACAGAGTCTCAACCACTGGACCACCAGGGAAGTCCCTGGAAGCTACTTTTCTAAAATTTCCATAGTTTATGCTAAGCAATGACCCTCTCCCAATTAGTTCCTTTGTGCTTTTTAAGATGCTGTTAGGGCTACATTCTAAGGTGAGAGTTCCTAGTATTTCCTTTGTGTGAAATCAACGAGACAAATCTGAAACCTGGATAGCACAAGGTTCCAAGTCAGCCTTGAGAGGTAATCAATAAGAGCAGGTGAGGCTGCCATGCCTGGCTGATCAGTGAAGGATATCACAACCTGGGAAAGGAACACAAGGTCCCACAGTCCACTCCTCTATCTAGTGCACACAAGTAAGCTCTTTCACCAGAAACATCTCCCTATTTTTTTCTGAACAGACCAGAATTGTTTTGCTTTCTTTAATGATATTACACAGGCAATGCCTTTTTTTTTTTCTGTTAAAAGACACAAACTCATTCACATATAAATTACTTTCCTTTCTGATGACTAGAATGATGATGTAAAGACAGAGATTTAGAATTTTATTCAGACTATTGTTAAATAATTATCGTCATCATTTTCATTCAGAAATAGGATCATTTAATGACAAAAATATTTTCTCTCTATCCCAAAAGCATTCTTAATGTCCTTGACATTACCTGAAATTATTTGGTCATAGTAAAGAAATACGTATGCCTTAATCATACACAACTATTGAATTCCTATGAAACAAACTACTTGTGAAAGTTCAGGTACTTTTTCATTTAATCATGACAAAATCAAGGCAAAATCTCTGAACTAGTGCTTGTCATCACTATATGCATTATAAAGTTTAGTTTTGTAATAAGAACACCAAAAAATGATGCTTCTATCTATCACCCCCATTCTAGAGCTTATGCTCACTCATCTGCCTGAAAATAGAGAACCAGTTTTAAAAGGCTTATTTGAAAAAGTTGGAAATGTGAAAAATTAAAAACTTTGAAAAATTCAAGTGTAGGATATGGACTACTGTATTTTTAAAAGAACACAGAAAGGTGTTCTGAAAGAACACCACAAAGTGATGACAAAAAGGGTGTGTTGTTTCTGCTATTGAAATTCAGCTGTAAAATTCAACAGGAAGGTAGCTTAATGTACTTGTTGGGGTTGGGATTTGTTTGAATATAAATCTTTTATGAAGAGTGGCAAAAAAATAAAAATGAAAAACTTTTGGATGAGAAAATGCTCTCTGTTTAGTGGATATGAGCTATGATTATGAGTTGAAAAGTAAAAATAAAATAGTAAATTTCATATAATGATACTACAGTGTATACTATGTAAATAAGTAGATTTATTCTACTGAATCTAAGTCCTAGAACCAGTTTATCAGTGACCTCACTTGGCTAAAGAAATGGGGAATAGCCATTTCTATTTAGAATGGCTAGTTGGTTGTTCATTTAGTTGTCTACATCGACATTGCTGTACTTCATACAGTAACTCAGAAAAAAGGATTGAGATGATTAAATCTCATAGGATTGTTTATAAAAGGGCTGAATAAACATAATTCTACTTAAAAGTGTATTAAGTGGGATTAGGAACCAAGATGGCGGAGTAGAAGGACGAGCTGTCACTCCCTCTTGCGAGAACACCAGAATCACAACTAGCTGCCTGACAATCATTGAGAGGAAGACACTAGAGCTCACCGAAAAACATACCCCACATCCAAAGGCAAAGGAGAACTCACAATGAGACAGTAGGAGGGGTGCAATCACAGTAAAATGAAATCCTATAACTGGTGGGTGGGTGACTCACAGACTAGAGAACACTTACACCACAGAAGTCCACCCACTGGAGTGAAGGTTCTGAGTCCCACGTCATGCTTCCCAACCTGGGGGTCTGGCAATGGGAGGAGGAATTCCTAGAGAATCAGACTTTGAAGTCTAGTGGGATTTCATTGCAGGACTTCGACAGGACTGGGGGAAATTGAAACTCCACTCTTGGAGGGCACACAAAAAGTAGTGTGAGCATCAGGACCCAGGGGAAGGAGCAGTGACCCCAGGGGAGACTGAACCAGACCAACCTGCTAGTCTTAGAGGGTCTCCTGCAGATGTGGGGGGTGGCTGTGGCTCATCCTGGGGACAAGGACGCTGGCAGCAGAAGTTCTGGGAAGCACTCCTTGGCCTGAGCCCTCCCAGAG
Organism: Pseudorca crassidens; assembly: GCF_039906515.1. Lineage (NCBI taxonomy): Eukaryota > Metazoa > Chordata > Mammalia > Artiodactyla > Delphinidae > Pseudorca > Pseudorca crassidens. Next base: position 71,987,907 of record NC_090306.1, read on the forward strand.
TCGGCCATTAGCCCCACAAAAGAGCCCATGTAGGCTCCAGTGTTGGGTTGTCTCAGGCCAAACAAGCAACAGGGAGGGAACACAGCCCCACCCATCACCAGTCAAGCAGATTAAAGTTTTACTGAGCACTGCCCACCAGAGAAACAGTCAGCTCTACCCACCACCAGTCCCTCCCATCAGGAAACTTGCACAAGCCTCTAAGATAGCCTCATCCACCAGAGGGCAGACAGCAGAAGCAAGACGAACTACAATCCTAGAGCATGTGGAACAAAAACCACATTCACAGAAAGATACACAAGATAAAAAGACAGAGGGCTATGTACCAGATGAAGGAATAAGATAAAACCCAAGAAAAACAACTAAATGAAGTGGAGATAGGCAACCTTCCAGAAAAAGAATTCAGAATAATGATAGTGAAGATGATCCAGGACCTTGGAAAAAGAATAGAGGCAAAGATCGAGAAGATGCAAGAAATGTTTAACAAAGACCTGGAAGAATTAAAGAACAAACAAACAGAGATGAACAATACAATAATTTTGAAATGAAAACTACACTAGAAGGAATCAATACCAGAATAACTGATGCAGAAGGACGGATAAGTGACCTGGAAGACAGAATGGTGGAATTCACTGCTGCAGAACAGAATAAAGAAAAAAGAATAAAAAGAAATGAAGACAGCCTAAGAGACCTCTGGGACAACATTAAATGCAACAACATTCGCATTATAGGGGTCCCAGAAGGAGAAGAGAGAGAGAAAGGACCAGAGAAAATATTTGAAGAGATTATAGTCGAAACTTCCCTAACATGGGAAAGGAAATAGCCACCCAAGTCCAGAAAGCTCAGCGAGTCCCATACAGGATAAACCCAAGGAGAAACACACCAAGACACATAGTAATCAAATTGGCAAAAATTAAAGACAAAGAAAAATTATTGAAAGCAGCAAGGGAAAAATGACAACATACAAGGGAACTCCTGTAAGGTTAACAGCTGATTTCTCAGCAGAAACCCTACAAGCCAGAAGGGAGTGGCTTGATATGCTTAAAGTGAGGAAAGGGAAGAACCTACAACCAAGATTACTCTACCTGGCAAGGATCTCATTCAGATTGGACAGAGAAATCAAAAGCTTTACAGACAAGAAAAAGCTAAGAGAATTCAGCACCACCAAACCAGCTCTACAACAAATGATAAAGGAACTTCTCTAAGTGGGAAGCGCAAGAGAAGAAAAGACCTACAAAAACAAAGCCAAAACAATTAAGAAAATGGTCATAGGAACATACATATCGATAATTACCTTAAAGTGAATGGATTAAATGCTCCAACCAAAAGACACAAGCTTGCTGAACGGGTACAAAAACAAGACCCATATATATGCTGTCTACAAGAGACCCACTTCAGATCTAGGGACACATACAGACTGAAAGTGAGGGGATGGAAAAAGATATCCCATGCAAATGGAAGTCAAAAGAAAGCTGGAGTAGCAATACTCATATCAGATAAAATAGACTTTAAAATAAAGAATGTTACAAGAGACAAGGAAGGACACTAAATAATGATCAAGGGATCAATCCAAGAAGAAGATATAGCAATTATAAATATATATGCACCCAACATAGGAGCACCTCCATACATAAGGCAACTGCCACCAGCTATAAAAGAGGAAATCGTCAGTAACACAACAATACTGGGGTACTTTAACACCTCACTTACACCAATGGACAGATCATCCAAAATGAAAATAAATAAGGAAACAGAAGCTTTAAATGACACAATAGACCAGATAGATTTCATTGATATTTATAGGACATTCCATCCAAAAACAGCAGATTACACTTTCTTGTCAAGTGCACATGCAACATTCTCCCGGAGAGATCACATCTTGGGTCACAAATCAAGCCTTAGTAAATTTAAGAAAATTGAAATCATATCAAGCATCTTTTCTGACCACAACGCTATGAGATTAGAAATGAATTACAGGGAAAACAACGTAAAAAACACAAACACGTGGAGGCTAAACAGTACGTTACTAAATAACCAAGAGATCACTGAAGAAATCAAAGAGGAAATCAAAAAATACCTGGAGACAAATGACAGTGAAAACACAATGATCCAAAACCTATGGGATTCAGCAAAAGCAGTTCTAAGAGGGAAGTTTATAGCTATACAAGCCTACCTCAAGAAACAACACAAATCTCAAATAATCTAGCCTTACACCTAAAGGAACTAGTGAAAGAAGAAAAAACAAAACCCAAAGTTAGCAGAAGGAAAGAAATCATAAAGATCAGAGCAGAAATAAATGATATAGAAATGAAAACAATAGCAAATCTCAATAAAACTAAAAGCTGGTTCTTTGAGAAGATAAACAATAATTGATAAGCCATTAGCCAGACTCATCAAGAAAAAGAGGGAGAGGACTCAAATCAATAAATTTAGAAATGAAAAAGGAGAAGTTAAAACAGATACCACAGAAATACAAAGCATCCTAAAAGACTACAACAAGCAACTCTATGCCAATAAAATGGACAACCTGGAAGAAATGGACAAATTCTTAGAAAGTTATAACCTTCTGAGACTGAACCAGGAAGAAATAGAAAATATGAAGACCAATCACAAGTAATGAAACTGTGATGAAAAATCTTCCAGCAAACAAAAGTCCAGGCAGATAGCTTCACAGGTGAATTCTATCAAACATTTAGAGAAGAGTTAACACCCATTCTTCTCAAACTCTTCCAAAAAATTGCAGAGGAAGGAACACTCCCAAACTCATTCAATGAGGCCACCATCACCCTGTTACCAAAACCAGACAAAGAATACTACTAAAAAAGAAAACTACAGACCAATATCACTGATGGATATAGATGCAAAAATCCTCAACAAAATACTAGCAAACAGAATCCAACAACACATTAAAAGGATCATACACCATGATCAACTGGGATTTATCCCAGGGATGCAAGGATTCTTCAATATATGTAAATCAATCAATGTGATAAAACATATTAACAAACTGAAGAATAAAAACCATATGATCATCTCAATAGATGCAGAAAAAGCTTTTGACAAAATTCAACACCCATTTATGATAAAAACACTCCAAAAAGTGGGCATAGAGGGAACCTACCTCAACATAATAAAGGTCATATATGACAAACTCACAGCAAACATCATTCTCAATGGTGAAAAACTGAAAGCATTTCCTCTAAGATCAGGAACAAGACAAGGATGTCCACTCTCACCACTATTATTCAACATAGTTTTGGAAGTCCTAGCCACGGCAGTCAGAGAAGAAAAAGAAATAAAAGGAATACAAATTGGAAAAGAAGATGTAAAACTGTCACTGTTTGCAGATGACATGATACTATACAAAGAGAATCCTAAAGATGCCACCAGAAAACTACTAGAGCTAATCAATGAATTTGGTAAATTAGCAGGATACAAAATTAATGCACAGAAATCTCTCGCGTTCCTATACACCAACAACAAAAAACCTGAAAGAGAAATTAAGGAAACACTCCCATTTACCACTGCAACAAAAAGAATAAAATACCTAGGAATAAACCTACCTAGGGAGACAAAAGACCTGTATGCAGAAAACTATAAGACACTGATGAAAAAAGTTAAAGATGATACCAACAGATGGAGAGATATACCATGTACTTGGATTGGAAGAATCAATATTGTGAAAATGACTATACTACCCAAAGCAATCTACAGAATCAATGCAATCCCTATCAAATTACCAATGGCATTTTTTACAGAACTAGAACAAAAAATCTTAAAATTTGTATGGAGACACAAAAGACCCCAAATAGCCAAAGGAGTCTTGAGGGGAAAAAACGGAGCTGGAGGAATCAGACTCCTTGACTTCAGACTATACTACAAAGCTACAGTAATCAAGACAGTATGGTACTGGCACAAAAACAAACATAGATCAATGGAACAAGATAGAAAGCCGGGAGATAAACCCACACACCTATGGTCAATAAACTATGACAAAAGAGGCAAGGATATACAATGGAGAAAAGATGGTCTTTTTAATAAGTGGTTGAGAAAACTGGACAACTACATGTAAAAGAATGAAATTAGATCACTCCCTAACAGCATACACAAAAATAAACTCAAAATGGATTAGAGACCTAAATGTAAGACCAGACACTATAAAACTCTTAGAGGAAAACATAGGCAGAGCACTCTTTGACATAAATCACAGCAAGATCTTTTTTGATCCACCTCCTAGAGTAATGGAAATAAACACAAAAATAAACAAATGGGACCTAATGAAACTTAAAAGCTTTTGCACAGAAAAGGAAACCATAAACAAGATGAAAAGACAACTCTCAGAATGGGAGAAAGTATTTGCAAATGAACCAATGGACAAAGGATTAATCTCCAAAATATATAAACAGCTTATGCAGGTCAATATTATAAAAGGAAACAATCCAATCTAAAAATGGGCAGAAGACCTAAACTGACATTTCTCCAAAGAAGACATACAGATGGCCAAGAAGCACATGAAAAGCTGCTCAACATCACTAATTATTAGAGAAATGCAAATCAAAACTACAATGAGGTGTCACCTCACACCAGTTAGAATGGGCATCATCAGAAAATCCAAACAAATGCTGGAGAGGGTGTGGAGAAAAGGGAACCCTCTTGCACTGTTGGTGGGAATGTAAATTGATACAGCCACAATGGAGAACAGTATGGAGGTTCCTTAAAAAACTAAAAACAGAATTATCATATGATCCAGCAATCCCACTACTGGGCACATACCCAGATAAAACCATAATTCAAAAAGACACATGCACCCCAGTGTTCATTGCAGCACTATTTACAATAGCCAGGTCATGGAAGCAACCTAAATGCCCATCAACAGATGAATGGATAAAGGAGAAGTGGTGCATATATACAATGGAATATTACTCAGCCATTAAAAGGAACGAAATTGGGTCATTTGTAGAGACATGGATGCACATAGAGACTGTCATACAGAGTGAAGTAAGTCAGAAAGAGAAAAACAAATATCATATATTAACGCATATATGTGGAACCTAGAAAAATGGTACAGATGAACCAGTTTGCAGGGCAGAAATTGAGACACAGATGTAGAGAACAAAGGTATGGACACCAAGAGGGGAAAGCGGCAGGGAGGTGGGGGGGGGGGTGGGGGGGTGAATTGGGAGATTGGGATTGACATGTATACACTGATGTGTTTAAAACTGATGACTAATAAGGACCTGCTGTATAAAAAATAAATTAAATAAAATTCAAAAGTTAGAGAAAGAAAAAAGAAAGTATATAGTGAAAATGAAGCATACAATGAAACTACCTGTGCTGAAATTTGGGGGATATTTAGGTCCTTTAAAAAAAACAAAAAGTATTAATAATCACTGACTACATCTATGATAAAAGTGCTTATTTTGGTTTACTTAGATAATGCTGCAGCTGGTGGAAATGATAAACGTTTAAAGTGTTAACACTCTGTGAATGTATTTGATTTAAGAGAATAAACATTTTACAAAAATAAAAGAAAAAAAGAAAGTACATAGTGAACAAACTTCTAATTGATTTATTTAGCAGAGAGATTGGGCCATCCAGATCTCCTCTTGCTCAGAGAAAATATCTTGTTTGTTCAATCCTACCAGATATTGATATAACTGATCTCAAATGATCCCCTATTAGTACTTTTAATATTTACTCAGATTCAAGCAAAGCTTTAAAATGAAAGGGAAAACAGGCATATTCCTGACAAAAGAGACAGAGAGTATTCTGGGGGAATGAATATAAGCCAGGCATCTGCATCTTTGAATTCTGCTGACCTCATCAATAATGTGGGTAAATGCCAGTGATGACCAGATCAAATAAATGCCACATTGCTACCATGCTTGAAAATTTTCAAGGTTTATTCAATCTTTTCAGATTGGAGTACAGTGCTGTGTAGTGTTCTGCTTTGTTTGCTTTTTATAAGCATTCCTTTAAAGAACAGTGAAATGACTATTGTTGCAACTCTTTTAATGGCTTTTTCCTGAGTAAATTATATTCTCAGAAATGTAAATATCAATCTCTTCTAAAGAACCTTTATCTTCCTTACTATGCAGTTGACTATCCCCTGAAAAGTTAATAAATAGAAAAGGAATAGCAGATGAGATATCATCATTAATCTACAAGGCATGTTTTCTTTTACTTACATGGCACCAAATATAGTATTGCATAGGCACCACAGGGCATGTTCCTTTTGCTATTCATGTAGATCAAGTGTTTTTGTTGTTGTGGTGGTGGTGGTGTGTGTGTGTGTGTGTGTGTTGATGGTGGTGCTGGGAATGACTGTGATGTTTTAAAGTAATAGTAGAATCCAAAGGGCTTTGGATTTAGGACAAGATACTGTCCCAGTTCCTTTTCTCTTTTTAACACCACATGATAGACATTCTTAAGGCAGTGTTTTAGACGAGAATTATATTAGTACAACTAGAATTTTAGCCATTTTACAGTCAGTCATTTGAGGCAAAATAACATATGAAATATTTTACATCAGTCCCAACTTATGAAGGTAAAAATATTCTATACTCAATAATGGATAGCTTAGAGGAAATGTTATTTTTAATAGTTCCAATATTTACCTAGAGGTTTTTCCCTTTTTGTCAAAACTTTTTGTCTCAAAAAACCTACAACTAAAATTTATGGAAAAATCTATGTAATGGCTATAATTGATATTGATTTTATTCATATTTAGTTGACATAGATATGTATCTATTTTGGAAGTGTTCAGAAAACACAGTGACCAGAAAAAATGTCAAAGGGATAAAGATATTTTACTTTTTAAGGAATTTTTTTAAAATTATGAATTCCAAAATCTATCTACCCAAATTATTTTCCTCCCTAGATATCACAGATACTGAACTTTAGTTTTTATTCTGTTTGATTAAAGACAATTAGAGTTCATATTTTACTTGATTTCCTCTTAATCTTCTTCATATTCATAGTTCCTAACCAAGAATGCATATTAGAATAAGTTTTAAAAGAAATACTCATGTCCTGCTTCCAATCCTAAAAGGATTCAGATTCATTAAGTTAGAAATAAGGTTACAAGTGACTCAAATTCATAATTATTGTTAAGAAGCACTATATCTTGATTTTAAACATTCTGGAATCACATACCCATTTGGAGAGCCAATGAAAAAACTAACTTCTTCTTAAAATAATGCACATAAACACAAACATATGGAAATGAAAATGTACTTTCATAACATATACCCTAAAATGTCATTTCACCAAGATATTAGACTTCCTCATTATGACTCTAATACCTAAAAGTGAGTACATTTTCTCCCTCTTCCTTTTATTCCACTCTGAACACTTTACTAGCCCTCCTGTCACACTCCCCAGACTGCTTTCCACTTGAAGATACACAGTCTTTGGTTATGTTACGTCTAGGTGCAAGTTTAGGCCAGAGTTTACAGAAATACTGGAAAGTAATACAAAGCAAATAGCCTCAAATTTTGGAGTATAGAGAAGGATACTTCATACTACTGTTTATTGATTAAATACTACACTGCCTGGGAAAAAAGCAGGTAAGGGCACTCCCAGACAAATGTGAGAAAGTTGGGAAAAGATGAATAGTTTACGCCTTAATTACAGTAGTGTCTGGGATAAGTGCTAAGAATAAGGCAGATTCTTGGTGAATAGATGCTGAAAGAATGGGTGAATAAATGAATGAACAGCTGAAGAACTGACTGAAAAAAGCAGAAAGGAAAGATTGTTCATTCCCTTTCACTTCTGTGGCCTTAGTTTCCTCATCTGCTACATGGGCGCATTAGAAGCTGTTCAGATTCTCTTCCATCTCAGACAATTCCTGTATTCTTCGTATTACTCTGTGAATGGAAGGGAGAAGACCTATTCCCTAGTGCAAGGCAGGTATCCAGACTGTAAATTAACAGCCCTCATGGCAAGAGAGGGAGTGTAGAGGGATGGTGCTATTTGGCAATGTATTATCATGTTAAGCTAAAAGCTGGCAGGTAAAGTAAGTAAGTATTTGCTACAAACTTTCTAACATTGAGTAGCTTATGGAAGAAAATACTGCTTCAATGCAAAAATAAACAAAATTTATATTACCTCAACTTCTGGAATAAAGAGGCAGATTTATGTGCCTTCGTGTGAAACATGGTCCAAAATCAATTATTCCTCGAAATAAGTAAGATTGAGGAGAGAATACCAAATGCTGTCATTATGTAATGTGTATACATGGAAATGGGTGGCTAGGAGAAATTTTGAAAGGAAAATTTAATTTACACTGAATTGGGATAATTTTTGAGTTTGTATAATGTGCATATATTGCCTATCTATAAAATATTCTTAAACTTTAAAGTACTACAAAATATAATATTAATGAAGATGCAAAAAAAAAAAAGCCTGAAAGTTTTAGTGGAATTATATTTTAAATGCTGTGATGCAGTCTGTTTAAACGTCCATAGCAGATGAAGAACATTTGGCCAAAAATAATCAATGGATACAGAGTGTATACTACCTCTCCTATTGTGCTGCTTTATCCACCATTATTTTTAAAGTGTGGCCGATATAGTGGTAGGACAGTTAAATGAGAGCTTTTTAACTAGGTGGCACTCAGTGGAGTTCTGCTTCATCCAATGTCATATATAGACCAGTTTCATAGAAATCATAATTTTTTACACTTCAGAGACAGTACTGACCCAGCAGGCTGTACACACGGTTTCCTGGGAGACGATAAGTATTTTTCCAAGAATTCTGGGACTACATTAGAACACCATTTAACCATAATACTATCTTTTTCCTTTGTCTCTAAAGTGGTGGTAACTCTTTTAATCAGTTTATTAATCCCTCTTGGAATATGACGATTAATTATTATGAAATGCCTAAGTGCTGACAGAAGTGCAAGATAATCTAGTTCAGGTGGCACAAGAAAAGTCAGTGAGAAAAACAAACATCATTTTTTAACTTTGTTTATTTGTAGCTTAAAATGTAATGCCATACAATTTTAACAGTCACTTAAAAAAGGATTTATATTTGCAGAAAACAGAAGCAAAACAGAAAGATATGAAATAAAATGCCATCTTGCTTCAAGTTTTCAAATCAGTACTTAGAGTACTAATATACATCTATATACATTGCAAGTATATTTTACAAATATACTATGAGTAATCTTGAAACCGCAATAAATACCAAGTAGGTTTTTAGGCACACGCATAAAAAAATGCGAAATCTGCATAATTCTTGAGAGTGCTGAGTGACTCATTCTTAGATCATTTTCACACATATATTTTACACAAAATATACAGCCATCACACACATGATCCCCAGTCACCTCAGAACCTCACCTTTCATTCCAGCATTAGTGCCTTCTTATTCTTTGATACTATTGCTCTATACAGCTATTACGTAAGAAAATATTTTGCAGTTTTCTTCAACTAATTGCCTAAGAAGGTATCAATGCTACCAAAATAAGTACAGCCTATCTACACAATATGTTCATGGAAGTGTGCTGAGTGGCACCAACTTACAGAACTGGTCATTGTAACCCTGGGGGTTACCCTGAAGGCAAACTTATAAATTTTGAAGTATACCATTTTTGAGTTGCCCATACCATGACATCCAGAAATTATTAGAAACTGAGGTAACACCTGTGGTTTTTAGAGATAGGAATCCTTGAAAAAAACACCAAAGGTATTTTTGAAAATTCTGACCAACATGGACCTCAGTTATTGTACACTGTGTCTGTGGCTCTTTCTGTGCAAATGTAAACCAGAGAATCCAAAGGAATGCTCATGTTGAATTTACATACACTGCTAGGATTAAAGATCACAGCCATGGAGCACCTGAGATCGCCCTCTGATAAGCGAAGTCTATCGCTTCTCTTAGTAGAGCCAATGTTCATTGACAAAAATGAACCAGATAAAATCCCACTGATTTTTGCCCCCCAGCTACAAGTCAGATTCTGGCATATCTGGCATATCTGGCATATCTGCCATCAAGTACCCTATTCCATATCGCCCATTGGGAGCAGTATCCAGAGTTGGTGATCCACTCTGTTTTCTATAAATATTTTTACCAAAATTTGGAGAGGACATCTCGCTTGATATCTTTCCATGAATGAGGCTTGCATCATCTCCCTCTAAGTTTATAGGCTCCTTCAGAACCCGTCCTCTCTTATAGGTCACAGATGCTAAATTACCAGAACTATCGTCTATAAGGTTGCAGCGACGAATGATGAAGACAATTGGGACAGGCAATATTGCCAGGACCATCAGAGAGATACAGACAACCATTCCCCACGTTGGGTAGCTCAGAAATTCCTCTGATGCCTGTTAAAGCCAAAAAATAATTATTAATAATCTTTTTCTCTGCAGGGACATGAAAAAACATATATTTGTCTCAGGTTTATAAGAAAAGAATCTGGTCTAGTCTTATGATTTTGACTAATGAATTGCTGTGGAAGTGACAGTAAGCAACTTCCAGGGCAAAGCCTTAAAGGCCTTGCTGTTTCTGCCTTTGTGTCTTAGAATGCTACCCTGAGTCCATAATGCCTGGAAGAAACCAAGAATGAAAGCTCACATAGAGCCCAGGTCTCCAAGTTTAATCAACTGTATGAGTTAGCTCACACAAGACCCAAGGAAGAACCATCCAGCTCATCCACAGAACCCTAAGAAATAATAAATCATCACTGCTTTCAGTCATTAAGTTTGGGGGTCATATGTTACTAAGCGATAGTTACCTGTTACATGTGCCACATTATCTTTCTAAAATCTGAAATTAAATTTTGAACTACATCTGGCCCCAAGGGTTTTGGTAAGGGATAACAGACTTATTTGTTTAGAATAGTCTTGAATTTAGTTGTTATTATATTGAATTACTGACCATAGGATAAAGGTCAGAGGTATCTGAAAAATACGCATTCTGATTTTCTAACTGCTAATATGCACTTTAAGATTGCATTACTATATAGCTACAGCAACATGACATCAGAAATTGAAATAGTCGTGGCTAATATAAAACAGTTATAGCAAAACTTTACTTCAGTATTTACTTAAATTATGTATACATGGCTAATGAACAGTTTCATTGTTAGAGTATCTCAGATATAAGTTAGTAAATTTATACAGGAAAAAATATTTCTGGTGGTTTGATCAATATGTTTTCTAAAGTCAAAGGCCCAATTGGTTCATCTATGGTGACATGAATAAAATTACTTTAATGAGGACCAAGTCAGTACTTTTCATGTACTAATAAAGTCCACAACATATAAAAAAATCATACATATTTGGGGCCAAAAGAACATAAAAATCTCAAGATCCTCACATAAAAGCAGCACCATTCATTTAACCGCAAACTATACTGTGAAAAAAGCAAAAAACAAAAACCTCTAAAATGACATTTTATGTATATTTTTATCTACCTTCCTTATTTTGCATTTTACCTTATCTTCAATCCATGCATTATAGCCAGGAGGACTTAATCCCATATTCACAATGCTAGCAATTAGCAGTGATAATAGCATTAGAGGAGAAATATATTTCCACATATAGTAGTAATATCTGTTGGGAGCAAAGCCCAGCATATCCTTTAAGTCTTCCATGAACCTAAATAGAACGAAGGAATTTAATTATTCCTCGAGTTAATATAGCTATATTAAAATATGGTAAATTACATGTCCTTTAAAATATGCATTATATCAATGGTTTGATGGGGGTTAACCATGATACCCTATGACATTTTACACTGAGTCTAAAAGTCATATTGGAAGATGACTTATAAATTAAGAACATTTATAAAGTAAAATGGAACCAGTTTACTGTAAGTTTCATTTGGAGAAAGTCCCTGTAAGTCAATTACTGGAAAGTCTCCTCCAACTGATGATTTCCACTCTATGAACACAATATTTGCAATACATTAAAATTTCCTTGTTTCTTTTTTTTTTAATTAGCCATATGTTATATCATCCAATCCAATTGGTGTTTATATTATCTGACCTCTCATTTCTTTCGGTAGTCTGTTTTTTCAACTGAAAGAAGGTCCATACATTGCAGTTGATGTATGTGTTTCTCAGACCATTTTTCATCTCTAAGTTCCTCGTACATGTCTTCATCGTTTCCTCTGATTTTTTGTTGAATCAGCTGATCACTTTGTCCCACAGTCTGTATTTGGCTGATTGCATTCCCACAGTTTTGCTTCACAAGAGCATTTGATCCTCCTATTTCCCATGAATTAACACTTAGACCTAGTAATGATTAGACTTAACATGTTCTTTTTTTTAAGAGTCAGGTTACTGAGGTACTTTTTACCTGAAGTAAAATTCACCCTTTTTAATTGTATGATGTTAACACTGTCAGGAACATGTAGCCATTTCGTACTAGTCTACATCCCTTAATGTTTATCTCGAGATAAATATTTACTGCCCACCCACCAGCCCTTGTATTAATGTTTCTGCAGACTTCTTGGTTGTCTAAACCTAGTTCTCTCGTAGATTCTTCAAAAAGAGATCGTAGTAACTATATTTCCTAATTTCTTGCATGTTTCTAATTGTTTGTCTGTGGTCACTATACCTGAATGTCAGTTCAGCTGAATTTAAAACCTGTGGCTTACGTTTTTTCCTTGAGAATCATACATATGTCTAACTACATAACATTGTTACAAAAATTTTGTCAACTATTAGATTTTTCTCTTATAAATAATCTTCTTTGCTGTGTTTTGTTTTGTATTATTTTTGCCTGGATGCCCTTTTTCTTTGTCTTGTAGTAACAAGGCTATGTTAGCTAGGCTATGTCCTCGTGTTGGCCTTTATGTCTATTTCTCCAAGTATATTGTTTGCCCTTTCAACATTCAAATTAATTATTTCAGGCAAGTTTCTTCAATTATAGTTTTTAGCATTTGTTCTGGCTACTGTTTTTAGAGGCCTTCATTGTACATATGCTGAACCATCTTTGCTTAACTACTGTGTTTATTTATTTCTCTTAAATCCTTTGTTATTTCTCCTTGATTTTCAAAAGCATCCCTCCTTTCTAGCTTCTAATTCTTCTGAAATTAGGCACTGTGCTTATCATTTTTGTTTTCTTTTTAATTTGATCTTCATTTCTTAAGTGTTTTTCTTTTATTTACAATTATTTCCTGAGTTCTATCACCTCTGTTTTCAAATCTTCCTTTTCTCTAATTATTATAATTCTCAATTTTAAAATAACTGATTTCTGCTCTTCTTTGGTGGCTTCTATCATTTTTAAACATTTATTTCACCTCATTTTGAAGTATTGTTAGTTTTCCATCTATTTTGCATGTGTGCTTTTGTTGTCTGCAGAGATTTTACTCTTTTTTTTAAAAAAAAGAAACTTTTCTTAAGATTTGGCCACAGTTAAGTGAAATGAATTTTCCTGTGTGTTTTAGGAGGGAGGGATGGGCCTTTCCTCTCTGTTTTTGCAAAGTAATCAAAAAAGGTGGCCTCAGAATTTCTCAGTTCTGTTTACCTCTGCTCTCCTCCTCATACTGACCTGGACTTTCTTTTCCATGGACCCTACTACCTCTCTCCTACTCAACTCAGGTTTTGCTCCCACCACTTTTTCTTCAGTGAAGAGCTTTATCTTGGAAGAGAACTTTGGGTTAATCATTTCAAGAGTTTTTAGAGACCAGCACTGATGATCTTACTGTATTTTGGTCCCTCTGCACTCCGCAAAATGTGGGCAAAGATCCTATAGAATTTCTCCCAGTTTAGCTCACTGTCTTCCGATCAGCCTGCCACACATTGCAGGGAGGACCTGGGGGTGACTGGAAAGCTGTCAGAAGCCCAGCTGCATATCCTCTACCATCTCCCACACGGAAGTGATATCACACAGGTCCTGTGGCTGCCAGTGGTTTGCCCCAACCTTTCGTATTTGAGGGTTCACAGGAATATCTTCTTGCCCGTGTTTATGGGTATTTAGTTCTGCTTTCTAGTCATTCTTTTTCTCTTTCATTTTTAAAAGGAGACTCAGGAAAATACAATCTACGCAGCCATCACTTTCAGCTTTACAGGATCTTCCTTCTCGTTTCCTCTCGTTCATATTTCTTCCTAATCCCTAACTTGCTATGCTCCAATATTTCTTTTTCTGCATTTGAATTTACTGTCTCAAAGGTTTAGGTTTTGAAAGCCTTCTTTCTCTCAACTCTGTGTCTGGAAATGTAGGTAAATGTGGCAGAAGACAGAGAAGAGCTGAGCTCATGACACTGTTGAAGGTGAACAGGAAGAATATAAGGTTGCTACGACATTTAAAGGAGGGGAAAGTAAATAAATGAGAGCATTTTAGACAGGAGAATTCTAATTCTGCTCGTAGGACAAGATATGAGCTTTAGAAACCAACAGACCTGGTTGCGAATCATAGCTCCATCATCTTTTAATGTATATCTTAGTCCTTCTGAGCTTAATTTTTGGCATTTTCGAAAAAGATAATACCTGTCTTGGAGGATTATTGTTAGACTCATAGACAACATATGCAGAGCACACTACCTCACATACAGCAGAAATTTATAGATGCAAGTATTATTAGTAGTATTATTCTTCCTGTTGTTATAATGATTATTATTTAGGAACTACTAAAAAGAAATATTTACTACTCTGCCTATTGTAAATGTTGAACTGTCTAAATGGAAATCTAAATTATGATCTTATTGATCCATAGATCAGTCCAATAACAATGTCAAATACCAACACAGTGCAGGTTAGGAGTTGGGGGTAGCTTGGTATAGAAATATCTGGTTTTGAAATTAAAGTCCTGGCTCTGCAACTAACATACTGTGTCCTGTACAAGTAGGGCCAATTTTCCATCTAGGATATGGGTAATATTAGTTACCACAGATTGTTATAATGACTAACATTAAATGCGTGTCATACAGCTATTACTACTATTGCTATATAGTACATGATCATTAAATGTAAGTTCCCCTATCTTTCCTTGCCTGGAGCTTTTGCCAGTAATAAAAACGTTCTTTAAGTTTTGTCGCAAAGCTCACTCAATACCAATAAAGTTCTTTATGTTGTTTAAGAGGACTCTGGTCCTCAATTAACTTATTCCTACTTCACAGAGACCTCTAATAAGCTTGATGGTCTTATTACCTTTAGTTAATCCATATATGTTAACTAAAGACCACAACTTTAAAAAATATTGGACAAGGCCTCCAGAAACTTTTTTTATTCTGAGACTACTCTAATGCTTCATTTCACACCAAGTATATATACTTTTCAAACCGATCAGGTATATAATTCAAAGGTTTAAGCATCTCATGAAGTCATGACTCCACATAAATAAGAAGTTTATGTACAGCAAATGGCATATATATCCTGGAGCATCATATATATATGCCACTTCCCAAAATTGGCCTGCGACATAAAACATTGTGTAACATGATAAAATAAGGCATTTTATAGCATAACAAAATAAAATTCCTCTTGTAAAACAGGTTAGCAACGTAATTAGAAGTATAGTCTTTAGAGTTAAGCAAAAATGGCTGTGAATCCCAGGTCTGCCTCTGTTCAGGTGTGTGACGAGCAAGTCACTTGCTGTCTCACGAAGCCCGCATTTTCTTATCTGTAATAATAGCTGAAAACAACTTAACGAGGTTCTTGGAACTTTGCCAACATGCTCTAAACCTTGGAAGTTCCTCTCTGATAGCCAGAATTAAATCAAAGCTCCAAAATCCTAAACTACATTACCATCAACACCATTCTATCTAATCACCTAATAAGGGGATAGACTTCATTAAAATTATCGAATGAAGAGGAGCCTGCAAAAGACTTGATTTTTGTGGCGAGGAATTTTTCCCTCTAGTCACTTCCCTCCTCTTCTAAATGAGATATATATTAACAATTGGTCTTTCCAAGAGAGAGATGAAAAATGAATGCATAAGAGAGAATATACTTACTTATCTATGCCATAAACAAAGGATACAGCAATATTCTCCAAAATGACTACAATTAGCAGAGGCAGGGTAGCAGAATAATCATCAAACATTGTAACAAAGTAATTCCCAGAGCGCTGCACAAATATCAGGCCAATACAAAATGCCAGAAGACAACAGATAACTGGACCAAAGGAATAAATAAGAAAATTAAGCCCTACTCAGAGTCAAGTCTTTTAAACTTCATTATAAGTTATTATACACAAACAATAATTTTGTTTCCACTTTTATAAGTTGTCAATGATACAAATAGGATACCTTTCCTGATACCATGGAATATAACATATTGGGAATTAGTTACCTGGATTTAGTCCCAGATTTAATATGAATTCATTGTAAGACAGTAACTCAACTCATCTCGAGTCTGTGGAAACGTGTTTACTAAACACAGATAACAAATGAGGCAAAACTGAGAATATATTAAAAGTATAAGTCTCCATGCCCTTCTTCTCATTATTAATAGCAAAGTGACCTTTCCAGGCAGCAAATGTTTGTGGGTCATTTCTACTTTTAAGAATGTTTTATAGTTTTGGAAGCAATACTGAATTTTGAAATTAATAATGAGATTAGTGTAGCTTATAATAAGACTATGATAGCATGTATTTTTCTGTCTGATTGAAATATGGTTATTGTTAAAGCATAACTGAAAAAAATCTGATGAGACCTTGCCTTAGCAGCAATCCATAGCTCTGTCCTGATAGTGCCCAAACAGATTAGTTGGGAATACATCTGTGACAGGGTTGGGCAACCTGATTCTCCAGGTAACTAAGAAGAACCATCTAAAAGGAGTTTCTGCAGCAGTACTGAAGAAAGATGCAGAAACTTCTAACCAGCTACCCTTAATATAGAAAGTTAGAATTCTGGAATCCATATGATATTCCCATATTTTTGTTAGACTCTTTATTCTCTCTTGCACGTTGGTAGAGAAGACCTCAAAAATAAAAGATGACTGTGTTCTCTTTCTCAAACAGCTTTTAGCAGAGGTGAGTAAAAGTGAAAGAAGTGGAGCAGGTAAGGGCAGTTCAGAAGGGGAGAAAAGACATCCTGGGGGTTCCATCTGATGGGGGTTCCCTAAAAATCTCAATAAGTATGGGTTAAATTAAGCCATTTCCTCCATCTTGTAAGCGCTATGCTAGTGGTATGAGTTACATCGTACATAAGTGAATATTATATATAAACATACCATGCAGAAAAGGAAAAGTAGCATTCACTTGGAGTCTAATGCATATTGAAATATTTGAATGCTTGTCACAGCAAATTGTACTCAAAGTCTCAGGATCCAAGTAACTAACGGAGCTTGGATTTGAACCACAGCCTGTGTCACTCTCACTCTCTCCTAATTACAATATAGTATAAGGTAGATAGGAAGAAAGTGTATTCCAGGTGGTAAAGACACTGAGAGTTTTGCTGACGATGTGAGAGGAACAGATAATGAGTAAGTCACTTATCTAAGTCCTACTGTCCTATCAGAGGAGATGAAAACATCTGACAAAGGTGATGGGGGAACATTTCATCTAAGTATATAAAACATGACTCAAAGTAGAAGTATGGTCCCAGAATACAGGTAACAGGCATAGAGAGTATATTCCTCTTTACTCTGACCTAAAGGTCTTCCACTGGGAGTTACCAAATACTCACATGTGTGTTTCTCCCTCTACACTGTTGTTTTCCCTTTAATTTTGCAAACCCTCTTACCACAGGAGGGTTGGGATATGGGGCAAAGACGAGGAAAGCAGCAAAGATGACTGTTACTTAGTCTGCATGTCAGGCAGGGTATTGATAGCCTTAAAATAAATAGAAACTGCAGAAGTAGAGACTGCCTTTCAGGAAAAGACAGAGACATTTCTCATTTATGTTCAGCTGAATCAAAGATATTTAGATGTAAATATCTCACAAACTGCTGAAATTGTTTTATACACACACACTTAGCAGAAGGGTGAGTGATAAAGATATATATGTATTTGAGAGTTATTTACACATAAATTATTACTAAATCTATCAGAGCTAAAAACAGAGCCTTGGGGAGCTTGTGTACCACTGCCCAGCATTTAAGATCATCTATGTATTTTTTCCAATTAATTATTGCATCACTTACCAACACTCTTGCTGCACTCTGGTCTGGCTGGCTTCCCCGCTGCTTCCTTTGTCTCTACTTGGCTATGTTTATGAACACTATCCTCTGACCCCCTGAGAAGACCCCTCCCCTTTCGAATTCAATTTCCATGCCTTTCGCTGACAGTTCCCTCATATATTTAGATGACCTCTGCTGCGTCTTAATTCATAGAACAGGTAAAGTCCCTATCATGCTATCAGTATATTACATGGTACAAGTCTTATCTACACACCTTGATTTTAATTATCAGTCCTATTCTTTTTAGAGGAGAGGCTCTCCTATATCTCTGTATCTCTGTTGTAATTTCTCTTATATCCTTGATATCCCTCAAATGTGAGGACCATGCAACACACAACCAGTACTTTAATAACTACTTGTAGATTGGACTTTTAACAACCATCAATATTGATAAATTGTGTTATTGTCTTTCCTACCTAGATGTATTAACTTCTATCAGGCTACAATTGCTCTTTTATATGAGAACTCAGTTTAGGTTTATCAATTTCAGCTATGCACTTTTGGAAAATCCAATGACCTGAACTACTATTTTTATAATTATCTGAGTTGAATACAAAATTATACATGAACATTCTGTGACTTTGTTCTAGCGCCAGTAATTCATGATAATGACATTATTACTAATAAAGAGTAATAGAATAAATGATCACTAATAATTAATAGAATCTGTATTAAATATGTCATTTGCATATTATATAAATAAAGCCCTAAATAACAAATACTAGTATTATTAATAAGTAGACATTAATAATAAACACTTTTCCTATTTCCATCTCCGATCTCTCACCAAGGGTAAAACAGCCCGCCACATCAGTTCAATGAAAAGTCAAATACATAAAAACTAACCAGTGAGAATTTCTTTCCTCACTTTGAATGTGTCCACAATGGGTGTGATGATCCCTTCAATGGTTCCAAACATGCTGCCAAGCCCTAGATTTACCAGCATGAGGAAGAACATCACTGACCAGAAGGGAGATGCAGGGAAATGTGTCATTGCTTCTGTAAAGGCAATAAAAGCTAAGCCAGTCCCCTGAACAGCCTGTAAGATACACAAAACAGCCACGTTAATACAGAGCAATATGAAGTGCTGGCTATATATACATCAGTTGCAAAGGGCAGGAGAACTCTGAATAATGCATGGGAGTTACTGGAGATAAACACGCTGATACCATGTTGTCTCCTAAGAAACTGTGCCTCTAAATAAAATTCAAGGTGATCGTGTTATCTCATAAAAACAGCAGGTAGACCAAAATTTTAAAAGAACTTTAAGAGTAAGTTAGTAATTAAATCTTTCCTTCCAGAATTCGAGATTTTTATGTTAATGATGGCTTCATCCATAATTTCCTGCACGTGATTCTTTATGTTTAGTCTCAAGTACAGTTAGCTATCTTAAAGCAAGTGATTAACAGCCAATTTCTCCATTATATTGTCCTTTTTGCCAATGTAAAGAGAGGGTGACAATTAATGCAAGGCTATTTATTCATGTTCACCTATGTCGTGTTTATTAAAATATATGACAGTGGCTAGAAAAAGGACTTAATCATGACTTATTGAACACAATTATTAAGATGAACAAATATCATTCATGTGTCCAAACAACCATACAATATGTAAGTGATAATTGCAATTCAAGTTTTGTATTAAATATTATACCAGGAAAGGTACCAGACTAATTTCATTTTCTGGGATGAAAATCACCTAATTTATACCCATATTTTAAATTATTGTGGCTTAATCAGTGAAACTGCTTTTCAAAGTAAAACAAACATTTTTGATTTAAGAAAATATGTTCTCTGAAATAAAGAATGTGAATTTTGAAACAGCATGATCTTCCACAGGTATTTTAAAGATCATTTTCCTAAAAGAAGTCTTCTGGGTAATGCATATTTTAAGTTAATAAGAATTATTTTATCGCATAAACATAGCCTACTAACTTTATTTAGCTCATCTTCAATTTGACAGGAATTGAGTTGAAGAGAAGGAAACTCTTCTTCTTTCACTTTTTGAATGATGTCATAAACTAAGTGATAATCTTCCGCAGTAACAGCTGAAAAGTTGATATGATGGGGAATAATATCTTGACTAATGTTGCCCATTTTCACAAGTTTGATGACCATTTCCAAATTTCTGAAAAGGAAAACAACATTAGTGAACACATGGGTTTGGGAAGGAGATTTTTTAATATAATTATGCCATCAAAAGCTAAAGGAAATCAACAACCATACTCTGCAATGCATTTCTCATTTATGACATTTGCTTTGAAGCCCAGAACTGCAAACACCACCAATGTTGCCAGGATAGAAGTAAAAAAATTGATGAAGGACACCAGGACGGCATCAAAGTGGCAGTTGTTGTCTCTCTTGTTGTAGCTTGAAAAGGCAATGACGCCACCAAATCCCAGACCTAAGGCAAAGAACACCTGAGCTGCAGCTTCTCTCCAGACCTTGGGCTCCAGCATTATTTCAAGCTGTTTAAAATTAAACAGAATATAAGTCAGCTGCAAAAAAATATTTCAGAATAATCTACAAGGAATTGGTTCTATTGTTTAAATATATCATTATGCACCCAAAGATTATTTAAAACAGGGGGATAGTCTGTTCTTAAGTAGAAAGAACAAATTTTTCACTTAGGAATAATACAAGGAATATGAATAAGAAAGGCTACAGACTATTGAAACTTTAGACGGAGATGTTACTTAAATACACGGAGAAAATACGTATATGGGAATTTTTAAATATCTTTAAGACAAATCATCAAAGGAGTATTTGGGAGAGAAATGAACTATCTTCAGTTATTCTTATTTATTATCTTTGTTTTCTTTCCAAAGCAAAATAAATCAGTTAGCCATAAAAGTTAAATAATTATTTAACAAATACCCTAAGTTTTGTGTTTTCTGAAGTCTAACAGCCAAAGCAGATAATAATTATAAGCTGGGTAGAGCTGAACTATTTGTACTTTGCATATTCAGATAGGTATTATTCATTCATTGAGTAGTTTCCTGAAAGCCTTTTCTTTGAAAACAGAAGAAATTCAACCATATCATCACTAAGACCTTTTCAGATCCAAAGTTCTAAAGTTTGGAATCTGTGCTGAACATATATTTCAAGTAAGTGTGCTTCACTTCTTAAACAATTATCACTGTATATAACCAGACCTTTTAAATGGAACTATTAATATTAGCCATACCTGGCACAGACCTCAATAAACAGTTAAGTCTGATTTCAGTAGCAGTAGTGTTTAAATTGGTATTTTATCTCTTTTCACCATTGCAGTGAAATTGCCTTTATTGGGAACAATGCCAAATGTGGTTAAGAACATGAGTTACATAGACACTTTCAGATCCTGATTCTGCCATTTAATAATCTAAAAATAGTGCAACCTAGGGCAGGTGGCCTGTCCACTCTGAGTTCAAGCTTTCTCAACTGAAAGATGAGAGTAACAAGACAGGTACTACTTATCACATTGCCTGCTGCCCTCGAAGTCCTCAATAATTGCTAACATATGGACTATAGTGGCAGGCAGACTGATAAGCACTTTATATGGATGATCTCATTTAATATTCACAACAATCAATGAAATTGTGGCTAATATTATCTGCATCTTAGAAGAGTTAAGTAACCTGCCTCAGGTTACACAGCACTTCTGGGGTAGAGCTGACATATGAACACAGGTAGATTTCAAAATGTGTAAGCTCTCAAACATTAGGATATGTTGTTCAATTAATTTTAGTGATTATTACTGAAATTTATGCAATGTTATCATGAAACATAATCATGGTTATATTTATAATTTATTTTCAATTAACTAAAATATGCATACTGTTTACTGACTATCGCTGCTACATTACCATTCTACGGTTGATGCCCATCTAGTAAAATACACTCATTCAACTGTCTATCTCTACTTTGCCCACTAGATGGCAGACAACACCTATGTAATAAAGACATTCTGATTATTTCCAATTCAGGAATTAAATCTCCATTCACTGGGAATATTTCGTGTGCTTAGGTACTTTCTCCCTTACATAAATAATGTAAATTAAAAAGTTATTGACAACTTCTTATCGTTATTATATTAACTATCATCCTACAGTGGCCTAATACAGAATCTTATCAACAGTCCATGAAAAGTGAGCTGAAGAAATAATTAACTCTATTTTAATAGTTATCTCCAGTTCTGGTTTAAAATGTTAACAATGCTGCAGCTTTAAATACGGGGACCGTGTAAAAGCATCATATCAAAGTATTTAGAGTCTAAAGTATCTATTTAAATTAAATATTTAGAATTATGTCACAAACAATTGCCAACACAGGGAAAGGTGATATTCCAGGAATTCACAACAAAGCTAGTTGTTTTTAACTCAGAGAACTTTTTTTTTTGATATTGCAAATATAAATATTTTGGTCACTAAGTACGGCCCATCTGAGGCTGATTTAAATTATAATGCAGCTGAAATTCATAAATCTGAAGTAATTTTTCACTGAGGAGTTCCAACAACTCTAAATGATAAACAGAACTTTAGAACTATTCGAGAAAACCAGATCACAGTGTCAACATTTTTGCTACTCGAGAATGAACACCACGTTGGAACCAGATACACAAAGAACACAGCCTCTGTGACACAGTATCAAGGCAGCTGCCAGGAGTGACAATTCCAAGGAGGCTAAAATCTTCTGCCCACATCTCTCAGCACCATGCTTGGCTGCACAGTCATCATTCAGACAACTTCCAATTTCTGAGCTAATTTTGAAATTGTGTTTTTATAACTCGTTGTCTGCCTATGATAGAGTTAGCAAACTAATGTGAAGTGTAATGTCAGTGTATAACCAAAATATATGTACACCTCAAACTTGATTTTTCCTGTCAAATCAATATAACAAGTCCACAAGGATTAATCAAGTCAGCTCTAAGTTAAACAACGGAGTCTAAGTTCTGAGCCTTTTAGGAAACCTAATGAGAATTTTCCTAAAATGCATATGCATTTATAAAAGTTACAGAACTTCCCAAATGCACTAATGTTAAGTACTATTCTAGAAAATACAAAACTGCAAAACGAAACAAAGTAAGAAACCTTGAATTTCTCTGAGACAGGATTTAGAGGGCAATAGGGTTCTTAACCTGGGTCCATGGATTTTAGGTGATCTGTCAACCTCCTGAGACACTAAGCAAATTAATATGTTCTCTATTTGCTCTGGTAAGAAGATTCCATTATCAGGTTTTTTTCAAAGGGGTCCATGTCAAAAGGTTAAGAACCACTGAAATAGAGGAGGAAGAGTAAAGACTGAAAAGTTCTAAAATATACCAGTGTAAAAATGGGAAGTTAATTTATTATAAAATAGGAATTTTTGAAGTTTAAATAGTGAAACTCACTAATGGGGCCTTTAAAATTGGAGAGAGATGGATATAATTATAGATGTCCAAAAGCTCCGGTTTTACTAGGCTGGTTAACATAACAGCTATAATTTAATAGTCTAGTGCACATAGGTTAGAACAATTATCCCTTAAATCTAACTGTGGGAACATTTTAACAATAAACATAAGGCTTTTGTGATCATAAGCCTTAACTAGAAATACAGTACATACCTCAGGGGTAAACATGTGACGGATGCCATCAATTGAACCATTTAAAAGGAGTGCTCTGATTAGGAAGCATATAAGTACCACATACGGGAACAGAGAACTAAAATACATGATCTGCAAAGTAAGAAAGATTTAAAAAAAGTGAGACATCCTAACGACTATTTTCTTTTTCATAGTTAAGATTATGTGTTCTGTTCTATACCGTGAAAGTGGCACTTTTTATAATATGATAAATAATACTTTTAATACCTTGCATAGCCATCATATCAGAGTGGCTTAATAGCCTTGATTCAATGTGACTAGTTAAGATTCTATTTGAGATATAACAAAAAATAAAATTTTCCTTATTTAAACCCCTTTTAAATAGCCCATAGGTATGGTGTAATTTGAATAGTGTTGATTCCTTACAGTTCACAAAACAAGCAATATTTAAGAGAAATGAATGGACACTAACTCATTAACAAATTTCTACTTTATTGTTTGAGGTAGCAAAAAAAAAAGTCCTTTTTTTGTTTGTTTTTAATTAAGCAAAGTTCCATTATAATTCTTTAAAGCTTCTGGAGTAGAGAGTGGTCCTGTTAAAGTTCCTACAGAACTTGAATAATAGTGTAGAGATTTTATGTTCTACTTCAGAAGTTTCATCATTAAAGTTAAGCAAATGTTTATCATAGAAAAG
This sequence comes from Pseudorca crassidens, assembly GCF_039906515.1. NCBI lineage: Eukaryota > Metazoa > Chordata > Mammalia > Artiodactyla > Delphinidae > Pseudorca > Pseudorca crassidens. Next base: position 72,012,236 of record NC_090306.1, read on the forward strand.
CAGTTGTCCTAACCAGACATGTACTGCCTCCTTGACATCTCCATGTGGTATCCAAAACTTTCCCGATTTTCCCCCAAAGCTGTCCCCACCCAACTCCATCTCCCACCACCCATCCATTTGCTAAAGTCAAACATCCAGAAGTAGTTCTGCACTATTTGTAATATTCTAGTTTCCAAGCTACCACTCAGGTTATCTCATTCCCTGCTTAACCCACTCCAGGGATCTCTAATGCAGTTGGAGTAAAAGGCAAATTTCTCCCTCTGTCCTGCAAAGCCTTAGACTAGGCTGCCTACCTGCCTGCCCCACCACTCTTCCCCCAGCTGAGCTTCAGCCCCGAGGGAAACCAAGCTCTTTAGCTTCAGGGCCAGAGCAGGCTGTGCCCTCAGTCTGAGGTATTCATTTCCCTCATCTGTCCGAGACTCGCTCCTCTTTGTTATTTTACGTCTTATCTTCATTTTCTCAAGACTACCTAGAACACCCAGAATAAGGTGATGCCTTTTTCTCATCCAGTATACCTCCATCTGCCCTCCTCTATGCCCCATGAACCTTCAATATTATTTTGTTTTGTCTTGACAGCATTTAACACTGTTGAAATTATCTTGTTTATTTGTTAATTTTCAATCTCCCCTACTGGAATATAAGCTCTGTGAGGGCAAGGACTTCTTCTCTCCTGTTCACTACCAAATCTCAAATACCTAACAGAGTTCCTAACACATAGTACGTATATAATACTTATCTGAGGAGGAAGGAATGGAGGAAGGGTAGGAAGAATGGAGGAAAAAACTGCCATAGCAGAGGATGGCTCAGGCAGGTTAGAGATATGGAATCCTATAGTAACTGTAGACAAACAATAGGTAAGTCAACACAATAATTTGCCCCTCTTCTACTGTTCTGTATACCTTATAATTATATTAAGCATTCTAAGAAAAAAATTAATATTACAAATAAAATCTCAGCATAATTAGAAACCCATATTTTTTCTAAAAATAATTATATTTTAATTAGTTGTAAAGAAATATAATTTTTTGATCATTTCAAAATGGTATAATTTTTTAAATTTTTATTTATAAAAATGGTATAATTTTTAAATTGCATCCATTCATCCACATTTCTTGATTTCTTCTTATCAGAATGCTTTTAGATGGAGTACATTTTTTTCATTCTTTCTGCCCCCTTTTAGCATTCTTTAAATTTGTGGGTCTACTATATATCTATTCAAGTAGCCTTGATCTCACTTGATTACAGCTATTCCTTTTATGATTCTTCTTTACAAATCTTGGGGCTAACCAGAAGCATGGATTCACCTTTGCACAATTGCTTTGTTTTTTTTTTTTTTTTAACAGAACTCAAATTTGCTGCCTTATAAATGACTTAAAGGACTTCCATTAATGCATTTATTTTAAAAATGAAAATGAAGGCTGCACACTAAAATAATCTGGATAGTTTGATTATGATTTTTTCCAATAAATACAGTGTACCCTCAGTATATTTTTAATATAATTTCAAATTAGAAGCTAAAGGAAGAAATCATTCTTCCTGTATGTGTATTTGCCCAGGCTAAACAACTCTAACACACCTGAATATGGTTCTCTTCCCCACATCCCATAACAACTGACCTACAAGTCCAATTGACTCCAAATTTCATCTGTCCCTTCGTTTTCATCCTCAGTGATGTGTCACTTTTCACTATTAGCTTCCTCCTCATTTTGCCTCTTGATTTTCCCTGCCAGCTCTCCTCTTCATCCCTGAAATTCATCACCCACACTGCTACCAGAAAGATCTTTCTAAGGATCTGATGGTGTAATGAACTGCTAAAAATCTTCAAATATTTCACACCGTTTGTTAAGTAACAGCCAGTCATTTTACCAGTGTCCATAGATACTTTAATACCTGCAGTCAACTTACATTTCCAGCCTCATTTCCCACAAGCTTCACAAATTGTATGTAAAAGTCACACGGGGTTACTCAGCAAACTTTGGGCTTTGCACATGCTGTTTTCCATGCCTCCAATGTCCTCTCTCTGAAGTTCCTGGTGAACTCTTCTTCAACTGTCAAACTCTAGCCCAAAAGTTACCTGCTTTGTGAAGCCCTCCCCCAATTCCAGGTTAATTTCAGTGGCTGCCTCTATGCTCTATACTGTCATACACTTTTTATTTGTACATCTTACTGCATTTATTCTGCTGTCATTATTTGTCTCACCCATTAAATTATGGGTTCCATGAGGATAAAGATGGTGGCCTATTAACCTTTGCACATTCTTAGATACTCAAAAATATTGTACATTAAGAGAGAATTCATAGGAAGTTTTCCTTTCTGTACACATTCCCTAAAAAAAAAAAAAGAAACAAACAAAAAACCCTCATCTTTATTTTACAGTATTTTAAAAATTAGGTACTAATTATATGATGAGACATTTCAAATTTCATTTATTAATTCAACACATATTTGAGTTCTTAATACTCATCTGGCTTCAGTGATAAGACTCTGATAAGATAAGGATAGCTTTGTCCAAAAAGGAACAGGACAATTTCATGTTGGATGCAACATGGAGAAAAGTAACAGTCAAGATTTTAAACACTTAAAAACTTAAGTAGTAATAGGTAGTGTTCACACCTGAATTTTTTTCTTCTGTGAGCAGGTAAAGGACAAATATTTAATCATTAAATTCTGAGATTTAAAGATGTGTCTTAGGTCAGCATTTTACAGAGGTATCCATGTTGTGCTTTTAAACACAAATTCATTTTATTTAATCATATGGGTCTCATAATAATAAAATTGTCAGTTGAATAATATTATTGAAAATAGTTTAAATTCTACCTGACTATATGTAAAATGCTACCCCAAACACTTTCTCCTTATTTTATATTTTGCATTGCTACCTGATATTATTTTATGATTTGTTTATTGTCTGCCTCTGCCACTAGAATGGACATTCCATGAAGACAGGTATTTTGTCTGCCTTGTTCACCACTGTACCTCCTGAGCTAGATCAGTGCCTGGCACATAGTAGGTGCTCAATAAATATGTGTTCAGTGAGTAGATGAATGACCCTTAAGTATTATTCTTAAGAACTTGGAAGTGAAACAATGAAATATGTTTCTCTGGCTGATTTTAAGACTCCCTGGGCCTTAAAAACTGACATGCCTTTCACAGTAAGTACATTCAGTAAGAGACATAAGTTTATCAATCAAAATGTTGCATGAAAATATTTTCATTTTACTCAACTATTAAAAAAAAGAAAATATATGAAATCATTTAGTTGTTTTTCTCTCTTACATATTAAAATGTTTATTTTAAACATACCTTCAGAAAGAGTCATTCTCTTTGAGGATTTCATAGCCTAGTTCTAACTTTGCCACTTATCAGTTGTTTAATTCTGGCCAATTATTTATTTTCCCTAAGCTTAACTTTGCAGTAAAATGGGGATAAGAACATGCAAATCATCTTGCTGCTAGAAAGATTAAACAAGCTAATGTATGTAGAGTACTTACTTAGCACAGTAGTAGTACTAATGGCAAAGTAGTGCTAGTAGAAGATATTAGAGTTAGAAGAAAGCCTAGAGCTTCTCATTTCTATCTTTCCCCTGGGGGCAGGCATCCCTTGCATAGAGGCTCCAACAAAGGGACATGCAACCATACCACCTCTGTTGGACCACCTCCAGTAGTGCTGAGCTCTCTACCACTGTGCAACTGATTTCATTGTTACTAGGCTTGATTCCTGAAAGGTCTTCCTTTCCTTGAAGATTTACCACCATCCCGCCACTCTGCATAATTCCAAATATTTGATCATGGTCCTGTTCTCTGTGACCACACAGAATAAGGCTTATTCCTCTTTTTATTCAACTATTGGAAGACTGTGATCACAAAGCTGAGATGGCTCTTTTCCATAACAAAGTAGTAAAGATTTCAGTAAAATCCAGTATTACAGGTGTGGTTCAACTGGCATGTGCCTACCTGACCTAAAGGAGAATGACACTGTCATACTCCTGTCTTAATTCATGCAGTTTCAAATTAGCATTGTGTGTGTGTGTGTGTGTGTGTGTGTGTGTTTTGGCTGGGGATATCACAAGGTGACTTTTCTTTCAGCTGCTAAATTCTCTAAGTTTTTTTTTCACATACTACCCTTAAACTTCATTACCCTTAAACCATATATCTCTATACTGCATTTGTGTGATTGTTTATTTGGAAGCTTTTTTGTTTGGCAGGCAAACAGAGCTTTACATTTATTCCTAATAAATTTCTTATTATATTTAGCTCATTGTCTCAGAATGAGGAATTGTCACAATTTAGATGTTCATAACTTTGTTCATATTACTTACAGCTTTCTCCCCATCTGTGCCTACTAAATTTTTTCTTCAAAGTCTGCTGAAAAGCTACCCTCTCCCTGAAGCCTTCTTGTTGAAATAATAAACTACATGTAGTCTATAAATTGTATTAAATTTTTCCAGATAAAGTTATATTACACGACATAAGAAAAACATCCCCAATGTTGTGATAAGAAAAGGATGAATAGTTCTTTAAATGATAAGACACATACTCAGACAAAGAAGAAATAAAATGTGGTGGTAAGACGCGAGCAGAGGGATTTTTGGACTTCTTTGGCTGACCATAGTTGGTTCTCTTTCTATCAAATGACATCACCTTAGGAAGCACATAAATGTGGTTAGATTTGGCTTAGGAATCTAGTCCTTTATTTATAACTTGACTGTAATGGGGCCCTGACATAGTAGAAGACACACCAAATGGAACGAATTAATTGAACTTACTTAATCACAGAATACACTAACATTCACAGAATATGGTGTTATCTACCACATTCATTTCTACAAAGGAAAAATGGTATAGAAGTTCCATCAGGAAGGTAAATGTAAAATCAGCTGTGATTAACAAGTTTAAAAAAATTGTCAAACATTTCTAATTAAATATGAAGTAACAGGAAGCAAAGATGAATTAGACAGACTTCGCCTAAAAGAGTTCACTTTTTGTGGGAAAAAATATACCACAGTGAGAGACGTTATAGTGTTGCAATTAAATAACATGGGCTTTAGATTTAGACAGAGCTGGGTTTGATCCAGGTACTAGCATTTACTAACTGTGATTCTTTGAGCAAGTTACCTGTTTTCTCAAACTTGTTCTTTTATCTGTAAAGCAGGTCTGAGAGTAGCAATTACTTCTTAGAGTTGGTTTTTGTTTTCTTTTTTTTTTTTTAAGATTTAATTGAGATAAAGTATATATAGCATTTATCACAGTGCCTAGAACAAAGTAAACAGGTAATAAATTTTGCCTTCTGTTATTGTTCTTGTTCTCATCATTATCAGAATCATCTCCATCATCGTCATTTATTACCACTACTACTGCTGCTGCTACTACTACTACTATTCCCACTCTTACTAGTATATCATGGTAAGTGGCAATATGTTAGCCTGGAAAGATATATGATCAGATCTATGCTTTGGAAAGAAAAAACAGTAGAGATGGGTTGTTAAAGGGCAGAGAGAAGATGAACCAAGATTAATTCTTGCTATGGTCCAAACAAAAGAAGTAGAGAGCTTTAAAACAATGGCAGTAATAATGGGGAAAAAATGTAATATGGAAGCAAAATAGTGAATAACAATTACTTTCCTAATGCATCCTTTTAAAAAATTATCTGATTGACTTCCTGGGGTATCTAGAATTGACTTACTGTCTTTCTCAAGCACAGCCTTATAAAATTTTCCATTTGCCCTGGCAGGCATGCCCTTTAGTCTTTTATATTACTCTGAATTCCTTGTTGAGATATATCATAACTACCTAATGTTCATATCTTTAAGAAACACTCCACACTAGACTATTTTAAAATCTTTTATGCAACTTTTCCCTAGAGCACCTGTAGTAGAGAAAAATGAATGATATAACACAAATAAACAAATTCTTTATTCTACCACTTTTCCCAATTTCCATGATTGGAACTAATCAGAGAACTAAAAACATTAAGGTCAGCTGAATACCAGCAACGAGAAAGGACTTTTAAGTATTGACAAAAAAGCTCAAAACAGATCTTGATAAAATAGGGAAAGATTATAAACAACTTTAGATTTCATTATAAAACACTTATATCTTTATTTATGTCCTTTCCTTGATTTAAATACATTTTTTAAAGCACTACTTTTTACCAATCTTTAATTAACTGCCGAGAGAGTAAAGTGCTACTTGCAGTTTGCCCACACAGGTTTATAGTGGGTGGGGGAGATAGTTCCCAGGAATGGTGTTGAGGTGATTAGCAGAAGCAGGAGGGGCTCTAACATACTAACTTTTCCAGAAGACTGAATGCCTTTGATCATAGCCAAGCACACCACAACCCAGGCAGCCAGCAAGCAGACGGTCATCTTCCAGTTTAAGCCCCCACTTTCAGAAATGGAACTGGAAATATTCAGTGCTTCTCTGTACCAATAATAGGTAGTGGCAGAACTTTTTTCGCATTCTGGCTCTACGACTGTAGAAAGAAAGGTAACACAGTCATTTCAGACTATAAAGAATAATGAGGCCATTTCCCCCCCAGTAAGCCTGTAAATCAATTCTTAACTTTTCCTAGAAAAGTACTACTATTCTACAGAAGTATTTAAATCCACAATGAAACCTCAACTGTGCAAAAATGTGAAAAAGTCAACAGACATGAATCCTCTTTGACATTTGTTATTACACATTTCTAAAATAGGAATATGTGAGATTTTTATCAAGGTGATTAAAATGTATCAGGTTTATAGCCCCTTCTGCCCCCAGAATTATCTGATTGACTTCCTGGGGGCAGAGCTGTCAAAAATGCTAGCTTCTAGCCATGTGTGACTTTTGAAATGGAGCTGGTTTAGAGTGACTAGTGCTGTAAATATAAAGTACAAAGGGGCTTTTAGAGACTTAGTATGAGAAAAACAGTGTAAATTATTACGTAACTAATGTTTATATTAATTATATGTTGGAATGTTAATATTTTGGATATATTGGATTAAATAAAATATTTCACCTGTCCCTTTTTACTTTCTGTAAATATGGCTACTAGGACATCTTAGACTACATATGTGAGTTGCATTCTATATTTACTGGACAGCGCTAGGGAATTGTTCTTTATATTCTAGGATATAAAAATAAATGATAAGAAAACCATAGAAAAACAACCCAAGACATAAAAACAATTCCTTCAGTCTAAACTCTTTTTGTCCTCTTTTTTATTTTAATGAAACTGTAAGGCATCAATAAAGATATACAGAATAAAATATTGTCAAAATTTACAATTGAAGGCTTATAATTGTTTACCCTTAACATCATGGGGCACAATAAAATTACTTGGAAAGAGCTAGATAAATTAAATGATGCCAGACATCTATCTTTCTGAGTATGTCAAGGAAAGTTTGTTATAGTAACAATTTTGAAAGATTTTTCCACATTATTTAAAAAAAAAGAATCTTGAAAGCTCCTGCCTTTACCAACTGTATGATCTTTAGATACAAAAACACTACATGGTACATGTCTTACAAGTGTGTGAAGCATTTTTCACCAAAGGACACTGATCCCAAGGTAGAGGTTGCTGAAAAGACTGAGAAAAATAAAACAAACTCCAGCCAATGATGACATTGTAGTAGAGAGCCACAAAAAAGCATACCTGCAAAATAAAATAGTGTGATTATATTAAACCTCTCATGCCCCTTCCTTTGAAACAATGAGATGAAATGCATAAAACCCATTTAATACTTTTAAAAAAACCTCCTTATTTTATTTTTATTTGAAAAGCATTATCTTTTCTAAAACGATGACTCTCATAGACCTTAAGAACATGTGTTAACAAGATTGAACTACATTTAAATTTACAGCTTGTTTTGTGTATTAGTGCAAGCTCCAGTAGTGTTTTTTTAAAACATGATTAAAGAGTTGAGTAGAAATACACACTCAAAGGTTTCATTTAAATTCAAACTATATAATTACAAACCCTGTAAAAATTATAAGGCATGTACCATACCAGGAAACTTACTACACAACTTGCAAATCCAATCCCTCCCAGTTTAGGGCTTATGTAATTCCACACACCAATGCTTCCTCGCCGAATTCTTTGACCCACAGAAAGTTCCAGGAAAAAAAGGGGAATACCTATTACCAGAAGCAGTATTAAGTATGGCAAAAGATAGGCACCTACAGAAACAAGAACAAATAAAATAGATTATATTTTCAACAGTCACAGGAGAGAATACACTAATTCTGATTATCTCACGAAAGATGATATTTAAACTTCCATATAGTATAACTACAAAGGACTTTAAAGAAAATGCAATTTCATTACCTTAAGCTTTCTGGTATTTGAAACTTGAATTTGACTGCTACAAAGAGTTTCTGATAAAAAATAATTATGAAAAAAGTAAGGATACCAATGAATAGTTTTAGTTTCATTTTATTGAAATGGTAAACCAGCTTTATTTTTTGTAAAAATAATTGCTTCCTTAAAATTAATTATTTTCTCAAATAGGTTTCACAAACTCCTGGAAATCTTATTCATACGACGTTAATGAAGTCATTTATTAAATTTTATTCAAACTCATCTAAATCATGCATTTCAAATCTGATAAATCAAAATGAGTGAGATGTTATGGTATTAAAACTGACTCTTCCTAACTAACAACAGGGAAGAAGAAATGGCTGCTTAGACTGAAAGAGGAAAAAAAAAAAAGGAAAAAGAACTTCTACCACAGACAAATGTCATTTTTTCCTATATATATATATATATATATATATATATATATATATATATGTCATACAAAAAGTTCACTTCAGGAAACAAGTAATTTTTTGCTTTCCAAAATTCTGTTAAGGGGTAGGGAGGACTGACTAAACTGAGCTATTTAATAGCTATTGTAAAATATATGTGCTATTTTCCTTGTAGTAAAGTTTTCGTACTTGAAAAATATATATCTTATTTTACAGCTAAATTTCAATTTAAGACACATGATTAGTGACTTTAAAATGTACTGAACAGCTTGACAATGTTAATATTAGACTCTGTTAATTGATAAAGTCAAATGTGAAACCTGTACTCATTTCTACATGAGAATACATATGCAAATTATTCATTAAATGACTTCTAAAATGGACTTGCTACATTCAAATTTCCTGTCTGGAGTTTTGTCCAACCAGATACTGCCAAGTGGGTCATGTAATCGATGGTACTAATTCCCTTTATAAAGTGGCCATTTATTATATTTTCTCATTTAAAAAATGTGTTTAATGGTATTGAATAGATTTTGGAAACTATTCGAATTGTTATGGTACCTATTCTGCTGAAGAAGTAAATATTAATGATTTTATTTTCAAATCATTTATCTCAGTATCTATATATCTCTGAAATAATTATGATATACAGGAATTTCCCAGGACTTCCCTGGTGGTCCAGTGGCTAAGACTCCGCGCTCCCAGTGCAGGGGGCCCAGGTTCGATCCCTGGCCAGGGAACTAGATCCCATATGCTGCAACTAAGAGATCGAATGCCACAACTAAAGATCCCGCGTGCCGCAACTAAGACCCAGCGCAGACAAATAAATAAATAAATAAATGTTTTTTAAAAAAAGAAATTGAATTTAAAAAAAAATTTCCCTTAACATGGTGGTTGGTAGAAAATCTCTACTCTCTTACAGCTGATTTTCAGTCTTTGAGACATGAGTTGATCTACAAAGAGGTATGCAATGTAAAGCATCGATGCATGAGATTATAAAACAGAATTATCAAAATTCAAATTCTAAAATGATTAATAACATTCAGGCACTAATGACCTGAACATGTTTCCTGAAGGACCGAAAGTGCATTTTAACACGTCTCAAATCCTGGGGTGTGAATTGGTTTATGTGTGTGTGAATGACTAGGATGAAAAGAGAGAATGAATTAAGACTGGACTCATTGGGAGCATTTCCTCCGTTATGTGTTCATGACACACTATTAGATACCTGGCCTTTTCTTCTAACTCAAATTTCTCTAACACGAGCCTCCATAACAAAAATAGTCATAGCTAAACTACAGCTGAGAATTTACTATTTGCCAGGCACATTTCTATCCATGTTACATGTAGTTACTCATTTATTCCTCACAAGAATCCAATGGGGCAAGTACCAGTATTTTCCTCATTGTACAGGTGTGGGAATTCAGCCAGAAGAAATAGTTAACCTGTGAATGGTCACCTGGATAATGTGGGAAAGAGCCAGGCTTTATAGTCAAACTGACTTCAAAATTTGAGCTGGTAGCTTCTACATTATTAACACTTATTAAGCTTAACCATTGTGCTTTCAGTAATATCTTCAGACAAATCAACTTATATTGGTCTATTACTTTTTATTCTGTTATTCATAAAGTGCCTCAAATGATGAATAAGATTTAGGTAACCTGAGACTGTTTGACTAAACAGTCAAATACCTAGACAGTTCAATGCCATACTGCACGCTGAGTACTGCCTTTTGAACTCCAACAGCCATCTTGAAACGATAAAGCCCATTGGTGTTTTATAATGTCACTCTCTAGCATTTGTAATTAGAAGAGAGGAAACAATACTAGGAAGGGCATCTTGACTCTCTTTATATATGAAAGAAAGTAAAGAGGAGGAGCCATTTTTGCTAACAACTGATTACTATGAAATCCTTTAGGCTCTCCACCAAGACAAATACTGTATTAAATGGAAAGCAACCTGAGTTTTCAGCCAAGATAGCGGTCTTCCTTAATAGTATTGCCAGTTAGGCTCATAAGGTGAAATGTCTGAAAATCAGAATTCATCTTTTGCCAGTCTTGCAAATGGGGATGATTTGTGAGAAACAGAAAGCAGGGCAGTACATAGCTGCTTGTAGCTGATTTAATAAATAATTCATCTGTGATGTTAAAGACTAGCTAGAGGAGCTTGCTGTTTCAGTGGAGCGATGGGTAGTGCATCACCAACTTCATGTACTGATTCTTACCTCTCTGGCAGATTTGTCAGACAGGGTACTTTTCCCCAAACCTGTAGTTTTGTCCCTGGTTGAATTAACTAAGCAAGACCTTAAACATATTTTGTCACCATGACACCTTAGCTTTTTATCTATTAGTGACTGAAAAGAAACCATTTCATATATGAATGGTTTTATTATTTCATCTGATATATAGGTTGTAACTACATCAAAAATAAAATAAAACCATGTTTTTTTCCAGTCAGCAAAACTATCACAAACTGGAATCAAAGACCAAAATATTCAGTCTTTCCTTTATGTGCTGAAATGCTGCTTACAGAATATTTAGTGTTTAATCACACTTGTTTGAACAGCTTCCATATATGTATATGGTAAAGATAGTAATGGTAAAGAAAGTAAAGCTTAATATTAAAGTTATTTTAATTTAATAACCCAAATGTTAGTTAACTTAATGTTCAGTTTGACTTTGGTGTACTATTGAGCTTGTATCCTACATGAACAATGTACTCTCTTGTATATGGTTTTATTTTCTTGATTTTAAGACAATTTTCACTAAATAACACCTGGTAATTATATGCACAAATACAAAAAGCTAAATATCATGTTGATCTAGTTAATATGTTTAAAATTAGGAATGGTAATTATCATCGTAAGGATGCTAATATCTGAGGATGAAGACTATCTGGCATTATATTAATTATCTGGTTAAATTCCTTCTACTAGGATATACAAAGTTCTGGTCAGCATTTGAAGACTATAATCATTCTAAATTATATGAAATTTTTGCTTTTTTGAAGAGGGAAACAACTTAAAATTCAGAGTTAATAAATTGTGGACAGAAAATTCTCTCTTGTCTTGTTCACCAATATCGTCTCATATCAAAAACTTGAGGACTTTTCTCCAAAGTGAATAACTGATAGGCACAAGGGATGAAACACTGGTTAGAAAAGTCAGTAATTTAGAGATGTTAATAGCATCCACAGAAAGAATTTGAGAATTTATGACCTTAAGCAATCCTTGAGTGTTCAAAGCAAGCCATCTGCTCCTATGGAAACCTAATCTGAAAACAGAGCTGAAATTCAGAGCTGAAATTACTTCCAGCAAAAGTGTCTCCCTAGTTTTACAGTGGAATTCATAGTTTCTAAAATAGTGAAACTACAGCAACAACAGGGGCTATTTGACATAATCAACTGCAATTTGCTCAGCAATGTATCACTCAAAAAAAAAGCAGAAAACAGAAACTTACCACCCCCATTCTTCTGACAGAGGTATGGGAATCTCCACACGTTCCCTAATCCTACAGAAAATCCAACCTGGGCCAGGATGTATTGTAGTTTACTGTTCCAAGCTGGTCTTTCATCTTCGACTTCAGATCCTTCTTCAACATCTGTGTCTTTCTCTTCTTGGACGTCAACAATTAGTTCACTTTTCTTAAAGGCATCATCAGCTGAGTCTTCATTGGAAAGAAGGTCTTTGACAGACTCAATAACCTCATCATCTAATTCTCTTTTTACCACCTTGCTATTCTTAGGCATTGGAAAGTGCGGGCAGTGGTATTTTTTTAAATTCCCTTTTGGTAAGTTTGTTAATCCTTTTTAAAAATATGTTAGTTGATAGGAATAAAAGATGGAGGAGGATATCAAAGGAATCTTTGATTCAAGGTGATAAAGTCTTATGGATCCTGGATCTCTATGTCCAATATTCTGTGGGTACCTGTAAAATTTTAAGTTGAAAAACAGTAATATTTAATAAGGAAAAATATTTAAAATACCAAAGACCCTTTCTTATTAATTTTTAAGATGCAAACTCTTTCTACAGAGTGTAAAACATATGACTGTCCTTGACCTTTCAGAGCTTATTATTTCCAGAAGTATAAGAATTGTAAAGTACACAAGGGCTTCACACACATTTTCTTTTAGCTAACTTCTTCCTTCTTGCAAAAATCTACTTTGATCTCAGATATACCCCACTGCATAATGTTGACTCAGTTCATTCGTAAGTAAGTAGAATTTTGAGACCCTTTTTCTTAATTCTTCCTTTTTCCCCTCTCTGACTAAAGTACATCCCTTATTTTATTGCTGATAGAATTATATACACAATTGCATGCCATCCCTGTAAATCTGTCTTATACAGAATTTCATCTGTTGGCATGTTCATCTATTTATTCATTTGATATTAAGGGAAAAGACATTAAGGGATATATTGGGGGAGGGGAAATTTTGCCTCTTTCCCCTCTTAGTTCTTTTGGTTGGTGATTAAAATGACATAAGACAGATTCACAGGAGAAAAAAAGTTTATTATTTTCATACAGCAAATCCACATAAATATGAAGAATTCCAAAGACAACAAGGCAAGGTGAGATATATATATATTATTCTGGACTAAGAAGGAGGTAGGGATCTGAGGTTTTAAGGGGAAGTAAAATAATTCAAAGGAAGATAAAAGGAGTTGTTTGGTAAACAAATGTTTGCGGGTCATCCAAAGACAATAGGACGCAGAGAGGACTTTGATCAAATGGGCTTGGCTAGGTTCCTTCCTGTCTAGCACACCTAATACTTGACTATAGTTATCAGTGGTGATAGCTCCTTCCTGGGACAGGCCTCCTATCTTAAATTCTTTTAGGCAGTAAGGGAGGAATTCAAAGGTTCTTCCTGAGTCTTTTGGGCTTTCATTTTTTCAGCTCAAAGTAATCTGCATGCTGGAGTGGCACATCTTGTGGCAACGTACCCTGAATCCCATCAGACACAAACATTAATGAAACATACAATATCTGCTTTTAACGAGCTTATATCTACTATAGAGATAGGTGCATCCCAAATAACTGCACCACGCTGCACAATGTAAATGACCCAACATCCTTACAATAGGAGAGACCAGGAACGTTGGATACAAGTGAACTTAGAGTTGAGCAGAAATGGAGTGGGCCACAACAAACATAAGGAAAAACATAAACAGATTCAGGAAGTGGTAAAAATTTGTGATATTTGTGTGTACATTCTCTCAAACAACTCAAGAACAACACTGCCATCACCTTGGCATTTTCCCCTTTCTTCATTTCTGTTTGCATTATATCTCATCTCCTTTCTCTATTCAGATACAGACCAAGTAAGTACACAAGGCATATCTACGAACCAATGAGACTATTCTTTTTTTTAATTGAAGTAGAGCTGATTTACAATATTGTTTTAGTTTTAGGTGTACAGCACAGTTGTTTGCTTTGTTTTGTTTTTGCAGATTATATTCCATTATGGGTTATTATAAGATATTGGGTGTAATTCCCTGTGCTATACAGTAAATCCTGGTTGCTTATCTATTTTATGTATAGTAGTTTGTTAATCCCATATGCCTAATTTGTCCCTCCCCGACTCCCCTTTGGTAACCATAAGTTTGTTTTCTATGTTTGTGAGTTCGTTTCTCTTCTGTATTCATTTGTATTATTTTTCAGATTCCACATATAAGTCATATCATTTGGTGTTTGTCTTTCTCTGTCTGGCTTACTTCACTAAGCATAATATTCTCTAGGTCCATCCATGTTGCTGCAAATGGCAATATTTCATTCCTTTTTATAGCTGAGTAATATAGTGTGTGTGTGTGTGTGTGTGTGTGTGTGTGTGTGTGTGTGTGTATACCACGTCTTCTTAAGCCAATTGTCTGTTGATGGGCACTTGGGTTTCTTCCATGTCTTGGCTACTGTAAATAGTACTGCTTTAAACATTGGGTTCATGTATCTTGTCAAAGTAGAGTTTTCCATTTTTCTGGATATATACCCAGGAGTAGAATTACTGGATCATATGTTAGCTCTATTTTTAGTTTTTTTAAGGAACGTCAATACTGTTGTCTACAGTGGCTGCACTAATTTACATCCCCACCAACAGAGTACAAGGGTTCCCTTTTTTTCCACATCCTCTGCAACATTTATTTGTAGACTTTTTGATAATAGCCATTGTGTCCAGTATGAAGTTGTCTATTTTAAAAAGTGACTAAACATATGAGAGCTTCTCCTCAAAATTGGATCAGGAAGCTTTAAAAATGATATCCCAAGAATTCTATCATTCACTGCTAGAAAAAAAATGGAATTCTTTGACGGAACTGCTGTTAGATTTACATTAAAAGTCAGAGAAAGAGTCTGTCATACTTTATCTTATAATCTTAATGAAAAAGACAGGGTGCTGGGTAACGCAATGAAAAGAAAAATTCTTTAACTTAACCATATAACTATTCATCATTTTTAGGTTTGTATGTGTTTCATTGTTTCCAAAATTAAAATATATACTCTAAGAAAATACACTCATTAAGATCTGGTGAAGATTAACAGGAAGACTGTGAAGGAAAGTCTGAAAGAGAAGCATTCCCAAAATATTCTGAATAGTAGACATATCTCTGGAATAACTGAAAAACTTCTCATGGTGACTATTTTGAAGAGGCCAACACGGGTTGGATACAGAAATAGTTTCATGCAGTTAGGGATTATGTATGTTTAATTTGTACTATTTCCCCCTAGAGCTCAGTAATTATTAGTTGAATAGATGAATAAATATAACCACTGAAAAACTGAAATAAGCTAATTTTCCAAATAGTTTTTCCTGGAAGAAAACAACCTGACATATAAGAAATTGTGATTTGTGAGACATGAATTATCTAAAGGTCTACATTTTTTGGATCATCTAATGATAAACTGTTTGCATAATAACTTTACTGATACATGGATAAGAGCATTTGTTTTAATCTGACAAGCTTGGAGTTATGCCATAGCTCTTTTACTTAGTTGTGTAACTTCTCATAGTTATATGACTCTTAACTTAGTTTCCTCAATAGACATTGGTCTGTTACTCCTTTTGCTTTTTTCCATGCAAATAGAAAGGTAAGGAATGTATTGAAGTTTAAAGATATTACAGTAAAATCACCCACCATTTCATGAAGAAAAAATTTAAAAGACAGTGTTATTCATGAGTCTCCCTCAAATTAATTATCTGAAAATTGTTGTATTTCTTCTACAGATTTCTAGTCTTTGCAGGAAAAAAATTAAAAATAACATCTTTGGCCACTGTTGCATATTTTTTACATATCCAATGAATAATCATACATAGGATATCTTTTGGCATAGTTTAGTTTAAAAATTCCTGTCAGACTACCCAAAGTTCACATTCTTATGAAAAAAAAATCAATGTCTAATGGAAACAAAATTTAAATGCAACTTTCTATTTTAAATGCCTAAAATGTACTTAACTACATATACAGATTTATAATGCAATAATCTTAGGCAACCTTTACAAAATTTAAAACTTAAAAAGTGATGCTAAATATGTATTTGCATGCATTTAGAGTTCCTTTTCTATTATAAGCAAAAAAAAAGAAGTGATAGTACATTAATATTATCACAAGTAAAATCATTTACATTCTCTTATCTCACTTTGTTTCTCCCACCTCCTGCTCCTGTCTGGGATGGCTATAGGAAAATATTGGGTGGGGTTGCAGTAACATTGAAGTTTCCACAGTAACACGTACGTCTTGGGGGAAAATGTATAACTCTTCTTCAATAGGCCATAAGCTCTACTTGGAGAATGACATTATCTTACCAATCTCACATTCTCAATGTTTAAATTTGTCTGTCAAATAAATGAACTGAAGTATGACAGAATAATATTGTATAATAACTACAAGTATTTTACATTATTACACGTTTGGTTGTTTTTTCGTTTTTTGCCTTTTACCCCAAGTCCCTATATTTACTGAGTCAGAGGCATATCTTTCTTATATAGCTGCTGCATATAGCCAAAAGATATAAATGCAGTTTCTGAGTGGATTTGTAAAAACCTAGTATATGAGACAATTTGAAAGCCAAATTAATTTCAAAATTTTCAAGATCCAACTTTTCTGAAAGAGAAATTTTTTAGGAATGCCAAAAGCTTGCCTGAAGAACTTAGCCCGTAAAAGTATGCCATAAACAAAGATTTAAACGTGTAATCGACTATTGCCAAAAGTGTATTACTGTTACTACGAAGCAGGAATGTCCAGGGAGGATGTGAAGTAGTGGGTGATAAATTTTTCATATTCTACCGGTCACATGGGCAGTAGGATAATCAGAATCAATTAACTGCACAGTCCCTGCCAAGTTATCACCATCCACTCCTGGGAGAGTAAAGTTGGCAACAAGCTATCATATTGCTCTTCACCTGTACCTAGGAGTTGCGTTAGCTGTCCTCATCACTAACTGATAAGGGCCTCCTGTCTACAACGGAGTAACAGGTGAGAGCAGGGGTCAAGAAAATACTGCCCATGAATCTAATACAACCCACGGTCTGATTTTGTAAATAAAATTTTATTGGAACATAGTCATGCCCACACATTTACATATCTCCTATGGTTAATTTTGTGCTGCAACAACTGAATCACTTTGTATGGATTGCAAAACCTAAAATATTTACTATTGAAAAAATTTGACAACCACTGTTCCAGAGATTAAATCTGAATTGAAGATGCAGAGTGCCCCAGATCACTCCATCTATGTTTCATTTGCACGGCACTAATTTTTTTATTACATGGTGTGACAAGATAGACATCTCCCCATTCAAAAAGGAGATTATTTAGTAAGTAACTATGAGATTATGAGTAATTATGAGATTAATTGCTAAGAATGAAAAAGTTTTACATAGAAACAGGGAGATGGAGGGGTAGTAGTTGAGAGGGAAACAAAAGCAAAAGATAAATGTAGAATATATATCAGGAAACAGAATAGAATAAAACACAAAATACTAAAAGATAAAATAGCAGACTTTTGCTAAGACTTGTATTATTTAATAATAATAATAATGTAGAACGGTCAACACTGAGAAATTACTAGTATGGAGATTCCTAGGGATTTCAAGCAGAAGTAGAAAGGAGAAATAAGCCCAGGATATTCAATCACCTCTATAAAAACTAAGAGAAAAAAATACTTGATCTTCAGTTTTTATACTCAAGTACTTTGTATTCCAATTATAAATGTCGCAAATATTCTCATCCATAAAAGATCTGATGAGCCCTAATGGGGAGAAAGAGGGACAGGCTACATGATCATGAAATTTAGCCAATCGAGACAGAGACCCGTGTTAAACGACAGACGTGAACATTAATTTAAACAAGGAAATAAGGTTCAAAATCTATAAGAATTATGTTGAGGAGAAAAATATAAATTAAAATCCAAAGATAACCTGACTAACAAAATCAGGAATTTAAACGGGAGAAAGAAAGAAAGAAAGGTATGAGAACGTTCTCATCTTTCATAGCAGAAAGATGAGGATTAAACTGTAATGAGGATTAAATTGACAGTATCAATTTAGGATACAGTCTAAATATGAAACTCATAGTCCAAAAAAGGATAATGACCCCACTTCTTCATGTTTTTGTATAATCCTTCTTATTTACTTTTAATGAGATCTTGTAGGAATTAATATTTATTGCTGTGAAAAGATATGTGTTGGTGCCAAACATTTACTTATTTATTTATTTTTTTGGCTGCATTGGGTCTTCATTGCTGCGCGCAGGCTTTCTCTAGTTGTGGCGAGCAGGGGCTACTCTTTGTTGCAGTGCACTGGCTTCTCAATGCAGTGGCTTCTCTTGTTGCGGAGCATGGGCTCTAGGTGCGTGGGCTTCAGTAGTTGTGGCACGTGGGCTCAGTAGTTGTGGTTCGCAGGCTCTAGAGCGCAGGCTCAGTAGTTGTGGCCCACGGACTTAGTTGCTCTGCGGCATGTGGGATCTTACCGGACTAGAGCTCGAACCCATGTCCCCTGCATTGGCAGGTAGATTCTTAACCACTGTGCCACCAGGGAAGGCCATGGTGCCAAACATTTACATCTAGGTTCTAGAGACAGACTGAGTTCAAATCCAAACTCTATCACTTATGGTTTTATGACCTTGGCTAATTTACTTAGTTATCTAATAATAAAGTGCTTGGATAAACGCAAACACATTGAGAGTACTCAATATATGTTTCCTTTTTACTATGATTATCGCCCTCTTATATTTGTATTATATTACAACTTCATTCAATTAAGGATACTGTGAGTCCAGAGCCAATGCTACATGTTTCAGGTGTCTTAACACCAGTTTTTTATAAAACCAGTTTTCTATCTCTGCATAATAAATTACCTCAAAATTTAATAGCTTAGCAAACAAAAACTGTATTTGCTCATGATTTTGTGGATTAGCAATTTGAGCTAGGCTTAAATGGTCAGTTGTTTTGCTTCTCTTGACTTGGGTCACTTCTGCTCTGTAGTCACCTGTCAACTCGAGTAGAGGAGGATGGCCTAAGAGGGTCTCAAATCACATTCTGGCAGGGACAGCCTATCAGCCAGAGCACTCTGGTCCTCCTACACGTAGTCTCTCCAAAATGCTAGCTCCAGCTTGTTCACATTATAAGCTTAGAGTTCCAACTCTAGCCCAAAGGGGTAAGCCCAACACACAAGTGCTAGTAAAGCCTGTTTGTGTCACATTTGCTGATGTCTCACTGACCAAAGCAAGTCACACAGCTAAGTCCAGATGACCCAAGAGTAAATAAACTCCATGTTTTGATGGAAGGAACAACAGTCAATTTGCTAAAGGTATGAGTAGAGGGAAGAGAGAAATACTGCCACCATTTTTGAGAATAATCTGCATTTGTCCAGTTAGATTTCCTCTCCCTGGATTTTGAACCTTGAGGAGAAGAACAAAGAGATCAAAAAGTTGGCATCTCATTTAATTCCAAAGGGATTATGCCCAGGCTGTAACTACTACCATAGTCATGGATCCTGGATCCAGTTTTCAGAACTGTTTTCATTCTTGCCCTTTTCCATCTTATTGCCAAGCACCCCATTGTTTCTTTGAGTCCTTGCAACCCTGCCAATATTTCTTTTTTTTTTCCCTCATAGCCAGCATCAGTTTCTGCAGCTTGCAAAGAACCTTATTATACACCTATTATAAATGTAAACCAATTATAAATATAAAACAATTGGTGTCTTCCCATTTATCTATTCTATATAGGGAGTTACATACATTAAAAATGTTGAAAATGTTACATTATTTAAATTTGGACTTATCCTTATTTTTCTCATTCTCCCATTTTTGTATTGCTTTAATATCTTCATGAGTAACTTTTCAGAAAAAAAAATCTATTTTAAACACTTAAAGCTAGATTCAAAACCTTTTAAAATCAACATAATAAAATTTTAACTTGTGGTTCTCAAGCCTAACTATTTTTAATGTGTTTTTCCTTTCTTAAGATTGTTTCATTGCCTCTCCACATAAATTTTGAAATCAGCTTGTCAGTTTCTACCCAAAATAAAACAGTCTGCTGGAATTTTGAATGGGATTACATTGATTCTATAGACCCATTTGTGGAGCACTCACATCTTAAAAAATTGAGTTTTCCAATCTATGAACTTGGTATATCTTTCCATTTATTTGTATCTGCTTTAATTTCTCTCCAGAAAAAAGTGATTTTTTAAAATACAAGCTATATACCCTGCAACAATGCTAAATCAAGTTGTTATTTTTAAAGATTCCTTAGGATTTTTATATAGACAATATGTCATTGGTAAATAAAGATAGTTTAGCTTTCTCTAATTGTTTGCCTTTAATTTCTCTTTCTTGAGTTATTTTCTGGCTAGGACATCCACCAAAATTTTGAACAGAAGTGTTAAGAGCATATTTCTTCATCTATGCCCCAATGTTAGTGGGGAAGTACTCAATATTTTACTTTTAGGTACAATGTTAGTTATGGGTTTTTTCATCAGGTCCTTTTATCTGTTTAGAAGTTTCTTTTATTCCTAGTTCAGTGATTTTTTTTTTGAATCATGAATACCTGTTGAATTTTGTCACATAATTTCCTGCTTTTATTAAGATAATCACATAACTTCTTAATCTGTTAATATAGAGTATTATATTGATTGATTGGTTTTGTATCTTTTATTATGGGATAAACCCCACTTACTCTAGATGTATTACCCTTTTAATATATCACTGAATTTATTTGCTAATATTTTGGTAAGGATTTTTTTCAACTATATTCATGGGAACATGGATCTGTAAAATTTTTTTTCTTATATTTTACTTCTCTGGTTTTGGTGGACTCCTTAATAGAGTTCTGAAATGGCCTCTCTTTTATTTTCTGAGAGACTCTATGTAGGATTGGTTTTATTTCTTCCTAAAATGTTTGGCAGCATTCACCAATAAAGCCATCTGGGCCTGGAGTTTTCTTTTATGGAATATTTTCAATTAAAAATTCAATTTATTTTATTGATATACAGCTACTTAGGTTTTCTTTTTCTTGCTGTGTTAGTTTTGGTAAGTTGTGCTTTTCAAGGAATTTATATCATCTAAATTGTCAAATTTATTGGCACAAAGTGATTCATAATAGTCCCTAGTGTTTTTTAACACCTGCAGGTTTTTAGTCTTATCTCATTTTTTATCCCTGCTATTGGTAATAGGTGTTTTCTCTGCTTTTGTCTTGATTATTCTTGCTAAAAATTTCACTATAGAGTTAACTCAAAATAGAAAGAATTCACTATAGAATTAACAAGAGTTCTTACTCCATCTTTCCAGACTTTTAAACTACTATTGTTACAACATCTTTTGAAATTATGTTATATTAGACGTTAATAAATGTTTCCAGTGAAAATATGCAAAACCCTAAAATAGCAGGCAGACACTTGCATCTTAGATATGAGAGATGACTCAAACAGACATGCCTGTGCTGGCTAATTACTAGCATTTTCCACAATCTTAATATTCTATAATAAAGAACTAGAACAACAGTAAATTATCTCCCTGACTTGGACAAATTCAAATTTTACTGAATAAAGTTTTCTTTAAATATGAACCAATTCTGAACATTGAATCTGAAATTCATTGTGAATTCAAATGAAATATATTTTTTCATAGTCTAATGTATAAGGTAAAAAGTAAAGACTATTTGAACAAAAATAAAATGTTGAACCATATTGAAATACCCAAGGAAAAAAAGGCACATGTTAAGAAGTTTATAGTTATGAAATAATCACCATAGAAAAAGACAAAATTTGGTAACATAATGAAATAATGATTTTAACAAATAATACAAAAAATATTCAACCATATAGAATTCCACCTAAGCATTTATTTTGCAAATTATATCTCTTTATATAAAATGTCTGCATTAAGCAAAAAGATAACAAAAAAAATCACAGAATCAATCAAAAGGAGGAGAACATTTTTACAAGTGAAATACAAAGTCACAACTTACACTTGGTAACATACGTTTTGCCCAAAAATGTGGACTATAACACATCTATCAGAATGGCTAAAATAAATAGATAAATAAATAAATAAATAAATAATGACACCAAAAGTTGGTGAGGATGTGAAGAAACTAGATCAATCATACATTGCTGATAGAAATGTAAAATAGTATAGCCACTCTAAAAAATAGTTGGCAGTTACTTTTAACACTAATAATAGAGTTACCATTGTGACCATCATTTTGCACTCTTAGGCATATATCCCAGAGAAATAAAAACTTATTTTCAAGCAGAAACTTGTACATAGATGTTCATAAAAGCTTTATTCATAATAGCCCCAAACTGAAAACTACCCAAACGTCCTTCAATGGGTGAATGGTTAAACAAACCAGAGTACGTCCATATCATGCAATATCAGCCATAAAAAGGAAAGAACTATTGATACATGCAACAACCTGGATAAACTTTAAGGGAATGATGCTAAATGGGGGAGAGAAAGCCAGTTTGAAAAGGATACATATTTCATGATTCCATTTATATTACATTTGTGAAATTAGATAATGACATAGATGAACCACAGAACAGTGGTTGCTAGGAGTTATGGTACAGAAGGACAGGTGGGTGTGCTATAAAAAGGTAGCACAGGAGAATCTCGTGCTACAGGAGAATCTCGTGTGGTTCTCGTGGAGAACCACAGGAGATGGTTACCATTTAGTATCTTCATTGTGATAAGGGTTGCATGAGGCTATACATGTGATAAAATTGCAAAGAACAATACATACATACACACACATACAGAAAAAATGACTGCATAATCTGGAAAAGCTCTATGAATTTTGCCAATATCAATATGCTGGTTTTGATATTGTACTGTATTTTTATATAAGATTATAAAGTGGGGGAGGCTAAGCGAAGGTTACCCAGGACCTCCCTTTGCACCTTCTTGTGAGCTTGCAATTATTTCAAAGTTAATTATAATTATACAGCAATTCCCAGAAATTGAAATGTATTTTAGTTGACTTCTATAAACCAAGGACAGATCTTAAATTTTATTTAACTAAGTCTTTCAAAAGGCCTTTTAAACATTTTGAAAATATACAAAAAGTCTTTTAAACATTTAAAATTTTATTGAGAACACCTCAGATTTAGGCACTGTATTCATTTCCTGAGGGTGCTGTAACAAATTCAGATTTAGTGGCTTGAAACAACAGAAATCTGATCTTTCAAAACTCTGGAAGCCAGAGATTTGAAATCTGTTTCAGTGAACCAAAATCAAGGTGTTGTCAGGTCTGCAGTCCCTCAGGAGGCCCTAGGGGAAAGTCTGTTCTTCGCCTCTTCTAGCTTCTGGGGCTGCCGGTGTTCCTTCACTCATAGCCGCATCACTCCAGTCCATACCTCCATAGTCACATTGCCTCCTCCTCTTCTATGTGTGTCTAGTCTCCTCTGCCTCTTTCATATAAGGACATCTGAGATAGCATGGCATATAGGGCCCACCTGGACATTCTAGGATAACCTCTTCATCTGAAGATAATTTCTGCAACAAGTCTTTTTCCAACTAAGGTAACAGTCACAAGTGCTAGGAATTAAGAGGTAGACAAATCTTCAGGAGCTATTATTAGCCTCCTGCAGGCACATTCTATTGTATTACACTTATTTATATATTTGTATTATCATGCCTTATGGAAAAAATGAATTTGAAAGCATTCAACATGCTTCATTGTCATCATCATAGAATGTCAAGTATGATCTCTCTTAGATGTTTCCTACAATAGATAGCAAACACAAATGTTAACAATTCTTCCCAATGCTGTATTATCCCTGTTACTCATCTCATTAATAAGATGGAGTCTATTTCCCCTTCTTTTGATTCTGGGCTGGCCTTGAACTTCTTTGACCATTAGAATGCAGAAGTGACACTATGCAAATGTCACTAGGCCTCAGGAAGCCTGGCAGTTTCTGCTTTGACTCTTTTGGAAGCCAGACACAATATAAAAAATGTCCACCTGCTCTGTTAGAAATCCCACATGGAAAGTGAGAGAGACACTCTATCAGCCACCAGCTGTACCAGCCATCTGAGCGAAACCCACAGGAACAAGAACAAAGATGTTGACATTCTAGCCCCAGTTGAATAGCCAGCTAATACCAACTAGAAATATCAACTAGAACAGATGAAGCACCTAGCTGAGCCCAACCAACACAGAGGATAATGAAAAATAATAAATCATTATTGTTTAAAGTCACTACAATCCCAGGAAGGTAACAGAGGGTGAATGCTTCAATATAACATTGTTTCAAACCTACTAAAAAAAAAAACAAAAAATGGATAGTTTGTTATGTAGCATATGTACTAACTACCTAATGGGGGAGAGAAATTGAATAGTCACTGAATTTAGCTGAAAGTAAAAATACTTAATTAAATTTGAAATATTGTCCAAGGAACCATTCACAGTGGGGCTAGACCTGTGTAAAAAAAGGTGTGGTTTAGGTTTTTAAATCCATGCAGTGATTCTCTTGTAACCACAAGATAAATATTAGCCTTGAAAGACACGTTTAGTTACCCTAATGTAAAGCTCCATAAGGTCGATTTTACGCTTTTGTATATCATTTTATATATCAGAAATGAAACAAGGATTATAAGAAAACCTGCAGACATCAAAATGACCATAAAGAAATACTAGCAAAAACTCTACACACGTAAATCTTGACAACTTAGTTGAAATAGGCTAATTCCTTGAAAAACACAAACTACCACAACTTACCCAACATAAAACAGGTCATTTAATATCCATATAACTATTTAGAAACATGAATGCATTATTTTAAAACTCTCACAAAAGAAATCTCCAGGCCCAGATGGTTTCACTGGAGAATCCCACCTAACATTTAAGAAACAATTAACACCAACTCTGCACAATCTCTTCCAGACAATAGAAGATGATAGAACACTTCGCAGTTCATTTTATTAAGTCAGTATTACTCTGAATCCAAAACCATACAAAGATAGTACCAGAATAAAACAAACAAAAAACTATATATCTATATCTTTTGTGAATAAAGACAAAAACTTCCTTAACACAATATTAGAAAACAGAATTCAGTGCTATATAATAAGAATTGTACCCCATGACCAAGTGGGTCTTATTCTAGGTACACAGGCTTGTTCAGTATTCAAAAACGAATAATGTAATATTTTCCCTGAAGCTCAGGAACAAGACAAGAATGTCTATTCACATACTTTTATTCAGTGTAGTACTGGAAGTTCTAGCCAGGGCAGTAAGGCAAGAAAAGGAAATATAAGGCATATAGATTGGAAAGGAAGAAAGAAAATTTTCCATATGTGCAGACATCCTGATTGTCTATATTGAAAATACCAAGGAATCTACAAAATATGAACAGTACTTTTATATTGAATACTTCAACTGATGAAAGAAATCTAAGAAGATCTAAATATATGGACAGACATACCATGTTCACGGACTGAAAGACTCAACACAGTAAATATGTCAATTCTCCCTAAATTGGTATACAGGTTTAAGACAATTCCTATAAAATCCCAGCAAAAATTTTTGTAGATATAGATTATTCTAAATTTATATAAAATGTCAAAAAACTAAGATAGCTACAACAATTTCAAAATGGAAGAATGAAGTAGGAGGAATCTTTCTACCTTATTTGAAGACTTATATAGTTACAGTGATAAAGACTGTGTGAGGTTGACAGAAGGACAGACAAATAGATCAATGAAACAGAAGAGAGTACCCATAAGTAGGTCCACACAAATACATCCAACTGATTTTTGACAAAGGTGCAAAAGCAATTTCAGTAGAGAAAGGATAGCCCTTTCAACAAATAGCTCTGGAACAATTGGGCATTCCCAAGCAAATATAGCCTGGACCTAAATTTCATACCTTATACAAAAACAACTCAAAATGAATCATGGACTTAAATGTAAAACATCAAACTATAAACCTTTTAAAAAGAAATCATCAGAAAAAATTTTGAGATCTAGAGCTAAGCAAAGAATTCTTAGACATGAAACCAAAAGCAGAACCCATCAAAGCGAAAATTGGTAAAATGGACTTCAAAATTTAAAAATTTGCTCTGTGAAAGAACCTATTAAGTGGATGAAAAAAATAAGCTAAAGACTGGGAGAAAACATTTGCAGACCACAGCCCCAAGAAAAAAAAAACAGTATTTAGGATCTATAAGAACTCATAAACATCATCAATTAAAAATAATTTAGAAAATGGACAAAGGACATAAAGGGACATTTCACTGAATATGATGTCTGGATGGCAAATGAGCACATGAAATGAGGTTTGACATTATCAGCCATTAGCAATGGTAACTAAAACTACAATGCGATGTCACTACATACTTATCGGGATGGCTAAAATAGAAAGACAACCAAATTCTGGCAAGGATATGGAGAAAACTGGATCATTCAAACATTGCTGGTGAGAATGTAAAATGGTACAGCTCTCCAGAAAACAAAACATGCAACTACCATATAATCCAGCAATTGCCCTCCTGGGCATGTATGCTGTAGAAATGAAAATTTCGCTTCCATAAAACCTGTAAACAAGTTTCTATAGCAGCTTTATTCATAACAACCCTAAACTGGAAAGAACTCAGGTGTCATTCAATGGGTGAATGGTTAAACAGACTCTGGTAAATCCATACCATGGAGTACTACTCAGAAATAAAAACAAGCCACTAATACACACAACAGCTTAGATGAATCTATAGACAATTATGCTGAGTGGAAAAAGCCAATGCCAAAAGGTTGCACATTATATGATTCTACTTACATAACATTCTTAAAAAGACAAAACAACAAACATGAATAATAGGTTAGTGGTCACCACGATTTAAGGAGAGGCTGGGGACAGGACTGAAGTGGTTGTGCTTATGAAAGGGCCACACAGGGATCCTTATAGTGATGGAACTCTGTAACTTTGCTTTATCAATGTCAGTATTCTGATTATGATGTCATAGTATAGATTTGCAAAAGGTTACACTTGCAGAAAACTGCATAGAGGGCATGCAAGAACTCTGTGTTATTTCTTATAATTATATATTATCTTATATAATTATTTCTTAACAACTTCATATGAATCTATAACATCTCAAATTTTTTTTAAAAAAAACCTTAGTCAACTCACTAAAAAATGTGCATTTTTATGCTGATATAACCAGTTAATTTTAGTGAATCCACTAAATCTCATCTGCTGTTCTAATACAATTTTATTACTAAGAATATTCGATGTAGGAAACTTTCCTATAAATTCAGAAACTACAAAAATCATGGACCCAAAAGATCCATTGATTTTTTTTTTTTTTTTTTCGGTACGTGGGCCTCTCACTGTTGTGGCCTCTCCCGTTGCGGAGTACAGGCTCTGTACGCGCAGGCTCAGCGGCCATGGCTCACAGGCCCAGCGGCTCCGCGGCATGTGGGATCTTTCCAGACCGGGGCACGAACCCGTGTCCCCTGCATCGGCAGGCGGACTCTCAACCACTGCACCACCAGGGAAGCCCCTCCATTGACTTTTATACCTTACTCATTTGATGGCATCTGATGCCTGGCTACTGTTCTCTCAAGAGTACTTTTTATATACTACTGTTTTCACTTTAGAATATGTTTAAATTTATATTTAGAATAAATAATACAGTAATATGGGGGTATAGAGTGAAAAATATCTTCCCACTCTTTCCCCAGCACATCTAATCCCACCCCTATCTCTCTATAAGTCACCAAAGTCCTCCACAGATATTTGGTATATATTCAAGCTAATATGTATGTTCAGGCTAATATGTGTTTTCTTTCCACCTTCCCAACCTTTTTCTTTTTACACCACTGTTACTATATACTATATGAAACATAATTCTGCATCTTGGTTTTTCACTTTAAAAATCTTTAAAACCTTTTGCTCTCAATACAATATTGTGTTTTTTTAAATGATCGTATGGGTATGTCATATATTACTGTGTTTTTTAAAATGATTGTATGAGTATGTCATATATCGGTCATTTCTGACACTTTGCTTCAATGTTCAAGCAACTCACTTTGTATATCTGACATTTACATATCTGTAGAATAAATTCCTAGAAGCGGAACTGCTTGATCAAAAGTTATGTGCTTTTATAATTTTGGTAAATATTGACAAATGACCCTTTATAAAAGCTGTCTCAATTTGTACTACCACAAGCAAAGTATGAAAGTGCCTGGTTCCCTCTGCCTTCTTCAATACAGTGAGCGATATATTTTTTTAAAATCTTTATTGGAGTATAATTGCTTTACAATGTCGTGTTAGTTGCTGCTATATAACAAAGTGAACCAGCTATATGTATACATATATCCCCATATCCCTTCCCTCTTGCATCTCCCTCCCACCCTCCCTATTCAACCCCTCTAGGTGGACACAAAGCACCGAGCTGATCTCCCTGTGCTATGCGGCTGCTTCCCACTAGCTGTCTGTTTTACATTTGGTAGTGTATATATGTCCATGCCACTCTCTCACTTCGTCACAGCTTACCCTTCCCCCTCCCCGTGTCCTCAAGTCCATTCTCTACATCGTCTGCGTCTTTATCAGTGAGTAATATTTTTGATCTTTGCCAATCTGATTGATAGGTGAAGAAGCTCCCAGGTTAAGCATTCTGTTCAAAGATAACAATCAATTAATCTTATGTGAAAGGATACCTTAGCGCGTCAATCACAAGGAAATAAACTGAACTTCGAGACTGAAAACAGCTCTCTCCTCTATCAAGTGGTACCGTGCATTTAATACCACCCTGTAGCCCAGTCTCTAGGGTTTGCT
Organism: Pseudorca crassidens; assembly: GCF_039906515.1. Taxonomy (NCBI): domain Eukaryota; kingdom Metazoa; phylum Chordata; class Mammalia; order Artiodactyla; family Delphinidae; genus Pseudorca; species Pseudorca crassidens. Next base: position 72,041,223 of record NC_090306.1, read on the forward strand.
GTTCACCAAGAAATATGAGACAATCATTACTGGTCAAAGTTAATGTATAAGCAGATAAATTTGTTTATTAAAAAATTATTTACTCAATATATCCAGAAGAGTAGTTAGGACTTGTTTTAATTTATAGGGCAAACTGGAAATAAATCTAAAGATGCCTGCTATGTAACCTTGAATGCTTTCACGCATCAGACTACACCCATGGATTTTTGTTAATAATGCAATCTGCTCAGAAACTATTTTAAAATCGACTCTGCATAGGAATATATTATTACAGCCAATCATGCATATGTATGCAGTAATAAAGGGGTTAACACGCTCTCCAAAGGAAGTTGAGAAGTAAATTGAGAAGTAAAAGCTTTCTGTGCTTTTGATCACCAACAGTCTCTTTCAGGTCTATCATTCTAAGTCAATGATTTTTTAATTACCTGGATGATAACCCCAGAGTTCAAAGGAATGCAAAATTCTTACCAATTAAAACAAAAGTTTTGTCATGACAGGACAAGCATATTTTCTAACATGTACAAAATAAAATTTGAACTGTGATCACTGGGTAAACTAACGCTTATCAAGTTTAGGTTTTAGTAATTATTCTAACTTATTTTAAAATTTCAACTACTGACAACTAAGCATCTCACCTGATTATTGGTATCTCAAACAGCTATGATCCAATTTAAAAATTCTTTACTATTTGCTATGGTTTGAATGTTTGTGTCCTCCCCCCATCCCATATATGTTGAAATTCTAACCCCAAAGTGATGGTATTAGAAGTTGAGGCTTTGGGGGGTTAATATGAGATGCTAGAGAACTAACTAGCCCCTTCGACCACGTGAGAACACAGTGAGAAAGCACCCCCTATGAACCGGGAAGCAGACTCCCACCAGACACGGAATCTGCTGGCACCTTGATCTTGGACCAGCCTCCAGAAGTGTGAGAAATACATTTCTGTTCATTATAATCCACCCAGTTTATGGTAATTTGTTATAGCAACCTGAACTAGACTGAGATAGTATTTCTTATTTACTTTATTAATTGGATAACAGAGCACTTATTTCCTAAAAACATGTGAACATCTTTCTTAACGCCATTAAAATACAATATCTTGAGTTACATATATTGGAATATAAAGTAATTCTTGAATCAAATATATAACGTGCAATCAGAAAAAGAAAACTTGTCAACAAATGATGACATTCTCTTCCTTTCACAACAACATTAATTCCTATCTTTCTGCAAAAAAAGAATACACTGAATTTTCTTTTCATTTGGAGGAAAATGATCAACGAATTCAGTAATATACTGATAATATATTTTAAGCTAACAAATATACATGGATCGCTGGTCATGTAAGACACAAAGCCCACTCATTTTCGCAAAAATACAATAGACAATTTTGATGGTTGAATACTCCGAATTTAGTGAGAGAAATACACACACTCTTCGGTCCATCATCAAGTATTTATTAAATACCTACTACAAGTCAAATCCAATACTATGCGTTGAAGACAGAAGCAGGAGTGTATCTCAGCAGCATTCTTGCGGAACTGAGGCTGGGTGGGGTAAGGAGCTCTTCACGGGGTTGTTCGTCAGAGAATGATATTTCTTAAAGCAAACACATTGTTCCCTGTGTTTCGGGAAAGCAACCAGGCAATGACAGGTATAAAACAGCTTTAAAAACGGGGAGACGAGAAGCCCAAATGTAGCACAGAACGCAAACGCTTCGGTCCTCTTGTGTTTCTGGGCAGTGGACCAAACAAACGGTGCAGACTGAGACTGGGTCTACCTTTAAGACCTGGAGGGGAAACGGCCGGCCTAGGGGAAACGGTCGCAGTCTCATTTGCATAAGCACCCAAACACTGCTGACGTCACGGCGCCCAGTGCGGACCCCGCCCCTTCTTACTCCACTGTTTCCCCGCTAGGGAAGAGAACGGAAAGCGGAAAGAAGAGCTCAGCACCGGAGAGCGCGAACCTGTGGGCTTCCCTCTCCGCGAACGAGCAGCAAACGCCGCTTTTCCGCTTAACGGAAAAGCATTCCAGCCACTGCGGCCTCTGAGACCGGGTAGGTCATAACTGTCCCCAGGACAGCTCGAGCGTTTTTAATCCATTCGTATTTATAAGGCGCGTTACTGACTGAAAGTCTACCTCTATACTCAAAACGGTCCTCTACCCAGGCCACGCACAAACGAGCCGAGTTCATGAAACGTAGAAACGGTCTCCCATCCTCTCCTTAAAATCCCGGCGCCAACACCCTCACCACCACATCCTCAAATCCCTGGATGCGCAGAAACACACAGGCTGTGCTTTCTCCGAGAGCCGCGTGCCTTGTGCGGGAGAAAGGCCCACTTCAGGACCATTTAACGCAGGATACCTCAGGCAAAAGGGAACTGGGGTCACGTGAAAACACACCGCCTTGGGCAGTCGCCTTCGGCAGTTGCAAAAGCAACCAGAAGCGAACGAGGAATGAGGTTGGCTCCTCTCCCCGCCCCACCCTAACCTGTACGAGGATCAGCTTCCAACTCACCGAGAGCCCTGGAAGCATCTCTCTCCGTCCCGACCCTGGCAACTTTCCGACTTGCCGCAGGCGGACCCCGCCCTTCGGCCAACCCTGACTGGACTTGGAAACGACTAGTCTTTCGGGGATGCTGTGGTCACGGCAGGAAGGAAGAAGGATGGCGGCACGTTTCGACCCATGTGCTTCCCGTTACACACCGCTTCTAGGCCCCCCGATTGTGCACAGGTGCAGGACGCAGAGCCCGAAGGGTCGCCCGCTGAGCCCAGCTTCGCCCTCCTGGGTTTCTGGAGCCGCCCTACCTCCCCTCACCCCCGGACACAGCCTGAGCCCTTCCCGGGATCCATCCATCAATTCCGCTCCCTTCCCCGGCCCCGAGCTCCAGGGTGCCTCACGGTGAGCCCCACCCTACCTACACCGTGTCCTTAGCGGTAGAAGCGTGTCCTCACCGTCAGGGTGTCTTGGCCGGCGCCTCTTGCTGTGTCCACGTCCCGACAGTAGCAGCAGTGGCCAAGGGGTCGGGTCCAGGTGACTGACCGAGGCCGCGGGGAGCTGTCTGCAGAGAAGCAGCTGCTGAGGGCGGGCGGGCCCTGGGGCAGGGTGCAGGGAGTCTCTGCCCTGCGGGCTGGCAGGGGACTACTCCTGAGCGCCTGTGTGTCCGCCAGGCGAAGAGCACGAGATGCAGGCGCGCGGGTGCGTGCGCGCGCGGGTGTGTGTCAGTGTGTGAGTGAGGGTGTGACGGAGGCGCCCACGTGCCCGGCCCGCCAGAGCTGCGGCCGCCAACAGGCTGCGGGGGAGGGGGAGGCTGCGGGCGCCTGGGGGACGCGAGCCAGGTCTCCAGGCCCGGCGCCGCACCTCCCCGCCCCGCCGCCCCTTGACGCAGAGGCCGCTGCGACTGCCTCGCTGCGTCCTCCCTGCGCTCCCGGGGGGGGGACGGGAGGGACTCCGGGAAGCCGACTTCAGAGCAAAACAAAACAAATCCCCCCGCGCCATCCCGTACTCCCCCAACCTACGCAACCGAAAGGATGGGCATCACTTGCCCGCCCCCACCACTGCCACCCCGCCTTTGTCCCAGCCGGAATAACAATAGAAATGGTCCTACCTTACACCCTTTGAATATTTTCCGAACGTCGGGGACCGAACTAGAAGCAGTGAATGACCCAGAGAACACTCTTCCCTAGCTTTCTTTCCCAGCCTGCCATTTACATCTCTCGCAAAAGGAAAGCACTCTGGGCATTTGCTTCTCCATCAAACGGTGGCCTGATAGCGCTCAGTGATTCTGGCCAAATGATGAAAGGCTCTTTTAAGGAGCCAGTCCTCACCCTATGTTGGTCCCTTAGCATCCCACTCGTCTCCAAGGGGTCTTATTACAAAATGAAGCCTGACTCACCTCTTGTAGCAATGAAGACATACTCATTAAGCCACGTGGAGAATTCCTTAAAATATACATCACGGAGCACAAAAGCTTAGCCTACTTTTGAAAATGGCTGAATCTTCCCCCAAACAGGGCATATGCTCTAGAGATTAAATTTTATGTCCTTGAAACTTTAAAAGAAATGCAAAATGAACGTAAAATATGTTATAGCAGAAAGGCTTAGTGACTTGGTGAAGGACGTTTTCACTTCTAGATGATTGATATTACCATTAAAAAAATACCTTTGTGCACTTTTAGGCCTTCCAACAATCCCTCAGATTTTGACGGTTTGTATCCAATTAAGACTGAATTAAATAATAAGGCCATTGCAGACAGGTTTTTCATGCAGTGAAAAATCTCCTGGAAAGAAATCACAAGACCTAAATTTCAGGTCAGAACATTGCTACTAATCCCCAGCTTTTAATGCAGCCAAGAGAGCTTTTTCTCAGTCTCTTCCAAACCCACCTTTAAAAAAAATTTTTTTAAGAAAAAATTAAATTAGATTTGATCCTCTGGATGCCCTTCTCCTGGCATGGGTAAATAAATACTCTGATAGATGCCCCACAGGAAAAGCTAAAAACAGTTACAATAAAAGTCTTACAGAACATCTTGTCTAATTTACTTTTACTTCACGTATTTGTGACAGGCAAATATTTATGTTAATATATATCATTTTATATATATTGAAATTGAAACATAGTACAAATAATACCAATAACAACTGAGGAGAATTTAAGAAAATAAGTAGAGCTCTGTCCTCCATAATCAGGATTAGGCTTATCTGTGGGAAACCAAGTTTTCTGTATGCTTGCAGGAATTGTTTATAGTAGTACCAGGAAGGCCTTCTGGCCTACCAGTATTCCCCCCTCACACTTTTTCACTGATGTGTGACACCTGTCTCAAATGCATGTACAAAGGTACAAGTGACAAATATTTGTGGAGTAATGCCCTCAAAAATGATCGATACAATTTATGTCTTGATGCCAATGAGGAAAAATAAGATAAAGTAGCTACTGAGTTGCCCCCTAAGCACCTGGGGCTTTAAAATCGTTTATTTAATCTTCTCAACTAATTAATGATGCGATTTTCCTAAGTTAGAGATTAGATAGAGGTGATACCCAGAAAAAAAAAATGCAGGACTTCCCTGGTGGTGCAGTGGTTAAGAATCCGCCTGCTGATGCAGGGGACATGGGTTCAAGCCCTGGTCCGGGAAGATCCCATATGACGCAGAGCAACTAAGTCCATACGCCACAACTACCGAGCCCGCCTACCACAACTACTGAAGCCCGCACGCCTAGTACTGGTGCTCCGCAACAAGAGAAGCCACTGCAATCCATGGCACTGCAACGAAGAGTAGCCTCCACTCCATGCAACTAGAGAAAGTCCATGCGCAGCAACAAAGATGCAGTGCAACCAAAAATAAATAAATAAGTAAAAATTAAATTAAGTTAAAAATTTTTAAAAAGAGAAGAGAAAAGGAAAAAAAATTGCAAACAGTCACACGGTGACGTTCAATGGCAGAATGGAGATTTAAACCCAGATCTGGCTGGCTTTTTTTTTTTTCCCTCTATGCATTTTTGTAAGCCTTTAATGGATGTATAGATTTTAACAGATGGAAAGTGTAGAATTACCACCAGGACTAGGCACCTTAGAAGATAAGAAGTGGAGGAGGGTTGCAAAGGTCCTAAAAGGAGATCCTGGGTAATTCCAGTCATGGAGGTGAACAGTACCGTTTAAAATTTTTAACAACCAAATCTTTCAAAGATTGACTGTTCAACTGCTAAGATCTTTTAGCTAGCAATTACTGAGTGCTTTCTCTGTCACACGGTAGGAAAATGGCCACCATGTGGTGGTGTTGGTGCAGCGGCAGGAGGCAGCACACAGAAGGGAAGAGCAGAACTTGGAAGAAGATTTCTCCCTACAGGTAAAGGTAGACCCATCCTTATGCCCACACTGTACTGATGTGTACTTACATATCAACAAGTATTGATGTGATGCTGAGTATGTGCCTTTGCAATGTGTGGAATAATCCATATGCTTGATTTTTCTTAACGCTTACACCAACCCTGTGAGGTAGGTACACTGCAGAAGAAAAACCTGAGGCTTTGGTTGTCTAAATTCACACAGTCAGGAGGCATCTGTTAGATACAGTAATAAATACCTGCCTGTATCTAAATCACCTTCTGAATTTGACACCTACTTTTAAGCAATCAACATTATACTTCTCATTTAAAAAAAAAAAAAGTAATAGAAGGGCTGAAAGAGAAAGTAAGTGAGTATTCCCTTAAGTGTGTGTGGCGTGTGTGTGGTGGGAGGAATCTTGACTTGCCAAGACTTTCTACCATAGTATTTTTTAAAACCAAATCCCTCAAAATGACAGTATTATGCAAAAACGCCCAGAGTTCAGAAAAACAATTCAAAGATTCTTTTAAAAAGGTTTAAATGCATGATGCTAAAGGAAAATATTGAAATCATTTCACATCATGAGATAATATTAATTCATGTTCAAAATTCTGCCTTTTGGCACTTCTGCATGCCAATTAACATAGGAACAGTTGTTTAATTAATCATTTAATTAAAATTTTAATAATTTAGAAGTCTTTCCAGTTCAAAGGATCCCATGCATTTTCCGGCCATTGATGAGTAGGATCTTAATAGCAACTCAAACCAATAAGCCTTTTTATGGCTTAACTAAGGATGTAAGAGGTGTCCCACAAGACAGTGCAAAGGATGCAGCTCTCATAAGATCCAGAAATTTCACTCCCAAGGATAGTCTGAGAAAGTAAAGGTCTTCATTATACAAGTGGAAACAACAATTCAAAGGAAAATATTGAAATAGATTCACATCATGAGATTATATTAATTCATTTTCCTATTGTTGGGGAGGAAGAAATTTTTCTCTACCCTTCTAGGTTCTTCTGGCTGGTCTAATAATTAAATTGACATGAGATCGATTAACAAGAGAAAATCGAACAAATTTTAATAACATGTATACATGGGAGAGACCCAGGAAAACTGAGTAACTTACCAAAATGGCCCAAGCCCTCACCTTAAGTACCATCCTCAGTTAAAGGCAAAAGAGGATGTCGAGGATGCTGAGAGTCATTATGGGAGGTGACCAGGAAAAGCACAGTAAACAAGGGTGATTGTGATGCATATTTAAGTCTTTGCCTTCTCCACTGATAAGAGTTTCTAGAGATTTGGTCATCTTCCTCTTCCATAGACAGAGCGGGAGACACACATACAAATGGAGATGTCCCTCATAAATGTAAATGTTTCCTACAAAAGGGCAACTCCTAGTGGTTTTTAGAGCCCTTTCCATGTCTGCTGTTTCTCAGGGGGAAAAAAAATATTTTTAAACAGCTTAAATTCACTAATATGACAGAGACCTGTTTTAGGGTGGCAAATTCTGCTTCCCGACACCATAATATTCAGCATATTGTGGAGATTCTATTTTTCATTCCAGTAAAAATTTTTATTATATCACCCTCCATACCAAATGTTATGTTATATAAACAAATGTTATTTGATACATAGTCTCAAAATGTTTCTAAAATAAAGTCTGCGCAATCCCCAAATACCTAGTGAATATTCTGTTGATCCTGTATATTCGTGACTGATGAAGGACTGAGAGGTAAAAGCAAGGCAATTAACCATGTTGTCTGATCTCTGTATAAGCAGACAATGGGTTAACTGAATAGATAGATGTCAAAGCAATCAAATCAAATTTTTAAACAATTGACTAAGATAGCGAAGCATTCAAAACAGTAGACAAGGATCAAATCTGCTAGTGTTTCTGCATTTTGTAGATAAAGCCATAATGGCTCTGATACGTGAAAATACGAACAAAAGTGATAACTTTTTAAAATTTTTTGGCTGAGCCACACAGCATGTGGTATCTTAGTTCCCACGTCCCCTGCAGTGGAAGTGCCCAGTCTTAACCACTGGACCACCAGGGAAGTCCCTTAAGTTACTTTTTAATTATAAATTTCTTTTATATAATAATAGATTATGCTTCTAAAATACTTTATATATGTGGACAAAGAACATCACCTACCATTTTAGTAAACAAAGAATATTGCCTGCTAATACAATAAACAACATGTTACCCACCATCAAGCCATCAGCCACTGCAGCAGCTCCCCAAGTGGTGCACCCTGAGGGGAATTCAGGATGGAGAAAAACTGGAAACATTCTGTGCTAGATACTGGCTCTAGTAGTTAAGATGCATATCTGAGGAATAATTTCAATGATCCCAGACTCCTGCATCCTCCTATACTTAGAAAAGCACTAAAATCATTCACTTGAGATGTCTGTATTTTGTGATTAGCAGTAATCTTTTGATGTTTGACTACATGGGTTTTTTTCAGCAAAAACTCCTCTATATTATAGCTCCTCCCTTACCCCTTTGAAACAGTTCTTCAGTGCTATCTGAGAGGTGTCTCCCAGGCTATAGTGCTCTGTATGGTCCCTGAATAAAACATAACTCACAATTTTTAGGTTGTGCATTTTTCTTCAGTTGACATATATGTCAGGTACTGTGCCCAAGCATTAATCTGGGTCTACAGCTATGTAGAGACGTAAAGACAAAACGTTTTATAGTATATGTTTTGCATGTCATGCCTTTTCTGCTTTTTCTTTGATTCATTTCAAAATCTCATTACCGATTTATTCAAGTTCCATAGACTCCATAATCTAATCTAAATTCTAAATTATTATTTTAATACAACAGTGATACCTACTCATTGAATAAATGTCAAAGTATGAACTTGTACATGGTAAGAAGTTAAAAAGTTAAAGTCCCTGTGTTTAAGTTTCTTTGCCTTTCTGTCAATTCTACAAGCTAATTTTTAATAGTTAAATATTGTTAACTATTTTATATGTATTCTTACAAAGTTTCCTTTCCTTGTCTCGCTTTCTCTTCCTCTCTCTCTCTATATGTCTATATATATATACAATATACAAATATATAGTTTTGTTTGTTTTTATTAGTGTTGTTTTATAAAATGTTACAAATGACTGCTTTTCTCATTGAAGCATAACCAGAATGACTCAAGAAAACTAGGTTGATACTGGGATTCTATTAAATTAAGATGATAGTTAAGTACTTAGGGCACCTATAGGCCTTCTAGGATGCAATCAGTGGTTGTCTTTTATAAAAGTAAATGCCTACAGTTTTCTTCTGAAGTCTTAACAACCCCTTATCCATCTTCTTTATAAATGTTGATGGCTTTAGGGTTCTGTCCTTGGTCCTTATATCTTTTTTCTTTCCATACTCTCCCTGGGTGATTTCATTCACCTACATTTTCTTTCATGTTTGATTCAAATAATGGTGATATTAAAATATTTAATTTTATGTAAATAATAATCTATAATTGGCACTGACCAAAGGAAATTGATCATAGAGAAAGCCAGGGTTCCATGAAGGGAGCAAGGGTGACTGAAGTAGCAGAAAGGAGGCACTTGGGGGACTCAGGGCACAAGTATTTCTCCAGAAGTAAAAAATATTTCCATTTTCCTTCAACTGATACAGCTGAATAATGTGGGATAAGTTAAAATTATTCTGTACATTGAAGTGGTTTTTTGGACATATACTATTTGTCATGTTAAAGCAATTCCTTTTCATTACTAAGTTTTTAAATCATGAATTATTTCATTCAACAAATATTTATTGAGCACATACTAAATAGCAGGCACAGTTCTAGGTGCTTGAAATACATCAGTAACCAAAACAGACAAAGATCTCTGCTGTCATAGAATTTAAACTTTAGTGGGATGGGAAGAAGGAAGGCAAACAGTTCACAATAAACATAATAAATAATTAAATCATATGGTATGTTAGAAAGTAAGTGCTATATAATAAAAAAGAGAACCTAAACCAGGCTAAGGGAGTTCAGAGGGTCAGGGGAAGGAGAGTGGATTTCAGTTTTAAGTAGAGTGGTCAGGATAGGCCTCACTGGAGTTTTCTGGAGCAAGCACTTGAAGGACTTGCAGGTGTTCGCGTTATGAATGTTGGGAGGTGGGTGTGTTCCAGGCAGAGGAGTCAGTCAGTGAAAAGACACTAAGAGAAGTTCACCTGGCATGTTTGAGGAAAAGAGAGGAGACCCAGATATATCAAATGCCCGTATTACTTTATAAAGTCAAGCTTATGTTTTTTAAACTTTAAATTGTTATATAAAATTTATACTCATAGATTTTCTGTTGTTTATCCATGCTTGCATTCCTGGTATAAATTTTTTCTTGACTATGATATAATATTATTCTCTGTATAAATTGATGGATCCAACTTTTTCATATTTTATTTAGTTTTTTTAATCTAAATACATAAAATAATTTATCTGTGATTTGTTTATATTCCCCTCACAAAATTGTTTCTCAAGGTTATTCTAGCATCATAAAATGATCCATAGTTTACACTCCTATTCTAGTCTCTCAAATACTCTTTTATAAGATAAAAACAGTTTACTACTTGCCTGGGACATTGAGAAAATTAGGAAGGGGATGGTAGATAGAGATACTTTATTATTAATTCAATTTTTCTGTTTGTCTATTTAAGTTAACTCTTGTTGGCACTATATGCATTTTTAAAGTTTTTCCAATTGTATTGAGAAATTATTGGCATATAGCTCTGTATAAGTTTAAGGCATACAGCATGATGGTTTCATTTACATATATTGTGAAATGATTACCACAATAGGTTCAGCTAACATCCATCTTCTCATATAGATAACAATAAAAAGAAAAGAGTAAAAGAAAAGAATACTCCTTGTGATGAGCACTCTTAGGATTTACTCTCCTAACAACTTTTCTATATCTCATACAGCAGTGTTAGGTGTAGTCATCATGTTGTACCTTACATTCCCTAGTGCTTATTTGTCTTCTAACTCCAAGTTTGTACCGTGTGACCACCTTCCTCCAACTCCTTGCAGCACACTTGCCTCTGATAAGCACAAGTCTGATCTCTTTTTCCATGTGTTGGGTTTTGGTTTTTGTTTTTAGATCCCACAGACAAGTGAGGTCATACAGTCTTCCTCTGTCTGATTTATTGCACTTAGCATAATGCCTTCAAGGTCTATCCATGTTGTTGCAAATGGCAAAATTTCAGTTTTTTATGGTTGAGTAATATAGCATCATATATTACTCAACCATAATTAATATGCTTTGACTTCTTTTATGTGCTTACTACAGGATTTTCCCATGGGGTTACCGTGAGGTTTACATAAAATATCTTAAACTTTTAATGCCCTGTTTTAAAATGATAACAACTTAACTTCAATAGAATTTGTACACTTTACACTTTTAGTTGGTTTCCTCTTCACATTTTAGGTTATTGCTGTTACAATTTACATTTTTTATTGTTTTTTAATTGTGTAACTAATAACAGGTTATTGTATTTATGGTTATTTTAGCCACACTCATTTTTTTTTTAAATGAGAGTTGTGAGTTATGCATCACAGGGTCTGTACAGCTTACTGTTTCAGGACCTGAATCAGGCCTGAGGTTGCATTGAATTCCCTGGTCCAGTGAGGCCACCGGTTTTGCTCTGCAGATGGGGGAAGCCACTGGCTGTGTTCTCTTTCAAGTGCCACTGTATGTAGGGCTATCGAATGGGCTATATTGCTTCCCTGGTTGGACAGGCTGAAGGCTACATTCAGAGATGAGTGGGGCTATGAATTAGGTGCCCTGCTGAGGCACAGTTGGAGAAGCGTCTCTAAAACTGGTAATGCTCTTTGTTGTCTTTAGTCAAGCCAACCCACCCCCCAAGCTCCCTGGCCAAACAGGGCCACTAGCGTTGTTCCGCAAACTGTAAGCTCTGTCTGCTCTTCTCTTGTCTTGAGCACTGCTGGGCTGCACAGCTTTCAGGTGTTTTCACCAGCCTTTCTCTCAGATGGGGCCAGAAGATACTCTCCACAGTGGGTGAGGCTGTTTCTTGGCCCCCTTGCCTGGGTAGGAGTGGGAGGGCCACTGCAGGCTACACAATTCCCTAAACAGTTTCTCCAGTTTAGAGGGGCCAGAAGCTACCCTCAGCTTTGGCTACAAATGAATCCCCCGCCTATGCGTACACTGAAAGCCTCCACGTCTAGCACTGCCTTTCCTTTTCGGGTGATTAGCTTTGTCCACCCACCTCTTGGCTTGAGTGCCGCTGGGCCACACAGCTTCCAGGAGTTGTCACCAGTCCTTCTGGTCAGATGGGACTGGGAAGCGCTCTCCAGAGGGGATGGGATTGTGACTCAGCACCTTGCCTGGGGGTGAGCAAACCAGGTTCTGGGTCTGACAAAACTCCTTGTTTGAGGATCCAAATCAGGTAGATCTGCACCCCCCTGAGTTCCTCCAGAGCATACCCCTGATTAGTTCTGCAGATGAGCAAAGCCACTGGTTGGAATTACTACTTGGGCACTGCAGGTATGAACTCAGTCTGCCAAGATCCCCGTGATGGTTTTTGCAAGCCTTCTTTGTCACCGTCAGATTCCCAGCGACTGAGCCCTGCAAATTCTTAGTGTGAGGTCAGAGTAGGGGCTTCTGAAAAGTGACCCACAATGGGGAGGGGGGGAGCTGCTTGTACCTCCTGGATTCTCTTCCTCCACTGGATGAACCAGTGGCTCAGGGAAGACCTCTCTGTGTGATGCTGTGCTGTCCTGGGGGAGGGGAAGTGCAGTCAACATGTAACTGCTTCTGTCACCCTTGTAATGCAGTCTGTCTTGGTCTCTGGGGGTGGGGGGTTACTCCAGCCTCACTCTCTTACCCCAGGATTCTTTCAGTGGTGTCTTGTTCTTGAATAGATGTTAGTTGTTCTTCTTGTAAGGGTAAGTGAAGTCAGGAATGACTTACGTTGCCATCTCAGTGTCATCATTCTCCTAAGTTAACTGTTTCTTATTGAGTAAATTTTGGTAATTCATTTCTTTTAAATTTTTCTAATTTTTTAGTGTGTTGCAATAAGTTTGTTAGTATTATTTTTAATTTAAAATTTTAGATCATACTTGTAGATATAAGTACTTCTCCATAATATTGTGTGTTTCAACCTTTTCTCTCTCTTTTCTAATCAGTTTTGCTAAACATTTGTCTACTAGTCCTTTCAGAGAATCAACTTTTGATATTGTTGGCGATGTACTTTTTGCTTTTTTGTGAATTTTCTTTTCCCACATTATTTATATATTTCTTCTACTTGTTATTTTTCCTAGCTTTTGGGTTTGAACAACTACGATTATATTTTAGTTTGTAAATTGCTTAAAGATTATAATTTACTCTATAAGTACAGCTGTAGTAGCAAACTACTAACAACCTCAGTCTCAAGCAATATAACAGGTAGAGAGTCCCAAGCTTACAGGGAATTCCAAGAAACCACTGCATTAGCTGTGTGACCTTCTGAGAGCTGTGACTTCCATTTTACTCTGTCTTCCAAATTACATACATGTCCCTCTTATTGGCAAACTCTAAGAATCTACAAGGAAAGAGATTCCTGGAAATGCAGTGCTCACCCTTACAAGGAAGCAGTCATGATAGCATATTGAACACAGCCAATCCAGCACATAGCATTCCTATCCATAATTGAATTTTTTATGAGTTCCTTTGTGTATGTGTGATATTTTCGTTAGATTTATTATTATGGTTACACTGATTTTACAAAATGAATTGGGAAGATTTTATATTTTACTAAATTTTTGGCTAGTATGAATATATCTCCTTGGACATATCTCTTCTTTGAAAGATTGAAATGAATTAGCTTGTAAAGCCATCCGGGCCCAATAATCTTTCAGAGGTAGTTCTTTCACATTATTTCCAAGAGCTTTTAAAAATTCTTCCTATCTAGGTTTTCTTCTTCATCTTTATTTGCTTTGGAAAAAAATTTTTTTCAGAGACTATTTTTTATTTTAACCAAATTTTAAACCAGGATTGTGCATACTAAAGCTGTATTTATAGAATACTTTAAAAATCTGTTTTCTAGCTATGCTTGTAATAAACAGCCTTGCTGCACAACTAACCATCCAATAATCTCAGTTGCTCACAACAGCCTTTATTTCTCACTCATAATACACTTCAGCAATTGCAGTTTGCTCCAGTCTACTTGACTCTGTTTGACTTTGTTCCATGTGTCTTCTCATCCTGGGACCTTGCCTGAAGGAGCAAACCTTATATGGAACACACCTATTCTGTTAGAAAAAGGGAAGACAGGAGGCCAACGCAATTGAAAATAAAACTTCTGTTTCGATGTGGTGTGTGTCACATCATTTACTTTTCATTGTCCAAAACAAATCAGACCCAGGTGTGGTTCTTCTTGATCTGAAGACCCGGAGGAGGAGAGGTGGGAACCCAACCTTCCACACATGCCCACAACACAAATCCAATGTATAATGGTGGAATAGGAACAAGACAACTATAATAAACAATGCCATTCGGAGCAGTCAGTCGTCCAAAGCACTTCTGAAATCTCACTGAGCTAACTTATAATGTGTTCCTGTGCTCAGTGAGGAAATGTTAGTTAGAGGCCATAGTTCTCCTTAAAAGTAATGCCCTTGTCATTTGTTCTCCATGGCTTCTGAGTCCCCCCACTCTTTAATTAATGTTTCCTTTTTCAGTATCACCCTTGGCCACATATGAAATGGAAATTTTGGTGCCTAAAATAGTTTGTCAGTTTAATCAGACTGGTGGTACTTAAAAAATTATTTGCTTCCAATCCATTCTGTGTATTAATAGGCACATGCACAATTCTTTTCAAGACATGCCTTTCTCTTTAGATTTAAGCATAGGTACTTTGAGCTTATCAGATACCTGTGAGATTATGCTTTTGGTCTCTTTCCCCAGAGATATGTTGTCCAACTTAAAGGATCTGATGGGGGACTGGCAAATTAATTAAATCTGAGTTTAAAACAAAAAATGTGGTGGCCATGCCCTCACTTTGTTCACTGAAGTTGCTCAAAACATTTTTTCGTTTTGTTGCTCCCATTTACCAATTAGAGAAGGGAAAACAATATATCTCTGAATCCTGCAAGTTCTGGAATGAATTTCTGAGCTTTTTTTCTTTTCTTTTCTTTTTTCTTTTTTTTTTTTTTTTTGGTCTCTTCTTGAAAATGAGCCAGCTTTCTCCCAACTCATCTCCTCCTTGGCACACCCCTTATAAAATGCAGCTAATACCAACAAACGCATACTAATAACATTCTATTTAAAAAAAACCCTCTCCCAGAACCACAGGTTCATTAGATTCAGTATCTGTTTTTTTTGTTTGTTTGTTGTTTTTTTTTTGCGGTACACGGGCCTCTCACTGTTGTGGCCTCTCCCGCTGCGGAGCACAGGCTCCGGACGCGCAGGCTCAGCGGCCATGGCTCACGGGCCCAGCCGCTCCGCGGCATGTGTGATCTTCCCGGACCGGGGCACGAACCCGTGTCCCCTGCATCGGCAGACGGACTCTCAACCACTGCGCCACCAGGGAAGCCCCAGTATCTGTTTTTTAAATGATTTCAGGTGACAGTTTTATCAAATATTTCACCACTGTATAATGTTGGTTGCCATTTTCCAGTCTCTACTAACATTTTACTGTTCATCCACTATCTGATCCCAAGCTAATGCCATATGTGTTAGTTTTTGTTGCTGTTGTCGATGGTGGTTTTTTTTAAATGACAGAACCCACTTGTGTCAATTTCCCTATTAGTTAGACTTGTGTCATAACAAGCATGTTTCATGTAGCTTCTCATTCCGGAAGCCAGACTGAAGGAGTAGATCCTATGCAGAACATTTTCAAAGCAAAGGGAAAGGGCAAGAATATGAATCAAACCAAACAATCATATTTAAAACTGTTTTTCAGACATGGAGAATGGTTTACTTTGTGAAAGACCCAGCTCTTAAACTTATTTATATATTCTACTGATTTTTTTCTATTTCTTAATTTGCTAAATTTGGTTTCAACTCTGTTATAGTCTTCTGCATGTATCAATTTGCTTTGTTTTTCTATTTCTAGCTTTTTAGATTAATGCTCAATTAATATTTCCCCCTTTTTTGAATAAGAAAAGGACCTCACTAATTACAAAGTGATGCTGTATTCAGCCTCTGTCCTATTGTTGCTCCTCAGTGTTAGAGATTTTCCCCAGTTGCTCCTCAGCTTTCTGAAAGTTGCTGTCTGTTTTCTGTATGACTTCCAGTCCAGCTGCTTTCAAATTTATACTGTTTCATAGTGTTAAAAAAAAAAAAGAGAGTGATAAGCTCTATCCCTGTTCATTGAGGGCTTTACTCCTTGCTCTACAAATTAGAGTGTATTTAAGATGTTCTAAAAAGGTATACCTTTATTATTTTGAAGTGATACAACATTTTCAAAGAGAGAATATTCTTTGTGTCTCCCTTCATTATATCTAGTTGAAATTCTTGAGTTTTTTTTAAAAGCATCTTTCTTTAGTTTCAATTCATATCCAGAAACTCCCTCTTTGAGATTCCCTTTGATAATTGCAGTGGGATTCAAAAAGGAGGAGTTAATTGCCTGTGTTCACATCATTATCTACCCAGGAATCTTCCCCTGAGGATACTCCATACGTGGATAGTATATGGCAGGATTTGAGCTATGCGTAATATATTGATGTTTTTGGGAGGCAGAGTCTTCACTGGTTGGGTTGGGTGATACAAATATGCAGTGTTGGAAGTGAAAGAAGTTAAAAAATGTAAAGAGAACACCCTAATGTTGCAGTGAAATTGGAAGTATCAGAATTAGCTCATTTTAAAAATGTATAATTTAAATATATGTACATATTAAATTCATGAAATTCCACTGAAAGGGCCTAGAAGCAAAGACACACATAGCAATGAGCACATCTAGAAGTAAGGTCTCAGTTTCTAAATATCATTGTGCACTGAAAAGAATCAGTGTTTCTGAAATGGCTAAACCTAGGTCTGAGACAAAGAAAATACAAGATGAGCTTGGAAATATCTTGTGCCAGAAGTGATCAAAAAGAGATAGGGACATAGCAAAAGGAAATAGCTAGCTTGAAAGGTTTCCAACTTGCTAAATATGGGGAATTTCAAACTTGAAAATTAAGAATGACAGTAATGTAGTAATATAGTATAACAGTAAATAGAATAAGAATACATATGTCCATACTCATAATAAATAAAGCAATAAATATGAAAGAAGAAAAAGATCTTTCTTATAGTAAAAGGCCAAATACTAAATGTACATGGAATGGGGGTTTATAAAATTACCATCTTGCAGATAGCAGAGTAGTAATTAATTTGAGTAAGATAATCTATGGTTTCTAAAACTAGTAGTTAAAATTTTTTCCAGTACTTGTTATGAAAAATTTCAAACATACAGAAAAGTTTCAGGAATTTTCTAGTGAATGCTTATATACTCACCATTTAGATTCAACCATTAACATTTTACTACCCTTGTTTTATCACAGATCAACACCTTTCCACCATTCTACTTGTCATAAATCCATCTTATTTTATTGAAGCATTTCAAAACAAATTTTATACATCCGTGCATTTTCCCCCTAAACACTTCAGCATACATATAATTCATTGGAATTCAATGTATATTTATAGTTCTTTTTTTTTCTTTTGAGGTAAAATTTACATAAAATAAAATTAACAAGTCTTAGATATATCATTTGATGAGTTTTGAAACAATTGTGTAACCCAACCACCTGCCAAGATACAAAACGTTACCAGAGGGCTTCCCTGGTGGCGCAGTGGTTGAGAGTCTGCCTGCCGATGCAGGGGACACGGGTTCGTGCCCCTGTCCGGGAAGATGCCACATGCCGCGGAGCGGCTGGGCCCGTGAGCCATGGCCACTGAGCCTGCGCGTCTGGAGCCTGTGCTCCACAACGGGAGAGGCCACAACAGTGAGAGGCCCACGCACCGCAAAAAAAAAAACGTTACCAGAAAACATCACTCCAGAAAATTGCCTCTTCCCAGGTAATACCTATATCACCCCTCCAAGGCAACCATTGTTCTTATTTTCTCCAGCATACATCAAATTTTACTTCTCTAAAACTTTATACGAATTAAATCATACAGTAGTACTCTTTTATTAAGACTTCTTTCACTCAGAATAATACTTTTAAAATTCATCCATGTTAGAGGAATAGTTCATTTCTTTTTATTACTGAAGCGTATTCTTTTGTATGAGTATAAGTATACAATCATTATCCATACTCCTACTTATAGATACATAGGCTATTTCTAGTTTTGACTATTATGAATACATTTGCTATAAACATTCTTTCACATTTATTTTTATTGACATATCTTTTCATTTCTCTTGGGTAAATTTTTAGGAATAGTATTTCTGCACCACATAGTAGGCATATACTTAGTTTTATAGGAAACTGAATAACATTTTTCAAAGGGATCTGGTGTCAAAGTCTGTGCTCTTAACTACTGTGCTGTACAGTTGAAATGGGACTTGCAGGAAAAATAGGATTTTCCACATAGAAAATCGAGGGAAAGATATTTCCGATAAAGAAAGCAAAGCGTACACTCGTGAAGTTTATTCATGAGAGGGAATTGAGGCATGTGTTTGATGAGATTTCGAAGGTAATTAAGTTATGTCCTAGAGATCTGCTTGATCACAATGATAAAGATTTATGGCTTAATGCCATAAAAGATGGTAACTCATAGGAGTTTGGGGAGGGAGGAAGAAATCATTCATTCATTCATTGATTCATTCTCTACAGTAAACATTTGCTGAATACTAAGCATGTTCAAACACCTCAGTGATCTTTGTGGTGTTTTAAGAAGATGTGCTAAAGTTTTGAGACAGCACGATGTCAGGAAAGGAAAGGACATCTTCGAGAAACACTGAAAAGACAATTCCAAAGGATTTTTTAGTTAATTGAATTTATCTTCCTGAAAGAGAGTAAGAACTTAACAGTAGTCAAAGCCTGGATAATTGGGAAATTTCTATTGCTTTTAACCACAATAGGGAAGTTAAAAGACAATCAAGTTAGGGTTACGAAGCTGGAAGCAGAACGTTTTTGAAGGCACACTTTCTAGGGAACCCAGTACTTCTGTTATAATATCAAGTACAAAGTTCTAAATGTAACAAAATTTGTGTTCTTGGCTTTTACATAGAAAAGACCTTAGGCTACTTAAACGAACATAGGGCTATTTTAATTCTAAGTTGGTATGCCACGTCTTAATTATATTTATAAGTTCTGTCAAATAATTTCCTAGAATAGTTTTGTTTGTTGTAGGAAATATAGCCAAGAAGTTCAGATTTCCTTTGAAAGTAACAATATTTAGGGATTTAAACATTGATTTCAGGGCTTTTGAAATTTAATAATGCATACATATTGGTGCTTTTTTGTATTTAAGCCAAACTAATTTGCAGAACTTAAAGTTGGAGGGAGATATAATAGCGTATCTTTCAAGGGAAAGCAGTGTACAATCATATTTAATAATATGTTATTATAATGTTATGCCAATAAAGCATTTAGAGATGCGTGTAAAACACGAGAATTCAGAGTGAATCAGAAGAGAATCTATAGTCTTAGAAAAGCCCTACCAGCAATCTTTCTCTTCCATTACTTTCATACAACCTTACCCTGAGTCTAATTGTCACATTGTAATCTGTTAGTTATTTGCACATGCTTCTCTTGTAATATTTGAGCATTATATTTCCAGCCCAGCTAAGTAGATTTTTATATTAAATTAAGTTCTACTTTTTTTTTCATCATTTAGATTCTCTTTATATTTGATAACACTGGGGACCACCATTTAATGGTCCCTCTCCACCTCCCTGCACACCTCTGTCAATCTCTGATTATGAAAGGTATGATAAAAGTCACAATGTGAAATAATAGCATGACAGGAATAAATTGGAGGTCCTAGGGAGATTCAATTGGAAGATAGTACTAATTCAAGAATAAAGTGAGGGGCGCTGAATAAGTAAGTTACTGTCACAAAAATGATGTAAAACCAAATCATTCCCAAGCTCAATGGCTTAAAACTATGATTACTATCCTCATCACATATCTATAGAGTGGTCAGGAATTACGTTGTCTAAATTGGCCTGGCTCTATTGGTTCTAAGCTTCATTCAGGGCTGCTCCACATGTCTCTCACCTGCCTTGGACCATTAACTTCCAAGGCATGTTCTTTTCATGGCAAAAGGGCCAACAGAAACTTGATGCCTCTTAAGGACAGAATTAGAACTGGCACATTATCACAACTGCCCACATTCTATCAGTCAAAGCAAGTCACTTGGCCAAGCCCCATATAATGAGGCAGCGATGTTTATTTCTTCCATAATGTTGGGGAAAGGACTAAATATCATGAACAATAATCTATAAAACCCAAGCACTTAAGCAATCTAAAATATTTTCTGTAACTAGACTTCTCTTTTTTGAGTTTCACACCTATACATTTCCATACCTAGCTCTCCCCCAGGTACCTCATCTTCTCAGTCTTTGACAATTCCAGTCTTGCCCAATGGCATGTTTTAAGTACATTTTATGTGCAGGCACAGCCTCACGCAGTCCCTGAGTCATCAATAATGAAGAAGGCAATTTATTAGTCATTCCATTTATATTAAGTCTTGCTGTAGAAAGTGAATATCATTGTGCCTGGGCTGGGACTATAGGCTTGCTGAGCATTGACCTTTTTTTCTCCAAAAAATGTTTGCAGGGAGGTGGGTAGCTTGTAAACTAGGATTCTGTATCAATTTTCCTAAGTTCCAGAAAAGAGGTAGCAATAAGTTATAAAGGATGCATTGTGTAGACTGGACATTTTAACAAGATTAATTTCAATCCATGAACACAGAATACCTTTTCATTTATTTATGCCTTCTTCAATTTCTTTCATCAATGTCTCATAGTTTTCAGTGTACAGACCTTTCACTTCTTTGATTACGTTTATTCTTAAGTATTTTATTATTTTTGATGCTGTTGTAAATGGGAGTTTTTTAAATTTCTTTTTTGGATAGTTTGTTGATAGTATGTATGAATGCAGCTGATTTTTGTATATTAATTTTGTATCCTGCAATGTTACTAAATTCATTTATTAGTTCTAATATATTTTTGGTGGAATCTGTAAGGTTTTCTACATAAGATTATTTCATCTGAAAACAGAGACAGTTGAACTTCTTCCTTTCTCATTTGGATGCTTTATATTTATTTTTCTTGCCTGATTGCTTTGACCTGAACTTCCAGTACCATATTGAATAGGAGTGGTAAAAGAAGGCATCTTTACCTTGTTTCTTACCTTAGATAAAAAGATTCCTCTTTTTACCATTAAATATGATGTGAGCTGTTGGTTTGTCATATATGGTCTTTATTATGTTGAGGTATATTTCTTCTGTACCTAATTTATTGAGAGTTTTTATTATGAATGATGTCAAATTTTGTCAAATGCTTTTTCTGCATCTATTGAGATAATTGTATGATTTTTATTCTTAATTCTGTTAATGTAGTTTATCACATTTATTGATTTGGTATTTTGAAACATCCTTGCATCTCAGGGATAAATCAGTCTTAATTATGATGTATGATTTTTTAAAGGTACCATTGGATTCAGTTTGCTAGTATTTTGTTGAGAATTTTTGCATCTATGTTCATCAGGGTCTCAAGAAAGCTGGAAATATATAAAAATACATATATACATATGTATAAATGTATATATATATATATACACATATATACATTTCTATACAACCAAACAACATAAATGAAATTAAAAGTCAATGAAAAATAAAGAATACATTGTTAGTACAATGACAAGGAAAGAAACCATTCTCATTCATTTAAGCAGTAAATATATATTGAGAATCTAGCTTGTGCTAGGCACTTTTCTAAATTCTAGACTTCAGAGAGCTGAGAAAGAAGCATTTAGACAAGAAGTGGACCTTGAATCTGGGAATAAAAGGAAAAAAAAATGACAGTGTCATTAGTAAAATAATTATTTGTTTTGATTTTCAACTGTAACACATCTGCTCTGCAGCAAGCTATATATTACTCCATATCCAAGTCCACAACATCTAAGTGCAGATTAGAAAAAAGTAATATCTATCTAAAATATCAAATTCATGCTCATCTTTGCATATTAAGGATTTATTTAATTATTTTAATTGATGGTAATAAAATGTTCCTATATACTTTAACTTAGAATATTGGTGTTTTATAATATGCTCAATGCATATTTGAAATGTCTATGTATTAAATCATAAGTAAATCTTGCTTTATCTTTGCATTTTTAAAGTCAAAAGTTATCTCTGATTGCTTTAGAAATAACGAATTGAAAGGTACAACCAATTGTGTTTTACAGGAAAATGTATACTGTTCAGATAAAAAGTAAATATAATATACTTTATTCCCTGTTTTAAACCTTATGCTAAAGGTTGAGTACATTTTTCTCTTCATTCTTAAGGATGATTACTATACTCCAGGGTATAAAATTGGGAAAGTAGGTACATATACACATAAATATATAGACCAATAAACCCATCAGTAATAAGAATTACCCTTTGCTTTCAAAAGAACAGTCATTCATGGAATAAAAATAAAGTAACTTGCACTCTGTAAATAACTGGATACATTTAATAGTTGCTTAATTTGTGGTTTGCAAAAGCTTGGCTTAGGCAATTAGAAGGAATAATTAGCTGCAGCATCAAAAGTGGCATTTTTATTTTGTGGTACTTTGTCTTTCTAAAGAAATGATTAAATATATTGCATTTAAAGTGGTAGTGCAAAAATATGCCAACCTCACTATATTTAATTAGTAAAAATGTATTATTTTATAATAATATTAGTTTAAAAAGTAAAATATACCTTTCAATATAGCACATAATTAAAAACTATCATTCTAGCAGAAAGCTTTTTCTGCTTCATAAAAATAGTTCTTAAATATAGTTCTTTAATATAATGGGAAGTGAGCTAAATAAATAAATTTGATAAGGCATTTCACCATTTAAAAATAATTTACTCAAAAAAATTTAAATTTTAATTTTGTAGTTAAAAATTGATTAGGACGATCACTAATTTGCATTAAAACTGGCTCATTATCATACCAGCTGCTGAAAAATTTGTGAAACAAGTTTCATGTTGGCAAGCAGAACTACAGGCTGTCTTAGATGTAAAAATATCTGCAGGCATGAAAGATGTTCTATGCAATTAGAGAAGAAGTACAGACCCAGATTTCTGAGGATTTCTCTTGTGGATGATTTTCATTCTCAGTGAAGATGGGAAGTTACAAGGAAAGGTTGCCTGGCAAAAGTGGTCATCCTGCAACTAAACTGACCTATTCTCAAATAAAAGTATTATTATAGTTAAAGGTATTATATAGTTATTATTAAAGGTATTATTATAGTTATATAATAAAGGTATTATTATAGTTAAAGGATCATATAAGCGTGATGAATTGGCTTGCTCCCAGATGTAGATTTGCATTAAACACTTTTCATAATAAACTGGAATCAATGGGTGTTTCAGAATTTATTTCTAAATCTTTATATTATTTATTTCTGAGAGAGTCAAGAATTTTGAAAAATCTCCACATAGTTCCACTCGAATTATTTTCCACAAGACAGTGAAATAGTCAAAGATTAAAATATCTTTATCTACAAAACTTCTGTTTTTTAATTTTTATTTTTAAGTTTTTTAATTTTTTGCTTTCAAATTTTGGCAGGCCAAAAACAAACAAATAAGAAAAGCCACAAGGAAATAGTTTTGTAGATGCACCTTATTGTCAATTTTATAGAGGCTACTAAAGGTGATCTTTTTAGAAGAAAAATATTATAAAATTATCCAACAAACTCAGATTTTGGAAAAGCAAATGCTTCAAAAGTATATTTAAACTGGACTAATGTTGCATGAAGTTCTACAAAAATTTATCACTAATCATTTTGCCCTATGTCCTAAATATCTTCAATCTATCATGTATAGTTGCTAATGTGCTTATTTTTTTAGCTAGAAAAACTCTGGTTTCCATTACATTGAAATTTAAATATTAATGTAAAGTAGTCTGAGCTTTATATAGGCAAAGTGTGGTTATCTCAATAATGCAAGCAAGATTCTTTGCTTCTCTATCAATTAGACATGTTATGTCAAAGTACTTTCTGCGTAATTCCTTACCGATTTCAATTTCTTGGATTATGTATCTTCACTAATATTATGGACTTTAGATCAAAATAACAAAAGAGAAAAATTAAGCTTAACATTAACAAAAGAGAAAAATTAAGCTTAACATAATTAAATGAATTTTTACTTTATAAACTTAAGTCATAATTTGTGTTGAATTTTTTTTTTTCTTTTTTTGCGGTACGCGGGCCTCTCACTGTTGCGGCCTCTCCCCTCCCATTGCGGAGCACAGGCTCGGGACGCGCAGGCTCAGCAGCCATGGCTCACGGGCCTAGCCGCTGCGCGGCATGTTGGATCTTCCCGGACCGGGGCACAAACCTGTGTCCCCTGCATTGGCAGGCGGACTCAACCACTGCGCCACCAGGGAAGCCGTGTTGAATTTTTTTTTTATTTTTTTTTTTATTTACTTTAGGACAATGTGTATTCCCCCAGTTGAAATACATATTGCCCTCTATAGAAAATAAAAACAGGGTACATATTTTCAATTTGTTTTCAGATTTGGAAGCTATATTACCTGGTTTGTTTCACTATAGCTTAAATTATAGAGGTTATTGGATATTTCTATTTTATACTAAAGATTGACATAAACTTTAAGAGAACAAAGGTAATTATATTTATTGTACTAATTTTCATGTCTTTATGAAAAAAACTGTATCAAAGCACACTGTGTTCACTGTTCCCAGGAATATCCCATTAACTTAAATTCTCATCTCTTTCATGGGGCAGATTTAGGCTTAAACTAAATTTCACTCTTTCCTTCTTTTTTTCACTGGTAGTCTCTTTTTTTTTTTTGATTGAATATTTGCATCAAGAATGTAAAGAATATTAAATTCTCTTGCCACAATAACATCATAATTGATGAAAACATTAAGTGAATTAACATTTGTCATCATGCTATTTTATTAAAATAATAATCAGCATTTATTTTCATAAAACATGTTAGATCTCATAAGTTTTTAATCACAGAATACTTAATAGACAAGATAACTAAACAAAACTGGAAATTTTCAGAAAACTTTCTCAAATCTTCATTTAAGAAAACTAACCCAAGAATATTTACTAAGTACTCTGTACAGTTAAGGCAGAGTGATACATGTGATACATGAAATTTGCACCCTATACTCAAGCAATTCACCATCCGTGTGCGAGATAATACAAATATACCTGAAAGGAACAGTAAATGCAATGTTTTGAGTAAGTGCTTTAGCATTACATGACTATTTTAACTGTCACCTCTAGTTGAGTTCTTATAAGAACAAATTAAATGAATTAAACCAAATTAAAACATTAAACCTTCAAAATACGTCCAGAAACTGACTACTTCTATGTTCTCTCCTTCCACCTCCCTTATGTAAACCACCATCTATCCCTTGCCTATATTATTCCCGTTGCCTCTTAGCTGGTTGACCTAATTCTGGCCTTGTCACTCTTCACTTCATTTCTAATAGTAGCCAAAATAATACTTTGAGAATGGAAGTCAGATCCTGTCACTCCCATGCTTAAAAAACTGAGATGGCTCCCCATTTCATTCACAGTAGAGTCAGATTCCATAAAATAGCCTACAAAGTCTTCCATGACCTGCTCTCCACCCCTTAACACACTGCACAAGCTTATGTACAATTCTCCCTTGTCTATCCCCTTTGCTCATTCAGATCCTGCCATGCTGGCTTCCTTCTTGCCTCAAATACCCTCGACATGCTTTACCCTCAGTAGTGACTTTGCAGTGGCTGTTCCCTCTGCCTAGAACACTGTTTCTCCAAATATCTGCAAGTCAAGTGTTCTCATCTCCAACTCTGCTCAAGTATTCTTGACCATCCTATCTTAAATTTCACCCTACTCCTCAGCCCTGGCATTCTCAAGTCTCTTTACCTCCCATACCTTGGGAATGATCTCATTCCCAACACTGTTACTGCCTAAAACTGGACACTGGACAAATTTTATACACAGATGTTTGTAGATAGTACAACATGGAGATATTATTTATCTGGACAATACAGTAGTAAAAGCTTGATATTATAAAATCCAGCTTTGTTACCAGCTTTTAAGTCAGAGTTAGAAAATAAACATGTCTTCTCATATACCCAACACAAGTCTCCATATGCATTGCTGGAAATACATAGAAGTCTCTCTGGTAGGAATACATATTGTCCGTTAGAAATAAAACCTTGTAAATGATATTTTATGAAAACAAATTAGGTGATTAATAATCACCCAGGGATAGGAGTGGGGGGGATATTGTTATAAATTTGTTGCCAAGTCCTGTATCCCTCTGAAGGATAGATTTATTAACAATACCACCTAGTGCTTTTGCCATGGTTATTTGTAGCCAAGATCTCCATACATATTTAAATGACCTACT
The DNA here is from genome assembly GCF_039906515.1 of Pseudorca crassidens. Classification (NCBI taxonomy): domain Eukaryota; kingdom Metazoa; phylum Chordata; class Mammalia; order Artiodactyla; family Delphinidae; genus Pseudorca; species Pseudorca crassidens. The sequence continues at coordinate 72,067,555 of NC_090306.1, forward strand.
GTAGGCATCTTAACCCAGTGTTGTACTAAAGCAGCCAAACGTGTTCTGTCTACACACAGATGCTGGAAGTACAGAAGGCATGGAAACATGGTGAAAGTATAATACCCTTCCTGATACAACATCAAAAAATTGACAAGTACAGTTGTAATTTTCATTTTGAAAATCAGGCCACTCTTTAATAATTAATGTTAGTTAAAATCCATTGCTAAGAATGTTAGGGTTTATAGAATACTTTGTATAATCAAAAAATGCAAATTGATCAAATGAGCACACATAAAACTAAATAAAGCAATCTATCCCTACAGTAACTTTCCATATTTATACCATTTATATATATATATATATATTTTAATAGTTCTTTATTGGAGTATAATTACTTCACAATACTGTGTTAGTTTCTGTTGCAGAACAAAGCAAATCAGCCATATGCACACACATGTCCCCATATCCCCTCCCTCTTGAGCCTCCCTCCTATCCTCCCTATCCCACCCCTCTAGGTCATTGCAAAGCACCGAGCCGATCTCCCTGTGCTATGCTGCTGCGTCCCACCAGCCAACTATATTACATTCGGTAGTGTATGTATGTCTACGCTACTCTCACTTCACCCCAGCTTCGCCATCCCACCCCATGTCCTCAAGTCCATTTTCTATGTCTTATCTCTTTACTACTGCCCTGCAACTAGGTTCATCAGTACCATTTTTATTTTCTTTTAGATTCCATATATATGTGTTAGCATACAGTATATGTTTTCTTCTTTCTGACTTACTTCACTCTGTATGACAGACTCTAGGTCCACCCACCTCACTACAAATATCTCAATTTCGTTTCTTTTTATGGCTGAGTAATATTCCATTGTATATATGTGTATATGTGCCACTTCTTCTTTATCCATTCATCTGTTGATGGACACTTAGGTTGCTTCCATGTCCTGGCTATTGTAAATAGAGCTGCAATGAACATTTTGGTACATGACTCTTTTTGAATTACGGTTTTCTCAGGGTATATGCCCAGTAGTGGGATGACTGGTGGGTCATATGGTAGTTCCACTTTTAGTTTTTTAAGGACTCTCCATACTGTGTTCCATAGTGGTTGTATCAATTTACATTCCCACCAACAGTGCAGGAGGGTTCCCTTTTCACCACACCCTTTCCAGGATTTATTGTTTCTAGTTTTTGTGTTTTTTTTTTTTTTTTTTTGCGGTACGCAGGCCTCTCACTGATGTGGCCTCTCCCGTTGCAGAGCACAGGCTCTGGACGCGCAGGCTCAGCAGCCATGGCTCATGGGCCTAGCCACTCCGCGGCATGTGAGATCTTCCCAGACCGGGGCACGAACCCGTGTCCCCTGCATCGGCAGGCGGACTCTCAACCACTGCGCCACCAGGGAAGCCCTAGGTTTTTTGATAATGGCCATTCTGACCTGCGTGAGGTGATACCTCATTGTAGTTTTGATTTGCATTTCTCTAATAATTAGTGATGTTGAGCATCTTTTCATGTGCCTCTTGGCCATCTGTATGTCTTCCTTGGTGAAATGTCTATTTAGGTCTTCCACCCATTTTTTAACTGGATTATTTGATTTTTTAATATTGAGCTGCATGAGCTGCTTGTATATTTTGGAGATTAATCCTTTGTCTGTTGTTTCATTTGCAAATATTTTCTCCCATTCTGAGGGTTGTCTTTTTGTCTGGTTTATGGTTTCCCAGCACCACTTATTGAAGAGGCTGTCTTATCTCCATTGTATGTTCTTGCCTCCTTTGTCGTAAATTAGGTGACGATATGTGCGTGGATTTATCTCTGGGCATTCTATCTTGTAAAACTGATCTATATTTCTGCTTTTGTGCCAGTACAATCCTGTCTTGATTACTGTAGCTTTGTGGTATAGTTTGAAGTTGGGTAGCCTGATTCCTCCAACTTCATTTTTCTTTCTCAGGATTGCTTTGGCTATTTGGGGTCTTTTGTGTTTCCATACGAATTGTAAAATTTTTTATTCTAATTCTGTGAAGAATGCCATTTGTAGTTTGATAGGACTTGCACTGAATCTGTAGATTGCTTTGGGTAGTATAGTCATTTCATGATATTGACTCTTCCAATCCAAGAACATGGTATATTTCTCCATCTGTTTATGTCATCTTTGATTTCTTTCATCAGTGTTTTATAGTTTTCTGAGTACAAGTCTTTCGCCTCCTTAGGCAGGTTGATTCCTAGGTATTTTATTCTTTTTGTTGCAGTGGTAAATGGGAGTCTTTCCTTAATTTCTCTTTCTAATTTTTCGTTGTTGGTGTATAGGAATGCCAGAGATTTCTGTGAATTAATTTTGTATCCTGTAGCCTTATGCAATTCATTGATTAGTTCTAGTAGTTTTCTGGTGGCATCTTTAGGTTTCTCTATGTATAGTATCATGTCATCTGCAAACAGTGACAGTTTTACATCCTCTTTTCCAATTTGTATTCCTTTTGTTCCCTTTTCTTCTCTGATTGCTGTGGCTAGGACTTCCAAAACTATGTTGAATAATAGTGGCAAGAGTAGACATCCTTGTCCTGTTCCTGATCTTAGAGGAAATGCTTTCAGTTTTTCACCATTGAGTATCATGCTTGCTGTGGGTCTGTCATATATGGCCTTTATTATGTTGAGGTAGGTTCCCTCTATGCCCACTTTCTGGAGAGTTTTTATTATACATGGCTATTGAATTTTGACAAAAGCTTTTTCTGCATCTATTGAGATGATTATACGGTTTTTATTCCTTAATTTGTTAATGTGGTATATCACATTGATTGATTTGCATATATTGAAGAATCCTTGCATCCCTGGGATAAACCCCACTTGATCATGGTATATGACACTTTTAATGTGCTGTTGGATTCTGTTTGCTAGTATTTTGTTCAGGACTTTTGCATCCATGTTCATCAGTTATACCATTTATATTAAATGTTGCATTTGAAATGATTTACCACACGAGGAAGTAGAGAATATCACTGCAGTAGACTTAATGTAAACTTAAAATGGAGCGATATTGTGTTTGTCAGATTGTGCTGATACTTTTTTTTTATTTTATAAATATTTTAAAACATTTTTTTAAATTAAGGCATAAACCCAACCCAACAAATCTGGCACCCATTTATTTTAAAATGCAAATCATGCTTCCAGGCAAATTTGTACAAGTTCAAAAAGTTCAACCAAATATTAGAAAGGATTAAGAAAGCCATAGTTGAGCAAAATTAGTTTAATATCCATATCCTATTATAAGGCATTTATGGGAAACAAAACTAAGATTTCTAAATGGGTTGAAATATTCAAACATTCTTACGATATGGTTTACTTTCTTCTAAGATATGCATCCTTTTCAGCTTAATGTATGCTCGATATTATGAAATTTATTTATAGTAATAGAAATGCATTCCTTTATTTATTCATTTTTAAGATCATATTTATTTGTTGCCTTCTTATACCCTATATTGAATTGTTTTTAGGAATGCAATATACCGTGGGTATCTGACTTCTTTTCTCTAGACAGTATAAATTTCTTTGAGAGAAATGAGCATTTCTTATACCATGTGATTCTGGTATCACAGAGTTTGAGTGCAGAATCTGGGTCAACAACAACAAAAAGACTTCATTCCTCTAGCTAGCTGATTTCATTCTTTTTAGGGTTTGATAGATGCCGAGACAGAGTGCATCTCTTTCTCTCTCTCTCTGTTTCTCTCTCACACACACACACCTAGGAATAAAAGCTTCATAGGTGTAAACTTGAAGTTGCTGTTATCTGAGAGACGCTCGCTACTTTGGAATGAAGTCTACCTACACAGGGGTAAGCTTAAACAAGCTGTGCAAAAAGCAATTACATCCACTTGTAATCAGACGACATAGAATTTAGTCAAATTTGAACCCAATCTTGAGCAATGAATGGGATACCAATAGTTGTAGATGGATGGGAATGATATTTCATGCCTGGGGAAACATAAATACATGTGGAGAGATAATTAAGTGACCGACCTCCTTCCTTCCTTCTTTCCTTCCCTCTCTCTCTTTTTCTCCTTTCCTTTCTCCATTCCCTCCCTCTCTCTCTCCTTTTCTTCCTACCTTAAGCATTTTGGGAACAACAACTATAAACCATTATGGATACTGAGAATAGAAATAAAGAGTCCCTGTCCTATCTAGGACCATAGAGTCAAAATGTAATACCTTTACATTTGTTTGATGGAAGTGAAAATGATCTATACAAGAAAAATTTTTTGTGTCCCTCTGAGAATTCAGATGATAGAGCAATTCTAGAAATATATGTTTTTAAAAGAATACATTTTATGGAAGGTGGTTTTAAATCCTTGAGATATGTCAACAGCATAAATTATAAATTGCCCTAAATCTATTTAGAACATGACACCTTAGATAAGAAGTAGAAGATAAATAAGTTGCTTTTTACAGGAAATCTGTAAATTTGTTTTTAACTATATGATACAATTAATAAATACTAAGTCTTTCTGACTCTACTGCTATGCTACATCATATGCATCTTGAAAATAATGGTTTTAGAACTTTATTAAAAAACTATGTTGCTGATTATTTTTCATATGGCTTAATAATTATCAAATGAAACTTGTGAGTACAAAATCAAATAGAAAGACAAAAAAAGACATTCTTGTTTCCAAAAAATGAATAATATGATGAATAAAGGATAGAAAGGTAATGTATAAATAAATTTTAAAATTACACACACATACAAAAACACACAGGGAAAGTGTTCTTACATTGTTAAGAGGACAATCTCACCTTAATGTGATAAAATTTAAATTTCAATTAACTTAATGATTCTGAGAAATTAAATTTATTCTTTGAAACAAGACTTCTTCAAAACAGTGGAATCATTTCTTTTTATATTGCCAACTATGAAACTGTTTACATTTTATAGCCAGAAAATACTGCTGACAGATAATTTAAACGTTAATTTCATAACTCTTTAAGACGAAATGGAGACTGGCATTAAGATTTGAGATATTCAAAGTTATTTCTGTTCAATACGCTTTACTTTGTTGTTTTCCCAATTTGATGTTGGGCTATGGCCAAAAGTATTTTTTTCTATTAGAAACTGTACTCTTAAAATAAGCATTTTATAATTTTTGCCTCTATTAAAATTGGAAAAAAAAGTTTCTACATGTATTACTCTAATTACTTAAATTACCTAAATTAAATTAGGATAATAAAGTGAAAACTTTGCAATTATCCATTTTATTTAGCATAGAATTTGTACAATATTGTAATGGATGTTTTATTCCACTTTACATTGTCTGTTTAGACATAACAGTAAAGCAGATTTTTTCAGGTTTGAACTGGAGTATTTTTTCTAAAGACTTAAGATAAAAATGGTATTGATTACAGTAGAAATAGGATTATTTATTACAGTGGAAATAGAATTATTCTATTATTTAATGGAGTGGGAGAGGGCAAATTATAAAACTTACTGTCTTTTTTTTGAAGTTGAGTATGATGTTAGCTGTGGTTATCATATATGACCTGTATTATGTTGAGGTAGGTTCCTGCTATGCCCACTTTCTGGAGAATTTTTATCGTAAATGGATGCTGAATTTTGCCAAATGCTTTTTCTGCATCTATTGACATGATCATATTGTTTTTACTCTTCAGTTTGTTAATGTGGTGTTGTATCAAAACTTACCATCTTTAATCAAGATTCTGCCATTTCTCTTGAAGTCTTGAAATTCTTTGGTTAATTTCCACATTTCTAAAGAGGTGATTTTTAACAATTATTGATATTTTTCTCACAGCTCTTATGGAGAAATGGATTTTTATTATCCTTACTGCATCATTCCAGAAATACTATGTTCCACTCACTTTGAAGGGCTGGTTTCTGTTCTTTTTATCAACTTTACCTCCAGTGGAAATTTGATGTTAACACAGATGCTATCCCCTTATTCTAGATGGTTAGAGCCTTTCCTGTGGTCATAACTAGGTCAAGATGGAAGATCTTTGTGTAGCCGCTGGGATCAATTACAAAGAATATTTTTAAGATTATGGCATTAAATGTGCTAGACTATATATTATTTAAGATTGCATTGGCAAAGAAGAATTCATTTCTTGTCTCGATATTTTGGGGAAAGAAGGAACTGAGATAAATGGGGAGTGCTATTTGTCAGAGCACATACATAAGTCAAGAATTCTAAATGACAGGAGATGCTGAACTCAAAAGCTAAAGAGTAAAATAAAACCCCATACGATGTCATCAGAGCTCCATTTCTTCCAATCTTATGAGGATGAGCAGAAAAAATTTGTGGTGGAGAGAGCCACTCTGTATCCATCATCTAGAATAGATAGAGTCTACCTACTGATTAACACAAACCATATAAAGAAATCATACAGCTGTAGTAACATACAAGCTAGGAAGGCAGTTATAATCAGAAGGGAATAAAAGCTTTCCCCAGGGAAATCCTGAGATTCAGATTAAAATAAATGATAGTAGCCCTATATATTAACCAAGGTAATTAATGCTAGCTTCTGCAACAGAAAACCCCCCAATTTTAGAGGCTTACTACAAAAGGTGTATTTCTCCTTCACATCACATCCAGTGTGACTCAGGTGGCTCATCTACAAGAACTCTGTAGGTTCTTGATGACTGAAGAGCCCAGGTTGTTTCCATCTTGCTTTCCAGCTCAAAGAGGAGAAAAGAAAATGAAGTGGAGAGACCCACACACCCTTGGCTACTTTAAACCAGAGTGACTCATCACTTCACTTCCCCTTCCAATAAACTGGTGATAAATCACCACCTTTACCCAGTTAGACATGTGAGGTCTCTGATGTATAAGGGAACACCTGGATATTTGATGAACGCTGGTAATCTCTGCCAGACTCTCACAACCTAAAAACCAAAGAACAACCAACAATGAAAGGAATTCTTCTATTGTGTTCCTGATCTAATTTGATAGCTCCAACTTCCACCTTGTCATTTCTAGGAGTTAGGGTCAGTTTCTGGCAGCTTTCTCTTCTCAGTTTGGAACTGCTAAAACTTTAAAAATATCCACTTAATATAGCTTGATTTTTTTCTATATAAATGATGGAAATGATCATAAATATATGTCCAATTTTACTCTAGTAGAAAAGTTATAGGAAATTAGATATCATTTTAAAGGATGAAAGTAAAATAACACTCTAGGCATTTGGTAATTTTTTATCTTACTATATTTAATGTTTATCTTATTATCAATTGCTATTTGACTAACTCAACACTTTGCACATGCATTTCACTCTTCCTTACTCACCTGAATCTGTTGGGTGATTTATATTCAGGTAAATTCATGCCACATTCACTGAAATTAAGGCTTATTCAGCAGATAGTTTCTCTTTAGATAATACTGCAGTAATAAATAGTTTCAATAGACATTTAACTCTTTATGCTGAACAGATGTTAGAGACTCCAATGAATCTCGACTTGATAGCTGCACTAAGAAAAGTTTTTTTCATTGAGCTTAATTTTCTTATTAATACAAAACTGGATTGTCAGCCTTAAAAGGGCAGGGATAGTATCTCTTTTTAAGTTTTTTTTTTTAACTGTGGTAAGAACACTTAACATGAGATCTATGCTCTTTTAACAAATATGAGTACGCAATACGGTATTGTTAGCCATGTACAACAATGTTATTCATCTTGTATAAATGAAAATTTGAATAACTCTCTGCTTCCCCCCTCCCCCAACCCCTGGCAACCACCATTCTACCTTTTGCTTCTATGAGTTTGACTATTCTAGATACCTTCCATAAGTGGAATCATGCAGGATTTATCCTTCTGTGTCTGGCTTATTTCACTCAGCATAATGTCCTCCAGGTTCACTCATATTGTTGCATATGGCAGGATTTTCTTGTTTTTTAGGGATCATTCCTCTTTCCCTCACCCTAAAGTTTCTTACATCTAACATAGTGCCTGGCATGCAAAACTCATTCTGTAAATGCTTATTGAGTAAATTAACTTTTGCTAGATTAAATATGAATACCACAATCGGCTCTCTCTATTATTTTTATGAGTCATTGTTCACTCTTTATCCTGTTAATTAGCTGAATGTACATATTTTCTTTTTCCAACTCCAAATTTCCTTCAGCATCTTTCCTAATCTGACTGATGCTTACTGTCCCTCTCTACAATGTCATATCATGAACCACGAATGTCCTGTGTGATAGAACAGTAGCTCATGTGCACACCCCCACTTACTATCTGGAGGCACTGAACTTGACAGGCATGAACTCATTTAATCCTCCCTATCTCTGTGAGATTGGTATTATTAATATGTCCATTTCACAGATATTGAAACTGAGGCACCTAGACACTGGTAATGTGCCCAACGCCACACAGTTAGTTATCAGTAAGGCTGGGATTTTAATGTAGCCTGTCAGACTCCAAAATGTATATGCTAACACAGCATCTAGCCAGTGTTATGTTATGCTGCCTCGCTGCTGTGCAGTGACTAAAAATGATTTATTTACTTTCACAGTCAATGTAACTCCCATTGGTGTAATAAGGGCCTTTCCTTAAAGAAATACCTTTGATATTCATAGTTCCAATTAATTGCCTTAGAAGTTAATGCCTATATATTAAAGTTATATTTTCCTTTTATGAAATTTGAAATCAGGCAAATTTTAGATTCACCTCATATCAAATATGCCCTTTTCAGTAAGTTACTTATTTTTACCTCTTATAGCACAATTTTTAAATCTGTGACATAGCTAGTGTGTAGGGCTGCCATGATGTTAAATAAGACAAACAAAAATGTTTCAAAGTATTATCACAGTACACAAAATATAGCAGCCTTTCAATAAAGGTAAGTATTAATAATAGTTCTTCAAGACTTCATCAACAGGTTTTGGTTTTACAATATTAGGTAGGGGAAGTGTTCCCCAGAATGACATAATGTCCATTCCCATAAGGTTTGTAACATAATAATTCTTTCTGTAGTTATCTTCCCATATTTAGCTAAGTTTTGCGGTTCAATATCCTAAGTAGCCTATTGTTAAATCTCGTGGTTAAATAAATGGTAGCATAAAAAGGTTACCTATTACTTTATTAGTTAATTGCAGTGATACACTTTTATTTCAAGGAAGATGAATAAAAGACCTCCAAGTAAGTTTGTCTTTAGATATGAAACATTTACATGAATGCCTAATATTGAGTATACTATATCATTGCATTGGCTCCTTAAAAGTACGTATGCATCAACAGTGCACTTCTGGTTTTATTTCCATTGATAATCTTATGTAATGTCAGATTTCTTCATATTTTTAAATTAAGAAAAAGGGCATAGAAAAGGCCTTCATTCCATTTTATACTCCAAAAACTGTCAACAAAAAAGCTTTGTTGTACAGAAAATAATACATATTTAAATAATGAATGCCACAGGATTTATTTCAAAATTGTAGACTAATGTTCAGTTATGAATGTACACTTCGAGGATTAGCCTGTGGGTACAGGAAACAACATGTTCAAGAGATCTCCTTTTCAGAACAATAAAATACCTAGAGCATTATGAGGCTTAATTGACTAAAATATTACCATATACACACATTTATAAGCTTACAACTCTTAACAAGTTAAAACTTCATCAAGAATTCAACATCAAATAAAAATTAATTTCTACCAGCAATGTTGCGTGAAACCCTAATCCAGATAGGATGATATTACTAACACCTATATTATTTGTCCAAGTCACAGTTGCCCCTAAGCTAATTTAAAAATGTGTTTCTGTTTTCTTCATTCTCCCTGAAGAAAGTATCATAAATAACTGGCATGACATTCTCAAGAGATTGTTTTCCAAAGAATAAAACTTTTAAAATTCTATTTTCCTGGAAGGGAACTTAATCATCCAAGAGTGTAAAACACATACATACATAACTACAAAATATTCTTAGCTTTTCATAAATTAACAGTAGGAATGTAAGAATAAATATACTAGCAATATTAAAAATATTTTTATTTATGTAAATTTAGTGCCTATACAAAATCTTCTTGAACAAAGCATGGCTCATGGCTTAGACAGTCATTAAACATCAGTTGTGTACCTAGTATGTGAAGTGCATATTACTTTCTTATTCATCAAAAATAAGGAGAGGATGGATTAAAGCAGAACCTAGTGAGTTTATTTGTTATAGTTGGTGATTTTGTAGGTTAAGGTTTTAAAGACTAAGGTATTTTACTCAATTATATGATTAGTTTTTAAAAAGTATAATAACTATTTTAAGATGGATATTTATGAACTAAAACTAATGATGTTAGTATGGTTTTAGTAAGTGCATACTGTGTCACCCAGATTATCCATGAGACAGGTGATTTTAAATATATTCAGTTGTTTGTACCAAAGTGTTTTTCCCCCTTCTGTTTCTATTCTGTTTTGATTGTGTATTCAGCTTAAGATTATACATGCTGAGAGAATAGAGTTATTGTGACTTTACTTGTCTTACTTGTCAAATGATTTGAAGCTCACTTTAGGTCAACAGCATTTAAAATTCCAATTGAATTGTGAATAGCTGAAGGAATTTTCCAAGGAGGATGGAAAGAAATGAATATACTCATCATAAATCCAAGCATGGAAAAAGCAGGCTGTGAAAAAGTCCCTATCTTCCTCATACCTTTTTCTTTATTTTTCCATTTTAGAACCTATTCAAAAATACCACTCTTGCTTTGCTCCTTTGGTTTTTAGAAGGAACAAGTCACTTAACCTCTCCGTGCCTCAGGTTTTTCATCTGCAAAATAAAGGGACAGGATTAGAACATGTGATTCACAAAGTTCAGAGTAAGTAAGAACCAATACGGGGAGCATCTGAAAAGAGTCTCAAGACCTGTCTCAAAAATTCTCATTCACTAGGACTGGGTAAACCTTTGACTTTGCTTTTTTAAAACAAGCCCTTCGAGATTTTTGAAGCAGGTAGTCTGCAGACCCCACTGTGAAACCCTGAACATATGACAAATTCTCTCCAAACCTCCTCCCGCCTCTCATAAATCCCCAAGATGTAGATTCCATAAAAAGAATGAAAACTGATTTTCTGGCTTACAAAAGTGAAGTAGCAGAATTTTGCCATTATTTAAGTATTACAATTCATTGTTCAATTTTTCAACACCCATGTGGAGGTGTTAAACCTATGGAGAGGCCGTTCTACAACTCAACTGAGTATTGCAAGCAAAAAATACCTCTGCACAGTGATTATATTGTAGCTTATGGAGTATTTCATTGAACATTACAAAACTATACAGGGATGCTATTACACTATCAAAGCAAGCAGTCATTTTTGAAAGTGTGCTGATCTCTTAATAGCTTCAAGGTTATGACAGAAATAAAATCAATATGCAGCTTGCCTTTTTTATTTTGTATTTCAGTTTGTGTTGGAACATCCAGAGGAATCAAAATTACAAAGTTTTAGAGTAGATCCCAGAGATTACTGCTCACATTTCTGTTCCCTATATGGTGTTATAAGTCCTATTATACCAATAATCAGGATGTATTCATGTTTGTATTCTTATTGCACAGTGCCTAGCTCATAGTAGACACTCAAAAATGTTCACTAGTGAATGAATGGAATAGAATGAATGAATCCCATTTATTGAAGTACTTACAGGAAGGCTAAGTAAGATACCTAACATCACTTACTTGGTAAGTGGCAGAACTAGGTTTAGAGTTTATTGAGATCTCCTGAATCCCAAGAGAGAGGCCTTTAAACATTTGTACTGTGGTTCTGTAGGCAAAGAGCTCTTAAGTTTTCAAAAAATGGGTTGAAAGCTGCCTCTTGCTTCTCTTCACTCATCTCCATTCCCACCTTAAGCAACATAAGCTTGAAATACTCAGGGTAGTGAATTTTACATAAGAAATCTTGCTCCTCACAGCCTACCTAATTGAAAACCCAGATAATTCCAGATGATTTTTTCTGATGATAGTAGGTCTTTGTAGCCCCATCATGTGGCAATGCTGTAAACTCAGTTTATAAATAATAGTCTGAAATTATGTGATTCTTAAGAGTTATTTTTATCTGTGGGATTTGTATCACAAAGTGAGACTTGGTATTTTATATCACACGACCTCAAATTCGTATGATTCAAATCTGCACAAAATGCAACCATACAGCATCATCACTTTAATTCTGGCACAGAGTCTCAAAACAAGTGGGCTAAGGCTTTCTTGGCTCTCTCGCCAGGCCACTGGCTTTGTACACCGCCTTGTTTGAAAGCAACATGCGTAATCAGAGTGGGTAGTTATTGATAGTTAATTAACTTAGTCATTGGCCCCTAAGGAAAAGGGGATATTGTAGTCTGTTTTGTCATAGTGTATAAGAGATGAGATTTTTCATGTGGATGTGCTTTAGGTAAATGAGATATTATACATGAGGTAAAAACTCAGGAGGCAATTAAAAACGTAATTGATACCTAAGGCCTCAGCAGAGGTAGATTTGCTTATTTGTTTGATTGAAAAAAGAAACAAAATCAGTACATTCAAGAGAAGGCAAGATTTAGGGGGTCCTTATTGTTTCAGTTATCTATTGCTCTGTAGCAAACCACCCAAAATCTGGTGGCTTAAAACAGAAACCATTTAGTTGTATCTCAGGCTCTGTGGGTTGGTGGGGCCCAGATGTGCACTTTTCCAACTGGTCTTACTTGGAATCTTCACACAGGTACCATCAAACGGCCACTGTGACTGGTTGGCTGGCTCCTCGATGCCCCTTTACGTTGTTTCTCTTCCTCAAGTAGATCTGCCTGAACATTTCCATGTTGGGATCCATGCTCTAAAAAACGGAAGGTGGATTTGCAAGACAAGATTTTTGTAATTTGGGGGTTCACCAGTCCTAGAGCATCCTTTCCTTCACATACTGTTGGTTAAAGCAGCGATAAGCCCAGCCAACATTCAATGGGAGGGGACACAACCTCCACCTCCTCATGGGAAGAGCAGCAGGTGGGAGAGATGAGTGGAATTGCTTTGTGCTACCTTTGGAAACCAGCTTCAATATTCGTTGTTATTCTAGCCAAAATTTAGTGCACCCAGATTATTGATGATTTTGATTTCTGGAGATAATCGAATGCTTTATGAAAGTATTTCTGTGATTTTTATCTTTCCCTGGACCACTTCTATGGTGAAACTATGCTATATCATATTATCTATGTACTTTTACAATAAGTGGAGACTAGCATTCATTGATGTGTGGAGAAGATAAAGGAAAAAAGCTAGGAACACACACAACAAACCCCAACCCTTGTTGATCTCACAATGGAAGATTCTCCTGGGTGCAGGCATTCTTCCTCTCTGAATTGACATGACTGACAGAAATGTAAGGAATTTTTATACAAGGCATGTTTACCCAGGTCATATCTTTTCCATCCTAGGGAGAGTTTGAAGAATAGGGTAGAGATTAAGACACGATCCATCATAGATGGGTGGAAGACCAATTAGAGCAGACCTAATTTGTGATGGGACATTATAAATTTTAAGATTTCTCCCCATCTTCCAGCAGTTCTTATTAATCAGATGAAACCCATTCTAAATGGTCTTCCTTTAAAAAGGCTATGCTAACAGAAGCTGAATCTATCTATCCATCTATCTATCTATCTATCTACCTACCTACTACCTACCTTTCATAGATTTACTTCTTCCTGAGACCAATTTGGAGATATTGAAAGTATTCTGTATTTTCTCAACTCTTATATCATATGTAGGGAGATAATTTTAATAAATCAGAACAACCATCTGGTGTGGTTTAGTTGATAGAATTGTCTGTTTTATTTAAAACACATTTTGAAGCAAATTACGTTCGTTATCTAACATCTAATCACTAGTATTAAATTTTACCTATATTTTTCCAAATAATGCAGATTTTTGTAGAGGAAAAAAAGTCTTCAAAGCACAGGCTGACAACTGCCTTACTTTTTAAAAAAATCCTAGCCACCAAGAATACATAATCCAAAAATTACTTAAGAAATATAGTGTCAATCCACATATACCTGGGCATAATCCTTTCTTTGTATCATAGAGGAGAACAGCAAGCTTTTATTTCTATAGTAGAAAGGTAAAAAAAAAAAAAACACAAATAAACTCCCAATCTGCTCTGAAGCCTTGTGCCATGATAGAGCTCCACCACATAGAGAGGGTAAAGAACTGGATCATGACCTCAGTAATCCCTGGATTTTAGAGGTCCTTCCTATAACCAGTACATCGAACAAGTGAGTGTCATGAACAACTCAATATTTAAAACAACTCAACTTTTAGAACATCTGGTTCTATGTCCTAGCCAAAGCTGTTAATTTCATTCAAGGTTGCAGCCAATCTCATTTTGCCTTAGGTGCTAGCTCTCCTTTTAATTACAGCTCTGATTCCTCAGGGTTGAAATAGAGAGTGAGGGGAGAAAGCCAGGTCTTCCTTGGCTGGTATTCTTGTTTCCCAGATTCATTCTTTATGCACGTACCAAATATTTAAAACTGACAATGTCCCATTTAACTGTGTTTGTGCATTCTTCAGAGGCTCCCTTGTTCATATGTAGTTCCCTCAATCTGAGCAATTGCTTCTCTCTTCTCTTTTGTAGCTTCTTATTTAATCCTGCAAGCCCTGGGATATGGTGATATCTACCACTGAATACTGAGGTTCTTTTGCTCCTCTAAAACTATGCTGCTGGCCAAGGCCTAATATTATCTGCATGCTAGCTCTCTTTTACATGCGGTCCATATGTGGCCCTCAAGAAACACTTAGACATCCTTTGCTCCTGTAAGTAATGAGGAGGAAAGTTGATCCTAAGTAAGTGGCAAAATCTGTTTACCCTTGCCTTTGGAGCAGCTGCCCGGCCCATCTCTGCCATTTAGATTCACAGCTGAGAGCCTGGAACAAATCTAATATACTTTCTTAATCTTAGGAGACAGATATATTTTCTGAGAGACTCATCAAACTTCTCCCTGTCTTGATTTGAAAGGGAGAGGGAGCACCCCACCCAGCTCCTCTGAGGAAGGTTCTAGTCAGCATCTAGTCCCTCAGTCCTCTCATGCTTTTGTGCCCAAGTTGAGTGAGGCGGGGTGGTTCAAGATTCATAGAACTGGTTTTTGGTTATATTCCCTTTGAAATTCTTCAGCACGATCTGACTTACTTTGGTATCTGAAAAACAGGATAGTGGAATAGTTAAAAGCACAGACTCTGGAGTTAGATTCTCCAGCTTCAAATTCTAACTTACTTAACCTTGCTAGCTTGGTTTCTTCTTCTATAAAATGTTCTTACCTGACTGGTATTAATACTGCCTACTTATTAGGTTCGTTGTGATGATTAAATAATTTAATAATATAGGACACTGAAAAAAGTGACCCAGAAGTCAAGACAAGAAGAATCTTATTTTTACATCCTGTTAACATTCTCATTATCCCTGGAAATGTCAATCAAAAACTAGAATATCAAACACATAACAGAAGTTAGCTCTACAGAAGGTAGGAGGGTGAATACAAGGATACTCCAACTTTGACCTAAGATCCAATTAGTCAGGAACCCTGGTCCAAGGTCTAATACTGCCACTGAGTAACTAGTATAATCCACAGTAAATCCTTTAGTAACGTGTATGTTTGGTTTTCTCGTTTATACGTAAGAACCAAAGTTTTTCTCATTCCAGGACATGAGACTTCTTTGTCAAGGGCAATTTATTCATTCAACTAATACTTATACTATGCGCCAGGTACTCTAGGCACTGAGGATACAGCAGTGAACAAAAACTGAAAAAAAAAAATCTCTGCTATCGTGGAGGTTATATACTAGTGGCAAGATCCGAACAACTAACAAAATACGTATTATATCTTATAGTTGTCCCACTGACCTTAGAACCACATGAGGACTTGAGATGAGAGGAGGGGGAATAGACTGTATGTCCTCACCTCCTTGTTGTGACTGAAGTAATATCATGTTTAAGAGAGAATAAAATTTCTGATCATCTCTAGGTAGATGGTGATGCTGAGGCTGTGAGTAGCGTTTGGAAAAGGGAAGGAGACTTCTGCCAGGAGCATGCAGAGACTGGGCTCCCCGTCTTTGCTGGACAGTGGTGATGTTGAGGCCAGCAAGGGGTGGTCTTACTTAGAGCACACAGATCTCTGGTCTCCCTCTTGAATCCTGATAGAGTCTAGAGGCTGAGGAGGGACAGCCTCACCTATAGTTCCTCATCCCCGTGTTCCTTTATGATTCTTAGTGCAAAAAACCTCTAAGATTGTCTGTTGTATCCTGCAGATGGGGGCATAAAGGAAGAGGAAAAAGAATCATTGGTTTCACAGGATTATATGTGTCTTGGAATTCATTCTAACCAGAATGAAACACTGTTTCTGTGACCTATAAAAGAAGAACCTAGGAACACAGGAGTCACTTTTAAAATCTTATATCTATCAGAATGTCTAAACGTAAAAAAAAAAAAAAAAAGACTGACAACATCAACTGCGGGTGAGAATGTAGACCAAACTCAGCCCTCATACATTATTGGTGACAATAGAAAATGGTACAATCACGTTGCAAAGATGTCTGGCAGTAAGTATAAAATTAAGCATATACCTACCCTGTGGTCCAGAATTTACTCAAGAGAAGTGAAAACATATGCTCGCACACACACAAAAATATACAAGAACGTTTACAGCAACTTTTTCATAATAGCTCAAAACTAGAAACAGCCCAAATGCTCACCAATAGGAAGATAAATAAATAAACTGTGGCTTATTCATACCGTGGAATACTGCTCAGCAATAAAAATAAATGAGCAATATGAAGGAATCTCAAACACATACTGCTGAGTGAAAGAAATCGTACACAAAAGAGTCCATAGTGTGTGATCTATATGAAGTTCTAGAACAGGAAAAACTAATCTATTGGGGAAAAAAAGAATAATGACTGTTTCTGAGGTGGTAGGAGCAAGGATTGATGAGGAGAATGAAGGACCTTTCTGGGGTTATGGTCATCTTCTGTATCTTGATAGGAATTTGGGATTGCGCAAGAGTATGTACTGTGAATGGTACCCAAGCTTACTGAATGGTACATTGAAGGTTTTTGTATCTCATTGTATGTAAATTTTACCTCAAAAGAAAAAAAAAATTCTGTAAAATTTTAGTAAATGCTATGCCCGCTTAAACGTTCGGGGAACATACTGAGGTCTGAACTTATTTGGAAAAGCATAAAAAAATAAGATAAGTGAATAGATGGATAGTGGGATGGTTAGATAATTATGTGATCAAGCAAGTATAGTAAAAGTTAATCATAGAATCTAGGTGGTGGGTACATGTTTATTTACTATAAAATTCTTTACTTTTCTGTAAGCTTAGTAATTTTCAAAATAAAGTTTCAGGAAAAAAAGTCTAGTTTGAGGTAGAAATATGATATTTTATTATCATGGCTCACATATTGTAAAAATTCAAAAGAACTATGAGTATCACATAGCTTTATTATGTACTTTTATTGAGATAATAGAGATGATAAAAGATGCATTCATTTACTCAATTATTATTTAATGAGCAACTCATTGTTAGCCTCTAATAAAAACAGGCACAATAGTCTGTTCCTGCTTTTATATTGTAATGGAGGAAGAAAAGATATTTATTTTATAAGTTTTCTGCTAACAAATAATATATCACATTGGTAACAATAATTTTAAACAAAATAATTCTCCTTTAAAATTCCAAACACTGCTTGGATATTTTACTCTACTCTATTTGAAATATTTTCATTAAAGAATAATGAATTCCTATGAAAGCAAGTTCTAGAAATAGGTTTTATGGTGCTTCCCATATTGAACCAATAGTTAGTAAATCATCTCCAATTAATAGTCTTCACATCTTTCATGTAAAGTATAATTATAAGATATTAGGTTCTGAAATTAATTAATCCAAAATAAAACCCAGTTGAACAAGTAATCATTAAGAAGCATAATTTAGGAAATTTTTTAAAAACCAAAAAAATTTTTTTTGGAAACATGAGCCAACAGCATCACAAGATTTGTCCTTAATACCTACATAATGTAAATTATATCTGGCATGTCTCCTCACTAAAGCCACAATGCCCAGAAATAACTAAAGTAAATAGCTTTAAGCAATTTAATTTATAATCTCATTTAGTAAGTGTATATGCAGCTGTCAAAAAACATTAGCTTTCTAGTTACTGACTTTAAATACAAATCCTATTATCTCTGTTAATGAAAATGCTAAAAGCCAGTTTTGGACCAGTAGGAACTTAAGTTCAGTCCTCAGTCTTCTAGTCTTTCTCTCTATTCTTTTCTTCTGTGAATTTACCCACGTGACATTTTCCCTAAGCTCCAGTCTTATTTCTCCTATACAATACTGAATATTTTTTCTTTAAGCATTTCCAAAACTGAACTTTTCATCTTCCTCCCCAAAGTCATGCAACTTCCTGCTTTAATCATAGCTGTACTATTTTCTCATCATCCAGATGCTAAATCTACTCCATTCTGCTCTTAATCTAGTGTAATAAGTTGCTGAATTTTGTTAGTTTTTCCCTCAAAAATGTTCTCATCCTTATTTTTTTCTCTTTATTCTCATTGCCACTGGCCTAGTTCATTGATCTCATACTGAACTACTGCAATAACTTTTAAAAGTAGAATTTATTGTTGCTCCTTTTCCAATTGTTAAGAAATCAGAAATAGAAAATTTTTAAACATTGAGAATGTAATGCATGTAATTTTGGTGCTGCTGTGAGCTAGTTAAAGCAGCTGTTCACATCTTATTGTACATTCTTCTAATTGCTTCTCACTTTTCTTTGAACATGATTCATAATTGCATTATATTACTTTCTCACAAATACACCAAAATTTATGCATTTAATCCCCACATTTGAATATTTGTTTCATTATTAATTTCTCCTTATTATAGATAACACTGATATGGACATCTGCATATATACATGTTTATGTGAATCTCTGACTATTTCCTAAAGATAAATGCCAAGAGGTGGAAATAGTGAGTTAAATAGCATGAATTACCAAAACTTTAAAAATAACCTTGCCAAATATCCTTCCAAACCTACTTTCAGCAATGTATGTATATCTGTTTTGTCACCCTTCAAAAAACTTAGCATTATCATTAAAAAAATTATCAATTTTATAGCTTGAAATAGTATCTTGTTTTAATTCTCAGCCATTTGAATACTGATAATCATTTTTTTATGTTTACTGGCTGTTTATAATTCTCCTTACTAATTCATGCCTTTCCTCCATTTTCTTTTTTTTCTTTTTTTTTAGTTGAAGTATAGTTAATTTACAATAATATTTAGTCCATTTTCTTTTTAGAGGCTTTGTCTTTTGCCTACTTATTTCACAATAGTTTTACAATCAGTACATTTGTCTTCAGCATCTCAAAATTATAAATATCTTGTGCTTTAATTCAAAAGAAATATAGCTAGTATACCATTTGCTTATCCAAATGTTGAATGGCTCTCCATTCCCTACAGAATCAAGACTTTAATGTTCAAGAATTCTAATTTCTTTGTCTACCTAAGCCTATCAATAAGTATCGCCAATGATGTGTCCAACTCCAATGTTCACTGTTACCAGGCGTGTACAGATACCCTTGCCTAATGGCCCGGCCCTCTCTTCTCCACCTAAACCCTAAGTATCCTTCTGAATCATATCCTGCGTAAACCTTAATCAGTTACTCCAGCTCACATGAATCTTTCCTTTTCTAGTTTACTCTTCCATTATTCTACTTATGTGCTCCTGCCAGAAATCTGGGGCCCTTAGCTCATACTTTCCTCTCCTTCATCTCACATATTCAACCCATAGGGACTCTTAATTCTACTTCGTAAATGCAATTTAAATTCCCTTATTTATCTCTACTAACACTGTCACTATTCCAACCATGTCTTCATTCTGTACTACATAGACTATGGATAGCCCCCTCTGCTGCCTAAAATTCATTCTCTCTTAGTAGTCATAATGACATTTTAAAAGGCAAATTTGATCACAGTACTTACTCCCCTGCTTAAAGCTCTGTCAATAGACTTTTACTGCACTTAGGCTAGAATCCAAAATCTTTTATGTGGCCGACAACATCCTGCGAAATCTGGCCACTCTTCATCATCATCTTTCACTCCTCCCCTCACCCTCGCCCCCATCCTTATTCTCCTCAAATGCCCTAAACTTCTTAGTCAGTACTTTCCCCTATCCTTCTTCCTCTGATTTACTCTCTTCTCTGCACCCACAACTTACTCCTCCTGCAGTTACCAACTTACATGTAACTTTCTCACGGTACACTTCTCAACTCTCTAGACTAGGCTTCTTTATTGCTGAGGCTCACAACATATGGCACTTATCATAGCCTAATTCTTGCACTTATTTATTAAATATTTGTTCCCTTTCGCAAGGATAAGGACCATGTCTATATGTTCCAGCATTGTATCCCAAGCGTCAAGCAGAATGCCTTGCAAAAACAAGAGACT
This sequence comes from Pseudorca crassidens, assembly GCF_039906515.1. NCBI lineage: Eukaryota > Metazoa > Chordata > Mammalia > Artiodactyla > Delphinidae > Pseudorca > Pseudorca crassidens. Next base: position 72,087,960 of record NC_090306.1, read on the forward strand.
CAGTACTGTTTTGTGGCCTAGAAAAAAACATGAAAGCCTGCTTTATCCTATGCATAGAGTATTTACTTGTTGTTCTCCAAATTGTTCTCGTGGTTAATTTTTTTCCCCTAAGCATATTTTATCTTTTTTCAAGTCAAGTCATGCTCTATGCTTCTCTATGATATTCGTATAGCAAAGAACAGTTCTGCAAAACAGCAGACATTAAATATACACCAGTTGAGATAAATGTTCAGCTGAATAGTTACAACACTGACCTTTTGAAAAGAAATTGAGGAACAGATGGTCAAAACAAAATTTGGTATTGAGAGAAAACAGAAGAGGGGGATAAAACATCACTACTGAGGGTTGATTAATAATCAAATTATTAAATTGAGGATGTTTTTAGCTCTCCAGTTGTTCTATGCTTATTTTGCTCTTCACTGACACGAGGAAATCTGTTAATACAGAAAAATTAAGTTTTCTTAAATGCAATTCAAACAAGAGGTTGAATTCATTTGAAAAATTGCCTTTTTCTTATACATAATAATAAGTATTAGAAGCTGTTTTTTATTATCCCATCGACTGATCCTTTGAAGGATCAATTCAATCAAGTAAAGAGGCATTAAGGAGAGAATGATAAGGTCAAAGAAATAATAACACGGTATTGCATGTTTGAAAGTTGCTAAGACAGTAAATCTTGAAAGTTCTCTTGAGAAAAAGAAATTGGTAACTCTGTGGTGATGGATGGTAACTAGACTTATTGTGGTGATCATTTCACAGTGTATATGAATATTGAATCATTATGTTGTATAACTAAACAAATATAATGCTATATGTCAATTATACCTCAATTAAAAAATGAAATTTAAAAACATAAATATAGTTAAGTCTGAATTATTTAGTGGCAACTTAACCCAGTTAGGACACAGGGCAGATCCAGTACCTTCTTATTGCCATGATTAAGCACAGGCAGCAGCCAGTGAATGTTGATGGACAACACTCCACAACCCAGACTGGAGAGTAAAATCTAGCTTTGAGATTCAAGTGGAGATGTGACTAATGAGAGACATCCCAAGATGTGGAGCCCAGAGCATAAGCTTCATCTAGAGCAGAAATGCCAGGGGCTAGCCTCCTCTCCTCAGATCCTGACTGGGGCCTACTTCAGCATCAGTTAACCACAGCCAAATTATTCAATGTCTCTGAGAGTGTGCTTTTCCCAGGGTCTGTTGTGTCTCAGATCGGAATTCATCCTTTCTTCTTTCCCTCCACATCTATGCATGAACAAAAGTTGTCTTTTTTTTAATATATAGATACAGTGCAAATTCTTCTTTTGAAACAGTGTAGTCATATGTACCCCTGGTCCTAGGTGCTGAGTTCCTTGGTGGGTTTCAAAATGCAAATTTGAGTTCAGGGCCAAGGGAACCAATTTGCTCTTCAGGATTGAAAAAGAATCACACATTCTAGGAGGGAACTTTAGGGATAAGAGATAAAGGCCAAGCTAGGACTCCGGAGGGAAGAGAGTGCAGCTACAGGGAGCGGCATGGAAAATTGCCACCTGTTCCAACAATGACTCCTTCTCCCAAATCTCCAGTTGAGTGCACTGAAGCCCATAAAATATGTAGTCCAAGTGGACTGTTTGTGCAAACTATTGAAGGGGCTAAGACTCATGTCTAAGTTAACCTGAGAAGGGAAGGCAAAAGAGACAGGGTCCCTGGTAGAAGCAAGACTCTCTAAAGAGTGATTCCAGAAGAATAGAGTGTTGTAAGATCTTTGAACTTCCACAGTTTACACTAAGCTTAGGTGGCTGCACAGGGACCATGTATCTAAAGCTAACATCCCCAACTAAAATCTATGTTTCATCTCCTCTGAGAGAAAGCAAGAGCATTTCTTAAGGAAAATAGTGAAATTGTAGGTGAATTAGTTAAAATAACAAAGGGGCTATGTAAGAGGAGCAAAATAGAATCATCTAAATTATTTTTAAGGGAAAATTTTCTATAAAGTAAGTCAGTGCTTCATTGAAAAATTATGCAAATTACAGAAATATGAACTATAATCCTATTTCTTCAAAGTTGTTTCACAATCTTGTTCAATCTATCTTATTTATAAATGTGACTGATAATATTTGCAGCATGTGACAGGGCTGGATGATCTCCTAAGACCATTATATCTCTCAGAAATATGATTCTCTGAATAACTGAATTGAATATTTAAATATATAATTTGTTCCCATTATTTGCAATTCAGTTAGCTAAAACAAGCACATACGGATTAGTAAAATGAATGTCACTAAATAGTTCAATTTTCCTAGTTTTAGTTAAGGACTCATGGAAAATGATACATGGGTAGGCAAGGTAAAATAAAAACATGGACTCTAAGAGAGTTCTAAACAATATTATTATTCCCCATTAATCGATAATTGAGAAAATTATTCTATCTGTATTTTACATGCCTTTATTTGTTACATTTTGAGATATATCCTTCAACTATATATAAAAACAAATATATGTGAACATTTATCTGTTAGATAATATTTCAAATTATGCTATTAGGCAATACTTTAATTTCAAAACTTAAGTGATGTGTTAATTTGTGGCTTTTGTTTGTTTTTTCATTTTGATCTGATTCCATTTTTTTCCGAATGGATAGTACCTCTGTTAAAGTCCTAAAACAATAAACCAGCACCTAACAACAACATACATGTATGTGAAAATGTATCATTTAAAAATATATTTACAAGTGAATGTTCCAAACCCCTGTGTTATTGTTTTTTGTTGTTTTACATATGAGGAAACTGAGACTCAGAGAGGTTAAATAAACTCCAATATCATATTAGATTTGCAGTCAGTGGGAAAGGAGAAATTCAAATATGGATTTCTGATTTCAATCCATTTTTTTTGACTTCACAAAAAAAATGGAGGACACAGACATAATACAGAAAGAGATAAATGGTACCCTAAAGCCAAAATCATTTTTTGTGTCCCCAAATATTTAGAGGTTTCAGATGATTCTGTTTTTTAGTAATATTATTAATTCATATCTGCAATAGTGATGTAAAAATTGGGTAATATCTCAGTGAGTTAGATTAGGCAATGTGCTTCATTCTCTCTCTTTAATTAGCTGAATAATTGCTTCAGCTTTTCAATTCTCTTTGTCCATAGAGGCTTAACTTGAGACTCAACTTTGCATGAAAATCACATTCAAATTTTTCCAAGATAATCTGTTCAATTTTGTTCACCTAAATGATTGACAGCTGTTCAGAAAGAACAAAATCCAGACAAAGTCAAGCAAAAACTCTGATTCTTGAAAGAACAGTTTTTCACTCTGTCAAAAAAACCCCACAGATTTATAATTTAATAATATTTATATCATTTTATATATGTATGTATTTATATAATAAATGTCATCTACTTATGTATATTTATATTTTTGCATATATATTTCTGGCTCTCCAGTAGTAAGTATTTTTAAAAGAATGTGGGATCACTAAGTCTGAAACATTTTATTCAAAGTAAAATCAGGAGAAAGACAGCATGCACAATACAATGGTCTATGCAGAGATATAGAAACTAGACATTCAAATGTAGTATAAACTTGACCATATCCTTTTTTATACATGATCTTGTATATTGCATATTTTATATGTTTCTTATTGTCTTTGAAATGAGGTTTAGCCTAGTCACAAAGGTAATTAATTGCTTTCATAATAACATAAAGTGGAAATCATTTTATTTAACTGGATTCAGCCTAGTATTTTAAAGGTCGTGTGATCACATGGCATTTAAAATCTTAATACTTAGAGGCAACTGCCCTTGAATGGTTTAAGCTGTTTCAAACCATCATGTGTTTGTGTGTGTGTAACATGTGACGTACGATAGCCAGTTTTTTCCATCTGTAGTGTTACCCTTAGCAACAGAAGACATGTGACAGTGCTTATGTGACTCTGCTGGCCTGCAACAGTGTGTAGAAGGATTTAAGCAAAATGAAACAGACAGAAATATTGATCCAGGCAACTGGAGTTTTCAAGTGTTTTGCAATGATTATGCAGATTGTTAAGGGAAGAAAAGAAAGAAGCAAAGAAAAGCAGAGAAAACTGGAGTGAGAGGTTATGGTAACACAAAGGGGTATGTTTTCCAGAGGTTGTTATGAAGTTGAATTTTAAAATATACATATGTGATCATTCTATTCCTTTGTCTCTGTCATATATGTTTATATTTAGTAAATAAGGTAAACCCTTTTCTGCTGTGTGATATGAAAAAGGGTAATTCTATAATCAAAAACATCTGCTGTATGATATGAAAAAGGGTGATTCTATAATCACAAACACCTTCCTCTCTTACCATCACAATTACGAATAAGAATGAGAATTTTTTTAATATCACTATGCTCATTTAAAGATAGCTTGTGAAATACATTTTCAGAGGAGATTCTTTTTCTGGAGTCTACAAGACAGTTTAAATTGAATAGAATTATAAGATCACATATATGGAATAACATGATATAATCATGTCTACTATAATCCATAAGATTTTTTTACACACAATCTTTTTATTTGAATTTGGGAAACTTAATAAAACTAGGAGAGTGAAGATCCTGTAGTACCCATTATAAAGTAACCCAATTTACTCACTCTATTAAGAACTCTGGCTATACATATATCTTCAATCAGAAAAAAAAAATGCAGATGTGACAGCATAAGGACCAGTGTTAGAAGTGTATCATGTAGACAAATATTCTTCTGGGTCATGTAATCCTTCCATGTAAATTGCAATGCATTTAATAGTCTATAGTGAAAAGTATGATATTGTGAAGAGAACTATGGCGAAGAGAACAAATCTCGAAAGGCAAAACATCTTCACTTTTACCATTTTATGTTTACTATAGTGAAGAAGAGAAGAAATACATGAATTTTACACTACCAAATAGTTCAATTGATTAGAGAACAAATGAATACTGAGTACTTGTGATATATAAGTTCCTTTATATGATTTAATTGCAAAAGCAGTATAAAGTACATGGTGTTATACTCATTTTACAGATGAGAAGCTTGAAGCTTTAATAGCTTAAGGGAATCTCCCAAGGCTATTACTTAGGAATTAAGTGTATTTTTGCACCCAAGACTTATACCACACCCTTGCTTGCCACTAAGCCACTTAGAAGAAAGTCTGTGTGCATGTACAACGCATATCATAAGTCTTGTACAATTGCAAAAAGTGAGCAATACCTTTTAATTCTGAACTTCTGAAAAGTCAAACCAATAAAATAAATACATGATCAGTTATAATTCTGTAATTTTTTAATAGATAATTTTTCTGTACCTCCTCTGTGTCAGACACTGTACTAGGCAGTAGAAATACAATGGAGGGAAAACAGACATAGTTTTTGCCTTATATATTAGTTGGGGTTCTCCAGAGTAACAGAACCAATAATATATATATATATTCAAACACTAATCTCTCTGTATACACATATGAATAAATGAGCTTTATTAAAACTGTAGGGGTTCAGAACAGACCTCCCTAAAATACGCTACTTTGGCACTTGGATTATTTTGAGCTAAAGGAAATGGAGACCCTATAGGCTCAAGAGAAATTACCGTCCTTCCCTAACTACTAGAAGAATTTAAACTGGGGCATTTTCCCAGGAAAAGAGTTTTACCAGAGATAAATTTTATCTAAGTGGCCCCATCTATATGTCAGGGCAAACATCTAGTTACCAAATATCTGCTCTTTTTCTTCTTGTCCTGTGAATGACCCTCCTGTCTTTGGAACCCCCAGGCTTCTATCCCATTCCTTAGCTCAGGGTGACATATACAGTTCATTTTACCTTCTACCTTTGAATCTCCTCATGTTTGTGGTGTCTCTGATTCTCTCATGTATGTGGAGTTCTTGCACATATGAAGTAAAATTTGATTTTTTCTACTATTATTCTGTCTCATGTCAATTTAATTCTTAGACCAGCCAGAAGAACCTAGAAGGGTAAAAGAAAATTTTCTTGTTCCTGACATAAGGAATTGGCTCATGTAATTATGGAAGCTAAAATGTTCCGTGATCTGCCATCTGCAAGCAGGAGACCCAGAAAGGCCAGTAGTATGGATGCCAGTTCTAATCTGAAAACCTGAGGACCAGGAGCATTGAGGGCAGAAGACTTAGGTCTCAGACAGAGCACATACACCCTTCCTCTGCCTTTTTGTTCTACTGGAGGATGCTCCCCTACGCTGGGGGTGAAGGGTGGGAATTTACTTTGTTCAGTTCACCAGTTCAAATGCTAATCTCTTCCAGAAACGCTCTCACAGACACACCCAGAAATAATGTTTAACCAGATATCTGTAACCAGTGGCCTAATAAAGCTGACGAATTAAATTAACCGTCACACCTTATGTGTTCTTGCCTTGCCTCTGTAATCATGACTTCATAGAATTACAGTGCCCTGCTTTCTTAGTCCTCAATGAAATGGCAAAATAAAACATTAATCAAGTGTTACGTTTATTTTCTGCATCCCCAATAAGAGTATCATGGCTATAATTTATCCCCTAGAACAGTGACCTACTTCACAATTATGTTTCAATGAATGAGTAAAGTCACCACACCTAAATATATTATTTATTTATTTACTCTAGTTGCTGTGTATGGGTCTCTTGTTGTGGCACGTGGCCTCTAGAGACTAGGCTCAGTAGTTGTGGCACACGGCTTAGTTGCCCCATGGCATGTGGGATCTTAGTTCCTCAACTAGGGATTGAACCCGCATCTCCTGCATTGGGAGGCGGATTCTTAACTACTGGACCACCAGGGAAGTCCCTATAATTTATGTATTTAGTTTATAATCTATATAAACTATGGAAGGAGGTATTTGGTTTTATAAAGTAGGAGGGAAAGGTGGATCATCAGATAGCCTTAGGAATGAGAGAGACTGGAAATAGCACTTGAGAAAGTTTGGCTACAAATGGGAAGAACGATGAGGTAAGACAGTAGCTAGAAGATAAAGTAGAAAAAAGGCAAGAGTTTTAATATTTTTAACTTTTGTCGAGGAGGAAGAAATTTTCCTCTACCCTTCTAAGTTCTCTGGCTGGTCTAAGAATTAGATTGACATGAGACAGATTGACAGGAAAAAAAAATCACACAAAAGTGAAACGGAGTTCTAAGCATGACCCTGGGAACCTTCCCGGGTACCAAAGACCCTTCTTGTTTCCTGTTTCTTGTTTGTAGGAAAAAGACTTTAGTTTCCTAGACCTTCCCCAAGTTCCAAAGAGCAGCACAAGCAATTACTAATTAGGGAAGTGAGGGAATGCAGAAACAAAGGAAAAGCAGTTAAGCAAGAAAAGCAATGGCAATAGTTCTGCATAAAACAGAGTCCTAGTTCCTCCTCAAAGGATATACATAACAATCTGACACGTAGCTTTGAGTGGTTCTGCAGGAACTAAGACCCCCTCACCCAGGTGGAGGATGGTTGGAACCAGAAGGCTGATGATTAAGATTCCCAAAACATCACCCTGTTACCTCACCACCAACCAATCAGAAGAAAGTCATGCACCCTGCAGCCCTCACTCCAAATGTTGCCTTTAAAAACCCTGAAAGCCATCAGAAAGTTCAGGTCTTTTGAGCATGAGCTATCTGTTCTCCTTTCTTGGTGCCTGCAATAAATACTGTACTTTCGTTTACAAAAACCCAGTGTCAGTAAATTGGCCTTGCTGCGCAGTGAGTGAATGGACTCAAGTTCCCTTTGGTAACAAAAATTTAATTACATGGGTATACATGGGAGAGACCCAGGACAACTGAGCAGCTCACCAAAGTAGCAGAAATCCTCACTTTAAATACCATCTTCAGCTAAAAAAAAAAAGGGGATTTGGAGGGTAGTGGTTAGGGACTTCAAAGGGGAGGAAAGCAATTCACATGAAAATGGAAAAACACTTGTATGATAAACAAGTGTTTGCTGGACCACACAGAAACAATGGGACATAGAAAGAAATTTTAACAAGCAGATATTGCTAGGTTCCTCTCTGTCCATTTAGTTCATACTATAGTTATCTTTGGTGATAGTTTACTTTCTGGAATAGGTCCTCTATTTACAACTTTCTGGAATAGGTCCTCTATTTACAATCTTCTAGGCAGTTAGGAGGAAGATTAAAGTCTCTTCCTGACTCTTCTGGACCTTGATTGCTTTTAGCTCGAAATAATCTGCATGCCGGATACATTTTGGAGTGGCAAATTTTGTTCCCTTACACTTTGTTTTGTTTTTTATTGAGATAGAAGAAACTTGAATAGACCTAGGTGTTGGTGAGAAGTGTGGCAGACTGCTAATTGGCCCCTAAAGTTTCTTCTCTTTTCCCACAGAAATAGAGTTTTAGCTGAGCACATAGCCACTCAGTTGGAGACTACACTTCTCAACTTCCCTTGTAGCTAAGGGAAGTTAGACTGACTATGACTGACTAAGCTGTAACCAGTGGTATGTGAATGGAAATGATCTTTGCAACTTCTGTAAGCCTCAAAGTGGAATTCTGTGCCCTCCTCTTCTTCCAAAAAGCTGGAATATGGAAGTTTTGGTGACTTAATTCAACCTCATGGAAGAGCAACAAGATGAAGGGAAATTGGTTCTGTGAAGGAATTAGAAACATCTGCAGCTCGTCTCCAGACAAAATAGGTAAGAGAGAAATAGCATTTATCTCATTATGCCTTTTTATTTTGATGCCTTTTTTATTTTATTTCTATGCCTTTTTATTTTATTTTATTTCCTAATGGCTTACCCTATACTTAACTAATATAGGGAGGATCCAGTGAGAGGGAGAAGTTAGAAGTACCATAGTAAAATGAAATAGGTAAGATTCATTAGAAGCTGTAAGAATTAAGAATTTAGAATTAAGAATGACACTGTATATTACATATGAGTATGAGTACACACGTGAGTATATAATAATATATAAAATCAACCAAAAAAAAGTAATGCAGGAGGCTGCGAGCGTAAAGATCTTTAAGAGTAAAGATCTGGCACAGTATGAGGTGCTTTTGAATCTGCACCTCTGATGGGACTTGAGCCCACAATCTCCCAACTGGAACTGCACAACTTGTCTCAGAATTTAATGAAGCTCAGGTTTTTTATGTCTCCTCGCAGGAGGAATTCAGCAAGAGGCAAAATGATAAGTAAGAAGTAGATTTATTAGTATAGGACATTTGTGAAGGATACAGGCTGGCAGGCAAGAGGGCTCTGCCCTGAGAACTAAGTGGGCTACATTTTTTATAATCAAAGGAAAAGTGGGGAGGGAGAGAAGACCACCTTCTTCCTCATCTTCGAGTAGACGTCAGGCTTACATCATTAGCTCCTCCTTCACGTTGGATGGGAAAGTTTTTGACCCTACAAGATCAAACCAGGACTGTTATTCAAATCAGCAGAAGGGTGGTAACATTTACTAAAATATGTTAAATCATCTCAGGTTTCAGTATAATGAGTGTCTTCTACTTTGGAATGTCACCTTTCCCTTATATTCCTGTCCTTGGTATGTGTAGAGGTGCATGTCCTAAGGATCATTATCTTGCTGACCTCCACCAGCAGGATGCAAGCCTCATTTTTTCACTTAATGGGCTGGGGCACATCTCGTTTTTTATTTATGGCTTTATTATTAGGCAAGCCTGCGGCATTTCCTAACTTTCTGATAGCTTTCCTGAGTGATCATTAACTTCTGTGGTCTCCCAAAGTTCCCTAGTGTTCCCTCTCTATCTTTAATCCCCTAGTGAGATTTCTAAAACTACCTGTGTAACTATCCCACTCTATCCTTATCATTTTTACATAATGTTATCTCATTTAATATTGATAACGACCCTAAGAGTAGGTATTACTAAATTAGGTTTTTAGAAGCAGAGAGACAAAAAGGCCTTTTTTTTGTCCATATCTCACAACTATTAAGTGGCTTTTTTGGGGTCCAAAGATAAAGTGTCTAATTCCTAATTCCTTGCACATTTTATTATAATTGAATTCTTATTTGAATACTAATTCAAATATCTGTCTACTTAAATATCTATCTAACTCAAATGTCTAATATACTACCAAGAAGTAGTTTAAAGGAATATATTAATGGAATACTAGCATATAAAGGATTACTTGTGCTATTTCATGCTTGTGATTAAGGGGAATTCTAATTAAATATGACTCTGCCTCAAGTCCAAGTCCTAAATCTAATTGCCTTTGTTTGCTTGACAGGTTGTTCTAGCCAATCAGCCTCTACTTTGCTTTTTTAAAAAAGTCATAATCAGAGGCTCCTCCTTTTACAAATTTCTCCAACTTGCAAACTTTCATAGATTTGAACATACTTTTCAGAACAAAAGTAGCTTCACCTCTGCCTGTCCCCAGTAAATAGCACTAACATTTACTAGCACAGTATTGCTATGGCATTATAAGCATATAAAACTTAGATATATATTTACATATGAGCATATAAAATTTAGATGTAGCCTTTCATAATTTACCTTGTTCATAAGAAGAAGAGCTTTTGTACACTTTACAGTTTGTTCCGGTGTTTCTCAAATCTTACTCGACAAAAAGTCCCATGACCCATGGCTGGTTGGATGCAATCCTCAGAGTGTAGAAGAAGCAGAGCTTACTCTGTAACCAGATTGCTTGTTTAAATCCCAGATCTTTTTATTTCCTAAATTCAGGTCATTTTGCAAGTTACTTCGTGGCTCTCTGTGTCAGTTTTCTCATCTGTGGTTAGGGTACCCACCAGAAAAGTTTTTTGTGAAGGTTAAAAGAGATAATTTATGTAATTATAGTTGAAGAATATTCAAGATATAGATTGGTAAAAATATCCTAAACTTTTTGAACCTCTTTCACACAAAGTCATTATTCAATCTAGATGTTTGTTTTTTCCTAAAGAACAAGTATTAACTCACGTTACACAGTTATTAACAAAATTTTCAAATTAGTAAGCACTGTTAAAAACACCTTTGTAAATATGAAATACACTCCTAAAATCCTAGGAACAGATTTTAAAATTTGTAGGACGTTGAAAGCTCACATATAAAATGATATTTCTATACTAAACTTTAGCACTATAGTTATCTTTGTCATAGCTTAAACTTTTAAAATAATAATTCTAAAAACTGTAAATATACATATGCTCATAAACACATACACACAGAGTGTATGTGAAACTGGAATTTTAGTTCTGTTCTCATTTATGTCCATTGATATTACCCATTGCTGTTGTAGGTTGAAACGGACAGTGCTTACACGTGCAACTTCATCATTTCACTGCCTCCCAACAAACCTTAACACACCAAATTTGGGGGTTAGTTGTGGCTGATGGTTAGAATAAAGACCGAACTCTGTAATAAGAGACTAGAAACCAGAGTATCTTTAAAAAGTTCTTTATTTCTATTTTAATTGGTAGTCTGTGTCTCTGTTCTAGGGCTGGTATGCCATCTCTACTGTGTTAGAGATGAAAGTACTTTCTATCTGTTGCTCTTCCACTCCAAAAAGATTGCCCTTATCCACAGAGCAAAAGGTAGTTCACCCTTTCATCCACATTTCATTCCTGGAAAGGGGAAATGAGAGAGAGGGAGGGCGTGAACTTTTCAGTTTTATGGGCATTGTGTGGTTGTTGGAAACATCACTTCCATTCATCTTCATCGACCAGAAACTAGTTACATCACCACCTTAGCGGCAAGAGATGTGAGGAAATTTAATCTTAGCTAGGTGGACATGAGTCCAGCTAAGACTTATATATTAGAAGTGGAGAAAGGAATTGGAGGAACCAACGTTGGTCTCTACAACAGTTTGCCAAAGCCCAATCCATGTGAATCCAAAGGTTCTAAATTCACTGACCATCTGTTTGCCAGCTTCTTTACTTCTTCTGAAAACTGTGGGTTCACACACAGAATGATGAATTATGACTCTGAGGAAAAAAATATTTAGAGTTTATTCTTTCACACAGCTTTTAATGCCATATACTGCATTTTCATTGTAAAGGGAAAATAAAGCATAAATAAAGATCAGTTTGTGGGTTCAGTGTGGGAAGTTCCCTGGGTAGGGACAGCAAGATGTTACTGTGGGCTTAAGGAAGAGGAAGTAAGAAATAATTCTCAATATCTTTTCAGTATTGATAACAATCCACAAAAGATGTGTTGTGTATGACATCTTGCTCTCTTTCCTCTACTGAGAGCAACATCAAGTGAAACATAGAAAAAAATAAAATAGATAATAAGATGCAAAAAATATGGACAGATAAAAGTATAGTAGATAACTTGTGATTTTTTTTTTTCTGTTGAGGAGAATGCAAGGCATTTTTTCTTTCTGTTTAAAAAAAAAGACTGTGGTGCTTTTGAAAAGCATGTGACTTTTGAGCTTTTGCACAGCAAAGGAAACTATAAACAAAACAAAAAGACAACCCTCAGAATGGGGGAAAATATTTGCAAAAGAATCAACGGACAAAGGATTAATCTCCAAAATATACAAGCAGCTCATGCAGCTCAATATTAAAAAAAAAAAAAAAAAATGAAAAAATGGGCAGAAGACCTAAATAGACACCTCTCCAAAGAAGACATACAGATGGCCAAGAAGTACATGAAAAGCTGCTCAACATCACTAATTATTAGAGAAATGTAAATCAAAAGTACAATGAGGTATCACCTCACACCAGTAAGAATGGGCTTCATCAGAAAATCTACAAACAACAAATGCTGTAGAGGGTGTGGAGAAAAGGGAACCCTCTTGCACTGTTGGTGGGAATGTAAACGATACAGCCACTATGGAGAACAGTAGGGAGGTTCCTTAAAAAACTAAAAATAGAATTACCATATGACCCAGCAGTCTCATTACTGGGCATATACCCAGAGAAACCCATAATTCAAAAAGGCACATGCACCCCAATGTTCATTGCAGCACTATACAATACCCAGGTCATGGAAGCAACCTAAATGCCATTGACAGATGAATGGATAAAGAAGTTGTGGTACATATATACAATGGAATATTACTCAGCCATAAAAAGGAATGAAATTGGGTCACTTATAGAGACGTTAATGGACCTAGAGACTGTCATACAGAGTGAAGTAAGTCAGAAAGAGAAAAACAAATATTGTATATTAACGCATATATGTGGAATCTAGAAAAATGGTACAGATGAACCAGTTTGCAAGGCAGAAATAGAGACACAGATGTAGAGAAAAAATGCATGGACACCAAGAGGGGAAAGTGGGGGGGGTGTGGTTGGATGAACTGGGAGACTGGGATTGACATATATATACTAATATGTATAAAATAGATAAGTAATAACCTGCTATATAAAAATAAATAAAATAAATGTAAAAAAATGAAAAGCGTGTGACTTTTGATTAATAGAATTTATAATCAATCCAGACCCTGAAGCTCTAATATTTGATAGAATAAAACAAAATAAGTTAATCTTTTTAAAGTTTAGTACCTTTTTTTGAAAAAGGTGTCATGTTTGTCTAGGACTTAGATGTTACAAATAATTGTATAGTGGATTTTAATTTTAATTTCTTTTTTTAAATTTTAGTTTCTTAATAACACTTTGATTAAAAAAACATTTAGTGCCTGACAGCCTCTGCAGTCAGTCTAAGCTCTGGCTGCACTATCTAAAGAATAAGCACCTGTGTGGCTGCTCCAAAATGCACCTTTCTCCTGGGTTGTGAAGAAGTAACAGTGCATGCTGTGGAGGCAATGGGCTTCCTCCTCCATGTAAAACATGTGGGCACAGGGAAGAGCAGAACTAGTAATCAAAATAAAAAACACAATCAGTGAGAAAAATAAGAGATTAGATACAGCTCAAGAAGGACTAGTGAGTTGGAATGTCAGATTGAAGAATTATTTCAGAAGGCATCAAGAAACAATAATAGTTTGAAAAATAATTTTAAAAAACTAAAAGACATATAGGATAGAAATAGAAGTGCTTGGGGTTTAGTATGGATAAATTATTTAACTCATAAGCAGGTAAACCAACCACGTCTAAACATATCTCAGAGTACGTTTAACTCATGTGAAATTATAAAGCTGTATTTCCTTATGGAAAAAAAAAAAAGGACAGGAAAAGAAGACAATTTCTAAGGTTAGTGATAAGCATAAAGTAAAAATCAAGAGATCAAAGAAACTGGTGCTTTTTTAGCCAGAAAATATGTTTAAAGAATGACATATCAAATGTCACTTCATTTGGACAAGATTCATGACACTGTTTCAGAGGTTTCTTTTCTGGCAAAAGGTAGTCATCACACAAGAGATAGAACTTTAGTGAAATTTAAAATGTGTTTAACTTTCCACGTGAGGCTATGATTAAATTTAAAAGAAATTCAAGAGTTTCTACAAATAATTTCATGAGGCAATAGGATGCTGAAGTCACTTGTACTGCTACTGAAATTCACTGTAAGTTGGTTTGGAAATTATATTTACTTCTGAATAGACAATTGAAGCCATGAAGAGGTGGCCACAGCTGACGTGTTGCCATGGTAGCATTTCCTCCCCAGCTGAGGAAGCTATACAGAAGAAAGGATATAGGTCAGAAAGTGTTTACACTAACAAAACAACTGCATATTAAAATCAAATGCTTTTGTAAACATCATATGCCAAAAGAGAATTGTGGATTCTAGTTTCAGGCTATTAAAAACAGACTGATTCATCTTTGGGATGATGTAGTAAGCTGCGAGCACAGTGAGACAAGGGACATTCAAGGTCAAGAATACTCTCTTCCCTGCATATTGGCAGTTGAATTTTAAAAAATGGGGTCATGATAAAACTTTTTCCTATGGGTTTCTTCTGAGTTCCTTGAAATAGAGATATATTCAACTGAAGAATTCTCCCAGAAGGCAATTCATCTCACAATGAATTACCCCAGGGTAAGAAGGATAAACTCTATACTCAATAAATATCTGTGGGTTATTAATTCTGTACCCTTATTAATGGCCAAAATTTCTGAAATGTAATTGAAGTCAGATGTAATTAAAGAGGAGAAAATAAGGGTGAGAAATGAAGAAAGAGATTGAGTAAAATTAGTCAATATCCCGGAAGTAGAAAGAGTGAAAGAAAGAAATAACAAAAGTAGAAAAGAAGAAAAGATGGAAGAAAAAAAGAAAAGGGAAGGAAGGAGGGAAGAGAGGAAAGACCTCAGGGAGTATCATAGTCTCCCTGAAGAATGATGAAGGTGGCATTTGCAAGGCAGTGGCTGAAATGAAAATTTGTAGTTTGCCTTCACTGCATCCATCAGTCCCCAAGCCATCAGACAACCCTAACTTTTCTCATCTGGGGAATTCACACTTTGCATTTTTATTAACTTTGGTTTGGATGGGGTTAACTGGATGCGCAGTTCTAAGGATAGTATATGATAGGCTTAAGCTAATAGTATATCTCATTATTCACTGAACAAAGTGATTAATTCAGATAGGCAGATGATCCAATCTGAGTCAGCACTTACATGTTTTCTGGAGTTTCTAAAAAAGAAAAACTCTTCAATCTTCGCTGTAGTGGCAGTATGAAGATTTGAAGTCTCTCTGCAGCCATCTTGGGATCACTAGGAAAAAGTTTGAAGCTAGTAGAAGCCATCAGTTGAAGCTGGGGGTAGAGAGACCACAGGGAAAGGTGAACCAAGGCATGGATTGAGTGACATTTCAGCCTTGAAGCAAACTGTACTGGAAAGCAGATCTGCTTGTTTAGGCGTGGACTGTTGTTTAGTTGCAGGGACAATTACATTCTTGATTTTGCCTAAACCAGTTTGAGTTGGGTTTTCCATTTCTTGATATGAGAAAGAATTCTGATAAAATTCCCCTTACTTCCCAAATCCTCCCCCTCTTTTGAGCCAAAGGAAGATAACTGAAGTAACTGAGCACAAAATAATAGTTGTATCCTTGGGTTCAGAATCCATGAAAATCCCTGGAACATCCATTTGTGACTCCCTATGTGTAAGGCACTAGAAAGGATATGAATATAACAAGACAAAGTCTGTGACATTAAATGCACAGAAATGAGCAGGAGACTAGAATAGGTAACAAATACTTAGCAATGACGTAGATATTTTATTTTCACCATTTACAAATGAGAAAATTGAGGTACTGAATCTAAGAAACTGCCTCAAGAGGTGATAGAAGTAGGATGTAGAATGGAGCTGTGAAATAAGGTACTTTGATTTACACGAACTATGGGCCCAAAAAATAGCAAATATTGTATGTTGTCTGTATTAAATTCATATACAATATATACCATCTGTTTATTGTTATATCTATTAGTAATAAAAACCGTGTAACTGTTGTTACTGTTAAGAATTTGATTAGCTTTTGTCTCCGTTTCCTAAGAGGGAAACTAAACCCCTTGGGTTTCCTTAGTGATAGGAGCTTTTTGTTACTTATAGTGGGCCATAGTTTATGCTACTAAGATGACTCATGGTGGGCCCCTAGTGATCTTACACTAAAAGATAATTTAGGATGATGTAGGCCACTGCAGAAAGATAAATTGTGTGATTAAAGGGTTGAAGCTTTGAGCCACAAGATATCAGCCAAAGTTCTGACCTTCAGGGAGGGGAGAGAGGTTAGAGATTGAGTTCAATCATATATGGTCAATGATTTAATCAGTTTTGCCTATGTAATGAAATTGCAGTGAAAATTCTGGGCATGGAAAATCAGTGAAGCTTCTTGGTTGGGGAATACACTGATGTGATGGGAGGGTGAGGTGGCCCCCATTCAGCAGGGAAAGGATGTAGAATCTCGCTATTCCATCCCAGAACATGAATTCCCTTCTGCACCTCATTTTGTAATAGGGACAGAGTGCTTTCAAGATATTTTTCTTGCTGTCAAAATCAGCTGAGGTAAGTTGATGGGAAGGAACTGCTGAGGCTCAAGTGATTATGTGATTCCAGATTCTATACGAAGTGGATCCAGAGTTCAACTTCAGGTTATTTAATTCTTAACTCTGTTATTTCTGTCATAACATACTGGTCTAAGGATTAATGTGAGCTTTTCCTAAATCCATAAACAGGGAACATGTATTTGCATATTCATTGTTTATGATCATTTTTATGGTTCCTGAAAGAGTACTTCCTCACTTCTCCATAATACTCTACAAACAATCTTATTTCTCTTGAGAAAGGGAACTTAGAAGAAAACCACTAGCATTGCCAGGTAGTACAGAGTGCTGATTTAATGTCACTGATCATGATTTTATAGTGTTCTGCGCAGGAGTAATATTCAGTATTTTCTCCAGCAAACTTCAGCTACACCAGAGCCAACATAGAGTTGGCTGCTAAGATTAAGGGAGAGATAAGGGTGGTTGTAAAGAAGTTATTTATGAATCATGAATCTAATTAAGTTAAAAAAAGAGGGGAAGACAGGTGGAAGGTGTGAATAATGAGGCTGTGGAGGGGGTCAATAGACAAAAGTACTACAAAGGTAAAAGAACTGTTTTCAGGGGCACTTATGAGGGCAGAGTGGCAGGAACTGAAGGCAGAGGCCAAGATATTTTTCTGGTTTCATTTTAAGTCTTCAGAGTCCAGAAGGCAAAGAAGCTCAACCACCGTAGTTGGTTGGACTTAGAATACAAGATTTATAGCTCAAACAAGGGTAGACTCAGAGGTAAACACTAAAACTCAGTATATTTTCAAATCCTACAGATTGAAACACAAACTTTTTAATTCTGTGACTGTTTTGTTCACAATTTATTTTGAAGTTATTGGTAGTGTTAGAAAATTTTCATGTGAAAGGCCAGTGGACTCACATGGCACACACCTTATCCATCAGAAGTTCAGTGTCCGTGAGATTGGTTCAAGATGGCAGAATAGAAGGATGTGCTCTCCCTCTTGCAAGAACACCGAAATCACAACTAACTGCTGAACAATCATCGATAGGAAGACAATGGAACTCACCAAAAAAGATATCCCACATCCAAAGACAAAGGAGAAGCCACAGTGAGACGGTAGAGGGGCGCAATCATAATAAAATCAAATCCCATAACTGCTGGTTGGGTGACTCACAAACTGGAGAACACATACCACAGAAGTCCACCCAATGGAGTGAAGGTTCTAAGCCTCACATCAGGCTTCCTAACGTGGGGGTCTGGCAACGGGAGGAGGAATTCCTAGAGAATCAGACTTTGAAGGCTAGCAGGATTTGATTGCAGGACTTCGACAGGACTGGGGGAAACAGAGACTCCACTCTTGGAGGGCACAAACAACATAGTGTGTGCATCGGGACCCAGGGGAAGGAGCAGTAACCCCATAGGAGAATGAACCAGACCTACCTGCTAGTGTTGGAGGGTCTCCTGCAGAGGAAGGGGTTGGCTGTGCTCACTGTGAGGACAAGGACACTGGCAACAGAAGTTCTGGGAAGTACTCCTTGGCGTGAGCCCACCCAGAGTCCACCATTAGCCCCAACAAAGAGCCCAGCTAGACTCCAGTGTTGGGTCGCCTCAGGCCAAACAACCAACAGGGAGGGAACCCAGCCCCAACCATCAGCAGTCAAGCAGATTAAAGTTTTACTGAGCTCTGCCCACCAGAGCAACAGCCAGCTCTAACCACCACCAGTCCCTCCCATCAGGAAACTTGCACAAGCCTCTTAGATAGCCTCATCCACCAGAGGCAGACAGCAGAAGCAAGAACTACAATCCTGCAGCCTGTGGAACAAAAACCACATTCACAGAAAGACAGACAGATGAAAAAGCAGAGGACTATGTACCAGATGAAGGAACAAGATAAAACCCAAGAAAAACAACTAAATGAAGTGGAGATAGGCAACCCTCCAGAAAAAGAATTCAGAATAATGATAGTGAAGATGATCCAGGACCTCGGAAAAAAGAATGGAGGCAAAGATTGAGAAGATGCAAGAAGTGTTTAAGAAAGACCTAGAAGAATTAAAGAACAAACAAACAGAGATGAACGATACAATAACTGAAATGAAAATTACACTAGAAGGAATCAATAGGAGAATAACTGAAGCAGAAGAACGGAAAAGTGACCTGGAAGACAGAATGGTGGAATTCAAGGAAGCAGAACAGAATAAAGAAAAAAGAATGAAAAGAAATGAAGACAGCCTAAGGGACCTCTGGGACAACATTAAACGCAAAAACATTCGCATTACAGGGGTCCCAGAAGGAGAAGAGAGAGATAAAGGACCCGAACAAATACTTGAAGTGATTACAGTCAAAAACTTCCCTAACATGGGAAAGGAAATAGCCACCCAAGCCCAGGAACCGCAGCGAGTTCCATATAGGATAAACCCACGGAGAAACATGCCAAGACACATAGTAATCAAATTGGCAAAAATTAAAGACAAAGAAAAATTATTGAAAGCAGCAAGGGAAAAATGACAAATAACATATAAGGGAACTCCCATAAGGTTAACAGCTAATTTCTCAGCAGAAACTCTACAAGCCAGAAGGGAGTGGCCTGATGTACTTAAACTGATGAAAAGGAAGAACCTACAACCAAGATTACTCTACCCAGAAGGATCTCATTCAGATTCAATGGAGAAATCAAAAGCTTTACAAACAAGCAAAAGCTAAGAGAATTCAGCACCACCTAACCAGCTCTACAACAAATGCTAAAGGAACTTCTCTAAGTGGGAAACACAGAAAAGAAAAGGACCTACAAAAATCAATCCAAAACAATTAAGAAAATGGTCATAGGAACATACATATTGATAATTACCTTAAACATGAATGGATTAAATGTTCCAACCAAAAGACACAGGCTCGCTGAATGGATACAAAAACAAGACCCATATATATGCTGTCTACAAGAGACCCACTTCAGACTTAGGGACACATAACAGAATGAAAGTGAGGGGATGGAAAAAGATATTCTATGAAAATGGAAATCAAAAGAAAGCTGGAGTAGCAATACTCATATCAGATAAAATAGACTTTAAAATAAAAAATGTTACAAGAGACAAGGAAGGACACTACATAATGATCAAGGGATCAATCCAAGAAGAAGATATAACAGTTATATATGCACCCAACATAGGAGCACCTCAATACATAAGCTGCTAACAGCTATAAAAGAGGAAATCAACAGTAGCACAATGATAGTGGGGGACTTTAACACCTCACTTACACCAATGGGCAGATCATCCAAACAGAAAATTAATAAGGAAACAAAACCTTTAAATGACACAATAGACCAGATAGATTTAATAGATATTTATAGGACATTCCATCCAAAAACAGCAGAATACACTTTCTTGTTAAGTGCCCACAGAACATTCTCCAGGATAGACCACATCTTGGGTCACAAATCAAGCCTCAGTAAATTTAAGAAAATTGAAATCATATCAAGCATCTTTTCTGACCACAATGCTATGAGATTAGAAATGAATTACAGGGAAAAAACGTAAAAAAAACAAACACATGGAGGACAAACAATACGTTACTAAATAACCAAGAGATCACTGAAGAAATCAAAGAGGAAATCAAATAATACCTAGAGACAAATGACAATGAACACACGATGATCCAAAAGCTATGGGATGCAGCAAAAGCAGTTCTAAGAGGGAAGTTTATAACTATACAAGCCTACCTCAAGAAACAAGAAAAATCTCAAATAAACAATCTACCCTTACACCTAAAGGAACTAGAGAAAAGAGAACAAAACCCAAAGTTAGCAGAAGGAAATAAATCATAAAGATTGGAGCAGAAATAAATGAAATAGAAACAAAGAAAACAATAGCAAATCTCAATAAACCTGAAAGCTGGCTCTTTGAGAAGATAAACAAAATTGGTAAAACATTAGCCAGAGTCATCAAGAAAAAGAGGGAGAGGACTCAAATCAATAAAATTAGAAATGAAAAAGGAGAAGTTACAACAGACACCACAGAAATACAAAGCATCCTAAGAGACTACTATAAGCAACTCTATGCCATTAAAATGGACAACCTGGAAGAAATGGACAAATTCTTAGAAAGGTATAACCTACCAAAACTGAACCAGGAAGAAATAGAAAATCTGAACAGACCAATCGAAAGTAATGAAATTGAACTGTGATTAAAAATCTTCCAACAAACAAAAGTCCAGGACAAGATTGCTTCACAGGTGAATTCTATTGAGCATTCAGAGAAGAGCTAACACCCATCCTTCTCAAACTCTTCCAAAAAAGTGCAGAAGAGGGCTTCCCTGGTGGTGCAGTGGTTGAGAGTCTGCCTGCCGATGCAGGGGACACGGGTTTGTGCCCCGGTCTGGGAAGATCCCACATGCCGCGGAGCGGCTGGGCTCATGAGCCATGGCTGCTGAGCCTGTGTGTTCGGAGCCTGTGCTCTGCAATGGGAAGGCCACAACAGTGAGAGGCCCGCGTACCACAAAAAAAAGAAAAAAACAAAACAACAAAAAAAAAACTGCAGAGGAGGGAACACTCCCAAACTCATTCAATGAGGCCACCATCACCCTAGTACCAAAACCAGACAAAGACACTATAAAAATAGAAAATTACAGCCCAATATCACTGATGAATATAGATGCAAAAATCCTCAACAAAATACTAGCAAACAGAATCCAGCAACACATTAAAAGGATCATACACCATGATCAAGTGGGATTTATCACAGGGATGCAAGGATTCTTCAATATATGCAGATCAACCAATGTGATACACCATATTAACAAATTGAAGAATAAAAACCATATGATCATCTCAATAGATGCAGAGAAACCTTTTGACAAAATTCAACACCTATTTATGACAAAAACTCTCCAGAAAGTGGGCATAGAGGGAACCTACCTCAACATAATAAAGGCCATATATAACAAACCCACAGCAAACATCATTCTCAACAGTGAAAATCTGAAAGCATTTCCTCTAAGATCAGGAACAAGACAAGGATGTCCACTCTCACCACTATTATTCAACATAGTTTTGGAAGTCCTAGCCACGGCAATCAGAGAAGAAAAAGAAATACAAACTGGAAAAGAAGAAGTAAAACTGTCACTGTTTGCAGATGACATGATACTATACATAGAGAATCTTAAAGATCCCACTAGAAAACTAATTAGAGAGCTAATCAATGAATTTGGTAAATTAGCAGGATACAAAATTAATGCACAGAAATCTCTTGCATTCCTATACACTAATGATGAAAAATCTGAAAGAGAAATTAAGGAAATACTCCCATTTACTATTGCAACAAAAAGAATAAAATACCTAGGAATAAACCTACTTAGGGAGACAAAAGACCTGTATGCAGAAAACTATAAGACACTGATGAAAGAAATTAAAGATGATACAAGCAGATGGAGAGATATACCATCTTCTTGGATTGGAAGAAGCAATATTGTGAAAATGACTATACTACCCAAAGCAATCTACAGATTCAATGCAATCCCTATCAAACTACCAACGGAATTTTTCACAGAACTAGAACAAAAAATCTTAAAATTTGTATGGAGACACAAAAGACCCTGAATAGCCAAAGCAGTCTTGAGGGAAAAAAGCAGAGCTGGAGGAATCAGACTCCCTGACTTCAGACTATACTACAAAGCTACAGTAATCGAGACAATATGGTACTGGCACAAAACCAGAAATATAGATAAATGGAACAAGATAGAAATCCCAGAGATAGACCCACGCACATATGGTCAACTAATCTATGACAAAGGAGTCAAGGATATACAGTGGAGAAAAGACAGTCTCTTCAATAAGTGTTGCTGGGAAAACTGGACAGCTGCATGGAAAAGAATGAAATTAGAACACTCCCTAACACCATAGACAAGAATAAACTCAAAATGGATTAGAGACCTAAATGTAAGACCAGACACTATAAAATTCTTAGAGGAAAATATAGGAAGAATACTCTTTGACATAAATCACTGCAAGATCTTTTTTGATCCACCTCGTAGAGTAATGGAAATAAAAACAAAAATAAACAATTGGGACCTAATGAAACTTGAAAGCTTTTGCACAGCAAAGGAAACTATAAACAAGACAAAAAGACAACCCTCAGAATGGGAGAAAATATTTTCAAACGAATCGACGGACAAAGGATTAATCTCCAAAATATATAAACAGCTCATGCAGCTCAATATTAAAAAAACAAACAACCCAATCCAAAAATGTACAGAGACCTAAATAGACACTTCTCCAAAGAAGACATACAGATGGCCAAGAAGTACATGAAAAGCTGTTCAACATCACTAATTATTAGAGAAATGCAAATCAAAACTACAATGAGGTATCACCTCACACCAGTTAGAATGGGCATCTTCAGAAAATCTACAAACAACAAATGCTGTAGAGGGTGTGGAGAAAAGAGAAGCCTCTTCCACTGTTGGTGGGAATGTAAATTGATACAGCCACTATGGATAACAGTAGGGAGGTTCCTTAAAAAACTTAAATAGAATTACCATATGACCCAGCAATCCCACTACTGGGTATATACCCAGAGAAAACCGTAATTCAAAGAGAAACATGCACCCTTATGTTCACTGCAGCACTATTTACAATACCCAGGTCATGGAAGCAACCTAAATGCCCATCAACAGATGAATGGGTGAAGAAGATGTGGTACATATATACAATGGAGTAGTACTCAGCCATAAAATGGAATGAAATTGGGTCATTTGTAGAGACGTGGATGGACCTAGAGACTGTCATACAGAGTGAAGTAAGTCAGAAAGAGAGAAACAAATATTGTATATTATCGCATATATGTGGAACCCAGAAAAATGGTACAGATGAACTAGTTTGCAGGGCAGAAATTGAGACACAGATGTAGAGAACAAACTTATGGACACCAAGGGGGGAAAGCGGCAGGTGGTGGTGGTGGTGGTGTGATGAATTGGGAGATTGGGATTGACATGTACAAGTACAATGAGTCACTCTTGTCATTTAAGGAAGTTTCCCATCAGTGTGGGGAACTGTTTATCAGCCAAGTTCCCAGGTGTAAGCTAAGAGGCCACCTTACATGCAGGATTTTCTAAGACTAGACAGTCTCAGGCCTACTACACTAACACTTTCCTGCACAGAAGGTCTTCAGAAACTTTATGAGGTAAAGGATACTGCCTTTTATTCCGAGTATGAGATCACAAGTGAAAGATGCATCCATGTTTTTGTTAATAAATTAATTTATTTGATGTATACTTGTGATACGATGGGGACACTAAATCACAGTACTCAAAGCTGACCTATATGTGGACTGTGGTTGAGGCCTCAGGCTAAGAACAAATAGCTTGAAAACACCCTCATGTTCAAAAGTATAATGCAAGACATTCTTGCACGTCTTGCAAAGAGGGTGGACCAACTGAATTGGGCAAAACTTAGCCTATACCCTACAGTTAGAGTTTGTGGAGTGGTGGTGGTAGAGGGCTTAAGGAAACCCATATGCTCAGAAAATGAGAAGACTATTGTTTTCATCCTCTTGGTAACACATGAATCTCCCTATAGAAGCCTAGGGAACGAGAAGGTCCACCCAGCTATGGTTGTAATATTGGGACTTATAGATTTTAATTTAGAGAAAATAAAGATAGGTAATGTTTCTGAAAAAGCTGAATTTTCTGATGAAAAATCTACTTCTGGTACAGTGTCTATAGGTTGATCAGAGACATCAGAAATATTATAGAAAAAAGACTGGTTGGCTTTGAAATAGACCAAAAGTGAAAGATGGGAAACTGGTTTTGGCAATATTTTTAATAATATGGATGAATGTATGACATGATAAACATCATATAATAATATGTGTAATAAATTGGTATGATGGGATGCAAGGTTACCTGTTTCTTGTGTTTAGTAAGAATTACTAATTAAAAGCACAGTTTCATATATCCAATAATAGTGCAGGCATGTTTGAGTTGAAAGAAAACGTCTATACCCGAAAGTCAAACATCAATAATCTCAATTGATTTAAATTTGTTGCCCCGTGACATGCTGGCCATTTTTATTCAGTGGTATTTAGACACATTAGATAGTGCTATACTTAATACAACAGGAAAATTGCTGATTTTGTTCTTAAATCTAATCTTGTTGCTTAACTCTTTCCCAATACTTTCTGTTTTCTGGAGTTTCAATAGTAATAAAATACATTTCAAAAAGAAAAAAATTAGCATTTCCTCCCAAGTGAAACAAAATCAAATAAATGAATAAATAGTAAACAATTTACACTGAAAATCAGTTATAAAATCTGATTTACTCATAATGTGTTTATACCCTAGAAAATTATAATGAAATGACTGAATTTTTTCATATATCTTCTTTCTAATTCCACTACATATAATAATTTAAATACTATTTATACACATACATTTACACAAATATTAAACCAATTTTCTGATTAAAAAAACTGTAGAGATTCTTACAAACATATTCTGTGGTCCAGTATCTTTTATACTTTTTCCCTGAAATAAAATGTGCAATTGGGATGAACTATTAATTAAAGAAGTGAGCAGTTCTGCATGTTTTTCATTCCATAAATCTTTTCAGACATTCAGGAGAATGTCTGCTATATTGAATACAATTAATAATAAGCTTTAATAATTTTCAACAATGATTACACACTTTGTTTCCACATTACAAATGCTCTTGTAAAAAAAAAGTTTCCTTTTACTTTGTTTCAAATATTCAGAATATTATCAAAGGCTAATCTTAAAATAATTGGATTTGTCAAGAAATAGCTTCTGCTTTCCCTGGTTTTATCATTTATATAGTGTTAAAACCCATTATCATTCAACAAATATTTATAGATTTACTGGAAATATGCCATTATCCACTTTCATTTAATGGGTGACTTAAAAAGAAAAAGGAATAGAGAAGAAAAATAAAGAGGTTAAATAATGAAACATAACAGGTAGTGTAAAAAATAAAAAGTTTTTTTTTTTCTTTTGTAGCCTTATATCATGGCAGTAAAAGCATTAGATTTTTGTATTTTCTGTTTGCCAGGGGCTCTTATGTCCCTGAAGAATTATTCCCCTAAGATCAGAAAGAGAAAATAAAGGCATACACATATTTTTAAAATTTTGCAAACATTAGGGCTTCCCTGGTGGCGCAGTGGTTGAGATTCCGCCTGCCGATACAGGGGACACGGGTTCGTGCCCCGGTCCAGGAGGATCCCACATGCCGCGGAGCGGCTGGGCCCGTGAGCCATGGCCGCTGAGCCTGCGCGTCCGGTGCCTGTGCTCCGCAACGGGAGAGGCCACAGCAGTGAGAGGCCCGCGTAGCGCAAAAACAAACAAACAAAAAATGTTGCAAACATTAAACAAATAGGACTAACAGTATTTCCACTGTATTCTCTTAAAATTTTGTTTCATTGAAATCCTTTTAAAGAAGTTTTTGTTCTGCCAACATCTCTTATTCAGGTGCCTGGAGAAAGGAAATGTGGGTGGCAGTGACTAACCGAACTAGCAGCTATTGTTTACCAAACAAATTTGGACAGATTTTATTTGTGATTGCCTAATGGAATCAAACCCATAGAGTACAGAGTCAGACAACCTCAGAGGGCAATTGGGGTTTTTGTTTGTTCAGTTTTTTTGTGTGTCTTTTTTTTTTGCCACACCTTGCAGCTTGCGGGATCTTAGTTCCCTGACCAGGGATCAAACATGTGCCCCCTGCAGTGGAAGCGCGGAGTCCTAACCACTGGACCGCCAAGGAATTCCTGGCAATAGGGTTTTATAACTGATGGCATCCTGAGTAATCTGACCCATTAAAGATCATTAACATTTATTGGCCACCTACACTGTGAAGTACTGAGCAAGGCTTTACAGGTCACTTTTGTCTCAGACCCTTTCTTCCTTCCTACTTGCTGTTTCCTCTTGCTTGAAGTGCTCTTTCCCCTTATCCTCTCATTTCCTTTGGTTCTTCTTTCAAAAGTCATTTTCTCCATGAGGCCATCTTTGTACAGCCTATTTCAAACTGCAATCTTCATAATTCCCCAACACTCCTTATTCTACTTTCTGACTTATTTTTTCTCTATAGCACTTCCCACCATCTGACATAATAATTTTGTTTATATGTTGTTGTTTGGCTCTGCTGACTTGAATGTAACCTTCATGATATTTTGTTTGCTTTGTTTTATCCACTACTCTTTCTCTAGCACTTAGAACAGTGCCCAAGAAGTAGCAGTTGCTCAATAGGTAACTGTTGAATGAGTGACTCTCCTTTTTGAAGTGCTCTCTGATTTCCTAAAGCAAACTTAGGCATTTTCCTTCTGGGTGTCCATAAAAATTATAACATGCACACAATTTATTTGTTCACATGTCAGGATGTGTGACTGACTCTGAGTTTAACTACAGGGACAGGGCTCGTTACCTAGTTTAGAGAGCCCAGCGCAAAATGTGAATGTGAGGTCCCTTGTTCAAAAGTTAAGAATTTCAAGATGGCAACTGCCAAGTATTAAGCCAAGTGTGGAGCTCTTCTAAAGACAGGTTGTATGCTCCTGAAGCTAGCCCTGAAGAGGAACTATACATGTTATCTATTCATCTTCATATCTCATAAGTGAGTAATGTCTCTGGTACATAGTAGGTTCTTCATAAATGCTTGTTGACTGAATGCATGCATATTTATCTGGAAGAAGAAAAGAAGATAAAAGGAATTTTTAAATAGGTCACTTATATAGTACCATCACAAAACAGTCCTGATTTTTGGAAACATAATTAAAATGGGGAGCCTGAAGTAAGCTAAATGTATTTTGCAAGTGATATAACAACTTGCAGGGGAAGTCAGGATTATGTGTTGCCCTTAATTTTAATTCACTGTGATCCAGATTGATTTTCAGAACTTTCTACGTTTTCTATTTCAGAAATGAAAAACAAATATTGAGAGAGATATGATCCTGATCTACTCTATCTTACCAAGTAAGTCTTTATTTTATTCAAGATGTAAAGCAACATCTTTTAAGACAATGTTTCCTAAAATCATAAAGGTGATAGATTTGATCAGTAGTGCATATATTTTGTGATTTAACTGTAGTAGCTAAAAATAGGCAATCTAGTATCTAGAGACCTTTTTTGTTTCCTTGATACAAAAAACAAATATATCAGAATATATTTCTATAATATTTATTTGATTACAAATAAGTTGGTTCTCAACTCCCAAGTAGGAGAGAGATTTTTGCTATCAGTGTGTTCCTGTGGCATATTTTAGAGAAAACTGGAATTTGAAAATGAGCTTTAAATCCCAAGAAAATTTCCCTTAAATTTAGAAGGCATGTCTATTTACAGGTCACTTCAGAAAAAATCGTTATTCTATTTTCTTTTGTGCTGACTAAAAAAAAAAAAAAAGTCCATAGGTCTCTGTAATCTGCAGTGTACTGAATAGACAGATGAAAAGAGATATGATTGAATTAGTAAATAAGAGTGAGCCTTCTATAGGAGCAGATCCTTCTATGCAGGATCTTCAGTTAATCTATTCTTTCTTCATTTCCTCAAGGTCAAGGCAGCCTTTTCCTATAAAGGACAGCAATGATATGATAATACCTCATATCTGTATAGCAGCTTTTATTTTTTCAAAGGACTTTTTTTCTGTTCTCACAGTATCATTGTTAGGAAAATAGAACAGGTAGGTTATTTTTTTATCCTTCAGAGAATTGTGCATACATGCACAGAACGAAACTTATAAAAAAAGGGAAAGAATGAGGAGAAAGTAATGAGTATGAGAATTCAACGAGTATTTAGAATAGATTATTTTTGCTATAGTTAAAAATTCATTGTTATTTTAATATTTTATTATTGCCACTAAAGTATATCCAAATCTGTCAAATTTTAAATTTATTATTCACTTGCAAGCACTATAAGAAGAGAGAAATAAATTATTAATTCAATGTGGATGTAGTGTCATGAAGATTTTTCAATCTTTCTTTTAAATCTCCTATAAATCAGTATTGTTTCCTTAAATTTGCAAAAGTATATGTTATAATTGCTTACTTAGTGTTTTCTTTTTTTTTTTCTTTTAGTAGAATTTTACTTTAATATAGAATGAAAAACAAAAAACAAAAACCCAAAACCCAAAACCCTAATAGGTTAAAACAAGTCGAACAACCATTCTACACAGATAAAACCTTCACAAAGGTCAACCGAAGTAATCCAGAGCTAAAACTGAATTGTGCAGATTTTCATTGAAGTCACCAGTCATGTAACATAAACAAATTATTTACACACTTGCAAGCCCTCTAAGAAATGTGCCCCAAGAAGCATTAACCTTTGTTTTTTTCATGTGCCATCCTGAAGACGTGCGCATTTTATTTTTCAGATCATTTAACATTTTAATAGAGTGCATTCTCTACCAAGGGGTAATGCTTTGGTACTATTCATATAGGATTGCCTATCCTAAAGATTTGACATTTCCCCAAGAGGAACTTTGATTCTGCTTTAGAAGTTTCATATAAATTAAAAACTTTATCAAATATCAATATGGAGGGAGGTGACACAGGATGCAACATATACAGTCAAGTTACCTCTGTATATTTAGAAATTACTCCTTCAAGATATTCGCACTAGAGAGCTTAGTCCGTCCCGCTTAATATTCAGTAGTACAGGTTTGACTCATCAGAACCTTGGCAACACCGTAATATTTCAAAGTTATTAACAACTACCTCTAGGGGCAAGTCTGTGTTTACTGAGTTATGACAAATTTATTATAACGAAGGAAAACAAGTGTAGCCAGCCATCTTAAAAAATGCCCCAACCACTGCTTCTCAATATAGAAAGACTAAAACTACATACGTTTATCATACAACAAATCCCATCTCTGTCCCCTGAAATTCCCCTAATTTCATTCATTAGAAGGGGATTTTTTAAAAAAAGCCTTAAAGAGCACTTTACAGCAGCATTCAGCTTTCCTATGAAATACTCAGCATCTTAAATGTTATGTACACTTCTTTTTTTCCTTTTAGTAAGCTAGATACTGGCTTCAGACTTTGTGGAACTGGGGGGAAAATAACCCACTCAAAACTATTCTAGAAATCATCTTTTGGCAGAATAACAGGTATCCAAGTTAAAAATAGGAGGGTCATTTTGTTGGTGTTTTCCAAAATTTAACTCATTTTTTGTTCCCCTTCTACATCAACCTCAGTCACCACTCCTGAGTGGAGATGGGCAGAGGCTCTGGCCCCTGAGCCTCCGGCTTCTCAGCAGCTGCTTTCTTATTGCTGCAGCAAGGCTTGAATAGATGTGTGTCGATGAGGACTTCCCCAAAACGGCCTTTGTAGATAATGCCACAGCATATTTTCTGTCTTTTCCAGTATGTGAGATCTAAAAAGGAAAACACTGGCATTCTGTTAGAGCCAGAAGCCATCTCTGTATCTGAGCCATCATCTGACTGGTTACTATAACAAGGAGATTGAGCTGGAGAGGCACTTGAGGTGGTACTGTGAGCATCAGAATTGTGACGTTTAAATTCCTTCTGCAGTTTACTGATCTGGTTGCTTTTTATCCTGTTTCCAGATAGAGTTTTCACTTTCTTTGGTTTCAGGGTAGTCTTTAGACTGGGTCCTGCCCTTGCATCTACCACATGATTCCAGTTTTTTTTTGATCCTGCTGGCAATTTCTTCCATCTTTTCACAAGCAGGACACAGGCATTACAGATGTCTCCTGAACGAGTCTCATGTAACCCAAAACAGCTCTGGAAGTCCTTTTCATAGCGTTTACTGTCAGTGAATCGAGAACTGGAGGATTTAGCTCTGCAAATACAGCAGCCCTCTATACTTCGGTACATCTTTGGCTTGTGAAAACCAAACATCTTTTCTTCTGGGCAATAGTCAAAGTTGAGGCTCCACAGACACCCCGGACGCCCGCGCTGACTGGGCGCGGCCCGGGGAGAGGCGTCTGCTAGCCGGGGCCGCTTCCGAGCAGCCGCGTGTTGCTCATTGTCGCATCCGCATCCCTCCAGAGTTGGGCGGACAATGCCACCCGCGTGCACTCGGGCCACGCCGGCACCGACCCCTACTTAGTGTTTTCTTAACATCATATAGGTATTTTTTCTACATAAGAAACTCAAAATATATGTGATAATTTACCATATTTTGAAATTAGCATATATGATGATATTCTCTAAATTCATAAAATAAGTCAAGGTAAAGTCATAAGCTACGGAATTTGGTATTTTTTTACATTAATTTTTATTGGAGTACAGTTGCTTTACAATGCTGTGTTGGTTTCTACTGTACAGCAAAGTGAATCAGCTATATGTATACATATATCCCCTCTTTTTTGGATTTCCTTCCCATTTAGGTCACCACAGAGCATTGAGTAGAGTTCCTTGTGCTATACAGTAGGTTCTCATTAGTTATGTATTTTACACATAGTATCAATATTGTATATATGTCAATTCCAATCTCTCCAGAATTTGATATTTTGAAAAACCAAATTAATAAAAATTTCATGGGCTGATTCATTAAAATATCCAATAATTCTGTGTTACATATAATCAATGACTTGAATAAATCTTAAACTTAATGAATATAATTCAAAACTTTTTTATTTTTTGGACTAGAAGAATACAACGTGATTATTTTGAGAATTAACTGGTTTCTTCTGGACAAATTAAAATCTAAAGATCATTTTTCTGCATATATTCTATTCTTGATGTGTCTAAAGAAGGAAACGGTTAATGAGAATTGCAAAACCTGGAAAAAAAAGGAAACAATAAGAGATCAAAATGTAATCAATAAGAATAATTTGTAAAGTTAATACTATATGATCACCAAAATGTATTCTGTAAATGGAAAAGGGATCAAGGAGAATAAGAAAATTTCAGAGTAAGGTACATATGGTTGTGGATAAGAAGTCTGCAGAATGAGTCTTGTAGGGTAACCCAGCTGTCACCAAGTTCATTTATAGAGGGGGCTAAGGAATAGACTGCTCAGTTTTAATTACATGGGCTATCATTGGGCTAGATGCCTTGATGAACTGCTGATGTTTTGTGTTCATCATCTTTCTAACTTTGTCATCACTCCTACAAAACTCCCTCCTTTTGTTACAGGATCATGAAAGGTGGTCTGCAAAGGGTAGATGATAAAATGGAGCACAGATAATATCCCCCATTCAGTCTTGCCTTAAATACCTCAGCATGAATAGAGAATAAACATTTAAAAAGAATGATATCGGTGCTTATAAAAATGTCTTGTTTACCACTATCCTGAGACTAACACTGTTACCAGCTGAAGAGAATTTATGGAACTTTAGGTCAGTGCCTTTGTGGATCAACATAAAATTAAATTTGGTATCCTATTTTGGCCAAACCACGCATTACATATTTATTCCAACCTTTTAGTCTACACAGTAATAATCTATCCACTCTCACAGTTTCTTTGAATCCATAGCCTTCACTAGCTTTCATCAGTCTTCACTGAAACTGGAGAATGAAATACTACTTCTGAACCTTGATTCTGCAGTTGGCACCCTGGAGGTCAAGGAATATGTAGATTTGGCTTCCCATTGTATCTCTAACATCTAGTACAGTACCTGACACACAGTAGATGTTCTCCCCCCCCTCCAAATTTATTGAATGAATGATTGAGGCAATGAACAAATGAGTATTTGAGTGAATAGATTTACTAATGTCAAACATCAGCCTAGATTTAAGAAATTTGCCAGCTTGCAGACTGCCAAACATGGTCCTCTCACTGCCGAGATATGAAGTATTGATATTTCTAAAAAAATCACAAAGCAATGAAATCACCACCTCCCAGGATGATAACTTATTAACAGACTCCACCCAGGCTGACTTAGGGATATCACCTCCAGTTGGGACCTATTCCTCTCCTGGGTGTGAACAGTCTCAGTGTCCTGGCTCCTATTGGATTAATTTATCTGATTAGGTCTCCACCGGGTTGTTCTACAGTTTATCCTATATAGTTTATACTTAATTTTTTTATCTTTAAACATATAAACAAAAGCTTACCTCTGAAGCCAAAAGTCCAAAGTTAATTCCAATTAATGTTAAAGCGTTAGTATGATACCATGTGTTGATTTTATTTTCACAACCCTAAGGAAAAGAACTTACTTAGGCTGACTTGGAGATGGAAATGTTGTTTTTTTTTTGGAAGTGTTTTTATACATAATTCTATTACAAAGAAGAAGAGACACAGAGATTAGTAATTTACCAAAGTCTAAAAAGCAAGTCAATGTCTAACTG
The DNA here is from genome assembly GCF_039906515.1 of Pseudorca crassidens. Lineage (NCBI taxonomy): Eukaryota > Metazoa > Chordata > Mammalia > Artiodactyla > Delphinidae > Pseudorca > Pseudorca crassidens. The sequence goes on from NC_090306.1 coordinate 72,120,958, forward strand.
GAGACTGGACTTACTAGCCCAGAAAGCTTCATATAATTGCAGGACACCTCGGTTGCTACATTTAAAGTTGCTAAGATGTTGTCATGTAGTTGAAATCAGAAATTTAGTTTTGAGAGGGATTTGATTTTCTACACGCTACTATAATTCAGCATACTACTGCCTAAAGTGATACTTCCCAAATAGGAGAATCTTTTAAGAAACATAATACTCCATTTATCTATGAATGAATTATGTTATTGAAAGATACATCTTAAAAATAGAATAACATCAGTATATAAACTACAAAAGAATAAGAAGTTCTTGGGATGGAAATCCCTAGTTTATCAATATTCTGTATCTGTAAATAGCAGTTGCTACAGATGAACTTCTACTCTTGCTTCTGCCACCTTTACCTAAACACCATTTTTGTCACTGCTGGGGTTTCCTCCCTCAGTTTTTGCCAAACCTCATGCCTCTTTACTTCTGCTATTGCAGCTCCTTTACCAATCCTACACAACAGAGATTTGTCAAAAGTGCCTCTTTCATCAAAGGATGGTTGAGGAGAAAGTTGATGGTATCCCAAGTTCTAGGAGAACTTATTTCACATACTCCAGCAAGTTTAATTAATTTGTTATATAACAAATAATACAATTCACCTTGCTGTGGTTTCATTTTAGTTAAGTTGCTTAAGAACCTAATAACCATGAATGACATTGTTTTTAATATAAAAAATTGCTCAGATTTCTAAAATGACTTGCAAAAAAAAAGGTACCATAAACACTTGGAGAAGCCTTAACTTACATTTACCTCTAGGTAAGTTGCATTCAGTGGCTCATCACAAAACCACTTTCTTAATGTAGAATTTGTGCAAGAACATGGCACCTGTTCTGAATTTTCTTTATTCTTATTCTTCATCCAATCTGTGTAATTGTTTTGGCCACAACACTGTAACTAGAAAAAAGATTCTATAAATTTTACTATAAAATATTGAAAATGCAGTTAATTATATGACTCCTATGCATATTAAAGTGGTTTTGTGATAAATTTATTAATTTATTCTCCACTCAAATGTAGTGAATTAAAACAATAAGTATATTTTTGTTTGTTTAATCCATTACTTTGTTGCTGCTATGGTTGATGTTAACCAGAGCTAAAGATCTCTACTCATATAAGTGGGCTATGTATGAATGAAATTGTTATATCTGAATTTACCTTATAGAAGCTCAGGATGAAAGATATACTTGATTTACTAAACCATGTTTAGATCCAGAACAGAAGAGAGAATCACCTTAGCCACACCTTCTCTTAACTATAACAGTTTTCTTTATAATTTATCCAACATGTGCTGCCATATGTGTTAAATATACATAAAGACTCAAGGTTATTACTACTTTCTTAGGGTATCAAACCTTCCTAAGATTTGATACCCTGCTATCAGTCATAATGCAATCTGAAAATGCAATACATGTTCAGATCACATACATCAGTGAAAAACATAAGATGAATAAAATCATTTATAATACATTTAAATTTTCCTAAAAAGCATTTCTGTTATTAAATATACTAAAAATAATAACTATGCTTATGTGAGGCTCTGGTGTAGTAGCTGAGTACAAAATCTAGTGCTAGATTGTCTGGGATTGAATCTTGGCTCTGCCACTTATTAGCCAAGTGATACTGGCTAAGTTACTGAATTTCTCTGACCTTCATCTATAAAACGAAGATAACGGTTCTTAACTCATTGGGTTGGGAGGACTAAATGAGTTAATATATGAAAAGCACCTGTAAAAGGGCCTGGTGCTATTAAATGTTTGCTTTTTTTTTTTTTTTTTTTTTGGTGTAAAGCACTTACTATGTTCCCATGCTGATCTACTCTTGTAAACAATTTGGCTGACTACACACACTCCCTTACCTTGCCGAGAAAAATCTGAACTGTGAAAATAATAATGCTAACAACATTAGCTAACAAGTATTAGTTGCTTACTATGTCCCAGATCCAAGCCTTTCTCTATATTCCCTACATTACTTCCTTTATTCTTAACAACCAGAGGTAGGGGTCATTCTGCCTATCTATTTTGTTAACATGGTACGTGAAGTTAAGAAGGTTTCTTGGGCTTCCCTGGTGGCCCAGTGGTTGGGAGTCCGCCTGCCGATGTGGGGGACGCGGGTTCGTGACCCGGTCCGGGAAGATCCCACATGCCGCGGAGTGGATGGGCCCGTGAGCCATGGCCACTGGGCCTGCGCGTCTGGAGCCTGTGCTCCGTGGCGGGAGGGGCCGTGGCAGCGAGAGGCCCGCGTACCGCAGAAAAAAAAAAAGAAGGTTTCTTATCCAGCATCACAAAGTTACTGCGTGGCAAACCTGATGTTCAGGTTCAAATGGTAACCACCAGGATACTATGCTGCCAGCAGGGGCTGTGCTTAGACCCTATCTCCCCATGGGGGCGACAGGGTAGATTATTCCACTTGGCAGTAGACTCCCAACACTTTTACACATGAATTCAGGTTAAAATGCACATCAATTAACCCAGAAAAGGAGATACACATTACAAAAGAAAGATAAAACTCAAGATCTTAAGTTGAGACAATCCTATCTCACCCTGTTGGTTTAGATGAAATACAAGAGCCTCTAATTCCTGTGCCCCATTCCCTGTTCTTCCTTCTCTCCCCATTTCTCAGCGGCGGTCACCTTTGGCGTCTAATTTTTAGTTTTACGCTAATTTCATCTTACTGTTTTCTGCAAGGCATTTAGAATCGTCCACTTGGGTATGTCTTCAGGCAAGTCCTTAGATCCATACTCAGAAATGACTGAATCAATTTTATCATGCCATATTTGGTGAACCTGTTGAAAATTTTATTAAAAGTGAAAATTTGATAGAAACTTTCCTTATGGTTCCTCATAAAAAGTATTCAAAGTCAGTTTGTTGTTTTCTAATTATTTCTAGGTGTTTTTTTCTTCCTTATAACTATTTTTAGCAATCAGTGAGTGTGGAGGCCTTTGGTCTTTCACACTGTGATCTATAGGAAGACTACATTAGACTTGGTTTCTGATTAGGGAGAAAGTTATGTGCTGTTCTCCTGAATGTCGAAGGGTTCTACATTTCTTTTTACACCCTCAGGAAAAATTGTGAAAGGCTTTTAAATGGACCAAAAAAAATGGCTGAGGATCTTTTCAATGAAAACTAGGGTCCTCTGTTTCTACGAGTCTGTACGTTTCCTAGTTTTTAATTTATCTTACAACTTTGTAAGTTGTAGAAAACTGTAGTTAGGCAAATGATTCTTTGTCAGAGAAATGCAGATGAATTTTTCCTGGTGGGGATGGAATCGGATCTGTCCCCTTTCCAAGCCTGTTTTGTTTCGGTTTTGTAGTGTCTTCTCTTTGGACTCTCCTTTGAATTGGTTTTTATATCTTAACTGGTTCCTGCATTAAACAAGATGTTAAATAAAATTATTGACCTGTGTCTATTGTATATTTTTACAAGAATTATGATTTTTAATTAAAAAAAGTCTTTTCACAATGCTAAAACAAAAACAATCATGTGAAAGTTTGGAGGAAAACTGCTATTTTGAAATCTAGATTTTGCAAAGGTAGTTTTTAGTAGGAACTTTCTTAAGCATTTAGAAGTTTATATGACTTTCATAACTAATTCCTAACTTGGTCCTGTAAAATAGCAAAAGGTAGAAAGGCCAGGGACTTCCCTGGAGGTCTAGTGGTTAGGACTCTGCACTTCCACTGCAGGGGCAAGGGTTTGATCCGTGGGATCAGGGAACTAGGATCCCGCATGCTGCACGGTGAGGCCCCCCCAAAAATGGTAGAAAGGCCAGATATTATTTGTATTTTATGAACACGGATATAGATACTCAGAGAATATGATTATTTGCTTTGTTTACATGAATAAAGAAGAGGAGCTGAGACTTCTAAATATAATTCATTTGGATTCTAGTCTAATAATTTCTCATTGTAATATGCTGTTCTTTAATAGTGAAAACTAAATAACTGGTGGGAATACTACAATAATTAAGACATCTGTACAAGTTAAACTTTTACCCACTTACATATCTATGCTTTAATACATTTAAGAAGATTGGAATAAAATAACATGTTATTTAGATCTATAAGTGATCAATTTAACATATTCCCTAAGTTAATTTTTATTTAGAATAGAAAATGATGTTTTTCCATTTTATATTTTTGTGGAGAGGGGGCAGACTTATGTCCTTACTTATCTGCTAAAGCATTACTTGGGAGATTCAGAGTGCATATGAATCACACCTTAGTACATAAGAGTAAAAATGATTTTCATATATAATCTAGGTGACTACTATATAAGTAAAATTCCCTCACACATATTCAGTATGACAAACAACCCATGAAGACCTAGTGCATCTCCAACACTGAGTTAGGCACTGTAAATGACATAAACTATTTAGAGGCTCATGAGAACTCAGTCCAGTCTGAATGTAGAAAGCAAGTGATGTAAACAAAGCTGTCATTTCTGGGATCAGTTAATAAGGTTAGAGTGCAGACTCCTTCATTTGGCTATGATACATTTTAGCATGTATGTTCTCCTTTCAAAGCCTCAGTTTCCTGTCCTAGAAAGAAGGATTTACAATGCATCTCTAGGAGTTGTTGTGAGGATCAATAATATAGTGCCAGTAAAGTGCTTATCACAGTCTCTGGCACATGGTAGTTATTAGTAAATGATAGTTCTTATTCTTAAAATAGGTAGAGAGGAGTATGTGAATAATACTTAAATAAATATGGGTGCCACTGATTAACTATATTCATGTGCTAAGGGTCCTTAAGTGTGATATTCAGGTTCCATCACCAGGTCCAAAAGTTAGAGGCTGATGGGTTGGGATCTGGTGCTGTGCCACCAAAACAGCTTTATAGGACTCACTTGAGTGTGTGCACACACACACACACACACACATTTTGGATATGGAAAGAAGAAATTTTAGCTCCAAATGCCAAACCATTAACAACAGGTCCTAGATAATTAGATATCCAGGATAGATGCCAAGTACAAGAGAGCAAATGAAAGTGGAGGGCAATGGTGTTGTATAGGAAAGATTTTGTCGAGGTTTGGCCATTAATTAGGAGTTGATATATAGAAAGAATCTGAAGGCTAGGAAGCCTAGAAATTAATCAGGTTCTCCTTCAAAATCAATTGAGGGAAGGTAGAGAGCTCCCAAATAGCTACTCTATAACAGGAACTTTATAATCATCAGTTAATGATAACTCTATAAGGTAGGTAGATGAAGACATAGGTTCAGGGATGTTAAATGGCTTGTTGTTATCTAGTCACATGCCGATCTGTATGACTTCAAGTCCATGCTCTTATTGCTACAGGAGAGGCTCCCATGAGACAAAGTCAGACCTTGACTGTACTGAAACACTGACATTTCTTAAAGAATTAAAAGTCTGTAGGCTGTAATAGGTAAGTTTTGCTACCAAAAAGGTTTTTCAGGTAATTTATTATGTGCTTTTTTGAACTTGACTTGAAAAATATAAATCTTGTTCTAGTTAACTGTATCACTCATGACCATACCTGTACAAAATATATGAATTATTCAATAATCTTATTTAAATGAAATTGCTAAATTTAAAATTTGTACAAATCTAAAGGTATTTCTTTACAAAAATAGAATATAGTACAGTGATGGAGTCAGTAGTGGCAGCCAGGGTTGGCTGGGGGGCCAATTTTGGATATCCCACAATAAGCATCATCTCCTCTTCCCCCACATTCTTTGTTATTTACAACATTCTCAATCTTCTGCAGACAGAGTTAAAGACAAGTTCTCCTAGCCCACCATTCCAATCTGACCCCTGTCCCCTTCCTATATGGAATTCTAGTACTTCCATTGAATCCTTTTTTTCCCCCAAAGACATTTACCTTTAGCTTTTAATATAGGTTTAGGTCTCAATAATCTAAAGTATCTGCTTTTCTTTATTTTTCAAATAAAAGGATGATGTTTCCATACCTCCTCTTTCTTTGTGAAGATGAGTGCTGAAAGTACAACTTGAACACCAAAGGCCCACATTAACAGTACTGCATACTAAAACAAAAGAAACACAGAAATGAGAACTATGCTCCTAATATATTTTTAGATGCTACAATGATGGGAAAATGCACATCACATGAAACGTACAGTCTTAAAATACATAGGTATTGCTGAAGTTTCCTGTTCTCATACATGAGTGAAATTATTGAAACAAAAGGCAAAGAAAAAAATCAGTGAACATTTGGATAAGAGTAAGATAGAAAGAAGTGATAGTGCTTCATGAGAACCCTAACAGACTACTTGGTCTAATGGAGTTGATGATGATACCTTCTTCATTCAGATCTAAAACTGTCATAGAGGGGAACTTAAATATCTAGACCTCCACTTACACCATTCTGCTACCAGTGGAGAACTCACTAAATTGTGACCTACCATGTAAACTATTCCATCATGCACAAAGTAACAACAGCAACAACAATAAAAATAATGAGAAAGTAACAAAGGCAACGGCAATAGTAAAGTTAATCTGTATGCACATTTGGACTATTTCTTTGAAAACTGAAAATACTTCTATCCAAAGCCAAACAAAATGATTTTCACATTATTTGACTATTTTCTTTTTTTTAAACATATGGCCACTGCAATCTTCTTCATCATAGCAGTGAATAGTGATACATATTATCTAGAATTCAAAATAATTTTAAAAGTTAGCAGTCTGAATATTTTACTAACTAAAATATCAATATAAGCAAGGATGATTTACTGTTAGTATTCTTAGTTTCACCTATTTTAAACATTTAGTACTTTAAAATAGTCCATTAAAATTGCTTACTTGACAAATATATTTCCTATTTTCAGAGACAAAAATATGGTCTTTAGATCCATTTAGAAGTTTAGATTTTTAATACTTCTACACACAACACCTTACTTAATCTTCACTGCCAAGGGATAGTAGTGAAGACAGGTAGATAAAGGGAAAACTGCGCAAAACAATTGTTTTAAAAAAGTCACTGGGTTTCTTTTCAATGGCAAGCTGCTTATTGTCTGTGGACCCTCCCAGGTTTCTGATTCAATGGGAGTATGAAATATTACCTTTGACTAAACTATTATTCAACTCTGCAAAGAGTTAACTTATACAACTCTGATAGTAATACAAAAGTTTCCAGAGCAATGCAAATGATTACTATTCATGAAAATGCTAATGAATAGTCTATAGAGAATATAAATCTCCACAAGCTTAATTCTTATTTAAACTGGTTGTTACTTCTTACTGGTTCCTCTATTAATTAATTATATAAATAAAGCCTCTGATACATGCTCAGTTTCATATAGGTGATTCATGATTTTACCTTTGAAAATTATTTTTTAACAGCAGTTAGATATTTACAGAAGAAATATTCAGTGTATTTATATGTTATTAGCACTTAGAGAGCACAGTGAGAGACTGCTGGAGAACTTTTAACAGGAAAGTGAAATTGTCCCAAGGAGTTAAAATGCAAAAGTAATATCTATTTGACTAGAGTAGGAGCATGCAAAATCACCTTTAAGCCAGAGAATAGTGTTTAGGCCTATATAAGATTTGGCCATAGCTTGACTATGTGAATTAACATGGTTAAAGAAAAAGTGTGTCCATCAAAAAAGTATTGGTAAATTCAGAGGAGAATAGCAAAAGTGTCATGATTACAAAATGTTGCAATACTCTTCCATGGACCGTCCGGAAGGGAGAATGGTATCTTGGCTTCAGGATCTAAGCTATCAGGTCCTAGTAGCATGTATATTCCTTATGATGGGGTCTGTCAGGCTTTCTTAGTCACAGTCCATTAATACTTGAATTACATGAGGCAGAAACTTATAAGATGTTTATGTTTTTCTCCCTCAAGTTGCCTCCTTCCTTTCCCATCCTCAAACCACAACATTATATTAATAGCAGGCTCTCTGTCTCCTTTACCTAAATGGGAATTTGTGGCAAGGAGAAAATTAAAATTTTCCTGCAAATCATTTCTGTCCTGGTTTCCATATCCAAAATCAGAAGCCCCATGAGAAAATTATGTTATAGGCCCTGGGAGAAGAGAAAGATAAAATTTGAGAATAGAGGTTGTGCCTTTGAGGAGAGTAAGAAGAGAGAGTAAAGTCTTCTTTAGACTAAAAAGATTGTGAGACTGATCCTAGAGTCTGCAGATTCTCAAAGCAATGGGGGCTAGCACTTGGCTTCCTGGCACTGCCATGGTAAGGAGGCAAGACCCAGAGGGAAATGAAGGTGTGGTTTCCAGTATTGCCTAAAATGTCTCTGCCATGGGTAATATTCAAATAATAATAGGCAGCAATTATTAACAATAGGCAGTAACGAATTCCTCTGTCAGGCATGACTCCTTTAATTGCTGTGTCCTTGGCAGGGTTGAATGTCTCAGGTCTCAGGGAAGGGGAACTGCAGGAAAGGAACTGAGGTAATGGTTAATTACCAATCCTTCACAAAAGAATTTCACCGATATGCCTGTACTGGTATATACTGGATGAAGAACAGCGCTGCCTTTGCTGTCCTAGGCCATTCAAACAGCAGAATATGTAGTCCTGAAGGGACCACATCAGCTGGGAAAGTGAGTGCTTTCATGGTAACTGGTGTAGACTGATAAACAGAATCCAAAGTGACCACCCAGACTTTCAGCACTACATAAGAGCTAAGTATCTCTGCATTCTTCCTGGCAAGAGGGGCACAGTTGGATACATTTGAATTTCCTATCTGCTTCACAGGAAAGTGCCTGTGAATTAAAACTAATTTGATTTAAAGAAAATGTTACAAGCTATATTTTACCTGAATCCACTGATTGTGATCCATACCTATCCCACGTATGATAAATGGCTCACGTTCATTATAATTTACCTTTTCATGTTATATGCCTGCGGAGAGATAGTGTGCTAGCCAGATGCCGGAGTCTGGCTCTCTCAGCAGTTGTATTTCTTTTTGTTAAATTATAAATTGTGATCTCAGTTACAAGTTAGCTTCCCACATGGCACACCCACAGGGAGAAAATATGCCGACTACAGGCCATGTTTCCTTTTCCCTGCTAAACTTCATTGTTCGTGGCCTTTAACATACTGTATTCTGATTTTAGTCTTCAGATTTAAGTTTGGTTAATTGTAGTTCACCCTAGGAGATGGATTCTTATTGACTCTGTGTTCAAAATTAATATCTAAGTGTGTAAGTGTTGAGGTCCAGATTTAGTCCGTAGGAAACTCACTAAGAAAATTCTACCTAGAAAAGATTCTTGGGCGGGGGCACTTCATGGCCTTATTCCCAAGAGCACATTGTACTGCAGCGTTACAGTGACATAAATCATTCTTGCTCACGTGTGTGACTCAAACACTGAAAATCAAAGATACAGATTCAGGCTATTGAAATGAAATACGTACCAGAATTAGAAGCCATCTGATTTCACTGTGAATTCCCAAATAACAGAAGAGACAAAGAAGAACAGTAGCAGAACCAGTTCCAATCAAAATTCGAAAAATATATACTATCAAGTGATTATTTTCATCTGTGGAATCCACAAAACAGCTATTATTAAGTGACATTTGTTTTCTATTTAATAATAAATGCAGCAACCCAAGGTTTCCTAGGCAACTGTCAACAAATCACTAGGATTCTGTTTCTCTCTTTTTTAACCTCATTCTGGCACCTCTTACTTGCTCTTAACAACTTTTTTTGCCTTTAATGACATGATAGAGAATTTCTTCAATCTCAGAAGGTCCCTTTAACTTTACCTTATCTTTATTGTCTTCTATGAAAGAAGATGACTTTTTCTAGGGTGAATTCTTCTATGTCTAATGTACCTCCAAACATTTTTATATTCATTCATTCATTCATCAAAAATATTCTGAGTACTTAACACATGTGGGTTAAGTTTCCCATGTCTGAAACCCTGAGTTTATTGCTAATATGGTCCCGTTAAAACTGTATTTTATTCTCTCCCCATCTAGACTGAACTGTCTGTGCTAGAGACTATATATATTTATATAGTCAACGGGCTAACTGTTAAATGCTTAGTGCTATGGCAATAATGTAGTGCTTAACAATTTGTTTTTAAAGGGAGATAAATAAATTAAATATGCCCTAGATTTTATGGGAGAAGAGTAGAGGCAATGGGCAGTGGTGTGCTGGAACCAGATTGTTCTGGCACATAAAAGCCAACTGTTAAATTTTCACAAAATCTGTAAACCAACTCAGTCCACACTGGCACCTTGAAATTGGCCATCATGGGATTATTTAAACCACAGAAATCAGCAAATACCATAAACTGAGACTCCATCCCAGGACATTTATCAGCACACCACTGGGTATAAGAGCACCTAATCTAGTAGGGAGAGAAGGTGAAGATATGCAAGATTACTGGAGAAGGTAACACCTGGGCTTAGGCTTTAAGTTATAATTGGAAGTCTCTAGGTTGGAATGGTGGAAGCATTCTAAGACACAGAATGGTGCAGTGTGTGTAGGAAACTCAGCCTTGCTGGCATTTAGTTTCAGGCAGGTGAGACTCGGAAGGTTTGCAGGGGTCAAATTATGAACATTCTATGTGCTGTTTTCTAGTCTTCCTCACTGGAATTATGCTCCATGAGGACAGGCCCTTTATCTTTCTTGTACATTTCTGTATCCTCAGCTCATGGGATAGTGCCTAACGATATGATATCTATATCTATATCTATATATATAGATAGATAGATATATTTATATGTCTATATCTATCTATCTATCTATATATATAAAATCTCTTTATCCATTCATCCACTGATGTACATTTAAGTTGTTTCCATAGGGAATATTTTATTTCTAATTATGTGATGGTGACAGGATATGGTAACTGAGTTTTAAAAGAGATTATTTAACTTGGGCAGTGAAGCTATTTTGATCTCCATTATCCTTTCAAGTCTATAGATCTGTAAAAGTCCAGAGTCAGCAGAACAACCGCAATCTTCCATTTCTCTCATCTCTCCTGCCCAAAGTTCCTAGATCTCTCTCTCAAAATTCCCTCTCCCTTATGGTCTTGGATTTAAGTCTTATTATTTAATAAGGTGCTTTTAGAACAATTGGCAAAGACTTTCTGAGGAAAAATTGGACAGTACGTAATGAATTTTAGAGAAATACTGCCACCTGCTGAATAAATCATGTATGCAATTGTTTAACACTGAATTCCTTGTTTGATTTAGAGAAAGGAAAATAGATACATACCCAAAGCTGTGAAAAAATTATTTCTATCTATTAAAAGCCATGCACCAAATCCCATGAGTAAAAGTCCAAGAACCTACAAAAAAAGATAGCCAATACTTATTTTTGAACTAATTGCCGATATAAATGCACATTTTCTTTACTAAATAATTATGAAGATACTTACCAAAAAAGCTCCATTAATGAGATTAAGAAAGTATTTAAAAATTAATGTTTTGTTTTTCCTTAACATTCTTTTTCTCCCCATATACTGATGATTCTGAAAAGATAAACACAACTTTTACAATAAACACTCACCACAATAATAACTTTAAATAATTCTGCCTACTCACATCCTTTATTTGCATATTTTTCTTCTCATACCAGCGGTCAGTAAAACATTCCCCTTTGCTCTCCTGAATATAAGGAAATACTGAAGATGTCTTGAAACTGTACCTTTCTTTCTTTATCTGCATTTTTTGGCCAGGCAGTCGAGACCAAGAGGGCATTTTTAGAACATGTCAATAGCTGCCTTACTGAACTCCTTGCAGTTTTCAGAAAATGAAATATTTTATTTTGTTTACAGTCATAACACACCTTGTTCTCCTTGCTAGAAACCTTTCCTTTACATCTGACTGTCCTCCTCTTTCCCAGAATAATGTTAACTCTTCCCAGAATAATGTTAACTCCTCACTGAGGTCTAGCCTTGGAAGCCTTTCCCTAATCTCTATTTGTTGCCTATTTTCATCTTTACTTGTCTTCCTTCCCATGTAGACTCTGAGGTCTTTAAGTGGAGAGAGTAGATCTTGTATACCATTACAACCCCGAGTCTAACACATGGTGGGTACAATAGCAATAGATATTTATTGAATGAATGAATCAATGAATAGGTGAATTAAATGATTTAATGAGCTTACAATTTACTTTGGTATACAGTGTAAGGAAGGGAACTAATTTAAGGTGGTTTTAAATAAAAATTATTTTCCAGATAGCCAATTTTCCTAAAACATTTATGTAAAAATCAATACTTACCGGTTTTGGTGCTTGGTCTATTAGATATGGAGGTTTTACATTTTCTTGGGTATGTTTCTGGGTTTTCTTTTTTCCCTGGTTGTTTCAATTCTAGCTGGCTCAGTATTTTCAAAAATATTGTAGTTTACAATGTTTCAATACATGCAGTACATAATTGACCTGGTGAAAGTGAAACAGTATACAAGCCCTTGTGTCCCTGTCCTTTGAAGTAAAAGGCTTTTGTTTTAGCCTCCCAGGCCTCCCTTGAGTCTCAAAAGGCTGACTCAAGAGTTGATTGGGAAATGTGAAGATGTAGAAACAAAGAAGAGCTGTTGGGCTGGGGAACTGGTAACAATTTAGACTATAAATCTGCTACATAGCAGAATCATCCAACCCCCAGTTCCCTGAAAGACACTGATAAAGGCCTGACACACATTCCTAAGTTGTTTTTATAGGAAGCAGACCCCCACCAGATGAAAACTGCTGACATATGAACATAGACCCTAGACTGGTGGAAACCAGAAGGTTGATGATGCTTGAAACTTCACCTTGATGCCAGCCGAGCAGAGAACTGTGCACGAGCTGATCATGCACCCTGCAACCGTCTCCCTCATACTGCCTTTAAAACCCCTTCCCTGAAAGCCATGGGGGACTTTGGGTCTTTTGAGCAGGAGCTGCCTGTTCTCCTTGCTTGGCACCTTGCAATAAATGCCGTACTTTCCTTCAGCACAACCTGGTGTCAGTAGATTGGCTTTACTGCGTGTGGGTGAGCAGGCCCAAGTTTGGTTTGGTAACAAAAGCAGAGTTAGTAGGACTAACTTGAAGCTGTTTGCCCCTAGTTAGGAAGAAACCCAATCCATTTGTTGAACTGAAAGATGCCTTAGAAAGTGGATAAGTAAGAGATGTCTAGGTTAGTATCCATGCACTTCCCTCCCTACTTCAATCCAAGGCCATATTCCTCCTAAAAATTTCCAAGGTACTTCTTCCCAGCTTCAGGAGTCTCTCCAGGCTTTATCTTCCACCCTCTGCTTCAAACTCTCCCGCTATCATTTGGTTTCTTCAGTTTCTGTCCTCTAGTCTTATTCCTAGATTCCTCCAGTTCCTGGATTATTTGGATGGGACACTCAGTTGGAAAGACTGCTTGATTTTTATTTCAGTTTCTTTCCAAGATGTTGTAGATCTACATTTTGGCTTCAATTCTATTTACTGCAGCATATGAGAAAGCTGTGATCCTCGTTCTACAGTCTGAATGAGAAGTTAAGCCCAAAGACCTAGCCTCTGTTTCTCTATGAATGAGAAAGAGAAAGAAGACTAATGAATGCGATTTCTGCAGTGATTCTGGTGTGAAATGTTGAAGGCAGAGGATTGACTGTTGATTTGATAATAATTAGCAGGGTTGATTCAAGGCTAAAATGTTTTGTCAAAGGACCCAGATACGAAACTAAACTGAAGTTTATTCTCTCTCAGTCCAAGATGGGTAATGGGTTCTCTACTGGGAAATCATCTTAGGAACATGGCACTTTCTCCAGCCTGTTCAATATATGGCTCCCAAATTTGCTCAAGGTGTAATCCTTTACAGTCAGCAGAAAGAAAGAGGATGAGTAAACTTAGGCGAGCATCTTTTAAGCAAGTGAGGTGGAAGTGGCATACTTCTCTTCTGCTCATATTCCATTGGCGCATAGCGATTCATCACATGGCAATTCTCAGTTGGAGGCAGAGGTAACTATGTGCCCAAGATGAAGGAAAGAAGTGATTTAGGGTGGGAAAAGCCAAATAAAATGACCGATAGATAGGAAAGGGCAGTAAAAAGATAATTAGAGGGAGAAAAAGAGGGTTTTGATACATTTCAATATGCTTTACTACAAGCAAGAAAGAATCAAAGATGATCAGAAAGATATTTTACGATGGGAAAATAAAAGAATGGTGAGAATCACTGGAATTGTTTGAAAAAATTTCATAAATTCCATAAATTTAATATTTAATAATTGGGTTTGAATTGGTAAAAGATACCCTTGTGGTTAAGCAATGGAGATGGAGTGCAGGTAAGTGGAGAGCATAAGCTATGCAGAACTGGGAGTCATCCATAGAGAGCTGATATCTTGGGAATAAATGAAAGAGATGAGCGATTAACTATAGATAAAAGTGAGCAGAGGGGCTTCCCTGGTGGCGCAGTGGTTGAGAGTCCGCCTGCTGATGCAGGGGACACGGGTTCGTGCCCCGGTCCGGGAAGATCCCACATGCCGCAGAGCGGCTGGGCCCGTGAGCCATGGCCGCTGAGCCTGCGCGCCCGGAGCCTGTGCTCCACAACGGGAGAGGCCACAACGGTGAGAGGTCCGCGTACCGCAAAACAACAACAACAACAAAAAATGAGCAGAGGTTTGATCGTAGAGAATGATATAATTAGGATTTTGGATTTTTTTTAAAGCAGACTTTAAGAAATGAGAAAATAAGCAAAGTATGATTTCATGTAAACCAATCGAGGAAGAAATTTCTAAAATAATGTTACATGAAACAGATGTCAAAAGGAAGAGAATTCTGTACTCTCAAAGTCAGCTGACTTGGTTAAGGAGGATGTTCATGGTAACTTCAAACAGTAGGGTTTTAGTCCATTTGGGCTGCTATAACAAAATACCACAGATTAGGTAGTCTATAAACAACATAAATTTATTTCTCACAGTTCTGGAAGCTGGAAGTCTGAGATAAAGATGCAAAGTTTCAGACTTCTTTTATCCTCACATGGCAAAAGGGAGCTCTGTGGGATCTCTTCCTAAGAGCACTAATTCCATTCATGAGGGATACACCCTCATAAACTAATCACCTCCTTTTAAAGGTACCATATTCTAACACCATCATATTGGGTGTAAGGACTTCAGCATGTGAATTTTGAAGGGATACAATAGTTCAGACCACAGCAAGCAGTTCAAGTTAGAGTTAGAACACAACAAACAAGGTGTCTTAGCAACGAGCCAAGGAAGCCTATAGCAACGTTTGCATAGAATGGTAAGAGATGGTCACGTGTGATCTTTTCAGCCACAAGCCCCACATACTAAAAACAACATCAATGAAAATGAAGATTTGCTTACACAAAGATATGCAAGTTCGTGCAGTTCCTAAGTAAATATTTGTAGTGTGGTAGACTTGTATTTTATTTTGCTGTAGACAAAGAATTTTTTTACCTAACTCAAATAAGGTCCTGGTATGGTATTTCTTTGGTTCATTTCCTGATTAGTTAATAAATGGTCCAACAGCAGAGATATTTTTTAATAGTATAAATGCTATAGGGAAGGACGATTTACAATAATTCACCTATTCATAGGTGTCATTTTCACTAGTTAAATAATACTCTAAATTACTGTTCTTAAGTTCCTTCTCAGTGCCAGGAGATGGGAACACAAAAAATGAATAAATAAGACAAACTGTTAGGGAATCAAGTATTAAAGCCAGTGGCCAACTCTGAACTGTGTTGGGGGTGTGGGGTCTGGGAATAATGGAGCTGGGAAGTTTCAGAAAGGCAATGAATCTAGATAATCCTTGAAGGATGACTAAGAGGGTCCCAGTCAGGCAAACACAGGGTAGAGGCAGCAATTTTCAAGACAGATGGAACACTGCGTTCACAGGCTTTAGAGTGAAGTGCACAAGGGCGTGAGTAGAGTGGCAGGAGATGAAAGATAAGGCTGGAGAAGTAGACTCAGTAAAGATTGTGAGGGATCATGTGTGCTTTGCTAAGAATTTGCAAATAGTCATAGATTGTAAATCAGTTCAACTTGAAACTATTGTTTAACTAGGCAGCGTTTAGCAAAAATCTCTTTAATTGCACTCCTCCTAGAAATTATAGCCGAAAGTGGATTATGTTACTTTGTCCATAATCCTTTAACCTGAGTAGGTTTTTTTTCTTTTTAATAAGTAACTTGAAAGTATGAGTTGTAGAGACATGCACCACGGATTAATTTATCTTCAGAAGAACTTCCAATGTTTTTCTTTTTTGCTATCAATTTGTTTGACAAGGTAAGCATTAAGAAGGAAAGCAATTCAGACAATATCTTCAAATTAGTTGTTTAAAATTAGTTTTAGAAATTAATTTATTACTAATGGATTTGATATTCTTTGGGAAAAGTATGAATAATTTCATAATTACAAACAAAATTTTAAGAGTTTTTAATGTGAATTTCAACATAATGTTAGTCTGAGCATTTTAAATGAAGAGTTTGATAGTTTATAAATCAGCAACAAAACTAAACTAGAAAAAGAAAAAATGTTACTTGAGCATGGACTTTAATAATGAAAATACCCAAAATTTAATTCTGAAACCAGAAGTAGTTTATTTTTGAAAATCATTATCTTTCTTAAATGAGGAACTAATGTGTTTTTTTAATATCAAAAGTCTACTGGTTTCTCACTCTATGTTATTAATTCTTAAGTTGACACAATACATTTTATTATTCAGTTGTTACCAGGAAATATAGTCTATTTTCTTTCAAAGGTTCAATGAAATTGTTTGCTTTTAGCTTATTGTATATCAGATATCTTCTACAATTATGCTTAACTACTTCCCCTTGGAATTTAATGCTTCATTTGCAAACTTCAAAAAAATTAAAATCAGGGATATCTGTTATTAATTAAAATGAAATTTTACATTTTGTACACTGTACACCCAAAAAAGAAACTTTGATGAATTTTTAAGTTAACATTAAATATTATGATATATACTTAAACTTCAAGTTTTATATTAAAAGTGTGTGTCGCCGTCAATATTTTACAGTAAAACATATTACAGAAAATAATTTTTCAAATTTCTCACCCCACACATCCATTCACTTAGAAGTTTTTCATAACTGATTTTGATAATTGCGTGATAATTGATTGATTTTTTTTCTTTTTTAAAAGAAACTGTTGTCACGGAAGGCAAACAATTTATTGGCATTTTTTCCATACTTCCAGTCCCCACAAATCACTATTCAGGGTTAAGGTTTTGTGGAATGTACAATTTACACATGGGCAACTCAACTGTACTAGATGCACATAATAAATGTAGATAGGTCAGAAACAATTTAAAGGTCAGGCT
This sequence comes from Pseudorca crassidens, assembly GCF_039906515.1. Classification (NCBI taxonomy): domain Eukaryota; kingdom Metazoa; phylum Chordata; class Mammalia; order Artiodactyla; family Delphinidae; genus Pseudorca; species Pseudorca crassidens. Next base: position 72,138,210 of record NC_090306.1, read on the forward strand.
ACCTCTGCTTGGGTAATTGTAACAAAGTGTCCTTTTTTATTAAATACTTTCCAAAATTATTTAAATATTAAAACGTACCTGAAAGGAATTTTAAATTCGTTATCCAGCTCCTGAGATGAAGCGTTCGTTCTGGTTTCGAGTAGAGATAGTTTGTCCTACTGGGGCACCGGTAAGGTCCATCTTCCTTGGGATTGGCAGTTGCCGTGGTTACTCTTTGTTTGGAGGCTCCGGGCGCTGTTTTCCAACAAAGCCGAAGCTTTAGCTGCGGCTGGGTGAGCCGAGACCCCTCAAGGCCGTGGTTGGTGTAGGGGGAAGCGAGGCAGAGGTGCGGGAGCGCAGGCGGAGCCGGGCCCCTCTCCGCGGCGGCCAGGCTTTAGGGCGAAGCGGGGACCGCGCGCCCGGGGGGTGGCTGAGCGAGTCTGTGGAGCGAGAGGCTCCTTTCAGTTCTGAAGATTTGTGGTAGTTCATTCGGAACTTGAAGAACTACAGTTGAAAGGTGGAGTTCCTTAAAATTTCCCATTTTTGGCAGCTTTAGCCAACTCCAAGTGGTGTATTGTCAACTTGAAGTAGTTTACTGTAGCCTGTTTGCAATGGGATCCATCTCAGGCTGCCCTGTCCTATCCTGTAACCACCGGCTACAGGTGGCTATCGAGGGCTTAAATGCAGCGAGTGCGAATTGAAGTGTGCTGTAGGTGTAAAATACACATCGGATATTGAAGAATTATTTTACAAAACAAAAATGTAAACTTTGTAATTATATTGGCCTTATAATTAATAATTTTCTATTGATTATATGTTGAAATAATATTTTGGATATATTGGATTGAATTAAATATATTATTAAAATTTCACCTGTTTCTCTTTACATTTTAAAAATTTGCTACTACAAAATTTAAAATCAAATATGTTGCTCAAATATGTAATTGGGCAGGGCTGATCTAAAGAGCCAGTAGATGAGCAGAGAGGGACATATAATGAAAATGTCTCCTTTACCCTATTCTCCCGCCTTTCTTTCTATAGAAAGTTTTGTGAATCTGTACATTTTGCTTTATAGCCATGTTTTAAAAAAATCTAATTTTCCACCTAGCAAAGCTTTTGAATCGCATTTTAATTGTTTGATTACGGGTAGCATTTTGCACTGGTTCTGGTTTTGTTTTGTTTTCTTTTGGAAGAGGGAGGTTATGAGTAAAATTGAATATCTTAAAATTAGCTTTTAAAGTTATAAAAGTAATACATATTCATGATAAGAAAAATCACTCAACATAAAGGTATGAAATGAAAATTAAAAGTTCCCCAATTTCTTCCAGAAAGTTTCTGTCTAAAAAAAGTGTGTGTACGTGCATATAGTTATGCGAAAGAGATGTCATTCTCTGTAGTTTTCAGCCACTTGCCTTTGTTCAATTATTTCTTCTTGGCTACCTTTCCACAGGAGTACAGTAAGTGTACCCATTTTTTAAAGGACTTGTGTAGTATTCCATTCTATGGATTTATCATAATTTATTTAACTGTCCTCTTAGTACTTAGGATATTTTAAAATAAATTTTTATTGAGGTAATTATAGATTCACATCCATCTTAAAGAAATAATGCAGAAATACCTCTTATACACTCTGTCCAGTGTCTCCCTATGGTAATGCTTTGTTAACTCTAGTATAATATCACGACCAGGATATTGATATTGGTAAAATCTGCTAATCTTATTCGGATTGCCTCAATTTTATTTGTATTCATTTGTGTGTGTATTATGTAATACACTATTTATCATCTGAATATGTTCACTAATTAACCACAGTCAAGATACTGAACAGTTCCAACACTACAAGGATCTCTCATGTTGCCCTTTTATCACCATAACCACCTTCCTCCAATCCCATCCACTCCATTAGTGGCAATCACTAATATGTCCTCATTTTTATAAAATTTTAGTATTTCAGAAGTGTTATGTAAATGGAATCATATAGTCTATTACCTTCTGCTGTGGGCTTTTTACTAAGCGTAGTTCCCTGGAGATTCATTGGTATTGTGGCATATATCAGTGGTTCATGCCTCTTATTGCTGATGGTATGGAGGTACTAGAGTCGTTTAACTATCCACCTATTGAGGAACATTTTGGTTGTTTCCAGTTTGGGACTATTATGAATAAAACCGTTGTGAACATTTGTTTTGGTGTGAGCATAAATTTTCATTTATTAATGAAATTTTCATAAATTTTCATTTCTCTGGGATAAATGCCTAAGAGTGTATGCAATACATGGAGATCAGTCGAGTTAAATCATTTACGTGTGAAAGAAAGATACGTGATATCTATAGCTAGAGGAAGGACAGGCACAGGTATTGTGTGGGTTTTTTTTTTTTTTTTTGATAGGAATGAACTGATTTTGTTTATGGCAGTGGAATACAAATGTATGGCAAAGTAGTAAACAGAAGGAATAGTGGATGGAGCAGACAGTTCAGTAGGTGAGAAGTTGTCAGATTCAGAGCATAAGTACAGGATTACACTTTATTAGGAAGAAGGTCTCCTCTCCTAATAAGATTAGAGTAAGAAGAGACTTCAGGAAAAGAAATAGGAAAATGAGGATGTTTCATTTTCTCTGTTAACTAGACTATAAACTCTATGAAAACAGGTTACTTATTTAATCAGTGTATTTGTAGCACTTAGCACTGTTGTGGATGCATCTTGTAGCCTCCCAAAAAGTTGATTTTGAGATGAATGAGTAAAAGATGGAAAATAAAGAGGAAGGGAGTGGAAGGAGGGATGGAAGAACAGAGAGCATGGAGGAGGGAAGGAAGGAGGAAGGAAGGAAAGAAAAAAAGGAAGGAAGGGCCGGGAAGAAGACAGCAGTGGAAAGGCCAGGGACTGGAGGAAAGAATGAAAGTTTGGAATAGTCTGGAAAATAAAATAAAAGCTGACTAGTACAATATTTTTCAACGTTTTTTTTTATACCAAGACCCACAGTAAAATAAACAAACAAAAATTTTCATTGCAGATCATGCACACATGCATACATATACATGTACTTATAATTGAAACAAGTTTTTTTAAACAACTTTTACCTGTAGTATATGTAGTGCACTTACAGTTTCTTTTTTGACCTATCCTAACTTTTCCTATTCTATCCTATCATTTAAACTAGATGATCAAGGGCTACTAAATTAATTTATTGATCCACGAATGGGTTACCATCTGCAGTTTGAAGACTATTGGACTAGAAGTTGTTCAAGGGATTGCTGGACAGATAATGAGCTTGACTGAGTTTGGATACCATTTTGATAGTGGGAAAAGCACTGGCTTTGGATTCAGGATCTCTGAATTAGGATCCTGCTTCCATTACTTACTAGCATCATACTATGGCAGTTAAGTAACCTCTTCCAACCTTGATTTTCTCACCTATACAATGACTATAATGACCTTTAACCCATTAAGTTATCAATCACTCAAGTGTCTTCTAGTGCCTGGTTTGTCACAGGTACTTAATACATGGAAGCTAATGATAGTAGTTAACGATGATGATGTGAAGACCTACTACAATGTACTGCTTGACCCATATCCATTACAAGCATTAGAGATTTAAATGAAATAAATATTGAACTTATAAGCCATGTATTAGCCATTATTGCAACATGTTATTGTTGGTTAAAACATGTGGCTATCTGGTGGAATTAACAACTCTGATTTAATGAGTAGAAACTAACCACATGTTTCCCCATATATAGACATAGGTTGTTCTCTTATAAGTATTTTAATCTCTGAATACTCAAGCTGTTCAGAGGTATTTTGCCATTATTACCATGAAAATGAATTTTAGTGTGTAGTTTCTTGGTTCAGAAAGGTAAGCCAGTTCATTCCATGTAACTTTTCCTTTAGAGAATTTAAGAGTACTATTAGAGTTGATCATTTTGTAGTCAAAACATTAAAGAAATAATGAATATAGGGAGAAAACATTTTCTTCAATATATAGTACAGCCATGATAAGGTGTGAGAAAAGTTTGTTAAACTAAAGCTATGTTAAACTAAATTTTTACCTAGAGCATGTTGGATTGGTAGGGCACATTAAAGAACCTATAGTTTTTACCAGCATTTAGCCTCTTCAATTTTCTTTAAATGGTTTTGTGTTTTATTATGAAGGATGATGGAAGACAACGATGATGATGATATAAAGCTCAAAGAAGAAATAGAAGCTGAATTGGATAAAATCAGCATTTCTTCCTTGGAAAAAGATGATTTTGATAGTGATTCAAAATCAGAAACCCAGAGTGATAATAGTGATACAGTAAGTGTTGTGTTGTATTTTTGAGCCTTTTAACTGGATAAGCCTTTTAGGAGAAATATTACTTTTCTCAGTGTGTTTTGTATACTTATCTCATTTTTTCCTTAGGGTCACCTTTAAGCAATATATATTAGTAGATATTTAGATATAAATGGTATATTGAAGGTAGAAATTACCTATAATTTCACATGTATATGTGTGCATTTTTCACAAAATTGGGATTGTACTATACGTATAATTATGTGTATGTATATATACATGTATCTGCACACATGTGTATGTTTGTATCCTGCTTTTTTTACTTAATCATGAGCATTCTAATGTGATTAGATATGCATAAAAAGCAAAATGTATGTGAAATCTTTAGACCAAAGAATAGTTACTTTTTTGGAAACCAAACGTTTATTTTCTTTTCATTTGTGTATTTTCTCCAATGTTTATATGCCTAGAAAAGTTATTCATGGATTCATTCTTTTATATAAAAATCCTTAATCCAATGGAAACTTATTTTCAGCTATGTTATAAAAAGTAGATCTAGTTAAAATTTTCCTGCATATATTTAACAAATATTCCCAGGGTCACTTATGGAATAATCCACCTCTTCTCAATTGATTTGTCATATCTGTTGTATATATTTTGTTGTTATACATATGATCTATCCAAGGCTATTTATTCTTTTCCATTATTGTGTTAATTTTTGCCCTATAGTGGTTTTATATTTTTAAATATAAAATGGGTCAAATTCCTTTAGTAGTTCTGCTATTTCAAAATCTTTTCAACTAAGCTTTCTTCAAAAAACTCATTTGTCAAGTTTCAAAAAATAATTACAATTTGATTCTTAATTAGGATTGCAATAACCTACATAATACTTTTGGAGAAAATAATATTTTTATATTATTGTATCTTTTTATTCACAGCTAAGTTAACTGTGACAAAAGTTCTGAAATTATTCATTTGAATATGAGATCCAACAGAATCATGGATGCAATTTATAACCACCTGAAAATTAAAAGCAAATTTTAACCAAATATATTTGTTTGGATTATGCTCTTTATACGGAGTCCTTTTACCTCATTTACACATTTTACTCAAATTTTTGGCATATCAAAACAAATTTTGATACATAGTTTTAGTAAAGAATTTTACAGTTTCTTTTATTATTTACATTTTTAGGATTTAGATGAATTACCTGACTCAGTTCTTCACTGTATTAACGTCATAAAGAATAAAAGTAAAACTGTTGAAGAGCTCATTCTTCAGGATGTGGAAGATACTGATGTTTTAAGTAAGTACAGTTTTCATCTGCTTGGCAGATAAGTTTTCTGTAAGTATGAATAATGAATAATTTATAATTTAGAAAATTAAACTGCTTGAAGTTCTTGTCTCTTGTCATATACAGGTATGTGCATTTATCTCTAATAAAATATCCATAGTATATTGGTCTGTTCAATTTAGTTCATTCATTTGTTTTACTTACTACCTTCCTTACGTCTCCAGTAAGTACTAGCCACTAACAATTTGTTTTACCAGTTCTAATTAAAACCAGACATTCTATTACTTTATGTTAAAGAAAAGAAAACTAATTGTGGGACTATTTTAGAAGTATCAGTTCACACATATTTTTGGAGAAAAATATAATTTATATCAAAGCCTCACAATCTTTATTTGCTTCAACTGAGCAAATTTACTTCTTGCAAATTTATTCTAAGAATAATAGAATGAACAAAGATTTAACTAGAATTAATCCTGGCTTAGTTTATAATGAAAAATGGTAACAACCTAAATGTTCAACAGGACATTGGTGTGTCTAACAATACACTCATTAAAAAAATACGGCTTAGACAATATTTAACAACATAAAGAGTTTCATGATATACTATTAAAATTATTATGAAATTTGATGTCATTTATAAAAATATTAGTATAAACTATAATGTGGATATTCATAGATATTTGTACGAAAAATATTACTCTGTGAAAGGATATGTTCTAGCCACTGAGAATGCAGCAGGGAACAAAATAGGCAGAGGTCCTCTCTTATTCTAATGTTCTGGTGTGGGGAGACAGACAATAAACAAATAAATACATATGTAATATTTCAATAATGGTAACTTCCATGAAGGAAGGATTTTAAGATAAGGGGATAGGGACTTCACTGCTGGCGCAGTGGTTAAGATTCTGTGCTCCCAATGCAGGGGGCCTGGGTTTGATCACTTGTCAGGGAACTAGATCCCACATGCATGCCATAACTAAGAGTTCACATGCCACAACTAAGGAGCCCGCCTGCCGCAACTAAGACCCAGTGCAACCAAAAAAAAAAAGAAAGAAAAAGAGAAGGGGATAGAGATTGAAGATTGCTATTTTAGATAGGGTAGGTCAAGGAAGGCCTCTCTGAGGAGGTGATATTTAAGTAGTGACTGAAGTGAGACAGTAAGCCACATGGGATATCTCAATGAAGGAGAAGTGAGTCACGTGGATGTCTAGAGGGCTGGTGTTCCAGAAAGAGGGAATCGTAAAGGCCAAGGCACACTGAGTGGGCGTAATATGTTCAAAGAATAGTAAGCCTTTGTGGTTATATCCAAGAAAATAAGGGGTCAGATCATACAGGGCTCTTATCAATCCAAGGTGTGGACTTTGGATTCTGTTCTGAGTATATGAAGGTTTTTGAGTAAGGAGTGACAGAATCTGACATATTTTGAGACAATCATTCTGGAGACTCTGCAGAGAAGATGGCTTGAGGTAGCAAGAGTCCACTACAAGACTGTCACAGTAGTGTGGTTAGAGATGAGAGTGATTTGAGTAGAAATGATGAAAAACAGTCGCATTCTAGAAAACATTCTTAAGGTAGAAAGAAACAGAAGTATTTATTGATGGATTTGTATGAAAGGAAGAGAGGAAATTTGGCTCCAAGGTTTTTGTTCTGAGTACCTGTGTGAAAGGATATATAAAGACTTATGTAGACCCTTCAGGTTTTAGCAGTGCTTATCTACAGTCGAGTTATGGGGGATTTTAATGGTTTTCCTATTTATATTTACTAAGGTTTATACAATGAAAATGTATTTTAAATATATTGGCAAGTATAGAGCCTAATTATGAAAAAAAGCAAGGGAAATATAATTATAAAAAATTAGTTACATGAAAGATTATATAACTACAGTTATAACAGTGGTTTAGAAAATTATAAGATCCCATGTATATAGCTCTAATCAAATAAGTTTGATAGTCTCAATGAATAGAATAATTTTCTAAGAAAATTCAAATTATCAAAATTGCTTGATAAAGGAGAAGGCATGATTAAATCAATAATTTGGCTGAAGGTGGAAAGAGATTTCTTCTCAAGTGTCGTTAGGAACTAGGGATAATTTTGCAATTGAATTATTCCAATCCATCAAGGAGCAAAAAAATCTGCATATTATATAATATTTCATTGTAAAAAACTGCACATTTTATTTTATTTTTTTTTTTTGCGGTACGCGGGCCTCTCACTGTTGTGGCCTCTTCCGTTGTGGAGCACAGGCTTAGCGGCGACGTGCAGGCTTAGCAGCGATGGCTCACTGGGCCTAGCCACTCCGCGGCATGTGGGATCTTCCCGGACCGGGGCACGAACCCGTTTCCCCTGAATCGGCAGGCAGACTCTCAACCACTGCACCATCAGGGAAGCCCCAAACTGCACATGTTAAATACAAAACTGTGCAAGCTTCACATACACATACATAAGAGAAACTGAGGCTAATTTTATTTATGAATATGGATGTACTGATTAGGGCTCTCATTTGTAGACAAAAGCTGTTTTAGCTACTTTAAGCAGTAAGGTTTTGGGGAGTATTTGTGTAAAACAAACTTAGTGGCTTAAAATAACAGTATGCTGTTATCTTTTATATAGTTCTGTGGGTTGACTGGGCTTTAGCTAATCAGTTCTTGCTTGCATTTCTTATGCATTTACAGTCAGATGTTGATTAGGGCCACAGTCATCTGAAGTCTTTACTGGATTGGAATTCTAAAATGGCTCACTGAAATGACTGGCAGTGATGTTAATTGTTGGCTGGGAGTTCAGTTGGAGCTGTCAGCTGGAGGCACCTATGTGGTCTCTCCCTATGGCTTGCATGGCATCTGGATTCTGAGAAACAGCATCCTGTGAACAAAATATCAAGAGACTAAGATGGAACCCTGTAAAGATTCATATGACTTATTCTCAGAAGTCATGCAACATCACTTCTACCACATCCTGGTGGTTACATAGGGTCAGCACAGATTCTGTGCGGGAGGGGGCTACACAGGGTATCATACCAGGAAGTGTGGGAGTGACATCTTTGGAGACTAGCTATTACAATAAATAACAGAATTGTTAATAGAACTGAAGAAACAGATTCTAAGCTGAACATCCAAAGTGTAGAAAATATACATGCAAGTACATTGTAGAACTGGGCTGCAACAGGAGCTGCTGATATAATAAAGAAATTCAGAGACATTAATCCTCTACTATACCCTGCTGTCTCCAACCCAAAGCACCCCCTATCATAGTCTGAGCCAGAAAAATGAAAATCTCTCTCTCTGCCTTTCTTCACACATACTATTTTTATGAAAATAAAGACTGGGCTTCCCTGGTGGTGCAGTGGTTAAGAATCTGCCTGCCAATGCAGGGGACATGGGTTCGAGCCCTGGTCCGGGAAGATCCCACATGCCGTGGAGCAACTAAGCCTGTGTGCCACAACTACTGAGCCTGCACTCTAGAGCCCACAAGCCACAACTACTGAGCTCATGTGCCACAACTACTGAGCCAGTGAGCCACAACTACTGAGCCTGCGAGCCACAACTACTGAAGCCTGCGTGCCTAGAGCCCGTGCTCCGCAGCAAGAGAAGCCACTGCAGTGAGAAGCCTGTGCACCGCAATGAAGAGTAGCCCCCGCTCGCCGCAACTAGCGAAAGCCTGTGCGCAGCAACGAAGACCCAATGCAGCCAAAAATAAATAAATTAATTGATTAATTTTAAAAAAAGAAAAGAAAAGAAAAGAAAGACTTACACAAATGTATCAATTGGCAGAACCTAAATCACCCTCAGAAACCTAGCTTCAAAGGCATCTGGAGAATGTTATTTTTGCTTTTCAGCTCTCACGTAAGAAAACATGCCAGAGAGGTTGTGAATTGGTGTTGAAAAAGAAAATCTATAATAATAGACAAAATAGGTGTGAATAGTCAGTTAATTAGCAGAATGGTCATCTGTAAAAAATAGTTTACTACTAGGGAACATTACCATGATAAAACATGTTAATTGAATAAGGAAAAGAAACATAACTACATCTGCACAGATGATAAAAACACAATAAAATTCAACAAAAACTCAAAAAATTGGGAATGAAAGTTTACTTCATTCACACGTTAATAATTGTAATCTTTTAAATTAAGACTTTTATTAAAGCATTTTCAGTATCTTGTGCTGAAAGATTATACTGCTAGTTTGTGGCAGGTAGAATTGAACTTTTGTTGGTTTCTAATCAAGGTGTCATTGTGATATTAAACACAGCATTATTCTGTGTACATGGAAAATGAACTTCAGTCTAGAATATGAAAGATGATAAAGAGATCTAAAAATCTGTTATTTTTGTTTTTGAATAAAGATTACAGATTTCCTATGTTCTTTGTTCTTCAGTATTTCCTATTGTTTTGAGTTACTGATCAAGAATATGCTGTGGTAGAATTTGAGATTAAAGGATGATGAAATAGTTTGGGATTTTAACATGTTGTGTCCTGCTCTAATATTTAAAGTTATAATATTTCTTTCTCTTTATAGGCTATGATTATGGAGCAGTTTCTAATAATCATATGCATTTAAGGATAGAATTACGAACTGAATGTAAAGAAAATCCAGAACAATTAATGAAGGTATATGTTGTTTGACTGAAAGTACTCAATATTACAGTTAGAAATTTACCTTTACCTCTCACGTAGCATTTAAAGTTCACTGGCTTAAAAATTTAATTATTTTAAGCTAATAATTTTTGGATTTGTTTCCTCCTCTGGCATATAATATAAAATAATACAAATTTCAATCTTTAAAAATATTAGAAATAGTGATTTGAACCATCAATACTTGGGAATTTAATGTAGATAGGAGAGCAGAACTATACTGAATAGTATTTTTTCCCTAAAAACTCCAAGGAAAACAATGAAATATACTCTAATATTATTACTTTGCTTAGGAATGTACTATGATCCAGTGGAGACTTTAAATACCCTGTGGAAACTTTAAACGTAGAATATCTTATGTTAGTTTTTTTAAAAAAAAATGGTAAAACAGAAACATCCGTAAAAAAGTAAGAGTAAAGGAGAGCCTAGCATTTTTGGGTGAAACTCCCGGAAATGTATTTAAGAGAAAACTTCTTCCACAGGTTCAGCATCTTGAAATCATTTTTACTTCTCATTTTACCCAACTGTAATTTTACCTTACTCTATTCTTGCTCTCTGTGTATTTAGCATAATGTGAAAATTACTCGTATGTATGTTTCTTACTCTCTTTTTTGGTAACCCTCAAACCTGAAATATATTAATTTTGAATTATCATATTGCTACTTCAGTGGAATAGATATCCTGTACCTTTCAAGCTAGAATATATAGAAGTATAATTATGGAAAAGTATTAATCAAAATTATAACTTGTGTGTAAGTCAGGGCAAATTAGAGAATAGTTCTGTTTTTAAAACATACTGAATATATTAGCAATTTGTATATGTGAGCTATTGCTGCAGATAAGAAATATAGAAAGGTATTAGGAGGAAAACACATATTAGTAGAAACATTTTGACATGATTATTAAGCAGTTTAATTGAATATTGTGAGTAAATATTAGAAAGTAATTAGAATTCTGAAAAACATTAGGAGGGTAAAACAGAGTGCGCTTGCATGGAAAAAACATTTTTCTTCACCATAAAGAGAATAATTATCAATATGCTATATAGAATTGTATTTGAGAGTGATTTGAAGTAAATAAAGTTCTATATATGTGTATGTAAATACTTAATGCATTATTAAAATAATAACTTTACTCTCTATTTTGTTTTTCTTTAATCACTGGTACTTTTTTAACCTCTTAGATGTTATCTGAAATAGAAAAAGAAGAATTTCTGAGAAGTAAAACTCATTGTGGCAGTCCTGATTCTGTTCCAGAGCCTGATCCTTGTGATTTGCCTGTGGATGAACATGTTTTGCCAGGTGGACTAAATTGCTTGGTGATATTTATGATAATTTTTATGTGATTGACCTTAATTATCTGAAAAAAAGTAGACAGTTTTCTTTTGACATTTAGAAGAATATAGTCACAATATTTGAAAAATATTGTGTACTTGCAATGCTTATTTAATTACATGTTCTCATAGTTTTTTTTATGACTCCTAATTTAACTTCATGTAAGTAGAGTTAAAAATTTTCCACATATATAGCTGACTGCAATAGATATATGCAGACCTGAATTTTTTAAGTGTCTCTTAACTGTGTTCCTTATGTATCCCTTAACTACATACATGCACACACACACAGACACACACTATGTTTTTATAGAAGTCTTATGGAATACTTTAAGGCAAGTTATGTGACTTCTTTATTGATGCAATGGAATTTACATGTATTTTGCATACTTTTACTTTGGTAATATATTGACATTATTTCTTTATTTTGAAATTACTTTTAAACTTTGCACTGGATCAGATTTGACTGTTTTGATTTAAAAATTTTTCTCCTCATGAATACAGATGATGCTGATATAAATTTCGGATACTGTGAAGTGGAAGAAAGATGTAGGCAGTCCTTTGAGGCTTGGCAAGACAAACAGAAGGAACTAGAAGACCAACAGAAGCAAACTCTCAAAGCTCAGAGGGATAGAGAAGAAAAGCAGTTTCAAGAAGAAGAAGAAAAAAGACATTACCGGATGAAACAGTTTGAAGTTGAAAAGAAGAAATTGGAGAATATTCAGAAGGTAAGGTTTTTTAATTTTAATTTTTGTCTTTCATATATTTAAAAAAATCAGTATCTACTTCTGAACAGTATTGATGTTTTGGTTTATGGTGCGAATTGAGCTCCATTCTATGGGTTTTAATTAGTCCTAATAATCAAAGCAGTTGACTGTGGATTAACTGTATTAATATGGACTCCTTGCCTAGTTTTCATGAAATTCATTAGAATTTCAGGTACTGCTTTGAAACTTCATAGTTTCAAAGATTGTCCTAAAAAAGCTGACATTTACTACATAAGTTGTTACTTTTTTACACCCTTCTAATCATAGAAAAAGGCAATAGAATTTTCTCAATCATGTAATGTCCTTGCTATGTGGTCTGATATCTAGCAATTTTGTAAAACATATTTGGTTGAAGTGGTTTAGCCATGTAGGTGATGGTATGTGCCTCATTCCCATAAATGAGCTAATTCCTGGGAATAGAAATTTTTTGGTGTGAAGGAATTTTGTGTTTTTTCATTTCTGTTTCCTCCCAGCTGCACCTCAGGTGGTCCTCATCCTCAGGTCATGGTAGTGGCATATTGAGAAACTGGTGGATTTCTAGGACCTACTTGTGGGCCATTAGCCCGTTTAGAATGTATGGATAACAGACAGGACTTACATCTCTTGTTTTACATTACTAAAGTTGCCTTATATATTACTCACGACTTACTAGTTTGAGTGTTCCATATAGAGAACCTTAGCATGTAGTCACATAGACAGTTCAGGGTATTCAAGCCTCCAATGTTGAGTACACTGCATTTCCTAATTATATAGAAAATAAATAAATTAAAAAGTGATAATATTGTCGAACCAGCTTGGCCATGGCTTTTTCTAATAGTAAGCGATGAATGTTTAGCTTTCTTTTAGTTATATTTTCCTTTCCACAGACCAGATTAGTCATTTCCAAAAGTCAGAAGCTTTTTTTTTTTTTTCCAATTCCAGAGTAGGAGTGAATATAATGTAGATTCTTAGAGAAGTGTTTGCTGGCTTGTGGTAAAACGTATTATTGCTATTGGTTGTTAGTGATATTTTCAAATATTTTCTAAAAAACATCTGATTTTAAAATTCTGTTCAGCTAAGTTGCCATTTTTATTTGTTTTGTAACAAAAATTTACTGACTACTTTAAGGGCAAAGCTTTCAGCTATGTGCTTACATGATACAAAAGAGATTTAACACCAGGGCCCTACCCTTGAAGAATTGTAACTTGTTTTTTGAAAGTAATTTGTGCTTTATCATAAAATTATGATTTAAAAAATATATATGACATTAGTAGGTTTAATGAGTTTCTAAATGTGAGCTTTGTTTTACCTTGGGGCTTGAAAGTTTTCCAGTGAGACCATTCCGTAATTTTATAATGATGGATCCTAAATAATTTACTTATTTAGTAATTCTATTCTGTGTCCTTTGTTAGCTTCCTCTTCCATTTTCCAAAACAGCTATCGTAAATCTCTTTCCTTAAGAGTTCTACCCAACTCCTCCCTCCTCGTTATTAGCAAATTATCACATAACATTTTTGCATCGATTACAAACTTCTTTGTCTTTCTCATCCTGCATCTAGTTAGCATCAATCTCTGTGGTCGCCTTTTTGCTTTTTTTTTTTTTTTGCCTTTGCTCTTATCTCAGTAAGAGAGGTTTCTTCTACCAAAGGCTGGCTTTTCCTCCTTTGCTCTATATTCTATCATTTTCCAGTTTACCCCAGTTTTCCTTTATGTTAAACACCCCTACAGCTTCCTCCTTTCTTATTGCTTATAGGCATGTTCAATTTTCTCCTGTCCTAGAAACAAAACAAAAGAAAAATCATGAGATCCTTTTCCTTTATATGTCTCACGTCAGCTGCTCCTTAGGTCTACTTATCATAGGCAGGCTTCTTAAGGAGTAGTTATTTGTGCTCAATCCATTTCCTCATCTCTCATTCAATCCTAAATCTGCTAGGGATCTTCCACCACCGCCCCAGTGAATGAAACTGCTTTTGACAAAAATAATCAATGTTTTCTAAATTGGCTTGGACAAAAATAACCAATGGCTTCTAGAACCATACTCACAGGTTCTATTTCAGTATTTATTTCTGCCTCTTTAGCATTTCATGCCAATAAAAATTTGATTGCTGACCATTTCTTTTTCTCTTGACTTCTGTGGGACCATACTGCCTTGACTGTCTTCTTACATGTTTGGCCGTTCTTCCTTGATATCTATTTTAGGCTTCTTTTTCTCTTTCTCCTTGAATGTGGTCCTACCAAGGATTCCATCCTTTGTTCTTTCTTTTCTTACTCCATGTGTTTTCTCTCTTGATAATCTCAAACACAGTTATGGCTGTTCAGAACCAAATCTATAGTTATAACAAAAAAAGTCAAACTACATAACTCTCCTACACTCAGAACTTAATGTATCTAAAGTTGAATGCACTGTCTTTCTTTCTGAATCGTGCTCCTCCTCTGGTGTTCATTATTTTGATGAGTTACACTATCATCATAGTCGAAGCTAGAAAGATATGGACCATTTTTAACTCTTCTCTCTCTTTTACTATCCTCTTCCTTCTAATAGTTATATTATTCACTGTCTCATCCATATGTCTACTGCTACCCCATAGTTCAGGATGTCCTAATGTCTAGCTTGGAATATTTACTATACTCTCTAATTGATCTTCCTACTTTTGGTCTTGTATTCTGTAAACTCATGCACCATAGTGCAGTTGGTAGGATAATTATTTTCTAAAAGAAATTATTTCCCTGCTTAAATGCCATCAAAAGTTCCCACAATTCCTATAAGATAATGTCCAAAGAACTTTTCTCACTTCCTTTTATCCAGTCAGTTGGCAGTTTATGACCATTTCATATTTACATCGTGTTTGTGTCTCTTCTGACTCCTCCCACCCTATCTGCAGAAGGCCCTCATTGGTTCTCACATGGACTTCTCTAATACCTACCTCACTGATCTCCTTAGTGTCTCTCCTTGACTTACTTTCTCTAATTCTATCAAATGTAACCTTATAATTTTTCTAAAACAGAGCTGTAATAATTTTCCTAGCTCAAAAACATTTAATAAATGCCTAAAATGTTTATTTAATCTCTTAAAAGCCTAATAATTTCAAAAACAATCTTCTGTATGAAACCTTTCATGATCTTCTAATTATAGCACCTATTCCTACCATAATCCTTATAGTTCTTATTTTGTGATAAACTTATTTTGCTAAATTTGGGGCAACATGTGAATGTATGATTGCATTCCCATATTATTAAAGGTAAAGTTTTTGAGGGAGGGGGTTATATTTTACTGATTTTTTTTTTTTATTCTGCAGAGGCTTTACAAAATAGATGCTAATAAAGAGTTAATGAAAGAAAACAATTACCCTCTGAACTGATTTATTATGTGAATTAAATGAAATGGTGTGGAGAGAAAAAAATTGTAATGCAAAACCCATCTTAACACACATTATCATCTATAATTTTTGCATTGTCCAGGAGTATTTCTAGCCAATGCATTTTATTATATGAATAAACATATAAATAAACTCAAATAAATAAAACAACTTACCCAGATTGTAAATATCTTTATACGCTAATAGGAACCCTAGGTATCATTTTATTATATTTCAGGTTGGGATTAAAGTTGTTATCCCAGTACTAATAACTGAGGACCATTGGGTGAGTTGTTACCTTTAACCATTGTTTACAAATATATGTCATAAGAATCATACATAATAAACATAATATTGTTTGATAGTTGAATATAATATTTCAATATTATCATATGCTCAGCAAGAACAGGACAAGATGAATGATGAACTTCATAAAGAGGAGAAAATATGGAAGGAGAAATTTAAACAGCATGAGGTATGTGTTTGTTGTTTTTAAGCAGCACAATAATCATTCTCCATTTGAAGTAAATTACTATGCTTGGAATGGGTATTTTAAAATAATATTGCCTAGTTGGTATAGGATTTAATTTACTAAAGTTTTAAAAATACCTTAGTTATAGAAGCTCTCCTTGAAATAGAATGTCTTGAAAAGGAAAATAAACTGGTTCAATGAGTGAACATGTCTATATACTCTTGTAATTGTAAAATTTCTTTTAAGTTTTGAGAAAACATACTATTACGAATACTTCATTATGATTGAGGATTGTTATAAAAGGTTACTGCATTTCTTTAACACAACTAATTGAATGTGTTAAATAACCCCTTTAAATTTAAGATGATCCTGATGACATGTTTATTGTTTTAACTTTAATTTACTCCACAGTTTTTATATAAAATTATTTTAAATAATTACAAGTAAAAAGTAGATAAAATTTCCCATAATCCTGTAATGTAGCTAAAAATATTAACTATCATTGTATTTTTTCCAAGTCTTTTTAAAATTTATACAAACACATTCCTGAAAAGTATGTTTATACTGGCCATCTCTAAATTAAAAAAAGTTGGTTAGGGCTTCCCTGGTGGCGCAGTGGTTGAGAGTCTACCTGCCGATGCAGGGGACCCAGGTTCGTGCCACAGTCTGGGAAGATCCCACATGCCACGGAGCGGCTGGGCCCGTGAGCCATGGCCGCTGAGCCTGCGCATCCAGAGCCTGTGCTCCGCAACAGGAGAGGCCACAACAGTGAGAGGCCCGCGTACCGCAAAAAAAAAAAAGTTAGTTAGACATGTGAAGACACGTGGTTCATTATGAATGATAAGAAAAAAAAAACAGTAGTGGCTCACTTTCAGGTAATACAAATGTTGGAGTTAGGAGAGCCATTAAAATACCTCTTGCCCTGTTGGTGGGCATGTAAATTGATACAGCCACTATGGAGAACAGTATGGAGGTTCCTTAAAAAACTGAAAATGGAACTACCATATGACCCAGCAGTCCCACTACTGAGCATATACCCTGAGAAAACCATAATTCAAAAAGAGTCATGTACCACAATGTTCACTGCAGCTCTATTTACAATAGCCAGGACATGGAAGCAACCTAAATGTCCATCAACAGATGAATGGATAGAGAAGATGTGGCACATATATACAATGGAATATTACTCAGCCATAAAAAGAAACGAAATTGAGTTATTTGTAGTGAGGCGGATGGACCTAGAGTCTGTCACAGAGTGAAGTAAGTCAGAAAGAGAAAAACAAATACCGTATGCTAACACGTATATATGGAATCTAAAAAAAAAAAAAAATGGTCATGAAGAACCTAGGGGCAAGATGGGAATAAAGACGCAGACCTACTAGAGAATGGGCTTGAGGACATGGGGAGGGGGAAGGGTAAGCGAGAGAGTGGCATGGACATATATATATATATATATATATATATATATTCACTACCAAATGTAAAACTGATAGCTAGTGGGAAGCAGCCACATAGCACAGGGAGATCAGCTTGGTGCTTTGTGACCACCTAGGGGGTGGGATAGGGAGGGTGGGAGAGAGGGAGATGCAAGAGAGAAGAGATATGGGGATATATGTATAATTGATTCACTTTGTTATAAAGTAGAAACTAACACACCATTGTTAAGCAATTATACTCCAATAAAGATGTTAAAAAAAAAAACTATAACTATCATGCAGTAGCAAAATAATTAAACAGGTGATATGAAAAGAAAATTAGAATCTTTAATGAAATACCAAGTATATATTCTAGAGTTGAATAATTCAGTGTATAAAAATAAAATTTCAGTGGATAAGTTTGACAGTAGATTTGACACAGCAGGTGAGAACATTAATGAAGCTGAAGGGAAGTCAATAGAAAATACCCAAATTTAAGCACAGAGAGGGCAAAAAATAATGGGAAAAGCAGAAAAGTATACAAGAAATATGTGATACATAATGAAAATATAAAAAATGTGTATAAGAGTAATCTTGGAAGGAGTGTAGAGAATGGGGCAGAACCTATGTGTAAAGAGATAATAGTTGAAATGGTTTCAAATTGTTTTAGAAAAATCAGTCTGAACATTTGAAGA
This sequence comes from Pseudorca crassidens, assembly GCF_039906515.1. Taxonomy (NCBI): domain Eukaryota; kingdom Metazoa; phylum Chordata; class Mammalia; order Artiodactyla; family Delphinidae; genus Pseudorca; species Pseudorca crassidens. The sequence continues at coordinate 72,156,397 of NC_090306.1, forward strand.
TGGTTAAAGATCTCCAAGTAGAATCAATACAAAGAAAATCACACCTGGGGATTTAATAGTATTGAAATTCAAGACAAGAGGGAAAAATCTTAAAAGCAGCCAGAAAAAAAGACACATTACCTAAAAAGGAGCAGCAGTAAGCTGGCAGCTGAGTCCTTAAGTGAAATGATGGAAAGAAGAAGACAGAATAAAAAATTTAAGTGCTAAGTGTTAAGGGTTTCTTTGATCATTAGTGTTCTTTGAATCCAGTCTTCCTCTGCTTTCTGGACTCAGTTTTCCCTTCCTGCAGTATATAGCTAAATACTTGTCAAAAATATACTTTTGGACAGCAAATTTTCTCAATCTTTGCACAATTGAAAATGCTTTTATTTTGCTTTTAAAACTGAATGATTAGTTTTCTTGGACACAGAATGCAGGTTTATTACCATTTAGTTTTAACAATTTAAAGATATAACTCCATTGCATATTTATTTATTTTTTCACATGCCATCTATGATTGCAAATTTGATACTCATTCATTACATTCTTTTGGAGCTTTGGGATTTTTCGCTTTTTACATTCATCCACACATATTTGCTGGTTTTCTACTGTGTCCAGGCACTTCTGTAAGTACTCAAGATACAGCGCTGAAAAAAAAAAAAAAAAAAAGATACAGCGGTGAATAAAACAGAAAATAATCCTTGCCTTCATGGAGTGTTCTGAAATATTGCTAGTATCTAGTATATGAGTGTATCATTGTGTGTGTGTGTGTGTGTGTGTGTGTGTGTGTGTGTGTGAAGTTAACTCTGTATCTTAACAGCCTTTTGTTTTTTTTGGTTTAGAAAACATATTTTTCTATGATTCTCTTTCCTTTGGTTTTCCTCAGTTCTTCATTTTGGAACTCCTATTAGTCATATGTTGAGGTCTCTGTGTTGATCCTCTTTACACCTGAACATCTCTGACATATATTTCATAGCTTTGTGTTTTATATGTTGTTTTGGGAGACACCTAATTTTGAAGTTTTTGTTTAGGCAATCAGCTGTTCAGCAATTTTATATTGATTTTTTTATTTGAGTGAGTCATATATTTTTATTTGAGGACTTGCATTTCATTTTTATATGAGGTTATTCTTGTTTACACATTTTTTTCTTAAAAATATCTTTATTTTAATTTTTACTTAAATAGCTCTTTTCTTAGAAATTGGTTCTTCCATCTTCTTATTGAAGCATTTTTATTGCCTCACATCTTTTGTGTTAGTTTTTCTGAAATATTTGCCAAATTTTGTTGATCTGTTTACTTTTGTTTTAGAACATTAGTGACAATGATATTTTCTCACCTACCTCCAGATTATCTCACTTAATGCAAAATGTGTTTATCAACTTTCTTAATAGTTGAGAAAGGTTAAGACGTGTAACTAGGCTTATTTGTATGTACTACCTCACCTTCCTGGTATTATAAGTCACAAAATAATTCCCCACTTCTGCAGTCCCTGTGCTAGTTCCTTTATCAGAACTCCCATCTCGGAAAGTCTGAAGTCCTTTTCTCCTACACAGATTTTAGCTTGAGGCTTTTCTTTCTTTTTCTCTGTATCATTCAAATTTCATAAGCTTTCTATCTTCAAGGAATTCCTCAATCTGTGTCTGGGTGGCTTAGTATAGCCATAACATTACAGTATCAACTTACTAACTTGATAGAAGCTCCTAAATATTTAAAAAATTAATATACCCTTTAAAATAAATTAGTTCCTCTAAGTAAATTTTGTATTGACTTTACTATGATTTCAGTTTTAGTATTTGTTCTCAATCTATATTTTGGATACTTTAGTAACATCTCACATTTAATTTATGCTGACTACTATTTATCTTACTTTATTTTAGGAATTTGTTAGAAACTTGCATTTACAAATGGAAGAAGAAAGAAAAAAATTTAAAGACCTACAGGAAAAAGAAAAAATGCGTTTGTTAAAACTGCAGCATAATGCAGCTGTAAAAATTCAAGCTAAATATAAAGCATTTGTGGCCTACCAAAAATATGGCCCAATCATAAAGGAACAAATAGAAAGTAAGAAAAGGAAAGCTCAAGAGTGGAAGGAAAAGGAAGCAAAAATACGACAAATGGAAGAAGAAAAACGAAAAAGATTAGAGGAGGAACAAAGAATAGAAGAAGAGATAAAAAAGCAGAAGCAAGAGGGAAGGAAAAGGAGAGAAAAAGAATATGAAGAAAAAAAGAACATCCTGAGACAAGAAAGAGAGCAACAACTAAAGAAGGAAAAATTGAGATTAAGAGAAGCTGCAAGAAAACAGCTAATAATAAGTAGAGCATTAAAAAACGGAGATTATAATGCCAAATATTTAACTGTGGAAGATAGATCAAAGAATAAGGATGATGTAGCCCGAAGGCTGGGGGATGAAAAGTCAAAGAAGTGGAAAGGTGCTCCCCCTTTGCCAGTTGAAGAATTGAATAAGAGAGAAAATGTAGATAGACACCTTGTATTGAAAGAATCAATACAAGTGCAATTAAAAGAATCTATATCAAGCCAAGCAATTTTGCCAGTATTTAAAATGGAAGAAAAAAATGAAAACCTAACAAAACAATGTTCAGAAGAATCGGTCAAAAAAGCAAGGAATTATGAAAACATAGACCAAAAAACTCAATTGGAAAACCTAGATCTAAAAGAAAATGTGAAAGAACAGTTTCAGCTGCAAGAATTAAACTCTCAAATACAAAAAGAAGTCATGAAACCTTCCATAAATGAGATTATGAGACAAGAAACCCAAATAATAATATTAGGACATAATCAAGAAATTAATGAGGTAAACAGTGAAGCACAGAAAATAATCGATGATAATCAACAGAATAAGATACAACAAGTAGAAAAAGAAGAGATATCAGAACAAAATGGAACATTACATGAAGACAATAATATGAAGAAAATTTCAGTGATTTCAATAAAACAAAAACCACTACCACTAAAATTAGAAAATACTGCAGATATAGGGGAAAATATAACACTACAAGAAAAAGAAATTGATTTAAAATCTAAAGAAACTGAGGAGAACCCAAAAGGCAGTGCTCTGAATAGTGACTTGGTTTTTAACACCAATGATGCTATGATAAATGTAGAAGGCAAAATAAACAAGCAAAATTATATTTTAGGTAGAGATGCTCCTTGTGAAGACTTGGGTGGCAATACTGCAAAAAACTCTTTGATTTTTAAAGAAGTAAACTCTCTGAAGTCTCAGATTAAAGAAATTCCAGAAGAATGTCATGAAAATAGAACTGAATGTGAAAATATAGTGACCTGCTCTGTACCAGAGCCAACACTTACATTTTCTATTGAGGAAAAGAGGCTTGCTTGGATAAAATCATTTAAACCCTGGTTTGAAATTTTCAAGCAAAATCAACAGAAGAAAATTGTTAGGAGAAAGAGACTTGTAAAATGCCCAGTCAACGTGATGCCCCCTTTGAGTACACTAGAAATTCTTCAGTGTGGCCCTTGGAATACTTTACAGCAGGTATTTTATAATACTTTTTTCATACTGAATTGTGATTGGTTCACTAAAATGTAACTTTAAAAATCTTAATAGAAGGCGTATTTTATTTATTTATTTAATTGAAGTATAGTTGATGTACAATATATAGCTTACAGGTGTACAATATAGTGATTCATAATTTTTAAAGGTTATACCCCATTTATAGTTATTATAAAATATTGGTTATATTCCCTGTGTTGTACAGCATATCCTTGTAGCTTACTTTATACATAATAGTTTGTACCTCTTAATCCCCTACCCCTATATTGCTTCTCCCCCCTTCCCTCTCCCCACTGGTTACCACTAGTTTGTTCTCTGTTTCTTGGAGTCTGCTTTTTTTTGTCTCTCAATCAGTGAAGTTGCTAATGAAATATTTCTCCTATTTGAGAGAGGTTGCACTTAAAAGATCTCCTCAATTAAAAGTATTCAGGTCATCTTCTCCTTCAGTGAAGCACTATGAAGAGCTTTGATTTGTCTTGAAACCTGTGTTCAAGGTCCCTATAGCCATTACTAGGCTTCCAAGAATGGAGGTATCTGGGAATGTAGAGCTGAATTAGAATAGGAAACTCCTAGCTTGATACTCAGGAGTTAGTCTGCTTTAGTCCTGGGCCACAACACCACCTAGTGGCTCCTTTTGGGAGGAAGTGGATTTCCTTGAAGTGGATTTCACAAGTGCTGTGAAAGAAGGGCTTACAAAAATGGAAGACCCTAGAATTTCTATATAGAAACAGAGTTATTTAGTCACTTGCTATATAAACATGGTACATCTATGCCTGAAATTTAAAGTCGTTGTCACCAAATGCTACTAATTTTCTATGTTTATGGAAACAGTTTCAATCAAAAATAAGACAGAAACTAAAAAATGTGTAGAAAAACAGGAAAGAATATTTCAAATAGTGAAGCTCTAGAAAGGATTTAAGATTAAAATACATATGTTTATCTGGGGCCTGAAACTCAAATGTATTTATAAAATTTATTTAGTTTCTTGGTATAGGTAGATGCCTAGAAAAGGAAACATTCTTATTAATACATATGCATTATTTGATTCATTCACTCAGCAAATATTCATCTGTCTAATATGATCAACCCATATTTATTGTTAGATTAAAGGGACAGAAACAAACCCCAGTCTTTGCCCTTATGGATCTGACTATGGTAGACAAAAAGGCATTAAACAAATAAATACACATAAATACATTACTGCAGATTTTGGTATTTGCTATATAAGATTTCAGGGTATTCTGTGAGAGAATAACAAGATAGTAGGATTTAAAGAGATCTCTGGGATGTGAAAGAGCAGTATAAAGAACAAGAACTACTTTGAAGTGTATTTTTGTTTCCTAGGCAATGTATTTTTCATATCTATCAGACCTATAGAGTTACATATAAAATCTCTCAATAGCTCTTCTACTACATTTTTTTTCTTTAGCCATGTTATCTCTGGAATCTTTCTTTTCCTACTTTACCTAAGATGTTGCTGCAGGCTTTCTGAATGGATGACATTAGATACTAACACTTTTATTTTATTTAAAATAATTTTCTTCATGAATATGTATTTGGGCTAGGCATGAGTGACACCTTCTTGCCTACAGTGTTTGTTTCAATAGTTCAAGAAACCAGTAGTGCTCTTCTCTTTCGTTGTGGTTCTGTTTTGTCCAGTGAGAGGAGCACTGAGAAAGTTAAGACGTATGAACCTCTTTCTCCTTGGTGTTTCTTCTTCTGCCCACTCTGTTCCTTCTATGGAACTCTTGTCAATTTACATAAAGTGAGGATTAACCTTTTCTTATACTTGTTAGAGCAAGACCTTGTAAACTGTAATGTGTATACAGATCACCTGGGGATTTGTTAAAACGTTGATTCTGATTCTTTAGGTCTGGTGATCAACTGCAGCGTACTGCATTTTTACAGTGCCCCTGGGTGATGCTGTTGGTGCTGGCTCATGGACTAATTTTAGAAGCAATGTTCTAAAGGACCCTGTAATCCTTTGACTACTACTCAAACAACTATTTCAAACATTTAATTTTTCTTTGAAGCATCAAATATACAGTATAAACATGAAAATATAAGTGCATGTGCCATGTAAGTGCTGAAGTGTTATAAAAACCATCTTGTAACTTCCTTACTTTGATTTTCTAATCTCTTAGCTTCACGTCTTTGTCATTATCTGCCACCTTTGTAAAGTCCTTCTGGAGTAAACCTTTAGAAGAGAAAAATTTATTCTTCTGGAATTTCACCCAGTAGTCAATTCATTTTGCTTATGTTACTCTCTCACTTTGAGCCTTCAGGACATGATTCAGGTCTGCCTCTTGTCCATACTTCTTTATTTATTGCCAGACAAATAGTGGTTTTCATTACTTGACTGTGAGATTGATGAGTGGGAGGATGGATAAAGGGATGGAAAAAGAAGTCCAACTGAATGTTAATCTTATCTCCATATTATTATCAGCTTCACAATTTAGCTAGGTTGTATTGATTAAAAATGAAATTAATATAAAAATTACTTGAATGTAATTTAATAAAGTACTAACAATCCCTGTATCAAATAAGATCAGGGTTCTAATTTTATTTCTGCCATTTACTGGCTGTGTCACCTTGTGCAAGGTGCTTGATCTTTCCCTTTCTGAGCCTCAGTTTTGTCTTCTATAAACTGGGAAGAGCAATACCTACTTTATAGGATTGTTGACTTTTTAAATACCGTATGTGAAGAATCTGGTCTTACGCTCCTAACATATATGATAGTCATTGTCAAATGTGGATCTCAAACATCTGAAGAGAAAGCCAAATGGATTTTTGAGGGCTGCTTAATAGCCTCTTTCATCAAATACGTTATAACATTGAACATGCTGGATCATCTACTATATGGAATAATATCCCAAAAGGATATGACTGAAGAGAAGTGATTATTGACAACTAACATAGTTTTCTTTTTCCTAGTTGAATGCTTTAACTAATTCATCTTTCTTTTATTTTGGGCATTTTGCTACTAATGGTAACTTGCCTTAAATAGCAACCACAAAAAAAGGGTACTAGCTTAAGGATTTTTTGCTATGGCTTTATAACATGGCATGGATGATAACATTTTAGGGGCTGAATGTCTCACTTCATTCAAGGCAAATTGTAATTAACTGGTGTTGTGATGGCACATGATTTACTTGAAGTTATATTCTCATTCATTTAAGCCACTAATCATACCTCAGATTCAGTCTCTTTGCCGCTGAGTTTTTGAACAATTTTATTTCTCCAGCTTGAATAGATTTGAGATTGTGGCACTGAACATAAAGCAAAACAGTCATTGCTTTCATTACTTTTGTAATTACAGTCTACCATAGATAGATGACTGACACTGCTTCGGTTGAACTCAAGAGTAACTGAGAGTGAACTCTATAAAAAATCTGTAGCTATTTTAGGTCATTTTATTTACCAAAACTGTCAAGGATTTGGGGAAATATAGACGATTAAGTGGAAAACTGATTTGTGATCTTTTATCAAAATATAATGAATGAGTCATAGGTTTTCTATAGTTGGAGTAGTTCATTTTCAAGTCATGAGAGACCAAAAATATTAATCTTCCAAATATTTTTATATTATCCTTTGTAAGGGAACGAAACTATGAATGCTATAAATATTTTAGTTTTGCCATAGGGCTAGGACAGTTTATTCGTTTAGTTATTTAAGAAGAATTTAGCGACCATCCACTATGCCCCAGTTGCTCTTTTATCAGGCTGACCATGCAGTAATGAACACCTGTGAGTACTAATTCTCTTTGACCTTAATTTTTAGAGCATAAGGCAGTTCTATTTATGTAATTATTGTCATGCGTGTATCAAAATGATGAATGTAAAAGTTTATTTGATCTCATAAGTTTGGAAAAAACGAGTGCGGTAGAGAATAACTTGCTATATCATAAGGAAAATTTTTAAATCTTTAATAAAAGAGAGGAGGAAGTACCATGGAATACCTCATATTCACAAGTAGACACCATCAACAAGGATACTGCAACAGCTGTCACGCCTGTACTGTAATTAAATTAGAGAGGTTGCCACATCATAACTAGAACTTAATTGTGCTTATATAGTTGATTGTAAGCAGCATATTATTAAATCAGGCAGGATAATATAAATTATAAGGTAGAGCAGCATTTGTTACTATAAAGCTGCAGCTGTAGGGTTTTCAGTTTTTAAGTGCTCAGTTCTAATTAGTGTGTTCAGTTTTTTAGTATAGAGCCAGTTTTCCAGTTACAGAATTTATAGTATCTCTTTGTGGACAAATTAAGTGGGCATTACACAGCAGTTATCCTGACACAAGTAGATTAATATTTTTCTTTCTGAAAAATTATAAAAAAGAAATTTGTTTCAAAAGTTGTTTTACATTATGAGTAATTGAGAAATGCCTAAAATCATTATGAAACTAGAAACTTTTATTCACCCAAAGTTTTAAAAATAATCAGTTATTGCTTTTGGTACTTAAAGCAAGGAGTAGTCTAATCCCTTCTATCTCCATGAACATATGGTCTGCCCATTTACTTACATAAATATGTAAATGTAAAACTTAAATGCACAGGAAATATTTCCCATGAAGAGGAGTTACTGCACTTAAGAATTTTATACTTTTTCCAGATTTTTTGAAGTAATAATGCTTTCAATTTCAATAAAACATTTAAAAAATTTCTTTCGAATAAGAGATACACTAGTATGATATATACTATAAAGCTAATCATTTTAGAATTGTTATTCAGTACATGGGAAACCTGGCCTTAGGACTTGTGATGTGGCAGTATGAAAGTATTTTTACTATAAAGCAATTTAGCTTATATAGTTATTTTAGTGCACGGACTCAATTGTGGTGAAGAACCAAACATATTATTACATTATTACTGTACCAGTTTTACTTAGGTGAGAGCTCTTGAGTTTAATAAGTGGAGTGCTTTTCAGTAATCTCAAAATATTTCTATCTGACATATTCTTGTAGAACTCTAAGTGTAGTCCTTAATATGCATACCATAAAGTTGAATACATTATTTGATATTGAATTTTCTTTAGTTGAAAAGACTTAAAAAGAGAAAAGTGCCTTAGGAAAAAAGGAAGCATTGAGTCTACAGTAATATCTCAATAATAAGAAATGTTGTAAATGTATGTTAAGAGCTATTCATGATTTTTTATACCGCAGATTCTATATGCGCTGGGTATATTACATTATTCAGTAGTACGGAATGATTCATACCTTTATAATACAGAAGACATAATAGAATGTAGTTTTTATTGCATGGTTCAATTATTATTGCATGCTTCTACTTATTACAGGTTCTATAATATCTCTTCTCAGTTAAACTTGCTTCTTTTTTGGAAGATAGCTAAGGTATTCTAGTTGAAGCATGGCAGGTTGGATATAAAATCTATCCCCTGACCCATTGTGGCTTCTGGTACTATCCAGGTATCCCTAAGATACTGTCAAACACAGATCTTAAACATTTATATAGTGCAATCCTGAAAATAATGCCAAGGGACATGAAAAACGAATTTGGTGAAAAATCAGGGAGTGAACTAATAAATGATTACAATATTATTATTGCTTCTATGCATATTAGTTTTGAACTTGAATTGGTCATGAATGACTGCATTATTTTGTCTTTCTATGAGGGGAACAAAATTGGCAAAATGACCAGATAGCTTAAATGAAATTGAGTTGTTAATAAGTGTAGGTTTCAATATATAGCATTACTTTTTTTAGATGAAGTTTTTAAAACAATTTTGCAAGGCTAGTATAGTTTATATTCATTATAGTTAGATAATGTTATGTGTTCCAATTTTCTTGAATTCCCTAGGTTACAACAGTAACACTTCAAGATTTGCCAGGTTGTAGTCTCTCCACACTGGCAGAGTGTACAAATCTTCAGTTTCTGTCTCTTCAGCGCTGTGGATTAACCTCTTTGCACAGCCTGAGTAACTGCAAAAAGTTAAAGTACATTGATGCACAGGTATGTCCTATGTTCTCAATATTTATTTTATAATAAAATATAAAGTGGAGTAAGGTGTAATTCAGGTGTACATTTTAAGAAATGACGATTTTGAAGAAACATTTACTAAAGTAACCTATAACTCAGGGTCTAAAAGAGATCAAGGGCCAAAATTTGTGAGAACCATACAGGGAAGGTAATTAGATGGTATGACCTGGAAACTGTCTCTATTTGCAGATGATACAGTTATTGTTTTGTTACTTTTTGCTGCATAACAAATGACCACATTATTTAGTTAATTGAAAACAGCAACCACTTTTTTTGCTCACAGTTCTGTGGGCCGTGAATTGAGGCCAGACTTATCTGGGCATTTCATCTGCTTCATACCATGTTGCCTGGGTCTCTTATGTAATTTGCAGCTGGGGCTGGAATGTCCAAAATGCCTTCTTCTACATGTCTGGTGCCTTGGGAGTTTGGAATTTCTCTCTCTCTCTCTCTCTCTCTCTCTCTCTGTGCTTTCTTGGGAATCTTAAAAGGGTGAGCTTTCCAAAAAGACAAGCTTCAATATGAAGTGCTTGTCAAGCATCTGCTGGCATCATGCTAGCTTGTGTTCTATTGGCTGAGCTTTCAGTTCATGTGGGAGGGGACTATGTGGATGTGTGAATATTGGGTTGTGAGGTTTATTGGAACTGCTTACAAAGTAACAACCTCCTGCAGTCTGGCCCCTGGCCCCTAATGAGTCACATCCTTCCCGCATGCAAAAGGACTCATGTCCCAAAGACCCCAAAGTCTCATTAACTCATGGCATCAGACTCAGACTTGAGCACAGAATCTTCTCATCTAAATCAGATCCAAGTGGAGATGATCTGCTCAGAGAAAGTTCTTTCAACTCAGAGATCTATGAAGTTAAAGGAAAAGTTGTCTTCCCTCCCCCACACCCACATACAGTGGTGAGAGAGGACTTGATTAATTACAAGAGTTGTTACCATTCAATATGGGAGAAAACAAGAAGCTCATGGCAGTCCCTGGTCCATAGCTAAGAAACTACCATCAGTTATTAATAAGGACTTGGTTCTGCTCCATGGGAATGGGTTTCTGTGATTCTTGGTTCTGCCCACTAGGCTTTTAACTCCATTCTCAAGACATACTTTCTTTTTTTTTCTTCCCCATTTATTTATTTATTTTTTGCTGCGTTGGTTCTTCATTGTTGTGCATGGGCTTTCTCTAGTTGTGGCAAGCAGGGGCTACTCCTCATTGTGGTGCGTGGGCTTCTCATTGCAGTGGCTTCTCGTTGTGGAGCACGGGCTCTAGGTGCGTGGGCTTCAGTAGTTGCAACATACAGGCTCAGTAGTTGTGGCTCGCGGGCTCTAGAGCACAGGCTCAGTACTTGTGGTGCACGGGCTTAGTTGCTCTTTGGCATGTGGGATCTTCCTGGACCAGGGCTCGAACCCATGTCCCCTGCATTGGCAGGTGGATTCTTAACCACTGCACCACCAGGGAATCCCCAAAGGCATACTTTCTTTTCCATAAGAAGTGTCCTGTTTTGCAGCTGAGAATTTTTCTCAATGTTTCTTTCTCGTAGAAGATTGGGGGGGGGTGCTAGAGTTTTATTTTTATTTTAGATTATATATTTTCAATTCAAACTGACTGTGCTTCCACCAATATGATTTTCTTTTCAAACTTTGTTTCCTATGCTTCTTATTAAGTTTACTCCATTAGACAAAGGCTATATTCATATTTTTGAGAAGGATGTTGTAGGACTATACCATTAAGATTCTTAGAAGCCCATTTATCTTTCTGAAATCTTAAAAGAAGAGAATTGATGTTGCATCCGTGACATATGATCTTGACATTGAGACCAATATTATGTATCGCAGAGATGCACATGTTTAGTAAAAGTATAAATCTATACATGAGATATATACCTAATTCATGGTATTGGTATTCTTTGGAGGGAAAGATAGCAAAAGGGACTGAGGAAGGGAAATGGGGAGATTTCAAATTTTTCCATGTTTGTTTTCTTTAAAATAAGTTTTTTAGCAACTATGACCAAATGTTCACTCTTGTTCATTTAGATAGTTTGAAATATTTTGTTATATGATCCTCTGTGTTTTCTATATTTTAAAAGATTATTAATAAATACAAAATCATTTATTTGGTTACTTAGTATTTTCATCTAGATAGTATAACACTCTACATAGTTATCTTAAAATTAGGGATTCAGATATTCATTTAAAGATCATATATCTCATCTTCCCTCTTTTTGCAAGCTTTAAATGTTTCATTAATAAGCCATTGAAATAAAACTAATTACATTTGTTCTTTGTTTTAGGAAAACAATATTGAGACTATCAACTGTGAAAATTTAGAAAATCTCTGTGTTGTTCTTCTTAATAAAAATCAACTGACTTCTTTTCATGGTTTGGATGGCTGCACTAATATCCAAAATCTTGAACTTTCACATAATAAAATCACTCGAATTGGTGAGAACAGTGGAATTTAAATATATTGACATTTATTTCTCATTATTATATTTTGTTTCATTTATTCTTTTCTGAGAATAGGCCACCATCACTAATTTGCTTATTTTATCCAAGCCATACTTATTTAATCTTTTATCCAGATTTATGAAGGAAACAAAATTAGTTTTTATATATAAAATTCCTTTTATATATAAAAGGAATATGCTCCCACCACTGGCAAATGGGTGGTTGTTAGTAGCTCCTTAAATTTAGTATATTCACCTCCCTGTTCCTTTTCTTATAACCAACAGTGATCTGAACTCTAGTGAAGAATACAATACCCTAGTTTGTTGCCATCATATTTTTATGGGCCCTATGCTTTCTGTACTTCTCAGCAACTGTCATAACTGTTTCCTGGTATGACACTACTTTCCTTACCTACATACATCACTTGGACTAACCTTTCCTTCTTTAGGTAAGGCTACTAATACCACATAAAAGAAAGAGTTTATCAGTTTGGATCTCCCTAATCATCTTTGTCCCTCCGTCTGTCTGTCTGTATACCTATATATCAATAGCGTTTCCATCCTTATTCTTTGTAATCCATAAAATTCAGTGATGAAAATGTCTTTTCTTATTTAAGACCAGCCCTTCTATTTTACGTAAATATACCTGTCATTCTCCTCTGGTACCTTCCTCCATCATTTATCACCTTTCTCATGTCAGATTCTTCCTATTGCCGTCCATTGCCTCATCTCTCCTCCTCTTGCTGTCAAGTCTTGTGAAAGTGTTCTGTTCTTGCTCTCACTTCTTACTACCCAACTTCCCTCTTCTGCCCACTGAAATTCAGCTTCAGCTCACTTCTATACATTTCCAGTGTGGTAAGTCTAAAATAAAAATCTCATGTTTTTTAATACCTGGCTTAAAATTCTGTTTGGTTTTTTTTTAATTTAACTGTGAGATTCTCAAGGGACTTGATAAGGGCTTAAATGATGGTTAATCAATAATCAAGGACTGGCAGAAAATAATGAACTAGATAAAAACATTACTCTGGTATACTACTAATGGCTTAAATTATTGGACCCCCAGAAGGTACATTCTTTCCACCTTCTCCATCCTGTGGTGGTTAGGAAATGTGATCTGTACTGAAATATCACGAAATGGGATGGGAGCAGGTGGAGGAGTAGAAGTAAGCCTGCTTTCTGTGTTTAGGCCTGGTTCTACCTAGGCCTTCTTGATATTAATTTGTTTGCCTATGTAATATTTTGTTTTTTCTTTCATTTTTTTATTGTTGAACATTTCAAACATTTACAAAATGAATACATGGAGATTCCATATACTATAGTCAACATTTGGTCCATCATTACTGTTTTGTTTTTTATTGTATTTTTTCTTTTTTAAAACAAATTCCCAAATCATAAAGTTTCATCCTTTCATACCTCAGGAGATGGTTTTTAATAATATGGTCCTTTCTTACTTAACTACAATGCATTGTGTTGCCTAATAAAATTAATAGTGATTCCTTCTATCAACTGATAATCCATAATCCAGATTTCCTTATTTTCTTAAAATTATCAGGGTTTGTTTGAATCATAACACAAACAATGACCACATATTACATTTACATAGGTGTCTGAAGTCCTATCTAATCTGTAGTAGTCCTTCCACTTTTCTTCCTCCATGCCATTGATCTGTTGCAAAACCTATGTTAATTGTCCTATACAGTGTCCCACATTTTGGGTTTGTCCATTTACTTCCTTTTAATGTATTAAAATTGTTTCACTATGCCTATAAATATTTCATGTCCTGTAAATGAAAGCTAGTGCAACAGGCTTGAGTTAATTAAAATTTAGTCTTTTTTGGCAGGAATTTTTCATAGGGGTTGCTCTGTGCTTCGTATTGCCTTACGTCAGGAGTCATACAGTGATTATTTGCTTTTAATGATGCTACAGTTGCATGTTAGGTATGTGAGTGATAGCCTAAACGTTCCATTATAAAGTCTCCCACATACCTTTTATCTAATGCTTTCATCCATTGATTAATGTGGCCTGAATCAATTAATGCAGTGGGGGATACAAAAAATGAGTTTTCTAATTTGAACATTCCTTCCACATTTTAAAAACTGGAATCATTTATTTAATAACTATTTGGTTACCTTGGAATCATTCGTAGAGGAAAGACAGGAATAAATGCCTACCTTTATATTGATAGACTTTTACAGTAAGGTCATTACTTTCAGTGGTGTCAGATGAATTTTCTGTTTCATTTATTTTGTTTTGCTTTTGCACTTTTCTCTCTCTCCCTGCTCTTCTCTCTTTCTTAGTGGTCTAATGAACTCATAGAATTTTATAATATAGAATATTTCAGTCTCTTTTCTTATTATACTGCTTGATACTCAAATTGTCCAGTCCTGTGAATTTGATTGAAGATATCAAATATTGATATCTCCAAATTTACTTTTTGAACTTTATAGTTGTGTTATTTTCTCTTCCACTGTAGTCCTTGGTTGATACCAACACTAACATAACTATTTGCTATGGATTATAATAGCCATAAAATAGTTTCAAAACAACAATGCCAGTATTAGAAGCATTTTAGAAGTATTTAGAAGAAATCTTCTAAATTAATTTTGAGATTTTTTTGCATTTCTTTTGGCCCTTACACTTTGTCCCCCAAAGTGATGTGCTCACTTAAAGTATTTTATCTTTGTGATTATGTTATGAATTTGAAATATAATTAGTTCACTTTTCCCTTTGATTCAGTTTTATTTTTGAGATTTAAGACAGATACATGTTTCTACAGACTACATTTAAGAAGACTCAAAGTGGTTGTGCTTTCATCCTTTTTCATTTCACTGTTATCCCATCTACTTTTATATACAGATATTTATGTATATATGTGTATAATAATACATGTGTATCACATATGTAATATATGTGTGTGTTTGTAAATATACATACATATACATATATCTAAGAAATATATGTATATATGCTAATTCTTTCACAAAATATAGAATATTTAAAGTACTGTTCTTTATCTTGCTCTTTTTCATTTTACAACATATATGGAGTTCATAGCATTGTTCTTCTATGGCTTGATAGTATTCAGTTGTGTGTATGCACTAGAGTTTATTCCGCTGGTCTCTGGTTGATGGACAATGGATGGTTTACAATCTTCCACACTGCCATCATGACTAACCCGATACCTATGTCATTTCATACTCCATCAGATATATCTTTAGGTTAGTTTCCTGATATATATTTTTTGGGGGGGGGGGCGGCAAAGGACATCTTTAATCTAGGAAGATAGTGCCAGATACACTTTATATGGGTTGTACCACTTTGCACTCCTACCATTAATACATGTTAATGGCAGTTTTTTGTTTTTTGCTTTTTTTGCTTTTCTTCTGTTTATTATGTTGTTCTTTTCTATTTTTAAGTTAAATTTGTAATTTAATTATTTATCATTTTTCACTCTTGTTGACATAAGTACTTAAGTCTATAAATTTTACTCCGAGCACTACTTATTCTGTAACTTCTGAATAAGGTATAGGTATTTTTGTCTGTTCTACAATTATATGATGTATTTTATCTTTTACCTAAAATTTTAAATTTCCACATGGAAAGACCATTTTTGTTGTTATTTTTTCTAGTTTTATTTAATTATAGTCAGAGAATTATTTTTGTGCCATATCTGCTTTTTGAAACTTGTGGTTTTCTAACATGTGGTTAATTTTCAGGAATGTTTCGTGTGCACTTGAAAAGAAGGTTGTTGTTTTTTGTTGGAATATAAAGTATATATTTTCATCTTTAAGATCTACATTAGTGATCTTTTATTTTAGGTCGTAAATGTGTACTTGATTTACCTTGGACTGAAGGAGTTGAGCTAGATTGAATGTATCTGTTCATTTTTTTTTTAACATCTTTATTGGAGTATAATTGCTTTACAATGGTGTGTTAGTTTCTGCTTTACAACAAAGTGAATCAGTTATACATATACATATGTTCCCATATCTCTTCCCTCTTGTGTCTCCCTCCCTTGCACCCTCCCTATCCCACCCCTCTAGGTGGTCACAAAACACGGAGCTGTGTATCTGTTCTTAATCAGCCTGTTTCTTTGTGTACATCCTTTTGTTTCTGCGTCATGAATGTTGCTCCATGCTGTTATACAGATATTCTTAACAGTGTTATCTTTATTGTGAATTTTAGCCTTGAAAATTTTAAGTTCCATTCTTTGTCTCTTTAATGCTTTTGTGACTGAATTCTACCTTGTCTTACATGGTTTCATTTTGTTTGTATTTGCCTAATCTAAAAAAACTTTTTAACATTTCTGAATCACTTTGTTTTATGTATGTACTTGTATACAGAATGGATTTGGGTTTTATTTTTTGATCCAAGCTTAAATGTTTTTCTCTCATATAGACCATGGCCATTTGCATTTATTAATTTAATTCATATACTTGGTCTCAGTACTGTCATCCCACTCAGGAGGATGCTCTCTCTTTCTGGAGGGAGGCCTTGTTGGTAATAAATGGGTTCTTCCACCCCTGGGGCACCTCCAGTGTTCACTTATCCGTTCAGTTTCCGTAGGATTTCCTCTGTACAAGTGTCGATTCAGCCTGGATTGTGTTGATCCTGGATACTTATTACCCCACTTAGAAAGAAATTTAACTTGTGATTTCTTTATCTCCCATTTGCAATGGAAGGATAGGTTGTGGGTATTTTGATTTCTTTGTTGCACTTTATGAATTTCTGGAGGAGGTTTGGGGAGAATTGGATCTAATCAGTCACCATCAACTCCCTTTTTTTAAAATATAAATTTATTTATTTATTTATTTATTTATTTATGGCTGTGTTGGGTCTTCATTGCTGTGCACGGGCTTTCTCTAGTTGCGGTGAGCGGGGGCTATCTTTGTTGCAGGTGTGCGGGTTTCTCATTGCAGTGGCTTCTCTTGTTGTGGAGCATGGGCTCTAGGCACGCGGGCTTCAGTAACTGGCACGTGGGCTCAGTAGTTGTGTCTTGCAGGCTCTAGAGCACAGGCTCAGTAGTTGTGGTGCACAGTGGGATCCCGCGGCATGTGGGATCTTCCCGGACCAGGACTCGAACCCGTGTCCCCTGCACTGGCAGGTGGATTCTTAACCACTGCACCACCAGGGAAGTCCCCTTTTTTTTTTTTAATTTGGGGAAAATATAGTGGTTTTCACAAAGCAAGCTTTTGTTTTGCAAACATTTCAAGGCATAATTTCTAAAATGTAATGTATAATGTTCTTTAATATGTTTATTTGTCTATGTGTCTGTGCTGCCTGCTTTGGGACCACTCATGACTTCTCCCATATGGAAATACTGATACTTTTGAAACAAATTTTTTATTGTAAAATTTTAATTTAAAATACATACAGAAATAATTTTGTTGTTGTTGGAATGAAGGCAAG
The DNA here is from genome assembly GCF_039906515.1 of Pseudorca crassidens. Lineage (NCBI taxonomy): Eukaryota > Metazoa > Chordata > Mammalia > Artiodactyla > Delphinidae > Pseudorca > Pseudorca crassidens. The sequence goes on from NC_090306.1 coordinate 72,173,759, forward strand.
TGCACTGATAATGTATGTTACTTTATTGGTACTCACTGAAGCAAGCTTGAAAAAAAAGAAAAAGGCTGTTTGTAAGAAGAAATGCTTGAACTCCCGTTCACTTCATTTTCTTTGCCAACAGTGCTATATGGGATTTTTTGTAGTCAGTGGATTTCCTGGGATAGGATATCTGCAAGACTTATGTGAAAACTGCCATGTTATTAATTGATGTACCTGAGGTATCTCTATGTAGTACACCCTCAGCAAACAAAGTAAAAGACATCTTTGCTGTCTGTTGGGTACAATGAAAACACTGTATTTATTGAGTGTGAGAAGAGTATGCATGGGAAAGTAGATTTTCTGAAGACCAGTTGGAGTCTGTTTTTCATCTTCAAGAACTGCTTACAGAGATTCTGGTTGAGTTAAGGGAAAAGCACAGATTTTGTCTTTCAATGATATATTGATGCTAAGAACTCTTATGAAGGGGCACAAAGATAGATTTGTGTTTATAAGTTAATAAGTCACTATTCCATGCTATAATATTTCTTAAGGAGGTGAAATAAAATTGGAAGGAATACCAAATATTCTACATTTGTAGTTTCGAGTTTAATTTGTTCCTAATTCTAACTAAGCTATATTATTGCAGCAGTTAATTAGCAATGTTAACTCTAATTACTCTTTTTATTAGAAAACATTAGTGTACATTTTTTACTTTCTTTGCATTTAGTGACTGAAAATAGCAACTCTATCACTCTCTTTAAGGCACTTTATTTGAAATAATTTATGCTGAATGTTTTCCATTCTACTTAAACTGGTTAATTGTAGAAACAGAAACAATGTGAAATATACTCTTTTAAAGTAATAGTTTAAAATTTAATTCTATAAATTGAAAGTTACAAAGTTAGTTCTTTAATGTTTAAACATATTGTGTGCTGTGACTATAGAAAGAAATGGTCTTAATTATTATTATTAATCATAACTGAAATATTAATTTAAAATATAATTCAAAATGATATCCTTAAGATATATTACATATTGAGGTACAGATTATTTTCTGGTCAAATGTAGCAAAAAATAAACTATTATATTGGGCATATATGGTCATATAAATTTTATAGTCATTTAAAGAATACTTTGTATGTTTTTATATTATTTGCTATAATTGGTTCTATTTTGGCAGCAAGTTTTTGACTATTGAGTATTTTTACTTAACCTGGCATTTTTCTTGCATGCTTTAAATGCACAAGATAATTGCTTTAAGCTCTTTAAATTCACTTCACGTTGATGATTTTAAAGATGGATTTATTTTAATTGGAAAAGAGATTTTATTATAATTTTTAATGTTTTTTTCCCTGAAGTTACACGAATCTTTATCTTTTATAACTCACTTTAATTTGGGTGGATTTCAGTTTAAATTTTAAGGTTTGTTATCTTTGTTATATTTCTTGCTTTCCTTTGCCTGAAATTTCCCATGAGTAAATTTCAGGCAAAATTGGTAAGACATTTTTTTTTATAAGTAATGTGGAGAAAACTTTTCTTAAATGAATGTTGCCACAGTGTTCATTAAAATTTATAAACTTCACCTATGAGGAATCTTTCATATTTTGAGTTAGTATTTTTGATTTAATTTTTTAATGAATAGCCAAAGCAAATGAAAAATAGGTGATTCATAAGTTATAATCTAGTTTTCTTTTTTCCTCCCCAAATATATTGAATTTTATTGACTTTTTAGCAGAAACATTTTAAAACTAAACTAATTTTTAAAATTCATGCTGCATGACCAAGGTGTTTATAGAAAAAATACAACTTAAGTATAATAAATATAGTAATAGATAACTTTTTTTTACCACCAGCCATTTCATGTGCTTTATACATACTAACTCATTTGATTTTCACATAAGTGTTATTAGTTAGGTACTATTTAATCTTTGTTTTTTCCAGATAAGAAAGCTGAAACATAGAAAGTTCAAGTAAGTTGTCTAAAATCACACCGTTAGTTAATGATAGAGCCAGGATTTGAAACTCAGCAGTCTATCCTGGTACCAAATTTTTTAATTGATTCATTCTATTGCCTCTCTCATAAATACGCATTTAATATTTAAGATTATTACTGTTTTGTTATACTATATTACAAAGTCTTTATGCTGAAAAATATATAATGATTTTAAGGTTTATTCATTAATAAATTTATTAATGAGCCATTGAGCATCCACTATGTGGAAGCACTTTTCCAGGCACTAGAACACAGCGCTGGAATATTGCTGAGGATGCAGCAATAAACAAAATAAATGACTATCCTGACTTGCACTGAGATTATCCTACTGATAGTTATTGATATAGAGAGAAAGAGGAAAAGAGTAAATTGCCATGTTTCCTTTATTGACTATTGGGTAAAAATGAAAATAAGTATGATGTTAATGTCTTTAATGCCAGCAATTTATAAATCATTAATTTATAAATTTCAGGTAATACAGCCCTAGAAAATATTATTGTAAATAGTTAGAGATACTGGGAGATTTTTTTTTCTGCTGCTTTATTTTCAGATAATACTGTTTTCTGGAAAAGTGAAACTAGTATTCTAAGTATGAAAGATATTGAATAATTCAACATTTTCACATAGGCTTGATTACTATGTCGTAGCTCATAGGGGAAATGTGCCTGGATTAATTCTTGCTGCCAAATGTTGTCATTGGAACATTAGAAAAAATAATGAAGTAAAATAAGATAAAGCTGTAGATATTTTGCTTGTAGAAATGTTTTTCATTATATACTTAGGAAATTCTTTGGATTCCACTAGATGGTGCTAGCTTACTCTTTAGTTTTGAAATGTAACACAATGCTTAGAACAAAGCTGAAAGGGATTTTGCAGATCTGCCAGTCTAGGCTTCTTAGTTTACAGATGGAAAAACAGACCCACATAGTTTTCGTCTAACTCCTGGCAGAGGTGGGGCTAGAATCCACATTTCCTGATTCCTGTTTCAGTATTCTTTTTTCCGTACAACCTGTATGATCCTGAAGGACTTTTGCATTGAAATTGAAAATCTCAAGTGTAACTCAGCATATTTGTATGTAACTGTCAAACATAGCAATCATTGAGCAGCTAAAGGAGGTAGACCTTTACCAAACACTTCTTTAGTGAAAACCTCCAGCCTAATTCAACATCTTTAGTATTGCTGTTCCTTACAGAAGAGTTTTTTTCCCCTGTGGCAAGAATGTTTTATTAGACCATTGGCTCATTTCTGTGGGAAGAATTCTTTGAAATAGATATTTGTAGCAAGTATAGCCAAATGCTAATTTTGCCATGGGCAATGAGGAGGGATAAACATAGTTGACTTCAATTTTATTTTGTGGGACCTAGGAAACTTTTAAAGGACTAATAAAGAATATATTGAAGCAGTAAACTCAAGAATATTTAAGCAATCCTTTATATTTATTATATTTAAGCCCTTTGAAAGAGACTCTTGAATATTTTTGTGGTTATTATTTGTTTTGTTTTAGATGGGTAGTAGAAGAAATAACAAATTTTTACAGGGAGAGAATTATGTTCTTAGAGATGTTGAGGAAGTAATGATGTTCTAACTTAAGTCTTGCTGTAAGTCTGTTTTGCTCAGTTCTTATCCTTTATTTGACAGCGAAGAATTTCTAAGATTAAAAGAAGAAGGGGGGCAATTTATTCTAACTTCCTTCCCACCTAGATTCCTCCTTTTGATCCAGTGCACTTACTGGATCAAATTACTGTTTAATCAGTTGTGTATAGACTTTTCTGAGTATGTATTAATATCCTATTCCTTCTTCAAGGTTTAGCTCAAACATATCTCTTTGAAGCCTTATTTGGTCACCACAGTTACAGTTTTTTGTTTGTTTGTTTTTGTTTTGTTTTTTTCAGTTACAGTTTTTTAACTCCTTGTTTTTATTGAGGATAATTGTTAGGAAACAATAACTATCATTTTTAGTACCCAACATGTGAAAGTGTTGTAAATGCTACTTTAAAATATTATTTTTAATCCTCCCAATAATGTGAAATCACCCCCACTCCACAAAAAAGGAACGAAGGATCAGAGTAGTTAAGTAACTTGCTTATAGTCATATAGCTAGTTTTCGAATAGGCATGTGTTACTGAAATTCAGGACTGCCTGCCTCAGAGCCTATTCATTATTGATTATGCAGTACTGCCTGTTGATTAAGTGGAACACTTGTCATGTTAGCAGAGTCCTGGAGAAAGACTTATATACATGACTCCCGTGGTGTTTGTAGATTGTAGATCTTCATTCCCATAGCTTTTTTTAATTTATTTTTTTGATTTAAATATTTTTGAGGCCATGATATTTGGTGCACACAAATTTATAACTGTTATATGTTTCTGTTAAATTGACCAATTTTATCATTTTTAAATGTCCCTTTTCAACTGTATTAAGTTTTCTGCCTTAGCCTTCTGTATCTGACATAATCAAACCAGCTTTTTTTTGACTCAGGACCTTTCTAACACTCTTAAAAATTATTGCGGACCTCCTTCAGACAGTTTTCATTTATGTGGGTTATATCTATCAATATTTACTGCATTAGGAAAAAACAGAAAATTTTTGTATTCATTCAGAGTTTAAGACAATAAAGCCTTTGCATTCATAACAGTTTTAGAATAGTAACTGTATTTTTTTTTTTTTTTTTTTTTTTTTTGCGGTACGCTGGCCTCTCACTGTTGTGGTCTCTCTGGTTGCGGAGCACAGGCTCCAGACGCGCAGGCTCAGCGGCCATGGCTCATGGGCCTAGCCGCTCCACGGCATGTGGGATCTTCCCGGACCGGGGCAAGAACCCGTGTCCCCTGCATCGGCAGGCAGACTCTCAACCACTGCGCCACCAGGGAAGCCCAATAACTGTATTTTTTAAACAAAAAGATACAGTGAGAAAAGGGTCATTGTTACACATATTTGCAAATCTCTTTAATGTCAAGCTTAACACAAGACAGCTGGATTTCCGTATTTCCTTCTGCGTTAAATTTACTACGATATCACACCTCATGTAGTTCTCTGGATAACTCCACCCTACACTCTTGAACAAATGGGAGTGGAAAAGGCAAATAACCTCTTAGAATTATTATGAAAGTAGTTTTGACTCCATGGAACCTTTAAAGGTATCTCAGGATGGGGACACTGGCCCACACTTTGAGAATTACTGTTTTAATGTTTACATAATACATCTTTTTCTGTCCTTTTACTTACAATATTTCTACAAGTTCTATTTTTGGAATTTTTGTAATGTAACATAAAAAATTGTTGTTTTTGTTCTTGTTTTATCGAGGCTGCCTGACAAATTCAAGCTTTGATTTGTAACCTTTAGTCCCTAGTAATTAAGTGTAATCAATAACATTCAATTATTGATATATTTGAGTTTAAAATTACTCTCTTACTATTTGATTCTATTTGTTCTTGTTCTTTTTTTTTTTTTTTCTCTTGCCTTCTTTTGCTTTGGTTGAGATTTTAAATTATTCCATTTTTCTTTTCTATCATATTACCATTTTTATATTATTTTACTATCCTTTTGGTTTACTATAGATATTACATCATGCCTTCTTTATTTACCAAATCTAAGTTTATTTAGCACTTTCCTCTCTTTTTTCTTTTTCTTTTTTAACATCTTTATTGGAGTATAATTGCTTTACAATGTTGTGTTTCTGCTGCACAACAAAGTGAATCAGCTATATGTATATATATATATATCCCTATATCCCCTCCCACTTGTGTCTCCCTCCTACGCTTCTTATCCCACCCCTCTAGGTGGTCACAAAGCACTGAGCTGATCTCCCTGTGCTATGCAGCTGCTTCCCACTAGCTAGCTATTTTACATTTGATAGTGTATATATATCAGTGCTACTCTCTCACTTCATCCCAGCTTACCCTTCCCCCTCCCCGTGTCCTCAAGTCCATTCTCCTGCGTCTTTATTCCCGTCCTGCCCCTAGGTTCATCAGAACCATTTTTTTTTTTTAGATTCCATGCATATGTGTTAGCATATGGTATTTGTTTTTCTATTTCTGACTGACTTCACCCTGTATGACAGACTCTAGGTCCATCCACCTCACTACAAACAACTCAATTTTGTTTCTTTTTATGGCTGAGTAATATTCCATTGTATATATGTGCCACATCTTCTTTATCCATTCATCTGTCGATGGACACTTAGGTTGCCTCCATGTCCTGGCTATTGTAAATAGAGCTGCAATGAACATTTTGGTACATGACTCTTTTTGAATTATGGTTTTCTCAGGGTATATGCCCAGTAGTGGGATTGCTGGGTCATATGGTAGTTCTATTTTTAGTTTTTTAAGGAACCTCCATACTGTTCTCCATAGTGGCTGTATCAGTTTACATTCCCACCAACAGTAGCACTTTCCTCTCTTTTCCAAGGCAATTCTAGGGTCTTAGAAAACCTAAACTTTATTTACTCCCTCCCAACTTAATGTGCTCTTTTTGTTGAGTATTTTAACTCTGCATGTGTATATATGTATCTATATGTGTGTTTCAAATGCCTTAAGACATTATTATTTTATAAAGTCAATATCATTTGGATTGATCCATTTTTTAAACCTTTCCATTGAACTTTATTCTACCTTTCATCTGTGATATTCCTTTCACCTGAAGAATATGCATATACACACACATATCTCTGTTTATGTATTTTGATATATATACTTACCATTTGGCATGCATTTTCTGCATTGTGAATGGATTTTATTTTATTATAGCTTTCCTTGCCTAGGGTGATGTGTAACAACCTAATGGTTGATCCTTGGAAGAAAATTTCTTTTTCCCCTTTTAAGATTTTTTTTTTCTTTTGCCATTGTTTTCATTAGTTTACTCTGATGTTTCTACTGTGGTTACCTTAGTATTCACCCTGCTTGAATTCATTGTGCCTCTTAAATCAGTGGCTTGGCATCTTTATTCAGTGTTGAAAAATTCTGAGCTACGTACTTACTTATAGATCTAGATCCAGATATATATTCCCACTATATTCTATAATCCCCTTATGCTTTTATAATTCTCTTACATTTCTTTTGCATCTCTATGTGTCATTTTGGATGTTTTCTTGTGACTCAAATTATGGTTCACTAATTCTCCCTTCAGCTGTGTCTAATATAATGTCCAATCCATTCATGAAAGTCTTGTTTGTAGTTGTAGATTTTCAAGTTTAGAACTTTTATTTGCTTCTTTTATTTAGCATTCAATTCACATTTTTATAGTATCTAATATGTAAGTTTCCAGTTTTAATTTTTTAATACGTTCAACAAAGTTTTGTTAGTTTCTGTGTCTGGTAACTTCATTATCTAGATACCCTGTGGATAGTTTCTATTATCTGTTCTCTTGATTTTTGTTCACATGATGTTATTTCCTTGCTTAGTTTTTTGTCATTTTACAGTCAGAAAATACTAAGGAAAACAAAACTATAGAATCAGTTTGAGGCTATGATGTTATTTTCCTCCAGAGGTCTTTATTGTTTAAAACTACAAGCATTAGTGATCTCTGTGCAGCTAAATCCATGTTTTGTTATTGATATTATTTAAAGCTTGGCTTCAGTACCTTGGGAGCTACTCCATATTTGGATTAATGTGTAGTACATGGAGGTCCAACCAAAAGTAAGTAGAGATTTGTTAGCCCTCTTTTGCTGAGGAGAGCTCTGGAGCCCAAGTTTTGACCCCCTGATGTTGCAAGCTTTCCTTTCTCAGAATTAATAGATACCCTGAATAATGTGTTCACCTCATTTCTTCTGGAACTTAATCCTCTTATTCTATAATACCATTTTAGTTCTTAAATGCCTTCAGCAGCTATGTTTATATTTGTTTTCTCATTACCTAGTCCATTGTTACTGTAAACAGAAAGCCTTTGCTACATTTTCTATTTTCGCCTTCTCTTGTCTTCTTTTGACTTATTTGGTATTTTTCCCCTCATTTCCTCTTTTGTCTCAATCTTTTGATAGTTATATACTTTATTTAGTGGTCACCATAGAAATTATAAAATATACTCAATTTATCTCAAGTTAATTGATATCTTTACCTCAAATTTCCTGACTTATATGTGTTTGTTTTTCAGGATTTTAAATGTTTTTTGTTTTTGTTTTTGTTTTTGCGGTACACGGCCCTCTCACTGTTGTGGCCTCTCCCGTTGCAGAGCACAGGCTCCGGACGCGCAGGCTCAGCAGCCATGGCTCACGGGACTAGCCACTCCGCGGCATGTGGGATCTTCCCAGACCGGGGCACGAACCCACGTCCCCCGCATCGGCAGGCGGACTCTTAACCACTGCGCCACCAGGGAAGCCCTTAAATGTATTTTTATTTAACTCTTCAAGCTATACATTATGGTTATTTTATACGGTCAAAGTTTGATCATATTTGCCCATATTTATTGCTTTTATGCCTGTTGCTCTTTTTTTCGTTTAAGATCTTGGATCTCTTTCCTTCTTCCTGATATAGATCCTTTAAAATTTCCTCTAGTAAAATAACTAGTTTGTGGAAGATAATTTTTCTGTAAATGTGCTTACTTAGCATTCATTGTTAAATCATAATTTAACTGGGTGTATTTTTCTAAATTGAAGTTTATTTTCTTTCAGTAATTCATAAATATCATTCCGTTACTTTTTTACTTTCACTGTTGCTTTAAGAAGTCAGCTGTGTTAAATTTCGGAAACTTTGAGGGTATTTTCTATGTCTTTTCAAGTATTTTTTTTCTTGTTATTCCTGTTATGAATTTTTATTCTGATGTGTCTAGGCATGGATTTCTTTTTAATTCATCCTCTTAGGGTCTGATGCAATTATTGAATATGTGATTTTCACTTTTAAATTTTATCTGTTAGCCATTATCTCTTCAAAAAGTTTTTTTCTTCCTCAGTTTGTTGAAACGCTACATATGTGTTAGATTTTCTGACTCTTGCCTCCATATTTCCTATATTCTATCTTTCTGTCTTTTTTTGCTGCCTCTAGTTACTTTCTATATACCTAAATTCCAGTGACAAATTCTGACTTGCTGTTAATCCTAGTCATTGAGTTTTTTAATTTGAATTAATTCTGATTTTCACGTGGGTCTGGTTTTGCTGGGATTTGTTATTTCTGCTAATTCTTACTTATGGCATCTTATTTCTTTGTGTTTTTCATGTGATTTTTTTTTTTTGTCACCTGTTTATTTCCCTTGGAATTTAAGCTTTGTGATTATTCCTAGTTATGACATTAAAGTTTGTTCTTTAGAGATTTTTCAGATGCTGAAGGACACAAACAATCTAGAATCATTTGTGCTACATTTTTGGTGGAAGTTTTCTGATCACCATGAGAATGAATTTGAGTCGTAAACCTATGGGAGAGTCAGCTTGTATTTATTATTTTAAAGGAGGATTTTTTTCCCCTCTTACTGAGATTTGCGATAGGTAGTTTAATTTCCTGTCTTCAGTTGGGTATAGCTGATTGGGGTCCAGGTTTACTTGGAATTGCCTGTCATACTTGCCTCCTATTGGTGAATTTTAAGTTTTGTTTCCTCAAACTGTGAGGCTATAGAAATTGATCATCATATTCACCAGATTTAACAAGTTTTCTCGCACTGAAAACTGGCTTTACTGTTCTGCTTGCTTCTATTTGCCTACCATATCTATTTTGATTTTGGACTGAGAATTCTTTGCTTTCTTAACAGCTCATTTGGAAACATTTAAAAAATGTAATTACTGTTTTTAGTTATTTTCAGGAGTAAAGATCACAGTATCTGAGCAGAAATTTCTGGAAATGGAATTTTGGTTTTTTTCCTAAGTAACTTTTAATCTAATCTACACAATTAATATATGCTTATTGTCTATAAATTATGATGTGAAATGATAAAATAATAAGCCATATTTCCACCATCCAGATATAGCCAGTATTGGTGAGTTTTCCAGATTGTTTTCCAACCATTTTAAAAATCACTACTGTAATATTGTTTTGTAATTAACTGTATTCACTTAATAAATTGTGAATAATTATACATGTCATAATTTAAAAAAATATTCTAGGTGAATTTTTCAAGTAAATGATACTTGAGCAGAGATTCTGTCTATATCCTTTTTCTATTTCTATGAGGACACAACACAGTCTTAGGACTTGTAGAACAAGTTATGAGTTTTATATTACAAGTAAAGCTATTTTTGCAAAAAACAGATTTTCATATTTCTTGTAGAAATGTGGAAACTATAAATGCTTTACATGTGTTAACAGAGAAGATACTTCATGCCTCTTATTTCAGGAAATTAGAAAAAATTGTCACATATAACTATTAAGAAAATAAAACTCTAATAAGCATAGCTAACACCTGAATAGAAATTCAAAACTCTTTGAGGAATAACAAATATAAAATGGTAAACAAAATGTCCTCCTTTATGAAGGAGGCATATTTATGAAAAAATGTGATCAAAATAAGAAATCACTTGAATGAACATGATCTGTAACAATTCAGACAATGATGCCTACTTTTTCTATATAAATAAATGTACTTAGGGTACAGTTTAGTTAAAGAAGGTTTAGATAATTAGTTAAGTAAAGTTTAATTAAACATAAGACAAAGCTTAATAATACCTGTGATTATTAGAGTATATATAAAGAGATGTGCTCTAGGCATATATTTTATATTCTAATAGTAAAGTAACAGTTAACTTTTTAGTACTTCTTTTGAGATGATGCAGTCAAAACTTTATCACTACTGAAATAGAATATCAACTTGAATTTTTTAAAAGTACAGTGATTTATAAAGTAATCAATTGTTGAAATATATTAAGGTATTATAGAATAATCTTACGGTGATCAAAAATCATACACACATGAATTACTCGTTGGTAACATTCATTTTCAGCAAATTTTCCTACAGTTTACTAAGATGGGACATATTTAAAAGCTCATGAAAACATTGCTAAGCAATAGAGCAGGAAATTATATGAAAATGTTTTGATTTCAAAGTTTTAGACTTCCTCATGCTGCAAATGATAAGATTATCTCATTTACAATTCCATCTCCCCCTAATAATTTTGTCAGTTATAATATTTTTGTTCAGTGATTTATAAAAAGATGTGCTTTAATTAATCTATTTTAGGCAATACTAACTCCTCTATAAGAAAATAGAATAAATTAGGATATTTACACTCTTTCCAATCTTCTTTTCCCTTCACAATTTTTGTTTTTCACATCAGGATTTATGACATCAAGTCAGTATTTATGACTCTATCTTATCTTCTCTAGCAGCATTAGATCTGTATGAAAATGGGTCAATACCAGTCTTTTTTATGACAAACTGCTTCTTTCATCTTCTGCTTGTCTGGATTACATAGTTCATTAACTCTTTTTGCATCTTATTTTTCAAAGAAGGACTAGTGGATGCTATATTCCCTGAATTCTTTCACATTCAAGAGTATCTGTCAGTTGCCTTCATACTTGAATGAAAATATAGCTGTGCATTCTATTTTTAGGTCACATTTTCACTTGGTATTTCATGGACATTGCTTTGTTGCATTTTGATATTGTGTGTTGCTGTGGTTAAACTAGAGGCTAACTTGATTTTACTCCCCCAAAACTGGTTTCTGCCCAGATACCTGAATAACATTTTCTTTGTCCTTGATTAATAAATTTAGCAAGACGTCTTATTGTCAATAAACCCACATAAGTTTTTTTCGTGAAATATAATATCCTTTTCAAACTATAGATTGTTATTTCTTCATTTACGAAAATTTTTGTTTTTTATATATTCGCAAACTTTTTTGGCTTGGTTCTATTTTCAATCATGGATGATCCATATTTTGATTGACTTTATCTGTTATGTCTATTTTTATTTAATTAATGTAATCTTGCTGCTTTATCTTCTGCTTCTCCACATTTTGTTCTCAGTGTGATTATCTCTTCTTGTGAGCAACTCAATCTTTAGCTCTCTGTCCTGTACAACATTTTTTCTAAGTTATTTATTAGTTCTGTCATGGTGTTATTTTGGTCCATTTGTTTACCTACATCTGTTATTTTAGTATCTTTGAATTCTTGTTACATTAAATTTCTGTAAATGTTCTTCCCTAGCCCAAAACATTTTCAAACATATTTTCTTCTTTCTCATGTTTTCTTCAGAATAGGATCATTACTATATTAGTTATATACTTTGGTGAAGCAGAGTACCCCCAAATTTAGCAATTTAAAACCACAGACATTTATTACCTCCTATTTTCTGTGGATCAGGTATCTGGAATTGCCTTAGTTGGTGGTTCTGGCTCAGGGTCTCTCTTGAGGTTGCAATGAAGCTATCAAACAGGACTGCCATCAATATCAAGGCTCAGTGAGGCTGAAAGATCCACTTTCCATCTCACTTTTCCCTTTAAACCTTTGATCTTAAAATCTAAGAGGTATGCCCCCCTGTCTATGTACAGTGTTCCCACACTTTGGCTATCTAACAAACCCTTCTGATGGATGACAGCATCAGGTTTTCTCATTTTTCTTCAGTTCAATAACCATTTGGTGATGGTGGTGGTCAGGAATAAATACAGAATAACAGTTCTATTCAGTACTTGCTCTGATTTTTTTCAAATATATTGTTTTAAAAAATATTATACAAGAAGTGCATTCTCATTTAAAAATTTTAAAAATAGAGAAGTATACAATGTAAGCAGTGAAATTTTCTCTCTCTGCTTACCCTGTTCTCTTTCTTATTTTGCAGTAGTAACCACTGTTCACAGTTGCTTACAAATCAATCCAGACCTTGTTCTATGCAATACAATTAATAGATGTGTAGATTGAAAGTCAGGTATATTCAATAGCTAAAAGCCTATGTATGCAACTTAGGTTTTACATACAGTAGTACATCATGGGCATACTTCTGTGTCAGACTACTTCATATTGAAGATTATACATACATATTCATTTGATAGATACTCCATAATTTATTTAACTATTCGCTACTGATAGACATTTAACTTTTCTCCATTTCTTTGTTTAAATAGTATGGCAAGGAATTGCTCTATATATTACTTCATAGTTGTGTGTATGTGTGTGTGTTAGTATATAATGGATTCCTAGAAGTAGAAATGCTCAGTCAAAGATTCCTTAGTATCTGAGGCTTGAAATCATGATAATTTCACTAGATTGGAATCTCTGATGGGTTGTTGAATAGGTAAGTGTAACTTCTCTGTATATTGATTGGGATTCATGGTGTCTTAATATCTGAAGTTAGCTGATAAGCTTTATTTAATTCCTCCTAGCCTAACATGTCACACACTGATAGTTGTTTCTTACATATGTAGGCAGCCCTAAGGTGGAAATACGTGTGGCATGTTCGAGGGAACAGCCAGGAGGTCAGCATGTTAGAATGAACCAAGAGAAGGGGACAGTAGCAGAGGATGAGTTCAGAGATAGGGTTTCCATTTTAAGGACTTTGGAGGATCTTCTCTCCATTGTCAAATATCTAAAAATTAGTCTACACTCACTGTCTTCACTTCCACTGCGCTGTGGCTTTCATCCTGTTTACTCTGTGGATGCCTCTAGCAAAAGTCTTCGGCTCCTTCACTACTTGTCAGGCAGTGGCCTCTTCATACTCCTTTGCCCACTCTGGCTCACACAGTTGACGATATATAATTTAGTGTAAATAAAAATGCCTTTGATAATTGTAAAGTGTACCTTTACTAATCACTCCCATCATCACAGAATCTCATCTGCCTTTTCCTCTCCCAATTGTTCTGCTTTATGTGCTATTTCCTTTTATTTTTAGCTTTTGTGCCAAATCCTTTACCTTTCTTCAGCATGTAACCTAATATTACACAGGGTAGTAACTACAGAGAACATATGTAGTCCAATATTCAATCTAATAAAATTTTCTAGATTTTTAATATCTTCCATGAAATTTTTACAGACTTCCTCAGCATCTCTTTCCAGTGCTAACTATGATGACTTATTTAAACAACCTTCTCAGTTTTTTTTTTTTATGGCCACTGAGCTATAGTCTAAGGCTCCTCTGATTGTTTTTAGATTGGAATCACATTGATTTTAAGTTTATCTGGGTAAAAAGGAGGCCACTTGTGAAAATCTTATAATACCAGAAGAATATACTAATATTTTATTGGTTTTAATACAGTTGTACCTACTTCATTTGTGAACCTAAGGTAGATATTTCAATGGTAGAAAAATAGCATTCTGCAATTACATTCTGTAATTACATTCTGCAACAATCTTAACCAAGCATTGAAAATTCAAAGACCCTGGAATTGAATTGAAAACTGTTATTTTTTCAATGATTCCTCCCTCTCCCTTGTTCCATTGTCAATTGAAAATAAAACATTCAATGCCCAATGTATGACTTCTAGTATTTTGTTCAATTTGATATATAATTAAGTCATTCAAAAATACATCTCTTAGGCACAAGTTTAAATAATAATACATTTTACACTTACACATTTTTCACCAGGAAATTGGGCTAAGTCTTGTAATTAGGAATATTGGAAATAAAAAGATGCAGTTATTTAGAAAAAAATTGAAACTCTAGAGTCTGGAAGAATGTATGATAAAGTGATCATGGAAATTTTTTTCTTCCAGGTGGCTTAGAATCGTTGAAAAATCTTCAGCAACTAATTGTGGACCATAATCAGTTAATTAGTACAAAAGGTCTTTGTGATACGCCTACCATTATATACCTGGATTGCTCACATAATCATCTTACTGAAGTTGAGGGCATTGAAAACTGTGGATTGCTCCAAATACTGAAGTTACAGGGAAATTATCTAAGTGAGGTAATTGCTTTGAATTAATTGATTTCTGTGATTAACACAGCATTTTTCTTTTGCTAGAAATATCACTCATACATTTTAAAAGCAGTTTTAACTTTTATCCTTTTTACTTATCAGCTGTATTTGATTTCCAGTTTAAACTATTATATACTTTTCACTATTTAAAAAATGTTCAACATAATTACAATATCTTATAAGAAATCTAAGTTAACATTAGTTTTTTATAATACTAAAATAATAAATCATAACTTTTCAGTTATGATTCAGTGTGTAAGTGGGACCAAGTTTATCTGAAATTCTAATTAAAATTTGTCACAAAGTATTAAAAAAATGCTAGCTATGAAAATCATTATTGGAAATTTTATTCATACTAAAATTCTCATAATATTATACTTTGATTTATGATATGCTGTTTACCAGAATATGTCTGTTGTTAGTTTTGGTAGGTTTTATTGTTTTAAATTTGGCTAAATGACAAAAATATTTTGCTTAATATAAGCTAATAACCCAAATTTAAATATAGCTTCCATCCTTAGAGAATCATGTTCTTCTAAGAGAATTGCACTTGGATGATAACAGCATTTCAAGTGTGGAAACGTTTTCTTCATATTGGCTGCCTTTACTACAAATCCTGAGTATCTCTCAAAACAGGTAAAAATATAATTTGCTTAATTAAGCTTAAATGCAGTGTATGATTAACATAAATGTGTGATCTTCATAATAAGTAGAAAAGCTGTTAGGTTTTTCCAGTAATTCAAGGAATGTACATTACAATAAATTGGACATAAATTATAAATATAACTTCATAGAATTAAAAAAATTAAAGTGTATTGACATATCCTCAAATTTTAGTAGAATTTTAATTGTCACTTATCTTACTCATTTTGTTTCTTCTCAAAAATGTACTATGGAAATCTCTCAGGGCAGGTTTGTTTATATTTGTAAAGATATAGTTCTTGGAAAATACAGGAGGTAGTTAATTTAATTCAGAAGGATGTCTCATTCTCTCAAATGGTACTTATTAAGTCCTGGAAGAAAGATTTTTAATCTGCTCTCAACTTGCATGTCTTTTTGTAACTGTTAAGATTGATTTAAATTTGATTTCCCTAAGGATATAAAGTAACACTTAAAAAAAAATACCTTAACATTAAGTTGAGATGGGTACCTGCCACAGAAGATCCATTTAAAACCACCAAACATCTGGATCTTTGCAGAGAATAACTGTCTAAAACCAAAACAGGAGCACAATATGTGTATGTCTCCCTCTGCTTAATATTTCATTGAGACCTATTCACCCTAATATGATTAATTTGTTCATCAAAGGCACAAGGAGTAGGGGAAGGGAGCTATCTTTAACAAGAAGTTGCTTCTGTGAGTTGTACAGTTCTTGCAAAACAAGTGAACAAGACAGCTCAATGTTAACAAATATGTACCTGTCCCCTCCCAAACATAGTTTTCTCTCAATCTCTGTCACAATAGTGCTCACTCTTTGAGCATATATGTCCTAAGTGATTTAACTTCCACCTATTAAACTATTCTACCATTTGACAGATCAAAAACTGAATCTGTATTTTAAAATTCCCTCAAATTATTTTAATCACATCTAAAATATGAAAGTTGATTTGTCTTTAAAAGGATATTTACCCCGAACAGCACTGTCAGATAATACTATTTAAGTAATTTGGGCCATCACAAACTTACTGGATCTTTTCACAGTATTTTTTAGGTAAGAAATACAATTTCAATAGAAATACTCAGCTATGCTTTGGACATATGAAGTAAATCACTCAGTAATTGACATATCTAGTATATTTTATAGAACTAGATCTCAAGCCACATTGATAAGCATAATAATTTTTAAAGAATTTAGAAAATATTTAAATCAAGAACATCTTTTGAGAAATAATGCCTTTATTTCTTTGGACAATTTATGTCATCAAAGAAATATTCTGCTTTTAAAAATTAAAATTAACACTAGCTGATAGACTTTTACCCTATCAATATGATGTGCCTTGTTTCTCATATCAATCTGATATGACCAGGAATTTTATAATAAACTGGACTACTAAAAAAATTTTAGAGTTGATAACAATAACTGGGATACTTAAACCAAATAATCCATATTTATAATTTTGTTTGTTTAGTTTTATAACATTTGGATATTGAGGTGGTGTTTGCCATTTTAGGGGATACAAAACTGAGTACCATATGTCCTGACCCTCAAAAAAACTCTTAGATGTAAAATAACAATTTGTTGAACTTAGCTATATAAAAAAGTGGTGAAATTATTATATAATATATGCTATTTTGAATTTTTAATAATATTGTCACTTATATTTGAAGATATTTTTAATGGGTCTCTCAAAGCTCTTTGCACAAGTAACCTCCTACCATTTTCAGGATGAAAGAATAAGTCCTGAGGACACCAGGGAAATGTGATTGGTAGTAATGAACACCTAGAGCAGTGAAATTATTTACTAAAATCGTAGTGAAAAATTATCTTCAAACTTAGGATTTTTCACCATAAGTTAATATCATTAACTGTAGAAATTACCCATTTTATGTTAAGCTTTTACATGTGCATTGACTTTTTAAGAACTATTTTAGGTTTGATAAAACTCAGGGTCAACAGATCTGGGTTTGAATTCTGAATCTACAACTTATCTGTCAGTTGACACTGATTAACTCTTTTCTCACTACCTGATCCTCAGTTTTTTCACTTGTAAAAGGGGTGGTAACACCTACCTTACCTATTTTACGGGATTTTAATGATTACCCAAAAGGAAAATGTATGTCAATACATTTTGAAAACCTGAGAGAATTTTATAAATGTGATATTTGGATTTGTGTGTGGTATGTCTTTTAAATTGTGTGTGTTTTTCTTTTAATTTTTAATAAATATTTTCATCACAAGGAAGAAATTATGTGCCCATATGCTTTTTTCCAACAAATGAAATACATATAAAGAATGATACTTAGTACATATTGTTTGAAATACATGTTTCATCCTGACTTCTGTTTTAAATTTTCATTAGGACATGTGACTGTTTTAAGTTTTTCTCAGCGGAGTTCTAACTGGAAGACTTTCCAGCTTCATAAACCTTTCTACTTCCAGTGAGACTCTAAGTAGGAGCAGAAAGTGGAAACTATTACCCATTGGCTGCTCATTGTACAAATCTTTTGCTTTTTGTCGTCTTTGAAATTTATATCTTTTTTATGCCCAGGGCTGATGTGACAAGGTCAAATGGTATTAGGTTTTCACTAATGTCCTTTGTCTTTCTGGTTTGAATTTTCTTAGAAAAAATATACACAGAATGTCAGTAAAAGGAAAAGTTCTAGAGGTTAAAATAAAAACGATTCTACTATTAGGTTTCTACCATCCTAGTGGTGAATAAATAGCTAGTTTTCTTGATTAAAATTTCCAAAAAGGAGCATGATTCTAAAAGCATGGTTATCTGAAAAGGCAAAATTTCGATATTATGAAAAATATGTGGTCAAACCAAATATTTCTTCACCTGAAGAAATACTTTATTTTTGCAAAGGGAATTTTTATTTTTAATTCTAAAACTTTATTGGTTATTTTTAGTTAATGTCTTCATATAACCTATATGTTACCAAATATTGCCATATAACTTATTGGTTAAAAACATGAGATATTCTGAAAAAAGAAAAACTCATTATCTATTAATCTTTCAAAATCCATTTAGTAGGAGGGTAAAGATTTAGCATTAGAAATATACTAACGGTAAAAAAGAAATAAGAATTTTCTTTTAATAAATACATTTATTATAATTGTATTTTCACTTAAATAACTTAAATTTCTTACTTGTAGTAATGATCTAGAATGCCTGAAGAGGAAATGTCACAAAATTAGGACTTGAATGCACTAATTACGTATTGACAAAGTTTTAAGTTTCTTTTTCAGTGTACATGTGACATTTCAGTAAATTTTTTATTAAAGAGTGTGTGTACAAATAATGAACTGTATATGCAAATGTAATGGCCAATATTTGATCACTTTTTCTTTTATTACCTTGGATTTTTCCCCTGGAAATTGTTTTTAAGAAGCAGTGTTATATAGGTAGTGTAAATAGTAATATTGTACTTAGGATTGGCTACAATCAGAGAGATCTTCCAGACTCCTTATTTAGTCTGTTTTATCATCAGTTGCATCTTCTGTCTCTCTTCTAATGCAGAACAGGATAATACAGGAGAGGAGTTAATGTCAGTACAAGGGTTGGCTTTGTGCCATGAGGCTTCCAGTCACAGTGTTATCCTGTAAGCTTCTGATCTTAGAATAATAGTGCTTTTTTTTTTCCTACCATGGCAGGGTGTTGGTAGAAATAAAGATGTAAAAATCTCTGCCAGGTAAACTAGGGGGACAATATAAAAAAACCAAGAAAGTAGAAGTGGAAACTAATGCATACTTTTTTTTTCTTTTTTGTACCAGAAATACTCATTTAGTGGAAGTATATTTTGAACATATATGGATCTTCAACATTTATAGAGGGGATTAGTTCAGATTAGTTTTGTATTTGTGATGAGAATATATTTTATACAAAGTAATTTTTATCTTGTTTAAAGATTTAGATGAACTAGCTTAATTTTTATTGCCAAATAGCTAGGGTAATGTGATATTATGTGATAAAGTAAGTGTAAACTTGTCTTGGTTGGAAATGTAAATCAAACTAAAATTAATTTTCCCTGCATAGCTTTTGTTACCAATAAAGTGAGTATTTTCAGTATCACTTATGTTCCTTGTTTGAATATGGGGTCTTAATGACAATTGTATCTTCGAAAATGATAGAAACTTTTAAAAGTAGTAGAAAAGTTTATTATTATTAGAATTTGAACATGCTTGTTTTAATAATGAGTATTAATTTTAAAAATTAGTATATTTCTGCCAAATTTAAGTTATTCTATCAATAGAAAACAATTTCTATTATGTGTTCCTTAAATGCATATTTCCAATTTAAAAATAACCCCAGTGTAACCTTGTGCACTTACAGGACTTATAATACTTTTAATCTAGTAAATGAAACCTTCTTTAAATTAGAAACAAAACTAGTGACTCTAATTAAAGTTATATTGTTAAAAAGTAAAAATACATATTTTTTATGTTTTTACCTCTTAATGGTTTGTTAAATGTTTGAGCCAGAAAAAAAATACATAGAAAATATGAATTCTGTGTAAATTTGGCCATATGCAAAGATACAACAATAACAACAAAAAACCCATTTATTTTTATTTAAGTACCAAGTACACATTAAGCTTCATGATAATTATGATTGATACTAGCAATTCCATGATAACTTCTCTTTAGAAATAAATCTTTCATTATAGAATAAATACTTAAAATCTTATAATTACTGCATTTTTAATAAGTATTGTTAGTAAAGATTATATTATTGTATTCTATTGTGAAAATGCAATTGTATATAGTTATACATTTCTTCCAAATTTATAATTTATAACATTATATAATTGTGTTATATAAATATATATTTACATCAATAATATTAAGAACATTCCAATTTAAAATTTTTATAAATTCCATTTTGGTTTTCAGCTTGACAAAAATCATACCACTTTTTCATTTTGTTTCTTTGGAAAAACTAGATGTCAGCAACAATTGTCTTTCTGGTAAGTTTATAGTAATATATAATTGTTTTTTAAATAATAGGCTTTTGAGTTTCTGTTCCAAGTATGGCAAGGCGTTGTTTTGGGTAGATGAGTTAATGGCATTTACAAATAACATATCTATACAAAATGGTGTAGAGGAGGAAAAATTTCCTCTACCTTCTCAGGCTAAGCCTGAGAATTAAACTGATGTAAGTCAGATAAACAGAAAAAGAGAATACAAGTTATAATTTATTTTTTTTTTTAACATGTACATAGGAGTTCTCACAAGAAAATAAAGACCCCAAGAAGCAATCAGAGTTGAACTTACATAGTGAGCTGGACAAAGAGTAGTAAATTGTGAAAATGTGATGAGGCAGAGGGGCTTGGGCTAAGGTAGTTAATTGGATGGAAAAGTGACTAGGAAACAAAGGCTAGTTTAACAGGTTTGTTTGTATACGTATCTCTTGGCCTGGACTTCCTGTCCTTGTGATAAGAATGTCCCTTTGCTTCTGGTATAGGTCGAATATCTTTCACATAGGAATTTAATCTCCTGCTTTGAAGAAAAAGAAGGAAGGTCAGAGGGCCCTTGCATCTGCTCTTTTTTAAGTGCCTTTAACTCAAAATAGTCAAAATGCCAGAATGGCGTACTGAGGTGACGTGTATTCTAAACTCCTTCAAATGTGTGGTGAAATAATTTAATTAAAAATTTCTCTCCACTTTTAAAATCATATTACTTCCATATCTTTCTGGTAAACCTGGGAAAATGTCAGAATTATATTCTTATTTAAAATTCATATATCTTTTACCTATGAAATGAATAGCCTAATGAAGATAAGTAAACAAACTTGTGTAAGTTGTTGACTCCTAACCAGACATCCATTAAAAGTTTATTAAATTAAAGAATGATGAATTGATTTGGTTAAACAGTCCCTCCCCCAAATTTCCCCATCTCCATTTTCAGCCAGTCCCCTCATAGAGACAATCACAGTTCTAAATTTGTCACCATAGGTTAAATTTGACTGTTGTACAACTTTGTATTAATGAGATCAAATAGTATTTGCTTGGCATTCATGTGACACTCCACCACATCAGTTGTTCAGTTGTTTGTAAAGGTAGTCTTTTTTTTCTGAAGTGTAGTCCTTTGTATAAATATATTACACTTTGTCCATTATCCTGTTTATTGATATTTTAATTTTTTCCTGTTTGAGGCTACTGTGATTACAAAGTTCCTATGGAAATTCTTGTACAAATATTTTTGTAAACACATGTTTTCAGTTCCTTTGGGTAAATGTTTAGAGTGTAATTACTGGATAATAGAGTAGGTGCATGTTTAACTTTATAAGAAACTGTTAAAACTGTTTTCCAAATAGTTGTAACATTTTATTTCCCCGCTAGTGATGTGTAAGAGTTCCAATCGCTCCATTCTTACAGCGTTTTTAGTATTTCGTTGTGTTATCTCATTATGGTTTTAGTTTGCATTTCCCTGATGGAAAATGATATTGAACCTCTTTGCATGTATTTATTGATGATTTCTGTATATTCTTTTGTGTCTATTCATGTGTCTTACCATTTAAAAAATCTGGTTATTTGCCTTTTATTGATTTCAATAAATTCTTTATATATTCTGGATGAAATTCTTTGTCAGACATGTTTTGTGGATGTTTCTCACAGTCCCTCTTTTACCTATTAATTTTGTTGATGATATCTTTAGATGAGCAGAAATTTTCAATTTTGGTGAAACTTTATTATTTTTAATAGTTTTTGCTCTCTGTGTCCTTTGTAATATTTTTCTACCTCCAGATTGAGATGATTTTCTATGCTTTCTTACTTTCTTGTAAGAAAGTAAGAAGTCTTATACTTTAAGTTTTTACTTTTAGGTCTGTGATCCACCTCAAATTATTTTTTATGAAAGGTTTGAAGTAGAGGATGAGTTCAATTTTTAATATGGATATTTAGTTAACTGTTCCAGCAACATTTGTTGAACGAACTATTTTCATCATTGAATGACTTTGATGTCTTTGTCAAAAAATTGATTTACATTTTGCCTATGTTGGGATGTGTCCCTATTAACTGATTTTCTCTTAATGATGTCATATTTTCCTATTTCTTTTTATGTCCAATAATTTTTAACTGTATGTTGAACATTGTTCGTAGTACAGTTTGCTGAGTCTGGCTGTTGTTGTCTTCCTTTTAAAGGGTATTAAGTGTAATTCTGGCAGGCAGTTAAAGTATTGGTGGATAATTTTGTTGATGTCAGCCTTAATTTCATTCCCTTCTAGGACAAGTCATTTTAGTTTTCACCTCTCAGTGCATGCCCCTACCCCAGGGCATTGTCTTCACTCCTAATGCATGTTCTTTCTGGATTTTAGCTGAATCTCTGAGCTATTCAGTTGAGTCTCATATGACGGGGCTGAAATTCCAATGTCTTTCACTGCTGCATGAACTATAATGTCATCATTCGGCTGTTAGCCTGATAGCAGGTTATCTCTGCTAGGTTTTTCAGAGTGTTGCCCTGCCTGTAACTCCTAGCACTCCAAGGACCTGCGGCAAATCCTCACATAGACTTCTTCCCCCAATTTCCTCCCCCGAGCATATGCACACACAGCTTCTTCTCAGAACTTTTCACCATAAATTCCAGCTTCACATCTAAACTTTGCCTCCTCGCTCAGCAAAACAGCCTCTTTGCTTGGTTTCCACTTTCTTGCTCTAAGGTAAAATGCATTTAGGCAGAAAACCATTGTGATTGTCAGCTCACCATGTGTGTTTCCCTTTTCTCTGAGTGAGGCTTAAAAACAGGTGCTTCATGTTTATTGCTCAGTTTTATGATTGTTTTCTGTGGGAGAGTAATTCTGGTATAAATTACTCTTAATGTATCCTAGACTGACCTACTATTTTTACTTTTGAAACTATAAATATAATTCTGTTTAGGCATATGTTCAATTTTACCACTATCCTATTACTTTTGATTTTACTTTTTTAGATTTTGTGTTTGCAATTTGGGGCAAACTGCTCTAAGCCCTTTACATACATTATCTCATTTAATCCTCACCCTATGAGATAGAGATGAACCTGAATCATCAAGCAGTTGTATGATTTGCATAAATTCACACAGTGGCTAAATGGTAGAAATATGTATTTTGATAGCAGAGTCTATGTTCTTAATATGGTCTCCTTTTAAAAGCATATCATATTCTGCAAAATAAATATTTTTTGTTTTCTTTCTTTAATAGCTAACCCATAAATAAAATGGTCATTGATTTATGATTATTTTTCTTTATCTGTGATAACTTTCATAATAATTTTTATTGTTTATTTTCTATAGATCTTACAAGTGCCCTAAGGTGGTTTGATGCATGCTTTTCTCTCCATGAATTGTCTCTCACTGGAAACCCACTTCTTCAAGAAATAAACTGGAGGTAAAGAAACAATGTTGCACCCTATGTACATACTTTATTATAGTTGCAGAGAACACAGTTCCATGAAAATTGTTCTGTGTATACTAATTACTTGGGAAAAGTTAATAAAAAATAATTTAAAAGATATTCAAAACAAAACAGTTTTGTAAAAATACTTTTAAAAATATCTTCTACCTAAAATAATTTTTGTACATGTACGAAGTAATGCAAATTTGAAATGATACTTTTGATCCATACCATGGATTATGTGACACTTTTAGTATGATGTCAACTTAGGTTTTGTGTTTATAGAAAAGACATTTGCTGGAAATTACTTTTTTTTTTTTTTTTTTTTTTTGCGGTACGCGGGCCTCTCACTGTTGTGGCCTCTCCCGTTGTGGAGCACAGGCTCCGGACGTGCAGGCTCAGCAGCCATTTGATTTTGTTTTATTTTCTTAACAGAGAAAGTTGGTGTCTGTTAAAGTATGTGTTATAAGTATATATGAATTCATGCCTCTATTTTGAATATTGCAGTACCTAGATGTAAAAGAAAAAAAATTTTTGTGATTTTTTTAAAGCTTTTTTTTTAAAAATTTAATTTTATTTATTTTTGGCTGCATTGGGTCTTCATTGCTGCATGTGGGCTTTCTTTAGTTGAGGCAAGCGGGGACTACTCTTTGTTGCAGTGCGTGGACTTCTCCTTGCAGTGGTTTCTCTTGTTGCGGAGCATGGGCTCTAGGTGCGCGGAATTCAGTAGTTGTGGTGCATGGGCTCAGTAGTTGTGGCACATGGGCTTAGTTGCTCCATGGCATGTGGGATCTTCCCGGACCAAGGATCGAACCCGTGTCCCTTGCATTAGCAGGTGGATTCTTACCCACTGAGCCACCAGGGAAGTCACTTGATTTTTTTTTTTAATTTAATTTATTTTTTCTACAGCAGGTTCTTATTAGTCATCAATTTTATACACATCAGTGTATACATATCAACCCCAAACTCCCAATTCATCCCACCACCACCCCTGCCCCCCCGCCACTTCCCCCCCTTGGTGTCCATACGTTTGTTCTCTGCATCTGTGTCTCCATTTCTGCCCTTCAAACCAGTTCATCTGTACCATTTTTCTAGGTTCCACATACATGCGTTGATATACGATACTTGTTTTTCTCTTTTGACTTACTTCACTCTGTATGACAGTCTCTAGATCCATCCATGTCTCTACAAATGACTCAATTTCATTCCTTTTTATGACTGAGTAATACTCCATCGTATATATGTACCACATCTTCTTTATCCATTCATCTTTCGATGGGCATTTAGGTTGTTTCCATGTCCTGGCTATTGTAAATAGTGCTGCAATGAACATAGGGGTGCATGTGTCTTTTTGAATTACGGTTTTCTCTGGGTATATGCCCAGTAGTGGGATCGCTGGGTCATATGGTAATTCTATTTTTAGTTTTTTAAGGAACCTCCATATGTTCTCCATAGTAGCTGTATCAATTTCCATTCCCACAACAGTGCAAGAGTGTTCCCTTTTCTCCACACCCTCTCCAGCATTTGTTGTTTGTAGATTTTCTGATGATCCCCATTCAAACTGGTGTGAGGTGATTCCTCATTGCAGTTTTGATTTGCATTTCTCTAATAGTTAGTGATGTTGAGCATCTTTTCATGTGTTTCTTGGCCATCTGTATGTCTTCTTTGGAGAAATGTCTATTTAGGTCTTCTGCCCATTTTTGGATTGGGTTGTTTGCTTTTTTAATATCAACCTGCTTGAGCTGTTTATATATTTTGGAGATTAATCCTTTGTCCGTTGATTCGTTTGCGAATATTTTCTCCCATTCTGAGGGCTGTCTTTTTGTCTTGTTTATGGTTTCCTTTGCTGTGCAAAAGCTTTTAAGTTTCATTAGGTCCCATTTGTTTATTTTTGTTTTTATTTCCATTAATCTAGGAGGTGGATCAGAAAAGATCTTGCTGTGATTTATGTCAAAGAGTGTTCTTCCTGTGTTTTCCTGTAAGAGTTTAATAGTGTCCGGTCTTACATTTAGGTCTCTAATCAATGTTGAGTTTATTTTTGTGTATGGTGTTAGAGAGTGTTCTAATTCTATTCTTTTCCATGTAGCTATCCATTTTTCCCAGCACCACTTATTGAAGAGACTGTCTTTTCTCCATTGTATATCCTTGCCTTCTTTGTCATAGATTAGTTGACCATAGGTACGTGGGTTTATATCTGGGCTTTCTATGCTATTCCATTGATCTATATTTCTGTTTTTGTGTCAGTACCATATTGTCTCAATTACTGTAGCTTTGTAGTATAGTCTGAAGTCAGGGAGTCTGATTACTCCAGCTCCGGTTTTTTTCCCTCAAGACCGCTTTGGCTATTCGGGGTCTTTTGTGTCTCCATACAAATTTTAAGATTTTTTGTTCTAATTCTGTAAAAAATGCCATTGGTAATTTGGTAGGGATTGCATTGAATCTGTAGATTGCTTAGGTTGGTGGAGTCAGTCATTTTCACAATATTGAATCTTCCAATCCAAGAACATGGTATATGTCTCCATCTGTTTGTATCATCTATAATTTCTTTCATCAGTGTCTTATAGTTTTCTGCATACAGGTCTTTTGTCTCCCTAAGTAGGTTTATTCCTAGGTATTTTATTTCTTTTTGTTGCAACAGTAAATGGGAGTGTTTCCTTAATTTCTCTTTCAGATTTTTCATCATTAGTGTATAGGAATGCAAGAGATTTCTGTGCATTAATTTTGTATCCTGCTACTTTACCAAATTCATTGATTAGCTCTAGTGGTTTTCTGGTGACATTGTTAGGATTCTCTATATATAGTATCATGTCGTCTGCAAAGACTGACAGTTTTACTTCTTCTTTTCCAGTTTGTATTCCTTTTATTTCTTTCTCTTCTTTGATTGCCATGGCTAGGACTTCCAAAACTATGTTGAATTATAGTGGTGAGAGTGAAAATCCTTGTCTTGTTCCTGATCTTAGAGGAAATGCCTTCAGTTTTTCACCATTGAGAATGATGTTTGCTGTGGGTTTGTTGTATATGGCCTTTATTATGTTGAGGTAGGTTCCCTCTATGCCCACTTTCTGGAGAGTTTTTATCATAAATGGGTGTTGAATTTTGTCAAAAGCTTTTTCTGCATCTATTGAGATAATCATATGATTTTTCTTCTTCAATTTGTTAATATGGTGTTTCACATTGATTGATTTGTGTATACTGAAGAATCCTTGCATCCCTGAGATAAATCCCACTTGATCATGTTGTATGGTCCTTCTAATGTGTTGTTGGATTTTTTTTTTTTTTACATTTTTACATGTATATTCATCAGTGATATTGGTCTGCAATTTTCTTTTATGTAGTATCTTTGTCTGGTTTTGGTATCAGGGTGATGGTGGCCTCATAGAATGAGTTTGGGAGTGTTCCTTCCTCTGCAGTTTTTTGGAAGAGTTTGAGTAGGATGGGTGTTAGCTCTTCTCTAAATGTTTGATAGAATTCACCTGTGAAGCCATGTGGTCCTGGAGTTTTGTTTCTTGGAAGATTTTTAATCACAGTTTCAATTTCATTACTTGTGATTAGTCTGTTCATATTTTCTATTTCTTCCTGGTTCAGTCTTGGAAGGTTATACCTTTCTAAGAATTTGTCCATTTCTTCCAGGTTGTCCATTTTATTGGCATAGAGTAACTTGTAGTAGTCTCTTAGGATGCTTTGTATTTCTGTGGTATCTGTTGTAACTTCTCCTTTTTCATTTCTAATTTTATTGATTTGAGTCCTCTCCCTCTTTTTCTTGATGAATCTGGCTAATGGTTTATCAATTTTGTTTATCTTCTCAAAGAACCAGCATTTAGTTTTATTGATTTTTGCTATTGTCTTCTTTGTTTCTATTTCATTTATTTCTGCTCTGATCTTTATGATTTCTTTCCTTCTACTAACTTTGCGTTTTGTTTGTTCTTTTTTCTCTATTTCCTTTAGGTGTAAGGTTAGGTTGTTTATTTGAGATATTTGTTGTTTCTTGAGGTAGGATTGTATTGCCATAAACTTCCCTCTTAGAACTGCTTTTGCCTCATCCCATATGTTTTGGATCATCGTGTTTTCCTTGTAATTTGTCTCTATGTATTTTTAAATTTCCGCTT
This sequence comes from Pseudorca crassidens, assembly GCF_039906515.1. Lineage (NCBI taxonomy): Eukaryota > Metazoa > Chordata > Mammalia > Artiodactyla > Delphinidae > Pseudorca > Pseudorca crassidens. Next base: position 72,201,631 of record NC_090306.1, read on the forward strand.
TGATTTCTTCAGTGATCTCTTGGTTATTTAGTAATGTATTGTTTAGCCTCCATGTGTTTTTTACTTTTTTTTCCCTGCAGTTGATTTCTATTCTCATAGTGTTGTAATCAGAAAAGATACTTGATATGATTTCAGTTTTCTTAAATGTACTGAGGCTTGATTTGTGACCCAAGATGTGATCTATCCTGGAGAATGTTCCATGCACACTTGAGAAGAAAGTGTAATCTGCTGTTTTTGGATGAAATGTCCTCTAAATATCAATTAAATCTGTCTTATCTATTGTATCATTTAAAGCTTTTGTTTCCTTATTAATTTTCTGTTTGGATGATCTCCCCATTGGTGTAATTGAGGTGTTAAAGTCCCCCATTATTATTGTGTTACTGTTGATTTTCTCTTTTATAGCTGGTAGCAGTTGCCTTATGTATTGAGGTGCTCCTATGTTGGGTGCATATATATTTGTAATTGTTATAGCTTCTTCTTGGATTGATCCCTTAATCATTATGTTGTGTCCTTCCTTGTCTCTTTTAACATTCTTTATTTTAAAGTCCATTTTACCTGACATGAGTATTGCTACTCCAGCTTTCTTTTGATTTCCATTTGCATGGAATATCTTTTTCCATCCCCTCACTGTCACTCTGTATGTATCCCTAGGTCTGAAGTGGGTCTCTTGTAAACAGCATATATATGGGTCTTGTTTTTGTATCCATTTAGCGAGCCTGTGTCTTTTGGTTGGAGCATTTAATCCATTCCCGTTTAAGGTAATTATCAATATGTATGTTCCTATGACCATTTTCTTTATTGTTTTGAGTTTGTTTCTGTAGGTCCTTTTCTTCTCTTGTGTTTCCCACTTAGAGGAGTTCCTTTAGCATTTGCTGTAGAGCTGGTTTGGTGGTGCTGAATTCTTTTCGCTTTTGCTTGTCTGTAAAACTTTTGATTTCTCTATCGTATCTGAATAAGATCCTTGCCGGGTAGAGTAATCTTGGTGGTAGGTTCTTCCCTTTCATCACTTTAGATATATCATGCCACTCCCTTCTGGCTTGTAGAGTTTCTGCTGAGAAATCAGCTGTTAACCTTATGGGAGTTCCCTTGTATGTTATTTGTCGTTTTTCCCTTGCTGCTTTAAATAATTTTTCTTTTTCTTTAATTTTTGCCAATTTGATTACTATGTGTCTTGGAGTGTTTCTCCATGGATTTATCCTGTATGGGACTCTCTGCACTTCCTTGACTGGGTAGCTATTTCCTTTCCCATGTTAGGGAAGTTTTCGACTATAATCTCTTCTAATATTTTCTCAGGTCCTTTCTCTCCCTCTTCTCCTTCTGGGACCCATATAATGCGAATGTTGTTGCGTTTAATGTTGTCCCAGAGGTCTCTTAGTCTGTCTTCATTTCTTTTCATTCTTTTTTCTTTATTTTCTTCCGCAGCAGTGAATTCCACCATTCTGTCTTCCAGGTCACTTATCCGTTCTTCTGCCTCAGTTATTCTGCTATTGATTCCTTCTAGTGTAGTTTATTTCAGTTATTTTATTGTTCATCTCTGTTTGTTTGTTCTTTAAATCTTCTAGGTCTTTGTTAAACATTCTTGCATCTTCTCAATTTTTGCCTCCATTCTTTTTCTGAGTTCCTGGATCATCTTCACTCTCATTATTCTGAATTCTTTTTCCGGAAGGTTGCCTATCTTCACTTCATTTAGTTGTTTTTCTGGGGTTTTATCTTGTTCCTTCATCTGGTATATAGCCCTCTGCCTTTTCATCTTGTCTGTCTTTCTGTGAATCTGGTTTTTGTTCCACAGGCTGCAGGATTGTAATTCTTCTTGCTTCTGCTCTGTGATTTTTTTTTTAATGAATTTTCTTTTTAAAAAAATTCTCTAATCTGAAACTCTGAAATTATGCTAACACCATTTTCCCCAAGTTAAGCTTCATCTTTTGTATAATCACATTTTTTGAAGTAATTTACATATAATAAAATTTATCAATTTTGAGTATCAGTTTATGAGTATGAATATTGTGTAAAAACCACCACAGTCAAGTTATTGAATATTTTTATCACCTTGAAAAATTACCTTATGGCCCTGGGTGGTCAGTCCCCTCTTCCAATTGTTAAAAATGTCTCTCCACTGTCTTATTACTCTCACTGTTTCTGATGAGAAGTCTGTGAACATTCATGTCTTCATTCCTCTGTCTCTGAGTACTTTTAAGATTTTCTCTTCATCAGTGGTCTTCAGCAATTTGATTATAATGTGATTTGGTTGCTTTTATATAAATTTACTCTGCTTAGGATTTTTTTTTTATTGGCTTAAGTTTTTTTTATTTAATGTATAGTTGATTTACCATGTTGTGTTAGTTGCAGGTGTACAGCAGAATGATTCAGTTATGTGTGAGTATGAGTATTCTTTTCAGATGTTTTTCTATTATGGGTTATTACAAGTTATTGAATATAGTTCCCTTTCTTATACAGTAAGTCCTTAATGTTTATCTACTTTATACATAGTAGTGTGTACCTATTTATCCCAAACTCCTCATTTATACCTTCCCCTTGTCTTTCTTCTTTGGGAACCATAAGTTTGTCTTCTATGTCTGTGAGTCTATTTCTGTGTTGTAAATAAGTTCATTTGTATCATTTTTTTATTCCACATATAAGTGATATCATGTGATATTTGTCTTTCTCTGTCTGACTTACTTCACTTAATATGATAATCTCTAGGTCCATCCAGGTTTAGGATTTACTGAACTTCTCAGATACAGTGAATTTATAGTTTCCATAAAATTTTGAAAATTGTTGGCTAGTAATTTTCAAATATTTTGTTCTATCTTATCCTACTAGGACTCTAACTTCATCAGTATTAGACCACTTGATATATCCCAGAAGTCTCTATTGCTCTGTTCTTATATTTATTATACTTTTTTTCTGCCTGTATTTCAGTCTTACTGGTTATTGCTATGTCTTCAAATTCTCTGATATTTTCTTCCTGTATAGCTCCTGTGCTGTTTAATCCCATCTAGACTGTTTTTCAGTTCAGATCAGATATTATGATTTTCATTTCGAGACGTTGCCTTTATTTTTTAACATTTACAATTTCTCTCCTAATCATGGTCATATATTCCTGAATCACCTTGAACATATGGATAATATTTATAATAGCTGTTTTAACACCCTTGTCTGTTAATTTCATCATCTCTATCATTTTGAGGTCTATTTTTATTGATTTTTTTTTTTTTTATGATTCTGGGTCATATTTTCCTACTTTTTGCATGCCCAGTCAATTTTGGTTGTAGTCTGGACATTTAAAATTTTATACTTGTTGATTTCTTAATTTTGTTTTTTTTTTTTCTTTAAATAACATATATTTTGCTTCTCACGTGCAGCAGCTACATTACTTGGAATTAGTGAGATACTTTCAAAACTTCCTTTTAAGTTCTGTTAGGGAAGTCTCAAAGAAATCTTCAGACTAGTGCTAATTTAGCCCCACTACTATGGTACCAACTTTCTGAGCATTCTGCCCAATGTCTCTTATATGTATCCTTTCAACTTTGGCTGATGAGAATTATTCCCATCCTCATGTGAGTTCCTGTAATTTTTCTGCCTTTTGCTTCCCACTTGTTCTTTCCCTTGGCTTTAAGTGGTTTTTCTCTCACACATCCTCAGACTCATTTACCAGGTCTAGGTGAATTAAATCCCAGTATACTGAAAAACTTTGCATATATCCACTTTGGAATTTTCTAGTACTGGTGATGTTTATGGCCTGAACTCTTATCTCTTTTTATGTCCAGCAGCATGCATTTGTTAGATGGTTTAATATGATTTATTGTACATTTGACATTTGTATCATATCAGGTCATAGATACATCAAGGCAGAACAAGCCAAAATGGACAGGGCTTGTAGCCTAATTTCGCAAGGTGTGTTTGGCAACATGCTAAGTGTAGGGAAAGGCAACCATTTACTAAAATTCAGGTAGGAAAATCTATTTCAGGATCTTAAGTTTGGATCAAGTCAGAAAGTCTTATCAATTTGACCAGGTAGTAAAAATAATTTATGAATACAATATAGATAGGGAGAAATGAATAACTGAATAAAAGGTTGTTGTGACATCCAGTCCTAGGGCAGAAACAGTTGACTCTTTCCCCTGATTTGGTTTCCCTGTGATGTGTGGCCATAGCCAGGAAGATCCTTGTTTTTCTGAGTACTTCAGAGGAATATAAGATATCTTACAGAAGAACCAATGATCTGATTATGTTTAAAATTCCTTTACCTGACTTAATCTACCTGTAGAAAAAGATAAGAGAGTCTAGGGAGTAGTCGCTGTTCCCTCCCTTGTCTAAGGTCACTGCAAACCTGTGACATTCTCTTTCTAGATGTATTGGTTTCTTGAATTTGTTAATTGACGTTTAGTTAAGAAAACAGTAGCATTTTTACACCAAGTCAAACACCTGTGTGATTTGCTACTCATTGATGAGTATCACAGAGGAGTTATTATCTTTTTGCCAGAAAATCTATTTTTCTTTCTTTTTTCTTTAAAGCTCAGTTTCCACATAAATTTCTAATGTTACAGTGTTTTTTAGGGAAACCTGGTATGTTTCCACATGTTTTAGAACAGAACCTGTCAACTTCTAATTTAGAAACATCTGTTTCTAAGTGCAATTTAAGCTGTATAGCATGGAGGAAAGAGTATAACCCAGTGCAGTGGTTCTTAAAGGTGTATCCCCCAGACCAGCAGCTTCGTCATCACTTGGAAACCTGTTAGAAATGCAAAATCTTAAACACTGTCCAGATCCACTGAATCAGAAGATAGCAGATGATCCCCAGTAATCTGTGTTTTATCAAGCCCTTTGTGTGATTCAGTGTGCACTAAAGTTTGGAAATCATTGTGTTTTTAAACAAGGACATCTTCCTCCTGCCCCGTGTTTTGTGATCCTGGGCAAGTAACTTAACTTTTCTGTGTCTCTGAATCTTCATTAGTAAAATGAGGATAAAAATGGTACCTATCTTATGGTATAGCCATTAGACTTGAATGGGATAATGCACATATCTTGTTGATAACAATTCCTAGAACACGGTAAGCACACAAAAATCTATTATTTTCTATTACTAGGCCTACCAGACTATATACGGGTTCTTATTCAATCACCAAGTATTTAGTGTATGCCTGCTATATGCAACCTGTGTCCTAACATGTTAGACATTTTAAGGGAAATTCAATGTAACCCATGATTGCAAGTCATTTTTATAATCTTGTTAGGGATAGAAAATGTATGCAAAAATGATAACCATGAAAACTAATGGTAACAAACACTGAAACAGCATTGACTTTGTGCCCAACATCGTTCTCATCATTCTCATTTAATCCTCACAATATGCCGATGAAATAGCAACCTAGTGTCCCCATTTTATACTTAAGAAAACTGAGTTCCCAAAAGGCTAAGTAGCCTACCCAGTTTCACACAGCTAGCAAGTCAAAGACCCAGGATTCAAATCCATGCAGTCTAGCTCCAGAATCTGTGCTCTTAACTATTAGATTTTAGTACCTAATAAAATATAAGTGTCAGATGATTATTGTAGGCAAGAGATATGCTTTAGAAATTTGGAAATATTATCTTAATTTAATGTGACCAGGGAAAACTGCCTGCGCTGAAGAGGCAAACTTTGAGTTAAACCTCAAAAGTTTGGTAAGACTGAAAATCAGGGGCTTCCCTGGTGGTCCAGTGGTTAAGACTCTGCTCTCTCAATGCAGGGGGCACGGGTTCAATCCCTTGTTGGGAAACCAAATCCCACATGCTGCACGATATGGCCAAAAACTAAATAAATAAAATTAAATTAAAAAAAAAAGGAAAACCAAATTAAAAGAAAAGAAAGCCCTTCTGATGGAAGAAATATCCAAAAAAGGAGGGAATGTGAAAGGTGAAGTTAGGCTCTGTTAGAAGGCCAGTCTATTCAAGTAAAGTGGGTATAGTGGGAATACCATTGGAAAGAAGTAAGAAATCAAGTACTTATGCTTACAGTGTGTCAGAGAGTGGGCTAAGTACCTATATATATTCCTTCATTTCACAGCAGCTGAGTTAAGTTCTGTAATTATCATTCGCATTTTACAGAGTATTTACTGAACATACCAAGAGTCTCTATGAGGAATAAATATGTTACCACATGACAGCACTTTACAGTAGTGCCTGTCAGAAAGCATACTTGATAATGCTAGCCATTATTTTTAAGGAGCTATAGAGAAATTTTGAATAGTTGTATGAAAATGGAAATAGTATTTGGGGAAGCTTGTTTTTAGTAGAAAAGTGACAAGAGATTAGGGGAAAGTAGCCAAATTAAATGAAAATCCAAGCATTAAAAAATGGCTAAAATTAAGTAGTAGAAGTGACCCCAGATTATTGTACAGATCCTTATAGTTTAGAGTCCTTGTATGCCTTGTAGACACCCAAAATTATTTGTTGGAGGAATACATTACTGAATTTAATTACATTATAATGTGTAAAAGCTTGAAAAAATACATGTTTCAGCCCCTCTAATTTTTCTATTGAATTTATTCAATTTTAATTTAGTGATTGAAAATGTTATTTTCTATAAATTGAAAATTTATATTATTGTTGATTTGCAGTAATTATCAGTATCTGCAGTTCTAAAATTGGAGTCCTCAGACTCCTAGGGAACCATAGTATTTATCACATTCTCCAAGTTTCCTGAGAAGCTGATCTTAGGACAAGTTATTATAGGAAATGTCGACTATTAGTTAATGTCAAATCATAAAGTGATCAGAAATTAAAACTATTTAAGGATTTTGTGTGCATTTGTGAAAAGGCCACCTAGATATGTTTCTAGACCTCTTACCAGCTTGGTGAAGGACTCCCTTTTCTGGAATAGAAGCAGTCAAGGTCCCCATCCAGATGCACTAGCTCACATTGTAGGGCTGTTCTTCTCTTACATTGAGATTTAAAGCACTAATCCCCCAAGTTTTGGGTCCTCATTTCTAGGAACCAGATCTTAGAGTGAAATTTCCCATACGAAAAGAAGAGTGTAATCATGTCTGAAAGACTGCTTAGCAGGTGATATTATTTATAATGAAAATGTCTGATGGGTTGTTTCTAGAGAGTTTCCCAAGTAATTCTATAGAACAAGTTATATAGTTGGCATACAGTGACAAATAAAAATAGCAGCTGTGCCCATTATTCAGAGCAAGTTCTTTGGGGGGCAATGGTTTTTCTATTAGGTGTTGGGCAAATAGGACATGAATTCTTTTGCTGATCTGGTATCAGTTACCATCTGAACAACTGCCATGTTGCAAGTTGCAACAACTAGAAACAAACCTATGTCCTGAGTAACCTTTCAATTTATTTATTTTTCTTTATTTTGTTTGTAGAAAGCATAAGCACTATTTTATTGAATAAAATGTGCTTCTTGTAAAATCTATTGATATAACACTGTAATACATATATAAAGATAAACATTCACATTTTATTATACTTACTAAGTATATATACTTTATAGTTTTAAAGAAAATATTTAATTGGAAATAATCAATACTGAAAGAGAATAGGTAGTATTTATATATACAATTATTTAGCTATTACAATTTCTATGTTTAAGTTAACTTTTATGGACTAGACTAATAGCAACTTGAAAATTTTACCTATCAAATTTCACTTAGATCTGTTGCTCTAATGCAGCTTTCATAATTTTAAGAAGAAATTCATTTATCTAAAGAGGTTAAAATCTAGTAATCTATAAAATATGGATTTGTTAATGAAAGGATCAACTCAGACTTTAACCAGTATGTTCCAATGAACTTTACATAACCCCTTGATACCAACGAAGGGATTAGTTCTAGATTTTCCCAATTGGCTTCTTACTTTCATGTCTAGCCAGTGATAACACGAACAAAACTGATGTACTAAAAGAAATCTCTTTTTAAAACTTAATCCACAGACTCAGTTTGGAATTTCCTTTGGGAATGTGTTTCATTCATTAATGATTAATAGAGCTTCTTAAGTGACAGAATATTCACCAGGAAGTTTTCACTAAATGAAATATTGATTCAGCCCTTGACTAGGAGGAGCCCAGCTGGAAAAACTAAGGCTGAGATCTCACAGTGTCCTTATACTTCATTCTGAACATGAATCAACTTGTTACAGTGCTTTCTAATATATTTATCATAGGCTCTTTATAAGGCTGCATTTGAATTTAAGGCCAATTCATGCACTACTAACTTATACAAATTTGACTATTGTTCCTTAAAAAAAAGACTTAAGAAAAAAATGTTTAAATAAAACACCAACTCCAACCTGGATATTTATTATGTGATTCACAAATTTGAAGACACTGTCGTATTCTTGAAGATCCAAGCAAACGAAATTTTTACATCCAAAGAAGTTCAAAATATTGTGACTAAAATAAACTGGGAACTTTTAACGTAAAGGTGATGAGTGTAATATCAAAATATTCCAAATGTAAAAATTCAAACACTGTTGACCCACATTCTCTAGAATTATTGTGTGTAGCTAAAATATTATACTTGATGATATCTGTATCAATAACCATGTCAAAAATATAGCATTTGATGATAAAACTATCATTTTGCTGATCCGTGTCAATTAACATCTCAACAGCTTCCACATGATGCCAGTTGCAACACCTAGAAAGAACTCTAATGTCCTGTATTACCTTTGAAATTATTTTTCATTACTTGGTTGTCTGGAGCATAATCCTTTTTTTACTAGGTAAAATGTTTGTGGTAAAATATTAATCTGTTCCTTAATCTGATAAAACAAATTCTTATATTTTTGCCTCTTGGATTACATTAGATTATTTGGTTAAAATGGCTCTTTATTCCAACCATCAATTATTTCTGAGTAGAAAGCTATTTCTTTATTTATTTGGTATGTACTCTCTAATTTTAGAGTTACAGGAATAGTTTTCTTTAAAAAATTCACAGCATTTATATAAAACCAATGGCAATGTTAATCAGTGACATATCATTGGAATGTAACTGCCCAGGACCACAGTATCCCTTATTTTAGCAAATTCTTCTGATATCATTGATATGTAGACTATGGTATAAGTTTCCATGCAAGCCTTTTTTTAAATTTAGGACAATTTGCAAATGATTTGAATTTCAGAGTTTCTTTAAGAATTATTTTTGTTTCTTTTTTTTTTTTTTTTTACTTTAAACCCGATCATCTCTGATTTTAGCATAATGTGCTGAGGTCTATTTTCTTCCCAATGTAGTGGTTTTACTCCTTAAGGTGCACAAGAAAGACTATGTTTTAAAAATACAGATTCCCCTGAACCTGCCAGTAGAGGTCTATGTGTAGCTGAAGACTCTGCATTTTAAAAAGCACCCCAAGTACCACTGATACAGTAGTTCAAGGACAGTCCTTTCAGAAACACTACCTTTCAGGGCTGGAGGCACACATAGGGATCTAGCTTGAATTCTCATCTCAATGAATTTTGAGAGTGACTAACACAAGGGGTAGATGTGTTGGACCCTGAGGTTCTCATGTTAGCAACATGAGTATTGCCTTCCTTTTGCTGACACCTCCTCATTTAGCCAAACTGAGACCTGAAAGATGACCACTCAAGAGTGTCTCATAGGTGTTACTGCATCTGCACTACCACTGTGGGTCCACCATCCTGGTAAAAAGTTTTGTACACACAAAAGCTTACTGAAATGGTTATACACTAGAAGAAAAGAAAATCAGCTTTACCTAACTGCTAAGAAATCCAACTTACAATAAGGTAATATGCTTTATTAATTTTCCTTATAAGACATACCTTTTTCAAACATTAGAGCCTGTCACTGGCACACTTCATTCCTTCTGCTAGTCAGGTCCACTCTGGAGACCAAGGTACCAGGTAGAAATTCGCTTGGTACCCAAAGAATTAGAACTGTTGGCTATTCTCAAGAACTATTTCCATCAAGTTATTAAAGTATTTTATTTGATCTTCTATAATGTAGGAAATTTACTTTGAAGAAACAGGACCAGTAATAGAATTAGAGAATTTTTTTTAAGCTGGATGAACACCAATGCAGTCTTAACTTTCAATACCCTTTATTATCGCATCTTAAAAATCATTATTTCATACCTGGCATTTTATAATTATAAATAAATAAGTTATTTTGACATTACAGCCAGGTCTTGAAGAAACCTTGACACTGGGTATTTTGGTAAAGATTTAGAATACAGTGTAGCTTCCTTAGTACTGTAATAAATTATTTGGTAGGGTGGAATGTTTCCTTGCTTTGATGAGAGCCTCAGTTAAAGATTTCATGTTATATTTAATATTCTACCTCTGAGGTGAACACCTCTGATTACCTCATCACCTGTGGTGAATAGATATTATCTTAATGTAACATCCTGCTTTCAAACCATATCTTAAAATGAATCTAAGCAGAAACACAATATATGCCATTTATTTAACCCTTTGTGGTAAACATGGTAGGTAGTTTTTGATTTGGCAAGCATTTCTAGCTTCAAGCCTCCTAAAAAGTTCAAAATATATGGGATCAAATTTTCTTAATAGCTTTAACTCTTTATTAGCAAACCATTAAGCTTTTGTCTGCTTCTTAACATTGTAAAACATCTGATAATTACCCTGAAGAACCAAATCTAATCCTTTCTCTCTTTCCTCATTAAATATCTGTAAGAAAAAAAAAAAGCATCATTTCTGGAGTGGTGGAAGGGTGTAGAGAGCTAGTCAACTGTGTCCTCAGTAAATGAAAAACTGTGGTATTCCTCTATTTTGTTTCATCAAAATGTATTTGTATTTGTACCTCTCTGATGATTATTTTATTTAATACCAAGGCTACCAAGATCATAACTCTACACAGGGATGCATTATGATCTTGGTTGGCCTTATGCATTTTTGCCTTAATGGACCACTTCCTCCATTAAGAAATAATTAAAATTATATTTTACAACTGTGTTTGCATAAATAGATATACCAGTCCTGACTATACAGTCTAGGTGAAAGGAATAACTGTTGTTAGGGCTTTGCCTTCTTAACTCTTAGTATTTTAGTAATCTTACCCTCCCATCCTTCATTTAGTGTTTAGGAACTGCTTGTTTTTTAATGAATAAATTTTGTTTTTTAGAGAAATTTTAGGTTAACAGCAAAATTGAGCAGAAAGTACAGAGAATTCCCACATACCCCCGGTCCCCACACATGTACAGCCCCCCTCACTGTAAATACCCACACCAAAGCAGTACACTTTTTTTTTTTTTTTTTTTTTTTGCGGTACGCGGGCCTCTCACTGTTGTGGCCTCTCCCGCTGCGGAGCACAGGCTCCAGACGCACAGGCTCAGCAGCCATGGCTCACGGGCCCAGCCGCTCCGCAGCAGGTGGGATCCTCCCGAACCGGGGCACGAACCCGTGTCCCCTGCATCGGCAGGTGGACTCTCAACCACTGCGCCACCAGCGAAGCCCCAAAGAAGTGCACTTTTAACAATCAGTGAACCTACATTGACACATCATTATCACCCAAATTCCATAGTTTTATATAGGAGTTCACTCTTGGTGTTCTACATTCTGTGGGTTTTGAAAAATGTGCAATGACATGCATCCACCGTATGGTATTATATGGAATCGTTTTACTGCCCTAAAAATCCTCTGTGCTTTGCCTTTTTATCCCTCTCTCTACTTTAACCCCTAGCAACCATTAATCTTTTTGTCTCCATAGTTTTGCTTTTTTTCCAGAATGTAACACAGTTGGAATCATACAACATACAGCCTTTTCAGATTGGCCTTTTCCAATTAGTAATATGCATTTAAGTTTCCTCTGTGTTTGTTCATGGCTGGACAGCTCATTTCTTTTTAATGCTAAATAACATTGCATTGTATGGATGTATCACAGTTTATCAGTTACCTACTGAAGGACATCTTGGTTGCTTTCAAGTTCTGGCTGATACCAGTAAAACGGCTATAAACATGTGTGGGTAGGTTTTTGTGTGGACATACATTTTCAGTTCATTTGGGTAAATACCAAGGAACCTGATTGCTAGATCAAATGATAAAAATATGTTTAGTTTTGTAAGAAACCACCAAACTATCTTCCACAGTGTCTCTACCATTTTTCATTACCACCAACACTTAATGAGTATTCCTATTTCCCCACATCGTTATCAGTCTTTTGGATTGTGGACATTTTAATAGGTAGGTAGTAGTATCTCATTGTTGTTATAATTTGCAATTCATTAATTAATGCTTATTTGTCATATTTATATCTCTTTTGGTGAGATGTCTTTTAAGGAGTTTGGCTTATTTTTTAACCAAGACATTCATTTTCTTATCATTGAGTTTTAAGTGTTCTTTGCATATTTTGGATAACAGTCAATTATCAGATAGGTCTTTTGCAAACACTTTCTCCCAGTGTATGACTTATCATCTCATTTACTTGACAATGTCCCTAGGAGCAGGAATTTTTAATTTTAATGAAATTCAACTCATTAATAATTTAGATGTGTATTTTGTATTGTATATAAAAAGTCATCACCATACCCAAGGTCATCTAGATTTTCTTCTATTTTTTCTTCTAGGAGTTTTAGGGTTTCACATTTTGCTTTTAGGTCTGTGATCCTTTTTGAGTTAATTTTTGTGAAAGATGAGAGGTCTGTGTCTGTATGTCTAGATTCCTTTTTTTTTTGTACATGGCGATGTTCAGTTGTTCTAGCACCAGTAGTTGAAAAGACTTATCTTTTCTCCATTGTATTACTTTTGCTCATTTGTCAAAGATCAGTTTACTGTATTATGTGGGTCTATTTCTGGGTTCTCTCTTATGTTCCATTGATCTACTTGACTATTCTTTTGCCATTACCACATTATCCTGATTACTGTAGCCTCATAGATAATCTTGAAGTCAACTAGTGTCATTCTTCCAACTTTTTTCTTCTCTTTCAAAATTAAGTTGGCTATATGCTTGTTTTGCCTCTTTGTATAAGCTTTAGAATCAATTTCTTGATATCCACAAAATATCTTGCTGGTATTTTAGTTGGAATTGTGCTCTATCTATAGATCAAGTAGGGAAAAACTGACTTCTTGACAGTATTGAATCTTCTTATCCACAAAGATTTTTTTCATGTGACATCTTTCCATTTATTTAGTCTTTGGTATCTTCTGTCACTGATTTGTAGTTTTCCTCATGGGAATTGTTAGTTTTTTAGTAAGAAGTTTTACTCATTCAAGAAGTTTATTTTGCCCCTGTGATCATCAATAGCCTTGTAAAAAGAAGCCCACACACTCTCCTTGTGAAAGGCTTGGGAAGTACTTCGAGGTGGCTGGGCTTGGTGGACCACTCTTGCTTTCTGATCTGGTTTTTCATAGCGTTGGCCTTTTAAATTGATAAAGACTTTTGCTCATATCTGGGAGATTCTTATTATAATCCTTATTAAGATTCAAGGAGAAATATCATAAATTTAGATTTTCCAGATCATGTAATATGGGGTAATCACCACCCCTTTTGTTTTGGTTTAACCCTCGACTCACTGTATTTCACTGAGAAACAATCAGAATTCACACCTATTTCTGAAATAAACAGCAACTTTTGGTAAAATTATTTTAATTATCTTATTTTTAAAAGAGTGTGTCTGGGCTTCCCTGGTGGCACAGTGGTTAAAAATCTGCCTGCCAATGCAGGGGACACAGCTTCGAGCCCTGGTCCAGGAAGATCCCACATGCTGAGGAGCAACTAAGCCCGTGAGCCACAACTATTGAGTCTGTGCTCTAGAGCCCATGAGCCACAACTGCTGATCTCGTGTGCCACAACTACTGAAGCCCACACACCTAGACCCTGTGCTTCACAACAAGAGAAGCCACCGCAATGAGAAACCCACACACCACAATAAAGAGTAGCCACTGCTCGCCACAACTAGAGAAAGCCCGCGTGCAGCAAAAAACACCCAACTCAGTCAAAAACTTAAAAAAAGTAAAATAAAAGAGTGTGTCTGACAATATTCTTCTTATAAGGCAGTCTTTTATTTATTCCCAGCCCAAGTTTCCAACTGCTTACCATTTGTGTTTTACAAGAAAATGGTTAGGAAAAACCACATCCACAGAAAGATAGACAAGATGAAAAGGCAGAGGTCTACGTACCAGATTAAGGTACAAGATAAACCCCCAGAAAAACAACTAAATGAAGTGGAGATAGGCAACCTTCCAGAAAAAGAATTCAGAATAATGAGAGTGAAGATGATCCAGGACCTCGGAAACAGAATGGAGGCAAAGATCGAGAAGATGCAAGAAATGTTTAACAAAGACCTAGAAGAATTAAAGAACAAACAAACAGAGATGAACAATACAATAACTGAAATGAAAACTACACTAGAAGGAATCAATAGCAGAATAACTGAGTCAGAAGAACGGAGAAGTGACCGGGAAGACAGAATGGTGGAATTCACTTCTGCGGAACAGAATAAAGAGAAAAGAATGAAAAGAAATGAAGACAGCCTAAGAGACCTCTGGGACAACATTAAATGCAACAACATTCGCATTATAGGGGTCCCAGAAGGAGAAAGAGAGAAAAAGGACCTGAGAAAATATTAGAAGAGATTATAGTCGAAAACTTCCCTAACATGGGAAAGGAAAGAGCCCCCCAACTCCAGGAATCACAGCGAGTCCCGGGCAGGATAAACCCAAGGAGAAACATGCTGAGACACATAGTAATCAAACTGAGAAAAATTAAAGAAAAAGAAAAATTATTGAAAGTAGCAAAGGAAAAATGACAAATAACATACAAGGGAACTCCCATAAGGTTAACAGCTGACTTCTCAGCAGAAACTCTACAAGCCAGAAGGGAGTGGCATGACATATTTAAAGTGGTGAAAGGGAAGAAACTACAACCAAGATAACTCTACCTGGCAATGATCTCATTCAGATTCGATGGAGAAATCAAAAGCTTTACAGACAAGCAAAAGCTAAGAGAATTCAGCACCACCAAACTTGGTCTACAACAAATGCTAAAGGAACTCCTCTAAGTGGGAAACACAAGAGAAGAAAAGGACCTACAAAAAAAAAAACCCATAATAATTAAGAAAATGGTCATAGGAACATACGTATCGATAATTACCTTAAATGTGAATGGATTAAATGCTCCAACCAAAAGACACAGGCTCGCTGAATGAATACAAAACCAAGACCCATATATATGCTGTCTACAAGAGACCCAATTCAGACCTAGGGACACATACAAACTGAAAGTGAGGGGATGGAAAAAGATATTCCATGCAAATGGAAATCAAAAGAAAGCTGGAGTAACAATACTCATATCAGATAAAATAGATGTTAAAATAAAGAATGTTACAAGAGACAAGGAGGGACACTACATAATGATCAAAGGATCAATCCAAGAAGAAGCTATAACAATTATAAATATATATGCACCCAACATAGGAGCACCTCAATACATAAGACAACTGCTAACAGCTATAAAAGAGGAAATCAACAGTAACACAATAATAGTGGGGGACTTTAACACCTCACACCAATGGGCAGATCATCCAAACAGAAAATTAATAAGGAAACACAAGCTTTAAATGGCACAATAGACCAGATAGATTTAATTGATATTTATAGGACATTCCATCCAAAATCAGCAGATTACACTTTCTACTCAAGTGCGCACGGAACATTCTCCAGGATTGATCACATCTTGGGTCACAAATCAAGCCTCAGTAAATTTAAGAAAATCGAAATCATATCAAGCATCTTTTCTGACCACAACACTATGAGATTAGAAATCAATTACAGGGAAAAAAAACGTAAAAAACACAAACACATGGAGGCTAAACAATACGTTACTAAATAACCAAGAGATCACTGAAGAAATCAAAGCAGAAATCAAAAAATACCTAGAAAAAATGACAATGAAAACACGATGATCCAAAACCTATGGGATGCAGCATAAGCAGTCCTAAGAGGGAAGTTTATAGCAATAAAATCCTACCTCAAGAAACAGCAAACATCTCAAATAAACAATCTAACCTTACAGCTAAAAGAACAAACAAAACGCAAAGTTAGTAGAAGGAAAGAAATCATAAAGATCAGAGCAGAAATAAATGAAATAGAAACAAAGAAAATAATAGCAAATATCAATGAAACTAAAAGCTGGTTCTTTGAGAAGATAAACAAAATTGATAAACCATTAGCCAGATTCATCAAGAAAAAGCAGGAGAGGACTCAAATCATTAGAATTAGAAATGAAACAGGAGAAGTTACAACAGACACCGCAGAAATACAAAGCATCCTAAGAGACTACTACAAGTAACTCTATGCCAATAAAATGGACAACCTGGAAGAAATGGACAAATGCTTAGAAAGGTATAACCTTCCAAGACTGAACCAGGAAGAAATAGAAAATATGAACAGACCAATCACAAGTAATGAAATTGAAACTGTTATGAAAAATCTTCCAAGAAACAAAAGTCCAGGACCAGATGGCTTCACAGGTGATTTCTACCAAACATTTAGAGAGGAGCTAACACCCATTCTTCTCAAACTCTTCCAAAAAATTGCAGAGGAAAAACACCAACAAACTCATTCTATGAGGCCATCATCACCCTGATATCAAAACCAGACAAAGATATTACAAAAAAAGAAAATTACAGACCAGTATCACTGATGAATATACACTCAAAAATCCTCAACAGATTATTAGCAGAGAATCCAACAACACATTATGGAGAACAGTATGGAGGTTCCTTAAAAAACTACAAATAGAACTACCATAAGACCCAGCAATCCCACTACTGGGCATATACCCTGAGAAAACCATAATTCAAAAAGAGTCATGTACCAAAATGTTCACTGCAGCTCTATTTACAGTCGCCCAGAGATGGAAACAACCTAAGTGTCCATCATCGGATGAATGGATAAAGAAGATGTGGCACATATATACAATGGAATATTACTCAGCCATAAAAAGAAATGAAATTGAGCTATTTGTAATGAGGTGGGTGGACCTAGAGTCTGTCATACAGAGTGAAGTAAGTCAGAAAGAGAAAGACAAATACCGTCTGCTAACACATATATAGGGAATTTAAGAAAAAAAAATGTTATGAAGAACCTAGGGATAAGACAGGAATAAAGACACAGACCTCCTAGAGAATGGACTTGAGGATATGGGGAGGGGGAAGGGTAAGCTGTGACAAAGCGAGAGAGTGGCATGGACATATATACACTACCAAACGTAAAATAGATAGCTAGTGGGAAGCAGCTGCATAGCACAGGGAGATCAGCTCGGTGCTTTGTGACCACCTAGGGGTGGGATAGGGAGGGTGGGAGGGAGGGAGATGCAAGAAGGAAGAGGTATGGGAACATATGTATATGTATAACTGATTCACTTTGTTATAAAACAGAAACTAACATGCCATTGTAAAGCAATTATACTCCAATAAAGATGTTAAAAAAAAAAAAGGATCATACACCATCATCAAGTGGGATTTATCCCAGGGATGCAAGGATTCTTCAGTATACGAAAACCAATCAAAGGGATACACCATATTAACAAATTGAAGAAGAAAACCATATGATCATCTCAATAGCTGAAAAAAAAGCTTGACAAAATTCAACACCCATTTATGATAAAAACTCTCCAGAAAGTGGGCATAGAGGGAACCTACCTCAACATAATAAAGGCCATATATGACACACCCACAACAAACATCATTCTCAATGGTAAAAAACTGAAAGCATTTCCTCTAAGATTGGGAATAAGACAAGGATGTCCACTCTCACCAGTATTATTCAACATAGTTTTGGAAGTCCTAGCCACGGCAATCAAAGAAGAGAAAAAAATAAAAGGAATACAAATTGGAAAAGAAGAAGTAAAACTGTCACTGTGTGCAGATGACATGATACTATATATAGAGAATCCTAACAATGTCACCAGAAAACTACTAGAGCTAATCAATGAATTTGGTAAAGTAGCAGGATACAAAATTAATGCACAGAAATCTCTTGCATTCCTATGCACTAATGATGAAAAATTTGAAAGAGAAATTAAGGAAACACTCCCATTTACCATTGCAACAAAAAGAATAAAATACCTAGGAATAAACCTACCTAAGGAAACAAAAGACCTGTATGCAGAAAACTATATGACACTGATGAATGAAATTAAAGATGATACAAACTGATGGAGAGATATACCATGTTCTTGTATTGGAAGAATCAATATTGTGAAAATGACTATACTACCCAAGCAATCTACAGATTCAGTGCAATCCCTATCAAATTACCAATGGCATTTTTTACAGAACTAAAACAAAAAATCTTAAAATTTGTATAGGGACACAAAAGACACCGAATAGCCAAAGTGGTCTTGAGGGAAAAAACGGAACTGGAGGAATCAGGCTTCCAGACTTTAGGCTATACTACAAAGCTACGGTAATCAAGACAATATGGTACTGACACAAAAACAGAAATATCGATCAATGGAACAAGATAGAAAGCACAGAGATAAACCCATGCACCTATGGTCAACTAATGTATGACAAAGGAGGCAAGGATATACAATGGAGAAAAGACAGTCTCTTCAATAAGTGGTGCTGGGAGAACTGGACAGCTACATGTGAAAGAATGGAATTAGAACACTCCCTAACACCATACACAAAAATAAACTCAAAATGGATTAGAGACCTAAATGTAAGTCCAGACACTATAAAATTCTTAGAGGAAAACTTAGGAAGAACACTCTTTGACATAAATCACAGCAAGATCTTTTTTGATCCACCTCCTAGATTAATGGAAATAAAAACAAAACTAAACAAATGGGACCTAATGAAACTTAACAGTTTCTGCACAGCAAAGGAAACTATAAACAAGACAAAAAGACAGCCCTCAGAATGGGAGAAAATATTTGCAAATGAACCAATGGACAAAGGATGAATCTCCAAAATATAAAAACAGGTCATGCAGCTCAATATTGAAAAAGCAAACAACCCAATCCAAAAATGGGTTGAAGACCTAAATAGACATTTCTCCAAGGAAGACATACAGATGGCCAAGAAGCACATGAAAAGCTGCTCAACATCACTAACTATTAGAGAAATGCAAATCAAAACTACAATGAGGAATCACCTCATACCAGTTTGAATGGGGATCATCAGAAAATCTACAAACAACAAATGCTGGAGAGGGTGTGGAGAAAAGGGAACCCTGTTGCACTGTTGGTGGGAATGTAAATTGATACAGCCACTATGGAGAATAGTATGGAGGTTCCTTAAAAAACTTAAAATAGAATTACCATATGACCCAGCAATCCCACTACTGGGTATATACCCAGAGAAAACCATAATTCAAAAAGACACATGCAGTCCTATGTTCATTGCAGCACTATTTACAATAGCCAGGACATGGAAGCAACCCAAATGCCCATCGACAAATGGATGGATAAAGAAGATGTGGTACATATATACAATGGAATATTACTCAGCCATAAAAAGGAATGAAATTAGGTCATTTGTAGAGACGGGATGGATCTAAAGACTGTCATATAGCGTGAAGTAAGTCAGGAAGAGGAAAACAAATATCGTATATTAACGCATATATGTGGAACCTAGAAAAATGGTAGAGATGAACCAGTTTGCAGGGCAGAAATTGAGACACAGATGCAGAGATCAAATGTGTGGACACCAAGCGGTGAAAGTGGTGAGGGTGGGGGTGGTGGTGTGATGAGTTGGGAGACTGGGATTGACATATATACACTCATATGTATAAAATGGGTAACTAATAACCTGCTGTATAAAAAAATAAATAAAATAAAATTCTAAAGAAAAAAAAGAAGAAAATGGTTAAATGTGTGTCAAGATCTCTAAAACTTTGTACATGACATGATACAATAATTTTTTCTAAAAAATGTAACAGTATAATTTTCTCTACAAAATCAATAAGTTTCAGAGATATACTCTGTATTTATATTATTTAAGTAATAGGCATATGTTTATTTTAGATATAAACTCTCCTTTTCAAAATTATTAATTTTTTTCCTGTTTTCGATAGGGATTCTCTACTTAAAATATTACCTGCTGTAAAAATCCTCAATGGTGAAATGCTAACCTCTTATTCAGAAAGTCACACTGAAGAGCACTATGAACTAGAATTAGAGCGTTTCCTGGTACTTTGTCAGTCCCAGATTAGAGAATTTAACTTACTAGCCAAAAAATATACTGGAGAAAGGTAAGAGTGTTATTTCCTCCTGGTCATAATTAATAGATATAATGCAATTTATACATGTGATTAAAAATTATTTTGATCAATACAATGCTACTCTTTTGTACTAGTACAGCGTGTTTTAATGATATTGTCTCTTTAGAGAAGAACTTCTGGGCATCACTTTTTATTATTTGAAATGTATTAATATGTATTTTGAACGTAATTTAGAATATAATTTAAAAGCTAAAATTAGATGAAAATAGATGAAAGCATGAGGATAGCTTCAAGAAAAGATGCAAACATTCATTCAGCTGTTCATTCAATTAATCAGTCATACATTTTTCAACAATTATTGATGGGCAAGACATATAATAAGCTAAATATTACACTTTACCCTCAAAGAATTCACGGTTTCATTAAGACAAAATTAGCTAAATAAATAGTTACAATGGAGCAAGGCAAGTTTTATAAAACATATGATATTTATTATGTATATTTATTATATAAGGAATCATATTTCACATATATTTGTGTATTAAGGTATTATGGGAGCACAGTGGAGAAAAGCAGTCAACATGTGCACACATTCAGAGGACAGAGGCTGAGAGCAAAGTCCTAAAAATATATCAAAGAAAGAGAACTTCCCATTCCCCACCCTGAATTCTGAATGCATTACTATGAATTAATTACAATTGATCTTTTTAAAACTGTATTTCCTAATTTATACTGCTCCAAAAAGACACAAGTGAAAAAGGAAAATTATTTTACTTATGATAATTCTGCCTTATAAATGGAACAGTTATGTGCTTCCAAATGTCTAAATTTAATTACTAAATTACATATTAAATTTTTGCTATTTGTACTTTCGTACATGCTCATACTATGTAAGAGTTGGTTTTTCTATTTAAATGTTTTTAAATATAGCCTATTCATATTATAAGTAAATCTCACAGCTTTAAAAATAATTCCAATTCTTATAGATAATGTTTACTTTTAGCAAAAACTAAGGTTATTTACAGTTATCTTTTTGTAAATCTAAATTGATATCTCCTTGTGTATGTATAGTAATCTACAATTTTTATGTAAAGGTGACTCTTGACACCCCTTACGTTGAAATTTAGATTTACAATTCTTTGGGAGAATTTATTGTTAAATGAAAGTTTTACTTGAGAATTGGAAATAGACTGTATTTTTTATGTTTGATCATAAATGGTGGTGAATTCAACACTTAACCATAAACAGTTGACATCCAATGTTGAACTGAACCTTTTCTGCATTATTCACCAACAAAATGAATGAAATACAAAATATCAAAATATATTGGAAGAACCTAGGCTAATGTCTACATTTGTAAACATACGAGGTGTCTATATTTTAGGAAATAATTATAACTTTCATTTTGTTTGGTATAGCTAAATCCAACAACTGTTCAAGAGAATCACAAGCATTTACGTCTTAAAGTATTTGAATTCTCTTTGCAATGGATTTTTTTTCCAGAGAAAAATGGGAATAAAAACTTTCCCATGATATAACTTATTTGTTTAAAAGTCCAATACAAATATTTTGCATGGCAAAAGTCAATGTACAAAGTACTTTTAACTTGTTTCATAAGTAACTTCTCCAAATTTAGTCAGCCATCATTTCTCATGCTTATGGCAGTAAAAGCATGGATTTTTCTCATTCATTTGTACCAAAGCTACCTAGGATAAAAATGATTCTAAAACTTCCAGACGTTTTGTCTGGATTAATGGATTGAAATTAAGTAAACAAATATTTTCACATATTGTGAGAAATAAGATAAATTTTTATATAAACAATCAGAAATAAGTTTTTAATGAATTTTGTAGTAAAATTTAATATGTCAGGCCACACAGGGATATTTTCAAAATCTGTATAAGTGTTAATATTTGCTGATATAATTCTTCTTATTAAACATCCTCATTATTTATTTGCTCAGAAATATATTCACGTTGGATGCTGCAGAAAATCTCTGCCATTATTTCAAGAAATTGATGACACTTAGTAATGATTGTCGATATGCACATGAACATGGAGATGTAAGTATCACCAAGAGAGAGGAATCAGAAGCCCAGAAAAATCATTTGCCTCCTACAAACAGTGACAGCATACTGCAAAATAGAGTCCTTTACTCTTATGCAAATGAACATAAACTGGACTCACCAGGTATTTCTGAGAAATGGATGGACTCTGGCTCTAGTCATTCCTCACTAACCAACCCCTCCTTATGTGAAGATACTAAAGGAAGAAATCAGGAAAAAATAGTAGGCCAGAAAAGAGAAGACAGCAAGGCAAGCAGTTTCCTCACCAAAAGAATACCATTCATGGAAACAGTAATGACAAGGTCTCTATTGAAGAACTGCCAGAATACTGAACATCATGAAAAAATGTAAGATTTATAGATCATTTTTCTTTTACAGTTGTATTTTATTACTTTTATGGATAATCTTAGTCATTGTTACCAAATAATAATTTGGTAAAGGATTTCAATCACTATTATATTTCATGTTAATTCCCTTATGTTTTTATGATATGCACAAATTATTAATTACAGTGCAGATCAATTTGGTTGAAATTTGGCAGGTTCTGATTTAATTAACTAGTATTATTTAATTTAAAATGAGTAACTGTGAAATTATTTTTTCTGCCTTCTAATCTCTAAATAATTAAAATGAATTTTTAAGAAGAAATAAAATAATCCCATTATTCTTAAAATACTATAAAGACCTCTCACATGAGGGTCTTATGACATGCTTCCAGGGAAAGTCAGAAAATCCTTCCTGCACATGCCTTTTCTCAAATTCCTTGAGCTTAAAATATTCAGCATGCCAGGGTACATTGGTATATTTTGGGATAGTATTAGCCAGGGTACCCTAGACATTGCCTATTTGAATCTCGTTAGCTCTAAATACTCCAGACATTTCCTACTGAAATTTCAGATAAACAACATTTAGAACTTTTTAATTCATGATAAATAAAATAGCCAAATGATAATAATAAGGAAGGATGAGGAACTGAAAATATAGACAAACCAAAGACCTAAAGAATAAAAGGAAAAGAAAATGTATACCCACTTGCTGAACCTTGCCATTCAGTGTTTCAGGAGGATTCACTGTCAGTTGTCTAGGCGTTTCCTAAGCATAATTTACATGTGTTCCTATGCTAAGGGTATTTTTATCATCATTATTTTTACTAGATAAAAGATGATGATGATGATAGTAGTAATACGAGCTGTTTTTCCCAATATGGAGAGCACCTTATATTTAGGAAGCCCTAAAGTCAGCTTCTTTACCTGCTCTCCTGGCTTTCTGTGTGGTGGAAAGCATCCTGTTGTTAGTGTCACTGAGGAAAATATCCCTCATCTACCTTTTTATTTTCTTCCGCGGGAAATTTTGCTGTTAGTGAGCTGAGGAATTCAAGCACTAAATGACTGGCCAGCTTTACAAGAAATTCACAGTTACAGTCAGTGAAACTTGTATGTATCTGTAGAGAAATATAAGATGCTGTCTCAGGTTAAATGTGTTTTCTTACAGACCTTTCATTCTTTACCAGCTATGCATTGCAAATATGTTTTCAGATCTTTTTCTTTATCACCCAAATACATATTATAGTGTCTTAAATTCCTTAACTCTTTTTTTATTTTTAAAAAAAAAAATTATTTTATATTGGAGCATAGTTGATTTAAAATGTTCTGTTAGTTTCAGGTGTACAGCAAAGTGATTCAGTTATACATATATCTATTCTTTTTCAAATTCTTTAACTCAGTTTTGTTCAAAAGATGAAGGAATGAATTAATGGTTGAATGACCAAATGTGAATTAATTCCATAGCAAAGTTTATTAAGTTCTGTTTACCCTAGGAGGAGGAAATGATTTGTTGAAGCATGATTTTTTTTCCTATAAGGAATACGAGTAGATTATCTTAAACCAGAAAAAAATTTATCCACTAACTTCAATTCATAGCAAAATAGATTGAAGCCTTCCACAAGCTTTAGGTAAAATGGTGATGATGATGATGACATTATTAATAACAATAGAAAATGGTTACATCATTCCTTTCTAATTTCCCACAAATATATTCCTATGAGAAAAAAATATATATAAGGTGATGTCTGGCAGTTTATCACTTAATTCCATTTTGCCTTAAACTCACTAGTATGAGGAATGAAAAAATTTCTTTGGGCTTGGCAATTATAAAATTATTGAAAACTTTTTCAAGGGAGCCTGGAAAAGGTGAATATACATGAATCACTTCTCCTTGATATGCCTTTTAAAACTAAACCCAAAGATTTGAAGAACAATTAAGCCAGTAGTTAGCACTTTGACTATACCTTGTACCTTGATAATATTTCTGCAACAATCTATGTGGGAAAGGAAAATTCTTTTCCTTTCCATCCAATGATGAAGAATTAAATGATTAAGCAAGCTGAGAACCCACTTACAATCAATGTACATTATTATTCAAATTTTGGTAATGTTGCTGGGCAGCTTATGGGGATGTGGGAAAAACACAGTGTTGATTGATTCAGTGCCAGAAATTGGTAAATAGATGTAGGCTGGAAAAAATGTTAGCATTTACTACTGGGCTTATAAGAGAATGACTTAAGTATTTGTCCATGGGCAGATAGGAAAGTGAAGCTAGCAGACCTGATGGGTCCTTTCTCTTAGAGAGAACGGGGGCTCTTCTTCCTCTCAAAACTTAGTCTCTCTGCTGTGAACAGGATCCCATCCTCTCTTGCCAACTGACTCCTATATTTTTCCCCCTTTTGCATCATCATTTTCCCCCCTTTCTACTGGTTCAGGATCCTTACTATCATACAAAATCTCGATAATATCTTCCTCCTTAAAAGAAACAAAAATCCCTAGTACTCATATCCCCTCTCTAAGTTACTGGCCCATTTCTCTCCTTCAGATTTTAAGGTTTTTACTTCTATGACTATAGTTAAATAAAAGAACGGGTCTTATTTTTAAATAATACTTTATATAGTCTATGTTTACAAATAAATATATCTTATGAGGACCTCTTAACTACAACTGTATATTTATGGGTACTAAAAATATTTTTTTTTCTCCTCTTAATAGTATGGCAGCTATGATAATTCAGGCATGCTGGCGTGGTTACACTGTGCGCAGACAGATTCATTTCTCTATAAAGCTACATCCTGCTGCAATAGGACCCCTGACATCCCAGTCAAATTCCTGCATTGAAAACCAAATTATTTTAAAGAAAGAAGAAATAAAAAATACTGTGAACATCCAAGAACAGAGGGAGAAGGCTGCTATTCTTATTCAGGTTACTTTTAATCTTTGGGTGAAATAATTAATTATGAGAGATGTATTAGTTATCTTTCACTGGGTTATTCTGTATAACAGGCAATCCCTGAATCTTAGCCATTTACAAATACATGGATTTATTTCTTATTCATGTGATATGTAGGCTGCTGGTTAGCCGCAGGTTGGCTTTGCTTCTGCTGAGTATCTAGGCTTAAGGAGTAGTCTATAATTTGTAAATACTGTTCTTATGACTGAGGGTCAAGCTGAACCACACAATCATATCAAAACTTCTGCTCAGATGTGGCATTTGCCACATATGCTAACATTTGATTAGTCAAAGCAGGTCTCTCTTGGCCTAATCTATAGCTATTTCTAGAAGCATGTTTAAAAATCTACTAAAATAATTGTTAAAGTCCTTCAAATATCCATTTAACTTGAAAATTCAGAACCTCACCAAGATCAGATTTCAAAATGAAGTTCAATCTGATCACATTTATCCTTTTATTTATTCACTGATCAAATAATTTTTAGAACGTACTGTTTGTCAAGCACTATTTTAGGTTCAAGAAATTTAACTAAGAACAAAGCATGCAAGATCTCTTCCCTCATGGAGTTTATGTCCTGGTGGGTTAAATAAATACATAAAATAAAGTCTGGAAATTCATGGTACTACACCTGAATTGAATGATAGTAACTAAAAAAAAATATAGTGTTTCCCTTTATTCATTCATTTAGTAACTATTACTTGGCACAAAAATTTTACTAGCTTACATGTTGGGATGTGCAGATAAATAAGGTAAGTATGTTAGATTGTGATAAGTACTAAGGGGAAAAATAAATCAGGAAAAGCGGGATAGGAGTATCTAAGGAAAATTAATCATTTTAGACAGGATGGATGTGGAAGACCAGGAAAGGTGACATTGCAGCAGGAGATAAGCCATTGGGTATCTCGGGGAAGAATATTCCAGGCAGAGGAATATCAGATTCAAAGGCACTGATTTAGGAGCATACCCACAGTGTTTATAGAGCAGTAAGAAACTGTGTGACTGAAGAGGGGTGAAGGGGAGAAGAGTAGGACTTATAAATCCTAAATCATTGTAAAGACTTTGGCTTTTACTCTGAATGACATGGGAAGATATTACAGGAATCTGAGCAAAGGACTCACATGACCAAGTTTCCTTTATGTTGTGATTATAATATAGGAAGGCAATAGTAGGAGCAGCAAAATTGGGAGGCTATTGCAGTAATCCAAAGTGTAGATTTTGGTAGCATGGACCAGAGTATTGCAGAAGAAGTGGTAAGAAAATCACATTCCCAAATATATGTTGATTTATCTTGAGGGTATACGTATATACTTTGAAGGTAGACCTGATGATATTAGTACATGGGGATGTGGTCTTTGAAAGACAGAGAGGAGTCAGGGATGCCTATAAGGTATTGGCATAAGCAACTGGAAAAATAGCCTTAAAATTAAGTTTCTGGGTTTTGTTATTAAAGCCATAGTTTTTTAAGAGAATTATCTTTGCTATGGTTCTAATGAATATATTTAGTATTTCAGTTGACTTAATTTGTCTGGACTGTATTCCTAAGGGCAATGCATAGACAAAGCTGTTACTGATGCCTGAATGGGTTGGGAGTGGAGGGAGGTCAGTGGATTCAAGGAAACTCTGAGGAAAAGAAAGGAACCTCAGTTACTGTCTCAAAATACTATTCTGCTGCATGAGGAATGAAAATGTCATGCAATCCAAACTTCCGCCTGTCATGAGTGGATGAGCAATACATTTTTCAGCATTGATGGTAAATAGATATTAAACTTTTGCTTCATTCTATTCAATAAAGAGAAGTTCATTACTTTATGAAATAGTCTAGCTCAGTGACATATATCTGTTGAATGTCCTTTTGTTAAGTTTGTCTCTGTAACAAATGTAAGCATAATTCAGCCTTTCTTTGCAACTTAGAACAAGTCTCTTCTGAGGTACATCATGGTATTATACTTAAAATCATTGAAGTCAACTCAACTTCATTTTCTCTTCTCCTGAGTACAATCTAGTTTCTTAAACTATTCATCTTAAAAATATGACTTCTAGACTGTCTAACCATCCGGGAGAGCAGAGCATGATATGGTAGAAAGAGCCCAGGCTTTAGAAGGAGCAAAATGAAGATTTCATGAAGGATGTGGTGGAGACTGCTCTGTGCTCACCAAAACCCACATTCTCCTCTTCCTAGCATACTGCCAGCCTAGATATTCCAGCTTTCCTTGCACTTTTTAATATGGCCCTTTTTTTCTGAGTAAATGAAAAATATGTGCACCACTTCATGTCTGGCCCATAAAACCTCCCACAAACATTCTTTCATATTCTTTTCCCTTTCTGGTTGGCTGAAGTGAAGACAGCCTTTAGGGCATCCTTGGATGCTGTCTCTTGGGATTGCAGAGTTGCAAAGCCTGGATATCTGAATCACTTTATGTTAAACTGACGCCAGTTGTCTTGTTTTCACTCTCAATGCTTGTTATGTGATCGTGAAATTAATTAGTTTTGAATTATTGTACATTTCTGGATATATTTTTATAGCGCTTAGCTTACCCTAACTAATATTAAGGATATAAGATACAGCTTGAGAAATAGGGCTCAATGTAAATATGTAAGAGAATGGAATTCCAGGTACAAAAGATAGTAGGAATAAAAGAACATAGGATTTCACATTACTGGAATAATAAGTTATAGTACAGCTAGTCTACCGTAAGGACTAGAATATTAAGAGAATGTAGGAGAAACATGGGCAGAGATGTGTGAACAATTTTAGCAAGAAACAAGTGTATGGTATGAGTATGTTCTGGGATTGGGAGTTGGTGGTAGTTAGAGAAGAAAAAGATGTTGGATATGTCTAATATAGATAGGACTCTGACCAGGGAATTGATTTGAATGTGTGAGAAAGAGGAATTAATCATAGATGGATGGCTGGGAGAAAAATTGAAACCTTGACATGAATAAATGACTTAGAAGAAGAATCTGAACATTACTTATTACACATTTATATTACCTTTATTTCCCATAAACTGAACAGAGGTGGCTGGGACTTTAATTCCTGATCCTACACAGATTCATGAGGGAGGTATCTATACATGTCACACCAGAAAAATATATACTGTGTATTACAGTTTAGAGCTTTGCAGAAGTCATATCCCTGATAAGTTAGGCTGGATCCATTGTGAGCCATGATGAGTCAGTCCTTTTGCTCTTGTCGTTGAAGGTCTGTATTAAAGAATTCCCTTTATACTCTCTTTCCCCTAGGTCTGCACCTAATCTTGATATCTTATAATTACACTGGTGTAAGAAAAAGGGGGGTGGGGTGGAGGAGGGATAACCGAGGTAGAGAAGATGACCTAGCAAAAAAGAATCAAGGGAAGGAAAGCATGTTTCCCTAACGTTTAGAACCTTGTTAGGACAGGGTTGGGGAAGAAAGGATATGAAGGGTACCTCCCTAGCAGGAATAAGTCACAGGCCCATTTGCCATGTAGAGAGAAAGCATTTTGAAAGGTAGCAAGGAACCAAGGGAGCATAAATACTGGATAAAGCAATCAAAAGAGAGAGGAGTTTAAAAAAAAATTCCAAAATGAAGGGTGCTATTGACTGAATGCTTATGTTCTCCACAACATTCATAAGTTGAAACTTAATCCCCAATGTGATGATATTTGGAGGTGGGGCCTTTTGGAGGTGAATATGTCATGATGGTGGAGCCCCCATGAATGGGATTAGTGCCCTTATAGAAGAGACCCCTGAGAGCTCTCTAGTTCCTTCTACCATGTGAGTACACAGTGAGAAGACAGCCATCTATGAACCAGGAACCTTGCTCTCACCAGACAATAAATCTGTCAATGACTTGGTCTTAGACTCCTTAGCCTCCTCCAGAACTGGGAGAAATAAACGTTTGTTGTTTAAGCCACCAAGTCTATGGTATTTTTGTTATTGCAGCCCAAACAAACCAAGACAAAAGGGGGAAAAGAAAAATAGTTTGTTTTCCTCTAAGGTAGCTAGCTTGCATATGCCACTCACCCACAGTACATGACATACCCAGGTCTATAATAACAACCCAGCTACATGAGACTAATAAAGCAGGCAAAGAGCTTTATTATGGTACTCTTTGATGGTACTCTCCATAATGGGTAAGTTAAAAAGAGGAAGGCCACTTTCTCAGGCAATACTTTTAATAATGTTCCTCATCACACAAAGATGTCCTCTCTTCTGTTTCTACCATTTAATACTGTTCAAGTTCTTGATTCATATTGACATCCTTTCTCCTCAGAAAGAGTTTTGAACTCTCTTGGAAAGTTATTTATTCATAGCAAGTTACAAAATAATGGAATACTATTTCTATACTGAAAATCATTTTTAGAGACAAAACTGGTTAAAATTTAGTTATAGTTTTTGAACTTTATGTGATGTTTAATATCACACTATTTTCTTATTTGATAAACTAAGAAGTAAATAGAATTGTTAAAAACAAAGGGACAAGGAAATTGGGAAAATAATATTTAATGTGTGTCTAGTATGTGACAATCATGTGTTCATCGCTGTATATAAATGTATATACATTTATCCTACTCCCTTCCCTGCCTTTGAGTCTATGCCAAAGGCAAGTGATGGTGGCTGACTCCCTTGCTATAGTCTGTTTTTTCTCATTTGTGCAGCCCTTGATTGTTTCCACTATGTATGTGCATGTGTGCACACACACACGTACACACACACACACACACACACACACACATGCCCAATTAGAAGTGGGGCATCTTATGTGATTGGTTTGGGAAGCATATTTGCCTATCTCTGGTTGGTCCAATTGGTCCTGAGTTAGAAGTAGGGACAAAAAATAGAGAAGCTAGCAGTCATTGACCAAGTCTTAACCACTCTTGGCTAATTGTTGCAGAGGTGTGGTTTGGCTTCCTAGGCTGATTGACAGATTGTGTGTGACTTCTATTGTCATATATGTTCTGACCATTATATGTTTGTATATTTCTCTTCTCAATATATATATTTTTCAGAATAACAATACCAGTATTATTGCTTGCAGTATGGTTACTAAAACATATTTAAGGTAACTTTTGTAGTTAAATTTATCTTTTGATTGTATTTCACTAGGAATGTAGTCAAATAAATCTATTTTAAAGTCACTTTAAATACCTTCTGTGTGGTTATGCCCGTAGCACAAAATATATTTTTACATTTTTGGGGGGAGTTTCTTTTACTTCATATTTATTTGTTTTACAATTTTATTAAGCATGTGCACAGTTCCAAAATCAAATCTAAGCAAGGTGTATATTCAGAGACATCTGGCTTCTACTGTTTTCTATCTCTATAGGTAATAATTTTTAAAATTAATTTTATGCTTTATGCTTTCACTTTTTAAATATTAGCAACCACATATATTTAAATATATAAGTTTATATAATGTATATTGTTTATTGTATATTTTATATGGATTTTCATAGATAAATGGAGGCATGCAATACACATTTCTACCTGTGTTTTACACTTACTATATATCCTGGAGCTTACTCCCTAGCAGTGTATACAGATACTAATTTTTTAAAAACTCCAGTGTTCTTGGAATTATAGTTAGGAAAGCTCCAAGATTCCTCCAAGATTATTGAGGAATCTGAATGTTTTTAATTCTATTATTATGTGCTTTGTTTATTTAAAGATGAAATTAGTTAATTGTTATGGACCAGGATACTAAGTCTCTAATATGGCCATTTATATATGTTGAAGTTTTCCTAAATGAGTGTTAGTTTATTTTATACATAATCATTTGAAAATTAGCAAAATTGGTTTTCCTCTGTATCTCTTTCTACTTAATTTAGAATGGGTCCCAGAGGAATTGTCAGATAATTGATTGGTTGACCTACATGTGCAGTTGAGGGAGTTTTAAAGATTCTTTTCTGCTTACCACAAGGAAAATCTCCTGAGATTCAGAGCTTTAGACACAAGCAGTCATTTAATTTATCTTCCAGTTTTAAATGTCACATAAAGTTCAAAAAACAGATTATTGAGCCATTAAACTAAGGTCTAAGATGTTTTATCTTCCTAATGGGATAACACAGAGAATCTGGTTTGGAGTTTGATCTATAACCTTGTATAACATGCTTTAAATTTTTGTTTAGGCAGTTTGGAAGGGCTTTCTTTTGCGAAAGAAACTGACAACAGCTCTAGAGGCTCTTAAGAATGAAGAATCTGAAGAAGAATACGAAGAAATAGATTTAGAAGATTTTACATTTGATGAAGTAAGTGCCAACTACAACATATAGATATTGGTCTTAAAATATTTTAGTATACTATTTTGGAGCTAAACCTTTTTCTAAGGTTTTCATCCTTTTAACACTGTGTTATAGATCTTTTTTCAAGTTGCACTTGAAAAAGTATGCTTCTAATTTTTTAACATCTTCATTTATGATACAAGCTTGTACAGTGTGTAAATGTGGTCATGGAATATTTACAAGAATTTGTGTGTATTCTTCAACCAGATTTACACAATGTTTTATCAATTATTCTTCATTAAATATAACTCTGAGCTTATTTATGCCCTGTTCAACAAATTTTAGTAGCTCTTTGTGGCCTAGCAAAATGAGGACAGCCTCCTTAAATTGTTATTCAAGTATTCAACAATAAGACAGCAAACTCTACAGACATATTTACCACTTCCCACCTGTGGCGTCCACATGCTCTAACCACATTGAGCACCTTCTTACTGTACCTTTTACGTCCTTAGTCTTGCTTATTCTGTTTCCTCTTCTCTAGACAGTTAAACCCACATAACTACCACTAAGATTAAGGTAGAGGACATATGACTATCCCCAGAAGACTTCTCGTGCCTTCATAGTATTCATACCTCCATCATCATAGATTAGTTTTGCCTATTTCTGAACTTCCAAATAAGTGGAATCATCCAGTATGTACTCTTTTTTCATATAATATTATGTCTGTGAGATATACCTATGTGGTTGAGTGTAGCTGTATATATACCATTCTTTTCAATATACTACTTTTAATCTATGATTTGAATATACCAATTTTTAAAAGTCTGTTCTACTTTTCGTGGATTATTTGTCACTGAGTTATTTCTAGTGTTGCCTATTATGCCTAAAGACGCTATGAACATTTTTTTTTAAATAAATTTATTTATTTATTTATTTTTGGCTGCGTTGGGTCTTCGTTGCTGTGCGCGGGTTTTCTCTACTTGCGTCAAGTGGGGGCTACTCTTTGCTGTGGTGCGCGGGCTTCTCACTGCGGTGGCTTCTCGTCGCAGAGCACAGGCTCTAGGTGTGCGGGCTTCAGTAGTTGCAGCACGTGGGCTCAGGTAGTTGTGGCTCACAGGCTCTAGAGTGCACGCTCAGTCATTGTGGTGCAAGGGCATAGTTGCTCTGAGGCATGTCGGATTTTCCCAGACCAGGGATCGAACCCGTGTCCCCTGCATTGGCAGGCGGATTCTTAACCACTGCGCCACCAGGGAAGGCCAGCTATGAACATTCTTGTACATGCTTTTTGATGTGCATGTTCACATTTCTTTTGGGAACTGAATTTCTCAGCCATAACATTAACCTATATTTAGTAGCTAGCGCCTAACGGTATTCCAAAGTGATTGTATCAATTTACAGTCCTATCAGCAGGATATGAGAGTTTCAGAGGAGATTTATCCTCACCAACACTTTGTATTTTCATGTCTTTTTCCCCCCCAATCCAGTAGGTTTGTAGTGGTATCTAGTTGTTTTAATTTCCATTTCTCTCATAACTAATAATGTTGAATACGTTTTCGTATGCTTATGGCCATTTGGATATCTACTTTTATGACATGATCAAGTGTTTGTGCTTTCTTTTAAACTTTAATTTTATTTTTTTTTTATACAGCAGGTTCTTATTAGTCATCAATTTTATACACATCAGTGTATACATGTCAATCCCAACCGCCCAATTCATCACACCACCACTCCGCCCCCCTCTCCCACCACTTTCCCCCCTTGGTGTCCATACGTTTGTTCTCTGCATCTCTGTCTCAAATTCTGCCCTGCAAACTGGTTCATCTGTACCATTTTTCTAGGTTCCACATATATGCGTTAATATACGATACTTGTTTTTCTCTTTCTGACTTACTTCATTCTGTATGACAATCTCTAGATTCATCCACATCTCTACAAATGACTCAATTTCATTCCTTTTAATGACTGAGTAACACTCCATCATATATATGTACCACGTCTTCTTTATCCATTCATCTGTCGATGGGCATTTAGGTTGTTTCCATGTCCTGGCTATTGTAAATAGTGCTGCAATGAACATAGAACTGCATGTGTCTTTTTGAATTACGGTTTTCTCTGGGTATATGCCCAGTAGTGGGATTGTTGGGTCATATGGTAATTCTATTTTTAGTTTTTTAAGGAACCTCCATACTGTTCTCCGTAGCGGCTGTATCAGTTTACATTCCCACCAACAGTGCAAGAGGGTTCCCTTTTCTTCATACCCTCTCCAGCATTTCTTCTTTGTAGATTTTTTGATGATCCCCATTTGAACTGGTGTGAGGTGATTCCTCATTGTAGTTTTGATTTGCATTTCTCTAATAATTAGTGATGTTGAGCATCTTTTCATGTGCTTCTTGGCCATCTGTATGTCTTCTTTGGAGAAATGTCTACTTAGGTCTTCTGCCCATTTTTGGATTGGGTTGTTTGTTTCTTTAATATTCAGCTGCATGAGCTGTTTATATATTTTGGAGATTAATCCTTTGTCCGTTGATTCATTTGAAAGTATTTTCTCCCATTCTGAGGGCTGTCTTTTTGTCTTGTTTATGGTTTCCTTTGCTGTGCAAAAGCTTTTAAGTTTCATTAGGTCCCATTTGTTTAGTTTTGTTTTTATTTCCATTAATCTAGGAGGTGGATCAAAAAAGATCTTGCTGTGATTTATGTCAAAGAGTGTTCTTCCTAAGTTTTCCTCTAAGAATTTTATAGTGTCCGGATTTACATTTAGGTCTCTAATCCATTTTGAGTTTATTTTTGTGTATGGTGTTAGGGAGTGTTCTAATTCCATTCTTTCACATGTAGCTGTCCAGTTCTCCCAGCACCACTTATTGAAGAGACTGTCTTTTCTCCATTGTATATCCTTGCCTCCTTTGTCATAGATTAGTTGACCATAGGTGCATGGGTTTATCTCTGTGCTTTCTATCTTGTTCCAATGATCTATGTTTCTGTTTTTGTGCCAGTACCATATTGTCTTGATTACTGTAGCTTTGTAGTATAGTCTGAAGTCAGGGAGTCTGATTCCTCCTGCTCCATTTTTTTCCCTGAAGACTGCTTTGGCTATTCGGGGTCTTTTGTGTCTCCAAACAAATTTTAAGATTTTTTTGTTCTACTTCTGTAAAAAAATGCCATTGGTAATTTGATAGGCATTGCACTGAATCTGTAGATTGCTTTGGGTAGTATAGTTAATTTCACAATATTGATTCTTCCAATCCAAGAACATGGTATATCTCTCCATCTGTTGGTATCATCTTTAATTTCTTTCATCAGTGTTTTATAGTTTTCTGCATACAGGTCTTTTGTCTCCCTAGGTAGGTTTATTCCTAGATATTTCATTCTTTTTGTTGCAGTGGTAAATGGGAGTGTTTCCTTAATTTCTCCTTCAGATTTTTCATCGTTACTATATAGGAATGCAAGAGATTTCTTTGCATTAATTTTGTATCCTGCAATCAAATTCATTGTTCAGCTCTAGTAGTTTTCTGGTGGCATCTTTAGGATTCTCTATGTATAGTATCATGTCATCTGCAAAGAGTGACAGTTTTACTTCTTCTTTTCCAGTTTTTATTCCTTTTATTTCTTTATCTTCTCTGATTGCCATGGCTAGGACTTCCAAAACTATGTTGAATAATAGTGGTGAGAGTGGACATCCTTGTCTTTTTCCTGATCTTAGAGGAAATGCTTTCAGTTTTTCACCATTGAGAATGATGTTTGCTGTTGGTTTGTCATGTATGGCCTTTATTATGTTGAGGTAGGTTCCCTCTATGCCCACTTTCTGGAGAGTTTTTATCATAAATGGGTGTTGAATTTTGTCAAAAGCTTTTTCTTCATCTATTGAGATGATCATATGGTTTTTATTCTTCAATATGTTAATATGGTGTTTCACGTTGATTGATTGGTATGTATTGAAGAATCCTTGCATCCCTGGGATAAATCCCACATGAACATGGTGTATGATCCTTTTAATGTGTTGTTGAATTCTGTTTGCTAGTATTTTGTTGAGGATTTTTGCATCTATATTCATCAGTGATATTGGTATGTAATTTTCTTTTTTTGTAGTTTCTTTGTCTGGTTTTGGTATCAGGGTGATGGTGGCCTCATAGAATGAGTTTGGGAGTGTTCCTTCCTCTGCAGTTTTTTGGAAGAGTTTGAGAAGGATGGGTGTTAGCTCTTCCCTAAATGTTTGATAGAATGTACCTGTGAAGCCATCTGGTCCTGGACTTTTGTTTCTTGGAAGATTTTTCATAACAGTTTCAATTTCATTACTTGTGATTGGTCTGTTCATATTTTCTATTTCTTCCTGGTTCAGTCTTGGAAGGTTATACCTTTCTAAGCATTTGTCCATTTCTTCCAGGTTGTCCATTTTATTGGCTTAGAGTTGCTTGTAGTAGTCTCATAGGATGCTTTGTATTTCTGTGGTGTCTGTTGTAACTTCTCCTTTTTCATTTCTAATTTTGATTTGAGTCCTCTCTTTTTCTTCATGAGTCTGGCTAATGGTTTATCAATTATTGTTTATCTTCTCAAAGAACCAGCTTTTAGTTTTATTGATCTTTGCTATTGTTTTCTTTGTTTCTATTTCATTTATTTCTGCTCTGATCTTTATGATTTCTTTCCTTCTGTTAACTTTGGGTTTTGTTTTTTTTTCTTTCACTAATTCCATTAGGTGTAAGGTTAGATTGTTTATTTGAAGTTTTTCTTGTTTATTGAGGTAGGCTTGTATAGCTCTAAACTTCCCTCTTAGGACTGCTTTTGCTGCATCCCATAGGTTTTGGATCGTCGTGTTTTCATTTTCACTTGTCTCTACGAATGTTTTGATTTCCTCTTTGATTTCTTCAGTGATCTCTTGATTATTTAGTAACGTATTGTTTACCCTCCTTGTGTTTCTGTTTTTTACGTTTTTTTCCCTGTAATTGAGTTCTAATCTCATAGCGTTGTGGTCGGAAAAGATGCTTGATATGATTTCGATTTTCTTAAATTTACTGAGGCTTGATATGTGACCCAAGATATGATCTATCCTGGAGAATGTTCCGTGCACACTTAAGAAGATAGTGTAATCTGCTGTTTTTGGATGGAATGTTCTATAAATATCAATTAAATCTATCTGGTCTATTGTTTCATTTAAAGCTTCTGTTTCCTTATTTATTTTCATTTTGGATGATCTGTCCATTGGTGTAAGTGAGGT
Source organism: Pseudorca crassidens (assembly GCF_039906515.1). Taxonomy (NCBI): domain Eukaryota; kingdom Metazoa; phylum Chordata; class Mammalia; order Artiodactyla; family Delphinidae; genus Pseudorca; species Pseudorca crassidens. The sequence continues at coordinate 72,238,514 of NC_090306.1, forward strand.
GTTAAAGTCCCCCACTATTATTGTGTTACTGTTGATTTCCTCTTTTATAGCTGTTAGCAGTTGCCTTATGTATTGAGGTGCTCCTTTGTTGGGTGCATATATTCTTATAATTGTTATATCTTCATCTTGGATTGGTCCCTTGATCATTATGTAGTATCCTTCCTTGTCTCTTGTAACATTCTTTATCTTAAAGTCTATTTTCTCTGATATGAATATTGCTACTCCAGCTTTCTTTTGATTTCCATTTGCATGGAATATCTTTTTCCATCCCCTCACTTTTAGTCATATGTGTCCCTAGGTCTGAAGTGGGTCTCTTGCAGACAGCATATATATGGGTCTTGTTTTTGTATCCATTCAGCAAGTGTGTGTCTTTTGGTTGGAGCATTTAATCCATTTACGTTAAGGTAATTATCGATATGTATGTTCCTGTGACCATTTTCTTAATTGTTATGGGGTTTTTTTGTAGGTCCTTTTCTTCTTCTGTTTTTCCCACTTAGATAAATTCCTTTAGCATTTGTTGTAGAGCTGGTTTGGTGGTGCTGAATTCTCTTAGCTTTTGCTTGTCTGTAAAGCTTTTAATTTCTCCATTGAATCTGAATGAGATCCTTGCTGGGTAGAGTAATCTTGGTTGTTGGTTCCTCCCTTTCATCACTTTAAGTATATCATGCCACTCCCTTATGGCCTGTAGAGTTTCTGCTGAGAAATCAGCTGTTAACCTTATGGGAGTTCCCTTGTATGTTATTTTTCATTTTTCCTTTGCTGCTTTCAATAATTTTTCTTTGGCTTTAATTTTTGCCAATTTGATTACTGTGTGTCTCGGTGTGTTTCTCCTTGGTTTTATTCTGTATGGGACTTGCTGCGCTTCCTGGACTTGGGTGGCTCTTTCCTTTCCCAATTTTGGGGAGTTTTCGACTGTAATCTCTCAAATATTTTCTCTGGTCCTTTCTCTCTCTCTTCTCCTTCTGGGACCCCTATAATGTGAATGTAGTTGTGTTTAATGTTGTCCCAGAGGTCTCTTAGGCTGTCTTCATTTCTTTTCATTCTTTTTTCTTTATTCTGTTCCGCAGCAGTGAATTTCACCATTCTGTCTTCCAGGTCACTTTTCCGTTCTTCTGCCTCAGTTATTCTGCTATTGATTCCTTCCAGTGTAGTTTTCATTTCATTTATTGTATTGTTCATCTCTGTTTGTTTGTTCTTTAATTCTTCTAGATCTTTGTTAAACATTCTTGCGTCTTCTCGATTTTTGCCTCCATTCTTTTTCTGAGTTCCTGGATCATCTTCACTATCATTATTCTGAATTCTTTTTCTGGAAGGTTGCCTATCTCCACTTCATTATGTTCTTTATCTGGGGTTTTATCTTGTACCTTAATCTGGTACATAGCCCGCTGCCTTTTCATCTTGTCTATCTTTCTGTGAATGTGGTCTTTGTTCCACAGGTTTCAGGATTGTAGTTCTTCTTGCTTATGCTGTCTGCCCTCTGGTGGATGAGGCCATCTAAGAGGCTTGTGTAAGTTTCCTGATGAGAGGGACTGGTCGTTTGTGCATTTTTATGTAGGGTTGTACATCTCTTTTCTTATTGTCTTGTAGGAGTGCTATATATAATCTAAATACCTCTCTGTTTTCCCGTGCAAATATATTCCCTAAATTCTGGGGTTTCCCTTTTTTTTCTCTCTTTATGGTTTAGTTTGATGAACAGAATGTTTCTGTTTTAAATTAAAAACAAAAGTTTTTATTTGTGACATATAAGATATCTTTGCTTACTCAGGTCATTAATATATTCTAGAAACTTTATTATCTTAACTTTCAGCATTTAAGTCTGTGGTGCATCTGGAATTAAATTTTGCCTGCAGTGTGAATAAGAGGTCAATTTCCCTCCAAACATACACATTTGGTTATTTTGTTGACCCACAACCATTTGTTGTTTAGACCATACTTTTCACAATGGATTACAGTGGAGGCCTTTATTTAAATTCAGGAAACTCTGTGCATGGGTTCTCTTAATTTTTCTCATCATTCTGTTGTTTATTCTTATATCACTATTTCAATTTCTGTATAATTTATAATAAATTTTGTTATCTAGTCTAATAAGAGCTCCAACTTTGTTCTTCTTCAAGAAAGAACTGCTATTGCTACCGTTGATCCATTTCATTAATGTACGAATTTTAGAACCATCCTGTCAATTTGCACAATGAATGTTAGTATTTTCTCTAAGATTGCAAGAAATCTGTAAATCAATTTGGGAGAACTGATATTTTTAGAATATTACATTTTTAAATTCATGAACATAGAATATCTCATTTATTTAAGCCACTTAAAATCTCTGCCCATAAGAGCAGAGATTTTTTTTTCTTGTGCCTCTTATTTTTCTTGCTTTATTGTCCTGACTACTACCTTCAGTAAAATGTTAAATAATGGTGATTTTAGCAGGCATCTTTTGCTAGCTCCTGGTCTCAGGCTGAAAGCTTTCCATGATGAAGTCAGATGTTTAATACATGTTTCTTGTAGAAACTCTATATTTGATTGAGTTACCCTCCTTAGTATCTTCTTACCTTTCTAAAAGTTTAATATGATGATGATGTTGATGATTCTATATATGATTTGAATTTTGTCAGATACTTTTTATACCTATAACATTGATTTTTAAAAATTAAACCTTGTATTCCTAGAATAAACCAACTTAACTATAATACATTATCTTTTTATATATCTCTGAATTTGATCTGCTAATATTTTGGTTAGGATTTTTGCATTTATATTCTAGAAGAAGCTGTGCCCATATATTTTCTTTCTTGTAAAACTCTTCAGATTTTGTTATCAAGGTTGTGTTGACCTTATATTTGATTAGGAAGTGTTTCCTATGTTTGATGTAAGATTGGAAGAGTTTGATGTAAGATTGATGTTATTTTGTCTTAGCACATAATCTATTTGGGATAATATTACATGTGCACTTGAAAGGAATGTGCATTTTGCAGGTGTTATGGTTACTAAAATCTCAGTTACTTCAAGCTTGTTAATTGTGTTTTAAAGAATCCTTATTTTTAGTGATTTGGGGAGGTTTCTATCAGTTATTGACAGAAGAATGCTAAAATCTCTTCTTAAGATTGTGGGTTTCTCTAAATCAGTTTTTAGTTCTGTCAAATTTGGCCTCATACTTTGAGGATATGTTATTAGGGTATACATGTTTAGAATAGTTAAGTCATTGTATTACTGACACTTTTATAATGATAAAATTTCACTCTTTAACTCTAATTTCCCTCTTTAACTAATTGCCTTATTGGCCATTCCCTCCGATATTTTCATACTTACAGCAACTTTCTTTTGACTGGTAATTTTATAATATATATTTTCCTAACCATTCCCATTAAACATCTCTGTTGCTTTTATATTGAAACTGTGACTCTTATACGAGTATACAGTTGGATTTTGCTTACTTTTATATTCCATTTTGATTTTTTATTAATATATTCAGACTTTAAATTTATTTCAATTGAGAGTATAATTAGGTTTATATATTTCATCTTTCTGTTTGTGTTCCATTTGTCCTGTTAGTTCTGTGTTCCTTTTCTGCTTCTTTTTACCTTTTTTTCCCTTTAATCAGGTATTTTTGTTTTTCCTTTTTTTCTCACATTAGCTTGTTAATTTATGGTTACCTCTTTCTATGCACTTCATTCCTTCCTGCATTATTATGCTTCCATCATTTTCTTTTACCTTAAGGACTTTCTTTAATATATATTTTAGTTCAGGTCAGTTTTTGATTGCTTGAAAATTTCTTTCACTTAAAACTTTGAAGGATATCTTCTTTAGATATAGAATTCCAGGTAGGCTTTTGGTGTTTGAAGATGCCATATTTATTATCTTCTGGCTTTCATAGATTCTATTGAAAAGTCAGTAATAAGTCTTATTTTTTCTTCTTTGAAGATACTTCTTTCCAACTCTTACTCCCCAGACTACTTTTAAGGTTTATTTCCTGTATTTGTTTTTCAGCATGGGTGTGGTTTTCTTTGTATGTACTCTGCTTGGAGTGGGGGAGGTTATGTGGCTTCTTGAATCTGTGGTTTATGTCTTTCATCAGTTTTGGAAATTGCTTGGCCAGAGGTATTTCAAATATTTAATCTTTTTCATTATCTCTCTTCTCTGAGGTAAAGTAGGTCCAAAAACACATGTTAGAATCCCTTACCATTTCTCATGTGTCTCTTAGACTCTTTCCTGAATTGTTTTCTTTTTTTACTTCTGTTTTAATTTGCATGTTTCCTACTGACCCATCTTGTAGTTCACTAATCATCTCTTTTATCTAATCATTTTTAGCCTATCTATTAAATTCCTAATTTCAGTTATTCTGTTTTTTAGTTCTGGAATTTCTACTTGATTATTTGTTGTAATTTCTAGTCATATATTGAAGTTTTCTATCATTTCCTGTATTTTCTTGAACATACTGAGTATGGTATATTCAAAGTTTTCTCGGTTGATTGCAACATCTGGATCACTTGTAGGTTTATTTCTATTGACAATTTATCTCTTGTATTGGGTTGACCAAAAAGTGCCTTCGGTTTTTAAGTAAAAATAAAGGACACATTTTTCATTTTCACCGAGAACTTTATTGAACAACGTATTCACCCTTTTGTTCCACTACCTTCTACCATTTTTCAGGCAACTTTATAATTCCATCTACCCAAAACTATTTATCTTTTTGAGCAAAGAACTGTTCCAGGTGCCTTTTACAGTCTTCCAGGGAATTAAAATTTTTTCCATTAAGAGAATTTTGTAAAGACTGAAATAAATGGAAATGCAAAGGTGCAATGTCTGGTGAATACGGCAGATGAATCAGAACTTCCCAGCCAAGCTGTAACAGTTTTTGCCTTGTCTTCAAAGAAATATGTGGTCTCACATCATTCTGATGGAAGATTATGCATTTGGTCTAATTAATCATCTGGTTTTTTTTGAAATGAGCTCATAATAGAAAACTCCCTTCCAATCCCATCATATACGTAACATCACCTTCTTTGGATGAAGACCGGCCTTTGGTGTGGTTGGTGGTAGTTCATTTTGCATGCCCCACGATCTCTTCCCTTCCACATTATTATACAGTATCCACTTTTCATCACCTGACACAATTTGTTTTAAAAATGGACCAGTTTAAGTAGAGAATCGCATGCAGAAAAATGGTCAAGAAGGTTTTTTTTCATTTAACTTACGTGGAACCCAAACATCAATGCTATTAACATAACCAAGCTGGTGCAAATGATTTTAAACGCTTGATTTGGATATTTTGAGTTTGTTGGCCATCTCTCACGTGGTATAACATTGATTGTCCTCAATTAATGTCTCGATTTGATTGCTATCAACTTAACTGGTCTATCCAACCATGGAGCATCACCCAGGGAGAAATCTCCAGCACGAAACTTCACAAACCACTTTTGACACATTTGATCAGTCACAAAACCTTCTCCATACACTACACAAATCTTTTTTTGCATTTCAGTTGTGTTTTTACCTTTCTTTAAATAAAGCATAATATGCCAAAAATGTTGCTTTTTTTTCATCTTCAATATTAAATGGTTACACAAAAATTCACCAATTTTGATTTTTTTTTCTTTAATGCACGCTGAAATGACAGCTGTCACAATACAATCTAACAAAATTGTTTTGAATGAAGTTAAGACAACTAAGCACTACTAGAGCCATCTTATGGAATAAAACGAACGAACCTTTCGGCCAACCCAATATTTTGAGTCAGCCAATTCTCTTTATTAGCATTTAGTCATTGATTAAGTATCAGACATATATGTAAAAAGTATAAAGGCACTGGAAGATGTTTTATTTCTCTAAAGAGGATTTAATTTTGTTCTGACAGGTAGATATTGTATGGGCAGAGATCCTTTTGAGTCTTATTTTTAAGCTTTGTTAGGGCTGGTCTGTTTCTGGTTTCTCTTAGGGTTGAGCCAATATAATGTTTAAACTGAGAATGGGATATTTACCAGGTTACCTTCACCTTGTTTTTTCCTGAATTCTAATCCCTTTCTCCATAGCATCAAATGACTAAAGAAATTTCTTTTTAGCTTTTTAGCACACCAGCTATTGCTATTGCACTTTGAGTCTAGGTATCTCTCCAACACACATGCTACTTGGAATTTGCAAACATATGAAGGGTTTATTTTATACATGACTTTGAGCTCACATTTCAGTGGTTCTCTCCTCTCAGGGATCTTGGTCCTTCAATCCTAACTGCCTTGGCGTCCCTACACTTTAACCTCTGTCTCTTCATTCCAGTGAAACTGCTACAAGTAGACCTTAGATTTCTGCTTAGCTTCTCTTTCCTGTTAATAAAATTGGGAATTTCCCTGAGGGAAAATGTGGCAGGAAATACAGGGTTCACATCCGCATGAGACTCTACTCTCTGGGATCTTAGCTTTTTAAGTCTTGACTGCTTCAATTGTTCTTGAGTACCTTCAGCTCCTTTTTTTTTTTTTTTTTTTGGGATATGTGGGCCTCTCACTGTTGTGGCCTCTCCCGTTGCAGAGCACAGGTTCCAGACACGCAGGCTCAGCGGCCATGGCTCACGGGCCCAGCCGCTCCGTGGCATGTGGGATATTCCCGGACTGGGGCACGAACCCTTGTCCCCTGTATCGGCAGGCGGACTCTCAACCACTGCGCCACCAGGGAAGCCCTCAGCTCCTTTTTTAATCCAATATTTGTAGTTGCTCTCAGGCGAATCTTAATTCTAATTAAAGCTATACCAGAATAAAATGTCCAAAATGAAATGTTTATAAATATTTCAAGTCAGTGATTATTTTAAGTGTTTCAGACATTGTTCTCACCACAGTGAACAAAAGAGATAAAATCTCTGACCTCAGTGACCTTACATTCACTTAAGGTGACAGACAGTGAATAAATATATAAATATACAGAATACTAGAAGATATTGAAAATTGCTATAAAAATTTTTATAAGGAAGGTTAAGAGATAGAGCATAGAATCTGATTGGACTATCATGGGAGGCCTACATGAGGTGAAATATTTTTATAGAGATGTGAAAATAAAGTGAAGGGATAGCCATTGGGTAATGTGGTGCTGGGCTAAGTGGAGGGCAAGTATGGAAGCCTTGAAACAGGAACTTTTTTAGTATACTAAAGAAACAGAATATTTACAGTAAGTAGAACTGATTAGTTGTGGAGAATAGCCAGAGATAGGGAAGAAACAGAGAAATGGTCAGGGAACAGTTCACATAAAGCCTGTGATATGAAGTCAAGAACTTTGAATTTTATTTCAAATGTGATAGAACATTATTATTGGGTTTTGAGCAAGGGAGTTAAATGTATTATTTGTTTTAAATGGATGAATTTGCTTGTAATACAGAGATTATAGTTTAGGGGAGCTAAGAATTAAAACTAAATACCAATTAAGAAGGTATTATTACTTTGCCTTCCTTTGACATATTTTTTACTCCCTTTTTTATGGCCATCACTTCATTTTAAAATCATCTTACAACTTCAGATGACATAATCAAATTACAAAAGTGTCCCTATATTTTTTGTTCTTTCTTTCTCTTACTTTCATCTTTACAACTGTAAGACATATCTAACCAGGACTTCCCCTTTATCACTTATTTAGGTCATAACAATAGTTGCCTTTGGTATAGTCTATACTTTTCTTTAAGATTTATCACAAGAGAGTTGTAGTGATATACATGTATTCAAACTTATATTTTCCTTCCCAGCCAACAAATACTGAATGTTTACAGTATGGTAGGTACTGTACTTGGTGCTAGGGTAGGTACATTGACAGATATAACATGGCCCCAAGTTTAGGAGATGTCAGAAATGTATTTGAATATTTTCAGCTATAAAAGAAGTAAATATAAAATTGTCTTAATAAATTAGCCTCAAACAAAAAGCCCGGATCAATCTGCCATGAAGTCTTTATATTGGTTTGTTGCCTCTCTTAAATGTGTTTTCATTTTACAGATGGTTAACCAAGGGGACACTGATAACGAAAGTCAATTTGTTTTAGTTTTTATTAAGCATAGTTTACCTTAATTTTTTAAGTGCCAAGAAATGTGAGGGATCTGAGATTGTATCCTGCATGCAGTCTAACAAGTTAGGCTGCCACACTTTCATGGATGCTGGCAGAAGAAATGAGACATTTATTACTTGTCACATCAGGCAGCAGAAGCCTCATGTTTTTATGTATTCCCTTTGCCCCCAGGTTCCATAGGCAGGAATTCCCCCTTAGGAATCTGGAAGCTTAGGAAACCCTATATTTTATAAAAGGCTGCTAGCAAACCTGTTCATCCTATGCTCCAGGGGAAGTAGTTATTTTCTTATACCAGACAGCAAACAAATTTTGCCTTCTGCTCCAGAAGGAATCACTCAAAGACTATATCTTCCAAGTCTGTTAGCTATATTAACATCCTTGGAAAGATAGTCCAGAACAAAAGATGTCATAAGTCATGAAGAAATGTTAGAGACCTATGGAAAATTATCTCCCAACAATATGTACCCTTCATGTGTACATGGCAAATTTTCCCACAAGTACCCACTCCAGTGGCTACTCTGAATAATCTGACAGGGTCTAGGACAAAATCCATTAGGTTATCCTCATGATGCATTTAATGAAGGATACTATCAATATCCCAGGCGTTTCCTCTTTAAGTTTCTGTATTGACCTTCCCACTAGACTTGAGGCTTTAATCCAGGTACAGCTGGAAGTATTAGCTATTACAGACTCTTTTTGGGCCCGCAAGGAGGAAGTCAAAGGCAGTTCTGTCATCTAAAACAACCCTGGCCAGTGAATTGAAGCTGACTTGAATGCTTTCCAGGACCATAATGGTGTTTCCTTAAATGTTTGAAGGTGATCTATGACCAGGACACCTTCCAGGTGGCATCTGTCTGCCCCATAGGATGACTGAGAATGGGAGTGGGGAAAACATCCAGGCTGCACCCTGAGGATGTGTCAGTCACGCTGGCCTGAGACATCCTATTAGGGAAAGGAAATATGTTTCATGCCCAGGAATGACCAGGAGAGAATCCAGAGTTGTCAAAATAGGACTGTATTATCCTCCATGTATTTTTTCATAATCATTACCTAGGAAGTAGCTGCAAGAGTATGATCCCTTTCTGGGGGCAGCCACATTAACTGATCAAATTGCCTTATTTAGGTATGTGGACAGAAGGAAGTGAGAGTGGTGAAGTCAGACTATTGTTGAGTACCTTTTGTGATAAAAGGCACATAACTGTCAGGCTCCAGTGGTTCAGAAAACTGAAAACTTATACAGACAAATTTCAACGGCCACAGTTATATGGCCAAACTTAGCTGATAGATAATCTGAAGATGTATCAAAAGTTGAGAATGGAGGAGAGGGTTTAGAAGGTGAGATTTGAGATTCATAATGGGCCAAATTTCCAAACCGTAAGGATTCTGAGGTGCTACAAAAGTTATCAAGAAGTGTTAGAAAGAATTCTTTTGAAAATGGCATGAGGCAGCTTGGGTAGAAGAGGAGAAAAGTATTAGGGCTCAGAGTTGGGGATGGTGAAGAATAAAAATGAGACCAAGACATGGCTTTTAGAATTTCTAAGACCTGTTCAACTCTAACTAACTTGTGGCTTACAGCAAATCTGATTCTAGTTTCATATGTCAAATGAAAGGATTATATTAGGTGGTATGAAAAATTTTGTACATACCTATGCAAATAAACATGAATGTTATTCCTGGCTCTTCTGATAGCCTTATTTCCTAGTCTCTCAAAGTTGGATTATAGGATGATAATTTCTTCTCTGATAAAAAGTCAAATATATGTTTATCTGTTCAAATGTTCAATTATGAGTACACAGTTACAAATTTATCTAAGTTCAAGTTTATTTTTAATGTGTAAGTAAATTTGATAATAGTCTTCTAATAAACAGAAAGCTTTCCAAATTCTCAGTTGTAAGTTAACAGAAGGTTTTCTTAAGCAATAATTGAAATTTGTATAAATGTCCAGTAGTAAGCATGATATATTAATATACATTTTTTTAAACAGTAGTATATTTATAATCTTGGCCAATTCCTCCTGACATTTTGAGATTTTTTTTCCTCAACATACTAGGTACTGCCAAATATAGTTGATATTAATAAGCTTGAACTCATATAAATCAGTAGTCTTGGTAACATTTTTGGTTGAGATTATGTAATTACTGAAAGTATCTTTAGCATTTTATATTAAACCTTCTATTTATGTCTCTAGAAATTTCCAAGAGACAGTGGTTCTGGAATCAGCTAACAACATTGTAAAGCAACTATACCCCCAAAAAAATTAATTAAAAAAAAGAATTGTTCTGGAATCTAACAAAAGTTTGTGACCTTATATTGAAAACCAAGAAAAAGTATTTTCAAAGTTTTCTGCACTTTTAGATGTCAATTTAAAGAACTAATATTTTTCCTCAAACTTCATGTAGCTTTTCCAAGGAAGAAACCTCCATCATCATCTATATGATACAGCAAAGAAATCACTGTGCTTTGTGGGACCTTGTCCTGCTGCAGAAAGAAAACAGCTGGAGTCCCAGAGAGTATAAAAAGAGGTGGTTTGGCAGGTGTTTAAGAAAAAAAAAGTTGTTTGTTTATATAAAAACTAGTGCATAAGTCAGACTCCTTGCCTGGCATTACTAGTCCTTTTCCACAGTCACTCCTCAGATAGCATATTACTTTTAAAATTTCTCTTCGGGGCTTCCCTGGTGGCGCAGTGGTTGGGAGTCTGCCTGCCGGTGCGGGGGGCGCGGGTTCGTGCCCCGGCCCAGGAGGATCCCACGTGCCGTGGAGCGGCTGGGCCCGTGAGTCGTGGCCGCTGAGCCTGCGTGTCCGGGGCCTGTGCTCCGCAGCGGGAGGGGCCACGGCAGTGAGAGGACCGCGTACCGCAAAAAAAAAAAAAAAAAAAAAAAAAAATTCTCTTCCAATTTTTTCATTGTGGGAAAGTACACATAACATAAAATTTACCATCTTAACCATTTCTAAGTGTGCATTCACTGGTATTAAGTATATTCATAAAGTTGTGCTACCGTCACCACCATGCATATCCAGAACTCTTATCTTACAAAACTGAAACTATATACCTGTTAAACAATAACTCTTCATTCTCCCTTAATATCCTAATGTTATAAACACCTTAATTTGCATTTACACCAGCTTAACTTCAGTAGCATCCATGAATTATTCTCCTTTATAGCTACATCTCCACCCCTTTCAGTTGTTGATGTCACAAAATTGCATCTTTATACATTGTGTGCTCCAAACATAGACTAATAATTTCTCTAAATAGACTAGTATTTTAAATCATGTGGAGTTACAAACCAAACTTTCAATAATACTAGCTTTTAAACTGAGAATTGTTTGTTTTTAAATGTATTAGTATCTTAAAAAGTGGAGTGAACAAACTGTTGTTACAATAATATTAGCTTTTATAATTTCCCATGTAGTTACTGAGATCTTTATTTCTTCATATGCCTTTTAATTGCTGCCTAGTATCCTGCCACTTCAACCTGCAGAACTCTCTTTAGCATTATTTTCAGGCCAGATCTAATGGTAATGAATTCTCTCAGCTTTTGTTTATCTGGGAGTGTCTTCAGTTCTTCCTCAAATCTAAGGACAGTTTTGCCAGATATAGGATTCTTGATTGGCAGTTTGTTTTTTTTTCTTTCAGCACTTCGAATATATTAGCCCACTGCCTTCTGGATGTCAAGGATGCTGATGAGAAATTGCTGATAATCTTGAGGATTCCTTGTACATGACAAGTTGCTTCTTACTTGCTCCTTTCAAGATTCTCTCTTTGTCTTTGTCTTTTGAAAGTTTGATTATAATGTGTCTTGGTGTGGGGCTCTCTGAGTTCATCTTACTTCGAGATCTTTGAGCTCCTTGGATGTTTATATTCAGGTCTATTATTGAATTGGGGAAACTTTTAGTCATTATTTCTTCAAATATTCTCTCTGCCCGTTTTTTTCTTTCTTCTCCTCTGACTCCCATGATGAATATATTGGTACATTTGATGGTGTCTCACAGGACCTTTAGGTTCTGTTCATTTTTATTCAATCTTTTTTCTTTCTGTTCTTTAGATTTGATAATTCCATTGCTATATCTTCAAGTTCACTCATTCCTTTATCTGCCTACTCAGAGGCAGATCCCTCTAGTGAATCCTACCAGTGAATTTTTCTTTTCAGTTATTATACTTTTCAGCTTCAAAATTTCTTCTTGGTTTCTTTTCAGGTTTTCTATCTCTTTATTGATATTTCCACTTTGTTCATAGATCATTTTCTCCCTTCTTTTAGTTCTTTGAACATATTTAAGACAGTTACTTTAAAGTCTTTGTCTAGTAAATCTGCCATGAGGTCTTTTTTAGGCATAGTTTTGGTTGATTTCTTTCCTTTTAATGGGCTGTAAATTTTCCTGCTTCTTTGTATGCCTTGTGATTTTTATTTAAAGTTAGACATTGAATCTAATAATGTGGTAACTGTGGAAATAAGATTCTCTCTCTTCCCCAGTGTTTGCCAGGTTTTTTGCTTTTGTTTTTATTGTTTTTGTTTTTATTATTTTAGGCTGCGTCTGCACCAAGGATCAGCCTGAGTTGTAAACTCAAGGTCTTCTTATTTCTTTTCTAAGCCTGTGCCTTCCCCTGGGCATGTGTACTGACTTTCCCCCATATGTGCAGATGCTTTTGAATATCCTAGTCTTTTTTTTTTTTTTTTTTTTTTTTTTTTTTGTGGTACGCGGGCCTCTCACTGTTATGGCTTCTCCTGTTGCGGAGCACAGACTCTGGACACGCAGGTTCAGTGGCTAGGCTCACAGGCCCAGCCACTCTGCAGCATGTGGGATCCTCCCGGACCAGGGCACGAACCCGTGTCCCCTGCATTGGCAGGCGGACTCTCAACCACTGCGCCACCAGGGAAGCCCCATATCCTAGTCTTTTTTAAAATGAATATTCTAGTCCTTAGTGTTTGTTTCCCAAAAAAGGAAAAAGAGGAAAATGAAGAGGGGAGGAGTTGGGGGAAGAACACCTGCCCTTTAAATCCTCTGGAAATCACTTAGTAGGTGGGGTAAATAGCCTTACAACAATAGGGGAGGTGCCACTCACTTCTTTGTACCTCTGAGATCAGAAGCAACACTCAACGGTCAGAGTACAGATCTCCAATCTTTGGAAGACAGTGTCCTCATTGTCCACCCTGGCTCCTGCAAACTGTGTGCAAGGTACTTCTAAAACGCATGAATAGCTGCCTGCCTTGGGGCTGGGGAATGGAGGATAGATAGCTGCAACTGTGCTAAGGGCTGACATTTACCAAAATTAACCACAATTTACCATCCAAGTCTTCCCCAGGACATCACAAGCCTTCAATAGACTCTAGAGTTCCAAAATGGTTACACTAGACAGATTCTGCCAGTTTAGTTGTTGTCTAGGTTGGGAGACAGGTTCCTGGTGCTCCCTACCCCACCATCTTCCCAGAATCCTCTGGCACATTGCCTTTCATAATATTGTCTCCACATCTTCTCTTCATTTTAGCAATTTTACAGAGTAAGAATACTAATTTAGTGATAGCTGATATGCCTTGGGCCTTGATCTTTCCTGGCATAAATATGAATTTTCCTTTATTTGTCATACAAAAGAAAGAATTTAGAAATCTGAGCCCTCCATACTGTTTGCAATTTTGCATTAAATAGCTCTTCTTAAACCAGTTATATATTCTTAAACCAGATATAACTGGTATATAACTGTGATATATATGTTAATGATCTCTGTCTAGAAGGAACTGGACAATGTACTGGTGCACAACTGTATCCTTTTTACATAGATATTCAAATAACGTGAATCTGATTAGGTTTCCTAAGACTAAATGCTGTAAGTAATGGTCTGTCATTGCGCTGTTGGCCTGTAGTCAAGATGTCTTAGGCTTGCCTTTCCAATGGTTTTTCAAGAGATAGTCAAGAAGCACTGAAGCTGTATAAGTGGAAAGTTGCATTTAGGTCTTCTCAGTTTATAGTCATTCCAGTTTTTAAAACATAAATATGTTTGATCATTTTAGAAACTTTTAAAAAACAAGTTCATTGGTATTATGATCATCCTTTTTTCTTAAAGATTCAAAAACAATTATAGAACCACAGAATATTATTTAAACCATATTAAATAATCCAAGTGAATAAAATTTAGATAATTATACCCTAAATTATACAACACAAGCATAGCTAATATATTTCCATTGTAGAACGATAAATTTGGAAATTACATAAATGGAATAAAGATGTTGTAAGATGAAGAGTGAAGTGACTTAAGATCATTTCAAAATTTAAATTTATATTTTTATCATTCAAACTCTTGAACTAGAGAATATAATATCAGGAACCATGTTCTGTATATTGCCACAAAATTCTTTTTTCCATCTATTCAGAAAATTCGTGAAATGTTGAACTAAAGTTAAGTAAAAGCTATCTTACAGATAGTATTTACAGAAAATTGATACTAATATGTTAAAATACTATAAATTTTTGATGGTGAGGTTTGATGGAAAATATTATATTTTGCATAATAAAGAGCTAAAGGATTACTTCCCTCAGTTACATCTAGAGTTGGCTCAGAGTCATAGTTCTCAAACAGTTAAATACACTGAACAATCTGCACGTCTCATTTTTTAGAGCATGTGAGTACTCAAGGCTTTACTTTATTCCACTTGGGGATGAAAAATCTTATCCCATTTTTTAGAATGTTTGCATTAAACAGATACATAACATCTCACAGAGTGAGCAAGTAGCAGATTTTCCTCTAAATAAAAATGCTGAAATACTTTCTTAACATGTGTAGTATATAAGACAATTTAAAAGAATCTTTGTAAAAGTTATGCAAACTAAATTATGTACATTAATGTTATTATTTGTGCAGGCTGCCTTAGAGAAGGAATGGCTTGCTTTAGATTCCACCCGCTTCCCTTCACAAACACTGCTTCTTCCAAACCAGCTGCACTGGCCAAAGGTAACATGTCATGGAAACCTCTTAGTGCTCGATCTTTGCTCATTTCTTAAGGTTATGCTCTGCTGCAGTGATTAATAATACAATTTATTGACTTGAAAAACACAATTACTTTTAGAAGCCTCTGACTTCCTCCTCATCCCCAGATGTAATTTTTCATGTAGCTTTTCTTTCATTTGCTCCTGATTTTTTTCTTTATTTTGGATTTCTTTCAACACTTTATTTCACAGTAGCAAAAAAAAAAAAAAAAAAGATATGCTTCAGCTGCATAAAATCACTAGTTGACAGCACTTTAAAAATACAAAAATATGCATTAAAAGGGCAACAGCTGAAGATTCTCAGTCAGAGGTCAATGGACTGCAATATCTGTTATTTATTTGATAATCTTTGAAGTTTTTGTTTTCTGAATTTTTTTCATGATCTTTGCAATTAATCATTCTGTATATGCAAACTATACCAAAAGCATATCTCTCATGACTACAACAAAGGACATTTGTATGTATATTCCATAAATTTCATTTGATTATAATTTTTAATTTTTATGTTAGTTTTTCTTAGGCTACTCAGTAATATGCATGTAAAGTAATACAATACACATGCTAGATGTTTTTCAATTTATTTTATACTTATGTACATTTTTTTCTGATAAGTTCTCTAGAACCTTAAAATCTGATGATACTTCACTTAATTTACCAAGTCATCCAGCTCAAGCATGGCTGTGTAATGAGAAAGAAAATTTGTTTTCATCGGAACACACACAGTTTAATAGCAGGTAAGCTAAATTGCTGTTTTAGAGGATCAACCTCTAATGAATGACAAGAATATTATACTCTTTACAAAAGTAATAAGATGATGAATAGAGGTATGAATTTGTTAAAAATGTAATGATTTTATGGAGTTTTCAGTGTAAGTAATATGTGTGATGTAAGTTTATTAAAGCAAACACAAAACTTAAGTGTCAGTGAAATAATGTTAACTGTTGTAAACAAGTGAACTTTTAAACATTGCTATATAGGTAGAGATAAGGGTTAGAATAAAAATTCCAATGCTGTGTTTCTTTCAACGAAAGGATTGAAATATGCTTCAAGTAATTGAAATGTAAACATTTTAAATTAATGGCAGACTTTTATTACTTTTCAAGATAAAGTTTTTCTGTAACTTAAATGTATTTTATTTCCGAGTTTGAGACAACATAAACAGCTTGTAGTTTTAAAAAGTGCTGATATACTTGTGTTGATTCAGTTAAGTGTGGTTTTTTCTTATTGCTAGTTCAGAAAATAGAACCTTATCCAGGACACCTGAATCAAAGACCAGCAGAAAGAGTTTGCTAAAATCTGAAAAAGAAGAAAAAATTTCAGAAGAATGGTATGTGGTCGGTCTGTTTTACACTAAACTATTAAGAAATTGAGAAATTTTTAAATATCCAAAGCAGATATTTTTCAAGATTTCAAGAATACCTTTATTAGTTTTTAAGAAACCATACCTCTGTTAAATTACAGATTCTTAAATGGGAATTCAAATTTGTTTGTGTATGATATAATTCAGATATGTGTGTTTATATGTATGTGCATATATAAATATAGTCTGGGGATTTTTTGGCTTTATTAAATGTAATCTTTTAATAGGGGCTTTAAGGATATTTCTACTGCTCAGCAAATGCTGAAGAGAGCACAGAAAATGAAATCAAAGAAATTAAGGAAAAAATTAGGTGGGTAATCAATGATCTTTGCAAAACTATGTATCTGACATTAAAGATAAAATCTTTTAAACTATTTTTTAGCAAATTGTATTTAATGAGAATAGAAATGAAATGCACAGATATAAGAATGTCCAAGGTAATAATTCCATAAAAAAAGAACAAGAAAACTTAGAGAAAATTATGATATTACATTTAATGATTTATTATACTCTTAAATGCTATTTTCACTTTTGCCCTGTTCCTTAGCTACTTGGCTATTGATTATTCTATCTATTGTGCACTGAGAATTATGCTGTAATTGGTTTCGAAGCTGGTTAATCTCAGCAAATGTTGATTCTAAAGAGCGTCTGCTTCGTGTGATTATTCCTTTGTGTGTTTTTAAATTGCTTGATTATTCAGTAAATTATTTCTATAAATTCATCAGTTCCATGAATATCAGCTATGAAGACTTCACAACTTGACACTTTGGAAAAGGAGCACAGTGTATATCTTTTGTGATTATGCTGAACTTGTGAAATGTTCAAAGGCATCTTTTCTTCTATTCCATTTGCCAGGCTATTCAAATCATTTGTCTTTCTTTGGACACCTCTAATCATTTTATTAAAATTACTTAATATGTGGAGTAATTTATAGATGTCAGAGCATGAAATTGGTTGCTATGAATTTATAACCATAATTAAAACAATTTAAAATTATTTGTATATTTCATATAACTTTACATTTACTTAAAACTTTATATTTACTCATGGACTCATAGACTCAATATAAGTAACATGACTTTTTTTTTAAAATCTGTTTTGAGTTTCTCTCACTCATCAGTTTCTTTTATAAAGATCTTAATGTCAGTGAAATGTTTCCATAAAAGTAACATTACTCCTGAGAAGAGCAAAGAATCTATATTTATCCTATAGTTCTAGCTTATATCAGCATACAAAGAAGCACTCAGATTAATTTTTATCTTTATTAATTTTTCTATTATTTTAATCAGTTCAATCATAGAATTGTAAGAAATTTGTATATTTAATTTTTAAAAACAGAAATAAAAATAACCAAGATACTGTTGGTTTCTAAGTAATAACTGTTATTTGTTGGCACAGCACTTACTATAGCCATTGATAAATTACTGATGACTCAGTTTTATATTCCTAAATGTTCAACTTTCCTTTTTTGGCATTATATTAGTGATATCTTAATTTTCCCTTTTATCTTTTTGAGATAACTATAATGTTTTTTGTTGTGTACTAAACGTTTGTCAACTTTAAAATATTGAAATTTTAAGCATTTTTAGAGAAAATGTAAATATGTGCTCTGTTTGTCAACTTGCTTTATGCCTCCTGTACTCTTGTAAACTCCTACTAAATTCATCAGGGCTCTGTGGTGGTTTCCCAGGGAAATACAACCCCAAACCCTTAATGAAGATGAGACTCTCAGTTCCAGGGAAGTGGAATTCAGTAAATCGGGGTAGTTTGATAATGTTATATTGCTTTGATATATATTTCTACTTATTTTCAGCAGTATCAAAAACAATGTTTAAATCAATGTTTTGAGAAAAATAAAAGTTACTGAAACTCCTGGGGCAAGTTCAAATACCAGAAGTGGCTTAAGAACTGATTCAGCCAACGTTCAACAAATAATTATTATTTATTTATGTTCAAGATCTAATTTCTTAGATATTTACAGCGTTTGCAATGTCTGTGATAGTGAAAGTAAGGAAACTTTTATCTTGTTGGAATCTGTCTCTGGAAATATATAGGTGTTTCTTGCTAATTCATGTAACTGAAGGGTTTTTTTTAGGTTGAGTACATTTTTAATTGATCAGCATAGTAAATAATATTTTTTAGAAAAAGTTTAATAAGGAATATATGCTCATACATAAAAGTCATTGCTTTAATGGCCAAAAATTAGACATAATTATTATGAAGCAAAAATTAAACCTCTTTTTATCTGTCACAAGGGGGCATGGTAGGGTAACAAATGAAAAAGGACATCCAAGTTAACAACCACATCTTAAATTTAACATTTTGACAGTGGTCATTAAGCATGACCTGTTATCTCTTCCCTCTTGCATCTCCCTCCCTCCCAAGAGGGAAGAAATATGGGAACATATGTCTATGTATAACTGATTCACTTTGTTATAAAGCAGAAACTAACACACCATTGTAAAGCAATTATACTCCAATAAAGATGTTAAAAAAATAAAAAAAAAAAAGCATGACCTGTTAGGTAAAAATCCAAAATGGCAACTCTATAATTTTTATGGGGTTATTTACTTTAATTACATGATTGTAAACCAAATTGCATTCTTATTACTGTGTGAGGTTTTGTGTCTTTACATTAAGCTTTTGTTTTGCTTCTGTTTTATCAAAATAGTATTAGATTGATGAAATAAAAGCAATTTTTTTAAAATTTGAATTCTGAAGTGTAAAATTTAATGATGACCTTTAAATCCTCCTCACTCTTTTTCTCTGCTCCCCCTTCACAACATATACACAGAATAGAAATAGTCAAGGTAAGATTAAAGATGAAAAAGAAAATCAGTGGGATCCTCTACAATTATGATACTTTAATCTTTAGTAGGTTGATGATGTAGAATTTATGTCATTTCGTATATGTGAGCAAATCATTTAAGACTCGGTAACTCCGTCTTTCTTCTTACAGAATAAAGAATTTTCTAGTATTAATGCAATCAATTTGTGTTATGCTGTTAACTTATTTGAATCTGCCTAAAATAATGGCCATAATTTTAAACTTTTATTACTCACTAATAAATTTAAATGATTTTTAGGTACTTAAATTCTGTTAAATACTTTAAAAATTTACAAGTAATTTTCAAATATACATATATGTGTATATATCTTACATGCACAACTTGCCAAGTTGAAAATTTCAAGCCACCAGAGGGCAACATTTTTCGTAAAACTGTTGGAGACTAACCAGCTCTGCGTGGGTAGGGAGGATGTCAAGTGGGGCAGTCAGAGAATAGAAAATTAAATGGAATCCCTAAAACCTAACAAAGCACTAATCCTCGTGGAGGTGGGGCATAAATGCACGAAGTGTGGAAGCTTTAATTAAAATTTCATGCCATGAAAAACCTTAGAGCAACTTGCTCAGTAGCGAGCTCTTAATAATATTTCCTGTTTCTGTCTTGTACATATAGTTATTTAGCCAAGGGATATGAGTCAACAACATTTGACTTAAGGTGAGAGTGAAAATAGGGCAGAAGGTAGGGGGTTAGTTATTTGAAGAAAGTTGCAGATAGAGGAAGAATACCACTGAGGTTGCTGATTAATGAAGAAGCAAGGGGCTGAGAAAGCAACAGTGTGGGCAGCCATCAGAGGACACTCAGTATTGATGACTTCCATTAGGATAAATGAGGTCGTCTGCTTTAAACAGAAGAGAGAGGAGGGGGAGAGGAAGGGGGAGGAGGAATTAATTAGAAGCCACAGGATGGAATCTAAAATTGTGAGGAGTTACCATGATTTACTTAGTTTGGTTTTGGCTTCTAATTATTGTTATTCCTAGTAAGTCATTGCTACTTCCCTCATGATGGACATAAGTGTGAGCAAGTAATGACTGGTCTTGTGTTTGTGGATTTTTGTTTGTCTTTTTGTTTTTACTGTTGCATCATGCACAGCAGTAATTTCAGAATCTGGTGATCTGGGTTGGAATTTAGCAGGGAAGTTCAGAGTTTAGTACTGCAGTGAAGAACATCATGTGTAAGGTGAGAGTTGCTGGGTTGTTGAAAACCCGAGGGTCAATATCCTAAAGATAGCGAGCATAATTGGTAGCAAGACTGAGATGAGCCAGATGGAGAAAGAGAGTGAGTGAGTGGTTTTGATGTGGAGCACTCCTGAGAGGGGACAGGTTTTGAGTACAGGGATTTTGGTGGAGAGCAGATGGTAAGATGTTTAAGGGCTAAGAATATAAGGATGAAGACATAACGTGGCTTTCCAACATTTATAATATTTATGCATGCCAAATTTCAAATTTCATAGTTAGAAGAAAGAAAGATCAGGATGAGGCAGACAAGGTTAATTTTGTTATAAATGTAGAGCCACCACTAGGGATTAGAATCATCTTGCAGCTGTTAGTAACACCTAGCACAGTTTCAAGTACATGTTAAGCATTCAATAAATATTTGCTGAGTTTATTTCACTGAAGAAAAAAACTTGAGACTGTGTTAGCAACATTTAGTTATAGCCAAGAATTAAGCCAGGTAGAAAATAAAGCTAACTCCTTAATGTGAATTAAACAGTTCATGGGCTATAGCAAAGAGATCGGGTTGCAAAATGATAAGGTAATTAAGAAATGTTAAGGAAGGATCAGAAGGGAACAGCTTAGACAAAACTGTGACAAAATGAAGTTTATTGCTGGTTTATTTTGTTTACCTTAGTGATTCCCAAAAAGAACTTAAAAGAATTTTGATCAAATGTTACTTTGTTGTGCTCTGAACAAAACAATAATAAAACTTATTTGAATACTAAGATCCTGGAGGACCCAGTCTCCACTTGTTCCCCACCAAATTCCCTGAACCTAATACCATGGTAGATGTTCAGTAAATAACTCTTAACCAAATCAACAGTAGGTTAGCTAAAAGTCACTAAAGACATTTGACCCTGTGTATGTGTATGACTGTGTGTATTTTATAGTCATTTAAATATATGTTTATATTTGAGAAGGCAAATTTAAATTAGTAAATAATACTCCTTATAAAAATGAAGTCATTCAATCTTAGCATAAAACTTATTTTACAGCACTGCTCTACATGGCACATACAGAAAATGGATAAGAACCAGATTTTCACGTATGTCGTTAATGAGAATAAGATAAACCAGTGAGCTAAGATTAGGTTTATAGAAACTGTAAACAGATTGCACAGGGGATGGAATAATTTTAAGGATATTATAATGCCTAAATAAAATTGTTACTTAAATGAGGTAATGGATAGAAAGTGTTGAGTACAGAGCCACATACATAATGGAAAGTCAGCTTACTTATGGGTTTCTTTAACTATACGATAAAGGTGTATTTAAAACCTATTTTCCAGATACTGAGCAAGTCGTACTGGGAGATAAAAAATTTAAAAAACAACAACATTGACCTGCCATTGATGATTGCTGAGGAGTAGATTTAAATGACTTTGTAATGCTCTTTACAATAGCCTTATATCCTGGCTTTCTTACTTGATTGTGTATTTTTTGAGGGTAACAGTAGTATCATTCATGGTGGTCTTTTTGGGTACTATCAGAATCAAGTGATTTTTTTCCCATCTAGAATTACTATATTTTTTGCTTCTTATCATTATTCCTTATTATTATTCCTTAGCAGTTTGAATTAATTTGTTTTTAATCAGTTTAAGGTGATGCAATCAGAATGTTTTGAAATACAAAGATTGAAAATGTAGCACACTTTATGTGCTCTTGATGAATAAAATGATTTTATTGAGTAAATTGAGCTAGACAACTCTTCTAAATATTTTGTATGTGTTAAATTATTTAATCATGATAATAGTGTGAGGAAAGTGCTGTCATTATCCATGTTTTACATATTAAGAAATCAAGTCATAGAGAGACTGTTATTTGCCCAAAGGAGTGCCAAAGAACTTATAAAAGATCCATTGCTTTTATTTCATGTGCTATACTGAATAAAATGAAGTCAGTTATGGATGCATCTATTTCCTATATGTCCCACCTTATTCAAATAGCAATGATTTAAGATCTTTTCCAAGAATATAATAAGTTGGAAATATCATTGTTGTTTATGTTTTAATTATATGCTTACTAGCTGCCCTTTATTGAGCACCTACACTTATGTCTTGCTGCTTTACACACATTATCTCATTAATTCTCACAGTAATATTTCAAAGTCAGCATTATTGGACAAAAACGGAGGCAGAGGGTGAGACCAATTTGTCCAGAATCATACAACTAGTAAAAGTTGGAGTTTGGACCTAACCCACGTCTGTCGAATTGTAATATTTTTGCTCAGGAAATACATAGCTCAAATAAAAAGGCAAGAAGGTCAGGAGAATGTGTAGAAAGATCAGCAGGTTATATATAATAAGGTATCATAGAGTATGTAAACCCATGATAATCTGCTTTCCCTGACTGACTAATGCTCTTGTTCACATGTCGTTTTTTTTTTTTTTTTTTTGTAAATGACTTAAGTGATATATAATACTTATTCAATTAAATATATAGACAGAGGTTTTTTTTATTATTCTTATTGATAATTCATATTGAATTCATATAGAAGCACCCAACTCTTATAATACCTTAGGCCACTTATAATTATGAGATGTATCCAAATATTGACCAATATCTTTCCTAATCTGAAATATATAATCTCTCTGAAACATGTAAATAAATCATGCTTAGCAAGGGTAAATTGTTACTGGAAGACTAATGGAAATCTTCAGTATGCTCATGCTTGAGAAATAACTCTGCAGATACTCTTCTGCAATTCACGTTCTAAAAAACGTGCTACTTTAGCATTTAATTAAAATATGTAACTTGGGTTTTATATTTTAAATCTTATTTTTTCATTTAGCGTATTCACTTCTTTTGCACTAGATAGTAATCGAAGATTCTTAAAGTCTCTTTTTGCAAAATGATGTAAGATATTAATAAAATGTATGCTGCCCTGAATTGTGGTTTTATGTTAACCTACTTCATTACTTTTTTTATTGAGGTGTCATTGACATACAATGTCGTACAATGTCAGTAGATATATTAACCTACTTTAAATGCAGAACTTTCCACTCCTTATTCTACTCCCTGTTACTTATTTCACTATTTTCTTTTCTTACAGTTCTTCAACAAGCAAAAACCTTTTGTCTTAATTCAACTACACTAACTCCCTAATTTCATATTTCATAGAACCATTTATTATCAATAAAAAATAATAGGGCCCTACATTTACAATTATTCTATTTATTTTGTAAAATTAATAAATTCAGAATTCTCTTGGCTATAAAAAATACTTAGAATTTATACATCTTCATTATGTAAAATATCATACAGCAAGGCAAACAAAAAATCATTCATTTATCTTTAAAACTATTGAGAATTATATTTTATCTGTTTCTTATCTCATTACTTGTCTTGCTTCCATCTCCTATATCTTAGCTCCTTAGAGTTTAAAAAATTTAAAAAGTAGGGTATATGGTTTTTCCTGTAACAATAGATTTTATCTACATGTATTTATGAAAGATTTACCTTATTCCAGCAGAAATATCAGGAATTTAACAAAGGAGCTAAAATAATAAACAGTAAAACAACTCTGTAAGTAAAAAGATGATGCCATAACTGGAAAATGTAAATGTAAATTTTTTCTAATTATTAGTATTTCTGCCCTGTGTATAAAGTATTGGCTATGCTTAATCAGATAACCAAGAATATATAAATGTTGGTTACTTTTTCATATTATAAAGCTTTTTAAAATAACATCATAATCAATTTCACAGAATTTTGTAGAATGGCTATTATTTTTAATATTATTATAAAAAAAATGTATAGCGATTTCAGAGAAGGAAAAAACCAGAGCTGAGCTTTTGTCTTATTTTTCTCATTTTGTCTAGATCCCACTGTGCGCCTAGCATTATTCAAAAACAATGAAAATAAAGTATCTGATACAAAATCACCAAAGAAAGCACAGCCACAAAGAGATGGCTACTTTGAAGGTATGATTTAATCACAGATATATAGAAAAGTAAAAAAGATGGAAAATTGTATTTAAAGCAAATTTTAAAAGTCCTCATTAGCCCTAAAATACATATATAAAAAATTATGTATAAAATATAATTAAGTAAAAGTCAAAATATGGCTCTTGGAGCTAAAATACTAATTTGGTGTCTTGATTCATTAGCATAGTAGTTTAGTATTTGTATAAATGCTTATATAAATTTAAATTCTTTGTATTTTTATGTGAAAGTCTTATAATGCTGTATCACCAGTGTTGCTAATTATATTTAAATTTTACACTGACAAATAATGTCACCCTATATCAATGGAAGTGAGTACATGTTGAAATGACATTCTAATATATTTACTGCCAATATATACAAATTGCATTAAACATTATGAATTTAACTCTGGAATTTTAAATATTTTACTATATTTGAAGCTTGTCCAACTCACTTCTTGGGTAAAGGATCTGCATATCTAAGTGGCAGATTGTATTCCTTATTTCAGCATTCAGAACAATTATGGACTCATATTATTAATCAGGAATATTTAAACGTAATAGAGAAGCAAATATGACTTAAAACAAGTTTGCTATTGCTTTATCTTTAATATTAAAATGGTCATAATTTTGCCTATAGTTTTGGATTGTAATTTCTAATAGGAAAAATGGAGTCAAATATTCTGAATGGAAGTGAACTATTCAGAAGTTTTTTTCTTTTTTTTTTTTGCGGTACGCGGGCCTCTCACTGTTGTGGCCTCTCCCGTTGCGGAGCACAGGCTCCAGACGCGCAGGCTCAGCGGCCATGGCTCAGGGGCCCAGCCGCTCCACAGCATGTGGGATCTTCCCGCACCGGGGTACGAACCCGTGTCCCCTGCATCGGCAGGCGGACTCTCAACCACCGCGCCACCAGGGAAGCCCCAGAAAGTTTAATACTTTGTCTTCTGTACATTTTAAATAAATCTTAAAAGTTATGCATCATTATAGCATGACTGAAATAGATACATTTTAATTTAAATTTCTATTCAGTAAGGTTTCAATTAAAGAAAAATTTGATAGCTACCAATTTTATATTTATTTAGAGATACCTACTAAGTATGTAGGGGTGGAAGACATTGGGTCTAGAATTTTCTTTAAGTATATAGTAATAAAAATATGCATAGAAAGATAGGAAAAGCAAGTCTGGCAAATTATTGAGATTGTTAGATCAGTAGATGATGGTATAAGGAGGTTTGTTTTACCATCCAATTTTTTTTAATATTTAAAATTCTCCATAGTAAAACATTAAAAATGTGATGACCAATGAAGGTGTAAAAAATCAAAATTATTGCAAAAAATGTTTATGGATTAGTATTTTAATAGAATTAAAAAATACTTTCAGTGTAAAATAAGGCTTCAGTTTTAATCAGGGCTCATTTCTTTGTAACAGTCTTAACTTCACCATTTCACTGTTTTTGCAAGGAAGAGTAGAAATTCTGCTAAAATCAATAACAACTCTACAGATATTACCTCTTAAGTAGTATAGCACTGTTACTTTAGAAAAGATATGCCTAGGAAGAAAGATAATTGGGGCATTTTTGCCCTTTAAATTAGCATGTACTTTAGAATCAGGAAGAAGAAATCTATCCCAACCTGTTCTGTTACATTTTCTCTTATCCTATGAAAGATGAAGATATGTTACCATCAAGAATAGTATATATGTATACAGTATATCTATTGATTTGTAACTAAAGCAAAATATGCCAGGATAAGTTCAAATAGTGATAGAAATAAAGTGGAACATTTCTGTATATGCTTTATGATACAATGTGCATTTTTGTTTTCTTTCCTCCATATGAAATGTGTTTAGTTTTTTATTTTTAAACCTCAAGTACATTTGGCATGTCATTAATTTCACTGAATGGTCTTTATGTATGTACCGTATATTCTAGTGACTAATAGTTATTTTAAGGCTTTTTTGGTTTTTTTTTTTTGAAGGAATGGGCTTGACAAAAATGATTGTTTGTAGAAGAACATTATTTTCCCTAATTAATATGTTTATTTCTGCCCCCTTTTTTAAGGGGAAAAGAGTAAGTCAAAGATTATTTGATTATTGTTGGCCACGTTGAACCCCATGTTATCTTTAACTGCTGCTCTGGCCTCATCCACCTCCTAGACTCATACTCTTTATTTTCTGACTGGCCACAGAGGACAGTCAGCTTCCAAGTTAGCAACCTGACTAACCACAGCTTCCCAGTGGAGGGCGCATTGTTAAACCAGGTGTTTTGAGATACAATTTATATAGTATAAAATGCACCTGTTCTGAGTATGATTTGATAAATTTCAGTATATTTACAGTTATACAACCTAAATCTAATATAATTTTAATCTAATTAAAATCACCACAATCTAATTTTAAAACATTGGAAAAACTTTGCTTTCCCTTAAAAAATTCAAATAAAGTTAATAATTGGGTATCTTACCCCCAAAAGTGAGGGAGATCAGAATTAAATTTTACTGTAGGTTTAGATTGAATGACTCTATGTGGAACAGTATCTCAACATATTTGTATGCCGGCACTGTAATAATTTTCGTGGTTTTGTTGGAATTAGATGATAGTATTATTTGAATATTTTTTCTATACTGCACATATATTTTATAATAACTTTGATTTAAAAAAAACTAAATTTAAAAATACTTCACATTGCAATGTTGCCTATGTGGGATTTTCATGATTCCTCTTATAAATTGTACTAAAATGCTTTGTGGGTTTTTTTTTTTTGTCTTTTTCTGGATGTCACTAGCAGGACAGAGAGGATGGTAGATATACTCTATTGGTCTGGGATTTAAAATATGCTTAAATATGGGGAATATTTAATATGAAATTTCAAAATATGCGGAATATTTAATATGAAATGTCAAATTATATTAAATGACATAGGTAAATTATACCCTTTTAACAGACCATGTTTTACAAAATATCTTTATATTTTACTATATTCATGACTTGCTGGCAATTTTTATCTAGCTGCCCTTAACCCTTAAGACCCTTTAGACCCTTAACTCAGACCTAAGGCTGAAGAATCTTTGACCACACCTGTTCTCAGGGTAACCTCATACATGTGCCATGTGTCAGATATCAGTTTGTTTTTCCTATGATATGCAATTTAAGAGTCTGAGCACTTTACAGATTCAACACTGGTTTACTTGATTTATTTGCTTATTTATTTATATTTATTTAATGTCCAGTACTTGTCTTGGTTTATTCTGTATCAGCAACGATTTCCACTTAAGTTTCAATATCTGATCTCGCCTTAGAATGTAAAACATTTTTAAATTATTACCTTAAATATTTTCCACCAAGTTTCCTTTTTTTGTTTCAAATGTTCAATTTGGAGCCCTTACGTCACTCTTCTATGGCTATCACTGATATAAGAAGAAGCATAGCTTAATGGATGTTAAGTGTAGATTCTAGAGTTAGTCAAACACAGTTTGAATCTTGATTCCACCTTTTATTGGCTGTGTGACCTTAGGGACATTATTTAACTTCCGTGTTTAGCATTTTTTCACCTGTACAATTGGATATTAATAGGACCTACTTGTTGGGGATTACATGAGATCCTACTTGTGAAATGCTTGAAGCACACAGTATAAATACATAGTAAGTGCTCAAAACTTGTAATCTTTGGCAACAGTCATTTTTACAGTATAGGTGGTGGGTTTTTGTTGTTGTTGTTTGTCTTGTTTGCAATTAGTAGTATTTATTGTATTTCTTGCTAGGTACTGTGCTAAGAGTTTTATTTAAATTTTCTGGTTCAGTCTTCTCAGAAACTCTTAAGAATGTATTATAACTGTCAATATTTTACAGCGAAAACTGGTTTTGGGAGTTTGATAAGTGACTTGCCCAAGGTCATACAGAGAGTAAGTGGCTGAAGGGAAATGGGGATAATTTCTTTATCAAAACAAAGCTAACAAAAATAAAACAAAATATAGACATTGAAGAGCAAAGGTTCTTGGGTAACCCTGAAATATATACAAACTTATAATCAAAATATTTAAGAAAAAATAAAAAGACTATTATATTAGGCAAAACTCTGGGAAACTAATATTTTTGTTTTTTTATTTCTTTCTTATACTTGCATTAATATAAATTAAGAAACAGTTTAGTGCCAACATGGTGATAAATATCTGTTTTGTGACCTGTATTTAGATGCTATCTATTCTAATTTTATTATGATTACCTAACATTATTAAGTACCAAACCTTTTAAACTCTAGGAGTTACCATATTTTCAATCAACTATTTTAATTTTCAGATAGATGAGAACCTCTCCACCCAGCCCAAAAGTAAACACTATATTTTTGTTTTATTTATTCCTCTTTTTATTTATACATAAATTAAATGACTTCCCTGCCCT
This sequence comes from Pseudorca crassidens, assembly GCF_039906515.1. NCBI lineage: Eukaryota > Metazoa > Chordata > Mammalia > Artiodactyla > Delphinidae > Pseudorca > Pseudorca crassidens. The sequence goes on from NC_090306.1 coordinate 72,267,266, forward strand.
ATTCTGCTGAAACTTAAATTTCCTACTCCTAAAGCCCAATGCCAAATTTGGACTTCTGGTTTTGGCCAAGGAAGGAAGCTAGACAAGCCAAGAAAAAAATTGGATCTGGCCCATCAACCTTCACAGAGAGGTAGGTTCAGTCTTAGCTCCTCTAATCCCTGGGACAATTTTACTTCACTTTAAAGTCAGATTTTCATAATTCCCAGTTTGGTGCTGTCATCACTAACATGCTTCTATTTCTCTTCTTATAAAACTGAAGATTCACACATACCATATATCATAGATGTTCAAATATTTTTGTATTAAATTTTTGAGTATTGAAGTCATTAAAAAACTTCAATTTCTGGGCTTCCCTGGTGGCGCAGTGGTTGAGAGTCCGCCTGCCAATGTAGGGGACACGGGTTCGTGCTCCGGTCGGGGAAGATCCCACATGCCGCGGAGCGGCTGGGCCCGTGAGCCATGGCTGCTGAACCTGTGCGTCCAGAGCCTGTGCTCCGCAACGGCAGAGGTCACAACAGTGAGAGGCCCGCGTACCACAAAAAAAAAAAAAAAAAGACTTCAATTTCTATAATTTTTACTTCAGAGCATTTCTAATCAAACCATATTCTTTTGTGGTATTTTTTACTGTATGATTACAAGCATGTACTTCTCACACTTTCTTTCTTTTAATGCCAGCTTAGAGCACAGAGTCACATTCTGTATATGGTTTTATAGTAGGTCTTATATTTCCATAGCTATATACAGTATTTGCTAATAGTGCCAACACAATTAGGTATTAAGAGCTGGTAAAGTAAATGCCACAAGGTTAATGCAGGTAACCAAAGACTACCTGAAGGTATTCTTTTAAGAAGAGACATGCTTATAATCAAAACTCCCTAAATACATTTTAGGCACTATCATACCATTTAGTAGTATAAAAGTTTGGAATCATTTCAACTTTATACAGAAAAAAAAAATTCTGATTAGGGAATTCAGTCTAGTGAAGCATAAAACAAACCAGTTTTTAAAAAAGTATTTGTCTATGGATAAGTGAGATTTGGGGAATGGCAATCCAGGGCCAGAGAGAAGCTGATTAAACTCTTCCTTATCCACATCAGTAGTAAATAGTTTGTATTTTCTAATTTCCACCCAAATTCAGTCATAATAATATGTATATATTCTATTCCAAAGTATATATTTGTATTTACATATATGTCTTGTGTATATATTATTTACATACATCATATACAAATATATAATATATATAATTGACATATAGACTGTATATGTTTCATATATATATGATGGGTATATGGATAAAAATGAAAAGGGATTTCAGAACTTTTAGAGTTCTTTGAAATAACCATGATATGTAGGCTGTGAGATATTATTAGTTTATTTTTTATTAAAAATAAAAGAGGGTTTCCACTTCTGGAAATAGAGGACTGTTTAATTAAAACCAACTTTCTTTCCGAGAACAACTTTAAAAGCTGGAAAATGTAGTTTTAAAAAAGCTAATTGACGTCATTGGAGAACTAACAAGTAAGTAAAGAATTATAAGCCAAGAAGGACATCCCAAGAGCTGAGAAGCTGAGCAAAGCTTTTGATAATGTCACCAGTCTACGTGAACTGGAAATAGACTTTCTACTAACCTCTTGCCAGAAACAAACATAAACTATGTCCCAAAATAGATAACATCATCTCAAGCTTCAAATTATCTCTACATTTTTTCCTATATAATTTTTGGCACACAATAGAAAAAAAGGCATAGAAGGAGATGAGACATCACTGAACACCATGAGAAACAATAGACAACAGAAATTGAGCCAAGATTTCAGATAATAAAGACTTTAAAATAAACATACATAATAACTTTAGGGATATAGAAGAAGAGATTGAGAATTTCAGTATACATATTAAACCTATAAAAATATCTGAATGGAAAGTCTATAACTTAAAAGCACAAAAACTGAAATAAAAGCTCAGTGTATGGGTGTAACCACAGATTAATCAAAACTGAAGAGAGAATTACTGGACAGGACAATAGCTATGAAAGAAATATTCAAACTGAAGCATGAAATGAAAGAGAATGAAAAATACAAAAAACAGAAGATGTGAGATACAGAAGAAATGTCTAACACACGTGTAATTACAGTTCAAGAAGGAAAGGTAAGAGGGAATGGTGCAGAAATAATGTCTGAAGAGTTAATAGTTGAGAATTTACTAAGGTGAGGTAAAACCTCAAATTATGGATTCAAGAAATTCCATGAACTACAAAGGAAATATATACAAGGAAAACCACACTGTAGCACATCATAGTAAAAGCACTAAAAAACCAAAGACAAAGAGAAAAATTCTTTAAAGAGCCAGAGAAAAAAGTTTATTATCTTCAAAGGAGCAATAATAATGAAGCTGGCTTCTTAATAGAAGTTATAATAGAAATTATGAAAGTCAGAAGACAATTGTTATATATCATGCTCCTCCCCAAAGTCATAGGTTGAAGCCTTAAACCTCAATCTGACTATTTTTGGAGCTAGGACTTTTAAGGAGTTAATTAAGTTTAAATGAGGTCAGATTAGTGGGGCCCTAATCCAGTAGAACTGATATTTTTATTAGAAGAGGAAAAGACACATACATATTCACAGAGGAAAGGTCATGTGTGGACACAGTAAGAAGGTGGCCATCTGCAAGCCAAGGAGAGAGGCCTCTGAAAAACTAAACTTGCCAGCACCTTCATCTCGGGCTTCCAAACTCCAGAACTGTGAGAAAATATATTTCTGTTGTTTAAGCACTCAGTCCTTGGTATCTTGTTATGGCAGCTCAAGCTGACCATTACACAATGTAATGATATCTTCAAAGTGCTAAAAGAAAATAAGTTCCACCATGAAAGTCTATATCCAACAAAACTTTCTCTTCAGAAATGAAAGCAAGACACTCATGACACCCAGCTGTCTACCTGCTGCTTCTCTGTTACAGCCACAAGGAGGAAGGAGGATGACATCTGGATTCCCGAGCCAAAGCTTCACAGAGAAAATGGGGAAAGAGATTGGCTCTGGGAGAAGCCTATAGCACCCTTTATTTATCTGTGTTGTCCCTTGCTCCCTGAAAGTAACCTTTCTGTCCACCTTTCAGCTGCCTATTCACTTGCTACCCAGGACATCTCCTATATTTCTGGGATGGCTGATAATCCTATCAGGGTGTTGGAGAATTATTACAATATCTTAGAAAGTTCATCATCAAGGACATTAGTTTTCTATCTAAAGAAGGCTACGTGAGGTAATGAAGTAACAATGGATTTGGACTGAGAAGACTTCAGTTTGAATCTTGCATAAATACTCATTAGCAGTATGCTCCTTGTGTTTGTTTTTTCTCACCTGTAATTGCGAACACTAATCTTTACTTCTCGTGATGTTTTGAAAATTAAGTGATAATCTAAGGTCTTCCAGGTAAAGATGATGGATCTGAAAACCCTCACTAAAACTTCAGGGGAGATATTTTAAAGACACATACTAACAAACATGAGAATATAAGGAAGGGGCAACGGCATTATAGTTTTTTTAGACTAGAAAATAAATATATGAGTAAATAGAAAACAAAAGCTTAAACGAACAATGAAATATGAGAACTATCTCAAACCAAAAGTTTCAGGAATTGATGGTATTAGGCCTTCGGGAAGTGGGGTGAAAAGGGTAATAAAATAAATAGGTCCAGGATACTCTTGAAAAATTCTTGAACTTAATTCTTTATATAGGATAAAACAGAGTCTCTGGATTCAGGAAAAACCTTGGCACCTTGCTAAAACGAAGAAGAGTAAGTGTAGGTATTCATGTTAAATGCCAAGGCCACAAGCCCTTCCCCTGCTTAGCTACCAGAAGGCTGATAATCATGTTTTTTAGCCTGCTCAAGTGGCCATAACAAAATACCATAGACTGGGTGGCTTAAAAAACAGAAGTTTACATCTCACAGCTCTGGAGTCTGGGAAGTTTAAGATCAAGACCTCAACTGATTCAGTTCCTGGGGTGAGCTTTCTTTCTGGCTTATTTCTTGTTATGTACACATGTGACCTTACCTTAGCACATGTGGAGAGAGAGAGAGATATCTCTCTTCTTCATCTTATAGAGCCACTAATTCCATCATTAGGTCTCCACTCTCATGACCTAATTAACCCTAATTACCTCCCAAAGACCCCCTCTTCAAACACCATCACATTGGGAGTTAAGATTTCAATATGGGAATTTTAGGGAAACACAGACATTTACTACATAGCACCATGCCTTTGACTTTAAAGAAAGAGATTATAGGAGTCTTTCTGGAGATTCTTAACAGTCCAAGAGGAAACATCTAAATATTGACATCAAGTGTTTCCAATATAGGACTCAGGTAGGTCACCCTAAGATGATAGGCGTCACTCACTTGTACAGTTTCTTATCAATTTTACAGACTCCCTCTCTAAATATAAGCACACAAATGACGATTCTTAAACATCTGAAAGAAACTTTTAAGAAACATAGAGAAAAAGTAACAAACATAGATAGTCAACTTCAGGTGAAAAAAATCTTCAAAAATACCATGAATATTTTCATAGACATAAGAAAAAATTGCAACCATGAAACAAGAATAAGATGCTATAATAAGAAAGAGAGAGCTCAGAGAACTAAAACTATCTCATTGTAAATAAAAAATGATATCAGAAATGAAAAATTGGCAGAAGATAAAGTTAGAAGATAGTGTTAAAGAAATTTCCCAGAAACTGGAGCAAAATACAAAGTGATAAGAAACATGAGAGAGAACATAAAGAAAAGAGGCTCAGTCCAGGAGGTCCAACCTTGATAACTAATAGAAGTTCCAGAAAGAGAGAACACAACAACAAATATATTGAAGGAAATTGTCAGAGAAATCATTCTTAAAAATTCCCGAAACTAAGTGAATTTCCAGTTTCCAGATCAAAAGGGCCCATGTTAGGAAAATGAATGAATATAAAGCCTTTGTAGCACATCTTAGAAAATGTCATAATACCAGGGACAAAGGAAAGAAGTTAGAAGTCCTCCAGAAAGACAAACAGATCACATGTAATGGATCAGTTATCTAAAAGGCACTGGACTTCCTAACATTAATCTTAGAACCTAGAAGATGATGGAACAGTATATTCAACATTCTTAGGAAAAGTTATTTTCAACCTAGCCTTCTATAAACAGGCAAACTACTAATAAAATTTAAAAATATAAAAACATATCATCTTAATTTATCTCCCTTGCAACCTTGCTCAGGAAGCTACTGGTGGAACCACTCCACAAAAATGAAGAGTTAAATCATGAAAAACAATATATGAGGTCTAGCAAAAGAAACAGACAAAGGAATCTTTACAATGATGGTGAAGAGAGATCCCAGGATGACAGCTCACACAGGTTTTGAGAATAAATACTCTATGGTGACTGAAAACATCATGAGCAATCTCTCTGAGGAAAAGAAAAATTGTTTTTATTGTCTGATGTGCTCAAACATATTTGATAGGAGATATACTCCTCAGGAAGAGAGTGTTGGGGTGACCTATTGATATGTGTGTACAAGGCTAATTCATGAATATATAGTAGATATACCCATCTAACAAAGAATTTGGACACTAATGATAGTACATAGAAAACTAAATGTAAAAAGTTAAATAACTAAATGTTAGGAACAAAAGTTATACAAGAAAGGAAATGTAATCTGTAACTGCTTTGCTTTTTTTTTTCTGTTAGAAGCTGTGTGTTTTGAATTCAAATCAACACTTAAATTCATGAAACATGGTAGGCTTCACACAACACTAAATTTACTTAGCTTTAAGGAAGGACAAAGGAGAGGAGACTACAAAGCATGCTTAGTATAGTGAGGACATTGTGACACCTAGGCATAGGACCTGGTGTCCTAGTCATTCTGCACTTAGGAAATGTGTGGGCATCAGAGTCAAGTCGAGGCTATGAGTGTGTAGATAATCTCAGTTAAAGGAAGCCATCAGCTCTGGTGATCCCAGCAGCTTTTATAATTAATTAGTCATGTAGTCGTCTCCGGTATATGACCAGCTAGTAACCGAGTCCAATTGGGGATATATAACTAGCTTCCATTCTCTGGTTCAGTTGCATTTTATCTATATTGGTTACTTATAGCTCAATAAACAATCTCAACAATGATGTAAAAGGGCTTGATCTGGTACAGCTGAATTCTCACTGATCTTGAATTCAGTAGAGATTAAATTCTAACAATTTCTTGACCTGAGGATTAAATCCTCACACCTCCCTGCAACTAGAGGAAAATCATAGAACAAGGTAATAACCCTTCCCTTATGGCTCATATAGGGTATTTATAGTACCCTATGTGGCTCAGCTATAAATGATATTTACATTGTCATAAATAGGTAAACACTAAGTGGTGATATAACCAGATATTATGATTTGTCTAAGAAATGGGAAGATGAGGTATATGTGTTTATGGTAGAGGTGTTGTACAAGGGCTAAATCTTTATCTTTTATTTTGTGAGGTCAATAAGTAATATAAAAAATTTTCAAAAATGAAAACATCAAGATATACACAGGCTAGCAGTGGAAGAAAAGACTAATATGGCTGAATGTAGTTGCCTTTAGAGTATAAATTGAGAATGGAAAGGGGTGGATCTGGGGATTATTATTTTCCGTTCTTAAAGCCATGTACATATATAACATTGATGAAATTTAATTTTTTTAAATGACTAAATTGTTTTTGAAATCACCCATTGAAGGTCCTGTTTTTTAATAAAAGTTAATAAATGAAAACATATTAAGGTAAAACAGTGACATTTTTAAACAAGCAAAGCAGAATTTTTCACCAATAGACCAAGTCTAAAATAAATACTAAAGGGTGTTATTCCTCATGTAAAAGGAAAAGGATTTCAGATGAACTCTTAGAGACATAGAAAGTAATGCAGGTCATTTTTACCCTTTTTTTAAATTTACAAAACAGCGGTAGTTTGTAAATTAAACTCTGTTTAATTTACAAAACAGAGTAACGGCTATGGTTACCAGGCGATAAGGTGGGGGAAGGATATGTTGGGAGTTTGGGATTGACATATACACACTACTATATATAAAATAGATAACTAATAAGAACCTGCTGTATAACACAGGGAACTCTATTCAATACTCTGTAATGGCCTATAAGGGAAAAGAATCTAAAAAAGAGTGGATGTATGTATATGTATAATGGATTCACTTTGCTGTACACCTGAAACTAACACAACATTGTAAATCAACTATATTCCAATAAAAATTTTTTTTAATTGAAAATGTCCCACCTATAATAGGGAAAGAAATCTTGGAAATTGGGATATCAGGGATGTTTCTAAAAGCATTTAATAATAAATTCACAAATCTTAAAAAAAGTAATGAAGAGCAAAGAAGGACGAATATGTGGGTAAATCTAAATAAACATTGACTTAGTCCAGGAGGTCTAACAATGATTTTAAATTCTGGTGAGTTTATTATGTTTATAGACATGGTAACAATAATATTTATACATTTTTTTTTTTTTCTTTTTTAAGCTGTGCATCAAATCACTTACCTAGGAATTTATTTTTTTTTAATTTTGTTGAGTCTTACCATTCCCCTGTTCCTTCTATTTTTGCTATCTCCACCCCAGCAGAAAGACAAAACTAGCTTGGAATTAGGACTGAGTTTGGATCCCAGCCCAAACCTATGTAATTTTGGTGAAGGTATTTAACCTTTCTATATTTCTCATTAATTAATTGGAGCAAATAATACATACCACATAAAATCACTGGATAAATTAAATAAAAATGTTTGGAAGATACTAGAATGGGCTAGCCTTTAGAACATGGAAATTCAGACTTAATTCCTTGTCTTTCCTGTTTAATCTATTGACACATCTTTATTGAATATCCACCATAAGACTGGCATTATACAAGAAGATGAGGATTCAGTGGTGAATGAAATAAACACAGACCATGAGTATTGGGGTTCACTATCTGACAGGGGCAGGGAAGAGGGTGACTGACAGTTATTAATACTCATATAAATGCATAATGATACAACTGAGTAAAGTTCTACTGAGGAAACATAAGGGGAATTATTATGAATTTAAGCCAGAGGGATGAGGGAAGAAGTGATACTTGGGATGAATTTGAAGATTGGGTAGGAGTAACTAGACAAAGGGAGAAGTTGTGGATAAAGAGTGTTCCAGGCCAAAGTGTGGGCCTAATGAAAGACTTTGAAGACAGTGGTAGACTGGGCCATTAAAGGAACTGAAAGAAGGCTGGTTTGGCCAGAGGTCAAGGAGTGAGATGAAGCTGGAGAAGTTGGCAGGGGACAGAGAAATTTTAGTTTGTCCATGTTAGTCCATATTGAGGATTTGGCTTTCTGTATTCCAAGAACAATAGTCATTGTAAGCAAAAGATGAAATGGTCAGATGTGTTCTTTGTGTAATGATTACGGAACATGTGGTGTGGAGAGAAGATAGAAAAGAAACAAGAGTGAACATGATAAGACCAGTTAGAAGGTCATTGCAGTAGGCCAGCGTAGAGATGGTAGCTTGGACCTGGGTGAACACAGTAGACATGGAGATGTAAGGGGAAAAGCAGAGAAATAGCTATCACAAGGTATGAATGTATTTAAGTTGCTTCTCACCTATTGAATAAGAAGAATAATACTATCCCATAGAGTAGTTGTGAGTAGCCAAACCATTGCTTAGCCCAATGTTCAGCATGTAGCAGCAATCATTATTTTTATTCCCATTAATATTCCAAATTTTACTTTCTCTCTTTAAATCGAAGGCTAAACTTTTCATCCTTGCTATGGATGTTATTCTGCCTGATCCCGTGATGTTCTCATGTTTAGTTAGCTCCTGTCTTGTTTCTTAAATTTCTGTCTCTATTATATCCACTTACTTCTTAAAATCAACATATGAATAAGCTGCATCTTTACCATTGAAAATGTGTTGCTACCTCCTTTTCGACTACCCCATCCATCTCTCTTTCTTCCTTATCAGCCTTCTTAGGCAGTCTAATCAGTATCTTTATTTCTCATCTTCTGTTCATTCCACATTTTTATTTTTATTTTTTTATTTTTTTTGCGGTACGCAGGCCTCTCAGTGTTGTGGCCTCTCCCGTTGCGGAGCACAGGCTCCGGACGCGCAGGCTCAGTGGCCATGGCTCACGGGCCCAGCCGCTCCGCGGCATGTGGGATCTTCCCGGACCGAGGCACGAACCCGTGTCCCCTGCATCGGCAGGCGGACTCTCAACCACTGCGCCACCAGGGAAGCCCCCATTCCACATTTTTTATTCTTTCAAAAAAACATTTTTAAGCTCCTGCTTTCTTTTATTGTACTTCAGACTGGAAGCACAAGTAAAAATCAGTTCCTGCTTTAGAAGCTCAGCCTAGTGGGAGACAAACTAATAAACTGAAATTTACAATCTCACGTACAGTCCTTTCATAAAGTTATGCAGAGTGTACATTCTAGTCACATTCTCATCATTCTACTGAAACTACATTCATTACAGTAATCCATGTTAACCTCTTAAGTGCTAAACTCCAGAACCTCTTTTCTGCCCTCATTCTACTTGCCATTTCTTCAGGAATTTCTCTCCCTAGAATTTTTCGCCCTTTACATCCTCATTCCCTCTCTGTCCTAGTTCTCCTAGTTATCTGACCACTCCTTTTTAGTTGTCTTCTCTGCCTATTCCTGTTCCTAAAAGAGCAATATCCTTTAGAATTTTGTCTCTGACCTTATTCTATATTCAATCCACGTATTTATTTACTAATACAGCAGGTGTTCACTTTGCCAAACATTATACTAGGTCAAGGGATACAAAGATGAGTAAGACATAGTCTCTGTCTTTAAAAAACTACCCTTGAGTCCAGTTGAGGAGACACATAAATAAGCAAAAGAAAACATCATGGAAGTACAGATCAGACCTATTCCTGGGGCGTGATGAAAAGATCAAGATATAACACCTAATTCTCTCATATAACTTATGTTTATAGGAAGTGACAACTAAATATCCATCTCCATCTTTCCCCCTTTGATTTTTTTCTAGACACTTAAATTTAACCCAGTATGTTTAATATGAGGTGTATTATATACATTCCACTCCACCTACCTGTTTGATTCTTTTCACTGTCTCTGTGAATAGCATCGGTAGCCATTCACTCACTTAACCGAGAAAAATCAGAATCATTCTTAATTCTGTTCTCTTTTTCACTTGCTGAATGTAAGCACTACCCCCACATCAGCTATTGCCTGCAATGTCTCTTGCCCTGAAATGTTGTCATGGTCTCCTTTCTAATAGTCACACATCTCTTAATCCTATAAATGCTATCTTCTATACCTGTATAGCAATGACTTTCTAAACTGTAATTCTGCATACAACACACCCCTGTTTAAAATCTTGTAATGTCCTTCTGTTTCGTCTAGTATAAATTCCAAAGTCTTAAGCATACAATGCCCTTTACATACTGTCTCCAGCTTACCTTTCCAGTACCACCTTATATTATTTCTCCCCACTAACCCGCAAATATTCTCTAACCATATTGAACTACTTCATTATATCCCCAACTATAATGGAGTGCTTGTTCTTTCCAAAAATTGTCCTGCTCTTCATATTTTCACGCCATTTTCTTTATCTTTATTGCTTTTCCTCACCTTTCTAGTTTCAGACTTTTACTTATCCTTCATGACTCAAATAAATGTCATTTCATGTGTAAGTCATTCCTAATAACACCAAGCTTCCCATAGGCCTTTGTCATATCTCCTTAATACTGTCCTATCTATTTCCTCCCCTGACTGTAAACCTTTTTAAAGTCAGGGATCAAGTTTTAGTCATATTTCTGTTTCCTCCCATCTTCTGGACCTAGCAACAGTATTAGATTCATCTATACTAGGCATTCAATAAGTATTTGTTGAATTAATAAACAGTTCTGACTCTAAAAAAAAAATATCTTTGGAGTCTCAGAAACACTCTTCCTGCCAATTGCTATTACTCAAAGTCAGATTATTGGCCTATGCCCAACTTAAACTTACAACTCATTTAGTGTTCACATCCGAGCTTTAGGTCCCACTGCCTCAGCCACCCCTTAGATCTACTAAGCACACTTTGGAATTCATTTAATCATTTCCTACTTAAGCTCCACCAGCTGTGGGGTTTTGGATCTTGGAAAACCTCATCATTATAAACAGTATCCTTTCATTTTAAGGTTTCATAGTTTTTGAAACATTTTCTAGAAGGGTAGAGATGGATAATATATTAAAGTCACTATATGTTTTCGTGTTTCCAGAAAACTAAATGATTTCTAGTTTCTGTTTATATTTTATAGTAGTTTAATAGAACTGTGGCATCCCATATATTTTCCCCACAGCTTCATTAACTTCTGTAAGATTTTTTAATCATTATTTTAATTAAAAAACAATACTCAACCTAACAGTTAAGAGAGTTAGCTATGGAGCCAGACTATCTAGGTTTAAATTCCGGCTGTGCCCCTTGCTACAGGTATGACTCTATCATACACTTAATCTTTCTGTGTCTGTTTCCTCATTTATAAAATTAGTATAATGAGGTACAATAATGCAGAGTTTACAGAGTTGAGTAAATAAATCAGTACATGTAAAATGCTGGGAATAGTACCTAATGCATAGTAAGCTCCATACACTTTAGCTATTGCTATTTTCAGGAACAGTAGCCATTTACAATGAAATCTATACAAATTAGAATTTGATTATAGTAACTCCATACACTTTGAAACGTTATATTTTAAAGTATGATGTATGTGTGTTTATGTGTGGGGAAATTTATTATTCTTGCTTAGCTGATCATTTTTCCATAGAAAGGGATTTTCTAGGTGACAGTAAATGCATGTACCTGAATAGACAAGATACAGATTCTGATCAAGTATCCATTCAACTCTAAATTTTAGCTGGACAAATTTGATAGACAGCTTTATTCCAGACTTTTTAAAGTGATGTCAGTCAATCAGTCACACTTCTGGCATTAACCTACCACCCCCAATGTATATGCTATCTCTTGTCATTTTCTTTCTTCACTCTGTGGAAGGTCTTGAACTTAGGTAGCCCATTGAAGCATGAATTAAAGAAGAAACTGATATCTTTAAACATTCCAGTAATAAATCTAATTATAAAAATTAACTTAGCTTTTATCCTCCACTTAGAGATAAAATATTTTGATTCAGATATTGATATATGTTTTGTAAAGATAAAATTTATTTTGCAATTTTATTCAAGAAGAATAAAAAAACTAATATGGAGCAGTGAATTGATTTTCTATAATTCTTGTGAATCTAAGATTTATAATTTTTAACAATTTTTCAACGTTTATCAATATTAGATGGAAGTAAAGTTATCCCTTGAAGTTTTCTAAAATATGTCCTATGATATTTTGCACCAGTGACCATAAATTGTATAAGAGATTTTCCTATTTAAAGGGAAAAGATTATATCGAGTACTATTTATAAATTAATTTACTGTATTACTATCAGAAGTAATATTTAGACTTAATCTTAAGAAATTAAAACTTATTTACCATAGAGTCAACATTTTGTCATCACCGAAATGCTAAACTCAAAGTTTATATAAAGCTCAAAGTTGTTAGCTCTCAGAATTGCCACTTAGGAATGACACGCTTATGTTCAAATGGAATTACTTGTGTTTGTGGTGGTGTAATACCTTGAAGCTGCTTTCCAGTTTCACGCTGTGCTTGTTTCCATTCTCACGTATTTGCACGTGTACATATATACAAATTTCTGTCTCATGAAATGAGTTCGTATTCTTGGCATGCAATGTTAAATTGGAATTTATACATTTTTTTCTTAAACTGCTTGTCTTATCAGTATCTATATTTAAACCAAGACTTTACATTTTAAATGGCCCTTAAGTTTAATTTTATGTCTTTTTCCTTTGATATATTTCTATTAATTTTAGAAGAGTAAAATGTTCAAATACATTCTTTAGTAAGCTTTTCTATTTCTATGCATAATTTATATATTTGAGTGTTTTAATATTTAAAATATTTTTAAAGTAACTTGAATGTTTATAATAAAAATGCTATTTCATTTGGAACCTTACGTTATCCTAAGAGAAAAAACATCCATCTATTTAAAATCTATGAAAATTTTACCCTTTTCCATGGTTTCTTCAAAGAAGAAAAAAATTGTCCTTTTTAAAAAATGTATTAATAGTCATCTCCAAAGAAGTCATCCAATCACCTCTAAGTTTAAAATATTTTACTTTGAGAAGTATGTAAAAACACCTGAATTATTTTCCTACAACTCATCTCACCCATGATAAGAAGAAAATGTTGCAGAAATAGAAGCAATGACAGGGGTTGGCATATAAGAAAGAGAATAGACCCTTCCATATATTTTTATTTGACTATTAACTAAAATTGTGTGTGCCAAGACTTAGGTTAGTTGAAACCCCCTACAAACTGGGCTTATGGAAACAGTAACTGATCCTTCTAACATTGTGTTTTTTAATACACCACAAGAATGCATTTCCCAAAAAGTAGAAGATCCCTATCTTGAGATGTGATGAAATGCTTTAAAAAATTCTGTATTAGAAGACAGACATCTTTCTTAAAATTTTGAATCATGTAGTTAATTTGAGCTCACACAATAGAGCCCGGCGCATTGAAATATTTTCTCATTTTTTAAGGGAATTAATGGCTCTCCACCAGCCCTTTAACATGTAAAATGAGTAAGTTACTTGTGTCCAGTACATCCAAAAAAGAGCCAGGATAAAATAAACATAAGGGGTTGGATATCTTGGAAAAAATCTGTCATGGGTTTGGGTTAATCATCTCCAGAAGAAATTCAACTTGATGCCTGAAATGTAAGACTTCTTGGAGAAAGCAGAAAGGCCCGAGGCAGTGTTGATCTGAAGGAGTGCTCTCCATGGGTCAGAGCTGCTCTGCTGGCAGAGTGCAAACCCAGTTCACAACCGAGGCCGCTGAAAAGTTGTAAAAGACTGCAGGGGCCTTCCCATGCACGCACTCCAGCTTTGGTTACATAGTTTTAATGGCCCAGTTTCTTATTATAAAATAAAACTTAAAAATAAAATCTGTGCCCAGTTTTCCAACTTTCTGTCCATCAATGATAGGATTGCTTCCTTTAACATTTGTGGAATAAAACACCTATTTCTTAAAGTTTTACTGACCATATAGAAAAGTTACGTAAATATGGAATACCTTTATTTGATGCAGTTTTCATAATGCCCTATCCTTAGGCTTTCAAACATTAGAAACTGAGTTATTCAGGCAATACTTTGGCTTAATTCTCTTCTATCACTTTTCATACATTTAAAAAAATTTTTTTCCAGACACAAGCTTCTCTTTGCATAAAATCCCTGACACTGCATGCCTTGGAAACTGTGCAAAATGATAATTTTGATTTCTAATAATGAACTTGAATTCTAGGGAAACTGATCTAGTGCTAAATGACAAATCAAATATATACTCATTTTGCCCCAACTTCCCCCTATTTTGCCTATTTCCATCATCAGAGATAGATTGTACTCGCTTGAAGTAGCATCAGGTGAATATAAAAACAGGCTTGGATTAATGATTATCATACAAGAATATCCTATATGATGGTAAAGTGTGCTGTTAAATAGTACAACAAGTTTTTAGTCTACTCTGGAAGAAAAACAGTGTAGAGAAATAACTTTTGAGTTCCCTTTGCTTTTACCCCTAGCTTTATTGCACTCAAATGCCAAGGAACTTATATTAGCCTTGGACTCAGAAGGTTGTTAAGTAAAATATCTGTGCATATTCTAAAGACCGTTCCTTTTTGTAAATGTATAAGGCTGTTCACTTGTACTCTTATAATATGTCTTTTTATACCCTGTAGATTTTTCTTAAAATTGCTCTAATCGTATAGGCATAATCTGACTAGTTCCACTAAAGAAACTTCAACCTTTTAAACAACATAGAAGTCAATCATTTCAATGAGCGGAGTCCTAAGTGCTGAAGCATTTCAAATCCTTTTTCATTTGACCACTCAGTGACCTGATAACTATTTCCTGTCCCTAAATAAGGTTGTGACCCAGGTCTTAGAGTGCGAAACTCAGATAATTTTAGAAACACGTCAAATGCCATAGGATTAAAAAAGTAGAAGACAGTTTAACCAAAGTTTTTCCTTTTAAAGTGGAATTGTGTATCTTAAATACGAAAGAATCAAAATGAAATGTATTAACTTGTTTGTTCATTGTGTTTAAAATGATCAAAATTATTGATTTTATTGCCCATTAGGATGGAAATTCCCCAGGTGTCTCTAAAAGATTTAACTTGTAGTACAATTCCTCATTTCTAGTCTTTTAAGGAATTCAGATTTTAAAATAAATAAGTAAAGAAATCACAACTAATAATGTTTCAATAGTTTGAGAATAGTGATGTTAAAATTAACTCCAATTACATATGTACCTGTATGTGTGAATATGTGTGTGTGTATGTGTGAGTGTAATCTTCCGTCTTTATTAGTATTTATAGCTATAGAAAGAGGAAATCATAAAAGGATAACAACAACAAAAAAACCCCTGTATATTTCAGAAAGTATGGCAGGAATGTTTCTAACCACCTATTTGAGCTGCTAAAATGCCTTTGGCAATTGGATTAAGGGAAGGAAGACTCTTACAAGTGCATTTTACTGATCTGAAAATGTAATTGACTGTAGTTTGTTTTGATAATTTTTTTGCTTTTTCATAACTTGGATGTGAAATATAATGTGAAATGTTAATTATTTTAATGAGGTCAAGAAGTGTTTCCTTAAAATAACAGTTTTAACGTTTAACATACGTTTGATACTTTTTCCGCTTGTACAGTTAATAAACTTACGTATTAAATATATATTAGAACTAAACTTAAAAATATATTTTGAAAAGAGTAAATATGGAAAGAAATCTCTGAAATTGACACTTAGTCTGAGCTGTTTAAACTAAGCTGAGATTTACACTTCTCACAGGGATCATACAATTTTTTAAACTATAAATTCTCAGTTTTGATTTTACACATTCTAAAGAATCATTATAAAATAAATAGCTAAACGCTATATAGTTGATTAAGCAGTAAGAATAGTATTATCTTAGATACTATTTTAGAGTGTGATGTGTCATATTACTCATAGGACCGCAGTTTTCTATTGATAGTATACTAATTATGCAGCCATGAAAAAATAGACTTTCAGTCTTATTCAGTTGAATGTTGACCTATTGCCAATTTTAGTCTACAGTCTTATAATTTAGTTTATTGAGTTTTTCACTTGGAATTATGTTGTGGGGTTGTGTGGTGTGTTTGTGTGTACGTGTGTATAATTTAAATATTAAATATAAGAATTTTCAAAGAGAAATATAATATAAAATAAAACCAAGAATCAAACTCTTGATTTTCTTACTTCTTGGAATTTATATGAACAAAAGAGAGCCCTAGAATGTACAGTTATCCAAGGATGATTTGTTAAAAAATACGCGAAGTAGTAAAATTTATAGTAAAAATAATAAATTCTCAAGGATTTTTATTTAAATTAAGCAATAACTAAAAGAGTAGCATAACTAAAGATGTTTTAAACATTTATCTTTAAATTGAAAACATGGACTAAAATTAAATTTTCAGGTGTGATCTGAGTTTTTTTTAAACAGGGTGGTAATAATTCATAAATTCCAAATTGCTGTGAGGAAAATGTGAACTAATATTGTACATCATGTATCTCATATAAACCTAACTGAAACTCTATTTATATATATTTTATTTTCTCTATTTGATTTAAATTCATGTTTCAGATACTTATTTATAAATACACCTTTTGTTACGTGTTAATTACTATTTGTAAATTTTGCATCTCTTTTATATAAAATGACTATTCTGAATTTAGTTGCTTTTATATAAATGATACATGCAATGATATACAAATGATATTAAAATTTGAGAGTCTGTCATTTGAATATGACTATTCTCCTTGTTATTTTATTTATAATACACTAAAATATGAAGTTTAAATTGTGATTGTTATCATATAGTCAGAATTTTAAAATTGCGTAGGGCAGCCAATAGTAAAATGGAATTAAATGACAAATGCATGCATTTAAATGAAGCTTTGCTGTTGTTAAGATCAGAAAACAAACAAAAAAAATTATTAAGCATTTCCTTGATCAAAAGAAAATTACAGTTGTAAGTTTAAAAACTGTAAGGGATTAAGACTAGCACGTAAATTCTAAGTACCAGGGAAAAGAACTGAGATTTAACCTACAGATGACCTGGACTTGTTTGTTCAGATGACAGTTCTAAAAGTGTGCAGGGAATATTCCTGTTTAATACAATTATTTGCCTCAAGCCTTGACCTCAGTGACTGTCAGGGACCAGATCTGAATTGGCCCATTCTCTGATATGGTGACATTGCTTTTGTTACCTCGATTGTGACCTCTGATTGCATGGTACCCTTGAGAGTTCTATGTAACAAGCGTAACTCCTGGTTCTTAGCCAGGAAGGTTAGTCTGCCTACATACATTTGTCAGCCCCCTTAGTCTGAGTTACATATGCTATCTATCCTGCCATGGTATAAAACTATGTTATTTTGTGTATATACATCTCTCTGTGTTCTTTAATAATAGCATTTCACAACTAGTGAAATATGCAAATGTTTTTCAAGTAAGGAGACGTTTGTGTAATCTATTAATTTCTCGGACAAATGTTCATTTATTTTCAAGCAGGCTTATTGTTTTAGTGCATTTTTAAAGTTATATATGTAACAACTTCTTACGTACATCTCTTTGTGCACCTCAGAGAAGTACACACTGCTTCCCATCCCCCATCTTTCTAATCTAACCATATCTAGGTTATAGAAAATTGATGTAGAGAGGTAGCATGGCTAAAGATAGGGTCTAGAGAAGACAGACTACTGGCTTTAAATCATAGCTTCACCATTGTCACCATGAACAAATGACTTAGTTCTTTGAACCTCCTCACTTTAAAGATAGGGAGGATCACTCAGAGTTTTTATAAGAATTAAATGAAAATTAATGTAATGGGAAGGGCATGTCACAACTTCCAGCACATACTGTCGTCTTTATTATTATGATGATATTCTTTTTTTATATGCCTTTTAAAGGAGGGAAAACCATGAATATTCTGACACATAATAGATACAGGATAGTTCTAGAATTCTTGTAATCACAGCATGAAATGAAGGCTGTTCCATGCACAGCAGCCCAAATAGAATAATTTGCATAGCTTTCTTCACAGTTTAACTGAAAGCTAGGATCAGAATCACTTGAAATCATTTGTTTGCCAGTCATGTGTTTAGACGTGGTTTGGTTATTTGAAGTCAAATTATAAATAGGCAGTCGAGTTGGAAATTTAATTTAAACATTTTCATGCTGAGATTAGTGCTTTGTCCACCATATCAGTGGTTTTCAAACTTTATATTTTAGCAGAAAACCTCTCTCTTCAAATGAAATATTACCCCAAATTCAATATAGTGTGTAAAATAGCTAAGAGTACATCTGCTCTGGTTTAGGAAGTGGGTCTGATCTCTTGGCTACTTCCCATAGCAGCCACTAAGACGCATTTGCAAAGCCTCCTAGGGCTTCACAAAGCACAATATAAAAATAGTGTACCTGATTAGTCTTTACCAAAGAATAATTCCCCTCTTATATATTCCTATTGAACCTAGAACAGACTTACTTGTGTCCTTAGTACCTATCACATGCAGAAATATATGTTTAATAGCTATAACTAAAATGTCTTTATTCTGTATGCTGCTGAAGTTCAGGACTCTGTTGGTTCACTGCTAGATCCTCACCAATTAGCATAATGCCCGGCAATATTAGGCACTCAATAAAAAAATAAAGCAATTCATGCAAAATGTATCGAATTTATATTAGAGTAACAATCAAAAATCAGGTAGCATAATTCTTGTTCTGGGTAAGCTAATTTAATGATCCAAGATTGACTGTTAGGGATAATTACATTTCGTATTATAGAATACAGTGTGCTAATAAAAATATTAATAATTTATTCATATTTCATTGATGCCAAGATATGCATTTTTTTCACATTTTATTCTCTCTGAACTCAGAATGCATCTCATAATAGATAGAAGCTTAGAAGTTGCTGTCAGCCAGGTGATAGTTGACACATTATGTGAAAACCTTCAGTTGTCATTTTCAGCAAGATCAAGATCAAAGCATCATAGACACTATGAACTAATATAGTGCTCTAAACTTTGGAGAGCATTAAAATAGAGCTAATATAAGACTGGCATATTCAAGTATGCCTGGAACAGTTAGCTGTTAAAATGCTGAAATACGTTTTTATCTTAAATAGCTACTTCCTTGAGTCCCTCCCCACTGCTGCCACGCCAGGCACTATGGCTGCTTTAGCTACTCGCCTGGAAATCCCCTGCCAAGTCAATGATATTCAGTAACTAAAGGGCCCCTGAACAGTAGGGTAGGGGCCCTTCAGAACTCTGTTCCAGTTCAGAGCCAGTGTCCTTTCTGACTGATGAGTGCCCCTGTCATAAAGCTTAAAAAGGTTTTACTATTACCACTATTACACATCAATTTTTAAAATATGATTCAACTCTGAGAGAAAGGCAAATGAAATTGTTGTGATCCCTTAATTTTATAGATGAAGAAATAATGCTCAGCAAGGCAACATTACCTCTCCATTTCTACAAACCTCCCATTCTGAACTGATGCCTTAAGTAATAGAGACAGAACAAGGTGGAGAATTTCAAATCCAAGCAAGTACAGGTACAAAATTTGTCAGTTTGAAAGATCAAGTAAAGATTAGCGAAATCCCAGTAAAATATAAACAGACAACTCATTCAAAGACATTCCCTCAGCCAGGGAAAGCCAGGGTATTCTTCCTGTTAGTGAAGTAGCTCACGTCCAAAATGCCTAGCTTGGAGCCTACAGATGAAGCTAAGGAAAAGCAAATGGCTAAATTCAATAGTGAGGAGACACACTGAATATCAGCACTCTCCCGCCAGCCCTGACGTTACGCCCTGATGTTACTCTATGAATGGAATAACCCCTACAAGAGGTGCCTTTATAGACTGTTCCTCAACTTCTTTCACTATTGTCAGAAGTATCTGTATTCATGCCATAATATGAACACTGAGAAAAGCATAGAAGGGAAAAGAGTAATTGAAGTAAAGGTAGGGAAAAATAGAAGATGAGTGAAGACAAAGTAGGAAATAATTGAAGAATTAAGAGAAATATTAAAAAACAAAATGACAAAATTATATGGGTTATGATATCAAATTAAGAAGAAACATAAAAGTATTCCTCCCAATACTATCCAGTCTCAGAAAGACACCATGAATTGTAGGAAAAAGATATGAATATAGTGACTACATCAAAAATTGTTTTTTGATAGAAATTTAAAAGTAACTCCTGACTCCCAAATCCTACATATGAAGGTAGATAAAATTGAGACCTGAACTTTCCTTCCCTGGTGGGAATGTAAAAAAATTATGATTATATTAGTTAAGAAATATTCTGGTAGGAACTCCAGACTAATTTTAATTTCCCAGCTCTACCACTTACTGTGTGTTGTTATATGTAACCTCTCTGGGCTGAAGCATTCTTATCTTTAAAATGACAGTAATACTGTAGACTTCTCAGAGTCCTTGTGAGATAATGTACTGGAAGCGTGTGGACCTCTGCTGGGCATGTAAGTCCTCAGTAGAAAACTGTAACTGTTACTGCTGCTAGAATCTTATCTCTACCTCCAAATATCCCCTCCAGCCATATCAGAAATGTACTCTGTAACTACAGTTTATCACCTATTGGCCTTGGGCTGTTGAGCTGCTTCCACAGAAATTGTTAGAGATACCTGTTTCAGGCAGTGTGGTGAACTAAACCTTTATATACAGCTCACCTAAGATACCGAATTTTTAAAAAATATTTTAAATACTTTAAATATTTTAAAATATTTTTTAAGTAGTTTAGGTTCATGGCAAAATTGAGCAGAACGTAGTACAGAGAATTCTCATATACCTCACACATGCGCAGCCTCCCTCACTATAACCATCCTTCACCAGAGTGATACGTTTGTAACAGTCAGTGACCTACACTGACACTTCATCACCCAAAGGCCATAGTTGGTATTAGGGTTCACTCTTGGTGCTGTACATTATATAGGTTTGGGAAAATGTATAATGGCCTGCATGCATCATTATGGTATTATACAGAATAGTTTCACTGCTCTAAAAATCCTCTGTTCTCCACCTCTTCATCCCTCCCACTGCCTTAAGCCCTGGCAACCACTGATCTTTTTACTGTCTCAATAGTTTTGCCTTTTCCAGAAGGTCACATAGTTGGAATCATGTAGTATGTAGCCTTTTCAGATTGGCTGTTTTCACTTAGTAATATTCATTTAAAGTTCATATCTTTTCATGGCTTGACAGCTGATCTTTTTTTGTGTGTCATTTGTTTGTTTTCACTGAATAATATTCTGTTGCCTGGATGTGCCACAGTTTATCCATTCACCTACCGAAAAATATCTTGGTTGCTCCCAAATTTTGACATTTATGAGTAATGCTGCTATAAACCTCTGTGTACAGGTTTTTGCATGGGCATAAATTTGCAACTCATTTGCATAAATACCAAAGCATATGATTGCTGGATTATTTGGTAAGAGTATGTTTAGTTTTGTAAGAAACTGCCAAACCATCTTCCAGAGTGGCTGTACCATTTTGCATTCCCGTAAGCAATGAACGAGAGTTTTGTTGGTCTGCATCCTCATCAGCATTTGGTGTTGTCAGTGTTCTGGATCTTGGCCATTCTCATAGGTGTGTAGTGGTATCTCACTGTTGTTATAATTTGCATTTCCTTAATGGCATAGGATGTGAAGCATCTTTTGATATGCTTATTTGCCATCTGTATATCTTCTTTGGTGAAGTATGTGTTAATGTTTTTGGCTCATTTTTTAATCAGGTTGTTTGTTTTCCTTCTGTTGAGATTTAAGAGTCCTCTGTATATTTTGGATAGCAGTCCTTTATCAGATAAGTATTTTGCAAATATTTTCTCCCAGTCTGTTTCTTGTCTTCTCATTCTGTTGACATTATCTTTAGCAGAACAGAAACTTTTAATTTTATTGAATTCCAACTTATCAGTTATTTCTTTCATACATCATGCCTTTGGTGTTTTATCTAAAAAGTCTTAGCCATATCCTAGGTCATATAGGTTTTCTTCTGTGTTATCTTCTGAGTTTTAGAGCTTTGCATTCTACATTTAAGTTTGTAATATATTTTGAGTTAATGTTTGTGAATGGTGTAAGATGTGTGTCTAGATTTATTTTTTTGTATGTGGATGTCCACTTGTCCTATCACCATTTGTTGAAAAAACTATCTTTGTTCCATTTGCTCCTTTGTCAAAGATCAGTTGACCATATTTTTGTGGGTCTATCTCTGGGCTGTTTGCTCTGTTTCACTGATCTATTTGTCTGTTCTTTTGCCAATACCACACTGCCTTTTTTGCTATAGATTTATAGCAATTCTTGAAGTAGTGTAGTGTCATTCTTTCAGCTTTGTTCTTCTTCAATATTTTGTTGGCTAGTCTAGATCTTTTGCCTCTCCGTATAAACTTTAGAGTCAGTTTGTCAATATCCACAAAATGTTTTGCTGGGATTTTGTTGAATCTATAGGTTAAGTTAGGAAAAACGGAACTCTTGCTAATGTTGAATCTTCCAATCCATGAATATGGAATATTTATCCATTTATTTAATTCTTTTTTATTTCATGAGAGTTTTGCAGTTTTCCTCATATAGATCTTGTACGTATTTTGTTAGATTTATCCCTAAAGCCTTTAATTTGGGGGATGCCAATGTAAATGGTGTTGTTTTTTAACTTCAAATTCCATTTGTTCATTGCTGGTATATAGGAAAGTGATTGACTTCTGTATATTACCTTAGATCCTGCAACTTTGCTATAATCACTTTAATTTCAGAAGTTTTTTTGTTGGTTATTTTAGATTTTTTATATAGATGATCATGATTCAATTTTTATTGATTCAATTTTTATTGATTCAATTTTTAAAGTAGATATAGGCCTATTCAGACCATCTATTTATGCTTATGTGAGCTTTGGAAATTTGTGTCTTTCAAAGAATGTGTCCGTTTCATACAGTTTATCAAATTTGTGGGAATAGAGTTGTTCATAGCATATTTTTATTATTCTTTTAATGTCCATGGGATTTGTAGTGATGTCCCCTCTTTCATTTCTGATATTGGTAATTTGTGTTCTTTGTCTTTTTTTCCCGTAGTTTTCCCGGATAGAGATTTATTGATTTCATTGACTTTTTCAAAGGACTAGCTTTTTGGTTTCAGTGATACTCTCTATTGCTTTCCTATTTTCAACTTCATTGATTTCTTCTCTAATTCTTATTATTTTTCTTCTGTTTACTTTGAATTTAATTTGTTCTCTATTTTCTCATTTCCTAAGGTAGAAACTTAGATTATTGTTTTAGATCTTTCTTCTTTTCTAATATATGCATTCAATGCTATTAATTTCCCTGTAAGCACTGCTTTTTCTGCATTTCACAAATTTAATAGGTTGTATTTTCATTTCATTTTCATTTAGTTCAAAGTTTCATTTAGTTCAAAATATTTTTGAGCTTCTCTTGAGATTACTTCTTTGACCTATGTATGATTTAGAAGTGTTGTTTAATCTCCCTGTACTTTGCGATTTTCCAGTTATCTTTCCCGTATTGATTTCTAATTTAATTCCATTGTGGTCTGAGAACAGACACCTTATATTATTTTTGAGGCTATATTATATTCTTAAAATTAAAAGTATTATATCTTCCTGGTTAAATGAACTTTTTATTATTTTGAAACAGCACTAATGTTTAGAAATGTTTAGTAAATATTTAGTAAATTTAGGGGTTTTTTGTTTGTTTGTTTTTGCCCTAAAGTCTATTTTGTTTTATGTTAACATGACAACACCAGCTTTCTTTTCGTTAATGTGTTTGTGGTATATTTTTTCTATCCTTTTATTTTCACACTTATTGTACCTTCATAATTTAAGTTTGGCTCTTGGATTTTTTTGTTTTAATCTAGAAAAAATTGTTATATGCTAACTGGATTATTTAACCATTTATGCATAATGTAAGAACTGACATATTTGAATGAATATCTTATCTTATGCTTTCTGTTAGCCTGGATACACTGTTCTTTTTCTTTACTTTCTTTGCTTCATTTTGGATTGAGTACTTCTTTTCTTTCTGTTTTCTTTTTACTAATGTGGAAATAATATTATTTGTATATATTCATTTTAGTTTTTACTCTGGAAATCATAACATATGTAGTTAACATAATCTAGAATTAACCAATCTTTTTATCTTCCTAGGGAGTATATGAATCTTAGAACATTTTAACTCAATTCTGAATTATATAGTAATATTTCTCTGTATTTTACTTGTGACATATTTAATTTCACAAGATATTATTGCTACTTATACTGTCAATTTATGTTGATTTTACCAACATATTTCATATTTATGATTTTTTTCTGTCTTCTTGCAACATGGATCTTTCATCTGGAATTTTCTTGTGAAAAGGACTGTCCATTTAAATAAATTTCTTTAATAAGAGTTTGCTAGTAGCAAACTCAGTTTTTGTTAATATGAAAATGTCTGTATTTTGTCCTTATTCTGGTGAATTACAGTTTGGCAGTAAATTTCTTTCATTCATACAAATTTCAGATCATTGAAGATATTTTACTGTATTCTGCCTTCTCATGTTGCTCTTAAGACATTAGCTGTCAGTTTAACTGCAACTTTGTTGAAGATAACCTGGCTGCTTTTTTTCTCATTACTTTAAGATTTTTGTTTTTCTGCAGTAAATAATTTTATTCTTATGAGTCTAGCTGTGGATTTCTTTTAAAATTTATCCTGTTTATGATTTACTCACCTTCTTGAATTGATGGGTTGATGTCTTTCATCTAGTTCAAGAAATATTTCAGTCATTATCTTGGATATTGCCATTGCCTCATGCTGTCTTGTCAATCCTCCTGCAACTCCAATTAAACATAACTTAAATTTTCTCTAGCTTTCTCTATATATTTTTATTTTTAAAATTTTTCATCTCTTTGCTCCTCCGCACTAGATTCTAGATAATGCCTTCTCACATATTTCCAAGTTCATTATTTCTTCAGCTTTGTCTGATCTGCAAGTAAACCCGCGTTATAGATTTTAATTTCGATTATTTTGTTTTTCATTTCTAAAATTTATATTTGCTTTTCTCAAATCTGCCTCCCCTGCATTTTTCCAGAGATGATGTTTTCAGTTCTGCCAGGTATATAGAGGTGCTATCAGATTGGGATCATGTTACAATAAATTCACATCTTAAGGTTACTTTTTAAATTATATTCTGAATTTATGGTTTGTCTTAGCAGAAGAACTGATTTATCCCTCTTTATTTCCCCAAATGGAAGTTCTGTGTCATTTTTAGCCCTTCAACTCTTTCATTATTTCTGTCCAGATTTACTTCTGTATTCCAATATCATAAAACTCATATAGCCCTTTTCTGCCCAGAAGTATTTCTGTACTTCGTTTCACCAATTTTACGTTTCATTTCCCTTCTACGTACTTACTATAAGCATCTTTCCTAAAGCCAAGGGATCCTATACTACTGAAAGATTTTCAATATATGGAAAAGAAATAGTAACCAGAGTTGTCTTTCAATTTATTTTACTATGCTGGAATATATGTTATGAAAACATAGCCTATCATTTTTGAATGATACAAATTTAATATAACTTGGTGTGGTGGAGAGAGAATTGAATTAAAAGCAGAAAATGTGGTCATTACCACTTTAAATCTCAGTTTTATCAGTTGTAAAATGGGAATGATACATGTCTTGCCAACCTGTGAAGCAAAATTATGAAATCAGGGACTTCCCTGGTGATCCAGTGGTTAAGACTTTGCCTTCCAGTGCAGGGGGCACGAGTCGATCCTGGTAAGGGAGCTAAGATCCCACATGCCTGTGGCCAAAAACCAAAACATAAAACAGAAGCAATATTGTAACAAATTCAATAAAGACTTTAAAAAATGGTCCACATCCAGGACTTCCCTGGTTGCACAGTGGTTAAGAATCCGTCTGCCAATGCAGGGGACACGGGTTCGAGCCCAGGTCCGGGAAGATCCCACATGCCGTGGAGCAACTAAGCTTGTGTGCCACAACTACTGAGCCTGTGTGCCACAACTACTGAAGCCCGTGTGCCTAGAGCCTGTGCTCCACAGCAAGAGAAGCCACCGCAATGAAAAGCCCATGCACTGCAGTGAAGAGTAGCCCCCATTCACCACAACTAGAGAAAGCCTGTGCACAGCAACAAAGACCCAATGCAGCCATAAATAAATAAATTTATTTTTTAAAAAATGGTCCACATCAAAAATAAATCTTTAAAAAACATTATGAAATCATTTGAGTACTGTAGATAAAAAGACTACTACCATTTTCTTTTTTCTGGTGGACACAAACCTTTGAAATGGCAATTTTGATATTTGAGCCAAGGTCTGCATGATTTCAAGACTTTTTTCTCTCTCTGCTTTAGAAAATGACATGTTTCTTGGCATAAGGTTTATTTGTGCTTATTCACCTAATACTTGTCCTAAAATCGTAGCCACAACCAGGCAAATTTGACACATTTTTAGTCCTAGAATATTGTAAGTTAGTATTCCTTAAAACTACTGTATAGCTAATAAACAATAATTACACACCTGTGGTTACTAACAGCATTCCCACAAAATGAGTCAATCAAAAAGATGGGATAAAGTACACACACGCTTAAACAACAGTTCATAAAGCAAGAATGATTCATTATATAGTTATATGTGCCCATTATTGGTAATTCATTTTTTTAAGTTGCAAAATTAAAGTTTTTCTATGTCAAAAACTCTGAGAGTTTGAGATTTGATCCTACTTTCAGGTAGAAAGGTAGCCTGACATTATTTTATGAATACTGGCAGAAGATACAAGACTCCTAGGTCAGGGACAAAGAGCTTTATTATTTACAGCATAGCAAGCAGCCTGAGCACTAGAATATTTGTGTTGGTTCCCTTAGCCCCTCAATTTCCACAGGACTAACATGTAGGAGTCCAGGTGGATACTGAGCTCAAGGTAGGTTTATGTCTCAGTTGAGAAACCCCAAGCTTAGGAAACTCAAATACTTTATAACGGGTTGTAAATTAACTTGCATTTTGTACTGATGAGAAAACATTATCTTTTACTGGACAGCCAACAAATCTGCCCTTTGCTTCAAAGGAGACACTATCTCATCTTATAAGGCTGTTTGGTATACAAATGGTTTTGAAAAAGTAGTCTGGAACAAAAGGCTAGTTAGTGCCACACTTCCTGGATGTTCAGAAATGGAGAACTGTGTCACAACACTACCACTAGGTCAGTTTTGAATGTGAAACCAATGACTTACTTCTCCTTTCCTTCTATTAGAATTCAGACTAAAGCAACCATATAGTAATTGTTAATCTAACTAACTATTATGTCCTACTTACTGTCTATGATTTTGAGTGTTCAACTTGTAAAAATTTTCTCTTTATAAAATTGTTTTCTTAATTTGAAAAGTAAATTCAAAAACTAAGCCAAACCATTTACATTTAAGTTTACAAGGAGAAGACAAAAAAGGGGGAAAAAAATCAGAGTTCTACTATCTTTAGGTCAAAATATGCTGTTTTATAATTCTTTTGTAGCACAGAAGCACATGTAGCTAAAAATTAGTTTTTCAGAGAGCAGAGACAAAAAATATGCTTTAAATAGTCATAAATTTATTCTTCAAATGTGTGAAAAAGCTACTCTTCATAAAGCATTTACTATAGGAAGAGTACAGCATTATAGAACACTGTTTTTTGACCAATTTATACATAATTTCCTATGGCTAGAAGGTCTGTTGTTCTTTTTTATTCCCATAATTTAACATCTGAATAGGTTTAGTAGAAATTTACAAATTCCTCTGAGACCAAATATGGAAAATTTTATCTCAAAATTATTCCTCATTTTCCAAAAGTTATCCACAAGAGAAAAAGAAATTCTGTGTTATTTATTACAGCTGGTATATTAGGAACATTTTAAATGTCATTTATTTCCATATTCAGAATCTGACATTAAGGGGAATTTCATGGGAAAATATGGCTTCTTGATGAAATGGAAACACTGTGGGCTTTGGACTCAGCCAAACGAAGGTTCAAATTCATACTACACTTACATAAGCTCAAAACTTTCATTTCATTCTCCAGAAAAATGGGGATAATTATTGTTTTCTTCCAAGGATATCGTAAAGACACAATGAGATATATAAGGTCTCTCGAGAGTATTCTGGTTGCTCAACAAATCGCATTCTATCCTCTTTTCTCCTGAGACAGCCACCTCAAAATATTAAGAATATATCTTAGACATCAATTTCTTAGGTATAGATATTTACTAGAACCCTTTATCATATTGTGTTTTTTTACTAGCCTAAGGATAGTGTTATTAATCTTTATGTATTTACTATAGCTAAACTCAGGGATAAACTCACAAATGAAAATGTATTTCTTTCATAATAAAAACACACAATCTTTTTTTAAGTGAGAAAACTGAAATTCAGAAAAGTTAAGTGATTTACCAAGGATGCAACAGCTAGTTAGCGACAAATCAAGAACCTTCTGCTAAGTCTTATTCTTGTGCCCTATTCACTATATTGCTAATACTAAGCAACCAGTGAGTTTAGAGTTGTTTGAGACCACAGCTGAGTGCTTTCCACGTTCATAGGAGTTAAGAATGCCCACTAACATATTCTTTTGAGTTATAGAGCCAGAAGACAGAAAGAATTTCTTAAGTCTCTACAGAAAAATGCCAGTACTTTCAGTCATGTGAATCCTGAGTAAATCTCAGGTTTATAACATCAGGTAACAATCTAAAATAGGTGTGTGTTGTTTTGGGGAAATTAATAGCTAATTTCATAAATAATGCATAATGACAGCAAACCAGGTTCACTAATTGTTTTCTTCAATCAAATTTTATGTTTACTACATCTGTTGAGTTAGTAATATCAGTTATAGTTCAGTTTTATGATTTTATCAATCATATTTTTTTTTAAAATAAATGTATTTATTTATTGGCTGCTTTGGGTCTTCATTGCTGCGCGTGGACTTTCTCTAGTTGCAGCGAGCAGGGACTACTCTTCTTTGCGGTGTGCGGCTTCTCATTGCGGTGGCTACTGTTGTTGTGGAGCATGGGCTATAGGCACGCGGGCTTCAGTAGTTGTGACACATGGGCTCAGTAGTTGTGGCTCTTGGGCTCTAGAGTGCAGGCTCAGTAGTTGTGGCATACGGGCTTAGTTGCGCGGCACATGGGATCTTCCCGGACCAGGGCTCGAACCCGTGTCCCCTAAATTGGCAGGCGGATTCTTAACCACTGCACCACCAGGGAAACCCTATCAATTATATTTCATTTCTAGAATTGCTACCCATGTTTTTCAAAACTTCCTGATTTTACTAGTCTCTTATTGCTTTAATACCTTTTAAGATCTATTTTTAGGTATGCAGATACATAATATTTTGTGTATTTTATCAAATTAAAGATGCTGATTTTTTATTCTATATCTGATAAATCCACTACCTTCGTGATTCGGTGGACCGATTTTATGGTTTGTTTCTTCTGTTGATTCTCACTCTAATGGCTTATTTCCCAAGGTGTTTAGTGACTTTTGTTATTGTTTTAATTAGTTTGTGTTCTTTAGATCTGTATTAATGGGAATTTTTAGAAGTGTGAGTTTAACCTAACCAACTCTGAAAGATTTTTGACTACTTCAGTCAGTTACTAGAGGGCACATTCCCCCTTACCCTGGAGAGATAACTCGTAAACAGTCACTTGCTACACCTATATATTTTCTTTTTGTAATTTTTCAGCAATATTTTAAATTTTATTTTTAATAAAAAGTATATATATTTAAAGTGTACAGCCTGATGACTTGGTATACATATGTAGAGAAAAATGATTACAAAGCCAAGCTAACTAAAGTATCATACCCTCACATAGTTATCATTTTGTGTGTGTGTGTGATGAGAGCATATGAGAAATTTCCTCTTTTAGCAAGTTCTCAGTATTCAATGCAATATTTTTAACTATAGTTATCATGCTGTACAATAGCTCCCTAGACTCATTCATCCTTATATTTGTGTTTTCTTGTCATTTCTCACTTCTGAGGATTTCTCTACCTTTTTTATGAGCTCGAACTTTCATTTTAAAATACTTTCTGGAGCATTGATGTTACCTAACTTCAAGACTTATTATAAACCACATTAACCAAAACAGTGTAGTACTGGCAAAAGAATATACAAATAGATCAATGAAACAGAATAGACAGGTGAGAAATAGACCCACACAAATATAGTGAACTGATCTTTGATTAAAAAAACAAAGGCAATACAATGGAGAAAAGATAAGTCCGTTCCAACTCTTGGTGCTAGAACAACTGGACTTCCACATGCAAAAACTAAAAGAAAAAAAAAAGTAAGGATCTAAACACAGACCTTATACTTTCACAAAAATTAACTCAAAATGGATCATAGAGCTAAATGCAATCACTCAAAACTAAAAATTCCTAGGAGATAACGTATTAGAAAATCTAGGTGACCTTGGATTTGGTGATCAACATTTAGATATAATATCAAAAGCATGATGCAGGAAATAAATAATTAAAACCTTCTGCTCTGTGAAAGACACTATCAAAAGCATGAGAGGGCAAGCCATAGACTGGGAGAAAGTATCTGCAAAAGATACCTGATAAAGGACAGTTATCCAAAATATAGCAAAAACTCTTAAAACTCAACAATAAAACAACCAACCTGGTATTTAAAATGGATAATAAAAATTAAAGCAACACTGAGATAGCACCACACACCTATTAGAATGGCCTAGGTCCAGAGCACTGACAACACCAAGGAAGATACACAAATTCATGAAGCATTCCATATTTTGCTTTTCTTTCTAATGTTCATGAATGACAAAACTAAGGCTCTGATAAGGGAGGTGACTTACCCAATTGAGGGCCCTTCCCACTTTAAACCCCACCCACAATTCCTCTTCTACAAAAAATAAAAGAGCTCCGCAAATCAATATTTATCTAAATAAAGTTAAAAGTTAATTTTGTAGGGAAGTTGTATAATTACTACCTTGACTTCTTTCTCCACTAGACTGTGAGTAGAGCAGTAATGCTTTTCATGAATGGAGGCCCTGATTCATTTACAAATGCAGTTCTGCTACACAAAGTTCTATCGTGGGTAATATAATAAAAGATAAAAATTTTTCATTAATGGGTATCCACTTAGAAAACTCTTAAGTCTTCAGCAGGCTATGGGATACTTGCTTAAATTATTACCAATGAAAAACAATAAGTCTGGGGCCAGGTTTATTAGTCTCTGATACGTTGTTACTCAAATTGTGAAAGAAAATTATTTTTACTTACATTTACTTATTTTTTTTATAATCAAGCAATACTTTAATTATTCAGTGTTTCATATGATGTTATCTCTACCTGTAACAGAAGTGTATCTGTATTCTTAAGTTTGGCAAATACAGAAATCATCAGATGCAGAAAATTAATAAGTAATCAATGAGAAATATATAGGAATGTATAGACATATACATTATGAGCATTTCTGTTTTATAGCTATTCAAAAACAATGATTACAATGATAAAAGTGTCTAATTGGATTCATCAAGCCTCTATCATTAATGTACCAATGTAATACTGCTTATTGGCTTCTTTTGAAATAAAACTAGTAAAGAAAATTAATCACCTACTTGGCCTCAATTAATAAATATACATGAATTAGAGATGTCTTTCTACCAAAGAGTAGAAACTTTTAGATACAACAGGGAGCTGAAGTCTAAACTATACCAAACAAACAAACAAACAAAAAAACAAAACACAGGTGGCAGTAATATTTATGCGGCCATTATAACCTGTTATTTTGAAAGCCAACCTACTTACATCATCAGTTTCTCCATTATTCTATTGGGTGGGCCCTAGTTTGGATGACCTACTACATTAACACTCCCTGAGGGAGTCTAGGTTGGATAGAGGAATATTCTCCAAGGATAATTAAATTGAGAGAGTGAAACAGAAGAGAATCATGTCAATGGAGCCTCCTTCATGGTTATTACTGAGCAACTGCTAAAAATTATTTGAAATAACTTCAAATCAATTAGAACTTTGTACCCTTCTTATCTTTTGGAAATTAATTCTTCTGTATTAAAGACACACTAAGATCCTCATATATTATGAAATAAATACATTTTTAAAAATACCTGAAGCAGATTTAGAATTCTGGGAAGGAGGACTTCCTGGACTCACCCAGAAAATTTTTCTGTCTAATTTTGTGGTTAATCCTGGAATCTTCCCCTCCTGACAGTGACCACCTGAAACCTTGATTTTAGCCTAGATTTAGAAACTTCTATAGATAGTCCCACCTCCAGGGTAGGTAAGTCTTAGCCTGTGATAACTGAGACAGCATTAAAGCTATGCATAATGGAGCTCATTTCACTTAAAAAAAAAGAAAAGAAAAGAAAAGAAAAATGGCTACAGTTATTAAATCCAGACTAAATGTGCAGCATTATATGTGTTCTATTGTTTTATATTGTTAATATATCCATTTTAAGAGGAGAAAACTGAGGCAGAGAAGGAGTAATTTGCCCAACATGACACAATAAGTGAAAAGTCAACTTACTATGTGCTAATTAGTTGCTAGGCAGATAGAAAGATGAATAATGTATAGCTTTCCTTTATAGACTGAATTAATTTATTCTATAATTATTTTCTTATATGTCACAAATCAAGGGCCTCGTCTACTGGAAAGCTCAGTGGTGCGCCTGATTCATGAGAAACAGTGGAAAGCAATCTTAGACAGTGGCTATCTGGTAGTTCTTAAAACAGTGTCCTGTTGATACTTTTATTAGTATTACTTAGAAATGGATAATTCTGCCAATACCATGGCAGAGAAGGATCAGTATTACCAACTTTCCCTTTTACCTCAGGCTCCAATAGTGCTTAGCACCACCCTGTTACAGATTCTGTCATTTAAAACTTTGATATTTTGTTCATCATGGATTTTTGCATTAATTTTGCTTTTAAAATATTACATTAAAATATTATTTATCTCGATTACTGATATTTTTTGGCACTCCCTTAAATTTTGTGCTAAGGCAAGTACCTCATTTGCCCCACTTGCCTTATCCTAGTCTCAGCCCTGGTTAACAGCAAACATGGACACACCATACATGAACAAGCCTGCTATTTTCTTGAGTTATGTGGCTGTCACAGGAGAAACCAAAGAATCACTCTTTATGTAGTAGTTGGTACTCCTCTATAAAGACATTAATGAGGAGATACAGCTCAACTGAACAATACAATTGGGAAAGCATATCCTTTCAGGTAGAATTATACATAAATACAGAAGGCTTATAACTGTTTAATAAGCACAACTATACCCAATTTGTAAAAGAATGATTCTGTTATTCCAGAGGATTTGCTTAAAGCTAGCAATTCCATGGCATTGAAAGTTACGTCTTACAAAATCCATGTATTTTAAAATGTATAATTTAGTAACTCACTTTGATTCTTCTTTGCTTTCATAAGGGTCATTCATACACTTTATGTATTACCCAACACCCCCCAAACAGATGAATTTTGAAAATTCAAATGTCAGAAACTAGCAAGTATTTTTTATTCTAGTACTTTTTTTTTTAACCCTCTTTGCCATAAAATTTAGTGAAATATGTAAAGGAGTGATTAGAGCTGCAGTTAGCCTTTGACCCTTACATATAGTTTGGCTCTGTTCCCCAAATTTCTGTTTTTAAACTCTTGTACCAACAGTCCTCTTCTTTATTCATAGAGTAATCTTTCTTTAGTGATCAATTACATACATATTTAAGTATATTTTAAAAGAATAGAAATGTTGCTTGTCATACACAAATGGCTCTTAGAGAGTTATTGGTTTCATGCCAGTGCTGTCAACTTTCCAACAACAGATTGGATTGGTTAAGAAAGAAGCCATAAACAGCCTATCAACAAGTATTTATACAGATGTTAATGAATTTAAAATTCTATTAGTATAACATTTATGCCAAACTCCAATTTTATTTGTCCTTTATTGTGAGGTATGATGCAATAACTTCTTTTAATAAACACATGCAGACCACTTACACTTTATAATGTAAATCACATTTTTACTGTTCCCAGCATAAGATACATAGAATCAGCCATCTATCAAAGTTACCAAAAATATTTCCATCACATGAAGCATTTTGCTCAGCATGCAACCACGTCCTTCAAAAGCTTTTGGTAAAGAAATGAACTCATCTCCGTCCATGAAACCAAGAGTATTTTGTTATTATATTACTGAGAAAGGCCATTAAGAGAAAAGAAAATAGTCATGGGGAAGTCACCATATGTATTAAAAATATAAATAATTAGCTTCTTTTTGTGTGCCCCCAATGATAATTGAATCCTAACCTCCCTCTGTAAATTTAGAAAACTGATTAATTTGAGGCATATGAGTTTAATGAACACTTATTTTGCTTTTTATGAAGAAAAAAAAATATTTCCATTAATTTAAAAAAGACTTCATTTCTTGTTTTTTAAATAAATTTATTTATTTATTTTTGGCTGCATTGGGT
The DNA here is from genome assembly GCF_039906515.1 of Pseudorca crassidens. Taxonomy (NCBI): domain Eukaryota; kingdom Metazoa; phylum Chordata; class Mammalia; order Artiodactyla; family Delphinidae; genus Pseudorca; species Pseudorca crassidens. Next base: position 72,301,944 of record NC_090306.1, read on the forward strand.
CTTCGTTGCTGCGCACAGGCTCTCTCTAGTTGTGGCGAGTGGAGGCTACTCTTTTTTTTTTCTTTTTCTTTTGAATCTTATTTAATTTATCTTTTTATACAGCAGGTTCTTATTAGTTATCCATTTTATACATATTAGTGTATATATGTCTGTCCCAATCTCCCAATTCATCCCACCACCACCCACCCCACCCACCCTCACGGGGGCTACTCTTCATTGCAGTGCGCAGGCTTCTCATTGCGGTGGCTTCTCTTGTTGCAGAGCGTGGACTCCAGGAGCGCAGGATTCAGTAGTTGGCTTGCGGGCTCTAGAGCGCAGGCTCAGTAGTTGTGGCACACGAGCTTAGTTGCTCCACGGCATGTGGGATCTTCCTGGATCAGGGCTCAAACCTGTGTCCCCTGCCTTGGCAGGCGGATTCTTAACTACTCTGCCACCAGGGAAGCCGCCAAGACTTCATTTCTTTTGGAGAACTTCTTAAAGCTGAACTGCTTTCTTCTAGGATTGTGTACATTGTTAACATTTTATTTATAAAGTAACTATACACACACACACACACACACACACACACACACACATTGTTTTAAATTTACTACCTTTGGTTGTCAATTTTTATCCCAATCTAATTCTGGCTTTCAGAGCTGAAGTTTCTATTATAATAATTAAGTTAATCACATTTAGACATGTGTTATTCTCCACAATGCACAGGTTCATCTACATGCTAAAAATCTAAATTCCAACTCTATATTTCTCAGAGAACATTAATCAACTATGACAATCACTCCGTAATTTTACCAATATTTGTTGAGCACCGTCCTACTAGGTATCACTTAAAAAGTGTATATTGTAGTAGGCAAAACAGACACATGAATAGGTAAGTAAAGTATAATGTAATAAATGCTATCATGGGGTCTCTATATTATCCTTTGGAGGGCATCTCTAACCTAATTTGGATAAGGAACGGAAGTGTTCAAAGATCAGGAGCTTAACCCAAAGAATGTAATTTCTGAACTAAGACCTGAAGACCTGAAGTAAGAACACCACTGGTAAAGTGGATAATCCCAAACACAATGTCTGTAGGCAAAAAAGATCATTTTGAGTAATTATAATACATCTGGATGATTGAGGCAGGAACTTAATAGATGTGTCTGAAGGTATAAGGAAGGCCTGTATGCTATGCAAAATGTTTTGAACATTATCCAAAGATAGTAGAGAACCAAGAGTTCAACCTCTGAAAGAGCAAACTAGACGTGTACTTTAGCAAGACTATTTGCAGTATGGAGATATATAAGTGGGAACAATGCCAAAAGGAAAAGGACCAGTGAGAAGGCTGTTATGGTAACTAAGAAGAGATGATAGTAGGCTGAATTTAAATAGTCACAATGCAAATACCAGAAATTTGACAGAATGAAAAGAATTTAGAAGGTAAAATCAGCAGCTGAAGGGTGAGGAAGAATGCTGGTTCAGTACAACACTCTGGTTTCTGAATTTTACATTGACGATGATGGTAGAATTACAGGAACTTAGAAAAGGTGGGATAATACATGAGTTCAGCTTTTTACATATTCTGTTTAAATTATCTGTAGGATACCGCAGTGGAGAGATTTTGGATGGATACATTTCAGAAGGAGATAAGGAAAGTGACTGAAGAACTTGAATGAATATCCTCTTACAGGAAGATTATAACCAAGGAATAAGATAGGGCCAGGATAGTACCCCAGAGAAGAATCCTGAGAGTGGAAGAGATAGCGAAGGAAGATGAGCCCTTGAAGGAAACTGGGGATTAGACGAAAGGGCAGAGAAAAACCAGATAAGTGGAATTAAACAAGACTCAAAGGAAATAATCCTTTTAAGAAGGAAGACGTGAACAATGTATAATATCATAGAGGAGTCAGTAAGAATTTCAAAAAGTCCCGAAGATTTAGCAGTACTAATGATCTTGGGGTGAACAGTTCCAGTGAAATGGTGTGGGGAGGAAGCCATATTGCAGTGAGCTGAAGCACGAATGTCAGTAAGTCAACAGAGACTTTCGCTCACTCCTGTTGAAAATGAGGACAGTGGGGATGAAAGGAGGAGCCAGGTATTACTGAGATACCCAGCAGGGAGACTAGACCCAGTTTCTGGATTAGATGTCATTACATAAGGAATGAGCAGCCAAGGTTTACTCCAGGTCTGAATGACTTGGGAATTCAGGAAGAAAACCAGACTTAGTAGGATGATAATGATAAAAACAAGTTGTGATTCTGAAGTTCAGCTGGATCTGAGAACAGGAATAAGATAGAGGTTGGTGATATCTAGTTCTCTAAGCTGCCAGCCTCATGAGGCAATAAACAATGCATATCTAATTGGCTGGCATCAAAAGCCAGCACAGGGCTTCCCTGGTGGCGCAGTGGTTGAGAGTCCACCTGCCGATGCAGGGGACATGGGTTCGTGCCCCGGTCTGGGAAGATCCCACATGCCGCGGAGCGGCTGGGCCCGTGAGCCATGCCGCTGAGCCTGTGCGTCCGGAGCCTGTGTTCCGCAACGGGAGCGGCCACAACAGTGAGAGGCCCGAGTACCAAAAAAAAAAAAACAGCCAGCACAATACCAGGCATGGGGTGTGGTGGTGGACAGCAGGGGTGCGGATGCTCCTAGATACTTGCAGAATGACAAGCATCAACATCTGAAGGAACACAAATATAAAGGAGACTGAAAGGAAGCACTCAAAGTCTGATGTTCCAAAGTCCTGTAGAGAAGAGAGTTTTAAGACAAAGAAAATGTTCTGTGTAGTTGAATTCAGCAGAGAGGCCAATGAAGATAAGGAATAAATGTGTTTGGTAGATAAGATGGTTTAAGGCCCTCATAGTAAGGACACTTTCAATTTGGCAAAATTGGATTGCAATAAATTAAGGAGGAAATGGAAGGGAAAGACGGAGAGAGTAGACTCCTCTTAAAAGAATTTTGTTAACAACCGGTATCTTTTAGTGTGAAAGACAAAATATTAGAAGAGTATAGAATTTGTCCCTGAAATCTTATGTGTCATTTTAGATAAGTTTATCAAATTGGGAGATACAAACCTATAAATTATGAGAGGAAAATTGTTTATAGTTTAGAAAATATTTAGCAAGTAGATAAATTTGGATACCTAGAGAAGAAAATATTTGCACCAGTGATAACAGATAAAGGGTTATGAATGTCAGTTGAAGACAAAAATGGAAATACTAGAATCCAGCAGATAATTGGGGAGAACAAGAAAGATATTTTACACTTTATGACCTATAATTGGTAAATAATCATATGAAATCACTTTCAATCTCACTAGCAGTAGACACATATAAATTAAAATCATATTAGACAATATTTTTCTCAAACTATCAACAGCTTTAAAATATTTAATATCCCAATGTTGACTAGGGGCTTAGTGAAATGAATAACCTCATATAGCATGTGGTAAATTGGTGAAAGTTTTAAAAACTATTTGACAATATAGATTATATTGTGTCCCTCAAAATATTTATAACTTCAGACATGTTATCTTTAATTCCACCTGAAAAAGTGGATTAATTAAATAGGATACTTAAAAACCTTCATGTAACAAGTTAGTACCTCACAGTGCATAACCCCTAAAAGTATTTTCAGGATGAGATTTCCATTACATAGAATGCATTTGTTGTAGTACTAACTGAAAAGTAGAATGTATAGGATACATACAATTGTATGTAAACAAAAAACAAATCTATGAACAAAAGAACTAAAAGAAAATGCCTTAAAAGTGTTATCCAGTTGTTGTCTTTGAATAGTGGGGCTCTCTGTGGATTTTCTTCTCTTTGACTTTTTAGTTTTCGGTATTTTTAAAATCATCTATTATGAAAATGTATTATTTTTATAATAAAAAGTTTAACAATTTGTTTAGATAAAATTATTAAAATGTGTGTTTTGAAGTAAAGCAGCATATAGAGACTGTAGTAACTAGGGGAGAGCAGGAATCAAAAGGAGACCTTTTTTCTTAGGTTGATGGTACGAGAAATTTATGAAGACCCAGAGAAGCAGGGAAGAGCAGTAGATAGGCAGTAGGTTCGAGTTTTGCAGACCAAATGATGCTTCTAAAACCAAGAGGATTTATTGGGGAGCCTGAGTAGAAGGTGATAAGCATCTGTTAAGTAATCCGGGTCACCATCATTCTTCCCACACAAGATGCTAAAAGCAAGCTTCAAGGAGTAAATACTACTTTCTCCTCAGTGACAGGGGTAATCCTAAAATGGTTTAGCGAAAATCATTTACCAGAATCATTTCCTCCAGCATTTGAATGGCAGTATTTTTGAATACATCCAACCAATATCACCACTATGCTAGTTCTCTTTTTTACACTGAACTCGTACCAATCTACCAATCTATGCCTTCAGGTTAAAAGGGTTAATATGAATTGGACCCTTACAGTGAAATCTCTAATCTTTACCCAGGGATTGTTGTTTAGAACCTTGGCTGAGTTCTGATATAAAACCACTTAGGGTTTTTGGAGTGTTGTCGTACAGTTGAGGAAAACTTTTCAGAATGAACACTTTAAAAAGGGACTATTGCAAGTATATGTCACTATTTTAAAAAATAGAAAGACGTAGAGATAATTTTTATTTTCAGCTAAAAGTACACTTGCTACAAAACGATTCTCTACATATCAAGAGCAGGTAAGTTTCCAGTCGTGGGTTCAGTTGATTATCAGGGTCACTGATTCCTCACTACCATCTGTCATTGTACCCATGGGTTCACCATTTGGTCTAGTCAACCAAGAAAGGCAGATAAAAGCCTGGGACTCTGCTGGCGAAGAGACTTAATGCTTAATGCAGTATGGGTGTAGCAACCCCAAATCTTCCCTTCGTTTGAGTCTCTTTTATAGTTTCTTTATAAGGAAGGCCATTTATCAAAATGGCGTCTGCTCATGGATTCAGTGGTCAGCCCTTGAAAGTGAAGTAATTGTTCCTTCAATACAGCAACTGTGGAGAGATTGGCTTAAACTCAGGAAGAAGGGGTATGACCATTTTAGAAACATAAAGTGGCACTAGAAGTTAACAGGAAGTTAACTTTACTAAGTAACATAATTTAGAGAAAAAAAATCTTGATTTGTAGCTTTCCTGAGAACTGGCTCCAGTATCTCTTTGGACTGAAAACTAGAGTCATTTCACAGTAACTTTTAAGGAATAAAAAGACATGATGAATGTACCATCCTCAACATATTCAGAAAGACAGATGCTAAGTGTGTGTATACATGTGTGATGTATACATGTGTATACATGTATGTGTCTCTGTACAGCACCGAGCATTCAAAATAGGCTTTGCACCATGCTCCATTTGTTTTCCAAACAACTTGCAAATATAAAATGACTTTCTATGTACCAAGATCTATAGTGAAAGAATAATTCCAATTAATAAATTGACATTTTAAACATCAGGTTTTAAATTATAGAATTCTTGTGAGTTTGATTACCATGAGTTAGTTTCAAGAGGTACCTTCTCTGGTGTACTGTCAGTCAAGTCTACGATGCTAACAAGTCCCTAAGCATGGTGATGGCACCAAAAAAGAAGCAGTCTAACAACTCAAGAGAAGTGCTCTAAAACAACAGGTCTTCACTATAACTCAAATGCATGACTTTGATGTAGCAGCAATGTCTGCAGGGTTTTTTTTGAAAACTACAAATATATATATAGTAAATTTAAATGTGAATATAACGGTCGGATTTTTCTTTTTCTTTTATTTTCTTACTATTTTATTTTTCTTTATATTTGTTATCTTGTGTTCTTACCTTGTATAATTTCTCCTCTTGCATATTCTCCATACCCATCTTCATTGTTACGCTTTCCCCCCTCCATCTTTGAAATCACTGCTATGGCATTAGCACAGGTTTCCTAAACCTAATATAAATGATATCCTAACTTAAGTATTGTACTAGCTTACACGAACCAAGCTTAGTTTTACATAGAATTAAAATTCTGTTTTGAAAATCCTCAATATAATTTATAAATTCTACATATGGATAAGATAGCATGAGAACAATTAGACTTTAAATTCCATCTACCAAAAATAATTATTTTCATTTTCTAAAACACTAAAAACCAAGCCCTATAAAATGTAGGTTGCACTAAAACAACTCCTTTATTTTTCAAAATAGGTGGGTTTGAAACCAAGCTGGAAAAGCACTTAATCTATAAGTGACTGACATTATTTCTCTTACAGATGATTTAGCTCCCATTAATTAAATTGTCTTGTTTTTCTTTTTTTCTTGTGATAAAATTGTTAGCCTAGACTGAACTGCTTGGCCAAAATTTGATCTCTTTAAATAACAAATAAAATTTACATACTTTTTCCCTAGGTAAGGAAGAAGAATTTATGTGTAAGGATACCACTGCAAATGAAAAATTGGAAAGGAATAAAGAATATACATACCAATGGCTTCATACACAGGTTGGGGTTCATGAAACTAGTTCCAGAAACATGAAATGGTGAGGTCATTTCCTTTAAATTAGATTTTTGTATTGCAAATACATCTTGAAAACTGAAACCTAGGTTAATTGTTCTAAAACAAACATGACTTTATATAGCCAAAGGCCAATACTCTACATTGCCAGGTTATAAATGGCCTCTTATGTAGAATAGATTTGATCACTGTTTATATTTTTCACCATAAAATATTCAAGAACTTAGTTTCTGTATTGCTTAAAACCAACACAAATGATTGATGGTGATGATGAACCACACAAATGATTCTACTTTATAAAGTAAAATGCATGGTATTGATTAACTGTTTATAAATATCATATGTATTGGAGGTATAGTATTTTATTTTATGTTATTTTTGTTATCATATATGTTTGGCAGTTAAAATTATAATTCAACCCTGATGCCACTTTACTAGTCATGTAACTGATTTTCAATGATGTCTCAATGCTTTAGTTTCCTCTTCTTTATAGTGAGATGATAACTTATCTCTCTACTTCACAATAGAAGTGAGCTCTCAAGGTTGAGGGTATCAAATGTTGATGTCCCTTAGCAGCAAACAAGGTGCCTTGAGCTTAATAGGTAATCAATAAATTTTTATTACATTAATGTATGTATTAGTTTTCTAGGGCTGCCATAACAAAATACCACAGATCGTGTGGCTTTAAGAGCAGAGATGTATCTATATTTTCTCACAGTTCTGGAGGTTATAAGTCCAAGATCAAACAGTCAGCAAATTTGGTTTCTTTAGAGGTCCATCTCCTTGGCTTGCAGATGGCTACCTTCTCACTGTGTCCTCACATGACCATCCCTCCACCTGTGTTATCTCTGTTTTAACCTCTTCTTACAAGGACACCAGTTATATTGGATTAGGGCCCACCCCTATGACCTCTTTTTACCTTAAGTACCTCTTTAAAGGCCCTATCTTCACATAGTCATATTCTGAGGTATTGAAGATTAAGATCTGAACATATAAACTTTGAAGGAACAAAATTCAGCCCAAAAAATGTAACATAAAGCACTTATGTTACATAAGTGCATAACCACTAAACCAAAGTTTTAAGGAAAAAGAAGTCTGGATATAATATTTTGACATAAATTTTTAAAAATTGAAGTATAGCTGATTTACAATGTGTTAGTTTCAGGTGTACAGCATATACATATTCTTTTTCATGTTCTTTTCTCTTACAGGTTATTACAAAATATTGAGTATAGTTCCCTGTGCTATACAGCTGACATAAATTTTTAAGACTTTCATTTTAGCTACATATATCCACAAAACAGTAAAAAAAGAAGCACTATTATAAGCATTTATTAAATATGTAAACCAGTATAACAAACAAATAAATCTACAGTTATGAGGGCTGAAACTTAATTTAGCAGAAAATTATAATGTGCAAAAATGAAACCTTTTTTTATAATATATACAAATGGAAACCTTTGTGTGTAGTCAATTCTATCCATATAATTTCTTTAAAAACATGGAAAAGAAAGTGAAGAATGAAAGTGAAATTAAAACATTTCAAAATCTGGATTGTTATATCCTATTTCATTGTGAGCAAAGAAAATAGGAATAAAGCAATCAACATTTGAGACTTTTTTATTTTGCTAAGTATTCTAATTAATGCAAGCACAATTTATTTTATGTTGGTATTAATCAATTTAGCATAATTCGTAACATGACATTCTTAGGACTGTAAACAAATATAGTATAACCCATAGCTTAACGTCTGTATTAACCAGGTATAAGAGGTCTGGTTTAGAAATATAAAAGCATCTGTACAGATAATGTGAAAAATACAAGCAAAATGTTTCAGGATGTATTTTAGATATGCTTAAACATTTCACAACATCCCTTACTCCTAAATAAGTTATGTTTAAACATATAATGCAGCAGGCAATTGTTGATGGATTTTCTGTTTTGAAAATGTAATATATAAAAGAAGATATAGGTAGTAATATTTTAAGAAAAATTGTTTTCAAAAACGGAAGTTCTTGAAAAGCCAAATATCAACAGAAGTTCTTTGTGAGCATTAGTATGATGCCTTAAATACACCAGAGCTATTTTAAAAATAGGAAGTTTTGCCTTTCTTATAAGTAAGATATATAAGTACATGTAGTAAAATATTTATATTTTCTACAATTTATTAGCTATGGTTATTGGTACTTTCAGATTTTTGATCTGTGTATGTGCTTATGTTCGGCAAAGAAGGGTAGCATTAAAGTGTTGTTTAGGAATTTAAATTTCATGTCAAACTGAATTTTAAAATGACTATGAAAAGATGTAAATTTGTATGTATTTTTGCATGTCACCTAATTTAAGAGAACTATTATTTCCATTTTGTAAATTATTTATTTCTCCCAAAATTTTCTTTGGGCATGTCTTTCATAGTCTTCCTCTACATTTATATAATATGATTTCTGTTTTTGTCACTATGCAGCAATCACTTCTTGCCTGAGTTAGATCCAGATGTACTTAATGGTGGAAGAGTTCAGCTTGTGGTAAGAAATGTGTTTAAAGTTCAGAAAAAATGTTGTGCACACCAGTACTCAATAAATGGCACTTTAAGATATGTCCATAAGTAGTGTAAATTATGAAAATACCACAACTGTATCTTTTTGGGATAATGTCAAAATGCTATGTATTAAAATAGTACCATGTTTTCTTGGCTTGTAATATAACTTTAAAATATGATATTACTTTAAAGTATTAATTCTATATGGTAGATTTTAAAATATTAGCATGCTACCGTATTTTTTAAAATACTCCGGACAAGAAGTTGTATGATAACATTATTTTCTAGAATATTTTAAGAGTAGGGTATTTGAGGGAAACAGCAAATTACCCTCACAACTCAGGAAATCAAACCAGATAAAAATTAGAAAGTAATTGTGAACTCCACCATTCTAAGTAATAAAGTGTAAATTATTGGAGCTCAGGACTTCCCTGGTGGTGCAGTGGTTAAGACTTCATCTTCCAATCCAGGGAGTGCAGGTTTCGATCCCTGGTGGGGGAACTAAGAGCCCACATGCCTTGCAGCCAAAAAAACAAAACATAAAACAGAAGCGATATTGTAACACATTCAATAAAGACTTTTTAAAAATGGGCCACGTCAAAAAAAATTATTTTTTAATTGTTGGAGCTTTAGGAACAACCAAGTTCTAACTTGGTCACCAGAGTGTAGACTCTAGACAGTATAACTAATGGGCATTGCAAAAGTCAGTTGAACTATATATATGCTATTAGAAGGAAGACTATATTAGCAGAAGGAGAATGGCCAATATGGAGTCTAGAGAAAGAGTCCCCAAACAAGAAATTTTAAATGTGTTTCCAGAAATTTCCAGAGAAGAGGTTACCCTAACCAATGATGGAAGTGTGTGGCCTCCTTGGCAGGTGAAAATGGATGCATCAAGTGACCCTAACTTTATGACACCTTCCATTTATGTCAACTAGTAAATATTCCTTGCTCAAATTCTACACTCACCAAGAAAACTGATTATAATTTAACTTAACACGTAGAATTTAGTATAAAAAGATAATGTATTCCCTAATGGGAACTAGTATTATCATATCCAGAGCAGTTATTCATCATTCTCATGAATAACTCATTCAAGGAGTTTTCCTGAAAGAGGAGAAAAATTAGGACAATAGCTAAAATTAGTGTGTTTATGAAAATATATAGAATCTATGTACATATTTGAAATAATCACTCAGCAAGTATTTTCTTGCATTTTAATAGAGATCCCTGTGGCAGAGTGACATGTAGATTACCCTAGGAAAATTGGTACTTCAGGCTATTAACACCCTACGTGTTATTGACTAGCACTTTTGCACAGATTTTTGTGTGGCCACTTTGGAGCAAGAATGGGGAATATAAAAGTGCCAAGGAATGCCAGGATAAAGGAAGGGATATTACATTTAATTATTATACCTCTAAAAATGAATGAAAACAGATTGGGTAGATTACTAATCAAAATGGTTCTATGAGATTAATGCTCTGACATTAATCTCCTTCCTCTCTATCCCACTATATTATACTACTACAAATGTATGGCAAATACATAGCAATGATAAATGATTTTTTTAATATGTTGAAGAGGTACAGCTGTACACAAAACAAGGTAAGTATTAATAGTAGTAGAACAGACTTTTTTTTTTTTTTTGAGTCAAGACAGGGGAATGGATCAAGGATTTATGCTAAAAGGATACTGGGGTAATTGAAGGCCAAGAGTGGAAATCATGCAGGGTGTTGGAGAATAAAAACACCCTTCTAGAGGGGGAACTTGTACAGATAATTGCACAACTGGGACCAAGCCACAACTAAGAGGAAAATCTTAAAATTTTTAAAAGCTGCAACTGCTGCTACTCTAAGATCCTCAAAGACATAAGAATAACACCCATAATAAAAGGACAGAAAATTATGGAACAAAAATGATCAAATTTTAATTAAAGGAGAGATGGATATGCAAATAAGCCTATTATAAATTCTGGAAATAAAAAATATCATTGAGCTGAACCCTCAACTAGACATCATAGAATAGAGAAGTAGTGAATTGAAAGTTTATTTACAAAGGAACAATAGATTGACAGCTAACATCATATCAGAACAAGGCATACCAAAAGACAATGGAGTTATTTCTTAATAATAGGGATGAATATAAATATCATCTAGAATATTCATCACTAACCTTCAAAAGTGAGGACAGTTAGACATAATCAAACGTTCAAATGCTGGGTTTTGAGGAAGCTAATAAATAACCTCTCTGTCTTCCAAATCGGATTAAAGCATATTGTATGACAGAAAGGAATGAGAAAAATGGAAACAAGATATTATTTTACTTACTTCCACATATATACTTCAGAAGGCATGTCATAGAGCTAGACAATTATATTGTTTATTAAATTTATCCCCCCAAAACGCTAGCATTTTCCTGCAGAAGACAGTCATAGTTCAGGTTCTCCAGAAAACATACTCTGAGATTCTGATATTTGAAAGCAGGATGTTAATTGGGGAAGACTTTCAGGAACAACTCCTTTGAGGGATGAAAAAAGCAGGATTGAGCAGAAGGAGAAGGTGAATTTTCAAAAGAGTTAAATGATAAATCTTAACATTAATATGTGCAAGGCCCCTACAATGATAACTATCAAACATTGCTTATAAAAAAATCAAAGAGATATACCACGTGCATTAATAGGAAGACTCAAATTGTAAGATGTCAGTTCTTTCCAAATGATCTATATATTCAATAAACTTTAGAAAGCTTTTTAGTAGAAATGGACAGATTTTTAAAATGGAATTTTAAATATGAAAATGCATAAGACCTAGAATAGTCAATGCACTCTTGAAAAGGAATAGTAAGGAGAGTCACACTATTTGATTTCAAGACTTGCTATAAAACCCCAGTAATCAAGACTGTATGTTATGTTCATAAAAAAAAATAATCAATGGAAAAGAATAGAGAGTCCAGACGAATACCATACTTATAAAGTTAATTGATTTCCTTAAAGATACTAAAGCAATTAAAAAGAGGGAAAGAATAATTTTTTCAACAAATAGTGCCGGGCAACTGGACATCTACATGGAAAAAAGAAATGAATCTCAACTCCTACTTCACATCTTACTTAAAAATAAATTTGAGATGAATCATGGGTCTAAATGTAGAAGCTAACATTATAAAAATTCTCAAAGAAAACATAGTATGGTATTTTCAAAAACCTGTTGTAGGCAAAGATTTCTCAGATAAAACAAAAAAAGCATAATCAAAAAAAGAAAAAGGTAAAGGTTACTTAGTAACTGACATTGTTTTCTATTTTGGAAGAAACAATCTTTTGGATATTAATGGCTTAGATGATAAGGTTTTTGGAAGGCATGTGTTCACAAATATTTTCTTGACATGTAGGTATTGTCTTGTTTGGAGGAGGGTGGGATTTCTGCGTTTTAAGTAGGTGTAGTGAAATTATGTCATTAAATTGAAGCAAATAAAACCTGATTTTAAAATCCTGAGGCTTACAGATAAAGCCTCTTTAGCCAGCAGGAGAGTCCCCTATGTGGTTAACATGTTTTCCCTCATTTTGTAACTGGTCTCACCAAAATTGTGGTATTGCTTTGATAGTTACCCCTTATTCCTGACTGGTTCTTTTGATGTCTTAGCATTGATGGAGCTATTCTAATGGGAACATTAAATACGTACTCTTGTGCACTAATTGAAATAAAATCGGGAAAGAATGTGTTACATTTTTTAGACTAAAATCACAAGTGTAAATTGGAAGCCAATTGTTATTTATTTCATTTTCAACAGTTTTCTACTGAGGTTTTTTGACAAAACAATTGTATCACTTAGCCAGATACATTTTAAAAAGTGACTGATGCTATAGAATGGTTTCTATTCTGAGTTCAGTAATAGCAAACTTGCTCACTTAACAATGAGAAGGTCATGCATATAGGTGGGAAGGTGGGAAGGGGATGTAAAGGAGAAGAGCAAAGATCTGGATCTGAAAGAAGATGATCTTTAGATTCAGGTTTCATGAGTTTTTGTAGCTCATCATATGGGGATAGCTTTTTAACCACAGCGATGGTTTTATGGCTTTATTTCCCTCTATTTAAATTTTTCTCACATCAGACATTAAGGACAATGCTTTCTCACAGGACTTCAAGCATTCAGTGGTTTGGGTGAAATCCCAGCTACTTTGAGGCTTCTTTGCATTCCATCATGGCATTTTCTCCCACTTCAGGGCTGAATCCTGATAAATCCTTACTTAATGATATTAGACATTATGTAGAAACAATATTTTATAGTCAAGAAGTGACCCTTTCAACTCTTAAGTTCAGCCCAAGATAGTAATAAAAGTTCTGAGAGTAATTTTAGATGAAATAAATTACCTAACACATATGTCCTTAAAATAAAATATCTTGAAATTTCTATCTATCCTTACTCCCAAATTAGACTTAATGTATAGTATTTTTATATTAATAATGACTATAATGAGAAGGCAGAGATCTTTTGTGACTTTGTAGTATACAAATATGTGATGAAAGGCATTTCAGGGAATTTTATAAGTAGTAAAACATAAATATTGCAGAAAATAATCCAATGTGACATTTCTAACATTCAATTAAGAATTAAATAATATCCTTGGTAAATAAATGATGTTAAGTTATTTAAAGTTTCGTCAGTTGCCTTTAAGATTGATTTTCATCAAAATTACTGTACTAAAGTATTTTCTTTTGTTGTACAAACTCAAATAGCAAACCTCAATTTTAAAATTGGCTCTTATTTGCAAAAAATGCTTTGACATAGTGCATTTGTTCTGCCTGGGCAGAAATAAAGGATTGTGGTATCATTTTGAAGAAGGTTGTTTGACAGAGCCTGTTTGTTTATTTGGGGTAATGTGAGCTGCATTCAGAAAATGTCATATTTTGTTTCATGATTGTATACATTCTCTCCCACTGCTCCCAGGCAAGGCTTGTAAGCAGAGAAGACACGGATTTAGACCTTTTTTCCATGACCAGTGGAAGTGCTTTGTCTGTGAAGAGAGAAAAAAAAAATGAGGCACACAGACACTCAGCAGGATCTTCAAGTAAGTTGTGGTTTCCTTCAGAATTAATTTAGAAATCACAAATGAATTGATGGAAACTAATGCCAGCAAGCATTCTTTAACAGATAAGGGGTAGGATGCCAGCAACCAGAACTGCCCAAAACTATGCATTTGAATTTTTTCCTTCTTTAAATGTCTTCTTTTGATATAAACAGAATTAAATTATTTCAGAATTAATAGCATCAGTTTTTATTTTAATTGTATTCTGTGACTCAGTGGTCTACTCCCCCACCCCCCAACCCCCATGGATTGTATTGAATTCTTTGATCATTTAGTTCTAAAAGAATTTGTTTAGGCTAATTGTAAAAAGTTGGATTTATATATCAAAGTGGTGTGTTTTGGTCTTTTGTCATTAATTTAATATATATTGTAAGTAAAGTTTGTTTTTGAAGGAAATTTTTTTTTAAATAACAGATTTTAGATAATAATTTTATACTGTCAAAACCATGCTGTTAAAAACTATTTCCATTGAAAAGATGACAGTTTATATTTCTTAATGATGACTTTTTCCAATTGTAAACTTGTCACACACATCTGTTACCTTTAATTTGGTAACATAACTATATATATATCATGGTTTCAACAAGAATTGCATAGCAATTCTTAACTCTGAAAAGATTGTAAACATTAAAAAATATCTGTATCTTAGGATATTTGGGGGTAATAAAGCATAATTTTTTCAAACTCTTCAATTAACTTACACTGTAGAGATTTTGAAATATCTTCTACAGTGTTATGGTATATGAGTATAAAAGATGTTTCATTTAATACCGTATTTTGTTAATTTTCCCAAAGTATACTGAACCTCAGAAGTCCACACATTAACTTACACTTCATTTTAAGGAACAGTTATTCTATAAAAAGATTTATTATTCATTGATGGTATGGTTATATACACACAAAGTCAATATTTGATTGAATATGAACAATTCAACAGTCCGGATGGTGCTCTTCAGAAAAATGAAAACTTCAAAATGATTCTCTGACTTTTCATCCAGATGCTTGGTATTATTAGATTACAGTCATTTAAATCCATTAATACATGCAAGTTCATTTTGATAAATTTTAATTTTGTTTTAAAATTATTCTTTTAATATGTCTAACTTAAAAATATTTCCCAGCCTTCAAAGTTCTTAGAGTGCTTGGATTTTCCTTACTTAATTATAGAATCTGGTCATGAAAGGTTACTCTAGTCAATATGGTTAAGAAATATTTTAGGTTCATTCACCTAACTAAAATTATTCATTTAATATAAATTTTCTACAGCAACATAATGTGTTAATTACATCAATTATATATATATATACTTATACATTTCAGAAGGAAATGTGCCACACATAATAATGAATATTGCCATATCCATTTTAAGCATTGCCTATTACAAACTCATATCACTTCGAAGCAGTGTAGGTAAAAAGAAACAAACCAAATAAAATTTTAACAAAAATTGCCTTGTCACTGTACAGAATAACAAAGCTTCTGTTCATAATGTACCATCTGAATGTTAAAACATAAATAACTCAATGTCAGCAACTATCCTGAAATGCACAAGCTTCATCTTTCACTTACATAGACACTGAATCATAGGTTTTAGAGTATACAAGATCATTATAGAGAGTTCATTTCTTAACACTTTCTCTAAGAAACTGTAGTAAGGCAATTCTCACTGTAATTTCAATTAGTTTGTCAATAAGTGACATTATTGCAAACACTACTAATCACTAAATCTGTCCATCCTCATTGTAATTTCAATTAGTCAATAAGTGACGTTATTGCAAACACTACTAATCACTAAATCTGTTCACTTAGTGACAATTTAAGACAAGCCACTTTAGAAAAATAGAGTTTTTATTAAATAACAGAATGAATATGAATAAATACTACTTGCTGAATTATTGTCATTACTAGTTTACTATAATAGTCATGTAATATAATGGTAAAGGATGTGAGTGAGCTCAGACACCAGTTTGCCTAGATCTGTATCATGACTTAATTTCCTCATCCTTAAAATGGGAATGATACCTACCTTGTAGAGTTGTTTTAGGATCAAATGTAGCACATTTAAAATAGAATCTGGCTCAGAATAAGTGCTTAGTAAATGTTCTTTGTAATTGCTACCCACACATAGCTGTAAAAAAAAAAAATCAATTGAGGTAAGAGTAAGATATTGAAGTCTCTAGTGTCGAGTCACACAGGCTAACGAGTTCAGCTTAAAAGAAATGTACTCTTAATAGTTACTTGACTGAAAACCTTGGCATAACTTATTACCCATAGAAATCTTTTAACTCTCAAAGTCTTTGGGTCCTAGGCCCCCATGGTCCTGGGCCAACCACTTACAGTCTTGGTATTTTGAAAGCTCTTTTTCCAACAGCTGTCTCTCTCTCAAAATCTTGTCACCTTATTAAAATATTTCTTTTAGCTTTGCAAGCCAAATCTAGAGAGTAGTTTATGGGCTGCAGCTCTAAAATTCTTTCAGCCTTTGAGCTTTTCTAGGTATTTCTCTTTAAATGTTGCTGTAATATTTGTAACATGTATTCTTTACAATTAGATACATTCAGGTTTAAAAACCCCATTCCACCATCACATGTAAGTTGTGTGACCTTGGATAAATTATTTAACCTCTGAGAATGAGTTTATGATCTATAAAATGGAAGTATAATGTCTATCTCATAGAGTTGTAGTGAGGAATAAATAAGTAAAAATATATGTAAAGTATGTGATATATTGCCTAGTAATAAGTAAGGATTTAAAGTATAGTCCTTGTTGTTTGTATTGTTTGTTATTGTTGTATGTTTTATGTTACTGCTGCGTTACTTTAAATAACTTCAAAGTAGAGTTGTCTTCCTTTTCTGTGTGTCAAATAATTCCAGAACCACTGTACTTTCAGCATGCTATCCATCTCAAGCAATACTGTCTTTTCTTAGAGAATTTCCTGGTTTTTTGTCCTTTTCCTTTTAGGTCTTATTGCTGTCTTACAGAAGGCCAAGGGGATCTTCTGCTACCTATCTTTATAATCTATCTAATGACTTGAAAAGAGATGAAAGAGGTCACATTCTTATTAAAAAATGTGCCATTTATAAAATGACTATGCCAAGAAATTTCCTCATTTAGACAATATTTAGATTAAAATATTTGATTTCCTTAAATGGTTTTGGTTTTGGTTTTCTCGATTAATGTTCCCATTTAATACTTAAAATAAAGGATGCATTACAGTAATAATAACTTTATTGCTCTAGCAATTTATAGCTTAACCAATTTCTTTTAATTATCTTTTCTTATTTATAATGATTATTTTTCTTTGATAGCTAATATAAATGAGACTTAGAGTGTTTATTTAATTTGACTTTGGCACAAAAAAAACTTAGCAAGGGAAAGCAGCAACTTGAACCCATCTTTTCTTATTCCAAACTCAGTGCTATATTGTCTTCTGTTCTTCCTTGGGCCAAAATATATAGCTTAGTAAGAATAGAACATAATTAATGTAGTTCCTCTTATTCATTCATTCAAGAGCCATTTATTGATTGATCATTACTCACTGTATACCTAGTTTAGGTTTCCAGTTGCCTTCTTATCATCTCTGCACTTTCCAGGACATACTCCATTTTCAAAGTCAGCCAGGGACTGAGAATCCACAATACCTCTGTAAGAGTGCATACTCAGCCCCAAATCAGCTTCTTCTTTGAGCATGTCTAAACTCTCATGAAATGTAAGCCCTTTTAATATGGTACTGAATTTTCTGAATATGGAAAAAAATATTTTTCAGAAGTAAAACAGCTAATGTTGTTGGAGTGAAGAAGGCTTCTTGGAGGCAATTGATCTGTACCTAGAATGACATTTGGGATTTAAGTAAGGAAAAAAGTGGAAATAAATCCACTAAACAAAGGCAAAGGGTGAAATATATTTGTGAAACTTTGAGGAGTCTGTCTGGACCAGAGGTTCCACATACTGAAGTAATGTAAAATAAGGTTGAATTAAAAATGAAGCCTAGTTTCAGGTAAGTTTGAAAGCAAAGTGGAGGAATTGGACTTTCCTACTGATAAGGAGTAACAAAGATTTCTGAACATACCTTAGTGTTTCAGAAAGCCTAAGATCAGTTGAAGAAAGGCATTCTGAGTCAATCCTAACATTATACAATGACTCCAATATATTGACAAAGTAATTTTACAGCTCTTATCAAAAAAGGTTAATTTGATTATCAAAAATACAAAGTGAAATATATAGTTTACTAGATGTCAGTGCTCTGTAGTATGTGGAGATTGAGAGACTAAGGTGGTAGCTAAAGGAAAAGTAGATTTCAAGGATGACCATTAAAGTTTACTCCAAATTTACTAAGTACATTCCATTGACATAAATTAAAATTTGCAAGTCAAGAATTATTAGCATGTTATATATTCATGTATGTCTGTATGTATATATGTACATATTTATGGTATCTAATTTGTACATAGCTGCAGTATACACACGTAATATGCATTTATAATCCCTCACTGAGTAAACTTAAGACTTAAATGGTGTTGCATATATCTGTGGGTCATTACATAAACCACATCATGGGTACGTAGTGGGTGCAAGCAATTGCATGCCTACAATAAGCAAAGCACTCTACAGATCATTAAGCAAGTACAAAGATGGACAGGTACAAGAGTTAGAACAGCCAACACAGTGTTGAAGGAGAAGAACAAAGTTGGAAGGCCAACACATCCACTTCAATACTTACAATA
Source organism: Pseudorca crassidens (assembly GCF_039906515.1). Lineage (NCBI taxonomy): Eukaryota > Metazoa > Chordata > Mammalia > Artiodactyla > Delphinidae > Pseudorca > Pseudorca crassidens. Next base: position 72,320,725 of record NC_090306.1, read on the forward strand.
AAGAAAAAAGCAAATTAAAATGAGATACCACTATACACCTATTAAAGTGGCCAAAATCTAGAACACTGACAAAACCAGATGCTGGCAAAGATGTGGAGCAACAGGGTCTCTCATTCATTGCTAGTGGGAATGCAAAATGGCACAGCCACTTCGGAAGACAGTTTGGCACTCTCTTACAAAACTAAACGTACTCTTACCATAAGATCCAGCAGTTTTGCTCCTTGGTCTTTACTCAAAGGAGTTGAAAGCTTACGTCCATAGAACAACCCGCACATGGATGTTTATAGCAGCATTATTCATAATTGCCAAAATTTGGAAGCAACCAAGATGTCATTTAGTGGGTGAATGGCTAAATAATCTGTAGTACATCAGATAATGGAATATTGCTCAAGGCTAAAAAGAAATGAGCTACCAAGCCATGAAAAGACATGGAGGAAACTTAATTGCATATTAATAAGTGAAAAAAGTCGATCTGAAAAGGCTACATACTGTATGATTCCAACTATGTGACATTCTTGAAAAGGTAAAATTATAAACAGTAAAAATGTCAAAGGTTGTACGGGGTTGGGTGGAAGAAGAATAGGTTGAGCATAAAGGATTTTTAGGGCAGTGAAAATAATCTGTATGATACCATAATGATGAACACATGCCATTCATTATACATTTTTCCTGACCCATAGAATGTACAAAACCAAAATCCAAGAGTGAACTGTAATGTAAACTGTGGACTTCAGGTGGTTATATTTTGTCAGTTTAATTTCATCATTTGTAGCAAAGGTACCTCTCTGGTGGGGATGTTGATAATGAAGGAGGCTATGCATGAGTGGGGGCAGGAGGTATATGGGAAGTCTCTGTACCTTCCTCTCAATTTTTCTGTGAACCTGAAACTGCTCTAAAAAAATAATCTTAATAAAAGTGAGGAGGGGAAAAAAGAAAAAAAAGTGAAAAGAAAAGCTCAGAAAGGTGTTCCTTACCAGCTATTGCCTGAGATTTACTTTGGAATAGGTGGGATTTAGCTTTTAATTTTATAAATAAATTGTCCAGAGCTAAGGACGCAGAAAGTTGTAGAGCTGAGACTCAAATCTGAGTCTCCTGATTCCTAGTGTAAAGATATCAATTGCTTCCCATCCAACTTGTCCGCATCATGAATGCTTTGCTTCTGTCTATCTCAACGTAAAGATGGGACAAAAAGACAATATTATAAATTATGATTTCTTTTTTAAAAAAAGTACAAAGAGGAATTGTATATGCTTAGCACTTAAGAGAATAAATGAATTTATCAGCCATTGTTGCTTTTCTCCTATATCATATATTCATATCACCTTATTTTTCAATGGATATTATCTTCTCCAGAACAAGGGAAAACATTTCCATTAACATTTTATGTCCTTCTCTCTAAACTGTTTGTATGAGATTTATACTAGTAAATGGTTACAGATTTTAAAGAAAGGTTGTAATATGTTATAAATAGCACTCTATTATGGAATTCAGTCAACATGAAGACGGAATTTTGAAGGACTTAGCCTCTATCAGGGAGGAAAATCTAAACACTTTATTTCAGATTCCATTGGCCACAACAGTGTGGTACTAATTTTCCATGTTTCTTGTTTATTCTCCTTCTCCCCTGCTAGTATGTATGTTCCAGGGGGGCAGGGAATTTAATGGAGTATCCTTGGTGCCTAGACTAACTCTGGCGCATGGTAGGGCCTTTGATGTATATTTGATGAATGAATTAATGTATGAATGAATGAATATGGCCATCCTTTAGCTGCATTAGAGCCAGAAAAGAGAATATCTGACATTTTTTTCGAGTTCCGTAGAGGGAGGCAGGCTGTACTGACAAAGAAGTTGGGTGGAAGGTTTACTGTTTGGTAGACATTCAAGTATCTGCCAAGGCTTCTAAAAGCACCTGGCCTGTTCAAACTCCTGGTACTATTATCATTAAAGAGGACAATCTACCTAAATGGCAAGGATTTCCTTCTGGGTGAGTCTGTCAAACAACTCAGATCATGAGCTGCGAGTTCCCATAGATCTAGCCTACATGAAGCCAATCCTGTCATTTGTTCATTCAAAAATATGTATGGAGTGCTCCTTGAAGGCCATCGCATCATACAGGGGAAAGAGTGCTGAGCATAATTCTGGCCTTCATGGAGTTATAATCTACATAAATATCTACTGTGACAGTCTGGGTCCAATCAGGAGATAGTTATTGTAAAGTAGGTTAAACAGGGAAAGCTTAAGTGTTACTTATGCTAAAAGAACAAGTATGAAATGTAAGGAATGGTATATCCTAGGGCTGAGGAAGAGCACCCAAGGAAGATAAACTTGGAAGTTCGGACTACCTTGGAGAAGGTGTGGTTTGGCCACTGAATAGCAGAGAAGTTCTTGGTTTAGCCAGACCAAGGCTGGTCTGGGGTTACAGGGCAACTCTCTGGAGTAAAGGAGGGGGAAAGGTGATGAGCAGTGGGTAGCGTGGGCAGTGAGTGGACTTGATAAGGGCAGAAGGTGTGCAGGCTTTGTTTCCCTGTGGAGAGGACAGCACACAGGTTATGGTTAGGTCGAAGCTGCAAGGTTGCAGAGGGATCATGTTCTGGGCCTGTGGCTCAGGCAGCTTGTATCAGAGGGCCTCAAACCCACAAGGCCAACCCCACCACCTCCATCTATGCCAGAAATTGCAAAGCCTCTTCCTCTGGCAGTGACCCTTCAGTACCCTCTACTGAGAAGGCTTCACGTTTTTCTCACTTTAAAGGAGAAATGCTTAAAGGAATTCTTTTATCACAAAACATGTAATGAAGAGTGTATTCATTGCTAAGAGGCAATACATTGATAACTGACACATATGCATGTACTAAATTACTAGTCTCTGAATACAGTCATTTATATATATATATATGTGTGTATATGAATTATCAGTATATGTATGAAAAATATCCTTATAAAAATACGTTGGACTCACTGTTCTCCCAAGGAGATTCACAACTTGGACCAAATTAAGACCTAGTATTATTTTACTCAGGGAGTCTTAGGCTAAAAATCATGTTTAATTGAGAAAACTTGCAAAAAATTTTTCGCAATTGAGAAAAACTGAGAAGACCTCAAATTGTTAAGATAATGTTGTCCCATCATTTCTTTCTTCTAAGTTTTAGAAACTATTGAAACTTCCAGCCTATAAAGCCATGTCATTAACTAGGGAAAACAATTAACTAGGGAATGACTTTAATAAAGTATAGCATAGCTCTTACTAAACTGGAATTATGAAGCACAGAGGTAAGAGATGATTGATATGTCAATTGCATTTTTTTTTTTTTTTTTTTTTTTGCGTTATGCGGGCCTCTCACTGTCGTGGCCTCTCCCGTTGCAGAGCACAGGCTCCGGATGCGCAGGCTCAGCGGCCATGGCTCACGGGCCCAGCCGCTCCGCTGCATGTGGGATCCTCCCGGACCCGGGAACGAACCCGTGTCCCCTGCATCGGCAGGCGGACTCTCAACCACCGCGCCACCAGGGAAGCCCCTGTCAGTTGCATTTTTAAACACACTGAGAGACAGTGTGGTATTGGTAAGAGTATGTGTTAAGAGATTAAGAAGTCAATTTCTAGTCCTGCCCTGGCTCCTCACCAGCTTGTTTGTGACCTTAGGTTTGGGAGGAAAAGGTACCCTGGAATAGTGGAAAGAAATTTGGAGAAGGACAGATTGAATTTGAATCCCATTTCTCACACATATGTTTTTGTGAGCTTAGATGAAATACTTCATGTTCAGTTTGTTCATTTAGAAAATATCCTGGGACTTCCCTGGTAGTCCAGTGGTTAAGACTCCGCACTCCCAATGCAGGGGGTCCGGGTTCGATCGCTGGTCAGGGAAATAAATCCCACATGCCGCAACTAAGACCAGGCGCAGCCAAATAAATAAATAAATATTTAAATATATATATATCTGGGCTTCCCTGGTGGCGCAGTGGTTGAGAGTCTGCCTGCCGATGCAGGGGATACGGGTTCGTGCCGCGGTCCGGGAAGATCCCACACGCCGCGGAGCGGCCGGGCCCGTGAGCCATGGCCGCTGAGCCTGTGCGTCTGGAGCTTGTGCTCCGCAACGGGAGAGGCCACAACAGTGAGAGGTCACAACAGTGAGAGGCCCGAGTACCGCAAAACAAAAAAAAGATCAGAAAATTCCATCATCTATGAGAAATGATGGCTATTTCATAAAATCAAGTTGAATTTTAAAAATCTAGGAGTGCTTCTAAAACTCAACATGCTTACTAAAATAATTTGGCTTAAGAATATTCTACAGTAAATGCTTACTTAGTTGATATCTTAATGTCCCAATACATTTTTTTAAAAAGACAAAAAAATTTCCTATTGAGAACCCAGTCAACATTTCATAGGGTGGTATTTGGAAATTATCTTTAGCTTAATCTTTAGCTAGATGGTTACTTTTTAGAAAGAAGTTGCTTGTAAATTTTAAATTAAGTAGGGAACCAGCTATAGGCCTACAGGTAGGAGGTAATTTAATAAATAGGTTATCCTGAAAGTAATTAGTAAAGCCTATAAAATTTTGTACAAATATAAATTGTTATTACAGGAAAAACAAAGGAATTACATGTTAGGCAGCTATCCTCATTAAAAGAAATTTCAGTTTTTCAACTTAGAAGACTGTGTGAAAGGTGGCCTTTGTTGGGAGATTGGGATTGACATATATACACTAACATGTATAAAATAGATAACTAATAAGAACCTGCTGTATAAAAAAATAAATAAAATTTTTAGAAATGAAAAAAAAAGAGGTGGCCTTCATTTTAAATCTGATTATTCTCATGCAGAATATTAATTAGAGAACCAGGACTGCAGTGTCTCCTGAAGGAAGCAGTGTTATGTTTTGAAAATTCTAGTATTTTTATGGGCAAAAACCAGAAGGAGAGAGAGGATTTCTCTCTTTTTTTAGGGGATCTCTTTTGAAAATAAGGCTAATAACGTTAGTAATACTTTAAATCCACCCTGAATGAATTGTACCTCTGAAGTTATTTGTGGCTGTTTTAATCAATGAACATTTAATGAACACATTATATATTATATATATTATATATTAGGCATGATTCTATCTCTAATAGAGATGATTTCAAATTCAATTAAATATCAAAATTGTAAATTTTTTAAAAATACAAGTAAGCTTGTGTACCTTATACTTAATATAGCAAATATTACAAAATTTTTAAAAAGTAAAGCTTAAATTTATTTTCAAAAATTGTCTTATTATTTTGGTATTTCAAAAACATGAACAATATATCTTATGTGAAATAGCTTTGGTTTTTCTCTCTGAAAGTATTAATAACAAGTTTCATCCAACACAAAGATGTGTTAATGAATGGCAATGTTAATTTTTAATGTGGGAGGACCCACATCTCTGGTCAAGAGCCGTCTCTCTCCACTCCTACAGTAAGGAAACTTGATTGGGTGAATACAGTTGTAAATATAGTTATAAATGACTTTAATTTATGAATACTAGTCACTGATGCTTCACTGGTGAATTTATCTCCCCATTTTGTCATCTTGCTGCTCTCCAAGCCTTCTGCCACCCTACTCCTAACCTGCATCTCCTTTGACATTTCCCTTTTTCAAGGCTCCAAGATCCCTAACTAGAATTTTGACCATTTTGGCAGCTCTGCTACTTCCAACTGATTCCCTACATTCCATAACTTAAATTTACAAATCAATTAATTCCTCACTGGATGTTTAGAAACGTTTTACATTTAACTTAATTTTCTGTCACATAGAGTGATCAAAAGGTGAGTGAAAGTTATGTTTAATTATGTCCTTACCTGCATATTTTTTAGTATAGACTGAAACTATATATTAAAAAAAAAAATGAGTTTTGGTTCAGTTGTCCACTACTTAACTAGCATATTGAGTTTACTTGTACATGGCCTTTAGAAACTCTAGGTAGCTATGTAATTCTGATACACTGTCCTCATATACTTTCTTAAAGAAAAAAACCATGTAGTTTCTAATATTCCATGTCTATTTTTGCAAAGTTCAAAGGAGACACTCATTAATGTTATTTTATTAAAGTATATGTTCATGTAATTCAGCCCAAATCATTCAAATATGGGAGTGTTCTTTGAAGGACTTCAGAAATTCTGGTAACACCTACTTTACAAAGACCTTGACAGGTGAACAGAAAGACAGTGACATAAGTGAAGGATAAGAAAGTCTGAAAAAAATCTTTTAATAAAGTAATTCTTAAATTAAAAAATCATGTTGGAAGGGGAGGGATTAATAGGTGAAGCATAGAAAACTTCTAGGGCAGTGAAAATACTCTCTATGGTATCATAATGATGAATAAATGTCATTATATGTTTGTCCAACCCACAGAATTTCAATACCAAGAGCGAGCCATAATGTAAGCTCTAAACTTTGGGTGATTATGATATCGTTTAATCAACATAACAAATGTACCTCTCTGGGGAATGTCAATAATGGAGATGGCTGTGCATATATGCGGGCCAAGTGTACATGGGAAATCTCTGTACCTTTACCTCAATTTTGCTGTGAACCTTAAACTGCTCTTTTTAACAAAATAAAGGCTTAATAATAAAGAAAAAAAAATCATGTTAAGGGTTATGATATAATACATAGATACAGGTAAGATATAGATATGGATACAGATAAAGAAATATCTTTCTGTTGTTTTTCCTCAGCTTACAGAAATTAAGGATAGTATTGTTTTTCATTTATACATTTTATTCATTTTTAGTTCATAGGCCTATTTCCCATAATGGACAGTTCTTTCCATTACAAGACATGCAAAAACAGATACACATCTCACATTTGCTGCCTAATGATTTTCTTTATGGTACTGTTATATTAGAAGCATACTTTATTTCTTAAAATTAAAAAAGATATTGTTTTCTTTTTAATAAAATTTAGTCATGTAAAGCCAAGTTTCACTTGTGTTACTGTCACTTACTTTTGGGCAAATACTTTAACTGCATTGCCTCAGTTTCCCCATTTTTAAAATGAGGGTGGTATGTATCGTGCACAGTTTTATTGAGGATTAAATGAGATGGTGAATAAAAAATGCCAGGTCAGGGCCTGGAACATAATGGACTCCTAAATCCCTGCTACTCCTTCAGTATGACATTTTCAGGAAGGTTATGAGTAAATGGACATTGGCAGAATTGAAGACAAATGCATGATGAGAAAATGTGGACAATAGCACATAATAGTCTTTTAATAGACTTGATAGTAGTAAAAAGTAATATAATTGTGTACAAGCAAAAATATTGTTGATGTTAAATGCACAATAAAGAGGTTGTTAAAAAGCACACTGTAGTAATACTTTTAATTAACTGGCATACTTATAAATGATGGCATTCTGCCCACAAAATCTTCTTATAAAATAATTCCACAATACCACTATCTATGTCAATTGTTGCAAAATTTCATAGTAGACATAAAAATTGACTTACCAGAACTTCCCATTTAAAATATTCAAACTTTAATCCTGCTCTAGGTGTTATATTTTTCCCCAGATAAAAATAAGGTAAAAATAAGATTTTTATAAATAACTGTGGCCAAGGTAAACTTTTTTGTTCTGTGTATAATAAAATCTGGCTTTGTTTATCCTCTTGTTTCTTAGCTGAAGAGTTTGATTTTAAAGTAACACATCAGTAAAGAATCTTAGAGCTACATTATAGAATTACTATTTTTAAAAAATTTTGTTCAGCAAGAGCTTGTCTCTAACGATGTAAAAGTTTAAACTTTAAGGCTTTTATTTTATTATTGCTTAAACCATTAACTCTGATTTTTCTAGGTCTCAATTTTTTTGGCAGGAACTTTAATACAGATTTGTTAGGTCTTAATATTTTGTCCCTGAATAGACAAATACATTAACATTAACACTTCAACCCTTCAAATAGTCCCATAATCAGAACTGGATAGTCAAAATTAATTACTATTATACCAAGAGCATGTTTACGTGGTTGCTGGAAACATCCAACAGACATATATTAAAATTCTAGCACAGAGTAGGGCACATAATAAATAGCTGTTGATTTAATGTCCTTTAACAGCTAGCACAATACAGCCTGTTTCCAGGATCCGAGACAGTTTAATGAAACAGTCAACAATGATTCCAGACAGTTAAATATAACAGTTATTAGTAACCACAGAATAATGTTTACAGATCTAAAACAGTAGTTAGTTTCACCAGCAGTTGACATTATCCAGAGAAAGACAAATCTCAACTGTACTTGTGTGAGAGAACTAGTTGTACATATGTCAACTGCTTTATTCTTTGTAAAAAAACAAAAGAAAAACCCAACTTACACACATTTTAACAGTTTTGAGGACAGGATCCATGTATGCTCTATTGATAATAGATTAAAGCATCATGTTTCTAACTGTAATATTTTAGTTCTTACCCCTTTCCTTCATAAATAAATAGCTTGACTTTGACTTTTTTTTTTTTTTTTTTTTTGGTTGTCGCTTTCCAACCGATTTCTTACACTAGCTAATGTGGTGCAAAAATAAATGGGTATGGTCAAATGTGAAATGCATTTGTCAAATGAATGAAACTGAAGTGCAATAATATAATAAATCCTCAGGCGAGTCATGTTTATTGTTGCCAAATGTCTCCCTGCTAAGAACTAATATGCATGAAAAGGGATAATGAAAGTTTCCATGAAAAGTTTTTGGGAAACCTATCCACAAGTCTTCACTATCTGGGAATGTGGAAATAAGTATTTGTTTTATACAAGTTCCATATGAGGATTGTAAGGATGGAATTATGAGAATAGAGTGAAATAGAAAGCAACTGTAGTATGATGGTTACTAATATTACTTGGCACATGGAGGAATATTGACAGGGAAGCTTCATTGAAAGGCAGAATAGAACAGTGCCTGCTACATAATGGGCACTAAGTAAATACATATTGAATGAATGTGTAAATAAAAGGAAGAGTTTAAATGCAAGCTTTCAAAGACTCCAAGTGATCTTGAAAATCTAATTTAGGTTTTAAATATTTAAATTCCAAAGGATAACTGCACAGTGATAAACATTTGGGAATTTACTTAAAATGCATATTTTTGCTATATGTTTACTCTTGGCAAAATTAATTAACATGGGAAAATGAGGGGTAAGACAAGGTTATTAGAAATTAGAGTGTTATATAAAAACTGGGTTGTTTCAAAGGAATATGCATATCAATTAAGGGTAAAAAATACTCTCAATTATTAGCATAATTCATGCCATTACTCCTTAATTACAAATGCTTATGGACACTTAGTTGTAAGTATAATAAAATTGAATAGAGTCGTGAAGAGAATAATTTTAGAATGACTGGAGAATTTGGGAACAGACCTTTTCTGAACTGACAAGAATAACGGGACATACGACCTGATTTTTTAGAACCAACTGTGTACCGAAGAAAATAGATGCCTAGATGACTTATAGATTTGTTAAATTTCATTCTTAATTCCTTACTGAGTTACACTTTTTATTACCTAGTAAATTTAGGAGGTTAAATATGCAAGTATGTATGGTGGGAAGCCAGAAAAGCCAGGACAGGATAGTTATTTAAGGGTCACGTGACAGAAGGCAAATCTAATTCTGAAAAAATCACAAAACCAATTTAGATTTTATAACCAAAAAATAAATCACTCAAAAAAATTTCCTCCAGAAAAAAAATTAAAACAATCTTGTTTTATTAGTCAATATTATTGACTAATATTTTATTAGTTGACTAATTGACTAATAATTTTATTATCAATATTAGTATAAGAACCACAGGATTTAAAGAAACAAAATAGTATTTTTAGCACCACATTCTAGCCATCCTTGTCTGTGCAAACACACCTCTAAGAAGAAATCAACACAATAGTATGTTAAAAATAATAAAACCTGGGGAAACACTGTATACTGTAGGGAGGCCTCAAAGATTCTAGATCAAATATGAATAGTAGCTATTATGAAAGATGAAGAAATGGGCAAAATACAAAAGTAAAAATCTACATTGTATAACAAAATAAGATACCCTACCCTATATGATATGTATTAGATTTTATGCTCATTAGGAATTGTTTTTTCAAAATAAATGTACATAGACAAAGCAAATTATATGTGTCATGTTGATTTAAAAAGAAACATCAGGCATCATGATTTTTAGCAACAATAACAAATACTGTGGATATTTTTGTGACTATCAAATGTACCAAACCTAACTGGTTTTCTTTTTTATATGTCTCTTAAATATTGAGTAAGAAGGATAACTATAAATGTCATTGTCCAATTGGGATTTCAAGAAACAGGGAAATTTTATTAGTGTTTTTATAAGTTATAGAGAAAGCTTCTATTCACTGAAAAAGCTTGAAAACAATTTCAAAAACAAGCAAAATCACCATGTTACATTGAGGCAATCTGAATATGATATAAACAACCTGTTTATTTGTTTTATTTTCATTCTTAGTGTTAGACTTTATCTATAAATACTCATTATAATTCAAGGCTGGATATAGCAATAGCCTTAAAAAGCAACTGTTATTTGAACACTGTAATATCTACCTCAACCTCAAACTTGCCCAGTGTAACTCACTCACAGCACTTAAATTGATGTAAACGCTTTGCTGCTAAAAATTTGTTCTGGTCACTTTCATTAAAATGTTGAATTTTTTTCCTTCATGCTTTACTTCTGCTGTATCTGCTGTTAAGCAGTACAATATGGGAAGGACTTTGAAATGATTTCTATATCCAGACACATAGTGTATCGACAAAAATCCGATGACGTATTACTATACATCATGAAATTTCTATTTTAACCTGTTTAAGGAAGTTTTTCTTATTCATACCAGGAGAGTCATTCAAAGCATTTTACATATTAAATTACTTATCAAAACACAGCATATATAGACCTTGACATTTGTTAAAGAACCAAGGATTTAACCCCCCCAAAATTTTAAAGGACCAGAACAAATCTTTAGCAGAACACAGATTATGTGGCAAGCAGTGAGTTACTGGAAGATAGAGTGTACTTATCAACACATACTTTCAGCATATATGTAAGAGACTGATTGGTTGATTTGTATGGTCACCTGCAAATATGCAGCCTACTGTTGTTTAAAAAAACGTAAAATCTGTAACAATAATGTTGCAGGAAAGAGAACAAAACTGGCAAAGATCCTTTAGTTATAATTTTTTTATTCCAGGAACCCATCAGTAGGTCTAGCTCTAATATCCATTTTTTGAGGCAAGATTCTCTCACTATTGTATTTTCATGTGGGTAAGTAATTTCAGAATGATTATACATTAACTGTATTAAATTGCTTCTTTATTTTCTTTTTTTCATTTCTAGAGTAATCATAGGACAAAGTAACAGCTTTGCAATGAATGCCAATATGTGGTTCCTTCGTAGATCTGTTGCTTTACTCCTCAATCTTTCTGTATATCTGGTGGTTCAAGAATTTATATGATAACAAAGACTCTCACTATATGCAATGAGAGAATAAGCTATATCGATTACTGCTCAAATTGTTTATTTACATGTAGCAAAACAATAAAATGCAAGCTTATTTAATCACATCCAAAATATTGTTTTATAAAAAGCTATATATTCACATAAGTATTTATGTAATTTTAAAGACTAATTTCCTACAGCATTTTCATTCCACAGAAAATGTACTTCAAAATTGTTATAAAGCTGTCTTGTAATATCACGCAATATGTTTTTTAAATTATAATTATTTGCTGAAGGAATTACACTAAACAATGAAAAATATACAAGCTGCCTTTTAAATATAGGGTTACACTGTGGATGAGTACAAAAAGCCTTGAAGGTTCATCAGCAGCTTCAAAATAACAGAGAGTTATAACAGAACAGTATTAGGGAAAAAATGTGCCATACGGTAAATTTGTAGCCAATAGAAAAATTCTTTAGAATGCAGAAACACTGTTAAGAATGAGGATTTGGTCTACACAAAAGTTATGTTGTAATGCAATTCACTTTAATTTTGAAATTATTTTAGAAGTATATGAAACTATCTTTAAATATTTCAATGCTTTGTACAGAAAGTGCCACCTTTCTTACATATTATTTGCCATCGTTGATAAAAAGTTTATATTAAGAATAAAGGCATTAAATAATACATCTATCTACTATTAAGATACTTCCATCAAAAATATTAACCAATAATGGAGTTATGTTATTGAATTATATTTTAAACTATATAGTTATTTCTACTTATTACCTTGAATAATGCTTGCAAGGAACTTGATTTAGCTTTACTATTGGAACAAAACATTTGTGTTAGCCATTTGTGGAAATTCGCTTACTCTTTTATTAATCTCTAGTTTTTTATCTTCATTAAATGTACCTGAATTTTAAATATGTCCCAATAGCTCTTCATTTCTCAATCCTCTCTGCCGCCCTGCCCATCAAGCCCCAGCATTCTCCCTTGATAATGTGCTCTCATAAATAGGTACTTGTTATCCAGGAAATAGTTTATTCATCAAAGAATTTTTACTTGCTAGGGCAAGGTGAGGGTTTGCTGTTACTGTTGTTTTTTTTAAATAGACCAAAGTAGACATTCCATTCTGTTATTTGGTTAAAAAAATGTATATATATATATTTCCAATATGGAGCTAGCAAATAGAGGACAAGCTTTGAGGATGCTTTCTTAGTTTTTTAGGCCACTATTTTATCATTAGGAAATTCTTGCTTTTATGTAGCAGTAGCATTCCTGTTGCTTGAAAGAGTTCTTGCAGTTCTTGAAGTTTTACAGAGGATACTGACTGACTTACTGCGGGTGGTTTAGCACAGGCTAAATCTGGCTGGCACATAGAAGCCAACTTCACTTGGTATATCTCTCGTTTGTCTCTCTGCTGAGATTGTCTTCATGAGGGCCAGCTGTGAAGGTCTCTAAACTGCACTCTCTTCTATCTCTTAATTCCATCACAGACTTCTGCCTATAGTCATAGGCATCAGCCTTTCTGTGCCTAGATTACCATTTCCTAAAACAATAGCTTTTAATATTTTTTCCTACCTTTTAGTAACATTTTCTGTATGGACTAAAAGTAAAATATGCTTCCTTTATAGAGATTCATTAACTCCTTTGAATTTGTTTTCCTAATCATAGTTTTAAGATTAAAAATCAAAAAGCAATACTCTGTTTTAAAAAAGCTTTTAAATATAAGATGGACTTTTACAATCAATTTTCACCATCATGTTGCATCAAATTTGAAATTACAGACCAATTTCCACAAACGGTCTAATGTTTTCAAACCTTTCTATTTGGACATATATTTTTAAAATATTTTAAAATTTAGTTGGGGAAGTATTAATCCAGAAAAAAAATTTTTGATATATTTCCCTCTAAACTTATTTAAAGCACAAAATCATCACAACGAAGAAGAGTCACGTGGTTTGAACCTTTGCCTCGAACCAGGACTGAGGGAGCTCTGGAATGCCTCACTTTGCTGCTTCTCAAATCGTTTCCCCACTGATACAGCCCTGTGCACTTGCTTAATCCTCAGGAGATTTGAAGCAGACGATCATACTTCTTTAATAGTATTCTTGATAGGCATCTTGGGGTCTTGCCGAGTAAAACATTCCTAATCTGCTATCCCATTCTTGCAACTACCATGTGCTTTTAACCCTCTAACAATTTTTGTTACTTTTTTCTGGATAAATTCTAACTTGTTGAATGTAAATAATTATTTCTTCCATCTTATAGCACCTACTTACAAAGCATTCTCCCAGGTCTAACCACCATTGCAATATAATCAGAAAGTTAATCTTCACAACAACCCTGTAATGCATGATCATTTCCCTCATTTATAAAACTAAGGTTCAGAAAGGCTGTGACCTGTCCAGTCACAAAGCCAGACTAGAAGCCATGAATATCTTTAGATTCTGCATCTAATATTCTTTCCATTTTGCCAAGGTTTGTTTTTCTGAAAAAGTTCTTAATTCAATAGGACTATTTCTAAAACTAATTTTAACATATTCATTGTTTATGAAATATAAACAATTATAAAAATTTAAACTATGAAAACATAAATGTAAATATCTAGAAACTAAGACATATCATTTCATAGTCTTGAAATACCAGGGACATTTGGATTGTAGATAGAAGGAAATTGTTATATCTGTTTAATTTTTTAAGTCAGTTTCTTTCATTTAACCTAAATACAATTATACTAAACTTTGATTATATTATTTTGCAAACAAAAAGGAAACTCAATATACTTTTTTTAAACTGAAAGATCATACAGTTCTAAAATGCATGTGATTGACAAATATATTTCTTTTAAATATAATTTTACTTGGATCAAGTTAAGTGAAAGTGAACATTTAATGTCACTGTCTAGGTTGTTCAGTTAAGGGAATACTTGCATCAATGATAACAAATACAAGACCTTCTAAGAAAGAACGTATATCATTCCGTGACAATCCTGTACAACTCAGTGGTGGATGGGGAAGTGGCAAAAAGAAGGTGAAAACTTCAAACTAATCCTTCAAGCTTCAGCATTCAAAGCATATGGCACACGGTTTCTTTTCAAGAGGTCTGTGGATAACTGGTCATATTACCAATCGGATACAAGGTTTTAAGTGTATTTAATTTGTATTATTATACATATTTCACGATTCTGTTTTCTGATGGATTTCTCTTATTTTCCATCTGTAAAATACAGTTTTGCTGTTGTTCCTGTGTTCATATGGAATGGCTTCCAGAAATTAATTCTTGAAATATTGTAATGGAATTTGCATATCCAATTTCTTTTTTTATTTAAAATGTTTATTACACATGTACTAGAGATGGTTTTTGTAAGCAATAATAAATTGTAATACCATAAATATTATCATAAGAGAATATAACTGTATTTTATTGGACCATTTATAGTTCTAATGGATCATTAATATATTAATAAACTTTATTTGACTATATTATTATAATTGGATATTTCAAAGATAAATTGACATGTAAATTAATTCAGAATAGAAAATGAAAATAGCCTTTTTCTTTTCCTTTGTCATCTTAAATAGATTAGAGTTATGTTAAGAAAATATACATCCCATTTAAATTTCAATGACATAAATTTAAATATTTATCAATTTAATGATTGGATATTTTATTTGTAATGTTTCATTCTTATCATTTATAAGGGTAGATGCTCATTCTGGTTCATTAATATTATTCTTCTGAACCAAAAATACTCTATAATTTTAATTTTTAATGTGCCTTAAAATAATTATCGTTAAAAAATCTTTTCAACTTTTCAAACCCCAGTCTTATAATTTTGTAATGTTAATATATTTTCTAAAATTACAGATGAGTTTTATTAAACTCTTACTATTGTGCAGTCAATATTCTGTGATAGCTTAGTAAATCTAATGTGCAAAATGCTGCATTTACCTTTCATGCTCCTTAGCATCTTTAACTCTCCTGAGTCTGGGGCTTTTTTCACAAAGCTAAGTTCTCCAGTGACTTTCCAGTTTGTTGCTGTGTAATAGGATCCAGTGAACTTTAATTTTGTTTTGTTTTGCTTTTCCTACTCTTTATTGAAATATTTCATTTTAAAATGATTAGCAGATTTAGAGATGCATTTATTTAGTTTGTGTCCCCCATCTACTTTTGGAGCTCTGTAGCATCTCAAACCTGTAAATCTCTTTTAACTTGATTGAGATGGAAATGTTAATGAGCCTTGAGCTGTCAATCAATAAAGAAAACATGGATTCATATGTTGTGGCCTAGAAATTGAGGCTTTGGAAAGTAAGCTCCATGTGTAGTTGCTTTATGAACATGCTGTTATGTCATCTTTTTACTAATGGCATCCACAAACCAGCATAATGTAATGAGGGAAAATATTTTATCTCAGCTTATTGTGAACCCTGCAAGAGAAAACCACATTAAAGCTGATATTGATGGGGTTTTATGGTTCATATGTGCAAATCAATGAAGTGGAAAGGCTGGTATGAGAAGTGAGATGCTTATGATTAAACTGTTTTAGAGCCTAAAATAATTTAATCCCTAGTTTCCTTATTCTGTGATCTGTGTAATTGTTTCATAATATTAATTTTAAGGAAGATGATGGGTGTTGATGCTCCTTAAATTTGTAGGTTATGATTGATTTATATGACAATAAAATAGTTTCCTAATTATGGAGTTATATTGGAAGTTCTTTGTAGTGTTGTTTATTGTGTCCAGCCCTAAAATGGTCATATGAAAAATCTTTCAAAGTTCAAACTTATCATTTTTTATGCTAGTTCATTTATGTTTATGAAAATAGAAAAGGGAAATTTTAAAACTGAATAAATTTTAATTAAATTTTTTTTATTTTAAAAATTGAATAAAACCTGAAAAGAAATCAAAACAAGAGATACTCTTTCTCCTGTTTCCTTGATGAGACATTAAGGCAAATATTTGTCTTTAAGATTTGTGAAGGTAGAAATATGAGCTTACACTGTCACTTAGTTGACTGAATTTTGGATTGGCAGTGATGGACCTAGGCAATGCTACTATTCAAATGCACATCTCAACATGGCATTTTGCTCTTTCCTACACCCTGTGTTCTATGACCAGACCCTTCCCAACTCAATTCTCACCTTCCTACCTGGCCATCTCCCCCAGTGCTATCACAAACAATCATCACCAATCACTTCTTATAAGAATAGCAGAGTGAATCACTGATCACAAAAAGGCTGATAGGTTGTTTGGTGATTCCAGAATGTCTTGATAGGAGAGTTAACTATATTGGTCTATGGAGCTATCACCCTCCCAAAGTCCAGTCTGCCCAACATCTTTGTGCACATAGTGCATTATAGGAGATCTTACTAGGTGCTGTGGGAAGCATTCCAAATCCTAATTTCTTATTGTGCTCATACAATAGTTAGTGCTACAGCCCTCACATATTTCCTACCAAATGCAGTTTCCATCATCTTTAGAGGCCAGAAAATTATTCACCATCAGGATTTATGATTTTCATGACTGTACTGGGGTCAAGTGAATTATCTACTGAATATGCTTTAATTTAGTGGAAGAAAACCCCTAAGCTTTCTGTAGCATATTGGTTGTCAGAGCTAATTTCTAACTAATCTCTAACAGGAGATGTAATTTTACTGTCTATTTCAGTGTAGAATGCAATCCATTATCTACCGTGATATTTTCACCTACCTAGATAGACCTGTGTTTTTTTGTCATTAATGTTTGTGACATTCAGAAAAAGCCTCTTTCCGGCACATAAAGAACTACAATCCAGATCTGTGCTGTCCAAAATATTAGCCATTAAGCCACACGTAGCTACAGAGTACTTCTGATATGGTTAGTCTGAATTGAGACCTAAGTATAAAAGGCACAGCAGATTTCAGACATTTAGTATGAAACACGAATGCACAGTTGCCCAATAATTTTGTACTGACTATGTTTAAACAATAGTATTTTGGCTTAAATAAAGTAATATCATCTGGTTTAAAAAATGTTTTAATATGAGTACTAGAAAATGTTAAGTTACATATATATCTAACATTGTATTTCTATTAGGTAGAGCTGACCTGGAGGCTATTCTGTGATATAACTTATAATTGATAAAATAATAGATAAAAGATGCTGCCTACAAAACAGGCACAAGAAAATCCTAGTTTATAAGAAAAGGAACTTTGATTCTGCTAAACATAGTGAATATTATTAAATAAAAAGGAAAAATAACCCTCCACTGTGGTTCCAGACTTTAAGATGGCATAAGTGCATTTAACTCTGCATAAATTTAACTCTCATATAGTGTGTGTGTGTGTGTGTGTGTGCGTGTGTGTGTGTGTGTCTATTTTTATTTGATTTTAATAAGAGACCATCTTATAAAGTCAGGTTGAAGTCTTTTATGTAACTGGTGATAAGAAATAGAATTCACACCCACCTTGTAGTCTATGTTATATCAGGCTTTACATATATATAGCTGTTAATTTTTCAAATGGTGGGATTTGAACTGTGACGTAGATGGGATCTCTTAATGGGAGACATTATATTTGGCATTCTGTTGTATAATAAATCCAGTTTTAAACCAAGATCTAAAACATAAAGGCCAATAACAGTTGTATAAATGAATATAATGCATTTGAAAGTAACAAATGGTAGTGTGTTTATAACATATGCTTTATTTAATACAGCCTGACCACCAATCTTCTTTACCTCCGAATACCATGCAGTTGATGTACTCTTTCTAGGATCCAGAATTTTACCTAAGTCAAAAATTGAAGTGAAAGTTTTCATGTGACTTTTCATTTATAACTTATCTCCCTGCCAGCACTGAAGGGCAAGAGCCCTCTGTAGTAGATCTGGAATGGCCACCAGTAGGAAGGACTGGTGAGGACTCTAAAGGACTCTTTGGAGCTCAGTGAGGAAGGATGCAGGAAGTAGCAGGAAGGAGTGCCACAGTTGGCCATGTCTGCTTTAGCACTGGGAGGTTAGAGTGAGGACTTCTCTGGTGTTGCTTTTGGACAATAACTAACCAAGGTGCTACAGAAAGTAGCAAAGTAGAAAAGTGAACCAACTGAATTAACATTACAAAGGTTTGTCTTTACTATGAGTGTAACCTTCGTAGCATCCCTACATTTTAGGAGGTCTTGTTATAACCACTTTTACATCACAAGAGCAAAGGTGAGAAACCACTGCAAGTCCATACTTTGCTTATAAAGGCCTGACTGCATCTGCCAGTGGTTGCCAGGTGAGTAAACGTAAAACTTTTTTTAAAATAAATATATCATTGGAATTTCTAAAAAGTTATTTTCTCCTGCAAAAGCTATAAGAGAAACTTTCAAGCTTGTTTTATAATTTTCATAGAGTTGGTCTAGATCAGCATTGTACAATACAAATATAATGTGAGCCACATATGTAATTTTAATGTTTCCAGTGGCCACATTACAAATGTAAAAAGAAATTGATAAAATTAATATATTTTATTTAACCCGTATCCAATACCTTTTTTTAATCAAATGGAATTAGAAGAACATTGTTACAGGAGAAAACTTCAACTTTACCAGCCTCTAAAATTACCTGTCTTGGAGAAAAAATAAAAAGGTATAAAAATAAGATGATTTCTGATTAGATATCTATTAATGTATAACAATTAGTAATATTCAGCTATACACATTCCAAGTCAAATATATGCTAACTTTACTGTTTTGCTCTTTGATATGGATTTGAGGTTTCCTACCACAGTTATTCAAGATTTCTCTCTCAAAGTTCATGTAGCAACAGAAAATTACAAGAAGACACAGTAAGGGTGGGTCTGTTTTTCATCTCTCCCTGGATCATTCAGATTTGGTCTAACCATGGACTTTCTATTAACTTCAAAATGAAACCAATGCTTAGAATAACTCAATATAATACAAAGAGCAAAGTAGGAAATCAGCACATCAATTTTGTTCTGCTCAGCACATATTTTGATATGACACATATGGAAGAAAGTGAAAAGAACATGATTTTTTTGTAATCTAACTGTCCTGACTTCTAATCCTCTGATATGTTACCTTGGACAAGCAGCAAACTCTGAGTCTGTTTGTTTACCAGTAAATTAAAAATACAACTCATAGGATGCAGTGAGATCAAGTGACAAAGTAGATGAGAAGCTCCTGGCTCAGTCCCTTGGGTATCATAAGCACTCAATAAATGGTGACTTGACACAGAAAAATCTTTCCAGACCAATCTTCCAAAGTTGAACAA
Source organism: Pseudorca crassidens (assembly GCF_039906515.1). Taxonomy (NCBI): domain Eukaryota; kingdom Metazoa; phylum Chordata; class Mammalia; order Artiodactyla; family Delphinidae; genus Pseudorca; species Pseudorca crassidens. The sequence goes on from NC_090306.1 coordinate 72,340,421, forward strand.
AAAATTGGATCAATTCCGCATACTTTATTTTAGGAAGTATTTCCATGAAATGATGAAAAAATATTTTTAAAATATCTTGAAAACTTACTTCTCGAGATTTGCCTTGAAATGGAAGCAGAATTCAGTGCTTCAAATACATACATATTGAGCCTCCTCCATATGTATGTGCGCAGAATACTTTGGAAATGTAAAAGTCATACACTTCTAATAGCATGTTAACTTATTTTTTCACTTGGACAAGTAAAAACATATATTTCTATAAAATGGGCTGAAATGTCAGCACCACAGCTCTGTAGGCAATGCTCTATACCCCAAAATAGACTCATAAAATGTTTCCACTACCAGGTCCCAAAGGGGATGCCAAGTAATTGGCTAGATTGGCCCACGTTCTCCTCTCCTCCCAATTCTCCACTCCCCATGCCTTCTCTTCAAAGGAAAGACAAAGAAAAAAAGGGGGATCCATCCCTTGATTTCTTTCTTAATCTTTATTCAATTTTAAAATTGAGAACAAAAACTTGCATATTTTATTATCTTCATAAATATAAACTGATTTTAAAAGATGAGTATACCAATAGACAGCTCTAAAAGGAACTTTTATTTTAGTATCCTAAAAGGGATAAAAAATGTTTGGGGCATGGGAAGGTTAGTTTCAAAGGAGAATGAACAGGGAAAGGGTGTTTTCGTATTCTGTTTATTTAACTGATCTTCAAGGATGAATTGATATTGAGGCAAGCAAGCATTTTAGGCAAAGGACACAGTCTGAATAAATACCTGGAGACAGATAGCAGCATGTCCAGGGAATGGAGAGTAGACAATCCAGGGACTGAATTACTGGACAGAACTGAGAGAGCCCCGTGAGAGAGACAGGGAATTAGTGGGAAATAGGATTGAAAAGTAGCATTGGATAAAGTACCTTGAGACCTGTCCAGCCTTTAGATTTTAGGTTATGTGTGTGGTCTCTAGGTGGAAAACTGCTATGTGATGGTTTTCAAAAATATTAATAGGAAGATGTTAGCATTTTCAGATAATGTTATTACCAATAATTACTGGCTAATTTCAAAATAAAAATAGATATTATTAGGCAAAACATTAATTTGACTCAAATCCGAAATAACAGTATAGGTGCCTATCCCAAAGTCCCTGATTAATGGGTACACTGAGGTTTTTTTAATTCGTGTTAAGTGGGAGAAAATTGAATGACTTACAGAGGCGTTGGCCTTTCAGTCCTTTGAGACTTGATTTCACATATGCTGATGCTTCTTAAATCTGAGTGAAGCTGCTTCCAAGTAGCTTCACTGGCAGAATTCTTTATAAATGCTTTCCTCACAAGGATATTGCTACAGACGGTGACATCCTGAACAAGCTGTTCTACCCCAGGGAATGAGCTCCATGAGGGCTTCAGGAGCACTATGCTGAGTCCTCTAAGTCCAGCAATGGCTGGAAAAAGCTAGAATTTCTAATATTATTTACTTGGAGTATATTAGAATCAAAGAATTGGAAGACCTCTGTCCTAGTCTGCTTGGGCTGCTCTAACAGACTACCATAAACTGGGCAGCTTAAATAACAAATATTTATTTCTCACAGCTCTGGAGACTTGAATTCTGAGATCAGGTTCTTGGTGAGGGCCCTCTTCCTGGTTTACAAATTCCATTTTCTAGCCGTAACCTCACATGGCAAGGAGAGAGACCTCGTGTCTGTTCATCCCTTTATAAGAGCATTAATCTCATCGTGAGGGCTCCACTCTCATGACCAAATATAACCCTATTTATCCCCCAAAGGCCCCACCTCCAAATAGATCATATTGGGGGTTAAGGTTTTGACATAATGAATTTTGGGAGGACACAAACGTTCAGTCCATAGCAGCCTCCTAGAGACCATATAGTTTAATTGATAAGAATTGTATTTCTACTAAATAACTTCAATAGAGTCTTTTTTTCAATACATGGCTTACAGTGAGAATATTTTAACAAGGAGAGCTGAGACCTTAACAGGTAACTCTGTTTTAGGTTATACAAATTGATGGTTAATCACAGAGCTGGGAGTAGGACCCCAGTCTTCTGAGTCACAAAAATCTTGGAAAATTTATTAGAGGTAATGCCTGTGTCTACAGCCTAACTGAATAGTAGCTTTGGGCAAGCACACTTACCTTGCATTAGCACACACACCTCAGGACATAGCATCTTCATGGAGATTTGTTTCCCATATGTGATACTTGCTCCGTCTCTTTCTAACTCTTAAATAACCATAATTATATATTTCATTTTTTAAAAATTTAAATAGTTGAATTTTCTGTTTTTTAAAATCACTTTTCACTTCTTAGCACCATTAATTTATTTTTACTACGTCCATAATTTTTATTAAATGCTTCCCTATTATGAATTTTAAAAATCATAATAATAGTAAACATTTAGTGCCTATAGTATGGCCAGGCACTGTCCCTAAATCTTTTAGATACATTAACTCCTTTTATATTTCCTCCCATCCTTTGAGATAGGTACTACTCCTAGCCCCATGCTACAGAAGATGATACTGAATCTTAGAATGGTTACATACCTTTCTCAGCATCACAAAGCCAGCAGGTGGTAGAGCTGGACCCAAATCCTATGAATGTGTCTTGTTTGTACTTTTCAGCATTTTTGGTGTTATAGATAAATAGATATGCCTACATATGCATTGTCCTAGAAGTTGTATGTAACCAGTTAGCCAAATGCCATCAATAGGTAATCAAAAATATTATCTAGATAAGAAAAATATAGGCAGACCAGAATGATACCATGGTTATTTGACAGAAAACACCTGCTTTCTAAGTGTAGTCTTTAATTTAAGCTCATAATTAAGGCAAAATATGCTACAAAGTTATTTTTTCCTTAGAGAAAATTAATCCTAATTTGGAAATTAGTACAGTAATTTTTTTGTGAAGGAACTTCAGAGATGTAATGCTACTGTAAGCATTAAGAGCATCATTTGGAAGCTTTGGTTTAGAAGAGACTTAAACAAGACAGATTTCTCTAACATCTCCTGTCCAGCAGTGTGCAACTTTGACAATCAGCCCACTTTAGTCAGAGAGAACTGTCATTTTTTTAAAAAAAATTGCTTTTTACATAAAAAGCTGTTTTCCAACCGAACGTGATCCACTTAGTTCCACACTGGGGCTAAACTGAAAAAATTTAATCGCTCTTTTGTATGTCTTAGCTAAAAAATCACTAATTCCTTTAGCCATTCTTTCCATGACACGGTTTCCAGATCCTCTCTGACTCACCCCCTGTACATTAGAAAAGCTCAGAATTGTTAATTTCTCTCAGTAAAAAGTTTCCAGAGCAATTCTCAGTTCTCTAGATTTCTGCATAATACAGTGTGTAATGAGGACCTGATCTTTCTTGATGTGTGACTGCTTCACTTTTGCTAATGCAATATAAGCTAAGTTTGTTGCAGCTACCTTAGCAACTAAGTCATTCTGTGGACTCAAAATATCTACAGATCTTTATTCTATGGACTCTTATAATAAAGCTTTGTTTCCCTTCTCCTATATTTCTTTTTTTAACCTTAACTTGCAGCTTTATGTTGGTCTTCACTGGTTTAATTCCATCATTCATTCTACCTTCTCCAAAAATATTTGCCTCCCAATTTCTTGTATTCTAAGGCTTTAACTAGCCCTCCTAGGAATGCATACTTCATAAAATTTTGTAAGTGCAAACTATGTTTTAGTTTTTGGTGAAAATATTGAATCGAATTAAGGTCCACTTTGAATAGATAGTACTTGAAGGAATTTTTTTTAATGATTTACAGGATTCCTCAGTGTTCACTTCTAGAGCCAAAAAGTTGCAAGAGATACTTCAGAGAAGCTCTTATATCCATCCTATACAGTTTGCCTAAACTGTGATCCAGCAGTTAAAGATGCCCAAAGAAGCTCATATAGTTCAAGTTAAACATTGCCCATAGATCTATTTTATTTCCTGAAAAATAAAAATTACATTAATAAAGTCTCTTTATTTATTTTGCCAAGATTTATATTTCTTTTTAAACTCTAAGACAATATTCAAAGTTGTATTAACATTAAAAAGAATGCAAGATTAAAGAGCATTCTTACTAAAAACAGAAATCAGTTACTTACATTTTGTTTAATTCAATTCAATTATTGAGCAATTCTTAATGCAGCAAAAGAATGACTGCAATTCCCTCTCCGCAAAAGTAGGACATGTGAATCAAATACAGGGTAAGAGAAATAATTTCATTAATGTTAATCAGAAATTAACTTTTTTATTAAAAAAAAAGAAATTAACTTTATTGGAAATATGTGGCTTCCCTATAAGTAACTGTATTAAAGAGATTTCCCCCCACACAAGTTCCTTTAAAATTAAAGTTCTCCTTAAGAACTGAGCTTACTACATATATATATATATATATATATATATATATACACACATGCAACACATATATATGTATTGCACAAGTGGTTGAAATCTCACAAAGAATAAAATATAAATGAATTGTTTAAAGCCAACTTTTTTCTTTCTTTCTCTTGGGGAACTTGAGAAAATACTCGCTGAAGGATTTGGTAGAATGGCAGTAAATATTTTAACTGCTTGTTATATTTGAACTTTATTAATAAATTGTGTGTTCATGACATTTTGTTATCTCCGAGAGCAAACTGTGAACGTAGGAAAGTGTTTGACTGATGTGACTTTATAACAAAGGTCCATGGGGCATCTGCCTCTGGGAGCTGAGAAATGACGTAATCCGCTAAGGACCGGAGGATTCCTTTCCTGTAGACGACCTCCAATGCGTCGGGCACCACCCTGCTAAATGTAGTGCGTCGGTTTTGTTTAACAAAAAGGACATTTTTTTAAAAATGCAGTGAAGGTTGAGAATTTTTTACTGCAAAACAAGGTCTTAAGAAGAGACCGAATCATTGCCTTGCATTTACATATGTATCCGCTAGGAACCTCTTGCAATCAGGGTGAAACCTGGCTCTCCCCAACGGGAGAGGTGCTCATTCCCGGTGGAAGGCAGGTACAAGAGTGAGGTGTGCGCTACTTCACACACTCACGCCCACACGTTACTGTTAAAGAGTCACACGTCTTCTGCTTTATCCCCTAAATCTGCAGCAATTTGTGATATGGAATAATTCTGGTTGCCAACTTGTGAAACAAAAAGCGCCCTGTCCTTACCAGGGGACTGTTTGATGATCTATTTGCCAATATCAATATTTGGATGGAAAGCTTAAAATATGTTGTTTTCCCAAGAGTTAGACATTAAAGGAGGGAGAGCACCACTGATGAAATATTAGCAGCAAATCGGTTAACCACTAACTTCTTTCTGTAGTCGTCGAGGCTCTTTTAAGTTTTCAGGAGAAAGGAAACTTCATTCTCTTTGCTCAGAACAGAGACTCCTCCACATCTGCTCTCTTAACCACAGCGTCTTCCCCGGCCGGTAGGTGACTTCGCCTACAGCCTTGAGGTCAAATCAGGCGGCGTCTGGAGACGCAGCCGTCAGCCCAGAGGCCCGCCAGGGCGGTCCCCTGCGGCTCCCCCGGGCCGGTAGCCGGGAGGGTGGTCCTACCCCAGAGGTGCGCACCAGGTGGCGAACCACCGGTGCAAGGGGGCGCTCCGACCGGCCTCGGAAGTTCGCTCGGCTCGTAGCCTTTCTCAGGTTCCCGACTGGAGAGCGCCGGCGTGAGGTCGACCGCGGCCGCGGTGGGACACGCGCGCAGACTCTGGAATGCGGGTTCGCGCGGCCGAGGCGCCGCTCGCAGCCCCGGTCCAGCCTGCGCCCCAACGAGGGGCATCCCAGGGGCTCGGCTCTCCTTCTGCGAGCCACAGAGACTTTTTATTCCGCATCTCTACTTACGGCACTTTGCAGGTTAAAGTTTACTTTATCAAAATCCATAGCGGAAATCCATGTTGTTGGGGACAGGCAGGACAGGTTGGAAAGGAGAAGTTGAGTGAATATTAATCTTGACCTTTCTCTAAAGTTCTTTAATGATTTTTCGAATGAAGGAGTTGGCGCCCTCCCCATCCCCCCACCCTTCTCCCCTCCCCGACTAATCCTTGATGTAATGACCGTGTTTGTGTTTTTCTTTCTGTTGAATTCACAGAACACCGCGGCAAAGAGGTTAAACTAGATTACGAATGGTTTTCAGCTGCTTACGATGAGGTGCGTTCTAAGCGCACCTCCTCGGCACCCAAACCCTGTTTTCTTGTCCAGAGGTAAAGGGTATTCGTGGGCGAGGGAGGGGCACAGTAGGTGGGGGTCTAACAGGAGGAGAATCTGCTCCTCTCGGTTTGGATCTGCCTTGATTATGTCTATTGGCCCTACCCTGATCGGGTTTGTTTAATGACCATGGACTTTATACTTACATTGTATATAATTCCAGTCCAAAGGTGAAACATCCGTCCTGTCGTTTTTGCTTCCATCTGTATTGAGATGTTAAGTCTTTCCCTGAGACGCGAAACCTCAACTCGTAAACGTGTTTGCACAGCATCTTTTTGAAAGTAAGTTCTGTCTTTAAGGGATAGCTAATAAATCAGCAGGAAAAATGTATCGAAAACATATTGGATAGAAGCTTAAACAATTCATATCTCAAATAAAACGGTGGGAGACATGTTATAGGTAAGCGATTAACAATATGCTAGTGAAATCTGGGTTTATGAATTGAATACAGTTTAGCTCAATTATGCACTATACGAAAGTATATGTGTCATAAAAGAGATCTAACTTTAACTGTCTTTTTATTTTATTATATCTAGAACTTCCTGGAGCAATGACGACAGCCATAAAGAGAAATAAAGGTAATTATATTATTGCAGTTGAATTATGATTTTTTAATATTTGTAATAAAATACATTTCTCTACTAAATGTAAACAGTGGCATGTTAGATAAGTCACAGTATTTGCAAGTGGGGAAAATAGTCATTTTAGACTTTCACATTTAAATTAGATCCTTCAGGAGAGCAGAAATTAAATCCATTTCTCTCTTTAAGAAAAGGGCAACTCTGTAAGAGACTATTACTGAAACAAGTTGAAATTCAAAAACAAGCGTAGGTCTTCGAAAAAGCATGTGAATTTCTAAAATACCAGTATACGTACTATGATTGAAATCACAGGTAAATTTAATCCATTATATTTGAGAGCTTTGTTAACAGCACACTTGAAAGACTGACAGGACTGATTAAAATTCAGGCCATTGTTTTTTAAATTAAAATACAGAAGCTTCAAAAATATGACAAAGTTATATATTAGTCTATAGGTGTGTTTTCTGGAGTAGATGATGGAACAGATATTTTGAAGGAAAGCTGAAAGGTTTCTTTGTGTTTGTGTATATATATGTACATATATATTTTTTATTTTGATGAAAACCTCTTGAGCTGCTTCGATGCAGACTATATTTCTGTATCTGTTATGTCTGTAGAGCTGTGGGAAGGGTGAAGATGAAGCCAGGGAAGGAAAGCAGCAGCGGAGCACACACAAAACATGAGGCCACCTGGCTTCTTGCCATCCTACATGACATTCAATTATTTTAGTACTTTTTCATGAGAGTTTTCTCTCCACCCAGCTTCCCCTCCCCTCTCCAGACTCCTGCTTTTCTACATTTGTCATAGTTCATCTAATTCAGCACGCATTTTTCCTAGCTTTACTTACTAGTATGCCTCAAACTCTTGCCAAAAAAAGAAAGGGCTAAGATGAAAATTCTTGCAATCCTATCTTGACATTCCCACTATTACTATATAAGTGTGACATTTCTTTCAAGAAGTTGAGAAAGGAACCAGAGTGGTGTACACATTGCTTCAACTGTTGCTTTGATGTATGTACTCAAAATATTTTTCATTTCCCAAAATATAGTCTCACGGGGGAGGGAGGCATCAAAAGCAACTTTCAGACCATGAGAATTTTGTTTAATGTAAAATAAGTCAAACTGACAGCCAATCCCTTATCTGAACTTGACTTACCTGAAATTACCTTTGTATGTGGGGGGGGGGAGAGGAGGAGTCAGTCATTTCAGTGGGCTTTTAAACTAGTTTTAATTTAATTACTTTAATTCTAGGCTCTAAAGGGAACTAAATAAAGAAAACTTTAAACACATCCCAAATCACTGTGTTTGGCGAGCTGGCACCTAACAACAACAGCAGGAACAACCACAAACTGGTTGCAGGAATGTTAAATGTAACTTCAAATCAGAACATCAGAGTCACTTCACAAAACAGCCTTTCCTCTGTGTTAGCATCCCTGGTGCCAGAGAAATGAGAAAACAGTGTTGCAAAGAGGCTGAGACTTGAACCTGCAATAGGTCATGTTAACCCTCATCCTTTTGCTTCCTGGACTCTGCACATTCCTTCCTGACTCTGCCTCAATCCCATCAAGGAGATGTGAAGAAGCATCAGTAGCTGCACCCTGGGATCTGAAAGTGCCAGCATCCTAGAATGTCCTAAATTTTGTTAGGATTTAAAAGAAATTGATGGCTCCCCATCTCTGTCCCTCTCCTACCCCCACTCTCACCCCACTCCCACCACCTCCTGCAAGTGCTTTTTGCCAGGTAGATTTCTTCACTAACATGAAAGATGGGGAGCTGAATCCTGGATTTAGAACCCAGGTTCCAGGTATGGAAAGTGATGAAGAATTCTCTCGAAGGAGAAATAGAAAGGTGGAGGAAAGAAGGGAATGGTAGCCTGGGGGTGATGGACTGAGTGTGCTGAGATAAAATCCCAATCAGAACCTGGTTTAATAAACTGGGTCTCTCTGGCCAGCCATGGTTCCTCCAGGCACTGCACCCTGGGGCCCTAGCCATGCTGACCCTTTGGAACTGGGGAGGCTGGGATGAGGAATGTGGATTAGAAGCAGGTTTTTAAAGCCTGCTGAAGAGGAAAGAGCCATGTAGGCTCTGGATAGAGTAGCTGAAAGTATTTATCAAAGTGCTATGGTCAATTTCCAAGAAGGTTATCCTCAAAGCACCAGGCAGAAAATGCCCAGGTAAATCTCAGAGAGGGCAAGACACCCTCCAATCCAATCAGCCTCCAGTTTCTTCTCCCTTCTTGTGCCTTCCAGAAATCATTTAATTATTGTTGTTTTAATTAGTATTATTTTAAATTTATTATTTAAGGCTCCAATGGTTAGAGCTGTGACATTACCATAAACTCCATCTCAACCTCTCAGAATCCATTTAATGCAGCTCTTGGCAACCAGAGACCCAGCTTCTTGCCAAAAACTGCAGATTAAGCATTCGTTATGGGAGTTTGCCATTAGCTGTTCCCTATGTTTTGGGCACATGTGGTTACATGTCCCCAAACATACAGGACTCTGTGTAATAGATTTGCATTTCCAAGAGGCTCCAGGGATATTAAGTGGGGTTGGTGACACCTTGCACCCATCCCTCCAACCACTACCATCAGAAGTGGGGTTGAGGTGTGGGGTGGAAACGGGTTTACTAGGCAGCTGTGGACCCTGGCTCTTCTGTAGCTTCCTCTGCGAGCTGGACCTTTATTGGTTTACAAGTACTCTAGAGCTTGCATCATATGTCTTTCATTTAAGAGACACCGAATGTTTTTCAGGGAATTCAGGGCTCTTAAGACGCATATTTATAAACAAGCTGACAGAGCTCTACGAGGTAACTAAGTTCATAGCTAGGAGTTGTTTGTATATTTCCTCAAGTCAGCAAGGCGTTGTTCTTGCTGCTGTGAATTTTTGAAAAACCTATTAAACGACCATTTCTCTTATCCTCCCCGTGTCTATTAGAGAAAGGCAGGCTGTCAGAACATCTGAAGGTAAGGTACAGAAGGGGTTAGGAGAGAATCAAAAATTATCAACCCGGATAAGAGTGAGTGGATAACTCGACTTCCGACATTCCTGTAGGGATGGCCCAGGAACAGCTAGAAAGTGCTCAGGAAGCGCATAGCTTGCTCCTTCGCCTTAAGCATGGATAGGATGTACCAGAGCAACCTCTGGCCAGCTTTTCCTTGGCCTTCCTCCCGCGTACTCCACCCCCGCAGCACCCCACACCCCCCATCCGAGGATGCCAAGCTTGGAGTTCGCGAGCCTTGGTGCAGTCTGGAATTCTCCCTGAGCCCAGTCCCTGAAAGCTTTCCGCCCCTTTTGAGATTTAACAGTTAGTGTTTGGTGCCGGCTGCACGGCTCCGGAGCTAGTAATAATACAGCTAAAGTTGTATCATTCAGGAATGGTGTCAACTCGCGAGAACCTGAGTGCGCGCTCAAGGCCGTGCAGAGCGCGGCGCCACGTGAATCGAGCTTGCGCCCCTGCTCGGGAGAAGCGTCTTGGGAGAATGGAGGCTGCTGCTCCGGGGCGCCTGATCGGGTCCCACCCGGCCGGATCTGGGTTTAGGACCGGCCTCGCTTCTTGGGCAGTGCTGAAGCGCCACTCTGAGGTGCGCAGCGCTCCACAATTCTTCCCCGGCTGCGGCCCATGCTGGCCTCGAAGAGGGTCTCCCAGTGAGTCCTAGGACAGCCAACACCCCGAAGAAAGTGGAAATTCCCGAGCCCATCCGGAGGCTCGCCAGAATTGGGCTTGGCCTCGCCACCCCAGCGTCGGGGCTGCCCCGCGTGCCCAAGGCCGCGGGGTGACTGCCCGGCTGTCCTGGGGAGACGCGACGGGCGCTGCAAGGGCCTGTGTGAAAAAGGCCGTCGGGTAGAGGCCTCCCTTGGAGGGCGCAACCCGTAGTCCCCAACTTGTGGGAGTTTTCACCCTATTTGCCAGTTTAAGAGGCCTGTTGCTAATGGCGGCCTTTCCTTGCCCAAGGCGCTGAACGCTCTTCCCTCCGACGCGGCGGGCTCCTCCGAAGCCAAAGGCAGTCCCGAAGCCTCACAGAGGGGCTTTCATCTCCGCAGTGCTGCCTGCCCTCAGGGAGCGGCCAGCTCCCCAGCCTCCCACCATCCCCTCGGGCTGGGACCGGGGTCCTGGCCCAGCTCCGCGCGCGCCCGTCGCTCCCCGAACGCGCTTTTCAAACTCGACCGCGACCATTTAAGAGTAAAATAATAATCTTTTGAAAACCACCCTGAAGGCCTTCCTCGTACTTAAACCCCTTTGTGTAACGAACCTCTCTCTGGCCTATACTAGGGGCCCTTAGGAGGTACTTTTCCTATCGGGGTTTCTTAAAATAATCTGGATCTAATGATAAAATCGTGGACCAAGGGGAGGGGTGGAAGAAGGGTGGGGAAATCAGGTTGGTATCGGTATAATGTTTTCAGTGCCTCTTGCTCGGCTTTCCTCTCCCATTGCCACCACATCCACACGCCACCACATTCCAGAAAGAAAGAAAAGGCCACGAGTTCGTGAGCGCCGAGAGCCCCGGACGCCGAGCTCCTCGGGATTGGAAGGAGAAGCGGCCCCTCTACCACGGCCATCCCAGTTAATAGCTGCCAACGTACCCGGCTTCTTGGGCTTCGGATCAATGTGGATCTTCCACATAAACGATTTACGGATGAAGTAAAAGCCCTTTAGAGCAGTACTTCCTTTCAAGTTCGTAAGACGCCTCTAAATCTTTCTGGTAGTGAGTGGCCGGCGTGGGGGTGGGGTGGGGACCGGGTGCCGGGCGGGCGGCCCGGGAGGGCGCAGAGAGCGGGGAGTGGAGGGTTAACTGCTTTGCGATCTCACCGAGCTCTTCCGAAATGCCAGTCCACTGTCGCGACGGCAATGTTTCTGGGTGTCGTGGCCTCATCCCTGATGGCATTTGTCTGAAATGGAGCTGTCTGTCTAACCTAGGCCTGGACGCGCCCTTCCCGGGTAAGTGGGGGAAGATGGGGGTGGGGTGGGGGCGGAGGGGAGTCCGGGGTGGAGTTAGTCGCCTGCCTATTTTCATATTCATTAGAACTGGGAGGTTGCCCGAGGAGCCCAGCTGAGTTTCAAGATATAAAAGCAACTTCGGGTGCCCCCTTTCCAGCCGGGACGTCTTAAAGGGCTCGGAGCCGGGCAGCTCCCCGCGCCGCAGCGCCTGCTTCCCCTTCGCTCCTCTCTGGCCCTCCCTCCTCCCGCCCCCTCGCTCCCTCCCCCAGCGCGCTCCAGCCTCCGAGCTCCAGTAGCTCCGAGACAGCTTTCCAGGATTATGGAGTTTCTGAGCGAGAAGTTTGCCCTCAAGAGCCCACCGAGTAAAAACAGTAACTTTTACATGGGCGCAGGAGGCGCGTTGGAGCACGTTATGGAGACGCTGGACAATGAGTCCTTTTACAGCAAAGCGTCGGCGGGCAAATGCGTGCAGGCCTTCGGGCCCCTGCCCCGCGCCGAGCATCACGTGCGCCTGGAGAGGACCTCGCCCTGTCAGGACGGCAGCGGTGAGTCCACTGCTCCAGCCGGGGTCGCGGAAGCCCACCCGCAAATCCGGAGTGCGGGGAGTGGTCGGGGCAGGGAGGGAGGAAAGGAAGGAAGAAGGAAGGAAAAAAGGAAGGAAGGAAGGGAGGGAGGGAGGGGGAGCGAGAGAGCTGGAGGGCGGAGGAAGGCAGTGGAACGCTGCTTATTTTAGGAAGCGGAGTTTTGGTTGCTGCAGAGCCAAGGAAGGAACCCGCACCCGGTTACTTCCGCGCGGTTCTCCTTTCGCTGTCCTCCACGGGTCCTGGAGTCCCTCTATCCAGGACCCCGCCGTAAACTGATAGGGCGCTAAATAGAGCGTAATTGAGTCAAGACAGCGCGCTTCCTCTGCGAGCCCGCCGAGCTGCCCAGGCAGGAGGAGCTGAAATCCATCACAGCTCGTTAGAGGACGTCACTACCGTCACGAATAAGAAAACTTAGGTGAAAAATGTTTTTTACTTTTCAAGACGCAACGATATTTTTCTTTGTGAAGTTAGAGGGTTACTAGATTAGCTTGTGGGGATCTGTGATTTCTACTTCTTTGGGTTTGCGATACAACAACATACATTTTTGTTAAACGCCAAATCACTTGAAATAGCTTCGGGCAAAGAATCTTCAATATAATCACTCACTCCCGAATTCTGCGTTGTCTATTTTTCTGACTCCACGTAGAAGTCACCTCAGAAGACTTTCGGAATGCTTCTGGATGAAATCTTTAACTTTGGATGGCCAAGTATCTCAAAGTCAAAATGTTATCAAAACAAACCATCTATCTTTTCTATCTTGTAACCCAATACAAACCTATTTTTTTTAGATCGCGACAGCTAAAGCAAGTTTACAATTCCAAGAGGACTTTTCTTATCATTGTATATATTCAACAGTTAAGCTGTAAGGAGCGGGTTGTTTTAAAATAACAAACGACATAAGTGTGAAATATTTACAGCAAGCCTGCCGCCCCCTATTCTAATGGTAGTTCAAAATCTGGCAAGGCACCGGCTCATAGAAGCTCCTTTTCTAAATACCTAGTACGCAATAAGCTTAAAAAACGACCTCGTATATTTTACTTATTTTGTTCAACGTTGCAAGTAACTTTTGACTTGCAAGGTTAAATAAAAAATAAAGGCGCAAACAATAGAGTAAATCAGTTAAATCTCAGTCATTTATTTAGGAAGACGCAAAAACAATTTATTTTAATACACTGAAGTTTTGGCTTTCTGGCTGTATTTCACATTGTAATATTTTTATTTTGAAATTTATAGAGGTATACATAAAGTTATTTCTATGGACAGGATTTTTTAAAAAATGGTTCTGAAATGTCCTCTGTTGACAGCTGGATCCGACTCAATCATAATTTTTATTTAAATTGTCGGGATTCCAAAAATAAGAAGAGAAATAGGTGATTTTTGATACTTTATCAAGTTTTTAAAGAACATCATACTATTAGGAGGGATTTTAATAGGAAAGTATTAAGTAAGATAAATGTAGGCAACAAGCAGTCCGCTAAATTTAGGAAGTCTTTCTCCTGAGATGCCCTTACCCTCACGCCTGCTTCCCCTCCCCCATCCCTAATTACCGCAGTTCCCCATTTAACTCTGCCCGCGGAGACAAAACCGTATTGTTTGTTAATGTCCAGGCTCTTCTTTCTGTTTAGTTTTACCTCACATCTTTTTTTGCCTAAATACTCTTCCGTATTTAAGTTACCTAGGTACTAGAGTTCAATACATTTGTATGATGATTAAAGCAGTTGTAAAAATACATCATGAGAGAATTTTAAGATAGACAGAAACGAAAAAAGTATAACAATTCATTGGAAATCATTGTTGTGGCAGGACTGACTTAAAAAAATGCTTCCCGTGGCATTATGTGCCTCCATTACATTTGTGTGTGTGTGTGTGGCACCATATGATATATTTTCGTTTTATATCATACTGCCAAGCATGCACTCAAATCTGGAGGAAATCACTAAAATTAAAGCACCCCTAAACAGAATGCCAGATGACATCCTTTGTAATCTTTTAATAGATGTTTTAATTTCCGTGCTTTACTAGAGGGAAGAGTAAAGCTTTCTGTCTTAAAACATGTTTCATGAGTTAAGCATAAATTTGACAAATTTAGAAAGAACTGCAAATGAGTTTTTAAGCTAAAGAAGTCTACCTAAATCTTATTATTTTCTGTAGGAAACACACACAGAAACTGATGGAAAATTCATTTTTTAACTTAGTAGGTCGCTTTTTGAAATAAAAAATGTAAATGCAGACATGATATACAGTTGAAATATTGGAAATACAGTAGGAAACAATACCATATCTTTATAGTCCATAGGTTTTGTGTGGAGGAGAAACATAACTTTTGAAAAGAGTTTGGATTTTGGTTTACGGATAGTATTTAAAATTGAAATATCCTTTTTGAGCCATGTAAGTAGCTTACTTTTGTCTGCTGTGAATAAATAAGACATATTAAATTTGGCTCACTTAGATTTTTTTGAACTAGAGCGTCTTTTAATTTGATTATAAATTATGTGCATAAACATTACATTAATCCTGGAAAATAGAACTGTGTGTTTTGACAAATTATATGAGTTCCATGTACACATTTTTAGATGATTCTAAACCTGCCCGAAGTGAATTAATAATGTGATGATCAAATTAATACTGGCACAATAAATCATAATGGACCGCTTGCCTGATGCTCTAAATTACTTCAACTTAAGTCCTTCATCCATGTTTTGCAATCCTGAGAACTGTTGTTTTCCCCCTTTGGGTACAGTGAACTATGGGATCACTAAAGTAGAAGGACAGCCTCTTCACACCGAACTAAATAGAGCTATGGACAACTGTAACAGTCTCCGGATGTCTCCCGTGAAAGGGATGCCAGAGAAGGGAGAACTGGATGAACTTGGGGATAAATGTGACAGCAACGTATCCAGCAGTAAGAAACGGAGACACAGAACCACCTTTACCAGCTTGCAGCTGGAGGAGCTGGAAAAGGTCTTTCAGAAAACCCATTACCCGGATGTATACGTCAGAGAACAGCTTGCTCTGAGGACTGAGCTGACTGAGGCCAGGGTCCAGGTAGGAGCCAAATGAAGGCTTGCGTGTGTGTGTGTGTGTGTGTGTGTGTGTGTGTGTTTGGAAGGCGGAGTTGGAGGGGGGATAGGGTTTGATCCATAGTTGTGTTTTACTACAAAGGAAGAAACCGATTCTCCTACTGAAGATGTAGAACGGTGTAGTATGTAAGTGTAGCATGTAAGTCTCCTAAAGTTACTTTTTACTTGCAAAGGATTTGACAGCTCGCACACAAGTATAAAAGAAAAGAACGCTTGAATTATTACATAGGCATAAAAACTAATGATTATTTTAAAAGAACAGAATATGAACAAATTTCTGATTTCAAAAAGTGATTTTTAAAGGACAAAAAACTAGTCATAGCTATTCAATCTAGTAATCCATGTATTTTATTTTTCTATTTTATCAGCCGTTGAAGTTCTTTTGAGGTTAGATACCCTATATTGGTAACTTATTTGTATAGTGGTCCATACGTCTATAATTTTACTGAGGTTGGGGTTATAATAAAACAAGGAAAAATGAAGCAGTCTCACAAACTCCCAGTTGTTATGTATACCATAAACTATTTTCACTATACATAATTAAAGAAAGATCATATAGTTCATCTACAATTTTCTCGCCCCAGGAATTGCCAGTACATGCACTTCCATTATAATTTTAAAAATCTAGATAATTTATATGATTTTTGCAGAGGCAATAGGAATAATAATCTTAAAGTAATTTTTAAATATATAAATTCAGTTAAATTATATCTATATGTTATATTCAAATTATAAAATTGGATGATTCAATATACTAAATTTCTTAATAAGTTGAAAAAAATTTTAAAATACTGGGTAAAATTCTACCTCCTAAGTGTATTTTATTTTTACTAGCCTTGATATTTGAAACTATATTTTATTAGTTCCTAAGTAACAATAATTCAGGAGAATAACCTTTTTCTTTGTGTGTGTTTTTACTACTCCAAATAAAATAATTTGAATTTTGAAATTCCCATAAACCACTAGAATAGAGAAATAAATAAAAAATTTTTTCTGAGTGGAGTAATAGTATTCCTCCTGAAGATTGAGCCATTGTAAGGCCCTTATACATCAGTAAAGACAACATCTGGTGGTGCAGGAATACCAAGCAGCAGATTTTTGCTTTAGTTTGCGGAGACAAATGGTTACTTTACCTTAGTTCAGGAAGTAAATGTATAGAAAGTCAACGCTAAGGAAGAATTTTAGAACTGTCAAGTGTTAACACAAGCCCCCCACATGTGTGTTTTTTGGTCTTGTGTTCATATATGTAAATTAGTTATACTTGTAACCATAGAAAAATGTGTTTACACACACACAGTGATCAGCTGTGCACAAAGCATGTTTTCCCCTTATCATTTCAGCAAGTTCTGATTAATTTTTGTCTAAGAACATGCATAGAGAGCCAGCCTGAACCTAATTTACTCAGATGGTTCTCTTTTCTGCTTTTCACATCAGAGTGGTAATTGGCACCCATTTTAAGGAGACTGTCAAGGTCTTTTTCTCAGTAGAAAAGCCCTCATTACTAAATTCCCTCAGTATGCTCCTGCTGTGGAGAGAGCAAGAAAGTGTGTTCTGTTTTGCTTTGTTGTTGATGTTGTCTTAAGCCCTGAATATAGTGGATAATACACACTTCCCAGCAGTGTTCTAAGAAACCATCTGAACAGGTAGCTGTCTTTGCCTTCTTTTAATTGCTGAAAACTCTTCAAAGTGCCATCTTAAATTTACAATACATGCTTACGCACCAAACTGAGTATTAATATGTCTCCATAAGTGTGAAGGTAAAGATATAAAAGATTAGAATTGAATATGAAAAAGAGTAAAAATTTCAAATAAAGTTTAATGAAAGGCTTTTTACAATTTGCATTTTTATACTTCATTTCCAGCTTCTTTCCTAAGTATTTTATATTCTGAATATAGTTCTGTAAAGACTAAAGAGCTTCCTGAAAGCTGCTTATGTAAATTATACATATTGAATATCAAATTATACATATTGAATATAATTTTCTGTATAGAGAGCTGTATTAAAGAGAGCTTTAATACCTTAAAATATTAAAATGATGATTCTGGAAAGCTACAAGTGTGAATTAGTTAATATTTAACCCTCTGAGGGAGATAGGTGTTATAATGGATATTTCATCTATGCAATTAATTAGAGAGATTTGGAAGGCAGTTTAGTGACCCTGTAGAGGCCGTACTAACTCACAGGCTTTCTTGACAGTTGATTATACCTGCTCTGTTTCTTTTTTAATTTACATTACCCGTAAGTCTTTTAAATTGGATAAATGATTTTGAAGATTTTATGAGCATTTTCTATAAGAGAAAATAAGTAAGTGGTGTCATTTACATAATAAACAATTTGTATATTTTAAAACCAGAGTTCAGCTTCAGATGATACCATTTTACCCAAAGTCTTTATCATAATCAATATAATATATAATCCTAATGGTTTTTGTTTCTAAATAATCATGATATTTCTGCTGATGCCATATGTTTTAGATATAATCTTTATGTTTACATTTTTCTAAGTTTTTCTAAGTCTGGGTACAACCCAGAAGAGCCAATTGTTTTGACAGACCCAGATATTAATTTGGTTATAGATTGGCTGGGTTAATGTTGTATACATAGCCCCAAACTAAAAAGTTATGAATGTCTTCCAGACTTGCAGCATTCTGTGAGAGAGGGATTATTATCTGTGATAATTTGAAGATACAAGGAATCTTCACGGTCATATAATCTAATTCTTTTTTATTTTCTGTAAATGAAAAAACAGAGGCTCAGATGTATTAAATAAATTTTTGAAAATGTCTTGTCTCTTTGTATTAAATTATATTGCCTCATGGACATGGCACTTGTCAGGGTAAAATAGAAAGTAAAATTTGTGGATCCTTTTCTAATATAAAAAAATTCCCTTTTTAGTAATTATGTTGACCTGGTTTACCTTTCTAATTTGAAGTCTTTGAACATCATATTTGCATTATCAACTATTCCTTGCCTAAAATTCTACTTTTTTAAAAAATTAGGTTTGGTTTCAAAATCGAAGGGCCAAGTGGAGAAAAAGAGAACGTTATGGCCAAATCCAGCAAGCTAAAAGCCACTTTGCTGCCACCTATGACATATCAGTTTTGCCAAGGACTGACAGCTATCCACAGGTATGGTAAACTGCACAGAACACTGAGAGGCATAGGTGTGGTTTGTATATTCTTAAAAGGGCTAGTATAAGCTTTATTATATCTAATAGCCAAGAATGAAAATTTTAATCTCCAAAAGAATTTTTCCATGTTTGTTAGATTTTTATTTTACTAAAATATTTATTTATTTATTTTAATTTATTTTTCTAGAACCATTCATTTAAAAATATTTCAGGGTCTCTTCTTTGGTATACATTGAAACAACTTAAGTAGCATCATTCAGTAGTATGTCTTTTAATTTCTCTACTCACTCCCTTTGTTAACTTTTAAAATACATAAAGCATTGCTTGGCATGCTATCTCTGTGGCTGTTGTTTTATGAACCATACCATAACCTGGTGTCACATGTGGCCTGTGACACCTTCAGTTTCACTGAAAACCATCTTTTTTTCAGTTTTAAGTTCCACTTAAAACTATGTTGTCTTTTCAGCTTTGAATTTGCTCATTGTTTCGAGGAAACATTTAGTCCTTTGTGACATAAAACATATATAGAATTAGTACTGGACATAATTTTTTGAATGTATCATGTTAAGAAAGACTTCTTTTATAATGGGAGCTCTCATCTCATTTCAAAGAATATTTAGAAATTCTGTTTCCTATAATTTTTCCTTTTAATTTAGAGAGGGTTTTTTTTCATACTTTGTAATTCACATAAATAAATTTTGTCTTTCTAATTGGGTATTACTTTTTCCTAATACTGAATTATAATATTCAAAATTGTATTTGATACATGATAAAGGACATGTGTATCATAAGGAACTTTTAAACCATCTGTTATTTCATTCCTGATTGTTTAATGATATGCGTTGTAACAGACTACTTTGAAAACAAATATGTAACATATATGCTGGTAGAATACCTTGATAGTCCAGTAAACAAATCATCTCAGCCCCAAACTTAAGGGTATTCGTTTTCTTTAACTGTAAATTCATACCCTGTGAGCATGAATTCAGTCCTTTAATTTCATGCTATCTTTTTGTTCTTGTGCCTTTCATGATTTTTTAAAACCCTATTTTGAGAACTTCATTCCTCCAGATAAATCCACCAAATTTATTAATGTAATATTATATGCAAACAAGAGCCTTAGAGATCACCTAGTTCAATTCCTTCATTTTAGAAGTCAGGAAACCAGACCCAGATGAGGTAAAAAAAATTGGTCTGTGATCACACAAATGGTTCCTTAGTCTATAAAAGACTGTTACAGCTAAGCCTTGCCACTGCAGTTTGCCAGAAGACCAACATTATGGGTACCTTTTGAATAAATGCCCATACCTACCTTAAGAAGAATCTTGTTTCTTTCACTTTAAAAATTTTATCTTAAAGTAGCTCCTTTGTATTTTCTCCTATTTTAAAAGCATGTATATACTCCTGGTTACTTAACATCACAGGGCTAATGAAATTTTATTCACCAAATATTTTGAGTGTCCTAGTTGAGTTCTAAACAAAGTGCTGTGAGGATGTTTGTCCTCTAGGCTGTAAGTGCCGTGAGATCAGGCACTGCTATTTTCCTAGCTGTTAACACGACTGTAGCCCTTACTGTCAGGCACTGTTCTAACTAGGTTCCATATATTAACTCATTTAATCCTTACCACAACCTTATGTAGTAGGTGTTGTTGATTATTCCCATTTTTCTTATGAGGAAACTGAGGCACAGAGAGGTGAGGTATTTACTCACTTTCATTAGTGAGTAGTGAACCCAGATTTGAGCAGAGCCAGTCTAGTTCTCAAGGGCAAGATCCTAATTCCCACAATAGACTGTCTCTCCCAGGGAATATGTTTGAATGATTGAATGATGAACTAATACCAAAGGAGCTTAAGTTGCATTATTCAAATTGCAGTTTAGTTCAGGGGAGCAGAGAATGTTCTCACAACCAGTGAAATAACAATTAAAAAAATAACGGAGATGGCATATACTGCATATAATTTTGAACTACTTGACTGTTGGTGACTTTAGAACTAATAAAGTCACAAATTATGAACTCTTTTCAAATGGACTTTAAACAGTCTTACTGATATGTCCCACAACACTTGACTGTGATGTGTCTTTTTTTCACCTTATTATTTCAATATTCATTCCTTTCCTTGTTACCATTTCTATTTGCCACTTTTCTGCTCCTTGCTTTTGGTTGCCTTATCTCTAACCCCCCTTTCTTCTTTAGTGTATCATAAAACATGTAGAATAGTGCCTGGACCAATTAAGCTCTATACAAAAGCTTAATATAACAATATAACTAGTCACCCTTTTTTCCTAAAATTATCTTGCTACTATGTTATTGTGCCTCATAGCTTGTGACATTAACGATTAGCAGAATGAGGTCACCTAGTAGCTCAGGCAGGAAAGGAAATGGTAAAATCAAATTGTACATTTGATAGTCTTTTTCACTCCAACAAAGGATAAATTAAAAAAAAAATTCCCCTCACAGATAACAGAATTTGCACTAATTCTTCTTGTGGCTTCTCCATAACTTATATACATTGGTTACACCACCTCATAATTTAAGTATGGGAATGCAGAGATCATATGTTGAAGTTATTTTGACAGTGCAATTCATTAACAATGATAAAAATCAGTACTGATGAATCCACACTACTTTTCTGTATTGGTAAGTCATTTAATGTTTGGTTACCAAAAATTCTGAAATCAAGCATCTCCCACTCCCCACTGTAGGTATTGGATAAAGTCAGGGGAAAATTCCATTTTAACTTAAAAATATATGGTTGACATTTTTTAGTTTGTTTGAAAAAAAAAATAATGCAAAAATCATGTCTCTCAAGACTCAGCCTAAGGAAATTTTTTTTTTATTATGTGGCTTAAAAATAGAAGTTTATAATGGGAAAAATAGGAACTGAAATAGAGCCTAACCAACTCAATGCAGTAAGACACTGAATTTGGTTACTGTTACTAATTACAGAAAAAAAATTATTAATTACAAAATGTTGGAACTAGAAAATGTTGGCGGCAGGACAGAAATAAAGAATTAGCAATTTGGCAGGGAAACAAAAGCATACACAGAAATACATCAAAACCAGAAATGGTTTACAAAATGATCTCCTTAAGCCTGCTCATAAAAATAAGCCTGTGTATCATAATCTTACCTAGCATAAAGGTATATGTATATAACATATAATGTTTATTTGTGAATAGTAATTAATATTTTCTAAAATGTTCTAAATACTTTGTTTCCACTGGTCTTCATTACACTATAGTAACAACAGCTGTAACAGTAAAAATAGTAACTACCAGTTGAGGGCTTATTTTAAGCCAGGCTTCCTTCTTATAGCCATTAACTCATTGAATTTGAGCCCAAGTTTCTTGAGTTTAGGAGTCCCAGGCTTTTTATGCAACATTATGTTGGAGTCTCCCTAATCCAATACGGTGTTGAAATAGTTCAATTTTGACCCTAAAGCATCGCATTACTTTGGTAAGGAAAAATGCTTTCATTTTTTAAATTTGTAAAATAATAATATAAAACATTTTAAAAATGTAGATACTTCTTAGACTGTTTAAGATATTCTTTTTCTTAAACTTACTCATCATATGTGATAGCAAACAAACAAATAAGTGAGTGCTGCGATGTCAGTAGTAATGTACTCTAAAGGCAGTATATTTTGATGTAGTGAAAAGCTGTTAGTTTTTAAAGCTCTATTTTGGGTCACAATATCAGTTGCTATTTGTCAACACTGTATAGCTAAATTAAATTACTTGATATTCTCCAACACATGATATTTTAGAAAAGAGTCTCCTTGCTTGTGCTAAGTCTGTTTCCCTCTATGCTGAATTCCCTTCCCTTCACCTAAACCATATTTCTTCCATGAAGCCTCCTCTCAATTTTCCCTCAATCAGCGCATCACTTTCTCATTGACATTGTGGTGGATTGTGTAAAATGTCTCCCACACATTTAGAATGTAAAGTATTTAAAAGATGATTCAGTTCTTATTCACATTTGTATCACCACAGTATTAAGCAAATTATGTATACACTGAATAGATGTGAAAAAAAGTACTGGTTCACTTCACTGTTCAGGAGTACATTATAAAACAAAAACTAGTCTATTTTTAATAAAACAGATGGTTTCTGAATCTCTGATATTAACCAGCTCTGTGGTCTTAAGCAATTAACTTTTCCTCTTTGAAAAGAATAGACTAGAAAGATTTTGTAGACCCCTTGCAGCTTAATTTGTTTTTCTTGCAGAGTTGTTTGCATTTTATCAAACAAATATATGCCAGGTATTGTTTTAGGCACAGAGGTTATACAAATGATCCAGACAAAATCTCCTGCTTTGTGGACAGATTACAAACTAGATATTACAAATTCTGCAAACACTTCTTGATGCAAACTAGACCCAGAAAACCAAACCAATTAGAGACCTACATAATTTTGTCCTTGAGTTTAAGAAGCAAGCACATATCTATCAACATTAGATTCTAACTTGTTTCTAATTTATCAAAACCAAAGCATTTTTTTTTTTCCCGGTACGCGGGCCTCTCACTATTGTGGCCTCTCCCATTGCGGAGCACAGGCTCTGGACGCGCAGGCTCAGCTGCCATGGCTCACGGGCACAGCCGCTCTGCGGCATGTGGGATCTTCCCGGACCGGGGCACAAACCCGTGTCCCCTGCATCGGCAGGCGGACTTTCAACCACTGTGCCACCAGGGAAGCCCAAAACCAAAGCATTTTTAAAATAATTAATTTTAGTGAATAAAATATTTTCTGTTAAGTTATAAACATTTTCTAGGAGATTATAGCAGCCTTCATTCTTAAAGAAGAGCTAATTTCATGCCATTAGGTTTAGTTTGGATTAAAAGTACACTAACTTTATCATTTACTAGCTGAGTAACTTTGGGTAAGTCTCCGGACTTCCTTGATCTTCAGAGTCTTTATTTGTAAGATTGAGGTATTGTTGGTGCTAGAGTTGGTGGTCTTAGTAGTGTAGATGATGATGATGATGATGGTGATGATGATGATGAGGATACTTTTTCTGTTATGGAGAGGATTAGAGTGATTTCTAAACAGTCTTTGCAGCTAAATCCTGAGATTTGGGATGGGTCATGGATTCATGTATGACTGTAGGCTGCACAATTAGGGAGTTGTGGATTCAAATCCTGGCTCTGCCACTTAATAGATTTTTAGACCTTTGGCAAATAAATTAACCTCTAGGAACGTTTCTCTTCATTTATAAAATGGTGATACAAGTTCATATGTTATTCGTGAGGATTAAACAAAATAGTTTATGCAGAGTTCTTAGGATATTGCCTAGTACATAATGAGTGCTCAATAGTCATGGTTCTATGATAGCCATTAATCATTATTAATTTTTTTCTGCAGTAGAGAGGTAGCTAAGTGGTTTGAATTTTCCCTTGTGTTGTAGCATTTAAGCTCATCCAATCTGTGAGTATATTTACTATTTGGGGATCTAGAGAAAGATCAAATTCAGTTAAATACACTTTCTTCTTTAAATTAGGATGAACAAATATGGTAGCTTTGGGAAAATTTGAGTATATTCTTAATCCACCAAAATTATTTTCTCATGAAGAAAAATTTTCATCAAAAATTTCGAAAAAAGCGTTGAAGATTTTCCCACCAAAATTTTCAATGAGGTTTTACTTAGTATATATTGAGAATCATAATTAAATCTATATATTCCAAATGCACTAAAAGACCCATGCAGTATTTTTGCTTTCTGTTGTTTAATTGATGACTTTATAAATATATGCCACTTGGAGTTTGAACATACCAAGAGTTGGATTCAAGTTATAGATAATTTGTAGTAACTGGAGTAATTTAAAAAAACAGATGAAAGCTGTATAATATTTCTAGTTTAACAAATGTACTTCAAACATTGTTATTATACAATAAAAGGAAATGTTAAAGTTTCTGTAAAATAGTGATTTGAAGATATTGTGCACCCTACTTTCTTCTCTCACAAGTATCTGTCCTAATCTTAATGTTTACCTTTGCTTAATCTAAATAAGGAATATGAAACTTGTTTTCTTTCACCACCGTGGTTTAGTGATTTAAAGGTATCTGGAGCAGGTTTGTTTTTTGTTTTTTTTCTGGAGCAGTTTTTACCTTTAGAAAAAGTATCACATTTTTATCACTATTATTTCTATTTTTCCCAAATATTTGAAGTAAACAAAGATCCCAAGGTCTTTAAAAAATGTTAATAATATAGCTATACTTGATGCATTGTGTAATGAACAGTCTCATAGCTGTCCAACAACCAATAAGATGGTCATATATTGTGATACAATAAAACTTCCCTCATGATGAATGGAGGGACAAAAATGTTAACAGCATCAGGTCAGCAGGTCATAGTGGTATTGTACAATTTCTCACTGATTATAAGCACAAATATTTAATATTATAGAAGGACATAATTTATTCAAATTAATATAATTTTTACAATGGATAAAGTTGCTAATTTAATTAAATATATGCATATATATTTTATATAAACACATATAAAGACTATTTCACATATATGTGTATGTTAAAACTAAGTTACGTGTAGTAGGAGGTAGATTTTGTTAGTATCAGGTAAAGGTGCAGCTAGACACAGACAGTGAATAATTCTTTTATTTTGTTGAAAGTACAGGTTCTTTAAAGAGGTAAAGAATATCCTCCAAAAAAAGTAAAGTGCATTCATGTTGTTGACTATAAAAGATTTATTTTTTTAATGTAATATTCAAATTTAATGTGACTTAAAGACTTTACATAGTCGTAATAACTTAGCTGTTTGTTTTTGTTTTTGTTTTTTTTTTGCTTTTAATAAGTGACCACTGTTAAAGCATTGTATTTAACTGAATTTGTCATACATATTTTATATTTTAAGAGGAAAGAATAAATCAATAAATTGAGTAGGTTACCAAAATAAGTAATAAATATGAAAATAAATTATTGAGAAGTGCCAATGTTGCTCATACATATGAAAACTACCTTATAGGAGAATAGAGAAGAACCAGGGGGGAAATTAAGCATCAAAGTCTGAGAAGTCTATGAGAACAGACTTGTGGATTAAAACCTACAGTTCAAACCATTATTGTTAGTGTGAACCTCAGGATATACTTTAATCCAGAATTTTATGCGTGCCATATTTATTAGGCCACATGTGTCTGTGGGTTTTCTTTTTTCTTTTAAATTATGGAGCGTTAAATAGGAAAAATTTTTTGTGCAAATGCACAGTTGAATTAAAAATCACAAAAATAAAATTCAAATTATAGTTAACACAAATACAAGATGAATATAATTGATAACTTTACTCGGGATTTTAAGAATAAATTCAAATCTCGTACTTGACACCATGTGGGACTCTAAGATTAAAAATATACTGTGTAAATACTTCAAGTGTTTGCATATTTGATTTACATTTTAAGTTAATAATTCACAAAGAAAACTTAATTTATATTATAATTTTTGTTTCTTATAATTGTAAATTTTTAATAGATGAATTGTCATTAAAAATGAATCAGCAATAGTTACCATGCATGTATTAAAATACATGAAAAATAAGGTGACAAATAGTTGGAAAATACTTCATATGATAATTGTTGCTAGATAATTATTAAAAAAATAGCAAATGCTAGGTGCTTTGATTTTATTCTCTCCTTAAGTGAGTTGATTTGGAAAGTTTCATTTTAAGGCATGTAGGGTGAGATTTTCTATGAATCTTTTTTAAAAATGATCACAATTAATACAAAATTTGAGAACACATTCAACACTAAAGGAAACGAGAAATGTTCTTAATGCTTCCTCTGTCTTTGACTTGGAGCATATTTCAAATATTATTCGAATAATACAAAATTTAAATACCTTTATATGGTATCATTCTTAAAATTTTCAGACATTAACATTTCTCATGAGACTTAATGCTTTTAATTTTTGCACTAATGAGATATATACTTTTATTTTTTCTATATAGCAGTTTTCTTCTCAGTTCATTAATCTCATATGACTATTATATCTAATAGTGATTTTTTTTTTAACAGAAAAGGCATTCTTTCTTGTTTCAAATCCCTGTATACATTTCTAAGGTGAAATTTTATTTAAGAACTCAAAGTAGCAATGAATACCTAACATGTGGTCCTTTTCTGATGAATAAATAATTTCTAATCCCTTCAACTTAATAGTACCATGTGCTGAAAACATATATTTTTGGAATTTTTGAAATGTAAATTGATTCCCCCCAAATCTTAGTATTTGTATATTATCTTAAATTTTTTTCATTACAATTCCACTAATAAGAGGGCACTGATGAAAACATACCCTCATTTCTATCTCAGGTAGTACCTAAACTTGCTCAGATTGATCTTTTCACTGCGTAATTAATTCAAGTTGGGATTTTTTTTTTTTTCCAGATGCACAAAGTCTCAGTGTGTGTTATTCACTGGTAGCAAATTCACTATTTAGAAAAACACTTATACCCCTTCTCCCTGCCAGCAGCTTACTGATGTAGTTACTAGAAAAGTTAATGGGACCCTAAGTTTAGACAACAGCTAAAAATATCTGCAAGTTACTAAGCATATGATTCTTTTAATATTTTATCCCTCTAAATTTTAAAGGAACAGATATGCTAATAAAGAATGTAATGGTCTCTTAAAAAATTGAACTGCTTTTGTAAACAGTGATGTTTTCATTTTTAAAAGAGACCATATAAGAAATCAGGTAAATTAAATTATATAGTGATAATGTGGTAATAAATCTATATAGTAAGTATTGAATAATATTCAGAGTAGTCAATAAATGTAAACATTCTGTCAAACAGGAAAAACCAAAGTCAACTTTCAGATTTTAATGCAAAGAAGCTATTGCTATAACATCATCACAAATACCTCTTTGTGAATCCCTGATCTCCGTCTTTTTATAGCAACCTTTTAACTCCCTCAGGGAAGTGTTGGGGCTGTGATGTGAGGGTAGTGTGAGGATAGGATAATATGTGTATCGTGATGTGTGTGTGTGTCTATGTATGTGTGTACATGTAGATGTTGGTGGCTGGTAGAAGCAGTGTATATGTAGAGGAGTAAGGTTAAATAAACTTGTTTTAGTAGAAAAATAGTTGGTTTTAGAGATGCTCTAAAATTAAGGAACAGTTATTACTCATATATGCTCACATTTTTCAGTATTTCTATTAAATCCAGATTAAATTCCATTGGCTAGTGTCTCAATAAATACCACTAACAGTAGGATATAGTGTATATAAATCAGGAAACTATTTGCTTTTTTTTACACATCATGCTACTTTACAACTAAGGGAAAGACTAATAAACTTACATTAAAAGGTTTTTTAAAAGTATGAAAAATTCCCCACTACAATAAAATCAGCAAATATATTAGAAATATACACCAAATTTAGCATACTAAAATTTTCTTTACAGTTTTGGTTATATAAAGAATATGTCTGTATCAAGTTTCCATGATGAAGGTAAATGAAATTTATAATTTCCTATCCATGATTTACCCTATTCAATTCATGACATATATAGATCCACAGTGAAGAACTCTTAATATATATGTGTATACTTATATATCACCCCTCTCCTTCCTAGCCATTGCTTTTAATTCCTTGAAAGGAAAGTGAATGTTAAATGAATTTGATTTGTTTGGAAAGAGACAAAAAAATCAACTTTCCTCCAAAATTCAAAGTTATGGAATAATTAAGTTTTTACGTGATTAGAAAAACATTAAGGGGCAAACGTTCAAAGTGGAGAGTTCTAAGTCAGCTGAACTTCCATTCATGCTAATGGGAAGTAGTTGGCTAAGTTCCCTGGACAGTGCTTTGAACATACCATCAGAACTTTAAAAAATGCTGTGAACCGCATTAAAACATTGAATATTTTTAGATTATCCACTCCTTTTAAACACAAAGAAGAAAAAATGGAAAGGCAAGCAGTCTTTTTTTCTCATTTTTCTTTTCTTTTTTTTTTTAAGCACACGTGAAAAAAGGATGTGGACATGATTCAGTAATGCTGTTCCTGGTTGTAAAGCCCTTGAATATTATACAGTTAGAAGCCTACAAAAAAATTATTTGGTGTCAGTGAACTAGTCTAAAACTAGTCTAAAAAAAAAGAAAAGTAGTGATCTTATTTAGAAAAAAGTGCATTCTTTCATTCCAAAATTTAACAGCAAATACAGTATTTTTAATAAGTCAGAGAGTAAGATTTTTGTATGACTTCTCTGTTGACAAATATATACGCAGTTTTAGACAATATGTGTCGATTCTAGCGCATCATTTTAAAATGATCACTTACAAGAATAGGATTTGTGGAGGGATGGAGGAGGCATAGAACGAGCCCACTTGGACAGCAGTAGATTTATTAAACCACAAGCTCAAACGACTTTGTTGTTCAATCAAATATCGCCTTCAAATATTAACAGAAGTAGATGATCTAGAACAAAGATGATACCTGCTGGGTTATCCCTACGGTGATCAGACGACATCTAGATTATATTCTGTTGTCAGTGCTGGATGTTAATAAGGGTGAAGGGTGTTGACAACCTCTAGCATATCCAGAGGAACGTGACTGGAATGATACAGTCTGGAAATCATGTCATATGAGGAATCCTTAGAGGAAAGAGACTTGTGATTGTATAATAGTCACCTGATGATATTTGAAGGTTTTCCCATGTAAGAAGGATGCTACTTATTCTGTATCATTTTAAGGGACAGACATAGAAGAGATAGATAGAGAAAGATAACAGTCACTTTTTTACAGATCTCTCCAAAAGGGAATGGAATGTTTTTTAAACAGGGTGAGCTTCTTATCACAGGAATCGAACATAATTGAAAATGTACAAGGGTTTTTTGCATTTGGAAAGAAGCTGGACTTCAATAGCGTTTCCTAATCCTAGGTGATTTTAGGAATTGCTTGTGTGTATTACTATTGCCATTATTTTAGTACAAATCCCCTCGGCCACACCCCCTGCTTAATGAATCAGAATCTCCAGGAAGATGCATCTGTGGTGGATAGTAAATGTTTAACAGAAAAAAAAAACCAAAAAGCTGCCTAGGGAAATATAGTCAACAGGGTCCAGCTTTGTAATTTTCATGATTTCTGTTAAGATTGTGTAGTATGGTGATTCTAGCATTCAAATCATGAAAAAAAATTCAGATATATTAGCATAAATTGTCCATAAAGCTTTGATTACATCTGCAAGATGGATCAGTCCAAATTTCATATTCTTAAGAGATTTTTCCATTATTTAATAAATGTATATAAAGGGTTTTTCATATGCTGTGTTAGGCCTGGGGATGAGAAAACGGTTGTGAGCGATCATTGGGAATTTTGCTTTCAGAAAATGGAGTCTATGAACAACCAAAAACTTAGGGTTATTAATAAGTAAATAACAATTTCAACTCATAAGACTAGTTTTTATGTCATTGTAGCATTTATAAGATTTCTTGGGTTCAGATTTGACCTCTACCATTGCAGTTATGCCATCTTGGGTGAGATTCTTAAACTCTTTGTTCTATAGTTGTACCTTTTACGAAATGGGGATAGTAAAAGCACATACCTTTTCCGATGTCAAAACGATTAGAAGTCTTCATCATGCTTTTACCATAATGCTTGACACATGGTAATTAATTGATAACTGTTAGCTATCATGAGCGTGATCTTGATCGTCATCATCAGATGTTTTAAACATCCAGAGGGAATGCTTCAGAGGAAGCAAAACCTCAGTTCACTGGGGATATTATTTTTTATGATTTGCATCTAACTTTAATATAGAAACCAACTAGATCCCCAAAGTCTAATGAAAACATGCCAGAAATTTGAAAATCAAAGAAAGGCTGGGAAGAGAGGGGTGATAGAGATCATGGAAACAGGGCATAGCAGTAAAAGCATGTGACAGCATCACTACCCATGAGAATATTTGGGTATCCCCTCAAGTCCAACTGAAGTATTGCTGTTTGTAAATTGCTTTATTAATCTGTTCTGTTCCGAAGACATTTCTATATGTTGTATTTCATGAAAAGTAACTCATTTAACTTGCTTGATCATGTTCAGGTAAGAAGTTTTGATCAAAATAACAATATTTGCTCATGTCGTGGAAAGTGGAGAATTTCTTTTCATTTTATACATAGATTACTGTTAATTCTTTCAGGGGAAAAATATTTTAAATTTAAATTCATAGATTTCCTTCCTTGCTTTTACTCTCCTTATTTTTTCTTTTTGACTGAGTTGTTAAATATATTTCTATGCATTTGGAATACAAGTAGATGATTTTAATAATAAATTCTAGCAACACTGTGTATAAGTTGAGGGATCCTTTAACAAACATGAAATGTAAATAATCTTTCTCCACCACTATCTTGCCTTGCATTTATTTTTTCAAAAGTAAGCAAGCAAGTTCACTTTCATTTCCTGAAAGCCCTTTTGTCAGACATATGACTGTGGTTTTTGCAGTGTAGCACAATGTTTGATTGAATGTCAGAGGAAAATCACCCAGATCAAGTTAGAAGAGCTAGTTTGACAGACTAATGACATTAACAGCCCCTCCTGTTGGTTTGAGATACATAACTCAGCAGTCACTGGCACCAATCATCATACTTTGGCTAAAGTGGGAGACATATACTAGAATGAGCCAAAATTAAAACAGCATAGCCCATGACGATTTAAGGATTGATAATGTATGCAAATCGTGATGGACAGCTAGCTAGATAGCTAGCTAGATGTCTATAGGTGTCTCTCACAGATTTGACATATTTAAAGCAGCTTAGAAAATATTTCTATAAAGAACTATTAAACAATACTAAAATGAGCATCTTGCCAATCACTGAAGCACCACCTAAGGGATAATATTTGTTGTTCAGTTTAGAACTGGTTGTGATCCTTTCTAAGTGACAGAGTAACATCTCTACAGTGTAATCTAGAAATTTCTAAAACATATTTTTGGCTATTAATTGAAAATAAGTTGTCTTAAAAAATATGGCTTCAGCCTGGGTGTTGTAAGACTATAGCAGAGGCTATATGTAGCAGACTGAAATTTCTATGTAAAAATAAATATGAGAAAACAGTTCTTGTATATGTGTGGAAATAATTGATGATTCCATTCTAATTATGATTTTAAAAGAGAAAAGAAAGTCAGATGGGATAAACATATATATTGTTGTTGTGTTCTAGTCTAAATCTATTGTAATAATACTGTATAAGGCATGTAATTTTTAAATTTCGTTTTCTAAGGCTGCATCTCTCTGCCATGCTATACCAAGCAACGTTTTCCTTTTTTCCCAGCTCCTGCCGTTTATCAGGATTTTCTCTGTGCTTCTCAGTCATGCATGTGATCACTTTTTTTTTGCCCTTCTTTAAATAGCTAGTTTAATATACCTCCTATTTAAAATTCATAGTATACAAATTCTACTTAATGTTTCTTTTACATGCTAGTAACTTTAGAGAAATTTGTATTTGCTGATAATATTGCACTGAAATGTTTCCTGTAGAGATTTAATGAGATGAGTTGTGAATTTCTTGGGCACAAATGATAACCCAGTTTTCAATCTTATATAAGACGTTATCTAGTACTTTATTTATATTTATATGATATTTTTGCTAATACTTGCATATTTTTCTCAATTGTGCTTTCATTATTGGGTAATAGTCAAGTTTTAGAATTCTAAATCTGTTCTACATGTCATACTTCTGCTGCAACCTCACTATATCATATATAAATCATAGAATAAATGTTTAAAATATGTGTATAATTGTCCTTTTCACAGAGCTATGTATTCAAGACTATAGGATATGAAAAACAATGAAACAGTGAACATTTTCCAAAATGAGTTTGATCAAAAATATCTCTGAAGAACAAACAGCCTCGTATCAGCATTGGTTTCCAGCACAAACTACCACATCAAGAGTCCAGATGTGGAATTTAAAAAAACAAACGCAATTGTGTAATTTTGTTTAGAAAGATGAAAACTATATTTAAACTTAAAACCATATTCTTAACCACTTTTCTAAGCACATGAATTGGTCAGGAATCATGACTAAATCTTCCAGATTTCATTTTAAAAATCATGACTATAAAAAGAATACTCGAGATTGACATGTTTTGAGAGTATTTTATGTGGTCAAATATGTGGGTTTTGGTGATCCATTCCAGTATAACAAACTAGAAGAATCTTTCAAATAACTATTTTTCAGTAATTGCTTGATGTACTCAGAATGAAATTACAGACCACCCAACAGGAGCAAACAGCTGAACAACTAACAAAAAAATGAACAACTAACAAAACTTCGTAAATACAGTTTCACAAAAGTAAGGGAACAAAAGTGAGAACGTGTAAATGTAATATTTGTTGTTTTATATATTCCAGATTCAGAACAATCTGTGGGCAGGAAATGCAAGTGGTGGTTCTGTGGTCACTTCATGCATGTTGCCACGTGACACTTCCTCCTGTATGACACCTTACTCTCACTCGCCTCGGACAGATTCCAGTTACACAGGGTTTTCAAACCACCAGAACCAGTTCAGCCATGTGCCCCTCAACAATTTTTTCACTGACTCTCTTCTTACCGGGGCTACCAATGGACATGCATTTGAAACAAAGCCAGAGTTTGAAAGGAGGTCCTCCAGTATCGCAGTTCTTCGAATGAAAGCCAAGGAGCACACTGCCAATATTTCATGGGCCATGTAACATACAGTACTCTTTTCTTTTTCTCTTAATGGCAAAGTAAAACATTCTTATTTCTCATATTTAAAGGATACCACAATAAGCTGCTGTGTGTGGAATTGCTAAAGGTCAAGATATACAGTGAGACCAGCTTAAATGAATAGTTGTTATTATTTAACATTAAAATCTAAGAATGAACCTCTGAAAAGACTAAATAGGTTTACCATGCACCCGTCTCCACAAACTCTGTTTTAGTAGTAAGATTTTTTTTCTATTGTACGAGTCAATGAAATATGATCATGCAGCTTCTGAAAAGAATAAATGTATTAAACAAATTCCTCTGTTATAGATTGATTTATGTTAGTTCTGTATAACAAGAAATCCCTTGTAAAATAATACCTGAAAAAGGAGGAAATGCACTGGGGAAAATGTCAAGATACCAAAGCTGTCAGGTAAATATTGAAGCAGGGTGTTTGGGGGAGTTAACTGGCGTTTCTCCCTCTCTGGCTCCAAGACACAATGGGCATATCCTCTGTTGCTGAGAATTTATCTACAGGCCTTGAAGATTTTTTTACCTCTACATGTTTTGGTGAATTTCCACTCCGTGAAAAAAGGACTCTTCGGAAATGACCAGCATTTGCATGAAATATTCGGGCATCGTTTCCTGAAACCATGTGGCTAAAGGTGATAACTGAAATATCCTGGTGTGATTTAAAATACAGTCACAAGAACAGTTTGTATAAATGCCATCTTTTTAATGAAAAAGCCAGCACGGACTCAGCAATTAATTATCACACACAAGAGAAAAAGAAAGTTACAAAACCCGCTGTTGCTTTTAAACTAAAATTGTCAATTAAACTGTACACACAAACATCTAATAAATACACTCAAAGAAATATTTTCAGTTAAAGGAGCAGCAGTTGGAATCTGTATTTATTTCATGAGTATGTGCAAGTGCACGTGTGTGTGTTTGTTTTTTGACATAGAAACTGTAAGCATTTTTTGCTACTGTGGTTTTGCACAGGGAATTAAAATGTCAGAAGGCTCTCTAAAATTTCTGGTGGAAAAGAAGAGAAGAAAAATACATTGCATCTGGAAAATTGCTAACCCCTTTGATTTACTTCTCCTCCCTTTCCCCTGTCACATTCCAGGCTTTTTCAGATGAGTGAAATGTCAACCTCCTTGAAAGACTCTTAAGTTCATAAAGGCAAAGTAAATTAATTGAAATGAAGATGGCTTCCATGGCTTGGATCAGAGCACGATCTGCTCTTTGTACTCACTTAGAATCTTCCTTGTGGTTCCTACAACCTTTAGGGATATGCTTGGAAGCCCTAAAGGCTGAAGGGCAAGAATAAATGAATTTTTAAAATTAAATTTCAGAAAAAGTACTTAAATCCAGTAAGTGTCTGTTTCTAGTGGGAAAATATTTACAGCAGTTAGACATCTTCTGTAATAAAATTTTAAATCAAGCAGATGATGGAGATGAGTGATGTCCTAAACAAACATTCTTTGACTTCATAATAACTCTGTTCTTTATTACTTTTGTGTTCTCTCTTTTTCGTTTTGTTCCCAAGACAAACTTGTTCCACTTTGGCCCTGAGAACTATGCTTACATGCAGGAGCTTTTGTCAAAGGATTGTTTAGGCAGCTGTTAAATATCCTTCATGTTTTAGAAGAGAATGACTTCTTTTAATACACACATATATCTGGTCAGTAGGAATTTGTGAACTAAAACTTAGAACTAAAATGTGAGATATTTTTTTTCAAAAATTTCCCCAATCAGTGGTATCCATGTTCATTTTCTTCTGCTTTCATAATTGAAATTTTAGTGTCCCTTGCCTAATAACTTATATTTTTAAAATGAGAGACAAAACTCATTTTTGAATCAAGTTTGAATTTCACTTCCTTTTTTTTTCCTTCTCTAAATGTTTTCCTCATTAATTCTAATAATTAGTTGGAGCTTCTGTAACTCAATTCTTTTCAGTGTAAATAACATCTTTTTAATTGAAGTTCTACGTCTTCAATGCTTTGTATAAATTTAATTCAATCAGCACATTTTTTTTTTTTTTTGACACCTACAGTGTGTGAAGTACTATTTGGGATAATAAAAAAACTAATGGAACCATGGTTCTTGCCCTTGATGAGTTCACAGTCTTCCTGGACAGACACATGCCTAAAGTTTGCACCCTCAACCGTGCTTCTCATTTTATGAAGGTAGTAAGAATTGCACGAATTTTCTTGTGTTAACATTCTGACCTTTGTTTTTATTGGCTGAAAATTTTATTACACATTTAAGTGACTAAAATATAACAAAAATGAACTTCTGATGTAGTAGGATAAGATAAAGCTAAAACAAAAAGTGCATAGATGCACTTCCTGAATTTTCTCTTGCTCTTTCTGAACTTAGGTTAACAAAGTTTTATATACTAGAATTCGTAACACTCACAAAAATGTTGAATGTACATACTTAAAGGAAAAACTAAGGAGCATTTCATTTACTTTTATTTTGGTTCATTATTGACAGTATTGAAACTGGGTATTTTGGTTCCTTAAGTAGTTGATCCACTTGGACATTTGTTCCTGTAACAATTTCATCCTCTATTTGCCCCTTCCACACTTCTCTTGCACAGATGGTTTAATAGATGATTCTTATACTCTTTTTCTTCCTGAGTGAGTTGGTTAAGGTTTGGACCTTATGATAAGAAAGAAATTTAATGGAGTATTAGCTAAAGTATGCAGTTTCTTTCATAAACATAAAATTAAATTTCAGAAAATGGTTTGTGAAATTCTGAAAATATTTATTTATGGACATTAAATACTGATTATTTTCTTCTTACGTAACGTTTTATGAAAGCAGAGAAATAAAGCCACTGCAATCTTTGCCCTCAGTCCTGACAACATATCTTAAAAGAATAACAGAGTTACTTAACCTATATAACCTTGAGGAAACTCATGAAATTGTGCATATAAATTACTGGAGTGTATTAGTTTCATCGTTTCAATTGGCTGTTGATTTTTTTTACCTCCAAGGAAGGGGTGAGGGGCAGACCAATGCACTTAACACAGTTTTTACAAAGATGATATGCTATTGTTTCCTTTTAGTATCTTTACTTTTTCATCTCAAATTCCGGACGCTTATTTGACTTCCATGGTACAAGTCATGCATCATCTCCCTGTGTTTTATATAATGCTGTTTTATATATAATGTTGTAGTTTTAGTTTATCAGCAACTAAACAATGCCTTGGTGAGAAATAAGAAGTGAAAAGATCAACTACAGTGTTTGCATAAGCTGTTTGAAATTTTCAAGTAATTTTCTAAACTTAACCAGTGACCCTAACTTTTGTCTTTCAACATTTAAATCAAATAGTATTGTAAATGATGAGTGATTATGTTAGATATATATACTTGTAATTTTTTAAATCTATTTACCTTGACATACACTTTAAAGACTTAAGACAATAATTCAGAACAGTTACCAGCATTGTCAAAACAAATTTTCAGTAGAAGGCAAAAGGAGCCCCCTACAGGTTACTTACACAGTCCAGTTAGGGAAGATGAAAAGATTCAAATGCTCAAAATCTCTCCATATCACTAGAGCAGAGTTCATAATGTAGGGAGAGTGGGTATAGGAGGGTGTATCTCTGGATAGAACTCAGAGGATACATAAACTGAGATAGAAAAATAATTAGATCTTTGTTTCCACTAACACCTAGAATGAAACATAGCATTTTATTTATGAATGGACAACAAATCTGAGTAGTTTTAGCAGTACCTGTGCTTTTGTCACCAATAGAAAGAATAGATATTTGCATATTACATTTCTTAGAGTTATTAAAGATATCTTGAAATAATTCAAGCTTATCACTTGATAAGGACAGTTTTCAAACTGCTTCAATAGTTTCAAACTACTACAAAGTTGGGGTAATTTTTAGCTCTGTTGCTGGATCTTGTTATCTGTCGATAAAGATTCACAGATACTACTACATCCTAAAATTAGTTTTGTAAATATCTGAACACCTGTGTTTTAATATAGTTAATTTCCCTCTTAAGCCTATGTATTTTATTAAAGACATCTACTAAGGAGTTCACAAGATCACTAAACTACCAGAGGGGTCTATGGCACAAAAGGGATTAAGAAACCCTTTTGATGCACCAGAGTCGTTTCTCCAGATTAAATAATTTTTCACCCTAGAGGATGGTCCTATGTTGTGGAAGGAGTATAATAGAGTGCCTAATAATTTATCAGATTATTTATCTCTTACTAGCAGAATGGAGGATTAAAAGAGAATAGGACTCTTTAA
Organism: Pseudorca crassidens; assembly: GCF_039906515.1. Lineage (NCBI taxonomy): Eukaryota > Metazoa > Chordata > Mammalia > Artiodactyla > Delphinidae > Pseudorca > Pseudorca crassidens. The sequence goes on from NC_090306.1 coordinate 72,377,890, forward strand.
GGCAGGCAGACCCAGAGCATTCATTGTTGAATGAATGAATGAGGCATTTTAATGAGGATCACTGAGGAACCAGGACACAGTAGATGGGGGCTAGGCATTTGGAAGAGGCAAGTGGTTTGGGCAGCATCATGGAAAGAGTTTGGCCTTAGGAATCTAGCTCCACCACTTTTTAGCTTTAAAGTTTTAGGAAGGTTATTCAATTTCTCTGAGCCTTAGTTTTCTGGATAATTGAAAAAGTTGTATAAAGCTTTGAATTAACAAGGCACTTTCACATTTATTTTCCCTGACTTTCACAATTTTGTGACAGTGGGTATTATTATCATCTCCATTTCACAGATAAGGAAAGTTATGGTCAGAGAGTATAAGGAGCTTCTAAGTGCAACACCTCTCTTTCTGCCTTCTTATTCTACATGCTTTCTTTAAAGCTATGAAAAAAAATAATTGAAATATGCATTTGAGAATACTTTCTCGTAGTCTGTAAAGTACTTAATGGAAATACTTTTTTTTACAGATTCTAATTTTTCCTCCTGTTGAGTTGATGTTAAATTTTTTCTTCCTTTTCTTCATTTTTTAATATTTAAATTCAGTTTTACTCAATTTATCAAACATTTATTGAGAACTCCCTTTGTGCTAAGACCTTAAAGAAACTACATGCTGGTTGGGGAGATGAAAAAGTACAATAAATAATTAAAATATGGCATGGAAGTGGCTCAAGCAAAATACTATTGGAAAACAGGTAACAAAGCAATTAATTCAGCCACTATAAATAGTCCTGGAAAGCTGAAGAGAAGAAGTGACATTTGAGCCAGACATTGAAAGATGAATAGGAACTTACAAGAGTATAGCATTTTATCTCTTTTTCTCTGAAAGATAACCCAAATGTGTCTTGAAAGACTATGTCCATGCTAATTAAAATATTTCCAAACCTTTTCTCTAATTTTAAAACAACTTTTTAAAAATATTTCCAAACAACTTTTCTCTAATTTTAAATATTTCTTTTCCTTATTATTATTACTTTATTAACTGGATTGAAGCTCTCAAGTTCAGTGGAGAAACAGTTTGTTCTATTCAATAATGTTTTTCAAGATTTTTACTCTCAATTCAGTGAATATGGGCTGAGCTCATAGTATTACAATGTGCTATGCTAGCCATGGAGGTTATGAATAAATGCAACCATGACTTTTGTCTTCAGGGAATAGTCAGTTTAGTTGGATGGATAACATTTGCTGAAACTTACCTAATATGAAAATACAGCAAACATATTTTAATATGTTATTTTCGTATTTAATAAATGTATTTATTAAATATTTAATATTTAATAAATGTATAACAGAGAACAAGGAAAAATTGTAAGTGCAGCTTCAAAGTACGCATGCAGAAAGTTGATAGAAAAGTTCAATAAGAAGAAGGTTTCACCCTGGTGTACCCCTTGATCTCTGACCAAGAAAAAGACAGAAGATTCTAAGGTCATTACAGGAAAAATACTCCCTACTCCACGAGAGGGAAAAGAAAAAGCAGCAGCAGCTGGGTGTTGCTTTTGTGTCCTTAACTCTTTGTCTGCCTCGGTATGGTCAAAGTTTGTCTCATTTTATACAAAACTCTTGCCTAAATTTTATAAACAGAGGTTTAATGGACGAATTGCTCCCTCTTATCTAGATCTCTCCATTCCCAGCTGTGAAATTGATTGATGTTTTTAAAGCCCTAAGAAGCCTCCCCTTGTAGATATGTTCTCTGGTTCAAAGGAAAGAAAAAAAAAAGGCAGGAGAAATTGTTCAGGGAAATATCTTTGAAAAAAATTTTAATGACCTAGGAAGAGACCTATAAGCTAGATGTTATGAAGGGGGAAAACCCTGAAATCAGTCAACGTATTGAGTGAAAATACATGGCAAGAGAGAATTTACTGGGTTTATATAGTTATATGACTCAGATTAACATTTGTAGCTGTGTGACTTTTTTTTTTAGATTTAAACTTCTTCATGTAATATTTCCAATGGCTTTGGCTGGGATCACTAAGTGTCTGGCAGAACAGAATCAAGATTCTGATCCCAGATGTGTCACTGATGATCAGTGCCACCTCACCTCTCAGTTCTCAGAGTTCAGTTCAATTCAGCAAATATTTATTGAGTGCTTATGGCTGCCGACTTTTCTAAGTCAGAGAAAAATAATGAGATGTTAGTAAAATGTGACATGTCTTGGGTAAGACACAGTTGCATATAGAAAGCCATTATCATCATTGGCATTTTAAACCAGAAGTTCAATTTAATTGCATCAATAACACCAATAGTATACATGGCTTCAAGCTACAATAATTTCCACACTGGATTCGGATTTTTATCTGCAAGAATCACTGGATACAAACCACAGTCCCCAAGGCTTGACTTAGAAGTAAAATAACACCATCCCTGGTCTAGCATCAGTTATACATGTCCCTAATAGCTCAGCTGAGGGACAGCATTAGCCATTATATAAACTAATTGGGTTAATTCTGCTCTGGAATTTAGGCAAATAATGTAACCGAGATAAACAGAGGGTCACTTATGCGTCTACTTGTACACATTTATCTACACTTCTTATTTATACTACTAAATGCTTAAAACAACACTAGGCTATAAATTTGTCTTTTCTTTCTGATTCTCTTGGCAGAGTTTCTTACATGCTTAACTTTTAAAGAGTGGAGTTCGGTCTTCTCTCAAATAAATAAGAGAGCAGTGGAAGGAAAAAACTGCAGCTACAAAGTAGTTCTAACCCATTAAACGCAGATGGCTCACAGGGGGTTTAATCATCAGGAGCGAACACACATCATGCTGAAATATAGAGCTGTTTTCTATCACTTGTTACCATTTGAATGTCTGTCTCAGGAAAGTGAATTCCATATATCTTCCTGGCCATCAGTTGCCCTTTGAATACTCCTCTCTCTGATGTAGCTAGATTTCTCTTCAGAACTTACTGAGATGAATGAGCTCTGGCCACACGTAGAAGTGAAAGAAAACATTTCTTTCTCTGCCAGAACAGATGAGATTCATCATTAGGAGAATGGATTTGACCTTGTAAAGTGGACCAAAGCAATTTACAAACAAACCCCTTTGGGGAAGATTGCCTTTATCCTAGTCCACTAACAGAAGCGTTTTTTTTGTTTGTTTGTTTTTTTCTTTTTTGGATGTGGTCATAGCTGTGTCTCAAAGTCTGTTGAATCTGATCACCTGAAAAGAATCTAAAACGTGGAATAAGAAATCATCTCTAATTTAAGCCTTCCCATGCAAAGAGAATTTCATGGACACTTAAGAAATCATATGGATTTATCCTTGGCTATCATAAGTCAGTTATCAATCAGTCAAATTGATCAGAGATCATTAAAGAAATCCATGAAACCAGTTTGATGGCAGCATATACAACAAAACTAGAGTTCAGCATTTAGAGCCTATTATAAAAATGGAGAAAAACTCAAATTGGGGACAATTTATAATACCCAAGAAAAAGATTGATTGCCCTCTGTATCTCTCCTCAACTCACTGTATCAGCTTGTTTAATCTACTTATCTCTTAATTCTCGATCTTTCTTCTATAGTTTCTTTCCCCCACTCCTTATCTATCCCTTCTTCTTTTATCTATTCTCCCCTTTCCTGGAGCCCATACCTAGCCAGAACCCATTCTTCAAGTCTAATGTCTTAGGTGACATTCAGGGAAAGAGCAGCTACCAATCCCTGGGATAACACAGCAACCGTAAGAAAGCGACTTCCTTACTTTCCCTCCAGTGCATGTTTGGCTGACGCTATTAAGGTGAATGACATAATCTTGAGTAGACCCCGCTGATAAACCACATGGAAGCTGCCCATCTACCATGGACCTGCAATACTTTGGTCTTGCTATTCACTTGTCTTCCTGAATGAGTATATAACCCATTCAGCAATTAGACACTCAGATATGGATTAAAAATTATTGCTTTATCCCACAAATAATATAATCAGTTTCAGACATTTGTAGAAAGCCATTCCTTCTAAACATTCTGTGCATTTATTGTATTTATCTTATTTTTGGCAAACTCTACCTTTTGAAAAACAAAAAACAGGTTAGGTGAAGGATATCGGGCTAGCAAAAGATCAGAGATCTCCATGCATTTTTAAAAGTTCAGAAACTTGAAAAAATTTATTATTGAGGAAAATATTAAATCCACTTATTATTATTTTACCAGTAGATGGCACTGCACAGGTGTAAGAGACGTCTACGAGAGAGGGTCATCAACCGAGCGGCTGGTGTGAAATGCCCTGCACTAGAATTCTCTCTCATAGTTGAAGTACTGTATCCAGGAATCCCAACAATTGTATGTGAGGAAAGAACAGAAATTCATTTACAGTCATTTTATTTACCAAACACTCAAACAGTGCTTATTACATGACAGATGAGCAAGTCTTCTTATATCCCCTTTCTGATAAGAAAACCGAAGCACAGAGAGGTAAGATTCTTTAATGTCATACAGCTACTTAAGTGGTAGGACTAGGATTTGGCCCAGGCATTTGATCTAGTCTGTGCTCTCTCTTCTCTGCTCCCTCTCAATTCACTAACAGGAATCACTCATTTTTCTAATCAACAGTTTGTAAGGAGCTGTCTTGAAAATCTAAGGTATTGAAACTGACAGATTCCAATTAAAGAAACAGAGAAGTTTTAGGATCATGGGGGTAATGTTGAAGAAAGCAAAGGGGTCTTCAAGGGGGAGGGAATGTATGGGTCTGTTATGGAGGAAAATAGGGCAAGGTAACAGTAATAAGAAACACCAACAAAGAGGAACAGATGCTATACGTACATAAAATTCACCAATTCACAGCTTTGTTTAGAGTCAGGATGCTGCATGTTTTTAAGATAAATACACTCTTAATATTGTTCAACTGTATTTTACATTCTAGCTGATGTAGAAAATACTTTAAAAACTTTACTAAGTGGATTACAAACTTGTTCGGTGCGTTGGAGCATCAACTCCAGTAATTCTCGCCTCCCCCTTCCTCCAGGCATCTACATCTCTAGTGACACCTCAGAGCTTCAGGTTACCCAGAATTGTACCATCATGGAAGTCTGAAATTCCACCTTCCCGTTCTCTGGCAGTACCCTACCCCGTTCACAAATTTTAACTTACTTTCTTCAATATGCCTATTATCTGACTTCGTCAAATCCTCCAGTCCCTGGGCCTCTGCATGTTTTCTCTGACACCCTTCCATATCTCCATTTTTTCCTATCCAGCTTAAACTTCACAGCCCACTCTTTCACTACTCTTTGGCCAATACCTTCAAAAGCCTGCTGTTTTCCTTTTATCACACCTGCCTCCACCTGGGCTAATCAACATCGCTTAAAAAAAAAATCAGAAATATGTGCAGATTAGCTCCACTAAAAGAATGTGTATTAGGTCCACTAAAAATGTGGGCCTTCGGTCCCAAAGGGACCCTCCACATGCCTGAGCCAGTCGCTCTTTCTTCCCATTTTCAACCATAAACATTTCAAATCTTGTCCACTCTTCAAATCTTTTACCTTAATGCTCTCCCACCGCGCTGCATCTTCTCCATGAGGAAAAAAAAAAAAAATCCTGTGGGAACTCTGCCAATTTCTTGCCACTACATCGACAAATATACCTGTATCCATAAGTGCTTTCCTTCTTCTGGCTTATTTTAGGGGAAGAGATATTCTCTTTCTAATTCTAATCCTTGTTCTGTGTTGCATCCTTTTCCATCTTGTCAAGAGTTTTTACAGTATGTCCTGTCTGTTTAAGCTGCTTCTTTCTGCCATTTACCTAACCTTATGTGTTAAAAAAAAAAAAATAATAATAATAATAATAATAATAAAAGTGGGAAAAAAAATCTTCACACCCCTTCACTACTTCCAGGTTTGCCCCAAAACTTCCTGTGAAGGTGTATCTGCCCTCGTCTATTTCACTTGCCATTTACTATTCAAACCTCCACAACTGGGTTTTGATTTCTGCCAATCCATGGAGAGTACTGTGTTTTGTTCTATTTTTTTCATCTTCCAGTTCTTTTTTAATGCATTTGCATTCTATACACACAACTTTAAAAAATGGGGTCATACCCTATTTAGGGTATGACCTGAGCTCGGAGGGGACGCTGTGTAAATAGACTGAAACACCTTTATTCTTAACCCTTATGGTATATTACCACACACAGCTCACAAGAAGCAAAGCAGTGTGACTTCAGAATATGAACCCCCAACCATGACACTAATTTCTAAATATATTTTGAAGTCATTAATATCTCTTCTCATTGTCATCATATTAATTCAAGCACCATCATCTTTCAGTAAGTTTACTAACAGCACTCTCTTAATGGCTTTCGTGCATCCAGTCTGGCCCTATTCCAGACTGCTGTTTCTAAAGCACAAATCTGATAACACTAAACATAAAACCATCTCATGGCTCCCCATCACCTCTAAAGAAAGCAGACACTCCAAAACATGTTTATAACTCCCTGCTCCACCCAAATCCTTAAGTCTGCCATACTGACCTGTACTTCTCTGCAGGCACTTTGCCCATACTTAAATCTGCATCTTTGTACATATGGGTCCATTTACTTCTGTTGGTCTTTTCTGTTTCTCCATTTGACTCTTTCTTCAGATTGCAACTTAAATATCATGTCCTAGTTACAGTTGTCAGATTTAGCAAATAAAAACACGGGATACCCAGTTACAAATATTGCATGGAACATACTTATACTAAGGAATTATTCATTGTTTATCAGAAATTCAAGTGTAACTGGGCATCTTCTATTTTTTCTGACAACCCTATATCCTAGGGAAATCTCTGAAACTGCATCCCCAGGATTGGGCTAAGTGCCCTCTGATCTGTTCCCATAGCCACCTATGCTCATTGCATCACAATATCCACTTCTATCTATTATTCATGTAATACATCCATCTCACCCACCATCCTTAAGGAAAGAGAGTGTCTTTTCCAACAGCATGTCTCCAGCGTCTAGACATCCAATGCTTCGTGCTCAACAAATGTTTCTTAAATATTTTTATGACTGGATTCAACACCTTCAATTCTAACACTTTGCCATTGTAGGTTGCTATTAGTTGAACTATTAAGATAGATTTTATACTTATTTTTGATGTGTTTAGTAGAAATTGCTTTTTGTATTTAACTTTGACATTCTCGATTTAGAATTTTGTGGAACTATATAAATTATCTTCAGTTAATTCCTGGCCAGCCTCAGCTCCTCTAACCGCAAAGGCAGAGGTGTGCAAAGTTCAGTGGTAGGCTGTTAAGTGTGTAACTTATCTAGATTGTAGCAAGATTGGACTTTCTTTCCTTTCCAGTGGCTGGAAGTGACAGCTGAGATACCAAATACTGTCCACTTACCCAATCTAAGAGAAAAAAAATTTTTCTATATTAGTCATTAATATTTTTTGTCCATAATATGTCTTAAGGAACACTATCCCTCAGATTGATAATAGGTGTTGTTCAAATGAAAACACATTATAAGTTTATCAGGTAGGCAACACAAGTTTGGACAGATTTCTGTCCTCTAGGAATTTTCAGAACTTTAACATGTTCATGTACATAGTGAATCGATCTCTAGGAGGTGATGTATAATATATAGAGTTGTTCTAGTCTAATTAATCACAGAATTTTTTTGTTAGTTAACACCTGATTTAGGAAATCCGACTGTAGATTTTGATACTCTCCTCAGGGTAAGTGAGTATATTGACTAGATTTTTATTGTTAAAAACAGGTTTTTTGGAATGCCTGACTCAAAGATGTGATCACAAAATTTATCAAATAGACCTAGCTTTATTGGGTCATGTTCATCTGTTTTGAACTAGAGTGCCAAAAAGTTTTCAAAATAAATGTCTTTGGGATTTAGTGTATATAAAATAAAGTTTGTATTTGACACAGAAATTGGTAAGCCCATAAGGAGGTATGTAAAATCCTAAAGCAGTTATATGTAATTTGGATGGCTGAATATTTAGTATTATTGAATTTAAAAACAGGAACTTCAAAGGTAAAATATAATTCTCACTAATGAATAGCACATGTGATATGGCTGAAGCCCCCCATAGGCAACAGTCAGTCAGGGCAGGCCTGGTGTGTGATCAGAGTACCGGGCTGGCCCCTGTGAGCTGCAGTTTGAGGGTCCTGAGCCACAGATCTGCCTTCCAAATCATACTTCCGTCCATCATTTGAATGAGGTTGAGTGTCACCAGAGAGTTAACATATAACGTGTTGCATCTGAAAGGTGGCACATCACCTATTAACCTAGAGGTGAGGATGCGTTTGTTCCTATTATTGTCAAATGCCATAGCCCTGATTTTTTATAATTTCCATCTATTCAACCGCACATGTCAAGTACTGTGCCAGTTGCTTTTCATGATGATAGTGACAATAGCTAGTCTTTTTGAGCACTTTGCGCACTACACACAGTGCGAAGTTTTCTACTTGCATTGATTCATTTAATGATTTCAGCAACCCCTTGAAGTCAATCTCACCATTTATATCCACTTTACAGATGATGACAACTTAAGAGACTTACTCAAGAGGCGTAGTATGTAGCTGAAAAGTGCTTTGAAATGATCTCTGTCTGACCTGTGAGCCTGCAATCTTACCCACTATGCCATGATAATGCCACAGTTTGGATAGATCTCAGAACACTGATGTAAGTATTCTTATTACCTCTTAATGTGGAAGAAACCGAGGCTGGGAGAATATATGTACTTTGCTCAGGGTCTTGAGGGAATAGGTACATGGGTTTCATTGTGGGAAAATAAAGGTATAAATCGTGTGACACTACCAAAATAGAAGCATCAGACGTGAGGTCCTGGACAATAAGAACATACAGTTTTGGACTATGTGAAGAGGAGGTGAGATAAAGGAGGACCAAAAATGAAGTAGGATGAACTCCAAAGAGCAAACTGGTCTTCCTACTAATTCTGTTTCAGACTTTAAGGAAAACTCTGGCTATTTAAAGTGGATTGGTGTTTCCTGTCTAATTTATAAACTGTATAAAATAGGTTTGAATGTAATATGATGTTTTTGACTGCTAAAAGCATTAGGAAATAGACCACTTGAGGTCAGGGTAACACCAAGAAGGATTTCCCGGCACTAAAATGAACCACATTGCAAACTCTTTCTAAGTGCTTAGCAATGTCCTGAAACAGCTCCATTTATGTGAGGCTTGAGAAACGAAAGGGGCCTCTTGTGAACTTTTCAACCACAGAGAGGAGTGTGCTTTAAGAAAATATACTCAGAGTGATATAACAAGTGTTAAATATAAGTTGGTGAGTCTCCTTACTTAAAAACAATTGTGAATAAAAGACATTCTTCCTGTTGAAAGTCAAAATAGTTCAATCTTCAAAAATTGTTTCTGAAAGCCATAATAATTAAATATTATATGCTTAATGTTCTTTATATTCCATAATTGGTTTTTAATTTTTTCCTATATATTTTTTCATATATGTGATAGCCCATTAAAGATCTCTTGATTCTTACAGCTTATTGAATGACTGGGTAATAGAGATTGATGTTAACAAAAATGGACATTTAGTGGTATCAGACACTCTGCAAAGAGGCTTTGGAATAAAGAAACTAAGAATTTGTCATGGTGGTTGTTTGATTTCAAACAACATCCCCTTTCAGGCAAACTTCCCCTGGAGGAAATGTTGGTTTTAGCTCTTATAGCCCGAATGGGAGTGAGATTATTAAAAATGGTTGATATATTACAAAGGTTAGTATAGCCAACTAGTATCCCACTAAGCACTTCATCAACAATTTTCAGAATCATTCTGTGAGGCAGCTACTATTACTATTCCCAATTCATAGATGAAGAAACCGAGGTTTGGAGAGTAAGTAATTTATCCAAAGTAAAACAGCTAGTCGGTGGTAGAGCCAGGATACAAACTCTGGCAACCAGACTGCACAACCAACACTTGTAACCATTATAGTATATATGGTCTTCCATGGAAAGAGCATTGTTGGGGAACCAGTTCTGACACAGCTCTGACTTTAATTTCTGTGTCTTGGATTCCCCATCTGTAAAATGAGGCCAATCTAGCTGACTCCTGAGATTAACTGAAGGTCTGATGTTCTATGTGTCTAATTGTTATAGCAAAACATTAGAGAAGTGACTACTTGTGCAATGTCCAAAATGGATTATATTATACATGGAAAATCTAGAGAGAATGAATAGTGATTTATGAAAGAAGAAGTCAAAAATCATACATATTAATAACTTACGAAGTACAGTGAACTCATTTAGTGTTCCCTGTACACATGAAAAAATTACTTTTACAGATGCCTTTGGCAACTGCATACCTAGCCTGTGGAGCTTAAGTCTGGAAAACATTCATTTTGGGGGGTTTTGTTTTATGTATTTGAATTCATACAGCTAATATAGAGTGCCCTTTTTCTTAGATATATTCATAATTAATGGTAAATTAGAAAAATTTTGCCAAGGAGGCTTTAACCATCTATTTCCAAAATATGTTTGTCTGACTTTCTTGGGTATGACCAAAGAACTTCAGTCTTTGGATTCTCAAGTGAACTTTTCCTCTTTGTAACTCCATCTTCCATTTTTATTAACCAGTCAAGCATGTTTTACTTTACACTGTGATAAGGGGATCAGAAACAGCTTCCCCACATGTAAGGCGATCTTAATCAACTGCAAGGAATACATGAGTGGCATAGTGTGGAAGCTTCCTGCCTCAAGGAGGACGAGATCTCCTTTGGATTATTACTTTTGATTCCATTGACAGAGGGAGAAAATTAGGTAACCTTGCAAACGAGATACTTTTGACTGTGAGCCATTTTGAAAGGACATAAGGTGAATTGTCACCCCCCCCTTGACCTTCAACTAACCTTTCACTTTTAATATATGTTTTGAAGTGCCAGCCATGTTGATTTCCATGCCTGTTTGGTTACGTTTCAGAGAAACCTACTGCCCCCAAGTCTTTAATCATTTCTTGAACTTTGAATATAAGCATTTAAGATGCTCTTAGGGCCCATAGAAGACTGGCTAACTGGCACTGACTGCACACACTCCCCCCGCAAGTTGCATTACAGAGCCCCTCATTCAGACACCTTACTACGAGGTCTCATTACCCAGGATGCAGAATGAGGCGTGTAAGCTCACTGTGCATATAGTGGTGAAGTGGTGATTGAATCCTGGAATCTACTGGACATCCTGAATTCCTGTTTTTCGCACAACCACAGGAAGGCCCACTTGTTTCTGGGGCATTTTCCAGCTTATGCTGTGAATCAAGCTATTGTGTGCCGATATTTCTTCTTTCAATGCCATGAGATATGAAAGAGTAAATGTACAGTTAATGTGAGAGGAGACTGACAAACATGAAAGCAAAGTATCAAGGGTTCATTTCTGGCAAAGGCAGAGTAATCAAAAAGTGTGAAAGTGCAATTAATCATAAGTGCACATATAATATGGCCCCAAAAGAAGAGAAGAACAGTGTTAAACGAACTGGATTCTCTCACTTTGGCTTCTGTAAAACAACTTTAACTCTTTCTTCTATTGTCTTTGCTACCAATGCTGCCGCCTCTGAAAAACCTACCACATTTTTTTATTTTATTTTTTAAAGAAATAAGGTCACATGAATGGAATGAGAATCAAGCCTCACTAATGTCCAGGTCAGGGGCTGGCAGCCTTCCAGAAATGCTTTTCCAAAATACTGGTTTCAGGTTTTCATTGTTGAGGGAGAAGGGAGAGAGGGAATTTTGGGACGTTGAGAACCTCAGGGGATTATCACTGGCTCAGACACCTCATTACACAGCTTTCGAGGGCGAGCAACAGGAGAGTGCTGGAGGCCAGGGAGATCCTGGAGAAGAACTTCTTGAAAGTAGGAGTGTACAAAGAAAAAAAAAAGGAAGGAAAGAAAAGAAGGTCTTTCATTTTGTAATATTAATGGTGTGAGCTGCCAATTTATGTGCCACCAAAAATGATCTTCTGTGCAAAAATATTTCTAAGGAAATAATCAGTATATCATGTTAATTAAATAAGGTGATAGGATTTACTGATGGGCAGCAATACGTTACACCATGAACAGCACATAGGAAGTGCTCAACAAAATTTTGTTGAATTAATTTAAGGTCATGTATGGACAATCTGAACATATACTTTGTGGCAAGCCGTGTGCTAAGTATCATGGAGGATACAGGAATACATCCTTAGACATAAATCCTGCCCTCTGGGGTTTATAGTTTAACTATGATCATAAACAAGTTTAAATGTTAGTCTTATGTGATGCAGTTGCATTAAATTGACCTTGAGTGAATAAAAAAAATGCCACTTTAAAAGTATTTTAATATTGGACTTTCAATTGGCAGGGATAAACTTTAGCTCTTTAAAGAACTCATGTAGCTCCTAAGAAACTAGAGTTTCATTATTAAGTATCCCAGTACCTTGTAGAAGAATCCTCTCAGATAAAGATCCTATTCCCTTTACTATATAGTGGCTATTTAAAAATAGATCTCAATGTGACATGTGTGCTTATGTACGTGAATGTGTGTGTTTGTGTGTGTGATTGTTCATGTGCAGGTTAAAAACAAATGAAAGTAAGAGAGGAAGAAAGATGCTCTAAGACCATGCTGAACCTATCTTTCATGAGTTAATGACTAACATTAGTTTGAAGAAAAAGCCGTTCCTAAATATTCCACATAAAACAAGATAAAAAGCAGAAATTTTCCACATTGGAATAAAAATGTAATCTATTCCCTGTGTCTACCTGGCTTACTGCATTTCTGCCTCTAGTCGTGTCTGTCACGATCCAGAGCCCATCTCTAAACTGCAATCGAGTGTAAGACTCACATCTTATCAAGTCACTTCTCTGCTTCAGACTCTTCAGTGTCTTCAAGTGACTTAGGTTAAAGTCACAATCCTGTAACATGGTGGACAAGGGATTCTGTGATCCAGTGTCTGCTAACATCTCTAACCCATGACCAATTGTTGTTCAATTCCTGGATGCACTATATGCTCTTTTTTGATCTTTAGGGTTTGGGTTTTTTAACAACTAGATGTAAATTTATTAAAAAGGCTGATTTAAGCATCTGCAATGGTGACTTCAACCTTGACTCCTGGCTCAGTAGTGATGGAAGTAATCTGCTTGACAATCTCAGAAGGACTGTGTAAGTCAATGAATCGCTTGTAGATCTTGATCTGAAAAAGGTCCCAAGTCTTAGAACCTTCACCACAAGGAGTTTTCTTTGTAGTTATTCTCAGAGTCTTGGTGGGCATCCAAACTGGTCCTTTCCCTTTGAGATTCTTTTCTATTAACTTTGCCTTGAAAAAATGTTCTCTTTCTTCTTTATCTAGTTACCCTCCCGCCTTTTGAGTTCTAACTTAAAAGTCATTTTTATCAGGAGGTCTTTCCTGATCATTTGCTGACATTGACCCAAGTGGTTCTGTTCAAAGTCGCCCTGCACCTTCTATTTCCCTGGTTATGGCAATTATCGTACTTTGTTACAGCTGTTTCTGTGTCTAACTCCTCACTGCACTGTAACCTTCCATGAATATAGGGATGATGTCCTTTTTGTTCACAGAATCTGGAACATAGTAGAGATGCAATATTTATAGAATTCATTAGTTCATTCAAGAAATATTTATTCACTGATGCTAGACACTGTTGTAGGTGCTTGGTATAGAGCAGTGAATAAAACAAACAATTCTCTGTCCCCATGGAGATTATATTCTAAAGGAATGAGTGAAAACATGGTATGTTACAAATAAGTGCTCAGTTAAAAAAACAGAGGAAAGAGGAGGTAAGGAAACACTAGAGTGGAAGAGGACTGTGCTTATATTGACATAGTCAGGGGACATCTCTTGGAGAAGGTGAGTCGAAGGAGATGCAGGAGATGCCAAGGGGACATAGGGAGGAAAGGCACTGACACAGAGGAAATAACTGCAAGGTCCCAAGGGAGGATTCTCCCCACTGTGTGAGGGAGAACATGATACAAGGGACCAGTCACTAAGGTACCTGTGGGCTACTGTAAGAACTTGATATTTTTTTTACTTTTTATTTTGTAATAATAGATTGATAGAGAGTTGCACAGATAGTACATAGAATTCTTCTACACCCTTGACCAGCTTTCTCTAACGTTAACATCTGTCGTACCATCGTACAGTTACCAAAATGAACCCATTACCATTGGTACCATATTATTAACTAAACTCAGATTCAGTAGTTTTTCTACAGACGCTCCCCCCTTTTTTTGGGCTCCAGTTCCCCTCCAGGATACTCCATGGCAGTTAATCATCATGTTTCTTTTGTCTCCTCTTGTCTGTAACAGTCTTTCAGTTTTCCTTTGTTTTTTATGTTCTTAAACTTTTTGAAGAGTACTAGTCAAGTATTTTGTAGAGGATACCTCAATTTGGGTTCACCTATTTTTTTACTTATGATTAGGGTGGGGTTATGAGATTTTGGAAAGAATACCTTCAGAAGTGAAATGCCATTCTCATCATATTATATCAGGGGTACATGATATCAACATGGATCACCACTGGTGACCTTAGCCTTGATCACTTGGTGAAGGTAGTGTTTGACACTACCTATTTTCTCCACTTCAAATTTACTATTTTTTTCCTATTCCATACTCTGTTTGGGAGGGGAATTAAACTCCACCTCCTGGAGGGAAGAGGATCAAAGGATTTGTGGACATATGTTAAAACCACCACAGAAATTAATAAGGATTTGGGGGAGGTACCTTGAGGATACACAAATATCCTGTTTTTCCTTAAAGTTTCACCTGCTAATTACAGTGTTCATTCATGGATCTTGCCTGCAGTCATTATTACTGTGGCGTTCTAATGGTGACTTTCTATTTTCTTCATTTCTTCTACATTTATTGTTTGGAATTCTTCCATAAAGAGGTTTAACCATATATGTATATTTAAACTATATTTATCTTTTCATGGTAAATGATAATTCCATTTCTAGTTTTTTAAGGGAAAATGAGATTTGCACATTTTAAAGCGAACTAAAAGGTAAAAAAGCAATTCGTATTCCACATCTGAAATGCTCAGTTGGGAGTTATGTTTGCCGACATCAGCTCTACCAGGTCTGAAGCAAAAAGAGAACAGTGCTCCCTATGAATTAGCATGTATCTATTGAATACCATCAAAAGTGACGTAAATATCGTCTTTTGAAGAGCACTCCAAAAGCTGTAAAGCTTTATATTTTACCTGATTACAGAGTAGATTAGCTTATGAAGTAGCAAATAGTCCTTGAAAATAATGACATGTGTTCTAATTTAATGATTATTATATCAAATGCATGTTTACATCAAAATACCAAAAAAAAAGTCTCTGCAGCTCAGTTATGGGCATAGGTAGAATGCTTTGGGTAGGGTACTGTGCTGAACAAAGAGGAGTAATAAAGAAATTTTATGGGACTGAAACAGGCTTGGCAAATACTATTTACTAGCTTGTTAACGTGACAGTTATCTTTCATTGTTTATCATCAAAGCCAAAAGGAAACAAACACGATGAAATAGCTTCCTTCAAATTCTTTTATTAAATATCTTTGCCTGGTGCCTTTTTATTCAAGATATATATGTGCATTTTCAGTGGATAATTGTAACAGGAATTTTAGAATGCTTAAAACATAGAACCTGTGTGCCTACAGGCTTACTAGACAAGGATAAATAAACCAAAAAATTTTCTGGATACACACAATCAAAGAAAACATTTTCGTGTGAGAGCCCTGTTGTCTGTGGGCATAAGTTTGCCTGTCCTTTCCCCCTCCTCTCCCCCCACACACAGCACTTAACAGATGTTTCACCTTCATCTTTCTTCAATAGTTCCTGTTTCTGTGTTGATCGTTCCCCTTTTCTTTTTCTCCCTCCCTCTTCTTTCTTCTTTCCCTCCTTCCTTCCTTCCTCCCTCCCTCCCTCCCGCCCTTCCTTCCTTCCTTCCATGTTGCCAAATCTTGCTTTTCTTTTAGCCTTTGACCCTCTATCTCTCTACCCCTAACTATAATTCCTCTCTGTATTTCCTTAGCACTAATAATTCTATTTTTCCTTTTACCTTTCTCTTCTCTTTTTCAGAGTCATTACAGGGTAAAGAGAGCAATCTGCTCCTTAAAAGCATTAACATAGTCGCTTCTATCACTTATGTGTCTCTCTTGTGCAATGTAAACAGATATGCACACTGGTTCTTTACGCACACAAACACGGGGTACTGTTTTGTCTGTACCTGTCACGTCAGTCATAGAGTACAGCCTTCTCTTTTTCTCCTGACCTGACTGATTAAGTCAGTCAAAACATCAAACTGGTTTATATGACTAGACAGCATCACTCTGTGTCTTGTTTGTTATGACATGCCATGTTTCCCTGACATTTTTGTAAATTTCAAGTTATGACATTTTCTTTGAAATCAGCTGCTACTGTTTCTTCAAAAACGTATCTGTGGAGTCTCCAGCTTTTCAGCCCCCCAGTTGGAACTCATCACTCTCTCCTGAATGCTCCCACTACACTTTGATCATACCTCCATTACTTCATGTGTTATAGTTAGCCAAACAGGCAATTGTTTCCTTTGCTAGATTACACATACTACAGAGAGTATTTTTTTATACTTTTAGTATTTCATAGAGTTCTTTTTATTTAGTAGGTGCCTAGGGACATATTCTATAAATAGGTGAATGCTTGCATTCTAATTTTCAAAATTAAAATTTTGAGTTAAGAGTAACCAAAAAAAAAAAAAAAGATCATAAACAAACGGCAGCAAGATATATGATACCTGATTTCAAAGGAGAATGTCATGTCACCACTATATTAACAATTAGCTCTTATGTTAGATGATACTTAGCAAAAATTGAGGAGAGTTCATCTTTGCCTATTCCCCTCCCTGACTTTATAGATCCATGGAAAAAAATTAAATATAGAAGAATTCTTGTGCTTATTTATGGAAAGGTTTTTTTTGTTTGTTTGTTTTGCTTTCTTCATTGAATTAAAGGCAATGTACATTTTTCATAGGCCGACAAGCTTTGAAGATTTTACTCAGGTTTAAGTTTATGTAGCTTTTGATTGGTAACATGTGCTCTGTGGATGTCTATGTATATGAATGTGTACACAATATACCTATGAATATATATGTAAAAAATGATACAAATCCTCCTTATCTGTTTATATACTTCTGCTTTACAACTTCTAAAATTTACTAAATCCATCTAAGTACTATAGTACATTGACAAGTTAAAAACCATCTAAAAGTGTATCGATGTCTCTGTCTCTCTATCATGGATACACATTTGCAGGCAGAGTAAAGAACAGAACAAAAAGGAAGAAGAGAAAAAGGAAAGAAATACGTATGTGAGTGGATGCATTCATGGGGTAGCGTATTTATGTTTGTGCCTTTGGTGGGGGATCCATGAACACTGGAGTATATGAACAATTACATCTGTATCTTTATATCTCATTCTCTACATATCCAAATCTATATCAACTGGAGATTAAAAATATTTTGCTTATGTACATATTCTAATTTTATGCATATTTTGTTACTCAAAGTAACAATTATTAAAAATTAGAATGCTAATAATAATGAATAGCAATTACATAGATAATGCAAAGTTTAAGTTTTAGTATTACAAGTGTGGGTATTTAACTAAAATGTAAATACAAGGAGTTTTTTCCATTTCTAGGGAATTTTTTAAATTATAATGCTTTTGCTCTCTAAAATGCAGAGTAAAATATCAAATTGGGATAGCTATTTGATTAATTTGACCAACTCAGGTTTTTATTCTTAGGATAGATTGTGCAATATGTATGTGTAACTTAAGGTGAAGAAATAGCTAAAAAACTTTAAAATTTTTGTTAAATGAAACATGTATTCAGTGTAATTATTATTTTTCAGTAACCTGATTTCATATTACATGTGAAAACAACAACCTTATATGTGATTTGCAAAGCATAAAGAAACAAACATTTTCCCCCAAACAGTATACAAAACGTTAAAGGTAACATAGATTATTTGGTAAAACAGCTTATTCAAGAAGCAATCCTCATCTTTCTTTATTATTCTAATTCTGAATCTTTCCTCTTGTCAGCAGTTCCATATTGTATTTGCTTATAAAGAACATTGATTAAATCTCTAGTGTAATCTGGCTAAGTTAAAAAGTTGTGAATCCTCAATACATATAATCACACAGCAAAATGTTTGTTTCTGTGCCTATGGGAGCAGGCACAGAAACAAATGATTTATTAATATTATAAATATGGACATTTCAGTTTCAGTAAATTAACTAGAAGTTGTCAGCCTTGAGTATAGTATAAGGAAAGCTTTTGTTGAACAGCACATAGTAGAATGTCTATTTAAGCTGGAATATTTAGCTATTAGCCTGAAACAGATTCATTGCCATAATTTTTATTCTGATAGCATTTAAAGCACGTGAAATAGTAGATGTCATGGAAATAAATAATTGCATATTTGTTTTCTGGGATTTTATTTTAAGACTTGAGAAGGAAATCTTAGTATTAGCTTCATATAGATGAATGTATTTCTTTTAGCCTTTTTCAAAACAAATACTAATTTTTAAAAATTTAGGCAAATAAGTAAGTCTTTGATAATAATCGGGCTATAAACAAGATTACTAACCAGTCTGTTTTACTGAATTCAATAATCTTCAAAACTTGTTGTGTGTCGGAATAGGGCTGGATTTAATTATAAGAAAAAAAATTGTCCACAAGCCATGTCCTGTAATAGTTATGAATTAACCATCTGTCAGCTTTTCTGAGTCTAATTTTTTCAGTCTAATTGTTCACTGTAGACTCACTGTTTCTTCTTCATGACGATTTACATACATAAATACACACACACACACAAACACACATGTATTTATTTTATTGTAGGGGCTGAAGAAGGAGGGGAAATTCAAATCCTTATTTCAACTTGTTAGTATTTCTAGTAAGAAAAAGGGCACTGAGGAAGAGAATGAAACTATACATTCACTAAAATTCAGGCTTAGGGATTTAAAAAAAATTATCTTCTTCAAAATTTGACTTGTTAACTCCCCTACCCCCACTCCAATTTAGGATTTAAGGCCATAATGAACACACAGATATGTGCAGTTTTTATCTGTGTGAATGACACCTGTGTATCATTCTAGCACTTTGATTCTCAGAACTGTCTCGTGGTCTTCACTGAGTTTCCCCGTTCTATACTCTCTTCCTCCACCATCCATCCTCCTTTTTCTTTTAGGAAGGGAGATTGGAAAACAATGATTTAAATAAAATCATTTAATCATTTGAGAGGTACAGACTATAAAAGGGAAAAGTGACCAGAAAGGACTAGAGAGAGAGAATTGCCTTAGGACACTGAATGACAAGACAGATGTGTAGGGCAAGATGTGCTACATATTTTGTTTCATTTCCTCTGTCATCTTTTTCCCTCTTTAAGATCACTTGAGTATATATAGGTATGAAGTATAGGAAGAAACACAGATTGTTTCAAAGCACACATCTAGTTCAGAAATGTATCCATGAGGAATGAATTCAATATTCATAACATTATTTTTAAAAATCTGTATTGAAGAATGTGACACAGCTTTTATATAATCATCTGATCAATTATAATTTTCAGATGATGAATTTTTTGTTTCTTTTAGAGTCCCAATTGTGAATATAGAGTGATGTGTTTCAATTGCTGTGGTTAGTACATTGATAGTATTTAGTTCACGGCTTTCCACTATACTGTATAAATATACAACAATTTCTAAAGGCAATGTGTTCTAAAAATGTCTTCATAATTCAGTTAACTGGAACTTAATAGACCTTATTTTTTTTTCTCCAATAGTAAACAATGTTAAAAATGGTGGTTAAGATCTCAAGATAGTTCACAAAGACACATTTAGGCAATTAGCCTGACTCTGCAGCCCAGCTTGTTCTTGCATGCATGTAAGAACCATTCCCCAAGAAAAAAAGATGTGCCTAACTTCCCAATCCCCCCAGCAGAGGTGAGGCAGTTAAATTCTACCTGCTTCTATAAGGTGTCTTCCTTTCCTTTCTCCCTTCTTCCCTCTCCACACTTCATCTTTAACCCTTCTCCCTCTTCCAAGATCACAATTGTGGGACAGCGACCAGCACACGAAGAGGGCCTTCTCAGCCATAGAGGGGAGTCAGTTTATATCTGTCCACTTGCCTTAGGCAGTGAGTACCTGACCAAAGTACCAGGATGGAAGAGAACTGAATGATTGCCTTGTTCTACAAATGATAGATTTTATTTCATGATGGGGATTTTCATTTTCTTTGGATTTTCTCAGCCAGCTCATTGTCATTGTGTGTGTTATACCAAATCAAAAAGTATTTTGATTGTCCTAGCTACACAGATCAGTACATTTTATCACACGTTTCTAACGACTTTGAACATGCTGCTGAACTTCTGAGAAATATACATACTGCATCTACTTATGCTTTTGCACATTGACGGAGGACTGGATGATAAACAACCATTTTCAGATTTTTCTAAAGGCAACATTCTAGAACTACAAATATTTTCATCTTCTCCTTATGTATTTTGTAATTCTTCTATGAGAATGATGCTCTGTTTCATGTCTTTAAGTTTCATTCAGTTGCATCCTCAATTTAGGCTCAGATTCACTCTGGGTGCGTTTAATATTACATCTCTAGATCTGGTCAAGGTTTCCCCTTAAACCTAAAGGAAATAGTTGAAAGGAAAAAAACAGAATATAATATCATAGGAAGACTCAGACTTGGTCTGGCTATGTTTAGATTTCTTCCAAATTTTGGCTCGGTTTTAAGCTTTATTGGCAGACTCATTCAGAACTGTGGCTTTATCCTTTTTTTTTTTCATTTGGCTAATATGATTTGTTAAAACATTCTCTGTTTATTTCTTCTTGCTTAACATTTTTCCACACAGCAGGCATAATGAATTTTTGTTTATGATGGGCTGTGCTGCCTGAATTATGGTATGGAATCTGGATCTGGTTTCTCTGGAAAGGTATTTCATTGCTCTTTGAGGGGATTTTTGCTGCTTCTGGTGTTCTCTTAGGCATGAGTGTTTCTGAAGTTGGTTGTGTAGATTTCTAAGGAAAACTAGGCAGTATCTGCTGATAAATAGCACCAAAATTTGTTAGAAATAGATTTCTTGGTATAGGTGTCGTCGTATTCTCTACCAAACTATCTTTGAATTGTGCAATGCATGATTTTTAAAATATAATACACACCTTTTAAAAAACCAAAGTATAATTGATTTACAGTGTTGTGTTAATTTCTGCTGTACAGTAAACTGATTCAGTTATGCATATATATATATATATATATTCTTTTTATATTCTTTTCCATTATGGTTTATCAGAGGATATTGAATATAATTCCCTGTGCTATACACTAGGACCTTGTTATTTATCCACTCTATATATAATGGTTTGCATCTGCTAACCCCAGACTCCCACTCCATCCCTCCTCCTTGGCAACCACAAACCTGTTCTCTATGTCTGTGAGTCTGTTTCTCTTTCGTAGATAAGTTCATTTGTGTCATATTTTACATTCCGTATATAAGTGATATCATATGATATTTGTCTTTCTAACTTACTTCACTTAGTATGATAGTCTCTAGGTCCATCCATGTTGCTGCAAATGGCATTATTTCATTCTTCTTTGTGGCTGAGTAGTATTCCATTGTGTGTGTGTGTGTGTGTGTGTGTGTGTGTGTGTGTGTGTGTGTGTGTGTATGCACCACATCTTCTTTACCCATTCATCTGTTGATGAATACATGAATACAATAGCCATGTCTTGGGTATTGTAAATAGTGCTGCTGTGAACATAGGGGTGCATGTATCTTTTTGAATTATAGTTTTGTCCAGGTATATACCTAGAAGTGGAATTGCTGGATCACATGGTAACTCTATTTTTAGTTTTTTAAGGAACCTCCATACTGTTTTCCATAGAGACTGCACCAATTTACATTCCCACCAACAGTGTATGAGGATTCCCTTTTCTCTCCAACCTCCCAGCATTTATTTGTAGACTTTTTAATGATGACCATTCCGACCTGCGTGAGGTGGTACGTCATTGTAGTTTTGATTTGCATTTCTCTAATAATTAGCGATGTTGAGCATCTTTCCATCAATATGTACCTTTTTAACTGAAGTTCATCAAAGCTCTTTAAAGTGCCGTATGCACTGGGGCTTGTTAATGCTGATTGGCTATAGGAAACACATATTGAAATACACTCTCCCCAGAAAGAGCTAAAAAGACCATATTTCTTTGTATAAGGAATATTTATATGGGCTACATTTTGAAATAAAAAGTACATGGTTTGTAGCTGAAGAAATGATTATGCATCTTTGAGATGCCTCACTGTAAATTTGAATTGTCTAACATAAACTTTTAAAGAAACCAAACCACAATTTCCCAATTTATCTGCCACCATATCATATAAATTGACTTATTAGAGTTTTCCAAGAGAGAATACTCAATAAATTCATTCATTTTTAAAATACATACTGGAATGGAATGCATTTTTTATATGAACAATTATGGTGTTTTCCTTGAGATACAAAAAGAAAGAGGCAAAACTCCAAAACCCTTGTGTGGAGTTACTTTTAGTTTATTTACTTGTGAAATGGCCATCCAAATACCTGATATCCCACAGAGCATAGACTTTGAGGCTGGGCTGATCTCATTTGCAATAACAGCTCTACCTCTGAGTAAATTACTAAATCTATGTTGAGTCTGTTTCCTCATATGTAAAATAAAATTAAGAATACAGAACCTGACTGTTGTACAGACCAAGTGATGTAATGAATGCAAAATGTGTCGTATTACATCTGGCAGATATTATGTGTCCAATAAATAAATAAAGTAATAGTATTACTTTATTATTATGCATTCAGTGGTAATGACTGTTTCTTGCAAGACATTTTGAAATAGAAAGATGGGTGTCTATGACATGTTTTCTGAAAATATATACTTTGTATTTAATTACTGGCAAATAAAATATGGATCAACAACACAGAAATGGTATTTTTAAAGACAATGCTAATATAATATTGTAGGGTTAAGTAATTTTTCTCCGATGCTAATCCTTTTATAGGTTTTGGAGTCAACCACTCAGGATCAAAGAACTCAAAGAGAATTTCAGTGGGGATCCCCAAAATAATTAAATTAGTGGTAAATAAGACCCAGGATAAACGGAATGAAAAAATGTTAGTGGATATTTTTGTTTCCTTAGGTTGAGAGTTACTGCATAGTTCCGGTATTATAGTTGTTAACAGCACAGGTTCTGAGGTCAGGCTGCCTGACTGACCTACTTCCTAATTTTGTGATCTTAGACAAGTTGCTTTCATTTTTGCTTCTATTCCCTTGCATAAGATAAAAGCAAAATTAATATTAGTAGATCTACACTATTTTATTTTTCTTACCATTTACATGTAACATTTTTATAAAACAAGCAGATAAAATATCAAAAAGTTCATGCCCCTGTGTTAAAGAAGATTCTTCCTTTCCTTTTTTCAAAAAATAATTTTATGTATTTATTTATTTTTGGCTGCGTTGAGTTTTCGTTGCTGCGCGTGGGCTTTCTCCAGGCGAGCAGGGGCTACTCTTCATTGTGGTGCGTGGGCTTCTCATTGCAGTGGCTTCTCTTGTTGTGGAGCATGGGCTCTAGGTGCGTGAGCTTCAGTAGTTGCGGCACGTGGGCTGAGTAGTTGTGGCTCGAGGACTCTAGAGCGCAGGCTTAGTAGTTGTGGCGCACGGGCTCAGTTGCTCCGTGGCATGTGGGATCTTCCCAGACCAGGGATTGAACCTGTGTCCCCTGCATTGGCAGGTGGATTCTTAACCACTGTGCCACCAGGGAAGTCACTTACCTTCCTTTTAATGCCTACTGTTTTGGGCTCTATTGCCTGCTGTAAGTTTGATAGACACTGGCTCATAGTGCCTTTTTCATAATTTCAAAATTATGAAACTCTGAAAATTGAAAGGTGTTTTTTGGTAACTAATTTGGTAGAAAACTCCAATATGATCCAAATAAATCATTTGATTGCATTTGGTTACAAAACATGATCTGAAATAACATGATGTCTAGAGTCGTTTTTTGTCAATTTAGTATGAACGCTTATCTACATATCAGTCAGGATGAGCTAGGTTATGCTATAGTAATAAACAACCTTCAAATATAGTGGCTTAAAACAACACGTTCACTACAGTTTGACATGGTCACTCAAGAACCTGGGCTGGTAGGACATCCACCACCTCAGATACCACTGACTGTCATGCCAGAGGGTTAGAGAACTATGGAGGATCTCACATTAACAATTAATACTTGAATTTAGAAATGACACACATCACTTCCACTCACAAACAGAACTAGCTGCATGACTTTTCCCAACCACAAGAAGTATAATCCTACTCTGTGCCTGGAAGGGAAGAGGAGTGGACATATATTTGGTAAATAACACTAATGAATATCAAACTATGTTTCACTGCAGAAATATCATGGTGATTACAGGGTACAGTCGCCGATACCTGGTTGTGCTCTCATAGATTACATATTATATATACCATATTATTTTTCTAAAATCCAAATGATTTTGGATTCTACCAAGACCAAGTTTCAGATATGAAATTAAAAATGAGTACTGTGTTAAGCTTTAGGGATCTGAAGACGAAGATGACATGGTGCTTCTTTTCATAGAGCTTACAGTCCAATGAGGGAGACGGACATGTAGTCATAAACTTTCAATGCAATACATAATGTGTTCCATTAGAAATTTGATGAGAGTACAGAGGAGGGAGTAAATAGCTAGGCCTGGACTAAATAGAAAGGCTTCTCATAGAGGTTACACTTAAGCTGGAGTTTGAAGTATGGCTAATAGGTAAGTAAGCATTGAAGGAGATGATACATATTTCTGACAGATTTTACCAAAAATGTTTTTGTTGTTGCCAGGCTCTGTGCTTTGCTCTTACACAGTATGTACATAATTTGATTGTACCTGCAATGTTTTGGGGTAGAGTAAATATGATGGTGGTTCTGCCATGGAGAAAAGATAAGTCTGAATAAAAATTCATGCCTAATCATGAAGGGTTTGGAGATGCTGTAGTAAAGCACTTTTAATCTTATTCTGTGGGAAGCAGAGGCAATCAACCAAATTTTTTGGAAGGAATTGTGAAGTTTTCTGTTCTTTGAAAAGGTCCTCTTGAACCAAAGGATGGAATGTAGGAATGTCAAACTCACTGGAAACAGTGATTTGTGAAAAGAGAAGTAAATATTATTTTATATTTTAGTTCTTTTTTAATAATGTCTTTTCAATATAGAGCTTATATTCAATATTAAGCCTAGCTGGGAACTAAAATCTTAAACATCTTTACACTCATTTGGGCAAAAGGTCATACTGGGGTATTCCCTATATTTATGTTTAGATTTGGTTAACTTCAACTTTTCCTTATGTATGTTGCATTTCTGGAGTCCTATCTGGTGTCAAATGCATTTGCCACTGTCATTCTATATTTTAATTCATGAAATATGTGAGTAGAATATGATGGACGAACTCTCTGTGCAAGAAGTGGTGTAAACACCTCCTTAAAAAACCACAGCTGCGCTTGCATCAATCCTTGAAGTGAAATTGCAGGAAAATCTCTGAAAATGAGGAAAACATGAAAAAATAGAGCAGTTAACATTTACAGAGGAAACACTTCATTTAGAGAAAGATATGGAATATTTGAGAACTATGGAAGTCAGAATTTATTATTATATGTTGCACACTTTATATAATTATAGCATTTAGAAAATGTATAGTCTAGTAGGATCATATGTTACTAACTTACGGAGAATATTTCAGAGTATGTACCAGTTTATATTTTTTAATAGTATATAAAGTTTAAAATACTTTTCCATACATTAAGTTCAGTAACTAAATGCTAAAGTCATTGAAGCGGTAAGAGTAAAAATTATGTTGTATCTTCATCAAGCAGATACCAGTTGAGAAGCATATTGCACTCAATCAAATAAAACTAGCCAGTATTAAAAATACAATGACATGACTTTTCATTATAGAAAAAATTATGTAAGACTTTCCTTGTGTTGAAAAGATGTCTCTTTAGGGGAGACTGATTAATAACTTATTGTCTATGTAATACAATTTCCTTATTTGCCTCATCCTATAGACCAACACAGAAGAGAGTAGTGGAATGAACCGGAATTTTGATTGAAGTAGATCGGGATTAAAATCCAGTTTTGCTACTTAACAGCTATGGCCTTGTGCAAGTTGCTTAAACTCTCAGATCTCTATTTTTGCACATGTAAATTGAAGATCCTGACATCTAGCATAAAGAGTCGTGCATATGAAAGAAAGGATGCAAAGTCAATGCTGTGCAAAGGAGCCATGGCCCCAGGAAAAAAACTGTCATACCATTCTGATTTCACTGTTAATGGTCTGCCACTTCCACTCACAGAAATCCCACCTTCCTCATGTTCGTCATCCTTTAAGTAGAACAAAAGCTTACTTTCTAAGAAGTTTGGAATAAAAATATTCCAAAGACAGGTATCACATTGTATTGTTTTAATAAGAACCAGTTATACATCCATGAAATAAGTTGTACTACAAAGAGAAAAGTGGGATATCAATTGGAAACAACAGAATGCCATGCAGATGGGCAGGGTAGGAGTACCAAAAAAAAAAAAAATCAGTCTGAACTTGATATCTGTGATATTGTGATTTATAGTAAGAAATATATATTTGGTCTTCAACCTAGTTCCTAGCACAGAGCTGCTAAAACCCTTGGAATCTCCTGTGATAAGAGCAATAAAGGTATCATTTGTTATGTTAATGAGGCAACTTTTTGATAGCCCTTAGTTGTTTACCAGAGGATGGAGGCTGGTTGCTAGGGGAACCAACCTAGGTGATCAGAGGGTTGGACCTTTCAGTACCATACCCCCAGCTGAGGAGGGGAGAGGGGCCGGAGGGCAAATCAATAGCCAATAGCCAATGATTTAGTCAATCATGACTATGTAAAGAAGCCTCCATAAAAACCCAAAAGGACAGGGTTCAGAGACCTTCTGTGTTAGTGAACAGGTGAAAGGTGCTGGGAGAGTGGCATGCCTGGAGAGATCATGGAACGTGATTGCCCTTTTCCCAGACCTTGCCCTATACATCTCTTCCATCTGGCTATTCCTGAGTTATACATATCCTTTCATAATAAACTGGTGATCTAGGAAGTAAAATGTTTTTCTGAGTTCTGCGAGCCTCTCTAGCATATTAATCGAACCAGAGGAGGGGCGTCTTGAGAACCTCTGATTTATAGCCATTCCTTCAGAAGTACAAGTGAGAACCTGGACTTGGCTACCGGCATCTGAAATCCAAGGAGGAGGCTGTAGAAACCTCTGATCTGTAGCTGGTCAGTTAGAAGGACAGGTAACAACTTGGGCTTGCAACTGGCATCTGAAATGGGTGGGGGGTGGGTGTCAGTCTAGTAAGTCTAACCCCTTAAACTGTGGACTCTGATGCTACTTCTAGGTAGATAGTATCAGAATTAAGTTGAATTGTAGGACACCCCGCTGGCATCCAGAGCATTGCGTGTTGGATGTGTGAGGAACCTCTTCACCCCCTACCCCACTCCCACAGTGGAATTAAGTTGAGAATCTAATTTAATGTCAAAACTTCAGATCAGAAAGGTCCACAACATCATTAATGCTTCGGAATATATATGCTTCACGATGATATTCTCTCTTCCTCTTCCAATTTATGTTCCAGCCTATCGCCTTCACTTTTCCATTCAAGAAATTTATGTCCCTTAACTTATAAAGACTTTTCTTCTATTCCTGCATTTGAACCTGCTGATAACTTCTTTCCATCCTGATTCTGTTTTTAACCTTAAGTTCTATGATGCCGTGGTCTCCTGGTCCTTCTGATACCGCCCTGCCCATTAGTTCTTGGTCAAGCCTCAGAAGTATTTTTCCTCTGAAAGTTTTGTAATCCCCAGGATGCTATTCTCTATATTTTCCTTACATTTTCTGGGTGTGCGTCTAGTTTCATGGTTTTAACTATCACTTACCTATTTTTTTTAACATCTTTATTGTAGTATAATTGCTTTACAATGGTGTGTTAGTTTCTGCTTTATAACAAAGTGTTTATTCCTGGGAAATGAATATTTGTACCTGTGCTAGTTTCCCATAGCTGCTATAAGAGTCACAAAGTTACTGGCTTAAAACAACATAAAGTTATTCTCTTACAGTTCTGGAGGTAGGAAGTCTAAAATCAGTTTCACTGGGCTAAGGTCAAGGTGTCAGTAGGGCTGGTTCCTTCTGTAGGTTGCCTCTCCTTCCAAGCCTGCATTCCTTGGTTCATGGTCCCTTCCTCCATATTCAAAGCCAGCAGCATAGCATTTTCTCTCCTTTCTGATCTCTGCTTTCATCCTCTTATCTTCTCTCTCTGACTCTGATCCTCCTGCACCTTCTTTCAGGGACCCTTGTGATGGCATTGTGCTCACCTGGATAATCCAAGATAATCTTCCCATCTCAAGATTCTTAATTTATTCATATCTGCAAAGTCTCTTTTACCTTGTAAGTTAGCATACAAAAGTCTCTTTTACTATGTAAATTTCCAGGTGTTAAGGCGTGGGCATCCCTGGGGGACCATTTTGCTGCTTACCCCAGTACCTAAGATTCAGATGAATATCTCCAGCTAGATGTTTCACAGGCATTTCAAACTAAACTTGTCAAAATTGAATTCGCTCCATTATCCTATTTCCTAGACCAAATTCCTCTTTTGTAACATCTTAGTTTTTGGTAAAGCCATCCCCTCGTTTACCCAAGTCAGAGACCTAGGATTCATCTATGACTCTTGCTTCATTCTCCACATATATTAACTTGTTACCTCTTACTTTTCATTTTTTCTTTCCATGTCACTCATATTAATCTATTTTAAGTCAAATTTTTCTCTGTGTTTCCCTTCAGATTTTCACTCTCAAGTGCGTCATGTTGCTGTCATCTAAATAAATACGGATAGAAGCAAATCAGATCATCCCATTCCCTTACTTCAGTGCTCCTCCCGTCCCCATGTCTCCATCACCTACTAGATAAAAATCAAAGCTCCTCTTACCGATGTACTTTTCAATGTAATCCTACTAAAATATAACCACCTTGAAGGCAAATCTTGCGATTTATTCTTTGCCTTCTACTACCTAATATAGTATCTGGCTATGCTCCATAAATGTTGATTGGAACTGAAATTTCTTATCATGAAATGAAAGATTGTCTATGATGGGGCTGTTCCTTTCTCTCTCACTGAACCTTATTCCACAGCAATAACAGAATTTATTCACTTTGGCAGGTGCCACTAATGTGTGCATGAAAACAATTTTTTTCCCTTCCTAAAAAAAAAAGATAGAATATATTTCCCAGCCTCCCTTGCAGATGGGAGTGGCCATTGTGTTCTAGGCAAATGGAAATGAGGTCAACTACTTCCAGGACTGAAAGGAACCTCCCATAAGTTCTCTTACCCTTCTTTCAACCTGATGCCAAAAAGTTTGAAGACCTTGGAAGCTACATATTGATGATGGTGGAGATTTGAGATGGAAGGATCCAAGTTCTCTGAGTCATCACCTTCAGAAGACCCTCTTTGACATCAGGAACACTCACTTTGATAGTACATGTGTGAGAAAAATGAACTTCTACCAGGTTTGAGCCAATATACATTTTTGGGTTGGATTGTTATAACAGTTAGCATGACTTTGACTAATATATATGCTGTCCAGTATCAGAACTCTGTGACTTTGTTCTGGCAGTCGTCTCTGTCTGGAAAATCATAGTTTCACCATTGTCATCATGCAAGATTCAGTACAGGCATCCCTCTTCCAGAAAAACTTCCTTGGCACCCCGCATTTTTGAGTAGAAGCTTCCTGTTCCCGCAGAATGTAAGCTGAGTCCTATTAGTATGATTCAACATTCAATTGAAATTATGTTCACCTATCTTGTTACCAACCCCTTCAGCAAAGATTGAAGTTTCATAAAGGGCAGAAAAACAATCATTTTGTGTCTTCAGCCAGGAACACAATGCCAAGCTGAAGATAAAAAATGGTTGCAATAACCTGGCAATAAATTCTTGCTGGACTAACCTCAATGCAATTTCCTCACCTATAAAAGTAATGTAATAATTCAGACCCATATGGTTACTATGATGATTAAGTGAGGCAATATATGCCAAGCACCTGGCACAGAGCAGGTGCTTACTACGTGTTCTCTTTTATCCCTTCCTTAACTACTTTCGTTCATAGGTTCATCTTTTTATTTTAATTCTCTCCAGTCAGGATTACAGTTTGTCTCTTAGTTATTTGATAATTATTTTATGTATATATTAGTGTTTTTTCCTCATCCAAACTGCAGACTCCTAGACACAACTATGTTTTACCCTTCTTCCTAGCCTCATTGCACCTTGGACAAAGGAGGTGTTCAATATTCACTTTTTAAGTTGGCTGAGATCTCTCTATAAGTGTTCTATTATGTTGCATTAAAAACAGCTCCAAAGCCGGATCTCCATGACGGAAAACAAATCTTTGGCCAAGAAATAAGCCAGTGCATAAAACATGCTGTCAACTTGGCTTTCATACTAACCTGTGCAGGTGTGTCTATGTTTAGGGAGTAGAATATTATGGAATATCAATGTCAATTTAGGGGGAGGGGGAGTGGGATGTATGTGTGTGTGTGTTACAGATAATCTGTAAAATATAAAATTTTCTTGTGCTTAGCAACCATTTCCTAAATTTACTGGCTGTACTTCAGGAGTACATACACACTGACTCTAGAACCACATGAAGTTTTGTCATGATTTGACATACCGTCAAGTATCTCCCTAATTGACATCTTCTAAGCTCCTCCAGTAATACATCCCCTCTTATACCCACTCTTCTATAACAATATTCTGCATTCATCAGTTCAGTTTACACATGTTGTCAGAGTTGCAACACCAGAGAAATTCTGGGAAGTGGTCCAGTTTACTGAGAATGATGGAAAGAATGGGTATTCAGGGTTGAGATGCAGATAAGCTAAAGGTAATCTCAAGAGTACAGTACAAAGGGTAAGAGCACAGACTCTGGAATCAGATTACTGGGTTTCAGTTCTTGTTCTGCCTCTTGCTACATGAGGCAAGTGTGATCAAACACTTTAGATGTATTAAGAGCCTAGTATGTGCCAGACACTGTATTAGGTGCTCAGGAAAGAGCAGTGAACAACATAAACAAAAATTCCTTCTGTCGTGGACTTTACATTCTAGTGGGAGAAGGCAGACACTAGGTAACAATAACAGAAATATGTAGAAGTTAGTGAAGTGCTCTGAGGAAAAATAAGAAAGAAATAAGGAGGCAGATAAGGAATGCAGGGGTAAATGGGGGTCAATTTTTAACAGGGGCATGAGGAAAGATTCTGCTGAGAATATAACATTTGAGAGAAGACTTTAAGGAGGAGAGGGAGAAGGTTCTACAAGTGTAGGGGAAAGAGCTTTCTAAGAAGGGAACAGCAAGTTCAAAAGCCCTGAGCAATGTAAGAGGAGAGGAAGATGGAGATCTTATAGGTTCCTTAGGTGGCTTCTGGTACTTCAGTTTTGTTTGAGTAAGTTGGGAAGCAGTGAAAATAATTTGAGCAGAGTTGTGGCCTGATAGGACTTATGTTTTCACAGGATCACTCTGATGGCTGTGTCAAGAATAGATTGAAATGGGGTGAGGTCAGAAGAATGAGACCAGTAAGGAGGTTATTGCAAAAATTCAGCCAAGAGTTTAAGAAGAGGCTTTGACCAGATGGTAGCAATGATGATAATAATAAGAGGTCAGATCTGAGAACATATTTTGGAAAATAGAGCTAGTAGGCTTTGTGAGTGGATTGCTCATGGGGAATACAATCAGGGATAACTCAAAGATTTCTGGTCCGATTAAGCAGAAAGAAAGGGTCAACACTGACTGATAGGGGAAAGGCTATGGAGAAAATTTTGTTGAATAAAATAGAAGCTAGTTCCGTTTGTTAAGTTTGAAAAGCCTATTGTACATCTAAGGCCGTGAAATAAATGAAGGTTAAGTTCAGATGGAAAGGTCTGAATTGGAGATATAAATAAGGAAGTCAGTTCAGCATATAAATAGTATTTAAAGGAAGATTAGAAATCAGTATGTGAGTATGTATAGGTAGAAAAGTTCAAGACCTGTAAAGTGTACACAATAATGGGACCTACCTCGGTGGTTCATTGTAAGGATGAAATAAGTTATATGTATAAAATGCTTAGGACATGTTCTAGTACACAGCAAGTCCTTGGTGATTGCTAAATGTGACCGTTTTACTTTAAACCAAGTAGAATGAGGCAGCCTTGTTCAGATATCATGAACCCCAAATCATGTTGTAAAATGAAGACTGTATTATTTGACACAACACACTTCTCATACATAGTCATCTCTCAAACATATTTTTCTATAGCTGTCTCATAAAATAAAAGAAAATGATTGATATTTAATATTAGAATTGGAACAGAGCAATGATTTTATTTATTCTGACCTTTCTTCCAAAGGGAAGTGGTATTTGTTTAGTGTCTCTATTCTATATTCTTCTGTGCTATCCTGTTGCATACCTCTCTCATTTTATTTATCTCCATATATCATAAGCTGTGTGTTTTACCCACTAGATTATGAACTTCTTGAGGATACAGATGTATCTTATTTATCTTTGTAGTCCCAGTGCATAATTTATGCCAGGAACTCAAACATTACTCAGTAAAGATTTGGTGAAAGAATGGAATGGATGGGTGGATATCAACTCTATGTTATGGATTTCACCGGGGCTCTTTGATGGGTTGATTCATTTAATACCTACAAGAGCCTGGCTAGATTGGTAGTGTTAGCTCCATTTAAAAGATGGAAAAATTTATGCACAGAGGCTAATTGATATGCTTGAGATTAACAATCTAGTTAGGTGTAGTTTGTATTATACCACAGGAACACTCTAAGGCCCAAGTGTTCCCTGCTCTATCCAAAGTCTCTTTGACTGGAAAACTTTCAAAATGGAAAGATCACTAATTACAAATAAATCTATGCTATTATTATGTAACTTTAATGGATAGCAACCCTTATAAATATTGAGCCAAAAGAAGATAGATTGTAGGGCTTCCCTGGTGGCCCGGTGGTTGAGAGTCTGCCTGCCGATGCAGGGGACATGGGTTCGTGCCCCGGTCCGGGAAGATCCCACATGCCGCGGAGCGGCTGGGCCCGTGAGCCATGGCCGCTGAGCCTGCGCGTCCGGAGCCTGTGCTCCGCAACGGGAGAGGAAGAAGATAGATTGTAATAATATGATTATAGAAATTTCATATATATATATTATTGTGAACAATCACAAACATACAGAAAAGTTGAAAGTACATAGCACTGGGGAATATTTTTTTCTGAACTGTTCAAGTGTATGGTTCCGACATGGTGCCTTATTACCCTCAAACGCTTTAGTGTATATTCATTACCAGCATTATCCTACATAACCACAATACAAGCATCATAATCAGAAAATTAACGTTGGTACCTTTTTACCATTTAATCCTCAGACCTCGTTCACATTTTACCAGTTATTTCAACAATGTCCATCATAGCGCAAGAATCCAATTCAGAATCATGTGTTATAGCTGCTTGTCATTTCACTTTAGTTTTTTCATTACAGAACAGTTCCCCAACTTTCATGATCATGATACTTTGGAAGATTACAAGCAATTTATTTTGTTGAAGTGTCTCTCAAATTGGGTTTGTGTAATGTTTTCCAGTGATTAGATTCCAGTTTTGCATAATTGACAGGTCACTGGATCTTCTCATTGCATCCTATTAGGTGGTATACAATTTCAGCTAGTTCCATGCTGATGATATTCATTTTGATCACTTGATTGAGGTAGATTTCTCCACTGCAAAGTTAACCTTTTGCCATTTATAATTAATTAGTATTTTGTACACATGATGTCAATATTCCATTCCTCAACAGAAGTTCTATTAGTCCATCTCTATTTATAACAATACGGTCTCAGGGTTTATTCTTTTGGAGGGAGGATGGTCAATGTGTTATAACCTATTTCTCTCAATTATTTTGATATTCAAATCTTCAGAGATTTGGTCACTGGTAGCCCCTTTCAAGCTGGTTTCTGTATCCTTTAACATGTCCTCATTATCTATGAAGAACCTTCTGCTTACTGGTATAAGAAAATGTTCCAGTCTCACTTGTATTTTCCCTGTTCCAGCCTGGATAAACAAAAGGAAGAGAAGCAAGGAGGAACAAAAGGAATACCAGCAAGCGATATTCTTAAAAGTCAAATATATATGCTCATTTCCAATTTATTATTTTAAAATTTCTTATAAAATGTTTTTCTTTATTCTTGTTATACTTCAGATTTTCAATTCAAACTTCTAGTACAAGATAGACACAGAACCAGTCTCCAGAGTTTTGGGGTTTTTTCTTTCACTTCACAGTTGCAAGTTTGTTTGCATTATTTCATCGTGTATCTAAACATAGAAGCAAAGAATTTTAGGGTTAAAAGAAGTCCTAGAGGCTGTATTTTCCTAGCTCTCTCCCATTGCAGAAATCTCCATAGATTCTTGATTCATTACTGCCCAGTTTCCTTAAACCATTACAGAGATCTTTGTTACTTTTTGAGATTACCTTTCTCCATGTTGGTCAATTCTGATATTTCTTTATTATTATTATTTATTTATTTATTTTTGGCTGCATTGGGTCTTTGTTGCTGCGCGCGGGCTTTCTCTAGGTGCACCGAGCTGGGGCTACTCTTCGTTGCGTTGCACGGGCTTCTCATTGCAGTGGCTTCTTTGGTTGTGGAGCACGGGCTCTAGGCGCATGGGCTTCAGTGGCACACAGGCCCAGTAGTTGTGGCTCGCAGGCTCTAGAGCGCAGGCTCAGTAATTGTAGCGCATGGGCTTAGTTGGTCTGTGGCATGTGGGATCCCCCTGGACCAGGGATCAAACCTATCTCCCCTGCATTGTCAGGTGAATTCTTAACCACTGCATCACCAGGGAAGTTCCAATTCTGATATTTCTAATTGAATAAAAATGTCTATTTCTCTGACTTCTACCCATTATTACTATTTCTGCATGTTGGTACGATACAAAGGATATACCATCTTTTCTACATAAGTCATTCAAATGATGAAAAACACTTTAGTGCCTGCATTGCTGGCCTTCAAGTCTTCCTTGCCTCTGGTAAAATATCTCTAATTCTTCAGCCTTCACGGTACATGCTTTTCTGATCCCTCATTTGCTTATACCATAAAATGTATTAATCTACTAAGAAGATTGAAAATGGAATCTCCAAGACTACAATCTTTCTATTTGAATTTAATAATATAAAATTGCCATTTTATATTTGGAATATTTAAGAAACCATTGCTCTGGGTTATTTCAGTGAGAATGAGTCTCAGTTGGAATTGGGACCCACCTTGCTACAAATTCAGGCATTTCTTGTACTGCAACTGATATGAACTGGAAAGTCTACAGTCTAATACCTGTATACAAATATATTGTAACATAGTCATTTCTTTTAGTATTTTAATACTACATTACATTTCACAGTCTATATTTCCAGTACTTCATCTATTTTAAGTATGAACATAATTCATTTTCCAATGTGATGTTGAATATTAAAACATTTCCTTGAAAGAAATTTTTAATTTTAAACTAATTCCCAGAAATAGGTGAAAGAAGGAAAACTGAGAATGTTTCAGACCACTAGAAGAACTTTAATTAAATTCCAGTCCCATGAGCCCTCTGTTGAGAAGAGCTTACTCCTTATCCCTAATATGAAGCCTTGGGATTTTAGAATAAAACGTTATTCAGTTCCACCGCCATGAAGGTCCAGCAGGTGACTACAAACTATGGTGAGAAAGAAATTATGATACTATATCAAAATGGCATGAAATAATTCTCTGGGTATCTAAAACATTTTGGAAAGAGAATGTCTTTAGGAAAACTGAATGACATCAGCTTATGACCTTCTCTAAACCAGAAAAAGCCTTAAGTAATTGTGAGAAACCAGTGGATATTACTTAAGCTCTGATTTCATCAACGACTTTTTAAACTATGATTGAGAAATAATTGCACACTTTAGGGTTTCTTTGACCAGAATGTATTAATATTAGTGAGACTGTGCCACAATTTTTACTAATTTTACCATAGTACATTTTAATCATGATGTTTATGAGTTTTTAATTTGGTCCCTAGCCTCTGAATAAGGAGATATATATATATATATATATATATATATATATACACACACATACAGTATATATGTGTGTATATATATACATATGTGTATATAATATATATTTCCATTTTTCAGAGAAAATGGAGAATAAAATAATAACATAGAAGTGGTAAAAACATACCAAAGGCATTGTTGCTCTAAACAATTTATTTTGCATATTTAGCCTAAAAAACAAATAAGGGAACAGATGCATCACTCTAGTTTCCCTATAAAGATATCTCCTTGTGACAGATATGGAATCAGTTAATTCAAGGAAAAAATGCAGACTCTAGTCATTTCAGGTGGGCAAGCAAAACATTAACTTTTAAATATATAACTTAACATTTTGCAACACATTTTGATGTATTTATCTTCTTTCTTTTTAAATGACACTTTTAAGTGACATTTACAGTAAACCATCTCCTAAAGGAAAGATTTTCTCAAAGTGATAAGTCTATTTGTAAATGGAGAGGATGGTAGTCAGATACAGGTTATTTCCTTTTACAATTCTTGATGATGTAGCTTAGTTTTGCAGTCTAAACAGGTGTGATTAAAAGTTTTGATATTTTTCCAAAAATAATTGGTCCTTATGTACGAATAAATCTTCTTTTAGCTTATTCAACATAAAATGGTTTCATAGGCTCATTTTTTTTCCTACTTTCTGTTAAGATTATTTAAATTTGGCAGTGGAAGTAACAAAAGAGTATTTCCTAGCATGTTTCATAATGAACATTAGTATTCTTTTTTTTTTTTTTTTTTTGGCTGCGTTGGGTCTTTGTTGCTGCACGCGGGCTTTCTCTGCGGCGAGTGGGGGGCTACTGTCCGTTGCGGTGCGCGGGCTTCTCGTTGCGGTGGCTTCTCTTGTTGCGGAGCTCGGGCTCTAGGCGCGTGGGCTTCAGTAGTTGTGGCTCGTGGGCTGTAGAGTGCCAGCTCAGTAGTTGTGGTGCATGGGCTTAGTTGCTCCGCGGCATGTGAGATCTTCCCGGACCAGAGATCAAACCTGTGTCCCCTGCATTGGCAGGCGGATTCTTAACCACTGCACCACCAGGGAAGTCCCCATTAGTATCTTTCTAACTAAAGAATAGTCTTTCAAGATTCTTCTTATAAGGCTAAATCTCAAAAATAATAGCAGAAACGTAAGAACAAACAGAGAACAATATTTAGTGGTGTGCTTAAAGAGAAATTCTTAAAACAACTATTACACCTATGGTGGACACACTTTTTTCCTAATTATATCTTATTGAGGGAACCAAATGTTCATGTATCAAAGAATTCCACAAGATAGATTTTTTGAAATTTAAATTTTACCACTATATTTGCAGATTTCCACCTTCACTGAAAGTAGATTTCAATATAAAGGATTTCAAGGGTTTAAATAAATGTAACAATATATTAACTATCAGGGAAAAGTGAAAATTTAAATATCCTAAAAATTGATTTACGGAGCAGCTATGAAAAAGGAACAGATTTGTTGGTATAAGTATTTTTCTTATCAATGATTCATCCATCACTGTTAATAGCTGGAAAGTTTTAATTGCAAAAATAATGCCACATGATTATAAACATCTGATATACTAACTTTTGTTCTGAATAATTGAATATATACTGAAAGAGACTTTTTAAAGTTTCATGGATTTAAATTTTAGTGTGTTTTTTTTTAAAGTAGTGCCCAGTCCTGCTGTATGTCTCCTGCCATTTGTGTGCTGGAGACATTCTACTTTCCTCCTCTAATGAAATGCATTAGTCAAGAGCTCAGTGACCTCTGACAAGGCTCAGTATGGGATTATAGCCTGACAGGAGGCAGCTGGAAGGAGCACTTGACAATTCACACTTAGAGTAATCCCTGAAAATTGCAGGGCAGTTATGAGGAAGTAACAGTTTGGCTCCCTTGTGAAAAAGAAATTTCAAGTAGAGTTTTGGGACACTAACTATAGTTTCTAAATTACAACTAAATGATCAAGTTCTCTAAGCATCAGTCAATAGGGAACAGTCTCTTGAATAGATTCAATCTACAACCCTATTTCCAGCAGCTACCACTTTAGTCTGCTGATAGAAGTCTGACTTAGCCAATGGATTATCTATAGTTAACTAACTTCTTTAATAGGATTTTAACACATCTCACATGTAAAAGCATTTTAGTGAGGGCTCAAAGAGAATAATAGTTGTAATCAGAAATATGATATGGTCATTCTCTGTAAAAATTATCGCAAGAAATCAATAGTACAGATTTTTATATGTTGACTTGTATTTTTCTAACATGCTACTTTATCTGAAAATGTGTATTTTTTCAAATCACTGCTCTGCTATAATTTTGCTTAAAATCCCATTGTCTAACAGCAAAAATATTTTGTAAAAATAACTTTCAAAGATTAAATATGTTAAATAATTTTAAATTATCATGCATATTATCACATATTATATAATATATAATGAATAATATGCATATATTTTTTAAAAAACAGATACCTTAATTTCTCTAGTTACCTCTTCCTCTAAGTCTCAGAATATCAGGTTTCTTCCCACTATCTGCTAGTATTTTCTTACAGTTGTGACTGAAACTCATCCCATAATAAAGAAATGAAAACACCAGATGCAGTTTCCTTAGAAAATTTACTATCTTTTATCTAACTTTGAATTTTCATCATGCACAGTATATGTTGATTGACGTACACCTAGCTGGCACTCAGTAAATGTATGATGGATTAAATTGAAGTAATTCATCAGCATTGTTCTCATAATTGTTCAAACTATCCTGAAATTGTTTTCCCAGGTCATTCAACAAATATTATCTGATATCAACTATGTGACCACCACTGCTAAAGGCTGAATTCTACTTTACTAAATGTCTTCAAATCTCTTTTTTTCTGCTGAACTCATGGTTTAGCCTCTAAATGTACTCTCTATAAGTCTACAGTGCATTAAAAAAAAACAAAACTGGATAACTAGATTTAATTCTACCTGCAAACCTACTGTCTAATTTATGCATCTTCTTTTAACAGTCTCTCAGAGCTTATCAGAAAACTTGCTTATGACCCTTATGAACTGTCTATCATAATTTAGGCTGAATGTCCATAACTAAGTGTGCTTATTTTGGTGACCTGAAGGCAGCTAAAGGAAAGGAAGGAGATAGAATATGTGCACAAACATCACTGATGGATGAACTCCTGATTCCTTTCTCAAATACTAGACTTTGGGGGGGTGCAAACTGCCTGAGTCCCAGCAGCAGTGGACTAGATAGGAATGGCTGTGCAGCAGCTGTGGGCTAACCTAGCAGGTTGAAAGCTCTCCTGGGTCTCCTCTGGCATGTGTATTAAGAGGTACTGTTTTAGACCATGTGTCTCTTAGGTAAGAGAACTACTTGCTAGATGATCAAATTGAGTCATTATCTTTGGTTTAATGTTACTGAAGGGGATGACAAAATCTTGCTAAATTTAGTTTTTCACTTCCCCATTAATTTACATTCTATTGGAAAGTGTTAGGAAGATGTGTTCTTTATTTATTGATTTGTATTTATTGAGACCTATTCAGAACAATATCATGCTACAGGAGACTTAGAGGATAACATATAGGGTATCATTCTTGCAAATTACTTTAGATGATTTGTCCTCATGGATTGTTCATTTTTACTTTTTTTTTTTTTAAGGATTGATATTTTTCCCATTCTTGATGAGATTTTTAGTCACCATGTTAAATGGGTTAGAGTCCTGGACTTTACATAGTAAAACCCTAATTCTAACACTTGTAAAATAATTTACCTTAAGCTACTTGCTCAGTTCCCTCAAGGCCTGCCTACTTTCCT
Source organism: Pseudorca crassidens (assembly GCF_039906515.1). Lineage (NCBI taxonomy): Eukaryota > Metazoa > Chordata > Mammalia > Artiodactyla > Delphinidae > Pseudorca > Pseudorca crassidens. Next base: position 72,417,888 of record NC_090306.1, read on the forward strand.
CACTGGTAAAATTGAGATTAAAATCCCGTAATTCTTAAGACTGTAAAAGTTAAGTGAGTGAACATCACATATTTTGTAAAATTGAAGACTTCATAGTGATTTAAAATATTAATCTCTGTTTTACTTGTTTCTTCCTTTCACCTGCTTTTTAATGCTGATATATGTAACAACTGAAACTAGACTATATTTGTTGTCCTTCAGAAAAGCTTAGGTATAATACTGTCCAAAGGATATTTCCTATGATTTTGAAAAAAAAAAAAAATCACCCTGGGAAGTTAGTTTTTTGATTTTATGGCTACACGCTCTCTCATACCCAACTCACATTTCCTTTGTGGAGGTAGGTGTGGCTGAAAATAATGATGAGAGACCACAGATATATATTTTTTCCTGTTCTGAGCATATGCAATATGCATAGAGATTTTGTGTGAAGCTGGTTGTTGCTTTTAACGTCTAGGAAATAATAAAATACAAAAAGAGACTTTCAGAAATTTGGAGTTGCATTTAATACAAAGCAAATGAACATCTCAAAATTGCTTAACAAGAAGGCCACATCCGATTTTTAGCTACTGTTTCATAATCCTTTTATTTTTTTTCTAACCTTACTTTTAAAGTGTTTATGCACATATAATTGCTTTGTTTTGTTATGCAAAGTATCAAAACTGTGAAATCTAGCTTAAAAGACTATATATTTTAAGCTTCAGTTTCAGTGAACACATTTTTCTTCTTAGATGTAGTAAAACATTCTGTGGTTTAATTGCTCAGTGATGAACACATTTCTTCCAAAATGTGCTCAGCATTTTAGGGGTGAGGATGTCTGTAAACTGCTGCTGTGGAATACCTCAGAAAGTAGGGACTGCCCGCGCAGCTCAGACTACTAAGTACCTTCACTTAAAGCCAGCCAGTGTTTCCTTCTGCCCAATTAATCGGCTTTTAGAGACCTCATGAGATGCAGCAAAATCATAATTAGTAGCTTGTGAATATGAGTAAGATTGATTATTTCATGCCATGCTTTTGTTAAAAAAAATATTTGTTGTTTCCTGGAAGGTTTTATCAGCTCTATGCTAGCATGTCTGTGGTGTCCTCTTTGCATTTCAAAGTCATCAATGTAACCAGAGTTGACGATGCTGATGTTGCAACTCAGACTGTATGTAGCACCAGCCTGTCTCCTTTAAACGCACATTAGCATGTATGTGCAGGTGTGAGGAATAAATCATTCACTGAATGTAACTCATGGGAAACCCGATGTAAAGAATGCTGTAATCTTGCAGATAATAAAACCTCAAGATTAGAGACCATTTTAATTATTCTGTGTATCCTAGTGTTTAAACAATGCCTAACATGGGGTAATGCATGATACATGTTTGTAGAATGGTTAATTGTTGAACAAGAGGCTAGGGTCTTCACCTGCTAGCTTCCAGTATCTCACGCATTATTGTTTTCCTCAGGTGATTATCTTCTGACCTTCACTACTCCAAGCACTCTCTGATACTCTCTCTAATTTGACTTTAGGGAATGTATCATTTCATGAAATGGCTAACTGATTAATACACTACAGACCTGCAGAGAGACTATATTATCTGTTTTTAAAACATGATCAACCTGATAACATTGCCCATTTACTCAAAATTCCTTGGGAACCATTTAACTTGGGTTCTATATATAGGTAATCAAGTGCATAACAAGAGTTCTCTCCAGTGGAAGGAGGAAGAGTGCCTCACATTTACATAGTATTTTCACATTCAACTCATTTGACTCATTTGCATTCATGAAAAATGGATAAGGCAGAGCAAATTCCATGCAATTCTATGTAAAGTTGTGTGTGCTGGTATGAATTTAACTGACAAAAGGTGCAATATCTTTTTTTTTTTTGCGGTACGCGGGCCTCTCACTGTTGTGGCCTCTCCCGTTGCGGAGCACAGGCTCCGGACGCGCAGGCTCAGCGGCCATGGCTCACGGGCCCAGCCGCTCTGTGGCATGTGGGATCTTCCTAGACCGGGGCACGAACCCACGTCCCCTGCATTGGCAGGCGGACTCTCAACCACTGCGCCACCAGGGAAGCCCACAACATCCTTTTTAAATTAGGTTTTCAAATTGTTTCTTGACACCCTTCCTCCCCCCAGCCCCACTCCCCCAATTTAGGATCATTGATGTTGGAATTTTCTAAATAAAGAAGCAGAGTAAAAGCGACTTTTCGGCATAAAGTGAAACATGAGCAGAGTCCCCCATGTGAGTAAGTATAGGACGTGTTAAAAAATTCACATAATTTGGGGTGGTTGGAGTGTTGGGTACAATGGGGAGCTCCTGAAGATGAGGCTGCAGAGCAAGCCCGTCAGGTATTGTGAAAGGCGTTGTGGTTTGGGCATGAATTTAAGCTGTATCCTGTGACCAGTAAGAGGGAATTACAAAATTTAAAGCAGGGAACAACAGTGGATTTTTTTAAAGACAGGTAGGTGTGAAAGGTGCCTTGGCGTGGGAGTAATTAGAGGCAAGGAACAGTAAGGAGGACGTTGTAATAGTTTAAGAGATGCTGATGAGCTGAACTAAGGGAGAATCATCAGTGAGAACAGCGGATAGAACAGGTAGAGACAAGCACTGAGAACAGCTCTTGAAAACAAGAGAGCAAGCAGAGCTCAAGGAGGAAGGGAAGAAAAATGGGGAGAAGCAGGTGAGAGCAGTGTCATGGAATCTAAGGGAAGCATTTTCACATTTTCTGACACGTACAAAACATTCAGTAAATGTTAAGCAAATTACTGAATGCTCTCTTTAGGAGTATCAAATATCCAGAGAGGTCAAGTTGGTTAAGGACTTACACTAACTAAAGGCTATTATGAAGTCACTGGTGACCTCCCTGAAAGCAAATACAGCAGATTTGTTAAGACAGTAGTCATATTCAAGAGTAATGAAGAATAAATTTGACCTGAGAAACTTGCATGATGATTATAAACTGCTCTTATAGGAAGTTTACTCCAAAAGAGAATAATTCAACTCAAGAAATATTTATTGATCATCCATTTTGTGTCAGGTTTCATGCTAAGTACTATGTTTCCTAATGGAGTTTAGAGCCCAGAGGAGTAAGCAGGCATTTAATAAGTAAGCTGAGTGTTAAGAAAGGCTAAGGACAAGGTGATATGAGCTAATATAATAAATGAGCTGACCTATTTTAGATCAAGGAAGGCCTCCCTTGGAAGAGACAACTAAGATGAGACTCAGTTGAGTTGGAGTTAGCCAGCAAACCTTGGTGGGGGGCATAAGAAAATGGAAAGAACTGGCTGAGAAGTATAAAGGGAGAGAAACAAGAGAGACCAGAGTTTTTAAACTGTGAAATAGATCATACCCGCAAAAATTCAGATATAACTTTCATGGACTTATCACCACACCTCCTTACTAGAAACAGAAATTGCCAATCATTTTGATGCACTTTGTGCTTCTGTTCTTGTGTATCCCTCCCCCTTTCTTCAAGGTACACATATACATGTATATAGAGAAATGTACGTAATATATTCAATATATATTATGTAATTACTATTATGAATTTTGTGTATATTATTTACTTGTCTTGCTTTATATTATTAATATATGCATATATATCTTTGTTCATATATTGTTAAATTTTGTCTGTTTCTGAATTTTATATACATGCAATCTTATTACATATGTTATTTAATGATTTTCTTTTTTTTCATTCAATGTGTTTTGAGAGTCATCCAGGTTTATTCTTGCAGCTGAGGTCATTTAACTTCTATTATTATATAGCTGTCCAATGTAAAAGATATCAAAATTTCTTTATCCATCTATTAGACATTTGGTTTGTTTCCAGAATTTTGCTTTACCAACAATATAGCTCTAAAAATTCTTATATGTCACCTGTTGCCCAAGTGTGAAAGTTTTTCTGGAGTATTTAACCTGGGACTGGAATTCTGGGTCATTGGATAAGAACATGCTAAGCATTACCGTGTAATGCCAAAATATTTTTGGAGACCATAGAGTTTTTGAGGACTTGAAAGAATTTGAGATTGTTAAAATAGAGAGAGACAGGATGGTAGGTTATGAGGAGACAAGATCAAGGAAAAGTTTGGTTAGTTTGTTTTTGCACGCGTGTGTTGGTTTGTATGTTTTCAGCAAAGGACACATATAAGCATATTTAGGAGAGCACAAGGGAAGAAACCAGTAGAGAGAAAGATTCTAAACACTAAAGTAAGAAGCTGCACAATCGCACAAGTTCCTGAAAGAGAAGAGAGAATATGAGTTCAAGAGGTAAGAGGGAAAAAATGAAAGCAGGGAGACATCAAGTGAGTAGGGACCACAAGGCTAAAATGTGAGAACTGAGAATAAAAACAGAGTCTTTCAGTTGCGCTCCCCAGGGTTTCTTTCCACTGGTTAAAACTGGTAACAAAACAAAACAAAAACAAAACAAACAAAAAAACAATTGCAGTGCAACGTATAAGTGAACACATTATTCCTTCATAATATAAAACAAATGATATTTTAAATAAAGTGAGAGGGTGTTAAGTCATAGTTTTTCCCACATACTAACACAAGTTAACAGGGGGGAAACGTGTGAATAAAGTCCATGAGCACTATATGAATACTTGAAAACTATTCTCTTGGAATTATCCCTTGAAAAATATCTCTTGAAATTAAGCCAGTCACTATTTTCCACAGGTATTAAGGTGGTTCAACTGACTTTTTTTAGTAACAGAGCTATCTATATTCTTTGAAAGAATACACATCTGGTTGAATACTCTTTTTTCTTATTGCTGTTATTACAACAACAGTCAGGAAGCTATATGTTGAATATTACCCTGAGCATTACCAGCACAAAGACCAAGTTGGAGAAAATTCCAATATTTGAGATGTCCATGGATAGCTACTTGAGTCAGTTGGAATAACTGTGTCAATTAATCAACTGCTCATAGAAGTGTGCATGACAGCTTTTTTATGTTTTGGCCAAAATCTGTGTGTGTATACACACACACACACACACACACACACACACACACATACACATATATATTTATATAGCATATTCTGGATATATATTATACATAAAGGTACATATCAAATATATGAAATATTTGTATTATCTTCTAAAGATATACATTTTTTGAATATATATTAAATATTTGTGTTATCTTTCAAAACTATTTTTAATTTTTTAAATGCTTAGACTTTTGGGGAAAGCTAATTTTTTCTGAATATGAGTTTCAGGATTCTACCTTTTGTCTCAAGAAATGGCTTTAAAAATGTCATTTAAAAATGTGCTGAGAGGTAAAAATTAATCAAATGAAGAATAAATGCTTCCAGACTTTTGCTACTGTTTGTATCTAGGCTAGACAAGCCTTTTTCAGTTTATTGTTATTCCACTGTCCCTAATTTTCATTGTATTTAATGACTCTGTTACATGTGTCTGCTTTATGTTTTTCAAATACTTAATCATCTACTTGGTTTGTGCCAGAGGAACTTTTTATTTACAGATGCATCTTAAATATATATGTTGGTTCTTTACTATTTAATATCCCTGGAGGATAATCTCACTGGAAAATACTTTCTGCTGTCTTTCTTCTAAAGTCAATATCCATGCCTTGTTTTTTTTGCTGTCGGAGGTCAAAACAGCAAAAATCCCACAGCCAGGCTAGCTTTAGTTAAAAGCAGGCAGCTATACGTTTGGAAAGCCCATGTAATTTATTTGGTGCAGGCAATATCTTTAGCGGGAGAAAGGTTTCCAGTTAACACTTGCTGTTCTTCCGCTCTAATGTAACACCTTGATATCTCACGTGAGGTCATCAGAATCACATATGCATTTATTCCTTTGGAAAAACTGCCACATGAGTAACATATTGAAGCTCGACATGATTTTTCCATTGCTGCCAGCTCTAAGGTCACAAACAGTTCTAACCTCAGCTGGAAAGAGAGCATTTTATTTCTTACTTTTTTTAAGAAGAAGGTTTCTGTTTTCTTTATAACCCAGGTCACCTCAGAAAAGATTTGTGATTCCTCTTCCTTATGTTCCTAAGAGAGTGTTTTAGCTTCTGGCCCAAAGTCCTGATTTTTATACAGGTTGGGTTTTGGCATCTATTCTGTCCTTTGCTCCCAGTGGGGTACAAAGAACCACAACACAATACAAAATGGTACTTTTTTAATCCTCACTTCCCCACTCCGTATATATGCTTGAAAATAGAAGTTGTATGAAAAAAATAGAAGTTATACAAAATACATGTGTCCAGATTTATACTGGAATTTTGAAAAGATCCTGTTGTAAACTGAAAGTTATAAGCTGGCCTTCCCACACTAGTTGCTGATAACCTGCTTCATCTGTCTTATGTCTGAGAGCTAAGCTTAACCTGGAGATGGGGCAACCTTTCCAATTCTGAAGTCAACATGAGAATAAACAGTGATGTCGTAGGTAGGAGATGATTTATATACCTCTGGCTCCTCCTCAGACACCCGTGGAAATATTTCAATGACCTTTGTGCCCAGAATAGTTTTACTTTTTTGCTTGCAGTAGATTAGTAACTATATTGACTCTAGGAGGCTGTTTTAATGAGTTCATTTTTTTAATAATAGTGTGTAAATAATTTTCAAAGTATGTTTTCAGTCTTTATCTCATTTAGCTCGTTAGATCATTGTAATTTAAACAGACTAAATAAAATTACCCCATTCTCCTGTCAAAAAAAACTGAGGTCCAACGTATTTAAAAGAACCTTCTCAAAGTCTCATAATTAAGAAATTATGGAGGGGAATTCTAGATTCCTGGCTCTTAATCCAGTGTTCTTTTTACTATGCACCCTGTATTACGTTGAAATATGAAGCATTCTTCTCGATTCACGTTCAGAATCTTACCCTGACATTAAGTGTTTAATATCTTTCCTGGTTAGAAACATGCTTAGACAAATTTGCTTTAACCAATAAATGACTGCATAAAAGCCCCTTTATCTGTGTTAGTATAAATCAATTAACCTCCTTTACTTTCTGCTGAAAGTTCCAAACTTTAAATGAATTGCCCATTAACTTTGTGTGCCCAGTGTACTAACAACAATAAAAGCAGACATCTATATGATGTGCTGAGTGTTCTATTATTATCAATTCCGTTTTTTTATGCATTCCTTAAAGAGGGACTTCAGGAGTTGGCCCTGATATATTATATTGTGGCAAGGTTTTGCTGATAGAGAAGCTGCTATGGGTGACTCCATTGCAAGAATGACTATGATAACTTAAATAGTTTTTAAGCAATGTCCTTCCAACAATAAGGTGTAAGAATTTCTGCGCTCTGTGTGCCAAATAAGTGCATATTCACCGTGAAATTCTCACAACTACACAATGGGAAAATGAGCCAACGATGCAATTTACATAGCACTTTGCAAATGATTTATAAAGCTTCACTTTTTTTTTTTTCCTATGAGTGAAGGTAAAAATAATTAAATTTATTTCTCTGAGCAGAAGAGGCCATCTAAAGTTGTTTGAAGCATAACTAAAATCAAAGAACAAGTCAGGCACATGGCAAAGAAGTTTGCTGGAGTTCTGAAGAGGATATATTTGTAGTTTTTATTCCTTCCTTCCTTCTTTCCTCCCTTCCTTCTTCTCTCCCCTCTCCCCTCTCTGTTTCTTTCTTTCTTGATGATGAAAGAAATGCTTACTTTCAAATGTAACCTGTCATAGTTTTATAAAGTCCAGAGCATATTATATAAATAGATAACTGCTTATATTTTCTCTATTTTTATCCACTTTTTGGTGACACCTGACTAACCACCCTAACATATCACATGTTGTATAACATGGTCCTCCTACCTATGCCTGGTTTGCAACTCCTAACGCAGGCAACTCACCATATACGTTCCACAAACCTGAGTTGGCCTCCACCCTATTCCAGATGACCGATCTCCCAATCAAATTCTTATGTCATAGGAATAACAAATGCTACAGGATGTGTCTAACTGCTTACCCTTAACTTCTGAAATTCTCTCTTCAAGGATTTGTAACCAGCTGTTCATTGCCCAAGCCACAATCACTTCTTCCCTGACCTTTGCCAGTAATAACTTTGCATTTGGAGTTCTGTGTTCTGTGGCTGTCTTCTAATAAAGTTTCCACATAGAAGCCAGGGTGATCTCTATAGAATATAAGTAGTAGAGTAATTCATTACTTAAAATCCATCATACGCTTCCCCTTGTATTTAATGGTAGTCACACTTGACTGACAAGAGACCTTACATGCACTGGCCCCTGGCCATCTTTCCTACTTAGTTTCTTTCTGTATTCCCACTTGGCACTGTGCTTCTGCTACTTGGCTCTGTTTTATTTAAGAACTTATGTGCACGTTCCTTCCTTGGCCTAGAATGCCATTCCCCTGCCTCTTCCTAAGGATGAATTCTGCTCATCTCTAGGTCAAGGATGGGCAAAGTTCTATAAAGGGCCAGATAGTAAATATAATTAAGCTTTCGGGTCATATGGTCTCTACTGCAACTATTCAACTCAGCCACTGTAGAGCAAATGCTTTAAATGAAGGAGCATTGTTGTGTTCCAAATAAACTTTATTTATGGACACTAAAACTAGAATTTTTTATAATTTTCATGTGTAATGAAATATTCTTCTTTTTTAAAAATTTAAATGTAAAAAAAAAAAGAAAAAACATTCTTAGCTCAGGGCACATTAAAACAGGTAGCATAGCCTGCACACCTCACCACCTAAATTTTAGCTTAACATATGAAAAGCTGCTCAACATCACTAATTATTAGAGAAATGCAAATAAAACTACCATGAGGTATCACCTCACACCAGTTAAAATGGACATCAGCAGAAAATCTACAAATGACAAATGCTGGAGAGGATGTGGAGAAAAGGGAACCCTCTTGCACTATTGGTGGGAATGTAAATTGATACAGCCACTATGGAGAACAGTATGGAGGTTCCTTAAAAAACTAAAAATAGAATTACCATATGACCCAGCAAACCCACTACTGGGCATATACCCAGAGAAAATCATAATTCAAAAAGACACATGCACCCCAATGTTCATTGCAGCACTATTTACAATACCCAGGTCATGGAAGCAACCTAAATGCCCATTGACAGATGAATGGATAAAGAAGATGTGGTACATACATACAATGGAATATTACTCAGCCATAAAAAGGAACGAAATTTGGTCATTTGTAGAGATGTGGATGGACCTAGAGACTGTCATACAGAGTGAAGTAAGCCAGAAAGAGAAAAACAAATATCGTATATTAATGCATATATGTGGAACCTAGAAAAATGATACAGATGAACCAGTTTACAGGGCAGAAATTGAGACACAGCTGTAGAGAACAAACATATGGACACCAAGGGGAGAAAGCAGCAAGGGTTGGGAGTGGGGGTGTGATGAATTGGGATATTGGGATTGACACGCATACACTGATGTGTATAAAATGGATGACTAATAAGAACCTGCTGTATAAAAATTTAATTAAATTAAATAAATAAATTTTAGCTTAAATGTCATTTTAAAATTTTGTTTATTTATTTATTTGCCACACTGTGCAGCATATGGGATCTTACTTGCCTGACCAGGTATTGAACCCATCATTCTCAATGGTGAAAAACTGAAAGCATTTCCACTAAGATCAGGAACAAGACAAGGTTGCCCACTCTCACCACTCTTATTCAACATAGTTTTGGAAGTTTTAGCCACAGTAATCAGAGAAGAAAAGGAAATAAAAGGAATCCAAATTGGAAAAGAAGAAGTAAAGCTGTCACTGTTTGCAGATGACATGATACTATACATAGAGAATCCTAAAGATGCTACCAGAAAACTACTAGAGCTAATCAATGAATATGGTAAAGTAGCAGGATACAAAATTAATGCACAGAATCTCTGGCATTCCTATACACAAATGATGAAAAATCTGAAAGTGAAATCAAGAAAACACTCCCATTTACCATTGCAACAAAAAAAATAAAATATCTAGGAATAAACCTACCTAAGGAGACAAAAGACCTGTATGCAGAAAACTATAAGACACTGATGAAAGATATTAAAGATGATACAAACAGATGGAGGGATATACTATGTTCTTGGATTGGAAGAATCAACAGTGTGAAAATGACTATACTACCCAAAGCAATCTACAGATTCAATGTAATCCCTATCAATCTACCCCTGGCATTTTTCACAGAACCAGAACAAAAAAATTCACAATTTGTATGGAAACACAAAAGACCCCGAATAGCCAAAGCAATCTTGAGAATGAAAAACAGAGCTGGAGGAATCAGGGTCCCTGGCTTCAGACTGTATTACAAAGCGATAGTAATCAAGACAGTATGGGCACAAAAACAGAAATATAGATCAATGGAACAGGATAGAAAGCCAGAGATAAACCCACGCACATATGGTCACCCTATCTTTGATAAAGGAGGCAAGAATATACAATGGAGAAAAGACAACCTCTTCAATAAGTGGTGCTGGGAAAACTGGACACTGTAAAACTCTTAGAGGAAAACATAAGCAGAACACTCTCTGACATAAATCACAGCTAGATCCTTTTTGACCAACCTCCTAGAGAAATGGAAATAAAAACAAAAGTAAGCAGATGGGACCTAATGAAACTTTAAATCTTTTGCACAGCACAGGAAACCATAAACAAGACAAAAAGACAACTCTCAGAATATGAGAAAATATTTGCAAATGTAGCAAGTGACAAAGGATTAATGTCCAAAATATACAAGCTGCTCAATATCAAAAAAACAAACAACCCAATCCAAAAATGGGCAGAAGACCTAAATAGACATTTCTCCGATGAAGATATACAGATTGCCAATAAACACATGAAAAGATGCTCAACATCACTAATCATTAGAGAAATGCAAATCAAAACTACAATGAGGTATCATCTCACACTAGTCAGAATGGCCATCATCACAAAATCTACAAAGAATAAATGCTGGAGAGGGTGTGGAGAAAAGGGAACCCTCTTGCACTGTTGGTGGGAATGTATATTGATACAGCCACTATGGAGAACAGTATGGAGGTTCCTTAAAAGACTAAAAATAGAACTACCATATGACCCAGCAATCCCACTACTGGGCACTACTGGGCATATACCCTGAGACAACCATAATTCAAAAAGAGTCATGTACCACAATTTTCATTGCAGCTCTATTTACAATAGCCAGGACATGGAAGCAACCTAAGTGTCCATCAACAGATGAATGGATAAAGAAGATGTGGCACATGTATACAGTGGAATATTACTCAGCCATAAACGAAATGAAATTGAGTTATTGGTAATGAGGTGGATGGACCTAGAGTCTGTCATACAGAGTGAAGTAAGTCAGAAAGAGAAAAACAAATACTGTATGCCTACACATATGTATGGAATCTAAAAAAAAAAAAAAGGTTCTGTAGAAACTAGGGGCAGGACAGGGATAAAGACGCAGATGTAGAGAATGGACTTGAGGACATGGGGAGGAGGAAGGGCAAGCTGGGATGAAGTGAGAGAGTGGCATTGACATATATACACTACCAAATGTAGAATAGATAGCTAGTGGGAAGCAGCCACATAGCACAGGGAGATCAGCTCGTCAGTGCTTTGTGATCACCTAAAGGACTGTGATAGGGAGGGTGGGAGGGAGATGCAAGAGGGAGGGGATATGGGGATATATGTATATGTATAGCTGATTCACTTTGTTATACAGCAGAAACTAACACAACAATGTAAAGCAATTACACTCCAGTAAAGATATTCAAAAATAAAAAATTTTAAAAATTTTTTAAAAATGAGCTATGTCAAACTGTTTGTTTTAGGACCTTTAAAATGCTTTGAAAATGGAACTTACTCAACATAAATGTCCTGCTGTGTTTCTCATTGTGTCCTGTCTTCAAATTAAATTTGAGAGAATATTTAGTCTTATTTGTTCAATCTATAAGTACCAATGTGTAACAGGCATAACAGTGCAAAAAAACCCACTTCTGTACATTCACACCTGTGTATCACATTGTGTTTATAGAAAGGTCAAAGAGACAATGCATTATTATAAGTCTTAAGAAAAGATTTTTATTTGACATTCAAATTACTATCATTATCATAGAAATGGATTCCTGTGGTATCATTTGTAAATCTCATGGTGTCTCTCTCTTGGATAAAGAACCAGAAGAAGCAAAATAGTTTTGGTGCTCACTGTGGATGCCCATTTGTCACCCTGCTTTCCCCACCCGCTCCTTTCTCAGTGGAAGAGCCCCAGTGTGATCATGAGCCCAGGAAAGCTAACCCTGCTTTAGCCCCAGAGTGAATGTTGATAAGTCTTAGCCAATCTTGACAGTTCCATCCCTCCTGTTAATGGAATCACCAGGCAGGGGCCAAAAACACCCAAGAGGTTTGTCTTGGGGGCTTTTGTGAAAGATATTCCTCCCTGTCAAAAAGAGACACCGCCCTTCCTGTGTTTCAACAAGGTCATGTGAAGGCATGATGTCCAGAGCTGTGGCAGCCTTCTTGGGAACATGAGTGAGAAGCTAAGAAAATTAGAGAGATGCTGCCTGGGAAGCTGGAACCTACCTTCCAGTTCTGTGAAATAATGAAATATTGTGTTGATTAAGCCAGTGATTCTCAAATTATAATGTACATCTGATTCACTTGGGAATCTTGTTAAATTTAAGATTATAGTTCAGTAAGTTTGCATGCTCCCAGGCGAGACTGATCCTGCTGGTCCAGGGTTTCACTTTTAGTAGCGAAGCTTTAGGCCTCTGTTAATTTTGTATTACTTAGAGCCGGAAGCACCTTAACTGATACATTATACAAACCAAATCTGCATAAAGAGCAAGAAGCTGATTTCTCTCTATTGCTATATGTATTAGTCATACTAACAAATACAGATTGTGTAATTTCTTCATGTTGTTTTAATCAGAAAAAAAGAATCATGTTATTCTGTCTTCACAACGAGTCTGCCTTTCTCTGAAGTATTGAAACCCATAGAGGCTGTCTTATTTGATATCACTGTGAGTTATATTAAAATTGAAACCTTATTTTAGAACTTAGTATTGTATTGAATTTCAGTATTGTGAAATTTATTCTTGTGAAACTTTAGTTTTGAAAACTAGTTGAAACTTTAGTATTGTGTTTGTATTTGATGGCAATATAATTATTTTCATCACAATTTTTCAAAAATGTTGAATGTTGGAAACATCATATGAATTCTCAAAGAGATATTCACTATTAGATATGTTCGTTTGGAAATTAATTTGGTTAAGAAGAAAGTTTACTCAACTAAATTTTTAAGTAGGCATGTAAACCACCATTTTTTTTTTTAATTACACAAAATTTTTTTGAAATGTTGTTTTGGAGATATGTCAACATGGTCTGAAATAGAGTGGAGACAAAAGAATCAAGATAGTGAAAAATTAAAGATGCATCTAAAAACTCAGAAAAATTCCATTTTCTGATTTAGATCTTTCATTTAGATATGTTACAGGCATTGCCTATCTGGAACAATGCAAAGGTTTAAAGGATACTCTTGGGAAGTGAACATAAACAGTAAACAAAATTGCATCAGTACAAAATTAAGCTGGGAAAATATAAATGATGCCATGAGGATGAAAATTGTTTGAGTCTCATGATAAACACAACATGGCTTCTTCTGATGATTGCTTGTTACATACAGGAAATGGATATTCTTTGTATATGTTGTGATTATTGCTGTCGACCCAATAACATTTATCTAATGTGCTAAAAATATGTTTTGTGTAACAAAAGTAACTGTTGCAAAGAGATCTAATTACATCACACTTTTTTTTCATAGTTTCTGAATCAAAATAAAAGTTATGTCAGAAATCATAAGTTCATTCTTTTCTGAGAATAACTAGCTAGATTAGCAGCCAACCCAGATGCAAGGGCAATTGATGGGTCACAAAACAAGTCCACCAATCCAGGAACATGATGTTGATTTTGGCCAGTCCCTAAAGAATGTTAGTACAAATATTCAGGGTGGAGTTAACTTTAGTCTTTCTTTCTTCTAGCAGAATGCTTAAAATGAAATCTGCAAACCTCCTTCTTAAAAGTGTTTATTCTCTGATGAAATTGTAAAAGAAAGTTTTTTAAAATTTCATGAATTTTCTAGACACTTAATGAGATCCATTTCTACAAAAACCCATGATCTTGTATAAAAGAGATAAGGAAATGGGATGGTTTCCTAGGCCCCAGTTTTTTAGGCAAATCATTATCAGGGGCAGATTTATGTTTCTTTGGTCCTATAGAATCAATGCCAACTCACCATTCTCTGAATTATAGAATTCCTCAAATCTCTAACTATACGCAGACTTTGAGTGTTACAGATTTATAAAGTGTTATCTAATGCTGTATTCAGTGTTGGGTGATTACTATGCTCTTTGCTTTTGTGTTGTATAATTTGTTTATGTGTTTTATATACATAGCTCATGCATACTTTTTATATTCTGTTTTAGATATTAAGTTATAAGTTGAATCATCTAGATTAAGAACTATAGATCTACATAGAAATCTCATTTAATTCTTTAATAAGTTTGGCCATTTAAGCTCACAAGGGAATAACATTTAATAAAAAATTAAACACACTTTACTAAAGTATTTTATAAATATTGTTAAATTAAAAGTTTAATAAAACATTTAAGAAAAAGTATTATCATCACAAATGTGTATTCATGGTACCAACCATGAATTGTTTTGGATGCTAAAATGATTGATCAGTATGTTAAAACAGGTCATTTTCATTTAAAACCTGTTTAGATGCACGTGGTGGTACTCAGCTAAAGGGAGTAAACAAAGGTTTCCAAACCAAGTCATACATTTTGGGCCCCACTGCATAATCTCATGCTGGGCTACAGTTGTTTCTTTCTTGTAGAAGTGAAAAAAAAAAAGAGTGTTGTTGGGTGTAATGAAGTAAAGATACTAGAATCAAAGATGCTACTGTTCCATTTAGATACCAAGATTCCACATCATCTCATAACTTTTTCAAATTTCCTTTAACACTTACACCTCTAGGTTCTATCCCTCCAAAAATATGTAATGTTCTGTAATAAAGATAAGTTATTTTTAAATATGGCCAAATGATGAGGGTATGACAACTTAACATCACATATTTAGAAAATATAGAAAGAATTGATAATATCTGCATGTTTTAGCCAGTCTTTCTTTCAGCGTCTTCAGCTGAAATTTACTAGCAGTTAGTCTTTGTTTTCTTATAGTAAAAGAGCAAGTGAACAAATCAAAAGATCTTTAAGTTTTAAAAGATGTCATGTGACATTGTTAAACTCTAGGTTACTAAGGCTATTGCAGAAAATTAAAATTATATGATGCTGCTTTCTTTTAAAAAAGATCAATAAAAAGCAGTTTTATTTGAGCTGTGATTTTCAAAATTATAACCCACAGATTTAGATTCACTGTACAACCAATTCAGCGATGAGCAGAGTATGATCATTAGGATAGCTTTAACAGAATGGGCTGTTAAAAGAAAAATGAGTTTAGTCATCACAGATAGTCTGTATACATTTTGTTTTCTATATTTAAAGAGACATGATTAAAAATAATAATTTAAAAAATCTGCAGTGCTGCCCATTTTGTGTAATAGTATTTTCTGGGATTAAAGACTGTGTATTTGTGTATCAAGTGTAGAATTGGCCCCTATAATAATGCATGACACACACTGGGTACTCACTATGGGGCAGGTGCTGGGCCAAACACTTGATCTGCATCTCTCATTCCATCATGCAACCGCTCCTAAAAAGTAGGTATTCTTTTTCTTTGTGTTTTAAAGATCTGGAAACTGAGGCTTCAAGTGATTGAATAACTTGCTCAAGGTCAAATCATGGGCAAGTATTCGTACCCAGATTTGAATCCAAGCAGTCTAGGGGCCAGGAACCATGGCTTACTCATCTTGGCATTCCTAGAGTATAGCACAATGCTGGGCTCCTAATAGGCTCCTAAGCCTTAAGTGCTTTAAAAAAGAAATACATGGAGCCCTTGTGCAGCCGACTAGCCTTTGGAGGCCTCGAGAAACTGAAGGGAAGGGCTGAATCCTGGTCTAACATCCAGGCTCAGCCGTGTGAAAGGCCCATCCCTGAATCATCCTAGCACAAATTATAGGCTTTAAAAATGGTTTGCAAATGTTACATTTTTGAGTTTGCTGCACTGTATGATATCTTAAATTTCACTCCCCTCTCTGGGCAGCGTTCATTCTGATTGTATGTTGGTTTGTCCGCTCAAGTAGAGAAAGCCAGATTGAAAACAAACCACGAATACAGATTGCTTTCCTACTCTGATTCCTCCTTTGTGTTTATCACAGTATCAGAACTAGGATGCCCTTAGAGATATGTGCAGAAGGGCTACCAGGAATGAAATTTCAATTCCAGTTTGGCACTAAGTAAGCAACTCTTCCAAATGTCTTTACAATGTGCTGACTGTAATACTTTGACCAGAAACCACTGGTAATAGCAAGAAATTAGGCCCTGGTTAGAAACATATTACTGCATTGCCAAATCCTTCTGTGGAATTCAACTGCTACATATTTTTAGGTTAAAGAAAACTGGATCTTCTGCAATTCGGCCAAATCTGACTTTGGTTTCAAATTACCTCAGAGAAGAATTTTTAGCTGATAATTCACTTTATATGGTTTGTTTCACATGGAGATATATTCACAATATATTTGGTAAGTAAACCTCTTTTCTATTAAAACGGCAACACTTACTAAATAGTAGAAGTTCCCAGTGGAAAATACTGGTTATACTTGGGGGTTGGGGGGGGTGAGTGGATAGGAAATATGAAATCTTAGATCACTGGAAATCGGGAAGTGGGGATTTAAGAAGAGAAAGAAAAACTGAGAGAAGGACTCTGAGGACTCCAGAAAAGTATCTGGAAAAGTCTAGGACCTTATTCTAGGGAACATTCCTGCTTGGGTGGCATTCTGATTGGGCTTGGTTGGTTGTTTACATATGTCATACATATATACATTGTATACACTGATATTTTTCATTTCTGTTGGTTAATCTCATTCCTTTTATCTTGAAAGATAATGAAAACATGTGGATGAAAAGAGACTTCCTGGAATATCTCTCCTAAACTGCATTAGGTAAGATAACAACGTGAAGTAGATGCACATTTCTCTAGTAACTTGTAATCTTCAGCCTTGTTTAAATGAGCACATCAGGAATACAAATGCCTCAGGAAAAAAACAGAATTTCTAAAAGGAAAACCAAAACATTTCTAGGGCAACAGTTGATGCCAAGGAGAGACTTCACTACTTATTCAACGAACACTTATTGAGTGCTTGCTGTATGGAAATAGTGAAAGTAATAGTAAAAAAAAATAATAATAATTAACAAAAAGACATTATAATTCATAGTCCCTTCTCCAGAGGAGCTTATTTTGTAGCAAAAATTTCCAATTTGACATTTTGAAATTATGGGTTCACTGAGAAATTCTAACTCCCAAATTCTGATATAGATTCTTATTTGTGATAAGCCCGAGCCCTGACCTTTGTAAGTTTTACTTACTTGGCCATTTTTATAATTGATCTTAATGCAGGTTTTCTTATTTTGCAGATCCCTCCCAAGTCATTTCTGACGATTAATTTTACTAACTGCTTACCCTAATCCTGTAAAGTGATTTGTGTCTACTTGTTCTGAGCTTGTTGTCAATCTAAGAGATTTTAATGAGCAACAGTGAATATATTCTCAGCAAAAGAAGTTCATTTTCTTTACCTAAATAAAATACCTTTGTTTCAGTGATAAAACTGCTAATATGCTTATCCATAATTTTTTTTAATTTCAAAAATTTATGTTGCATTTAATGAATGAAAAACATTGCAATTTTACTTCATGACATACTAAGAAGGCTTCAGATACAAACTTTGGTCATAATGTTAGAGAGGAAGAAATTTTCCTCTACCCTTGTAGGTCCTTCTGGCTAGTTTAAGAATTAAACGGACGTGAGGAAGATTAACAGGAGAAAAATCGAACACAGTTTAATAACATGTATACATGGGAGAGACCCAGGAAAACTGAGTAACTTACCAAAATGGCTGAAACCCTCACCTTAAATACTATCTTCAGCTAAAGACCAAAGAGGATTTTGGGGGTAGTGGTTTGAGACTTCAGAGGAGAGGAAGGCAGTTCACATGGAGATGGAAAAGCAAATATTGGGTAAACAAATGTTTGCTGGGCCCTGCAGAGACAGTGGGATATAGAGTGGGCTCTGACCCACCACACCTAGCCCGTATTATTTGCAGATATCTCTGGTGGTGATAGCTCTATTCCAGGAACAGGCCCTTTATATCTAAATTCATTGAGGCAGTTAAGGGGAAGGTAAAAAGAAAGACTTTCTGAGTCTTCCGTTTCTTAAAAATAATCAGCCTAAATTAATTCTCATGCCAAAAGGGACACATTTTGGCGTGGCAAATTTTGCTCCCCTACAATAGCAATTACAATAGTTTCTGCTTATTCCTATTTTAAAAAGGAAGCTTTTAATTGAAATACATACAGACAAGTGCACAGAACAAAAACATATGCTTATTTCTTTGGACTAACTAGCATAGTCATATACAATCATGGACTACATTATATATGTAAAGTGATATCACTTTTTAAAAAACTTAAAGGTTTTAAGTTTTGGATTCTTTCCCTTCATTTCCGTTCTTTGGAAGCAAATGTTAGAACAAAATAACCCAGTTTCCTTAAATTTGAGGTACACTTTTTTTGTTTAGAGAATTTAGAAGCACTCTTGGGTGATACATTATGAAGGAATGTAAGGCCTATACGTAGACATATTTGCATTGCTAAGGAGGAAAACTTCCAGTCGTTGTGAACATTCTTCTTTTGCAGGTTTTCCTCAGCTCTTTATAGAGGATAATCACCATGCCAAAATGTCGAGAAACTAATGGTAATCAGCAATGAGGATTTATCTTTTTGTACACTCCTTGGAAATAGATATCCTCTTTGAAAGCTAATCTTTTCATTAATTAACAGATTGTTTTACCTACTAGATGCAAGAATAATAACGAAAGAGTTATAGCATATTCAGTAAATATTTAGTCATACACACAATCAAATGTGTCAATTTATTTATCAATCTATGTATAAATACTTAACGTAGTTGACTTATTGAGGTATATGAGTTTTCAGGTACAAGTTCAAATGATTTAGACTACAAAGTTTGTTAGAACTTGGTATAGTATAGCCAAAAAACACTGACATTACAATCAAGAGACATGTTCTGATTTGTATTCTACCAGTAAAAGCTGTGTGATTTTGGCAGATTATTTTAGCTCCAAAGGCCTTGATTTCCCTATCTCTTCAAAGTCCACCCATTTCTAACATTCAGTGATTCCTTATGGCTGAGAGCCTATATAGAGATCAATTACCTGGTTTCAATAAATTCAGTGTTTTTAAATGATTACCTAACTGGCTTACTTAACTTTATCCACTCAGCGGAATAATTGAAAAAAATTCCATGGAATTTGATAAAATGCCCAAGATCAGCTAGGAAACTTCTAAGGAAGACCAGAAAACAAGGGCTTGGCATAGCCAATGTCAGAACTTAGTATGAATCTACAGTAAGTCAGATGGTATGGTACTGGTTCAAGGAGAGAAAGGAAAAAAATGACCAACAGATTTCTTAATAAAGATCCCAGAAAGATATCCACTTTGTTACTGTGTAATGTGTCATCTTAGCTAAGTTTGAACTCTGCTTCTTAGAGTTCCCATAGTTTTGCTTAGAATGACATTTTTGAAACTTTCATTCATTACACTAGCTCATTCATTACACTAGTTCAAGGGCCAATTCACAACTCCTACCAATAATTTTTTTCTAATCACCTTAACCAAAAGTGGATCGTACCTTCTCTGTACCTCTGTGACACTTCCTTACCTATTCTTTAAAAGAACAGATCTTCTGTAGAAAAATATCACAGTATTTAACCTTCAATTTAAGTAAAAAACTACAAAAATTTAATATTCCAAGGTTGCTGCTTGGTTGAACATTTTATTAACATGACATTTTAATATATAGAATAGGACTTCTCAAACTTTGCTCTTTTAAGATAGTAATAGGTGCTTTTAGAAAGAAAGAAAAAGAAGAAAGTAAATTTGGATACATTTAGCAAATGCTGTCAAATATTAACTACCTATTGGTTACTAACAGTGATAACTAGCTTACAAAGTTCTCTGAAAAACCTGGAAGTAAAGAATTCCTAAATTTGTTTAAGCCAGTCTTTTCTATACTTTTTGCCCACAGAACACTCTTTTCTTCCAAAATCCTTAAATTTCACTGCATTTAGAGTAGAAAATTCTTACGGTGCTTTCTGTCATTTTTCTTAAAATTTAGTTTAATTTTTTGAATAAATAATCCATATGTTTCAAATATCAGAATAATGCAGAAACATTACATTTAGATTTTTCTTTTACATCCTGTGCTTGTCCATTACTCTCATGATTAGCCATTTTTTAGATTCTTGTCTATGCTTCCAGTGCTGCTTTCATCAAACACAAGGCAATTAAAACACAGCAATATATTTTATTTATGCTTTTTTCTTAAAAAATAATACAGTATATTACACTGTTCTATACTTAATTTTTTTCACTTAAAAATATATCATGGGGGCTTCCCTGGTGGCGCAGTGGTTGAGAGTCTGCCTGCCGATGCAGGGGACACGGGTTCGTGCCCCTGTCTGGGAAGATCCCATGTGCCGCAGAGCGGTTGGGCCCGTGAGCCATGGCTGCTGAGCCTGTGTGTCTGGAAGCCTGTGGTCTGCAATGGGAAAGTCCACAACAGTGAGAGGCCTGAGTACCACAAAAAAAGAAAAAAATATATATATCATGGACTTCTTTCCACATTAGTATATAAAGGGCTTCTTTATTCTTCTTTACAGTTGTATAATATTCCATCGAGTGGACATGTAGTGGCTTATTTCATCAGTTCCCTAAATTTGGATAAATATATTGTTTTAAAACTTATGCTGTTACAAAAAATGCCACAATGAATAAACTTGTATGTGTGTGTGTGGCAGTATATCTATAGGATAAATTCCAAAGATTAGTAGGTCAAAGAGTGAATACATTTGTAATTATTAGAAATTACCAACTCACTCCTCATAGAAATTTCATTCTCCTCTCCCACAGTCTGTTTCACTGTAGCCTTGACAACAGAATGTGTTTTCAAACTTTGAATTTTGCTAAAGTTATACTTGGAAAATGATAATTTAATTTATATTTTCTATTACTATAATTGAGGTATGGAGCATTATTTAATATGTTTAAGGATCATTTGTATTAATTTTTCCAGGAAATATGAATTCACATCCTTAGTTTATTTTCTTTTTGAGATTTATTATTAATGAGAGTATTAATGAGATGAGCCCTTTGTGTGATATGAGTTCCAATTCTGCTTGCCATTTATCTCCTAATTTTGCTTCTGATAGCCTTGATATTTATGCCATTAAAAATGTTTAATCTTTTTTCTTTCTTTTTGTGGTTGTTTCTGAATTTTGGTTCTGGAGGATTGTGTTTTCCTAAATGATCACAAAATCTTCCATCCCACACACTCTTCTTACAATGTAACTGAATTAGTTTGCTAGGGCAGCTATAACAAAGTACCACAGGCTTTTTTAAACAACAGAAATTTATTGTCTCACAATTCTGGAGGCGAGAAGTACTAGATAAAGGTGTTGGTAGGATTGACCTCTTCTAAGGCCTTTCTTCTTGACTTGTAGATGGCTGTCTTCTTTGTCTTCATATAGTCTTTGATCTAATCTCTTCTTATAAGGAAACCATTTATACTGGTTTAGGGCACACACCAATGACCTCATTTAACCCTAATTGCCTCTTTAAAGGACATATCTCCAAATACAGTCATATTCTGAGGTAGTGGGGATTAGTGAATTTGTGGGGGAACACAGTTTAGCTCATGACGGTAACTGTGACGTTCTTACACCCAAGAAGTGGAATCTGTTTCCTCCCTTTAAATCTCGATGGGTCTTTTGACTGCCTCAATCAGTAGAGTATGGCAGAAGTGATACTAGGTGACTTCCAAGGCTAGGTGTTAAAAAAGACATAGATCCCACTTGAATCACTCTTTTTGGAACACTGGCTCTAGAGAAGACAGCCATTATGCTGTGAGGAAGCCCAAATTACCACACGTAGAAGCCGATGTTGAGGAACTGAGACCCCCAGACAACAGTTACCAACAACCTCACGCAAGAGAGTAAAGAAGCCTTTGGATGATCCCAGCATCCAGCCTCCAGGTCTTTGAGCCTTGGCTCTAGGCATCATAAGACCTCCTCTGCTCTACCCCATCAGAATTTCTCACCCTTACCTTACACCCATCTGAGGATTGCATCTCCTTTGGAACGTTTTCTGACATACAGTGTGTAGTATTGATCAACATTTAACTTCTTCCAGGTGATTACTCAGTTCTCCGAATGCTATGAGTTAAAAATTTATGTTTGCCCATGATTTAAGATGCAGGGTTTTTTTTTTGAATTTTATTTTATTTATTTTTTTATACAGCAGGTTCTTATTAGTTATCCATTTTATACATATTACTGTATATATGTCAATCCCAAACTCCAAATTCATCACATCCCCCCACCACCGCTTTCCTCCCTTGGTGTCCATACGTTTTTTTCTCTACATCTGTGTCTCAATTTCTGCCCCGCAAACCAGTTCATCTGTACCATTTTTCTAGGTTCCACATACATGTGTTAATATACGCTATTTGTTTTTCTCCTTCTGATTTACTTCACTTTGTATGACAGTCTCTAGATCCATCCACATCTCTACAAATGACCCAATTTCGTTCCTTTTTCTGGCTGAATAAAATTCCACTGTATATATGTACCACATCTTCTTTATCCATTGGTCTGTCAATGGGCATTTAGGTTGCTTCCATGACCTGGCTATTGTAAACAGAGCTGCAATGAACATTGGGGTGCATGTGTCTTTTTGAATTATGGTTTTCTCAGGATATATGCCCAGTAGTGGGATTGCTGCATCATATGGTAGTTCTATTTTTAGTTTTTTAAGGAACCTCCATACTGTTTTCCATAGTGGCTGTATCAATTTACATTCCTACCAGCAGTGCAAGACGGTTCCCTTTTCTCCACACCCTTTCCAGCATTTATTCTTTGTAGATTTTTTTTTTTTTTTTTTTTTTTTTGCAGTACACGGGCCTCTCACAGGTGTGGCCTCTCCCGTTGTGGAGCACAGGCTCCAGACGCGCAGGCTCAGCGGCCATGGCTCACAGGCCCAGCCGCTCCGCGGCATGTGGGATCTTCCCGGACCGGGGCATGAACCCATGTCCCCTGCGTCGGCAGGCAGACTCTCAACCACTGCGCCACCAGGGAAGCCCCTCTTTGTAGATTTTTTGATGATGGCCATTCTGACTGGTAAGAGGTGATACCTCATTGAAGTTTTGATTTGCATTTCTCTAATGATTAGTGATGTTGAGCAGCTTTTCATATGCTTCTTGGTCATCTGTATGTCTTCTTTGGAGAAATGTCTATTTAGGTCCTCTGCCCATTTTTTGACTGGGTTGTTTGTTTTTTTAATATTGAGCTCCATGAGCTGTTTATATATTTTGGAGATTAATCCTTTGTTCATTGATTCATTTACAAATATTTTCTCCCATTCTGAGGGTTGTCTTTTCGTCTTGTTTGTAGTTTCCTTTGCTTTGCAAAAGCTTTTAAGTTTCATTAGGTCCCATTTGTTTATTTTTGTTTTTATTTCCATTACTCTAGGAGGTGGATCAAAAAAGATCTTGCTGTGATTTATGTCAAAGAGTGTTCTTCCTATGTTTTCCTCTAAGAGACTTATTTTTTTTTAAAGACACCAATTGTACTTGAACACTTGTAACTTTTTTTAAATTTTTAAAAAATTTTTGGCTGTGTTGAGTCTTCATTTCTGTGTGAGGGCTTTTTCTAGCTGCGGCAAGCGGGGGCCACTCTTCATCGCGGTGCGCGGGCTTCTCACTATCGCGGCCTCTCTTGTTGCGGAGCACAGGCTCCAGACGCTCAGGCTCAGTAGTTGTGGCTCACGGGCCTAGTTGCTCCGCACCATGTGGGATATTCCCAGACCAGGGCTCAAACCCGTGTTCCCTGCATTAGCAGGCAGATTCTCAACCACTGTGCCACCAGGGAAGCCCCCTCTAAGAGTTTTAAAGTGTCCAGTCTTACATTTAGGTCTCTAATCCATTTTGAGTTTATTTTTGTGTATGGTGTTATGGAGTGTTCTAATTTCATTCTTATACATATAGCTGTCCAGTTTGCCCAGCACCACTTATTGAAGAGACTGTCTTTTCTCCACTGTATATCATTGCCTCCTTTGTCATATACTAGTTGACCATAGGTGCATGGGTTTATCTCTGGGCTTTCTATCCTGTTCCATTGATCAATAATTCTGTTTTTGTGCCAGTACCATATTGTCTTGATTACTGTAGGTTTGTAGTATAGTCTGAAGTCAGGGAGTCTGATTCCTCCAGATCTGTTTTTTTCCCTCAAGATAGCTTTGGCTATTTGGGGTCTTTTGTGTTTCCATACAAATTGTGAAATTTTTTTGTTCTAGTTCTGTAAAAAATGCCATTGGTAATTTGATAGGGATTGCATTGAATCTGTAGATTGCTTTGGGTAATATAATCATTTTCACAATATTAATTTTTCCAATCCAAGAACATGGTATATCTCTCCATCTTTAATATCTTTCATCAGTGTCTTATAGTTTTCTGCATACAGGTAGGTTTATTCCTAGGTATTTTATTCATTTTGTTGCAATGGTAAATGGGAGTGTTTTCTTAATTTCTCTTTCAGATTTTTCATCATTAGTGTGTAGGAAGGCAAGAGATTTCTGTGCATTAATTTTGTATCCTGCAACTTTACCAAATTCATTGTTTAGCTCTAGTAGTTTTCTGGTAACATCTTTAGGATTCTCTATGTAAAGTATCATGTCACCTGCTAACAGTGACAGTTTTACTTCTTTTCCAATTTGTATTCCTTTTATTTCTTTTTCTTCTCTGATTGCCATGGCCAGGACTTCGAAAACTATGTTGAATAATAGTGGTGAGAGTGGACATCCTTGTCTTGTTCCTGATCTTAGAGGAAATGCTTTCAGTTTTTCACCATTGAGAATGATGTTTGCTGTGGGTTTCTTGCATATGGCCTTTATTATGTTGATGTAAGTTCCCTCTGTGCCCACTTTCTGGAGAGTTTTTATCATAAATAGGTGTTGAATTTTTTCAAAAGTTTTTCTGCATCTATTGAAATGATCGTATGGTTTTTCTTCTTCAATTTGTAAATATGGTGTATCACATTGATTGATTTGCATATATTGAAGAATCCTTACATCCCTGGGATAAATCCCACGTGATCATGGTGTATGATCCTTTTAATGTGTTGTTGGATTCTGTTTGCTAGTATTTTGTTGAGGATTTTTGCATCTATATTCATCAGTGATATTGGTCTGTAATTTTCTTTTTTTGTAGTACTATTAATTTTCTGTTTGGATGATCTGTCCATTGGTGTAAGTGAGGTGTCAAAGTCCCCCACTATTATTGAGTTACTGTCAATTTCCTCTTTTATAGCTGTTAGCAGTTGCCTTATGTATTGAGGTGCTCCTATGTTGGGTGCATATATATTTATAATTGTTATAGCTTCTTCTTGGATTGATCCCTTGATCATTATGTAGTGTCCTTCCTTCTCTCTTATAATAGTCTTTATTTTAAAGTCTATTTTATCTGACATGAGTATTGCTACTCCAGCTTTCTTTTGATTTCCATTTGCATGGAATATCTTTTTCCATCCCCTCACTTTCAGTCTGTATGTGTCTCTAGGTTTAAAGTAGGTCTCTTGTAGACAGCATATATATGGGTTTTGTCTTTGTATCCATTCAGTGAGCCTGTGTCTTTTGGTTGGAGCATTTAATCCATTCACGTTTAAGGTAATTATCGATATGTATGTTCCTATGACCATTTTCTTAATTGTTATGGGTTTGGTTTTGTAGGTCCTTTTCTTCTCTTGTGTTTCCTGCCTAGAGAAGTCCTTTAGCATTTGTTGTAGAGCGGGTTTGGTGGTGCTGAATTCTCTTAGCTTTTGCTTCTCTGTAAAGCTTTCGATTTCTCCGTCAAATCTGAATGAGATCCTTGCTATGTAGAGTAATCTTAGTTGTAGGTTCTTCCCTTTCATCACTTTAAATATATCATGCCACTCTCTTCTGGCTTGTAGATTTTCTGCTGAGAAATCAGCTGTTAACCTTATGGGAGTTCCCTTGTATGTTATTTGTCACTTTTCCCTTGTTGCTTTCAATAATTTTTCTTTGCCTTTAATCTTTGTCAATTTGATTAGTATGTGTTTTGGCGTGTTTCTCCTTGGTTTATCCTGTGTGGGACTCTCTGCATTTCCTGGACTTGGGTGGCTACTTCCTTTCCCATGTTAGGGAAGTTTTCGACTGTAATCTCTTCCTCTTTCTC
The DNA here is from genome assembly GCF_039906515.1 of Pseudorca crassidens. Lineage (NCBI taxonomy): Eukaryota > Metazoa > Chordata > Mammalia > Artiodactyla > Delphinidae > Pseudorca > Pseudorca crassidens. The sequence goes on from NC_090306.1 coordinate 72,444,335, forward strand.
CTGTTGTATGTTTGTCACCTACTGCAGCCTGTCCTTTCTCTCTCTCTTCTCCTTCTGGGACCCCTATAATATGAATGGTGTTGTGTTTAATGTTGTCCCAGATGTCTCTTAGGCTGTCTTCATTTCTTTTCATTTTTTTTTTTTCCATGGCAGTGAATTCCACCATTCTGTCTTCCAGTCACTTATCCATTCTTCTGCCTCAGTTATTCTTCTACTGGTTCATTCTAGTGTATTTTTCATTTCATTTATTGTATTGTTCATCTCTGTTTGTTTGTTCTTTAATTCTTCTGGGTGTTTCTTCTTTAATTCTTCTAGGTCTTTGTTAAACATTTCTTGTGTCTTCTTGATCTTTGCCTCCATTCTTTTTCCAAGGTCCTGGATCATCTTCACTATCAGTGAATTCTTTTTCTGGAAGGTTGCCTATCTCCACTTCATTTAGTTGTTTTTCTGGAGTTTTATCTTGTTCCTTCATCTGGTACATAGCCCTCTGCCTTTTCATCTTGTCTATCTTTCTGTGAATGTGGTTTTTGTTCCACAGGCTGTAGGATTGTAGTTCTTCTTGCTTCTGCTGTCTGCCCTCTGGTGGATGAGGCTATCTAAGAGGCTTGTACAAGTTTCCTGTTGTGGGGGACTAGTGACGGGTAGAGCTGGGTGTTGCTCTGGTGGGCAGAGCTCAGTAAAACTTTAATCTGCTTGTCTGCTGATGGGTGGGGCTGGGTTCCCTCCCTGTTGGTTGTTTGGCCTGAGGCAACCCAACACTGGAAACTACCTGGCTCTTTGGTGGGGCTAATGGCGAACTCTGGGAGGGCTCATGCCAAGGAGTAATTCCCATAACTTCTGGTGCCAGTGTCCTTGTCCCCATGGTGAGCCACAGCCACCCCCCACCTGTGCAGGAGACCCTCCAACACTAGCAGGTAGGTCTGGTTCAGTCTCCTATGGGGTCACTGCTCCTCCCCCTGGGTCCCAATGCACACACAACTTTGTGTGTGCCCTCCAAGAATGGAGTCTCTGTTTCCCCCAGTCCTGTCGAAGTCCTGAAGTAAAATCCCACTAGCCTTCAAAGTCTGATTCTCTAGGAATTCCTCCTCCCGTTGCCAGACCCCCAGGTTGGGAAGCCTGATGTGGGGCTCAGAACCTTCACTCCAGTGGGTGGACTTCTGTGGTATAAGTGTTCTCCAATTTGTGAGTCACCCACCCAGCAGTTATGGGATTTGATTTCATTGTGATTGCACCCCTCCTACCATTTCATTGTGGCTTCTCCTTTTCTTTGGATGTGGGGTATCTTTTTTGGTGAGTTCCAGTGTCTTCCTGTTGATGATTATTCAGCAGTTAGTTGTGATTTTGATGCTCTCACAAGGGGGAGTGAGCACACATCCTTCTACTCCGCCATCTTGAACCAATCTCCACTAGATGCAGTTTTCATTATACAATAAATACAGTGTGTGAAGTAGGATCACTTTTCAACTTTCAATTCTGTTCTGTACTATTCATGCTATAATACCACACTATTTTAATTATCAAAGCTTTATATTATGTTTGCTATTTTACTCTCAGGTGGGGCTAGTCCCTCTAGTTATAGTAACGTAATCTTTAATCTCATGTCCACTGGACTGTCATTAAAAAAGGCTACACATGATCAATAACTGTGCCCTGAAAGTGCACTCAATGTCAAAAGAATCTTACATTTCTGAAAGCCATGGGTCTTGTTTGGGCTATCTCTGATGAGGATTGATATTTTAAAGATGATATTCATCTACCTCTCTTTCATCATCTGTAAATTTCCATTCATTAAGATGATTAACATATATCAAAGAATTTTCTTGTGGAGCAGGCCAAAGTTGCTATCTGCTTTCTGTTCAAGACAATGAGGTTGATGCCATATACATGCATATACGGTTTTTTTAGTATCTACTCTCCTTTTTGTTTCTGTAATTTAAGCCTTTATATCCGAAATTGTTTTGCTATTTTACTTCTGTTTTCTTCCTTCTACTGGTTTCCTCTTTCTCCTGTTATATGTTTGTCACCTACTGCAGCCTGTAAAACTATACTGAGTTCTCGTATTTCTCATCTTCCACTGAATCAGAAATTGCTACATTAAGGTGTTTTTGTTGTTGGTGTTCATGCTGTAATGTTGGGTTATAATTTCTAAATGCTTTGTGACAACTTTTTTTCCTAGTGAATTTTATTCTAGTGAGTTTTTCTCATATTTATTGTAGTTTTGTAACTTTAACTTTTTCTTGTAACATTATATTTTTTAAAATTTCCATAAAACATTTATATTTAAAAGAGATGGATTTACCTGGATAACTATGAGCAGATGATTTCTCTCTCTCTCTCTCTCTCTCTCTCTGTGTGTGTGTGTGTGTGTGTGTGTGTGTGTGTGTGTGTGTGTGTGTGTGTTGGTGGCAGGGGGGTGCAGTGGTGCTGCTGGGCTGGGAAGGCAAGAAAAGGGCCAGGATAGCTTCCAAATTTACAATCCTGGATCCTTGTTCCTCTAGGTATTGCAGGATTCTGTAACATTTAAAATGTATGGCCCCTGTATAATTTTTTCTTACTTCACTGGTTGTTTTGAAGAAAAAGTCAAGCACAGTTCTGCGTATATAATGAACATACAGAGTATGGAAATTCTCTTTTTAGCTTTTCTCTGACCTGATTTGACTGTTCTATAAAAGTTAGAAAATGGTTGGCTTCTATTTTTGCATACATTTAAACACAGAAAGCAAATAAATGTTGCAGTTTGAATAGCTAAAATCTTGCCTCAATAATTCTGTGTACTTTTCTTGGCATCAACCTCACTGTCTTGAACAGAAAGCAGATAGCAATTTTGGCCTGCTCCATAAGGAAATTCTTTGATATTTGTTAATCATCTTAATAAATGGAAATTTACAGATGCTGGAAGAGAGATGGAGGAGTATCATCTTAAAAATATCAATCCTCATCAGAGATAGTACCAACAAGACCCTTGGCTTTAAGTGATGAAAGATTCTTTTGACATTGAGTGCGCTTTCAGGGCACAGTTATTGATCATGTGCTGCCTTTTTTTTAATGACAGTTCAGCGGACAATATTAGTACAGTTATCATGAAATTAAAGATTACACATTTTTGACTAATGTATGAAATCAATAATCATTCAAATGTATCCCTTCAGTTAAAACCTATTTGTATACATTTAATAAATAAAAATGTTTTTTATATTTGATGTTTGAATGGTTTAGTTAAACCAACAAAAATAAAGATATAAATTAAAACTATGTAAATCTTGTAAATACATGCAAAAATAAAATCAGCATGTACACTGTAGTGGAAAAAGTTATTATTTATTCTTTATTGAAAATAGATATATAAATTTAAAAAATGTATCTAAGTTCATTCTAGTTCACATATATAACCATGTGAAATTATTTTATGTACCTGCATAATTCTTTATGGAGAATTGTGTCATCTTGACATATTAAGAAACAAGACATTTATTAATATACTGTAATAATCTATACATACTTTTAGGAAATATCTTTCAGTATACACTTTAGGAAACTTGGATAATTTATGAAATTGAACTTGGCAGCTCAAAAGAGAGAGAGAAAGCCAAAGTTTATGTTCTCTGGCTACTGTATTTCAGTAGCTTGCTTATGAAATAGCTATTTAAATAATTTTTTAGGGAGAAAAACTTAAAAAAATCTAAATTTATTGTCATTTGTTGGAAATTGAAATATTCATAAGTATTTATCAGCATAAGTGGATTTATTTTTGCCATTTGAAACCTAAGCTAAAAGCTTGGTGAAAATGAACTTCCTTTTCAAAGATTTACAATTCTTCATTTTTTTTTTTTTTTCTGTGGGAACAGAAATGCTGAAATATCATTTTCCCTTTAAGAGTACAGTATTTGTGTTTCAGAGCCAAACCAAACTAAAGCCATCTGGGAACTTGCCATTCCTCACCTTTCAACTTATTCACTGAGTGGAGATGATGACCCACAGCTCTCACTGTTTTGGCACTTAAGTTCACCTCAACAACTGTTGAATGAATGCCATTCATTTGCCCATGTGATTTTTATCTGTCTTTATTATTTTCAATTTGTTTTCTGTAAGTCTGTCTCCTGATCCAGCAATAAGTTCTTAACCATGTATAATTATTTTTTTATACATCTCAATTCTAAGTATAGTGCTAATCACGAAATATAGGTGAATAGTTATCTGTAAATTCCATAGAAAGTGATGACCTATAAGACAGAAGATTTCAGCTTCCAAGTCTGATAGAGAGCATTTTAAAACATTCTATTCTAAAATCCTTATTGCATATCACTGAAACTACACAGCATATTATTGCAAAGATCTCCTGTGTTCTTGCATTACATGCCTTCTCCAGTTTGCGCTTAGTCCAGACCTAGATACCCCAGAGATATGATCAGTGAGAAGGATAGTGGTTCTTCCTTCAGGGAGGTCCAGCCACTTAGAAATGATAGACTAAAAAAGTAGTCAAATACATAAAAGTTAAAAATTGTGATAAATGCTATTAAGGAATAAATTAGGTCCTGAGATAGAAAGTAACAGAAGACTTACTTTTGATTGGGTAGTCAGAGGATTCTTCTCTGAGGAGGAAATTTAAGGTGAGATGAAGTATAAGAGCCAGCCAAGTGAACAGATAGAGATACATTATGAATTGCAAAAATTTCAAAGACAGTATATGTCTTAAACAGTCCATTTGTATTTACTTCTACTAATAAAAAATATTTATTTATAACATTTTATTTACCACTTATTTTGTGCCAAGCACTGTTCTAAGGGCTTTATTTGAATGGTCTCATTTAAAATTCACAACCTATTGGGGATGTTATTAGTGGGATACTACTATAATTTTTTTTTATATAAATTATTTATTTTTTGGCTGCTTTGGGTCTTCGTTGCTGGGCGTGGGCCTTCTCTAGTTGTGGCAATCAGGGGCCACTCTTCCTTGCAGTGCATGGGCTTCTCACTGCTATGTCCTCTCGTTATGGAGCATAGGCTTTAGGTGAACAGGCTTCAGTAGTTGTGTCACGTGGGCTCAGTAGTTGTGGCTTGCAGGCTCTAGAGCACAGGCTCGATAGTTGTAGTGCATGGGCCTAGCTGCTCCGCAGTATGTGGGATCTTCCCGGACCAGGGCTCGAACCCGTGTCCCCTGCATTGGCAGGCGGATTCCTAACCACTGCGCCACCAGGGGAGTCCAATACTACTATAATTTTTATTTTACAATTTGAGAAAATTGTAGCCCAGAAAGGTTAAGTAACTTGCTCAAATTTATTTCAGTTAGATCCTTCATTATGGGGCACCAGTAATGAAAACTTTTTGATCATCAATTGTGCTAGAAAATAATCTATTTTTTTCCTTTATATAAATTTATTTTTTCTGCATATAACCTTAGTGATCTTAAAGTAAATTGCTCATAAACATTTGATTATCCTAATTTCATAAACACAATTAACATATTTACAATCACACATGATGAAAATCTTGGAATTGAAGTCATCTTTAACTCCACCCATTGCCTCTTCCTCCACATCCAATCAATAGTCAAGATGTATTGGTTCTACTTCCCTGTAGTCTTGTAACCTTAGTGTCTTCCTTTTTGTTCCTATCGTCTCCACTATAGTTACTTTATCATAATATTCTTTAAACCGCTCTAAAAACTTCCTAACTAATGTCCTACTCATTTGTCCCCAGTTTAATTCATCCTTAACACTGCTTCCAGATAAATCTTCATGAAGCACAGCCATAATCATGTGATTCACAATTTCAAAACTCTTCTAAAAACTCTGTCTTGCCTCGTGAATTACATCCTTATCTCTTGACTTTGACATTTAAGACCTTCCACAATGCAGTCTACCTGTTTTACAGCCAATAGAGAAAGCTTATGCCAGCTCCCAAGAGTGAATGTTAACTTTTTAGCAATTTTGTTAGCCAATTGTCAAACACAGCCATTAAAAAATTAAATTATATAGGGGTTTCCCTGGTGGCGCAGTGGTTGAGAGTCTGCCTGCCGATGCAGAAACGTGGGTTCGTGCCCTGGTCCGGGAGGATCCCACATGCCGCGGAGCGGCTGGGCCCGTGAGCCATGGCCGCTGAGCCTGCGCGTCAGGATCCTGTGCTCCACAACGGGAGAGGCCACAACAGTGAGAGGCCTGCGTACCGCAAAAAAAAAAAGAAAAAAAATTAAATTATATAAACACAATTAAAAGTCTTATTAAAAACAAAGGTAATAAATACTCAAAACTCATCACATCTTAATCATTTTACTATATTTTACCATTATGCTCTTGAGGTTATTTGCATGTATTGTATCTGCATGGTGGAAATACTCTATAATGAAATACTACCTTGCATCTCCTATTAACTGTGCGTGCAAGAATGTGAACTTGGTAGATTGAAATCACCATTGTGGGGACAGCAAAATATAGGCTGTGGACCAGCTGTCTGGTTTTGTATTAGAACTCAGCCATGCTTGTTCCTTTATGTATTGTCTATGACTGCTGTTGCACTGAAATGGAGACTAGTTTTGACAGAGATGGTTGGCTCCCAAGCCTAAAGTATTTACTCTCTGGACCTTTAAGAAAATCAGGGGTTGGCCATCGCAGCAGAAAGGCAGCTAAAGGTAATAGGGAAGAAAATAGGAGTGGCCCCACCTCCTAATACTATCACGTTGGGGATTAAAATCTCAACACATGATTTTTGGGGGGACATGAACCTTCAGACCACAGCATTCATCAATTTCTCTCTTCTTATCTGACTCCCAAGTTGAAGACCCAAGATGATTTCCATCTCAAGCAGGAAATATTCCCTGAAAATAAGAGCAAAAAGAGTTTCTTTGTCTGAACTTCAGTATGTTTCACTTATCCTGTAATCTTCCTAAATTTTATGTGTAAAAATTTTACCTCCCTAACTGAAGTTAGGTTTCTTGAAGAAAGGAATTATGTCTTCCTTATGTTCACACAGCACAGAGTACTTCCAAAGCACTCAGGATAGAGCCTTGCACTCAGATGCTGAGAATGTTTCATGAATGAATAAATTTCTCATAAGTCTCTGTATTCCCTACAGTGCTTAATGGTGCTGAACACATTGTATTCACTCAATAAATAGTTGTTGATTGATTGATATGTTAGGAAACATAAAAGCTGAAAGTACTTGAAAATTAGACTTATATTTTATTGAAATGCAATAAAACTATCTTCGGTTCCTAAGTATTTTAATGCTTTCAACTATTGTTTCATCTTTCCATCACAGTCAAATTTTTATGCAATGTCATGAGGCTGTTGTCTGCTCAAATTTATAAGACGCTTAAAAATGCTCAGGCCCCATAGCAATGCCAGGATCTAGGAAATCTGCAGTCATTTATGATTAATGATGCTCTGTGTTTTGTGAGGGATTATTAAAAACAGAAGCCTATGACTTCACTGTTTCTGACAATAACTTTGAACACAGGGTCAGTCCTTCAATTTTAACTTTTCTTTGTGAGATTAAAAGAAAGTAAAAACAATGGCATTGGGAGCTTCACCCAGATGTGACAAAATAGGAGACACAAGTTTTCAATCTGTTTCTTCCAATGAAACGCCACCTCATTCATAGAATATTGATGATGAGCAAATGTTACTGAAGGGCCAATCTAGTCATCAGAAAAACATAGAGTTCAGGACTCTATCAGGCATCACATGGTCAATTCATAGAAGATGTTAACCAAAAGACTTAAGAGCAACTTAAGGCTGACTCATAACAAATGTAGTTTAATATTTGCATTTCCCTCCAGATGAGTAATTGGAACAAGAGTTATCAAGTTCCAAAAAAATCAAAGTATTCAAGGTTCTATCAAAAATGTAAGCAAGTACTGAACGTTTCCTGAAGAAAAATGTTGTACAACATAAGGACCATTTTTATTCAATTACTTAAAAATAATAATCATGTGTTCCAGCAAATAAAAGTAATAGGAACAACACAATAGTTTGCTTTTAAATGGAAATTCCAGATTTAAGAACATACATAGTTCTCCCTCTGCTATCTTCTTATTTACTAAATATCTATAATTTACCTATAATTATCTAGGATAGGTTATTTGATTGCAGTTATTAGTGTTTTAAAAAGGAATGTATGCTGTGACAAAAATGAATTCAAACTTTTCAACTCTGCTTACTGGCAAAACTTTACAATCCATAGGAAATAAAGACTAACTTCTTAGAAGAATTAGTACAGCCTTCAAAATACACCATTGCACTGAATTCTTTCTCTACTACCATCTTAGAAGCATCCTCTTTAATTGTCAGGTAATGTGGCAACCGTATTCAGAGTAGCTGCCTGGTATGTAACTTTTTCTGTGTTACAAGCACCTCACTGGTTGCTAGGCCACAGTCTGACCTTAAATTTGTATGAAAAATTAAGTGGAAGACCAACGATTGAGTTGTGTTTTTTTTTCAGTTTAATATGATTGCCCTGGAGTCTGGCAGGGGAAGAAAAAACCAGCTGCTTGATAGGAATTGTCACTTTCCAGTCCTTCAGTGAAACAGCATAAAAAGGATTTAGCTGGAGCCAGCTTTCAGCCAATCCTTCTTCCTGAAAATGTGATGATGTGAGGATAGACAGGCCTAAAGGACAGAATAATCCAAAAAGTTTCTTCCTCACTTTATTACTACAAGTTAACTTCTAGGGATTTTTTTGTTTTTCTTTTAAAATGGCTTCATTTGTCCTTTTTGTTTCAAAGCAGTAAAATGATATGTTAAAGCTATACAGTTAAACAGTCCCGGGCCGCAAGAACAAAGATCCTATCATGTCATGTTTTCAGTCGTTACAGTAACCCCAATTTAAGATAATCAAACAAGAGATATCTGAGAAAGAGCGCTCATTCATAACTATGGAGTTTCAAACCTTCTTTTCTATTAAACTGAACAGAATGTGTGAATTAGAGGGTGTTGTAATGTGCTGAAGTAAAGCTCTTTGCAGTTAATGTCACAAGGAAGTGAGTTATAATTTTGTAATAAGACACCTTTCTCTTTACGTAATAAGTTGTGATGTTGCTTTCTACCACAGAAAAAGCAGTCCTCAGTTTGTAGATTTGTTTTTTTTGGTTGTTTATTCTAATTACATTACCTATCCTTGCATCTATGCCTTCAGTATTTGACCAATAATTTTCAAAATACTGTACATTGTAACTAGACCAAAATGTTCTGGATGTGGATATCTAAAAATGTTGGTTAAGCTCCAAGAACTGGAAAATACAAATAATTGGCTCAAAAAGATTGTTGTTAGTATTTCTTCTTTGCATTTTGTAGGTCAAACAAATTAGAAACAAATAACAGAAATGTAAAATACTTTGCTGTGTTTTAAAAATTGTCCCAGACCCATGAAGTAAATCAACAACATACCTTGTACCCTCCCCCTACAAAGGAATGCAGTTTTCAAAAACTCTCTATGCACTCCTGACTTTCATTCATTCACTCCTTTCTACAGTAAGTATTTATTGAGCACCTATCATGATGAAGCATTATGCTAGGTCCTGAAGATGTAGTAATAAAGAAGGCAGGCATGAAACCATTCTCATGAAGCTTACACATCTAACGACATGAAATGGACTATAAACAAGTACATTAAAAATAATGAAAAACATTAGGAAATGATGTCTCCCTGTGGAGGTGACTTTTCAGCTGAGATCTAAATGACTGCATGCACCAGTTATGTGACTATCTCTACAGAAAATCTGTACAAGCAGAGAATGCAGAGGCCCTGAGGTAATAAGCTTGATGTTTGAGGAACTGAAGTAAAGGTACCCATGGCTAGAGCCTAGTGTGAGGGAGCAGAAGAGGTTGAGAAGAGATGGGAAAGAACGGTGGGGCTAGATCACATACAGCCTCACTGGCAGGTCAAGGAGGTTGGAGTTTCTTTAGCTGTGATGGAAAGCAATTAGAAGATTTTAAGGAGGGGAGTAATATGATTTGATTTATGTTTTTAAAAAGATCCCTCTCTCTGCTCTTGAAAAGAACAGATTGTAAGAGAGCAACACTTGAGGCTGACTTCTAATCACTCTTATTGCTGTAGAGGAGACTATGCGAGACAACCTTGAATAGGAAAGGGGTTTGTGTATCTAATGGAATTCTCATAAACTTCTCCTGTTTTGTTTTTTTAAAATCTGTCTTTCATGTGTGCTGTGAGCATTACCTTGCCTCTGCTCCCTGAGATGCTGTTTTTCCCCCATTCCCCAATCTTCTGTATCTACAAGGTATATCTCCTTTATGAAATCTTCCTCTATCATAATAGAGTAAATATATATGGAAATAAATACATCTTCAATAACAAATCATAACTTAGAATAATAGGTAATAATAGTAGCTATAAAAAGAACTGCTAATAGCCATAATAATATTATAATAATTGGGGCAGATTCAATTTATCTTAACAAAAAGATGAAGCAAAAGATATTGTTCTCTTATACAAATAAAAAAGACTCAAAGGAGTCAATAAATTGACCAGCTGCTGAGCAGGGAATCACAGGTTTTCTAACAAAAAAGCTTCTGTTTGTTTTCACTATTCTAAGTTGTCCTTTTAGCGGAAAACTTATTCTTTTTTGCCAGTTACTGGGGATCTTGGCAGGAGTCAATATCAAAGAGAAGAATGCTCCCATGTATGCTTGCAAGTACAGACAGAAATATCAATAGGTAAAAGTTACTATTCTGACCAGTACTAACATCCTCATGCTTACAAAATATGCAATGAAATATGAATACGAAATAGCAGAACCTTATTTCAAGAGACTAGGAAAGGAAGGAACACAGAGTGATGGTTAATAACATGTAGTTGTGTTCCTGTTCACATGTACAAGGGATACTGCATGCTTAATAACGTAATTGTGTTAGTGCCTTTTCAAACAGTAAAAGTCTATAGATAACAGCTTCACATCCAGTTTGTGAATACAGTGTGGTACCGTAACACTGCCATGGTCATGATTATCTCCCTATTTTAGAGTAAGTGATAGCCACAGAATTATACAATTGCCAAAGCAGAATGAATCAGATAACAAACTGATCCTGTTTACCAGTTTCCCCCTTTATCACCCATCCCTCCTTGGCTACATTAGGTAATAGGATCATAAGAAAAGAATGGTGCACATAAATGATCTATGAAGACCGATTTCGACACACATCCTGAAGTTAGAGTTCTTGAAAATCCATTGTGGATTTCCTCTGTTGCACTATGCCAGGAACCACTTTTAAGTCAAAGGGAGTAAATTATGGTACCTAATTATCCTTTTGGCTGGTTGGATTCTAATTACAATCTTAGCCCACTGAGGTAAATAGAAATTGCTTCTGAATCAATAATTTGAGGTTGATTCTCACAGGGTAGCTACAAGGAATGTCAGTCAATCCATCTATAAAACTGAGCTGCCCAAGAGGTTAACTTTGTTTTGTATTAGCACATAATGGAAGAATTAAACAATGCCTTATTTCAAAATAGATTTCACTTTAAACAGAGAAAGGTTGAAGAGTATAACCACATTAGGTAGCTTAAAATAAAATTAAAAATGTCATACTTCACTTATATAAAAAACAGATCTATATTGTAATTAACTTTTAAAAGGATGAAATAAAGGGGATGAAAAGTTATGCCCTATTTTGAATTGCAGAATGTAATTTCTATTTTCTTAAAATTCCCTTTTGGGCTTCCCTGGTGGCACAGTGGTTAAGAATCCGCCTGCCAATGCAGGGGACACGGGTTCAAGCCCCGGTCCAGGAAGATCCCACATGCCTGGAAGCAACTAAGCCCGTGCACCACAACTAATGAGCCTGCGCTCTAGAGCCCGCGAGCCACAACTACTGAAGCCCGCACGCCGAGAGCCCGTGCTCCGCAACAAGAGAAGCCACCGCAATGAGAAGCCCGTGCACCACAACAAAGAGTAGCCCAGGCTCGCCGCAACTAGAGAAAGCCCACACGCAGCCAAAAATAAATAAATAAATTTAAAAAGAAATTCCCTTTCTATTAATTTCCCACTTTTGCTACTGGAAAGTTATGTAACTTAGACTCAGTTAAATAACTTATATTCAGGTTTCAGAAACACTTATCTGATGTTTAAAAAACTTTATGAGCATTTTGAAACATGTTATGTAAAACCCAAAAGCTATATTTTCCCACCAGTATAAAGCTGGATTCAAATTTGGAAAGATGGATTGATTATTCTATCAGAATTGACAAATATTTATTATATATAATTACAGTCTGTCCTGATTCAAATAAATTTAATAAAACTATTTTAATGTTGCAGTGTATCCACTTTGCATTATAGAGCAGTCCATATTTAATACATACTTTGATTTACAATTGTTGAGCTACTATGGGATTTTAGAAGAGAAATTAAATAAATGTATCTTTTTAAAACAGTTATGCGAAAGATTGTATTTCAAAAGAAAACTTACTATATTTCCACATGAAAAATGGAATATTCAGTCATCTAATTGTTTGGACTACATAACAACAAATACCAAGATATTAAACAACATTGACATTTTACGAAGTATCAAAACAATAGAATTTTATTTTACTTTTTACTCACATTTTGGTTATCATTTAGAAATAGTATTAGATTCAAATTCAGTTAAATATATTTTTCAAAAAGCATTATTTAAAGCAAAAAGCATAGCTTACTCTTCTTGTTTGAACAGAGCAATTGTTCTCAACAGGGGTTTATTTTGTCCCCAGGGGGATGCTTGGTAGTGTCTGGAGACATTTTGATGGTTGTCCATGGTGCAAGTTTGAGAAACCCTGGAGCAGAGAGGTATTAAAGAACCTTAATACTAGAGAGTGCTTTAAAGATGAAATTAAGAATGTAAGCATTAAGAAGTTAGGGCCTGGGTCTACCTGGCTAACAATAGTCTTGTACATTGTAGAAACTTAGTAAACATTTGTTGAATAAATACATTAATAAACAGGTAAAATATAAACAATTGTTCCTGAAGCCTTGTTCTGTTTTTTTGCGTGTAAAAAGACACAAGTAGTTATTCTTTTCTATACCAAAACTGGTTAGTAATCATCGCTGTAGGGCAACATATCCTATTTAATGTATGGGAAACATTTTTAGGACTATATTTATGACATACTTCAGAATGCATGTAAATGAAGAGTTGAAATATGTTTTAGCTCATTCTAGTATAAGGGACGTATTAAGATGGATTTGGAAATATATACGTGTAGCCATTTTATTATACTGTGAAATTACTGCTCATTCTTATGGAAAAATAAAATTTGTGGAAAGGGCCTTTTTGCAATTTTTAGTCATAAGTGATAGAATTTTTATATACCCCAGGCAGTAATATTACTTATAAATTTATACCATACACCACTTTAACTTAAACTTTTTTTTTTTTTATTAAGAGGAGTGATCAGAGTCAAAACCATATGCTGTGGCTTTGCCCTTTGGAACTCTCAAATATACTGTAAGAATAATTATTCCTACTTAATGGAGTTACCAAAGAGAATGTGGTGCTGGATGGTAAAACGTATGTAATCTAATGAAAACCCTCTGTAAACTCTCTAAAGCCTTGTGCTAGGAGTTTTGAGTTTTGTGGGTTTTCTCTTATTAAAAGACTAAATAGCAGTTGAAATCTCTAAGAGAATAAATGGATGTTAAAGATTCAAAAACGTTCCTTCTCAGAGGATTCCATCGTAAGCATATAATAAAGAGTATGGTCCTTTGGGAAATCAGAGTCTTTATGAGAGAGAGGGAGGAAAACTTTTTATTATATTTATATTTCTCAAAAATATACCATGTTGAATTTTTCTTTATTTGGAAAGTAAAACATAAATGTAGACCCTCATCATTTTCTTTTGATTAGCCTCCTAAGTGTCTTTCTGCTCAGCCTCTTTTCCATCCAGGCAATTCTTTGGAGCTTTGTTTTATGTTTTCAAAAGCACAGATCTGGAGGTGCCTATCCCCAAACTCAAGATACTTGACCGCCTTAGCATGTGAGAAAAATTCTTTTAAAATCTGCTCCTTACCCTTCTTGCCAACTCTGTTCCCACCACCTGTGCAATTTCCACATGCATCTTTTCCTGTCTCTATAGATGCCATGATCTTTTATGCTTTTATGTCTTTGTTTTTTCTTTTCTTCTTTTCTAGCTGGGAAATGTCAAGGTATCTTTCAAATAGTGTATCTCTAAAAGTCTTTCCTAACCTGTCTTTGACTTCTCTTCCCTAGGTTCCTAAAAGAACTTCTACACACCTATGTGAAAGGATTTACCACATTCTAAAATTATGTTTATGTATATTCTCATCGGCTGCTGCATCTGTGAAAGAAGGGGTATATGTCACTAATCTTTGTATCCTTGCTGCCGATGCCTGGCACATAAGTGTTTTTTTTTTTTTTTCAGTACGCGGGCTTCTCACTACTGTGGCCTCCCCCGTTGCGGAGCACAGGCTCTGGACGCGCAGGCTCAGCGGCCATGGCCCACGGGCCCAGCCGCTCCGCGCATGTGGGATCTTCCCGGACCGGGGCACGAACCCGCGTCCCCTGCATCGGCAGGCGGACTCTCAACCACTGCGCCACCAGGGAAGCCCCATAAGTGTTTTATAACTCAAAGGTGAACCACCTATTAGAATGGATAAAATTAAAAAACTAATCAAACCAAGTCAGTCAAGGCAAGGATGTGAAAGAACTGGAACTTCCCTACACTGCTGGTAGGAATAGAAAATAGTACAAAAACTTTGGAGAATAGTTTGGCAATTTCTTAAATAATTAAACATCTATTTACAAACAACCTGGCCATTCCATTCCTAGATGTTTACTCAAGCATATGTCCATACAAAAACATGTACATGCATGTTCACTGCAGCTTTAATACCCCCAAGTTGGAAACAACCCAAGTTTCTGTCAACAGGTGAATGGATAAACAAACTGGTGTATCCACACAATGGAATACTACTTACAGCAATATAAGACTGAACTATGGAGAAATGCAGTAATGTGAATAAATCTCAAAGTAATCATGCTAAGTGAAAGCAGCCAGACAAAAAACAAGTACATGCTGTATAGATCAATTTTAATTTGCTATTAAAATGCAGACTCTCAAAATGCAAACTCTTCTACAGTGACAGAAAGTAGCCTCATGGCTGCTGGGGTAGGGATGGGGTGAGTACTGGAGAGTTGAGAAAAGGGACAGGAAGGAAGGGTTGAGGAAACCTCTGAGGGTGATGGGTATATTCACTATCTTGATTTTGGTGATGGTTTCATGTCTGTAAACATATGTAAAAATTTGGCAAACAGTGTATTTTGAATATGCGCTGTATGTTTGGAGTCAATTATAACTCAAAGCTTTTTTAAAAGGAAAAGAATTAGAAGGTGAAATCCTGATGAAAAGATATTTTGGGGGGAATTTATAAGGTAGATGCTGCTGGTTTTCTTAGGGTATAAGTGGGTAAGTATATATACTTATTGACATAATTTGATAATACATATTATCCTTTTTCACGAACTAACAGAATTATTGATTTGGGATATGTAAAGTCAGACACTATTCTACTGTATTAAAAATTTGTATATTCTTCTCTGTTAATAAAACATGATTACTTAACATCTATATTTACTGTGGTGTCCCAGCGAGAAAAATTGAACTGAGCATAAGTCTAATAATTCCACCAAGGTCACTGTGTGGCTGCTGGGTAGGTACTCTAACCTTGTTGGGCATCAGCACTTCATTTTGTAAAATAAGGCTGTTGGTGTAGAATGAACACAGTTCAACAAATATTGAGGCAGTTTTTTACAAAACACTTGGGAAAGGCTATTTTTTTACAAAGACACTTAGGAAAGTGGTGGGAGTGTTAAAAGATAAACTGAGGTACATTAAAATGTTCAAGTTTACTTGAACAGACACTGATTAGAATCCGGCCTGCGGCGGCAAACCACAAATGATTAGGCGGAGTTTTAGGCGCAAACTCCTCCCACGGAGTCGGCAGAGGCTTTTAGGGAGCAGTGTTGGCGGGAAACCTCGGTGCTTCCCAGGTGAAATCTGAAACTGCACCGCTGTACAAGGAGGGCAAGGAGATAGAAGAAAGAGGCAGCCACTCCAGATTGGTAAGTGGCTGGTTTAATAGTCAAGGGAACTTAACATCGGAGGCTTGTCTTGGGCGCTGCAAGCTGAGTAGATCTCCGCTCCACTGGCGCCTGCCAGAGTCTTACAAATTTATACAGAGACCTTAACATGGCTCAGTCTGTAGCGTCCAGATCGTCTCAACAACACATTGCTCTCTCAAGGCTGAGTCTTTGAAAGTGGCTCCCACTGTGGCAAAGGTGGGCAGAACATGCGTTCCAAGGACAGGGGAGTGGTGGGGAGCCCTCGCGCATGCCTGGATCCAGCTCCCAGGTCAACCCTGGGTCACGTACCCTCTAGATGACCTGCTACAAGCAAACACAGGAGCGAAGCGAGGAAATTATTTGATTGGCTATAGCTTAAGTGGTTGCCTTATTTGGGAAGGCCTAGTTGGCAGTGCATTTACAGGAATTAGCTCTGGCTTAGGTCTTGGTTTGCTCATGAGGGTACCAAAGCTTTAGAGCCACCTCAGTCTAATGGCCTCTTTGTTTAATTACTTTAACAGTAGATGAGATTCAGGGTCTCTCAAGAAGTTTAAAATCTAGAAGGGAAATGAGGTCATGCATAAATCATTTTAAAGATGCATAAATTATTTTAAAGACATGCTAGGTACATACTATTGTTATGTGCAACATAGGAGCCAAATACTCTGAGAGGACGGTGAGGTCCCTTCTGACTGGAGAATGGAAAGCTTATGAAGGACATCTCATTGGATTCTGCCCTTGAGGGATGGGTAAGCTTCCAGTAAGGTGGAATTGTGCTCTTGTGGCAGCACACAGTCTAAATATTATTGGGCCAAACAGGTGGGAAAAAAGACCATCTAAGCAGAGGTGACTTGGCCGCAGTGCACAGAGTAGGTTTGATAAAAGGTACTTACTGATGTTGACTGGAGCAGACTATTCTTAAAAACAAGCGGGAATATGAGAGGGTTTGGAAAAGGTTTGGTGCAAATCCCAGAGGGCCTTGCATGCCATTGTTAAGAAGTTTGGATTTATGTTATAGAATCGCATTTCAGAAAGCAAGTTTATGAAACTCTGCACTTAAGCATAGCTACAGAGTAAATATGAAAAATCTTGTTTGGAAGTTAATTTTGCTCTACCTAGTCTGGAGAGCACTGATACTCAAGCTCAAGCACACAATTGGATTATCTGGTTTACAGGGAAAGGAATTAAACTCAGTTTTCCATATGTCGAATTCGAGGTGCTAGTGAAACAGTCAGGTACAAATGGCCATTGGGCAACTGATACTAAAAAGTTTAGAATAAGCCTAAACCCAGAGAGGTTACAATGAATGAAAGACGTTTTATTTATTGATGGCTTATGGTATACAAGGCATTGTTTTTTTTTTTTAAAAAAAAGCCTGTTAGCTTATGTAAATTCTCACAATATCCCACCGGGACACTTTTCGGTCTGCCTCGTTTCAACTCACATCTCTGACCTCGAAACATGGAGAAGAATACCCCAAGGCTCGGTTTTGGACCCCCTTTTCTCTTCTCATTCCCTAAGTGGTCTTGCCTCCAGTCTTACCTTGGAGCACAGTCTTTATGTTGAAGACATGTATATAAATGTCCTGGGCTAGACTTTCCCAGAACTTTGTATGCCTAATAGATACACTGAACTGAACTTAACCGAAGGCAAAGGCTTGATTTCACTTTTCTCACCTACATTTACTTCTGCTCTTTCATATCTCAGAAAATGGCTACTCCAAACTTACTGAGGCCAAAAAATAAAACAAAACAAAAAAGGAGCCATTCTGTACTTATTTTCCTCTCTTATACTTCACATCCAATCCATGATAAATCCAGTAAGCTCTACCTTCAAAATATTCATCTATTTGTCATCACCGTCACTGCTACTACCCTGGTATAAAGCAACATCATGCCTCACTGGATTAATACAATTATTCCCTAAATGGTCTTTTCCCACTTTTGCCCCCTTCTAGCCTGTGATCCATATACCTGTCAGAGTTGTTCCTTTAAAATATGTCATATCATGCCACTCCTCTGCTAATAATCCTCAGAATAAAAAAGCCAGAATCCTTACCAAAATGCCTAGTGACCTTTCTAACCCCCTCTAACTTCTCTACCCCTTGTTCTAACCAGGGCTGCATTTCTAGCTATGCCTGGAACTCACTGAGCAGGCTTTACTCTCAGCACCTTTACACTTGCTGTTTCATCTGCCCTGAATGCTCTTCTCTCTTATATTTCTAAGGTTCACTCCTTGCCTACCTCTAGGTCTTTGCTTAAATGTCACTTGTTCAAAGAATCTTTGCTTAACCATCCTGTATATAAACAAAACAAACAAAACTAACCTTCTCATTTTCATCACTCCCATAATAGGTGCTCAAATATATTTTAATGAATATTCAATATTTCAAAGAATCATAAAGAATCATCTGTATATTGAAAATAAATATGTTGTAACTTAAATAAATGTCCCAAAGGTTTTTTTTTAATAGATCTTTATTGGAGTATAATTGCTTCACAATACTGTGTTAGTTTCTGTTGCACAGCAAAGTGAATCAGCCATATGCACACACATGTCCCCGTATCCCCTCCCTCTTGAGCCTCCCTCCCACCCTCCCTATCCCACCCCTCTAGGTCATCGCAAAGCACTGAGCTGATCTCCCTGTGCTATGCTGCTTCTTCCCATCAGCCAACTATTTTACATTCAGTAGTGTATATATGTCGATGCTACTCTCACTTTGCCCCAGCTTCTCCCTCCCACCCCGTGTCCTCAAGTCCATTCTCTATGTCTGCATCTTTATTCCTGCCCTGCAACTAGGTTCATCCGTACCATTTTTTTTTTTTTTAAGATTCCATATATCCCAAAGTTTTATATCTGGTGTGTTGTAGGGCTGAAATTTGAATCAAATTCTTTTTGACTTCAAAACTTTATGAGTATTTAAAATACTATGAATATTTGAATACATGAAAGTCTTCTTCAAAGAGAAATATTTGAAACTGTCAGAGGAGATGGAATTATGTAGTGGCTAGATTATATAGGTGGGCTAGGGAGAGACACTAGAGTAGGGATTCTTACTCTTTTTCAGGTCATGAATTCCTTTGAAAATCTAATGATACTCTTTGACCCTCATTCTCTAAAACACACGTAAGCATGTACCACAGTCTTGCATAATACTACATGTAATTTATAGACTCTACCTTCTGCTCTAGCTGAAAGAGCCAGAAAGATGGTGGGAGAGGGTAGATTTGGAGAGAGTTTGTGCAGACTAGTCTTTTGGGAATTTTGAGAGTAAATGTAAAGGGAGGGCAGGTGGGCCTTCCAGATCCGTAGGCTATGTCTCTGACTTCTCTGTTTATGCCTAAGTTATTCAAACATGATTGTCTCATAGAGTCAAGACAGAAGGGACACAGGAGATCATCGACTACCATCATTTTGCACAGGAAGCAGCGGGGCCCACATGGCCCCAGTTTCTTGCTTGTGTACCTCCAACTGGCCAGTAGCAGAGCAGGGATTAGATTCCAGGTGTCATGACTAAGGCCAAAGCTCCTTCTACTGTACCGTGTGGCCTCCTCAAAAGCATTGGGTTGTCCTCCTGTATTTCTGAGCTATTCTCAAGGTGCTTCAGCATACAGGATATTGGTGTTTTTCGGTATCAAAGTGTATATTGAGTATAGATGTTGGACAGAGCTTTGCACTGGAATTATTCTTTTCTATTGCTGAAACATGCCAAGAAGTCATTTTGTAACTAACTCATGACTTTGAGCAAATTACTGGTTAGTTATAACTGATGAAAGAATATTTGATGGTTAAGTGGGAACTTTAAAAATCTAGATAAGGCTTAAAATACTAGTGCAAGAATTTCATTATCCAACTTGCTTTAATCTGCAATTTGGTTTTCATTGTGGAGACAGCTGAAAGAGTGCAAGATTGTGACATTGTGGTCAATTGCACAATTACGAGGAATGTTATACATTCCAGATCTTTGTAGAAACAGTACAAAATGTCAGTATATATTCATTCACTTGGAGAAGCTTAAATAGTACTTAAAATCTTCAAGATCTGATAGTAATACTGAAGAGTAATTAAAGGAAATAGTGAACCCATGTATTTGTATTTATCTATTTTACTCTCCACTATCCATTTATCCATGGATTTAAAAAGAAAGGGTTTTGCCAAAAAAGTGGAAATCCTCCTACATTATTTATGAGCTCTCTCGGGAGTGACTGACAAGACTACCCAGAGTGCTAATGTCCTCTCTTCTCTAGCTTATCAGTTAACTAGTGAAATTTAACGCGAATGGTGTCCGTTTTCTATTTAGAGTGTAACTGTATAAACAGAAGCCACTGAGAGAATCTTGTTTTAGAGTTTTCACCTCATTTAAATTCTTAATTTATCCCTTCAGTTTAGGAAAGGCTATTGTGGTGTGGTCCTGCTTCCAATTAATGAGCTTCAGAAAAGGATTAGGTTTGCCTCACTCAGTCTTTCCAAAATAGACTAACCTTGAATCACACAAACTCTGAAGAAAAGGTAAATACTCTGTTCTGATTCAAATTAACTTCGACAGGGAAGACAATCCTAGGTTGTTTATTTTATTATAGCATGAGCTAAGAGTCCCAAAGTTTTAAAGCTGATAAAACAGACATTTTTTGAAAGTTAAAAAAAATTAGTTTGGTGCACTTTTATTCCATTTTTTTCACTTATCTAATGTTTTTTGTTTCTAGTCATTCAATAAATAGTAGCAGTAACTAATAGCTTGTATCAGTGTCATAAAGTCCAGAACGTTTGGGTGATTTTGTTATTTGAAGTTAAATCCTGAGGAGCCAGTGACAAAAAACTCCAAATATATTAAACATCTTAAGCATATTTATGAATATGCTTCATATTTATGAAATTATAAAGGAAACATAATTTATGAAATTATAAAGGAAACATAATTGTGTATATATTTGTAAGGTCACTTTAAGGATATTCATTGCCCTATGATGAATTTTTGGTGATTTCATAGAAATCAGGACATCTGAAAGTATCACAGTCTAGCTTCCTTTTTCATGAAGGTAGGTATCCATCTCCCCCTCAAATCCATCCCCATACTCATATCCAAGATTAAAGACTACATGTGATGGAATCTAAGATAGCATCAATTTCTTAGTCCATCTTTGGCAATACTTTTAAATGTACTTCTACCGGAGTCTGATTTATTTATTCCTGAATTCTTTGAAAATATTCTGATCATACCCATAAGCACATATATATTCTAGTCCCTTCCAAAGATAAAATAAGCTCATACCTTACTTACATGAGAGGAACGTAGTACATCTGTTGGTGTTTAATTATTAAAGATAAGAGTCTTTTTAGAAGTAAAGAAAGCAACAAGAACATTCATTGATTTAGGTCAAAGTATTCATGTTGTTAAAAACAGATCTTAAAGTTTTGTTTCACATAAATCTCTCAGCCTGGGTTAAAGCAATCAACACCACTGTGAATGAAGATATGTTTGAATTAAAACAATTAGGCTTGATTTTCTTGTCTTGCATCTCACAGCAGGTATTCAAGCACAGCCAAAACTTGGATGTGCTGATACCTGTAATCAACACGAAAGGTCTCTTTTAAACTAACAAATCATCCCTCCTGGTAGAAGTATAAACAAAACCCTAATTGCAGATTTTGCTAACTATTCTCCCCTGCTGTGAATACTAGTTAGTTTCTAGTGTTTAAGCCTAACCTCAGCTATAATTTATAATTGGCAAAAGATAAGAGCTAATTCTCTAGATTCAGCCAATGTTACTGTGAGTTCTTAAACTGAGCCTATACCAATCAACGATTTCCTAATTACCAGCTAGTATCAAGCATCTTGAAATGATTTTTTAATTGCAAGGGACAAATAATAAAACATATAGTGGTGATAAAGTGCTAGACTGGAAGCACTTTTATTTTTATTAACTCATTTAATCTTCACAAAGTACATCTGAGGTAGATACTAATATTATTCCCACTTTACAGATGAGGAAATTGAGGCTGTGTAGTAGCTTGTCTAAGCATCACAGCTACTAAGCAGTGGAGGTGAGATTTGAATCCAGGCTATCTGTATTCAGGGTCTGTGGCTTGCCTTTGCCACTAAAAGTAAAGCTATAAATAAATAAAAATTAACCACTATTCCATTTTATACAGATAAATTGAACATGTCTGCTGAAAAGATGCTTCATGCAAGCTTCCTAGGTCTTATGCATCACCCAGGAAAGGGGTTCATGGATTCTAAGAACCATAGTTTGCAAGTCAAGGCATAGCTTTGATTAAAATAATTGATTGGGAGAAATAAATGAAATCTAAGTACACAATGAACGAACACCCCTGTTTCTCGATGTGTCTATCAAGTGCTTTACGGCTAGATTCTCCTGTTCCCTGACATATTCTTAGCCCACAAACTCAAAACTTTTGAAAGTGTCATTAACTCTTTCAGGTATTATATTAGTGTAATCAATGTAAACAGTGCCACAATTTTAGTCAAAGCCTAGTTTACTTGTTTAAAGCCTTGCTACTCTCGTGTGGCTGTCAACCACCTACAACAGCATCACCTGGGAACTTGTTAGAGATGCAGAATCTCAGGCAGCAAATCCCAGGCTTATTGAATCATAATCTGCTCTTTAACAGGATAACCCAAGTGACTTTTATGTAAATACTGTTTAAAAACAGGTGGTTTATATCACTCTATTTAAAGACGAAGAAAAGCTGACGTTTCAAGTCCCATAAAGTAAGTTCTTACGAATTTGTGTGTTTCTTACATCTGTACAAAAGAAAAAGTAAATAAATATTAGCAGAAAATAAATATGACACCATAGGCAGTTTGATTAACCAATGAGATTCTCATTTCATTTTTATTTTATTACTTTTTTTTTCCAGAAATGTGAAGCAGGAGTAGGCTAGTTAGGCTTGAGGTGTTAACTATGTACAACTGTGGTTTTAACCTCTCCACACATCCTTTTTCTTAATTAAAACCCACTCCTTCCCAATTAACAGTCCTTGTTGTTCAGTGGGGCTAACCCCACGCCTTACTCCAGGTTTAAGGGTGGGTTTCAGACCCTGGCTCTGCCAATAAGGGTATATAATGATTGGCCCAGGGATGACACATGATTCCACATTGACCAATGAGAGCTCTTCCCAGGGCTCTCTCCACCCACCCGCCTCCGCACTCTAGGGGAAAAGCTGTCCCTATTTGCTGAGATGGCGATGACTAAGGGCTAAGGGAGCCTGGAGTTTCCAGCCACCATCTTTGGCCATTCTGAGGCTGGCAAACCATGCCTGAGAACGAAACAACAGAGAAAAAAGTGGACCCAAGAGACAGAGATGCTTGGTGACTCTGGTCAGACACCTGGATCCAGTCACAGCTTTGGATTCATCCCGTGAACTTTTCAGGTATATGTCAGTCAAGTTCATTTTTTTTTTAATTGAGATATAATTGACATAACATTATATTAGTTTCAGGTATACACCATAATGATTTGATATTTGTATATGTTACAAAATGATCACCACAGTTAGGCCTAGTAAACGTCCATCACCATACATAGTTATAAATTTTTTTTCTTGTGATGTACTTTTAAGTTTTACTCTCAGAAATGTTCAAATATGCAGTACAGTATTATTTACCATAGTTACCATTCTGTAAATTACATGCCCATGACTTATTTACTTTATAACTGGAAATTTGTACCTTTTGACCCCTTTCACCCATTCCCCAACACTCTCCCCATTCCCCGACCACGGATTTGTTTTCTGTATCTATGAGCTTGGTTTTTTGTGTGTTTGTTTTAGATTCCACATATAAGTGAGATCATTACAGTATTTGTCTTTCTCTGTCTTACTCATTTCACTTAGCATAATATCCTCAAGGTTCATACATGTCACAAATGGCAAAACTTCATTCTTTTTTATGGTTGAATAATATTCCTCTGTGAGTGTGTGTGTGTGTGTGTGTGTGTGTGTGTGTGTGTGCCACATCTTCTTTATCCATTCATTTGTTGATGGACAGTTAAGTTGTTTCCATATCTTGGCCATTGTCAATAATGCTGCAATGAACACAGGGGTGCAAATGTCTTTTCATTAGTGTTTTTGTTTTCTTTGGATAAATACCTAAAATTGGAATTGCTGGATCATATAGTAGTTCTATTTTAATTTTTTGAGGAACTTTCATACTGTTTTCCATAGCAGCTGCACCAATTTAAATTCTCACCAATGGTGTACAAGGGTTCCCTTCTTTCCACATTCTCCCCAACACTTTATATTTCTTGTCTTTTGGATAATAGTCATTATAACAGGTGTATGTTGATATCTCACTGTGATTTTGATTTGCATTTCCCTGATTAGTGATGTTGAGCACCTTTTCATGTACCCGTATGATGTCTGTGTGTCTTTTTGGAAAAAATGTCTATTCAGATCATTTTTAATCAGATTGTTTGTGGTTTTTTTTTTTTTTTTGCTGTTGAATTATATGCATACTTTATGTATTTTGGATATTAACCGCTTTTCAGATATATGATTTGAAATATTTTCTCCCATTCAGTAGGCTGCCTTTTCCTTTTGTTTCCTTTGGTGTGGATTTTTATTTTAAAATGTGGCTATTTTCTGTTTTGTAAAAATAATTTTCTCCATTCCAAAATCTTTTTATTTAATTGACCATGTATTTGTATTTTAGTTTGCATCAAAAAGGGTTTAAGGCGACGTACTAAGATGCAAGCATAGAGTTTGAGAGCTTTAAATCCAAAACTTTGCTGCCTAGATTTGCAGTCTTGCTTTCTTATTAGCTGTGTGAGCTTGGTCATATGACTTTACTCTTTCCTATCTTGGTTTTCTTATTTGTACAATGTAGATACTACCACAATCATATATATTTCTTAGGGTAATTAGGAATATTCAGTGATTCATATCTTAATTGCTGAGTACAGTCGTGAAATATGATAAGTACAATGGGCTTTAGGTCCTACTAAGATACAACCATAGGCTTATGTAAAATTAATTGAAAATAGGCAACAAAAATGGGAGAAAGTAAAATAAGGATTAGAAATGAGAATGTGCCAGGTGTAAGTTAGAACATAAAACACGTGCCACAAAATCCTGCACACATGCCAGAAGCAAGCCCAAATTTTGGTTCCCAGCTTCTTCGTTGCGAAAGTGGAGACCATCAGTTACTTGATTCATAGCCTCAGATGAAAAATTCTTGCCTTGGAGCTGTTCAGTTGTGCCCGATTTTTACATGAACCGATCTTACAACTGAAATATTTTTGTGCATAACTTTTTAATGTGATTAGCATAATTTGTTTTGGATAGATAACCAGGACTGAAATTGAGGTCAGAAGGTTTAAGCATTTAAAGGTTTTTATAAAACATAGTATACTTTTAAGTATTGCAAAGGGTGTACTGTATACAGAAGTGTTTTAACCAATCAACCCCTCAGTAAATTTTGGTAAAAACTTAGGTAATTAGCTATGAATGTAGTTGTTAATACTGAAAATATTTTGCATTTGTAATTTTTATAGTTGGAGACATTGTGTTGTTATTTCTATCCTATCACTAAGCAAACCATTCAGAACAGATATCTTACCAATGTCAATCCAACAGAATTAATTTTCTACATGAAAATTTTCTTTTAACACACACTAAAATATCATTTACTAAATACAGTATTTATGTAGAAGGGTTTAAGTGTGTAGCTTTTAATTTTTGACAGCATTAGTAAATGTTTAGAAAGAAACACAAAAACAAATTTAAAATGTTAGTAGCTTAGCTTCACCTTACAATTCAATGTAGGTATTTTTGGTTGGGATTGAGGAGAGCCTCTGTTCCATTCAGCACAGTCAAGGACTCAGGTTGATGGAAGCTCTGCTATATTTAACAATGGCTTCCACAGTCATTCAGAAATCAACATCCAATTCATGAGTTGGTGAAAGAGAGTATGGAGAAAACATATCCATTTTGGTCTTGTCCCCAAAGTGACAAATCACTGTTATCACCATTCCATTAGGAAGAACTGGTCATATGGCCTTGCCTAAGCTCAATTTGTACAGCCTTGGGAATATTACATAACTTTCTAAGTTTCAATTTTCCTATTTGTAAAATGGGGATAACAGTAGTGATCAGCTCACATGGTAATTGTGAAGGTTATATACTATGTAAAGCACTTAGCTCAGTGTCTGATTCATACTAAGGGCTTAATTAATAATAATACTCATTACTGTCATCATTTTTAGTATTAGAAAAGACATGCAACTAGATATATATTACAAAAATATTTTAAATTACATATAATTACATTTAATAATTCTTCAAAGAAGCCTGAGAAACAGGAAAAAAGTTACCTATCGAAAATAAAAAAAATTAAGTCTGGGCTCAATACGTAAATACCAGGAAAAAAAAAAAAAGAAAAAGAGAGTAAAAACTGTTGTGGTCAAGAATTTGATCACTGGACTAATGTATAAGGCATGTTTATATGTGTAGTTACGTGGAAAATATAGTATCCATTCTTCATTTAGAAAAACAAATGAAGATACACTCTGAAAAGTTGAACTGAAGCATGAAGAAGACTTTGGATAAAAGGGATGGTGATAAGTTCTAATATTCCGAGTTAAGTTTAAACATCATTACAAATATTAGTCCAAAATAATCTAAATATGAAGAATAGTTATTGAAGGATAATGTGTGTTGTGAAATTAACAAAATGAGATCGAAGCATGAGATTATTAAAATAAAGGAAAATGTGAAGGAAGATGCTATGAAGGTTGCTTTGCTGCGAATGAGGGGAGAGGAGTAGCTTGGAATGAGGCTGAGGTGACAAGCAGGGAGAAAAACAGAAAGAACATTTATCTGTATATTGGAAGTGTGCATGTGTTAGAAAGTAGGGATACATGATGATATCTGAGCTTTCAACAAATCACTCTGGATTAATTTTGGTGAATGGACTGGAAAAATTTAAGAGTGGATGTGATGAGTCCAATTAGTAGGCTGTTAAAGAAGGTTAAGAAGTGCTGATAGCTCACACAAGATTTTTGGCATTAGAATAGAGAGCAATTGGTACATTTGAGAATATTGACTGTAGAAATGGTAAAAATTTAGTAATGGTTTGGGCATGTGGATGAGTAAAAGAGTTGTGAAGGTGACTCTGGGTGTCTGGCTTGTGATCCTAGGTAGTGGGTGGTAATGCCACTTAGGACCAAGGTTGAGGACACTAGGAGAGAACTTGAGATTAGTTTGTGACAAATTGAGTTTAAGTGACATTGGGACATGCAAGTGGTGAGGTTATATAGACATTTGGATATATAGATTAATGATTCAGAGGAGCTATTTGTAGTTAAAATATTAATGCATAGTCATATAGGTGGTATAAATGAAGCTTAAATCAGTTTCTTGACCTTGGCACAATTGACATTTTAGGCCAGTAATTGTTGTGCAGGGTGTCCTGTACATTGCAAGATGTTCAGATCATCCCTAGCCTTTACCCAGCAGATGCCAGTAGCGCCCCCCACCCCAGTCATAATAACCAACAGTGTCTTCAGATTTTGCAAATGTTCCATGGGTGGGGGAATCAGCCCACTGAGAAACACTGGCTTAAATGATAATAACTAATAAGGAGAATACAGAGTAATAAGAAAACCATATAGCCCTATTGAAACCGGTAACTTGGTTCCAAACTACGTGGCTCAGGCAATTTTCGTTAGTTGGAATAATTGTCATGGATATAAGAGGAGATAAGAACGGGAACACAATGTATTTGTATGTGCAGTTGTAAGACTAGTCAAAGTAGCATCCAAGGTAGATGGAGAAATGAAGCCAGAAGGACTAGAAATTTCCAAGTGGCTGAAGATGGGATTTACCAGAAATAAAGAATTAAAAACGTACGAAATATCTGTAAATTCTAAATTGAAAGTGGTATAGCCTCTTCATATAGTTAATCCTGCATATCTATGACTAGCTTAACTGAGTGACAATGTCCTTGCTGATGCCATTTTCAGAAAAAGCAGGTTTAGATTGTGTCTACGGAGTTAACGTGGACATTGATCAGAGCAGAATCTTTCTCATTTGAGTTTAATGACAATGAATTCTAACAGCTCCACAGAGAGTCTTGGTATCCTTGAGGGTTGGTAGAATCTCAGGACTTTGTTGAGTCCTATAGAGTAACATTATTAGTTACGTGGTACTAT
Organism: Pseudorca crassidens; assembly: GCF_039906515.1. Lineage (NCBI taxonomy): Eukaryota > Metazoa > Chordata > Mammalia > Artiodactyla > Delphinidae > Pseudorca > Pseudorca crassidens. Next base: position 72,472,575 of record NC_090306.1, read on the forward strand.
TAACAGTATTTTCAATATATAGTTTTTATTATCTGCATACATTTAGATTATGCATGTTAGAAATATTTGTTCCAATCATTTTGTTGGTAAGTATCCCTTTCATTCCTTGAAAAATATGCCAATATATAATCATTTTACAAAACGAAACTAGTAGAGCCTGAAGTACAGTTAAATTGTACAACATTTGTTTTTCTTTTTTTCATTAAAGTCATTTTCTTCATTTACAAATATTCAGTTGAATAGTGTTTCCTAAAGTACTTGCATTTAACTTGCACTTGATTATTTGTACTATAGAATGCTCTTGATAGAAACTTTTGATTTTCTTTGCTGTTTAACTTTGATATGGAATACCCAGTTGGGCAAGTTGTAATTTGCCTACAATGCCAACTCCTTTGAAAGTGAGAATGAAAAAAAAATGGAAATCTCTTTTAAAATAATTTAAAGATCTCTTTTTTCCCTCCTTAATGACCAGAAATTTCTAAATCCTGGTTTCTAAAAACCGTGCCATTTTGAAATTTATCTGGCGGATAGCACTGCTCTGCTGCATTACATGTGGTTGATGTTAGTCACATCCTTGATGTAACATAACACAAGCTGGCTAAGGTAATCCGATGTGACATATGACAGCATTTTGAGCCAGTCTGGGATATTTGAAAATATGCCATCTTTCAAAGACTATGGACAGATAGCATGGTGAGCCAAGATTGTGAACTCTGCTGCTTTCATTTTGAACAACCACAAGGCAAGGTTCTATGATAATTAAAGGGTGAATTCGAACCTGGTAGACTCTAACAAACACTAAAAAAAAGTACAATTTCTTTTCTTGCTGGTGAGTTTATACTTGAAACCACTTAAGTTAAATCATTAAGAAAAATGACCACCAAAGAGGATGTTGATTAAGCATTAATACAGGTACGTGAGAAAGATGATGCAGAAATGAGCTAACAGTAGCTGGTAATATATAAAGAGGTGACAAGTAGGCATTTAGTATCTAGTTATTTACCATTTTTTCAAAGTGCTCAGATCAAATAAGTATCAATTTATTAGCTTTAGAGGAAAAACAACCTAGAAACATGAGCACCCAGGCGAAAATGTAAGTTTTCTACATATGTTGTTGAGTTTCTCTGTAAAAAGTCTCTCTGTCCTTAGTCTAATTTATTGTGCAGGCTGTGGAGAATTTGAAAACCATGTTTTCTTCTAGGATTACTTCAAGATCAGCTCCTTTGGTTTTAAATTTGTTTCACATTTGTTTGAGCAGAAAATACTAGCACTAATAATATCTGATGAATAGTGATGAGTTACAGAAATGAAAATAACCTGGACACTAAATTTGATAGAGGATGGAAAAGGAAATTGAACATAATATGTACATCTTAGAATAAAAACGTAAAATTGTACTACAAGGTAAAGGGTCAGGAAAGCTGGGGTTTTTTTGTGAGATTTACAACTGAAAGTTGTAATATGCAATTGCCTTACTCAATTATATCTTAAAATACCCTTAACTTATACAAAGCTTTTCTTATCTTTCCATGTAAGTTATTCCCATGTAAGAAATCATTAAATAATTCCTGTATCAATCTATTAATAACATGATTTAAGTAAATGCAGAAAACAATTCACTTTCTTGTGAATTAACACATCCTATATGCATATATAAATATATATATAAATACATTTTTCATTAGTGTTTGCACATATATTTTAGAATACTGAGGTTTGCTGAACTGCTGAGATGAAACAGGGCATTGGGGAAAAAGGCTGTTTTTAATTAACTTAGGTGCAACAGGAAAAATTTCCAATATTTTAATATTACTCTTACAACTTACGGTTTTCTAATGCTTTCTCCTTTGAAACTCGAAAGTACATATCATTAAAGATAGATTATTTTATCCATTTAACAGAAAGGAAAATCGAGACTCAAGGTTGTTCTAAGAATGGGTGGAATCCTAATTTCAATCCAGATTTTGAACCTGAAGTCTACTACCCTTTCTTTTAATGGTTCTCATAAAATTAGAAGTTTGTTGAAGTGACCCAAGATGTAGTGACTGATGCCAAAATTTAATGTCAAGATAAACAGTTTAACATTAAATAAAGGATGGATCTGTTACCCTGAAGTTATTCTTCAAGAGTGCTGAAAATGCTCACACAAATTACCTTCCAAATTCTAACTGATAATTAGATTTAAAAAAGGCTGTAGGTAAAAACTTTGTAGTATTTTGCCCTTTATGCTATAGGATGTACTGGACTAAAGACATAATAATGCCCGATGATATCTTCTAATATAGAAGATCCGATATTTTTTGATTTGATAGAAACAAACAAAAAATATTTCTAAACTTACTGCTGTTATAAAACAGTCTAGAAAAAGCCCATTAGAAAAACAAAACAAAATTTTAAAAGTTTGTCTCTTTGGAGCTCACTAAAGATTAAAAGGTATAAACTGAGAAAAATTAAGGTCAAGCAAATATTTTATTTGCTAGGTTGGTTTCAAAAATGCTGTTTGAACATTTTAGGGTCCAGCTGTGGATGACTCCTTGCCATCTCTTCTAGACATATGTTCCCTCACCAGAAGGAGAGAAAGGATACTAGAAAACAAGATTTTAGTGTTTGTTATGTGCCTGCTATGACTACATTTTCCACAGATTATTCTCACAGAAAGCCTGTGAAAAGGTAATGTTATCCCATCGTATATACAAAGAATTGCGGCTCACAGATTAACTTATTCACAGCAAAATAGCTAATATGTGGCTGACTAGGGATTGAACCCAGTTACAGAATTGAGATTTGAATGCTGAAAGTATTGAAAATTAATGTATATTAATCTTGGAAGAAATATAAGCAGATGATAAATGACAGAAAATAGAAAAGCAAATGAAAGAGAATGAAGGAGTTTTTCAAACTGGTAGTCTAGCATTGGTAAGGGCCTACCCAGGGAGAGTTGTACAAATCAGTTGGATAACAGACAATTCTGTTCAGATATCTAGTTGAATTAGGAATTGCCTGTATAATGAATTGGCATGCATTTTGACCTACTAAAATACTGTAAGGTAGAACATGGGATATAGAGCCAGCCAACTCTGAATTCATTTCCTCACGGTTTAGTTTACTATCTGTGTGACTTTGGGTAGTGTACTTAATTCTACTGATCCTTAACACATCCCTCAGCAAAATGAATATTCACATCACTTACCTGCATTCTGTTCAGTTACACTGTGGTAACAGACATTGTCAAACTCTGAATGGCTCACAACAGCAAAGGTCCATTTCTTGCTTGCATTGAAGATACTTTTCAGGTCAGATACAGCTCTGCTCCTTGTTTTCTTTCTACTGGCAGAAGAAATCGCCCCTTCTGGCATGTGTTTGTCTCATGGCAGAGAAAAAAGAGATGCAGGAACCACGGGATGGCTCTAGAAGTGTCTGCTTGAATGGTTTGTGCATCACTCTCAGTGACCTTTAAATGTCCCAGAGGAAGTCGCACACCCAAGCCTCCTGTGAGTGGAGCAGGAAAGTATCATTGTCTCACAGGGAAGGGCAGTGAATGACTGGGAACAATCCTGCAGTCTACCATTACACCCACAGGATTGTTGCGGTGATTAAATGAGAGGGACAAGTGAAGTTTCTGGCAGAGTTCCAGGAACATACTATGTGCTTTTGAAATTTTATTTCACTTTTATCCCGTTTGGGATCCAAAGTCAAGCTGAACAAAGGCCAAGCTCGTGAAATATTTTAGCTGCCGATAATAATTTTCCAGTGTCCATTTTGTGTACAACCTTTATTATAGTAATTGAGAGAATTACAAATGAGTGAATCACTGTGTTTCTCATTAGAGACTGGGAATTAAAAGAAGAATTAAAGTCATATTTAAAAAGATGACAGTTACTTAGAAAGACCTTAATCCTTTTATTTAACTCTCAGTGAAGAATCGACAAATTAACACCTGGCTTCTAAAAGTACATTCTTCTCAGGAATTCCTAACTTCTTAGAAATACAACAGACACACACACAAAACAAAAAAATATATAAAAGAATTAAATGAGAACGATTAGCAAAATAAAAAGGTTTCAGTTGGAAGGTAGCATTTGGGAAACCAGATGAACATAAATTTTGGTGAGGATTATATTCCATTAAAAAAAATTTCTCTGGAATTTTTCAAATTTTAACACCAAAGGAAAATTCTCTATTGAATGTTTCTGAAAAAGTCTCTTTTCTATGTCATGTGGTCAACTCCAGCAAGAGTTTTTTATGAGTAATATATTTGGTCTTGTAGATTTTTGGATGAATCCTTGAGGAAAAAGCCAACCAGTCTTGCCTTTGCTCTAAGAGATCAAAGACACCACTGTAGTTTTGGTATGAAAAGCGTTTTTCCATAGTTGCCAAAAGTATGCTGTTTTCCCATCAACTGTGTAGTGGCCATGCAGTGAGTGACAGCCCATGCAGTCACTCCAGGGTGGCTCTATTTCAACTTAATGTAGTGCTTAATTTCAAAAGTACTTTAAGTCCCTTTTGGATAAAAATTATAACAGTACAAAAATAGTTCTTCCCTCAGCTAACAGTTAGTTAACAACACCCACTGTGTGAGGTATTACTGTAGTATGAAGCAGCCCGTTGGGAATTCACAGCATAGATTTCTGTGTGTTAGACCAAAGTATTCAGTTGTGATGACTTACCTGCCTCTTTTTTCACAATAAATTCAATGGAGGAAAAACTTTCAGATGAATACTAAATAGTTTAAATGCTTCCACAGAAATAAATTTTTGAGAATTATTTTTGTGGGAAAAAATGTATTAAGAAAGTCATTGGTATGCCATTCTTCAGTGTAAGCTATTTAAAAATGGAAACTTACCACATGATTTTAGATATAATACACTGAAACATATCCTCTCATATAGCAAATAACCAGTAAACTCTGACAGGCAATGGACAATAACAGGTGAATATTAATCACGTCTTATCAAGGGAGTCCCATGGTATGTAAAGTGCACTTGGATATCGTATGTGACAAAAATTTTGAGAATCTGTTTGTTTGTATTTTATCGTGCTTATTTTTAAAGAATTTCAATGTACCCAATATATAGCAAAATTAAATAACAACAATAAATTAGCAAAAAGTAAATAAATTAACAAAGGTTAATTAAAAGCCCCTGTCCGTCACTTGTGGGAGGGAGGAAGAGTATACAGATAAGTTGCTTCTTAAAGGAGCATGCCCTTTGAACCGAGGTTCAATTTATATGAGAGTGGAGAGTCCAGTTAACTCAAAAAAAAAAAAAAAATCCTGCAAAATATCCTCTACTAGGAACTATCTGGTCTTAACACTAGTGTTTACAACCCTCAGATTTGCAGCATTCATTAGCTTTTTCCTGAATTTCAGACCCAACTAAATGAAGTGACGTGAAAAAAAACACTTTAATGCTTTATGCTCCAAATCATAAAACTGAGGATGTATCTTGAATGATTAGAACTAATTGGTGACTGCATACAGAGGTCAAAATCACAGAAATCTGTCTTACTTTTCGCTTCAGTTCACAGACACTGTTTAAGATCAGAAGTATAAAAGGGTTGCATGTTGTGTTAATTGATACAAGAGTATGTTTTCTGCTCACTTTTGATGCCATAAAATCAAATGCAACAGTTTGGAATGCAAACTGAAAGGAGAGGTTACATAGGTGTGGCAGCCTCACAGCCTAAACTGGTTTTTAGTATGACAGTAAGCATTCATTTGTTTCACCTCTGATATTTGGGTCTTGTTGCAGGAGTATTTTTGAGAAAATATAAAAAGGTCTGTGTGAAAAAGTTAATAAAGTACTCAGTTAAGTTTTGAAGATTTCATTGTCTCAGATTATCTATATATTTCATGAATTCTATTTCATCCAGTTTTTCCAAGTTACTATCTAATATCTCCACTTCATTTTGTGTATATCCTGTCCAGAATACTCTGTAGCCTTCAGGGGATGTTTAGGTCCATATTCTACAATGTCTTATTATTTTTTAAGTCTATAATACCTAGGTAGTTCATGTTTTAATTATTTTACTAAACAACATAACAAGGCTTTTAGTGAAATTCATGAAAAGATTAAAGAAAACCCACACTAAATCTGGAAGTTCATTTATATGATGTTAACTTTATGGATAAATTATGCTGCTTTTAGTAATAATGTTGTTGTATATGTATACATGCATCTTTTCTAAAATGAAAATTGATAGACATCTTTTTTCTTCTAATTCCTGCTTGCAAATGTCCAGAATCTGAAAACAAGCTTATACTCTCTATCAGAATGATCTATGACAGAGAAAAAAGACATGCTCTTTGGCAGAAATACATGCAGTAGGCTTAAATTGTTAGATTTTTTAAATGTTTCAGTGATGGTTATCTATAGCCCAATCTCTTCTGATGTTTGAACTGGCCTTATCATTACTGCCTGAATCATTATCAGGAAATGCTTTTTTAAAAGATTTCTCTAAGTTGGGAAGCTTTTAATCAGTTTTGCTCCTATTACAAAATCAAATCCTTCCATTCACAACCACCAAAATTAATAAGGTAGAGGCTTTTGCTCTTAACAATGTATTTATCTTTAGACTAATGCTATTATTTGGGAGTCCGAAATTAATAAAATCTACCAACATTAGTAAGATAACTAACATGTTTAAAATATGCTAAAGTGAAACTGAACCCATTTTGTGTTTAAATTCCTGAAGCTTTGATTAAATCCTAATACATATCATCTAGCTGCCCTGAATTCATTTGATGGAAACACTTGATAATTGTTCACCTTATACCCTTATCATCTATACACATTCTCAGCGCTCTCTACTTACTATTCCTTGTAAAAATAAACTCAAATGCCAAAGTAAAAAAAAAAAAGAAAAATTAAACAGCAGTCTGAACACTGAATAAAAAAAGTAGCATACTCTGAAAATAAAAACAGAAACCTCTAAAATAATGTTTTATTTATCACATACAAACGTGTTTTCCTAAGAATTATTTCCAGTATGGGCCACCATATGGAAGTAGAAAGCCATTATAGGAATGAACTAAGATGGTTTGTATCACCTGCATAACTTGTTTTGTTCTATGCCTTCAGGCTTCAAAATCCGCTTCCCATATTTTTTTCCTTTCTTTAAAAATAATGTACATCAGTTTAATTTATCCCAGGTCCTGACAGAAGGATCAGATTTTAAGCATTTAATGCTGTGGTTTCAAATCCAATTTTTCAGTGTTCATCGTTTCAAAAGTGGTAGAATTCGGTTTTTGAAAAGGTTCAGGAACTTGGGAAGGACTGGCATACTTTCTAAAGTCCCACATTGATGTTAAAGGCAGCTCTGTATGGTAGAGAGCAGTTTGGTCTGAAGTTTTCTATAGTGCTCCAGGAAATACTAACCCTTTGCCTACTCTAACAAGAGCCCCTCTTAATAGTGTCAACCTAGGAATATTTTTTAAACTCCTAAAGCATATTGAATAAATAACCTATCTACAGATTTTCTGAGCTAGGACACTGATTGGTTGGTACATTTTCCTAAAAGGAGGGTATCAATATATCTGCTTAAGGCTTTATTCCACTGCGTGTGTTCGGAAACAGCTTTCCTTGAGACCAATGGGATTTTTATCCATTCAGACGCTGAAGCACTAGATCTTAGCACAGTAAATTCATTGTAGGCTCACTTTATTGGTGGTGGGGGAACCTCAAAAGGTCAGGAGTCCAGATTGCTTCAAGTAAACATCCAGAATCTCAGATGCTTTTTTGAAATGGGCCAAGTTTATTTGAACCTCTCTTCTGGTTTGGAAATCAGGCTGAAAATTTCACAGAAACAGATTTTCTTGTGAGATCTCAGAATGTTGTGGTTTAAGTAAAGTAATAAACAAACTTGAAAAATGAAAGGCAAAATTGGCTCAAACTCACCTGGTTTCATTCTATTAAATGCCTGAAACTGAGTGGCATTGTGCAATATTTTAAAAAAGGAAAAAAACAGACTTTGGCTGTGGTTTAGCTTAGAATCATCAAATATTCCTGCTAAGGAGGTTTAAGAGAACTTTCTGTCATTCTATCCTCCTCTGTCTTTATGTTTCAATAACTTCTAATCTTTTTGTTTTTCCTTATTTTCGGTTTGGGAGACTTCAGTATTGGTCTTTCATTTAACATATTAATGAAGAGTAATTCTTTGATCTTCTTTTGAAGATGAATAATTTCCACTTATTTACGGGTGAGATCTCCTTGAAATGTGTGTTATGGTATTTATATGGTATATATAACATGAAGATAAGGTGACATTTTTTTGAATACTTATTATTAAATACCAGGCATAAGAGTTAAAACTTTTACATATATCATATTATTTGTCACAGCAAAACCATTAAGCAGGAATTATTCTCTCCATTTTATGAGTTATGAAGCAATGGTTTATGAAGTTATGGTAACTTGCCCAATTGTATACTATGTTATTTATAGCTAGGAAGTAGCAGAGGAAGGATTGAAGCCCAGGGTGTCTGTCTTTAAAGCCCATAATACTTTACTACTGCTTTACAAAGTTTCCTGTATAGTTGCTGAGGTTTTCCTGAGAGCTGTTTAAAAAAGCCATTTATCCTTTACTAATAACTTTAACCCTAACCATTGTATATAATGGCTTTATATAGTATATGCTAGCAGGAAAGAATATTTGTTTTGTAACTCTTAGATGTGAATAGGAAATTTCTATAGTTAAGAAAGCCTGTTTTAATGATAGTGCCTTAGATTTGTAAAGCACTAGATACAGAGACCTTTTGTGTTTATCTCATTCTGATCCTTCCAACAAACCAGGAGGTAAGCAGATAACACATCCTGATCCGCTTGTACCAATGACAAAGACTGAGGCTCCATGAAATTAAGATATTTTCCCAAAGTCATGAAACAAAGAGACATCCAGAAAAAACTTCAAATCAAATCTTTTACCTATGTAAATTGCTCTTTGCAAATCAATGCTTCAGAATTCCATTCTGTGATCTCCTTTTATTAACATCTTACTTTATTTTCTCACTCTTCCCTCTTTCCAATTACACTGTGTTTTCTCCACAGTACTTTTGCATATTGCAGCTCGCACAGATATTGTGCTCCTGATAGAAAGCACTCTCCGCTAACTGATAAAATCCAAACTACTTTTGCAAAGCCCAAAATAGTCTGGACACATGATACCAAAGCTGTTCTTGTGCTACCCATTTAAGTTATGTATCAAGTCTAAATTTAATCAAGGCCACATTTTATTTATACATTTCATGCATTAAACTCATTTAAACTTCTAGTCAGATTTCATTAGAAGAAATACTACCGTGCACATCATGCAGTAGTAAAGCTAATGTGCTTCAGGAATTTGAAAGGAGTTCGAGATCGGGGGTCTGATTTCAAAATTTCTTTTTCTTTCTCTCCTCAGAGCTTGCAGCAGGTCTGGGAGCAAGCGGCACAGTTTGTTTCCTAGGACACTAATACAGTCAGCATGCTCTGTAGAAATGTGTAAACACAGACATTCCCTGTAATCAGGGAGGTTGGTGTCTTAAGGCAAGATTATGTTTTTTTAGGAAATGCAATTTATGTTCAGGATTAAGTTTCCCTCGCAGACTGATAACGTCAGAGGTTCAGGGAGATGATAATAAGTATTGTGTCCTAACTCCCTGCCCTACATCTGAAGTCTCAAATCACTCTTCCTGGATCGCCTTCATTATCATGATCCCAAGTAAAATTATTTAGATTCTTCAGTTCTTAGAAAGATGAGAAAAGTAAATGATATGAAAATACAAAACACATTTTTAAGAATTTAAAGCTTCTATAAGCCTCATTGGTGGGTGCGAGGAAATACAGAGGGACATGAGGAAAAAATAAAGATGACACCAGGGCTAACATCCTTCTTCACAAATCAGGAAATTTAAGTTTATGTTGGGTACTTTGGTATTCTTGAGGTTGACGTGGGGTTGGGTAGCAAGTTAGACATGATTCTTAGAATGTAATCATTTTTGTCTGCTTGTGGCCTGGCCCTAATACTATAAAACAAGTTAAATACATGACAAATATTCTCTCTCTTTTCAAATAAAAGTTGAAATAAATCCACCCAGAATATAAAGTAAGCTTTCTCTCTAAATCCTTCCATCAAAAAAACCTAACTGCTCTATTTCTTTTCCCATCTAGCAAAAAAAGTTTTCACTCGTTAAAGAGCAGTTTCCGTGCCAGAAACACACAAATTTTTTTGCCTAATACTAAAATCACGGATTTCCTTTTTTTGCTTTTTTTTCTTTTTCTTTTTTTACCTCCAGAGTTAGGAATCTGGGGTCCCCCACCCCATTTTAAACAGCAAATTACAAATTGTGCAAAAGAGAACTATGGCCTTGATCAGACAGCTGAGTTTTCTCCATCTTTACAAAAAAAAGTCTTTTCCCCAAATGAATTGAGAACGCAGAACTGGAACTTTTCTGACCACAAGGAACACTGAAGTGCTTTTTTTTTTTTAAATCATGGTAACAGGTATTGCTTGGGCAGAGGCCTTACCACGGAAACCTCAATCTGCCTCAGTCGTGACTTTGAGAGCGGGAGTGACACCAGGCAGACTGAGGGGGGCGTTTGCTTGTTTGTTCAAACACATTTTCTGAATTACTTGTGTGTGTCAATTAGGAGGATAGAACTGGAGAACGCTGCTTTGAGCTGATTTTCAGAGTAAAATCCTTGTGTAGCATTATAATAATCTGAATAACTAGATATGCTCTTACAGGCAGGGAATCAAGCCTGATAGAGGGGTTGGACCAACTCTAACTTCTGACTCCTGCATTTTCTAAGAAGACATTTGAAAGAAAATACATCATAGTTTAGAAAATAATTCCTTTATCCCTTCTGTCTGTTCCACTTCCTCTAAAAGCAGAATTTTATGATGCTCAATCTAATTTTTTTTCAACATCATTTATTCAATAAGAAGAATGGTCTCCTGGCCTGAGATGCAATATAACTAAACATGTATTTTTTTCCTATAAAGTTAATGTTTATGGCAGAGGTCTAAAGCACTGCAAATAAGGATGTGAATTGGAAACTGACATTACTTTAGCTGCAGTCCCGCTGTCTTAACCGGGGAGAAAAATATTAGCCCTTGTCCAACTTATCTTTTCCATGAGGTGTAAAAAGCACCCTATACAAAGGGAGACTGTGAAGCCCAGAGCTAGTGTGATTGCTTGCATGTTATTCATATACACACCCCTTGTTGTACAGGGGCACTGGGTGAGCCCACTGATTTTAACCACATGGCTGCGTGCAGAAGTGCATTGAGGGGTTTCCCCTGGGGTGCTCGCACGGTGTCCTACTGGCTTCCTGGGCTGCAGAAGAAAATGAAAAAGCTGAGTTCTCCCATTATGAGATTTCATCCAGATGCTCATGAGGTTATATATTTAAATAATGAGTCTTGGACTTTAAGGAAAATTACCATTTTAAAGCTTGGCCGACTATATGCATTTCTCCACTGGGTGGCGCCCAAAGGCCGTAATACTGAAGACAACTCAGCCTGGAAACTGAGAATCTAATTTTTAAAATATTTTAAGAGTGGATTAACTCGAACTACTCTTCTAATCAGATTTTGAGGTTATAGTGTCAAATGTCGCTCAGATTGTACTTGTATTGCCTGCTGCATGGTCGTTAATAATCCCGCATTACAGAGAGCGCGTAGAAACTTTTGAGATACAGAGTTTATTTACCTGTGCTGGTAAACTGAAATTTGGAGAAGAAAATATTTTCTAATCAATATATGAATAGAATGGTCAAATGATCACAAGAATTTCTTACAATCAAGTTGCTTTCCCTCCCCCCGCCATCATCTTTCAGTTTTGAAGGAAGATATTCCTTGTCCCAAATAACTTTCAAAATTTCAGGAAAACATCATTAACCTAAGAGTACCCTTTCGCTATGGTCCATTATTAACAGCTTTTACAAACTGTCCTGATTATTTCTGGAGCTGGAATTTTGGGGACTGTATGGCCCATTCATTTCAATTTAAGTATATTCAGCTACTGTGTGCTATATGAGCCATTGACTGTAAATAGGAAATCTTATATAGAGATTTAGATTCTAATGGGGTATAGCTAAAGCTCCTTTTATATATGTGCTTCAATTTCTAGCCACCGAGTTGGTGTTTTCTTCTTCCTTTTAGCATTAATTTCTGTCTTTCTAAGTATCTGCTGTGAAAATCCTATTTTAAGGCTTTCTTGGCTACTGAAACAAGCAGCATTACTAGTATAGGTAGGGCACCCATTAGGGCAAACTCTTGCTGCTTCTAGGACCTATTTATATGCTCCCTATTTCACCATACACCTTTCATGACTAGCCAGAGCCGGATATATGCAAAATTGTGAAGTAGGTGGTACTGTTTTTGACTGCTAATTCTCTTCTCTTTACCTGAACTTATCTTCACATCACATGTTGTATAGTTGAGAAAACAAGTACATGGGTATAAAATAGACTTGGGTTAGAATGTTGTTGCTACTATTTATAGTTTCTGTGATTTTTGGATAATTTACTTACTCTCTCCGTACTTCCATTCATTTGAAAATGGGAATGGTAGTCTTTATAACTAAGGGTGGTTTTGAATATTAAATTAGATCAAACATACAAAGCACTTATGCCATCTTCTCAATAGATGGTAGCTATTGTCATAGGATAAGCATTTTAAAAACCTAACTCTATTTGTATGGCATTGTGATAGACTAAGGTGAAAAGATCGTAAAATACACTGCCCTCTGATCTATGCAGTCTAGTTGGGATAATCATTCATTTGTTCATTCATTCATCAACAGATATTTATTAAATACCTACTACATGAAAGGAATTGTTCTGATGGTGATATTATAACAATGAACAAAAGAGAAGTGACCCTTGCCCTCACAGAACTTAGTTTGGTGGAAGAGACAAACTCTAAACAAAAACACATTATTCGAATAATGTTTTTAAATTACAGTGGTAAGTATCATGAACAAAAAGTACAGCATAGTGAAAGCTCAGATATCATCTGAGGTCACCCTTACCTTTGTATTAAAAAGAAATATTGATCCGAACCTCTTTTATCAAGTTTCCTTCAAAAACTTATATCCTCTTCATGGCTATACAGATTCCTCCAGATTTATTTTTCTGAGAGTCACCTTTTCTCTAATTTCACATTCCTGGGAAACTCTTTATTTCTCTATGATATTAACTCCTATAGTGTTTTTCTTCTCCTGTCTCTCATGGATTAAGACAGATTACCCAGCTTTTCTATTGCTAGCAATGTTTTATTTAAAAAAAAAAAAAGGTCTCTAATGCTGAAATTGATGAATTTAATTGCTATTTATTAATGGCAACGATGGTGCAAATAAAGATTTATGGTGAAAATCAATGATAGTGTTCTCAACCTGGTGGAGAGAGATTTTATGACAGAAGTTCATTCTGGTATCTCTCAAATCATATCAAGGAAATTTGTTTACCAAGCTTATTTACAAGGTGGCTCCCACTACCTTGGGCAAATTTAAAAAGAAGCAAATAAAAAATGACAAATTTTAACCAAACCTTAAATTAAAACTCTGCTAGGTTTGATCTTCAATTTAATTTTTTTTCTCCTCATTACTTCACAATGTCTCTTTAAGGAAGTAAAATTTATAAATTTAAAAAATTTCATGAAAATTGGTTTGAGCTACCTCAATAACTATCATATATGCCAGCTGAATGAGCAAAATAAGTAAAATTAATCAGCGTGAGTAGAGCTAAAATAAAGAATAAAATGAGTAAAATACAAACTTATTTCTAATGTGTGTAAGTCTTTCATTGTGACCATCAAAACTGGCTTGTCATACATCCTTACTACAGTGTAGAAAAGTAAATTTGGAGTCGGGAGGCCTGGGTTCTAACTATCAAAGCAACTATTAATAAGTTTCCAAAACCCTCTAGAAATGTACTGTCAAATACACTAGCAAATAGCCACATGTGGGTACTCACATTCAAATTTTAAATAATTAAAATTAAATTAAATTTTTTTTAGTTCAGTCACACTAGTCACATGTCAGGTTTTTAATATTCACATAGAGTTAATTCACACAGAGCTATCATATTGGACAGCTCATTTACAGGCATTGCAGAAAGTTCTGTTGTACAGTGCTGTCCTAGAATGTCTGTCCTCAAATAAACATATTATTCCATTTTGTGCCTTGCCTTATCCCTTATCATTTTCTTAATATGTTTTGGAGAACAGGAATTTTTAATTTTAATGTACTTCAACTTATCCATTTTCCCCCTTTATGGCTAACATTTTCTGTGTCCATTTAGCAAAACTTTTTCAACTACAAAATTATGAAGACGTTCTCCTACTTTTTTTCTGAAAGAGGAAGATTTTTCCTTTTCTATAACGTTATGAACTAACATTGATCTTGGTGGAAATTTAATAAGTGCTAAATGATAACAATGGCAATATGAATGTCTATCTATGTGCTCAATAGGTAGGATATAAAAAAAAGAAAATAACACAAACAAGTCTATTTTTTTCCTTAGAAAGAATTATAGGGATGTGACAAGTAGTCCAAAATATTTTCTTGTGATTAAACTTCAGTTTTTCATTGTTGGAGTTGAGTATCAGCAAAGCAGATTTCATATGACTTCATGTCAGCAAGTAAATTGTTTTGGGAAATTAACCCATATATTTATTGTGAGAGTGTATATTTATGGGTCTCGGTTATAACCTTCAACATCCAACTCCTACTTGTTTGAAAATGCCGGCTTTATAGATTAAAAATTCCTGACCTGGGGCTTCCCTGGTGGCGCAGTGGTCCTCCTGCCGATGCAGGGGACGCGGTTTCGTGCCCCGGTCCGGGAAGATCCCACATGCTGCAGAGCGGCTGGGCCCGTGAGCCATGGCCGCTGAGCCTGCGCGTCCGGAGCCTGTGCTCCGCAATGGGAGAGGCCACAAGAGTGAGAGGCCCGCGTACAGCAAAAAAAAAAAAAAAAAAATTCCTGACCTGTTACTGGAACAGGTGTCCTGCTCAAGCCTGCCTAATTCTGATGGGCTTTCAACCCAGCGTTGACAGTCTGTTTTGGTAAGGGACAGTGGTGTACTTGAGAAGGGGAAAGTGTTTAGACCAATCAACTTCATGCTTTCTGAAGTTTAGAGTGTGTGTAAGTGCATAGGGTTCTTTGCGTTGTATTTTATTTGAAGCTTTTCACATATCTACTCAATGATTAAATTGTGGCAGTTTTGTTTTCTGAAGTTAATCTATAAAAGAGTATTAGTTTGAGCTCTAACTCTGAAGTTCATTTTGATGACATCAAAATAGTTTCTATATTCTCTACTCTCCACGAACTCTCGTCCTAAAAGTGGGTAAAATATAAAAATGGAAGATACATGTGTGATAGTTCTCCAGAGATTTGGGGGGGAAAGATGTGCTATTAGTGCCAATATGAACTTTTAGTAGTTTGTCCTCAATCCTCCTTTGAGCTCACTGATTTTTCTTCACCCTAAATATATGATTCATCAGGAAGAAAATTGCCAGAGTGATTATGTAGTTTCTCTATGAGCAACATTTATTAGAAATAGAGACCAAAGAGAGATACTTTATATAGGAAGTTGCTGGTCATTAACATTTCTTCAAAGTTTGCCAGGCATTCTGCTCAAACCCATCTCTCTTACCACATAGAATACCTAATCCTCACAGCATCTCCAAAAGCTAGCCAATCTCCCTCACTAATCCCATTCTTCACCACCAGCTCAGTTTTATTTTCTTCTCAGCACTTACAACTATCTGAAATGGTTTATTTGTTTATTTTTTTGTCTACACCAATTAAAATGTAAGCTCCCTTCCAGCTGGTTTCCTGATAACGATTCACGGATGATGTGTTTTTTATTTCTCTTATCTGCATTTGACCCACTTTTTCCTGTTATAGGAAGAAATGCAAATGTCCTCAGTAGATTAGGTTAAGGCAAAATACAAATTAAGAAATTAATTATAAGCAAATTGTGTGGCCCTATATGGTTTTGCCTATTTTCTTTACGCTCTCTCCCTAGTATCAAGAATAGTGACAGACGTATAGTACGACACTCAACAAATAGTTCTTGAATGAATATCTTCCTACTCTATTAGACTAGATAAAAAAGAAAATCATTCTGTTGTCTAAAGGCAAACCTGGGATAGAAATACAAATTTGCCGAGCATCCAAGCTCATAAACTTTTCCTATGCCAGTCTGCCTCTGAACTTCATTTTGAACAATAGAAACCAGTTGGTGAAGTACAATTTAGCAGAATCTTAAAAGGGAAAATTCCCGTATCATATGAGTTGACTCTAGCCAAAGAAGTCTCAGCAAGAAATGAATACCCGATTTTAGACAATAGGATTTCCAGAAAGTTCAGATACAATAAGTTTGAAACAAATGGCCTGAGGCTCTGAAAGAGAAGATGGCTGAGAAGAGATGGGAGGCCTTCAAAAGCACATCACGTGTGCACTGAACTCTGACAAACCATTCCATTGTACTCTTAGTACATTTTGTTTCCTACTCATACTCATTCTCTCAGAGCGTTGTGGCATAATTTCCCCTCTGCACAAACTTCTAACTCTCAGGTGGTGAGCTTAACTCATATTTACTTGCAAAATAAAACAAGATTAATCAGACTCTAGGAAGACAGCTGTCTCCCGAGATTTTGTAGCTCCGTCTAATGGATGGTCCAGAGGGTTGGTCTGGGGCTAATAAAAGTTACACAGAAACTAAATTTTGCTTACCACGTGAAAAAGTTGTGCCCAGATGATTGTGAGTTTTTAGTGAAGTACTGGGAGGGAGAAGCTAGGCACTATGTTTCTGCACTCTTGTGTATGGAAAAGAACCAGACTTGGTGTCGTTTTACTTGGGTTTGAAACTACATATGACACTTGCAATAGTCTGGTTAAACCCACATTTCTAATTCTAAAGGTGGTATAGAGAGCAGTTTCTTTATCTTTTAAATAAGTGGACGTTTAGAGAGAGAAAACAGACTCTCCGAAAATGAATAAAAGAGAAGCAGTTAATTTACTTAATGCTGCTTACAAGCCAAACTTACCTGAAGGAATGAAAGATGAGATTCTTAGGCAAGGAAATGTTAAGGGTTTCAGATCTTACCATGCCAGGCCGGTGGAGATGGGTGTGGGCCAGGGGAGGAGGTCATTCTGCTAGTAGAGGGTTGGAGGACAGAGGGCTGGTGTCCTAGCAACCATGTTTCTGTGAGAATTTCTGATTCAGCTCTTTAGGGCCACAATTCTACCAAAAGATTTCAGTCAATAACATACTGGAGTACATGTCCTGCTAACTCAGGTGGCTCCGAAGCAATTCCTGGGACTCTTTCTGTGTGAAAGGGACTGAGATTCAGTCCATGGGTTATCCGTGTACAGTTCTTTAGCATTTTACTGCTGAAAGGCCATCATAGTCTTATTCATTCATTCACTCATTTATTCATTCAGTGAATTTATTGAGAACCTGTCACTGTTCTAAATGCAGGGGATACAGCAATGAAAGTTAAAAATAACAAGCTTGTCTGCTGCACCTTGCATTCTAATGAGCGAAGGCAGAAATTAAACTGTGTGAAATAAGTAAAATATATCACGTGCTAGATAGCAAAGTGAGCTATGGACAAAATAATGTAGAGGATGGGGTTAAGTGCTTCTGATGAGGATTACAAGTTTACATAAGGTGGGTAGAGAGTGTGACATTTAAAGGAAAGACTGAAGGCTTAGGGAATGGGGGTGAGAGAAAAAAGGGGCATAGAAAGTAATTAAGCATACAGGTAGCAGGGGAAGAGTGTCCTGACAGAAGGCACAGTAAACTGAAATCCTTTCACCAGGGCTGGCTTCATTGGTTTGTGATCTTTGCAGTTGCACAAGACCCTTTGCACAAGACCCACACCATCTTGAAATTCTTAATAAAACTTGAGCAAGGAGTCCTGCATTCTTATTTTGCCAGTCCTGTCCGTAAGGCACTGTAGAGGAATAGTAATGAGGTGCCCATCATCAGGGAGGAGTGAGCAAGAGGCGGAGTGGTAGATGTCAGGGATATAGTGAGGCAACACACCTTGTATGACCTTGAATGACCTTGAATAATGTTTCAGCAGGATCATTAATTGCTGTGTTGAAAATAGAATGAAGGGATCAAGGCTAAAAACACAGTGATCAGTTTTAGGAGAAATATTGCAATGAAATCTCAGCAAGACTTGATGGTGGGGTAACATCTGGTCCTAAATCTAAAATACCATTGTATCATCCTGTTTTTAATTAAGGGCTTATGGGTTTCAATGCATTTAGATGACATTTTATGGACAAAAGGGAGAAAACCTTGTTATAAAGTGTCGTTTGCTTGTAGGATGCAAGCCCAGAAAAAGGAATGTCAGTGTACCACTTATGACCTGTAATCTAAAAGTCTCATGCATATTTAAAAAAATGCCTTATAAACTATATGAAGTTATCATGATCATTATTATAATTGAGGAGTTTGAATTTGATCTGTAAAGTCTCTTTCCAATTCTTATTTTCTTTGTACATTGTCTTTTGTCGTTTAATATCTGAAATCTGATTTCATTTTACTTACTCTGGCCCCAGACAGATTGGGTCTATTTTCAATTCATGTTTAATTTTGAAGGCTGTAGAGTTGTCATAGTTTTATGTTTTTATATACAATTATATATATTTCATCTATTAGAATCAAATGAGATAAGGTATATAAAAGTACTTTGGAAAGCCTAAATCACTCTATAAATGGAAGAGGTTAAGTAGTATGTTAGGAAGATTGTTCTTTAAATCTGTTTGAAATAATTTGTTTGAAATCTCTCTCACATTTTCCAGCAAGCTGAGAGAACTATATACTCATTTACTATAGCTAAGACATAGAACTTGCTTTCATTTTATAAAATCAAATTTTTGGAGATAGGTTAACTAGCAATTTTCTACATAGTGTAAAGATTGTTCTTCTGATATTGGCACTTGTAGCCTGTTTAGGATTTTCCTGCCAAATGTGCAGTTTCTTGGCTTTTTTCAGTTGGTGTGAGAGAGAATTTTCTGTGCTCCTGCTTGTTTCCAACTTTAGACTTCTATTTACAGGCAAGAAAATAAGCTTTTTTCCCCCCTAAAATGTTAATTTGAAGTACTCATTCCCTGGATCAAGTTGTTGGCAATTAAAATTTTGCTTACAAATTTATCTATGTTTTTATTATCCAGACAGTGATGCAATTTTAGATATACTTCCTTAGGAAGATGGCCATCTTCGCAAAGGTCGAGTCCTCCATAATTGCTCTTGATCCCAGCTTCAAACATCAAGTATCAGCTCTTACTCAGATCTCCCTTTCCCAGCCTCCCTAAATTCCCAGATTAGGTCACACCCTTTTACTGCCCTCTGCTCTTCCTCCTGGACATTTGTCATGATTAGGTTGATTTTTTTTTTTTTTTTTTGCGGTACGCGGGCCTCTCACTGTTGTGGCCTCTTCTGCTGCGGAGCACAGGCTCTGGACGCGCAGGCTCAGCGGTCATGGCCCACTGGCCCAGCCGCTCCGCAGCGGCATGTGGGATCTTCCCGGACCGGGGCACGAACCCGTATCCCCTGCATCGGCAGGGGGACTCTCAACCACTGCGCCACCAGGAAAACCCGATACATTTTTTTGTTTATCAGCTGTCTCCCCCACAGATTCTAAACTCATTTGGAGCAGAGACGGTGCTTGTTTGTTCTCCCAATCCTATAACACTACTTGGCAAATAGGAGTTACTCTGCATTTGTTCATTGAATAATTAACACTCAGGCACCTGCTTCAGGTGGGACTATTGTACTAAAAATTTTCAGAATAAGATAAAATGTAAAAGATATTAAGAGCCATGGGATGAATAGTGATGAAGTAGCAAATTTTACCTTGAATTTATTAGAAATAAAACATAACTTTACAATTATACTTTACTGGTTTAATTATTCAGTATTGGCTAGATTATGCTGCACTAAAAATCTGTCTCCCAAATGTTAAACCATATCTAGTGAGGTCACTGGGATAATTGCTCTAGAAAGTTACTCAGGGACCCCAGCTGACTGATCCCACTGTGTTGGGACATACCATCTCAAAGCGTGGTTTCCAGAGTCACTGCAACAGGGAAAGAGAGAGGGCATGGGGAACTCACAGCCACTGTTAAAAGGTCTGGGCTGGAAATGACAAGAGCCACTTCTACTCACAGCCATTTGGCCAATGCTTGCCCCATGGCCCTACAGGGGGCTTGAAAGTTGTCTTTTATGTAACTGAAAGAGAGGCAAAGTAGATGTGGGGAGAACTAAAAAATTTTATTGTTAAGTAAAATTTTTATACTAGGTAGTATTTATTTCAGGTGTTAGAATGAAGAATTAGAATTTATTATGTGATAATAAATAGGTAACTAGGTAGCTCATTCCTATAAAGCAACAGGACTGGATTGGAAAATATCATCTAAAAGGCAAAGTGCCTTAATTAACTTTGTCAGCTGAGTCCCAACCATCACCTTCCAGAAACATTGCCAAATTATTTAAGACCTTCCCTCCCTCCCTCCTTCCCTCCCTTCCTTCCTTCCTTCCTTCCTTCCTCCCTTCCTTCTTCTCTTTTTCTCTCTTTTAAACAATAAATTTGAACCTTGAAATTTATTCATAGCAGCATAGGTCATTTAAAAAAAAGAATAAAACCAATTCTAGTTTTTTTTTTTTGAGGATTTTATACGTCTTTAAGTAACTTTCACAGGTTAAAAACATAAGTGGCAAATGTATACAAAAATTATGAAATGACAATACTTGATAAAATCATTCAGTCACCCTCCTTTTGAAAATACTTGAAAGAGCATGGTAATTATCATAGCAAAGGCTGTGACTAGGATTATGAAAACGGGGGAAAGTGTTACAAAGCAAACTTACACATGGAAATGGGAACATACATTTTTATAAAGAGACTTGCACTGAGTCTACATAATCAGTTTTGACATTCTAACTAATTTTTGAGCTTACAAACTACTTATTTTTCAATTTAGTCAAATATTAATAACAAGTGTGCTTAGCCAAAGTAGTTAGTAAAACTAAGAAAAATAGTCAAACTGGTGGAATATAGAGTTTTAGCTTCAAATCGTATCTGTGACAGTGACAGAAATGAGTGTGACCAAAAGCTGTTTTGGTTTGGAATCCCTGACCCCATTTTGGTATAAATGTTAGAAATCTACATATTCTGGATCAGCTTCTCAGAGGGATGTCTTACTGAATCAGACAAACTGACTTTTTAAGCCACATCTGATTCCACCACAATTACAGATGTACAAACTAGGCATAAAAGCCATATTAAAATGTTCTCACATAATAACCAGCAACTGAAATCAATATAAAAGTGTTTATGCATTTTTGTGACAAATACATTTATGTTATAGAAATACTTATTCTGGGAAACCTAGTTTGGCTCACTGCATCATCCTAATTTCTTTTCTATAGAAGGAAGCTTTACATCAAATTACAGCATGCAATGTCAAGGGAGCTTTAGCAATGCCTATTTTGCTTTGTGTTTAGTTTATTGAAAACACGTCCTATATTATAGGCTGTAAATAAATATCTTTTGAATTAAGATTAATACCAATTTAATACCAATTTGACAACTTACTTATTTAGTTTTCTTTTTATTTCTATGTTGAAAACTTTGTGAATGGCAAAGCAAATTTGTTTTTGTTGAATACTAGTTATTAGTGTCTAGAGTATTATTCATTCATTCAAATGTTATTGAACACCTACTAATGCCACTACTCTAGAACTTTGGTTTAAATCAATTAAACAAGATTTCTGCCCTCATAAAAGGGGAGGGAACAGATGTTAACAATTATAATTAAGGAGTCTATGTAGTGTGCTAGAAAATAAGTGGCATGAAAGTACTGAAATGTGGATGGAACAGGTTAGATCTCTTTGGGAAGGTGCCATCTGAGCAGCAGCTTGAAAATGTTGTGGCAGTAGCTACATAATAATTTGCAGAACATCATTCCAAGTAAAGGGAAGAACAGAGCAGAGGTCCATGACCGGTGTGTGTCTCCTGCATTTGGAGGAAAGCAAGGAGGCCTGTATGGCTTAAGCCCAGGAAGAGAAGGGGGGAATGGTAAGGGTTGAGGTCCAAGGGGGAGAACAGGGAACCAAGACTGACTTTCACTCTGAGTGAAATGGGGAGAGTTTACAGGCTCTGAGTAGGACATTGACATGATCTGAGTGGTGATTAAAACATTCACTAGCTGCAAGGTCAAGAATAAACAGTAGGGAAGCATGACTGAAGGAGGGAGATCAGTTGTGTGGTGATGGTGACTAAGAACAGGATGAGAGCTGTCTGGGTGACGAGAAGTAGTTAGATTCTGAACATACTTTGAAAATAGAGTCAATAGGATTTGTTAACAGATTGAATGGCGACAACAGGGGATGGGAAGAAGAGGGGAAGAGAGGAGGGAGGAGAGAGAGGGTAGAGGATAGAGAGGAGGGAAGAGAGAGGGGATAGAGAGAGAAACCAAAAAACAGAGGACTGAGTATGATTCCAAGGGTTTTGGCCCATGCAACAGGAGAGATGCAGCTGTTTGGTAAAAGAGCTTTGGGTGGGGGTGATGATGAGGATTGAGGGTTTAGTTTTGGACTTGTTGACTTTGAGATGACTTACGCATTTGTGTGGAACACTGGGTAGTTAGTTGGATATAGGAAGCTAAAGACTTATTTTAATAAAAGACTATTTGGAGGAGGCAGGACATTAAGAACTGTTTTAGAGGCATTTATGTGATTTCAGTTAAAATAAGAAACTATTTTCCCTTCTGTCCTACAAACTATATTTTATAGCTGTATATATATCCCACATGACTGTTTATAGGCTCACGGGTGGGAAAATAGCACCATCTTGTGGGTAATAATATACACATAGCTTGAGAAAATCTATGTGAACATGTACATTTTTCTGCATTCTAAAGGAATTTAATTCTGAAATAATTCACTAATACTTTGAAACTCACACAAATGTTATGGGTGTATTTGGATAAGGCTATGTCTATGAGTTCCAGAATAACTGACAAAACCAGTAAGTCAGTCAGGCAACTGAATAATTCAAATAAATATCAATTGAATAAATTATTCCAATCTTCTAAGGAATCTGAATAATTATGTAAATTATAATGTAAATAGTAACTTTTAAAGTAGGAGATGAAGTAATTATATATGCATATATGTTTAATTTATGAAAGAATGTGAATTCTGCAGTCGACAGGCTTCTCTCTATAATTCATTCATTTATTCATTCTTCAAACAGCTTTTAAAAACATTTTCTGTATATGCATTATTATACCAGGCTCCGTGAGAAACCAAAGAAATTATATAAATCAATATCTTTGTCCTGAAGAAACTTATTACCTAAATGAACTTACTACCTATTAAAATTTAAGGAACATTAAAATTTGTAAATCATAGTAATAGAATAATAAGTACACAGTAGCTATTAATGAGTCAACATATTTGTTTAAACTAGTGGTTTTCAAATTGAGTTAATTAATTGGAGTTGCTTTAGTCATTCCTCAGCATTTTAGCAAAAGATGGGAAAGTGTGTAGAAAAGTTTGCTTTTGTTGTGTAAACGAGCAGATAAGACATATTGTTTAAAATACTGTATTAGGATACAAATTTTACAACAATTTGTTCTCATCTTTTCACTTTACTTTTATTGTTATACTCATATTTGCTTTGTTTAGAGAATATTTAGTTCACTACATATACCTAATGTAATTTTCCTGATAAGATGGATATTTAAAAAAAATAAAACAATCAAACAAACAGCATTAACTTACCAAGCATCATACAGCTATTCCTGGCTCTTATTACTGGAAAAAAGAAATCCAGGCAGGATAAACCATAAATGAATGAAGTTATTTGCTAAGAGAAGAGTGGAAGGGAAAGAGAAAGGGGATGAGACTTCTACGATTATACCTTTTTATAAAGTTTTGATTTTGAACTATGCAAATATTTTCCACATTTAAACAAATACTAAAGAAATAAACATAGTTGATCTTTGATCAGAGGGGGAAAAAACCACTATAAACTACATTGTTGAACTACTTGGGGATATTTCTAATGTAAGATGGTTGTTATTGCATTAGGGTTCAATTTCTTGGGTATGATAATGTTATCGTGGTTATATAGGACAATGTCTTTGTTTTTAGGAGGTAATGGATAAAATGATGCTTAAATAATTAGGGATAGAGTCTCATTGTATCTGCAGTTTACTCTCCGATTTTTCTGGATAAAAAGACAAATCAGTATGTATGTCTATGCCTATATCTATACTTTTATCTACATTTATATCTATGCATGAGGCAAATTTTTATCTAATTGGTGAATTTAGAGTAAAGGCATGTGAGAGTTCTCTCAACCTTTTAATAGATTGGATGTTTTTCAAACTAAAGAAATTAGGGTAAAAATGCTCTCACTTATCTCATCTTTTTAAAATAGTCTATAAAAATACCCTGAGAATTGCAGCCAATATTCAAAAAGTGTGATGTGATTTACTTGAGCTCCCAAAGTTAAAATCTGATGGAGATGAGATGCGAATCCAGACTTGACTGTCGGTGCTTTGCCCTTGCCACATTATGATGTTGCTTTCACAGCGGTTCTTCATCCCAATCTTCCAACCAGTTTAGGGAATACTAACTCCATTTCCTTAATCTCCTAATCGCAACTCTCTTCTGACTTTAAGTTCTGACTTTAACTGACTTTTTGACTTTATCAATTCTCAGGGCACTATTTAGTCTATAAAAAAAGATATTTGAATGAAATGAAAGTTTAGCCTCCAACTACTTGTAAGATTTTAGGCTTTCATGGATTTTAGTCTTCATCTCAAGTACAGAAAAAAAAGATATGGTATAATTTGTATATACGATTTTTCAACCTGAAAGACCATAAAATGATTTCTGAATTAACAACATGTAAACTTAAGTTCACTAAGATTTAATAGTATATATGATGTTATATTCTGATTATTTGAATATGCCCATTCATATACTCACTTATTCACTATATACAAATCCCTGATTACTCCAGAAGTTTTTACTTTGGCTATACTTTTTCAAATTGGAATATTGAAAATGGATGAATACCATCGTTGGAATTACAAGTAGATTTTAAAATTTTTGTTTAAATAATTCAGTAATTTAAAAATTATTTTCAAGCAATTTATCTGTGAATGGCTTTCTTTCCTCCTATGTGACTCCTAATCTCTATCTACACTTGGCAATGAAAGTTTCATTCACCAGTAGAGAAAATTCTGAAAGTGTTTACTTTGTTTTTCTTGCTAGGATAACGATTTCCTTTGCATTAATTAAATTTAGCAAACCTGCCTTACATTCCACCTTGCTTTAACAGAAGAAAGCATTGAGGAATGGTAGAAGGAGGGGAAAGGTATAAACAACGAAAAACACTCAGCAAATGCAATAACACATGGGCACAGATGTTTTGATATAATAAATTGAGATCAATCTAATTTGGGTGAGGGAAATTTTATGGACTCTGTAAAGACAATATGATTTACGGGTCTATGTTGGACAAATTCCAATGCAAAATTTTTTCAGTACGTAAAAATCTAGGTCAAAAAAATTTGATGAAGACAACATTCAGAAAATAAGAAAGTTGTTGGCTGGTACTAGCAAGTAACTAAAATTATATATGTCTATTTATTAGATAGGATTCATATCTATGTTAGAGATATATCTATATATTATACTTACTGTCAATATACTTAACAGAATATCCTCTATTATATCAGGATGCTAAATATATTTAATATAATTTAATATGTTCACTTGACATTTATACAGCATTAGCTATGTACCAAGCACTGCCCTGGACAAACTGATATAAAATAAATGAAATGACCCTATTAATACAACCAAGTGGGAAAGAGAGATTTTATCGAGCTGCACATATTGGGGTCTCACCCTCCCCTACTCTGCAGATTTTGAGTCTCTTCATCCCTCTATTGGCTACCAGAGTTCTCCCTCTTGAAGCTACTTGAAAAATACTGTCTCTGAAAGTGAGCCGTTTCCCTCATGTTGGAGCAAAAAAGGAATTGAGATACTCTGGTTATTATGCACCCTTTTTCAACAGAGTTCTGTTATTTTCAGGTGTTTCATGGGAATCCATAATTATGGGTATTTTAATCATATACTTAGAAATGAATTTCAGACTTTTCTTGACGGCAGTTTTGCTCTCAAAATTCTCAGATGTGACCTTTTATCTTAGTTCAAATACAGAAAATGTGAAGTTAAACAGTATTGCTGATAAAGCCACTGCCACTTTAGCCTACTTACTGTTTCCTTTCCTAAAGCAGTCAAAATAATTTTTTAAAGAAATAGCAGATAAATAGCAAGATAAATAATGCACAGAAAATGGCAGAAACCTTGACATAGGAGGACCTTTTAGAAAAATGATTCAAGTAGATTTTTAATAATCCTGGTGGCACAATTATGCCCTATTTAATACTGTGATACAGCAAGTATATTAAGCAAAATTAGGCAAATAGATTTGATCATAAGTCACTTCTGGAAAGAATACATGATGGTTGCCCTCTTTTTTTCATTTACACAAAGGCCTTTCATGCTATTTTAAAGTGCTTAATTGCTAGACAAAGTGATTCTCTTCTGTTTCTCTGACCTCTTCTGACTTTCCAATCGAAGGGATTAAATTAAAAACTGTCAGATAAGTGTCCTCAAGGGGTTTCAGAGTAAAGCTCAACAAAGATCCAAAATAAAAGCGCTGTGATTATAAGTTACTATTTGCATTTATTCAGTTTCCAAGAATGTATTAAAAAGAGAGGTTCAAGCAGTTTAGTTGCATAATTAATGGCAAAGAGTCTAGAGAAAAATAAGAACTCTTGAAAGATACAAGATGAATCTAAAAGCAGTACTTAAAATGTAGCTCATTTGTCTTCTCTGCTTCCTTCAAAGATACTGTCTTTATACCATCTTCGGATATGGCTTTCTGGAAGGGGCAAAATTATTAACGCATAAGGGTTTATAATCCCGATCTCCTCTGCTCTCTGAGTGTAGATCCTGGTATCTCTTCCTTTGTTGTACTGAGTGATGGGTGGACTGGCAATAATAATAGGATACTGGAGAAATGCTGGATAGCTCTTTATCAACATGTGCCTCCTGGAGAGATGGAAATTCCAGTGGGAGAGAGAGGAAAGGTCTAGATTCGTGTGAATTGAGAATGTGTAGTGAGAGAACCTAGCAGCCACATCCCAGCCCTTCAACCCCACAACCCCACCCAGACCAGGGACAACTTGGGCTGAAAGTGCATGAATAGTAGGAAAGTTTTGTTTGTTTATTGCTCATTTGTATTCCTTTATATGTGTTTATATTTTTTGTCCTGATTTTTTAAAAATAAGCATTTAGTGTTCTATTCTTTTTAATTATAGGCATCCTGTTGCCTACTGAATAGCTCTCTCTGGATGTCCTTTAGGACCCTATGTGCAACACAATTTGTTGTTTTCTGTTCACACATGCCCCTCCTTTAATAATTCCCACTTTTGTAAATAGTATCATTCACCTAGTTGTGGAAACTAAAAGTTTTAGAACCTCTTTGGATCTTCCTTCTCCCTCATTCTGCAAGTCCAGGTCATGACCATCCTTCTAATTCTGCCTCCTAAATCTCTCTTCATCCCATGACCACTGTCTGACTTCAGACTCTCATCTTTTCTTACCCAGACCATTTTACTAGGCTTGTATTTGGTCTCTCCACTTCAAGTGGATTGGTTGTCTACATTACCACCAGTTTTCTTCCGAAGACAAAGATCATATTCCTTTCCTAACTGGACTTAAAAGAGATGCTACTGTATCTGCCTGAAATTATTTTACCAGCCTTCCCTCCAGTCTATCTTGACCACTCTTCAGCCAGACTAAACTTACACAATCCTTTTCATTATTTTGTGCAATCTGTTCTTCAAACATGCCTAAACGTGTTCCCACCTCTGGGTCTTTGCACTTACCCTTCTCTCTTTTTTGAGTGCATTTCTCCCACCCACACTGTCTGCACATAGATTGCTTTCACTTCAGGCATCTTCTCAAATGTTGTCTTATTAGTGAGACCTTTCTTGGCCACACTGTCTAAAATAGCAATCCTCCCTAGGATACTCTTTATTCCCTTACTATTTTCTTTTATTTCTGGTACTTCAGGGCCTCCTCACCAACTAACATATTATGTTTTGTTTATTAGTTTGTTTCTTTTCCACTACTAGAATTTAAGCTCCTAAAGGACAGGGACTTTATTTTGTATTTTATCCCTGCACCAAGAACAGGGCTTGTCTTGTGGGGAGTGCTTAAAACATATTTGGAATGAAGGCAATGAATTAAGTTCATTTCAATAAGCTGAGCGTGTTCTCCCCTCTTATATGTCCAAATGACTCATTTTTCTAATCAGGCCAAATTCAAATTCATTTTCCTTAAAACACCATTTCTTTTACTAGAAATACCTAATGGCTCCATCTTCGAGATACTTTTGCACTTTGTAAATAAGTATTTCAACATATTGTTTAAAGATGTTTGTTATATTATGTGTTTTTTCCATGGACGATAAGAATGTAAAATATTAGAGGTGATGGGTCATGTACTAGGGGCTCAAAAATACTTGAATGATTAAATTGATTATTGAATGGACTATAAATTAAAAACAAGTACTACACATAAAGAAAAATTAAAATAATTTTCCTTCTAAAATTTTTTTTCCTTCTTTGAAATATTAAAACTACTTTCTTTCTCTCTGGATAGTCAAAAATCACATTTATAGTACATATACTTATAATATTATATCTTTAAACACAGAAATACAAAGGGGCCCTGGGCAGCTGGGCTTGTCCCTGACTTGACCTGTCAAGTTAATTCATTCTTCAGGACATAGGGAGATCAGTGTACAAAATCTACCTTCCTTAAAAGATCTCTATTGCCAATAAAGAAGAACTCTACTATCTTTCTGGATCTGACTGAGATTTTTTAGAACTGTAACAATTTAATCTGGAGTTTGAAATTAAGCTTTTCTCCTAAATTGTTAAGTTGTTCAGGAAAGCACCTTCTGAAAGATTTTAAATAACATAATTGCCTGACAATTACTTTGAACACACTGAACAATTTTCTTCCACTGAGAAGAAACCAAGTACTTGAAAAAAGAAACGTCACTGAGCTGTAACATACTGGAATAAGAGTCCAGAAACATAATGGCCAGAATTCCTTTCTTTTTCTCTGACTTGCCAAATAATCTGAATAAGCCACAATTTTCCTCTGGCTAAAATCATTGAAAAATCTTAATTCTCTTTATGGTTCTGTAGATCACAAAAATGGGTCCTAAAGGAATGGAATCATAAAGAAATGAAAAGACTTCTCTAATAACTTTATTCTTTAACTCTTAAATTAGGCTTAAACTCACAACCCCTGATCCCCAGTATTTCTGTTGGAAATTTTTAGAGATATATCTATGGTCCCCACTGACATCCTAGTATTACTCAAATTTATACTTGTTTTCTAAAATTGGAAGTCCAGCTCAGCCTGTGGGTTGGCATTGCTTTGGCAATTAACTTGAATGTTTTTCAAGTCTTTTCTTGGTAGTAATTGTTGCTTATTCTCTGTCCCCATATAGTAATCAGTGGCAGTGCCTTAATTTGTCACAGTGTTTGGAGCAAATTTTGGAGCAAATTTACCTTCACAAACACCTTATCATGAAAATTTAAATTTTAGAGACAACCACTTTTTCACCTTTATCTGTCATATGGAAATGGAATTTGACTTCCACCATCATTAAGAACTGCACTCTTGGGGCTTCCCTGGTGGCTCAGTGGTTGACAGTCCACCTGCTGAGGCAGGGGACACGGGTTCGTTCCCCGGTCCGGGAAGATCCCACATGCTGTGGAGCGGCTGGGCCCGTGAGCCATGGCCGCTGAGCCTGCGCATCCGGAGCCTGTCCTCCACAACAGTGAGAGGCCCGTGTAATGCAAAAAAAAAAAAAAGAACTGCACTCTTGTGGCTCAAGTTCTTCTCTGCTGTTAGACTAAAAAGTAGGGTTGTCAGAATTGATTCTTGTTTGGTCCTTCACTTCCCAAGCTCCCAGTAGGTAAATGGAATGATATTTAAAACTAGGTCACTTATTTTCAATTTTGGAAGTTTTTTTTCCTACCCAATGGATGAGTCAAATTTAAAATAAGCTGTAGATTTAGAAAACTACAGTAAATTAGTTGGAGTCCCAAGTAATCAGTTTTGTGGCTATTTTCATTGCATTGAATGAACTTTAGAGTTAATAAAAATTATTTTTCTGATGTCATGATAATACAAGTACCAACAACAATAATAATTGACATTTATGAGCACTTAACATTTATCAGTAACTGTGATACATACTTTATGTGCATTATTTCAGTTATTTTAACAACTATGACGTAGGCCCTATGATTCCCATTTTATAGAAAATCTTGACATTTATAGAGATTATATAATTTTCTCTTGTTCATACATTTAATAAGTGGTAGGTTGTAACTGAGATTCTGTCCCATTCCGTGGAATTTGTTTTATTTATTCATAAAATAACATTTACAATAATGCTAAATTGTAATTTCAGATGTATTTGAAATAATTATATCATAGTAGATGATCATAAACAAATGTGAAGAATTAAACAGACCTATCTCAAAAGGAGAACTGAGATTGTTCAAGCATTTAATTTACCGAAGTTGTGAAATTTCATTGCAGGCTTTAAAAAATATCAGAAAAGTGATGCCATATTAAAAGTATGGGGTTTTTTTTTTTTTTTTTTTTTTTGCGGTACGCGGGCCTCTCACTGTTGTGGCCTCTTCTGTTGCGGAGCACAGGCTCCGGACGCGCAGGCTCAGCGGCCATGGCTCACGGACCCAGCCGCTCCGCGGCATGTGGGATCTTCCCGGACCGGGGCACGAACCCGTGTCTCCTGCATCGGCAGGCGGACTCTCAACCACTGCACCACCAGGGAAGCCCAAAAGTATGGATTTTTGTTATAAATTTATATTAGAAATTATAACGTATTTTATATCAAGACAATAGTAATAATTTTTGGTTTGGAATTGTGAAGAGTTTTATTATATGACTCCTTCATTCTTTAATAATATTAAAATAATAGTAGGAGATGGTAATCTTTCTTTGTTTTAATGTTAAATAATCAATTATCTTAACTCAATAGTTATTTAAGATCCTGTTTAAAGATCAGACCTTTTCAGTATCCTAAGTTTGATTTTACCATGTACAGGAAAACAACATTACCTGTGAAAAACAACTTGAACACATTTTTGTGAAATGAATAAGTGATGTGGGGGAAATCTCTGATTAGAAATTATATGTATCTGAGTACTACAGATCATAGCACTGTAATATATAATTCATCAAACTTGGAGATTCTTTTAGGGCTCTTGCAGTTTTCAAAAAATAAAAAGGAATGCTTAATGCATAGCAGGAGAGAGAAGTTTATTTCTCAGGTTCATCTATAAGTAGAGCAGGAAACATGTCTCAGCAGGTCTTAGGAGAAAGTCAAATGTGAGTCAAGGTCCAGGATAATTCTGGAGACTTGGTTCTTCCCCGTCAACCCCTGTCGTCTTCTCAGAAGTAGGTTTCTGTTGTTCCCTATAGGATCTCTGCCTCTGTGGGCAATTGCTTAGCTTCCCTCTGTTTTGGCTTTTACAGTTACTGCTTCTGCCACCCAAGAGCCCCTACTGTCTTTTGTTCTGTCCATGGCTTTGGCTCACTTATGACTTCTCCTCCCTCAGGACACACTCAGCTGCGGTAGCATTGGCTTTGGGGACCAAATAATTCTTTGTTGTTAGAAGGAGGCTGGTCTTGTGCATTGTAGGATGTTCAGCAGCATCTCTGCCCTCTGCCCACTGGATGCCAGAAATACTCAAGTTGTGACAACAAAAAATTCTGCATACATTGTTAAATGTTCCCTGGGGCACAAAATTATCTGTTGTTTCAACCGTTGACTTACACTTAAGAATTTCTTCCTGTGTGTTCTATGTCACATTCTCTCTCTGTTTCTTCTTTTGTCTCTCATTACTGTCTCACAGCTAAACTCACTTCCAAAGAAGGAGAGCTTCCCAGAAGGTGACAGCCATATATCCAACCAATATGGTCTTTCCATTAAAGTTAAGTAATATCTTCAGCCTAAGCTCTTAAGGGATGCTAAATAAACCAAATTAGAGACACAATTTCACTTTATTTCTGCTAGTGTTTATAATAATTTATTTTTATAAACTCAAGGGATCTTGCAGAAATAATATCTTTAGTGGTGAAGGAAAATTTATTTAAAGTTCAATGATTCCTTCATGTCTACTTCTGTTTATATATTTTTAAATCCAAGTAAAATAAAATTGACTACTTTTAAAATATGATCTTAATGTGGTTTAAATTTTTGCAAAAGAAATTTTATCTGTCTACCACTTCTATCAGTATATACATACAGATACTATACTTAAATGTATAATTTATGTTCCAGAATGCCTAGATTGAAATTCAGATCGACACTTACTAGTTGTATGACCTTGGGAATTTACTTAACCCATTTACATCTTAATTTTCTTATTTTTAAATGGCGGTTAAAAATAATACCAACCTTTTAGGATTTTAAGGATGACTAAATGAGTTAATGTTTAATAAAAAATTTTCTATTAAGTGCACAATCAAAATAATTAACATATACATTATCGTCAAAATTTTCTTTGTATATCATTATCTTGATTGTGGTGACAGTTTCTTGGGTGTCTTCATATAGCAGACTCTTCACATTGTATATTTTAAATAAGATCAGTTTATTGTGTATTGATTGTACTTCAATAAAGCTTAAAAAATTGTCTATTAAATAAGTAAAAACATATTTATAATATATTTATAATGATCACTTATTGATGAAAATGGTTATTTCTGGATAGTGGTAGTCTATGTGATTTGTTTATGGTTTAAAGTTTTATTAAATTTAAACTGTTCTTTTCTGCATTGTTTAGATTTTTTATAATGAGGATATAAGAATCAAAGCAAACTGTTTATCATAATTTCTTAGAGGGCAGCATTTTAATTATAACAGTGTATTCAATATTCATTTAATTCTTCACAATTTGTCACTCTTTCTTAGACAGGCTACTGATATAATATTTCTCATCAAATCTCTGAGCACTATTATCGCTTGTTTTACATTTTGATAGGTACACATCTCAGAGATGACTTACTTTGCCATCTCCAAATACAACTATGAAAACTCATTGCTTAACTTTGCCATGTTTTGTATTTCTTTCCTGTATTTGGAAACAACTCATAGAGTAAATGAACCCTTCCTTACATTTAACTTAATAGCATGCTGCAGTTTAGGTGCATTGTTGCTTCCTGTCTACATAACGCAACTGCTACTAACCAATTTTGGCTCAGTAATTTTTCACAAAGAGTAAGTGCTAAATTCTTAAATTTTCTCTTAGCGCCTCTGCGTAAGATTAATTTTGTTTCTGTAGGCTTGTTTCTTTTCGTTTCCATAAACTGTGCATGAACATGACGTTTTTCACTGAACTGTCTCTGAGTGGGCCAAACTTTATTAGTTTCTGTGGCATAGTGGGGAGAACCTCTCCCTCTTCCTTTTTCAAATATACACAAAGTGATCCTTTTATACTTGAAGCTATAGGCAATTTGAAGATATTAAAAATTAGACTATAGTTTACGGGATAAAACATTTTACCTATAATGGTATGGCTACCAATGGCCTCATATACTTCAACGTTTTAATTGGTGCTTATGTTAAACACTCACTTTTTTTAAACAAGTCATTAATTAATTAACTTATTTTTGGCTGCATTGGGTCTTCGTTGCTGCATGCGGGCTTTCTCTAGTTGCAGCGAGCGGGGGTACTCTTTGCTGCGGTGTGTGGGCTTCTCATTGCGCTGGTTTCTCTTGTTGTGGAACATGGGCTCTAGATGCGCAGGCTCAGTAGTTGTGGCACGCGGGCTTAGTTGCTCCATGGCATGTGGTATCTTCCCGGACCAGGGCTCCAACCCATGTCCCCACATTGGCACGTGGATTCTTAACAACTGTGCCACCAGGAAAGTCCTAAACGCTCACTTTTTAAAGTTACTTTTATTTTTTGTTGCAAAAATGTGTATTAATTGTAAACATTAAGAAAATGCAAATAATTATTCTATTTTATTCTTTCCCATAATATTGGCAATACCAGTGCCTGCTTTTGTGTATGAACACAGTATATGGGGACCAGAAGTGCAGAGTCTACTCTTTATTTATGAAATAAGCAAATACAGAACAGTCTTAAATTTCAATTTCTTTTGCCTTGGGAGCAGCTT
Organism: Pseudorca crassidens; assembly: GCF_039906515.1. NCBI lineage: Eukaryota > Metazoa > Chordata > Mammalia > Artiodactyla > Delphinidae > Pseudorca > Pseudorca crassidens. The sequence continues at coordinate 72,506,912 of NC_090306.1, forward strand.
AGAACCAGTACCTCTCAACTTCATTTTATGCAACTATATATTTTTTCAAAACATACCCTTTGACCAACTAGTCCTTTCGGCCATAGCCCTGGTTCATTAAGGTATCATTTTGATTCCCTATGTACTTCTGTTCATTGCCTTTCCACAACTAACTTCCTTAACACTTGGTTCTTTCTGTTACCCTCTAATTGTGTCTCTCCTACCGTCTTTTAAAGTTGCTTGTCAAAATTCTCACCCTGATTTTCAAAACTCCTCATGATCTGGTTTCTGTCTCTGACATGGATCTCTATCCACTCAGCTTAAATCTCTTGGTTAAATGGACATGCCACACCATTCACTGTATTCCATTTTAATTTTGTGTTATTTATTTATTTTTTTCCATGTTTGGATACCTTCCTTGTCCTTTTTGGACACTTTCTGAAAACTACTTTTGCTTTAAGGCCCATTTCAAGTTCTATTTTCTCTAAATATCCTCTAAAAACACATTTGTTCTCATCCTAGTCTGATTATCTTTCAAATTAAAGTCTTAGCGTTTAGAGGTGAAAGAACTTTAAGAGATCATGTAATTCAACTATTTGGTGAGGGCTGAAGAGTTTAAGTGAGCTTGTCAGTGTCAGCTAACTCCTGCAGAGCCGTGATTAGAATTTACGTCTCCAGATTTTATGACACAAGATATTCCCCTTTCTCAGTAGCATGCCGTTTTGTTTTGACATTTAATCACATACTACTTTTTGGTATTATTTTGTTATCTCATTGCATGAATCTTGCTTTCCAGTTTGGTAGAAGCTTCTTGAAAATTAGGCTCATACTTGTATATCCTCCAAATGCATAGCGTGATCTGAGCCATGGAGCTATTGTTTCTGCGTTCTCACTCTGCATCATCTTGACTCCCCCCCCCCTTTTCTTTCTCTGTTCGCTCTCTTGATCTCTGTGTGTATGGTACCCTAGTTCCAATTATAGACTTAGTAGATGTCTGTTGTTTATTTTTTTATTAAAGATTTCATTTTTAAGAGTAGTTTTAGATTCACAGCCAAATTTAAGAAGGAGGTAGATACTGAGTGAAGTAAGTCAGAAAGAGAAAGACAAATACCATATGATATCACTTATATGTGGAATCTAAAATATGACACAAATGAACTTATTTATGAAACAGAAACAGACGCACAGACATAGAAAACAAACTTATGGTTACCAAAGGGGAAAGGGGGTGGGGGAAGGATAAATTAGGAGTTTGGGATTGGCAGATACAAACTACTGCATATAAAATAGATAAACAGCAAGGTCCTACTCTACAGCACAGGGAACTATATTCAATATCCTGTAATAAACCATAATGGAAAAGAATATGAAAAAGAATATATGTATAACTAAATCATTTTGCTGTACACCAGAAACAAACATAACATTGTAAATCAACTATACTTCAATTTAAAAAAGGAGGTAGAGCTTTCCCATTTACCTCCTACCCCCCCACGTGCATGGCCTCCCGCATTAGCAAGACTCCCACCACAGCAGTACACGTGTTACAACTGGTGCACTTATATTGCCATGTTATAATTTCCCAAAGTCCATAGTTTACATTAAGACACTAGGGTTCACTCTTGATGAGATGTCTCTTTTTAAGAGCTTTGTATACCAAATATAAGTTCTACTAAGGAATTTTTTGATCCTTTATAATTGTTTAGTTTTGACTAAAAATTAGATCATAATGACATATTGAATGATTCTCTGACTCTCCTCTGCCACCTGAATTGTTATTAATCAGACCCATTGCTTTCTTCCTTTTGCTTTCCTTGGTGGTAGGAAAGGCAGTCATCTTTATGGGACAAGTTCTCACTTCTCTTCCACCAAAATAAATCTCTTTGAGAGGCCACAAAGGCCAGAGTTCAGTGTAACAAAACTTTTTGCATGTTTTTAGGATCTACCTCCTTTTTCTCCTGGTCCATTACATACTTCTTATTAGTTTAGGGTGTGTGTGTGTGTGTGTGTGTGTGAAATTGTGAAAAGCGGTACTCACTGTGTTCATTAGACAAGGTATATCTTTATAGATCCAGGTGTAGTTTTGTCTGTCTTCTAACAGTCTCACCACAAATTCAGAACTAAGTCTATAAGACAGAACACGTGTGTGTGTGGTGGGGGGTAGATTGGGAAGTAGCTGCTATTAAGATAGTTGTGTGGAAACCACGTGACTGAGTCATAAAATGCACTACATGAAGAGAGAAGAGGTTTGAACATAAGGAAGTCTTACAGTGAATTGCTCTTTCACAAGGGAGCAGTCCCTCTGGAACATCAAGTTAGTAATCTAAACTATATTTTACTATTAAAACTACACAGGCTTAAAATAAGTTGTCTTAGTCATTAATTAAATCATAAAACCGCTGAATGAACTAACTGACATCTTTGTAAAATAGGGATTTAATTATAAACTTGAATCTTGGCAATGCTGCTTGAACGAAACTTAAAACTGTGACTGACCATAAATGTGTATACTCAATAAAATGTAACCTTTCCACTTATTAGCAACACTTCCCTCACTTAAGGGGTTTCCTTTTCTTAAGCTGTTGGCACATTTGACCCACTCTCCAATTTATAGGGCCTTGGGAGACATATGTACTTCTTTAAATATGGAGACGACATCCAGAAGCCTCACAAATGACTTATGAATTAAAACTTGGGGAAATAAATGTTAAGTAGCAGCATGACATTCCTTTTCATCTGTAATTTAATTCTTTCTTTATTATGAGACCATAATGTTTATTAACTTTAGCAAAAGTAAATTAAAGAGAAATCTTGCCTGCCTGCTGCAATATCCCTTCACTCTTAAGAACACTCTTTGCTGGGCAATGTACTGCCTTAGAAGTACTTTTTCACTGAGATGACCTGAGCCCATAGCAGAAGATGCCACCTGTCCTCGTGCATGCTCATCCCTTGGATATCTCCTTTTACAGCAAACCCTAAAAACAGTAGCTCTGTGATGTAGCCTGTCCCAGGGAATTGTTTACATTAGTGAAAGTAGGCTAATTTTGCTAATAATACTCCCCGAAGCATATAATGGTTCTCGCACAATAGTTTTTTTTTTTTTTTTCCTTTTTTTTTTCCTCACATAGATTACCTGCCAGGTGAGCAATTGGGTAGGATGTCCTTCTGAGCAGTCATTCAGGTTCCTAGGTGAATAAGGGTCATTCATCTTCAATAAATGTTTCCAAGGATACCCGATGGACCGCCATCCCTGTCAGCTTGAAGGGAAATGTACATTGATGAGATTGTGTGGTAAATTTTCATAGACCAACCTTGGTAGTAGTACATATCATTTCTGTTTCCCTTCTATTGGCTAAAACTCAGTCACATGGCCAAACTTAAGTACAAGAGAGGCAGGGAAACATGGTCTCACTCTGTGTCCAGGAAGAAGAGATGCTCGTGGATTTGGGTGAGCACCTGGCTGTTTCCGCCGCACCCATTAAGGCTCATTCAATTTCCACTGGCATAAGAAAGGAATATCTTACCCTCAGATCCTAAGAAAGTTTTGGTCTTCCAAAGGGAGATCCAGTTAGGCCATTTCCTGGTTTTTAATTCAAGAAGGTAGAGCTGAATTCTCTCAATGAAATTGGGGCTCTTGATATCAAACACATGTATCTTCAAATACATACAGTTTGCAAGAGAGATTTTACAAAATTCTTAACTGTACTTTTTGTTTGGAAAAAGTCAAGCACCTCTATCCTTGTGTAAGCCTGTCTTCTATCATATTCTTTATTGACAATTTTAGGTGTAGGTAAAAAGTTCAAGGTCTGTAGAACTGACTTGAGCTTTTGGGTCTCAAAACTTGCCAGATTTCCTAATGAGATTTTTATTCTCTTTCATTTGAAAAGAGTTATACTGGAAAACTGGGATGAAGAGTTACAAACGAATGCAAAGGAATGACATGTTAATGGAATTGGAGGCTTCAGAAGACTTCACACTAAATTCAGTCTTACATTATTCGAATCAAAATGGCTTTCCTGATAGCAACTTATGCCACATTCATTTCCTCTTCTACCTTTTATTGCCAGTTGATTTTACTGATTTGCAAAAAAAAAAGGGAATACTAAAGCTTAAAAAAAAAAGTTGCTTTTAGCAGGACAGATCATCTACTGCTCCTGTGATGACTCCAATCAACGAGCATTTCGGAATAGGACCTCTTCCCTGTTGTTAGCAAAGGTAGTTGCTCTAGTTGGGATTTCCACTCCTCCTATTCATTTAATTCCTCACAGTGATTCCCCAGCAGCTAAGGTTCTTAGTGCGGATGACCTCAAGAGGCCCTCTTGTTCTTTGCTAAGCTTGCTTCTGGTAGCTACACCTGTGTACAACTCTTTTAAGATGGTTTCTTCAGTGGGGTGACTAGCTGTCCCGAGTTGCTTGGGACTGAGGGTTCTCCTGGGGTGTGGGAATTTCCGTGCTAAAACTGGGAAATCCCTGGCAAAACCGGGAGGAGTCGGTCCTCTTATAATCCGATGGTCCTCTAGAGCAGCCAGGTAACAACAGCAGCACAAACTATACTTCACTGTCCCTCGCCATTACTTTTGCTTCCTCTGAGGCAGGAAGTCTCAACTCACTTGGCCTTGGCTCAGTGGGAAGTAGCTCTTAAACTGTGGTCCCACACCACCTGCATGAGAATGGGGGTGGATTTTAAAATGTACATCCCACGGTCCTACTCCAGATAAACCCCCAAATCTCAGCAGATGAGGCCTGGAATTTCCCATTTCTAATAAGTATCCATAAGATTAAGATGTACTAAGATTTGGGCTCTATTTCATTATGGAGTCCGTCTATAGAATGGCAAGGGACAGCCCCTTTTTCTACCTGTCTGGATCAAGTTTAGGTAAATACAGCGTTTGGCAAAAGCCTCACACTTCTTTTTCAATGCACTCAACTTTATTTAGGAAATACAAATACTTAGGCAAATAAAGACCCTAGTTATAGTTACACACAAGGGGTTTGCCAAACTCCTTCCGCTTGCAGGAATCTTAGGGGTGTAACTGGGATTCCAATGATCTTTGTCTCACTGTTCCCTCACCTCCCGTCCTCAGGGCAATCATCAGACTTCCAAGCTCCTATCAAGCTAGGCTTGCTCTTGCACAGTCCCTAACAGCCAGAATTAAAATTCACTTTACTGCAGTCATATCTTCACCACTGTCAAATTCTCTTGAGAGAGCTGCATTTTTCTTCAACTCCTGGTTATTTTCTTTGTCATTTCTTCTGTCTCGCAGTAGTTACCCCAGTGAGACCCCCCCCCCCAGAATCTGAGCACAAGTATGTATTATACAACTCTTTTGAGACACACAGCAGACCTCTTCCTCCTGCTCTTTCACTGCCTCTAAGCTGGGGGGTAGGTTTTCGACGAGGGGAGAGAGGGGGCAATGCTAACCATTACCTTGGTCTCTAGGTTTCAGTTTCTCTCCTCAGTTGCCAGATATCAGCTAGGAATTTCCTCTGCTGGACAGTAGGCTCTCCCCAAATTATTTTCTTTGTTTTAAGTAAAGCCTGTGGAAAGATAGTAACCTGTTGTGGTCGTTTCTAGATTTCTCCACTAGATGGCATTCCTAGGTTAGTTTTGTATTCAGTTTCCTACAAGGGGGTGGATTGATTTTTACCCTGAAGCAAGAACAGAGAGCCATGATTTACATTTCATGATTTACTTGGCTGATTACAAGCACTAAGATAGTTTACGTTGTCTTGGAAGTTGAGCTGTGCGTTGTACTGCTGAATCTGAGATAATTAGACAGTGATATATTGGGGGGCACCTCATAATGTAGGCAAACAGTCATAAGCAGGCAAATGCCTCCATTGGGCTCCCCAGCTCTTTGTTGCTGCAGACCAAAGAGTCAGAAAGCGAAGAGTGCCTCTTTTCACCGAGATGGAGCTTGGACCCTACTGTATCTCTCACTGGGACAACTCCATCTCCACCCATAGTCTCTCTTCTCTTCTGACTCCTAATTAAACAGCACAACCACTGTCCTGCACCTTTTCACTAGATCTAGTCTTCTTTCTTGACCCTTTCTACTTATACAAAAGCTCTGGTTATACTTCATATTTATTACTCCAGTTCATGACTACTTAAAGAGAAAACATACTTTCCGAAGAAGATATGGCCAGGATTTTGGAGGAAGATAATTTTTAATTTCAAATACTCTGCCCAAATTAGTAAAATAACATTTAGCAAGTACCAGAACATACAGGGAGGAGAAATGGTACCCTAAAACAGCGTGAGTAATAACCATACATAAGTAGAATTCAAGGTATAAAAAGATAAATGGTCTTAAGCTGGATGCCCCTATTAAGAAAGTGGTGAGAATATATGAAAATGTGTAAATAGAATTGTAACTTTGAAGGATGTTGAGGCAAATCCCCAATTTTACTTAGTTCTGATTAGACTGTAGTGAGAGAATAATAATAATGGTACAAGGACTATCCAGAAGAAAAGGAAAAGTCAGTAAGGTTATTGAACCTAACTAAAGTGACACTATCTGCAGTGTTGTTTATATTATGGTAAATGCTGGAAGGAAGGAGCCCCTTTTCACATTTCATTTGTCCCTTCTTTTGACTAGTACCATAAATGTTCCCTGGAACTGTCTACTTGTTTCTCTTAAGCAAATTGCTTAACCTCTGTAAGCCTCATTTTTCTCATCTGTAAAATTGTGATCACAACATTCAGTCTTCTTGCAAGGCATTGGTGAGGTTTCAATTATACAATGTTTGTAAAGCATGTAATAGATTATCAGAATATAATGTCTTTATTAGTATAGTAGGATCTCAATTACTGGGAAGCATTAATATTTTTACAATTAGTCCTCTTTAAATAGTTTTTACATCTTTATTGGAGTATAATTACTTTACAATGGTGTGTTAGTTTCTGCTTTATAACAAAGTGAATCAGTTATACATATACATATATTCCCATATATCTTCCCTCTTGTGTCTCCCTCCCTCCCACCCTCCCTATCCCACCCCTCTACGTGGTCACAAAGCACTGAGCTGATCTCCCTGTGCCATGCGGCTGCTTCCCACTAGCTATCTATTTTATGTTTGGTAGTGTATATATGTCCATGCCACCCTCTCACTTTGTCACAGCTTACCCTTCCCCCTCCCCATATCCTAAAGTCCATTCTCTAGTAGGTCTATGTCTTTATTCCCGTCTTACCCCTAGGTTCTTCATGACATTTTTTTCCCTTAGATTCCATATATATGTGTTAGCATACGGTATTTGTCTTTCTCTTTCTGACTTACTTCACTCTGTATGACAGACTCTAGGTCCATCCACCTCACTACAAATAACTCAATTTCATTTTTTTTATGGCTGAGCAATATTCCATTGTATATATGTGCCACATCTTCTTTATCCATTCATCCGATGTTGGACACTTAGGTCGTTTCCATCTCCTGGCTGTTGTAAATAGAGCTGAAATGAACATTTTGGTACATGACTCTTTTTGAATTATGGTTTTCTCAGGGTATATGCCCAGTAGTGGGATTGCTGGGTCATATGGTAGGTCTATTTGTAGTTTTTTAAGGAACCTCCATACTATTCTCCATAGTGGCTGTACCAATTCACATTCCCACCAGCAGTGCAAGAGTGTTCCCTTTTCTCCACACCCTCTCCAGCATTTATTGTTTCTAGACTATTTGCTGATGGCCAATCTGACCGGTGTGAGATGATATCTCATTGTAGTTTTGATTTGCATTTCTCTAATGATTAATGATGTTGAGCATTCTTTCATGTGTTTCTTGGCAATCTGTATATCTTCTTTGGAGAAATGTCTGTTTAGGTCTTCTGCCCATTTTTGGATTGGGTTGTTTGTTTTTTGTTATTTAGCTGCATGAGCTGCTTGTAAATTTTGGAGATTAATCCTTTGTCAGTTGCTTCATTTGCAAATATTTTCTCCCATTCTGAGGGTTGTCTTTTGGTCTTCTTTATGGTTTCCTTTGCTGTGCAAAAGCTTTGAAGTTTCATTAGGTCCCGTTTGTTTATTTTTGTTTTTATTTCCATTTCTCTAGGAGGTGGGTCAAAAAGGATCTTGCTGTGATTTATGTCATAGAGTGTTCTGCCTATGTTTTCCTCTAAGAGTTTGATAGTTTCTGGCCTTACATTTAGGTCTTTAATCCATTATGAGCTTATTTTTGTGGATGGTGTTAGGGAGTGTTCTAATCTCATACTTTTACATGTACCTTTCCAGTTTTCCCAGCATGACTTATTGAAGAGGCTGTCCTTTCGCCACTGTAGACTCCTGCCTCCTTTATCAAAGATAAGGTGACCATATGTGCGTGGGTTTATCTCTGGGCTTTCTATCCTGTTCCATTGAGCTATATTTCTGTTTTTGTGCCAGTACCATACTGTCTTGATTACTGTAGCTTTGTAGTATAGTCTGAAGTCAGGAAGCCTGATTTTTCGTTCTCAAGATTGCTTTGGCTATTCGGGGTCTTTTGTGTTTCCATACAAATTGTGAAATTTTTTGTTCTAGTTCTGTGAAAACTGCCAGTGGTAGTTTCATAGGGATTGCATTGAATCTGTAGATTGCTTTGGGTAATATAATCATTTTCACAATATTAATTTTTCCAATCCAAGAACATGGTATATCTCTCCATCTATTTGTATCATCTTTAATTTCTCTCATCAGTGTCTTATAATTTTCTGCATACAGGTTTTTTGTCTCCTTAGGTAGGTTTATTCCTAGATATTTTATTCTTTTTGTTGCAATGGTAAATGGGAGTGTTTTCTTGATTTCACTTTCAGATTTTTCACCATTAGTGTATAGGAATCCCAGAGATTTCAGTGCATTAATTTTGTATCCTGCTACTTTACCAAATTCATTGATTAGCTCTAGTAGTTTTCTGGTAGCATCTTTAGGATTCTCTATGTATAGTATCATGTCATCTGCAAACAGTCACAGTTTTACTTCTTCTTTTCCGATTTGGATTCCTTTTATTTCCTTTTCTTCTCTGATTGCTGTGGCTAAAACTTCCAAAACTATGTTGAATAAGAGTGGTGAGAGTGGGCAACCTTGTCTTGCTCCTGATCTTAGTGGAAATGCTTTCAGTTTTTCACCATTGAGGATGATGTTGGCTGTGGGTTTGTCATATATGGCTTTTATTATGTTGAGGAAAGTTCCCTCTATGCCTACTTTCTACAGGGTTTTTATCATAAATGGGTGTTGAATTTTGTCGAAAGCTTTCTCTGCATCTATTGAGATGATCATATGGTTTTTCTCCTTCAATTTGTTAACATGGTGTATCACGTTGATTGATTTGCGTATATTGAAGAATCCTTGCATTCCTGGAATAAACCCCACTTGATCATGGTGTATGATCCTTTTAATGTGCTGTTGGATTCTGTTTGCTAGTATTTTGTTGAGGATTTTTGCATCTATGTTCATCAGTGATATTGGCCTGTAGTTTTCTTTCTTTGTGACATCCTTGTCTGGTTTTGATATCAGGGTGATGGTGGCCTCGTAGAATGAGTTTGGGAGTGTTCCTCCCTCTGCTATATTTTGGAAGAGTTTGAGAAGGATAGGTGTTAGCTCTTCTCTAAATGTTTGATAGAATTTGCCTGTGAAGCCATCTGGTCCTGGGCTTTAAATAGTTTTTAATAAACAAATACATCCTGGATCACCTTGCTTTTATGCCTTAATACAGTTAGCAAGGAACCTCTAATTTTCTGCATATAGTTTATCTGGGAAAGAGCTCTCTAATTTTCACATTTGTAGAGAGAAAAAAGGATGGCAGAGCTGGGGTGGAGGAATAACTGGATGAGGTTTTAATACCTCAAAATGATAATGATAAGGATTAATAAGAAAAAGAGGTGGTTCAGAAACCACAAATACAAATTAGTGGGTATTAGTGGGTCTTCAGCTTGTGGAAAAACAATTGAAAAACTGATTTAATATAATAAAAGTATGGGCTTAGTCTTCAACTCACTTTCTCCTTTGTCATGTATTAAATTTATGAAAATTCTTCATTTAAATTTTGAAAATAAAAATTAAAATGTATAAATTATAGAGGCCATTCTAGATTTTCAAGTTAAGTGACTGAATGTCTTAAGTCTGTTTCATACTGAGGAAGTCCTTGAACATTAACCATCAATCTCAAAGGTACTAAACTAGACAGTCTCTTCTTCTAGTCTTCTTTTAAAATTTGGATAAGTTTCTCTACTTTATTCCAGGCTTTTGAATGTACATGCATATTTGGAAGCAGCTTCATAGGTTTCTGTCATATAAGGAGTCATGTTGTCAAAGAAAAAATATGAATCAAATATTTTCTTAATATTCCCTCTAACAGACTGTTTTTCTTTTAGTTTTAAAGTGCCAGGAATGACCAAGTATACTTGGAAAAATGGTTTGCTGAAATTTTTTTTTTCTTTGTCCTAGTGAAGCTTTAGTTGGTTGGTAGGTAGATTTATGTATCACTTCAAAAGAGGCTGTTGGTAGAGTAGTTTGTACTCAGTAATTCAGATCAGGAAAAGATAACTCTCTAAGATATAGGGTTGAGGACTCACTTCCATGAATATGTTCTGCAAGTTGACAGTGGCATTAATGACAATTTATGGAAGCAAAATTCTTTTTATCTAGTTTATTAATTTGCTAAGTAAACTTTAAAAATTATTTACTGGAGTCAAGATGAGAGCACTGAAACTAGACATATTCAGAGTTCTAATCTGTTTAAATTTTCTAGAGGCCGGAAGTCAGCAGAATTGGAGAAAGTGCAAGAAGAAAAAAAAAAACCCTAAACTTTGCTTTGAATGAGGTTTTGCAGAACTATGAAAGAATATTAGAAATGTATGACTGGTATGGCTTAAACCTTTAAAATTTCAGGTTTAAAGCAAATGAAAGAGCATACTTAATAAAGACAGAAAGAACCTTAGCATTTCATTAATCCAAGAGAAGGCCGTAATTTTTGCTGAGTGCAAAATTAGTATCAATGTTTCTTTTCTCCTGGAAACTTTGCTGATAACTACCAGTAACTGCACATTCCATATAGCCTGGCTCTTAAAGCCTGGACTACCTACAGGAATGATTAATAGTGTAGAGAATTCTCTAATTTTTTCAATTTTAGAGGTAACATAAAAATCAATCTAGGTATAAATATTAATGAGCACCACATTTAAATGTAAGCCACAGTGTAAATAAAAATTTTAAAGAAATACAAACAATAAAATGCATTTGATATCTTTCTCCATATTCACTTTACCAATGTCTGCTAATGTGCCTCTATTTTTCATTTCAAGCCTGAATTAAATGCTAAATTTAATAAGGCTGATTGAATCTTTATTTTTAATCTAAAACTTTTAGGACTTTATGTCTAGATCTATCACTTTGGACTTCAAGGCAACGTTTGTTGTCCTTATTTTATTTTTCATAGCCATCTGCTTAGAAGTAGAGGAAGGAAGGAGATGAAAAGCATGAAAAAATAAAAAAGAAGATAAGAATGAAAGGAAAGAGGGAGAAAGAGAGGGAGGGAAAAGAAGGAACACATTGACCTCTGCTGTTTTCACCTCTTCCTTCTCTCTCATCTCTTGGTGTATGAGTGTAGAAAGAGAGCCTTGATTAGGGTTGGACATGTCATTTAACAATCAGCTTACTTATCTTACACAGTAGCAAGCACTTCACCGTGAGGACTCTTTATGTGAAATGATTCACAAGAGTGTTTCATAGATGAATCATAAACAATTAAACCATAAACACGTAGATGCTGTTGATTTGTATAAATCTCCTAATGAGATCTTTTTTATAGTCTACATGGAATAGTCCATGAAGAAGCCTCATCATACCTAAGGAACATGTTCTCCGAGCAATGGCTACTTCAAATCCATCTGTAAATAAATTCAGGGAAGATAAAATATACCATGGGTTATATAGGGAATGCTCTTAGACAAAGAGATTGATTGAAAGGATCATCTTCTCTATACCCCTAGTATCATTGTGGAAGAAACAACTGTCTAGGAGCACTGTAGATATTCCTGAGTTCTTGAGTAGTAGCCAAGTTAAACCGTTGGCCATCTTCTAAGTATTTGTCTCTTCAGCTCAGATTTTCAGAAGAAAGCTTTCACATTAAGGAGACCATGAGATAAGAGAAATTCTCAACCCTTTCAGATCTGATCCCTTTTCATAACAAGTATCCTAAAAATAATTCATAGGCAATATATCTCATCTACAAACATAATTTATAAATCTATATAATGCTCATTTATAATATAAAATACAATAAAAAAAATAAATAGATGACAGAATGATCTACATTTCCATGTGTAAATATACTCCAGGTACAAGTGCAATAGAAAACTTAATGAAGTAGATAGATGTCTGCACTTAAACACAAAATCATCATACTCAGCAGCTAGACAATGTAAACTAATCCAGAGGTTTTGTTTTGGCAACAAAAATACCATAATACCGTGAATGATGTTGATCAATGTCATCATTTTCTAAGATGGTGAACAAGTCTTAATAAAGCTTTAGAAAATATAAAAAGTACAATTTTTCTTTATTATACAGTACTTGCCTTCTGGAGAAAGCAATGTGTATTAAAATAGATTAAAATATTAGTTTTAATTTGCAAAGTAGAGTTGGATTCATGTAGGTGACATCCCTATTGATGGTGATCTCAGCAGAAGACACAAGGTTTCTCACAGAGGGAAAAATCAGCTTTCTGAGTTGGAGATTTTTCTCTTAACTCCAATCAGACACTTTGTAGTACTGGGGAGAAGGGAGTACAATAGACATGAAAGTGAAGACAGCTAAAGAGGAGCCCAGCTCCAGGTTTTCTTTTCATGGCTCTCAAGTCCCAACTTTCTCCCACATGGTAACACAGGTTGACCCCTTCAGCAGCTCCTGGTCCAAAGCAATTCTGGTACTTAGGTCAAGTCAGTCATTCGTGAACATTATTTGTACTTCCTCAGACCTGTATATATAATATGTAAGTAGCAGTACATCACTTTTCCAATATCAGTAGCCTACCTCAATTAACAATTCCTTAGAGAATGGAATGGAGGTTGTTGCTAGCCCCAAACATAGCTAACCAGCAATAGAGAGGTGGATTGGTATAGTAGCTTAGAGTCAGACAAATCTGTTTTCAGATCTTAACTTTGCAGATGACTGAATGTTCAATACATTACTAAATCACTCTGAAGTTTTCTATATGTGCTTCATGAGGCTGCCATAAGGATTAAACAAAGCTTAACTAGTGGACTCTAACCTGCTTCATTCATTCTGTTCTCTTATGAAATACCCCAGGAATAGAAATAGAAAACTCAAAGAAGATGTGAGGATAGGAAACAGAAGTCAGAAGGAAAAGTAAATTTTCCTGGGAGAGAAGAAAGAAGAGTATCAAACTGAAAAAGACATGATAAATTTAAGACCTAATTCCACTCTCAAAATTAAGATTTTGTTCTTTTATTTGTCCAGGCAAGAAGTAACTAGAGCTCTTGATTATATGAAGGAGATAAGAGGGAGATCATTGTTCTCATCACTTACTATTTAGATTTGATGTGTATCCCCACCCACCTTCTTAAATAATGGGCTTAAAAGGAATAATGATACCTGGGAATACTTTTTGTTAGACTAACATCACTGTGGTTTTTGGAACATCTTACAATATGTGGCTAATCTGCTTAAATTTCACAATTTAAAATTGACATTGACAGTAAAAAAAATTATTTTCTAGAAAGAGAAGAATAAAATCTCATGATATTATAAAAATAAACATTGGGGGACTTCCCTGGTAGCACAGTGGTTAAGAATCCGCCTGCCAATGCAGGGGACATGGGTTTGAGCCCTGGTCCAGGAAGATCTCACATGCCGCAGAGCAACTAAGCCCATGCGCCACAGCTACTGAGCCTGAGCTCTAGAGCCTGCGAGCCACAACTACTGAGCCCGCGCCTAGAGCCCATGCTCTGCAACAAGAGAAGCCACTGCAATGAGAAGCCCATGCACTGCAATGTAGAGTAGCCCCTGCTCGCTGCAACTAGAGAAAGCCCGCGCACAACAACGAAGACCCAACACAGCCAAAAATAAATAAATAAATAAACAAACATTGAAATTTAGACTTGTAGTGAGAAAAAAATTGCGTAAGTCAAGAATTAATTCTGCCCTAAGAATAATAATTAATCTTGCTCCCAAATAGAGTTTGGGCTTACTAGGAAGGGAACCCTCATTGATTCATTTATTAAAATTTTTTTTTAAATTTCTACTTTAGGTTAGGTTTTGTGCTAAGTGCTGGGAATCCAGTGATGAATAAGGTTATAATACCTGCCTACAAGGAGATAACATCCAATGCTAAGTACACTCTTTAGAAACAAAAATGTATGGATTTTTACATCTAGTTTACCCACATAGGCATACCTTCTACTGCTTTTTCAGTTTTGCTTTTTGTGTTATGTACCATTCATGTGAAGACCAAGCATAAAATTCCTTTAGTTACAAAAATACATTAAAAAGGAAAAATAAGCAACTCACAGAAATGAAAATAAGTTGAGGTGGTTTATGTAAAGCTTTTTTGTTTTTTTTTCAGAACTAGAAAGTAAAATTGTCAGGTAATTTGTCATGTGCAGTAATCTTCAAGGTGACTTTGGCACAGCAGTCTACAAATTTCGTATGGATCACAGTACAAAATAATTCCTATTAAGGTTATCAGGAAATTTTAGACTGTCAAACATCCTTCATGGCAATCCCTGCTTTTAAGTGTTAGAACATCGCACTGTGATGACTTATAATGAATAAACCCTGGAGTATTTTAGTTGAATTTTATTCTGATGCTTGGAACTAATGACTCACTCCAGTGGGTATTGCTAGAAATTTAAGGCCTTCAAATAAAAACGAAGTATGATGGTATTTCTCACCTCAAAACTCACAGTCACAGTCTCTCGCACCCTCACTCCCAAGCCAGAGCAGTGATTTAGATGTGACAAGGTTCCTGAGAGGTTGGAAATTTTCAGCTGACTAGTTTTTAAATGACAAATTTAGTTTTACTGTTCACTTGAATTCTGAAAGAATTTCACATTGAATAACACATGGGGAACTTAATTGGAAATATACTAGAAATCATAGCTTTGTTCTCAATGGACTTATTAGATATTTGTTTCATTCTTTAATTTCAGCAAAAACCAGCGTTTCAGGAAGTATCCAAGAGATAAAATTGGGATTGATATAAAAAGTGTTGCTTAAATTCAAATGAAAATAGTCACCGTATATACTTGTTTCTAGAAAAGTTATTGTTCATAAATCCCTGTTTCCTTCCAAAGAGTCTCTATAAAGTGACCTCTTATTACATGTCCTTAAAATATGTTATCAGGTTTCTATTGGATATAGTTACTCAACTTGACAAAGTGTTATTGAAGTTTCACTATATAAGGCAGAGTGTTAGGTGCTGGAGTCCCCAAAATACCTGTGATATGGCCCTTATTTTCAATTTGGTCACAGTCTATCTGGATTTCATGAGGGGGACAGATCTGTCCCTTGAAACCAACATTAAACACAGACTTCCCTCTCTATGTGGATCATACATGAGCTACAAAGACACAGTCTTTCTTTGCTCTGAAAAGGCAAGGTTTATATGCCAATGTGCGATTTGACTCATAAGACATTTTAAGCCAAAAATATATCTTTTAGCTTTGCTGTGACAAACTTTGAGAAGTGGCAGATGTTTATTTTTCTTATATTCCATGGTCCAATTTACCTTTCTTTTGATGTTCTGTGTTACGGACTTGAATTCTCTTTTGTAAGAACAGAAAGGCAAGAAGGAAAGGAGGGCCACAGGATTTAGAACACTTATCTGGACCTTATCTAGAAGGTCAAAACTCATTGTTAAGAATTTTTTCAACTGATTCAACTTAAAAAGAAAATGTGATGTCTCTTGGGATTGAAAAAACTAATCATTAATTTTGCTCCCTTATCTTTGGTATCGATATGTACACTACATACAGGTATTCATAAGAAATAAGTTAAAAATCAACTAAGTAAGTAAATAAGAAGTCTCAAGTTTAGTAACTAATGTTGAAATATTTGGTGCAACCCTTTTTGCAAAAATATTATTATCATATGGGAAGTTGAATTTTACTTCCTAACTATATGCTTTAATGGACACACACAGACACAAACACACACAAACAAAGATATTTCAAATATAAAAGACAGAAAAGGGAGAGTAATTTGTAGTAATATATTTTTTTCTTATAGAAAATGCATGCCTTTGATACATTTCTAGTTGTACCACTAGATGGAGCTCCTTGCTAGAAAGTCACCTATCTCTCACCAAAGGAACTACTTGAGGAAAAAATAAATATGTATTGTTTTTCATTATATATTTCTTTAGAAATATGAAAAAATTAAACTTTAAAATGTAAACTAAATGTTTAATAAAATTTTCTTAAAGCTGACTAACCTACCTGGGAGTGAGATTACACATGAATATTTGAACACTAACAAATTTCAGAAAATTTCCAATTGCCCTTTAGTGAAAAATGTGGATCAACCCTCAGAAAAATAGTCTGAAAATTTTTGGTCCCACAGAACATGTGTCTCTTACCAATTCATAGATACTACTGTCATGGGTATCCAGAGTGTATACGTTCCATTCTTGTAAAAATCATACTCTAAAAAATTACAAATTGCAATGACAGACTGTAAGGAGATGGATGAGGATGGTTTATGGAGACTCCTGTTAAAAGCATAAGCAAGTAATCAGCACAATTATGAACAATAGGGCACCATGTTCTCAAGAACTGAGCAGTCTGGTGGAGAGATGCACATTGATCTTTGTTCCTAGTACTTTGCATACTTACTGCAACTATCATATGACCAAGAGATATCATAAAAAATATAACTTAATAGAAAGGGGTGATGAGTGAAAGTGGACTTTGTGGTCAAGATGCCCTAATTCAAAAAATGCCCATGATCACAGAGTTACCTTCACCTGCTCAGTCAAGGAGTGATTCCAAGCCCATAACAAGTTTACAGCCCAGCAGAAAAAAGTCTTGTCAGGCTAACCATTTATTTATCTATTTATCCATCCCAGCAGTGGTATCACTGAGGGCCTATAGTTTGGAAGGCACTATGCTATTTCATGAAAATGACAAGCACTATTCCTTATAAATTCTACACTAGAGGTATGAATAGATCCTGATGAAGTAGAAAAGGGATTGACAAAAGGTGCCCAGATTGGTAGTAAAATGCTTTGTCAAGAAGAGGATACTTGAACAGGCTCTGGAAGCATATTTAGAGAGATTAGTGATAAAGATACTGAAAAAAAGAAGAAAAATAATTGGATTGCATTGAATTGCATACAGGTATAAAGATAAGTGAGATTTAATAAAGTGAGTTATGAAAATAAAATGTGTGACTTAGTTATCATGTCATCTCTATTGAAATCCTAGCCTGGATGTACCTATGTGGAAGACTTGATGGTGAGAGTTCTAGGATGGGAGCACTCCTGCTTATCTCTCTTTAACCTAGAATATGTTCTTCATGAGTGTTTGAGGCTCTAGCCCCTAAATCTGAGATGCTTTTCTCAGAAAACTACAGATGTCTGAGTCTTTTATTCTTTTTTTTTTTTTTTTTTTTTGTGGTACGTGGGCCTCTCACTGTTGTGGCCTCTCCCGTTGCGGAGCACAGACTCCGGACGCGCAGGCTCAGCGGCCATGGCTCACGGGCCCAGCCGCTCCGCGGCATGTGGGATCTTCCCAGACCGGGGCACGAACCCGTGTCCCCTGCATCGGCAGGCGGACTCTCAACCACTGTGCCACCAGGGAAGCCCTGAGTCTTTTATTCTTACAGACTCTCATGATATGTTCAATGATAAGACTGGAAGATAAAACATTAAGAAATAAATATTTGGAAAATTCTTTGGGACCACCACTTCATGACCAGGTATGCCCATCATAGCTTGTCTCTATATGGGAAGAATTGAAGAGTATGGGAAGGTAGTCACCAGGAAAGCAGGCATTGTTTTTGTTTTTGGCTCTGGGAAGCCAGAACAGAGAGTAATAGGGACAAGGACAGTTCAGTTAATATCTTGTAGTATAGATCATTGTGATGATTCAGTAAAAAAGTCATTCTATTCGAAATGTCTTTGTTTTTTGTCTATTAATGGTGGGAAAATACTGGTGTTAGAAGTCTGTTGGCAGCTATGAGCTGAACCCGGAGCTCCTCAAGCGTCCCAGGAAAATATTGTGCTCTTTAGTGCATTTAGAGGTGGCTTTTGGCAGAGATTGGGCTTCTCAATTCCTGGATGATGAGGGAAAGTCTAGGTAGGATGGAGATTTGGGAGAGGGATGTAGAAAGCAATAAGAAGGGAACTGATAGTAAAACAGAGCTTGATTTTGTCTATCTTCATGCTTTGCTTAGAGTCCAGTACTAAAGTCTAATAAAATAGTTGGTCCTTCTGGCTCTAAAACCAATGCTCTTTTCATTATTACACTAAGTGAGAGAGAGAAATAATTGCAACTATAGGAAGGAAAGGAGAGAATAAAGACATATTTCATGTTGACAGAGGAACTGGTTATGTTAGCACTTCAGACTGCAACATAAATGATACAGAACAAAACTCAGACTCTCTTCCTTTATCCCATGGATGCCCTCCAAATATTAGTCACATCGTCCTAAATAGGTTCTAGGGCCCAATCTTCATTCATCCATTATTCAGCGTTCATTGAGGCACTGTAGTAGACTTCTTAAGAAATCTAGTCTGGACACGATTCCCTTGGCTTGGAGTATTTCTGAAAATTAGCCATCTATGTGCTGTCCCAGGAGGAAAAATCAGAAACTCTCCAATTATCCCTTTGCCTTGTGTTAATCCATCAAACATAAGTATTCTTAAGTGGAAGTCACTCATTTCTGGCATCTTGATAAATCATCTGTGTAACCACACTTTGAACTGCAATATTGTACAACAAAGGAGATGATCTTGTAATGAATATTTTAGAAAAGCATATGAAAACATATTTTCAACCGCTTATAACCATCATTTTTTTTAACAGAGGAGAAAAAGAAATACAATTTTGCAGTGATGGTTGTTCAGACGAATCACTCTTTCCTTCCTCTTCCTAATCTCTCCTCTATGACAATATAATATAAATATGGGAAATGACATAAGAGATTTATTTCCTATACTATGAGGTAAGCTGGTCAGCCTGTAATAAGATAACTGAATTTTCATTCTATCAAGAATCTGAAGAGTTGAGAATCTCCAGTGTGGAAAGTAAATAATAATAAGGAAAAGAAAGGTGAGGTGGGCTAACCACTGGGATTTATGGGTTAAATCTAAGAATATTGACTCACTGTTTTGGGGATCTTACAAATGCTTGTCTCCATAGACAGAAAGTTAGCAAATACCTTTCATATTGCTTATATAATTCATTATCTTTTCTAAACTAATGAAATTACTCTTTGGCATCCCTTCTAATTAAGATCGTCTACTTATCTGAAATATCAGAATCTCCAGCCAGGGATCTAAGATAATTTGATTACGGACAAGAACTTTTTATGGTACAGAGTAAAACTGGTTTGTATTTGATAGTAGAAAATCTGCCATTATTTGGGAACTCATCACTATAACAGCTGTTTGACAACAGAAAGTGTTTATTGATACTGACTCTATATGGCTAAATATTAAATTAATACTGAACCAATCAGCCATCCAGCTAAAAAGAAAAATGAAAATTGCAATGTTATTTTCTTGCTTTTTTTTTTTCTTTTTTTTTGCGGTTTGTGGGCCTCTCACTGTTGTGGCCTCTCCTGCTGTGGAGCACAGGCTCCGGACATGCAGGCTCAGCGGCCATGGCTCACAGGCCCAGCTGCTCTGCGGCATGTGGGATCTTCCCGGACCCGGGCACGAACCTGTGTCCCCTGCATCGGCAGGCGGACTCTCAACCACTGCGCCACCAGGGAAGCCCTCTTGCTTTTTCAATATAATTTGAAGCCATCAAAATTCGATGGAACCTCAGAATTAAAACACATTACACAAATGTGTTCAGTAGAGAATAAAATATACAGGGGAAGTGAACAGGAACCAGAAAAGCATTTATTAGGCAAAGCTATTCTAAACTGGCAAAGGTGAACTTCTGCTGCATAGAAATTGGGAATTGACATTGTTTAATGTCAACAAAAGAGATGCCAAATACTTTCTTTACAAAGGCCAGAGAGAAATAATTTGCCATGGGAACCTTACCCAATACCAGACAAAGGATGTGTTTCCATTCCAGTCAGGAACCCTTTGAGATCTAATTCTTTGTAAAGTGTAAGAGAGGTCACATGCCTGTCTTCATTCCTTACTTTAATTTTACCAAAAACTTGAGTATTTATTGTGTATCAGGCACTAAGCTAGATGATAGGAAAACCTTTGACTTGGAATACTGTGCTGGATATACAGGAAGAAGAACACAGAGACTTTTCCATGTCCCATTTTTCTATTGTTATTTCATTGAATAAAACAACCATTGGTGTAGGCCATGGTAATCATTGTACGCACAACTAGGAAAGAGAAAGTGCTGCCAGTTGAGCTATGACAAGCTCAGATTTTTAAAGCATGTTGCAATTTCAGGGGAAATGTTCCTTTTAAATGTGAAAAAAAATGTGAATTACAGTGTGTCTCTCTCACAAGGGTGATACAAGGGCCAAGTGTATTTGGGTAGTTCACAAACCCAGCATTTTCTATGGAGTGTTCTATGAAACAAGCAGCTATGCATATACACTTGAATGAGTATATCTGAGAAACATCAACAACTGCATAGACAACAAAATATCCCATGCTCAGAGACGTTTGGGAAATGATAAATTAAACAACATTAAACTCTACTGTAGAATATCATAATGTCTTTTTCTTTCATGGAATATGTGATGGTATTAGGGCTCACTAGAAAGCATGAATGCATTCAGAATTTAATGGAAAACAAGTCCAAATTTATATCAATTGCTTCTCTAATTTATATCAATTGCTTCTCTAATTTTTTGTACCAGTTTCTAAGAAACACAACAAAGTTAAAATATAAGTAGAGTGCACACTCTCTCTTCCTTTGTAGTATGTCTATGCCAGAGTTCATGCAACTTTCCTTCCCTATTGGTACGAGTTGGGCAATAAGGAGAACTCAAAGATACCTCTTTGTTCTTGAGGAACACTTACTAATATTTCCATCCTCTTGTTCCCTGGGAAGCAATCGCCATTAGAATATAATCCTCCTCCTTGCTCTGCCTCTTAGTCATTCCTCTCCACAGGGAAGCATATGTTTTCTCTCTAGATTGGAGGTGGGTGCTGTTGCAAGGTCTGGACTGTTTGTGTAAGGGAGGGTGTTAGCAAGTCCATGTGGCCCCACACTTAAACAACGTACTCCAGCCTAGGTTTTATCTGTAATAAACCTCCAATTTTATCTCTCACTCTTGTATCTCTTTGTTGGTTCTAAACTCTGGCATAGAAGAGAGAAGTCTTATTGCTTAACCCCCAAAGCTTCAGAGTTCTTTTAAATTAAAAAACTTTACATTAAAAATGCCTGAGAGAGTGCGACCCAAGCAGATAACTCTTTACTATGTATACTCTGAACGTTACCCTGGCACCTCCCAGCCTTCAAAGAGTATCTTTTTTTTGAATTTTAGAATTTTATTTACTTTTTTATACGGCAGGTTCTTATTAGTTATCCATTTTATACATATTAGCGTGTATATGTCAATCCCAATCTCCCAGAAGATACATGTAGGTACTACTCAAAAGGTAAGCGTAGGGCTTCCCTGGTGGCGCAGTGGTTGAGAGTCCGCCTGCCGATGCAGGGGACATGGGTTCATGCCCCGGTCCGGGAAGATCCCACATGCCGCGGAGCGGCTACACCCGTGAGCCATGGCTGCTGAGCCTGTGCGTCCGGAGCCTGTGCTCCTCAACAGGAAAGGCCACAACAGTGAGAGGCCTATGTACCGGTTAAAAAAAAAAAAAAAAAGAAAAAAAAAAAAAAAAGGTAAGCGTAAATTAAGAGGAACTGTAGAGGCCCACGGATCTAAAATCCCACACAAAGACTCTTAAAAGAGCATTAGTTTACACAAGCTTTCCTAGAATAATCCATTCATTCCTACTGAGGCCTCAGAGGAGATGTTTCTCTATTTTTTTTCTCTACTCTCTTTATTTTGCATTATATAAAACAATAGCAACAACCAGTAACATATTGCTCTTCTTCCCATTTGTATGGATTTTAGGAAGTTATTGTCTCTTTCTCTGAAGAAATAACCCACAGACAAAAAAGTAGTACCACGTTGTGAAATCTGAAAATCCCGGAAGTCAACAGCTTGAAGATACCCTCAGGAGAAGGGAAGAAAACAAGTGTTACGAGAGATGAGACAAGCTAGGGAAATGTTGATTTCAATGCCACTGATGCAGACAGTAGGTACATTTTTCCTCTGGCACCCACTGCCACCATCTCAGTGGGGTGATTTTTGGTCTCTGATATGAAGAACTGTTTTCAAATGACATAAGAGTTGCTTTGAGGAGAGGTGCAACAAGAAAGTTTCAAGTATGGATAAGAATCACATCAAAGTCCAAAGTCAGGGAAAAAATCCACAGTGATAAGAAAGCCCAGAAGAGTCAATGTCTTGCTACTTCAACTGAATGCCTTCATTAGACCCAAGAGAGAATCTCAAAAACATCTGAGGGTTCCAATCAGCGTATATATCCCATCCCTCCACCCTGTAGGGATACTTTCTTGACTATATGCCAGAAACAGAGATAACTAAAGAGTTGAACATCCTCCAGTTGTCTGAGATACTTGATGCCACTCAAGCCATTTCCTCCCTGAGAAAATTGAAATGACAGGGGAATAGGGTGTGTGTAACCAACTCATTCCTTCACCTTCCTTCCTGAAAAGCCAGCATTTTAGGAAGAATGAGGATACCTCCTATCTTTCCATTTCTCTCCAAAAAGTTACACGGTTGTTGGTCCAGAAGAATTCTGAAAGCTCAAAGAAATATAAATGCTTCTCTTATTGTGATCTTAATAGAATTCTTAGGGACAGTTAACTTGTATCCCTCTTTTACTCTCTGAAACTTTTAATTCTTTTCCTTCAATTCTGTGCGTGTTGTGTGTAAAATCTATGAAGGGTGAGACTAGTAGATTAAAAACATCTCAGCTTTTCCTAATCTGTATAAAAGTCTAAAATAACTTCTCCTCCCTTACCACCTCCTCTTCTTTCTCCTTTGAGGGGAAGATTTCTGGCAAATTTTGGGTTGGGAAACTGCAGTCATTGTCACAAAACCTAACTGTAAATCCAGTGATTACTTTTTTTAAAAAAAGTATTTATTTATTTATGGCCGTGTTGGGTCTTCGTTTCTGTGCAAGGGCTTTCTCTAGTTGTGGCAAGCGGGGGTCACTCTTCATCGCGGTGCGCAGGCCTCTCACTATCGCGGCCTCTGTTGTTGCGGAGCACAGGCTCCAGACGCGCAGGCTCAGTAATTGTGGCTCACGGGCCCAGTTGCTCCGCGGCATGTGGGATCTTCCCAGACCAGGGCTCAAACCCGTGTCCCCTGCATTGGCAGGCAGATTCTCAACCACTGCACCACCAGGGAAGCCCCCAGTGATTACTTTTGAAAGGCAATTGCAAAATAGGAGTAGAACCCTCTAGAAAACAGTTAATTTTGACTGAGTCTTCCTAATATTGAGCTGTACTTTGAAGAAAATTCTTTATCAGGTTATTGACATTCTCAGTATTGGAAAAATTACTAAAGAGGAAACATTATAGGCGGCTGACATTTTCTTTTGGGGATTTTTCCCAGCATTGAAGAAAATGAATGAGGCATGTGAGAAAACATTAATAGGTAATGTTGGCATACTGTATAAATGTAACTATGCATTATTTCTTAAAACTGTACAACATATTTTAAAAAGTGGAGGTTTTAAAAGATAAAGGTCACTGTAGCATAAGGAACAGTAAAAACACGTTATAGACGCCAAGAGACTAAGAAACCAGAGTGGAAAGAGTAATTTTCCTGTCATGAGGGAAAAGTGGGCTATTTTTTGTCAATCAGCTCTGCTTCTGTATCCCTGTTTGGCCTTGGAATCCCTCTCCTTTCTCCTTATATGGGACCTGAGGGGAATTAGAATACCTGGGGCATATGTTTCCTTGGTAATGTAACCTATAATAATTTCTCTTAGGGCCGGATCCTTGTTGAAATTCAGGGCAAAGTTGTTTTGCCAGTAATTTCTGAGCCATTGATCATATTTTGCAATCTGTCCTACTTCTGTGAGATAACTTTCGAGGATGATAAAAACGAGTGTATTTCTATGCACCTTGTGTCTCCTCCATTGTCGTCCTTGGTTTTGAGCTCAAAGAAGAAAAGTAGAATCTGTAAATACAATATAGAGCATCTTTTTTTTTTTCTTGTTGCTTCCCTGTCAGTGTTTCATGGTTGAGATATTTAAAATCAAGGCTAGTAAATGCAGCATCTCAAAGTATACTATGCAAACAACACTATGCACTTGTCCAAATTAATGAAATAAGAGGTTCTGTGAGAAAACTTCAATTCCTAAGGAAGTGTTCATCTTATTTACAGCATTGTTTTGTTTAGAATAAAAACCCCAAACACTCTTTATGTGATCATCAGTGTAAGGAAATTAATTTTCTTCTTTTGAAGTTTACATGAATTATTGGTCTTATCATTTTGGAAAGCCTGGACTACAAGTCAGGCTGCTACCATGTAAAGAATTATTTTAAACAAAAACGCTTCCATTTCTCACTTGTATGAACCAAAATACAAATGACTGAAGACCTGCTGAAGAGCTCTATTCACACAGTGCAGTTTGGTATGGCTATAAAGGTACTATCTGAACATAAATTTTATAAAATGCTTTAAACCCAGAGAAACATGTATTTATTTTTCCTACAAAAGTCTTCAAAGCAACCCCGAGGAGATAAATTATTGGACATGAGTCTACTTTCATTTGGAGAATATGACATAAGATCAAATTTTATTTTATTTTTTTAGAGTTTAAAAAATGATTCTTTTTCCCAGCTCCCTTCACAGTTTATTCTCTTATAAGCCTTAGTATATCCTTTATATTGTTTAGTTTATAGAACTGGCCATTAGAAGACATGAACTATAAATCACAGTATGAAACAGATTTTTTGTTGGCCAACAGAAGGGGAAAAAAAAGAGACTATAGCTGCCTTTATGCCATTTTACTCCAGGTTGGTGAGAATTATATGTAATGAAGTCCCCAACTGTAAATGGACATGGTCAGACACATATTACATTGACAAGTCAGAGGATAAAACTGATGAAAAGCACATTTTATTATTAGGGGATTTCCATTTCTAAATGCTAATGTATTTAAAAAATGATAAATTGTAAATACATAGATATATAATAACTATCATTTAAGAATATGTTTAGGTTGTGATGGCTGAGTGATTTATAACTGTCCTGAGTAAAGGACAGTTATAAAAATCCCCAGTTGAGTATGAATATGAACAACAAAAGCTCCTCTGGACTCTATGGACAATGGATACAATATAAAAAACTAGAAAATAGACCCCGAGATACCCTCTACTTAAAATCAACTAATTCAATGGAAGGTGTTAAGAAATAGGCCTTTGCTTCTCCCCTGCCCCACGTCACCCATGGGCACAAACAAGCTCAGGGCACGGGGAATTAGAATTTAGTCTATGGTAATTAAGGTCATAGAAAGTAGAAGAAATACATCATGGTACCTGAAGCACATAACTTTTTGGGAAAAAAATCCCTTTTATATATATATATATATATATATATATATATATATATATATATATGGTGCAAAGTAATGGTCTTCATTTGGAGATATCATGACTTGACTTACATATTTTGCTAGGATTGAATTTTACTAAATTATAGTTTTTTGTGTTCATTTATTAATAAAGATACCTCATTAGGCAATTTGGTGTGCCTGACAAGTACTGCAACTATAATTGCCTTCAAATTAAACCTAAACACTAGGAGATATTCATCTAAATTGAGTTAATCATAATTTAACTGCTATATACTGAGACATACCCATTACAGAATTCAGACCGTATTGGCCAAATAATAGATTACAAATACAGTATTGTCATATAAGACTGGATAATAAATTCATTTATGAGATACTTGAGAAAATATTTTAGGAAAGATTCTTAAGCTAGTTCTGATGAAGAGAAGAAATCCATTTATTCAGATTTAGATTCTTTATTTTCCAGACTCATTTTTCTAGTTCGATGGTCAATCATTTCAAAACCAACTGCAAAATTGGCTTTCAGAATACAAATAGAAACTCATGGCAACACATCCTGACTCCCACAGGTTTAACAATTACATGTCTAATGGCCCTCTGCTATGACATAAAAATAAATAGAAATGGAGCAAAATATTTTACCCCTCAATACTTTAAATAAGGACAGTTTATGGTGGGAAGTGCTTATCTGCCATGGGGGAAAATCTGCTCCCATATTTTCAAGATCCCATCTCAATTCTCAAGACAGTAAATGGTTTAAGAGTCACCTTCCTAGTTAGAACAACCAAGTTGTGGGATAAGAGGACTCTTGTGTTAGAATACAGGTTTAAATATATTCGAGTATGTACTGTTTTAGCAAATATAATTTTTTATTGTGATTTCAGTAAGAAACAGTTTTGAGGTAAGCTCATACTTTCAATTTAATTCCACAAATGTTTTTAGAGCCCATAGTGTTTCTTAAGCACAGTACTGGAGATTAAAATCAGGTCCAGTCACAAACCTAGAGACCCACCAACCTATGATCTTTCAGTGAAAGTTCTTTTCCTTGGGCTTCCCTGGTGGTGCAGTGGTTAAGAATCTGCCTGCCAATGCAGGGGACACGGGTTCGAGTCCTCATCCAGGAAGATCCCACATGCCCTGGAACAACTAAACCTGTGTGCCACAACTACTGAGCCTGCGCTCTAGAGCCCGCAAGGCACACTACTGAGCCCGTGTGCCACAACTACTGAAGCCTGCATGCCTAGAGCCCATGCTCCGCAACAAGAGAATCCACCACAATGAGAAACCCATGCACTGCAATGAAGGGTAGCCCCCACTTGCTGCAACTAAAGAAAGCCCGTGTAGTGATGAAGACCCAACGCAGCCATAAATAAATAAATAAAGTTCCATTAAAAAAATAAAAAATAAAGAAAAAAAGAAAGTTCTCTTCCTTAAAGCAAAGCTTACTTTATGAAGGTCACAATCCATGGACATTTAAGCACAAAGGGAATTCCAACTTGCAAAGTCAGGGACATGGAGCCATTGCTCCATACCACTCTCCACACAATCTAAATTTTTTACCTTCAAGGACAAGTTACTCCAGAACCTGGTGCCTCAATTACCCAAGAGTCTTCCCTAAAACCCCTAAACTGATCAGATCTTTTTTTTTTTTTTACATCTTTATTGGAGTATAATTGCTTCACAATGGTGTGTTAGCTTCTGCTATATAAAAAAGTGAATCAGCTATATGTATACATATATCCCCATATCCCTTCTCTCTTGCGTCTCCCTCCCACCCTCCCTATCCCACCCCTTTAGGTGGTCACAAAGCACGGAACTGATCTCTCTATGCTATGCGGCTGCTTCCACTAGCTATCAGTTTTACATTTGGTAGTGTATATATATCCATGCAACTCTCTCACTTCGTCCCAGCTTGCCCTTCCCCCTCCCCGTGTCCTCAAGTCCATTCTCTACATCTGAATCTTTATTCCTGTTCTGCCTCTAGTTTCTTCAGAACCTTTTTTTTTTTTTTTAGATTCCATATATATGTGTTAGCGTACGGTATTTGTTTATCTCTTTCTGACTTACTTCACTCTGTATGACAGTATGTAGGTCCATCCACCTAACTACAAATAATTCAATTTCGTTTTTTTTATGGCTGAGTAATATTCCATTGTATATATGTGCCACATCTTCTTTACCCATTCATCTGTTGATAGACACTTAGGTTGCTTCCATGTCCTGGCTATTGTAAATAGAGCTGCAATGAACATTGGGGTACATGACTCTTTTTGAATTATGGTTGTCTCAGGGTATATGCCCAGTAGTGGGATTGCTGGGTCATATGGTAGTTCTATCTGTAGTTTTTTAAGGAACCTCCATACTGTTCTCCATAGTGGCTGTATCAATTTACATTCCCATCAACAGTGCAAGAGGGTTCCCTTTCCTCCACACCCTCTCCAGCATTTATTCTTTGTAGATTTTTTGATGATGGCCATTCTGACCTGTGTAAGGTGATACCTCATTGTAGTTTTGATTTGCATTTCTCTAATGATTAGTGATGTTGAGCATCCTTTCATGTGTTTGTTGGCAATCTGTATATCTTCTTTGAAGAAATGTCTACTTAAGTCTTCTGCCCATTTTTGGATTGGGTTGTTTGTTTTTTGGATATTGAGCTGCATGAGCTGTTTGTATATTTTGGAGATTAATTCTTTGTCAGTTGCTTCATTTGCAAATATTTTCTTCCATTCTGAGGGTTGTCTTTTCATCTTTGCTTTTCAAAAGCTTTTAAGTAAGGGCTTCCCTGGTGGCGCAGTGGTTGGGAGTCCGCCTGCCGATGCAGGGGACGCGGGTTTGTGCCCCGGTCCGGGAGGATCCCACATGCCGCGGAGTGGCTGGGCCTGTGGGCCATGGCCGCTGAGCCTGTGCGTCCGGAGCCTGTGCTCCGCAATGGGAGAGGCCACAACAGTGAGAGGCCCACATACCGCAAAAAAAAAAAAAATTTTAAGTTTCATTAGGTCCCATTCGTTTATTTTTGTTTTTATATCCATTTCTGTAGAAGGTGGGTCAAAAAGGATCTTGCTGTGATTCATGTCATAGAGTGTTCTGCTTATGTTTTCCTCTAAGAGTTTTATAGTGTCTGACCTTCCATTTAGCTGTTTAATCCATTTTGAGTTTATTTTTGTGTATGGTGTTAGGGAGTGTTCTAATTTCATTCTTTTCCATGTAGCTGTCCAGTTTTCCCAGCAGCACTTATTGAAGAGGCTGTCTTTTCTCCATTGTATATTCTTGCCTCCTTCATCAAAGATAGGGTGACCATATGTGCATGGGTTTATCTCTGGAATTTCTATCCTGTTCCATTGATCTATATTTCTGTTTTTGTGCTAGTACCATCCTGTCTTGATTACTGTAGCTTTGTAGTATAGTCTGAAGTCAGGGAGCCTGATTCCTCCAGCTCCGTTTTTATTTCTCAGGATTTCTTTGGCTATTTAGGGTCTTTTGTGTTTCCATACAAATTGTGAAATTTTTTGTTCTAGTTCTGTGAAAAATGCCATTGGTAGTTTGATAGGGATTGCATTGAATCTGTAGATTGCTTTGGGTAGTAGAGTCATTTTCACAATGTTGGTTCTTCCAATCCAAGAACATGGTATATCTCTCTATCTGTTTATATCATCTTTAATTTCTTTCATCAGTGTATTATAGTTTTCTGCATACAGGTCATTTATCTCCTTAGGTAGGATTATTTCTAGGTATTTTATTCTTTTTGTTGCAATGGTAAATGGGAGTGTTTCCTTACTTTCTCTTTCAGATTTTTCATCATTAGTGTATAGGAATGCAGGAGATTTCTGTTGATTAATTTTGTATCCTGCTACTTTACCAAATTCATTGATTAGTTCTAATAGTTTTCTGGCAGTATCTTTAGGAGTCTCTGTATAGTGCCATGTCATCTGCAAACAGTGATAGTTTTACTTCTTCTTTTCCGATTTGGATTACTTTTATTTCTTTTTCTTCTCTGATTGCTATGGCTAAAACTTCCAAAACTATGTTGAGTGATAGTGATGACAGTGGGCAGCCTTGTTTTGTTCCTGATCTTAGTGGAAATGCTTTCAGTTATTCACCATTCAGAATGATGTTGGCTGTGGGTTTGTCATATATGGCCTTTATTATGTTGAGGTAAGTTCCCTCTATGCCTACTTTCTGGAGGGTTAATATCATAAGTGGGTTTTGAATTTTGTCTAATGCTTTTTCGGCATCTATTGAGATGATCATATGCTTTTTCTCCTTCAATTTGTTAATATGGTTTATTACACTGATTGATTTGTGTGTATTGAAGAATCCTTGCATTCCTGGAATAAATCCCACTTGATCATGGTGTATGATCCTTTTAATGTGCTGTTGGATCCTGTTTGCTAGTATTTTGTTGAGGATTTTTGCATCTGTGTTCATCGGTGATATTGGCCTATAGTTTCTTTTTTTGTGACCGGTTTGTCTGGTTTTTTTTTTTTTTTTTTTTGCTGTACGCGGGCCTCTCACTGTTGTGGCCTCTCCTGTTGCAGAGCACAGGCTCCGGATGCGCAGGCCCCGTGGCCATGGCTCACGGGCCCAGCCGCTCCGCAGCATGTGGGATCTTCCCGGTTCGGGGCACGAACCCGTGTCCCCTGCATCGGCAGGCGGACTCCCAACCACTGCGCCACCAGGGAAGCCCCCGGTTTGTCTGGTTTTGTAATCAGGGTTATGGTGGCCTTATAGAATGATTTTGTGAATGTTCCTCCCTCTGCTATATTTTGGAAGAGTTTCAGAAGGATAGGTGTTAGCTCTTCACTAAATGTTTGATAGAATTCGTCTATGAAGCCATCTGGTCCTGGGCTTTTGTTTGTTGGAAGATTTTAA
Organism: Pseudorca crassidens; assembly: GCF_039906515.1. NCBI lineage: Eukaryota > Metazoa > Chordata > Mammalia > Artiodactyla > Delphinidae > Pseudorca > Pseudorca crassidens. Next base: position 72,537,512 of record NC_090306.1, read on the forward strand.
ATCACAGTTTCAATTTCAGTGCTTGTGATTAGTCTGTTTATATTTTCTGTTTCTTCCTGGTTCAGTCTTGGAAGTTTGTGCTTTTCTAAGAATTTGTCCCATTTCTTCCAGGTTGTCCATTTTATTGGCACATAGTTGCTTGTAGTAATCTCTCAAGATCCTTTGTATTTCTGTAATGTCAGTTGTTACTTCTCCTTTTTCATTTCTAATTCTGTTGATTTGAGTCTTCTCCCTTTTTTTCTTGATGAGTCTGGCTAATGGTTTATCAATTTTGTTTATCTTCTCAAGGAACCAGTTTTTAATTTTATTGATCGTTGCTATCATTTCTTTCATTCCTTTTCATTTATTTTTCATCTGATCTTTATGATTTCTTTCCTCCTGCTATCTTTAGTGTTTCTTTGTTCTTCTTTCTCTAATTGCTTTAGGTGTAAAGTTGGGTTGTTTATTTGAGATTTTTCTTGTTTCTTGACGTAGGATTATCGCTATAAACTTCCCTCTTAGAATTGCTTTTGCTGAATCCCATAGGTTTTAGGTCGTCATGTTTTCATTGTCATTTGTTTCTAGGTATTTTTTGATTTCCTCTTTGATTTCTTCAGTGACCTCTTGGTTATTTAGTAGTGTATTGTTTAGCCTCCATGTGTTTATAGTTTTTACAGTTTTTTTCTTGTAACTGATATCTAGTCTCATAGCGTTGTGGCTGGAAAAGATACTTGATACAATTTCAATTTTCTTAAATTTACCAAGGCTTGATTTGTGACCCAAGATATGATCTATCCTGGAGAATGTTCCATGAGCACTTGAGAACAAAGTACATTCTGTTGTTTTTGGATAGAATGTCCTATAATTATCAATTAGGTCCATGTTGTTTAATGTGTTAAACTTGTGTTTCCTTATTTATTTTCATTTTGCTTGATCTGTCCATTGGTGAAAGTGGGGTGTTAAAGTCCCCTACTCTGATTGTGTTACTCTCAATTTCCCCTTTTATGGCTGTTAGCATTTGCCTTATGTATTGAGGTGATCCTAGGTTGGGTGCATAAATATTTACAATTGTTATATCTTCTTCTTGGATTGATCCCTTGATCATTATGTAGTGTCCTTCTTTGTCTCTTGTAATAGTCTTTATTTTAAAGTCTATTTTGTCTGATATGAGAATTTCTACTCCAGCTTTCTTTTGACTTCCATTTGCATGGAATAACATTCTCTGTACCCTCACTTTCAGTCTGTATGTGTCCCTAGGTCTGCAGTGGGTCTCTTGTAGACAGCATATAGATGAGTCTTGTTTTTGTATCCATTGAGCCAGTCTATGTCTTTCGGTTGGAGCATTTAATCCATTTACATTTAAGGTAATTATTGATATGTATGTTCCTATTACCATTTTCTTAATTGTTTTGGGTTTGTTTTTGTAGATCTTTTCCTTCTCTTGTGTTTCCTGCTTGGAGAAGTTCCTTTACCATTTGTTGTAAAGCTAGTTTGGTGCTGCTGAATTCTCTTAGCTTTTGCTTCACTGTAAAGGTTTAAATTTCTCCATCAAATCTGAATGAGGTCCTTGCTGGGTAGAGTAATCTTGGTTGTGGTTTTTTCCCTTTCATCTCTTTAAATATGTCCTGCCACTTGCTTCTGGCTTGCAGAGTTTCTGCTGAAAGATCAGCTATTAACCTTATGGGGATTCCCTTGTATTTATTTGTTGCTTTTCCCTTGCTGCTTTCAATATTTTTTCTTTGTATTTAATTTTTGATAGTTTGATTAATATGTGTCTTGGCATGTTTCTCCTGGACTTGATTTGACTATTTCAAATATTTTCTCAGTCCCTTCCTTTTTCTCTTTTCTTCTGGGACCCCTATAATTTGAATGTTGGTGCATTTAATGTTGTCCCAGAGGTCTCAGATTGTCCTCGATTCTTTTCATTCTTTTTTCTTTATTCTGCTCTGCAGTAGTTATTTCCACTATTTTATCTTCCAGGTCACTTATCCATTCTTCTGCCTCAGTTATTCTATTGATTCCATCTAGAGAATTTTTAATTTAATTTATTGTGTTGTTCATCATTGTTTATTTGGTCTTTAGTTCTTCTAGGTCCTTGTTAAACTTCTCCTCTATTTTCTCCATTCTATTTCCAATATTTTGGATCATCTTTACTATCATTACTCTGAATTCTTTCTCAGGTAGTCTGCCTATTTCCTCTTCATTTGTTTGGCCTGGTGGATTTTTACCTTGCTCCTTCATCTGCTGTGTATTTCTCTGTCTCTCATTTTGCTTAACTTGCTGTGTTTGGGGTCTCCTTTTGACAGGCTGCAGGTTTGTAGTTCCCGTTGTTTTTGGTGTCTGGTCGCAGTGGGTAAGGTTGGTTCAGTGGGTTGTGTAAGCTTCGTAACGGAGGGGACTGGTGCCTGTGTTTTGGTGGATGAGGCTGGATCTTGTCTTTCTTGTGGGCAAGACCGCATCCGGTGGTGTGTTTTGGGAGGTCTGTGACCTTATTATGATATTAGGCAGCCTCTCTGCTAGTGGGTGGGGTTTTTGTTCCTGTCTTGCTAGTTGTCTCGCATGGGGTGTCCAGCACTGGAGCTTGTTGGTCATTAGGAGGAGCTGGGTCTTAGGGTTGAGACGGAGATCTCTGGGAGAGCCTTCGCCCTTTGATATTATGTGGGCCTGGGAGGTCTTTGGTGGTCCAATGTCCTGAACTCAGCTCTCCCACCTAAGAGGCTCAGGCCTGACACCCAGCTGGAGCACCAAGACCCTGTCAGCCACACAGCCTGGTACATTGGGAGTTTCTTGTCTTTTGGGAAGTCTGAGGTCTTCTGCCAGCTTTCAGTAGGTGTTCTGTAGGTGTCCCACATCTGGACGTATTTTTTATGTATTTGTGGGGAGGAAGGTGATCTCCACGTCTTATTCCTCTGCCATCTTGAAGGTCCTCCTATTCTGAGTTGTCTCATGACAGGAGGTCCTGATCAGATCTTTTCATTATATGGTTCATTTCATTCCACTTGGCAGCTGGAAAAGTCTTACCTTTATTTTAAGATCCAGATGTGGTAATACATCCTTTGAAACCTCTCTCTTCCTTAGGGAATATTGCCCCATCCACAGTTTATTGATTATGTCACTGCATTTGTATTTACCACACTATGTTGTAATTTAAACATATACAAGTCTGTCTTTCTCTCTAGAGCAAGAACCCTGTGTTATTAATATTTATATCTTTAATACTTAGTAGAGTTTCAGGCATATTTTGTCTTAAAAATATTGAATGTTGATTGAGGATGAGGTTCCCCCACTCCTCGGAAGAACTCATGCTCCAGTGGTAAAACGAGCATGGAATGAAACAAAAAAAAAAGACTGTAACACAAGGATAAGAGCTAACTTTTATTAAGTCATTACTGTATGGCAAGTATTGTACTAAAATATTTTCAGGAATTATCACATAGAAACTTCATGGCAACCCTAGAAATAGTTATTATGTTTCCTGTTTTACAATTTCCTGTGAGCATTTCTCACATGATATTACCATTTCTTTGTTATTCATCAATCTAATCCATTCTAGACTGTAAGCGTTTTGAGGACATAGACTCTATCTGGCACTGTTTCATTCACAGCATCTGATACGGTGTCTACCAGCTAACAGGCAATCAAAATATTTGTTAATGCATTTGTTAGTGCATTCGTACTTTAATCAACTTTTTTCCCAGTGTATGAAATATTATTGTAGCATACATTTATGCAGTGCTTATGCTGTGCCAGATGCTCTTCTACATGTTTCACAAATATTAGTTCATTAAACCTTCACTACATTCTGTGAGCTAGCTTCTCTCACTGCAAACTAGGTAATGTTTTACAGGTGAGGAAACAGAGGCAAAGATAGGTAAAGCAATTTGGCCAAGGCTATATGGCTAGTTATCTATCTTGTTCCATCCCCTTACTTTCAGTCTGTATGTGTCTCTAGGTCTGAAGTGGGTCTCTTGTAGACAGCATATATATGGGTCTTGTTTTTGTATCCATTCAGCCAATCTGTGTCTTTTGGTGGGAGCATTTAGTCCATTTACATTTAAGGTAATTATTGATATGTATGTTCCTATTCCCATTTTCTTAATTGTTTCGGGTTCCTTATTGTAGGTCTTTTCCTTCTCTTGTGCTTCTTGCCTAGAGAAGTTCCTTTAGCAGTTGTTGTAAAGCTGGTTTGGTGGTGCTGAACTCTCTCAGCTTTTGCTTGTCTGTAAAGGTTTTAATTTCTCCATCAAGTCTGAATGAGATCCTTGCTGGGTAGAGTAATCTTGGTTGCAGGTTTTTCTCCTTCATCGCTTTAAATATGTCCTGCCAGTCCCTTCTGGCTTGCAGAGTTTCTGCTGAAAGATCAGCTGTTAACCTTATGGGGATTCCTTTGTGTGTTATTTGTTGCTTTTCCCTTGCTGGTTTTAATATGTTGTCTTTGTATTTAATATTTGACAGTTTGATTAATATGTGTCTTGGCATATTTCTCCTTGGATTTATCCTGTATGGGACTCTCTGTGCTTCCTGGACTTGATTAACTATTTCCTTTCCCATATTAGGGAAGTTTTCAACTATAATCTCTTTAAATATCTTCTCAGTCCCTTTCTTTTTCTCTTCTTTTTCTGGAACCCCTATAATTTGAATGTTGGTGAGTTTAACGTTGTCTCAGAGGTCTCTGAGACTGTCCTCAGTTCTTTTCATTCTTTTTTCTTTATTCTGCTCTGCAGTAGTTATTTCCACTATTTTATCCTCCAGGTCACTTATCCGTTCTTCTGCCTCAGTTATTCTGCTATTGATCCCATCTAGAGTATTTTAAATTTCATTTATTGTGTTGTTCATCGTTGTTTGTTTCATCTTTAGTTCTTCTAGGTCCTTGTTAAATGTTTCTTGCATTTTGTCCATTCTATTTCCAAGATTTTGGATCATATTTACTATCATTATTCTGAATTCTTTTTCAGATAGACTGCCTATTTCCTCTTCATTTGTTAGGTCTGGTGGGTTTTTATCTTGCTCCATCATCTGCTGTGTGTTTTTCTGTCTTCTCATTTTGCTTATCTTACTGTGTTTGGGGTCTCCTTTTTGCAGGCTGCAGGTTCGTAGTTCCTGTTGTTTTTGGTGTCTGTCCCCAGTGGCTAAGGTTGGTTCAGTGGGTTGTGTAGGCTTCCTGGTGGAGGGGACTAGTGCCTGTGTTCTGGTGGATGAGGCTGGATCTTGTCTTTCTGGTGGGCAGGTCCACGTCTGTTGGTGTGTTTTGGGGTGTCTGTGGACTTATTATGATTTTAGGCAGCCTCTCTGCTAATGGGTGGGGTTGTGTTCCTGTCTTGCTAGTTGTTTGGCATAGGGTATCCAGCACTGTAGCTTGCTGGTCGTTGAGTGAAGCTGGGTGCTGGTCTTGAGATGGAGATCTCTGGGAAATTTTCACCGTTTGATATTATGTGGAGCTGAGAGGTCTCTTGTGGGCCAGTGTCCTGAAGTTGGCTCTCCCACCTCAGAGGCACAGCACTGACTCCTGGGTGCAGCACCAAGAGCCTTTCATCCACACGGCTCAGAATAAAAGGGAGAAAAATTAGAAAGAAAGAATTAGTAGAAGTAGAAAGAAAGGAGGGAGGGAGGGAGGAAGGAAGGAAGGAAAAAAAGAAAGAAGATAAAATAAAATATAATAAAGTTATTAAAATAAAAAAATAATTATTAAGAAAAAAAATTAAAAAACAAACAAAAAACCGGATATATAGAACCCTAGGACAAATGGTGGAAGCAAAGCTATCCAGCATAAATCTTGCTCTCAACGTCCACCTCCTCAATTTGGGATAATTCATTGTCTATTCATGTATTCCACAGACATCAAGTTGATTGTGGAGCTTTAATCCGCTGCTTCTGAGGCTGCTGGGAGAGATTTCCCTTTCTCTTCTATGTTCTCACAGCTCCCAGGGTCTCAGCTTTGGATTTGGCCCCGCCTCTGCGGGTAGGTCGCCGCAGGGCGTCTGTTCTTCGCTCAGACAGGACGGGGTTAAATATCACTCAGGCCGGGTGGGGGGGGGCGGAAGGGAGGGGTACGGAGTGCGGGGCGAGCCTGCAGCGGCAGAGGCCGGTGTGACGTTGCACCAGCCTGAGGCGCGCAGTGCGTTCTCCTGGGGAAGTTGTCCCTGGATCCTGGGACCCTGGCAGTGGCGGGCTGCACAGGCTCCCCAGAAGTGGGGTGTGGATAGTGACCTGTGCTCGCAGACAGGCTTCTTGGTGGCGGCAGCAGCAGCCTTAGCGTCTCATGCCCGTCTCTGGGGTCTGCGCTTGTAGCCGCGGCTCGCGCCCGTCTCTGGAGCTCCTTTAAGCGGCGCTCTTAATCCCTTCTCCTCGCGCACCAGGAAACAAAGAGGTAAGAAAAAGTCTCTTGCCTCTTCGGCAGGTCCAGACTTTTCCCCCTGACTCCCTCCCGGCTAGCCGTGGCGCACTAACCCCCTGCAGGCTGCATTCACGCCGCCAACCCCAGTCCTCTCCCTGCGCTGCGACCGAAGCCCGAGCCTCAACTCCAGGCCCCGCCAGCCCCGGCGGGTGAGCAGACAAGCCTCTCGGGTTGGTGAGTGCCGGTCGGCACTGATGCTCTGTGCAGGAATCTCTCCGCTTTGCCCTCCGCACCCCTGTGGCTGTGCTCTCCCCCGTGGCTCCGAAGCTTTCCCCCTCCGCCACCCGCAGTCTCCGCCCGGGAAGGGGCTTCCTAGTGTGTGGAAAGCTTTCCTCCTTCACAGCTCCTTCCCACTGGTGCAGGTGCCGTCCCTATTCTTTTGTCTCTGTTGTTTCTTTTTTCTTTTGCCCTACCCAGGTACGTGGGGGGTTTCTTGCCTTTTGGGAGGTCTGAGGTCTTCTGCCAGCGTCCAGTACGTGTTCTGTAGGAGTTGTCCCACGTGTAGATGTATTTCTGGTGTATCTGTGGGGAGGAGGGTGATCTCCGTGTCTTGCTCTTCCGCCATCTTCCCTTGGCTCTGTTTTGACTTCCTGATCTTTTTTAAATGTGCTCTTGAGGATCTATTTTGTCTCTCCTCTCTACTTTGGATTTGGTTTCCTTTATGTCTCCCATTTGGCTCTTGACCCGGATTTTGATTGTCTGCAACTTTGGCTGAAAGACACCCTCCCCTAGCTCTGCCCAGAAAACCTAGTTATCTATCTTAAATGCTGCTCTTTTTAAAAATTTATTTTTAAAATTTATTTTATTGACATATAGTTGATTTACAATGTTGTGTTAATTTCTGCTGTACAGCAAAGTGATTCCGTTATACACATATATACATTCTTTTTCATATTCTTTTCCATTATGGTTTATCACAGGATATTGAATATATTTCCCTGTGTTATACAGTAGGACCTGTATATCTTATATATCCATCCTGTATACAGTAGTTTATATCTGCTAAACTCAAACTCCCAGTCCATCCCTCCCACCTCCCCTTCCCCTTGGCAACCACAAATCTGTTCTCTATGTCTATGAGTCTGTTTCTGTCACGTAGATAAGTTCATTTGTGTCATATTTTAGATTCCACATATAAGTGATATCATATGATATATGTCTTTCTCTTTCTGACTTACTTCACTTAGTATGATAGTCCCTAGGTCCCTCCATGTTGCTGCAAATGGCATTCATTCTTTTTTATGGCTGAGTTGGATGCTGCTCTTAAAGGTGAACTGAGATTAAAAACCTAGACTATGAAATCAGCCATATGTAATCTACTAAAATGGCAAATTAGGAAGATTGTAAGTAGTTTTAGGTAGTTTGGTGATCATTGTTCATCTTTCTTTTCTGGTGAAACCATTATCCCATCCTGGTCATTTCCCTTTATGCTGGTTCAGCATCTCCAACCTGAATTGTGTGTTTGACTTTCCTTTACTGATGCAAAGTTAATATGCTCTCTGAAAATTGCTCTTCTTGCATTATTGTGTATGCTTTTTCCCTGAAACTGCTCCTTAAAGAATAAGATCTTGGTTACAACTACCTAGATTTTAGCACCTGCATTACAATTGTCTTTTCAATTTCTGTTCCTAATTACTATTGCACAAATTTGTTTAGGTTAGGAATTGCAGGAAATGTGGTCTTTTTTCAAATGTAAATATGGCTTCTGCAATAATTAGTCTAGTGGGTTTTGTAGATATTTGCAGTTCTAAAGAGGGGGAAAGAAATCTTCCGTACAGATTTTCCACATTGTTCAAAATTTCTTTTTCCAATATGGTTGTTTCCTAATTATTGCACGAGTGTCCCCATTTTAAAGGAACTATTTCAAAGGAACTTTGGTGTTCAGCCCAGTTGGTTGAAAAGTGGTTTTTTCTATTTACAGTTACACATCCATTAACATTGAATGTTCATTAACACTCCTCTCCCATATATTGTATATCTATTTTGTGATTACATCTTTTCTATGCACATGGACCCCTATTGAACAGCAATGATCACTGATTTATTGTTGGCAAAGTTGTTTCCTAGTGGTTATGAGTAATTTAGAGAGTGGTTCCTTCGTGAGTTGTAATTGCACATTAATCACTTTTCCTACACTAATAACACATGATATGGAAATTTAATTGCTTTCAAAGGTATCCTACTGTAGAATAATAAGATATTTTAATGAATATTTAAAAACCATTAAGACCAAAGGTTAAAAGATGTTGAACATATAAGAACATTACTCATTTTTGTAATCTTGGAATTAAATTTTAACCTATAGAAGCATGAATGTACTATTGTAGCTTCTTAAATAGTCCTTGTATGTATTTTCTAATGCTAGATAATAAATTTCCACAAATTTCGAAGTTTAAAACAACACTCACTTATTAGCTCCTAATTTTCTACATCAAAAGTCCAACAAGATGTGGCTAGGTTTTCCGCTCAGTCACAAGGCTGAAATCAAGATGTCTTCAGGGCTGACTTCTCATTAGGAGGAGCTGAGGAAGAATCTGCTTAGAAGCACATCCATAGAGTTGGCAGAATCGAATCTAGCTCCTTGCGGTTTCAATACTGAGGTCATGAACTTTTTGCTTCTAAGGAGTTTCTAGAGGTCATTCACAGGTCCTTTCCACATGACCACGTCCATCTTCAAGCTAACAATGGTGTATCAAATCCTTCACCTGTTTCAAATCTCTCACTTCCACTTCTGCAATTAGCCTGAGAAAACTTCTGGGTTTTGTATTTGAATTTTTTTTTTATTGAAGTATAGTTGATTTATAATATTATATTAGTTTCAGGTGTATAACATAGTGATTCAAAATTTGTTAGATTATATTCCATTTATAGTTAATCTAAAGTATTAGCTATATTATCTGTGCTGTACATTATATCCTGTAGGTTATTTATTTTATACATTGTAGTTTTGCCTCTTAATCCCCTAGCCCTATCTTTCCCCTCCTTCTTCCCTCTCCCTACTGGTAACCACTAGTTTGTTCTGTATATCTGTGAGTCTGTTTCTTTTTTGTTATACTTACTAGTGTGTTTTATTTTTTAGATTCCACATATAAGTGATACCATAAAGTATTTATCTTTTTCTGTCTGACTTATTCACTAAGCATAATCCTCTCCGTGTCCATCCCTATTGTCACAAATGGCAAGATTTCATCTTTATTCATGGCTGTAGGGTGAATGCTTTTTTAATTGAATCTGATGTTCTTCCTTTTAATTGGTACATTTAGTCCATTTAAACCTAGTGCCAAAAAATCATTTGGAAGAAACTTGAAAAATGCATAAGCAAGCACAGGAAAGGTCAGGTGCATCATGAGAAGACAGTTTGTAGAACTGAACTTCTGGGGTAGAATGAACACTTGGAGTGTGGAAACATATATGAAGATGTCTAGTTCGTTCTATATGGGCAGGTACATATATAGGCAATAAGTGAATATCTGTATAAAAACAATTGATTATTGATTGAAATGAGAATGAATGAATGAACGTATGAACAAATAGAATGTTAAATAGATTATCTAGAGGTTAAAAAATGAGCCCAATAAATTGGATCCAATATGAGAGGAAGGGAGTTTTTGTGGATTTTGAGCATGAAAAATATTTTTGTATAATAATAATTTAATTGGATAAACCCAGTTCCTGCAACTCTTGGGATGCTCTTTCTCTTTAATATTCACATTCCTCTGTAATAAGAAGGCCTAACCATACACACACTTCTCCAAGGGCCACTTTCTTCTAATGATATTTAGAGGAAAAGAAGCAGTCAGTTCACCAGGTGCCAGGCTCTGTTGTCTCCTGCCACCACTCTGAATTCGAGGCTCTTCTCACTTTACAGCAATTTGAGATCTATGATGATTTCTGCAAATCACCACCAACTCAACATTGCCATATATAATTGTTTTTCTTATGGAAAAATTTGGGGAAAACAATAGAATTATAAAGCAAGCAAGAAGTAATTTCGAAATTAATGCCAGACCTGCCATTTTATGGGAATTCATGAGCTATTACTCATCACATGAAGTTTCATATGGGTAATTTCCTTTTATAGGCCCTGAATTAGGCCCATTACTTTCTCACAAATTCCGCTCCTTGGTTTACTGAAACCAACATGTTTGACCTTTCTATTATTCAGAGCGAAGGCATGCCCCTTTTGTTTCACCCTTGTCTATCTGTGATATACAGTATCTCTTTATTTTATTCAAACAATAGATCCATCAACTCAAAAGTTGAATTACATCACTCTCCTAGAGGGCGTGTATCACTATACTGGGTTTGCTTTTGTTTTGTTCTGTTTTTTATTCCCCCTTATAATATAATAAAAGAATTCTTGCAAATTTACTGTGAAGTGATGTGCAACATACTTTGAAAGCGTGATGGTTCTTTATTTAGTATAAAGAGCATAGACTTATGGTTTGGACTTTTGATTTAAACAGTGCTTCTTTCATACTGTAATGGGAAGAGTTCAGCCGTTTTATTCATCCATAAGATGGGATAGTGGGCTTGTTATGAGGATTTAAAGGGGTGCTGCTTAGAGTCTGATGCATAGTGACTTTCAGCAAGTGGTAGCTCTTTATTTTGGTGCCAGGGAGCTCTACTAGGCAGCTCTTATAGTCACCTAGAAGTAACTAGACCCCAGACAGGGAGAGAGCAGTGATAGAAGTGAAAAGAATAAATGGAGATGCAGTTTTGGGGAGGAAATGGCCGAAGTTTGTGAGAGAGAGGGAATAAGGGAAAGGAGAGAGTGTTATATCAAGGAGAATGGCAGTATCACTGACAAGGCAGTACATGTTCTGATACAAACTCTATTTGATCTTTGATTTAAGAAAAGGGAGAGGTCGGGCTTCCCTGGTGGCGCAGTGGTTGAGAGTCTGCCTGCCGTTGCAGGGGACACGGGTTCGGCCCTGGTCCGGGAAGATCCCACATGCCGCAGAGCGGCTGTGCCCGTGAGCTGTGGCCGCTGAGCCTGCGCGTCCGGAGCCTGCGCCTCCGGAGCCTGCGCGTCCGGAGCCTGTGCTCCACAACGGGAGAGGCCACAACAGTGAGAGGCCCACGTACCGCAAAAAAAAAAAAAAAAAGGAAAGAAAAGAAAGAAAAGGGAGAGGTCAGTGTAGCTGTTGGGCATGGTTGTGGCGGAAGAATGATTTGTATAGTGCAGAAAAACCAAAACTAAAATAAGTGTAGTAGAGAAAGGAAGGCACATTAGAAGTAAATATGCATCATTACGGGGGTGATAATTGGTAAGGTGAGCGGGGAAAGGTAGTGAGGCTGTAAACCCTCCTGGAACGACAGATTCATATTGTGAGTCACAGTATGATTGATAGGACGTAGAACAAATTGGGTAATTATTTACCGTGTATATCTGATCAGTCTCCAGAGCCTATTACTAGCCCATTTTAAATGTCTCTCAGATTTGCTATCCCCCCTCCACATTTTGTTTAGAATGTCGGTTGTCGTCACCAAACTCTGTGTACAATAGGAAAAGTTCTCTTCATAATTCTCCCCTAACTCCCACTGAGGAATTGCTCCCTTCTCCAATCCTTGCTGTGTGCTGTGTCAGTCAATCATCATAAAGCTCTGTTATCCTCCTGTCATTTGTTATGATGAGTCACATCCAGGACTTAAGTGGCAACAGTGAACCAGGGCCAAAAAGCCAAGGAAATCTTGAATATCTTGAAACAGTGAACACAGCCTTGGGTGCCTCAAAGGTGTTTGCTACATGTAAGGTGTAGGGTGGAGGATTTCTTAACTGCACTTGACTTTTAAAGGTCCTGCTCACCAATGAAAATGTCTCTTGAAAATTACTGCTTGGTTCAGTGTCTGCTCATCTTATATTGTATAAAGAGCCAATTTAATAAACGAGGAGGGCAGGAAACTACAGAATAGAAATAAGGACAGTAAGGTGTAAAATTTTACTAGTATATCACTGCATCTAAAATAAAGTAAGAACACATAGCTTTCATATTGATTAGCACCAGCCGATGAAAGTTATTTCTGTCAACTATTTTTGGAAGGCAGTGGTAGGCGAGAGGGGAGAAGAGTTTAAAGATTATATATTATATATATATAAATGTCTATGTTTATAATATATTTAGAAAAATACCAAACAATAGTTAGATCTGTATACATAACTGTCTAAAGCCGGGTCTGTGTCTCTCTCAGTGTGCTAAGTATTTTCAGTGTTTGTTCATGGAAGAAAGTTACATGACTTGTGAAAATAATAAATGAATACAGGGGCCCTGAATTTAAGTTACTTTTTTTTTTTGCATTTTCCTTTAACAAATGATTCAAATGAAAATTATTTTGTACATTTTATAAATAATTTAAAACCAGCATTTCCCTTGAGAACACAGTATTCTTGCAGTGAAATAGTTACTGGATTGGAAATCAGCTCCAGGCACCTTCACTGGTTTTATTGAGTGACATTCATCCCTAATCAGTAAATGTAAATCCACTAAAATATTTTGGGAGAAGTTGCTATTATTGTTGCTTTATACAATAATATCTTTGAATATACTAGAAGGAAAAACCACTGTTTATAATCTCTACACCCTTTTAATATATATTGTTTTTTGGAGGGTGTTTATCTCTTAGGGTTTTTAAACAAAGCACAGGCAAGTTTCAGAGTTGGTTTCAAAATAGAAATTGTGGTTTTATTAGCTACTGAATCAAGAACACTTCACTATATTACTTCCAAACAGTTGTTGTCTTGTAATAATATTTGTTCCCCAGAGAACTGGAGTTGACTCAGCTTGGAGGTGTTCACTAATGATCTTTTGAATCATCTACTCCTCCATAATTTTTATTCCTCTATCTTAGAAAGCTTACAACATATTGCTAATTTTTCAATAATGATACATGAAATGTAATGAGTTGTACGGGTTTCCAGATTATTATACGAATGACCTTTTAGTGTGATGTTTCACTGGGTACTCCAAACTCATATCCCATAATTGCATGAAGATATTTTTTAAAATTTTGCAATCTCCACTTAATAACATACTAAATTTCACTATGTGCTATTCCAGTTTAGCTAGTTAATTTTCATCAACATGTAAGCACAACTATCTTTTTAGCTGTGTCTCTCAACTAGCATATCATAATTATTCTGAAAAAAGTAAACACTGTTAATTAAAACAGACTACCTCAAGGCAGGTATATATTTTTTCCTTTTCAATTCATTTCATAGTATCTGTTTTTCTAATTTCTGCTTTATTTCCTTTACAGCTCTTGTTACACTCTGAAACTATCTTGTTTGCTTATTGACTTTTTGTCTGTCTTCCTCACTGGAACGCAGCATCTGTAAGCAAAGGAAACTTCTGTCTTGTTGCATGCTATATCATCATTGCATAGAATAGCACTTGTCAAATCATAGACTTTTAATAAATAGTCATTTGACATCTTCTGCCATAGAATGCTAGATTTTAAAGCTGTCCTTAATCACAACATCTAATAGCTTTCTTCAAAAAAGTGTAGGAACATTCTATTAATAATAAACAATAAATATACTGACTAAACTATGAACATACTAAGTCAAATTTTCAATCTACCTGTGAGTATCATGTGTCCATATTCTAATAATTTTTTAGTTAAATGAAAATTTGGTAATTTAATTAAAAAACAAAACAATTTCTAAAATTATGCTCAGCATGGGCTTAGGATAAGACACAGACCTTTTGCTTCAAGAATATATTCCTAAAATAAAAGCACAGCTTTTTTATAAATCAAAGAAGACTGTAAGGAGTTAGGAATCAGCAGAATACATATTCAAACCAGGAAGCTATGAACTGCTTTTAGGACGTTAAAAGATAAACTGGTGCATATTAAAAATTTTTCAAGTTTATTTGAGCAGAAATTAATTTGAATCAAGCAGCATCCAATCTGGTGGATAGAAAGGAGCTCTGACAAGCTGCACAAAATCAAAGACTTTTATAGGCGATAGGTAACAGGAGCAAGAAAGTTCTACGAGGCAAATGTTGGTTGGTTATCGCAAGGTAACTTTCCTTCAGCGGCTGGCAGGGTCTATCGGGCAGATTTCCTCACTGCTTCTAATCAGGAGATTCCTAATTGACTGGTGTAAGATTCCTCTGGGAGAGGTGAAACTATAATTAAGTCTTGGTTTGGTGATGTGGGGCTTAGCATAAGTAGCTCCATTTGGGGCCTGTTGTCTTGTTTTTAAGAAGGGGAAGTTACCTTTAAAGAAGTAACTAAATGATTTTGAAACTATCTTAGGATGTGTCAGTAATCTATAAGTAAAAATGAGGAAGTGGAACATGAAAGAAGGCAAGAGATACTGGAAGCTATTGCATGCGTTGGAGAATTGAGTTTGGTTGGAATTGTGTGGCAAGTAAGGTTAGAAGAAAGGTTTGGGTGTTGCTGTACCAAGTGTTCCATTCCAGGTTGAGAAATTATATTTAATTTATTAGGAAACAGAAACATTCCATGTTTCTAATTATGGGAGTGAAATTGTAAGAACTCTGCTTTAGTATGATTAGTATAAGCAGGACTAGCTGATCTGACAGAATGAAAATGTAATGTGAGGCAGGAGAGTAGGTAGTAAGTGTCTGAAATTGGTCAGGAGAGGTATCAGGCATTGCTGAAATTGAATAATGGCTCTGGGACTTGAAAGAAAGGCATATTTCAGGATGCAAAGTTAGGAGTCTCCAGGGCTTAGATGTGGATAAGATCTTAAACTAGCTCTGAACTATGATCCCAGTGCTGATTTTGGTCAATTCACCAATTGTGCTAAAGAGGAAGCCCTTACACCCATTCTATCTGTCCCATTTTTTGTTAGGCCCCTAAACAAAGGTAGTGGCATACAGAGACTCATTTTTGTGCCGACTGTTGCTTTTGTAAACAACCCCAAATTAAAATTTTTATCAGTATTCTCATTTTGTTTCATATATGTGTTAAACCTGGGAATATCAACAGTGAACGATCTTTTCCCATATTCCACTGTATTTTGCAAGTACACTTATTCATGACCTCTTAGGAAATTTAATGATTATCAAAGACGTATTTGGTAGCATTAAGCGGTGTGATATGAAACGGGCAGACAACCCTCTTTCTCTTAAAACCTCCAGTTTCCAATTTGTCAAGTTTTGTTTTTGTAAATCATATTATTTATAGTGGCTAAGCTTAAGGCGAATGTTTTCCCAGAATACTACTTCCTGGGACAGGATGCCTCCTCCTTCTCACAATGAAGCGTCTGGGGTCATAAGGTTCTGTTCTATGTCCTCCCCTTCCAGACTTTGCATACTGCTTAGTTTTCTTTGTCCATCGTAAGTTTTAACTCATAATACTTGACTCACTCTAAAACTTCCAGACATAGAGAAAATACTGGAAGATTTTGCTTAGGAGCTAGGAATGCACCTTTCTTTCTTTTGGGATCTCCATTTTCCCAGTCTTTTTAAGTCTTTTATTCCATCACTTTTTTTGTAAAATTAAAGTTGCTTTCTGATTCTTCTGTAGAACTATTATAGCAGAGCAATTGGGAGACTTTCCTGCCAAGGTACTCCATAAAGTCATTGAAATGCCAGTGACTTTCTAAGTCATGTCAACTTATACTCTTCCCAGGTTATTGAGAGTTAAACACTTATCTCTTAGACAAGAGAAGACTCTATCTCCCCTAAGGCACAGTCTTACCAATTTCGACACAAGGCCACATACTGTTGGTCTTTTATAATTAGCCACATTCCTCCACTGGTTTCCCTAAGTTCTGAAATTGAATGAGGAAAAAAAAAGATCCAAATGATGTTATTAAATTATAGAATACTAGCAAGCCCTTTCATCGTCTTGTATGGAATAAAGTAAAGCTTAGCAAGAAGCCTGTGCTAGCAAATACCTCAGATGTTGTTCTCTTAAAAAGAGTCATTTAAATAAAATGACTATCTTCTTTTAATGAATAACTAGATGAAAAACAACATTGAGTTTCTAATGGCATTTTGGTACCATCTGGGGTGAAGCACAGCACCTATTGAATTATAAATATTTATATCACCTAATTAACTAGAAAAGCTAAGAAACACAACTTGTGTCTTTTTTTCTGTTAAAGTCAACATAAGCAATAATTCTAGCCTGGGCATTCTTTTGTGGGATTGATATCTAACTTTGGAGACTCAGTACTTCAAAGTGTTGCAGGTGTTTTGTTGTTATTTGGCTTTGTTTTGTTTTTTGGTGTTGAAACATTATCAGGGGCTGCACTGGAGAATTTGAAGCCCATGTGGCAGAGGAACCACAAAGGCAGGGCAACCATATGTATCTCAATTTGTCTGGGCCAGTCCAGTCCAGTTCAGACCAGTTGTCCTCAGGTAATTATTAATAACTCTGCCTTTCACTTTCAAAAGCATCTTGGTTTGGACCATACTTTATATGTCAGTTATAAGGCACAGGTTAAACATTTCTTGTCACCTAAAATCAACATGTTCACAGTTGAAAGACCAGACTGGGGCTGTGAAAGGGGCAGGGAGGAGAACAGAAGAACAAAAAAAAGTAGTAAATAGAACTGGATCTACTTACATGAAGGGTGTAGCCATAAAATCATTAGACTGTATTGCCACACACTAAGTTTTTTAGGTCTAATTCCATTTGGCTAGCCCCATATCACCAATGACTAAAATATTCTTTGTTGGAAATCTGGCTAAATGACTAGTGGAGAAAACTGTGTTGATAATGGCTGTCAGCCAAGTAAAGCCCATTGTTTGAACAGCAACATTAATTTGCAAACATTTCTTTACCAGAATTGGAACACTTACTGATTCAGTGACAGAATAAAAAATAGAATATAAAGTTTTAACTCAAGCCTTTTTCTATTAGCTTATACTTATGGTTGTTAACACAAAGTTAGGTAAGCGGTATGAAGAGAGCGCTGATATTCCAGATGTGTGAAAGAGAGAGCAATTGGGGTAGTAAGTGTACTAAAAAATAAAGGCTCCATTTTGGAAATGAAATTGTCAGCATGTTATATAATTCTATGATATTTTAATTGAAAATACCTAAAAAATATTACCATAAAATAGACATTTTTCACAAAGATAGAAAGTAAACATGTTTTTAAAATGATGTTCTTAAAACAATCTTTGTGGAATTTTTAGACATGATACATTAGATCCTCACGGAACCATACTTAGAAAAGGAAGGAGACCACAGTTTCATGGTCATGCCAGTGTCTCCCTTTCTCTGAATAGGGGATAGCATTGTATAGTGTCAAAGCCTACTTATTACCCAGTGAATAAATTTTTATAATTTATTTTATTTTGTATTTTTATAAGCCTATTAGAGAGTATTAAAGTGCTGTGAAAATATAGATTTTGGTAAGTTTTATGTCTTACAGCTTTCCTATGGATTCATTTTCATAAGTGTACTCAATTTTGGCTTTCTGATCCAGCTATTGCAACTCTGGGAGATACAGGAATATTTTACAAGATGGTGATGTGTGTGTTCACAAAACAAATATAGTGGAGAAGTAATTTTGACCATCAAAGAAGTAAAAGAACTTTGCTTTGGCAAATAGTTTTTCCTTCCTTTTAAAAAACTATTTATTATGGGAACAAAATCCAAAAATTTACTCTATATCTCTTTCAATTCATGTATTATCTTTTGTCCATATCAAATGCATATATACAATTTACAAGAATTTAATCAAGGTATGTTGTCATTTTTGTTCTTTTTTCAGTATATAATATAAAATAGTTTTTATGTATATAGAAAGTTTTCAAAATCATTCATTTCATAGTTGGTCTGGAATAACAAAATATTTTCTGACCATATGCCTAGTACTGGAAATTTAATTTCCACTTGTGTGCTGTATAAATGTCACTGCAATCAATAACTTTAACATATACATTTTTGTATTTCTTTAATAAAAATTCTTTTGATTGAAATAACTAGATCAAACATAAGAAGAACTATGTATTCTTCAAAATCTTTGGCCAAATACCTGTACATAATTTATAATACTAGTAGCAGCATAGGAGTTTTTGTCTTAGTGCAACTTCACAAGAATTCTTTTAAATTGTTAATTTAGTAGGTTTAAATGGTACCTCAAATTTTGAGTAATTTGTAATGTTTTTATTTCTTAGAAGGATAGATACTTTTTTCTAACGTTTGTTTAATATTTGTATACTTAAGAGTATGGAGATGGGATGTGGAGTGTGGGAGGAAAAGGCACTCAGACTCTGTTCAAATTAGTAACAGATATATCATTTCTTTGATACAACTTCATGATAAGACTAATTCCAAATTGAATGTTGACTATTCAATCAAATCCTTAACGGGAGATAATAGCAGATGTAGCTAAGATTATTTTGTATTTGCAGGAATAAAAATATTTGACCCCTTCTGTAAAGTAATTGGCAGTCAATGATAAATATATTCAAACAGAATACTCATTGAATCATTACTAAGCCAAAAGATTATTTCTCTGTGCTCATTGTCTGAATCCTGATTTTTTAATTAATGCTTTATTAAGAAGGAAATTGGAAATAAAATCATTGAAGTGTAGGTGTATATTAGGTGATGCAATTATATTTTCTTGAGATATTCTGCTTATGTTTATTATTAGGCAGATAGTACTTAATGTTAAAATTTTCTTTTCCTCAGTCAAATTATTAATCCACCAGATCTTTGTAAAAATTTGACTTACATTTTCAGAGGTTATTATATTTATATGTTGATGAGTGAGACAAAGAAGCAAAACTAAGGATATCTACTTTGAATTATCAGTTATATATTAAAAATAAGTAAAAATGTATGTATGACTTTGTGTACATAATTTGAATTTATTATGTGATTGAAGGAGACAAAACAATGTGCATTAAATTATACACACAATCTTAACTTTTGTTGAAAAACCATTGCCTTTAGAAATACAATTTTTAACATTTTGAAATATATGACTGTCTTACATAATTTCCTGCATCTATTTTATTAAGAAAATGTTTTATCAAAAATTCAATAAATCTAATAAATAAATAAATGTAAATCTTTTAATATTTGCAAAGGCTTTTAAGTTAATATAAGTAGCTATTTGCATAATGATTATACTTGAGAGAATCATAAATGTTCTTTTCTTTTTTTCCCCTTGTTGTGGCTCAGCAGTGGATCAAAAGCAAATTGTGATAATTGTTCAATCAGTTAAAAGTCAAAAAAAATGCAAGGAAGAAAACTCTTTTCACCTTTTTCTAACCATTGTTCTTTTACCAGAGAACAATGGGAAGATCTGGCTGTCAACAGATTTTCTGTAATAAATCTTAGCATTGCCAGTGGTAACACAGGCAGGCGTTACACACTTCCTCTTGTGGTACAAAATATGGTACACAACATAAGGTAGGGTATTATTGTCAAAAAATATTTAATTTGAGTCCAATCAAGTCTTTGGGTATTATTTTCAGTTTATGAGAAATAAAGAAGATAGGTGAATAGTTAAGAAAATTCCTCTGTTAGATACTGAATGTCATTGTGTATAATAAAATGCCTATCATTGCATTCAATTTGTTATTGTTTTGTATTGCTTTATAAAAAATTACTGTACAAAAAAATTATGACTTTGATTTTTATGGAATTTGAGGTTTGCCTGTGTCATCTCATTTGAAACACACAACAACCTAGGGAGACAGATACAGCTGTGCTCATTTTAAAGATGAATCTGACTCTGGAAGAGTAACAGTGCTCTACTCCTAAAATATACTGCACTTACTAAACATAACAACATTCCTGAGGAACTGCTCAAGTAGCTGGGGAGGTGGACAAGTTGCAGTGCTAGGGAGCTCAGTGTTCTAGGGGATAAGTCAGTATAACTATTTAATTGGCATCAGCTATATGAAACTGCACAGAAATTTTTGAATCATTTAGTTAGTTGGAACATCATCTTTAAGAAGTCATTCATTCATTCAATGAATATGACTGTCAACTATGTACCAGACAGTTTTTGAGGTGTAGGGGAAGCAGCAGTAAATAAAATGCCCCTACCCTCATGGACCTAACATCTTCATGTGGAGGAAACAAACCTTAAACTTTTTTTTTTAAAGTACATATAGAATTTCTCAGAAAGTAAATACATTTTATAGAGAAAAATAAAGCTGGGTAACCAAGTGAAGAGATTAATAAAGGGGAAGGCAGAGCAGAGTTATATTACTCAGGTGATTATGGAAATCCTCTCTAATAAGAGACTTCAACTGTGTCTGAAATAAGTGGGAAGTTGAGCTATGAAGGTATCTAGAGAGAGACCTGCTCAGACAGAGGGAACAGAAATGGCAAAGGATTAATGCAGACATGAGCTTGACAAGCTGGAGAAATAGCAAGAAGGACTTATGGCTGGAGTGGAATGAACCAAAGGGCAAATAGAAAGAGAGAATCAGAGAGGCAGCTGATAGCCAGATCGGCATGAACTTTGGAAGCCATTGTAAGCACTTTAAGTCTGAGTGAGATGGGAAACCAGTGGAAGGTTTTGTCAAAGAAGTGATGTGATCTGTTTCATGTTTGGTGCTTTTAGAACATTTCTATTCCGGATTATCAGGTGGTGGTGATGATGGAGGCGTAAAGCAGCAGCAGAGCCTCCCAGAAAGAAAATTCAGTAGCTTCGACGAGATGGTTAGTAGTGGAGGTGATAAGAAATAGATTCTGGAGGTATGTTGAAAGCATAATCTACAGAAACTTACTAATAGATTGGCTATGTGAGAGGAAACATGAGAGAAAGAGTTAAGCCAAACCTCTAAGCTTTTGGACTTAGGCACATGGAAGGAAGAAGCTGGCATTTACTGAGATAGGGAAGTCTGTGAAGAATCCAGTTTTGGCTGGAGGCATCAGGACAGAGAAGGTCAGCCAGAGAAAGACAATGAATAGCATGATGAATATTATGACAACGGGAACAGACAAAACCATGTGAAGTAAAAATATTTCAGCCTGATTTCATTTTAATAGCTATATGAGTTGTGGCCCTACTATGTAGGGAGAATGTGGTAGAAATAGAAAAACAAAACAACAACAACAAAACTCAACCAAAAGCAAAAACCAACAACAAATTGTAGAATTGTGTGCCCTCAAATGAGGCGATGGAATCAAGAAATTTCAAAAGAATGGCATGAAAAAAACTACCAAATGACACTAGTAAATCTTGACAGACATAAGGAAAGGCACAAATGTTTTAAGAGAATGGAAGAAATGCAAATGAAGCGGGCAAAGGAAATAGCAAAAACCTTAGCAGGAGTTCAGACTTCTCTGAGTAAAAACTAAAAGAATTAGGTAACAATGTGGCTTGCACTAGGACACAGACTTCATTTTTTTAAGTTTTAGAGACTTAATTTGTGTGACCTATAATGGGCTCAGAATGTGACTTAAGGTCACAGACAAAAAAAAAAAAATGTCCTGTGATGTGAACAGAACTTTTAATGATTTATATGAAATCTCAATGCATTGGCATAGAAATTCTAATTTTCATGGATTGGGATATTTTAATTAAATATTTAGAATAAGTATAGAAATTATAAATTAGCATATAAAATCAAACACAAAATTGGACAATAAAAATAGCTTTTAAAAATGTATCATTTTGTCATGTTCAAAAATATCTAACTTGTTTCCCATGCGAAAACTGCATTTTAAAATCTGCTAGAGCTCTATCCAATCGAAAACTTATGACTGCACTCTTCCATTTGGAATAGCTGCCATGCCGTTTTATACATGTGGCTAACGTGGTGAACTCCTTTCTCAAATTTATATAGGATCCTCATTATCAACCTGGCCTTCGGGGAATCAGAATATGCTGAAATGAAATTCCTTGCCCTTGGTTCATATTTGAGGTATGCGAAGTGACACAAGTCTCTTAACTGTCCCTCAATTAAGGGGTGAGCAAGTGATGTCAGGGTGCACAGGGTGAAGAAGGAAGGGTGTCCGCAGACATCTCATTTGCACATTTACAGTTCACGATTCACATTCCAGTTCAAAAATAAGATGTAATAGTCCTACTGTGTGATATACAGAGACAGTTTACTGTTGGATAGCAATTCGCTTTAGATGTCAATTTTCTCAGTATATGGCAGCTAGCAATTATTGATTGCTTTGTGTCATCAATTGCATACAAGCAATTTTAAAGTAAATGCATCAATATCACTCAACAATGATAAATATCACAGAAACAAAAATTATCTCTTATTCTTTCTTGCAAATATTTAATCTTCTTTTTGGACCATATATCATGGAAATAAAAATATTTCCAGAATAATTATTTACTTCAGATTAGAAATGACAATGAACTGTTCAAAGAGGAAGTCAAACCCTTAGGTTTACTGCATTAAAATGTGTACTTTTCTCTGGAAAACAGAAGTGGGTCAAGATATATTTTGGAACTCCTATTGCAGCTACATCTTAAATAAAAACCTCCCCCAGGGCTTCCCTGGTGGCGCAGTGGTTGAGAGTCCGCCTGCCGATGCAGGGGACACGGGTTCGTGCCCCGGTCCGGGAAGATCCCACATGCCGCGGAGCGGGTAGGCCTGTGAGCCGTGGCCGCTGGGCGTGCATGTCCGGAGCCTGTGCTCCCCAATGGGAGAGGCCACAAGAGTGAGAGACCCGCGTACCGCAAAAAAAAAATTTAAAAAGGCAAAATTGTGTTTGGGCTTCCCTGGTGGCACAGTGGTTGAGAGTCCGCCTGCCGATGCAGGGGACACGGGTTCGTGCCCCGGTCCGGGAGGATCCTACATGCCGCGGAGCGGCTGGGCCCGTGAGCCATGGCCGCTGAGCCTGTGTGTCTGGAGCCTGTGCTCCGCAACAGGAGAGGCCACAACAGTGAGCGGCAAAAACTTCCCCCAGAGAAGGAACTTCTTGCCAAAAGGCAGGTCTAGGTGGTCATTTTTGTCTTGTATGATACTCCTACTTACCCTTGTCAGGGGAGGATCAGTGCATGATAGAACTATCTGTTAGAGGATGAGGAGTGTACTGTATTGTCCCTTTGGGAATTTCAGAAGAAAAATGAGGTTATACTGTAAGTTGACGCTTGTGACTTCTCAAGTTGAAACTTAATATAAAATCAGACTTGAATTTGCACTCATGGCAAACCTAATTATGGGAAGTAGAAACTATGAGTAAGTAGGGTAGACCAGCCATCAGAGAAGGTATGGGAGACGTAGAGAAAGAAAAAAAAAAAAAAAATGAGAGAGAGAGAACCTACAGCTGGCTTCATGAAAGTGGAATCTGTTTCATCACACAGGACCCCCAACACAGAAGGGCCCCACTCTTGGTTTAATGCTCTGCTGTCACTTGCTTGAAATTCTTACTTGTTTTTGAGTGAGGGATCCTGATTTTCATTTCGCATTGTACATTGCAAATTATGTAGCTGGTCCTGCTTGTTCCCTTACAATTTCTTCTCTACAGAGCAGCCAGATTAATCTTTTAAGCCATAAATCAATCATGCATTCCCCTACATAAGATCCTCTATTCTTTCCCTACCAAACTTTTAGGATAAAATCTACGCTCCAGACTTTTGCCTTAGAGAACCTACATGATATGGCTGCAGCCTGACTGGCCCACCTCTCTGCTGTGCTGCTCACTCTTGCCTCGTCGGCCTTCTTTTCGCTCTTCCCACAAACCAAACTTTTTCCCTAGGTCTCCGTGCTTTCAAATCTTCAGCCTAAAAACCTTTCCTCCAGCTCTCCTCCTCCTATAAGATTTTTTAGAACAATTCAAATCTTACCTCCCGTATTACCTCCTTAGTGTGGCATCCCCTAAGCAGCACCTTTTAGTGATCATCTATTGTATTCCCATCATGTGTACATTTATTTGTTTCTTTGGTTTTGGTCTGTCTCCGCAGCCAGCACTCCCTACCCTCACCCCACCCAGTGTCATCTCCATGAGAATGGGGATGTCATTTGCTGGTTTGCAGTTGTAGCCCCTGCATCTAGACCATTGTGGGGAATATGGTACTTGCCCACAATTGTTTCTTGAACAAGCAAATGAAAGGCATTAGAAATCCTAGAAATGGGAAAAATAAATGTGATACTGTTCAGTGTCCAACATATTTGTGAATATTTGCTCCGGTAAAAGTGCCGTAACATCATTCTTTGGTCCAAATATAGAGAAAAATTAGAAAATAGAGTGTAGATACTAACTGTTCTATCTAATCTAGAGATAATGTTTATCAATAGAGAATATAGTTAAGCAATGACAAATCTGATATCAGTCATTTATCCAAGATAATTTATTTTAGTCAAAGTCATTCTTTAACTTACCATGTAGGAACATCTGAGAGCAATATAAATCAGAGACAGTGCATGAGTGTTAATGCTTTGAGTGTTTCCCATGATGAGTGATCTGTTATTACTTGTATATACACACTTTTGCAATGCCAAAATGTGATTCAAACTATAGTAATGTTCCAAGAATATGTTATTGGGCTTCCCTGGTGGTGCAGTGGTTGAGAATCCACCTGCCAATGCAGGGGACACGGGTTCGATCCCTGGTCCAGGAGGATCCCACATGCCGCAGAGCAACTAAGCCCGTGTGCCACAACTACTGAAGCCCGCGTGCCTGAGAGCCCGTGCTCCACAACAAGAGAAGCCATGACAATGAGAAGCCTGTGCACCGCAACGAAGAGTAGCCCCCACTCACTGCAACTAGAGAAAGCCCGCACACAGCAACAAAGACCCAACACAGCCAAAAATAAATAAATACATTTATATAAAAAAAGAATGTTATTAATAATATACTCTTATGTCAGCACAATTTCACTGAACTGTCCACACCTCAAAAAGGGTGGATGTTATAATGTGTTCTAACACTCTGCATTCAGTGTTTTCTGTGACAACACATTAAACCAGTGTTTTACAAATGGGGGTTCACAAAACTCAAATGGACTTCCTGGATAGGCACATCTGCTATGGCTGAACAGCTGCCCACCCTTCTCTCCTGGAGCTTGTAATTAATCATCTGACCTGAGAGGGGGAGAAGAAAAGCTAATATTAAATAACAGCTGTCATATATGGAGTGCTTACTATGTATTTTATATATATTCAACATCACAGCAAACCTATAGGGTAATTTCTCTACCTTCATTATGTGGAGTGCAATATATGAGGGGCTCAACATATGCCACATTATATAAATCTTCATGACTCTATAAAAGGGTTAATATTATTCTCATTTTATAAATAAGGAAAATGAGGTTCAAGCATGGTAAAGAACTTCCAAATACACACAACTCATTTGCAGAAAAACAAAGATCGTAATCCACATCTAACACTGAGTTCTGCTAGATCCTGCAGATCCTCAGAAGGAGTTTAAACAAAGTATTTAAAATATTCCAGTGGGGGTTAATTGGTTATGTTAGCTTTTCCAATGCTGTCTATTTCGCATGCTCCTTATGACTCTTAAAACTGAATTCCCTATTATGGACAATTGCTGATCTGGGTCAAGGAATCTTCCTTAACATTACCTCCTCTTTTTTTTTTTTTAAATTTATTTATTTTATTTATTTATGGCTGTGTTGGGTCCTCGTTGCTGCGCACGGGCTTTCTCTAGTTGCGGCAAGCGGGGGCTACTCTTCGTTGCAGTGCCCGGGCTTCTCATTGCGGTGGCTTCTCTTGTTGCGGAGCACAGTCTCTAGGTGCGCGGGCTTCAGTAGTTGTGGCGCATGGGCTTAGTTGCTGCACGGCATGTGGGATCTTCCTGGACCAGGGCTCGAACCCATGTTCCCTGCATTGGCAGACGGATTCTTAACCACTGAGCCACCAGGGAAGTCCAACATTACCTCCTCTTGTCATGACACTTGGAGAAATCAGTTCCTCCCTTTTAAGGCCAAGTCTGTCACTGTCCGTGTCTGTGTTAGCTATGATGCCTATCCTTAACTATTCATCTTTTAACTTGACATTCATCTTTTCTTGAAATAGCTGGAAATCTAGTTTCTCTCTGTACTAGTCTCTGAGGGTTGCCACAACAAATTATTATGAACTGAATGGCTTAAATGGACAGAACTTTATTCTCTCACAGGCCCAGAGGTCCGAAATCAAGATGTTAACAGGGTTCTTCTGCGGCTCTGCAGGAGAATTTGTTCCATGCCACTTTCTGGTGGTTGCCAACAATCTTTGTTGTTCCTAGGCTTGTAGAAGCATCACTCCTATCTCTGCCTCTGTTTTCACATGGTGCTCTCTTCTCTATGTCTGTGTGTCCCTTCTATGTCTTATGAGGACACCAATCCTCGGATTTGGGGCCTACTCTAATCCAGGATGACTTCATTTTAATTTAACTAATTACGTCTTTAAAGATCTTGTTTCCAAATAAAGTCACATTCTGAGGTTCTTGACAGACATGAATTTTTGCACACCGTACAACCGACTGAACTTCCCAGTTGTCCAGCAGCTCCCATGAAGGAAATTTACCTTTCTCATTCCTTCCATTAATGAGGCAAATGAGGTGCCATATATCTCTTTGATTCAAACTATTACTTATAGATTATCATATTTTGTTTTGTTAACTAAATGACTTTTTTGATAACTCTGTCTGGCACTTTTGACACTCTTCCTTCTCATTGTAACCATATACCAGTATCCAAGACACTTCCATCTTTGTCAATGTCTTGGGAACTTACCCATTATCTTTCTTTCATCCTCATTTTCTGTCATTAACAACAGAATGTCCAGATTAGTATTGATCAACTATGATTCCAAAGTTGTTCCATGTACCTGAATCCACAGATCTCCATTTCCATCATCCCTGTGACTTTGTTTACAGGCTCTGCTTTACACATAAATTGGAGCTTCTTCCAGGATCTTAAACTCAAAAGTCTGACTAGAATCTTCAATCCGGTCATCTTACCTCTTCACTCATATACTATGGTTTCACGTAGTATGGCCTTTAGTTTCTCATTCCCAACCCTAGTACCTCAGTCCTTTTATTTATTTATTTTTCTGACTTTTTAGCCTTGTGTTTAAGTGGATTTTCAACCCCATTTAACTCCTATGCTCTTTTATAGGTTTTCAGAATAAACTGTCTTTTTATTTTACCCAGGTTCATAATTAAGACTGATCTATACAACAATACTACATGTATTAGAATATTTATGACAACAACAATAATAGTAACTAAAAAAAAACCCAGCGGTAATAGTAACAAAATAGCAATAATTTATTAATACATCTTTCAGGCATGGACTAAGATCTTTATATATCATTAAATCTGCACAAAAAGCCCCACTATAGAATGGCTAATAATTCCCCAATTATACAAATGAGAAAACAGGTACAAGGAAGTTAATTGCTAATGATTACTAATCACTTAAGAACTGAGATTTGAACTCTGGTTTGTCTGACTCCAAAGCCTAAGCTCTTAGTTATGATACATTATGACAACCTAAATTTGTACTGATTTTTAATTTATAAAGACAGTGTTAAAAATAAGCTTTATGTCATTCTTTTATTAAGTCAGTCATGCCAATATGAAGGTGTGATGTTCAGATCAACTCAGAGAACCAAAGCTCATTCCTCCTTAAAGCAGTCTGCATTAAAAAGCATCCCTACATATGTTCTTATGAAATTTTTGTTTTTGCCACACATGTACAAAAAATCAAACTCATATTTCTTCAGCATTCATCAGACTATTGAGACAATAAAGCTCTGTGGTTATCTTATTCCCACATTTCTTTTTTTCTTTTTTTTTTTTTTTTAATTTAAACTTAAGCCAGGTATAGTATTACAAATTGCAGCCAACCCTCAAGTCTGACAGTTGGAAGGCCCTGCCCCTAAATCCCCTGAGGGGTTCAGGCTTATCTGCTTCTGAAGCCAGGTTCACAAGGATTTGATCACAGCATGGCAGCATGAGTGGGATGGGATCTACCTTGATTCAAGTCAGAGTTTTTTTCCATCAAAACTGTGTGATTTTAAGCAAGTTACTTAATCTCTCTAAAATAATCACTTTTCTCAATTACAAAATCTAATCTAATCTCATCTACTCATATAATCTAGTCAGAATTTTTGTGCAGTTAGCAATAACAGAGATAAGGCACCTAGCACCCTCCTTTGAATACATTACAGAATATTTTTCTCCTCAAATCCCTATTTTAATAATAACAGAGGGACGAGCCTTTTTTTCTTTAATCAATTTACCCCATTGATAATGCAAACCACTTATTAAAAGGCATTCTACCTTATTTGTCTCTTAAACCTCAAGTTGTGGCACGAAATAATTATCTATTAAGTAGAAATGAATTTGTACCAAACAGGTAAAATAGGATGAAGAGCTGATGCCTACTCTTGCACTTCATAAAGCACATATTTATTGTTTCATTAATTCCAGTAATTTACTGCCCCATTCAAATCCCAACCTCCAAGCAAAACCTGGAGAAGCGACCTCACTTTATTAAAATTATTTCAGAAAATAGCCCTTGTAAATTTAGTGCTTATTAATTTAGATTTTTTTCAGCTTAGACGTTTAGAAATAAATGTGATTAAAGGAGAAAACTGAGTTTCAAATTCTGAGACATTTAGGATTTTCACCATAATCCTTGTGAACAATATTTGGCTTGAAAATATGTCCAGTTTTCTTCCCAAATCCTGTCAATCCCAAGGATGATTCGCCTTAAAATTTCATTTTTCCCTTTAGCTACCTGAAAATTTGTGTAAAAAATACCCAACTTTCTTTATAACTGGCATTTCTATGTAATCATTTTATAAAATATAAAAATTGCTTTTCTCTCAAATGAATGAAATTACTTTCCGCCAGGTTATCTCAAGTATTTTCTTTGGATTTTGTGCCTGGTAAAAATTAATTGATAAAATATTATTCTTTCCAACAACTAGAAATTTTAAATCATTCTTTGTCAGATTTTTCTTTTATGAAATTTGATTATGAGAATGTATCCAACTTTTTAAAAGATTTTTATAAAATATTCCTTTTATGAGAAGCAATCTCTATGTATAATTTAACACCCACTTACCTCTCAAAAAAGAATCGAAAGCATTTAGGAGCATCATTAAACTGCTCATCTTCAAATATGACAAATTAGTTTAACATTACCCTTCAGGTTTTCCTTTAAATGACTTTGGAAAAGACCTTAATTGTGCATTTTCATCTGAGTGAACTGAGAAAACAGTGTAAGACTGGCAGTGGGTATAATAAAATCATTTTGTTGACAATTTGACCTCACTACTGATAAGAAAGAGGAAGTATTTTTCTTTTTTTTTCTGTCACCAGGACTACAATTTTTTTTTAATTTATTCTTTTTTTTTACTTCTCTAACTTTGCTGTTCAGGGAGACACTGCTTCTACAATTATATTTTTAAAAATAATTTCTGAAAAAGGTACAAGCCTTTCGTTGCTTAGCTTTCTGAAAGATAATTCAGTTGCAGACTTGGACCCTGAGAAATTGTCAGATGCTAAAAACTAAGTTTTTCAGTGAAGGGTGAGACCAGGGACCATTTAATCACTTTTATTCCTTTCCAGAATGAGGGGTCTGGTTGGTACTGGGAGCTTTTCCCTAGAGGGCACTGGGAGCTTTTCTTTAGAGAGCCCCCAATTAAGAGTAGGCACACGTTCCCAGAGTCCCTGATCTCTTGTCAAATTGTATCCTGGTTATTATCTATCTATCCCTTCTCAGAATCTCCTAAATGAGTCTGTGTGTTGAGAGTATCTTTGCAGATTAAGGGATGCTCTATACTTTTATAAATTGCAATCCTGGACCTGCTAGCTATTCTGCTTTCAGAGTAGGTAGTGGACTTATACCTTCATACTCATAACTCTTTCTTCCCTGGCCACATCCCCTGAAACTATAAAGTAGGTGAAAGAGAAGTATGGTGGTTGAAAGTGTAGGGGCAACTCAGAGTCCTTCTCAGCCTACCCAGAGGCCTGCTAGCTCCCTTGCTGCAGCCCTGGCCTCACATTCAAGGAGCCCAGGTGCTCTGAGTGGCATAGTATGGAAACCATTGTACATGTTCTTCTGCCGTTTTCTATTTATTTTGTAATCCCTTCAAAATTTATTTCAGACACATACGTGGAATCCACTCTCCTTCTCCAGGAAGTGTTCTTTTATGAGAGCAAAGTTTGCAGCTAACACAGAAGAGAACAAATTCTAATATGAAATAGACATAATAGAAATATACTCTTGTCCTTTTTCCTAAAATTTCTCTACCATCATTGAAACGATTCATTCATGGTTCTAATAATTTGGATTAGGTATGTAACACTGGACTTAGGTCTTTATTCTGGCTGAATGATTTGAATAAATAAAAACTTTCAGTGGCATGTAAGTTGTCACACTTCATGCACATATGATCAATGTTGTATGAATCTATAATGTAGGAAGATGCATGCACAAGCAGAGGTAACTGTGAACTCTGTAGGGTGGTAGTTAAGAGGGTATGCAGTGGAGATGAATTTTCTGCTTTAAATACTTGGGAAAATTGTTTAACCTCTCTGTGCTCACTCTCCTCATCTATTAAAATAAAGACAATAGGGCTTCCCTGGTGGCGCAGTGGTTGAGAGTCCGCCTGCCGATGCAGGGGACACGGGTTTGTGCCTCGGTCCGGGAAGATCCCACATGCCGCGGAGCGGCTGGGCCTGTGAGCCATGGCCGCCGAGCCTGTGCGTCTGGAGCCTGGGCTCCGCAACGAGAGAGGCCACAACAGTGAGAGGCCCGTGTACTGCAAAAAAAATAAATAAATAAAAAATAAAGACAATAATATTACTCATTTAAGAGAATTATTAGGCAGACACAAATAAAATATTGCTTGTAATTCAGTTAGTCTTCTTCTGGAATGTAGTAAAGGCTCTACAAATATTTGATAATAGTATTACGAATAAGCATGGAAGATTTTGGTTGTAATGAAGGCTGAATAATGAAAGGTCTTCTTTGAAGATTGTTTCTGAAGAAGCAAATATAGTTGAGAAAGAAAATTGATACATAATTGTCAAATATGTAAGAAGCATTGGGCTTCTGTCTACTGTATGGTTGTGTTCATTTTCCATCAATGTGTGACCACTGTAATATTCAATCCTGGTTTAGTGCACAATAGAGAAGGAAAAACCATCCAATACTGTTAAACTCTGAAAATTGAGATTAAACGGAAGCATCGTTCAGTTTCCAGGACTAAGAAAAACAAATTGTATTTTACTTAGCCTTTCATATGGGGAATTGATTGCTGGAGTTGGAAGTTTCCTTTAAGTGAAAAAACACTTTGTTGAATTACTTCTCTCCTCTAAGACTTCATTAAAAGTAGTAAAAGTGTACCAAATCGTTCACTGTCTAGTATTTCAGAGTTTGATATTTCATTACAGCTAGCTTGCCCTCATATTATCTCCTTATTTCTCATGTTATTACCTTTGAAGAAAGATCAACTGACAATCTAATGCCTTAAGTTTTTTGTCTAAGATATATTGAGTTCCTTGCTCAATAATCATTTCTAATATTTTATTCACTTGCTAAAAACATGATCCTTTTATTTTACTGTCCATGGAGAGGAGAGGAATGGTTTGCTGTCCTCGGTGAACGCACAAAACCCCTCTACTCTACCCATTTGCACAGCCCCATACCAACCTTACTCACAGCAACCCATGTGTGTTCCATGTTGTGATCCAAGGCCTATCCTTTTATACCTATGGGGGCCTACACAGCTCCACAGCCTATTTCTACCAAAGTTACCTGCAGTACCACTGGTAGTACAAAACTTAGGAGTCTCCAAAAACCGTACAGCATATGGTAAGAGACGAAAGTCAGGACCGCTTGGGTCTATCCACCTGTCTCATAGCTAGCTGGACAGCTGCCTGGTGATGCTGCCTCCCTTGACTCCCCCAGCCCTCCTCCCTCCTGGTCAGCCCTGCTGCCACCTCTGGTGGGCACATCTTCACCAAATCCTCTGATTTCCATAAGGGATTACTATGGATATATCTGCATAGACACCTTTTTTTCAAAGAAGTAGGATATAGATTAATGGGTTGGGTGCTATATAATTCAGTGACCTGATCTAATGTTCAAAATTAAGTTCTTATTATTCTTTAACAGCTATACTCAATCCTTTTGCGTTCCAGTTTGGCCCAATGCTAAGCTATGGAATATAGATTTATATTTTTAAAATACGTACTGTTTATAGCATTGGCAAGATATATAATATACCACTGATAGCACCCAGGTGATTTTCAATAAATAAATTTATATGTCTAAAAATATTAAGCAAGATCATATAGTGTTGTTCAACATATTTGATATATTCAGTAATCCACAGTTTGGAGATGTAAAACAATAAAAACTACATGTTCTCTGGGTCAGAAATTCTGTCAGGCAAAATTGAGGTGACTTGTTTCTGTTTTTCAATGTCTTGAATCTTAGCCAGGAGGATTGAATAGCTGGGGCCACTGAAGATTTCTGGACTCATTTAGAAGCATTTGAAACCACATTTCTAGTGCCTAGGATAGGGTGACTTAAAAGCAGGGTTCAGCTTGGATTGTCAACCAGAGCCCCTCCATGTGGGCTCTCCATATGGCTTGGGCTCCCGGCAGTGTGGTGGCTGGTTTCCAAGAGGGGGTGTCTCAAAAAGAAGTATCTGGAGAGTGAGTACACCAAATGATCCAGGAAGAAGCTGCATGGTCTTTTGTGACTTAGCCTTGGAAGTCGTTTATTGGGCAGTACAAACCTGCCTGTATTCAAGGGGAAGGGATAGAGACAGAACCTCTTAGAGGTAGGAATATCAACTAATTTGCACACTTTTTTTTTTTTTTTAAAGTTCCACAATGTGAACCCTGCCTGCAAAGTATGTATATTCTTCTTAAGTGCAAAATACATTCATTGTCTCCAAAGACCCACCCAAAACTTCATTTTATTTTAGCATCAGGCTCAGGCTTGAGATCCAGAATCTTATCAATTAAACTAGATCGAGGAGTAGACAAAACACCTCAGGGTCAATTCCTTGGCACATTATTATTATTATTTTTTGGTCAGTCTGAAGACCTATTAGCTACCCCCAAAACACCCAATAAATGTGGTTGAATAGGCACATTGTAGTTGTAATAGAGACTTCCATTCAAAAAGAAGGGAAAAGGGCAGCACTCAGCAAACATGGATCCCTAGCATTTCTGAAATGCAGTGAGGTACGTGTGTCATTTCCTTAATTATAGCCCAATGATGTTCTCTAGGACTGATTCCCTGCAGGTCTTGACTGAATCTCCTGGAATCTTCTTTCTTCTAAGTCATTTCTCCTTGCCCTTTGATTTTAGCTGTGTAGTTTTCTTAATCAGCTCCTACATATAGAAGTTGAGGAGTCCAAATGCCTCTTTTCATTTTGTACTGCTCCTAAACTTTTCAATCCAAGGTAGTATGTAATTCCTTTATAGACATTGTGAGCTTTAGTATTCATCACTTTGTAATCCACCACATCAGACAAAAGCCATTCCCACAAATCTCCTTGAGATGAGTCCTTCTCTACCTTGGGTTTCTTGTGCAGCTGTGCTACACTATACCCAGTATAATTCTTAGAAGTTTCATTGCTTAACATAGAGACTCTGTGAGGCACATCCTCAGTATTCTTAAAAGGCCTTCTGTCTGCCTGAATGAATTTATGAAGTTCTGCGTGAAACCATCCTAAAGTCTTAACAAAGGCTTCAGAGTCATATCCTTGGTTGTATCTTCACCCAGAGATTAGTGTATGAGAAATATCTTTATTTTGAACCCCAAAACTCCTGGTTCTTTTACACTTTCTTTAAATTCTGTTTGAAAAAATATTGAATAATTCATTGTTTAGTCTACCTGTCTATATCCATACCTTATAATACAGTGTCTGAGTCTGCTTGGGCTGCCATAACAAAATACCATAGACTGCTTAGCTTAAACAACAGAAATTTATTTTCTCACAGTTTTGGAGGCTGGAAGTCCCAGATCAAGGTCTGGCAAGGTTTACTTTCTGGTGGGTACCCTTTTCCTGGTTTGTAGATAGCAGCTTTGTTCTCATATCTCCTTTCCTCTGAGTGCATGCAGAGGAGGAAGTGGAGAGGGAGAGGGGGAAGGGGAGAGGGAGGGAGGGAAGGAGAGAGAGAGGTTGAGAGAGTGAGAGATTTTCTTGTAAGGCCACCAACCCTGTAGTATTATAGTCCCACTCTTACAGACTCATCTAATAAATTACCTCCTAAAGGCCCTATCTTCAAACATAATCACATTGGCGGTTAAGGCTTCAACCTGTAAATTTTGGGAAGACACAATTCAGTCTACAGTTTATAATTCAAAGAAACCATTTGTCACTGTTGACAATCTGCCAATAATCCCTTTAGCCAGATCCATTACTTTAAGACCCATTTTCTTAGGTACATTTTCTATTTTCCATGACACTGTAGAATCATGCCAAGAAGTATGCGTCATCCCCTCACTTGCTTCAGGTCTTTACTCAAATGTGTTACTTTTACTAGAACATAAGGTCCAAGAGAATGTTATATGTTTCTGTTTACTTTTGAGCCCTTAGGATAACACCTAACACATAATAGATGGTAAGTATATACTGAATGAATTAATCTCTAATTCCCACACTAAGCATTTCTTATTATTTTCCCCACTTTTATCCATAAGCCCCACTTAACATAAACCTGAGGGTCTGAATGTGAGAGAATAGGAAATTAAGAATAGGTGATAGGGAATAAGGAACACAAATCAACCAAAAGGATTTCATTAAGTTAAAATTTCCTCTACCAAATCATATTTCTACTACTGACTTAGATCTAACTCACACTGAACTTTTTTCCACATAATAGTCTCAAAACTATAAGCTTGATTTATATCTTATACTAAATGATTAAATATTTGTGAAATGTGGTTGACTAAAGAGGTTTGATACAAAGTTTAAATGTTACCAAATTAAAGCATGTCCTTGTTTGAGCTTTGAGTTAAAACGATACATCATAAAAATTCATGATTAATCAAAATTGAGCCAAATTCATAAATCGAGTTAGGGAAGTCCTCACTTTGGTTTATAACGAATAAGAAAGTATACAGTTTATATTTCTTCTTTCACATCTGTAGTCTTAACATTACTGCCATGTGCAAAATATACATACACAACCTTTACAAAAGTCTACTGTTCTGTTTTCCTTGAGGGCATCCTAGTTGTGGAGTTGAAGAATGCCATTCTCTGCTAAACTTAATGCTGAAATATTTAAGATTCTGTGACTCAATTCAAGATTGAATCAATTCACGACTTACAGGTTGTGGAGAACATCACTAGAAACAAAGGACTGATGGCTTTTTACAGTGAATACTTTTTTGATATCTCCCTAGTGCATTTAATTTTATTTTTATTGGAATTCCATATAATAATGAAAGAAAGAGAAGATATGCTTATCTTGGAAGGAATACACAGTAGAGCATTCTAATCAATTGTGTTTTTAAAAAGTTCTTTGGGTTTTTTTTGTTTGTTTTTTTGTATTTTAAAGGTAACAAATTCCATGTAATTAGAATATAAATAATGCCATTTTGACTAATCATATAAATTGTTGCAAAAATTGCTAAAATTGATTAATAGAATGATTAAATAGCTTATCACTGATTCAAAATCACACTCTCTAAATTAAGCTTGATGGGATTTTATGGCTTAGCAGATAGATAATTATCCTCAAGTATCTCTATCTAATACATTATTTATTCAAAACTTGTGTCAGTGGGTAAGGACCAGAAATTACCATTTCAATAATTGCTGTCTTGGATCAGAGTAATCAGCCATATCATTGCGAAAGTTCAGCTTTTCTTTGTGAGTTACCTGAGTTGTAGGGATGTCAGGTGTCGGGGGATTAGGTGATACTTTCAAGTTCAGTTCATATTCTCTTAAGAAAGGTGAATGAAGTCACGTTGCTGGTCATACATTCCATTTACAGTTTTCCCTACTAAAATGTAGAATTTTACCTTTTTAAACATTTATTTCCAGATTTTTCATAATTGAAATGATTTTTAAAATAACAAACACTTCAATAAGAAATGTAAAGATTTTCTATTTTCTATTGAAATGAAGACATGAAAATCTGTTCATAGAGTCTAAGTGCTGAGTCAGCCACTTATCCCAAAAGCTAATAGTCACTAAGCTCCAAGAAGAGAAGCAGCTATTATAATGATATGGATCTTCCCTCATTCTCTGAACCGCTCTTTCTGACTTTTGAAAGCACTACCACACATTTTATCAATTCAGTGTTATCTAGTTCATTCTTGTGAATGAATTGCATTTTGCTACTTATGGAATTTTAGCTTCTTGAAGACAAAATCCATTTCTTATTTTTCTTATACATGTTTTTGTGTACCCATAATCTCTCTCTTTCTCTGCACTTATAATCAAATGGTGAAGCATTTAAAGAAAAATTTCTTATTGTAACATGTCCATATTATTATTTACATTATTACTTATTCTGATTACCTATTAGACTTATATATTTCTTTATTTATAGTAGTGATTTGTCTTCTGACAGAATGATGAATACTCTCTGATGGAGCAATGGGCAGATAAATCACCAGAACAGATAGACAATTGCATGATTATTGGTGACGATTTCTGTTATTTACATTTAAAAGTTAGATAGTATATATTGCATGTTGTTCAGTTTCATCAAATTACACTTATTTGGTTTATTTCTGTTTTAAATGCTAAAAATAGTTGAAAGGTAAATGTTTTCATAGAATCATAATGCTAAAAATGGACCTCAACAGTTTTACATTTTCCTTTGCATTCAAATGGATTTTATCTAAGACACTCCAAATAGTTACACACTAACAGATATTATATGTAAACATATTTATATGTATGTATTTATATAAATATATAAATTTAAAGCACAGTATTTTATAATTCTTTATAACTAATCAAAATACATTAAAATTTATTCCTATTCCAATGGAAATTCTTATTCATTACTCAAAGGAGCCAAAATTGATTTAATGGCTATTATCTTGAGGACATGATGGTAGAATGACAAGGTTGCTCCAAGGTTAAAATATTGCTCCAAAGTTAAAATATCCTGTAGTAATTACAAAAAAAAACAAAAAACAAAAAAAAAGACAGAAATGCAAAAAACAAAAACAAAAAAAATGCAGACAACAGAATATTTACATGTGAAAATAACAATGATTTCATAATAATTTCCCTTAAAAGCTGAGTTTTATCCATACTATTTTACTACAAGGTAGCAGCTTTTTAGCTGAAATACTCTTGCTATAACATAGTTCACTATTTTATGAATATTATGTGACCCTGAAAAATTTACAAACTTTCTCAAACATACTTTTTAATCTGCAAAATGGGAATAGTAAAGATCCAATTTGGAATTCTTAGTAATGCTGACAACCAAATAATTCCAATTCTCTTCCATGACACATGATGGGATTGTACTTCCCAGTCCCCTGGAATTTAGCTGAGAGTTATGTCTTGCTTTGGTCAATAAGTAGAAGTGATGTTTGACACTTCCATGTGAAAGCTTTAAGAGCCTGTGTGTAAACTGCCACACTCAATGTTCCAGGTAGTGTCTCCTCCATCAGTCTGGTTTTAAGTGTCAGGATAATGTCAACAGAGCCCCTAACTAAACAATAGCATACATGTATCAATACAAAGAGCAAGAAATAATTTTTTGTTGGTTTAAACCACTAAGATTTGGGGATTACTAATTAATGCAGTATAATCTAGTCAAAGTATGAGATAATACATAATACAAAATGTAGACCATAGTTTTCAGTACAGGTATTATTAGTAATATTAATATAAAAGTTTCATATATGATCAACATAGATCAAGTAAAATGTAAACACTGTAACTAGTTAGAACACATAAAACCTAAGTACTGAGAATTGAGTATATTCCCTGATACTAAATGTAATAAGGGAGAATGATTTATTTTCTTTCATCATTCGTGCTGAATCTTTCCCAATAATGGTTAATATAATTATTATAAAATTATAGTTTATGGGGGAAAGCTTCAATGTTTTGAGAGAGTATTATATGTAAAGATAGTGATACTTAAGAGAATATAGAAAGCAGAATTATCGAAAAGGCAATACATACATTTGTTTACTCTCTCAACAGTTCATTAAAATCATAACTCTAGCATCTGGAATAACCTCTGGTTTATATAAATTTGTTGAATGAATGAATGAATTTGACAATTCATACCAAAATGTTACTGTTTTATCATCACTTTCAACTTTATATGTGTGTTTTTGTTAGCGGAATTCTGTATTTAATTTTTTTTCTCTGTAGCAGGGCTGTACCTTCTGTAGATATTAAAAATATCTCTTCCTTGATTGTGCATATTCCTCAGATTTTTATCTAGCTATATGATCACATCCCCAAATTCTTTTTTTTTTTTTTTTTTTTGCGGTACGCGGGCCTCTCACTGCCGCAGCCTCTCCTGTTGCGGAGCACAGGCTCCGGACGCACAGGCTCAGCGGCCATGGCTCACGGGCCCAGCCACTCCGCGGCATGTGGGATCTTCGCAGACCGGGGCACGAACCCGTGTCCCCTGCATCGGCAGGCGGACTCGCAACCACCGCGCCACCAGGGAAGCCCCACATCCCCAAATTCTTATCAATGAAAACTGCAAATGCATTTTTGTAGCCTGTCCATTCAGGTAATACACTTTCATTACTCCTGAAATAGTTCTTTTTTTTTTTTTTTTGCGGTACGTGGGTCTCTCACTGTTGCGGCCTCTCCCGTTGCGGAGCACAGGCTCCAGACACGCAGGCTCAGTGGCCATGGCTCATGGACCCAGCCGCTCCGCGGCATGTGGGATCTTCCTGGACCGGGGCACTAACCCATGTCCCCTGCATCGGCAGGCAGACTCTCAACCACTGTGCCACCAGGGAAGCCCTGAAATAGTTCTTTTCATATAGGAATTGTAGAAGGTAGTAAGAAGAGTAACTTTGGAAAACTAAACTCATAACACAGAATTAATTATAATAGATTAAACTCAGCAACAATTTGGGCAGAGGTATAAATACAAATAGTTAAATCACAAAATTGTCATCTTTAATCACCAATATGTCTCTAGTAAGAGTTTGGGAAAATAAAAATATAAATATCATCTTTGAGATGAGAAAAGTGTTTTCTCTTACCTCAGTTGCAAGTAGATAGTAACTGAAATTAATACATCAAGGAAAAGAAATATGAGCTAATTTTCTGGAGTTATGGATTAAATACCAAAATTAATTAACAACAACAGCAACCTGAAATCGTTAGAAGAGATTATTTGAGGAGAGTGAAAGAATAAAATTGAAAACTTTCCACCATGAGTTCTTCTGTATTAGTTGATTTGATAACGTGTGCAGGTGTTGTTTTGATCTAACTCTCTACTTGACATCTCCATCTGGATGTCTCGAATGTATCTCAAGTGAAAGATATCCAATCATGAATTCACAGTCTCCATCTTCTTCCACTGTGTCTTATATCAGTTAATGGTATGGATCCATTTATCTAATCATCCTAGACACTTTCCTCTCCCTCATCCTCTTTGTCCCATTTCTCACTAAGCACTATCAATTTTGATCTCTTAAGTATCCCTTGAAT
The DNA here is from genome assembly GCF_039906515.1 of Pseudorca crassidens. Classification (NCBI taxonomy): domain Eukaryota; kingdom Metazoa; phylum Chordata; class Mammalia; order Artiodactyla; family Delphinidae; genus Pseudorca; species Pseudorca crassidens. The sequence continues at coordinate 72,577,400 of NC_090306.1, forward strand.
ATATAGGCTTGTCTTTTTCTCCATGGTTGCCTTTAAGCTCTGGTCTTTTCTGCAATAGTGCAGTAGCTTCTTAACGGTGTTCCCCACATCTACTCTGAGCTCTCTCATCAGAGCTTGAGTGGTATTTTCAAACTGCAAATGTGATTGTGTTTCATACTCTTGGTTAAAACACACTGATTACTTCCAATTGCTCTTAGGGTACAGAACAACTCCTCCTTATATGATCTAGGAGGCTGTGTATAGTGAAACCATAGCACCGTCTTATACCACCATGTACTTCACTCTTGGTGCTCTTGTCCACTTTAACTTTTTAGTATTTTTTTATTACTTATTTTTGCTCTTATTTCTTTTTTTTGAGTTTTTTTAAAGAATTGAAGTATAGTTGATTTACAAAGTTGTGTTAGTTTCAGGTGTACAGCAAAGTGATTCCGTTATACATATATATCAATATATATTCTTTTTCAGATTCTTTTCCATTATCGGTTATTATAAGATATTGAATATAGTTCCCTGTGCTACACCGTAGGTCCTGTTGTTTATCTGTTTTATATATATAGTAGTGTGTATCTGTTAATCCAAAGTCTTTAACTTTTTAAAACTCACATAGTCCATCTATTCACAGAACTACATAAATTTCTGTTCACTGTTACAAGTACAGCAATTAATATAGTGACTGGGAAAATTGTAGAAAATCAAAAGTATTTGTTATGAATTAATATATGGCCCACTGGTCACTTACTCCAGCAATAATGGAAACTTCCTCAGTCTTTCTAGCAATATTCCTCCAAGTTTTTCGCTACTTTATTTCTTGTTGGACCCTTGTTTCTATTCTTAATTGCTCTTGGACAGTTTCATACAATGCTGAGACAACAGATTACTCTAACTGTAAATGAACTGTACCCTGGAAAGACTTCTGCTACTTGGGATTTGCTAGACCCTTATGGCTTTAAGAAGGAGAAGTAATTTCTTCCTTATTTAGTGCTGACCATAATTTTTCTTTCTTCTTCAATATTTTTATTTTTGGTCATTTTCTCTGTGTTATATATTCCTTACAGAATAAATAGACACCTATCTCCTGTAAATATATTTAGCCAATTAAACTAATTTTAATATTTTTATTTTCCAGGCAATTATATGTAGGCTATTATGTTTCCATAGAGAGAAACTTTCACATTCACCTGCAAACGGTAATTGATGTCATTGCCCAAAACAGAATTATGTTCTATGAACTAAGAATCTACTCTTTTGTAAATTCTGAAATAAATAAAGCACAAGTTTAAAGACAGAGTAAGTGATTAATGACATTTTGCTTAATGGAATAAAATTGCATCTTGCTTGAAGAGGAAAAACAAATAGAAGTCAACATTAGTGATGCTTGTGGGCTTGGCTTTGTTTTGGAACTATTATGGTTCAGGAAACCCTTAGCATCCTAAATAAGAGGTGGGGGAAGAACTTATGAGCTTATACAATCACCTTCTCTATTTTCAGGTGGGAAAAACAAGCACAGTGTAAACAGATTTTTCATTGTCCAAGATAGCGGTATACTTGTCTTTTTTTAAAATTATATTCTTCCTGACTACTCTATATTGCTGCCCCACATCAAGGTTAACTCATAAAAAAAGCAGACTTAACATTTTCTATGTGTTACCAATTGGCAATCAATCTTTCTAATTCTGAGGCCAACTTATGGATTAATTTTGATTAAATAAAATTGTTCCCAGGAGAGAATTGTAGAAATAAAACTAAAGTATGTTATGTCAAGATTTTCTGTTAAGTTTCAAATTGAATGAATTACTAAAGAAATGACAAGGTTTCCTTAGTTTAACAGACGTGGTATTTTGACTTGGATAGGGGAAAAAGATCAAAGAGACAGAGATAAATTTCCACTTTCTCCTGACTTCATCAAAGTGCAGTAGAGTTTGACAAGCTCTTTTCTTTTACTAACTCCCACATCCCATAAATCTGAGCTGAGAATTCTCAATAAATGTCAAAATGCAGCTTGTCACTTAATTTTTTCTTCCATGAACGATCCAATGAAGCATTTTCCAAACTAAAGAAAAATGCTATAATCCAGTTATAAATTAAGAGGCAATTACATCATAAAGATAGTTCCAAAATGACTGCTAGAACCTATTATCTGTGTTGCTTTAATTCTCTGGAGATTCCAGGACTTATGCAGACAGATATCATTCCTTGAACTATCATTGAAAGTTACATTTTTATGACAGATGCTCAATGGTGTTCATGTATGTGATACTTCTTTGTTGCTTCTTTCTTTTAGAAGGATGCTAGGATAAAACAACCTAAAGATTAATATACAACTCTCTAGCTATATATAAAAATCATATTTCACTGGCATGCACTGACTTTACATCTAATCAAATAAAATGTCCTGTATTTGGTCTACTTGTTAAGAATTAAAGAGAAATACTTTTATTGCAATTATTTTTGGTTAATGGACTGAATTATAAGCGAGACAAAGGTAGATGGCTAGTTAGAAGCCTGTTGTATTTCATTTATTCTTTGATAGGTTGGATTATGGAAGAATAATTTCATTTATCTTGAAGCATGAAAATCCATGTAAGTTAAAATAGATGACACCTTCCTCCCTGGAAAATGTGAACTGATCCTTCATGGCATTTACCTTTCCTTCACAGAGAGCTATAAGATATCTACTGGCAGATGCACACAATTTTAGTGTGAATTTGTTTGTTCTAGCTATCACATTATTATTTACTCTATTCCCCATGCTATACACACCTGTGACATTAATTTTGTAGCTGAAATTTTGTATCTTTTAATATCCCTCACCTATTTCTCTCATCTCCACTTGTTCCTCCCCTCTGGTGACCACCTGTTTATTCTCTGTATCTATGACACTGTTTCTGCTTTGTTATGTTTGTTCTTTGTTTTATTTTTTAGATGCCACAGATAAATGAAATCATACAGTATTTGTTTTTCTCTGTCTGACTTATTTCACTTAGCATAATACCCTGTAGGCCCATCCATGTTGTTGCAAATGGCAAGATTTCATTCTTTTTTGTGGCTGAGTAATATTACATTATACATACACACACAAACACACACCACATCTTTTATCAATTCATCTATTGATGGGCAATTAGGTTGGTTCCATATCTTGGCTATTGTAATGCTGCAGTGAACATAAGGGTGCATGTATCTTTTTGAATTAGTGTTTTTGTTTTCTTTGATAAATACCCAGGAGTGAAATTGCTGGATATTATGGTAATTCTATTTTTAATTTTTTGAGAACCTCCATACTGTTTTCCATAGAGGCTGCACCAGTTTATATTCCCATCAACAGTGCATGAGGGTTCCCTTTTCTCCACATCTTCACTAATGTGTGTTATTTGTTATCTATTTGATGATAGCCATTCTAACAGGTATGAGGTGATATCTCATTGTGGTTTTGATTTGCATTTCTCTGACAGTGCTGTTGAACATCTTTTCATGTGCCTGTTGTCCATCTGTATGTCTTCTTTGGAAAAATGTCTATTCAGGTCCTTTGCTCATTTTTAAATTTTTGTTGTTGTTGTTGAGTTGTATGATTCTTTGTATATTTTGAATATATCATTTGTAAATATCTTCTTCTATTCAGCAGGTGGCCTTTTCATTTTTTTTTTTTTTTTTTTCGGTACGCGGGCCTCTCACCGTTGTGGCCTCTCCCGTTGCGGAGCACAGGCTCCGGACGCGCAGGCTCAGCGGCCATGGCTCACGGGCCTAGCCGCTCCGCGGCATGTGGGATCTTCCCGGACCGGGGCACGAACCCGCGTCCCCTGTATTGGCAGGCAGACTCTCAACCACTGCGCCACCAGGGAAGCCCATGGCCTTTTCATTTTGTTGATAGTTTCCTTTGCTATGCAAAATCTTTTTAGTTTGATTTAGTCCCATTTGTTTAATTTTGCTTTTTTCCCCCTTGCCCAAGGAGAAATCTCCAAAAAGTATTGCTAAAACTGATGTCAAGGAACATACTGACTGTTTTCCTCTAGAAGTTATGTCAGTCTTACATTTAAGTCTTTAATCCATTTTGTGTTTATTTTTGTATATGGTGTGAAAGTAGTTTAGTTTGATTCTTTTGCATGTAGCTGTTCAGTTTTCCCAACACCATTTATTGAAGAGGCTGTCTTTTCCCCATTCTATATTTTTGCCTTCTTTGTTGTAGATTGATTGACCGTATAAGTGTGGGCTTATTTCTGGGTTGTCTATTCTGTACCATTGATATGTTTCTCTGTTTTTGTGCTGGTACCGTACTGTTTTGATTACTGTAGCTTTATAGTATAACTTGAAATCAGGGAGCATGATACCTCCTCTTATTCTTCTTTCTCAAGATTGTTTTGGCTATTTGGGGTCTTTTGTGTTTCCATACAAATTTTAGAATTATTTGTTCTGGATCTGTGAAAAAGGCCATTGGTATTTTGATAGGGATTGCATTGAATCTGTAGATTGCCTTAGGTAGTATGGTCATTTTAACAATATTAATTCTTCCAATCCATGAGCATATTTTTTGGGGTTGTCTTCAATTTCTTTCATCAGTGTCTTGTAGTTTTACAAGTACAGGTCTTGCCTCCTTAGTTAGGATAATTCCTAAGTATTTTATTCTTTTGGATGCAATTGTAAATGGGATTATTTTCTTAATTTCTCTTTCTGAGAATTCATTGTTAGTGTACAGAACTGCAACAAATTTTTGTATATTAATTTTTTATCCTGCGCCTTTAGCAAATTCATTGCAGAATTCTATTCGTGTCTAGGTGGAGTCTTTAGGATTTTCTATATATAGTATCATGTCATCTGCAAACAGTGACAGTTTTACTTCTCCCTTTCCAAATTTGATTTCTTTTATCTCTTTTTCTAGTCTGATTGCTGTGGCTAGGACTTCTAATACTATGTTGAATAAAAATGATGAGAGTAGGCATCCTTGTCTTGTTCCTGATCTTAGAGAAAATGCTTTCAGCTTTTTCACCATTGAGTATGATGTTAGCTGTGTGCTTACCATATGTTGCCTTTATTATGTTGAGGTATGTTCCCTCTATACCGACTTTGTGGAGAGTTTTTATCCTAAATGGATGTTGAATTTTGTCAAAACGTTTTTTGCATCTATTGAGATGATTATATGATTTTTATTCTTCAGTTCAGTATATCACATTGAATGATTCATGGATATTGAAAAATCCTTGCATCCCTGGGACAAATCTCACTTGATCATTGTTTTTGACCCCTTTAATGTGTTGTTGAATTTGGTTTGCTAATATTTTGTTGAGAATTTTTGCATCTATGTTCACCAGTGGTATTGGCCTATAAGTTTCTTTTCTTGTGATGTCTTTGTCAGTTTTGGTATCAGGGTGATGCTGGCCTTATAAAATGAATTTGGAAGTGTTCCTTTCTCTTTAATTTTTTTGGAATAGTTTGTGAAGGATAGTTGTTAACTCTTCTCCAAGTGTTTGTTAGAATTCACCTGTAAAGTTATCTGGCCCCAGAATTTTCCTCATTGGGAATTTTTTTAAATAACTGATTTAATTTCATTACTGGTATTAGTCTGTTTATATTTTGTATTTCTTCCTGATTCAGTCTTGGCAGATTGTACATTTCTAGAAATTTGTCCATTTCTAGGTTTTCCATTTTATTGGCGTATAATTGTTTGTAGTAATCTCTTATGATCCTTCATATTTCTGTGGTTTTGGTTGTAAGTTTTCCTTTTTCATTTCCATTTTACTGATTTTTGCCCTCTCTCTTTTTTCTTCCTAATGAGCCTGGCTAAAGGTTTATCAACTTTATCTTTTCAAAGAACCAGCTCTTAGTTTCATTGACTTTTTTCTATTTCATATATTTTTTAGTCTCTATTTCATTTATTTCTGCTCTGATCTTTATTATTTCTTCTACTTACTTTGGGTTTTGTTCATTCTTATTTTTCTAGTTCCTTTAGGTGCAAGGTTAGTTTTTTTTTTTTTGACATTTTCTTGTTTCCTGAGAGAGTCTTGTATCACTATGAGCTTTACTCTTAGAACTACTTTTTCTGTATCCCATAGATTTTGGATTGTTGTGTTTTCATTTTCATTTGTCTCGAGGTATTTTTCATTTCCCTTTTTAATTTCTTCAATGACACATTGTTGTTTAGTGGCGTAGTGTTTAGCCTCCATATGTTTGTGTTTTTTGCAGTTTTTTTCTTCTTGTGGTTGACTTGTAGTCTCATAGCATTGTGGTTGGAAAAGATGCTTGATATGATTTCAGTTTTCTTAAATTTACTGAGGGGCGGAGTCAAGATGGCAGACTAGGAGGATGTGGGTTTGCGTCTCTGCACAACTAGGGCACCTACCAGGCACTGGTGGGGGACTATGGACACCTAAGGGGATGGAGGAACCTCCAGCGACTGGGTAGGACATGGGGCGTGGGGGGAGTGAAGGAGGAGGAGGAGTGGAGGTGGGATGGGACTGGCGCCTCTGAGAGGTGGCTGGGGGAGGGGAAGGGATCTCATGCCGGAAGGGGGAAACTGGGGAACCATTGGGAGGGCAGAGGATCAAAAGGGAGCACGGCCAAGTTTCCCCTGCCCACTTGGGCCCCTGGGAGCCTGCTGAGATCCTGGGCCTGATCCTATGCCCACCAATGCCCCCTCCAGCTGTGCAGGTCCTGAGGGAGTGGGAGGGAGGGAAGGGGGAGCAAAAGTAAAGGCCAGACCTTGGGGACCGGCACCCCTGAGGTGTGGCTGAGGGAGGGGAGGAGTTCCTGCACCCAGCGGGACTCACCCATGGTTAGGGGTCCAGCAGGGATGGGGGAGACCCTGGGAGGAGAGTGTGGAGGAACGGACAGTAACACGGCCAACCCTTCCTCTGCCCACTTAGGCACCGGGGAGGCTGTTGGGCTTATGGGCCTAATCCTCTGCCCTCAGAGCCTCCCTCCTGCTGTGCAGAGCCCAATCCCTGACCCTACCCCCCCACCCAGGGCCCTACCTCACACTCAGAGACCCCCTCCAACATGCTGGGCCTAAACCCCACACACACACACTCACCCAGGGCCCTACCTCCAAACTCCAAACTCCAGAAACCCTCCTTGGACATGCTGCCTCTCCCCTTCCATGCAGGTCCTAAGGAGAGGCCCCGCCCCACGCTTGAACGTCACCCCACCTGGGCCCCACCACCAAGGCCTTTTCCAGTCCTGAGCGTAGGCCCCGCCCCACTCTCAAATGTCACGCCCCCACCTTATCTTTGATAAAGGAGACATGAATATACAATGGAGAAAAGACAACCACTTCAATAGGTGGTGCTGGGAAAACTGGACAGCTACATGTAAAAGAACGAAATTAGAACACTCCCTAACACCATACACAAAAATAAACTCAAAATGGATTAAAGACCTAAATGTAAGTCCAGACATTATAAAACTCTTAGAGGAAAAAATAAGCAGAACACTCTATGACATAAATCACAGCACGATCCTTTTTGACCCACCTTCTAGAGAAATGGAAATAAAAATAAACAAATGGGACCTAATGAAACGTAAAAGCTTTTGCACAGCAAAGGAAACCATAAACAAGACAAAAAGACAACCCTCAGAATGGGAGAAAATATTTGCAAGCGAAGCAACTGACAAAGGATTAATCTCCAAAATATACAAGCAGCTCATGCAGCTCAATATCAAAAAAACAAACAACCCAATCCAAAAATGGGCAGAAGACCTAAATAGACATTTCTCCAAAGAAAATATACAGATTGCCAACAAACACATGAAAGGATGCTCAACATCACTAATCATCAGAGAAATGCAAATCAAAACTACAATGAGGTATCACCTCACACCAGTCAGAATGGCCCTGATCAAAAAATCTACAAAGAATAAATGCTGGAGAGGGTGTGGAGAAAAGGGCACCCTCTTGCACTGTTGGTGTGAATGTAAATTGATACAGCCACTATGGAGAATAGTATGGAGTTTCCTTAAAAAACTAAAAATAGAACTTCCATATGACCCATCTATCCTACTACTGGGCATATACCCTGAGAAAACCATAATTCAAAAAGAGTCATGTACCCCAATGTTCATTGCAGCTCTATTTACAATAGCCAGGACATGGAAGCAACCTAAATGTCCATTGACATGTGAATGGATAAAGAAGATGTGGCATATATATACAATGGAATATTACTCAGCCATAGAAAGGAACGAAACTGAGTTATTTGTAGTGAGGTGGATGGACCTAGAATCTGTCACACAGAGTGAAGTAAGTCAGAAAGAGAAAAACAAATACTGTATGCCAACGCATATATATGGAATTTTAAAAAGCGGTACTGATGAACCTAGTGGCAGGGCAGGAATAAAGACGCAGATGTAGAGAACAGACTTGAGGGCATGGGGGAAAGGGGAAGCTGGGATGAAGTGACAGAGTAGCATTGACATATATACACTACCAAATGTAAAATGGATGGCTAGTGGGAAGCTGCTGAATAGCACAGGGAGATCAGCTTGGTGCTTTGTGACGATCTAGAGGGATGGGATAGGGAGGGTTGGAGGGAGGCTTAAGAAGGAGGGGATATGTGGATATATGTATACATATAGCTGATTCACTTTGTTGTACAGCAGAAGCTAACAGAACATTGTAAAGCATTTATACTCCAATAAAGATGTGGAAAAAATAATTTACGGAGAATTGATTTGTGGCCTAGCATATGATCTATCTTGTAGAAAATTCCATGTGCAGTTGTAAAGAATGTGTATTCTGCTCCTTTTGGAGTGATAATCTACATATATTTATTAAGTCTATCTGATCTAATATGCTGTTTAAGACCAGTATTTTTTAATTGATTTTCTGACTGGATGACCTGTCCATTGATGTAAGTGGGGTATTACGTACCGTACTATTATTGTGTTACTGTCAATTTCTCTTTTTGTTTGTTAATATTTGCTTTATGTATAGATGTTCATATGTTGGGCACATATATATTTACAATTGTTATATTTTCTTGTTGGGTAGATCCCTTTATCCTTATGTAATGTGCTTCTTTGTCTCTTGTTACAGTCTTTTTGTTTTAAAGTCTATTTTGTTTGATATAATTATTGCTACCCTAGCTTTTCTGTTGTTTCTACTTACACGCAATACCTTTTTTCATCCCCTCACTTTCAGTCTTTGTGTCTTTAGATCTGAAGTGAGTCTCTCGTAGGCAGCAGGCGGCATAGAGATGGGTCCTTTTTTTTTTTGACCGCAATGCACGGCATGCAGGATCTTAGTTCCCTGATGAGGGATCAGACCCGCACCCCCTGCAGTGGAGCACAGAATCTTAACCACTGGACTGCCAGGGTAGTCCCAAAGGTCCTTTTTTTAAAAAAAAAAAAAAAAATCTATTTAGCCAGTCTATGTCTTTCGTTTGATGCTTTTAAGCCACTTACATTTAAAGTAATTATTGATTGTGTGTACTTATTGCCATTTTGTTAACTGTTTTCAGGTTGTTTTGTAGTTGTTTTTGTTCCTTTTCTTCTTTTGCTTTCTTGCTTTGTGATTTGATGAGTATCTTTAGTGTTATATTTGGATTTCTTTCTCTTTTTCTTTGTTAATATATGTTATGGTTTGTGGTTACCATGAGGTTTATATATAACAACATATATATATGATTATTTTAAGTTTATGATCTCTTAAGTTCAAATGCACTGTTACTCCTTTCCCAGGTTAATGTTTTAGAAATCACAATTTATATCTTTTGTTTAGTGTTGGCTTTAACTACTCGTTGTGGATATAGATGATTATACTACTTTTGCCTTTTAACCTTTCTCTTGCTTTATAACTAGTTAAGCTACTACCTTTGCTGTATATTTGCCTTTACTGATGGAACTTTTCCTGTCATATTATTCCTATTTGTAGTTGTAGTCTTTTCTGCTTAGAGAAGTCTCCTTAAAATTTCTTATAAAGTCAGGTTAGGAGTGCTGAACTTAGCTTTTGTCTTTTTGTAAAACACTTTATGCCCCCTTTAAATCTGAATGATAGCCTTATGGGTAGGGTATTCTTGGTTGTAGGGTTTTTGGTTGTTGTTGTTGTTGTTTTTAAATCACTTTAAATATATTGTGGCATGCCCTTCTGGCCTGCAAAGTTCCTGCTGAGAAGTCAGCTCACAGCCTTATAGGAGTTCCCTTGTACACAGTTTCTTTTCCCTTGCTGTTTTTTAAAAATTATTCATTTATTTATTTAGCCACACCAGGTCTTAGTTGCAGCATGCAGGATCTTTAGTTGCAGCACATGGGCTCTTTTAATTGCGGCATGCAGGCTCTTAGTTGCGGCAGGTGGGATCTAGCTACCTGACCAAGGATCGAACCTGGGCCCCCTGCATTGGGAGCACAGAGTCTTAAACACTGGACCACTAGGGAAGTCCCTCCCTTGCTGCTTTTTATATTCTTTCTTTATCTTTAAATTTTGCCATTTTATTTACAAGGTGTCTTGGTGTGGACCTCTTTGGGTTGATCTTGTTTGACACTCTGTGTACTTCATGGATCTGGTTGTCTGTTTCCTCTCCCAGGTTAAGAAAGTTTTCAGCTGTTGTATTTTTCAGTATGTTCTCTGCCCCTGTCTCTCTCTCTTCTCCTTCTGGGACCCTTATAATGCAAATGTTGGTAAGCTTGATACCATTCCAGAGGTTTCTTAAACTGTTCTCATTTTTAAAAATTCTTTTGTCTTTTTTCTGTTCAGATTGAGCAATTTCTACTACTCTGTCTTCCAGTTAACTGTTTCATTCTTCTGTTTCATCTAATCTACTTTGATTCCTTCTAATATACTTCTTTTTGTTATTATATTCTTCAGCTTCTTTTGGTTCTTCTTTATATTTTCTAACTCCTTGTTGACATTCTCACTTTGTTCATCCATTCTTCTCTTGAATTAGTTGAGCATCTCTATGTTCATTACCTTGAACTCTTTGTTGGGTAGATTGCTTGTCTCCCTTCATTCAGCTTTTCTTGGGTTTTATCTTGTTCCTTTGTTTTGGAAATATTCTGCTGTCACCTCACTGTGCCTGATTCTGCTGTTCTTTCTATGTATTAGGTAGGTTGGTTATATTTCCCAGTCTTGAAGAAGTGGCCTTATGTAGAAGATTGCTCATGGGGCCCAGCAGCACACTCACCGCTGTTCGCCAGAGCTGTATGCTCTAGGGGTACCCTCTGTGTAGGCTGTGTGGGCCCTTCTGTTGTGACAGGATCAACTACTGTGAGTGCACAGGTAGGCATGGCTGACTCCTAGTTCAACTGGTTGCCAGGCACTGCCAAGTTCAGAGGCTACCGACAGCTGGTGGGTGGTGCCAGGTCCCCATTTGGCTGGCTGTGGGGCTCCTGGGGGTCCTGAGGCTAGTACCAGCCCACTGGTGGTCAGAGCTGGGTCCCAGGGGTGCTGGCTGCTGGGCCCAGGGGTCTCAGAGTAGGTGTTGGCCTGCTGGTGGGCCGGGCTGTGGCCTGAAGGGTCCTGGGGCTGGTGCTGGCCCACTGGTGGGTGGATTCAGGTCCTGGGACCTTTGTTGGGTAGAGCTGGGTCCCAGGGTGACTGGGAGCTCAGAAGAGCCTACAGCTACTATTGGCCTTCTGGTGGGAGGGGCTTCCTCCCAACATGACTAGCTTTTTGACCTGGGGGGGTCCTAGAACTGTTGCCAACCTCCTGTTGGGTGGGGCTGGGTTTCGGCACTAATAAACTAGAAGGAGGACTCCAAAATGCCACTTGCCAGCACCGCTGTCCCCGTGGCAGAGCGAGCTCCCCAGAATGGCTGCTGCCCGTGTCTGTATCCCCATGGTGAGTCCTCTTGGCCTCCTGCTCTCTGTGAGTCTGTCTGTGATTAGCACGTTGGTCTGACCTAGGCTCTTTTCAAATTACTGCTTATGCCTTGGGTCTTGGAATTTATGGGATTTTGTTTGAGCCCTTTAAGAGTGAAATCTCTATTTCCAGCAGTCCTTCAGCTTTCCTGAAAGCAGGCTCCACTGGCCTTCAAAGTCAAATGATCTGGGGCTCATCTTCCTGATGCAGGACCCCCAAACTGGGGTGCCTGGTGTAGGGCTCAGGTACTGCAATTGTGATTATCCTCTTGGTTGTGGGTCACCTACCCAGGGGTGTGGGTCTTGACTATCCCACCTCTTACCTATCCCTCTCACCTATCTTGTGGTTCCTCCTTTATCTTTTTTTTTTTTTGCGATACACGGGCCTCTCACTGTTGTGGCCTTTCCCGTTGCAGAGCACAGGCTCCAGACGCACAGGCTCAGCGGCCATGGCTCACGGGGCCAGCCGCTCCATGGCACGTGGGATCTTCCTGGACCAGGGCATGAACCCGTGTCCCCTGCATCGGCGGGTGGACTCTCAACCACTGCGCCACCAGGGAAGCCCGTCCTCCTTTATATCTTTAGTTGTAGAAGATCTTTTCTGCTAGTCTTTGTGTTGTTCTCATCAATATGTGCTCTGTGAATAGCTGTAAGTTTGGTGTGCTGGTGGGAGAAGGTGAGCTCAGGGTCGTCCTACTCTGCCATCTTTGCCACTCTCCATTTGCAGTGTGGTCTTCCTTGCCATCTGCTGGGTTGCAGATGTTCCAGCTCTAAATTCCATCACAGTAGCTGCTTTCTTATACCCCTTCCAATTCCAACCATCAAAACTTGGGTTGCTTTAGAATGTCAACATGAATAATGCATAGAATTCTGCTTGGGAAGCCAAAGTTCACTGGCCACTGACCCCAGGAGAAGTTTTCCCTTTCCAAGTTGTCCCAATTTCAGTTTTTCGAGATCATCAGTAAACATTTATTAAGTAAGAACCTACTGTATCTTAGATCTTTTTCTAGGCACCAGTGGTTCAGAAAGAAAGAAAACATGGTCTCTGATGTTGAATAATTTATTTCAGAAGAAAGACCTATCATACATATTGACAATGTAATGAGTGCTTAGCTAGTGTAATGAGTGCTTAAAGAGAATTTTGTTGGAGTATAAAGGGGATACTAATTCTGTCCTTCCTGGTAGACAGTTGAAAGGCATCATATGGAAATAGGTGTCACCGTGATACCATTGCTGGAGGGATGTTCGTGGAGGGAGCCACGAACTAAGGAATATGGATGGCTTATACGAGGAATAGAAAAGGCAAGCTGGAAAAGGCAAGGAATGGATCCTCTCCTGAGGACTCCAGAAATAAACAAACCTGCCAACACATTAACTTTAGTCAAATGAGGCTGATTTTGGACTTTCGACCTTCAGAACTGTAAAATAATAACTTTGTGTTGTTTTAAGCTATTAAGTTTGTGGTGATTTGTTACAGAAGGAATAGGAAAGTAATACAATTACCATAAATGGTGGTATAACTTTACAGAGTAGTGTATAAATATCTGGGAAGTGAGTCATGTGTAGTTTAAAATTAATTCAAGTCATTCTCATATTTCTTCTTAAGGAAGCTTGTTTCTACCTACTCTTCTTCCTCCAGTTCTTTTGGGAATCACTGCAGAGGGTAGAAACAAGATTACCTTTTTACAAGGATAAACGGAGAATATAAGCCTCAAACACGCTGCTTTACATATTCCTGTTGCTTCAAGGTCTTAAGTGAGATGACTTAAGAGCATTCTGGGAACTGCTAGGGTTTGGGACTACCTTCATCATCAGCCTAGCAAATACCACTCTCTAACAGGATTTTCTTTGACTGCCAGACAAAATACTCTAAATTAGTTGAAACCTATAGACTTTAAACTTAAAGCTGGATAATATAGTAGGGTTTAGTTCTAGGCATTAGTGCTGTATTCGAAATGTAGAAGTGTGATGGATGGGTTATTTTGTGCCAGAGCAACCCGACACCTGAATTCATGGTCACTCTGAGAACTAACCTCACAAATATATAGGCCCTCATGGTGATCACTCCAGCAGGCAATAAAAATGCTGGCAATAGAGAATGTTTTTCAACTCACAGCCTTTTTTAAACAACCCACTCACCTCTCCTTCTCCACTGGTAGTATGTTCTGTATTATGCCTGGAGTACTTAGACACCATGACGCTTAACTCCCTCTTTGGATATGGGTCTCCCCCACTGTTTCTCTACCTTGATCTGAAGATAAGAGGTAGAATTAAATATCAGAAATTTTCTGTGAAAGTGAGAAAAAAAACTGTTCCCCCTCCACCTCTCAAAGAAAAAAAGATTCCTTTAATCACATAAATTCCAAATCCATTGATTTGTTTCTTAAAGCATAACTAGATAAGTCTTGGAAAATCTAATTGCTGCAGTATAGTGATCTGCCTTGATGGGCTGCTTCTAGACTTTGGGTTCCATAAACCTCATGTATGCATTTTAAGGACAAATTACTTAACTCAGTATTTAGTCTTCTAAGTCATGCTAAAAAAAGAGGTAAAGCAAAGTTCAAGAGCTCCTATCAATGTATGGTGGGAAAAATTCCTGGAAAAGTTTCTGTTCCATAAACAGAAGTACTATACCTGCTGTTGGGAAACTCTGAGATCAGTAGAAAATTGTTCAAATTTCCAAGCTAGAAAAATTCCATTTAAAACAAATAGATACATAACTTTATAAACTTAGAAATAAGCCTGAGATGTAAATAATAATGGTTTAAAGAAAAGCCAGTGAAAACAACAGGAAAGAGAAAAGTTATTTTTACAGGATTTTTCACCTCCCAAACTCTGTGAAGAAGAAAGAACCTCAGCATGGCAAAAATCATTAATGTGTGAAAGCAAAAAAGAATAAAAAAGAATTGTGAAACCAAGTAGTTTGAAAATAGACAAGATTTTAAAGAAGAATAGAATCAGGAGATAGACTGAGATTCAATAAATTGACAAAATAGAATTTTGACTATAACCCTGGGGATTGGATTGAATGTGAAAGAATCAGAAGTTGTGCTTGAATAAACAATTATAGCAACCAGATGGAAGCAACTGTAAGTATTCTAAATTCCAAATAATATCTAGAGACTGTTTATTGTTCAATGGAAATTGTAATAAGCTGTGCTTCAATGGGTCCTGTCAGGCCAGACTGAAAACAACTTTTCTCTCAATACCGATGTTGAAAACACATATCTGAAGGTAAATTTTTGCTACTATTAACTAAAAGATCAAGAAGTATTTCTTTTTCAGTGACCATGAACTCAGAACTCCTGGGGCACTTTCTTTAGTAATCGTTGTTAGTAAGATATCGATAAGGGGGACTTGTCTGATAATTTTGTGATACCAGTGAGATAACTACTGCACCACAATACTTGCAGCTATTTTAGAGAAAACAATATTCTGAATGCAAATTGGAATCTAAATTATATACAGATTAGATTACGTGTGAATAATAGCACTCAAATGGCCCCTATTAGCATAAGTACTGTTCTTTTCCGCGTCATTTTTAACCTTTCAGTAAAAATGAAGATCATCTTGTAATATAGTTTAAGTCAGCCTTTATAGTTCTCCTTACTTTTCCAAACATGTTTAAGGCTGATATATTTTTCTTAATTTTCTTGGTTACTACAGAAATAGGGTTGTTTTGTCTCCAAGCCTTGGAACCCATTTCTGGCTTTCGCTTGCTGTATATCATCTTGAAACCATGCAAATCCAGTTTAGCCATATGCCCCTGACTTCTGATCACAGACATGTTTTGCATAGGGTACATTTTTTTTTTTGTCCTGGGCTTATAGTGCTCTGTTTAATAACTGAATGATTTTATATTCTTGCTTTGGTACCTTCTCTATCTCCTTCTTTCCCATATGATTTATGCCTTAGCTTAATTATCTCTTTAAAATTTGATTTCTCATTTTCATTATGCTTTCCTCAACCTACCCAAAATTATCACTAACCTTGGTAGACTCACCTCTTCAGCCTACACCTTCTAATTATGATAGTGGCAAAGATGAATGTTTGAAAGGGGAAATCAGTTTTTGTTTTCTTTTTTTCCTAGAGGAAGGTTGTTTTAAGTATGCTTTCAGAAAACTTCTCTTTCTAACAGAAACATGGCAATAAATATTACGTGTAAGGCATTCCTCGTATCAGGATTTAATGTTTTTAGTTAAAAAAAATTATGATATGGGGCTTCCCTGGTGATGCAGTGGTTGAGAGTCCGCCTGCCGATGCAGGGGACACGGGTTCGTGCCCCGGTCTAGGAGGATCCCACATGCCGCGGAGCGGGTAGGCCCGTGAGCCATGGCCGCTGGGCCTGCGTGTCCCGAGCCTGTGCTCCCCAAAGGGAGAGGCCACAACAGTGAGAGGCCCGCATACTGCAAAAAAAAATAATAATAAAATAAAATAAAAATTATGATAGGACGTATGAAAGATAAAGCTGTCACTGTGGGGTGGGTACTGGGCACTAGGCTGTATGTGTCAGTGGGTGAGTAATGTCTGTACCAAGCTAGAGAAGACACTGAGAAGTAACCCTGGGTTGTCATTGGTCTTGGGGCAAATTGGAGTTGCCACCAGTTGTGGCTAAAAATATTGAGATATGTGGTAATTCCCTTCCTTAAGTGAAAGATTCGAATTTGCAAAGACGAGGGCAGGTAGCCAAATTCAGCTTCAAGAAAACAGAAAGGGGATGGCCTCCCAAAAAAGTGAGTTTACGAAAGTGAACCGAGAGTAAAGGCATAGAATGCAATGTAACCAAAGTAAAGAACTTCCTACACTTAAAAAAGTATGTCATGTATTATATTGAGCAAGTGGTATGGAATCTGACAGTTCTAGCCAAATAGCTAAAACCTATGCTGTATCCAAACAATTATAAAAGGGTCAGCATGTAGCATAATAATAATAAAAAAATTTAAGCATGCCTGATTCTTTAGCAAAAATTACCAAATCATCTTGAAAAGGGATTTGTGATTATTAAGGACGTATCTTTGCTATACATACTGAAATTAATTATATGTGTGTATCAGTCAGAATCCTAGAAGGAAACAGAATTAACTTCAGGTGGTTAAAATGAGAATACTTCAAAAGAGGACTATGTAAATCGGTGTGAATTGTTACCTAAGAAAATAAACAAAGAATGATGAGATACCCAGAGACTAACAACAATGGGCAGTTGCTACCATAACCAGAGGCAACTAAAACAATGCAGGCACCATCACTTGAAGAGAACCACAGTCAAGGAGGGACAAAGCTACTGCCAGAGATGTAATGTCAAAGAGGGAAGAAATATCCCAAGTTTTATATTTTCTGTGCTCTAGTTTCCTGTCAGTATCTCCTCTAGGTCAGTTCCTTTCTCAAGCTGGTCAGTGGATAAGCCTAGTGTAAATAGGTCATCCTTAGGACTGAGCATCTTGGGGCATGGAACATATCAGAGAAGCTGAATAATGGATCTGAGTAGAGGAAACACCTAGTAAAACATGGACCTTATTTGACTCCTTAGTAAATTTGTGTGATAGACTGAATCACTGGTCCCATATTAGTCTTATAAATCCACTTTCAAGCTCACCTTTCCACTTCTTCACTTTGAGCTTGGCCATGTAATTTACTTTGGCTAATGTTAGCAGACGTGGTACAAACAGAGGCTTAAACCTTCTTGCACAGTATGGCTTGCCCTCTTGTACTTTTGCTGTTGCCAGGAAACTATACTCCAGTAACCCTTTAGCTTGGGTCCTCTGCCACCCTCTCAAAAAATGACCTATGGAGCAGAGTCCTACAACCAACCCACAGACTTGTAGCCTGAAACAGAGCTTTTCCAGTTGATCTGTAAATTTGAGAATAAATTGTTGCTTTTTTAAGCCGCTGAATTTTGCAGTGGTTTGTTACACAGCAATTCTGCGCAGCTGACCAATGTAGCATGCACGGTGCTCATTCCATTATTACCCTTTAAAAATTCTGAGTTATTAAAATAGTACTTCAGATAAATCGAAAGATAGAACTATCTGAAACTGAGAGAGCCCAACTGATTCTGTGGTCATTATCTAGTACTATCCTGGTGTCCACTCTTAAATACTAACTTTAATTCAGAAGATGGGATACTGAATATTATAAAATCAGTGCCCTGATAGAGACTTGTCTTGCATGAATTATTGGAGAAACCCTTTTTAGTCTTTTTTCTACTTGTATACTTTATTTTCTTTTCTTTATATAACATTTAAAAAGAATATTTATTTATTTTTGGTTGCATTGGGTCTTCGTTACTGCTTGCGGGCTTTCTCTAGTTGCAGCGAGCAGGGGCTACTCTTCGTTGCGGTGCGCGGGCCTCTCATTGCAGTGGCTCCTCTTGTTGTGGAGCATGGGCTCTAGGCGCATGGGCTTCAGTAGTTGTGGCTCACGGGCTCTAGAGCACAGGCTCAGCAGTTGCGGCACACGGGCTTAGTTGCTCCGCGGCATGTGGGATCTTCCTGGACCAAGGCTCGAACCTGTGTTCCCTGCATTGGCAGGTGGATTCTTAACCACTGCTCCACCAGGGAAGTCCTAAAAAGAATATTTAATATACATGTAAGGTATATACATAACAGTATAATGGATTTCTAGAACCCCCTTCCCAGTGCATGTACTAGAACGTTTTCAATATTGAGTCTATCTATGTGTTCTCCCCTATTCTATGCTCCTGTCTTTCCGATGGGTGAAAATTATATCATACTGGACCTAGTCTTTGGATACTTGAAAAAAAATTTGTGTCTAAAATTCATCGATAGTGTTCTTTGTTGCTCTACTTTATTCCTTTTTATTGTTGTATAATGTTCAGTTGGGTTTATATATTGTACTTTATTTGGTAATTTTCTTGTCAATGGATATTCCCAGACTCTACCTTCTGTGGGCATAATGTTGTATAAGTGAGGATAGTCACATGGCAAGAAGAGGTATAATTTAACTTACTGGTTAGTATCATTCCACCACAATGTGCAAGATTTTGGTTACCAATTTCAGGAAATGTGAATTATTCTAGTAAGAGTTCTTGGACTCATTTGACATCAATTTTGAGTACCTTACTCTCTCAAATTATAATAAATCTAATAAGATTGGTATCAGAAGCAGATAAAAAATCTAGCTTTTGAGAGATTAGCTACATTTACCAAAGGAAATAAATTAGCATTTATTTAACACTTACTAGGACATAAAATTTACCCCTGCTGCGATGAAAGACTCTTAATGGGTACAGAATACGTGTTAATATTTATACAATTGAGGGAGCTATTTTCAGCTTGTACTCCAAGGGAACATGACCCTTTCAACAAAGATCCCTAATCGTTGCCACAGTGCAGTACAATCCAATGGAAAGTAAAATACAGATACTTTACAGAAAGCTCAAGCTCACTTTAAAAAGAGAGACAATGAGGCTATCACAAAACTTAACCATTTCTATTAACCAACAAGACTGATATTTTGAAGAGCAAGTTAGAGGAAGGCAAAACCTTCAGTAGAGATCAGCTGATACAAATTCAGAAACAAAGGCTCTGCTTGAGATAATGCATAAAAACTCTGCAGTTAACCAGAAGAATCCTGAAATAATAAATAGCTCTCCTAACCATGGTAGTTTGGAGCAAGATAATGTGGGACCCTCTGAAAAGAATCTTTTTATGTTCAATAATAAGAAAAAAAGCGAAGTTCACACACGCAAAAATATCAACATTTTATTCATCTGATGGAAGCAAGATTAACATTATAATCCTTCTGTATATCATTTATCCTTTATAGTCTGTCATTCATACACACACACACACACACACACACACACATATATATATATTTATACTTGAATTTTAAAAATTCAGTCCAGTCACTCTCAAAAAACACTTTAGTCACATTCATAAGTACCCAAGTTAAAAAAAAGTCTCTAGATATCAAAATATATAGACACATGGACGGACCGGGTGAACACATCTTGATTATTAGAGATGAAGTTCTGGTGCTCGACTTAGGTGAGTATCCCATCTTACACAGTACCATTCCTACACAGCTTAACTCTCTCTGATATACCACAAATGTGCTAACATTGTCATATAGCTAGTCAGGAGCAGAAGCCACAGAGCTTCAAACCATTGGTTTAGTTCTTTTTCTTGCACATCTTTCTGTCTAAATTCCCATCCCAATTAACAACATCTGCTAAAATAAAATGTTGAGACCCTTTGCTCCTAAATCTGTATGTCTATTTACTTTACGTAGCTTGAATGATCACCACGCTAATTAAGATAAAGTTACTTCCAAAGAGAAAAACTGTACTTTAACCCCAACTAGCTATCTCTAAACTCTATGCTGTTGGTCACAACATAGATGGAGTGAGCGATTATGAATGGATGAGAGCATATCCACAATCATTAGAGGAAAACCAACTCTAATATATTCATATTGCTGTTAGACAATCTGCGTCATCTTTGTATGCAGAGTTGTGCATTACATTCTATGACGATCTTTGCCAAGGACAATTAAAAGTCTTAAGTATATGAGGGGTTATTGTACCAAGGATGCTGGTAAATTGCCAGCCATCTGGCAATGATGAAATGAGCTTAAATTTTAGCTGATGGGATTTAGGGTTCTCATGATCATTGCTAATATTGATGGAACATTCCTGGAGTATGGATTGGTGGATAAAAGATGTTGGAAAACATACTGATGTGGGATTAGAGGCACTGGCACTATAACAGGTTTCCAAGGGAGACTTGTTAATCTCCTCTCCAGGAAATTGCTGATGGATACCTTCCAGTCTGGCACAGTGAAAGTCTGTCCTGCCTCAATTAGAAGTGATGATCAAATGTCTAGAGGTCCCTTCCAAACCTATGACAGAGAACTAAACTCAAGACAACACAGAGAACAAAGCGTGTGTCAAATAAATTTTTTGTATCCTTCTTAAAGCTTCTCTATTACCTGTAGCAACAGATGACTCTGAGCACCAGTTATATGAATAAAATAAATCATCTCACAATTAACTAGGGTGTATATTGCATGTAGTTATCCTGACAACTATTATCCTTGTCATTTAATCATGATTTAAACTACATTAAAAAAAAGAAAAACAGATCTGGTAGTAAAACTCTTGTTGTAACGATTACAGTGTTTTTCTATGGGGTCCTGTGGAATGATGGTGATGATTTTACAGGATAAAATTCTATGGGGAGTTCTTGGCACATGAAAGAGTACGCACGTAAGACTTCTCTCATAAATCTTTCCCTTCCCTGTACTTGATTTAATAGGAGGGTCTGGTTCTACTCTAGTCTGGCATCACATTTCACACACTATAGAAACTTCAACAGCAGCCCTTTTAAAAGAGCACTCATACCCGGAACTGTTTTGCTCTCCCATTGCTTCCATCTCAACTCAGATCTTTCATTGTTTCCTTTCCTTTTGACTACTTTGGTTCAAGGGTTGTTTTATTACCTTGAAAGCACATTATATCATCTGGAAAACAGGTACCATGCTGACTCCACTTCTGCTGAAATATGCTGTATTGCACTTACTCGGCATTTCCCTCCCACTGTTTCAAACAAGCCTTTGCGACTACAGATCAAGACCTTTAAAGTTCACTTCCTGACTTGTAAGCAGCTCATTGAATGTTTTCCAGGCTTCGAACATGCTGTTGCAAAGAAACAGTGAAGCTTTTAATGTTTGAAAAGCAGCAGGGGTTCATTTCTTTAATGGAGAAAATTCAAATTTGCAGTCCCAGCTTGGCAACATGGGGTGTCACATTTCCCACAATCTGTTGTGAGGCCGGCAGGTGTAACAACCCTGCCACATGTCTAAATGAACATAACTGCTCCTCCTATATGCTGCAGAGTTAAGAGTTTATCTTCCTCTGTTCCATTTTCTTGCTACAAATCATTTTCAGAATCCCATTTAGAAGGCTGTACTGCAATCCAGCATTTCTGCTTTGTTTTCTTCTCATTGTGTATCTCCTGATATTCCTGACCATTCACAGGTGAACCAAGTATCATTCCCATGCATTGAATGAAACTGTATCACATTTAAACACAGACCAGAAATCAAATCTCAGCTTTCAAAAGAATACTACAGATATTGTTTCTTTTAACTCACTACTATCTCATCTTTTACCTCAAGCTACACAGCAGATAATAAGGCATCGGTAGTACAATCAGGATATTTAGAATCAGAAGACCAAGAACAGAAATAGCTTGGTCAGCTGCTTTCTGTCTAAGCTTCCTAACTTTTCAAAGCTTCAGTGCTCTTCTCTGTAAAATAAGACACAAATTGGGTTAGTATGAGGAATAAATGAAATTATTTCATCTATCTATCCAATGAGCCACTCAGCAAACATTTATCAAGGACCAGTTCACTCTGTGGATCAGATTAATGGGTATAACAATAGATAAAACAAAATACTGATCCAAAGTGAAAAGCACTTAATCATAAGACATTTGACGTTTTTCAGATGTCACTATTACAACCTAAGGTGGGAGTTCAGAGCTAGCTAAGTAGTCAAAAAGCAGTATAGATAATCTTACCATTTGTAATCATAGACAATAAGCATGTACTGATGTAGGAACTATAAAAGTATGAAATTTGCAGAAAATTGTATCTCTCTTGTAGTAGAGATTCTGCAAAAAAAATCTGATGTAAAAAAACCCAACAAACAACATTATTTTTTCTTGTTTCAATCTTAAGAAGATACAAAAAACAGTTTGTGTGAGTCAAATTATTGTTTATAATGGCAGATAATGGTTACAAAATTACATTGTTGCTTTATTTTCAATCCTGTATAAAGCAGCCTAGATTTATCAAATAAATGGAAAGAAATGTATCTTCAATCTTCAGTTGTATCAAAGGGAATTTTAATGTAATTCCATCTGTCTTCCTTCACAATGAGGGTGTAGCTCAGAAAAATCAAGGCAAACTTTAACAGCTGTTGGACCCAGTCCTGTGCAAAGCCTTGTGGGAGAGGTTAGGTTAAGTGGAAGCACAGATTTTGCCTTTAGATAGTTTACAAGCTATTTGAGAGAAGTAGGCTTGACTTACATGAAACAACTAAAATACTGTGTTATGTATTAAGGTAGTACACAAAATTCATTAGATTTACCATAAGTATTCCAAAATACTTATACAATAAAAAATGATCATTGTAAAATAGAAATTTCAAGGACTTTCTCTAAAGGATAAATTCTATAAGCAATTCAAATACAGGACCAATGTTTTAGTCCCCTTTCGTTTTCCCTAGAACTGGGTTCAAATATGTGTGTGTGTGTGTGTGTGCGCGCACGCATGTGTGTATATGATATATACATTAGCATGAATAAACCTCAAAAACAAAATATTAAAGGACACATACAATATAATGACTTCTTATATCATGTAAATATATAAATTCTGTATATTAATCATGAATGTATACACGTATAGTCAGTATATAAACCAACAAGGAATGGCATGCGCCAAATTCAGAAGAGTGATTACCTCTGCTGTTGAAGGGGAATGAAATTGGAGACAAGTATATATAGGGGCTTAAATTTTGTCAGCAACTATTTTTTCTTCAGCTAGGTAGTAGATATGTTTTTTAAAATACTGTCATCTAGGGCTTCCCTGATGGTGCAGTGGTTAAGAATCCGCCTGCCAACGCAGGGGACACGGGTTCGAGCCCTGGTCCGGGAAGATCCCACGTGCCGCGGAGCAACAAAGCCTGTGCGCCACAACTACTGAGCCTGCACTCTAAAGCCCATGAGCCACAGCTTCTGAAGTCCATGCTCCTAGAGCCCGTGCTCCGCAATAAGAGAAGCCACCGGAATGAGAAACCCACTCACCGCAACAAAGAGTAGCCCCTGCTCGTTGCAACTAGAGAAAGCCTGCAGGCAGCAACGAAGACCCAACGCAATCAAAAATAAATAGATAAATTTGTAAAAAAATAAATAAATAAAATACTATCATTTATATTTGTAAGAGTTAGTTTATAATTCCAAAACTGACAATGCCGTAATGAAAGTGGTGCTTTGAAAATAGTAAGTTGAACTTGTTATACAAAATGGATTGAGTGGGAGTGATAGGAAAAAAGGCAATAAAGATACCTGTTGAGAGGTTACTCAGATTTCCTTTATTGCCGCTGGATTTCCTGCTATTTCTATGACCTTTCTAAACAATGCTTTGCTCAGAACTTCACTTGAAGTTAATCGTCAGTAGAGTATTTTTTCAACAACATATATAAACTTAAAATTCATTGACCTTATTATTAATAATTAGCCCCATTCAATTGAAATTGTATTTGTGGGGCTTCCCTAGTGGCGCAGTGGTTGAGAGTCCGCCTGCCGTTGCAGGGGACGCGGGTTCGTGCCCCGGTCCGGGGGGATCCCATGTGCCGCGGAGCAGCTGGGCCCGTGGGCCATGGCCGCTGGGCCTGCGCGTCCGGAACGGGAGAGGCCACAGCGGTGAGAGGCCCGCGTACCGCAAAAAAAAAAAAAAAAAAAGAAATGGTATTTGTTTACCTGATAAAACTGGCAGTGCTTAATATCTTAAGGGAGACGGAGGCAAAGTGGTGGGGTTCAGGGAGAAACTCAATCTCACTTGATTCTGTAAAATTATTTGCAGATAATAAATAAAATATTACCATTAAACATTCAATAATTTTGCTCTACGTATTGGCATGTCGGGCCAACATTGTCAAAAAATATCCTCACTTGTGAAATTAATTCATTCTTAATTTGTGGGTTATATTATTAATATTCTGAAAACTGATGAAATAAGCAAGACGTAAGCATCTCTTGGAAAAAATGAAACATATTTCATTCAATGAATATATTAAAAATTGTAATTTTCAGGTGTTTCTGCTATTAGCCTTCCTAATTAGTCTCATTATTTATATTTATGAATGTTTTTTACATATTACTAATTATATTAAGTTTGATAAATATTACATAATCAATTATCAGAATTCAGTGATTTAAACCTCACCAAAAATTAATAAATAATGAAATCAAACAAAGGGATAATTCTTGAGTAATTGGTTTATACTCTGCATTGTCACTGAGGCTTCTTATCTATATCAACTTTTCTATGTTAAGCCAATTTCCACATTATGGAAAACAACTGTCTCTTCTTATTAGCTACTGTTGACGTTGTTGGTGGTGTAATTTATATTTTAAGCCTATCAAAATAGAGCACCAGAAAAAGCAAATGTAGTTTTATATTTAGTGCATATACCTGATGCAGTTCAGCATCTAATATAAATTCCTTTGGAACGATCAGCTCTTTTGGATAGATTGCAGAGCTGTTTCCCTATTTAATTTTCCTCTGTGATTTTAGAAAAAGTCCAAAGTGGTGATGATATATGTCAAAGTAATTTCCATGGTGCCTAAGAGCTAGTCAACACTTGGAAACTTACTTTTATGTGACCAAGTGAAATACAGTTAACATGTTATGAAAAATGATGATGATAAGGGTGATGATGATGGTTTGAATGCTGAAATTGAATTGTAATTGGCTATCTGGATCAAATTAAAGACACATTTAATTACAGACTTTCACTTGACCAATTGCTTAATTTTCTGTATTAAAAAAACAATTTAAATAATTGTGGATAGATAATGAGAAGCAAATCCTCATATAAAGCAGAATAATGTGGAGGTAAAGAGCATGGACATGGGGACCAAACTCCCAGGGTTTTATCCTTGGTTCTGCCACTTAGGCTATATGACTCTCGGCATGCTACACAGCCTTCTCATGCCTCAGTTTCTTCATATGTAAAAGAAGGATAACGATAACATCTCCCATATAGAGTTGATTTGAGAATTAAATGGCTTAATATCTGGAAAGTACTTAAAATAGTGTCTGTCATGTAGTAATTACCAAATATACATTTGTTAAATAAGTAAATTCACATTTAATACAAACAACTAGTATGGATAAAACTAATGTTGAGATTATGGGTCCTGGTGTTAAGCAGGCTCTTGAACTCTACATATTCATTTTCCATTGGCTTTCATGCCTTCCCTCAGTTTCCTGCTTCTCCAAGTTTGGATGTAAACTTTATAGATTAGCAATAGAGGGATTTAAAGGATAAGTAATTACTATATAGCTAAATACTTTTTGCCTTTATTCCAACATAGGTTTCTAGGAAGCATAATTAATAATATTTTTTTCCTTTCTCCATCATAAAATACGTAATCAACAGCTGGCATATAACATTTCTTATCAAGTGGGAACACTAAACTATTACCTACTTAATTTTTTAAATGAAAGAATCATTAAAATTGTATTGTCTTTAACAAAATTTCCTCTTCTACATATAAGAGTTTATCAAATAGATATGTCCTCTTATACTTGGGGTATCAAGGGGAATTGTGTAATCAATCAGGTAGAATGGCCTGTGTTGCTGAGTTTACGCTCACAAACTGACTCTTAATTTGGCATCATGGATGCTTTTTCCTTAGCGCTTAGGTCTTAAGTCAGGATTTGCAGGAATGGGGCATCTGATAGTTTCTCCCATGGCTTCTTCAGCTTCCCCATGAGTACATGTTATAAAAACTAACTATTCAGTCATAGTTAATGTGCCAATTGCTGTTTAAAGTATTTCCCATATATTAAATCATCTTCATCTTCACTGAAACCTTTACAAATATCTATTATTATTATTATTGCTATTATTCCAATTTTACAGATGAGAAAATTGTTACAAAGAACAAGTTAAGTAACTTGTTCAAAATCATAGAGAAAATAATACAGCTGGTATTTAAATCTGGGCAGTTCAACTTCAGAGCTATGCTTTTAACCATTAGAGTTTACTATCTCTCCCACATTATATGCATTGGAAGGGAGGAAGGAAGGAAGGAAGGAGAGAAGGAAGGGGGGAAGAAGGAAGGAAGGAAGGGAAGGAAAAGAAAGGGAGAAGGTAGGAGGGGAGAAAGAAACGGGAGGGGGGAGAGAGAGAGAGAGTGTGTGAGAGCGAGCGCAGGGACAGTAAATTAAGTCTTGTGAATTTCTCTGCATGTTTTTTCTCTATTCACTTTTATGAAATAAAGGACAATGGTGTTGAAACACAGTGTTTACCAAGCCAAATACAACTAGTATCCACAACAACAACAAAAAAGATGCAACCAGCAATACTCAGCTTTTGAAGTGGTTGCACCAAAGCCCATCTTTGGGAACTGGCGTGGGAGTACTTGGTTGAAGGTAGATGTATACAGTTATCACCATTCCTAACATCATAATGACACAGACGTTCAACCTCATAGTCAATGTATTTTATTTTTTAATACAAAATAGTAAATCAGGCTTGCAAAAGGTAGGTAAACATACTTACATGATTTTTCTTTCAGTATCTTCTATATTTCATATTATTGATCCCTACAATATTATGCCATCTTTTAGCAGCCTAACTTTATTACTTTAAAGACTTGAGGATATATACTTTATTGCATTATCAATAAATGTTGAAAGTCATAAAAGTGTTTTCTTTAGATGAGTTAAGCAGTCAAGTATCTATAACATGAAATATTTGTTTGAGACAATGTAGTTCATTTATTTTTTAATTTCTTTTTAAATTTTTTAGAAACATCTTTATTACAAGTTTTTTTTAAACACTTCATTATGTGAATGATAAGATGAATATCACTTATAAGCTTCTGTTGGCAACTGGCTGTTCTTTTAATATGTCTTTTCTTTAACTTGTAGCCTTTATTGATTCTTCAGTCTTGACCCATGGCAAGGCATAACTTGGCAAAATAATTAAGATTCCTTATAATATAAGGAATCTTAATAACTTATAATAACTTATCTTTGTTCTTACAAAGAACTCTATTATATGAGAGAGTATGTTATCATTTAAAAATATACCAGATGTATTCCATACCAAAAAGTTTTAAGACACATTGCCTGTTCCCTTTTCCTTATTTTTACAGGGTATGGTTTAAAAACTATATACTTTAAAAACTGAAAGTGACCAGAGTTACCTAGTTTAATTCCCTGATATTTTGAAATAAGGAAACTGAGTTCTAAATAGATTAGATTCTTTCCATTGCAAATGAAAGACTTGACTGATAGATGTCTCTTTACATTTATACCTGGTTGACTTTTCTACTCCAATACTAGAGAAGAAATCATGAATACATTTTCCATGATGAAATATATAATTGTATAATCTTCTCTGAGAGTTAAAAACTTAAAGCATGCTTTGGAATAAGATGAAAACAATTTGGATTAATCAAGTTTTCCTGACAGTCTTGGGAAGAGTTCAGAGAAGTTAAACTTAGAATATCTCAAAGCAGGTACTGCTGTGTTGTAGTAAACCCTGTTCTTATATACCACGAAACAGTATCTATTATAAATACTTTCTCATATGACATATATAACCAGAAAGAAAATGATTCCTGTTAGTGAGTACAAGTAAACACATTATTTAATTGGTATTTTAAAACATTATGGTTTTTCTTTAATTTTTAAAAATCCCTTTTTGCTTGTGAAAATAAAACAGTTATGTCACTAATTAAAATAATTTTATAAGAAAAAAATTTTTATATGTTCTGTTTTTATGGAATGTAAAACTTCTTTTGAGGAAAGACTCCAAATAAACAAAGTTCCATAATAATATATCTCCTATGTCTGTACTTAGGCATCCTGGAAAGTATCTAAAGAAAGGTCAGAAGTCTTTCACTTTTGGCTTTGTAGGATACATAACTAATATTGGAGTCATATAAAAATATCAAGGAAAGATTCATAACAAATCAGAAGTAAATGTGAAAATTCCACCTGGTACATAAAAATCAAAGGATTATAAAAGGATTACCCAAATGTAACACTTAGGAAAGATCACTCATCAAAATGAGATATTGCTGCACCATAACACTTAAATCAACCGAAATTATTGAATAAAACTATAATTATACTAAAGTCAAGGGGAAAATAAAACAGCCTCCAAGAATACTTTTAGAACTATATGATATGTATAATTGGGATGAAAATGTTGTTTTTCTTGGTACAAATCTAAAAATGGAATGGGTTGCATTATAACTTTTATTGGCAGATGCTAGTAAAAATATATGACTAGAAAAGTCAACATAGACAGCAAAGAAATTAGGAGACACAGTGTGATTTTATGTTGTGTGGTTTGAAGTATATCATAATCTATGTAGAAAATTATTATAATATTTTTGGCTAGTGAGGATGCCAGTTTGCTTTAAATGTTCAGTAATTGTTCAGTGACTTACCTAATTTAAACTATAAATTAATTGGAAGTAAGGAAGCTTAAGTATAAGCTGTGGAAGTAGACAATGAATCTATCGTGTAGAAAGTAGTCACAGTAAAAGTGAAATGACCAGTGCCTTATCTTTTATTGGCTAAATAGATTTTGTCTACAGTCCACACGTGCTAAAGTGTTATGCCTTGTAAAGATAAGTTAATTTTCTTTACAACCGAAGCTAAATGGATATATAAAGTTAAGCAGAATTTTTTTTCATTCTCAGAAACCAAACATCATTCAGTACTAAGTTAGGTGTTTTTTCTTTTTTAGTAGATATGCTTCCAGTGACTGGAAAGACTATAAAATTCTTGATTCTTACATAAATATTTTAAATGGATCTCTTTTTCTCTAAGGAGAGAAACTTTTGCACAAGAGACATTCTTGTGAAGTCATTGTGAAAAGAAAGTAAAAAGTTTAAGGTAATTTATACGGGAAAGGTCAGTAATAATGAAAACCCCAGTTGAAGCTACATGTGAGTTCTTTAGGAATTTTTCAAAGTGTATGCTTCAGGAACTTAGCACACATGAACTGAAAACACAAAGATTAAAATATGTAATACCCAATTAGCAAGAGGGTTATTGTGGCGACGGCCTAAAAGATCTCAGAATGCTGTCAGCATACCCTCATTCAGAGAGGAATATGGATTTTTCAGAAAGTTCAAGCTTAACAGTTTATAGGACAGTCACTTAATGTGAGATGTGTCATAGTTAGCTTGGAGAACAAGTAGTACTCAATGAGTGAATGAAGAGAGAAATACTAGAAGATGAGTAATACTGGGATTATTAATGCCCATTTCTTTGTGTTTTTCCTTTGTATTTTTCTCACCATTAGAGACAGCTCATCCATCATCATGTTATTAATGTGCCGTGTTAGCCTCTTTATCACAGAAATGTTTGGGATTTGGATAATTTCACATTTCAGATCTAGCTAGTATGTTTATCATTACACACAAAGTGACAATACAGCCCTTGTCTTTTTTAGTTTTTGTGAAAGCTCTGATAAATAGAATAATGGTTTTATCTCTTCTTATTAAACTGACAGATGGGCATATTATACTCAGTATACTCTATGAATGATGCCATTTATACTTTTATGTTCAATAATAATGTTGAAACCAAGCTAGTTAGTTCATGAGAGTTGAGTAAGACACTCATGACTAAATTGTTTTTCAATATGATAGAAAGAAGATGTTCTGTAGGCAGCTGTAGTCTAATTTTCAGGTATTTCCATTTAAAATGATCTTCTGACTCCCATTTTCTTTTTCTATTGTAAGGTATATCCTGTCATTTTGGTTTTTACCTAGTATTAACACTGTTCCTGATTCTAGTAATAGAACACGGATTTTCCTTTACATGCAGTATTGATGGAACATCTTTTCCAAGACTTATGTATCTGAATGGCACTACCAAATAGAGATCACTTTCTCTAGCCAAGGTGTGGTCATATTATCTCTCCTGGAAATATGGTCTTTGGGCCAAATGTAAATTCAGGATCAATCATTTTATTTCAGTGAGATTATCCAGTAGTTCCTGCTACCAGGATCTCAAGAGCCATTCTAATTCCTATCCTCTCCAAGGCCTAGTTCTTCAACTTTATTTTGTGACATAACCTATTTCCTTCCAATAAATTTCCTTTTTGCTCAGTTTAGCCAGAGTTAATTTACTTTGCTTTCAGCTAGAGAAATATAACTTTCATCTCCATTGCATTCATTTATAATACCCATTCACTATTCTTTCATTAATTCACTCATTCATAAAATATACGTTGAGCAGCAGATTCTGAAATGCAATTGGGAAAACATGCTTCCTCCCTTAAGGAATTTGACATCTGGTAAGATAGAACAGCAGCTGGTAAACCATTTTGTAAAGCATCAGATAGTAAATATTTTACACTTTTTGGGGTGTATTATCTCTGTTGCAACTACTCTGCAGGTGTAGTACAAACCAGTAATAGGAAATACGTAAGTAAATAGAAGTACATGTGTTACAAAAACCTTATTTAAGAACACTGAAATGTGTATTTCATAACATTTTTACAGGTCTTGAGGTAGTAATTTTCTTTTGATTTTTTCCAACTATTAAAAAAAAGTTAAAAAAGCATTTTAGTTTTTGAGCCATAGAGAAATAGGCAGTAGACCAGATTTTGCTGATCCTTGAGATAGAAAAGAAGATGTTCACTTGTAAGCAACATAATTAGGTAGTAAAAGTTGGGTAAGGAGGGCTGTCTTAGACGTAATTACAGGGAAGCATGGTGTTGTAGAGGTAAGACCCAAACTCAGTATTTCAAGGAAGAAAGGATTGGGGAAGCCTTTCTGGAGAAATTGCATTAAGCTGTACCTTAAGAGTAGAGCAGGAATAAGCTAACAAAAGGGAAGATATCAGATCAGAGGGAATAGCAATTATAAATGCCCACAGGTAAGGCAGAGAATTGCAGCCTTAATGGCTGGACCAATGTCCTGGAGAGTGTGAGGGAAGTAGTTGGAAGAGGAGCTGAAAAGTAAAGCCTAGAGTCTTAAGAATGGCCTGTGCTTAGTTACCTCGTAGGCATATTCAATATGTGCTTACTGCACCAGCAAGGAGAGGCTGCAGAGCAAAGGGATAGGAAAAGACTACTTTTGAAAGAATGCTATTAAAAATTAGTCATTATGAAGATAAAATGACTATTGTTATATTTTCTAACATTTTATGTTTTCATTTTGTATGCTGTCTATTTTAGATTCTTATGGGAAAGAATGTAAGAAATTTTTAGTGCCTCTAAAATTTTAATTTAGACCAACTTCTAACTTAGGTTAAGTGTTTTGGATTTCTATTTAAGAAGAATGGGGAGCCATTGAAAGCCCTTAAGCAGGGAAAACACATGATGTGATCTTAATTTTGGAAAACCACTCTGGTTTCCATGTGGAAAAACAGATTAGTGGGAAAATTAAGAGACAAAGAGGGTCAAGGATATGATTTAAGGGATTGTTGCTATCGCTTTCCTTTAGAGAGATGAGGATGACCTAAAATAAAGGAGTTACAGTTGAAATAGAGAGAAATGGACCCACCTCTAGTGCTATTAAATAAGTAGATTAGAAAGTCCCTGGTGGTTCACTGGATATGGAAAGTAACTGTGAAAGTAGAGGCTAGGATGACTCCAGGGTTTCTGATTGGAACAAATTCTGTTCACATCTTCACTACATAGGGAACACAGGAGGAAGAAAAGCAGGTTTTGGAGGGGAAAGAGTTTGATTTGACATACTGAGTCTAGTTTGCTTTTAGACTTACAGGTAAAGATAATAAGTTCATTGGCTATACCAGAAAAGAAATCTGGACAAAATCTGCTGCATGACACAGACTTTTGGAAATTCATTATAATTAAATTTATCAAACACATGATATGTATCAAGCATAATAGACGTGCTCTTTAATCTTCACAAACCTAATAGGGTGTTATTATTATTACTATTACTGTTGTTGTTGTTGCTATATTATTAGTGAGAAACTAAAGATTATATAATGTAACTTGCCAAAATTATTGAAGTTAAAAATAAATGGTGATTTAAGCATCAGATTTGTTAGTTTTCAAAAGTAACACTTTTAATCACTATGTTGATTCAAACAAGCATAATATGAGAAATGGTTTCCTTCCACATTAAAGGAAATAATTCAGGGGAGAAAAGTCAGGCAAGATCTTCTTACTTCAGGAAAACAGTTTTTTCTAATAGTTTTGCCCATAGTGATGCAATTTATCAAGTCTTTTAAACAATTCTTGTAAGTGGAACAAAGTGTAGAATAATTATAAATGTAATCCCTGTAAATCTTCCAAAAGGTTATCAATTTAGATTCGATGAAATCTTAATGTGCTGTGGGTGCTTTCATACATTGTCCATGAATTTTCCCAAATTCGCTAATATACCTAATAGACTATCAACCCAAATCATTATGGAAAATAGTTATTTTTACCATTTTTGAGCACGTCTAATTCAAAGTCAGTAGTTAACAAAGTGTAGTAAGTATATGACATAATGATGTAGTATCTTTAACATGCTCTCTATGGCAGATCAGCTTACACCAAGATTTTCCCACAGAGCAAGAAAGTTTATTTACATATAGTAAGAGGAAAATAATCATCCCTCTCTCTCTCTCTCTTTTTCTTTTAGTCACTGCAGTGGAAACAGAATGTGTTGCATGCTAAGTAATACATTAATGTGTAAATTGTACAGAATATTCTCATCTCCCCTTTCTGTCCACTAATGTGATTTATAAAGCAGTAACAGCCATCATTTATTAGAGATGTGATGCACATAAATGTTCCCCATCCTCTGTTCTGTGCAGACACTTTTAGAGTGATCCATGCCATTAGGTATTAGGCAGCTTTCTTGTTACATATGCTTCACAGATTGGATGATGTGACTAAGTGGAAAACTGCACACCTCAATTTGGACTAATGTATAAAGGAGCTGTTGGAACTAAAAATCAAATGTGGGAGTCCCTCTCCATCAAGAGAAAAATAGCAATTTGACAAATTTGGGGAGTTGTAAGTTCCCTCTCCCTCAGGGTTTCTCAATTTTGACATTACTGTTAATATTTTAGACCAGGTAATTCTTTGTGATGGAGGATTCTCCAGTGCAGTGCAGAATGTTGCAGCTTCTCTGGACTAGATGCCGGTAGTACCACTTAAGTTGTGACGATCAAAAATGTCTCCAGACATTGACAAATGTCCCTGGGGTGATGAAATTGTTCCTGGCTGAGAACCATTACTTAATATAAAATGTCCTAAATCATGATAATACCTATAATGTATTTACTTTTTTTTTTTTACTTACATTGTTTTGCCTCATTTATTTATTAGCATCATTACCCAATTAGATGTCAAGGACCTATGGAATATTTACATATCATATTTTGTAGGTAAATAGAATGGAATTAGTGAATATAAGATATACCAATTCTATCAGGCTCAGTTAAGATACTGGGAATTATGCCATATAAAATTTGACATGTGCATTTGACTTAATACAATTACTTTTGAGAATTTTTTCTTTCTGTGTAAAAATTAACCTTCAGGTAGGTAAGGTTAGATGATATATGTACAAGAAACTAGGGGACAACAAAAAATAAGAGAGATGAATGTTTGAAAGAATTACTGTGCAAAGGAAAAAGAAAAATGATTGGGAGTTGGAGAAAGTAATTTTCAAAAGCACTTCTTCCAAGAAACAGTTGTCTCAGAGTTCATTTCAGAGGAAATTTAAGTCACATATGATGGAATAGACTATTTTTGTATCGCACAGATTGATTATTCTGCTCTGGATCAAACAGGAAAATTATGCAGTCTTGCTGAGCAGTTTAGAATACTTGGAGTAAACGGCAGTAAAATTTCACTAAGATAAGAGAAATTAGCTAACATGAGAGACAATTTAATTCATTAATATAAAAACTCTCTGCAAAAACTATTTACCAGTAAGACACATTCAAATTCTGGATAAATTGTTTTTTGAGACGAAAGAGAAAGAGCAGTTGGAATGATATAGTCATAATTTTTAGCAGACTGAAATTAAATTAAAGCTGATATCTCTGATATCAATTCTCAAATGAAAATCTCTGCATTTCAAGGAACTAAAATACAGTTCCTTAAATCCACAGCAGTGGATATAGGACATAATTGTGTTGAATTACTTATTAAAGGAATATTAATTTCAAACATGTTTTCACCTGTGCCCCAATTTTTCCATGGTGGTTTTGGAGCAATTAAAAAGTTTTTATCTGAACATGATTTAATCTTTATTACTAAAATCCACTTGCAAAAGCACTTTTGTAGGCTGCAGTGAATGCAGTTTAGAATTAGAGATTCACAACCTCCCGTGAGCAAGGAATATGAACCCAGGAACACTGAGTACTACCTCACTTGCACTTTCATAAAATGTTCTATTACTTTTTAATTGTACCTTTGTACCTTATATTGATTTCCCTATTCAAAAGATTGAATATGTATATATAAAAAACAAGTTAGTATTCATAAGTAATAGCTTACCTTAGTAGTATATACTCAAATTATAATTATGGCATACAGTACAGTTTTATATATGTAGTCTTATATAACTCTCACAGGTTACCTTGCAAGATTAGCAGGAAAAAATTTACTGCAGTTTTGCAGATGTAAAATGTCACGCTTAGCTGTATTAAATGATTAACTGATCATTTAGAGTTACTAATTAGGAGAGTTTGAGGCTAGAATCCAAAGCAAGTGCGCGGTGTCTTTAAAGGACCTTGAAATTTATACGTGTACAAATGTTGGTGTTACTTTGGTCTCAGCAAGCTTTAATAAGCCTGTTTCAGATAAATTTCATGATTTTCTAAACCTGCCATGTTTAAACCTTTCTCTTTCCACCTTGCAGCATGTTTTTGTTTTCATATAAAACATCTTCTCTTTCCCCCCGACCATATACATCTTCCAGACACACGTAAGTTGCAAGATCACTATAAAAATTTTTGAGCAATAGCTTAGAAATATCTTTTCACTCACTTCTTAGAGCTTTTAGAGTCATCAGGTTTGCACCTAATTTCATTGCATACTGTGTTATTTGCTGTCAGTTTAAGTATGTTTTTCTTACCTTCTAAACTGTATTGTAATTTGTGAAAAGGATACATATGTTCATAGTTCTATTTCCCAAAGAGTGACTTGATGCATAATGTATATATATTTAGATGCTCAATTTTATACTGGCCTTTAGTTGCTCTGTATGGATCCCTTGATGATAAAATGCTAGGTTCATCAGTTATTTATTGACATAAACTATCTTAAGCCTGGTGGGTTGGCCAACCCTTTAATCTACTCCTAATAACCTCTCATTTTTGTGATAGCTTTTATACACACACATACACACACTCTCACATTCACACATTCTCACATATACAGAAATCTTATGCCCCAAGCCCATGTCCTCAGGAACTTGTTTTCTGCTGGCTGGCCGTAAGATCACTACTGTATTTTTTCCTCTGAAAAAAAAATTTTTTTATTTGGGTAACAGAAAGATCTGTATATCATTTACTGTGATAGAATAGGAAGGAACAGAATTTAATAACAGTGTTACAGGGGCAGGATTTGGGAGTAAAATTGGTTTTGGAGTTGTTGAGTTTGAATGGCCTCTGAAAAATAAAGTATCAGTGTTCAAAGGACAATAGGTACCATTTTACAGTGAACGAAACCAGGGCTTCTTGACGAAATGGCTGATTCTAGCACTAAGGCATATCATGCGTGTATTGCCAGAGAGTGAAGATAAGCTTAAAAAAAAAAAAAAAAGTTGGGGTATATAAAAGTAACAACAGGAGCCAATTTAAAAATGCTCTCAATGGCCAAAACTGGGTTAGTTTTAGCAACAAAATAAGCCAAGCAGTATTAGATTATAATTCAAAGTACAAAAAAATAGATATGAATATACATTTATATAAATGAAATATTGATTAAATGAATGAATGGGGATAGGGACAAATCTTCCTTACAGAAGAATCTCCAATGGTATATATATTAGGGATTATACACACACACACACACACACACACACACACACACACACACACATATTTATATATACACCTTCCTCTTTAATAGAGAGCCCAGAAATAGACCCATGTAAATATAGACAATTAAT
Organism: Pseudorca crassidens; assembly: GCF_039906515.1. Lineage (NCBI taxonomy): Eukaryota > Metazoa > Chordata > Mammalia > Artiodactyla > Delphinidae > Pseudorca > Pseudorca crassidens. The sequence continues at coordinate 72,614,065 of NC_090306.1, forward strand.
AAAGGAGCAAAAGCAATACACTGGAGAAAAGATTGTCTTTTCACCAAATGATGATGGAACAACTGGACATCCACATGCAAAAGTAATGAACTTAGACACAAACCTTACAGCCTTCAGAAGAATTAAGTCAAAGTGGATCATAGACCTAAATGTGAACTGAAAAACTGTAAAACTTTTAGAAGATAACAGGAAAAAATCTAGATGACCTTGGATTTGGTAATGACTCTTTAGATACAGCACCAAAGGCATGACATATAAAAGAAAGAATTAATAAGCCAGCCTGAATTAAAATGAAAAATTTTTGCTCTATGAAAGACACTGTCAACAGAATGAGAAGACAAGCCACAGACAGGAAGAAAATATTTACAAAAGACATATCTGATAAAGGACTGTTATCCAAACTATACAAAGAACTCTTAAAACGCAGCAATAAGAGAACAAATAATCCAGGTTAAAAAAGGGCAAGAGACCTGAACAGACACTTCACCAAAGAAGATATACAGATGGCAAATAAGCATATGAAAAGATGTGTCCACACAAAAACCTGCACATGGATGTTTATAGCAGCTTTATTCATAATTGCCAAAACTTGGAAGCAACCAAAATGTCCTTCAGTAGGTGAATGAATAAAATTAACTGTGGTACATCCAGATAATGGAATATTACTTAGTGGTAAAAAGAAATGAGCTATGAAGTCATGAAAAAACACAGAGAAACCTTAAATACCTATTACTAAGCTAAAGAAGCCAATTTATAAAGACTCTACACTGTATGATTCCAACTATATAACATTCTGGAAAAGGCAAAACTATGTAAAGAGTGGAAGGATCTGTGGTTGCGAGGGGGAGGGGGGAGGGAGAGATGAGGGGGGAGGTAGAGCACAAAGGATTTTTAGGACAGCGAAACTCTGTATGATACTCTGTATGGTGGATACACGCCATCATCCATTTGCAAAACCCATAGAATGTATACCCTGAGTGGACCCCAGTGTAAACTATGGACTTTGAATGATACTGATGTGTCAATGTAGGTTCATCAGTTGTAACAAATATACCACTTGATAGTCGGGAGGCTGCTGCCTGTTGAGGTGCAGGGGTATATGGGAAGCCTCTATACCTTCTGCTCAAGCTGTGAATCTAAAACTTCTCTAAAAAATAAAGTGTTTTTAAAAATCTGACACAGCCTGTAATTTAGTTAATAATGATGTTCCAATGATAATTTCCTAGTTTTGACAAATGTACCAAGAGAAAGCAAGATGTTAATATTAGGGAAAATGGGTAAAGAGCATAGGTGAATTCCATGTACTATATTTGCAACTTTCCTATAAATCTAAAATTATTACAGAATTAAAAGTTTATCTTTTAAAAAAGTCAATTAACTGCATGTGTTTGAAAGTCAGGCAAATGCGATTGGTTATGCTAGGTGCTGTCCTACTTGTCCTGGATATCACTGATCATATTCAGATACATTCTTGAAAAGTAAGTAAGATCTCAAAAGACCAGAGAGTGTCTTTGGGGGGTCAAATCCTAGCTCTGTGATTTATTTTGGCAACTTATTTAACCTCTCTTTTCTTAGATCCTCATCTGCAAAATGGAGATACCATAAGTCTCTATTTTATAGGGCTACAGTAAGAACTAATTGAGATGAACTAAGTTCAGTGCCTAGTACAGACTACATGTTTAATAAATGTTAGCTATTGTTAGCATTACTGTTATTGAATCTTTTAAAATAAATTTTATTTCTTCTGTGCTTGACATCTATATAACCAAATTACCCTTTCTCCAGTTATACCTTGTGATTATATGCAGGTATTTCTGTGGTATTTATGCTTCATGAAGTCCCCATGTGGTAGCAGCACCATTAGTATACCTGCAACGTCATAAAGGTAGGAGTATCATATTTTCATAGGACTCCTGGCTGGACCCATTCTATCTGGAGAAAACTGTGGCTCCCCGGTGCACTGGCTTCTCTGTTGAGTCAGTGACTGCCAGACCCCTCTGTCTCAGTTCAGAGCAGATGAGGAACCCAAAATGACAGATTTAAATCTCTGATCCCTCCTGTTTATGATTTTTTTAAAATTCCTGCAATTAATTATGGCCTTTCTTCCCTGATAAATTATTCTCTATTGATGCAGACTACATAAAATTATTCCTGGTTTTTATAGTTTTCATCTGTCCAAACTTCAAAAATCTTCTGTCAACAGCTCACCTGCTATTTACACAGAATTGTGGTGTTACATCTCATCCTGAATTCTTGCACGTGACCTAAGATAGAACAGGGAGTATGCTGATACACCCACGGTTTTAAAATGGGCAAGTGCCTATGAGTTGCTATGCTTAGAAATTCTGGGATAGGCCTGACCTGGAGCCAAGCTATGTTGGATTTTGTGACTTAACAGCTGTTATTTGAATGCAATGAATTTTTCACTTTAGGGCTTTTCAAGTATACGAATATATGTATATAGGTGTGTGTTTATATTCGTGTAATCATAAGTAACTGAAAATAAATATTTAAACATTAAGATTTTAAGTTCTATATAAAAGCTGTGGGCGCAAACGTTTTTATAATGACCTCACTGTTATTATGTTTTAGCATGTTTCATGACTGTAGTATTAGTTTTTTATTGCTACATAACAAATTACCTCAAATAGTGCTTACAATAGCATATATTTATTATCCTGTGGTTTACACGTGTCAGGGGTCTGTACTTCTCAGATGATTGCAAGGCTGCAATGAAGAGTTTGGCCAGCATGCCTTCTCATCTGAAGCTTGGGGTCCTCTTCTAAGTTCATTCAAGTTACTGGCAAAATTCAATTCCTTGTATTTTTAGGACTGAGGCCCTCAGCTTCTAGATGCTATTCTCTCCATTGGTGGCTCAGAAAGTGTCTGTTGCTTCTTCAAGGCCAGCAGGTCAGCATTTCTGCTGTTTTGGGTTTCTTCTTTCATGGAATACCTGTTTTAAGGGCCTCACCTCATTAGATCCCATGTACCACAGACTGCTCTAAGTCTGGGTGCTGTGTGCTGGGCCACAAGGCCAGCTGCTCAATGCCTGTGTGCCTGTCGGGCCCATGATCCCCAACTAATTTGCACCTTGTATCCCCAGGCCTATCTTCACTGCTCACCGACATGCTTCCTTGTCTCACGGACTTCACGTTCCAAGATAAAATTAAGAATTTCAAGGTGGAGACAGCAGAGCTTTAAACCAAGTGCAGGGCTCTTCTGAGAGCAAGAGCCTATGCCTGTCCTGTCTGTGTTTGCTTATTAAACTAAAAGACTAGAATTATAATACCTACTTTATAGGGTTGGTAATGATATTAAATGAGAAAATGTATATGAAGAATTTATAGCAGGGTCTGTTACGTAGCAAACACTCAATAGATATTAGTCCTTATGTTATTATAAGGACTAGTTATAAGGACATAATAAGACTCAGTCACCTACTCAAAGATGTCTAGTCAGAGAGACAGGCATGTGAACAGCTTATTACAACAATACAATAAATAAAAACCACTAGGCACTGAGAATTTTAAAATGCACTGTTTACAAGAAATTTATAGAGGTGAAACTGACAGATATGTAATTATAGTTCAGTATGATTAGTGTAATTTCCAAACCTACTAATCTGTAGAAGATCTCAGGAGAATGTTACTCCTACTCTAACATTAAAAGAAAAAGGCGGATAATCTAAGAAATCATAACTTTCCTGGGCTCATCACAGAGCCAAGGTCGTAAGGTAACTAGGTAAACTGAATTCCAAAGGGTGACAAGCCCCTCCAAAAAGACCTTGGACATGCGAACTATTTGGCCTTCAGTACAGTGTAAGAGCGAGCACACGTGGTAGACGTAAATATGTATAAAAAGGAAACAACTGAAATTTTAATAAATTTTCAAAGATTCTGTGTGGGTCATCAAGAGAATTTAGAATCTCTAGAAACCCAAGACACAAAGGTCACCTAAGCTTCCTCACCAGCTTTTTAATACAGGTCCGTGCTGGGTGCATATGAGAAAGAGTAGGATCAGGAAAAGGAGACCTGAAGAAGCAGCTGCTGGAAGAGAGGCATGAAATCCATACTCTTCTCTCATAGGAAGCAAAGTCTTCCTTCCACAGTGGCAGAGGAAGAATGCTCAATGGTCAAGATTTTGTACTTTTGTAGTGACGCAAAGCCACGCTGCTGGGGGGGAGGGGGGCAGGAAACTCACTCTTGCCGAAGACTCACCATCCTTACGCACCAGGGGAGATGGAAGGAAAGCTGAGAAAACCCCACCCTCAAGATGAACTGCACAGGGCTTACCTAAGACTGGGACTAGAGCGAGAGAACTGAGAAACCTGCCTGCCCCCGCCATGAGGTTTGCACCAAATAATAAACACCAGCAGGCACCTGCTGGGGTAGCATCAGGAGCACAGAGACCCTTCCTACGTCATAAACGTGGGGGCTGCTCAGAGCAGGGCGGGCGAGGAAGAGAGCCCTCCAGGACTCTAGGCTTCACACTAAGCAGGAGATAGCAGGGTCCTCCACTCAAGGACCCAGAATCATCTTCATTGATATTTAGGCTATAACAGAAAACTGCCAGTAGATGGCATCAAATCTCAACCGGGCCCTGGACAGGTCAAGGTTTCATAGCTGGACTCCTGCACCACCCACCTTGCTAGACATGCGGCCTGGCCCTAGTCATTTCATTACCTTGTCATATTACAACCCTGTATTTAATATTAATTTTTTTTCCTTAATCACCACCTGCCATTATGACATTGAAATATCTTTTTTTTTCTTCTTTTCTGTCTGTTTCCAAAACCACATATTCCAAAAGTGGTATTACTTGAGAGATGTTCTGTATGTATGACTGCTTGGGAAGAAGTGAACACACAGCACTCACACACACTCACACAGATGTCCACACATGTCACTTTAAGATGAGATAAATGTCCTGGTTTAATTTGTAACGAGTAAAAACTTTTTGAAGGACAGTGGCACACAAGAAAAGAGAGCATAAGGCCTGTTTGAGTGTAATTTCTCATGATCCTTAGGGATCCTAATGGAACAGAAAGCTATCATTGACAACATAAGCATGGTAGTGTTTGCTGGATCTGGAAAATTCATTTCTTGCTTTATCATAGATTGCCATGGGAGGATGGCTGCCAGATATGGCCAATGAGGAAGTGCATTTTTTTCTTTGCAGCAACTTTTTACTTTTAGCATGCATTGATGATCTTGCCTGGATCAGTTATTACACTGGAGATTGGAGAATGGTGGTTTGTTCCTTCTAGGTTTATGCCTTTTAATTTCCTCTCATTTTATTTTGGTTCCAAGAGAAAAAAAAAAATGACTATGCAACATCAGGCCACTGGTTTAACCCAATATCAGATCAGTTTAGAAGTCATTATGAGAGGAAAAAGAAATATTTGAGTTGAAAGATATATTAAAAACCCTTTCTCATTGTTTTTGAGGAGTTTCCAGCAGGCAAGAGTTTACCTTTTTTGTTTCTCTTCATCATTTCGTTGGTAGTTTGGTGTCTTAAATAAACCTAGACAGGCATATGTGTTATTTATTACATTCCTTATCTTGACCTGCAAGGCTCTATACGATTTTGCCCTTACTTGACCTCTCAACTTCTTCTACAATTCTCTCTTTTAATTAACACAGTACAGATGCACTTGCCCCTTCTTATTTCTCAAGCACATACAACTCTGCTCAGCGCTTCAAGGAATATTGCCACATGACTTGTTCTTGTCTTTAAATTCTTACCTTAAGTGTCCTCTCCGTAGAGAATTCTTCCCTGACCATTCAATGTAAAGTAGCTGCTACCTGCTCTGTATTACAGGACCCTCCTTAAAAGCCGTCATAGCACTGGTGATATCTGACAGTTATGTTGGTCTTTTCTGTCCTCCTCTAGTATTAGAATGTAAGTTCCAGGAGAGTGGGCATCTTGGCTATCTATTCCTTGCTATATCCTACCACCGAGAATAGGATTGAAAACAAATTTTTAAATAAAAGAAACATCTCAGCTTATGCACTTGTTAAACTTTTATCTTTCCACCATCTTTAATAGGTATAAAATCTGGATTTAAACTTACTTTAAATATATAATGGCCAAGGAGTCTTGCTTCCAGTAGGGGCAACGGTACCTTGGGTCAACCCTTGTACTGAGATGGATTAAGAAAGTGTGGTATGTGTGTATGTGTGTGTGCATGTGTGTGTATAATATCATAATGGGATGCAGTCAAGGAAATTATAGGGCCAAATTCCAAAGTAAAAGAAATAAAACCTAGACGTGTGAACTTGGTATTTAGCACCATTTTTCCTTTACAGGGATTTGCCAATTCTGGAAGAGGTGACTGAGAGGCCAAGAAACAGATGAGAAAAGTTTTTGAAAGGTTTACAGAAAGAAAAATTCAGATTGCTTTCAAGGCTTGCCAGGGGCATTGGTAAATCACGCAGGCTTCTGATTAAGATCCTTATGGTCTAAACCCCCCAAATAAGGGTGAAACGTACTTGCAAGGATTGAAGGATTGAAGAAGTGCAATTTCTGATTTCAGTCTCTGATAGTATTAAGGTCATTCTAGTTTGCTGATGACCCCAGCCACCTGCATAAGCAAATGCAAATCTGCTCCAGTGGAAAAAAATCTTCCTAGACCTTAGATCCTCTTTACATATTTGTGTATTGAACCCAGCAGACGATAAAGAACAACTAGGTAAAAAAGAGTGGATATATGTATATGTATAACTGATTCACTTTGCTGTACAGCAGAAACTAACACAACATTGTAAATCAACTATACTCCAATAAAAAAACCCCACAAAAAACAGGCAAATGAAGAAACAGATAATGTGGCAGAAAAGCAAAAGAACCAGAGAAATAAACCAACAACAGTAAACAGCACCTACAATGAACACCTGCTACATGATTTTAGGAAGCAATGCATACATTGAGTGCTGAATAATCATCTCACCTTCATGAGTATAAAACTGAACTCTTCATCTTTCCCCCCAGATCCATTCCACCATGGCCTTACTTATCTTTGTCGATGGCAACCCCACGGTTCCAGTGCTCAGCCCAAGACATTGCTGTGGTCTTTGACTTTTTTCTTTTTGTCTCACCCTATATAGGATTGGTAAAGAAATCCTCACTCTTATTTTTAAAAGTACAGATAAATACAGAATCTGATCATTTCTCATGACATTCACAGCTACAAGCTTGCCACCCTGTTCTTACTGAATTGCTTGTGTCTCTGCTTGTCTCAACACAGCAATTAGCATGATTCTGTTAAAGCATACATCTAACCAGAATCTCCTCTGCTCAAAACTTTATAATAGCTCTACTCAGTAAAAGAGGAAGTCCTTAAAATGACTTACAATATTCTATACCTTTCTAAATCCATGCCAAGGCCTTAGAGCAAGTTTTATATCTGTACCATAAAATGTTTATCTCACCCAAATTTTTACTGTGTAATGTGCCAAAGGATGTCAACTTTATTCATTTTCCTATAATATACATGTTTACACTGAGCCAAGAAATGTTCTTTGGCACTACAAAAACTGCAATGAAAACTATTTACTGGAAACTTATATTAATCATTTTTTAAACTCATAATTTCAGTAGCAGAATTAGGGTTCAGTCATCAAAAATGAAGATTATTATGTTGTTAATGGGCATTGACTGCTGTTGTAAACAAGCAATGCTTTAAAAAATATCTTGATATAATAAATGTATTTTTGCACCAGTTCATCTTATTCCTTTTACCATTTTCCTTTCATGTAATGTTTTCTGATTACAGTTACCTCTCATTGGGCATCAGATGTCTATTTTATTAACCTATTTTAATCTACTGATAGTCTAAGGATAAATAAACTTGGATATGTAGGACTGTTAGCCTTAATTTTTTTGTTGTTGCTTTTGTGTAATGTTTCCTGATTAAGGCAATCTCTCATTGGACTCCAGCTGTCTCTTTTACTAATCTATTTAAATATAATGATAGTTAAAAGATAAATAAGCTTGGATGTGAATAAATTTTGATGCAAAGAGCTGCATGGAGCAGAAGTGCTAGAAACTAGAGGACAGGCTTAATTACCATATAGTTATTTCTTTTGTCCATACAGCTACGTTTAAAGTTCCATTTAAATTCAAGATTGTTTAAATTCAAGATTGAAAGTTGAATTTTTACAAGAACATAGTTCCTACTGACCTTCCAGGTATCTATTTTAATTTTTTTCTTTTCCTTATCTACCTAAATGCAAATTATAACTACTCTTTAATTATAATTTATTTTCTTGGATTCAGTCAAATTAGATTATGTAATTGAACTAAAATCAGAATAATGAAACAGAAGTTGAGACAATGCTGTATACCCATTTTATATAAACTTTTTTTAGCAAGATGACTAATACGTTAATAAATCTAACAACCTTGGTTAGTGTCACCATGACCTGGACCCTCCTAGTCCACATCCTGAATCAGGATCTCAGACGTCACCCAGAGTGGAACTTGTGACATGTTAGTGGAAAAATGGAAACCACATTTTGATACTCAGTTCTGGGGAGGAAACTGTTTTGCCAAAAACAATTTGCCTTGTAATTTTTCATTTCAGTTATCTGCAGCATGATGGCTAAAATGTGTTTTCTTCTCTTTTGTTCTGATTTGGTAAGGAAGCACAGATCAGTCTACACAGCCACCTGAACACTGCTGCCAAGACTATTCCTTAAAAAGAGGATTATTTCTACACAATAGGGAGTGCAAGCACATTTCCTGCCCCTGTCAAAATTCTGTCTACCTTGGGATAAGAAAACAGCCCCCACTCTGCTTTCTCAAATTAGATAGTATTAATTTTTTAAAAAGAAGGCAAATTATATCTTTAAATATGCATTTTAAGACAGAATATTTAATATTTACCTGGATAGCAGTGCTTGTTTTTACAAAAATGTTTTTAGACATAAACACATCTTAGTATACATTATATCTTCCACCTGTGTACTTTTAATAATTACATTTCTGTTTACATGCCTACAAAAGGGACTAGCTTAATTCTACAGTTTATAATAAAAAATATTTTTAACTTGTTAAAAAACTTAAGTAAAAAGAAAACCTAGAACAAATTTGAACAAACCTAAAACAAACATTTGAACAAACAGATTGATTGTTTCACATATAGTTTTTTCTTTTGCAAAATAAGGTAATATAACAATGTTTTATATAGAAGATTTATATTCTTACAGTAACATTTACTAAAATTCTAATCTCTATGCACTTGTAAGGCTTTTGATACTCAATTTAGGGAGATATTGGTACAAACTGCATTAGGCTGGATTCAAACTTCTGAAGTTTAGAAATACTTTCTCAGTGGTATCTTTCATTTGCAAGTCTTTTACTTAAAAAACACAAAAAACCAGTCTGGGACTCTGTAACCTTATTCTTGTTTAGTTCATTCAACAAGTCTTGATTGAGTGCTGACTTTGTATCAGGAAAACCTTTTAAGTAGTAATGACAGCAATAAAAAAGGAAGAAACTTCCTGCCGTCAGGGGATTTAGGACCATGGGTATAATTAAATGGAAAGTGTCCATTGCTATGGAAATGTATTGATTTCCTCTGTACATTGGACTTTTTCTCAAAGTGATTAGCTGTAATGCTTATCGCTCCCCACACCTTTTACCTACACATTAAATTGATCTTTTAAAATTGTTTGAAAGCAAACATAGGATTTTTTCTGAATATGGCTCTTTTTTATCATTATGCAGACAAAATATGTAAGATACAGTTTACAATTCATAGAGCTCTTTATTCTCTTTCCCATTCCTTTGTGACACAGTAGTTTATTTCAAATACATCAGTCCAGAATACATATACCATCCCCATAACCTGTGAACAAATCTAGAAGTCAGATATGTGTAAAACATTTCTAATTTTTGTATTGGCCTGAAATATTGATATAAATCCCCAACGATAGTGCCAGATTAAACTTCAAAGATCATTGAACCATCTTTTTTTTTTTTTTCTTTGCAGCCTATTCAGTTCACATACTTGTAATGATTTGAATAGCTTGCTTGACAAGAGTGGCAAAATCACATCCTTACCCTCTGACTCATTTTTGTACTTATTTTGATTAGAATTTTTCTGAGGTCAAAGAACATGCTTTATTTATCACTTTAAAATAAATTTATATGGAACCACAAAAGACCCAGAATTGCCACAGCAAATCTGAGGAAGAAGAACAAAGCTGGAGGCATAACCCTTCCAGACTTCAGACAATACTACAAAGCTACAGTAATCAAACAGCATGGTATTGGCACAAAAACAGACATGTAGATCAATGGAACAGAATAGAGAGCCCAGAAATAAACCCACACATGTACAGTCAATTAATCTACAACAGTGCTCGCTTCAGTGGCACACATACTAAAATAGGAACGATACAGGGAAGATTAGCATGGCCTCTGCATAAGGATGACATGCAAATTTGTGAAGTGTTCTGTATTAAAAAAAAAAAATCTACATACAACAAAGGAGGCAAGGATATACAATGACGAAAAGACAGTCTCTTCAGCAAGTGGTTTTGGGAAAGCCAGACAGCTACATGTTAATCAATGAAATTAGAACACTCCCTCATACCATATACAAAAATAAACTCAAAATAGTTTAAAGACCTAAATATAAGAAAAGACACCATAAAACTCCTAGAAGAGAACACAGGCAAAACATTCTGGGACATAAATTGTAGCAATATTTTCTTAGATTAGTCTCCCAAGGCAAAAGGAATAAAAGAAAAAATAAACAAACGGGACTTAATCAAGCTTAAAAGCTTTATCAGAACAAAGAAAACCATCAGCAAAATGAAAAGACAACTTATGGAATGAGAGAAAATATTTGCAAATGATGTGACTGACAAGAGGGTTAATATCTAAAATATACAAACAGCTCATGCAACTCAATATCAATAAAACAAACAACACAATAAAAAAAATGGGCAGAAGACCTACATAGACATTTCTCCAAAGAAGACATACAGATGGCGAAGAGGCACATGAAAAGATGATCAACATCGCTAATTGCAGATGACATGAAAATCTTAAAGATGCCACCAGAAAACTACTAGAGCTAATCAATGAATTTGGTAAAGTAGCAAGATACAAAATGCACAGAAATCTCTGGCATTCCTATCCACTAACAATGAAAAATCTGAAAGAAAAATTAAGGAAACACTCCCATTTACCATTGCAACAAAAAGAATAAAATACCTAGGAATAAACCTTCCTAAGGAGGCAAAAGACCTGTATGCAGAAAACTATAAGACACTGATGAAAGGAATCAAAGATGATACAAACAGATGGAGAGATATACCATGTTCTTGGATTGGAAGACTCAACATTGTGAAAATGACTCTACCACCCAAAGCAATCTACAAATTCAATGCAATCCCTATCAAACTACCACTGGCATTTTTCACAGAACTAGAACAAAAAATCTCACAATTTGTATGGAGACACAAAAGACCCCGAATAGCCAAAGCAATCTCAAGAAAGAAGAAAGTTGCTGGAGGAATCATGCTCCCTGACTTCAGCCTATACTACACAGCTACAGTAATCAGTATGGTACTAGCACAAAAACAGAAATATAGATCAATGGAACAGGATAGAAAGCCCGGAGATAAACCCACACACCTATGGTCACCTAATCTATGACAGAGGAGGCAAGAATATACAATGGAGGAAAAGACAGTCTCTTCAATAAGTGATGCTGGGAAAACTGGACAGCTACATGTAAAAGAATGAAATTAGAACACTTCCTAACACCATACACAAAAATAAACTCAAAATGGATTAAAGACCTAAATGGAAGGCCAGACACTATCAAACTCTTAGAGGAAAACACAGGCAGAACACTCTATGACATAAATCACAGCAAGATCCTTTTTGACCCACCTCCTAGAGAAATGGAAATAAAAACGAAAATAAATGGCACCTAACGAAACTTAAAAGCTTTTGCAGCAAAGAAAACCATAAAGAAGACGAAAAGACAACCCTCAGAATGGGAGAAAATATTTGCAAATGAAGCAACTGACAAAGGATTAATCTCCAAAATGTACAAGCAGCTCATGCAGCTCAATATCAAAAAAACAAACAGCCCAGTCCAAAAATGGGCAGAAGACCTAAATAGACATTTCTCCAAAGAAGTTATACAGATGGCCAACAAACACATGAAAAGATGCTCAACATCACTAATCATAATAGAAATACAAATCAAAACCACAATGAGGTATCACCTCACACTGGTCAGAATGGCCATCATCAAAAAAATCTACAAGCAATAAATGCCGGAGAGGGTGTGGAGAAAAGGGCACCCTCTTGCACTGTTGGTGGGAATGTAAATTGATACAGCCACTATGGAGAATAGTATGGAGTTTTCCTTAAAAAACTAAAATCGAACTACCATATGACCCAGCAATCCCACTACTGGGCATTTATCCTGAGAAAACCATAATTCAAAAAGAGTCATGTACCACAATGTTCATTGCAGCACTGTTTACAATAGTCAGGACATGAAAGCAACCTAAATGTCCATTGACAGATGAATGGATAAGAAGATGTGACACATATATACAATGGACTAGTACTCAACCCTAAGAAGGAACGAAATTAAGTTACTTGTAATGAGGTGGATGGACCTAGGGTCTGTCATACAGAGTGAAGTAAGTCAGAAAGAGAAAAACAAATACCGTATGCTAATGCATATATATGGAATTTTAAAAAGCGGTACTGATGAACCTAGTAGCAGGGCAGGAATAAAGATGCAGATCATATAGTAGCTTTATTTTTTATTTGTGGTTGACTATGTAACTGAATATTTGGGAGATGAAAACAAGGTTGTGCTTTCAGGTGAACTCAGGGGATTCCCTTAACTAATATATCAGATTGAAAAGTTGCCAGTTCCACACATATGAAAGCCAAAGCAACTGCATCTGAGATTCCTTTAGAAATCATTACCTGACCTCTCTTTCCCACTGGCCACACCGCTCACACTCACTCCTGCCCTTAGACTGTACCTCTTCTCTATCCTCCCGTAATATTTTATTATTTCATTTAACACGTAGTTTATAATCGTGAGTTGTAGCCCCACAGAGACGGTGAACTCCTTGAGGGCAGGGAGTATGCTTTGTTCTTCTTTGTAAACTTGTTACCTAGTATTTAATAGTTTGAGTTAATTAATATATCTCTATGCTATGGACTGTTGCTTGAATGAATTGAATGGATGAATGAATGAGATGGTCATAATTTTGGCTAGGTAGTTCTTTCCTTCAGATAACGCAGCCAGCTCTCCAGGACAGTTTGCATTTTGCTATCTCCAAGGTGGTTTTGTTTTCCATCCTGATTATTTAACAGATAATATAAATCTGAAACACAGAGAAGTTAAGGTTATTGACATAGAGGATCACTCAGTAGAGCTAAATCTACAACTCCAGATGAGTTGAAGGAATGAGACAGGTGGCCCAGTGGCTAAAAGTTTAGTCCTTTTTGTCAAAAAGACCCAGATTAGAATATGGATCCTCTTATTGACAGAGTATCCTTAGGTAATGAACATAATTTTTTCAGAGCCTCTGCTTTGAATAATGCCTATTTCACAATATTGCTGTGAAATAAGTTTGAACCAATGCTTAGCATATATTAAATAAATAATCTTCAATATATTTTAAATATGAGCATTCTAGCTTTTAAGTAATTATAAATCAGACTAAAATATGTCATAAAAGAAACACACAAAAAAGATGAAATGGAGTCCATATGACAGAGTGTATTAACAAATAAATAATAACTCATGGAGTTAAAGAAACTAGGAGGTAATTTCATGATTGGGTAAATATATCTACAAAATAGCTGGGGCCATAGTGAGTAAATACTCATTTGTGACTGAGACAGACCCACTTTGTGATTCTTGTATTACTTTAATTATTAAGGGCTCTCCATTTCACTTTTAAAATTGTCAGGGTTTGGACAGTGAATTGTGGAGTTACTGTATCGTGGCACATGTGCTAATCTGGAACATTTTAGGAGGAACTTTTTGCACAATCTAGTAAGCATTGTACCCTGAAATCTGCACAGGCATGTGTAGGAAGAGTTTCATCTTCCAGTATACAAAGATCTGGGTTGGTCAGCATTTCTGTTCTATCCAAATAATCAATTTTTATTCTATCCAAATAGTCAAGCACATCTTGAATGTAAATATCTTTTTAGCAATTCACTTTAATGTTCTCTTACTACACAGAGTTAAAAATGTAACTTGGTGAGAAGCAGAATATACCAGATAACTCCTTAGGGTTGTATTTTTACTTGCTTTTTTTCTCTTTCACCCTCTTCTGATAACTTACTTCAATATACACTCATTTAGAAAAAGGCTTTTTTTGGATTTACCATTATGATCTGAGATTCAGAAAGTTGGAAGATATAATGAGAAATGTTCATTTTCTTTCTTTCTCCCTTTTCTATAGAGAACACATTTTAAATTTATTATGATTTCCAACAATCCCCTTTCCAACAATTATTTAATACAGGAAAAAAGTGTTGGTAGGAAATTCTTCATTGTCATTTACCAGTCTTCTTTGTTAGCAACGTGACAACAGTAACGTTACTTCAGGTGATTTCTACAAGTCTTTCCTCAGCTGTCATCTAAACAAAATAAGATGAAATAAAACAAACACAAATTAATTGCACAGTTATTCATAAATACAAAAAATCTTTGTTATCAAAGATAAATTATAATTTAGAAAGCAAATGTGCAAATTATATTAAATAGATCAATTTTTGAAAGTACATTTCTTCAAAGTATTGTGCAGCTCTTTCCTCACTATAACTGTCGTTAAAACGTTAGTGGTGAAATAAAGCTATATCAGACTATGCTAATGTACATTTTAAACTATTACTTATGGAAATACAGATAGAGATTCAGATCACATTATGAGAAATGTAATAATTTTCAAATAATTTTCACATTATCAGAAATTTATGATGGAAAGAACTCTAGGGAAATTTGCTTGGTGAATTATAAGCACAAATTTATAGTTATTATAATTCCAAGAAAATTTGAAAGATTCAATAGTATTTCAAAAGACTTTAATCAGTGATGATGGCTTCTTGGAGGGTGAAAATGATTGTGAAATATTAATGTGCTCACCTATATCTGTAAGTACAATTAAAATTATGCTGAGTTGGACATTGACAGATTTCACATTCTTGCCTTGAAACAACTATCCACAGTCTGTTTAAGCACAAAACTCAGTAAACTTATAGGTAATGAGTAACTATTTTACTATAGTTTTGAATAATCTTAATGTTCCAGATATTCAGAGCATTTGAAATAACAGCATTATCATAGAAAAATACATTAACTTTGTCCTCATGTTTAATAACCATTTGTTAGAAAATATCACTTTTAGAGTTTTTAATCAGTTATATTGGAAATGAAGTGAGATGTTTTTATTTTAAAAGCTTTCCACCTTCTGGCTATTTGGCTTGGTTTTAAGTTTTGGATTTTTCATGTCTTTCATATTACAGATTAGATGTATGTTTGTTGACCATTTTTAAACCAGACTGCAACTCTTTGGTTTATTCTATGACACTCTGCTATATAATCATTTTGGGCAGACCAACTCTTCACAGAGGCCTAGAAATATCCAAAATTCCAAACTGAAATTATCAAAGGGCTGAAGTTAATGGTGGGACAAAGGTTTCCAATATGCTTCCATTTTCTTCTTCGCATTTTTTGAGGCATTGAATCTTAGTATACACACTGGGATAAACTAGGGTGATTATGAAGTACTAACGTGAGATAATAAAGGAAGCCTGCCTTTCTTCATTTGACTAATCATCCAAAGAAATGCAGTTCCAGAAAAAACAACTATAAAATATGCCACAGTCTCCCAGAGTCACCTTTTCAAAAAGCAACTCTTACTCTGTATCTTCCCTTCATAAAGTGAAAGCTGGCTTCCAGCTCCCTCTTCAATCTGATTTCACACCCTGCTCTCCTTCGTGCTATACTGCAGCCACATGAGTGATTTTATTCCTTTATACTTGCCATGCTGCATCAAGATACCAAACTGATACCTTGAGCAAAAGTGCTTTTCTCCCCATCTTTTACCTCTTATTTGCCACTCATCCTTTAGATCTCGGCCCAGGTGGTCCTTCCACAGGGAAGACTTCACTGACCTTCCGTTTGAGGTCAGTTCCTCACTTTAAAGATTTTCTAGCACTGTGTACCTGTTTTGCAACATTGTAGAAGTTGAAATTAGCCATTAGTTTGTGTGATTACTCGATTAATATCTGTTTCCTCCAGTAGAGAAGACTAGAAGAGGGCAGGGATCATACTGGCTTTTGCAGCTTTTGTGCAATGCCTGGCTCAGTAAACATTTGTTGAATGAATAAATGAAAACACTCAGGTCCGTGTGTTTTATGGAAGAGGGAGAGCTTAGGCTATGATGGTTGCCTAGAGAAACTGGGATATTTTTACATTTTGGGTCCAGAAGTGAAATGATGGGGATATAATGTATTGCTCAATATAAAATTCCAAAGTTGCTAATAGAAAAGTGACAGACACACAGAATAAGAAGTAACAGTGGCCACTTGCAGCTAGAAGAGAATGCTAGCCATCCAGAATGGTTCCTGTTATATTCTGGGATAAAATTAAAAATTTCCTTTCTAATTTACTCATCATAGCTTCCATTAATCCTTTATATTCTGGGTGAATCATGACATTTTCTCCAAATCCACCCCAAACTGGGTGGTCTTAACATTGCCAACAATCTTTGTACACCACATTTTTATACAAGAGTAACTGTGTGTATTTGTGCATTATGGTTACCATGGTTAGGAAATATTTCCTGAGAATGGTCTTTCAAAGTAGCTATCAAAATCAGGTAAACAGCCGTTTCAGAGTTGATAAGGCAGAGAATGTAGATAACATGCAGACATTGTTGCCAATGACTACAACAGTCTCAGGAGATCATGAATATTATATTTTCAATAAGACAATTAAAAATACAGGCAGATCAATCTCTAAGGTACATGCTAGCAATCCTATCCATTACAGAAGCGAAAGCATACCCCTTAAAAATCAAAATTATATTCAAATATAATACAATTTGTTGGATGTATAAAAAGAAAGTTCAATGAATAAAGAAGAGGAGAGAATAGTGTGGAATAGAGGCAATGGAGAAGTAGAAGGGAAAAAACTCTAAAATTAGAGGAATATAAGAAAAAAAGGAAACATGAAACTTTCATGTCATTAAGAGACTTCATGTCAAATTTAAAAAATAAAGATGTGAACACATCCCTTCAGTAAAAGAATAAAATTATATTTCAAAGTACTATAATTATGCCTTGATTAAATCAGTTCTACCCTTCTCTCAAGTGCAAAATTAATGACAAAATTCCAGTTATTAAAGGATCAAGTGGTTTAAAGATTTGTAAGATCTTCACAGAATATATAACTCAATATATTACAAATGTGCAGCTTTTTAAAAAGCTATAACAAACTCAGCCTTTTAAAGTTTAAAGTGTATAATCTTAATTCAGACACAGAATTATAAACCAAATACTTCATATAGTAAGCTGAATTAATCTCATCACTTTCTCTTAAATGTAGTCATTAGATATTGTTTACATATACATTATATATATACTAATTAAATTTCTTGCACTTTGAATGTATTTACAATTCCAAGGGTTATTTTTTTATTTTGTTTTTTTTTGCCCTGAGATGCTTAATATTCAGGACTCCCTTGTCTTTATATGAAAATTATATACAGTTGACCCTTGTTCGACATGTGTTTGAACTGTGAGGTTCCACTCATACATGGATTTTTTTCCATAAATATGTACTATAGTATCACACGATCTGTGGTTGGTTGAGTCTGTGAATGTGGAATGACAAAGGGCCAACTGTAAAGTTATACTTGGATTTTTTACTTTGCCAGGGGTTGGTGCCCCAAACTCCTGCATTGTTCAGGGGTCAACTATATACTGTTATGGACTGAATTGTGTACCCCCCAAATTTATATACTGAAGCCTTACACCTCAATGTGACTGTATTTGGAGATAGGGTCTTTAAGGAGGTAATTAAAATTACATGAGGTCATAAGGGTGGGACCTTAGTCCCATAAAACTGGTGTCCTGATAAGAAGAGGAAGAAACAGTAGAGATCTCTCTCTGTCTTCGCATGTACACATGCACAGAGAAAAAGCCATGTGAGGACAGAGAAAGAATGCAGCCATTTGCAAGCCAGGAAGAAAGGTCTCACCAGAAACTGGCTTTTCCAGAACCTTGATCTTGTACTTTTAAGCTCCAGAACTGTGAGAAAATTAATTTCTGTTGTTTAAGACATTCGGTCTGTGGTCTAGTGTTGTGGCAACCCTAGCAGTCTAATACACATAGCATTTTATTTTATAACAAACTTGAACTATAACCCTAATGTTAGCACATGTTAGCACATGTTAGATTTAGCACAGACATACATACTTAACTACTAAATCAAAGAGATAAAAAATTAAAACTTGAAAATATAGCAATGATATAGCTTTGTATTTTATGATCTAGCAATATAAAATAAGATACATATATTGAAGATGTTAACATTTTTTAATTAAAAAATGTAGTTTATTTGAAGAATCTCTGGTTCTTCGGAAGTGTTTTCTATCAAATTGCCTTTAAGTAATATCTGTGTACAATGTTTGACTGTCTTCTCTCATTTAGTATTTGGACAATATCCTCATGAAAATGATGAGGCAAAGTGGTAAGGAACAGAGAATTAAGATTTATTAAGTATCTACTGTAATAGGTGAAAATTTTCCTTAAAAAGAAAAATCTTATTATATTATTAAGGGAAATTATAGCTGACCCTTGAACAACACCAGGGTTGGGGTGCTGACCCTCCACATTGTCAAAAATCCAAGTAGATTTATAGTCGGCCTTCTGTGTATGTGGTTCCTCCATATCATCAATTTCACCTCCACAGATTCAACCAGCTGGGGATCATGGAAAGTTTCAATTACTTACATTCAGGCAAGAACATCTTTGAATAATATGGATCATTTGTATCAGAACTGGTCAGAAACAGAACTTGAGAGGTTGAAGGACAGATCAGATTGAGAAGTCCAGGTTTTGAGAGCCACTAGCATATAAATGGTAACTGAAATAATGCACATGGGTGAAACCACCTGGAAAGAAAGAATAATGCAAAACAAAGCCATGGAGTATAGTTGTTAAAAACATGACCACTGAAACCAGAAAATCTAGATTCAAATCTTGACTCCACCATTTACAAGCTATATAAAATTAGTCAAGGTTAATTTGGGGTTAATAAGTATACACTGGTTTTAGGATTTTTGCAAGGATTAACTGTAGTTATAAATGTAAAGCACTTAGAAGAGTGCCTAGCTAAAAGTAAGTATTCAGTATATAGTGTCTTGTATTAGATTGCAAGGAACAATAAAAGGCTACACTAATGCTTTAGGGGCTCCAAAATTGAAAGACGGAGAAGAAACAGCCAGGGGAAACAGGTAAAAGCAGAATATATAAATTCTAAGGAAGACAAATGAAGAGGGTGTCTCAAGAAGAGAAGACTCTTAGGACTTCAACTTCTCACCGAGATTTACCCTCCAACCTCAAAGAACTAAATCCAGATGAAACAAATGAAAAAACAGCCTCCAAGATATTGGACATCAGACAATAAAGATAATGATCCCTGCGAAGATGGGAAGCAAATGAGCCCTACAATTACCCAGCTTCAGAGAGATTCCAGGCTGGTGCAGGGAAGGGGAAATCAGGTGATACCAATAGATGAGATGGAGCTGAGAGTTTGAGAACAAGGGGGCCAGAATTCACAGGGCAGAGCACCACAGAGAAGAGAGCTGTGCATAGAGAGAACCCCAAACATCTGCAGAGGCCTTCCTTGAGTACTGCAGAGCACTGATCAGCACTCCTGAATGGGAGGATAGCACAGCTGGGAATGATTTGCCTGAAAGGATTACAGGAAGCATCACCTGAGGCTCACACAGGATGGAGAATGAATGCCTTTTCTCATCAACCAGACTGGGAAGCCTCGTAATTCATGGGACTTTACAAAGAGTACTCAGAAGGCTTTGCCTGAGTAGTGGGGATATTAAGTCTAAAAGGCTGCTCCTGTCTAATATCTTCTGAAAAGCAAAACTAAAAATAACAAACTGTTTCTGACGAATTTAACTTTATTCCAGAACAAAGCTCAAGAATTGTAATGAGAATATTTAGCTTCCAACAAGGTAAAATTTGCGTTTGGCAGCCAATGAAAAATGACCAGACATGCAAAGAAGCTGGAAAATACAACACATAATGAGAAAAATCAATCAAAGTGGACACAGAACTACCAAATGTTATCATGGGCCGATAAAGACATTAAATTAAAACAATTGTAACTATATTTTAAACGTTCAGAAAACTAGAGGAGAGTTTGAAATGTTAAATAGAAATATGAAAGATAAAAAAGACTAAAATCAAACCTCTAGAGATGAAAATTATAATGTCTGAGATGAAAAATACACTGAATAGGAATAACAGTAATTAAAATGTTTTAAAAGACAAGATTGGTGAATTTGGAAACTAGCATTTGAAACTATGTAAAATGAAACACAGACAGAAAAAAATACTTAAAAAGATTAAAATATCATCCGTGAGCTGTGGAACAACTTACAGTAGTCTGATATACATGTAATTTGAGTCCATGTAGGATAGGAGAGGGAGGGGACAGAAAAAAATTTGAAGAAATAATGGCCCAAAATGTTGTGAATTCAATGACAACTATACACCTACATACATATCCATACATATGCAATGGAACACTGTTCAGCCATAAAAAATATGATCTTGTCATTTGTGACGGCACAGATGGACCTGGAGAGCTTTATGCTAAGTGACTTATTAGACAAAGACAAATGCTGTATGATTTTACTTATATGTGGAATCTAAAAAAACCTCATAGAAACTCATAGAAAACTCATAGAAACAGAGATCAGATTTGTGGTTTCCAGAGGCAGAGAGTGCAGCATGGGGGCATTAGGTGAAGGTGGTCAGAGGTACAGGCTTCAATTATAAGATAAATAAATTCTGAAGATATAATGTACAATAGTTAACAAGACTGTAGTGTATATTCGAAAGTTGCTAAGAGAGTAGATCTTAAAAGTTTTCATCCCAAGGGGGGAAAAAAGTCTGTAACTATGTTAGGTGATGGATGTTCACTAAACTTATAGTGGTAATCATTTCACAGTATATGCATATATTAATCATTATGTTGTACACCTTAAACTTATACAATGTTTTATGTCAATTATATCTAAATAAAACTGGAAAAATATTATGGCTTTTAAAAATCAAAATTTTGACTTTACATAATAAATATCTAAGAATATGTTTACTTCTCTCTATACAATGCATCATGGTATCACCTCTTCCACTCCCTGCCTGAATGCAGTAATGAGTACTTAAGGAAATGGGTAGTGATTTGGAAACTAATCCATATTTATTTTTACGATATTGTGTCCTCTAGCCTTAAAATATTGAAAGAGCATATTAATGATTACTACATACAGATATACTGCCCAGTTATAAGCTGTTGGGTTTACAGATTCTATTTTCCTTGTTTATTCAGATAGTCAGCAGGAGGCCTGGAATTGATGTTCCTTAGAAACAGTTGTTCATTCAACTTATTCACCTCTTCAGAGAGAGAAATCAATTTTTATAGTCATATACAAATACCATGAAGACATCAGTACACTTCATTTTCAGAAATAGGAAACAATAAATAGAAGAAGTGGGTTTTATATTTCCTGTATTGATGTGTTTAAAGTATCACAAGAGTACTAGTTGTAAAAGGTAAATTCAGTCAAGTGAGTCCCTAAAATCTGTATCACCAGGAAGCTAATTCACTCATTCAAAAAACATTTGCATATTTGGTACACGTCACTAACGTATAAAAGTCACTAACTTTGCTTGTGCTGTGAAGGATACAAAGACAACAGACAGAGGGATAAGTGATATTCTTATCTTCAACAAACCCATAATCTACTAGGATTGCTGAGAAGTCTCCATAGTAAACTATAATGAAATGTCAGAAGGAAGTAATGGCAATAAAAGAGATATAACCAATGATTTAGAGAAGCCAGTGTGTACCAGTGTATTCAAAGATTATTTTATACTATAGGTGATATTTGCATCGAACTATGACAGGTTAACCATGAACAGGCAGAGATCATGAAGAACATTAAAGCTGAGAGGGAAATGATAAAATTTAGGGAAGAATAATTGAGGGACAATACTTAGTTCCCATGTAGCTGGAATATAAAGGATTTAGAAATGCTTAAACTTATCTACAGTATCATAGTTCATGAAAAATAGGGAAACATTATCTAAGGTACCTGAGTTGGAGTTACAAATAATCCTTTACGAAATAATAGGTAACAATATAGCATACAACAGTTCGAACCCTACTCAGATCATTTTAGTGCTCTCAGGCCTGATTTCCTCAGTCTAATAATATATATTGATGGATTCTGAGATAGTAAGGTTCTGTGTTAAAGCACAAGAGAATTTGGAAACTGCTCATTAAAGAAGTAGAAATATTTCCTCAAGATCTGTTATGAAAAAAAAATGACTTGGGAAACATATACTTAAAGAAGATCTTTATCTCTAAAAATGTATCTCACAGGGGAATTTTCTCTAATGTCATATTTCCTCAAAGAAGGGAGTCATATGATCTGCTACCAAATCTGTTGTGGAAGTCTCCACCAACAGTTAGCTCTAAATGTAGAGATAAAAAAATAATAATAATAAGAGCATGTCTCCTCAACGACTATTTCATACTTTCCTGCGCCCCTTAAATTTTATACCACTCTCATTTCAGCTGATAACACTCCTCATCTGTCATTGTAAGCATAGACATCATCAAATAGGAATTTCCTTCTTTTCCCATCGGCAAATCTGTAAACTTACTTGAACTAAATCAGTCTTCTCCAAGTTCCCATCTCTTATTAAGTGTCAGTGCTGGTAGCAAAAGCTAATGAGCCCATTTGTGTCCTTTGTCCCATTGTCTCTCATCTTCTCAAGAACTTCTTTTCAGTACTATACCCCTTTCTCCTGAGTTCTCAATCTATCCTTCTTTAGTCAACTATTCCTATTAACATTCAACTGATCTCTAATATTTTTCACTAATAAAGCTTCTCTTGACCCTGCATCTTCTTGCAGTTACTGTACCATTTTTCTGCTACCCTGAATTTCTAAGCTTCTTTAAAAACAAGGGTTTACATATGACAGATTTATTTCCTCATCTCCCATTCACTCTTCAATCCTCCAATCTGGTCTCTGACTTGATCTCCATATTGTCAAAGGCCATGGACACTCTCCTCTCATCAGCACTCATCACAGTTGTTAATTCCTTCCTTCATTTTTTTTACCCTGTATTCAAGGCATACATATGCTTCCTCCCCTTCCACCCCAACCCAAGGCTCTTTTTTTTTTCTTCTCTGGTTATACCTATTAGACTCCTTTACTAGCTCTTTTTGACAATATGTAATTTTGCTGTCATAATTGCTCTCCTAATAACCAGGATGTTAAAATGCCTAACATTTTAATGAGGATACATGACTGAGTCTACCTGGCAGATGAATTATTTAGTTGGAGGGCATATTTTGTCAAATTCAGGGGTTTTTCATTCAACACATATCATTTAGCACCTGCTACATGTCAGGAATTGTTATAGGTCCTGAGGATAAAACGATAAACAAGATTGACAAGATCCCTGCCTTCATGGAACATGAGAAGGTAAAGCCTGGGTAAGAGAATTGGGGATGTTTTGTAGAATTAAAAGCTTTATCAGGGCTTCCCAGGTGGCGCAGTGGTTGAGAGTCCGCCTGCCGATGCAGGGGACACGGGTTCGTGCCCCGGTCCGGGAAGATCCCACGTGCCACGGTGCGGCTGGGCCCGTGAGCCATGGCTGCTGAGCCTGCGCGTCCGGAGCCTGTGCTCCGCAACGGGAGAGGCCACAACAGTGAGAGGCCCGTGTACCGCAAAAAAAAAAAAGCTTTATTAATATGGGTCAAACATTGGATTTTCATCAACTCAGAGAGAATCTAAACTGCCCAGGTTAACCTAGTGTTTTCATCTAGGAATACATGCAAAGACATGACCTACCTGATCTTGCCATGTCCTTATACCTCAAGGAATTCTTGAAATCAAAAACCAAGGGAAGATTCCTGTTCATTTTAAGATTTACCTTTTTAGGCAGACTTGGAAGGAATAGGACCTGATGGTTAAAAATAAACACCACTAACGGGATAATTGATTTGATTTAAAAACTACTATTTGGAGCAAAATAAAATTCAGTCCAAGATCAGCCCTCCATCATATTTCCTGCTAAAAATAGAGGTGTGTCATCCTGGTAATGAGAAATTTAGACACAACTTGTATAAAAATATGCCAGGACCTCAATTACAGAGTGTTTACGGAAGCAGGTGCTATAAGAGTATATCAGGAATGTGACATCATCTGATTTCTCAGCACTATGAGGCGTCCCACTCCTGTGTCCGTCTCTCTGGACTTGTGGTATATATGTGAATAACATGATTTGTTTCAAATCAGAGACTACCACTCATTTTAATAAATAAAAATGTCAATTAGAATAAAATTAAAGAAGCTTTTCTTAGTGTGAACCTAGCTAGATCCCTTAATCTTTCTTTGCCTCTCTTTTTTCGTTGAGAAAATATGACTAATAATGTCCATTCTGTCTAACTCATCAGATTGTCCTGAGAGAATTATGGGATAAGGGTTAAATTTATGAGTTCTTATTAAATTATAAAATACATTAAAATATGAGTTACAACTAAGACCAATTCATTATAATGATATTAGCAATAGTATTGCATACTTTGCAGATTAAAGGATTTTACCTCTTTAAAAATGCCTTTATCTTTACTTATACTTTATTATTGTTTTCAATTATACTTGGAAACTGCCTTAAATCCTTTCTAAGACATCTTAAATGTTGAAAATTCAAATCAGTCTGAACAGCTAATTTGAACATGCGTATGTCGTGGAAAGTGAAAGTTTATTCAATACACCTATTTGATTGAGATTTTGACTACAAGTTGTCATGAGAGTCAAATTAGATAGCCCTAGTCTAGATGATGCTAGCTCTCTTTAAAAGATATTTCTGTGAGTTTGACAAATAGCAATTACTAAGCACAACACCAACAGTGATAAATACTCCAATTTCAGCCTGTCAAAAATGAACTGAAGAATTGAGAGGAAACGCATGATAGGAAACATCTGGTCCCTTTCAGGCCTGCTGAGAGATGATGAGGATGTGCCTTTTGACAATAAATAAATAAATCATAAAATAAAACCCTAAAAGGCAGGGTTATTTTTTTTCATATTACCTTGTTGAACAAAAGGGTGACTGTAATTTTAAAAAATGAGATGGATGTTGCCCAATGTTTAAAACACACTAAAAAAACTTTGAATAATTTTATCTCCATATTTTAATGAGAAAGAGATTAATAAGAAACCAAAGATAGAATTTTATTTAAAGGCCAGAACATTACCAAGGTATATCGAGGAGAGGTAAGATTCTAACCCAGTATCTGGTGACTTCTTTATTTTTTTATTTATTAGGAAACCTTTCATTTATAAGGTAAACTTAGGCATTGGAAGATATTTTCACTGAAAGTTCAGTTATTTTTAAGTATTCAGTATTAAAGCAGAAAATTGTATGTAATTGGTCTGTATTCAAATGAAGGTTAGAATTGTGAACTAATTCCTTTCTGTCCCCTACAAAGTAAGGGTGCTGAAGGTTTTCCTTTCCACATCACTAGTCCTCTTTCGTACTATCACTGGCCTTCTAGGTATCCAGGCTCTCTGTTTGGCAAGAGGTGCACGAGTGGGAGTGAGAAGATTCAATAATTTTCTGGGAGATTAACAGGGAGATTGATGATATTGGTGATTCCCACAGGGTAGGGTCAGACATCATTACTGTTCAGCTGATCAGCTGATGATACACGGCACTTAGAAGTACAAGAATTCTTACGTTCTCACCTGGGATGGTGTGCTGTACTCATTGGCAGGGTGATGGGATGGGCTTCTGAGGCTTCTGAGGCTGCCACAGGAGCTCCTTGGCAAATCTCATGTGTAGACTTGACAGTTCTCAATGTTGAATATCGAGATTTTCAGGTCTGGTCTTCTGACCACAAATCCCTCTCCTTGGTCCAGTCTCTTCTTTTCTCTCCTTGCCCAGCTTGCAGATTTGGGAGATGTGATTCTTTTGTTATTGCTCTTATAAAATGTTGTATTTGGCATGATATTCATGCTCTGCTCCCATCAAGACTTAGCCTTGTGAGTTCCAAAATACCCAGCTCTTACAAATGAGAAATTAACTTTCAAGATTATTGTCTCTGCTTTAAGCTTTAAGAGTCTATTTTGACACCCAAGCTAGATTTTGAATATTCTCTGTGCGCACACCATATTGGAACTCCACATTTTCTACTTTCAACGGTTAGTTTTAGTAGAGGGAGGGCCTCGTGATAAAAAATAATAAAAATAGTAATAATAAAAGAGATTAGAGGGATAAATTGGTTAATATATCAAAAATATTCTCCCACTACACATAGTGGTGTACGTTAGAAAACAAAATAGCAAAACAGAAACAAACAAACAAAACCCATAATGTAGCAACAATGTGGTGGATCAGTTGATGCTATTAACTCACTAATGATAGCATTTCGTTATTATATTTCTTTTAAGTATATAGCCTTTCCATAAACTTCAATGTAAGTTAAACACAAAGGGGAAAAATGGAAATAATTTTGAGCAGGCAGTATTCAAAGTGAGGGAAGTAATCTATACTGTTTCTCATGTTTAAATAATAAAGTAGTAGACTTACTTTTTTTTTAAATTGTCTAAAAAAATTTTGGTAACCCAATTTTTGGCAAATTTGATGGGTTTTAACAGGGCAGATGTCACAATATTAACACCATGAAAGGACGTGCACAGTCCAATCAAAGGATGACTGCTTCAATGTTGGAGTGGGGTCCTGGGGCTCCTCATGTGCCAAATATTGTCTCTTTAGTTGCTGGATTGAGAAAAGATCAAGGATTCTAGAGAAGTGGAACCTGAACCAGGGTAACTGAAGCAGTAGAAAACTCGTTGGGCTTTGCACAGCAGCTGTTTATTCAGCTATTTATTAACAGCCCATACCAATGCCTACTAGCTGACCATCAGCCTTGGTTATCAGCCTGTGACAATATGAATTTTCCTCTCAGCCTCAGATGTTAGCACCATCACATAGCTCCATTTCTCTAAATCAGTAATATCAGGCTCAATCCTACCAGCTCTTGGGCCAGGCAGGAAGTTCACTTCAGTCTCTGCCTATGTGGTGGGGAAGAGAAGTGCTTACACTATTCCTTCATTTCTTCTACCTACCCTACTTATATCAATACTTCTCCTACCCACTTCCCCAGTCTTCTCTCTCTAGAATCTATATGATTGTTGTGGGGTGGAAGTAGCTAATCTTATTCAGAGATGCTGCCATGTTAGGAAGCATAGCGTTGAAATGATATTTTGCTTCCTCCATTCTTTCCCTCTTGTGCCTCGAAGCCCAACATCTTTTTCTGCCCTTCTGGGAGCATCCAGCTTTACTCCTCCAGCAGTGGGCCCATAGCAAAGGATTATTATTTACCGGGGTAAGGATTTGGAGTTAGCTAGTGTTTGGAGTATTTGGACTTTTGAGGGACTTAATGCTAATAAATATGGGGAAAGGTGATTCTTTGAGTTTGTGGAAAGCCAAAACACAGCACAGGAGAAAAAATATATTTTTTTGTCTTTATAATTCCCCCAAGTACACAGTAACCCATCCTCGTCACTAAACTCTTAGCCTTCAAGATCAAGGATTGTGTTTTATTTGTGTATCTTCTCTTCTTAGAGTTTTGCCTCACACAGGTGGCATTCAGTGAATATTTGTTGAATTAATTAAACAATTAAATAATCTTAGCCTAAAACTCCTAAATGGTTTATTTCCTGGCAATTGTGAGCATTTTTTTTTTGAATGAGCTGCTAATTTTTAAAGCAGTCATTAAAGTTGTTGTTTTCAGAGGTTTGTTTGATAAAAGGGAGTTAGTAATTCTAAAACATTAGCACTATAATAAAAAGCAGGTATGAAAGGCCTTGTTCACCTAAGCTTTGAACTGAGTTTAAATAACTCAGTCAATTTTTTGTAGTCAGACGTATTTCTAAAAAGAGATAAATAGGCACTATAATTACTATCAGAGCCCTTCTGGTATTATCAGATAACAATTCAGTGGATAATAAATAGCATATGATTACCTGATTTATCTTTTAGTCCCCTTGATTGTCCTTGCTATTTTTTAAAATGAGAACTAAGCAGCATGGAAAACTGAAATTTAAAAGACAAATAATTACTTTGATTTACTCAAACATTAAAAGCTCCACCAATAATTACTCTTAATATGTTTTCATTAATTCGTTTATTCATTTGACAGAAGAAATTGAAGTTTTATTCTACAAAACACTTTCGTGTCTTTGTAATAGCCATGTCTCTTCTACTTATCATAGCTTAAGTTGGCTTATGGAATTTATATTCAGAGCCTTAACTAATATTAAAGGAATAGCATAGAGAATTTTATACGTACAGTCATGGATTTTGACTTTCCTTTAATGAAGGCTGAAGGAGAGAGACTGAGGGAAATGCTGGGAGTTGGAAGGTTTCCTGGTAATGCTCAAGGACTTGAAAAGTGACAGCAGGCTGAGTCTAGAAAAGGCAAATCAATTATCCAGAGTTGAGGAGGAGCCTTTAATATGTTAGACAAGCACTGCCTCATAGAAGTAAAATTCAAACCAACTAAAAAATATTAAATATTTCAATAGTTACATTAAGAGAAGTAAAAAGAAGCAAGAGAACTCAATTTTGTTCAGGCTCCGGACGCGCAGGCTCAGCGGCCATGGCTCACGGGCCCAGCCGCTCTGCGGCACGTGGGATCTTCCCGGACCGGGACACCAACCCCTGCATCGGCAGGTGGACTCTCAACCACTGCGCCACCAGGGAAGCCCCCAAGAGAACTCAATTTTGATATTTAGCTTAATATGTCCCAAATAGTATCATTTCTCTATATAATCAATATAAATCTGTTAATGAGATATTTAACTTTTTTTAAATACTAAGTCTTTGAATCTGGCATTTATCTTTCACTTACCATCTCAATTCAGACATTAAATTTTTATCAGAAATACGTGTTTGATATTTAGATGTCATACAATTTACAGTTGAAAAAGTATATTCACATACCTAAGTTGTTCCAAAAGTTTTTCCGATAACTGAATTGAAGGATTTAAGTTTAAATTAATTAAAATAAGCTTTCTGTTTTCAGTAGCACTAGCTGCATTTCAAGTGGTGAATAGCCACATGTGGCTACTGGTTCCCATACCGCTTACTGTAGCACTAGACTGAGAAATTTGAAGTAACAAAGGCAGCCTTAGAAAGAGAAACATTATGAAATGCCAGAGGCAGATAGAGAAAAGAGCAGGGTGTATAAAATTTAAAAGCCAGGTAATAAGATGCTGAGTAATCCAGTACTGACTCTGTTAAGATCCACTTGCTCAATATTGCCCTTTCCAGTTACAATATTCATAGTAAGTACAGAGTATGGTTTGAAGCAAAATTTCAAATCATTTAAAAAATGCTAGTGCAAGAGCACAGAGAAATCTTGGATATCATTTAATCCAATTCATTTTATGTTAGTGAAACATGTCCAAAAAATATTATACATTTATCCTAGTCTCAGCCAGTTAAGACAAAGGCAGAGCTAGAATCTAGACCCAGGTTATACTGTGTTTTCTATTTTTTTTTTAACATCTTTATTGGAGTATAATTGCTTTACAGTGTTGTATTAGTTTCTGCTGTTTAACAAAGTGAATCAGCTATATGCATGCATATATCCCCATATCCCCTCCCTCTTGGGTCTCCCTCCCACCCTCCCTATCCCACCCCTCTAGGTGGTCACAAAGCACGGAGCTTATCTCCCTGTGCTATGTGGCTGCTTCCCGCTAGTTCTCTATTTTACATATGGTAGTGTATATATGTCAGTGCCAGTCTCTCACTTTGTCCCAGCTTACCCTTCCCCCTCCCCGTGTCCTCAAGACCATTCTCTACTCCCGGGTCTTTATTCCTGTCCTGCCCCTAGGTTCTTCAGAACATTTTTTTTTTTTTTTTTACATTCCATATATATGTGTTAGCATACGGTATTTGTTTTTCTTTTTCTGACTTACTTCACTCTGTATGACAGACCCTAGGTCCATCCACCTAACTACAAAAACTCAATTTTGTTTCTTTTTAATGGCTGAGTAATATTCCATTGTATATATGTGCCACATCTTCTTTATCCATTCATCTGTTGATGGGCACTTAGGTTGCTTCCATGTCCTGCCTATTGTAAATAGTGCTGCAATGAACATTGTGGTACATGACTCTTTTTGAATTATGGTTTTCTCAGGGTATATGCCCAGTAGTGGGATTGCTGGGTCATATGGTAGTTCTATTTTTAGTTTTTTAAGGAACCTCCATATGTTCTCCATAGCGGCTGTATAAATTTACATTCACACCAACAGTGCAAGAGGGTGCCCTTTTCTCCACACCCTCTCCAGCATTTATTGTTTGTAGATATTTTTGATGACGGCCATTCTGACCAGTGTGAGGTGATACCTCATTGTACTTTTGATTTGCATTTCTCTAATGATTAGTGATATTGAATATCTTTTCATGTGTTTGTTCACAATCTGTATATCTTCTTTGGATAAATGTCTGTTTAGGTCTTCCACCCATTTTTGGATTGGGTTGTTTGTTTTTTGGATATTGAGCTGCATGAGCTGTTTGTATATTTTGGAGATTAATCCTTTGTCAGTGGCTTCATTTGCAAATATTTTCTCCCATTCTGAGGGTTGTCTTTTCATCTTGTTTATGGTTTCCTTTGCTGTGCAAAAGCTTTGAAGTTTCATTAGGTCCCATTTGTTTACTTTTGTTTCTATTTCCATTTCTCTAGGAGATGGGTCAAAAAGGATCTTGCTGTGATTTATGTCACAGAGTGTTCTGCCTATGTTTTCCTCTAAGAGTTTTATAGTGTCTGGTCTTCCATTTAGGTCTTTAATCCATTTTGAGTTTATTTTTGTGTATGGTATTAGGAAGTATTTTAATTTCATTCTTTTACATGTAGCTGTCCAGTTTTCCCAGCACCACTTATTGAAGAGACTGTCTTTTCTCCATTGTATACTCTTGCCTCCTTTATCAAAGATAATGTGACCGTATGTGCATGGGTTTATCTCTGGACTTTCTATCTTGTTCCATTGATCTATATTTCTGCTTTTGTGCCAGTACCGTACTGTCTTGATTACTGTAGCTTTGTAGTGTAATGTGAAGTCCAGGAGCCTGATTCCTCCAGCTCCATTTTTCTTTCTGAAGATTTGGCTATTCGGGGTCTTTTGTGTTTCCATACAAATTGTGAAATTTTTTGTTGTAGTTCCGTGAAGAATGCCATTGGTACTTTGATAGGGATTGCATTGAATCTGTAGATTGCTTTGGGTAGTATAGTCATTTTCACAATGTTGATTCTTCCAATCCAAGAACATAGTATATCCCTCCATCCGTTTGTATCATCTTTAATTTCTTTCCTCAGTGTATTATAGTTTTCTGCATACAGGTCTTTTGTCTCCTTAGGTAGGTTTATTCCTAGGTATTTTATTCTTTTTGTTGCAGTGATAAATGGGAGTGTTTCCTTAATTTCTCTTTCAGATTTTTCATCATTAGTGTATAGGAATGAAAGCGATTTCTGTGCATTAATTTTTTATCCTACTACTCTACCAAATTTATTGATTAGATCTAGTAGTTTTCTGGTAGCATCTTTAGGATTCTCTATATATGTCATCTGCAAACAGTCACAGTTTTACTTCTTTTACGATTTAGATTCCTTTTATTTCTTTTTCTTCTCTGATTGTCATGGCTAAAACTTGCAAAACTATGTTGAATAATAGTGGTGAGAGTGGGTAACCTTGTCTTGTTCGTGTTCTTAGAGGAAATGGTTTCAGTTTTTCACCTTTGAGAACAATGTTGGCTGTGGGTTTGTCATATATGGCCTTTATTATGTTGAGGTAGGTTCCCTCTATGCCTACTTTCTGGAGAGTTTTTATCATAAATGGGTGTTGAATTTTGTTGAAAGCTTTTTTGCATCTATTGAGATGATCATATGGTTTTTATACTTCAGTTTGTTAGTATGGTGTATCACGTTGATTGATTTGCATATATTGAAGAATCCTTGCATTCCTGGGATAAACCCGACTTGATCATGGTGTATGATCCTTTTAATGTGCTGATGGACTCTGTTTGCTAGTATTTTGTTGAGGATTTTTGTATCTATGTTCATCGTGATATTGGTCTGTAGTTTTCTTTTTTTGTGACTTCTTTAGTTTTGGTATCAGGGTGGTGGTGGCCTCGTGGAATGAGTTTGGGAGTGTTCCTCCCTCTGCTATTTTTGGAAGAGTTTGAGAAGGATAGGTGTTAGCTCTTCTCTAAATTTCTGATAGAGTTTGCCTGTGAGGCCATTTGGACCTGGGCTTTTGTTTGTTTTAAGATTTTTTCTTTTTAATAAATTTATTTATTTATTTTATTTTTGGCTGCATTGGGTCTTTGTTGCCGTGTGCGGGATTTTCTCTAGTTGCTGCGAGTGGGGGCTACTCTTTGTTGTGGTGCGTGGGCTTCTCACTGCGTTAGCTTTTCTTTTTGCGGAAAATGGGCTCTAGGCACACGGGCTCAGGAGTTGTGGCATGTGGGCTCAGTAGTTGTGGTGCACGGGCTTAGTTGTTCCACGGCATGTGGGGTCTTCCCGGACCGGGGCACGGACCCATGTCCCCTGCATCGGCAGGTGGACTCTCAACCACTGCGCCACCAGGGAAGCCCTTTTTTTTTTTTGATGGATGGTTCTGTATTTCTGTCTTACTGGTTGTTTGGCCTGAGACGTCCAGCACTGGAGTTTGCAGGCAGTTGGGTAGAACTGGGTCTTGGTGCTGAGATGAGGGCCTCCAGGAGGCCTCACTCCAAATGATATTCCCTGAGGTCTGAGGTTTTCTGTTAGTCCAGCTGTTTGGACTCAGAGCTCTGACCACAGGAGCTTGGGCCCTACTTCCAGCCTAGGAACCAAGATCCCACGAGCTTTGTGGTGCAGTTAAAAAAAAAAAAAAAAAAAAACGAAGAAAGAAAGAAAACAAGGAGCAGTTCAATATCAAAGAATAAAAGCAATATAAAATTAGAAAGATAAAAAGTATATCAGGAAAAATAAAACTGTAACTGAAACAACTGCAACAAGGTAAAATAAAACCACAACAGAAAAAAGAAAAAAAAAAAACATGGGGAGGGAACAAGCCAAAAGGAGAGAACAGTAACAAAGTATAAAGAATAAAATAAAATTAGAAAAACAAAAGATTTATTAGGAAAAATAAAAATATAAATTAATCAACAAGGTAAAACAGAACCCCAATGTAAAAGAGGAAAAAAAAAAAAAATCCCTGGCTATGGGGGCGGAGTTTAGGTGGGGGTGGAACTTAGGCAGGGGCTGGGTTTAGGGTGGGGTGGGACCTAGGCAGGTGTGGGGGTGGTGTTTGAGCATGGGGCAGGACCTAGGCTCTGAGCCCACTGCAGCCTGAAAAGGTCTTGGGGGGCAGGGCCTAGTTTCGGCGACATTCAAACGTGGGGTGGGGCCTCTGCTTAGGACCTTCACGGAAGGGGAGATGCAGCACGTGGAAAGCAGGGCGTCTGGAGTGTGGAGTTTTGGAGTTTGGAGGTAGGGCCCTGGGTGAGGGTGTGTGTGTGGGGTTTGGGCCCAGCACGTTGGAGGGGGTCTCCGAGTGTAGAGGTGGGGCCCTGGGTGGGGGTGAAGGGGCTGGGCTTGGGCACTGCTTATCAGGAAGGAGGCTCCAAGGGCAGAGGTTTAGGCCTGGAGCCCAACAGGCTTCCCTGTGCCTAAGTGGACAGGGAAAGCGCTAGCTAGCTACGTTCCCTTCTGTTTGTCTGCGTTCCTTCCCCCCTGTATCCCCCACTGTCTCCTCCGTCGCCGCTGGACCCCTAACCGTGGGTGGGTCCCA
Organism: Pseudorca crassidens; assembly: GCF_039906515.1. NCBI lineage: Eukaryota > Metazoa > Chordata > Mammalia > Artiodactyla > Delphinidae > Pseudorca > Pseudorca crassidens. The sequence goes on from NC_090306.1 coordinate 72,648,253, forward strand.
CTGGGTGTAGGAACTCTTCTCCTCCCCCAGCCGCCCCTCAGGGGTGCCGTCCTGGAGGTGTGGCCTTTACTTTTGCTCCCCCTTCCCTCCCTCCCACTCCCTCAGGACCTGCACGGCTGGAGGGGGCCTAAGTGGGCAGAGGATCAGGCCCGGGATCTCAGCAGGTTCCTGGGGGCCCAAGTGGGCAGGGGAAACCTGGCCACACTCCCTTTTGATTCTCTGCCCTCCCAATGGTTCCTCAATTTCCCTCTTCGGGAGTGGGATCCCTTCCCCTCCCCCAGCCACCCCTCAGGGGCGCCAGTCCCATCCCGCCTCCACTTCTCCTCCCTCTTCACTCCCCCCACACCCCACGTCCTACCCAGTCGCTGGGGGTTCCTCCCCTCCCCTTAGTTGTCCATGGTCCTCGACCAGTGCCTGGTAGGTGCCCTAGTTGTGAAGAGGTGCAAATTCAGTGTCCTCCTAGTACACCATCTTGACTCTGCCCCCTGTGTTTTCTATTGTATCAAATAGGAGTCTAATATAATATTAATATTAAAGAATAATCTGCTAATACAATTTTAATCCATTTACCTTAGACATAATCCAGTTTTTAAACAACTGAACTATTCTTTATATAAATATTTGATGGTACTTTAATTACACAGTATGAACTCTAGTGATGCTAAGAGGGTAGATGTGATGTTAAGTGTTTTTATCAACAAAAATAAGAATAACAAATAAAGAGGGCAGGAGGAAACTTTTGGAGGTGATGGATATGATTTTGGCTTAGATTATGGTGATGGTTTCATGAGTGTAAACAAAAAATCAATTCTGCTGGGTAAAAGACTTAAAAATTAAATGGAAAAAAATGAATATAAATTCTTTTAGTAACAGTGAGAAAAATACAATTTGGAATTAAAACTTTAGTCTTGAACCTAACAAACCAAGCATCATATAAATTATACGTAGGGCTTCCCTGCTGGCGCAGTGGTTGAGAGTCCGCCTGCCGATGCAGGGGACACGGGTTCGTGCCCCGGTCCGGGAGGATCCCACATGCCGCAGAGCGGCTGGGCCCGTGAGCCATGGCCGCTGAGCCTGCGCGTCCGGAGCCTGTGCTGCGCAACGGGAGAGGCCACAACAGTGAGAGGCCCACGTACCACACACACACAAAAAATTATATGTAAGAGAACTCAATTTAAAACGCTTTATCTGATAAACTCGTGAATCCACTGCCATCTCCTGAACCAAGGTAAGGGAAGGATGTAGTTTGCCTGTTTGACTTGTCTCTGTGGATTGAATGCATATGTGACACACTTGTAATTACTCATCAATTACCTCCATACTCTGAATGTACTAGAATAAAATGTTGCAGTTGTTTTTTGTTTTTAGAGAATAATCATTGGTATGTTTTCAGTCTGTGCCAAAATGAACATGTTCACACACCTCAATTGTTGTTCATCATTGAATATGCCCTATGCTGTCTACATTACCTCTACAGACAAATTAATAAAGGCTATTTAAGTTTTGAATTGTAGATAAATTATTCAACGATTACATATATTAAGTACATACTGTTGCATAGACCCAGCTATTGGGAGTAAACTCATAGAAATAGTCGCTAGATTTTTAGGAATTTATCCTCTACTTGGCTCTTTTACTCAAAAGGTTTATGTTAAGAACAAGCAAAGTTTATTTATTCAGGGCAAGAGAGTCAGCCACCATCACTGGTGTTCTGGCAGAGACTCAAAGGCAGAGAGAAGAGTGGGAAAGTTTTGTAGAAGAGAAAAGAGAAGGCTTCAGGTATGTTTTGATTGGAATAGTCTTTGGCAGGGGAAGCTGCAGACGGGCTACCTAGAAACAGGGTATTATGTGATTGGTTAGGGGTGCATATTTGGCTTTCTTTGGTTGGTCTTGGAAGTGGAGATAAAAATTAGGGAAGCTGTCAGTTATTAATCAAGTCCTGGCCTAAAATGACCAATTGATACAGGGGTTATTGTTTAGCTTCCTAGATTGTTACTAGAGATAGTGGTCTGACTTCCTAGAAATTTGACTTACAGATAGCTTCCTGAGCTGGTTTACTGTAGAGAATGTTTTGGTTTCCCGGGCTTTTTGCTGCAGGTTGTGGGTCAGAATTCTATTTTTGTATAGTCTGGCTATTATTCATGTGTATATTCAGTCTTTCAGTCTCTGAATAATAGTGATTCACTGTGACACTTTTAACATCAATCAACTGGGAGTTTTTTTTTAATTAATGACATTGCTTTTCTTCTTACAGTAATTAAATTTGCATTTATCTTGCTTTTGGTTTGTAATCCTGTCGCTCTGAGGTTGTATGAACTGCTCAATCCGTGTTAGGTGTTTTACGAGAGTCATCAGTCATAATCAGACACTTCTTTGAGTTTTATATTGATATTTAAGACCAAGAAAGGAATTTGAAAGTAGGACTAAATCTGCTTAAATAGAAGTGCAAACAAAAAAATTAAAAGTGATATTTTCAAAATTTAGTTTCTTACTTTCTTTTTTGTCACAAATTAGGAAATACTGTGATAAAATTTTCCTTCTTTTTAGAAATTTGATTATTTCGATGGTGTAAGCCCTCAGGCCTAAAAAATTATGTGAAACGTTTGAAATTTAAGTAAACCATGATCTTCCATTTTTGTTATCTAAATATGATTAAGCAAAGAGAGGAGATGACCTAGAAAATGAAACATATACAATAATTTAGTCAGTTAAAGAGACAGCTTGTATATTTCTGGACTATTTCAATTGAGAATTGTAGACTTCTAAGACTAGAGATTTTATTCATTTTACTTACTTTTTTTTTTTTTTACAAAAATATTTGAAGTAAATGAATATTAAGTACCACAAGCTGGGTGGCTTAAAACAACAGAAATGTGTTTTCTTACAGTTCTGGAGGCTAGGAGGCTAGGGAACAGCGCCTGTTCCCTCTGAATGATCTATAGAAAAATATTTCCTTGCCTCTTCTAGCTTCTGGTGGTTGCCTGCAATCCTTGGCATTTCTTGTGTCACCATAGTCCCAGTCTTTTCCTTTGTCTGTACATGACCCTCTTCCCTGTTTCTCTATATGTCTCTGTGTCCACAATTCCCTCTTATAAGGACACCAGTCATTGAATTAGGGCCTGTCCTAATCCAGTATGAATTCAGCTTGATAACATCTGCAAAAACCATATTTTCAAATAAGGTCACATTTACAGATACAGGGAGTTAAGACTTCAACGTATCTTTTTCGGAGAACACAGTTCAACAACATTGCCCAAAGTCTTAGCATGGCTCTTATTAGATTTCCTAAATAGTTTTATCTTTTTAGCTTAAAGCTCTCATCATGATCAACTTTCTGGCAGTTATAAAATTTTCAGCCTGGTAAAGCCCTAAGAAACATAGATACCAGTGTCGTTCTATATTACACTTACCAAATGGCAGGCACTGTTCTAAGTATATACATATAATTTCATTTAATTTTCACAAAGCCTCTATCTGTTTAGTACTATTATTGCTCCATCTTCTTATAGGAGGTAAACGAGTGTTGTGAACTAAACTAAATCAATTTGATTGTTCACAATCATTGGATCGTTTTAGGTAGCTACATTAGATATTGGAGAATCAACTTTGCTGCAGGTGGCATGAATTATAATGAACTCAAGTCTCCAAGTGAATTTGCCTCATACTTAACAGCAAGAAGGTACAAAAATAGCCATACCACCTGTTCTGTAGGATTGATGAAATTCCAGTTCTCTATTATTTTAAGTACTCTGACAGCACATATCATGAAGGATTCATACTAGGCAAAAGCAGCATTATTACAGGCAGAGTAGCAGAAATTGGCTAACCTATTTGAAGCCAAATGAGAAAATCCTCCAGTAAGTATCTTAACCTAGTACCATCAGAAGTCTTCTGAACCTGGGACATCATTCTGATGGGTATAGATTTTTAGACATGCTACATTCATGTGACCTTATATAACACTTCTACACAGTCAACATGTCTTGAAAACTATCCATTCCACCGAAGCAGTGCACTTCTAATTGCTGATTAATTATTCCTCTGGTGTTGACAAAAACAAAACAAAAAGCAACACACACAGACACACACATATACACAAGAACATGACAAGCACTTAAAAGAAACTTGCCCAAAGTATACAAAAATCAATTTATGGAGACAAGATTTTAACTACCAAGCTGTAGTGTCTATTGCAGAAATCAAAATATGGTGAATATGAAAAAATAATTTTTAAAAATACAGGTTTATTTATAATAGTCTCAAACTAGGAAAAGAAAACACAAAATCTCTATCAAAAGGAAAATAGACAAACAACATGTGGTAAGATATATCCACACAAAGGAATCCTCTCAGCAATAAAAAAGAAACAAACTATTGGTGCACCCAAAATATGGATGAATGTCAGGATGATGTTTGGTGAAAAAGTCAGGCAATACAAAGGCTCATACTCTATTATCCATTTACATAAAATTCTAGAAATTGCAAAGTAGTCTGTAATGACAAAAAGCGGATCAATGATTGACTATCACGGTGACAAAAAGGGACCAGGGTAAAGTGAGGAATGAATTACCAAGGGGCATGAGGGTACTTTTTTGGGTGATAAACATGTTTGTTCTTCTGACTTTGATGATGGTTTTAAATATACATACATATGTACATGTGTCAAAGCTCATCAAATGGTACCCTTTAATAAGTACATTTTATTGTATGTGAAGGAAACCTCAGTAAGTCCTTAAAAAATGTAATCATTACAAGTGTTGTCTCTAAACCTGAAAAGAGAGCAGCCCAGAGGGAGCAGAGGAAAGAGGTGAACTCCTGCGACTTCATTTCAGATTGAACTCAAGATGCACTTGGAGAGGCATCGTGCCCCTCTCACCCCCTGCCTGGATCTTAGTCATATGAGTCAAGAAATTGCCCTCTTTCGCCTTAGCCATTTGGGACCGGTATTTTGTTGCTTGTAACAGAGAGAACCCTAGCTGAAACAGAAGTTTGGCCTGTCAGTCGGTTCTAGTACAGATAAATAAAATTGATATGATAAACCTAGTTTAAAACTTAACTTTTTCAATGATTAGTGTGTCATGTGGCAGCTTATCGTTTACTAATTGAAAACATTTGGCCCAAATCAATAGTTCTGTCAAGGGTCTTGATTATCCTTGGAGATTTGTTTATTCCCCAGTAGGTTCTGACCAATATTTGCTACTGGATTTTGAGATGAGTCCCGTGATCTGAATCTCCTTTTGCCCAGAACAAGAGGACTTGTGTCTAAGAAGGTTTAGATTTTAATAGACGGGGTCTCAGTATACAGTAATGCCTACATAACAGCAGTTGGCAGTTTGCTTTGCAAAAATAGAATAATCTCCCCAAAGTGCAAATGCCACTTCTCCCATGAAGCCTTTATCCTTTCTACCTTTCCTTCTCCTCTCAAGAGAATGTAATTTCCCTTGATAGTGATATTTATTTCCCTTACTTCTCCTCAGACTCTGTTTTTTTCCTAAAGCCTTAGTTATTTAGCAATATAAGGATCCATTTAAATGTAAGAAGATTATGGAAGATTATGTTAGCTTGCTGGGGCTGCTATAACTCAAACAACAGAAATGTATCTTCTCACGGTTCTGGGGGCTAGAAGTCCAAGATGAAAGTGTCAGCGTGTTTGGTTTCTTCTGAGGCCTCTTTCCTTGGTGTGTGGATGGCCACCTTCTCACTGTGTCCTTGCACATTCGTCCTTCTGTCTGTGCTGTCTGTGTTCTAATTTCTACTTCTTATAAGGACTCCAGTCATATTGAATTAGGGCCCACCCTAAGAACCCCATTTTAATTTAATTACCTCCTTAAAGGCGTTATCTCCAAACACAGTCATAGTCTGAGGTTTTAGGGATTATGGCTTCAATGTATGAATTTTGGAGGGAGACAGTTTAGCCTATAATCCATGTTTTCTGCTCCTTATTCTTCTCTTATAAAGTGAAAGCTCTGAGAGAATGATGCTCAACTGTTAACGTATACAGCGTGCAATAAATATCTTGAACTTCTAATGATGCCAGGCATGTTTACTTCAGAGTTAGATAATCAAGTTGTCATCAATAATCATATGTCAAGTTGAAATGCCTGAACGGGTATATCTTATAAACCACACTCCATTCCACATGTCAAAGTCATTTGATGGAACTAAATTATAAATGCTTACCTTTATGTTTTCCCAGCATAACAAATTATCAACCTGATCAAATAAAATATCCCTACAGAGAATTTCCTCTTCTAATATGCCTCCTCACTCAAATACTTAAGCATTGTATACATATTCCCCACTGCCTGTGCTTTTGCCTTATTCTGCTTCGTGTGTAGTCAAGACATTATCTACCCTCTTAGCTTTATGACCTTCTCTTTTGCAATATGCAATATGCAATTCCTTTGAACTTACCTTTTAGAGTTTTCTCTGCAGAGTTTCCCTGTTGCCCTCTGATTCCCACTCTTCCCCTCAAGGGAGATAATACCCTCCTACATATAACAGGGTGAGAAGTGGACGATTCCTTACTAGGCCACTGCCATTTCTGCCAGTGAGAAAATTTAGTAACTGCGGGGGTACAATGCCACAAAAGTATGTGGACGTTCAGTCTCTCTCCCTGAAACTGTGAGCTAAGATATACTCTGACTCATTTCATGCTCAGCACATGTCAGCCTATCATTTGCCTGACTGACATATGTCAAGCTGTACTGAGGCTGGAATTCTCAGAGGTGTTTATAGGACAATCTCAGCATGTGTCCCAAGACTATTTTCTAAAATAACTCAATGCTGTAGAAAAAAGCACGAATAGAAGATAAAATATTAGGAGAGATAAAAATAACTCCCATAAATTATTTTTCTCTGGGATCAAGATTGCAAGACTAAGCTGTTGCTCACTTTTTTCTTAGCCACTCGCTGTCTGAACAAGTTTTATGCCTCAATTTCCTCAAATGAGGTATTAACGTTCCTGAAAGAGTATATCATATATAACCAATGATGGTAATGACCTTGAACATATGAAGGTTTATTATAAGTCCTGTATGCTTTCCACACACTAGTGAAAATAATCATTACATTCTCTATTAAGGTTCCTACCATACAGAATCTCCAAGAGAATTACAGTTCCTATAGCCAAAAACTGTAGGAGGCAATTTCAGTCTAAAGAATGATTCGTCAATTAAGCCAGGACTCCGGGGCTGAAATGAGTTCTTTTTTAACAGTCAGTCTCTTTATCTCTGAAATTGGTTCACCATATCTACCTTTTTATAGTTCCCAAAATTTTCATAAAATAATTTTGAGCAGACAGGAACATTTGTATAGGTGATATTTTATGTAACAATACATAAAATAATTCACTGGACAGAAAAATTTACCTCTATAAACATTCTTTGGCAATATTCTCCACTTTTTTCTTCCCATTCAGGCTTCTCAGGTGATAAGAATAGCAGGCCAATAAGACCTTGAAGAAAACATCTGCAGGAAATGTAGTTCATTCACCCCTAGAAGCCCAAGACACCCAAATATTCACTGTTTCCAGACTTTTTTTCTTACTGTGATTTTTTGAAATATAACATAAATACCTTTCATATTCACAAAAATATATTAAAATCAAAAGCTGTAATATGCTAAGTGTCCAAAATTGCAAATTGATAACACATTGTAGTGCCATATTACTTCAAAGGTGATACTATTGAATTGAATTTCAGCGTGCATACTGTTTCACAGATTTATGTAACCTGAAGTCAGGGTATAAAGCCACTCTTTGTTAGGAACACTAACATTAAGTTTAACTGTATATACCAATTCAGTTATATTTATAAAAGATTAATGTGATTGAGAAAAGCTATAGTGACATTGTTTTGCAAGAATGTATAACTTTTAAACACTACCGGAGAACATACGATTTTTTCTCAGAGAGTAAAATTTTTCCTTTGTAAATCTGGTTTCAATTTCTAAATAAATCCAGGGGGTAGAGGAGATAAGAAAATATGTTTTAAGGTAAACTGCAATAATTTTGTTAGAGTCATCTGGCAATTTTAGTATATTTCTGTGGTCCATTCAATCTCCCACCCTCCTAGACAATTGCATACCCTTTTTTCTTTCCTTAAACCTGAAATACTTCTTGACTCTTATTCTGTGCAGATGATACCCGTTCCTTTTCCATTTGAAACATGGAAGAGATCAGAAGACAGCTAATTTACGCTCCAGCATCTGCTAGCCTGCATCCATCTGCTTCCAGACATTCTTTTTTTTTTCATAAATTTCACTTTATGTAAAACATATGAAAGAGGGTATTTCAAATCACACTAAACATAATAAATATATAACTTGCTTTGTTAAAAATCTACAGTATACATTCAAGGAAAGGCTAAACTTCCAATGCCAACTATATATGAGGCAAAATCAAACATTTACAATAATCAGTTTCCTAAAAGTGCTACTTTTAATACCTATAAGAGGAAACTCATTCTAGTGCTTTGTTTCCATCCAAATGTCTATACATTCCTTTATTCAGAGAACCAGGTGCTTCTATATCTAAAGCTTTTATATCCTTTTAAATAGATTTAACATTTTAGCTCTTTGGGGGAGGAACAGGGAAGTCCAAACAAACAACAGACCATCTTAAATTATTAGAGGTGATTGATTTTATAACATACCCTGTTTCAACTCAGATGTAAAATTTGATGAACGTGTTGATGAAAAAAAAAAAAATCCCAGATATTCTTTAGTTCCCTGAACCAATGGACATGGAAGAGCTAGTGCTCCTACCTAAAGATAGCCTCTCTCTTCATGGCCAGCACTTCTCACCCACTGAAGGGTGTTGCTCTAGTACTTTCTCCCTCTCTTTCTCTTCCACAATCAACTTTACTTCCCTCTAATGAATCATTCCTATCAAACCACAAACACACCATAGTATATCCACTTGAAAAATAAGTAATATATTTGAATAAAATCCCAATTCACCTTACTTTTCTCTTGAGCTTCTATTCCATCTGTCTCACCCCTTTCACAGCAAAACTCCTCAGCATGTCTCCCAAAACTCCCATGCTGTCTCCCCTACCATTCTTTTTATTCTTCCTCTAACTCACTGTAATCAGGTCTTCATCCCCATCACTCCTTTGTAACAGCTCTTTACACCATCTGGCATATTTATCATTCATTCAACAAAAATTGTGAGCACATTATGTGCCACATCTCTTCAGAGGTAGTGAGTGGAGAACCTCAGAATGATATTTTTATTTCCTTCTGCCCTCGGAGTAAAGTTTTAAACTCTCCAAGGGGAGTATAGCTGGATAGATCTTGGTTTACTTTCAGCAAAATTGTGCAGTTGAGCAAATCCTGTGCACCTCAATTTCCTGTTTGTCTGAGGAGATGGGATGCACAGCCACCCCCAAACAGACCAAGGACATCTTGACCAGTGAGTACATTCAGTTGTGCCGTACTGCCCTGGGCGTGGCTCCGACAGTCACACTCTGAGTCTCTACACAGATTCAAATATGCAAGGAACGTCAATGCACAGATTCCTTTCAATCGGCTTTCTCTTCATCACTGTCCTGGCCTCTAAGACAGCACGCTTAAATGCTAGATGGCTTCTAGACACTTAGTGTTTTATGTTACGTAACTTTTCTTTTTCACTTCTACTTTCAAGTGCCTTCACCATATAGACTCCAGAAGATTCCCTGATGATTTTGGCTTCTCTTTTAATATTTTATTCCTTTTCTCGAAAATGCATATAAAAAACCTTCAGTGGCTAGTGTAGAGAAAAGAAGTGATTTGGTAATTGGCTTTGGACACTGGGATACTGCTCTAGGAAGATACTTACCTACTTTACCGAAGACTGAGTTTGCCAAGGAATTTATAAGGTGCAAGATAGAGGGCCACTTTTTTCCTTTCTCCTTCTCAAAAGGTAGTTTTCTCCCAGATATATTTTAAAAAATGGAAATCACCTATTTAATCTTTGCTGACAAGTAATTTGAGTCCTAAATTTCAAATAATGCTGTAAATAATAAACTATAATGACTACTTTCATACTCTAACCTCAAGCGATAAATGCTCTGCAGTTCCACTGACAGAAGTGTCATCTAATATGTTCCAGGTTCCTTAGAAAGGCATCCTCTTGTATTGCAGTCAGTAGTCAAGTTGGCAAAAATAGCCCTTCTATCCAGACACCTCAAGCTTTGTCTGAAGAGCATCCTCTTTTTTACAAATTCAAAGCACTTATTAGGTCAACTGGTTGTCTCTAGTGATTAACAAAGAACATAAGTGGAAGCTGCTCTGTGGAAACAGTAATGAACCTAACAATAGGATGTTACATTAAACAATCAAGAACTGCTTTGATTAGAATTATGAACACAAAAAAATAACAAAACTAAACTTACAGAGTTCCTTCTATTGTATAACAGGAGAGCCTTATACAAACAATAGCAACACATTTTCCAATGAGGTACAAATCTCTAGGCTGGATGCCTATAGGTATTATTATCAGTGTTTTTCAATCCTAGTCCTTTTAAAATTCCTCAAATGAAAATAAATCAAGCATTTGATATAAAGCCACCTTTAGGAATTTTTAAAACAGGTTTTCTCCTCTGTAGGGTAGTAACAGATTTAAATCTTTCTAGCATACCTCTAACAGTTTATGCTGGCAACAATGCAATTTCAAACAGCAGATGGTTACTTGCATATCATAGAAAACGAGGGAAAAAAGCAAGTGATACACCAACTGGGATTGCAGCTCTGGGAAAAGTTGCAAAATTCAGCAAAGCCTACGGAGATTGAATGTTTATGAGCAATAAGGAAAGGAAAAGTGAACAGGAGGAAAAAACTTTAACAGATAAAAAGGGAAAGGTTAATGTGGCAGGTGGCATGGGCCTGTTACTCTTCCCTGAGGAGAGACCAGGTGCATTTGATAATTTCATTGCTGCATAATTCGTACACCATCGGAAGAGTGCAGCACAGACACAAAGTTCTGTAATGAGGCAGGTAGAGACTCATCATGTGTTCATCACCAAGAATATCTTCACACTGCATGACTCCCTCTGTACACACAGTCAAGCTCATACTCCTAGCCTAGCTTTCCTTTCTTATCTGTTGATCCTAGTGGTTTTTTTTTCTCATTTCATCATTAATCTATATCAATATACAAACTTACTAATAAATATATCACCTCTGTAGTGTATGGTTAATGCTATAGTTTGCTCACAGCTTTAGCAGAACATTCTGGTATATGAATGAGACTTGGAACACATTGGAACACATTGGCTGTAGAGTTCCTTGGATTTCAGGACAGTGCAGAAAAGCTTCTATAGCTCATTTGATACCTGAGGCCCATTTTGTTATTTAACCTATATATTTCCTCATCTGCAAAAGGGAAGACTTACAGTACCTGTCTCACAGGTTTGCCGTGAGGATTTAATGAGTAAACATAAAGCACTAGAAGAGCAAGCACTCTGTTGGCTGCTCAGTGGTATTTTTAGTGTTATCATGTTAATATGATTTGCGTGTGTGGATAACACTGCTGAGCTGTTACTGCTGACTTTTCTCTCTGTAAGAATTCCAGCTTTCCTCCAGTACAGCAGATGATTTTCCAGATAATTAGAGCTAACATTTAGTGTTTATCTTGTACTAGGCACTATTCTGAGTGCTTTATATGTATTAACACATTTAATGGTCACAGTGGTGCTATGATGAAGATACTAATACTATCCCTATTTTATATATAAGGAAATGGAGGCACAGAGAAGCGAAAACCTATTGTTCCTAGGGCAACATGGTTAAAAACTGGCAGAGCTCAGCTTCAGACTCATGCTATCTGGCTCCAGGGTCCACATCCTTGACCACTTCCCTCCATGGCTGTCTACTTTTATTCTCACATTATCCTACCTCTGTGTCTCAGCACTTATGAAAGCGCTAACTCAGCTGAGCTTCTCACCTGTTCTTTGACTTGATTACTTCCATCTCTTGCCCAGTAATTAACTGGTAGTTTTGTCTTCCTTTCAAGTGTTTTCAGTCTCTTCCGTTTCATTTTTTCAGTTGCTTTCCAGACAACCAGCTTTCCATTTTCTTTAAAATAAATAAACACAACTCTTAGATTCATATCATCATGTATAGGAATATTCAGATTTCTCCCTTTTTAGTCCATATTGAACTTCACGAAGTAACCACATTCTATGTGCTCCTTCCTTGTCTACTCCCACCATTGCCCTGGAACTGCTCTCTGGAAGTTACTCTGGAAACCTAAAGATTTCCCTTGATTCACCTCTAATTGGAGGTGAGAAGGGGCCTTTGGAAATAAAGCCCACAGAAGCGGTTATTCCAGACAATGAGTGAATTAGGGTAAACACTGGGGCAAATAGTATAAAAGACTTGCTTAAAAAATCAGATCAGCTCGGTGCTTTGTGACCACCTAGAGGGGTGGGATGGGGACGGTGGGAGGGAGGGAGACGCAAGAGGGAAGAGATATGGGAACATATGTACATGTATAACTGATTCACTTTGTTATAAAGCAGAAACTAACACACTACTGTAAAGCAGTTATACTCCAATTAAGATGTTAAAAAAAACCAAAGAACTTTGAGGATGTGGATTCTTGTTCTCAACTCTATTAAACACTAAGAATACGTTATTGGATAAACCATTTAACTCTGAGCCTCAGTTTACCCTTCTTTAAAGTTATTTTTAACATTTCAAGTACACTGAAAATAAAAAGAACTGTTAAATAAAAAAAAGAAAATCAGTGTTCTTTGTTTTACTTCTGTTTATTAGCTCTTCAGAAGCTACTCTTGCTTACTTAGAATTCTAATGGCTCATTCTTTTACATAAATCTTAACCAGTATCTTTGGAATAACTATTCATTTCTCTATATTTGAGGATTTATTTATTTTTTGTTCGTTCTTTTGACATTTCCTTAGCATTGTTCCGTCACCCCAAACTCTAACAATCTTACCAAAAAATCCTTGCAAAAGAAGTAGATAATTAGCATAATAATGTCTGTGACCCTCCATTTCTTAAAGTGATTGACATTTAAGAACTAGTAGAACAGGTTGTCATTAAACTATGATAATTATCTATGGACTTTGCAGGTAATTGCTAGTTTAAAAATAGTCATGTTTTGATACGGAGTATTGTTTAAAGAGAAACCTCAGCATCTATGAAAGGACATATTTTGATTGAACTAGCATTCATGCAACGTCATTTCCTGACAGGGTTGTAGGCTCACCTTTTTAAGAACATCTTTGTATCTCTCACAACACTAGCAGCATAGCGTCTGATATAGAATAAGCTCTCAATAATTGTTTGTTGAATGAATGCATAAATTCATGGTGGGTTGAAAAAGCATAAGGGAGTATTTGCAGTCTCTCTTGCTTCCTATCCCCATGTTTCATTTAAGAATGATGTGGTATTCCAGGGAAAGGATCCCGGAAATTGAACTAAAAATGGCAAGGGGGTGGGGGAAACATAGTACACAATATCCCCTCCTTCCACCAAGTTCTATTACAGCAGTTGGGTGTTTAGCAGGCAATAATAGTTACATACTCATAATAATGCAAATTCTGAATGTTGATTTAAACACAGTTGTGCTGGAACTACATTGGATTCTGTATTAGTCAGGATTCTCTAGAGAAACAGAATCGATAGGCTAGATTTCTGTCTATATATCTATATATAGTTATAGATACAGATGTAGATGTAGATATAGATAGATAAATATAGATGGTTATATCTATATATTTCCATAAAGAGATGTTTTTATAATAAATAAGCTCACACAATTATGGAGACTGATTTTTTTTTTAATTCTTTAATTAGCAACCTTGGGGGGGAAAAGGACATCAGGACTTAAAGGCAGAGGCAGAGACCCGAAACGAGCTGGGTTTTTTTTGTTAGGCCAGAGCAGAGTTTAAACCGGGGCAGACCCCCTTCAGCTCTGGCTGCAGCCTCCTCCCTACATCCTGGTCCCAGGTTGGTTGCAAACTGGCTTCACTTCATCCGAGGAGCTCACACAATTATGGAGACTCAAGATTTGCAGAATGAGTTGTCAAGCTGGAGATCTAAGAAAGCCAGTGGTGTAGTTCTAGTGCAAAAGCTGCCTGGTTAAAGACCCAGGGAGAGTCAGTTTTTCAGTTCAAATCTGAAAGCAGGAGAAATCCAATGTCCCAGTTTGAAAGCCATCAAAGAGAAGGAATTTCATCCTACTCGTGGAGTTCAGCCTTTTTGTTCTATACAGGCCCTCAACTGATTAGACGAGGCTCACCCACATTAGGGAGAACAATCTGCTTTACTGAGTCTACCAAGTTAAATGTTACTCTCACCCCAAAACACCCTTGTAGAAATACCCAGAATAATGTTTCACCAAATACCTGGGCACCCCAAGGCCCAGTCAAGTTGACACATAAAACTAACCATTGTTGATGCTATCATTGTATAGTGTATGATGGAGAGGAGCTAAACACAGGGGATGGGGAGGGATGAGTAAGAAATCTGAACAGTTAATAAGCAAATAGGTAACTCTAAGATGCATAACTCAGAAACTAACAGTATAAGAATAATACTTGAAACTCTGTATTAGAGTACTTTATAAATATGAAATAGGATGAGCTTAGGACAGTACCCAGCATACCTTAACACTCAATACATGTTAGGTATTGTTTCTCAAATATTAGGATCCTTTATTTTAACATTATTTTTATGTTTTATATATAAATTTCTCAAGCATTCTCAATTTTTAATATTAAGTAATAATTTTTCATGGAATATGCACTGAGAATCTAATATGTATGACACTCTATGAAGAAGATAAAAAGACTTATGGTCAGTTCCTACCAAAGCACTGTGGTGAATTGTAAAAATGTGCATTTTGAAGTCATGCAGAACTAGTTCAAATACTGGACTCGTCTTTTACTAAAGTGAGATCTTACTGATGTTATTCCACATATAGCGCTTTCAGTTTGTGAAACAGAATAGTAACACCTACCTCAGAATTTGTTGTATCATCTAAATGAATCTTACATGTATAATACTCAGCCTACAGAGGCAGGATGTATTCAGAGAGTACTAATTATTTTTATTTCCTATGAGGACTCAACAGACTGATTAAGAATATATATATTCTAGACTGATCTGGAGCAAGTAACTTAGTCTCTCTGTGCCTCTGTTTTCTTATCTGTAAAGTGAGGATAATAATACTATCTCATTATTATAATAATGAGTTTTGTGAGGATTAACTGAGTGAAAATTTGTAGTGTGTAGAAAGTCCTTAAAGCAGTCCTAGCATTAATGGGAGCTATTTAAGTGTGATAATAATAATACCACAATAATAATCATTGTTATTGTAATATTATTTGCCCCCAGAAACAGTATTATTAATCGCAACTAAAACAAATAACAGCTATTATATTTTCCAATATCTGGCTTTTAAATAAGCCATTTACAGACTAGTCTTATGCAATTTCAGGCAAGGTGCTGTGGGGGCACTAGAGGGATGTCAGGAGATAGGACTCTATTCTTATAAGAAACGCCTAAGAAAATGACAGTGGATGCTGATTGTAAGGAATTTTGTGGAAAGATTTGCCATTATGTTTGTATTCTATTTCCCTTCCCACTCCCCCAAAGTAAGGGACTCTTTAAGAGAAGAATTCTAAAGGCTTACATTATGTTCCTGAACGTAAGGGAATAATGATGGGTACATAAAATCACTTCTGCAAAGCATTTTCAAACAAGGCCAGCTGAAGAAGCCTGAGGAAGCAATATATGAAGTGGTGTGCTAGTACATGTTTAACAATTGCCAGACCCTCCAGCAGGGGAAAAAAAATATTTTTTAAGCCCTGGTTTGGAGGACTTGCCAATTTCCATCATGTAAATATTCCCACCATGGTGGATTTCAAGTTACCACCGTGAAGTTACTGAACACAGAATTGGGAATTGATGCTATCAGCTTTCATGGGCCCTAGGAGCAAGCTGCATTCCTACAGCAAGCATTACCTTTAACAGTTGAAGTTTCAGCAGGGGAGGCTATCAGAAGAAACCACAAAAGCATCCCCCAAGAAGAAAAGAAGCCAGCATCCAATACAAAAACCCAACATTAAGTTACAACTGAACCCATCTCGTAAAGCTTTTTTACCCCTTTACCACTTCTCTATTCCCTTACACTCTGAAAACGTTTAATAAACAGAAACCTCAATTAAACTGAGAGACCTGAAGAGGGAGCTCTTACACCCTGTGACAATAACAGAGCCCAGCAGAGAAGAAAGACGACTCTTCTTTCCTGGTAGGGTCAACCAATGAAAAGCCATGGACTCCTTATTTACTAAGCCCTCCCAACTTCCTTTTCCCCTCTATAAAAGCGTGCCCCTTCTCTTGCTGTGCCGGAGGACTTGTACATGGCTCACCATGGTTGCAGACCCCAAATTGCAATTCTCACCTGATCCTGAATCAACCCATATTTGCTGGAGAAATATCTGGCAGTCTATTTGTTTCAGGTCTGTTGGCCTGTTACTGTAGAGAACAGAAATGTGAGGTAAGAAGTGACAGAACATGAGGTAAGAAGTGTATCAAGAAAATAAAAGGGAAGTCAACTATGACATTCTTCCCCAGGACAACCTGTGGCAGGTTTGAGCACATGTTGGAAAGAAGTTTTACATTGCATAATGGTCTGTATTTTTATATGAAAGGCCTAGATTTTGTTATTGTTGTTATTTTAAAGTTTTCTAAAAACTATGGAATCTACTAAACTTCATCTAGGAAAAGGAAATAGCAACAATAACAACATGTCTTCAGATAAAATCCAAAAGGTAGAGGTGAAAAAAAGAGTTGCATTCTTCCTATGCCCAACCTAGTCTAACTGGTTCAATAAATTGGCTCTGTAAGGAAAATAGAAGTCAATCAAGAATGAATGCCTAGTAAAGATATACTTTTAGTAAAGAAGCATAATGGTCACAGTGAAGCCCAGCCTTACCTGGGCCAGCCTCTGCTATTACAAACACATTGTTAAAATTAATCACTCTCTTTGACACCCAGTGAAGGTTATTCTTCCTGTAAAGCTCTTAGCACAGTCTTCCCTGGGTTTTCTCTTGACTACCTAATGTTCTCTGACTCTGAGCACTTGGGGGTTGGAACTATGGTGTGTTGATTTTTTGTACTTCTGCACTGCTTAGAACAAGGTACAGTTTTTCACCTGTATGTAATTGTGTACCATCATGTACTTGGGAAACGTGTTTCCTTTAGTAGATTAAAAATATTCTTTGTATGGAAGTAATTTGCTCAACAAGTCATTTTTTTACTGGAAATGTAAAGGTCAGTTTAATCCCAATTTCAGTCAATAAAATCATATATTCTACTCAACTAAAATAAAAAATAATGGTATCTTATTATCCAGTGGGGAAGATTCACAGCTCATACAAACCTGACGAACCAGCAGAAATTGGAAAGAGCACAGTTAAATGGTTGGACACACTGTGTCCTTAACACCAACACCATAAAAGTATTTAACCCTTTTGAAGAGTACCTTTCCCTTGGAATTTTGTGCCATAAAAAGGATAACTTCTTAATTACATGTGCAATATTATTGTTAAGAAAGAGAAATGTTGTCAGACATCCTATAATTTATGTAAATTAACAAAGTATATGTTAATTACTATTTTGTGGTAACTAAGGAGAAGAACACCATCCTTTTCTAATGCTTAGAACAAAAACCTGTTAGCTCTTGCGCACGTTCTTCCTGTGGTCTGAAATCTATGGATCATTTCACCTGTGTAATGGGCTTATCCTCAATCACATCTATTTTGGAATTTCCTAATTTGTTCTCTTGATGCATTTTCTTCTCAAACTTGCTACATGCACAGCTTTCCATAGTTTGTTTGACAGTAACGCTATCAGCTTATTGTTCTATAGTCAAAAACCTTAGCATCATCTATGACCCTTTTCTTTTTCTCATACATCACACTTATTCTGTCAGGAATCCTGCTAACTTAACCTCAGAAAATATATATGGAATCTGACCCTTTTTGTTGGTCCAAACTATCATCTTAAATATTCACAAACTGGTATTCCTGTTTCTACTTTGTCCCTTCACTTTTTTCCTCTTATAGTGAACATTACTTTCTTACAAAAAATATTAGCCACTTTTAATTATTTAATGGTTATATCCTCTATTACAATGTGAGCTCCACTAGGGCAAGCATCTTTCTCTGTTTTGTGTTCACTGATGAATCAGAGACACTTAAAACAGTACCTGGCATGCAGTAGGCACTCCTTAAATATTTGTTGAATGAATGAGTGCTTGGCATAACAGATATATTTGGATAATGGTCTACATTTTTACATGTACGTGTGTGTATATGTACATATCTATATATATTTTTTACACACACATATTTGTGTATACACACATATGTATCTGGGTAATTTGTATAGAAATTTATTTTTCTGGTGGAATGACTGCAAATATATTTACTTTGGATCTTCCTAAACATATTTGTTTTTCAAAATTCCACTCTCCAAAAAAAATTGACTTAACTTGTATCTATAAAGTTTAAATCCACACTTTGAATGAAGACTGGAGCACCTCAGACTATAGAGAAAAACCATTAGAGGAATGGGCTTATGTCACTTATGGATATATCTACAAAATCAGCATGTTGTTTGTCTTATTTAACAGAAAAATGACTGACCTCTCACTCAAAAATGTTTCTTTAATGTATACTGCATGTATGTTATTGTAAACAGTTTTTTACGCACAAAAGTGAGTGAGACATGTGTATTGCTCTTAGGGACTAATAAGTAGAGAGTTTTATGTAATGTTAAAATAATTATAGCATGTGAATCATAATGTAATTATTACCATGCCAGGAGCATATACATAGTGTTATAGCCACTCAAAGAAAGAAGGGCTAAATATGAAGTTTTGTGTTTGTATTTCCTTATTGTGCTGTTGTGATGGAGAGCAGCAAGGAAACTTTTCAAGTTGGAAAAGCTTCCCTTCCTCTTTGAAATGAAATATCTATAAAAGTTTATTAAAATTTCTTGCAGCAATGAAAGACATTTTGAAAGCATTATCTTTATCTTTCTTTTTAAATATCAAAACTGTTGCACTTTGAAATGTGTGATGGTTAAATTTTTATAACATGAAAGACTACAAGAGCTTTGTTTTTGTTGAACATTGCAATATGGCTGTTTCAGCAAAAACATCCAAGTTAGGCACTAATTAAGTAAAAAGGGCCACCCATATAAAAGAATCTTAAATACCCCTGGAGTTAAGGTAATTTGTGTTTATGTAGGAATAATTAGCCCATTCCTAAGTTATAGAATGAAGAATATAAATTCATGTTCCAGAAGCAGCAACCTCATGTAGCATATTTACTTTTAATTGTGAAGAACACAGTGAAAATATATTTGCATTTTTGAAAGATAGTCTAATTTCTTAAACTTAAAATTTGTAGTTATTCCACTTGGCAATTTCTGGGTATAAATTTTATTCATTTTCTCCTTAACGTAGGCATCTCTAAAAGGGAAGAGAAAGACTTTCCTAAGATATTATGCTTTTCTCTCAGCAAAGGCAAATCTCACAAATTCAAAATATTCAGATAATTCTCCCTAATTCTACTTTTTCCTATTCCCGCAGAATATAATACACTCCCCTAGTATTTATTCTTCTTTTATTCTTACCATTTGACTTCTAACTGCCTTCACAAATTTCCCTGATTTTACTACCCATATTACTTCTTTCTGTTTTTTTTTCTAACTCAGTTTATATTCTCCTACATATTAATACATCCATAGGGTTTTAGATTTGGAAGCACAAAAACTTTTTATTATTGCACTGACATCATCTATAAAAATCCAGTGGTATGCTGGTAAATTGGCTCTCAAAAGAAAAAAAAAATCCTGATTTATAGTGTTTGCCAATTTCTCTAGTGCAAGTATTCCCACAGTTTACTGATTTTAAGTTACCAAACCAGCTGACAAAGTTCCTAAATATTTAACATTTGGCTTTCATAAGGCGATAGGAGCTCACTCAAGTATGTTGCAGGTATCCAACTCTCTCTATTTAGAATATTTTTAGTGACCTGCAACTACTTCATGAAGAAGCTTATGTACTGATGGGCTTCAAGTTTTAAAAGATCTCCCTTATATAGACTGAACATCTTTTTCCCTGAAATTTACCTCTGAATTGGCATTAATCACAATTCAAAAGCTGCAGAATGTAAATAGAAACTTTTTGCCATATGAAGGTCATTCAAAGACTTTAAGGCAGCTTCTACTTCTTTTAATGTCTTCTTTCACAGGTTAACCATGACTTTTTTTCCAACTGTTCGTAATCCCATGGTTTCCATAGTCCTTAACAACCAATTATATTCCTGGGGTGTACTATAATTAACTGTCAATGGGGTCTAGAAATTAACACATAGCTCCAGATGTGGTCTAGGCAAAGCAAAGGGGTAGAGAATTATTACTTTGCTTTCCCTGACCACTATAATTTTGCTAATGCAGTTTGAAGATTCATTAGATATTTTTGGCTCCCGTATCACAGAATTATAAAACCAGCTTTATCCACCCAAGTGGTTTTTTGTTTGTTTTTTTACCTAAAATGCAATTAAGCCAGTTTTTTTTAAAAAAATCATCCTGTGCTTGTCCAGCTGATTTCTGAACCAGGTGTAGGAATTTATATTACTATTTCTTGCATTTCATCCTATTAATTAAGCTTTTCTTTTCAAATAACAATACTATTGAATTCATAGTCTATCAACCTCTCCTATCTTTATGTTTGTGATATTTTCAGATATAAAAGTATGCTTTCTCTGTTTTCATCCAAATACAAAATAATCTAAATTGTAAAGATCACAAGAATGAATGGAGAGCCTTCCTGTGGGAAGCAGCATATGGGAAAAGCCTGTGCTTTAGATGTTTTCATTTTCTCCTGAGATGTTCTCTTTTCCTTCTCTGACATCCATCATTCTGAAATGAGGAGCTGTATCCCAGAAAACACAATCAGATTTTTTTTTTTTTTTGCGGTACGCGGGCCTCTCACTGTTGTGGCCTCTCCCGTTGCAGAGCACAGGCTCTAGACACGCAGGCTCAGCGGCCATGGCTCACGGGCCCAGCCACTCCGCGGCATGTGGGATCTTCCCGGACTAGGGCACGAACCCGTGTCCCCTGCATTGGCAGGCGGACTCTCAACCACTGCGCCACCAGAGAAACCCCACAATCAGATTTTTTGCATCATCTGCATGGACTTAATTCCAAATACTTGTTTGTCTCCAAAATGCATTGTTCAATTAGATAAAGGGCTGACAACTCCACCTGTACAATCCAAATCCCCTACCCCCAAAATTTCAGACTTCAACCTAAGACTTCAAAGTAACTAAAGATATAATTCATGTTCCTTTCTGAGATATCACTTATTTTCTCATGACTCAGCAGGGGAAGGAAGCAGCTTGGGATTTTTTTTTTTTTAATAGGTTTTGTCAGATTGCTCCTTAACCCAGATAAGAATTTCTTGGAAGATAACACCTTTCCCAGTTAGCTGTGGGGAATGTTTGTATAACTAACTCTGTATACTTCAAGAGAAAATCACTAGTGCTTATTGTACATCTTTTCTCCAGGAAACAATACCACTCTCTCTGTGCTCATTTGCACGTTCTATTTATTTTGCACACATCAATGTGAATATATAGTTGTATCAGCCTGTGTTGTCATATACTTCGATGTGTGTGGTAAGCTTATCTCCTTAAATCACTTCTTAAAATCAAGATCTGTTTTCATTATTTTATCTCACAAGGAACTGAAATTGCTTAACAAGTTTTGTTAATATGCTTGCGTATATACCTTAAGTGAGAATTTTCTCAAGGGACTAACTAATATAGTAATGATTATAAGATTGATTGAAATCTCTCTGAAAACGTTGCTGTTTCTTTATTGAAATAATAACAGCAACAACAAAGTTTTCTCCATCATTCCCAAATGAATTAGATATCAGAAAATAACTTCATCTCTAATTTTCATATTCTGATATTTTAACAACTCCACTCCTCTTCTCACATACAACTTGGTCCTTCTTGCTTCTTGGTTTTATTGCTTCCACTTGTGATGCTTCTCTCTGTCCTTATTTTATCTATTCATGTCTCATATCAAACCTGGGCTCTAAGCAAAGCTTTTCTAGGAAGCCAACCATGCCTGACCTTCATCAACCCTTTCTATGCATTCTCTTAAGCACTGATGTACGCAATGTGAAGCACTAAATCATACTTATTAATATGTCGTTGATATATTAACACTCATTATTTTTCCATCTTTGTTGCATGCCTCCCCACTTACATAACACCCTCTGCCTGGGTATGGATGTTGTCAGTTTAATCATATAACTCCCTGCTCAGAGCGCTTCCAGGGCCTTTGCAATAAAGCTAAAACTTCTTTGAATAAGATATGAAACTTCTGACTGCTCTCCATCTTCTAGGCTCAACAGTTGATACACAGTTCCTCATATCCAAGTCTCCTGAGTTGCTCCATAAAGTTCCCAGAAACTGCTGTACCATTATTCTACACCTAGTGTGCTCCTGCTGCTTCCTGGAACTACTGAAATCTCTGCCCCTTTTGGAAGAACATGTCTTCATCTTTAAATATCAGGTTCAGCCCAAGTATACTTTCTTGATGAAATCCATCCTGTGTCCATAACCATAAGAAGTGTTCCACTTTTCCATTCAACTGTCTTTTCCACCAACCATGGCATTCTATAGGCAAGAGTCACAGAGCACAAGCTTCACAGTCACATAGACCTAGTGTGAATCCAGCTTTATAACTTTCAAGTTGTGTGACGTCTGATCTTAAACCTCAGTGTCCTCATGTGTCAGTGGGTACAACTTCTCCTTCATAGGGGAGTTGTAAGGATCAAATGAGTGATACATGTGAAGAGGGCTTTGTAGTAATGCTGGCACAGAGTGAGCCCTAATAAATGACAGCTCTTTGGACCATAAGGTCCTTGAGACCAGGTCATTTTTGGAATCAAGGGTCTAATGCTTATAAGTGCTCAGTAAACATTTACTGAATGACTGAAGTGAATACCTCTAGCACAAGGAAGCAAAATATTCCCTGAGGATGAGATTAAAGAGGAAGCAAGAAGCAGATTGTTTAAATCCTTTTTAGATGTAGTGCTTGACTTTAGGCCTGACTTATAAAATGACCCCGAGATTTTTACTAGGCTTTCCATACATTGATACCTGAGTGATACTTGAGAAATGAGTAGGACTTATAGGCAGAAGAGTGAGAAAGTTAGTATTCGAGATAAATATTTCAATTAAGAGTATTTTTAGACTTCTAGTGAGACCAAAAGCCTTTTTTCAGGTACTCACTCTTACATTAATTTTCAGATATAGGAAATGGTAGGAGGGAATCATTATTATGCATATATGACAAGTTCCTTAATAAAAACACATGGCAGTTGGAATTCCAAAAGGCCATAATAAAAATCAATAAAGTTGTTGAGAATGAGATATGCAAGCTGTTTTGTTGTGTTATAATTGAACCAGACTCAAGTTAAAAATAACATCCCAAAATACTAGGTCACTCTGGGATAATGTCTATAGGTAAAAGCTAACCAATTATATTGCATTTTGAAAGGCAAAAATACCAGCATTTATAAGTTCACAAACAAGTCTAATTATTTACATAAAATGTATTTATTATAGAGCAGATCTTCTTGTCTTTTGTTTATATGTTGAATAGCCTCCTAACGATTCTTCCCAGCTTCAATCTTGACCTACCAGAATGACTCCTTTGAAAATTTGGCCAGTATAATTAACCTAAAGCATAGTCCTGATCATATCTCATCTCCACTCAATAATTTAAAGTATTCTCTATGGCCCTCAGAGTAAAATTTCAACAATATGAGTGTGACATTCAACGGTCTTTACAATCAGGCCCCAAGCCCCATTTAGTGTACTTCTCTCAGCATATCCTTCAAAGGAAAAATAAAAACAAAAACTATTGACTTGGCATTTTCTGATACAACCCATATTGTGTATCCTCTAAGTTCTTTCTAGAATGTCCTTCACCCTCATCCCTGCCCTTTGAATTTTAGGCAAGGCTATGAAGTCATTCTATGTAGCGTTATGCACACCCTACTTTTTCTTCCCATCATATTTAATTTGTATATCTCTTATAATCGCCGCTTAATTTGTATATGAAAGACATTCTTGAAAATTGAAAGGTGATTAAAATTAAATCAAGTTGAATTTTCTCAAAAAATGGTAGAAAAATGAGAGAAAACATTTGTATTATTTTTCCCATATCACATGAAACTGAATAACACATAAATATTTATAGAGAAAAGTGAAACTTCAGATGACTAGTCTGTAATCATGAATTTATTATTCTGCTTCTCCATTATAGAATTTCTTGCATCCAAGTATCTGTCATGCTGAAAGATTTTGCAGATTTAGCTCTTTCTCAGTTTGCACTGGCATTGTCATGTATTACTCTCATTGCATTTTCAGTATGGTGAAGCAAGTTGATAGCCACAATACATTCTTGTTTGCTTTGTGTCTGATGAACCCTACTTTTCCTTCATGGTGATAACCTTCTAACAGTTATCATCAGAGGTCTTCCTTTTAAATGCATGTATTTTAATTATTTTTTAGTTTTGACTTAAAATAAAAATTAAAAGAAAAAGATCACTTGGGATAACTCTAAATTCAAAGACTATATTACCAAACAAAACAATGTCATCTGACAAGGTCAGTTCCACTTAGGAAAGTACCTGTCCTCTGGCTCTGAGTAGTTATCTTGTTCTCTTCATTCACAGGGGCACTGGAATGAGTTCCTGAAAAATACTGATGTTTAATTCACTAGGTGGAGGAAATGGTACGAGGGAGTCTCCTATTTTCTGAATTTCTCTTATTTTCTGAATTTCTCTTATTAATCTGAATGCACATTTTAAAGAAAGAAAGAAATATCATCACTACAGTATTTCAAAAAGCATACCAATGAATCATCCATAAATGAGAGGAAGGTATATTAGGATTATTATACTCTACCTTGCATTCTACTTATAGTTATGCATTTCATTCTCTCCTACTTGATTTGGAGCTCCTGTAGATAAAATGCCTGCCTTCTCTATTTCATTTAGCACTGAAAGAACCAAATGCTTTTCCTTATTAATAAGAGTAAGTACATTAAAAATGTTGAATCAAATTGCATTTGATTAAATCTAATGACTGGATAGTTGTTTTGAGGAGAGGGGAAGTTTATTTATTTATTTTGTTGTTTTGTGACTATACACTATAACATTCAACAAAAGGTTCGAGCAATTTAAATTTAGAAATGTGTACTGCAATCAACATTAATCTTTATCACAAAAATTCCACTACCAAAATTCCACCTCTCTCATCAAAAATGTCAAGTCTCATTGCTGTTAAGAAATGAGGCATTCACGTAGAAATCAAATGATAAAACATATCAAGCACCTGCTGCCTTTAGGCAAACTCTAAAGTTTTCTATATTTAGAAATACTACATGTCTAGATAGCAAAAGTGAAAAATCATTTTGTTCGGCAAGATTTTCCCACTTCAACTTCTTGATGTCTAGATACATGTGTGAAATAAGTCAGTCAATCACCATTCATTGGCTATGTGACAAAACGTTTGTACCCTTCTATTAGAGGGTTCACAAATGTATTGATTGGTCTTCCTAGGGCCTCCTTCTGACTGTAAAGCTACTAAATTATAATTTTCATAAAGGTAAAATTATATAAAATAAACATGGGCCAAAGTTTTATTTAATTCATTAATTAATGAGGGAACCCGTAAGATGTTATAATCAATTCAAAGGAGAATTTGGCAATTGGGCCTTCAGAAATGCTGAAATTAATTTGCTAGTAGATTTAAAACTCCTTAATCTTCCACACAACAATATTAGGTCATATTTGATGTTATCTTTTCCATGGGGCAAAAATCAAGTTTCTTTCCTTGCTGGGCCATATTGATTTGCACTACTATCATTTTTTATAAGTTATCTTCTGCTCTAACAGAGATATAAAATGGCCTAATCAACAGAAAACCAGTTAAAGCTACACACCTTTATAAAATCAGTTAAAACCCAGAGGGTATACTAAAAGTGTATCTAATACTCTCCTTTGTCACTTTGGGTGTGTTTTTCATGAAAGGGTATCTAATTTTGGAATGTGATCTTGATATTTAATCTTTTCTGGGATTTTTTCTCAGTAGTGGAGGCTATTGCAGTTTGTTTTAATGTTATTCAACAGTATGATTAATTTTTTAAGGATATAAACTTTTTTTTAACATCTTTATTGGAGTATAATTGCTTTACAATGGTGCGTTAGTCTCTGCTTTATAACAAAGTGAATCAGTTATACATATACATATATCCCCATATCTCTTCCCTCTTGCGTCTCTCTCCCTCCCACCCTCCCTATCCCACCCCTCTAGGTGGTCACAAAGCACAGAGCTGATCTCCCTGTGCTATGCGGCTGCTTCCCACTAGCTATTTATTTTACGTTTGGTAGTGTATATATGTCCATGCCACTCTCTCACTTTGTCCCAGCTTACCCTTCCCCCTCCCTGTATCCTCAAGTCCATTCTCTAGTAGGTCTGCGTCTTTATTCCCGTCTTGCCCCTAGGTTCTTCATGACCATTTTTTTGTTTGTTTTTTAGATTCCATATATATGTGTTAGCATACAGTATTTGTTTTTCTCTTTCTGACTTACTTCACTCTGTATGACAGACTCTAGGTCCATCTACCTCACTACAAATAACTCAATTTCGTTTCTTTTTATGGCTGAGTAATATTCCATTGTATATATGTGCCACATCTTCTTTATCCATTCATCCATTGATGGACACTTAGGTTGCTTCCATGTCCTGGCTATTGTAAATAGAGTTGCAATGAACACTGTGGTACATGACTCTTTTTGAATTATGGTTTTCGCAGGGTAAATGCCCAGTAGTGGGATTGCTGGGTCATATGGTAGTTCTATTTGTAGTTTTTTAAGGAACCTCCATACTGTTCTCCATAGTGGCTGTATGAATTTACATTCCCACAACAATGCAAGAGGGTTCCCTTTTCTCCACACCCTCTCCAGCATTTATTATTTGTAGATTTTTTGATGATGGCCATTCTGACCAGTGTGAGATGATATCTCATTGTAGTTTTGATTTGCATTTCTCTAATGATTAGTGATATTGAACATCCTTTTATGTGTTTGCTGGAAATCTGTATATCTTCTTTGGAGAAATGTCTATTTAGGTCTTCTGCCCATGTTTGGATTGGGTTGTTTGTTTTTTTGATATTGAGCTGCATGAGCTGCTTGTAAATTTTGGAGATTAAAGGGATATAAACTTTTGATGGGCAACACACTGGTTCAGGATTTAGCTTGATACCAGAATCATTCAATTTAGGAGGAGACTCAGGAATTTCTCATTCTATGACTTTTCTCAACTCAGTCCTTTTAAATTAATGTTTTACCTTATTTTTTTCTGCTTCTCTAGCTACTAAGGGTTTGTGATCTGGTTTAAACTACAGGTCCAAATTTAAAATTAAAAGCTTTTTCCAGTTCCCAAGATCAGAAACTCATTCTATTTCTTTCTTAGCTTCCATATCCAGAAGTTCTTTTAGTCTTATTGTTCTCAGCCCAGGGTAAATATCCTTGCTGTCAAATGGAGCTAAGAGTGGAGTGGAAGGGGAGTTCAAATAGATTTTCTCTAGCACTGTATGTCAATGGATCACTTATTCCCTGATGAAAGACAGGAGTAGTTCTGCTTGTTGGGGTGGTGGTGAGGGGTCGATATATGCCTTTAGAACCACATCTTAACCAAAGAGAACGATAACACTTTTAAAAAACACTTCAGAAAGCACCTTTCCACTTCAAATCAGAGGGAGCATTTGTACAGAGCTAGATTTCCAAGGAATCAACATGTGGGAGTATAGCTATGCAGGTGATAAATTTATTATTTTAGAGACTAATTGTATTCTATACTTGGTGACCTGAAGAATGACACGGCCAGATCATTTGCCAAGTATAGAAACATGGTTAGTCGCTCCTTGAAACTATTTTCAAATAGTCAAATCACACTTTGTTTGTATAAATCAAATATGCTTTCATGTTCTGTTACTTAGCAGAGCTATCAAAGATGAATTAATGACAGGTAAGAATGAAGGCAAGGAGCCCAATTAAATGGCTATTTAAATGGTTCAAGTAAGATTTAATGACAGCCTGAAACTAGGGCAGTCGCTATAGGAAAGGAGAGACAGTTCGAAAGCATAATGATCAGAATTTGGTGAATTAAGTGTGAAGGAAAATGTTGGGTGTAAGTCAACTGAAAGTTTTTTCTTCCAGAGGTTTATGGCTTTATTAACACAAATACAATGTGCACACAAGCTGTCTATTCACTTTCTTTGCTGTATATCCCGGCATTGGAGTTGGAGACTCTGATGGCCATCTGGGCTGCTCTTTCCTTAATGGCTTCGTGGTCCTTGGAGGAGACGTAAATAAGGAGCAATCTCACCAGAGTAAGATTTGTGGCACATCAGTAGCACTTCAAGGACCAGAAACTTCTGAAAGTCACTGAGCAGCATGTGCGTTGTTTTCATCTTGTTCCCATAACCAATGTTAGGCATCAACATCTCTCTAGACAGAGCTTTAATTAATTGAGGTTTTGTACCTGAATAATAGTTATAGGAAACAAAAGATGATGTAAAATTTGATCTTGATCATGTTGAGTTTGAAACACTATTAACCATTCTGGAAGGTAGGTTCAGAGTCTAACCTGGAAATATACATTTGAGGCTGTTGAGCTTATAGGCTTTAGTTAAAACCATGAGTGATGATATTGCGAAAGAGGGCGTGTGCATGGAAAGAAAAGACTGATCGTTAAGGGAATGATACTTGATATAGAGCCAAAAAGGAAACTAGGAAAGATGAGTCAAGAGTTTATTGAGAAACTGTGGAGAGGTAAGTCGGTGTCAATTGGATCATTGGAAATAGTGTTTAGAGTTGAGAGCCTTGAACATATATATACATATATACATACATACATTGACATTATATATATAATGTCTATGTCTATATCTATATATCTATCTGTCCTGAAGGCAAAGAACCAATAGAAATTGGGAAAAGTTAAATATATAGGAAAAGAAGATAAACTTGTAGGTAAAAGCTCCTGGAAGAAGAAAATTTAAAGCTTATGCAAATATAAATCATTTTATACAGAGTGGGCAAGTAGTTGAGTTAGTTTGTGCCTGATGACCTCAATCTTATTTAGAAAATGCAGGTAAGCTTGTTAAATGTGTTGAGGGTAGGCTTTGTGTAAAAGTTTGAAGAGAAAGATAAGTGTATGAAAGGTACTAAAAAGAAAGGAAAAAGTAACTGACCAAGAAAAATAGAAGAATGGTTGAGTGTTTCTGTAGTCCCGCTGCAATGGGATTCCATTCATTTACAGTGGCTTAAATCTAGGCAATTCCATGATTTTCTCCAGTAGTGGCAGATATGTGTATTAAGAGGTTGAGAATACTTGTTAGAATGAGGCTCAGTGATTAACCAAACATCTAGGAACATCAGAGAAGAAAGTTCAAAATGAGAATAATATACCGGGGAAGAGTGAGGGTATGAGATAACAGGGATGTTAGGAGATGGGAAATTTGAGGTTTATTATTAAAGACATGAAATTGAACTGAATTTGACTGGGTTTAAAGCAATAAGAATCTGTGAAATTAGGCCTATTGGTAGGTCCTTCTTCTGGACTTTGAAATCACCACAATAAATTATAAAACATGGGATACGGAAAAATACTGATTCAGATACCAAAACCTTTCATCAATATGAGATAGTGACTAAAAGATTTTTAGATTATTGTAAAAAGGAAAAATAGAGAATGATGTATTCAGAGGTTATGAACTTCAAATACAAAGATAATATTGCGTGAGAGTAGAGAGTAAAAGTTTGGAAATCAGTAGTGATAATCACCCTTACAGGCCTTATGGTATGTGGGAAAACAAATATTTACTTTTGGGGAAAGATTTAAGAGAAAAGTGTTCTTCTAGTAAGGCAGGTAGAAAGCAAGTATTAAGAATATTGTTGAGAAAGAGTTGGCTTTTTGTTTTATGAATCTTTTAAAATATTAGACTAGTAATTCATTAGGCATATTTGAAAGGTGTGGGAAGGAGGGTAAGAAGAACAGTTCTCTGTGAGAGGAGTTTGGGTAGATAATATATAAAAGAGAGGTTTCCGTAGTGCATGATGGTCAAGATGTAAGGACCAAGGTTATAAAGCATTTTGCAATGATACGGTCATAAAGTTTGGAACTGTAATGTCAACTTGGGCACAGCCTCCTTGTGTATCAGTAAGGGAGGCTCACGTGGAAGCTAAGGCTTTTGGGGTGAGAGTTGTTGGAGTTTGGGTCTAGAGCATAGTGTTGGCCTTTATGAACAGTGTTCAGATGTTCCCCTTTTTACCACTAACCATCGTCATATAGTGTGATTTTCTCTTTTATCCCAGATCCTCTTTTGAGCAAGCTCTGGCTTTCTCAGTGTTCATAATGTGGTACCCAGAAATAGCATACATAGTTATGTTCTGACCTAAACACAGAAGAGGGCTAAGATACCCCCCAATGAACATATGAGTATCTGTGCAGGGGAATGCTGTGTTAGCTCCCTTGACACATTGTGCTATTGACTTAGACCAAAGTAACTCCCTATAGAGCCCAATACTTTTCTTTTTCAATATGATATATATGTATTTTAGATTTGATCAGACTGTAATTATTATTTGGCATTATGATTTCAATGTACTGATTTTCCTTCCCAATGTTGTGTTTTGAAAGTTTTGATAACTTGGAATCACCAATGTTAATTATAAATGTGAAATAAGGCATAGTCAAAGATACAGCCTGTGGCATGATATTAAAGATCTCTTTTCAAGTCGACATCCATTATGTGTAGTGCTTTGTTCACTTAAAAACCACTTAACCATAAACCGTTATCATCTTTCCCAGATTTATGTATTATCTATAAGTGTACCATGAAAAACTTTGCAGGCAGCTTAATTAGTGCTATGCAGTCTCTTTACTTGAGTCCAAAAATCCCATAAATTTGCACTTCCTAGAATTTCTATGGTGTAATGAAACTATTTTGTTAAATCCATCCTTTGAAAGTTCTTGCTCTTGTTTCCCTATTCCCCCAATTCTCCTTGACACCTCTCACAACTCTAAATCTTTGGTCAGTTTTCTTTGGACAAGTATTTTAACTAAAGATTTTAATACAAGGTTTCTAGAGTTGTTTCTGACTGCAGAGACTGTGGAAGATATTGGAAAATAATAGAAGCTAGTGCCTGACTTATAAATAGCCTAAGATGATAAATATCTTTCTGTCCATCAAAACTCATTAAAGTCATTTATTCAACAGAGGACTTACTCTGTCCTATTTCTATTGAGGTTACTTTTTGTTGAATATTTTATATACCAAGCACTGAGGAGATATTGGAAATCCAAAGGTGAATACAATTTAGTTTTCATCCTTAAGGAGCTCACAGTCTAATGACAGAAATAGATATTTAAATAGATAGTGCATGGTAACAGGTGTAAATAAAATGAGAATAGGTAAGACCTGAAGCACATGCCAGCTGGAACCTAAGTCTAAAAAATGTCATAGTGTTCTCAAATTAGTAATAGTTATATAGAGTTTTGTCTGAAACTTTCCTCATTACATAGAACATTCTGTTTTGAGGCAAACACTTCAAGGAAGCATTTCGTCAGACCAGTATTGGCCCACCGACATGAAACTGCCACCCATACGTATATTCATCAACCAGTTATCTTATGTACCTTTTTGTTGCAGTTGTCTACTTGGGCTCAGTATAATACAGTCAGAGCATTCCTGGGCATAACTCAGAATACTAATTAGCAATCCAGTTTGGTCTCTATTTCACATGAACCTAAGGTCTGTTTCTCCACATATATTGTTCACAAAGGAAAAGAAAATAAATTAATTGCTTTGTGGATGAGAAAGCAGGCCTAGGCTTGTTGACAACTGTCTGTGGCTTCTCTCCAAGCACTTACTTTCAAAAGCCAGATCTCTATCCTTTTGT
Organism: Pseudorca crassidens; assembly: GCF_039906515.1. Classification (NCBI taxonomy): domain Eukaryota; kingdom Metazoa; phylum Chordata; class Mammalia; order Artiodactyla; family Delphinidae; genus Pseudorca; species Pseudorca crassidens. The sequence continues at coordinate 72,680,336 of NC_090306.1, forward strand.
TGATTTGAAAAAATCAAAAACAAATAAAAAAACTATAGGAAACTTCCTTTGTGGAGGAAGAAACCATGTGTGAAAAATTTTCATCCACCATGCACTGCCAGTGTTACTAAGTCTAAGTATTGAGGGCATCGCCTCATGATTGAATCTGCCTACAAGTGATTAAGGCCATAAATTACATAAAGAAAATGAGCAGACTGCTAAAATAATTGCTCCAACACTAATTCTACCCTGTTACATCTTGCTAGGAATTCTTTGCCGTCCATGCAGTCCTATCATGTTTATTGTAATTTTCAAGCCTGGTCTAATAAGATTTTTTTTTTTTCCCACTATATCCTACTCCTTTTTTACCTTTAAGGATCATAAGGACTGGATAATGAAAACTTTTTTTTTTTTTTTTGCAGTACGCAGGCCTCTCACTGTTGTGGCCTCTCCCGTTGTGGAGCACAGGCTCCGGATGCGCAGGCCCAGCGGCCACGGCTCACGGGCCCAGCCGCTCTGCAGCATGTGGGATCCTCCCGGACCGGGGCACGAACCCGCGTCCCCTGCATCAGCAGGCGGACTCTCAACCACTGAGCCACCAGGGAAGGCTGGAAACTTTTGAATTACTCTGCAATTCCTGCTTACGAGGTAGTCGAAACTACCCAATTTTGTTAGTACATTAAAAAAGCCATATGAAAGAATTAAATTTATATGTTTTGATGCTAGCGGCCCTATTACAATATTCTTTTTGGTTTCTATGAAAGGCCTTTCATCCTTAGAACTACAAACTTAAGAGGCATTCTGCAGTGAAATAAGTTCCTTTCATGTTTAAGCATCAGACTGATTAACAACTCCCCATTGACATGAAGGTGCTCAAATTATCCCCCCAACCATCTTCCTTTTCAAGTTTAAGATGAACTAAGTGAATTTGCCTTTGGTATTTTATAATGTCAATGAACTTTAAAAAGCTTTTGAACAAATGGTATTGCCTAGGCAGCCACCTGGGACTAGATCATCAGTTTCTTTGTGTTTCTATTCAATTGAAACTATCTCACTGATTCAGGCAGGGCTCCCCAACCTGGTTGCCTACATACTTCAACCATCGCCAACGCTGTTCCCAAGAAGCTTGCCCAACTGCACTTTCCTTGAAAATCAGTTCTCTTATATGCCTTTCTCATGAAGAAGAATTACTACCAGCAGATGGGCTTACTACTACAAGGATGATTTGGGCCCTCCTTCATGTTAAGTCTCCACCCTATCAAATAAATCTCTTTCTAAGGCTCCTGTTGTGTACATGAAATTTTCACAAGAGCCCTGCTAAGCCCCATCCTTTTACACTAGCATGGGTGCCCGCTACCCATGTCCCATTCAGATTAGAAACTGTCTCATCCTCCTTTCCTCAGGCATCAACAGATTTACGCACAGCCACTGCTACTTCCGTTGCTCTGCAGCTAAATTGCCTTTGATGACCGACCAAAAGTTGAGCTTGCGCATGAAGCTTTCAAAGCTTGAGCCTTAAGTCACCAGAGACAGAGCATAACTAATATAAAAATAATAGTTCTTTTCAATTCTGGGGTATTATTAGCTGTCACAAACAAAGCCGGCTTGGGCCTGTATCTCTCAGGAATGACGGACCTTGAAATAAACACATGCTGCTTCATGAATATGTTGTTGAATCTTGAGAATCATTTTTTTTTTTAGGGTTGATGCTGTTTAGAAGAAACTAGATGGTGCCCTCTTGAAAGGTTTAGCTATTTATAGGCATGTCATGTTAAAAGTTTCTTTTCATAATAAAGACTATAATAAGCATATCTGAAATGGTACAAGCCTCTCTAGACAATTACGCTTAAAACAGTTTTTGAAAGTTAAGTAGAATTTACTGCTTTAACACGAAACTCAAATGTTACCATTCTGATTTTTCCTAAAATATTTAAATGCAATTTCTCTTGCCCAGCAATAGTATATTTGTTTTTTTAGCCTTCATTATTACACTCTTTTATCATACTTAATCTTTTTGATGCCAATAATCATTGTCTAATTACAATCTGATACAAATTAGATTTGTAACCTGGATATTTGAATAAATAACTGAATTGTATTTTATTATAAACAACTGTGTTTCACAGTTTATTATGTTGTTTTATATGCCTATAGGTAGTTATATACTAACTAAATTATGGAAACTTTAGAACGAGCTGACAGTACTTTTTTAATGGAATATAACTATAAGTAAAAATAGAATGGTTTGTTAATCTATTTTCAACTATATCTTATTGGACATATAATATTTTCACAAATAAACGTTTCTTCCTGAATCCAGATATGTGCTAAACACACAAGTAACCTGAAATCTAAATTGTTATGATTGAATTCCTAAATTATAGTTTTTAAGAACTGAGCTTGAACAGAAAAGTATTTCAATTAAGAAAAGGTCATGACACTGTTAGGGCAAAAAATTTTTTTCTCTACCCCTTTAGGTTCTTCTGGTTGGTCTAAGAATTAAATTAACATGAGGCAGATTAACAGAAGAAAATCAAACAAGGTTAATAACATGTATACTTGGGAGAGACCCAGGAAAACTGAATAACTTGCCAAAATGGCTGAAACCCTCACTTAAATATCATCTTCAGGGGCTTCCCTGGTGGCGCAGTGGTTGAGAGTCCGCCTGCCAATGCAGGGGACATGGGTTCGTGCCCCGGTCTGGGAAGATCCCACATGCCGTGGAGCGGCTGGGCCCATGAGCCATGGCCACTGAGCCTGCGCATCCGGAGCCTGTGCTCCGCAACGGGAGAGGCCACAACAGTGAGAGGCCCGCATACCGCAAAAAAAAAAAAATTAAAAATTAAAAAAATATCATCTTCAGCTAAAGACAAAAGAGGATGTTGGGGGTAGGGGTTTGGGACTTAAAGAAGAGGAAGGCAATGGACATGGAGTTAGAAAAGCAAAGGTTTGGTAAATAAGTATTTGCTGGGCTATGTAGAGACAATGGGACACAGAGTGAGCTCTGATCTCTAGTGAACCCTGTTTCTGCTCCCTACCACAAGTAGCTCCTATTCTTTGCAGCTAACTCTGGTGATAGGTCTATTTCAGGACATGCCCTCCACCTAAATTTTTTCTAGGCAATTAGGGGGGAAGGTCAAAGTTTCTTCCTGAGTTTTTTGGGCCTTGATTGTTTTTAGCTCTGAATAATCCACATGCCAAAGAGACATTGGGGGTGGCAAATTTTGCTCCCCTACAATGTAACCCTGAATGTGTATGCTCATATACACCTTAGATTTAAAAGTTGTTTCCTACTACTAAGAAGGCTAGCAAATATGAGGAAATGGCCCAGATGGTGAAATTTCAGTATTCCACCAGCTGGACCTGATCCTTATATGCACTTTCTCTTCTTATTTTTAACACACTGAATCTGCTGATGGCATTTTAATTCAGGCTGACAGTGTTATTATCTTCTGAGATTATATAGGTGTTTTATGGAGATCTTTATTCCAGGGCAGCCAGTTAACAAGCTGAATTGGGCTACAGGTTATTACCACTTGGAAGCAGGAGGTGTTTGCTTCAAACTTGTTTTCTTCCCTGTGTTAGAGAACATATGCTTGTAAAAATATCATTAATCCTTGAAAACATTTATTCAGCTGGACAGTGGTTCTTCTCCTGTTACAATGTGAAGTTTATGGCTTTCTAAACAGAGCTCAGGATGTTCCCAAAGTAAATATTAATAAGGGTACACCACCTTTAGGGAATGAAAACAAAAAACAAATAAACCAAAAAAAAACCCAAACAAACCCAGTCATCGAGTTACATATGTCTAATTCAATCTAGAAATAAATATATGTAGAATTAAATAAGAATTCTGAATACAAATATGTGATTTTATTCACATTGGTCCTCTTTATATATAATGAGGCATTATGAGTTCTGTCCAAATATGCCCACCTTTATAAAAAGTATGGTTGAGAACACTAAATATATGACTTGTAGGTTTTTCTACACAGGGTGGTTGGTTATATAGCAATAATTTAGTTTATCTGATCCATGAGAAAAATCAATATGGGAAAATTCAGATTGAAAAAAATGTTGGCTCTATGGGTTTTATTTTTTTAATTTTATTATCTAGATTGACCATGTAACAATGATTATTGCTGAGTCTTCAATTAATTTTTAAAATAGAGACAGACTATAGCAAGATCAATAAGTTCTATTTTATTGTTTGTTTACTTCTTAATTAATTATCAAATATTTTAGGCCTTTAGTATATCCTAGACTTGGCCATCAACTCACTCTGCATGTGTTAATTCTATTCTAAATAATGATATGAAAGTTTCCGAACCTGTTTTTCCTTCCCCTTTTTTTGGCATGTTATGCCTACCTGGAGACTGATAAGTGCTAATATTTTATTTAGAATAAAATCGTTTTTGTAATTCATAATAAGAAAATTGAAGTTGCTGTTTTGTACTAAATACAAATCATCTATTCATCCACCAATTTATTAATTCCCATATCTCCTCCCTCTTGCATCTCAAAGCCCTGAGATGATCTCCCTGTGCTATGTGGCTGCTTCCCACTAGCTATCTATTTTACATTTGGTAGTGTATATATGTCCATTCACTTTGTTATAAAGCAGAAGCTAACACACCATTGTAAAGCAATTATACTCCAATAAAGATGTTAAAAACAAAGGAGCTGTGGTATATATCTACAATGGAATATTACTCAGCTGTAAAAAAGAAGGAAATAATGCCAAAAAAATTTTATTAATTCCTTCCACAAATATTTATTGTGTCTTTTATTTTCTAAATATGTGATAATAATTATTCCTGTTACAATTCAAATCAGATTAAAATATATCTATGAATCTCTCTCCTTCCTGATAAATCAGATTACAGAACCCAATCCAGATGTGTTCATTAGTCATACATTTAAAAATGGCCTCTCTGTCCCAGAAATCCAATAGTCCCTATGAAAGAAAATTGCTGATACTCTTCTAAATACTACTTAATCTGAATTATCCCTAATATGCACCTAGAAAAAACTCTCATGGATATTTATCATAAACAATGTTTTAGTTTTGTGTAATATAAAAGCCATAAAGAAGATTTTCAGTTTTATAAATATGATCGTATTTGAACTTATTTTATTCTTACAGAGTCTTAGAATCTCTTCCAATCACCCAAACCATCATATAACGATAGTTTTTATATTTTAGGGCCAGAGTTCATAAGTTTTTATATTTAATACTGTAAAAATTAGGAATAATATTCAAATAATAAGTAATCTGACATCTCAGATAACTAATGCCTGTATCATAGTAGGCTCTAAAATTTCCTAAAACATTTACCTATAATACTGTTATTTCTCAAACTCACCAAATGTGTTCTCATGTCCAACGTCTTCACAATATCTATTATTGATACACTTATAAAGCCCCAGGTTCATTACTATTTTAAAATAAAAGTAACATATATCATTCAAATGGTTCTTATTAATGGAAAGACAGTACTTTGTCCCTCTGGCACCATGCTAACTTGTCTCAAAAATTAACCACTATCAAGTTTCTTATGTATTCTTCTAGAATAATTTAATTAATATTTTAAAAGATGTATGCAGATACCTTTGCAGTGATTCAGTTATAATTTTTATATGATATCTCTGTCTATATCAACAATACAGATAGTGATCTTTCATCTGCATAAAAGCTATATAATGTTTCATTATATTGACATTATAAATCATTTAACCACTTTCCTATTTATTGGTCATTAATTCTTTCTAATTTGTTTTAATTATAATATTGCAATGAATAACTTTGAATATATGTGTTGATGCATTCTTGTGAGTCAATCCAAGATCACATTAATAGATGTGAAATACTGGAGCAAAGAGAACATGCATTATGCATTATGCATTTTGATGGCCAAATTCCCCTCAGAACACTTGCATCCTTTTACATCCTCCCCGAAAACTTGTGACAGTTTCCTTACTCTCTCACCAACACTAGATATTATACAACTTTTCATATTTGTCTATCTGATGGAAAAAACATAGAATCTCATGTTTTATTTGTATATCTTTATGTATGAACAAGGTTGAAAATCCACTCGTATGTATAGGTTTTTTTAAAAGCTTCTCTTTCTTAATCTTGTCAAATTTTAATTGCCATATTTAACATATTATCTTATTGTGGTTTTGTATACATATTATTTAATTTGAGAAAATGAGTTATTTGCTGCTTTATTTTCTATATGCACTATATGTGCCTCCAATGCAGGGTCACAAATTCTACTTTTTTTTTTACTTTGGATTTTTTTTTATATAGAACTTTCTACTACCTGAACCACTGAATTTTGTTTATTGATATAGACATATAATGGGAGTGTGGTGGATAGAGCCGAAGAAACTCAGGGATCAGCTAGTTCAAACATCTTATTTTCTGCAGATGTTGAGACAAAAGCCTTCAGAGAAGAAGTAAGTTTCTGACATAGTTTGTAAGAGAATGAAGAGAAGAATTCAGGTTTCCTCACTCTCAGTCTCATCCAACACCACACATTTATTATTAACCTATATCCACGTGGAAAGAGAAATTATTTAGTATACTCAAGGGATAATCAAATATAAACACAGAGACCCAAACAGGACATTAGCTACCTAAGAGTTAATGTTTAAGTACATTTGTATCCTAACTATAAACCTCCCCTTGCTTTATATAATGCAGATCTCAGTACCTTTATTCCATAGAAGAGGAGGAGGTTTATATCAGACCTTGACCAGCAAATGCCTTAAAATTCCTCATCATATATGTTTAGTCTCCAGCCTCTTCTTCCTTTTCCTGTAGGAGTGGAGGTTCATGTTCTCTGCTTTTTTCCACATAGCCTCCAGATCTTGTCCCCATCTCTTTCTTTCTAAACATCCCAATCTCAAATGCTAGCCCTTTTTGGGGGCAGAGTAATTCAGATGTTTCTTGTTTCTGCTTCTAAACTTGCATTCACAACTTCCAAGGTGATCACCAGCAGAAGTTCTGTTGCAAACTGACCTAACCCAAAAAAGTCATCAACAACTCAAAGATCTTTTATTAGTAGTCCTCTAAAAAGTTTGTGATAGGGCTTCCCTGGTGGCGCATTGGTTGAGAGTCCACCTGCTGATGCAGGGGACGTGGGTTCGTGCCCCGGTCTGGGAGGATCCCACATGCCGCAGAGCGGCTAGGCCTGTGAGCCATGGCCACTGAGCCTGCGCGTCTGGAGCCTATTCTCTGCGACGGGAGAGGCCACAACAGTGAGAGGCCCGTGTACCACAAAAAAAAAAAAAAAAGTTTGTGGTAGTCAGAGTTTACCATGTAACTGGTCACTACCAGTTTATAATGAAAGTAAACAAATCCTCAGATCATATCTGCCACACACATAGACATTAACTAAACAATCATTCATTCATGTGTAGACATAAAACCTTTTCATACAGATCATTTGGCAAGATTCATGATATATTACTGGCTTTCAGGGCATGTTCACTTCACGTCATTCCATAAAGCTCACTTGAAATCATGCCAGAAGGAGAAATCTTTTAACCTAGTTGTCATCAGGCAACCAGAAGTCATACGAATGATGGCAGGACATAGAACAATTTGGGAAATCATATCTTGGGCTCCATTCCTAAATAAAGGCTACAGACCTGGCTGGAGTCTTATACACTATTCATGCCAAGGGAAGAACTATCTCTGAAGAATTTTAGCAAAACCACAGATCTTGAATGGCCTTAATTTTACCCATGGGAACCCATTTCTAACATTCATCATGCTCATTGATCAAACTGTTAATATCATTTATTATGCTACTTATCAAAGCATCTGGTTTACGTCAAGATATGGATTATTTAGTATGGATTAAGATCTTTCTGACGTAATGCTAACCCGTCACCCCTGGGAGCAAATTTGATGAGAATGCTAACTGCATCAGGTTGTGACTTTAACTAACTCACATACTATACTCACTTTTTAATGCTAAAGTACTTAAAAGTCCGTCTTTGTAACATCCATCCAATTATTCTGATCCATTTAGAAGGCAGTTAGGAATAAGTAAAAACTAAAACTTTTCTGTTACATATTTTATATATGAAATTAACAGGTTTTATACGTTGAAATTGAGAAATGTAAAGGTCTGAGTTCAGTGAAGAGTGAATGTTACTTTGAATGCAGCATTATGTAAAAGAAGAAATTCCAGGAAATTACTGAAACGAGGAAAGGTGATTTTTCACAATTTAGTGGGGAACAATTTTTTATATTATCTGGTAGGCTGTGAAAGAAGTTGTAGTTCATGAAATCAGATGATTATCTGAAGAGTTTTGTTTAACATTTCCCAGGACAGTCAGGACAGTAACTCTATTTGATAATAACTCAGTATGTTTATTGAAGAAGTATTTTTAAAGAACATTTAAACACAATTTAGCATCTAGATTTAAATGAACCATGGAAAAAAACAGAGTTTTGGTAAGACGAATCTAAATATCCACATGGAAAAGCTGTTCATAAGATGGAAATACACAGAAATATGTGTATTCTAGTATTAGTTCAGGGAGAAAAATTGATCTTATATGTGTCAGCCATTCTGCCTGGTATGTTTTATATCCTATCTTATATAATTCTTATTAAAATATTGAGGCATATGTTAATTATTCATCATAGTATTCCATAAATTTTCTTAATAACCTCGAATATTATCAGGAAATTCTTTCCTGGTACCTTGGTACAATACTAAACACTAGGCATATTTTTTATGTTGTTTTTTATTTTTTGTTTTCTATTATCAGTGAGATAGAGGAAAGTCAGTTTTGTTAGATATTTTTATACAGTGTTGTAGGTATTCCGTAATCAGGAATGTTTTCCCTCCCTAAGATGGATTGTAGTTTTCAATCTTGTTCTCTTCTTAAGAGAATGGACACCAAAGGTCAGAGAACAATCAAGGCATTCCAACAGCCTTTATTCTCCCCATCAAATAAAACAGTAAGTCAGATCTAGAGTTTACCTGTTTTGATAGTTGCTCTCTTCCCCCCAAAAAGAAGAAACTCCTTACTATAATCATTTAGTTTTTAATGCAAAGCTGGCATTCTTTAGTTTTGGGGCATAAGTCAGAGGGTTCACCACAACTTATTAAAAAAAGTCAGGGTAAGAAATACCAGTTGACTATTTCTGCAAAGGGACTGAGTATTTTGATGCTTGTGATTAACTGCACTGTGGTAGAAGTTATGACTCTTGATGAAATGTAGGTACATTTCCTTTTGCTTAGTCTGAGATACAAAGGATAAATTTCTTCCTAAGGTATCTTTGGGAACATACATATTCTAAACAAAGGGACTTTACACAATGGATTTGCCAATTTTCGGTAGTCTTTCCCTATGGCTCAGTGACATTGGCACACTTTGGAAAGAATATTATTCAAAAATATTAAAGACAAATATCATGATATCGCTTATATCTAAAAAAATCTAAAAATCTAAAGTAAAATGATACAAACGAACTTATTTACAAAACAGAAGCAGACTCACAAACTTAGAGAATGAACATATAGTTAACGGGGTGAAGGGTGGGGGGAGTTTGGGATTGACATGTACACACTGCTATAATTAAAACAGATAACCAGCAAGGACCTACTGTATAGCACAGGGAACTCTGCTCTATACTCCGTAGTAACCTAAATGGGAAAAGAATTTGAAAAAGGACAGGAAAAAAAGAAAAGAAAAAAGAAAAAAATACACTAGTTTTCTTCAGTAAAAAAAAAAAAACTACCCAAGTCTACACCTGGTAGAAAGAAAATGTAGGTACACAGTGGGCGCTGGGGAGCAGTTCTCAAGCCCTATTTAGAGAATTTTCCTAAAGGACTCATGTAAGATAGAGTCAAGATGATCCATAGAATAAATTATTTTCATCCTATTACATTGACTTTGAGGAAGCAGGAATATATTGAAACTTATTAGAATTTGTAGACTGAGCATATTTAAAGTTGCAAAGATTTTAAAGATAACCTATTTTGGATCCTTCATTTGACAAAGACAGTGCTAAGTCCCTGAACAAGAATATAATCTTCCAGCCAGAGTTTAATGGATATCAGACCTATGAACTTCCTGTCTAATGCAAGTTCTACAGCAAGAAACACCATTATTGATATTTTCCTGCATCAAATTATAAAGATGACTAAGCTTACAAAAAAGAAAATAAAAGCAGAGTCTGACTGAAGGAAAGGCTGTGAGGAGATGATGATGAAATTTCCAGCTCAGAGAGTAAAGAGATGGAAGAATCAAATAGTCAGTCTGAGACAAGATGCGCTGTAAGAAGAATGAGATGTGGAAATGACCTGAAGAAAGGGAAAAGTCCAATGGGGAAATGGTAAATGAAGTTTATGTGCTAAAGCCATGGGAGCAGAAGGGCCCACAGAAAAACCAATTGAGTTTATAGTTAAATTATCTGCCTGCCCAATATTGTTATCAATAATTCATTTAATGTTTGATATGTTAGATAATAAATAAGGACCATAATTAAAATGAGTTGAGGTTAAAAAGATGGTTTCTTCTAAATAGGAACTAATCAACTTATAGGAAACCTTATGTTTAGTATCTAACAACCGTAATGATTTCGTTCGATAGGTTGTAATAATTAACAAAACAAGTATGTTATAGAAATTGTTCTAAAATTACGATAATTTACTGCTACCATAGCAGTATACTTGGGTCTACATTCTTGAAAATCATAAACCATTTAGCTGGTACTTTAAAGTTTATTTTAAAGTTGTAAAAATATATTTTTATGAAGACTACATATTCCTAACTCTAATATAAAGTACAATGCTTTAAAAGTTGTGGACAGGCAACAAAATTATCACTGATACTTAAAAAATAAGTATTTAAGTTGGAACAAGCAACAAAATAATCACTGATAATTAAAAATCAAGGCATTTAGTTTAGCAAATTATTTCCTCTCAATATTTTATTCCAACAATGATAGCGAATTCAAAAAAGTAAAATAATTCTATCTTAGGATTTCAGTACTTTAAGATTTAACAATGAAATTTAATAAAAGTTGTAATAGGTACGGTACTGCTCTGTTGGCTTTACTTGTGTGGTATTTTTAGAAAAAGGGTTCAGAGAATAAGCAGAAGTCTATGATCCTGAAGAAAAAGGCCCATTTTTACTCTGTTGAAACAGTGAACTAATCACATGTCTAAAGAAAAGAAACTCATTCAAAACAAGTGTCTTAGAATTCTGGCAAGAATTCTTGACCTTAGGCAAGTAAAATAATGCTCAACCTTAATTTAACTATGTTTTAAAATCTCAGTATAGCATGTTGTAATCTAGTTAAGTAACATTTGCCACAATAAATTATATGGTTGTTTTATTACATGTGTGGTTCCCATGAGGTAGAATATAAGCAAACCACCAAAAACCTAACGTGAGGGATGCCTAAACCATAGTAACTACAGTGAAAAGATATATGTGTCCCCACAAGGCAAATGATACCGTTTGACATTTGTACGTATCCTGTTACCTCTAAATTAAAAAAGAATTTGAAACTGATAATGAGTAAGGATAGTAAAATTTTACTTCAGGGAGTCCTGGGGGAGATGGAAGAGGGAAGAACACGAATAGTTCAGAGGGAAAAATGAAGAGATACTATAGCTTAGAATCTATTGATTCTCTAAAAAGTTTAAAAATGTCTAAAACTTCTATAAATAGACAATATTTCATTGGATATTAAATAACTGGACCCTAAGAGAAGATTAAAATCACTGACCCATAACAAATAAGTTCAAAACTCACAAACAAAAAGGAAGAAAAAAAAAGCTCCTAATCCCTTTAGAGAAGTTATTTCATTTACTTCGTAAATCAATACTGTGCAGATAATATTTTTCTCATTTTTTCTCATTTTAAAGAAGAGCTTCTGCCACTGCTCTAATGCCAACTACCTTCCCAGTGTAGAAAAGTGGATTACTTACTTGCAAAGCCAAAGTTTGATAGATGACTTTGCTTTTTGGCTGCCACCATCTTCCTACTTATCGCTGCCTTCTTAGTCACTGAATCTCCTTCAGCCTCCCATCTTCACTTTTTTATCGGAATAATTAGAGCTGTATTATTACTTACTCTTCCATACCAATGAGTCCATCATGAAAGTTTCAGAATGTCATTTAGTTTCCAGATTTTTGACACTATAATTTGCTTTAGCTTTGTTTTGTAAGATATATTATTTAGGTTAATGATGACCACATTGAAATTTTCAGTAAGATTTGTGGAATGGAAAAATTACATATCCTCAGGCAGGGTCTAATGTACTTACCCTCAGCGCTGATGTGGCTGCCCAAATGGGAAGCTGGTTTTCTGGTAGCTGATTCCAAATCTTTTTCCATAGTACCCTTTGGTAGGCTTAGACAAGTACTATATATACCACTTACTTGCTTCCCTGAAAGAGAATGGTGATATGGAGCCAAAGTGATTTTTTTAGAACCCTTGGCCCTGTGAATGTACCAGGTCAGGAAAAAAATTAAGGGAATAAAAATTAAGTGGGAATATTTTCTCTACCCAGGGAATTTTCCCTGTAATAGGAAGAAGAATAGAGCATTTATTTGATTTTCATGAACTAACAGATTTCATACTTATCCCTTGCCATCTGTATACAAAGTCATTCTTTCATGATGAAGTTAGAGAGACTTGTCCTTGTGTACTAGTGTCAATAAATTGTGTGTATATACCCTGATATTGTATAAAATCATTCATAATAGCTGGGTGAGTAAGCTGGACTATAATTACTTTTTTCAGCACTGTTACCTTAACTCAACTTAATGGTATTGTGTTTTAGTCTATTTACCAGTTTTTCAGAACTTTTAGCTAGAGTATTTTTATTTAATAATTGTTAAGCCTGTTTTTATAAAGGCATTTAATATTAATAATAATAGTTATTATTATAACAATAATACTAGAATAGTAACAGCTGTCAGAGAACTCCTTTTGCAATTTATTCATTAAATACCTTTTCCAACTAACTTCTCTTTGTCCTTTGAATCTTATCTCAGGCATGATCTCTATCAGAAATCTCTATGTAATTAACCAACCTCAGTTTGAAAATGGGGACTTTTAGGGCTTTAAGTGTCACCCATACTTCTCCCAAGACAACAGCTATGTTTTTCTGTCTTAGGCCTTCCACCAGGGTGGTAAACATCAGTTTCCTTAACTATCTTGCTGACTATAGAGAAGATAAACCCTTTGTTTTATTAACATTTTTCTTCTTTCCTTCCTTCCTTCCCTCCTTCCTTTCTACAACATATGAATTAAAATATGAGTTCAAGAACCGTAACATTTGATGGACACTTAATGGTTGCTCAGTTCTCCATTACGTAGCTCAATTTTCTGATCACTGCAATGGGCATTGGAAATAAAGTGATGAAAGGACAGAGAACACCCCTGCCTTCATAGAGCTTATGTTGAAGATGAAGGAGAAATCAGAAAAAAATAAATAAGCCAGATCATTTGAGATGTTAATTAGAATTATGAATATAAGAAACAGTGTAAAGTAATAGAAAGTAACTGAGAAATGGAGCATAGGAAGGCTTCTCTGAGGTGAGATGTGTATCCCAAGGATTTAGCTCTTTCTTCAGGAGTTATTTTTAAGGAATAAATAAAACTTTCATTTGTTATCAAAATTAAAAGTAAATGTACCGTATTTCTCCCCAGTGAGCTGAAAGATTTGTTTGATTTAGGAGTCAAAGAATAGATGCCAGTCAGGGCCATGAGAATAGTTGTGCAGTTTATGGCCCTTGCAAAGGTGCCTGGCTGAAGGGAGGATGGTGGCTAAAGGCAGCCCAAGTTCAGCTCATAATGCCATGCGCTCGTATGGAGACTCTGGTGCTCACACAGAGCTCAGGCAACTGGGAGAGAAAAGCAGAATTTTTTTCCTGTTCAGAGGAGTCACCTTTTCCTAATTGCTCTTCCAGAGAAGGGTGCCTTTTCCTAATTACTTCTTTCAAAGGGGTGCATCTTTTAAAATTTATACGAGCAACCCATAAGTTGTATCTGTTGCCCTGACAGCCCTAATAACTTTAAGCTTTATATTTAATTAGTCAGAAAGGCACCCAAATGATTACCCTTGGTTTGTTCCATATAAAACTAATAGTTCATAATTATTTTCTTCCGTTATTATTCTTGACATTTACCAGACTTGGGAGTGATCCCTTTCCTAGGAACAGCATAATTTTGATTCTTTTAAGATAAGCCAAAAGGAAGAAATTTCAGATTCCCAAGGAACCTAAAACAGTCAAGAAGGCCCCTTTATTTTTTATTTAAAATATCATACAACATTAGATAGTATCACTTGGACTCTAGCTCCAATGCAATAATGTCTAATTGTATATTGATTACTAGAGTACTTTATTTTTATAAGTCCAAGTACATCTGTAACTCCTCCCACACCCATTCTTTCAGAGGCAATTTTGTTTGTAGTTGGACATGAATTTCAAAGAGACTACTGCGTTTGTAGCTTCTCTTAGTGTGGAAATGACTGGATGTAGAGGCGTTTAATCATAATTCCATGACTTCACTTAATGAGGATTCAAAAAGCAGGAACCTCTGTTCATTAGTAGCAACTTTAAATGGTAAGTTGGCACAACTTTTGTACAAAATTGTCTCACAGGAATTTTCTGTTACATATTCCACTTGTACTAATGTGATATTTATCTTCAGGAGAAAAAAAATAAAAACCGCTTACTTGAAATGTATTAAGAACAATTTTTAAGACTCAAAATTTCTTTTTTTTTAGCTTTATTGAGGTATAATTGACAAATAAAATCTTAAGATATTTAAAGTGAGTAATGTGATTTTATATACATATATATTGTGAAAGCATTTTTCCCCGTTTGGTTAATTGACACATCCATTACTTCACATATTAACTTTGTTGCCAGGGATGGGGTGGGTGGGAGATGAGAACACTTAAGTTCTACTGCCTTAGCAAATTTCAGATACCCAACACAGTCTTATCAACTACAGTTACCATGGTATAAATTTCTTCCTCACGCATCTTATATTTGAAAGTCTGTATACTTCTACCATTCTCTCCCTATTTCTCCCACCCCACAGCCCATGGCAACTACTTTTCCACTCTCTGTTTCTATGAGTTTGACTTTTTTTTTTTTTTTAGATCTCACTTGTACGTGATACTGTGCAGCATTTGTCTTCTCTGTCTGGCTTATTCCACTGAGTATCATCCATGTTTTCCTAAATGGCAGGATTTCCTTTTTTAGTCTAAATAATATTCCATTTTATGTATATATCACATTTCCTTGATCCATTCATCCATTGATGAACACATGTTGTTTCCATACTTTGGCTGTTGTGAATAATGCTGCAAGGAACACAGGACTAAGATATCTCTTTGAGATAATGATTTCATTTCCTTTGGTTATATACCAGAAGTGGGATTGCTGGATCATAAGGTAGTTCTATTTTCAATTTCTTGAGGAGACTTCATACTATTTCCATAGTGGCTATACCAATCTACATTACCACCAATAGTGAGCAAGAGTTCCCTTTTCTCCACATCCTTGCTAACATTTGTTATTTCTTAGCTTTTTGATAACAGCCATTCTAACAAACATGAGGTGATACCTCATTGTGGTTTTAATTTACATTTCCCTTCACTTTTCATGTACCTATTGGTCATTTGTATGTCTTTTTTTGGAAAAAAAAATGTCTATTCAGGTACTTTGCCCACTTTTTAATTGGGTTATTTGGTATTTTGCTACTGAGTTGTTTGATGTACTTTTATATTTTAGATATTAACCCCTTTCTGGACATGTGGTTTGCAAATATTTTCTCCCATCCCATAGGTTACCTTTACATCTTGTTGACAGTTTCCTTTGTTGTACAGAAGCTTTTTAGTTAGGAAGTCCCACTTGCTTATTTTAGATTTTGTTGCCTTTGCAAGGTATCATATTCAAAAAATCATTGTCAAGACCAATGTCAAGGAGCTGAACCCTGTGTTTTCTTCTAGGAGTTTTATGGTTTCAGATCCTATGTTCAATTTTTAAATACATTTTGAGTTGATTTTTTGTGTGTGGTTTAAGATAGGGGTCTAATTTCATTCATTTGCATGTGGCTGTCCAGTTTTCCCAGCACCATTTATTAGACTATCCTTTCCCCATTGTGTATGCTTGGCATCTTTGTCAAAAATTAATTGACCATTTATATATGGGTTTATATATGGACTCTCTATTTTGTTTCATTGATCTATATATCTGTCTTTATGTCAATCCATATTATTTTGATTACTATAGCTTTGTAATATAGTTTATAAACAGGAAATTTGATGCCTCCAACTTTCTTCTTTTTTCCCAAGATTTTTTTGGTTATTCAGGGTCTTTTGTGGTCCCACACAAATTTTAGGATTTTTTTGTTCTATTTTGTGAAAAATTCCATTCAAATTTTGATAGGGATTATGCTGAATCTGTAGATTGCTTTGGGTAGCATGGACATTTCAACAATATTAATTCTTCCAATCCATGTGATGGAATATCTTTTCATTTATTTGCCTCTCTTTCAATTTCCTTTATCAACGTCTTACAGTTTCTAGTGAATAAATCTTTCACTTCCTTTGTTAAATTTATTCCTAAATATTTTATTCTTTTTGATACTATTATAAATGGGATTGTTTTCTTAATTTATCTTTCTGATAGTTTGCTATTAGTGTATAGAAATACAATTGGTTTTTGAATATTGATTTTTGTATCCTGCAACTTTACAGAATTTTTTTTTATTGAAGTACAGTTGATGTACAATATTACATAAGTTACAGGTGTACAATATAGTGATTCACAATTTTTAAAGGTTATACTCCATTTATAATTATTATAAACTATTAGCTATATTCTCTATGTTGTACAATATATTCTTGTAGTTTATTTTATACATAATAGTTTGTACCTCTTAGTTCCATACCCTTATATTGCCCCTTTCCCCTTCCCTCTCTCCACTTGTAACCACTAGTTTGTTCTCTATATCTGTGAGATTGTTTCTTTATTGTTATATTCACTAGTTTGTTGTATTTTTTAGATTCCACATAAGTGATATCATACAGTGTTTGTCTTTCTCTGTCTGACTTATTTCACTTAACATGATACCCTCTAAGTCCATCCATATTGTTGTACATGGTAAAATTTCATTCTTTTTTTGGCTGAGTAGTACTCCATTGCATATATACCACATATTCTTTATCCATTCACCTGTTGATGGACACTTAGTTTGCTTCCATATCTTGGCTGTTGTAATAATGCTGCAACGAACATTGGGGTGATTTTATCTTTCCAAATCGGTGTTTTTGTTTTTCTTCAGATATATACCCAGGCATGAATTTGCTGGGTCATATGGTAGTTCTATTTTTAGTTTTTTGAGAAACCTCCATACTGTTTTCCACAGTGGCTGCACCAATTTACATTCCCACCAATAGTGTATGAGGGTTCCTTTTTTTCTCTACATCCTCTCCAGCATTTGTTATTTGTGTCCTTTTTGATGATAGTCATTCTGACAGGTGTGAGGTGATATCTCACTGTAATTTTTGACTTGCATTTCATAGGAACTTGTCATGTTCCTGTTGACCATCTGTATATCTCCTTTGGAAAAATGTCTATTCAGTTCTTCTGGCTACTTTTTAAACAGGTTTGTTTTTTGGATGTTGACTTGTATGAGCTGTTTACATATGTTGGATATTAATCCCTTACCGGTCATACCATTTGCAGATATTTTCTTCCATTCAGTAGGTTGTCTTTTTGTTTTGTCTATGGTTTTCTTTGCTGTGCAAAAGCTTTTAAGTTTAATTTAGGTTCTACATATTTATTTTTACTTTTATTTCCTTTTTTTTACAAGACAGAAAAAAAATTGCTATAATTTATGTCAGAAGTGTTCTGCTTATGTTTCCCTCTAGGAATTTTATGGTTTTCCACTCTTACATTTAGGTCTTTAATCCATTTTGAGTTTATTTTTATATATGGTGTTAGGGAATGTTCTAATTTCATTCTTTTACATGTAGCTGTACTGTTTTCCCAGCACCACTTATTGAAGAGACTGTCTTTTCTCCACTGTATATTCTTGCCTCCTTTTCTTTTTTTTCTTTCTTTTTTTTTTTTTTTTGCGGTACACGGGCCTCTCACTGTTGTGGCCTCTCCTGTTGTGGAGCACAGGCTCCGGACATGCAGTCTCAGCTGCCATGGCTCATGGGCCCAGCCGCTCTGCAGCATGTGGGATCTTCCTGGACCAGGGCATGAACCTGTGTCCCCTGCATCGGCAGGCGGACTCTCAACCACTGTGCCACCAGGGAAGCCCCTTGCCTCCTTTTTCATAGATTAATTGACCATAAATGTGTGGATTTATCTCTGGGTTCTCTATTCTGTGCCATTGATCTATATGTCTGTTTTTGTGCTAGTACCATACTGTTTTGATTATTGTAGCTTTGTAGTAAAATCTAAAGTCAGGGAACATGATTCCTCTAGCTCTGGTCTTCTTTCTCAACATTGTCTGGCTATTTGGGGTCTTTTGTAACTTTACTAAATTTGTTTTTTAGTTGCAACAAATTTTTGGTGGAGTATTTAGGGTTTTCTACATATAAATATCATGATATCTGCAAATAGGAAAAAATATTCTTTCTTCTTTGCTGATTTGGATGTGTTTTATTTCTTTTTCTTGATTAATTGCTCTGGCTATGACTTTCAGTACTATGTTAAATAAAAGGGGTGAGAGTGGGCATCCTTGTCTTATTTCTGATCTTAGAGGAAAAACTGTCAGCTTTTCACCATTGAGTATGATGTTAGCTGAGGGCTTTTCAAATACAGGCTTTATTATGTTGAAGTACATTCACTCTGTACCCATACTGTTCAGAATTTTTATCATAGTTTTGTCAAATTCTTTTTTTGAATCAATTGAGATATTTCTTCATTTTGTTAATGTGATATATCACATTTATTTATTTATTTGTGGACATTGAACCATCCTTGCATCTTTAGAATAAACCCACTTGATCATGGTATATGAATTTGTGCCAAGACCTATCAGTGTCCCAAAGCGGAGGATCACATTCAGCACCTAGATATAGGCTGCTTGGAAGCTGGACCCTCAAGCAGCATCTGGCACCTTCCAAGGAGAAACTGGGAGATGAGGGTTTCTGCATGTTCCCTCTGTACTGGGCCTGTGTATATAGCTGGGGGGGAAGGGTGAAACGAATGCTCCTGTAGCCATTAAGAACTGCTTCTTTGTTTGCTACAGTCATGTGGGACTCATGAAAGCCAGCACCACTGGCTATCAGAGCCATGTGATCTTGGGATCTGTTCCTCAGGCAGCAGTTCATATACTGGAATGCAAACATGTGTATGAACTCCTTTTAGGGATATACTGGTAACTGGGAGCAGGCTAATGGGAGACAGCGGGTAAGATGTCCACTGGTTTACCCAGTCTCTATGAAGGATCATACCCAGCCCCTAAATATGTGCTAAACTAGAAGCCTGACCCTCAGGCAGCAGATTTTAAAGTATGTGGCTGGACCTCTTTCAGGGAAAGACTGGGACATGTGTATTTTTGGCTGTTCTCTCTGTGTTGAGCCCTGAGGGGATAGTTGTAGCAAGTGCTTTTGTACCTTTTAACAATTGCAGCATTATTTGCTATAGTCTGATAGCTCTCATGGCTTTCAGAGCTAGATGTTTTGAGGACCTGTACCATGTGTAGGAGTCTTAAATGTTGGGGTACTAAATGTGGGCTGCAAGCCCCTCACTCCTCCGGGAAAAGCTGAGAGTCGGGAGTTCCTTCCTGATTGTATGGCACTGTGTGGAGCTATGGGGTTTATGGTGAGAATGTGTCTCAGCGTTTCCTATGCCTTCCAATGTATTTTCTCATTTGCTCAATGTGTAGGAGTCACTCAGCTAGTTTCAGAATTTCTTTCAGAAACAATTGCTCCTTGTGTAGCTGTATAGTTGATGTGTTCGTAGGATGAGGGGAGTTCAGGAACCTCTATGTCATCATCTTGGTTGACCCTCCTTCACAATTTCTTACATCCTTTTCCCTCAGGGAAAGAAAGGAAATCATTAGGTCAGTGGGAATTATAACTACAAAGGGAACTTGATTAAAAATTTCTTTGAATCATATATAATCACCAAAATTACTAATCACCTTCTTGCAAAACAGAATAAAACAAAGCGAAATAAAATATGGATTTCATTAACTGTTAAAATATTAACTTAGATATAAAATCCAGTGCAACATATTATCTAAGAAACATCCAAATAAAATCAATAATCTCAATTATATACTTGGTTATATGTACAAAAATGAACGTCTTCCTTAATGAGGGTTCTTGTATGCTATGTAGATAACGAGGAAAGGTGATTGTTATAGATATTGGCTATATTAATCAAAGATATTAATCTTAAAGTTTATCTACATCTATTGAACAATAGGGATTATCTTTTAGTAACTTAAAAGTACCACAAAGTCTTTTTAAGTTATTTCATTTGTTTGCTTCAATAACCTCCCAAGAAATACAGAGGGCATATGTAGTGAAGTCAAATTGATAATAATGTACTTCCATTTTCCTTTTCATTATGGAAAGATTTAATTGAACTGTATTAACCTCTGTGTTTATGTTCTTATAGGAAACTGTCTGTTTTGATGCCTTACACATTTTCTTTCCCCTGCATCTTTACTCAGCTGGCAGTGAGCCAATCCTTTTGAAAATACACATTCACACATATAATCAATGCAAATATTTTTTTAAATGAGGATATTAATAATCAAGGTTATGGATGTTTAAAATGCTTCCTATAGTTACTGAAATCCAAAGTTAATTTATGCTTTTGAAATAAATTCACTAAGATTACCACCATTCAAATATTTGAAGAATATTATCTATTCACTTTCAGATAAACTTGTTTCTGAGGCATATCACTTTCTTTTGTGGTAGCCTCACAAAAGGGCAAACTCTCTTTTGTATTTCTCTAATGCTATGTGCAGCTGAACTTGTGGCAGTTACATCAGTTGCTCAGTGTCCTGGACTGGTCTTTCACTGAAGTGTACTTTGGAAGAAGCTTATCAACATGGTTTCAGAAGGAGGTTAAGTTATCGTGTTGTTTCAGTCCCTTTGCTCTTGAAGGTGGGAAATTCATGACAGAAACCAGTCTAAATTAAAGTCATTACATTTTCAGTTTACTAGTCTTGCCAAATCCTTTCTACTTGCTGAGTTCTCACACCAAGGAATTCTTCTGAGTGATGAATAAACCTTTTATTTGTCTTCCCCATAACTTCCCTCCAAATATCCCTCTAATTATCTCATTTCCTTCCCCAGTGAACAATCCGTTCATAATAAGTGTTAACAGTTTTATTTTGGAAAGATTCATTTATGTTTTGTTTATACATGAGTATTGCACAAAAACATTGGGAAGTGATTTCCTATGTATTTATCATGAGAGATGGTAATCAAAGTGTTTTAGGGTTTTAGGTATTTGCTTCTGATGTCATAAATGTTCTCCTGGATATTGTATTTTCAGGACAGTTTATGCTTTTATCGTAATGTAAAAGACAGTGCAGCTTAAGTTCATGATTTACCACCACAAACATTTTTGAATTAGATGAAAAATGGAATGATATACTGATTTTTGAACAGTTTGTGGTACTTAAATCCAGTAAAGCAAAGTGATTGTATTAATACAGGGGATATATGCATGTATTCCAAATAACTCAGTGTGACATCCATTTTCATAGGAAATCCAGATATGACGACTGTCTCACACAAAGTGGCACCCCATTTTAGGTGCTCCTTAAGACATTACATATATCAGTACATTAAATGTGAATGTCTTTATTCTCAGAGAAATTTCATATGAGTTCATGTAATTGTGTTATATATCTTTGATCTAGATGATAATTATATTAAACAGCAGTCATATTAAAGGACAAGATATGTAGGTTTTAGATTATGTAGAAATACTGAATAATTTTGATTGAATAATCCAGGTCAGAGCTCAATTATGTCAACTAATAATTATCTCAAATAAAATAATCAGATTATTGAAAAGTTTTGCAGTCTTTTTTTTTTTTTTTTTTTTTGGCGGTACGCGGGCCTCTAACTGTTGTGGCCTCTCTCATTGCGGAGCACAGGCTCCGGACGCACAGGCTCACAGGCCCAGCCTCTCCACGGCATGTGGGATTTTCCCGGACCGGGACACAAACCCGTGTCCCCTGCATCGGCAGGCGGACTCTCAACCACTGCGCCACCAGGGAAGCCCCTGCAGTCTTTTAATTGGAATTAAAATGAAAACTAGAGGGAATTTTATTGTACTCTAGTTATTGTATCTGAATATACAATATGAATTGAATAACCTAATTGTCATAAAATATTAATATCTGTTTTATGTAAATTTTGCTTTCTTCAATTAAGATCTTATTTTAAATATGTTTTCCTAACTTCTCCAAAGCAACCACTTCAACTATTTATAGTAAATATATTTGAGTCAGGAAATACTTTTGGAAGAAAAAGAGTGTGTCATTATTATAATAGAATTCTACTAGTATGGAGCTGGTATTTATCCAGTCTCTACTGATACCATTTCTAGTAGAATCACTTGAAATGCTATGCCAATTGCTAACAAAGACTTACTGATAAAAACTAATAAAGACCTCAGTTTGACTTCTTCTACTCTTCCAAAAAAGCTATTGAAGGCCATCCAAAAGGTATTGTACAACGAATTCTTCAGTCAGCCAGCATTCCTTGTCTCCTCATGTTTCCTGGCCTCTGAAAAATAGTGCTTGTATTTAAAGTATTCACACTGAGTTGAAATTTCTATTTGTGTTCTATTTACATAAACTACAAGCTGCCCCCCCCAATTTTTAGTGATCAAATAGTTAATTTGTCGTTGAAAAATTGTTTCTGCAAATTCAGCAATAAACACAAGATACAAGACTCTAAAATATGTTAATTTAAACATGTTTAGCTGTATAATTTGTTTCTGAAATTCTCTCAAACTTAATAACACAGATAAAAAGGTAGAAACAGTTTAAAATCAGGCCTTAAGAGGATTAAAATATGATTGTAGTCCTCACTAAATGGCTGAGTTAAAATACTGATAGTATTTTGAGAGCTGAACAAATAAGAGATGAATGTAGTTGACATTAAAAAGTCTCTGCTGAGGGCTTCCCTGGTGGCGCAGTGGTTGAGAGTCCGCCTGCTGATGCAGGGGACACGGGTTTGTGCTCCGGTCCAGGAAGATCCCACATGCCGTGGAGCGGCTGGGCCCGTGAGCCATGGCCGCTGAGCCTGCGCGTCCGGAGCCTGTGCTCCGCAACGGGAGAGGCCACAACAGTGAGAGGCCCGCGTACCGCAAAAAAAAAAAAAAAAAAAAAAAAGTCTCTGCTGAATAGGTCTCATCATTGTTTTCATCTAAATAAGCTAAGTGTTTCAAACTCTGTTATGTTTTCTGTAACTTTATTTTCTTCTCCCTCCCCTCTTGAACAATATAATGTACCTGCCAGATAAGAAATTACCATCAGGTAGGAAAAGAAAAATGTGCATTTGATCTATCAATCAATTAATGTCCAGACAGTTTCCTAGGGAAATATATATTTAAATAAAGCCTTCAAAATTTGGAGATGTAAATCCAGTACAGTAATAATATTAGAGATGATACTGTTGATCATGATACTGATAAAGAAACTCAAGGGTGAACTGAGAGGACATTAAGAGAAGATTAGAACATCAAATATTGTGAAGAAAGAGACAAAACTCACAATTTTATAAACAGAAGAGGTATTGGAGACTTAGGTGGTTTTTTGGAATGGAATTCTAGTTTCCCCAGTCCCTAATTGAAATGAGATTTCTAGCTCAGTATTTAAGACAGCATTAGAGAAATCGTCTTGACCGGGCTGATTAATGAAAGACACTTGGACAAGAAATATGTTGTAGCAGTTGATGGGATAACTCCTGCGCATCTTCTGGTTTCAGGGTATAAAACACTTCGGTGATGTCTTTTCCGACTCACAAAGACTTGTTTATGTACCACTCCTTTGAGGTGCTCTCAGAGCACACTCTGCCTGCTTTTATCACAATATGGGAATTTTGTGCTTACTTGTTGGGCTCCCCACAATCTCTTTTTCATGATCACATTCCTTTATCTACCACTTAGCACATAGCTGGCATTCAGTAAGTACAAAATCAAAGAAAGGATAAAAGAATGAGAGAAGGAAAGAAAAACATACAGAAGGTAGGAAAAGAGGAAGGGAAGGAGGAAAGGAGTACATTCCGTAAAAAAGACGCTATAGGGAAGGGGAAAGTCATCTTCTAAGGGAGTATTCATGGGGGGCATAAGAGGCCATCTGCCCATCAATCAGACAGGCAATGGCAAGCAGTGTAGGACAGATGTTACAGCCAGAGTATCTTCACATTACCTGCAGTGAGGAACAGTTCAGGAATTTGAAATCCAGGGAAGAGAACATGGACTTAGAGTTGGAGCTGAAAAACAAAACCAAATCCCAGTATTCTCTGTAATCTCTGTAAGAGAATAATTTTCTTGCAAAGTGTATGTACATTTTTATTCAATGCCTTTGTTTATTGTTTTGTAAAGATATATTCATACTTGAATGAAGAGGCTAAGTAAGAAACCCACTTTCCAATGTGTGAAGAGAAAGATATCTCTTGAGGGAGTCATCATAAAATATAGAGAAGTAGGCCAAATTAATTAAGTTTATTGGTAATGATTCCAAATCATTTCAACAAAAGTGAGTCACCTGGTAAATATTTTTCATGTCAGAAAAATTGTATGCAAATCAATTCACTGTTACTCTTACCCAGTTTTTAACAAAAATATATATATGCCTTACACTTTACATTAGACTTTGGATTATTTACATATTTTATTTTTAATATTTAAATTAAAAAGTTTTTCATCACTCAAGAGGACTGTACCTCAAAATATGCTCTGTTCACTTTGTACTAACTGATTTGTCCATTTGTTGTAATCACTGGTTCATATCCATTGGCATATCTTTCTACATGATTGGTCATATGTCAAGATTACCTTAATGTTTCTGCATAAAATTAAAAAAACAACACAATCATGAATCAAATAATTTTAGAAGTAAATCATTTCATAATTTACATATCTGAGTATAGCCTGATTATTAAACCACATTAAAATCATTTCTGAGAAAGGCTCTCCGAACTGTGCTGAAGAGAAATGCTCTGCTAATTGTAGTTTGCAAATGATAATGTAAGGCAAAGCCCAGATAGAAAGAATCATGCCACAACATGATTGTAATATACCTCACTCAATTAGGAAGACAAAAAAGAAAACTTGGCATGTATAAGTCAAGTATTTTCTTACTTCGTTTCCCAGAGACAGAATGCTTGATGCCAGGCTTTCCAGTTTAAGAGAACATTCTGACACTTGGCAATCTCATTATTAATAGTTGGAACTTTGAAAAGTGTAATGAAAAGAAATACTGTTTACGTCTAATTTATGTCTTCTCTCCACATACAAAAAATATTGAGTTAGTATTCTTTTATAATAAAAAAGAAGACTGAATTTTAATGAGATGTGGCTTAATGGTTGTATGGAATGTCTTTATTTTTAATTCACTTTTGTAATAGTATCTTGGATACAACAAAAAAAAATGCTCTTTATTAAAATTAAAATCAATAAAGTCTATTTTCAGTTTAACTTTTACCCAGATTGTAAATCATTTCAGCCAGTAATTTTGTACGCTTTTTTGGCACATTTATCATAATTGTAGCTTTGACACATTACACAGTTTAGATAGAAACTCAGAGGGTAATTTTGCTTGACAAAATTGAACTAGCTGAACAGATAAAAGCTTGGCTACATTTTATGTCCTTAGGATCAAGACCTTATATAACGAAGTAACATTTAATGGCAGGAAGTAAATTAAAACACCTTTTTTTTAAAAAAATTATTTATTTATTTATGGCTGCATTGGGTCTTCATTGCTGCACGGACTTTCTCTAGTTGTGGCGAGCGGCAGGCTACTCTTCGTTGCGGTGCACGGGCTTCTCTTGTTGCGGAGCACGGGCTCTAGGCTCAGGGGCTTCAGTACTTGTGGCTCATGGGCTCTAGAGCACAGGCTCAGTAGTTCTGGCACACAGACTTAGTTGCTCTGCAGCATGTGGGATCTTCCGAGACCAGGCTGGAACCCGTGTCCCCTGCATACGCAGAGGGATTCTTAATCACTGTGCCGTCAGGCAAGTCCCCCATGAGTTTTTTTTTTTTTTTTTAACATCTTTATTGGAGTGTAATTGCTTTACAATGCTGTGTTAGTTTCTGCTGCATAACAAAGTGAGTCAGCTCTACACATACATATATCCCCATATCCCCTCCCTCTCGTGTCTCCCTCCAACTCTCCCTATCACACCCCTCTAGCTGGTCACAATGCACAGAGCTGATCTCCCTGTGCTATGCAGCTACTTCCCACTAGCTATCTATTTTACATTTGATACTGTATACATGTTCATGTCACTCTCTCACTTCGTTCCAGCTTCCCCTTCCCCCTCCCCATGTCCTCAAGTCCATTCTCTACATCTGCATCTTTATTCCTGTCCTGTCCCTAGGTTCTTCAGAAACTTTTTTTTTAAGATTCCATATATATGTGTTAGCATACGGTATTTGTTTTTCTCTTTCTGACTTACTTCACTCTGTATGACACTCTCTAGGTCCATCCACCTCACTACAAATAACTCAATTTCATTCTTTTTATGGCTGATTAATATTCCATTGTATATATGTGCCACATCTTCTTTATCCATTCATCTGTCGATGGACACTTAGGTTGCTTCCATGTCCTGGCTATCGTAAATAGTGCTGCAATGAAAGTTGTGGTACATGACTCTTTTTGAATTATGGTTTTCTGAGGGTTATGCCCAGTAGTGGGATTGCTAGGTCATATGGTAGTTCTATTTTTAGTTTTTTAAGGAACCTCCATACTATTCTCCATAGTGACTGTATCAATTTACATTCCCACCAACAGTGCAAGAGGGTTCCCTTTCTCCACACCCTCTCCAGCATTTATTCTCCATAGATTGTTTGATGATGGCCATTCTGACTGGTGTGAGGTGATATCTCATGGTAGTTTTCATTTCCATTTCTCTAATGACCAGTGATGTTGAGCATCCTTTCATGTGTTTGTTGGCAATCTGTATATCTTCTTTGGAGAAATATCTATTTAGGTCTTTGGCCCATTTTTGGATAGGATTGTTGGTTTTTTTGATATTGAGCTGCATGAGCTGCTTGTAAATTTTGGAGATGAATCCGTTGTCAGTTGCTTCATTTGCAAATATTTTCTCCCATTCTGAGCGTTGTTTTTTGGTCTTGTTTATGGTTTCCTTTGCTGTGCAAAAGCTTTGAAGTTTCATTAGGTCCCATTTGTTTATTTTTATTTCCATTTCTCTAGGAGGTGGATCAAAAAGGATCTTGCTGTTATTTATGTCATAGAGTGTTCTGCCTGTGTTTTCCTCTAAGAGTTTGATAGTGTCTGGCCTTCCATTTAGGTCTTTAATCCATTTTGAGTTTATTTTTGTGTATGGTGTTAGGGAGTGTTCTAATTTCATTATTTTCCATGTAGCTGTCCAGTTTTCTGAGCACCACTTATTCAAGAAGCTGTCTTTTCTCCAGTGTATATTCTTGCCCCCTTTATCAAAGATAAGGTGACTATATGTGTGTGGGTTTATCTCTGGGCTTTCTATCCAGTTCCATTGATCTATGTTTCTGTTTCTGTGCCAGTACCATAGTGTCTTGATTACTGTAGCTTTGTCGTATAGTCTGAAGTCCGGGAGCCTGACTCCTCCAGCTCTGCTTTTCTTTCTCAAGATTGCTTTGGCTATTCGGGGTCTTTTGTATTTCAAATACAAATTGTGAAATTTTTTGTTCTAGTTCTGTGAAAAATGCCAGTGGTAGTTTCATAGGGATTGCATTGAATCTGTAGATTGCTTTGGGTAGTAGAGTCATTATCACAATGGTGATTCTTCCAGTCCAGGAACATGGTATATTTCTCCATCTGTTTGTATCATCTTTAATTTCTTTCATCAGTGTCTTATAGTTTTCTGCATACAGGTCTTTTGTCTCGTTAGGTAGGTTTATTCCTAGATATTTTATTGTTGTTGTTACAATGGTAAATGGGAGTGTTTCCTTAATTTCTCTTTCAGATTTTTCATCATTAATGTATAGGAATGCAAGAGATTTCTGTGCATTAATTTTGTATGCTGCTACTTTACCAAATTCATTGATTAGCTCTAGTAGTTTTCTGGTAGCATCTTTAGGATTCTGTATGTATAGTGTCATGTCATCTGCAAACAGTGACAGTTTTACTTCTTCTTTTCCAATTTGGATTCCTCTTCTTTTTCTTCTCTGATTGCTGTGGCTAAAAATTGCAAAGCTATGTTGAATAAGAGTGGTGAGAGCGGGCAACCTTGTCTTGTTCCTGAACTTAGTGGAAATGGTTTCTGTTTTTCACCATTCAAGAACGATGTTGGCTGTGAGTTTGTCATATATGGCCTTTATTATGTTGAGGTAAGTTCCCTCTATGTCCACTTTCTGGAGGGTTTTTATCATAAATGGATGTTGAATTTTGTTGAAAGCTTTTTCTGCATCTATTGAGATGATCATATGGTTTTTCTCCTTCAATTTGTTAATATGGTTAATCACATTGATTGATTTGTGTATATTGAAGAATCCTTGCATTCCTGGGATAAACTCCACTTGATCATGGTGTATGATCCATTTAGTGGCTGTTGGATTCTGTTTGCTAGTATTTTGTTGAGGATTTTTGCATCTATGTTCATCAGTGATATTGGCCTGTAATTTTCTTTCTTTGTGACATCTTTGTCTGGTTTTGGTATCAGGGTGATGGTGGCCTTGTAGATTGAATTTGGGAGTGTCCCTCCCTCTGCTATGTTTTGGAAGAGTTTGAGAGTGATAGGTGTTAGCTTTTCTCTAAATGTTTGATAGAATTCGCCTGTGAAGCCATCTGGACCTGTGCTTTTGTTTGTTGGAAGATTTTTAATCACAGTTTCAATTTCAGTGCTTGTGATTGGTCTGTTTATATTTTCTATTTCTTCCTGGTTCAGTCTCGGAAGGTTGTGCTTTTCTAAGAATTTGTCCATTTCTTCCAGGATGTCCCTTTTTTTGGCATATAGTTGCTTGTACTAATCTCTCATGACCCTTTGTATTTCTGAAGTGTCAGTTGTTACTTCTCCTTTTTCATTTCTAATTCTATTGATTTGAGTCTTTTCCCTTTTTTCTTGATGAGTCTGGTTAATGGTTTATCAATTTTGTTTATCTTCTCAAAGAATCAGCTTTTAGTTTTATTGATCTTTGCTCTCGTTTCCTTCATTTCTTTTTCATTTATTTCTGATCTGATCTTTATGATTTCTCTCTTTCTACTAACCTTTGGTTTTTTTTGTTCTTTTTTCTCTAATTGCTTTATGTGTATGGTTAGGTTGTTTATTTGAGATTTTTCTTGTTTCTTGAGGTAGGACTGTATTGCTATAAACTTCCCTCTTAGAACTGCTTTTGGTGCATCCCATAGGTTTTCGGTCATCATATTTTCATTGTCATTTGTTTCTAGGTATTTTTTGATTTCCTCTTTGATTTCTTTAGTGTTCTCTTGGTTATTTCATAGTGTATTGTTTAGCCTCCATGTGTTTGTATTTTTTACAGTTTTTTTGTCTGTAATTGATATCTGGTCTCAGAGTGCTGTGGTTGGAAAAGATACTTGATATTATTTCAATTTTTTAAAATTTACCAAGGCTTGATTTGTGAACCAAGATATGATTCATTTTTTTTAATAAATTTATTTTATTTTTAGCTGCATTGGGTCTTCATTGCTGCGCACGGGCTTTCTCTAGTTGTGGCGAGCAGGGGCTACTCTTGGTTGTGGTGTGCGGGCTTCTCACGGTGGTGGCTTCTCTTGTTGTGGAGCACGGGCCCTAGGTGCGCGGATTTCAGTAGTTGTGGCACGCGGGCTCAGTAGTTGTGGGTCACGGGCTGTAGAGTGCAGGCTCAGTAGTTGTGGCGCACAGGGCTTAGTTGCTCCGTGGCATGTGGGATCTTCCCGGACCAGGGCTCGAACCCATGTCCCCTGCATTAGCAGGCAGATTCTTAACCACTGCACCACCAGGGAAGCCCTGCAATAGAGCATTATTAATTATAGTCAATATGCTGTACATTACATCCCTAAAAACACTTTTAATCTTAGCCATTCTAAAGGTGGGAAATGGTATCTCATGGCAGTTTTAATTAGAATTTCCCTGAGAACTAATAAAATTGAGCACTTTTTCTTGTGTTTATTGGCTACTTGCATATTTGTCTTGTTGTTTAAAGCTCTGCTCATTTTTTAATTGGGTTGTTTGTCTTTTTGGTATTGAGTTATAGGAGTTCTTTCTATATTATTTATATGTTATATATATTCTTATATTATGCCCTTCCATATTCTTTATATATACTAGATATGTCTTTTATTAGATACATATGTACTATAATATTTTCTCCCATTTTTTGGCTTACCTTTTCATTTATGTTAACTATTTCTTTTGATAACAAAATTTTTAAGTTGATGAAATATAATTTATAAATATTTTCTTGTATGGTTTTTGCCTTCTATGTCTTACCTGAGAAATCTTTGCCTACCCAAAGTTCTTGAAAAATTTCTCATGTATTTTGTCTATAAGAGATATAGTTTTAGCTTTATATTTATGTCTATGATCCTTCTTGAATAAAATATGTATGTGAGTGAAGTGCAAGGGGAATCAAAGTTTTGGGGTTTGTTTTTGCTTTTTCCATATAGATATCCACTTGGTCAGGAACTTTTCTCTCCCCCATTGAATTATATTGTTACCTTTTTTCAAAACTGACTGTTGAAGCAGTGGTGTAAAGGTGACGGGACACCTGGATTCCTCAGTTTCCTTCTTTTTCCATTCCTGGGCTGGAGGAAATACCTGAACATATGGAACCCCAATGCCGGGCAGCCAGGGCCATATCCACACTCCCCTAATGTCGGGTACCCTGGAGGTTGCAATCCTGCCCATCTACCACCTGCCACCCCTACCTTTCCTCCAGACCCCTTTCCCACTCCCCCAGGAGCACCCCAGGGGAATCCAGCCTTTCCCCCTCGTGGGCCCTGTCATTCTGTGCCACAACAAGGGTATCAGGATGCCAACCCTCAGGTCCCTACCCCCCTCAATACCCACCACCTGCCCCTGGCATGAGTCCTGTGAATCCATTGACTCCTGGCAAGGTAGGAGCAGGAATGGTGATTGACAAGAAGATGCAAAAGAAAATTTAAAAAGTTCATAAAAAGAAGCAGAAACACCACAAACATGGCAAGCTTTCCTCCTCCTGCTCTTCCTCTTCCAGCAGTGACTCTGACTGAATACAGGGCCTGAACCCTTCCCTCAAGTCTCTCCAGTTCTGCTCTCCCATCAAGTTTCAGATGCCATCTTGTACTGGGGGAAATTAGCCCTTGTGTCCCTCCCCCTGCCATCCCTGCAATCTAAGCCTTTCTCTGCTGTCCAACCCTAACTGGCTAGGGAAAATGGGAGAAGAATTGCCATGGGCTAGCAAAGGCCGTCTTCCCACTGCTTAGATAAAACTTTTAGCTGGTGAATTTTTCAGAGCTATATTTTGAAGATGGTGAGATTTGAGCTAAATGCTGAAGACAAGTCTAAGATCTGTAAAATGTGATTTTTTACTTTCTTTTGTAATACTCATGATTGGGGAGATGCTGTGGAAATTTAATTATGGAAAGAAAAAAACGACCTGTACCTTTCTTGTAATTGTGGCATGCTTGGGTGATTTAGTGGCAAATAAACATGTCCCAGCAGGCCTTTTATTGATTGCACTCACTGCAAGGCTGCTGGGAAGTGGAGTCCATTTGGCTGATGAGCTCTGACTGCCATTTTGGAAACTGATCTCTACCCCTTAGCTCAGTATGCTATCTCAGGTCCTGCTCTCACTCTCCAACTCTCAGTCCAAATAAAGCTGTTTCTCCTGGGGAAAAAAACAAAAAACAAAAACTGACTGTTAATACATCTTTATATTTCTAGACTTTCTATTCTGTTTCATTGATCACCTTGTCTGTCCTTATTTTAATACCATACTGTCCTGACTCCTATAATTTTAAGTCTTGAAATCAGGAAGTGAAAGTCTAACAACTTTGTTCTTCTTCAAGATTGTTTTGTCAATTCTAGAGTATTTGTATTTCCTATAAATTCTAAAGCCAGGCTCTGATTTATATAAAAAATACTAATTGGCTTTTGAAGAGAATTACATAGAACCTATACAGACATTCTGAAGAATTGGTTTCTTAACAATTTGTCTTATAATGCACGAACATGCACAAACATTATGTATCTCTTCATTTATTCTGGTCTTCCCTCTTTTCTCATCAATATTTTGTAGTTTATAGTAGAAGGATTTGCATATGTTTTGTTAAGTATTTCCTGTCCTTGAATGCTGTGTTTTAAATTTGATTTCCTCGTTTTCTGTTGCTAATACATAGAAATACAATTAATTTTTGTGTATTAACTTTGTATTCTGTGCTAAGTTCACTGTTCTAGTAGGTTTTCTTTTAAGATTCCTTTGGGGTTTTCTACATAAACATAATGTCATCTGTGTATAATGACAATTTTACTTCTTTTGTTTTAATCTGAATGGTCTTTTATTTCTTTTCCTTACCTCACACTAGTATTTCCAGCTCAGTGTTGAATAGAGGTAGCAAAAGTAAACATATTCACCGCATTTCTCAATCTTGAAGTGGAAATGTTCCATTTTTTACCATTAAGTATGTTAACTATAGGTTTTTCATAAATGTCCCTTATGAGATTGAAAATCTTTCTCTTCCTTGTATACTGAGTACATTTATCATGAATGGCAGTTGAATGTTTTTTCAATACTTTTTCTGTATCTATCAAGATGCTCATGTATTTTACTTTTTGTTATGTTAACATAGTGAGTTTGTTTGATTGACTTTCAAATATTAAACCAACTTTATATTGATGGAACATATCCAACCTGTTCATGATATATTTTTGTGTATGTATATAAATATTGCTGGGTTCAATTTGCTATTTTGTTAAATATTTTTGCATCTATATTCACAAGGAATATGAC
The DNA here is from genome assembly GCF_039906515.1 of Pseudorca crassidens. Classification (NCBI taxonomy): domain Eukaryota; kingdom Metazoa; phylum Chordata; class Mammalia; order Artiodactyla; family Delphinidae; genus Pseudorca; species Pseudorca crassidens. The sequence goes on from NC_090306.1 coordinate 72,713,482, forward strand.
TCCGTAATATTTTTTATAATGTCGTGATTATCAAGTTTGTGTTGATGTTATAGACAAGTTGGAAAATGTTCCCTCCTCCTATCTCTTTCTTATATGTTTAATAATATTTACTGGGGATGGGATATGACCCTGGGATTTTCTTTTATGTTTGAATTCATTTTTCATTAACAGATATAGGACTATTCAATTAAGTTTTCCTATTTCTTCTTGTGAAAAGAATCTATTCAAAAATTCAGAAATCATATTTTACTAAGAGTTGCCAAAATTGAACTTTGAAAAGTGACAGTGTTAACCTGACAACTGGCCTATGACTTTCTAGGATTCCATACACTGGTTGGATGTTTGAGAGCTGCAGTTCCTAAGGGGGAGGCAGGAGCGGGGAAGAGCCAAGCCAGTTGAGATCTCAGACACACAGCTGGATTTCGGGGTAAGATTTCATTTCCGGTGGGGAGACTGAAGCTAACTAAAGAAGCAGAGCAGGAATTTCAGTTACACTGAATGAGCAAACACAATAGAGGTTTAAAAAAGAAATTCTGCCTTGAGGATTAATGCAACTGGAACATAGATGGAAGTGACACAAGACCTAAATAAATAATAAATATTTAATGCAAAAGGGATCTGATCTCAAAAGGCTTTAATAAAAGGGGAACCGATCTCAAAAAGTTACATACTGTCTGATTCCATTTATATAATGTTCTCAGAATGATAAAATTATAGAGAAAGAGAATGCACAAGTGGTTGCCATGGGTTAAGAGCATGATTAGAAAGGAGGCAGCATGAGAGATTCACTTTGTAGGGATGTAATGATGGTTCGTTATGTTGATTATAATGATGGTTATATAAATCTATACATATGGAAAAATATCATAGACATACACACAACAGCATAAAATAATGAGTGCATGCAAAATACAGTAAAATTTGAGCAAGGTCTATAGTTTGGTTAATTCTACTATACCAATCAATTTCCTGGTTTTGATAATGCACTATAATTATGTAAGATGTCACCATTGAGAGAAGCTGGGTGATGGGTACAAGGAATCTCTCTGTACAATTTTTACAATTTTATGTGAATTTATAATTATTTCAACATATAAGTTTAAGCAAATTTAAAAATAAATAAAAAAGGGAATTTGTTGGCTCACAAAAGTTAAATATCCATGGTTATACTAGTACCAGAGTTCCAAATTATATTACTAGGACCCACTGTAAGAAAACGTCTTAATTCTGCTCTCTTTCGTGTTGGCTTCTGTCAAAGATTTAATGAAAAGACAGTAGCTTCCCAGACAAGTACATTTTGTGTGTATGTGTGTGATGGGGGTGGGGGAGTGTTAAGGAGGACACAATTATCTTCTTCCAGCAATTCAAACATAATATTCTGTGTCTAAGTGTTACTGGACAAAATTGGGACATATGATCCCAGTTTTTACCTATCTCACGGTGTTCACAGGCATATAAAATCCCTGCCAATGAAACTACCCAGGGCTACTTATATCTACCCAGAATCACCTAAATATTCAGTATAGACACAGCTTAGATTCTAGCTCTGGGATCTTTACTATATAAAATTAAAAAATTATATAGCATTCCCATACATTAAGTTTGCAGTTTGACAAATTTAGAAGGGATTAGGTATAAAACACATAATCAGTCAAAAATATGAATCACCTGTGTTGCTTAGCTAAGCAGGTATTTCAAAATGAAATAAAATTAAGATTGCAGGTATTTTAAAAAGTTAATTACTTTTAAGTTGATCCAAGACCACAGGTTACACCCCTAACTCCTGCAGCTGGTCAAAACATCATGCATGGAAAACAGAAACGATTCAAGTCATTCAACTCCACAAAAAGAAAAGCAATAGAAAGCATGTTCTTTCCTTTGAGTTATTAAGACTCCAGTTCTCAATGTTATTTTCTCTACACATTTGTAACTTGGCATGAATTATGACATATGTCATAAACGTTTTGTACTAGCAAGAACTACAGTAATAAAGTTTGTAAATAATTCCTTTTTCAGTAATTTTATGTAGATCCAAGTTCATCCCATACCATAATACATTATTCCTATTTACATCTTTTCAATATTCCTCCTTGAATGGGAGGGAAACTAGTGACCTTATAGTGAGAACACAGGATTAAAACCACTGAAGAATATTTAGTAGGATGGACATGACCAGATTTGCTTTCACTAAAGAGCACACTGGCTACATTGTGAAGAGCAGGGAGACAACTTACAGGCTGCTGCATGCAGTAATTCTGCAGAGAGATGAGAAAGCCAAGACCAGAAACAGCAGCAGTGGTAGTACATGTTTGAAAGTGGAATGATAAGATACAACAAAAGTCTCATAGGCAGACCACTTTCTAAAAATCACTGAGAGAAGTTGACTTTACGTTAATAAGAAATTAAATATTTATTGTTCAGTGACCTCATGCAGGGCAGTTTTATGGACACTGCTGATTTAGTTACAAACAAAACACTAAAAATCCCTGCTTTTATGAGGCTCACATTCTAGGTGGGCATGTGAAGAAAACAAATGATAGTAATAAGTTCAAAGTATACTACATTTGATACTGATAAATACTATAGGGAATAATAAAACAAGGAGGGCGGTTAGAGGTACAGTATCTGAGAGCTGAAAATGTAGATGTTCCCCAAGAAGAGCTCACTGAGAAAGTGGATTCGAGAGTAAAGTCCTGAAGGAACTAGAGCCAAGCAAGTATAAGGCAAAGAGAATTTCTGGCAAAGGAAATATCTTTGAGGCAAGAAAGTGGTGTTCTCTGAGATGTCAGCATGACTGGAGAAGAGGAAAGGAGGTGAGAATTGTAGAAGATGAGGTGAGAGAAATACAGGGTTTGCAGGGATCAGATCACACAGGGCCTTGTAAATTGTGTCAGGATTTAGGTTTTTATTCAGAATAAGAGGGAAAAGCATTGGAATCATTTGAACATAAGAGTGGCATGATCTGACTTTTAACAGAATTACTCTAGCTATTGTATTGATAATAGACTGAGGGGAGGAAAGGAGGACAAAGGTGGAAGAAGCCTCATCAATTAGGAAGCTACAGAATAATCCAGATGAGGGATGATGGTGGATTAGATCAGGAAGATAGCAGTGAGGTGGTAAGAAATGGCTAGATTCTGAATATATTTTGAAGGTAGAGGTAGTAGGACTTGCAGATGGACCAGATAAAGGAATGAGAATAAGAGATGGGTAAAGAATTTTGCCAAGGATTTTGGACTAAGCAATTGGAGGACAGGAGCTGGAGGCCATCATTCAGCCCATGATAAATATATATCCTTTGTAATGCAATAGTCCAGCAAAGCATTTCTAAAAACTGTACTGGAATTATTAAGCTACACCTATTAAATAGTATTACTGAGAATCTGTGGAGAATATTATTGGCAAAGAAAAGTAATGAGATCTGGATGGAGAATATGATACTTATAACACTAAATGAATTTTCCCTGTTTTAACTGTGACATAATAAACAGATCACTTATCTGGACTTTGTTGCTTAGGCTATGGACAGAAATGTTATTAGTAATAATTATTATTAGATTCTCAGGAGACTACATTCATTTATGCACATGCAAAAATATTACAGAAGTTTTAAATACAAAAATAGTGCAATGTATTTTGTTAATATTGTGTATTATTATATAATATTATGGAATATTTATCTGTATCTACTTTTTTTATTTTTCTAGAATAGACTTTTATTATCTCTTCATATAGCCATATTTTGAAACATCTTTTTCTATAGGGTCATTATAAAGATAATTTAGTCTTTCTCCTAGTTAGTTAACCAAATGTCATTTTTCATGATAGAGAATTTAGAAAAATTTTTTTGTAATTTTAACCATCAGAGTTTTAAGATGCATTATAATGTAATAAAATAGTTATGACATTTTGAAACTCTGCTGGTCCTTTTCTTTTTTCTTTCAGTGTACATGTCTGGCTTTCACTAGAATAGCTTCTGTCATACTTAAATTTTGGCAAGATTAATAATTCTGAAAAAAATGTAAAAAATTAATCTGAAATTAAGGCCTACCCACGAACACTTCAAATGCATGGTCTAATTGTCTCTGTGTGGTATTGAGCTACTCAGTTTTGTAAACATTTGTTTATACTACATATTTTGAATTATTGACAAATGTGTAGGAGTCTCATCACTGGAACACTTGTTTCTTCAGGCTGTTTGCTGCATTCGTGTCAGTTTTCAACATCATTTTATCTGAAACTGCTAGACTTTATCAAGACAAAATGTGTTAGATAGGTTAAGACATGATTCCTATACATAAAACATGAAGGTTCACATCCAGATGTACTTAAGATTTGTAGTGCTGCTGTCAGTCTGCACCCACCCCAAAAACACAATAACTCTGATAATTTCCATTTTGTACAATTCCCATTAAAAAAAGAGGGTGCAGGGCTTCCCTGGTGGCGCAGTGGTTGAGAGTCTGCCTGCCGACGCAGGGGACACAGGTTTGTGCCCCGGTCCGGGAAGATCCCACATGCCGCGGAGCAGCTAGGCCCGTGAGCCATGGCCGCTGAGCCTGCGCGTCTGGAGCCTGTACTCCGGAACAGGAGAGGCCACAACAGTGAGAGGCCCGCGTACAGCAAAAAAAAAAAAAAAAAAAAGAAGGTGCACATATAATTTGCTGCTTGAGTGAATATACTCCTGACAAAAGAGGACTTCTGTTTTTGCTAGGCATTGAAGCAACTAAAATCTACTGCTTAATATTTGCACATATAATGACTAGAAGAATTTTCCACAAACTAGTTATGGTTCTGGTTCTGTATATTTCAAATTTTGTTTCTCCTTTACCATCCACATGTATCTGGTGTTAGGAGGTAAAGGACATAGTCATACTGTAATATTGCCTCTGGCAGGCACCTTTATGAGTCCATGATTTGCACCTGGTAAGTCAGTGTGGCAAGTGATGGAAGTCTTTTTGAAGGTCATTCTAACTGTGGCTGGCAAGAACTTAATTATACATAGAAATGACTATAAATCAAATAATAATATCCTACCAAACTCAATTAACTGTCAATTCAATTCATTTCCCTTTATCCAGATCCAAAATAGTGCCTGTGACCACTCCAAAGTCAACTATCAAAAGGGAAGCGTGATCAAGGCAAGGTCAAAGTAATAAGATGTATGAAATTATAAGCATATTATACATCAGATATACTAAGATATAATTGTAATACATAAAAAATTGTGAGTTCACACAGATGAACTCACCATTTGTAGCAGTGCTATATGTTTGCCTTACAAATACAGGAATTCTGATTAAATGTATTTTGTGTAATTCCATAAAAAATGGAAAAAAGATGGTGCATTTATAAGTATAGTACTGAGCATATAAGAAATGTTCATATTGTGATTATATCTGGCCCTATATCTCACAATGCCAGCTGAATCTGAAAAACCCAATTTGTATTCAGATAAAGTATGAAATTATAAATGTTACAACATGACATCTTTTCACATCATGTGGTACCCTAGATATTAAACACAAATGTCATTCTTTTTTTATCCCTAAATAGTATCAGAATCCAGATGAAATCCATGTAAAATAACATATTTCAACCTATTTTTAATAACTCAGTGAAAATGAATTTAAATATTTATGAAGATAGAGTTTATTTTTGAGTATATTATTCACAGGCCTATCTCTTTCATATAACCAAAGCTCATGGAAAATATCAATCAAGGATCATAATTCTATCCACTATTATTTATTAAACCCTCAACAGAACTATTTTCTATAAACGGATGTTTTGTATTATGATTGATTGCCAAGTGAGATAAACTGACGCAAAAATTGCGATTGCCATTGCCATTTCAGTTTCTGGTAGGGGGTATATCAGAATTAATTTGAACAGATACTTTTTATTCTAAGCAAAGCAATATAGAGTCTGGCCCCTTTCCTTTTGAAGTTCAACATTATTAAAATATCTTTGATGAAATGAGAAGGCCTGACTGAGGTCATCTTGCAAATGTGGACAGCAGGTACTCAAAAAGAGGAATTTACTGAAAGGATGAAAAATATGGATTAGTGATCTGGGCTCAAAACCACTTTCTAGAGCTGTGTGGTTGAGATCAGATTCCGCTTCTGACCTGGCCTTGCTGGTACTATTATAGCTTGCCTTCAGGAAAATGGCAATGTGTAAACTTAAACTTATAAAGCCATGTGATACAGAACTGCTGTTTTAGAAACCTAGCTCTTCTTTTATCATGGAGTAACTATTGCTAATCATAGTATGAAGGGAGAGAGAATTTTTCTACCCTACTGCTGTCCACTCTCTGAGAAACTGCTACTGCTGCAGACCAGCAAATAAAAAGAATATCTAATTCTCTACAGGTTTGCTAGTTCTCACTGTGTAGCTATAATCACAGTACAAGAGATCAGGATTCTCTGACAACTTGAGCAGGCTTTCTGGTTTTCTATC